>NC_059396.1:13366955-15988205 GCF_905220565.1 Melitaea cinxia
TAAAGAAAAAATAAAAAGAAGAATAATAATTGATATATAATACAAATAAAAATAAAAAGAGAATATATATATATATATATATATATTCCCGCGACGGGGCCAAAATGAAGAGGCAGGGGGCAGCATAGCCAGCAGCAGTAGTCCACCTCACCAGCAGTCGTCATCAACAACATCGGCAGCCGGTAGTAACGAAACGGCCAAGCCACATATTTTGACTAAGGTGTAAAGTTTGTGAAGTTAGGGCTTGTAGAGTTAGGGCGTGTAGAGTTAGAAGCTTGGCTCTACATGAGATCTGATAACTTTTTGACAGTGCGAGCCATATGATCTCGTCTTGGCAACATTTTACATGAAAATGTTTTTGGTGGGATTCATCTTTACAAATGAAATTAGACACTTGACATACAAAAGATATTACTGCCTACGCGTAGCGCTAGTTACACATATTGTCTTTGACATACTCTTTAGTTCCGTGTTTAGCTGTTAAAGTCTGAACGACTTACGACAGTTTCGTAAGTCACATTAACTTACTAATAGTTAGGTATCGGAGCGTGGGCTCGTGTATTTGTTAAGTAGATTGTAAATTCACGCGCTCAGTTAACCAAATAGCCCGAGCTTGGGTAATCTTGAATTACTGATGATAATCTTTGAGTGGTTAATCTGAAATTGTCTCTCAGTTTGATGATATCTTAATCAAGTCGATATACATTTATCTAGATAATTATGCGTCAGTATATGCATGTTTTTAAGCTTTTACAGTACGTATATATAATTCGACTATATGTAGGGAAAACAAATTTACAAAATTTACGCGAATCTTGAAATTGTTAGTAGGAGTAAGTTCCATATTAATTAAAATTCATCAATATATTTGTATAATTTCTCGAAACAAGCTTTTAAAAAATGATTGTGATAGAAGAAGAAGTTTTAGTAGATGTTATTGTCCGTAAGGTCGGTCATTAATTAGTTGCCATAGTGTTATCTCGTGAAATCTCCAATTATATACATGTACGGAGCAGGGTCCGAGGATAAGCCGATGGTTAGTCTCCTCACGTCGTGGTGGATTCAATTAGAACGACCCATACATGCTCTTATTAGTTTATTGCTATCCATGTACATGCTGCAATAAATATTAATAGTGTTCAATATTGTAACATTATATACGATATGATTTATAACATGTATTTACATAGGTACGTTTCTTATTTTACAAAGGATTCAAATTATAATAAATAGTAACTTTCATTCAAATACGATTATAAGTTAAAGTTATTGAAAAATTAGATGACCAAAAACTCATTTTTAAATATGACCAAAACGAATGAAGGCAAAACAAAAGTGACATTTGTATAGAAATTAAGTGAAATTAAAATACGAAAGGGTTGCATAATGTTGTCGTAAAACGTCGTGAATTCGTTACTTTTTTAAACCGTTTAATCATAGATCTACATAATAATGTGAAACGAGACTTCCCGTTCATACGACAACTTGATTGATGTGCCCTCGTAGATTTATTTACACGAAAAGTAACACAACGCACGTCCGCAAAGCATCCGAAATGAAAAAAGGCCGTTGTACTTTTGTTTTATTTTTAATGCGGACCTTTCATAATTAGCGTAATAAATTATAAAATGATAATACTGGTAGGGCCATCTTGTGAAACGCTTAATACCGCGCGTCGGGGGGCGCCGCGGGCCGCCAGCGACCGTGTGTCAATCACTCTCCCGAATGTAGAACAATTCTTATTTCGAAAAAGAATAAAAAATGCCTATCACTTTTATTATTTATCTCGCTCGTGCATTAGACGGAAACGCGAAAGGGGAAAGGGACGTGATATAAAATCGGTCTTGTGGTAACATCTGTGTGCTTTATAATAGACGCTTACGTAGGCTTCTTTTCGGGGATCGAGCCCGGTGGGATCGCTTTAACATGATTGATCTGTTTATTTTACATTTTAAAGGAACATTTTTACGGTTGCTTGTCAACTTAATAACAAAGTGTTTTATTTCGGATCAGGTTAAGTTCGTTTTTATTGATAGGTTATTTTGGCTTTATACTCATCTTGAGGTGGGTCGCGTGTGACGGCATATAAATATGTATAAATGAGTTAGCAATGATTTAACTAAGTGTGTTTGACGTTTTTGCGTGTGCATTTAATACCGCAAATATTTGAAGAGATTGTCAAATTGTTATTACTTTTACATTACCACGGCGAGGCGCACTATTTTTCGATATCTACTCAAATTTATTATAAGAAATTATACCAAATACATACTAATCATAACTAAGTATTTTGATTTAGCTATTACATATTTTTAAATAATAATGCGTTTTTTTTAATAATTGAATTATGAAAATTTGAATTTTGAAAGTTAATGATTTAACTTAAAGTAATACAAATTTTACAAAATATATTGGGAAATAACTTTTATATCAATGAAGATCAGTTACATTAATTGTTTGTTATTAAACTCTGATGTTACTGACCAACTTTGTTTCGTTTTTATCATTAAAGAACTCTATTATCAGGATTTAATATAGGCCATAAAACATAATGGTATGACATGTACCTACTAACAATAGTCATACTTAGCAACGTAGTTGACCATCACGAAAGACGTTTAGAAAACTAAATTTAAGTCGAAAAAAAAATTATCTTATGCATACCCATAAAGATTTTGTATAAGATTAATAACAAATTTTCATTGTTCGAGTGTGTAGTGTTTATTAAAAGCACACTTAACGGATAACGTACCTACTCGAAAGGTTCCTAAAATAATACGTTTATGTGTAGTGGCGCCAGTGAAGTGCGCCGCGATATTTGGACATCTTACCGGTGCAGCGCGGCTTTTCTCTCGCATGTTCAACTACAGTGCTACTTACAAAAGATAATGTTATCACAAATTGACATGTGCATGTTTAAAATCCCATTAAAATATGTCGCGTTCAAGAGAAGATAGTAATTTTTTAAGGTTTAAATGTGATTGTGTGTTTTAGACGTTATAGGTACTACAAATATTATGTGATACATCTGACTTTAATATTGTAAAATAGAGTATTGTTCTATTACATTTTTACTGTAGGAAGATATTTAATAAGAAATCAGCTTTAATTAAATATAAATCTCAATAGATTACTGCATATTTCTTCTAAAATTTTACAAAAAAGCATTTAGAAGGTGGTCAAGTGCGAAAACTTGCGCTCGTTCCGTTCCGCATCACTGAACCTACATAATCGTTAATCTACTACTTGTTTTTTAAAGATCTGAGATATTTCAAAAGACCGGCATCATTATTAAAATTTAATTAATTTTTATGATTTTTGGTCAAATGAAAGCTTAGAAATAGTTTTTATTATAAATCAAACAGCTAAGGAACCTCAACAGTGACAAATTGTTTAAAATACAAAATGTGTTTTGATATAGTTTAATTTATTTATATTAAGATCACATACATATAAAAACCTATTACGCTCGTTAAGTTATTAAAGTATCGACAAAAAACGGGAGTGCTCCTGCGCAGCCGCTTATCGGAAGCAATTACACGTCGCTTTATTAATTTCCATAACTACCCTGAACTTCAAAGCGCGCCGCGGCGAACATACGGTACGGCCTAAGTGATAAACTTATGTGATACAGAAAATCCTTTCTATTTTTAGTATTTTTTTTTTTTTATAATTACTTAAGAGTAAAGAGGAGTAATACGTGTTTTTCAACTTTAAATGAAATGTAATGAATAGGTATTGCGCTTTAAATTTTTGTTCTAATGATGATTGATGTCTTTTTCTTATGTTAATAATTTATTTTTATCAAAGACTAGCTGCTACGTTTTTTTTTTGCTCGTCCCAAGTCCTTTGTGGGCTCATGCACAACACTTTGCTGAAGATCATGATCAAACGCATAGTTTACGATTCTATAAAAGACGTACAGACAAACATATATATATATAATTACAAATAATATAATACTGGAAACGAAGACTCTGTGTCTAAATATCTGTATCTATTATCTATTAACAAATATTAAACAAATATATATTTATTGAGCAGAGTATTGTACAAAAAACTATATTGCAAAAATAAAATTCTAATAAGTAAATTCAATATAGTATTGGTCATAGGCCTAAAATAACAGAAGTAGCAAGAAATGTTTATTTTTTATTACTCGAGTCTGTTCTAAAATAATCTATACATATTACTTGGTTTATTCGCATATTCATTTATAAAAAAAGAAAAAAAAAAGAAAAATAGTTCATTTCATACAGTTTTTAGCTCCATAAAAATCGTTAGTAGAAAAACAGAAAATAATTGAAAACGCTTGACATGGGGAGTGAGCTGGTTTATGCGTGACACGAGCGTCACGAGAGGGAGATATAAGTTAGATGGAGCTAGAGAAGTTTTACTTCAGTAGTGTGGTCTAAAGCACACTCGTTTTTTATAGTATATTTAGTTTTAATGCAAATTTATTATTTTTTTAACCTCATTAAACTTATGTTACTTTTGTGTTGGTGTGCAAAAAGTGTAAATAAATAAATAAATAAATTTTATTATTTTAAACAAATGTAATTTTCTTTTACCTTAACCCACAGCTCATGCTACTGTTTACCGCTCCGGGCTCTTGAAGACGTTTTAACATCACTCCACGGCAGAACCACCTTTGATCTTTGACGACACTTCAAATTCGGCGTACTTTTAAAATATGTGTCTGTTTGTAGATTCCGATTAAATTGTTATTATGTAACTAATTTCACTAAGAACTAAGGACCTCTTTTGATTTAATACGTTTTCCTAGTAAGTGTTTAGAGCTAAATTAATAGATGTTTTACGATTTCCTATAATACACGAATTATTATTATTTTACTACCTATTTATTTTATGAAACTATAGACAAACAAGTAGACACTAAAGATTTTAAGATAGAATAACGTGGAAAACATCAATATATATTAAAAAGTTTATCTACATTGTTTATAGTCATAATGACATAGTCATAATCACTACATACTTAGTAGGTATAAAACAAAGTCGCTTCCCGCTGTCTGTATGATTAGATCTTTAAAACTACACAAGGGATGACGAATTTGATGCGGTTTTCTCCAGTAAATAGAGTGATTCTAGAGGAAGGTTTATAATTATGTAATATACATGCATAATGTAGTAGAGGAAAACTGATAGTTTTAGAGGTTTCTAATGTGATGTCGTAAATAAACAATTTAATTTGTACTTACTTGCATTGCAATATTTATTTTATACTAGCTGCCCGGACAGACTTCGTTCTGTCAAAAGTTAATCATCACTTCAGCCTATCGCAGTCCACTGCTGGACATAACTAAAGAAACAAGACAAAATGGCGCGAACTCATGTCTGTTGCCCATAGTCACCACGCGTGGCAGGCGGTTAGTGACCGCAGGATTGGCTTTGTCGCACCGAAAACGCTGCTGCCCGTCTTCGGCCTGTGTATTTCAAAGCCAGCAGTTGGATGGCTATCCCGCCATCAGTCGGGTTTTTGAGTTACAAGGTGGTAGTGGAACTGTGCCTCTTACGACAGCCACGGGAAGAGAGGGGGTGGCTATATTCTTTACTGCCGTAGCCACACAGCAGTTTAAAAAAAGTTAATAGTAAAAAAATATTTTTTTTAGTATTAAAACCTTCTGTGGTTAAGGAACATATAAAAAAAATAAATTAGCCGAATTGGTCGAGCCATTCTCGAATTATGCAGTTAGCAACATTCATTTTTATTTATATTGACTAGCTGCCCGGACAGACTTCGTTCTGTGAAAAGTTAATAGCTATTTTTTTTTTTTTTTTGTATTAAAATAGAATTAATATTTAGTATCAGCGTGCACCCGTGCGAAGCCGGGCTGGTTGCTAGTAAATAACAATAAAAAAAAAATAGTCACTCCTTTTATGATAACAATTTACCGATTCGTAATCTTCCGAACTTCGGGCGGTTCACAGATAATACCTACATAAGTTTTTTGAAAAAATAAAAGAGCAAGACCTAAATATTTAAATATAACCTTAGTTAAAGAGCTGTTATGCAAATGTTATATCATAATGAATATTTTTGTAATATAAGTGATAAAATGTTGTTTACGTAGTACCAATTCGTCAATGAAAGATTAATTCGTTGAATCTTAAGTAACTGTCGAACTAAATTCGTCTAAGATAAAGCGTAGAGCTATATTAAGTAGATGTGTAATTTTATCAGTTAAGGTACCTAATACACAGTCTATACTCGTAAAACGATAGATAGGTGCTACAAAATAAAATCATCTAAAATTAGTGTCTATTTAGCGTTAATAGCTGGATGTAAAAATATTTATGGAATTCGGTCGCACTTGACCGATTTTTTAAGTCAAAATTCCGACAATATTTATTTTTTGTGTGTAATTATTAATGAGTCTACTATTATTAATAAGATAAAGGAAAAGAAACAACAATTTCGTAAATAAACACAACAATTCCCTTGCAAATAAATCATGAGATGTTTGTTATGTGAGAGAAAATTCACATACGTCACAAGAGCTGAACACTGGAACCGAACAGAGACTTATCTCGCTAAAACGATTCCCACATAAATAAAGCTCATCGGATATGAAACCGTATTTACATAAGAAAAATATAAAGAGGCCTAAACGATAGGTCCATAAGGGCGCCGTATCGAGAGACTTACTCGTAGTTGAGACGCGGCTCACGTCCGCGGGGAGCGGCTTTAATAACAATACGAAATATCAGTTCGTTCCTCCGATCGCAAATCTACGTCAATAACATGTCCAATAGTGGCGCTCAATTCATTTCGACATAATCTAATATGGCAGAGCACGTTTCCCGCCTAAATCTGCCGCCACATGTCGCCAAGATGGCCGCTCGACCGAAACGCGAAACTAAAGAAAAAGGAGATCACGAATCGGTAATATCTTTCGAGTCCATAAACTTAAATGTTTATTTGCAGCGATATTTTGTCCTTTTGCAGATATTGCTTTACTAAGTTAGTGTTGGGGTATGGTTCACCTAAACATATCGGAGCATTGTTTGTTTAAGTTGTTGTTTTAATAACTATATATTTTCTTTTGCTCTTATGCAACGTAGCATAGTTTAATAAAATATTCTGAAGATGATTTGTTGACATATGTTTTAAATTTATATGTTTTGAACTAAGTAGAGTATTCATTAGAAAAAAACACACGGATAGATGTTTTAGAATAAAACAGGAAAGCAATTTGTATTCATATTTAGTTAAGAATACAAAACGTTTCATAAAACAGTGTTGTAACAGTACAACTTTAGTAAACACCAAATTAAAAATTGACAAAGCCGAAATGAAATTGTACTTTAAATATGTAAATAGCCCAATTTAGTAATTATTCAATTGAATTTTTTTTAAACGTAATTACTTAATTGTAACGAAGGGATACATAGTATTGTTTTGTTCTTAGAATAAATAAACTCTTTTTTTATACTACCAGGGTGGCAAACAAGTATACAGACCACCTGATGGTCAGTGGTCACCATAGCCTTTGGCCGCTTGCAAACCCAATAATAATTGAACTATTTAATTCGACTAAATTTAAAAAATACAGTTACCGATTTCGTCTCTTTGTAATTTATCAAATAAATATTTCACGTCATTTATAAAGATTAATTTATAAATGACGTTTTTAGTTATCGTTTTTGTGTTATTTATTTGATAATTCACAAAGTAGGTAAGATTAAATTTCAATTCTCTTATAAAAAGAAATAAATCTATACAAATAAATAAAATTGGAATGTCTGTTTGTAATATTAATATAACCGCTTGTTACTAAATGTATATGGATGTATACACAGTACATATACTAAAATAACATTTTTACAATTTTTGTCTGTCTGTCTATCTGTTTGTCGGTCTGTCTATCTGTTTATTCCGGCTAATCTCTGAAACGGCTAGTACGATTTTGACGGGACTTTCACTGGCAGATAGCTGAAAGTAAGGAGTAACTTAGGCTACTTTTATTTTAGAAATTTATTTATTTCATAACTTTGCGAACGGAACAATAACATTTTTATTAAATTTCCACGCGGACAAAATCGCGGGCACAGCTAGTAAGCAATAAAAAGAAGGTTGTATATGATACCGATACCGCAACTGCAATTACGTACAATGTACGAACGTCATCAGTACAAATAAAGTCGAATTGCCGCAATTAAGCCTTTCTAATGCATTGATTGATCAATCATCGGACACCCACAATCGAAGGAAGTGCTCGACTCTAGCCGCATTGTCCGCGGACGTGTTCACTCTGTATACCTCAAATACCACAGATTATTTAATAGAACTACCTTTTCGAATTATTCAGTTGTATATTTGAAAGTAAAAGGCTAGAAGTCATACACTGTAGTAAATAGCTGCAGTAGTTGATATAAAAAACCGGCCAAATGCGAGTCGGATTTGCGTACGAAGGGTTTCGTACCATTATCTATAAAAACGGCAAAAAAAATCATGTCTGTTGTATGGAAGCCCCTTTTAAATATTTGGTTTATATTAATTTCATTATTTATTTTTAAAGTGAATATATAACTAAATAGTCGATTCAAAATTAAAATGGTTAATCTACACCCATTCTATCAATCTCAACATCAATGTCAATATCAAGTATCAACGTGAGGGTAAGTGAGCTTAGTAATGACTTAAATAACATTTACAAATGGAGCAACTCGTTCGGGATAAAAGCTAATCCTTCAAAGTCCCAGGTCATTATTGTGGGTAGTCCAAAGTGGATCAGTTGTATAGATTGGTCACTTATACCACCTGTAGTTAAATACGAAACATAACGGTAGCACGAAAAATAACGGTAGCGCGAAAAATAACGTTAACGTGAAAAACAACGTTAGCGCGAAAAATAACGGTAGCGCAAAAAATAACGGTAGCGCGAAAAATAACGGTAGTGCGATAAATAGCGGTAGCGCGAAAAATAACGGGTGCGCGAAAAATAACGGTAGCGCGAAAAAGTTCTTCTTCTTCTTCTTCTTCTCCTTCTTCTCCTTCCCCTCCTCCTCCTCCTCCTCCTACTTCTTCTTCTTCTTCTTCTTCTTCTCCTTCTTCTTCTTCTTCTAGTAAGAAGTAGTGACCAATCTATACAACTGATAACTATTCTGAACTACAGTAAAAATGTTAAGAATTTGGGAGTAAATCTAGATCAGTTTCTCTCCTGGGCACCTCAATTAACTGAACTCAGCGATATTTGCAACCATCGGGTCACTTCGTCGTCTTCAATTCGTTTTTTGTTTGCCTACTAAAATTGCATTAGCACAATCACTCCTTTTACCGATTCTTCACTATGCAGATGCATATTTCTTATATCTTACAGAGGAGCAACTGAATAAGCTTGAGCGACTCCAGAATCTTTGTATACGGTTCATATTTGGGTTTCGCAAATACGACCACGTCTTCGGTTTCCGCAAGAAACTCAAGTGGCTCCCGATTCATTTTCGCAGGAATACTCATATTCTTTCCCTTCTTTACTGTGTACTTTTCAATCCTGATGCCCCTCAATACCTTAAAGTACGGTTCAAGTGTCTTTGCGATTCCCATGAACGTTCTCTTAGATCTGACTCCAATTTAATTCTAAAAGTTCCTTCTCATTCATCCTCCTTCTTTTCTAATTCCTTCTCTGCTAAAGCTGTCCGCCTTAGGAATTCTCTTCCGCTTCCAATAAGACGTGCTTCTACTCCAGCCTGTTTTAAGCAACGTCTAAAGAAGTATTTATTATATGTTCCTTGACATATAATAATTTTCAGAATTTAAACATACATATTTTATATCAATATATATTTTACATTTATGCACGTATAGTATAGTATCTCGATTATTTATCTATGGATACTTGTATGTGTTTATGATTATTTATGTATAGATATTTGTATATTTGTGTGCATGCGTTTTATTGAATCTATCATACACTATTTTTATTCATCCTTAAGAGCCATTTCACAAAAATCGGTAACAATCCGCGAAATTGTAATATTTTGACGTCGTTAATCTCAGTGTTGGATGCAATAATGTAATTTATATTCTTGAAATATAATAGAGCAACCTTTGTTGTAGTCCATAGTCAGATCAGAATTTTGATTTATATTATGTGTATAAAATTATTAACCTTTTCATCAGCCTCCTCCCTGGGTAAACGGTCGCAATGTATACTTTGAAGTCCTACTTTTCAATAACCTCTACGTTGAAACCATTTTAAAAAAATATCATAATATGTGGAATATAATTTTGTTGTCCACTATCATAGATTTTTATTCCATTTGTATCTCTATTAAACGATAAAAAAAATTTAAAGTTACGAATATTTTCCAAATAAGTACAATTTTAAAAGCGATATTTCTCTTAGAAAACTAAGAAATTTTAACGAACTATCTTCATCAAAGTAAACTTACATCATTAAGGAATACAAAAAAAATAATTAAAAGATGTAATTATTTTTAATACATTTTATATTAAATAATAAAAAGATAGTATATATTGCCACGCATCAAGCCCGGTAAATCAGTCGAGCGCTAGCGCTCTTAGAGGTAAGGTCCACGCCAAATTCTGCGCAGCCGTCTCTTTCGCTCACACGCGCCAAGCGCCTGTTGTTATAGCGGATAAAACGCATTTGATACTTTCATAATAAATATAAATAAAATAAACATATTACGAAAATGACTGTAAAATAATATAATGATAATTTCTGTAAACAAATGTATAATTTAATTTTCTTTTCTCACACTATCAATACAAATAGGCATTTCAATCTGTTTGTCTTGTTATTTGTTAATTAATATGTTTGTCGGTGTCGATGTCATTAAATGCTTTTTTATTCATATCGTAAATATTAGATTCATTCGTAAACTGAAAAAACTAAATCAATTTAAAAAAATTGTTTCATAAAATTGATTTTTTTAATTTTATTTTAAATTTATTGACTGTTGTTATATAACATACTTGAAATTTTTAACAAATTAATTATGTAAAAAACATTTTATACCATAGTTATAATTTTTATTATACATCAGAAAATGATCACGATGGTCTTTTGGTTGTCACACTATACGTACTAGCACAAAGATCGCGCGGCTCGTACGACTCGCGCGATGCGACCAAATTTACCTAAACTTGCAGAGCGTAAAATTGTGAAATGGCTCTTAAGAATATTGTACACTTCTTATCCGTCCCTACTATATCGTGTTCAGTGCCTAAAGGTTATCTGGAAGAAATCGCTCTTTAGCTCTTAGATATTTTAAGCGTCTTCCTGTTGCCGTTATCAATATCGAGCGAAAACGAGCAAAAAAATCACGTTTGTTGTATGGGAACCCCTTTAAATATTTATTTTATTCTATTTTTTGGTATTTGTTGTTATAGCGGCAACATAAATACATTACCTGTAAAAATTTCAACTGTGTAATTATCGTGGTTCATGAGATACAGCCTGGTGACAGACGGACAGACAGTGGAGTCTTAGTAATAGACTCCCGTTTTACTCTTTGGGTACGAAACCATAAACAGAAAAAGTTTCCAGTTTCAGGAACGATTAAAGGTAGGGCATAGTAGGAAATTTTCTCTTCAAAATTTGGAGGAGCCCGACTAGGGTAGTACCTCGCCCTTACAGAAGATCTCAGCTTAATAATACTGCTTTCTAGCAGTGTTATGTTGCTGTTGAGTTAGGTGCCTAAAGTTTCTGGCAGAAAACTAAACACAAGTAACAAGTTTGATTATCAAGGAGTAAACATATAAGCTTTATATCACATCAACCAATAAACTACGCTTTAGCTTATAAAATCCTTCTACTGGGCATAGGGCATAGGCCTCTTTCTCCGTATAAAAGAGGGAAGGATTCTTTTCTTTAAAGATGGTTACAACTGTTAAAGTGGAATTCAATGGTAAAAAACAAATTATTCCAATTTTTTTTATTCCATTCATACCAGATAGCTTTATCACCAATTGGTAAAACTGGGCCTTAGAATATTTAAAAACTCGTAAAAATTCAAATTTTCACTTCAAAATTATTTTTTTTAATTCAAGACATCACTAATATAACATTTAGATTTTCATTAAAATCATTAAAATGTGTCGGTTCTGATTCGGAATATATTTCAGTCTTTGAACGTAATCGCAAGCGATTTAGATTGATTCCGTCATTGTGTTCGAGAGTGGTGATTTCAACAGGAATTGTTCCACGGACTCCCGTACAAAGATCGAAGTAATGCGGACTTACTGGCAATTGAAAACAATGAATACTTACCGTATTGGGTTTTACTTTTATATCAAAAAATATACTGCTTAATTGTATAGAAATAAAGTTTATATCCTCTACATAAAATGCAATTTGTTGAGTAATATTCAGGAAAACTGAATAAATAATAGGTGATAATGACTAAAGAAGCCAAAACGAATGTATTCAGAATTTTGGTCTTTCTATACATATATACCGGTATTACACAAAATCGGATATAGTTTTTAAAGTTTAAATCCTAGATATCTAATTTTAAATCATATGTGTGATATTATAATTGACTATAACATGTCGAATTCATATATGTGACACGTTGATAAATATTACACCGAGTCATGTCAATAAATTATCGTTGATACTTTCTTCTAAATAAGTTTTCTTATAATCATTAGCGGTACCTATCTATAAATAAAATTGGAGTGTCTGTATGTAATATTAAAATAACCGCTTTTTACTAAATGCATAAGGTACATATACCTAAAAACATTTTTTACAATTTTTGTCTTTCTGTCTGTCTGCCTGTCTGTTTGTTCCGGCTGGATCGATTTTGACGGGACTTTACTAGCAGATAGCTGATATAATAAGGAGTAACTTTTTTTTATTGCTTCAGCCTGTAATGTCCCACTACTGGGCATAGGCCTCTTTCCCCATGTAGGAGAAGGATCAGAGTTTAATCCACCACGCTGCTCCAATGCGGGTTGGCGGATATATTCCCTGCTACGAGTAACGATCGCTATCAGGTGTACGATAACAACCGGGACCGACGGCTTAACGTGCTCTCCGAGACACGGTGGGGAGACCCACAAGGACTGCACACTTACTGACTGTAATTTGGTCCAACTTAGGAGATAGGGTAGTTTTTATCTCAATTGGATCCGGTAGGTGGCGCTGCTATCGGTATGTAAGCAATCAAATTTGGTAGTTGTTTTGCGGCCAGGACAATGTCTGCCTTTTACCTATTATAGTATTTTTCACATAATTTACTGAGGGGAGGGGATGAAAATTGTCAATTTGGATAAAATGTGTACGGGAGTAAAAAAAATATTTAGTATTTTTCAAAGTTCACTCTCTATGTAAAAAGAAAAAAACAATAGTAGAAACTGTGGATCGGGTTATTTAATAACTAGTAAAAATCCGGATCGAATTATTAATAAGATAAATTTTTTTAAAGTTAGAGAAACCGTGTTTCTTTTGTATCCTCGCGAATATATTTGTCAAATGAGGACGAATTCTGAGAACCCTTTTTATTTTAGGTCTTTCTTCAGAGGTCTTATATTCTCTAAATGCGAATAGGATGATAATATTTTAGGGCAATCGGAGAAAATTTACTTTTGCAGGCATATATGTTAATAGTCGTCAAAAAGTCTTGGCCAAATTAGGTACGTAGTTTTATATCTCGAAGTATGTATTATTAGGCGACGTTAGAACAATTGGTTTCTTATTAAATAATTAAAACAATTAAAAAATTTAATATATATTTTTATTGTATTTTACATATTAATAATACGAGTTTTCATATAGTATCATAATGATCATTTGCTATTAAATATAGCATTTGTTTATTATTTATTTCCCTTCCCCTAAAACATCTGTCACTTTATTTTATCATACTAATCTCTCATCGATTTCGTATCACTCCATGGTTAAAAAAAATAGAGTATTTTGTCTATTAGATTTTCTTAATAAGAGAAAATAATAATGCTGGTTATGAAGTAGAGCTCGCAGGTAAAATCGCAGGCAATGTCATATTCTAGTGTTATATGTATAATAGTATGAAACGAGACAATATGAAAGACAATATCAAAAAAAAAATTACTTATCACATAGTAATAGTACAGTTCAAGGAGTTAATATCAGTGTTAAGGACTATCCAAATTAAAATTTTGTTTAAAGTTTTGAAAACTTTATTAACAATGCGATATATTCTATTAACCACTTGTAGAGCGTTTTTAGCTGAAAATGTGATAAAGTGCGACTAACTTTGACTATACTTTAATTTGGGACAGCTAAATTCATTAGACCTTAAAAACGCATTCGCGTTACCTTTATAAAAAAAAACCAAACGCCTTATTATTAGTAAACTTACACACAGCCTCGCCTCGCAGGCTCATGAGCGATGATGAAGGCCCGCCTCGGTCACGTCGGCGATTGCTATTGATTTCCATTTAATCCGGCGCGTGCTCCGCTGCCTACCGCTAGCCATTGCTGTTGCCGACAAATTGCTTGCCGCCTTCATTACAAATGATTGAAGGGCGCTGCTCTTTTTCGGTTTTCGATACTCGTCACAATAATATATAAATGTTACAGCAATACACAAGACGGGACACTGTCTTTGAATGGGTTTGTTTTGTTTTTGCATTAAAGTAATTTCTGTGTATGAGAATTAAACGTAATTTACCTATTACCTAATACTAACCTATACCTATTGAGATATCTACTTAAAAAAATCGATATGTATTATTTTTATGACTTGTATTATTATTATTTATATCAAATAATGATGTGTGGCAACGTAGAAGTTTAAATAAATAATTTTCATTATTTAGGCAAGCGGAATATAATAATTCACCATAACTACGAAACACGGAAAAAAAAAACAGTCAATACTTCGTAAATCTTTAAAATAAAAATAGGTAAAAAAACTTTTTAAGTTAAACGGTTTTATATTAAACATACATTGCAATGTTTAAGATAAATGTACTAAAAACCAAAAAATAATAAAATAGATACAGTCGTGGGAATTATAAACATATGCATAGACTAGACTAAAATAAAACCATGGGGCACGTCAATTGTCTACAATCGTTGATTAAAATGTTTGTTTTGTAATGTTACACTATAATTAGGCAGTTGTTCAACCGACAACGATGGACGTGTGATAAGTAGGGCTAGAATGTGGAAACAAGCTAGCAAGCTCGATTATAAGCGAGTTTTAGGGTTTCATAGTGGTGAGCGAGTAGTACTTTTATCATATGTTTTGTCGATTAAAGACAAACTACGAGCAGTGAAACGATTCCTCGCCAGCCAGCAGTGTGAATGTCCAACGATAAACTAGTTGAAACATCTCTTTTATTTACATGGAGTGTATAACTATTGGAATTTCCATGAGCAAGAAAATAGTAAGTAATTTCCTCACCGTCTGCGGGCCAACTGCCTATTTTAACGACGAATTAAACGATTCTTCTATCGCACATTAAGTCGATAATTTGTAGACAATTGACGTGCCCCACGGTTTTATTTTAGTCTAGTCTATGCATATGTTTATAATTCCCACGACTGTATCTATTTTATTATTTTTTGGTTTTTAGTACATTTATCTTAAACATTGCAATGTATGTTTAACATAAAACCGTTTAACTTAAAAAGTTTTTTTACCTATTTTTATTTTCTAGTTTTTAGTTTTTATTTCGCATTCTGTTTAATTCATTTAGTGCTTCATTATTGCAAGGCCCATCTTAAATATTGAGGTTGTATAGTGCACTGTATTCTTCTTGTCAAGCCCTTTTATTTGATACCCATATTGGTGGGATTGATAAAAAATTGTTATCAGACATTTGGTAGCGGCGGCCAGCTTAGATTTCAATTTTTTTTTTTTTTTTTTTTTATTAGTTATGTGATATATCCACAGGCTTATTATGCCCGTGCTTTTGTTATTCCATATATTGTTATTATTATTTTTTTTTTAACATGCATCGGTACTTCACCGCAACTTAGAATCTAGAAGCCTTAATAACTAGTCTTAAAATTTCAAATTTCTAAAAGTCGACGCGAGTCCACTGACCAAGACTATTCTACATATTGCTTATTTTATATTCTTATATACTAATTATTTTTATTATATTTACACTTATTTTCTAACTACAATATATGTACACTTATTTGCTACTTACAATGTACACTTAACCTATGTTATTGTTAGTAGTTAGGTACTTTTTTTTTTTGTGGTTAGGAATCGTTTTGTCCATTTTAATTTTTTTTTTTTTTTTAATATATTATATGACTAATCCTATCTTATTAAGTAAATATATAAAGCCTTATCATTACAATTACATTATCCTATTCCTATACTATAACATTCAATTTTATTATTTATATTACTTACTTTACACTTTTATCTACGCATAATTTATACTTACAATACAATAATGTCTTCACACCTCTACATTTTTCAACATTTTGAGCACATTCTCAATGACGGCAGCATCTCTATGGTGAATGGCCATCTTGAGACTATGCTCAAGGATTTTCTTGTCCGTCATCTCCGCTGCCCTCGCCACAAAGCGACCAATTGCGTCGTCACGGTCGTCGGTGTAATAGACACAGGTGTTGGTGTGTCTAGTCACCGCGACTACAGCGTGCGAAACGCTGTCGTGGATCTTGAGCCTCCTTGTATTTGTCTGGAGGACGATGACGTCCTCATAGGTCTGGCCCTGCGCCTCATGAATGGTTAAGACGCGCGATCCCTCACCGGACCCGTATCCCTGGTCAGTCAGCAATCTCTTCTCCTCTTGCGTAAATACCAGGTACAGGGTTCGGTCCCTTCCTACAGGAATGCGCGCGCCTGTGAGACTCTCCACTCGCAAAGATCGGATCTTTGTGCTTGAGCTGTACACGGACTTGTAAACCTCACTGATGGCAAAGGCGACATCTTTGGGGTTACGATGCGTGCACGACAACTCGCACGAAATAGTCGTTATAAGGGTTGGTCCACAATACCGCATTTCGAACAGGTTATCCCTGTCGATGTACGGCAGTTGGTTTATGTCTCCGATGAGGACTACCTTCTCAGCTCCCGATAGTCGGGCGGCCATTACTATGGCTCCGAAATGGTTCATGAGGGCTTCGTCCACCGTTAGGCGGTTGATTTTTAAACCCTCACGGAAGCCATTTACCAGAACGGAGGCCATAGTACGTACCCTTTGCTTGACCTTGTTGCCATAGCGGTGCACCAGTTTTTCTTTTAGATCTTTAGCCGCCTCGACTGTGGTCGTAATCACGACTTCCGTGTCCCCATCGAAGTCCCTGACTATTCGGGTTGTCTTGCCGCATCCTGGTACCCCGTTTATCCACTCCAGTGATGGTAGTTCCCAGGTCACGTACGGTAAGCCGGCTTCGGCCCGGTCGCCCGTGATGGTTTTTGCCATCCGTAGCATCCGGTCGCCCAGCATTACTTTCGTGCATCTCGCCACTACCACCACCGGGTCCCCTTCGGGTGTTTCAAAGGTAGATTTCAATTTTGCATAGTAAATTGTATTCTACTTGTTGAGACCTTTCATTTGATACAAATGTTGATGGGATTGATAAAACCTAAGTTATCCGCCATTTTGTAGAGGCCGCCATCTTGGATTTTAATTTTATATAGTACATTGATTATACTGGTTGAGCACTTTCATTTGATACCCATATTGATGGGATCGATAAAACCTACGTTATCCGCCATTTTGTAGCGGCCGCCATCTTGGATTACAATTTTTTATAGTATATTGTATTCTGCTTGTTGAGCCCTTTCATTTGATACCCATATTGATGGAATCGATAAAACCTACGTTATCCGCCATTTTGTAGCGGCCGCCATCTTGGATTTCAATTTTTTATAGTATATTGTATTCTGCTTGTTGAGCCCTTTCATTTGATACCCATATTGATGGGATTAATAAAACATAAATTATCCGCCATTTTGTAGCGGCGGCCATCTTGAATTTATAATGATAATGAATAAACATAATTGTATTGTCACCAAAATCCAAAGTGTATACAAAATTTCAGATTAATCGGTTGACAGGAAGAGGGTGAAATTTGAATTACTAAATTTGACCCAAGAATAAATAAAGAAAAAATAAAAAAACAAACGGGGTGAGCTAAATAAAACCGTTTAAAAATACCGATAGTATGGTTATAGGCATAAAGAATATTTAAAAAATATATTATTAGTAGGTATTTCACGTAATTTACAATTTATAATTTTATGTAATTAGTGATTTAAATATTGTGCAATAATAGATTTATAAAAATTCAGACGTAGGTAGGTATATATTATCTAATACAACGAACCTCGCAGGTGGCAGACATGAAAGTTAAGTTGTTATTAAGCGTCTCTATTGCTAAGACAATTGAATGCGTGACTTGATCTACTCAGCACTACCGTTTCATTTAACTTGATTCCACTGCTCCACAGCTCTCCAAGCCCCTATTGTAATGACTTACTCAATTTTCTGTACACAAAGCGGTTTCTCCATTAGAACATTATTCATTCAATAGACGTTTCTTCTTTATTTTTAAAATTGCAGTGAAAATACACAATATTTATTTCGTTACTCTACATTCGTCTCAATGTAACTAATAACAAATTTTATTTGATCAATTACACTCAAACGTCTTTTTTGCGATGTAAATTGTTTTTAGTAGGCCACTAAATTTGAAGAGACGGCTTACGCTGCCGAAAAATTAATTGATCGGATCTCGTTTTTAAAAGGAAACAGCGCGGAAGAGTTTTAATTAGCGAGAAAAAAAGGCACCACAGAACTTCCGATGTAAAAAACCGGGAGACAAGGGTGGGCCTAACGAAGAATAAAAATCTCCCGCTCGTAATGCGGGCAACATTTGTGTGAGGAAGACGCTCGGTAATGGAAGACAAATTTCAATATAATTTGCAATACATAAGCGTGTTACTTTAATAGCCCAGAACCACCCTTCAAATTAAACGGGGCTTAAGTTTTATTTTATTTTTTCCTCCTCTATTCGATCGCGCAGCAGGCTCGCGAGCCCCGCGTTCGCCGCTCGCTCGCAGGCGCCTGGAAAAATATAATCCGACCAAATTAATTGCAGCTACTGGCAATAGTGGCGCGGCCGCGATGCCGCCAAATCAAATTAAGGACGCGCTATAAAAACCAAATTAGTACTCGCTTTAACCGTGAGGGGGTATTTAGTTACAAGACGTTAGTTCAAATCCCGCCATTTTCATTAACAATAAATATCCCCTCGCAGCCGCACGGAATCCTTATTGTTTTACTTTTTACACCCTTGTGTCCCGAGTGGGATATAGCGTGGACGTCTTCTACTGAGGCTTCGGCTAATTTGTTCTTTTTGTTTACTTACTTATAGGGCGTAAGTAATAAAAATTTGTGTTGCGCGAATTGCGTGGACTTTAAATTTTATATAACAGACGCCGGTGCCTAGAGCGAGTTTTATATTTAATTGGAGAAAAATTTAGGGTCGGGGAAGCGCTTCTGTGAGGATTCTTAAAGTAATTGAATGATCGTTACAAACTTTTTGTTTTAACTGTTTACGCAATCGAAAGTAGAGAGTTTTCCTAAGTTCGTTGGAATGGTATAGAGACAAGAGACTGCCCTATTTCTATCATTAAAGAGCAAGCTAAACATTTTATAACCATAATAGCAATTTGGCTCGGTCTACATATCTTACAGATGGCACAACGAAGGGGTAAATTTGTTATTTTTTGCCGGTCGAGGTATAATTAGGGGCCATGCAACGAATTAGAAGGCGGCGGCGATTTAAAACAATAAGCTGGCACTGTCATTAGCGACCGCCGCTGTTTATTACCGGCTGCCTCCTAATGTGACGACATTACGTATTTATTACGTGTAAGCATTCAGCCTGCAGTAACGTATAGTTAAGATACGAAAATGAAATGCATCCATATGCTTACTAATTAGCGTTTTAATTTGTGTTATTTTCTACACCTTAAGATTTTTTAGTATTTTTTTTAAACAGTAGAATAAAATCTTACGTACTATTTATAATTACAAAAGTTCATCTAAAATGTATGAGCGGATCTGGATGAAATTTACCTCAGTACAGGTTATAAGGTTGAAATAACTGAAGGCTGCGTTTTATCCCAAAAAACGCGTGAAGTCGCGGGCAACAGGTAACAGGGCATAATTCACTTCACATTAACTTCTTAGGTGATAGGTATATTTTACAATTTTTTTTACATCATTCCTCAGGACTGATGTGCGCTTTTTGTTAAGTTGCCATATTTTATACTTTAAACCGCATTTTATTTTTTTAATAAAGGAAATCAACAGCTTTAATTGATTATGCCTTTAAGAGACCGTGGCTAAAAAGTAGATGAGTGCTATTAGGATGTTTTACACTAATTACTGAAGCAAAAAGTAAAGTGAAGAATATTAATTATAGAGCATAGGTATTAAAAAAGTGAACTGTATTCTAATAGTAAGTAATTTCAGAGGCAATAATGAATATTAGATTAATTAGTCTTAGAATAAGTGCTCGTAATAATAGTACAACGCTAAAAATAAGAATGACTGCTTCTAACGATTTTATTTTAATAATAGCTATATTTCAAATATCCATATATATGTTTAAAATACCTATTTGTTATCTCACAAAATAATAATATTGTTACAGGATAATTTTAATAAGAAAATGAAGTTCTTTTTCTAGTGGACTGAATTAAATTAACTTATCCTACGAAGCTTCATATTTGTTTTTCTAACAAGAATGACAGGTATATCATCTCATTTTTCTACAACTCCTCTGGTGTAGTGTTGCGTGTGCCGAGTTCGGGCCTAAGCACCGGCGAGTTACGGGTTACGGCGGGACATTTGTATTTGTCAAATATTTCTTTCCGGTAGGATATCTATCCTTGTTGGCCTTCCCACCGTGCCTCAGAGAGCGTATTAAGCTGTTGGTCTCGGTTATTATCATATACACCTGATAGCGATCGTTACTCATAGTAGGGAATATATCCGTCAACCCGCAGCGTTTCGAGTTAAGCTCCGATTCTTCTCCTACATGGAGAAAGAGGCTTTTTCCCAGTAGTGGGATGTTTCAGGATGAATTATATCTATTTTCAGTTTACGGCGTGGTCCACAAGGACAAATAACTAGGTCAGAAACAAATATTTGTACAATTACAATACATACTCCTGTATAGGCATATTCTAGAAACTTATAGACATTTTCTACTTATCGATCACACAGTATTTTATTTATGTGTTATGATTTTTTAGAATGCCAAACGGTATTTTTTTATTTTCTTTTAACTTGGACTTAACTATAATGTTAGTATTGAGTGAAATTTTCCCTATTATAAATATAATGTATTGTTGTTCATTTTATAAATGTCCTTATTTAAAATTGTCTTCTTATACCACATATTTCTTAAAAATGTTAAGCTCAATTTATGGTAGAACATAGTGATTTTACGTATCTTTAAGTAAAGTAGAGCCTTTGTCCAAAAACGTAAAAAATTGCAACTTAGCAACTCGGATATTTTATTTTAACATAGCGAAGTTAACATGGTCCGTTACAGAACTGAAAGCTCGTACGAAAATAGTAATCACATTATAAAGTAACCGCAGTAATTGCAGGAAACCTGTTATTTAACGTGCCCGATAGGATCTTATCGCGCGATCCTAATTCCCGACGTGTGTATATTATAGGAGCCCGCCGAAATACCGGATACTATTGGCTCCTATGTATTTTTAATTTGATACTTTTGTATACAGTCTGTTATAAAAATGTTTTGTCATATGTTTGTTTCTTTTTTGTTTCAAGTGACTAGAAACGCATTCAATAGACGTATTAAATAGCTTTGCTTACGTCACACTATACATACATTAACTATTATATAAAGTTACGCTTTAAGGTAATTATTATAGTAAAGTTATTCTGTATAATCAGTAAGCAATGCGATAAATAGTCAGGGAGCATGTTTTAACGACGGCGCTACAATTGGCCATTATACCAGCGTATTCAGGAGAAACGATGCAAAGGAACACCCGCTATAAGGTGTTATTATCGAGACAAAGCGCTCTGTTTGTCTATCACGATAATCTGTGGACTGTTCGTTCCAATTCCACGTTGTGTAAATGCCCTAATGGACGCCGGTAATGTGACACGCTTGACGATTTTACTCACAAATTGTTGTACGAAACTCTATTACAATCTAATGACAGCCACCGTCTAATTGCGAGGTTATTACGTTTTGTTGTGCACGCGGCTTAATGATAGTGCTCAGTAATTATTGGGCGAGGTGAAACCCTGAAGATGTGTCGAATTGAATTGTCGGGCGGCTAATGAAGGCTGGCCTCTCGCCCGCTCGCCCGCCGGATGCATACACTCGTATTATCCACATATAAATGAAGTGCGCGATTAATTTTTAATAGTCCTGGCCTCCGGGCTTCGAAATTAGCCTTACAATGTATCTAATACGAATTTAAAATCGTAAAGTCAATCAATAGTGTAATAGCTTCATGATCACGATTTTCCCATCTGCGCTTTTAATGGTGTGGTGTTGCAATTCTAATTACTGAATTTCGGTATGTTCAGGACATCAAATTATCAATTTGTGTCATTTCAATAATAAATTAGAAACGAATACGTCACAACTTATTAATTGTTTGCATTCATCAATATTAGAATATTGACGAGTAGGACAAGTACAATTTAGGTATACATTGATAGTATTAAAATTATGTGTAATATAAAAACATAATGAAAGTTAAATGTAAATATGACACGGAAAATGTGTATCTAGAACTATTATTAACAAAAGAGAGTCGTATTAATATAATGCTGTCACGACTGTCATCAAAATTTTAGAGTTTCACTGTGAAATATGGAAACGTATGTAATTCCTCGTATCGCACGATCTCTACGGAGATTTAGAGCGACAAATGTATTTCGTGAATAATTTAACGAACAATGTAGGTACTTAACTACTTTATTTTATTTTTGTTTGAGAAATTAAAGTTTCGTTTTTGTTTGTATTATTAACCTGTTAAACGGAGGGTTGAATTGGTGTATCTATCTTAGTCAGTATTATTAAAGAATAATAATTACTTATGTATGTATTATTTAAATGATTAGGTACTTTAAATCCAAAAAATATATATTAAGATCATAAAACATATTTGATTCTACTTCGAAACAACTAGCATCGCACTACCTTTTATGAAAATCAGTACATTAAAATTACTTGATAAATTTATCATTAAAATTAACCCTTTGTTCAGATATATGTAACTGAATTTTGGAGTCAATTTAAACTAGGCTCGAGCTGACCAGCCGTCTTGTTAGAGAGCGGACGTGTAAGCGGATTTTCAGGACAAGTTGAGGCGAAGTAACCTCTTATTTTTGCCGCGTCGTCTCAACTGGCCGGGATTGATTTACGGGACGAAGTGCGATACACTCCCGACTCCCGACCTTATCCTTTCCCCTAACTAAAGCTTATCCGGAATTACGCAAAACACGGCGACCGTTCCGTGACGTTTGGCTAAAGGAAAATAGGGAAAGGAAAACTATTCATAATTCGTTATTTATTTTATGGTTCTTCTGTTGTCTTATACATACATATGTTTTCTAAAAATTTTAAAAACGTATATATGTCTATGGTCGTTATTAATTATTGGTTACAGGTTGTAATTGTTATCATAATTAGTTTTGAAGTAGGTGCTTAATTTTAGTTTATATACATATATTATGTTTTTCAAAGTGAACTACATAAAAATGTGTTCATTTATGTTTTCGTTAAATAATAATAATAATGATAATGATATTACGTACCTACATATGTATTACCTGTGTGTGTAATTATTGCTCATGTATTTAATTAAATAATTTTTAATTGTTCTATTACTTTCTCTATTGCCTGTTTTTAAATATGATTTTTCGTAATTCGACGTAATTCGACGTAATCAAGAAGCTGCCGCTCTTGTACTTCCTAAGGTTTACTGATAGAGATAGACATTTTCCATAAGCCAACCTTTTCATTTAATTATGTATTGTGCAATAAAGCATGTGTAAAAGATAAATAATATTATAACTAAACTGTTTACTTATGATAAGAAAATTATTTTTAGCTTTAGGGAATAAATTTGGGTAGTTACGGTTTGATATGGAGGATATCGGACATAATAATTGTTTTTATTTTCTGTACGAACAGCGATTTAGACTAAGATTATTAACTGCACCACATAAATATCGATTATCTAAACGATATAATTAAAACTTTACTTTTTGATCTTTCGTTTTCTTTAAGTTATGACACCTATTAAGCACGAAGTAAGAAGACACGTTCCTGCATTAAAGCGGACTAAAGCGGACGAGGCCGAAGCGCGGGATATTATCACACCGCTTGTTGCCCGCGTAAAATAATAATGGAGGAAGTTCAGCCTGGAGCTTGAAAACTTAAGCGAAAAAAGGAAGAACTGCCCCCGGCGGTCGCTTAACTTCGTTAACTGCTTGGCTGTGACACCATTTAATTTATTAACACATTCCTACCTCTGCTGTTAATTTTTGTGTCTAATGACACTTTTCAGTTTTCATCCTTTGTTTAAAATATATCAACTCGTATTTAGCTAACTCGATGAATTTCGTATTGTTGGTACATGGAAGTAGAACTTCTTTACGCAAGCTTGAATTGGGGAGTGGGATGATGAATGCGTGTCGAGAGCGTTACAAAAAATGTGATCGCGTGAGGCGAATGGAAGTTGAGAGTGAGATATAAGTTAGTGAAAATAGAAAGAGAGAGAGAGTTATGTTTCGTTAGTTTTACGTCAGTCGTGTGATCTAAGGCACACTTGTTTTATTTTTTTAAATTTCTTTTATACGAAACCTTATTTCCTGACCTGTGGAGTCACTCGGAAGTCGTCGTCGGATTTATTTTTGTATATACGGTTCATGTACATAACTATTTCTCGAATTTACATTCTAATATAATATGTCGATGCAGTTGTAAGGTGTTCCAAAAAAAAAAATATACTTAATAAAAATATAATTCTACAACCCGCCTGTCCAGCGTGGTGAGTATGGACAACACAGATGAGTTCACGCCATTTTTGGCGCGAACTTGTGGAGGTCTATGTCCAGCAGTGGACTGCGATAGGCTGAAGTGATGATGATGATGATGATGATGATGATACTTTTATTATCTCAAAGATGGTTTTTACAAGACAAGGAGGGCCCAAGGTGGGTGGTTGGTAGGTGTTAACCATAGGCATGTTTAATCGGATGAATAGAAATGTTTATTAATGGAAAAGTCGCATTCACTGAGACGAAAATCAAAAATCAAATAAAATGATAACAAAATTGAAGAAAAATCAATCAACACAAATTTATAACTTGGCTTAACATCCAAGCTTAATAACTACTAATCAAAATGTAGACCCCGTGCAGTGATGACAAGTAGTAGGCAAGCGTTGGTTTTACTCGTATTTCTTGTAAATTTAAAAGTTCTGATTATTGGGTTAAAATTGTAAATTTTTTAAGATTAAGGAAAGTGTTTAGCATGTTAATGATGTTTTGTGCTGTCATTTTTATATAAACGATAAATCATATTTTATCGTAATATGACGAAATACCTAAACAAAAAATTCAAGATGATAGCTCTTCAACTAGTTATGATAAAAAAAAAACACTTTTGTAGAAGGAGTACAGATTTATAATAAACTAGCTTCTGCGCGCGACTTCGTCCGCGTTAAAACTTTTAAAGGGGAAAAATTCTGTAATACATGATTTTTGAAAATTTTTTTCAGTTCACGCAACGCACGCTGAAGGTCTTAAAAGAAAAAAAAAAAACGATTTTGAAACATTCTTCATTGGTGCTCCGGTCCTAATAGTCTCAGCGTGATGATATATATAGGCTATTGCCTATAGCCTTCCTCAATAAATGGGCTATCTAACACTAGAAGAATTTTTCAAATCGGACCGGTAGCTCCTGAGATTAGCGCGTTTAAACAAACAAACTCTCCAGCTTTATAATATTAGTATAGACTATCTACATTGATAAAAGAATGCGATAATGTACCAATTTTCAAAAGAGAGCTCAAAAATTATATTTTACATGCTACGTCATAAATTAGTATATATGTATACAATTGTAACACTTAGCCAACTTCGGAGAAAAAATATAATTAGTTAATTGCATATTTTCTGAACCTCATTTTAAGTGAACTTGTCTTGTTCTTATAATAAATAAACCTCTTTAAAGTTATAATAGCGTCTAAGATTTAATTGTTTAATTCTTAATGCTACTATTTGAAACATCGTCTTGTGAAGTTTATATGTAAATTTTTCATTTTCAGCGTCCACAGACATTATCGTCAGCTGAACAATACAAGCAGCAATAGATCATGTCACGCGTCGAGTCCACTTCGATACCGACAGGTGAAACTTAAAACTACGAGTCAGTACAAACAGACTCGTCGGAAAATCAATAAACGAAACCGCATTGAGTGCGCCCACCCAAATAAATAGCGGGCCGACTATCCAATAAAACACGCGAATGGTTTACAATTAAAGCTTTAAATCTGCAATAGGTGTTGCCATAAATTGGACGAGAAAACAATCAACGAGCGAGCGTCGTTCGCAATTAGCGCTGTGCGGCTCGATAAATTTACATTAATGCTCTCGAAAAATCCGAACGGCAATAATTTTCGCGTGCCGTGTGTTGTACGCGCTGGGCCGTGGGTGCCGGCCTCGCGCCCGCGGCCCATCTACTGCGGGAAATGTACGAGTATCAATATGTTTTTCTAGTTCATCGGTGTCCCGTGCAATTGATTTGGTTTATTATTCGATCATTTCATAACATAAAATCTATTTTTTTTTTATAATTATAAGTCAGCGCAGGTTGTGTGTTATGTCAATATATAATAGTTGTCTTCGAAACTTACAACTATAACCTGTCTTGTGTGTTAATACCGCATAGTAGGTACTTATACTCGCTAAATTATTTACACAGAATTTACGATTTCACAAAGAATTGCAATACTTAAGTTAGCAAAGTTTTCCTACTATCCTAAAAAATAAAGACAATAAGCAAAATTATTTATGACTAGTGGTCGCCCAGTGGTCGAAATTCGACCATTAATAATTCAAATTATAAGTCTGAACATTATTAAGGTTCTCTTGTCAAAGACATTACTTCTATAATAATAAACATAATTGTGTTTGCTGGCAAACGAAAAAAACCGACTTCAATTACATCGACAAGTAATATAACGTAGGTATAGACAAAAATAGTCAAGTAAATACGCATTATCAAAGTTTACTCCAAAAGTTGTAATTAGATCTTGATGAATTTTAAATGTGTAAATATCATCAAAATCGGTACATCAGTAAAAAGTTATGCGGATTTTCGAGGGTTTACCTTGATTATTCTGGGATCTTATCATGGTACCACACTTAGGTAAAAAGTTTTTGCTTCACGTATTAATATATAGATTTATGTAAACAAAAAATAAAGGTCTTCTATGTACAGTATGACATTTTATTCTAAGCACTCAACACAAAATCAGCTATTAGTAGTCAACATAAAAATATTAGAGCGATCTCAGATCACGGGGCACACAGGCTGTATTTCAGCGCTGTCGGTTTACGGATCGGCGCGTGATTTACGTAACGCGCTCCGCCTGGGTGCACTTTACACTTTTGCAGTCGCGCGCAGCGACGCCTATTCATTGATATTCGCCATGACACTTACGCTCATTGATTTACCTCTTTTTTAACGGACTTCGATAAATCAGGTTAACTTTGATTTCTGCAATACGTACCTGGCAAATACAGTTGTATAATTCAGATATTTAAAAGATATTTTGGTACTGTACTGTTACATTTGTTATATTGTACATATAAGATAAGTATTGAGATATGTATGGATACACGGTTCAGTGTTTCTTCCTTTACTCGTATCTATGGTGGCAATAATTAAATATTGCGTTTCGTTTGATAAATTACGTATAACTCGAACAAATCGTTTGTCACATTTTTGAAGTAAAACTTCTTTACAACGTGCACGCTTAACTGGTGAGTAAACTGGTAAATGCGTGACGAGAGCGTTACGAAAAGTGTTATCGGGTGAGGTGAACGAAAGCTGAGCGAAGATATAAGTTAGTGAAGATAGAAAGAGAGAGAATTACGTTTCGTAAGTTTTACTTCAGTCGTGTGGTCCAAAGAACACTCCTTTTTTTTCTAAGGTATCTTAAAGCTAAGAATACATTTTTTTGGATAGGTATTAGAACCAATAGTTTATAGTATTTATTAACAAAGTATAACAAACAGTGATTTTACAATCATGAAAGAACAATAGTAACATCATTTTCATATGTTAAGTACCTAGACTGCGAATATTTCACAAAATTTAGGAAAAAGACTTTTTTTACAGAGTTGAATAGAACTTATATTTCAAGTATCAGTCGACTGATAGAAATAATTATTTAAATTTAAAGTATCTAATTGTTTCACTTTCAAACTTCACAATATCAAAAGTAGACAATGCACTGTGACACTGTAGATTTCGTACAAATTTAGTCTACTAAACTATGTCATTATAGTTTTTGATTTTCTACCATCTATACTAAGCACACTACTCTGTATACAGTTGCTCACTTCGCACAATAACTCTTTCTACACCAGCGCTTTCTGTTCAGTTTTTGAAGTGTAGCTTACCGTTCTCGAGCGGACAGTTTTTGAAGTTTTCACTTCCTAACTTATTTATGCACGCTTGACTTGGAGAGTAAGCTAGTTAATGCGTGACGAGAGCGTTACGAAAAGTGTGATCGGGCGAGACGAACGGAAGTTGAGAGGGAAATATAAATTAGACGGAGCTAAAGAAGTTTTACTTCAGTTGTGTGGTCTTAATCACACTCGTTTTTTCAGTTTATTTAAAGTTATCATTAAGTGACATAGGTTAGATATATTATAATGGAAGAAAACGAGAACAGGCAAAATCTACGCGGGAAAAGCCACTGACGGAAAGCTAGTTAATCGTATTTTTAAGCATTTCATTGACCAGATACACAACATTAGAAGTATTGGAACAGGTTTTTTTGGGGTTTTGATTCTCGACAATGTGTTTGGCGTAGGCGTTGAAACCAAATTAGCGAATAAAATATTTCCCCACCTGCGGTGATAACTTCCAAACATTTGTAATGATACTCGCTCACAAGCTCTTCATTACCATTTACATTAGCAAATATACGGTTAAATTGTTTATTAAGAACTAATAAATGTATTGTACTATTCTAATGCCAAATATATAACTACAAAATAGGATTATGTGTCGTTTCTCGTCTTAATTGCTTTATAATAGAGTATTGTACTTTTAAGTGGTTAGTGAGTAACGTATTTTAGTGTTAGTATTATAGTTACAAATAGCACAGCCATAAAAGAAATAAAGATTTTTGTTTCGAAATTGACGAAGAAAAATATCGTGACAATCTTTCGAGGTGATTTTCTGAGACATTCGTATTTGGTAATTCGTTGTGCAGTAAGTAGCTTAGCGATGTGCGTAGAAATTGTTCTTTCCTTTTTCTAGGTGTAAATTTTTATGCTGTTATTATTCAAAAATAGTTAAACCGGCCAATTTCATACCGCATTTTTTTGTTCGGTTAATTATTAATTTTATTGTCTTTTCTTTCACACAAACCTAATCCAAGCCTTGGTGTAGTCGTTCACAAGTTATGCGTACAATATTTGAATATCGTGATTCCTTTAGTAAAACCGCTTGTCATTTTTTTGGGCGATTGTTTTGTAACGTAATGACAAATTCATAAAATTTTATAGCGATTTGGGAACCATTGTTTGAACTTTAATAAAAATATATTCAAACGGCTCTTTTACGAGTTGCAATTGATTTAATATCATGCCATATCTAATACCAAATATTCTGTCACGCCGATAGTCTACTACGACGTATTCACGCTAGGAAATCACGCGTTCACTCGAAAATATTCTCTGACTAAAACTCATAATTGCGATATAAAGAAATTGACCAGAATTATTTAATTATGTAAATACATAATTTTACTTATCGTTTATCCCGTGACAGTTTATGGGGTTGATATGGGTTATTTCATAAAAGGGTCAACAATCATGTCTAACAAAAAAAAGTTATACGCCGTGTATTCTTTTATATTTAAAATATTTATTGGACATCATAAAGCTGGCCAAGTGATATGGGCGCACGAGAAAAAACCCTAAAAAGAGTATCTACGAATTGAAGAGACGTTAACAGCGATATTAAATAACGTCTCTATTCACAATAAAATATAACATAGAATGTCGAGGACGGACGCGAGACGTCATGCGCGCCGGAAGAGGTGCACTGCAGGGACACCAAGTAGGTGCTTAATATATGAAAATATTCAATTTTATAACATTCCGTCGAGATAACATCTCAGCCTGTCGATTTGATATTTTCGGCGGTAAGGTAATTTTATACCAGTCGTGAATGGAGGCTGGAGCCACGCTGCGCGCGCGCCTTGCTTCTCGTAACTTAGCACTTAATCATTAACGCGGACAGTTTATAGGTACGACCCTACGGCCGTATAGTACTCAGTGCATCGCTCGTAATATCTTCTCGACAGACATAAAAGCGGGTAAAGGAATTTGCTACAGCTGTTTTACTTTGATTATTAATCTTAATCTATTTTCTCGATTTAATACGTTGGTTAACATGACTTTCTTTTCACTTGCCTCTTTCACCAGAATATACATTTAGCCCTCTTTTGGTAGATGTATATGTTTGAACGAAAACACGCCTAAATACCCTTTTTTGAGAAAGAAAGAAAGAAATTAGCCGACGCTGTGTAAAAAAAAACATATATTAAAATTGATAATAAAACCAAAAAGTTTCTTGGGAAAAGTGAAATAATTTCTTATCATATATTGTTAGTGTATACAAAATAATGAAATCTCTATACGAATCAACCTCTAATCCCCCCACTACTGAGTGACTCTTTCTCCATGTGAAGAGATGGATCAGAGCTAAATTTACCACGCGGCTCCACTGCGGGTTGGCGGATATATTCCCTACTATGAATAAAGATCGCTATCAGGTGTTTCTGACAACAACCGGGACCGACTGCTTAACGTGCTCTCCAAGGCACACTGGGGAGAACCACAAGGACAGACAAACAGACCGCATAAAAATATTATACAAATATAAATATTTCCTCAAAATATCTATCCCGAGCAGGGGTCGAACCCGCAATCGGCGACGTTTGAGTGCCAACACGGTGCACGTACCACTACACCAGCGCGATGTCTATGTTGTAATAAAATCTCTATGTTGTTTATGAATTATAGCTGTTTACTCTTATACTAGTTAATCTTGTTGTCACTGCACTCATGATCAAGGTATGTTCTTAAAAATAAACTACTTATAAAATATGATTGGCATAAACAGTATAGTACTTTGCTTGAGTTATACAAGTAGCCACTACAGCTAACATGATTAGCTGGTATAGAATCGTGAATAGCGATGTAAAAGGGTAAAGAGCGGTTGTCATAAGTCAGCGAACTGGTTCAGGTGAAATAAATAATTGCTTGTTTTGCCTCGTGTTGTGTCGCGGTGTGTGGGTTGCGCTCCGGTAGCAGCATGTCTAGACTTTTCTCAATGCGACTTCTTGATATTGGATTTCAAAAGAATGAAATATTTTTAATCAGAGTGTTGAGATACTTTTTTTATTTAGAAATATTTTTAATTATTATTATTACTAAGCCATTTATTTATCCTTAGTATACAATAAATAATTTTGTGAGTAAATCGTGCAAATGTAGTTATTCTTTCTCTATTAAGGACCTTTTTTCGAGTAAAGGCCTGCTCCATTTTACTCCAAAGTTTTCTATCTTTGGCTTTTGACGTCCATTTGTCTCCTGCTACCATTTTAATTTCATCAAGCCACTTCTCAGGGGACCTACCCTGTTTCCTTTTTCCAAACGGGCCTGGCCAATGAGTTACTTTGTTAGACCATCTATCTGAGTTCATACATGCTACGTGGCCTATCTCCATTTTAGTTTTTTGCAGTGGTTTAGAGCATCTATGTTTCTTTTTTTGTCTATACGTTTTAGGTTCAGAATACTCCTTTCCATTGCTCTTTGGCAGGTTTGGATTTTCCTTTCGGTTTTCTTGTTATAGATCCATGTTTGGCACGCATATGATAGGCAGGGTAGTAGACTGGAGTCCAGAACAAAAGATTTTAGGTTGATTGGTAGACGTGACTTTAGTATTTCCTTATAGCTCCAAAATTTTTTCCATGTTAAGTTTATGCGTCTGTTTAATTCATCCATATGAGAAATATTTTTTAATATAATTGATAAATGCAATTCCAACTGGTCTGGTGCTGAAGTCACAACAATTTTTTGTGCGGCCGGTTCTACATATCAGTAGAAATTTGTGTCTGTAAGAATATTTCTTACAGGTCTTGTCAGCCCTAGGTAGGTTTTAGTAGGTAGGTTTAGGTAGGCTCTAGGTAGGCTATTTCTTTTATTGGGTCACCTTACCGTGTCTAGAAGAACGTACAAAGCCGTCGGTTCTGGTTTTCATCATAGATTCCCGTACGTACATTGTCGTTCCCTGGTAGCGTTCTTTACTTTTAGTAGGGGAATAATTTATAAATCCACAGTCAAGCAGCGTGGTGGATTAAAACTTCTGAATTCTTCTAAAAGAATCGGTTTTTGCTCAGAAATAAGGCTTCTAGGCTAATGTAGGAGAAGGAATTACAACATTGTAACTCCACGTTTCCGACTGTGCAAAGTAAACGTCTCCTTTTATAATAATATTCCACAAACGACATTGAAATTGTATGGGAATAAATTTAAAGTTTACGTTAAAAAGAAATTAATCAATAAAGCTTATTATTTGGAACAGGATTACATAAATGATAAAAACGTCTTGACTAAGTGATGATATATTTCATGCAAGATATTACCAAATTTGTATAAAAACACATATATACACACACACACACACACACACACACACACACACACACACACACACACACACACACACATATATATATATATATATATATATATATATATTATAGTGTCTGCCTATCTTTACTATCTTACCTTCTTTATCCTTTATTATTTTCTCTTTTTATTAATTCAATAAAATTACATCTTATTTAAAATGCCATTACCACCTTTAGTCCGATGACCTGCATCTTTATAAGCAGACCAAGATTGGCGCACTACATTATGTATCATTTTTTAACAGTTGTCTGAAAATCTATTTAATGATAAGACGGAACTTAGACCATTTTGTATACTAAATTCTTCTACCTCTATAGGTTTGGTTTTTCTGATATGTTGGGTTTTCATTAAATCATGCAAATAAATTATAATAAAACATTAATCACATTTTATTCGATTCTGACCGCACAATTCGTGGCACAAATCAAATTATACGTCTTGCAACAAAAAGCTTATTAGTCAACGAACCACTGCCCACCACATCAGGCCATAACACAGTTCATTATTTATATTAACAGTTTAGCAGTCAGTGGCCGGGTCGCTGGATCCGACTTATAACTGCGTGAATATGCGTGGGCATTATTTGTACCCTTGTTAAGCGCTGAGGATATTATAAAAATGATTCCTTTATCCGCGCTGTGACACTCTCTGGAAATTGGTCGCTTAATTTATGATCATCATAAAAAGGATTCGAATCCGTGCAGGTTGGAATTTCATTCATAAGGAGGCAGAGGTGTCTGACTCTTTATGGGTAGATGTTTTCATTAATTTTACGTGATTTGGAAATTTAAGGAAGGTATCGGATGTTGCTAGACGGTGGTCGGCGATGCTGAGATAAGGTGGTAGAGCCCTGACTACTGTGCTGCGTAGATAGTTTTATTTTTATATTAACAAAAAATAAAATTACATTTAAAGTTTTATATAAAATAAGTTTAAGTGACATTAATTTTTTTCAACTTTGTGCGATCTATTATAAATATGAGTATGTCTTTCGTTATTTATATTATACATTGATCATTGCTTGAAAGTCAAATGCGTGACTTAAAATATTACAACGATCAGTGGTAACATTTGTTGGACATACAGAAGAGGAGTCATTAGTCATTGCATTATGGTGGCGACGGAGGGGCTCCCGCTGACCGCGTCTCGCGAGTGCTCGCGGGCGCATCATCTGATAAGCGACAATAAGTCGATACTCGCTCCAAATAAGCCGAGATGCGCATTAGTCACCGCGGTGACCGACCGCTGTCGGTCGACACCGACAGTTCGCCTAATCCACTCAAAACATACGGAGACATTTGTCGGCCCGCCGGGGACCCGGTGATCGATAGCGATACTCGCTACAAAACGATAGATAAAAGCCGATAAGTCAGAAGAAATATGACGCGAACAAAATCGGGAGATAAACGTAATAAGATAAAAGTCAAACAATGATTCGACCGCGGATTCGCCGCGGCATAATTTATGTGACAACGCGTGATGGACGAGCGGCGACTTTCGGTAAACTATTTACATACGGCGGCGGACGCGCTGTCGGATTGGGTTCCGTTGTGACAGAGGGTGGGGCTTAGTACCGAAAACAAATGTCACTGTTATTTATTAGGTTACAGAGCTATTAGGCCTAAGGAGGAAAATGCCCTTGTTAAAGTATTACAAAAAAAATACCACTTTGGTCGACACATTGGTAGATTTCAATCTGACCATGCGAAAGTGGAGTGACAAGCGCCGCAGCCAGGTCCCGCGGCGATTACTCTAATTGAATCAAGAGCAAGGAACGCTTGCATGGTTGGCAATTCCCTTCGCACGTCGACTTAGATTGCTTTCTGTAACTCTCTGAAGTCTTTTTAAATAGAATATATTATTCGAAACTATGATGACTTTTAGAAAAAATACAAATTATTTCTTATATTACTAGTGTTAATTATTTTACTTCTTGAATACTTTAAATCTACGAAATTCTTTCGATAGTAAAACAACTGCATAGCAAGATTTTGTAATAATTTCGTTTAAAATTTATGGATTGAGCATAGTTATGCACTTATTCTTAACAAACTAACTAAAATATTAGACTGATTAAGCTACCCAATCGATTATATGAATGAATAATATAAACATTTTTGAATATCATATCAAAAATTGATCGTTCCCGCGAGGATCGAACCTGCGTCTCCGACTGACCGTGTCGGCGCTCTAGCCAATTAAGCTATGGAACAATGTACCCGCTAGATCGAAATTTTTGATATGATGATTTTATTTTCGCTTTAAGCGAACCGTGGCGCCGTCTATAGTGCGTTCTTTACCCGAAGCGAAACCCGTAACTATTCAAAGTTTCATATTACAATGAAAATCTTTGACAGGAGACGACACCATGCTATTTTTAATATGTACGATTTTATTTTTGTGTTACCCGCACAATAGGAATTCTAAATATATTTGAATATTATATCAAATCAATTTTATTTTCGGTTTAAGCGAACCGTGGCGCCGTCTATAGTGAGTTTTTTACCATCGTTCCATAGCTTAATTGGCTAGAGCGCTGACACGGTCAGTCGGAGACGCAAGTTCGATCCCCGCTCGAACGGTCAATTTTTGATATGATATTCAAAAATGTTATGTAAGGTGTATGTAAGGTATACTTAAGATTGTACTATACTGTGAGTACTAATCTTGGTACTTGTCTCATACACCCTTGTAAGTTCGAAATAAATCTGTTAAAAAAACGCATATGAAAGGCGGGTGGTAGGTGAAAACGTTAGGCGAGCGACAATCCCCGCGGAGACAGGAGCAGGCAACTTTGCTTTTTATCTGTGCTCCTCACCGTGCGCGCTCGACCGTGTAATTGGATGAGAACGACGCGATCCCAATAGCGTGCCCTTATCTGTTCGCGGCAAATCCTCCCTCGCCCGCGCCCCGACACCCGCGACGCCCGTCCACGCTCAGCAATAAGTTTTTAGTGAGTAATTCAAGATAACCCCTTGATGTTGTTCATTTTCACACTTCCTTTCCCGAGAACAGCTCTTTATTGCGTAATATGTAACTGTCTCGTCGCCGACGGGTGTCCCGGGGGCGCGTAGACGAACTTCGCCCCTTTTATGATGTTAATGCGATCGCCCTGCACCCTTCTATCCGTATAATGATAATTGCTTTTTCGTAAATTATTGTTTGATGTTGTCGCTTAATGTCATTCCAGATGATTTCTAAGGTTCTTCGAATTAAATTTAAATATTGTTGAACTGAATGAAAATATTTACTTCACTAATACATAGGGCCTTGAAAAATTTTAGTGAAGTTTGTGTTCCGAAATTATTTTGACCTATTATTTTTACCAATAAAATTGCCGGTTTTGATGAAATAAGTTTACGCACTTTTTTATTAGTTTTGAAATAGTCAATACGACGAGACGGCAATTTCATAGGTAAAGACCTACCTAAGACCTAGACCTAGATAACCTATTATATTTAAAAATATGTCATACGCCTGTGTTACGTAGCAAAAATATAAGCAATTAAAGTTTGAGTTAGCTGGCGTCATTTGAGATTATGTATTGTACACTTTTACATTAGGAATATATTCTAAATATGTGTTCGGTTAGTCGAACTGTAATACATTTTATTGTCTTTCCCCTTTCATACAGTCTTCTTCCTTACATATATATTAACAGAAAATTACCAGGAAATAGTAACGACTGCACACAATCCCGAATATCAATTTTACACTCTACAACGAAACGGTAGAAAATGTAACGCAATTTGACCACTGAGCGTGAACGAATTAAGTGGATTCAAATCACGCTCACGTGTAGGGTAGTCGTTTATTTGGAGTTGAGCGGGAGACTGCGAATTGTCGTCGTATTAGGCGCTATCAGATAGATGCTGGGTCTTGTGTGACTATCTCTTTTTTTCCTAGTCCCGTTGCTGTTTAGTTTATGCTTTGGTTACCAATTGCTTCTTAATAAGAATATTTAAATATTATAAATTTACTTTTTATTTTACATGATTATGATAATCTAGTCTGAATATATGGTACTACATGTGTTTTTAGTAAAAGTCTATGAAAGATTTGCGCACTATAAACAAGTATGTATCTATGGAAATCACAGGAAATTGATACAAAAGTAAATAGATAAGACTCGTTGTTTTGTCCGTTATATTAATAATTTATATATTTTCGTTACGAATACAAAACCATAATAAGAAAATCTAAGGAGAAATATCTAAGAAACTTAAAAACCTTGTAGTCAGGGTTAATTATAGAAAACACATTTTTTTCAAAATTATTTTAACCTTAGATGAGTTACAGTGTTGTTACAGCTTAATATATATAAATATTTATTATACATTATATTTTTATACTCGGTTTCCGAGCGGGAGATTGTGAACTGTCATCGTAGTCTAGCGTTATCAGATAGTCCACGGGGACATCGCAGGCTTAACCGCACTCAACCGCTTTTAGCTACGTGAACATGTTAGAAGCCAGTATTACGTAACAATATATTTCCTTGTATGTTAAACTAATAAAATGAACTTTATGTATATTTCAGCTTACAAAAAGAACCTTACTCTTTTGTATGTGTTATTAGTAAGTAAGTCAGTTCAGCCTATCGTAGTCCACTGTTGCACTTCAGCTGCAGACCTCCAGACATTCCGGTTTTCCGCAATCAATCATCCAGCCTACACCGGTAATCTTACGTAGATCGTCGGTTCAGCGGGCCGGAGGACGTCCCACACTGCGTTTGCCAACAAGCGGTCTCCACTGTCGTATTAAAATAAGCGTAAATAAATATCTTTGTTCTTTATTATATTGTTTAACTGCTGCAAACAAACATACGACCCACCTTACTGTAAACCGCCTTGCTGATAGTCCTCCCGACACTCACACAAAAGCACTACACTACTTAAGGTTAGTTTTATTTAGCTGTCATGTTCTGGATGAGAATTCCGGAAAACCGGGCTGTTAGGCGCAAACTTGGGGAGGCCTATTACCAGCAGTGGAGTGCGATAGGCTGAAGAGTGGATCTTCTGTTGGTTGAGGTGTTTCCTCAGATGCGTTGACCCAGATTTTGAGCAGGATCATTTCCTGCTGGGTCTTACATCAAAATATATATTTTGTGATATTAATGTAATACTCATTTTGTTGTTGCTAATTTTATATAGCAACTACATATTATAGAGTGCGACTTTTACATTTTTTTTTTTTCGTTATAAGTAAATATATTACAAGCCATGTCTATTATTTTAAAGAAAATTTTAATGATAATTGAATCAAAAAATCTAAAATAGATAATACCAATAATAATGATCGGTGCAAAGTCGAAATATTTAAAATCGCAACCATACTTCATTGCAAACTAGTAATCTAAAAAAATAAAGCAAGTAAACTTATAAGTACCTATAATAAAAATTTAATTGAACGAGATTGAACAATAAAGATTAAATACATCAAAACTCCGTAAAATCACGGTTTATTAGGGTATTAATAACATTTAAATTATTATTAGATCGATATCCGCGCGGTGAGCGATCACGTCTCCAATACTCATTCAGAAATGCGCCGAAATATTTATTTTTTATTGTGTTCGTTATTTTGAGTGAAATTGCGAGAGCATTATGTTGAGTGTAGGGCTTGGTGCCTATTACCCGCCGCCTTATAATCAGACTCGCCGCTCCGGGCTCTCAAACACATATTAACATCAAATTAATTTGTTACTGATATTTTGTTTCTTATTGCTCGCGAGTGATAATTATATCATATGTGAAGTGAATTTTTTACATGTCTTTATTACAATGAATGCCTTGGACATAGTAAAACGAATCCTACCTTTTTAACCGACTTCAAAAAAAGGAGGAGTTTACTCAATTCGACCTATATATATATATATATATATATATATATATTAATGTATGTATGTTCGGAGATAACTTCGTCGTTTATAAACCGATTTTGATAATTCTTTTTTTGTTGGAAAGGAAATATCCCTGGTGTGGTATCATGATAAGGAAACCAGGATCTGATGATGGAATCCCAGAGAAATTGAGGGAAACTCTCGGAAATCCGCATTACTTTTTTTTACTGGGTGTACTGATTTTGATGATTTTTAATTTAATCGAAAGCCGATGTTTATCATGTGGTCACATTTAAATTTCATCGAGATCTGATTACAACATTTGGAGTAATTTTTGATAATGCGTATTTACTTGACTATTATATTTCGTCTACCTACGTTGCATTTTACTTGTCGATATAATTGAAGTCGGTTTTTTTTTCGTTTGCCTGCAAACACAATTATGTAGTTTAATTTCTTTTATACAGATAAAATATGATGTTCAAAAATGTCTTGTTTTTTTTAAAGATTTTAAATTATGAATAATAAAAGCATTGACTCGGAGAAGATTATAATATTAAAAAAAGATATAAATATATCGTTAATTACTTCCTACTCCTTCAGGGTAAACTTTTAAATAATGTATTTAACAACATATATATATATATCCCTCTTATAATTTTCTAATACCAACGGCTCAAGTAATAAAGTGGGAACTTTGTTTGCACTTTTTTAACAATATTTTATGCTCTTATTCATAATCTTATATACCAAAAACGATGAAGACATATTTATTTATTTCTAATCAAAAGTCCGTTAGGAAAAAAAATCTTAAATTAATCTTTATTTTTTCCACTCAGCTCTTGCCTTCCTTGACTTGCACATTGTTTTTCTTAGTAAAAAAAAAGATTGGTCGTATACTTCAAGTTATCTTGGTTCTATAATCAGTTCTAAGCTAGGCTATAAATAAATACTAAGCCAGTCAGAACATATTACCTCATAAAGATATGTTAAGGAATCTAAGAAAATTGTAGCATGTTTTATGCATTATCATTATAAACATGTGAAAATTAACATAGTAATTTTGTTACGGTATACGCGAGATGAGCTCAATTTGTCTTTACGTATCTTTACTTGGGTGGTAATAATTATTAAGCTAGCACTTTATTATAGCCTAAATAATGATTATAAGTGGGTGAGAGCGCGGCTGGTGGCGAGCCCCGCTCTGTAATCTCGCGCCGGCCCCCAATCATGTATTTCTCACCCGGACGCGTTGAAAAAATAATACTTCAAGATTTGTCTATAATTTGCTGGATGCCGCTCGCCGCCGTACGCACGCAGCCCCGCGTCGGAACGCGCTCAGTAATTGTTGAATCATCGGTATTTCTCACTATTTAGACAGTAGCTTTATAATATAAAACGTAATGTGATATTACTATTGGTTTGAGACTAGTTTCGTAATTTGTAGACGTTAGTTTTTTAATGTATTTAAATTAATTTATTAATTCGCAAAACATAATATGAAATATTGGTAATTTTTTTTTACATAATCTAATTTTTTTCTTTCGTAATTTTTTTTCCTGTACCAAATATTATGAATAAAAACTGTTTGTTGTTAATAACATTACTCGGTATTGTCAATGTTCGCCACAAGCTGTGACCATATCAAACATTGCAAATGTTACGGGAAATTAACTCGAATGTTATTTGACGATGTTTTGACATTTGAATGACAGTTACTTTCAATAGGGAATTATGCGGAACCGACTATGAATACTTGTCCTAACCATCGCTGTCCCTTTATTCCCATTCGATACAGAAATACAATGAAAAGTGTTCATGAATGTAACGTGGTTAGTTTTTATAAGTTTCCAGACGTGGTGATTGGAATAATTTGATTGAAGTAAAGCTGATTGTGAGATGTCGCAGAAAATAACGGATGCTTTATTCTGCACAAAATAAAAACTTTTTTTTAAACTTATTTTCACATGGGTAATAGGGAAAAATGTATGTGTAATAAAAATAAAAATTAATTTGTAATACAGTACTTTTCTTTCAAATACATAATCGTTTCAATAATACAAAAAGTGTCTTTTGAAGAAATAAAAAAAAATGTATGTGACTTCATGTGACATTTTATATCCTAATTTATGAAATAATACTGCTTACAATATAAAAATTATCACATTGCTCTTTAGTAAAAAGATTCATGTGATCTATCACTCTAATAGCTCTTAATATAAATCATAATAATTGAGAATTTAGAAGGCGGTCATCAGAAAAATCAATATAGCATTTTTTAAGGAACCCGCTTGTCGTAAATAACTATTAAAATAATAAAATATGTTTAGATGGATGTTAAAATGATAGACGTGTTAGTGCCGCATCAGTTATTGCATGCCAGAAGGCCATTCTGTCAAGTTGCACAAGCCTGTCAGAAAATTTGAACGATTAGTTTTGTATTCCTCTCTTTTTTGAACTCGTATTCATCATAAATTTTATAATAACTTCTGATCGTGCTAAGCAGATATTTTGTTGTGGTTATTTTAGTACTCTTCACTAGAAATATAATATTTATAGACTCGTACTTTTTCATTATAACATTTCTCAGAAAATTTCGTGTAAGTAATTATTATTATTATTATTAAGTGTAGCACTTTGTTCGTACTTCTGTTTCAAGAAACAATTTTGAGACTAAAGTATAATAATATAAATATAGGCTTGTTTATTTTTTTTTATTTTTGTCTCAAACTCTACTTTTTCAGTCAGTTCTTTCATTTTGCAACCTAGTCTTCAATAGTCTAATAGTCCTAAAAGCCTTGTTTACTAGGAGGCTAGTGGCAAAGTCTATTAGAAAATATTCGCTAACAGTTAAACAAAACTTATATAAATACACATTTAAAAATCAGATATACCATTACTTATAAATAACAATTATAATAAGTTCTAAGCGTAAAGCTCTCCTTTAGGTTCTTGCAAATGCTTGAAGTTGTTGTTCGAAAACGTTATAAGGTAAGGAGGTATGTACTGTACTGAAACAGTATGTTTCTAAATGTACCTTTTTGCCTTCTGGGGTTTAATCCGCTATTCTACTACGAGTAGGTGTATATACATATCTGAATTTTTTCCGAAACATACGAGTTTCCTTACATTATTTTACTCTACATACTACGTATTATAAATTATTTTAAGGATTTAAAATTTCAGTTGTTTTTGTTCAAATTTAGACCTTTATTATAATCTGTAATAAAATTGCGTAATTAAAAAAAGATGGTACCAAAATTCTATAGTTTGTCAAAGGAAAAAAATTGTTAAAAAGTTAATATGTGAATGCACAGGGTAGTAGTGGTGGTCCATAGTTCAGTGTGTCCTTTGTGTTCGTGTCAAGCAAACCGCGTATCGTGTCGCCCGGTGACGGATTACCTGACAGTTAGCCGCTTACGCGCACATACTCCTTTTGTGTAAGCTACCTTTTCGGTGCCGACTCTTGGTCTTAAATAAAATCAACTAACAAGTTTTTTTTTTTTGTTTTATATTATTAACGTTCTAGACGACATGCGCGACTTTACTTGTGATTATGAATATTAGTTTTGGGAGTCATATCATGAGTTTTAAACTTCACAAGCTTTAGGCGCGCGGATTCGGGCACGTATTTTACACGATTTTGGCTGTTCAGCTTTCTTCCATTACAAATTACAATATAGCCTATATCCATGTAACGTATCATTCTGCTGGTAAAAATTTTTTCAAAATTAGTTCAGTGGATTTTTATGTTTGTTCATTTAACAAATATGCAAATCTTCCCTATTTATAATGTTAGTATAGATAACAAAATTCTTCTAATTAAAAGCCTTTCTAATAAAAATGAAAAAATATGAGTGATACCTTTGGAGCTTAAGCGTTCAGATAAACATACAATTTCCTCAACTCGGCATGAAGGTACATTATTATAGCATGTAATTCGGAGACAACACAAGCTACTAGGAAACGTAAACGAAATCCAAATCAAGTCATGTGTATTCATAAATAATTTACTTGTTTTTAGATTTTTATTGACGTTTCTAAAAAAAAAAAAAGAACCATAATACGAAGCAATTTTAAGGAATTAATAAACAATACAAATTGCTTAGGTACAACCTATAAGGTATATAATAGTTTTTAAATTGTAATATTTATTTATAGTATACTTAATATTTACATTTTATTTAAAATAAACAAAACATTTTATTCCAAAACTAGCTGTGCCCGTGTGGAATTTTACAAAAAAGTTATTTTTAAGTTCGCAAAGTTATAAAATAAATAAATTTCTAAAATAAAAGTAGCCAAAGTTACTCCTTATTACATCAGCTATCTGCCAGTGAAAGTCCCGTCAAAATCGGTGCAGCCGTTTCAGAGATTAGCTGAAACAAACAAACAAACAGACAAAAATGAAAAATAAAAGTTATTTTGGTATATGTACCGCGTAAACATTCATATGCATTTGGTAAAAAGCGGTTATTTAAATATTACAAATAGACACTCCAATTTTATTTATTTATAATAGATCATTGACCACTGTATAAATAGAGCCTAACACTTACACATAGACACCAGTGTTCGCGTTTAATAATAATAAAAAAACTCTTCACTTGTATCGATAATGTTCGTTAAATATTTCTTGATTGGGCAACTACCGTGCCAGTCATCCAGGCATCTCGGCGGCAATCACGGATACAAACAAAAAGCTAGGAGCGTCGTAATCTGACATCGCATCAAAATCAACGACTGATCATGATTTACGAACATATTCGACGGTGATAGTTGATCTAGTACTACAACTGCGATCATCGATAGCCGAATTCGTTCCTTCAAAACGATCAATTTATAGAAATCGAACAAAGAACTCCTTTTTGTGAAATATCACAATTGCGAGGTATACACTTTTTGATGGCTTAAGGAAGATGATTGATACATGTTTGTATGATTACAAGTGACTACGCTAAATTATATTAAAAAAAAAAACAATTTCGACTTTATTAGATATAATTTTTAATAGCTGTGGCCGTGACTTCGTCCGCGTGGAATATAACAAAAAAGTTATTGTTCAGTTCGCAGAGTTAGAAAATAAATGAATTTCTAAAATTAATTAGCCTAAGTTACTCCGTATTACATCAGCTATCTGCCAGTGAAAGTCACGTCGAAATCGGTGCAACCGTTTCAGAGATTAGCCGGAACAAACAGACAGACAGAGAGAGAAAAATTGTAAAAATGTTATTTTGGTATATATACCGTGTATAAATCCACATGCATTTAGTAAAAAGCGGTTATTTTAATATTACAAACAGACACTCCAATTTTTATTTATTTGTATACATAGATGTATTACAATCGTTTAGACAATTTTGTTGTTGAAACAGTATTTGCTATTAATTTAATATTAAGGTAAATAATAAATTATTTTGGTAGATGTGGCGTGTATATGCATTTAGTAAAAATACAATCGAATGGAGAACCTCCTCCTTTTTGGAAGTCAGTTAAAAAGCGGTTTTAATTAAAATTAGTTTCATATTTTACAAGTTCACCATCTCATTTATAATTTTTTTAACTATGAATACGATTTAAGAGCTACCCATCTGCTCATCTGTCCGATTAATATCACCCATTTTGTGTAGGTCACGGATAAATATCCCGTTTCTCAAATTGAAATTTTTTTCGTTATGCCGTGTCAAAGAATTCTAGCTGACGCGATTTACCGCTGGATTAGAGGCTGACTCACGGCACGCTACACTTCCAAGCATAAGGGCAGGATCGCGTGTTTTTTAAATCAATCAAAATGATAGCCACCACTCAACAATATCACAATTCCATTATCGTTCAATATAAACAGACGAGCTAACGTTCGTTTAATTGATTATAAAAACAACGCTGCCTACCCACAGACAGCGAGGATATGTGAGTTCGCTTCCTAAATATGTTAATTTAAATTAAAAGCAAGGACTGTAACCAAACGGCGAGCATTAACCGTGGCCCTAGAGACTCCATTACAGGCAATAAAATGCCTATTATTATCGAGGGCCGAAAAGTCGATGCACGCGATGCAATTAGTTGATTGGCAGCGTTCTGGCCGGCTCTGGCTCAGCTGTGATTGATGTTGAACATAATTAGAAAACACTTCAACGTGTGTCTTCATTGGTACAATCTTAATTGTGGCCAGCACTTATCTCGCTGACTCAAGCAGCACGTGCCGGCCGCGCCACAATCAACTTAGAATTGATTTGTATGGACGGCAGAAAAATAAATCATTGAATGTATTTTAACAATTGAGGGGCTTATATAAAGGAAATATTTAAAAAAAAAAAACTTGTTTCAGTGTGAGCCTAATAACTAATAATTTGCAACCATATTAACTATGTATAAGTTTATTAGAATTTTATATTATTTTGTAAATAATATTTAAATTTTTATGTCATCAATACCATATTTTATCTTTCATTAATAATGAAAATGATACCAGAAATTTTATCGCCATTTGAAAATGATTTACTAATTAATTTTCTCTATTCCTCTAATAAAGATAGTTTATATAAAATAAAACATGTGAAAATATAAGTAAAATAAATATTATGTAATGTCTATTAGTTTAAACACAGTAAACAATATTATTTTATTCTTAAAATAAATTATAACGTTTGGCTTCTCTAGGAATCTTACACATAGCCATAAATTATAATTAGCAATAAACAAAAAAAAGAAAAAACATTTTAAGCTTCTATTGTTTAACCTTATAAATTATCTCAGTAGTAAGTTTCCCTTTCTATCCATTTAGAAATGCCACGTCTAATTAAGTATCTTCTAAACTCATCACCTATAATCATAAGAACAAAAAAAGGTGATGCGAGAAAAAAATCATACCAGGATATTGGTTCTGTTCCAAAGACCTCGTGACATAGTGGTAGATATGTCACCAATAGTGCAGCAAAAATGTCAACAACTATACTTGCATTTAATACATGATTTTTCATTCCTTTTTTAAGGATAGAGATTCGTCGAGTCTTGCAAATTATAACATCCGATACCTGAGTCCAACAAATAGCAACAAAATATGCGGTTTGTGCTTTTCGTTCTACTCTTTTTCTATCAGCAAAATACCAAAGACGGCCCAGTGTGTCCTTAACAGTAACTGTTGGTGATTCCCATTCTTTGCGAATAAAGAATAAAGTGGATGGAAAAAAACCACTTTGAGCAAATATTATAAAGTAAGCATACATTCCGGCGAAAAATTGAATAAGTCCTATTTGAAAATACGCCATGAATATGAGCACATTATTTACAAGATGGTCAGTTGGCTTGCGAGGAGGAATTGACATTATATCTTGTTCTGAAGTCTCATAAGCTAGGCTCATTGCAGGTAATAAGTCTGTACCTACATTAATAACTAAAATCAGAATTAATGTCATAGGCAAAGGCATGCCTAAGCACGCATATACCACAAATGGTAACATTTCAGGTGTATTTGAGGTAAGAGTATATGCAATGGTTTTCTTCAAATTGTCAAATATGCGTCTGCCTTCTTGTATGCCTAATACAATTGAAGCGAAATTGTCATCAAGTAATATCATATCGGCGGCCTGTTTTGATACTTCAGTCCCAGTAATACCCATTGCGATTCCAATATCTGCTTTCTTTAAGGCTGGAGAATCGTTAACTCCATCTCCTGTTACTGCAACGACATGACTCAAAGCTTGATATGTCTCCACTATTATCAATTTTTGTTGTGGACTCGTCCTGGCAAAAGTTATTTCATCAAATTTCTTTTGAGCCATTTTCAAATCATTAACGCTCATTTTTCGTAATTCGTCACCAGTGATTACAGCAGCACGGAACTGTTGTTTTATGTGCGTCGGAACATCAGATAGATCTATGTGATGTTCAAAAGCATAGTCATAAGCCGTTGGCTGAGTTATAGTGCCACACTGCTTAGAGATAGCCAATGCTGTAACGGGATGATCACCGGTCACCATAATAACTTTTATTCCAGCTTGGCGGCAAAGCGCAATAGACTTATCAATATCACGTCTGGGAGGATCTATCATTGAAATTGCACCTAGAAATCTTAAATTTTCGACCGGAAAATTTCGCTGTTGAGTATCAAATTTATACCCTAACGGATAATTATCTATTGGCAATTTATAATCACAATAACCAATGACACGTTCTCCCATATTTGCTAACTTAATAAAATTAGCTTTTAGTTCCTTCTTTGCCTGTGGCGTCATAGTTTGATCTTCTTTATCTGTAAGTATTTTTGTACAGAATTCTATTACAATTTCCGGAGCACCTTTCATTATTAAATAATAGCTTTGTGTAGCTTTCATTCGATGTATTGTTATTTGGTATTTATAAGCCGAACTAAAGGGAATCTCGGCTTCTGTAGGATTTTCTTCACGTGTTTGTGTTGCAGACCTATTGATTTCCATATACCTTAGTATCGCTGACTCTGAAGCATCTCCAATTATTCTTTGTTTCTCTATTGGTAATTTAAGAGTGTCATGCGCAAAGGTAGCTTTTAAATTTAGAGATGCTGCTAAGCTTAATGTGGCATAAGCATGGTCAGACACGTGAGCATGATCGTTTTTATCATATATTGTAAAGTCACAAAATAAATGTGAGACATTCATTTGATTTTCTGTTAATGTTCCAGTTTTATCCGAACATATGCAAGAAGTAGAACCTAAAGTTTCAACAGCTTGTAAGGTTTTAGCTAGACAATTTTTTTTCTTTAACTGATTGGCAGACAAAGTCATACAAACAGTTAGCGTCACTATTAAACCTTCAGGTACATTTGCCAATATAATCCCAAGCATATATTGTAATGCTGCTAACCAACTATGTTGGATAAAGTATACCATTACAAAAAATAATAAACCAAAAGTAAATGCAACACAGCATATGAGTTTAATAAAATGTGTTATTTCTTTAGCTATAGGCGTTTCTTCTTTTTCAAGGCCCGTGACCAAACCTGCAATTTTTCCCATTTGTGTCAATTCTCCTGTAGCAATTACGACACCTTTCGCAGTACCTTCAGTGATAGGACACCCAAAAAACACCATATTCTTGGATTCTAAGGGATTTGCATTAGTACATTCTGGTCTGTGTACAATTGGCTCGGATTCTCCTGTCAATGATGACATATCAGTTTTAAAATTTGTACAAGTTAAAATTCTAACGTCGGCAGGCACTACTTCTCCACCAGACATTTCAACAATATCACCTAATACCACTTCATTATTGGGAATGATCTTCTTAACACCTTCCCGAATAACGGTAGCATTTGGCGGAACTAATTTTTCGAAACCACTCATCACAGCCATATTTTTAGCTTCTTGATAGAACCCAAAAAGCCCAGTACCGACAATAGTAGCTGTTATAACGCAACCGAGATACAAATAATCTTTACCAGAGTGGCCATGACTATCGCTTCCAGAATCAATTTGTTCAGAAAAAAAGAATCCAATAAAATTTAAAATAGCACCTGCCCAAAGAACGCATTGAAACCATCCAAATAGATTATGACGAAAAATTTTCCAATAACTATTACCTTTAAGTTGTTTTAATTGATTAGGTCCATAATGCTCTAACAATTCTTGGGCAAAAGTTTCCGTTAGACCATCTTTAACATTTGTTCGATAAACTACTTCTAATTGAGCTGGCGATAGAAAATGGTCACCTGTATGAGGTTCTTCTTTTAGTAAAGTTAGTTCTGAGACTTCTGGGTTCACATGCTGCCCACTTAGACGTCGTGCGCTAACGATAGAAGTACTTGAACGACGATGAGATTGGTGAGGCATTTTAATTTCTTATTTATATTATTTATATCTTATTTTTAAATATTTTCTATATATATATTCTAATGTCAATAAAATTCTTGATGCCTAGCTAAACTTTTTTAAACTACCTAATCCTTAGTACATACTTTTGTTTTTTTATTTTAATATATCAAAGAAAAATGTTCGAAACAATGAAACGTAAGTCTAAAGTGAATGATGTGCTTTAGGCCTTATATTAAACGTCGATAAAAAAAATATATCACAATACTTGCGTCAGTCATTTTTCATCATCTAGAATAAAATTCTGGCAAGAACCAAAAAGTTAATATAGTTTGTTCCTATCAAAATAGTATCTCTAGATGTTATGTTATTTAAAAATTAAAAACGTCTTTTTGTTAAAGTGGTTTTATTTTCATTACTTGAGGTAATAAAAAAAATCCTTGTTTCAACCGGTACTTGTGTACTTTTAATACTTTGCATGTTGCTTTGCAAATGATACAAACCATCACACGGAATATGAGCGTCCGATAGCAGCCGACACCTCACAGATTTATAGCCGCAGTGCCGATATAGCGGCTATTTCCGGACAATATTGATATTTTCGACTCACTGCACCTATCAACTTCCAATGCGTTAAAGTACTCTACAAAGTGAAATAACCAAAGTGAATAACAATCAATCTTTATAATGGTATCTAAAATTGTATTTTAAACGCTTCTTTGGGTTTTAATACTTATTTAGTGTTTGTACGTAAATGCAGCTGCAGTTCTAGAGATTTTCCTAACGTTGTCGCATAAGATTCGTATGGTGGTTTAGCGTCCGTCTTGAGCCGCCGGCCCGCAAGTAATCAACCTATTAATAAGGAGATCAAGTATAATGCGACCAATTAAAACGGTGACTCCCATCTTAAGACGCCCGCAGTTTTTGGGCTCGTTCCAGCAGGATTAAGATTACTTTGGCGACATTACAGTATTAATTTTATGTGAGTTTTGAAACTTAAACATATTTTCCATTTTACTATAAAGAAATGAACATGTACCTATACCAAATAAGAACCCCTCATACTGAACATAAATTCAATTCTTATTTGAAAATTAAATAACACGTTTTCACTATATGTAATTTTTTTAATTGATTACAATAACGCACGATTAGATTTAAATTAATTTTATAGCCAATTGCTGGAAAAAGATGAACATGAAATATGGACCGTGACAGTGTTGACAGGGTGGGAAGTGTATTCGAGCGGCGTCTTTGTCGGAGCGCGTCTTTGATCGCTGCGCGGGCGCCGGTAGCGAGGGCTTCGAGTGCGAGTTTACGACCACCGACGCGTTTTATTACTCGTCTGCCAGCTTCCATCAATAAGCGTGAATAGCTAGCTATTAGCCAACCTACACGGTGTAACAGTACCGAAGCGAATTTGCGCATATCGATTGCATTTGTTAAAACGGTCGTAATTCAATTTTGTAATTGGTTCATTTTAAATTAAATACAGAACTAGAAATTTTGAATATAATTTGTTCTTTAAAGGCGTGCAAAGTTCAAACTTATTGAAGTTTCGATCCACTCACATTAATGAATTATCATAATGAACGAAATTACTGTTTTAAGATACAAAAAGAGGGGAACATTTTTACTAACTTTTTATATTTAATATTTATTTAATCTGCTAATAATAACTTATACTTTGGATACAAAACATTATGTAGCTCGATTGATCAGTTTTTGTTATTTTTGGTAACATAAATGGCAAACTTTTTGTAACTGTTAATAGTTTCCCGAAAAACCTTAAATATATTAGGTACTGTTAATAGAGTGATCTAAGTGACATTTTAAACAGAACAGCTTTCATAAATTCCCGTTTCCCTTCCATCATGTTTAAAGCGAGCTCATTAATTCCATGCTGACATGAGCGGGCGACAAAGCCAGTACTGCGGTCACCAACCCGCCTGCCCAGCGTGGTGACTATGGGCAAAACACATGAGTTCACGTTATTTTTGGCGTAAACTTGTGGAGGCCTATGTCCAGCAGTGGACTGTATAGGCTGTAATGATGATGACATGAGCGGTATGAAGGTATCCGCGTATTAGCGTTGTAGGAATGGCATCATCGGGGTGTTTAAAACAATTACATCGCTTACTAGCTGGTGAAGAGAGGCCGCATAATGCGTTCATTGTGATTAAGGAGGCGTATCGAAATATTGTAACATGACTACCGTGAAACACGGCTCAAAAAAGTTATTTCGCTAACATACGCCGCGGTACTGTAGCAATTAATTTTGATTGCGGTGTTGTATGGAGTCCTGTAACATTATACATCGAAGACGTTTTGGTATTCAACCGTTATTTTTTTTTAAATTCATCTCCTACCCAGTGATGGTACACATCGTGAGAACGACTCATCCAATGCACAATGTTGAACCTGGAGTACTTTTTAACCATTTTCCTAATAAGATTTTTAATTCTTATTCAATGTTTTACATTTTTGTTTTTATTTATCACATTTTTAAGAAATTGGATATATTGCAAGCTTTTTATATTCTATTCTATGATGATAATATGTTTTCGACATGTGCGCAATAGACGACTGCGCTATCATACAAAAATAAAGTATTTTTAAGAGTTTTTATATTATAATGGATTTCGAAATTGACGTAGGTATAACTTACTTATTTGTGCACATACTTACATAATTGTGCTTGCTTGCAAACTAGAAAAATCCGATTTCAATTGATCGACCAGTAATATATAACAACGTAGGTAGACGAAAAAAAGTCAAGTAAATACGCATTATTCTTCTTCTTCTTTGGCTTTAGCACCCTTGCGGGATTGCCAGTATCAGAGTAGATGCTTCAATGTTCGGTGAAATACGCATTATTACAGATAACTGAAAAATTATTTGACATATCTCGATTACATTCAAATGGGACCATATGACAAGCACCAACTTCCAATTGAAAAAAGATATATCGAAATCGGTTTACCCAGTAAAAAGTTCTGAGGTGACACACATAAAAAATACAGTCGAATTGAGAACCTTTTTCTTCATTGAAGTCGGTTTTAAACTCTGTAGAAACTGACCACCAGGTTGTGAATAGGTAATCAAACGAAAATTAATTTAGAAAATCCTCACCAGACCAATTTAGCAGGCACCTAGTTACCTGTAGCGATAGCATTACAAATTTATCTAATTAAATTAATTTTTTTTTAATGCCAAAAACAGTTTTTCTTCTTAGATAGATCCTGCTTTATTTCCTGATTAATAAAATATTTTATTTTTTATGAGTATTTAGAATAGTCTATATATTCTGCGTATAATTTCGGGTACTTTATTTACTACGGTTCAAAAAATAAAGGTTATGTGACAGACAAACGGTTGGATTTATAGGCAGTGAAGTCTTAGATCCCTCCGTCATGGATCTGATTCGGCTACATATTTTAGTAGATATGGCAAAGAATAAAAAATATGGTTCGCAAACGACAGTCACCATTTGAAATAAGAGTGCATTTCATGTGTAGGAGTTTACCTCTGTTACAGACAGACAAATAGACGGTTGAGTCGTCGGTGTATACGGGACCTTTTATATGTATGAATAACTACACGCTGGATATAATGAATTTATTACATTAACTGCTTTAATTTTTTTTCAGTATGTGGTTTTTTAATTGTCAACTTAAGAATCGTCTGGCTGTACCGTGGGAGCGCGGTGTTTGCAAGGCAACAGCTTAAGTAACAGGTGCTTATACGCGATTTAACATATTCGAACATAGTTTCTGCGCTCAATCAACATATCTACGGTTTAGTAGATGAACATAATAAAAATGTCTTAAGTGTTACTTCCATCACAATAGATAATGATTTTAATAACAAAAACATATGTTGATAAAATGTCTCTTATGTCCTTCGTTGAAAAATTTTCTATGACCTACCGCGCGTTTAAATCAAAATCTTATTTTTTTTGTTAATTAATTGTATCACGATTTCGGAATGTTTGAACCACAACATTCCAAAACTGTAACACTGATCTTAATCTGCAAGTAACTATAAGTTTATATACATTATTTTTACTGTGCTTATGTAAGTTCGTTTTTATAGATCTAAACGATATTTTATCGTGTATAAAACCATTTATTATCAACGTTTTTTATAGACAACGTTCAAATTTGTATTAAGAGTACTGGAATGCAGATTACACTCTTAACTAATCTCCAACGGAGCCGCCGAATAATGCTTTCATCTCTACCAGAAATAGATTCGAAGAAAAACTGCATATGGCCCGCTTATCTGAGCTCCTGCACTTGCTGGGTGCTTCAATCAATATTTAAAAATTAAACAACTATAAGAAAAAATATTTAAATAGTGGCAAATAAAAAAACCATTTTTTTTTATAAATGTATATGTAATATCTCTTTTTCTCTTCTTTTCTCTCTATCTTATCCTGACTCTGATGTCGCATATTATGACTTTACTTCTAGTAACAAAATATTCTATGTATTTTAATCGATCTCCTTGGTGTGTTCTGACATTGATAAAAACATCTGTGCTTTTTCTGTATGTCAAATCAAACCAATAAATTAATTTAGCCCTTTGATTTTCAAAACCAAATGTACTTTTCTTTCTTTTAACCTTTCAATTTTCATTAAGTATTTTAATAAGTTTTTGACTAGCCCGTTGGTGCAGTTTGTAGTGACCCAGCTTTCTGCGCCGCGGGATGTGGGTTCGAAGTCTGGGTGTAATATTAACATTTGTATTTATATATTTATATATGTATTATTTCTATGTATATTTATAAAAAAAATATAGTTATAACAGTTGGCTTGTTACGTGTAACACAAGCATTAAGTTGCTTACCATAGGAACAGACGACCGTGTGTGTTATGTTATATGATATTTATTTATTTATTATTTATCTGACATTATAAAAATTTTGTAATATCATTCAAAATACCTATTCGTACTTTCATTTAATTCTTCGGAGCCTTCTTAATGGTTTGTCTACTAAAGTTTAAAAAAAAGTATGAAATTAATCTTTCTTAGAAACAGTAAATAGTTCTTTTTGTTAGTTCTAACGGTAAAAGATTAATTTAAAATGTATGCTATTAATTTGCGTGATTGCCTTAATTGTTAACAAGTAGGTACAATTATTAACTTGACTGAAATTGGTTTTCAGCCAGTATAAACTAAAAGAAAGAAAAAAAACCCATAATGTAATTATGAAAACGACACAATTTTACGTTAATAACCTAAAATTTAAAATACAACATATAGTTACAAAAACCTTATAAAAATATACATTTTAATAAGAAATGCATCCAAGTAATTTATATTTATTGTAATTTGTAGTAAGAGATATATAATAAATGTAATCAATCCATTTTTTTAAATATTACAATTTTTTTTTTTATTATAAAAATATTATTTTGACTTCAATAAATATAAAAAATAATAATTAATAAAAATAAATATAAAAAATAATATTTATAAACGTTGATTTATTCTACGAAACTATTATTTATATGTCATTACGTCTCATTTATCACAAATATCCAACGAAAATAATGAACTCGATCCAGTTCGCAAGAAAAGTAAAAAAAAAACATCTGTTGAGGAAACATCTCTCTTCACTGGAATGGTTGATGATCACTATTGTCACCAATTAACAGGTCACAAAAAATCAGACCTCCAGTGTGGAAACACCTTGGCTAATGTGCCAGTTGACAAACCGAGGAGGTAGTGAAAAAGTTGAGCAGTAGGGTGGCTAGATGCAATTTTAATGGCGGACGACTTGTCCAAACAGACCTCCGTGGGTGATTCTGACACGTGGGCAAACATACTTTTTTTATGTGCAGATTATTTACATTATAATTGCAATGATAATTATTTATTATTTTTAACAATGTGCACATATTAAATATTGTTTTGTACGAATACGATTGATGACAATTTTGTACTTTGGTAACAAATAAATATAATTTTATATTTGTACGTATATTTTACATACAATATTAAAAAAAAAAAAAACATTCTTGTGTTAATTTAATTATTCGCTGTTTCGTTAAGATAATTTAACGTTTTAACAAACATGTACCTACAAATATTGATTAATAAAAAAAAAACAAAATAGAATAATGAGAAAATAATGAGATTTTCAATATATGATAGAGACATACTTAGAAAAAGAAAAAAATATGACAAATTTAGGATCTTTAACGTTATACAAATGTTAAATTGTATTCAAGTTTAATTTATAGACACGATCCAAGTCAGTCGTAAATAAACGGAATGGCAAAAAAAATATTGTCACAATATAGACACGAGTAGTAAACGCACGCAAGCATTTTTTTCGTTGCGAAGTATTGAGTATTGTATTTAAAATAGTATTATAACAAACGCCCACAATACTTCAAAGTACAATAGTATTTCATATTTGAGTTAAAGAGTATAATCGTGACAGTAGTATAAACGAAACTCAGGGGGCTAATGGCTCATTTATGACACTGCAGTGTGTTTAACATAAATGCTTAACTTAGTTGACCAAGGAATAGCTAAACAATCAATTATTTATATTGTTCAAATTAAACAGAAATAAGATTAAATATGAGGAACTCCACGCTAAATTATAAAATCAAATCATTCATTTTTTTAATCATAGACTTTCTATTTTATTGGAACGAAGTTCCTTTCGACAGGCTTGCCATTTGGCTGGGCGACCGAACTGAGAAAAATGTGAGACTAAAACCGTAAGAAAAATATATAACGGCAGTGACGTAATATCAGTCACACGACTGTATAATATGACGAAACCGAAAAAAAAAATCGAACTCATTTAACATTAACATTATAAATGTTTGGCGTTTTTTGGTAAAATAATGAATTAAAATAGCTATCGTTGGGGTGTAGTGTCTATTTGTATAGTCCATTTTTTTTAAGTCTCCTAAATGGTAAACAAATATGGCGTAAGTACGGAAGTCCAAAAGTACAAAATTAAAAAAAACATTCAAGAGCTAGAAAATACATATAAAATTATACAATTTTTTTTCAAATTGTGTTGCTTTTATACTATCAAAAAGAACTTCGTTCCTACCTGGTGTCCCATGACACCACATAGTTTTTTTAAAAATTTAACAAAGTAAAACAAGACAAACCTGTAATTAATTTTATAATTCCATTTTAAATAAAAACATACTCAAGATCTCTTTAAATGTTCATTAAACACAAATCTATAGTATTAAAAGTGCACATTTTCATGTGTAATTTATATTTATTTACTAAGACACCAACAAAATTACATGTTAAAAAATTACAATGAGCATATGCAGGTGTTAAGTATATATATAATTTCTCTTAAAGCCAAGTAATACAGCATGAACTTTATACAAGCAAGTCGTGCGACTATTCTAATATGTTTAAACAGTAAGAGTGTGAAAAAAAATATGATGTTACAGTAGAATTGTTGAATAAGAAAGCTACAAAAATAACTAATGCTGATAATATGAATAACACTTACAAAATAACACTACGTAACCATATTCAATACAAGAATAGTGAAATAAATTGCTATCAGTTTTAAGTATTGAATGAAGAATCACTTAAAGAGTTTATAACTATTGGTATTTAAAATGTAATATACATATATCAATCTTGTTTAGATTGAGTTACCAAACAGTTGTCACAAAACCACAATAAGTTACACAAACAATGGGCCATCGATGTGTAAAAGCAATTGAAAATGTTTTTGCGACATACATGAGGTTCACAATGGGAATCAATACATCACAAGATTGAAAGTCAAAACGAAGACCTCTTATAAATACACCTGGTGAGAAAATGTAGTGGATATAGACAGTAATTTACTAGCCTACTTTCTTGGTTTCACCCCCGTTAATGTTTGATTTTACTATCTAAACAGGAGTATAGGATATGTATTTTTCTCCGTTAAATATGATTAAAAAATTTCTTTCATAAAACTAACAAGGCATCAAATTATGTATAAATAATATTTAAATTTACATTGTTTTATGAATAGTTTCATAGTAGGTACCTACTTAACAACATTACTTTAGAGTTTCATTAACTTTCTTATATATTTTTTAAATTATATACAATAATATGTCATTTTCGTAATTAACTAGATCATTACTCATAGTTAAAAATACAACTTTAGAATAAACACAAACAATTTGAATTTAACTAAAGCGGGCAAGGAATGTGAGTCGTGTGGAGTGAAGGCAGCGACTGAACTGGCTAGATATGTCTTCGTCATAATTTACATAAATGATATATTCGATCCGCCTAATACGGTACGCTGGTCATTTATTAATCTGTGAGAGTAAGAGGTGCGCTCGCGCAGTCGCATAGCGCGCGTGCCGGTGCGCATGCGCCGACAACGTCGTGGACGACGGACCACACTGCAACAATCTGGCCCATGAGAACATTACGGTTCAAGTCAGCCCCGTTGACGTATGTAAATCATCTGAACGATCATTATCTTTAAGACGAATGGCTATTAACCTTCGTTATACAGGTAACGTTCGCAAAATCAAATATAATAGACCTTATAAAAATCTTTCCTACCATAAATAAACCAATAAGTTTGTTACATAAAAACAATTTTTCATGAGTCATTGAAGTCGTGCTGTTTGATAAGCTATGTCATAAGGAAATAACTCAGCGGCAAAGTAATATACTATAAATATTTTTTGCACAAATCAGCTCCGAGTTCGAAGTTTGTCCGTGTGTAGCGGTCGTGCGGCGGTGGGCAGCGCGGGTGGTCCGATCGCAGGCCGGTGGAGGCGTAAGCTTCACACCTCCATACGATACGAAGCTATGACATAGCACTAGAAATCAAATACACCCTCATATTCACTCCGAACAAAGAAATTTTTCCACAACATATAAAAAAGAAAGATATGTTAGAAAATAGCTCCTTAAAATTGGAAGTACTATAAACAGATTTAACTAAAGATTTTAAATAGCCAACAGATGGCCGCTAATTACTATCTAGAGGCGTTATAATATTTTTTGTGATCGGTAATGGAAGTTCCGGGTCATGAATGTTTTTGTTCGATATAATCAAGTAGTAATCGTCGGGCTAGAGCGTGTGAGGTATTGTCGGGAGCCTCAATGTGAGGAAATTATTACTTTAGTGGATCCGTTCCCAGTAGTTTAGACTCCATTTACAAAAGTCAAATAAAGACATTAGAATGATGTTCATAATCTCTTGCATGCAAAGACAATATCGTAGTTTAAATTTGCCTGACGAAATTTGTTGTAACATTTAAATAACAATAAAAAAACTGAGCCCAGCTAATCGTTTCTCATGATCATGTTTGGTACGAAAATGAATGTTTGCATTACATACAAATTTAAAGTGAAAAAAAGTTACCGTTCCATCATTTTCGTGAACAATTTGTAATGGTTTACGAGGCGTAATAAATCACAGATGAGTGTCTTGTTTCGAAGGACTTTGAATCGCCGAAATATTTGGAATCGCGGCTGTCATCCCGCGGTTTTTGTTGGGTCAGCTTTTTGTTAGCTTTTGCCACTGTTGGCGCTAATGAGAGAACTGCTTGAGAAAAAAAATGCGTTATTTAAATGTTAAGACTCAGAACTTATTTCCTCTTATATGGCTTCTGTATTTATATATATTTATTATGAATTTTTAAAATAGTATTTACACAGTTACACAGTTACACGTGTAACAAGGTAACAAGGGTACAACCTTTAAGATCCACCTTCTTCATAATAATTGCTTACACAACATAAAAATAAATAATAAGTTTTCGAATACTACAAGATTTTAAATACAAAAAAGTGTGTATGTGTAAAAGTGTGAAAATGAAGAGAATGTGAAAGTGTAAGTGTGTGTGTAAAAGTGTGTGTAACTTATGTACGCACGTAAGAAGTTATACTTCATCGGCTAGCTAACTTCACGTTGCTAACTTCTTCTTCGTTGACTAACTTCTTCTTCGTTGACTAACTTCACGGTTTTTTTGTGACGGTCTGCGCGTGCATCGTAAAAAATTATCCTCATAATTTTTCCCTAACTCACCAAAAGAAGTATAACTTCAATAATTATGGTTGCTCGCAAACAAAAAAAATCGACTTCAATTACATCGACAACATAGGTAGACGAAAACGTATTCAAATAAATACGCGCTGTCAAAGATTACTCAAAAAAAAGTTGTCATATCTTGATCAAATTAAAATGGTACCACAAAACAAGCATCAGCTTTCTAAAATAAGAAGCATTAAAATCGATGCACCCAATGAAAAGTTACGCGGTATAATACAACGTAAGTCGACGAAAAATCAGTCAAATAAATACGTATTATTAGATATAAATTAACATTTATTTGTTCGATCGCAATTAAATTTAAATTTAAAATTAACATGACACACATAACCTTCCGACTAAAGTAAAATTCATGGAAATCGAGCCACACAGTCAAAAATTCTGAAGTAACATAAATAAAAATATAAAATAAAATTACACACGAATTGAGAACCTTCTCCATTTTTGGAAGTCGATTAAAAGTAGTAGTAGTTCGTAAACACTTATTATTTTTGATAATATAATTCATTACACGTATTCGCATTTATTTGCATGAATTCATAATAACAAATTGGTTTGGAACATGGTAATAAAAGATAGTGTTGTACGCAAACAACACGCAAAAACAAGGAAATCATCTTGTAAATAAATTTCGATAGCATGCGGCGGCGTTCGGCAGATGTAATCGCAAAACCCACTATTTCCATCGGTGCCGGCCATATTTTTGTCAATTTTTCGTCTGACATATCCCATTTCCCATTCAGAAAAACACGGAGTAGACATGAAGTTGGAAAACAAGGAAAAGGAAAAAAAGAGCGTCTCGGTCGAAACGACAGATAATCGTGTTAGCCGGTAGTGCGGCCGCACCGGCGAATAACTGATGCGCGCCGCTCGGTGCACCGACCCAATGAGATTGCGGTGTTTTTTCCACCGAGACTCCGTGGAGACAAACAAGGGATGCAAATTCGTGTTGACACCACGATCCATCTTGTTCGCCTCTCCCGAGAACGGTTACGAACAAATAGGGTTGTGATTGAGTCTCCCGAAGCTTTGTTTATAACTTAAAAGGTTCTAGACTTCTCGATGCTTCGCTTTTTTGCTGAGAAGAAAAACAACGGTGTGTGTTTATATCGTTGGTATAAATGGCGATAAATATGTGAGGTCAGCGAGTAGTGTACGGTGCAGTTTAGTTTCGCTTAATCTTGGAAACAAAACTGCGGTGTGTCGTAAAACAGGAGCAGCACGACAGGGCGGGGGCGCCGGGCTGTACAAACTGTGACCTTCTCGAATGAGGGACGGTTTTCGCTTCGCCGTACGTAGACTAACACTGAACACCAAGATATAAAAACATTTATTTTAATCGTACGTAAGTATACACATAAAATATACTAGGAATTAAATTTTTGTATAAATATTATTAATAAATGTTTAAAATGTTCGCTTGTCATATAATGTCATATAATTTAAAAAAGGGTTCACCAGTTTTGAATATATTAAATTTTTTCCAATTTTCTTGTTAATCAAAAATCGGAAAAAATCTACGAAGGAAAATATGAAGGATAAACAATCTCGAAGACACGTTTCTAAAAAAGTTTCATTAAAATATTGACCGTTAAGTTCAAGTGTAGGAATGTAAGCGACAAGTCTTCGTCGTTCTACGTACACTCTGTGCTCCGTGTTATTGTTCTGCGGTAAGTGTGCAGTGAATAGATCATCCGCCGGATCGCCGCGCCTCGTGCTACTGTCCAATAAATATATTGTTTCGCGCAGAGCCAGCGGAGATAAAGCAAGCTTGCGCCTCTCTTTGCCTCGGTGACTCTGGTGTGCCCTCACTGCTAGCGGGCTTTTGTTTTACAAAGATTTTTTATATTTACATAATCATGGCCTGTAAGTTATGACTTTTAGTGATAGAATAGAATATACTTTATTGCACACCACTCGGAAAAAAAAAAACATAAAACAGTTATTTACACATAGAGATAGATAGATAGATAGAGTACAAAGGCGGTCTTATCGCTTAGTAGCGATCTCTTCCAGACAACCTTTATAAATAGGATAATATGCATTGAAAAGGTAGCAGCGCAATTATCTGTATAATTTGTAAATTCAACATTATGCATGCAAACATGTGCAGTTTCGTTCCCTACTCAGAAAATACAGAAAAAATGATATTGTATATAGTAAATAGTTTCTTAACATTTGTTTGATACAATGTTTCTATTAAATTATCCACAGCTTAAGAAAAAACAGTGATTGTCGAAAATATATCTTCACTAGCTGTGCCCGCGGCTGAAATCAGTGTGTCACAAAGTTTTTCCGGCAAACTTCCAGTGAAACTCTCATCAAAATCGGCTTAGCCGTTCAGTAGATTTTGAGGAAATCGATCACATACACTTTTTGAGACTTTGTTTTATAATACACCAACTGTTGCCCGCGACTACGACTACGATCAAGATATTTAACGCAAATTATTTTTTTATTTCAGTCACTTGAAATGCTTATCACGCTGAGTAACTTTTGAAAAGGCACAGGTAGTATAATTTAATAGTTATTTTTATAAAACCTCTCTATACACCACATTTTTAGTTTTATTTTCAGGCTGCAGTATAAATAACCTATCAGGCGAACTTATAGCTACTGTATATGTCTCATACAAACCATCAACCCCAATTAAACCCCCTTAGCGGTGGAATATCGCAAAATCCGTTCTTAGCGGACGTCTACTAACTATAATCTACCTCCCTGCTAAATTTCTTCTTTGTCCATCCTAGATGGATGGATCATCCAGCGGTTTTTGAGTTCTCGTGATGAGTGAGTCAGTGACTTTTCTATTAAAGGTCACTCATCACGAAATCTCCGAGACTACTCTACATCCTATAAGAAACCTACCTGCCAATCATTACAACCTATACAGTCCACTGCTGGACACAGGCCTCCACAAGTTCTGTTCTTATTCTGTTCTATTCTATTCTATTCTGTTCTGTTCTATTCTGTTATATGCTGTTCTATTCTGTTCTATTCTGTTCTATTCTGTTCTGTACTATTCTGTTCTGTTCTATTCTGTTCTATTCTATTCCATTCTGTTCTATTCTGTTCCATTCTGTTCTATTCTGTTCTGTTCTGTTCTATTCTGTTCTGTTCTATTCTGTTCTGTTCTTATTCTGTTCTATTCTGTGCTGTTCTATTCTGTTCTGTTCTGTTCTTATTCTATTCTGTTCTGTTCTATTCTGTTCTGTTCTATTCTGTTCTGTTCTATTCTGTCCTATGCTGTTCTATTCTGTTCTATTCTGTTATGTACTATTCTGTTCTGTTCTATTCTGTTCTATTCTGTTCTGTTCTGTTCTATTCTGTTCTATTCTGTTCTGTTCTTATTCTATTCTGTTCTATTCTGTTATGTACTATTCTGTTCTGTTCTATTCTGTTCTGTGCTGTTTTATTCTGTTCTATTCTGTTATGTACTATTCTGTTCTGTTCTATTCTGTTCTATTCTGTGCTGTTCTATTCTGTTCTGTTCTGTTCTTATTCTATTCTGTTCTGTTCTATTCTGTTCTGTTCTATTCTGTTCTGTTCTATTCTGTCCTATGCTGTTCTATTCTGTTCTATTCTGTTATGTACTATTCTGTTCTGTTCTATTCTGTTCTATTCTGTTCTGTTCTGTTCTATTCTGTTCCATTCTGTTCTATTCTGTTCTATTCTGTTCTATTCTGTTCTGTTCTTATTCTATTCTATTCTCTTCTGTTCTGTTCTGTTCTATTCTATTTTGTTCTTTATTCTGTTTAGTTTTGTTCTGTTCTCTACTATTCTGTTCTATTCTATTCTGTTCTCTTCTGTTCTGTTCTGTTCTTATTCTATTCTGTTCTGTTCTATTCTGTTCTGTTCTTATTCTGTTTTATTCTGTTCTGTTCTATTCTGTTCTATTCTGTTCTATTCTATTCTGTTCTGTTCTATTCTATTTTGTTCTTTATTCTGTTTAGTTTTGTTCAAATTTCAAGTCTTTTACTTCAAAAACATAGGACTTTCATATAAACTACCAACCCCTATTTTACCCCCTTAGGGATTGAGTTTTGTAAAATCCATTCTTAGGGATGCTTAAGCCTTATAAGGAGCCTACCTGCCAAATTTCAAGCTTGTATGTGTTATAGTTTCGGAGATTTCGTGATGACTAAGTCAACCTACCATCCCCCGTTGTAACCCCAAAATGGATTTATTTTCTAAATATACATTATTTGGACACCTTCTCACCATCTATAGAGCATACATTTTAAATTTCAAGTCTCTTACTTGAAAAACATAGGATTTTCATACAAACTTCCAACCCCCGTTTTATCCCCTTAGGGGTCGAATTTCGTAAAATCCGTTCTTAGCGAATGTCTACGATTTATAAGGAGTTTACCTGCTAAATTTCAAGTTTGTAAGTGTTATAGTTTCGGAGATTTCGTGATGAGTGAATCAACCTACCATCCCCCGTTTTAACCCCAATAGGCAGTTGATTTCTAAAGATAAATTATTTGGACACCTTATCACCATCTATAGAGCATACATTTTAATTTTCAAGTCTCTTACTTCAAAAACATAGGACTTTCATACAAACTTGCAAGCCGCGTTTTACCCCCTCAGGGGTCGACTTTCGTAAAATTCGTTCTTAGCGAATGTTTACATCCTATAAGGAGCCTACCTGCCAAATTTCAAGTTTGTAGGTGTTATAGTTTCAAAGATTTCGTGATGAGTGACCTTTCGCTTTTATATATATTATAGATTTAAACGGGTTGTTGCTTAAAACTAGACAGTTTCATTTGTCTGATAAATATTCGTAGTCAAAAACACATACTAATAATTATATCAATTAAGTCATCAAATACCGATGCTTATTCAATTCTTTGTTACTATTTAGTCGCTAATATTTAATCAATAAAAGTATCTAATTTTTTTAATAAAAAAATATGTAGGTGAGCATTAAGACTATTAGCAAAATTGAAAACAAATGCAGAGATATTTTTCGCTTAAACTTACGTAACTAATTGCAAAAGAATAATAATGATGATGAATGAAATGAAATGAAGATGAATAATAAAAGTATCAACTTGACTTTAAACAACGCTAGCAGTGAAACCAAATCCAACTCCAGCAACACTGTCAGCCAAACGCGGAGAGCTTGGCGTTTGCACATTATGACTATGTGGACGATGTTCTATTAGAGCATTGTATTGCAACTTCATTTTTTTTTTTAATTTTTACTTTTTACCTATTTGTAATACAAGTTAGCTCATAACCACATTGTAAGCTGATTCATATCCTGTGATGGTTAGTTCTTGAGTAAAGGCCTGTAGATGGCTCACAAAAAGGTCTCCTGTCCTAAATAAATTGTTGGTGCTTTATCCACTTGGTGGTTCAGTTGCTTTTAAAATAATATGTACGTAGCATTCCAAAGCAAAGTTGTTTTACCTAAAACCTAACTCATTAGTTATTGGCTACTCAAAAAACTTACAACTTAACTTCTTCACAATATTTACATTGACTTTTATATATCTCTTACTAATTTCTTTCAAAAATGTAGTTTTTGCTGCCAAGCAAAATATGTATTTTAACTGTAAGTGGCATTGCTAATGGATATAAAATATCACACACTAACAGATCCAAATACAAGTTTTCTATCAAATAGGAAATACAAAAAGGTAAACATTTGGAACAGAGAAAATATTCTTTTACTTGAACAGCACATACTTAAATTAGATATATAACATTGAAGTAACTTATATTACTTTAACGATGTACAAATGATACTAAATAAAAAGAATAAGCGCTACATTCTACCATTCCCTGTAGAGTTGTCCATCTGCCACACACCGAATTGTCACCCTGCACTGGGGATTCACACTGCAAGGATATGTTTGCTTAAAATAAATTGACTCTTTCTATATTTGCGTACTTTTATTTTTGTCTTCTTGTATTTTAGGTATTCGATAGACTAAACATCGTTAAAATGTCGAAAGACAACAAAAAAAAAAAAACTACAAACAAATCACCTTTTTAACTGTATCCATAATTCTATAATATTTATTTATATTATAGTATTTATTTATATTATAGAATTATGGATAGTCTGTCCAATGTACAATGTAGAATATTTTTCATAAAAAAAAATAACACTATTATATTAATGTTTTTATCATTTGACAACGCTTTTAAAGCGACGCTTTGAAATTAAGCACTTAATTACAATAATTTATTACGATTTTCTTTCTTTTATTATTATTTTATTATCATTATAATGTAATCTTATAAATTCAATTTGATTTAATTGTATGGAATTTATGTTCTGCAATAAAGAGTTATTAATATTATTATTATTTAAAAAACATTTAATTAAGGTAATATTGTATAACTATGAACAGCTTTTCATGCACAAAGAACTCACATGGACTTGAAAAGGTTCTTAATTTTCAATACTTTATCAAGTTTTCAACCATTTTATTTGCATAATTGAAACGTAACGATTTAGGGGTTTTGTTATAAAATAATAATTGTTTATTATACTGAACTGAAGTAGGGCACAGCAGGAATTTCCTGCTCAAAATATGGAGCAGCCCGACTGGGGTAGTACCTCGATCTTACAGAAGATCACAGCTAAATAATACTGTTTTCAAGCAGTATTGTGTTCCTGTTGGTGAGTAAGGTGACCAGAGCTTCTGGGGGGATTGGGGATTGGGTCGGCAACGCGCTTGCAATGCTTCTGGTGTTGCAGGCGTCTATAAGCTACGGTAATCGCTTACCATCAGGTGAGCCGTATGCTTGTTTGCCGACCTAGTGACATAAAAAAAAATTATAATGGTAAGAATACCTAACAGTAAGTTTTAATGGATATAAAATTATAGTGTTACCTGATTGTCGTCAAATGAATGCAGTCATCATCACCATCATCATCCATCTTAAGACGGCTTAAAACCTAGACTTAAATTATAACAGACTTTATAGTTAGATCTTAGATCAGGCTTAGGTTTTCTTTTGATCTGTTTGACAATAAATGTAAAAATATGTTTGTTCCGTGTAAAAAATACGGTCTCTCATTCTTAAAGTAGTAATTCAAACAGAATATAGTTTCATCCATTATGACCATGGCGACGCGTTAGCGCAACGGTCACAGCGTTTGATCGCGGCTGTTGGGTTGGCGGTTGCCGATTTGATCCCTGCACACGGCAACCATTTGCATGTGACCATACACATGTTTGCCGAGGTCTGGACGTTTGTCTGTAAAGTAAATCTCTCTCTTTCTATCTTCACTAGCTTATATCTCTCTCAACTTCCTTTTGCCTCGCCCGATCATACTTTTCGTAATGCTCTCGTCACGCATTTACCAACTTACTCCCAAGTCAAGCGTGCGTAAAGAAGTCTTAAAAAGTCTTGAAGCAAATAGCTGAATACAAATGAACAAACAGGCATAAAACTTTATTTGTAAAATATTAATATTTTCAAAAAAGAAATTAATAAATAATTAATTAATAAACTGAGGCGATTGAACTGCTTTGATTACAAATTTTGTTTAAAAACCATTTTCTAATTAAGTAACGTGTGCATAAAATATTTGAAATCTGTTAATCACGATAAAAGTAGCGTAAGTGTCAGCCATTCATTAAGATCGGACCGTCCTAATTTATTTAAGTGACTTCAAGTCGCTACTGCGATGTTTTACGCCGGTGTACCCTTGTCCTTTGAAGATGCAGTGGCATGAGTGATAGGTAAGCTGTAAAAGTACAATTTATTGTAAGGACTATTTAATGGATGTTCTTTAAAAGATTGTGTATCGGTAGTGATAATATAGTCAATAAAATATTTCTGGCCTTAAGACAAAACAAACATTATTTAATGTTGGAATAAATATAATGTAGAGACAGAGAAAACCTGATTTTTTTTTTAAAGCTTTACCAGTATTTTTTCATGTTATACATACTTCTATAGCTATAGTATAAGTTTGTTTCGGTGAAGAATTGCAGTTGGTCCAGGAAACGAAATATTGAAATTTAAATAATAAGTATCATCAACAAGTCTGCAATAATTATATTTCTAAGAAATATTGTGTAGTGTGTTGATTGTTATATGTGGTATGAGTATTTTTATGATAGTGCTCCTGATCTTTTACTTAAATATTGACAGGTGGTAACCACTAGATATCTAAATTTGTTCCTTGCAGTTAATAAATAAAATTTGTAAAAAACAGGTGCACTAGATTGGCACCGTCAGTAAATAATAATTTTTAATGCTCTTAGCACTTACTAGGTTTTGAAGTGCTCAAGTTTAAGATGTTGTTGCCCTTACTAGCTTTAGAGCAGTTCGTTTAAATGTGAAAACATTATCCGTATTAGTAAGTTTTTTTGCGTTAATCACAAAACTACTTCATTTGCATTTTTTTACATAGTAAGTACATATTTCTTTCAAAGCTGCAATTAATTGAATGTTATTGGCAGTTCTTAGATAACAAGCATCTAAAAATACCGATTAAAAATATTTGTAACACATTTAAAATAAGTGTGTACATGCTTTAGACTTTTCATAAATTGTATTAAAATTCACTCTTATGAAATAGATCTTACTTAAATTTTAAATGAGAAATAAGTACTGTTTTGACTTTTGAGAGACCACTACGATTTCATTAAAGACTAGTCTATAACTTTCTGAAATTAAATCGTAATATGTTAAGCAAATTGGAACGATTGCAAAACATATGTAATCGTTTTATATTCGGGTTTCGCAAATTTGACCATATATCTCAGCATCGTCAACAGTTGGGTTGGCTACCAATAAGACAGCAACGAAATATGCATGCTCTTTCTTTATTGTTCAATATCCTTTATCACCCTCACACACCCCCTTATCTTAAGGAAAGGTTTAGTTTTTTAGGACATGACACTGAATGTAACTTGCGTTCCCGTAGTAATAAGTTACTTGTAGTACCTCTTTGTCGCTCATATGCGTATGGTAATTCCTTCACTACTATGTGTTGTGTGGCTACGGCACTAAAGAATTTAGCCACCCCATCTCTTCCCGTGAGTGTCGTAAGAGGCGACTAAGGGATAACAAGGTTCCACAACCACCTTGGAACTTAAAAAGCCGACCGGTGGCGGGATAACCATCCAACTGCTGGCTTTGAAATACACAGGCCGAAGACGGGCAGCAGCGTCTTCGGTGCGACAAAGCCAGTACTGCGGTCACCAACCCGCCTGCCCAGCGTGGTGACTATGGGCAAAACACATGAGTTCACGTTATTTTTGGCGTAAACTTGTGGAGGCCTATGTCCAGCAGTGGACTGTATAGGCTGTAATGATGATGATGAATTCCTTCACTACTAAAGTGATCAAACTTCGGAATTCCGTGCCCACTAATATCCGTCAAGCAGAGCCTATAAATACTTTTAAGAATCGTTTGCACAAATACTATTTATCTCTTACATTATCTTAAATGTATGTCGGCATTAGCGCTGTCTTACGCAATTAGAAAGGAATTATTAAACAACAGATGCAACGATCGCGCCACCTAGCACATCGTTCGATAGTCACCTACCCTCATTTATTATATTACTCGAATTGTTCTGACGTGTATAAACGAACGGTGTCACCTCGGCTAAGGCAGTCTTGGCTCTGGCTTGGCACGATACATTTGTTGTATCCTGCTAGTAGCTTAACCTAGACTCATTCAATAATTAATTTGTGCAAACGAATTAATTGTTATCCATTACGATTAATTTGGCTAGGCGTGGCGTATAACTCGAGCAGTGAAGGTGAGCGTTGATACGTATCTCAAAGGAGATCTCCTTAAACCTACACCTGGGTCGCAAGTCCTAGGCACTGCTCTGAGTTACTCCCTCCGCCACACGATACGACCGATACGTCGAAGAGCGTGCACGCATACACGTATTCGGTGTACGTTACAATTTTGTTATAATCTTTTTAAGTACTACCTACATAATATTGTAAAGAGTGCGAGTATAACCTACGCCTGCGCCCTGCAAATATAGAAAAGGAGCTTCCAATTAGTCGAAAGACTTCATGTATATTCTATTGGTTATATTGTTTTTATGTGTATGTTGGTATACATTTACCTATTTTGTACGTATTTACATATGTATGTATGTACCGTTTGAAGTATGAATATTATATTATATAACTATGTTTAAAATTTTAAGCCGATTTATTTATGTGTAATAAGATTGCATTGTTAATTGCGCACTATTGCCAACACATTTCTCCTATACTACTTTCATTAAATGGATGAGATCGCTATAAGCTATGGCTGCCTTTGCATGCTTATTTGTTTTTGTAACTAATGGTTCTAAATTGTATCTTCTTTTTTTATATAAAATTTTTTTAATAAATAAATAAATAAAAACATCTAAAGAAGTCTCTTTATGTAGGGTACATTTATTTACTAATTTACAAGAATCTCTTATTTGTGTTACTATTTTGATAAACGTATAAGAAAAACCGTAAATTGTACATCTTTTAAAAATATTAATTCCTTTAATTCTAATAAATAAATATTCGGTGGTTTGGGTACAGGGTGCTTCAATTTGGCAGTAGGTACCTTATTTGTCACTTAAAATGTATCTATCAACTAAAATTAACTTGATTTGTCACATTAATCGATTAAAGTGTTATTTTTGTAGTTTATTAAATAGCTCAATTAGTATTTTCTCCATTAGAGAAATAATGACTAAAATTGGAACAGAAGTTTGGATTGGACAGATTACTGAAAGTAAATAGTGTCTACCTAATCAAGAAGAAAAAGTAAATATAATTTCAGTTATCAATATAAATACAAATTCCTATGATCCATTCTAGCCACGTGTAGCCGAGATTACACGCGTGTGGGTGGTTAATATCCTGCAACGATCGCATTACACCGTATAGGATACAGGGACGTTCTTAGGCTAAATGTGATTTAGTTGTTTCAATATTGTCGGTACTTCAATTTCATGGCTTCATTGTTGGGAAAGGGATACGTTATGTGGCTAGATATTTCTATGATTCTTTATTACTAGTTTTTGTTGCTTGCAATTTTATTCGGTTGAAGTTAATATAATATTCCCTGATGATCTATACCTAGGAACATGTAATAATTCGCTCTATGTATAGTATGTGCATTTAACTATTATATATAAAGTAATATAAACTTCTTAATATCTTAAAAAGAAGAGGTCTAGTCATCTCTATTTTTGGTTAGCTATGTATCTTTTTCTGGCTTTGAAATTGAAACACACAGGCCGAAGACGGGCAGCAGCGTCTTCGGTGCGACAAAGCCAGCCCTGCGGTCACCAACCCGCCTGCCCAGCGTGGTGATTATGGGCAACACACATGAGTTCGCGCATTTTTGGCGCAAACTTGTGGAGGCCTATGTACAGCAGTGGACTGCAATAGACTGGAATGATGATGATGATGTATCTTTTTAATACTTTACATCTGAAGTCAAACTTCTTTAGGTCCTACAGAAATTAATATGCGAAACGTAACTCACTCTCTCTTTCTAACTTCAGTGACTTATATCTCCCTCTCAAATACCATACGCCTTGCCCGATCACTCTTTTCGTAACGCTCTCGCCACACATTCACCAGCTTACTTCCCAAGTTAAGCTTGCGTAAAAAAGATGTACTTCAAAAATAATTAATGAAACGTTAACTTGCTCAGTGCATTAATATACAAAAATGTACTGTAAGCTTTTACAATACTTAAGTACTTAAGTACTTTTTTTTAAATACTTTAATACTTAAATATTTGGATACTTAAGCTAATTAATATTGCAACTGATGTCGCAGCCTTCAAGTTTTAAGGTAATTGATTCTAATCTGCTACGCTTCAATACCTACTGTGACTTGGTATTTCAGATGCTTTCCTTTACTGCTGAGTATAAGATAAATCATTTATTAACCAAATTAGAAAAAAAAAAACTATAAGCTATTATCAATTTAAGCCCATGGTCTTTTGTGCACCCAAGTAGGTATCACGTGCCCTATTCAAAAGACATCCTTATTTACACGTATTATATACCTCTAAGTTAAAACTCTACATTTTATTAATAAATAATAGCAATTATGAAAACTAAATTGTTTACAAATTATGGTTAATAGTTAAATACGTCTTGACTGTTTTGATTACCCGAAGCAATCTATAACGTATAATTTTAAAATAGACAAAATATTTGGACCCTCTGTAATAATAGGTTAACCGATGTCCATTCCACCCTTAAAAGCATGGACATTAGAATGGAATCGATGATATCGTGAAGGGTTCAAACGAAAAAACTACACTACCCGAATGCTTATTACGCTACTTAGCAAGACCCTCACTCCAACACAGCTTGCATTCTATGCACCCAGATATTATGATAATAATGACACCTATGTGTATAGTGATAGAGTCGATTTTCACCAGTGCCACCCTCGGCCCGCCTCAAAGGGGCGTCGCTCCCCCCTCCGTGTGGCATCGAGTGCGTTCACACAACTTGCTTACTTTTAAATTTTAACCACAACTCAACCGTTGATTTGTACAAAAAGTGAAATGGACGTGTCCAGTGACAAGCTTAAAGCCTCTGGAATACGGGGGCGAGACTTGCATCGATTGATATGATGCAACGATTTTTTAAATGTAATTTATTTTTAATTTGAAGTTGTAAGTAGTTAAAAGAATTTTCTCACTTAGGTATTTGTTTTAAATTTTAATATTATTAATGGAAAATTTAAAATATCTCTAAACAAATTTTTACCCGCAATTAAGATCCAATGAAAGCTTACAATTAGGAATACATTTGCTTATACCTATAATTTTTAGATAAAATTCTACATATCGTTATCAAATATTTATTAAATTCCAACTTGAAATATAAAAAAGAGAACGTGCATCTTAATTTACCTGGATTACAAGTTCTTATCTTATTTTCACGAATAATATACCTATATGTTATAATAAGTAGTTTTGATAGAGTATGCGTGGGTATTCCATTATTTAAATGATCACATTTGTCTCAAAAATCAAAAAAGAATTAACATTCCTTAAATTACTATTCAAATATATTCCTAAAATTGATAAATTATATGAAATTGTGTATATTCTTTTATTTAAAGTTATTGATTTTTGAAATTGCTTGATTAGTTCTATCTTGAATTTTATGTACATTAAATGCCTACTAACATTTATTTGTCATGAAAATAAAAGTAGTATTTTGATAATATCGTCTGTCATATTTGTATAATGTCTATGGTCTTTTGTAAATTTAAAATAAATATTGAAATATTGTAGGTTTAATTTAGGTTATAATTGCATATTTCAATTCAATAACATTATGTAGGTATTTCTTTATTTAATTTAGTATTAAAAAGATTTACAGACTTTCTTATCTTTAGAATAGTTTATAGCTTAACTTTTTAAATTTCCACTAGTAGTTCATACTCTCGTAGGTATAAAGTAAATAGACACATATTTATTAGATCTTGTTCACATTTTCAATATTTTCTAAAAAAAATTTTTTTATTTATTCATTAACATTCACATTACACAATATTACACTTGATATTATTACAGGTTTTTAACATATTAATTAACTAGCTGTGCCCGCGACTTCATCCGCGTTTCGAGTAGTTACATGTTCAACGTGATTCGTTAAATTGACACAACTTGTTTATTTATGAACCGATTGACACGATCAAACACTAAATATCAAGCGAAGCTTATCACAATTTATTAGTGAAAACGACATCTAAATTGGATAAGCCCTTTCTGAGATTAACGTGCACAAACGCACAGACAAACAGACAGAAATTCTAACAATCATTGTTTTGAGTGCTATTTGCATTGATAAAGGTACCAATAATATTCTTTCTGTATATCTTCCATGTACAGACAGGGATCTTTTACATTTTTATTATATGTATTGATATTGATCAAGTAAATTTAATAAAAAAGCTTTTGCTTGTTTATGTTTTTTCCTGTTTGGTGAAAAATAAAGTGTAAATAAATAAATAAATAAAATAAAAAAGGCTTTGTTGAACTAAGTAGTAATTGACTTAACTTTTTTTATTACTTGTTTTAAGTTACAACTTAATAAAGGTGAATAAGGCTAGGTATATGAGTGTTAAACGAAACAGGGTAGCTTCTAATTCTTTATATAAAAAAAATAATTGAATTTAAAAACGAACAAAATAATTAATTGAATTCGTCACAATTCGCGCATCGGCGACATTTGACGACCATTACCGACCTAACTAACGTTCATAACTCCGATAACAGTTTACTGCGAAGCGACATGGTTAGTTTGAACCCTCACGTTGTAAATTATTTTAAACATTCTGACGGAAAGATTGTTTGTTCAATTTTACGCACATTTGATTTAGTGCTATAATATGTGAGTAATGTAATTAACTTTTTTTCAATTAAAGTACGTAGATGTTGTTAGTTTGTTTGGTTTCTGTTACTTATGTAACGACCTACTGACTAAAGTTGGATAGTTTTAGTTTTTGAGAAATGCACTGAGTAGATATATATTTTAACGCTAATTGAATGAAAATTAAAAACTCTACTGTGTAATACATTTAAGAAAAATATATCGTTGGAATAATCATACGTGAAAACTTATACCTACCTATTATTATTTATTACACATTAAATAATGAATCAATTAAAAATATAATAAAGTTAAAAAAAATGAAATAAAAACAACTAAACAAAAAAAATGCTTAAATTATTCTGCCAAAGGTGTAAATATCGTATAGAGACACTACTGCGTATGATATGTTTAAAAAAGTCTTAAGGGAGTCAGCCTCTTAATCATTAATAGTCCATCATCTTGAAGCAGCTATTTATGTTTCACATAACGCTTAAGAGATTATTTACCTGTTTATGTTGCAAATCTTTGCTAATCGATAGGAATCGTATCCCACGGTGAGCTTTCAAAGTGCATAGATAGTGATGCGAACGAGAAAGGCAAATAAGTACTTCGTTAGAATTGGTTCGCTGTTTAACCAAAGCCTTTTCAGAGCCGCGGTGAGCCATTTAGCAAATTTCAATAGTTATCGCGCGGAGAAAAACTCGCCGGACGACAGGGACGCGAGGCGAAGATCACGGCCAGAGCGAGCGAGACAGGCGTAATAAGAAAGAAGTAATAAAAAAGCGGTTGTGTGCGTGGTCGGAGTGTGGTGGCGTAGGGCGGCGATCAGGCCCCTCCCTGTGGCTCGTCGCCGCCTCGCCGCCGCCTCAGTCGGGTTCACAGCGCGCGGAGTCGCACCGGTCCGCTCTATCGCCTACCTTTCCGCGCGTAAAAAGTTTTCCCTCTATTCCGAAACTTTCGATCGCGGTGACAACACATATAAACTTATTTCAGTTATCGACACGAATTAGTCAATTGATAAAACGTTTGAGAACTGTCATTTGTTAGTCGTGTAGTATTTTAGTGATTATTTTTAACAATATTTTCATTTCGTTTCTTAAAGAAAATTTGTTTTGATAATTTACTGTACAAAACTGACAGCTTTAAACATAAACCGCTAAGTGATAGAAACATATATTAATATTATATTGGCTGTCTCGAAGACTATGATCTGTACCACTAATGGGATGTACAGTCGGTGAGGTGTGGGACCAAAGGTTCTCAGAGGCCGTGAGCTTGATGCTGCTTCAGGGCGAGGGCCGGGGGCCTGCCATGGAGGAGGAGTGCTCGGCGAGGCCTTGCGCCACTGACTTCTCTATAGCTGCTATTATGGCCAGGGATCGGCAGGAGCGCAGGGAGCGAAGGAGGCACAGGGACCCAAGAGAAGACACACTTACGCCTTTAGGTAAGCGATAACAATCTAAACAATTTTTAATATCATATAATGTGTGACTAACACAAAAATAAATCGTACGATAACAATCTACTATTAAATCATAACTTAAAGTTTAAAAATCTACTATTAAATTTAAGAACTAACTAAATTTAAGAAATTGATATGGGACTAGAATTTAATCTAATACACCTCGTCACTATTTATTGGCGGGTAATTGTAGCTGCTTGTCTCAGAATGTCCCAAAAACACAACAACGTAACGACACTTTTGAAGAAGAAAATATTTTAACAAAATTTACACTTGAATAATCAATCCAGCTAGGCTGATTGTCAACTCTTCAGACTAGTCCACACTATATATAGACTAGTCCAACTATATGAGACAAATATATTAAAAACAAAAATTTGAATACATTTTAAATAATTTTAAATATTTTCTCAACAATAATCGAAGCTCGTAGTATTCCAAGTAAAAAATCATAGTTTAATAGTAAGAAAACATGTCCGATAATAAATTAAATTTACATAGATAATGGCATTGATAAAGACACACTTTCACACATACAATTTGTTTGTATCAAGTATTTAACAAGACATTTACGCAGTTTTTTTTCTGTTTTGAACTTCATTATTTATATAAACACAAATGTCATTTGCATTTGGGTATTGTGTGTTCCTGTTGTACATTTATTATGAATAAGAAAATGTTGATTTCTTAGATCTTGAAATTTGCACTTTCAAACAGGCAAACATACAAACAAGTCTTTTATCTTTTAGTGTACAAAACTCTTAAAAGTACATCAATATATGCTTACTTTTAATATCATATTAGGAATGCGATATAATTTAGAAATCTTCTCAAAAACGATAAAATAATGTATATTAAATAAAGAATGTAATAATGTCATGTAGTTTAAAATTCATCAAACTACAACTCATAGTAGTGGAACAGTTGCCCGACCTGAAATGACTGCAGTTTCATCCCCCACGCTCGTCCATTTATAATAATTAGCGAATCATTTTTCTACCAAGAGTCGTAGTTATACGTTATTTCGTATTTTCGGTGATTATCGGAACCATCGGTTTTACATGGCTTTGATGGCGAATTATGATGGCGAGACCATCAAGGGTAAATAGAAAAAAATACGAAGTACAATATTTTTACGAATATAAATATCCACTTTAAAACGAAACTCAACCCTGCGAGCGTTGTTTACAAATCATACATTTTTATAACTACTTTTTTAATATCAATTTTTACATAACTTCTAATTATTATAATACGGTAAGGTTCAGATGTTTGCCTCCCTTTTTAGAAAAACCTCACCATTACTCCACATAAATTATATATCATTTTATAGATAACTGTTTGCTCTACCGGCATCCACAACTAAAAAAAATATTATTGCTTTTGTTTTTGTAAATTAATCAGTTATTAAAATTATATATAGGACGGCTATAATTTTGAAACAACATCAACATGATTGACGGTCGGTAATTTTTTTACTTATTTAGTGCGAATTATTCGCACTGGTATTGCTATAGTACCTATCATCTAACGACAGCTATTAAAACTAAGAAGATGCTATAACCATCAATATCATCAAACATAACCACATAATATAAATACAAAATATATGAAAAACTTATGTTGCAGGTAGAATAATTAAATATCAATTACACATAATAATTAGACATTATTTATTCTGACTAATGTGACTGGATAATTGGATTAATTAATCGTTTTATGTGGGTATTTCTTACAATTGCAAGCTACAATTGGATAAAATAAAAATCGCAATCACTTTTATATCTTCTCCATCTACTCATTGAATATTTTTATCACATATGATTCAAACATATCATAACAGAGTTGAGACCAATAATTTATTTTTGTTAATGTATTGAGATGAAGATTATTCCATGTTGAAATAACTTGTGTAGGTAAGTTTGCACACACTTACTCGTATTTAGATTATGTGTGTTTGAAAATAATTAACTAGTTAAGTAGTGTAGAATCAAACATGTAATGGTAATATTCATTGTCAGAGATGATAAAAAAATTTTTAATCGGAATAAGATTATTTTAAGTCTACGGGACTTTTACTTATAGATTAGATAATAGAAAAAAAATAGGTATAAAAAGTATTATGCATTTGGCTCGTCATTCGTTATGTCTTCTAGTTAGTAAGAATCTATTTCACGTTGTGATAGTTATCACCATGTTCTTTTACAAACTACTTTGGACAAAAATTACCATTTGATGTAGAAGGGTTAATATGAACAAGTTAATTTCGCATTTGACATCACGGTCGAAATAAAAATAGAAAGCCTCACCAGATTGTCGAGACCAATACTTAATGCAACTAATATAATTAATTTTATTGCTTAACACATTAAAAATAGTTTTCTTTTCCATACCATCCATTTTCTATATAATTTTTCCAATAACAATATGGCGGCTGTGCAAGGAAATATTTTGTACACCATAAAATTAAAAAATAAATAAATAGAGAAGTTTATAATTATTTATTTTTATTTAATATTGTTATAATTATTCCTCTGTTTTTTATTTATTTAAAATAATATAAATTATTGTAATGTAGGTAGTATATAAAGATACCTACTGTCACAATGTCGGTACATTGAATTCGTAGCTGTAGGTTGCAACCACTGCCGGTGTTACTCACACACATTAGATTGCTGCACTAAAGGGGTATGCCAGACAATAATTAAAGCTTAAGCTCCAACTCTTCTGCTTCATTAGACAAAAATACCTTTACTAAACTGTGGTTTTTTTAAAGCAGATTTACGTAAAAAATCTACACAAATATGTTATTAGTTACAATTACAAATATTTAAATAGCAATAGCTGTGTTGATTAAAACAGTAAAAATTATTTAGGTACTAATAAAACTAGCCTTCTAACTTGCTGAAGGCTCCCGCAGGGGTTTTGGTCGGTATTGCACTCCCAAGTGCTGAAGCCGATATACGGTCTAGGAATGCCTACCCGGGCATCCTGGATATCACCCGTAAAAGGGTTCCCCTGCAATACCAAAAAAAGCCTTCTAACTTGCTGCCTCAAAAGTTCGTTGAAGTTTAATTCAAAGTTATCACCTATATAATAACAAATACTAATGAATAACAAGGTCACAAGAGCTCAACTTAGTTTAAGTATCTACCTTAAGAATTTATACTTTTCTTCTATACTACAATACTTAATGATACCAGGCATAAATCTCAACTAAAACTTAAAAAAGTATGTCCAAATATAAAGTAGATCCTCTCCTACTTTTATCATCAAGTATATGGTTAGTCCTAAGTATCTACGTACATACGGCTCATCAAAAAAATAAATAAATAAATTAATTAATTAATCAGCTTAGTTTCAAAGGTCTAAACTATCTTGTAACAATTGAAGAGTTACTATTGACGTCCATTCTTCAATTATAGAACTACATGATCACGTATGTTGACGGGATCTAGCGTCAAAAAACAAAATCAATAAATAAGCCCGAAGATAAGACCAAAAACTAAACCACTGATGAGGTCACATCTTCATCACAACCCGATTTCGCTATCTGACAAAAAACTATATTTAAGGAAATTTTAGAAAAATGAGGAGTATAAATTAGGGAGTGCCTGTTTTAACATAATCAGTTAAGGAAAGCAGGTACTAATGAAACAAATGCATCTTTTATTTTTACCCGACTACGAAGGAAGGATTATTAATCAAAACGGTTGATTCATAAACAAAGCGAAAATTTAACCTTTTGAAAAGTGACGTTCCGAAAGCCGTATAAAACTAGCGGAGTAAATTTTCAATTTAACTGTGTATCAAAAAATATGCATCTGTTTACAGAAAAGTTCGTAGACGCAACAGCATCAGCGTCTGGGTCACCTTCTCCACCACTCGCTGAGTACGAGCGAGACTCTCCCGTCGATGTATCCTCAACGTCGGAGGCTGGTTCGGCGAGCGGCGCGCCGAGCGGCTCGAGAGCGCTCTCTCCCCCTCCACGCAATCCCCAACTAACGGAGCGCTGGTCCAGCGAAGAGATGAGACACATACAATGCCACCTTGAAACGAAAGAGCTCTGGGACAAGTTCAACGAATTGGGAACTGAAATGATCATCACGAAAACTGGAAGGTACTGTACCAATATATTTATCTCTATATGAATAAAAATAAATAGTTGAAATGTATGTACGCGTATTACTTTCGAATGGTTGTACCAAATTCGATGTCTTTTTTTTGACAAAAATATCTGGATAAGGTTTTAAAAGATGAACACTTAAAAGAAATTAACCTATTCACAATGTTTAATAAAATACAAATTAGAAAAGTTAGTACGTATTGATGATTAGAAGTTCGAAAATTAAATTACAGATTTTAGTTTTTAGTTTTTTCAAGCAAATAATAAAAACCTATCCTCTATTAGATTTTCTGATACCCATTTGTAAAATGTTACTAAGTTATTGTTAAATTACATTTTCTACCTCAAATATAGTAAGTTCAGTATAATTTTTTTTTTACATATTACTTGTTCAAGCAAACAAGCGTACGGCGTACCTGGATGGTAAGAGATTACCGTAGCTTATAGACATCTGCAACACTAGAAGCATCGCTAGCACGTTGCCGACCCAATCATCAATCCCCCCAGCAGCTTTGGTCACCTTACTCACCAACAGGAACACAATACTGCTTGAAAGCAATATTATTTAGCTGTGGTCTTCTGTAAGGTCGAGGTACTACCCCAGTCGGGCTGCTCCATATTTTGAGCAGGAAATTCCTGCTGTGCCCCACCTCAGTTAAAAAAAAAAAAAAAAAATTTATTACATATAGGTCACGATTATGTATACAGTACTGTGCGTGCATACTTGTTATTATAAAATTATTTTGGCAATCTATTACAATGTTTAAATTATTAAAAATTAAATTTATATACATATTAAAATAAGATATTCTGTAGAAATATATCCTAAAGAAAGCTCTTTCTTGTAAGGTTGAAATTTTATCTATTTAGCGGTAATTGAGGAATCAATTTTACAGTATTAATTCTAGGAATACTAGGGTAATACTGGGAACATTTTCAGAAACAAAAAACCAGTGTGCTTTAGACCACACGACTGAAGTAAAACTTCTGCCTGCACTGTGTCTTAGATATATGAAACGTAACTATATAATAGGCATCAGAGAAAGAGAGAAAGAAAACTCGAGCCTCTCTCTCTCTCTCTCTCTCTCTTGCTCCGCTCGCCTCGCCCGATCACTCTTTTCGTAACGCATTGACCAGCTTACTCCCCAAGATAAGCGTGCGTAAATAAGTTTTACTAATAATAATAATAATAATCATTTATTTCAGAAAAAATCCATAATTAAAATTAAATTAAATTAGTTTGTTGTTGTTACTGCAAAAAAATATTTGTGAATACACAGGCTCAGTTTTCGCATGGGGAAAGTTAAAAGCCGTCATGTTCATTCACGACGGGAGAGTAAAGATCGCGGTGGTAGGTAATTGAAATGATTGTTTGTCGAACGAAATCAATGCTATAACGCAAGTTGATAAGGTAGGTGGCACACGGCGAGGCGCGCGGCGGCGCGAGGCGTGTCGGTCTCGCCTCGCCATCGAACAATGGGTGATCGTGAGACCAACCGCCGTTTACCAAAACGGACATGAAATTCCAATACGACTAATTGCTTGTACGAAAAATCAGTGTTACTATTTAATTGCACGTAAATAATGTTTTGATACAGCTAATAAAAGTCCGCGTGTGATTTTAAGTATTACAATGTCAGAAATGTAACGTAACAAATTATCAATTATAATACAAAACATAAATTGAAAAAAAAGTAATAAATAACATAACTTAATAAAGTAGGTTGGAATTTGTACATATAAAAGAACGTATCCATTAAAAGACATTTAAGTGTCAAAGTAACTTATGAAAAAAATCCTAATTTTAAACAAAAAGGTAATAAATAATCTGTCTCTAGTTACAATAAATTTATATTTAGTTTTAAATATACACACGTTAACGCTGACTTACATTCAACCAGAACGAAGTGATTAAAATCATTTTTACCACTATGTGTAAACTAAATAAATGATTGCGAAAGCGAACAAAAAGAATATTTATTTGATTACTAATATGCGTATACTGAAACGCCCAGTTCGTTTACTGCTGTATTATCGCACGAACAATGCTACGTCGACAGTCGCGATCGCACGCGGCGACGCTTTGTTATCGCACGACGTAAATCAGTGCGACAGTTCGCCGATCGTGACAAATTCGCTAACGTAATCTTCTGATAAGCAGTAGGTACCTATTTCATTTTACAAGCCTAAACGATATTATGATTTTTATATATTTGTATATTATACACAGAATTATTGATATGAATTAATATATTTCTACTTTATCGTAAACATGTTATGGTATTCTCGTCATAGGAAAATCATTCAAAACTACTTAATTAGGTATCATACGTAATATGTACTAAAAATTGACTCCAAGCTAACACACTAAAAATGCGACAGAGCAAGATATTTTATCAAGCATCCTTTCCTGTGTATTCAGGTTTTAGAAACCAAGAGTATTTATTAATATTATGCTTTGTTTGTATTATATTTGTGGTGTGCAATAAAGTATAAAATAAATAAAATTATGACGAAACTTAACTACAAAATGTTACCTGCCAAGATAGGCGATATTATATTTGCAACAAATATCGACATATGTATATAAATTATTAAATAGGTAACTAAGCAATGAATTCTGTTACAGAATATTGAGCTATACTAATACCCCACTTATTTATTCCTTATAATGTTCTCGAGTTAACGACGTCAAAAGTTCAGTTTTTTTTCTACCACGCGTCGTAAAATACGACATTCGCAAATATAACAGTCGCATTTATTTTCAAATCAAGCGGTGCATAACATTCACAATGCATGTTTTACGTTGTGTGACTCATAATTACTTAAAATAAAGTTAAATTTTTTGAGCAAATCAAAACTCTTTATTACTGTCTATATTTACAAGAGCTAAAAATTAAAACGAGTCTCAATTAGTAGAGTATCAATAAGTAGATATGTAAAGAGTTACTTGTTAACTAGTGTTTTCATTGTTCATTAATTGTGCATTTTGTTATAATCACCTTCATATATTTGTATATGATGGCGTAAAAAAGATACAAATCTCACAAGGGGGCTTAAAAAGTCCCACTGGGAGACAATTTACCACACGCCATCACGCGGACTTATCCGAGTCAGCCTCCACGATTAGCATAAATCTCGCCTACTAACCGTCACAAATGAGCAGCAGACGCGGCGCGATACCCTGCCGAATACATTCAGCTAAACAAACAGCGACTGCGAAACAACCGATCGCATGACAGTCACATATCGCGGTGACGATGCGCGACAAATCGCGACCGTCGCTCGCCCAAATAAATCAGCATTATCTCGCGAGATAGCCGCCTGGACCCACCCCGCCGTATCACGCGGAGCCCTGTGTCGTTCTAAAAAATTAATGACTCGGAAAAACGATTCGCTTATGAGGGATCTTTCGATGTAATTGAATTGCCCTACTGAGATCTGCTGAATTGTTGCAAATGCCAATTCAGGTGCACCCGCTAAAACTAACGAGTTTTTATTGCTATCTAAGTCGTTTTGGTCATTGTGGAGACGATATAATTCTTCCTACGTATTGTTGAAATTGTTTAAGAATAACGCACCGAAATGGACTAGATTTGCATACCCATCGGCGGGGACTGAGGAAAAATGTGGTGTTGTTAAATCTGAGCACATTAGCTACATTCACCCCTAGGAGATTATCATAACAAGCGTAATAGAATAATGTAAGCTACTATCTCGTGGTCGCTCGTTGTAATGCTAATCGCGGTGGATCTAACGCGGTAAACATCATTATAAAGACTGTCTTTGTGTGGATTTAAATCCAATTACGTCCCATATTTCATCCCTTCTGCAAATATTTTGAAGGTCTTATGATTAATATTTAACGGATGATTTTGTGAATGAAAACTTCGTATGAGCAACATGTTATAATAACAATTAAATTACAAACAATGAAAAAATAATGTTATATAAAATAATTTTTAAAAACGATGTGTGGTTAAATTTCAATCAAAATGTAGGATCAAGAATCGGTGCTGGTCAATTACGTTACAATTATGAAGTCGGTAAACAGCATTAGAACCAGATGAAAATAAAACTCAATATACTGAGCTCATAAATCTCATACTTTTCGGATTAGTTATGTTTGCTCTTTGATATCGCTTTTGATATTGTAAATGGCGATTGTAAACTTGTCTTAATTGATTTAAATTAACATGTTTTGATATGAGAGTATCGCGGAGCGGCAGCGGAGCGTGGTTAAGATGTTTTCCGGCGCGATCGTGCCAACAGTTTATAATCACAGACTTGGCAGACAACGGCCGCTTTGATTTACTTCTCACCACCGTTTTCTTTCATACAAATATTTGATCCTCGCATGATAAATAATATCTAATATTTTATGCTCGCGTAAAATAATATATTTCGAGAAAAAACAAAACGGCATTGTGTTCTAATTGTTTCCATGAAATGCTTTGATGTTCAGAATGGATTCGGCATCTAGGCGTAGGGTAATTGAGATAAAAACATGTCACTTGATGAACGATGAAAGATGTGACATTTAATGACAAAATAAAATTATTGATCGAAGTATAAATTAAACAAAATTTTACTTTGACAATGATTTTCCCGGGAATATCTTTATCCGTATATTTCGAAGAGATTCAAGATTAAGCTTTTGTATTTTTTTATTATTTTCGTGTTATATATTGTTTCTTTAATTTTTTTTTTATTATTATTAGATGCCTTACGCTTTCTTTTCGTTTTCTGACTGCTTGTCATTATTGGTTATTAATATTATTCTGTTAATCATGAGATTTAATGTGAGGTTTTCAAGCCTATAAAGTTCTCAATAAATAAATAAATTCTCAATAATTAATTATCTCAAAAAAAATAATACATGTAAGTACAAGATTAGTGATAAGGCCGTATTCTCAAATGAGGTTTACATTTAATGAATGTGTACATAATGTAATGCAATATGTAATTTATAGCTAACAAACCGTATCCAGCGTAGTGTTCGCAGGCAGGTCGCTGGGTGCACCGCGCTTACACGTACCCGGCGCGTATATGGCGCTCGCCATTTGTCGCGCTCGTACGATAATTGTTGATATACGATCGCGATCCAACACCGTAATTGTCAACGCTTTATCTTCTAATTGGCTCGCATTTGCCACTGCCAGCGTGTCTCCTCTATTCGCGATAGTTCCTATTAAAAAATCGCTTAACGATCTCGGATATATTTACAGACCATTATTTCGTCATAGTTTCGGTATAAAAATTATAAAGGACAGAAACAATACGTAATGTCAATTTTGAGAACAGTAAAAAGTAAAATTTACAAGTGCAAGTTGAAACGGCGTTTAAAAGCGAACCAAGGGCGGCGCCCACCGGGGGCGAGAAACAATTTGGAGTTTTATCGGCGAGGTGGAGGGTGACCGTGTTACTTCTGAGTTATGTTCATATTAACTGCCGGCAAGTTGAAGCGCAAATGCATGCACAGGTCGCTCACCTTCACTTATTTTGCCACTACTCACTCCCTATAGTTTTATCTATTATAAACGCCGAAATAACGCGTTTAAATTAAGTATTAATTTAAGTTCAACGAATCCTTGATATTATATTCTATCAAAATCGTTACCCTTCCATATCAACATTCATAATTTTACAATACAACATTAAGCCTAATATATTAAATTTTTCGTGAGATACAAGCCTTCAACTTCAACACCAAACGCTTCTGGATTTTAATGTCATTCGAATTCAAAAGCTAATTTCACTAAAACCTTAAATGAATCGAGTTGGCCGGAGCTCTCACATTATTTAACTTGCTCCAAGTTTAAATTGAAAACGCCACCGAACTCTTTACGTAGTCCGAGGCAAATTTTGAACTTTGCTGCTGAATCGGAAATTTCTTTATAAATATCTTATTAAGCTTAAATTCAGTCGGTGTCACGCTGCCGACACTAATTTTATTCGTGAAAGACGGCGCGCGGCGTCGGGTCGGCGCTGAGGCGCGGGCGGGGGTCGGTGTAAATGTATGCAAACGGGAAACGCGATATTTGACGAAGCTGAAAACGACAAAAGAATTAAGGAGGCACCTCGCCCCCGCGGTCTCTTCGCGAACGTTGACGCGACGAGCCCCGCGCTCCGACACCTCGCGAATTCACTTCGCTTTGTGTCTTATTAAAAGATTAGCTGTCACTCCAGCCGCGATCACTCCGACGCTATTTCATTTGAATAAACAACCTTGCAATAATAATGAACCTTCAATTTATTTCAGTATTAAATAGATAGATACTGTTTCATACATTGCTTGTACAATTACCTACACATTTAGAAAGTCAAATATCGATGTCAATAGTTATCAAACCCTTTATTAAAATCTTCAGTAATAGTACTTTGAAGAACATTAATTTGTATTTAATTACAATACGCAGACAACATTTGTTGAAGGAGGAAAGATGTTTGTTTTGTTTTAATAGCTTGATACATTTTTAATGAATCGCGCAACCCTATCTGTTGTTTCTGGGCTATGTGAAGTGAACACATGCAGCCTATTTGAACACAGCGTGTAATAGATGTGTGATTCATGTAAATGTACCCTTAGCAAGTGTATCGTGGGTTAATCTCGTCCGTACCCCCGGCCCCCACGCAATATGCGGGGTCGGGGTGGCGGGCGCCGCGGAGAAAACGTGTAAACTAATTATGTACATTTTCGTAGCCACTTATTTACATAACCACGGGCTGAGCCCCGCTTTCACCGTGAATATTTCATTTGTAATCTTTACTTTGACGGTTTAATATGACAGCTGTTGGTTTGTTTGGAGAAAACTTTTAATTTTCGCCGTTTTCTTCCGGTGCCACCCTTTGTGTGCGCGACGCGGGCCGCCTCGTCCGGTAATGATAGGTGATTGTTGGAAACTTTTTAAAGGATAAATGTCTCGTAAACACCATTTAACGTATAATTTGATATTGTTAACGTTGCAATGGGATGGGCTGCTATTATTAATGGGTGATAATAAAATACATCTTCATCATACATATATTGTAGCGATACCTGTTCATTAAATAAAGCAAAAAGTTTTGTCCTTTTTATGACAGTGTGTGAGAAAACAACGATTTATGTAATATACGTCTGGAATACTTCCTTTAACTAATTTTCAATTGATTTAGTGGTAGTGAAACAGGAAACCAATAAATAAGACTATTAGAATTAATGAGCGAGTGGCCATGCGTTTCGCGGGTATTTATACCGCGCCTTAGCGAGAACTAATTTATGGAAGTAAGTACGCGGAAAATGTTTATGTACGCAGAACAGCCCTCCCGCTTTCCGCCGATGACATCCGGTAGCCTCCCTGTGTGTACACTGAGAACATATGTATTTGTAAAGTAATACGTATGTGAAACATCGCCTCAATTACTCCTGATGAAAATGGCCAAGGATGCAGACGATTTATACAATTTTCCATTAATAGCGGATATCGTTATGATATCTACTCGTACATTTTTCAGAAAAACGGAAATAAATTAAATCAATTTAAAAAATGCAACACAATAGTCAACGAGTGTACAATAAAGGCGACTTGTTTTGTTTTTTAATCATTTGATGTCTGGCTTCGGGGAAAGCTGATCGTTTGATGCCTCTACATTACTAATATCAAAGCTCAGTCATCCATGTTGGCAGATTTAGAAGCTAACGTGACGATTATATGCTTGTTATTTGACTACTGTCGTACACGGATAACTCGCGAAAACTGTATTTAATTAGCTACAGATGTTTCGGATATTTTTTTGCAATATTTTAATTAAATAAACAACATTGATAATTAATTATTTTGATTTATACAATAGATTTTCTAGTGATGCCGTTCGATAATACTTACTATATATTATATGGTTTTCTATCTTTATTCCGTACCTTGAGTGGCTTTTCCTAATTTACTTAAATTTTTATTCTATTATGTTCATAATATTTTTAGTTTGGATTAAATTTATAACAGTGAAAATAATAATAAAACAGAAACTCTACAATCGCATCAATACGCGTACCGTTACAATATATTTGTTAAAATGTAACCGACATACAAAATACAGTAGTTCAGATTCTCTAATCCAGCAATGAAGTAGCAAGGTCATGACACAATCAACGGACCTCCACCCCGGTAGGAGGCTCCACCCCCTGACATGTCGCGTTTTAACAGACCGTACGTGCACCCCACCCCGCAGCTGACGACATTAGCAACCACAGACGGGGCATGTTCGCCAGACGTCGACATATCTACCTAAAGACTATGTACTTAGATAATATGCCTTCCTTAGTCTACATTATTGTGATTAATTTTGATATATGTTATGATTTTTGAGCTTTACTAATATGTATTGAAATTTCACACGAATGGGTGAAATGTATGATCGTTTAAAATAACATTAAATTTACAAGAATAATCAACTGCATATTTAACATACATGTATACAAAATTGTTCATACATTTTCTGTCTTACATGTAATATACAATTATGATAATATAATAAAATAAATGAAAATACCCAATTAAAATCACCTAAATTTAATCAATAAAAATTATTTTCTTTCACCATTTGATTAGCTCAAATTTACACTTCAGTTCCGTACAAGTGAATGAGTTTACGCCATCACAATGAAAACGAAAACATCCTAAGTATAGACTGTGTGCTTCGAGCTACGTCCTAAACCTCGTTGTTTAATAATATAGGTATTTATAAAACTAGATCCTGTTACGGATGCATGAATTCCTAGCAATTTCGTGTCATTAACGTGAAACTTGAATATCTGTAAGTAACTTTAAATGTTAACCATACAAAGCGTTAAAGATTAGTTTAAAATAAGCTCTAATACTTTTAAACTTATTAGCGCTTGTTTCTATTTGTACGTACTAGCAAAAATACAGTTGAGATCTGTCTTTTTTACCAACTGCATTAAATTATATCTGCTCATAAACATCTCTATTTAGATAAATAAAACAAAGCGCCATAATGTACCTACCCGCATAACTTTCGAACGATTGTACCAAATATCCAATTCTTTATTTTTTTTTTTTTGTAAGGACAAGGATCGTATGAATTAAAATTAAAAAAAAAATAGCAACCAATAAATTCAGTTTAACAAAAATATAGTTCAATTTTGAGAAACTATTTCAAATTTGAGAAACTATGTATTTTATATTAATTCTTAAATTTTGTCATTTTTTTACGCAAATGTAACTTACAAGCGTTAGTAGTGAAGATAGTTTTTGCAATATTATCACTAAGTTCGCAATTTCGGTGCCGACTTGCGAAACTCGTCGCCGCGGAAAACGGAAACACAGGTGTAACTTGAATATACCGTGTGCGTTACTTGTACGTGCCAAATCGGGAGCTTTTCAAGAATTAACGCATTTAAGAGACGAATTATTTAAGTACCAAAATTGTGTTACATGCTATTAACATTTATCTTTAGATTTCTCTTTTTGTTAGTATACAAATTAGGAATCAATAATATTTAAAAAAAATGGTTTAATTTAATTGATTGGATCAACTTGTGACTTTCAACTGCTGGGTAAAGAGTTTGAGCTTAACGCCGCGCTGTTTCAATGCGAGTTGGCGGATATGTTTTAAACGTACAAATTAAAACATAATTGTTTATTTTACATATTTAAACAATGTATGAACACTCCGTTGCAGTTTTATATCGGTTGGCGATGAAGTTTCTTATACTTGTAAGTTGTACTTTACTTTTATACAAGAGTCTATCAAAGCAATGTTAGAATAAAAACTTTGCGTTATAGTAAAATTAAAAAAGACAGCCTGAAATAGTTAATGATTCAGTCTGTGACATCCCAGTGCTAGCCTCTTTTCCGTGAGGAGAGGGTCGGAACTTACTCCACCACCCGCTCCACTACGGGTTGGTAGATATTCCGTACTAACAGACGATATTAACGATCGTTATCTATGATAATAATCGGAAACGACTGATAAACGTGCTATCCGAGGCACGGTGGGGAGACCCACAGAGACAGATAATCAGACCATAAAGAAACATTTCTACAAATACAAATATCCATCCCCGGATTTGTGAGCGCCCACACGGTGTACGCATCACTACATCAGAACGAAGTTATAAGTGAGTTTCCCTGTAAAATTATTATTTTTTCGCTAAGCGTATTCTTTTATAGTTTGTATAAAAGTAAAACAATAATCTATTGAAATAAATTTTTTAATACTTTAAAATTGACTTCCATTAAGCAGCCATTGATTACATACCGCTAAATAAGGGAAGAGCGCGGCATGTCACTGGCTCGGCGTGCAATTAAAACAGTACGGCTAAGTAATATTTGTTTAAAATCACTAATTACACAACCGCTAATAAATACTTACATGCAACATCTGCTGCGGTAATGGTCGTCGTGTTGCATTGTAGAAATGTTTTATTTGCTACGCGCGCCGCACCGGTTCGTACCTTGTAATTTTCTATTCGTGTGAACACGAGTTTTACGTGAAACCATTGAAATTTGTATTAGCATTCGTTTTTATTTCCACCCTTAATAAATATAAATTAAAAGTACAGAAAAGGTTCGTTATTTAGTTCCCATAGATAGTCTAACTTAATACCATTGAATTATTTATTTAAGATTGTTTTAAATTAGGTGTTAAAAACTTGGTAAGAAGAATTGTAAAGCGTTATTGTTATAAAAAAGCAAAATGTACGCAAGTCGCCCGTGACAAGCGCAGTAGTTATCTGAGATCTCACCGCCCGTCTGACGTAGATATTAATCAGTCGAATTGACAAAATCGTGCGAGTGTCGAAAATTGAACGCGGTTTCGAACCCGGACCTCCCAAGAAGAGCGATACTTCACCCTATGTGCCATCCGCCCAGCCCCGCCCAACCAGCTCATTAAGAAACTAATACACATCAATCTTTCACACATTCCAACATGCCCATAAAAACTCTATTACAGTAAAAATCAACAATATTTTCTTATAAAAGCTAATGTTATTCGTATACAAATCTGTATCGTAAGGGAACTCCATAATATAAAATATTGCTTTAAATACATATTTTAATATAAAATAAACTCTCAAAAATAAGTATCATACTCTACTATTTTATTTTATTCTATTTTATTAGGTTAGCTATATACATAATAAAATTAAAAAGGCTAATGACAAGCTACCACATATAGAAACTAAACAAAACACAATAATGCTGAATATTCCTAGTAAAAGTAATCTATATAATGCCAGACAAGACTATTAGTTAATTTTACCAGTGTGCATAGATTCCATCATAGATCAAACAATCGCCATTTTTGATATTCGCATGAAATAAGTCGATATCATAATTAATATTATGAAATGTCTGATATATTAAATGTCTGACGTATATATCAAACTAGCTGTGCCCGCGACTTAGTCCAAGTGAAAATTCACAACAGATTTGTTGTTCCGTTCGCAGAGCTAAAATAAATAAATTTCTAAAATAAAAGAATTCGCTACGCTACTCCGCATCACATCAGCTATTTGCCAGTGAAAGTCCCGTAAAAATCAGTCCAGCCGTTTCAGAGATTAGTCGGAACAAACAGACAGACAAAAATTGTTAAAAAAAATGTTTTTTTTTGGTATATGTACCGTGTATACATATGTATTTAATGAAAAGCTGTTATTTTAATATTACAAAAAGACACTCCAATTTTATTTATTTTTAGAGATAAGTACACTACTCTGTCGATAGTTTGTGTCTGAGAAGGGAATAATAAACGGCTTATACTATTGTACTTTGTTCTTGTAAACTATTTTAATTTTTTTTTATTTCTTTAATGTATATATGTACGAGTATGAATGGTCTATTAGTTTCATTTTCATTTACACACAGATAATTGGCTATATTGTTTATTTGAAAATATTATATACGTTCTTATTACAAGTTGGATTATTGTTGGCGTGCAGTCATTTGTCATCTCATCACTCATACGTCAGCGCCGTTACGCCCTTCTTCATAATCGCATCTCAAAACGCAGACGATGATGTTAAGCTTGCCTTTTTAAAATTAAACATAATTTATTACCTCAAATCAAAATTAATACCTTAAAATAACGATTTACAATTTATTAACAAGTATGTATGATGCGTTGAAACTATGGTAGTTGTTTTATAAGCGGTTAATAGTTTTAGCTAACATAGCTAAGTAAACAACTGTAGTTGTAGCTAGATCCAGATTCAACCAGACTCTCGAACTACTAAAGGCTATTTTGTAAATTAAGTGTGAGTATTGGAAGTTAGAGTGGAGGATTCGGTTGGGCTGGGCGGCGTTTGGCAGGCTTCGTCGAGTCTTCACTTCGAATATTTCGCATTGCTTAAAGACAAAAGTCTTCGAGCAATGCGTCCTGCCTATTTTAACATACGATGCCGAGACGTAGACACTGGCGAAGAGACTAGTCCACAAGTTTAAAGCTGCTTAATGTTCAATGGAACGGACTATGCTTGGAGTATCTATCAAAGACAGTATTTAAAATGAGCCTATCTGCGAGAGAACGAAAGTAAAAACATATATTAATAATGTATAAATATTTTTTTTATATATTTTTTTTCAATTATATTAATATTAGTTGTAAAGTCTTAGGAAGAAATTATATCATATATTAATCTATAAATAATTTAATAATGTATAAATAATTCAATGATAAATAATCTACAGTTAATGTTAAAAATATATTGTATCTAACCACATTGATATTTAATATTTGCACACCGTAAGGTAGAACATGTTTGGAATATACTAATGTTAATCTTATACATTTTCAACACCATGTACTTGCAAATAAACAATTATTATTATTATTATTATAACCGACATAGCTCACAGAATTAGCAAGTTGAAGTGGCAGTGGGCTGGTCACCCGTGTCGCAGGACCAATGGCCGCTGGAGCAGACGTGTCTTGAAGTAGAATTTGCGTGTTGGCAAACGCATTGTGACACGTCCTCCGGTTTCGGTCAAATTTCCGGTGTAAGCTGGATGAGGATTGCGAAAAACTGGAATATCTGGTGTGAACTTGAGGAAGGCTTTGCCCAGTAGTGGACTGTGATAGAGTGAACTAATTGGAAGTCAATATTCCTTAGATCTTGTCATAGCTCTCTCAAATCCTCACTATCCCTTAATATGCCTATGGACACCCGGTACCTTCTCTTTTCTCGTCCTTTCTCGTTTCACTGAAGCTGTAAGTCATAGAGGGTAGTGTTTGTTTATAATCAGATCCAATCTGCACTTTTAGTGGCAATTTCCGTTGAAAAACGAATGTACTATGTGATCAGCGTATATAATTAGTTTAAACGACACATTTGGCGGTGAAGTATCGCTTGGGTTGTGTTTCAAACGCATCGGATGCGAGGCGACAAGTCGTGATCATGTCGCACGTCACTCACACGTTCAAAGCCGGCATACGAAACCAACAACTGTTTTAAATATCATATTTACATATTAACTAATTATTAAAGGAATATTAATTTATCTTAACTCATAAAATTTACTCATATTCTGAAAAAGGACACTAGCAAAAATCTACTCAAAACTTTACATAGGACACATCATTAATCCATTAGTTATTAGTAGTAGGTATGTAAGTAACCGTACATTTTAAAGATGTAATCTAAAGCCAATAAACTGATTTCAATATATGTACACTATTAGAAAGCTGCATTATATATTAGTAATATACTGTTATAGTGCCAGATAAAAAACTTTAAATGTCGTTACAAAACCTTAAGGTAGGTAGGTACGACCAGGCGCTCTACACGCTGGAGCGCCTTTCAGCGGTTCTCGGACGGGATCTCTCGCTGTCGAGTATCGTAAAGTCCATGCTTGACAGCGAGAGATCGTGGCAGGCGGCGGTCTTCTTCTGCGAAGAGGTAATGACGCAGAAGGAGACCGCGGAGCGGGCCAGCAGAGGCGTCTTCCACTCCGGCGCAGACGTACGGGGGCAAAGAGGAGACGGTTGGCCACCTCCTCCCCCCCTCGTAATAGTGGGGTCGCCGGCCGTTAGTCGGGGGACTTCGGCCGGCCAGATGACACGACCCCACACGTCTAAGGGGTGGCCTTGTTGTGAGCTTGGCCACCCCACCATTGCCCGGAGGCTTTGCCCGGGCCTACCACCGGGGCGAGGTGGCGAATGCTGGTGCGACCCCATCTCGTCCCACTCAGGCGGGCGACTGCTCACACGTGGTGGTTTCTTAGTCAGTAGGCGTCTGACATAACCCTCTGGCGCCCTGCGCTGGAGGGTATCCATGATGGATTTTCCCCACGTAAAAAAAAGGTAGGTACGACCAGTGTATCGTGTGCTTTACGACAGATTATAATTGTAATATTATATTATGTATTATATTCATCATATATTTTTACTACTAAGTAATATATTGAAACAAAGTAAACTAACTAATGAAATTGTTTCAGAAGCTATTCATTTAAATTAAAATAATTAATCTAAAACAAAATAAGGCAGGCATGAAATTTTTTTATCGTTTAAATAAGTAAAACCATCTGGAATGGGTAGTGAAATACAAGTTTTTAAAATCAACAACAGTCACACAACAGTCAACAATACACTGCGATCATGATAATGTACACAGATTGTGTTAGATGTAGTCACAGCTAGGTATGAGCCTGCGGCCGTAAAATTAGCGGTAAGTGGAGCCATTATTGATATGAAATATTCATTGGCTACCGGCTGGGATTGTTGTCACTTGAATTATGCAGTGAAACTCACTCACAGCTCACTATTAGTACTAATTTGAACTAATGCGAAACGGCAGCATGATAATCAGTTAAGCAATGTTTTCATAACTATTAATTTTGAAATATTTGTTAACATAAACTTGAAAATAACTGTAACGTTTATGTTTACTTTATTCTAAGGAATATTTGATTATTACGCATATTAAATGCGTATTAATAAAGAATACATTAATGTTAAGATACGTCAACACGTAGAATTTAAAATTTTATTTTAACTCATTAAGATTCGATTTTCATATAAGGCCTCCAGCATGAAAAAATATGAAGAGCATAGAATCCACTTAACGAATGACCTCGCTATATTTCTCGTAACGCTATCTATCGAAACCTACTGGGATTCCGCTAGACGACGATATTTACTAATAACGCCAACTATGGCCCGATAGATGGCGTCATTTGATTCGTTTATTTACCATTTGATGTGGTATTAATCTTTTTCTTATCCTAGTAAGGCTTTTTGTGCCTATTTAGACAGTTGATCTGAAGGAGTATACTCCAGTCATGCGTTGGAGCTAACACACACACTTTTTTTTACAACTAGGACGGCAAACGAGCGTTCGGCTCAACTGATGTTATGCGATTACCGTAGCTTACCTATAGACGCCTGTAACATCAGAAGCATCATAAGCGCGTTATCGACCCTACCCCCGACTCTCCCCAGGAACTCTGGTCAACTTATTCACCACAGGAACACAACACTGTTTGAAAGCAGTATTATTTAGCCGCGATCTCCTGTAAGATCGAGGTACTTCCCCAGTCCGGCTGCTGCAGATTTTGAGTACAATATTTCCTGCTGTGTCCCTACCTCAGTTAAACAAAGGCTATGTATGCTATAAAGTATAACGATTTGATCCTAATATCGGAACAAATAATGCATGTATTCTAATAAATAAAGAAAGAAAACCTTAGTGTATGCTTATTATTGTAATAAATCATTCACATGTAGGTAATACATTGCATAAAAGGTTGTATTTAAAAAAAAATAAATTAAAAGGATGTAATAAAATACATGCTAAAGCAATTTTATTATTGTAATAAAGCAAATCAAAAGTGTTTTGAATTTGATTAAAATATTAATCAATTATAAGTATTATTACTTAATAAATCTGGCTTTATCAAAACGCCATTAATGATACGAGGCGATTGCTTCAAGTGCGTTAATGAGCAAAATATGCGCGCGCCATCTGTCCCTAATCAACGAATCGAGTTAATTAAATCGCTGGCAATATGGCGGCGTATAATTGCTAATAATAAAGCGCTTTTCTGTATAATTAGACGCGCGCTGATTGGCCGCTCGGTGCTATCACGACGTGATAACATTGCGTTAATGTTTACTGCCTCCTGCATACGTTCTGTTATCACGCATAGCATTATTTCTCAATTTGTATTTGTATTAAGATATAAGTAACTTATCTTTATTTTATGTGCGTACCCTACTCTTATAATTTGTCTTCACTGTCGCTAGTGACTGATTGACTGACTGTGAGTGACTTTTTATTTAATTTATATAGAGTATGTAAGTTTCGTTGTGAGACTATTCAAATTCTAAATCGAAATCGTATAAGCAGCCCGACCGATCTAACCTGGTCCGACGGATTTTTTGACTACGTGAAACCACGAGATAAATTTAGCTTTTTTGATATTTTTGTTTTTTACATTTTAGTCCTCTAAGATTTCATTACAAAATAAAATATATAATATAATTTATTCTAAGATCAATATGCAAGCATTTCTAATAAAAACGAACAATTGATCGTTGTAAATTGTACTTTCATTTATTAAGTTTAAACTAGACTTTGTCGTTTATTAGGTATGTTAGAACAACGACAGAGCAGTAACAAAATAATAGATAGATACTTTTAAATATTTTATATGATTTTTTTTAGATGTATAAATACTTTTTTTAGATGTATAAATACTGTGCTGTGTGGCTACGGCACCAAAGAATATAGCCAACCCCTCTCTTCCCGTGGATGTCGTAAGAGGCGACTAAGGGATAACAAGGTTCCACTACCACCTTGGAACTTAAGAAGCCGACCGATGGCGGGATAACCATCTAACTTTTTTGCTGCTTTGGCTTTGAATCACACAGGCCGAAGACGGGCAGCAGTGTCTTCGGTGCGACAAAGCCAGCCCTGCGGTCACCAACTCGCCTGCCCAGCGTGGTGACTACGGGCAACACACATGAGTTCACGCATTTTTGGCGCGAACTTGTGGAGGCCTATGTCCAGCAGTAGACTGCAATAGGCTGAAATGATGATAAATACTTTACGCTTCAGCCTGTAATATCTCACAGCTGGGCCTTTACATAGGCCTTTTTGCCCATGTACGAGAAAGATCAGAGCTTAATCCACCACGCTGCTCCAATGCAGGTTGGCGGATTTATATGGCACTGTGGGGAGACCCAGAAGGACTGCGCAAACACCCAGACCACTGTTAACATCTGTATGGCAACACTATATAATTTTTCACGTGCGGGGATCAAAGCCGCAACCGCCAGCGCAACGGCCATAAACCAGTGCTGTGACCGTTGCGCCAACGCGGCCTTAAAATGTAAATGCGTTGAATAAATATTTATATATAATACTAGCTGACCCGGCGAACTTCGTATCGCCTAACAGTGACTTTTAAGTATTATCACAAATCTTTTGTATGGGAGTATAGAAAAGTGTTGTTTTTAGACTTTTTCAGGAAATTTAATTTTTTTTTTTTTTTAGAATTTTTCTCTCCGTAAGAACCATCCTCGTACTTCAAGGAACATTTTAAAAAAAGAATTAGCGAAATCGGTCCAACCGTTCTCGAGTTTTGCGCTAAGCAACACATTTTGCGATTCATTTTTATATATAAGAAATAATATATAAAATTAGTTTTATAATTAAATCAGTTTATATAGATTAAGGTTTTACTAACAAAATATTTTGATATATTTAAATAGGGATACACAATAATGTGCTGATAGAAAATAAATATATTATATTTTAAAAATTATAGCTAAGCATTGATAAATACAAAAATATCGGCTAAGAAATTTTATAAATATTTATTTCTAATAAAGGAATATAACAAGGATTCATGGTCGAAAGATACGCAATAGTGCGTTGAGGAGATGCATCAAACTGACGCACAGGGAAACAATGATTGACGAGTTTGCACCTCGCCTCTAATTAAGACGAAATGCCTGAGCACTGAAATGACTCATGCGTTGTTTTTATCGTATCTATGTAACAACTCCTCATTATTAGCAAGAAATGTTAATATAATAGTAATATGTTAGTATAGTATTAATAAACCATAGTTATATGGCTTATCTTTTTGTAAATCAAATAAGTATTTCAAAATAGAATTCTCCAAAGACTATTCGTATTTTATGAACTATAAAACCTCGATTGTGAGAATTTAACAATGTCATAACAATAACGATGCGTTTAAATCGGTCAGCCCTTATTTCTGTCTTCGGTATCTGCTCATTAAAACGCGTGTATGTGTCTCTTAATCCTTTTGCTCTCTCAGTATTCTGCTAACTTTTGGGTGGTAGAATGATGGACGACGTCGGTGGTCATATATCATTGCGGCAATATATATCGGTGTACGGCGAGTGTCGCCATTAACGCATGTACGAAATTGCCCGTGCGAGCGTGCACTATCGTGAATGCTATAAGAGGCATCTCACAAATCGACGCGCGCGACCACGGCTAAAGGTGCATAAATCTTATTAATGGTATTCTTATTTTTGTTGTCCTTCGATGTTGTAAAATCGCTAGAACGCACATTTCTAATGACGCCTCGTCTTTGTTACGCGTCTCGGGTTTAGTACCTCGACTACAATCGTGAGACATAAAGATTCCATTACAAATCTTAGCCAATCATAACTATTGTAAACTATAATATACACAATATACTCTGCGCGCGGGTGGTCGTCGGTAGAAAATAAGCCTATAATAACGTCGTTTTCGGGTCACAAGATACGTCCTTAATTCATATTGCCTAATGTCAGATAGCAAATTGTCAATTGCTTTTGTACGAGTCATTCCAGTAATGCTAACAAAAAAACGAACGACCGCTACACGTTCTTGCTTCTCAGGTTACATCAGAGATTTGTTGTTTCCGTTCTTGCTGCCTCAATGACTACCATTTTATGTCGATTTGAAGATAGTGTTACACGCGCTCGCTACCGACACCAGTTTTTGTGACACTCCTCTCTTCGTACAACGAGTTATTATCTTAGATCGCTTTTTCTTACACTTCAATTTCGCCGTTCTGTTTCTCATTAGTAAATAACTATTAGCGATTGTTTGTCTTAAATTATCAATTTCAAACGAATACCACTCCTTGTTAAGGAAAAAATATACCAGGGAACCACAGTCACGAGGAAGAGGGTAATAAAAGCCATTAATTCAGCCTACCACAAGCAATTTTACGAGTAGTAAACAAAAACACACCTATACAAAAATGTCTACCCATTCATCTTTCTGCAACAGGGTACATTAAAGAATGTCTCCGTTAAGAAGGGGAAGGGGAGCGAGGCCTAGGAAGTGTAGTCCTACGAGAGGAAATACGTTCTGATATAAATATGTACGTTTTGGTACATATTTTTTTAACTCCGTTGATATATTTTTAGCTCTAACGATTGTCTGCTGCGGTGCATTTTTTGTTCCCTATTTAATATATTATTTTGTCACTTCTAACAATAACAAGACAATGAAAAATATAACGATGCCACATTTTGATTTTTATGAAAACATATATGCTATCAAATATGAAAAAAAGACATTACACGTTTTATTACAAATATTGACGTATAAGGCAATGTTGCTATTATAAGTTGCGATAATTTGCGATAAACAAAGTTCTAATGAGCAAAGACGATTGGTGCCGGTTTCACCATGCGGTAATTTTAACTCATGCAAGTAATTATCGAATAATTGCGTTAATGTGAAAATACACGCTTTAACAAAACAATAGCATGAGGAAGTCGATAAAGCAAGGAAAAAAATATGCACGTGATGCTTTACTTGTATTAAAATATAAAAAAGCTGTTATTTAGATTGTAAAGATAAAGAAACTGTTTTTTTTTTTATACAACTAGGTTGGCAAACAAGCGTACAGTTCATACGATGATAAGTGATTTCCTGCTGCATCTTCTCAATTAATCAAATATTTCCTACATAAAATCAACATCCTTTCGAAATAAATTGTAGTTTGAGTTATGATATAGCTTAGCATGTCATCATCATTGACAGACGCATGTTCCCGACGGTGCGGGTATCGTTCGCGGGTTGCCGCGCCGAGGCGCGCTACGCCGTGCTGCTGGACGTAGTCCCCGTAGACGGCAAGCGTTACCGTTACGCCTACCACCGCTCTTCGTGGCTGGTGGCCGGCAAGGCAGACCCGCCCGCGCCCGCGCGCCTCTACCCGCACCCCGATTCGCCCTTCTCCAGCGACCAGCTACGCAAGCAGGTCGTCTCCTTCGAGAAGGTCAAGCTCACCAACAACGAGATGGACAAGAACGGACAGGTAATTATTTTTTTACATTACATATATTCTCTAAGGAAGAAAAACTTTTATAAAAACCTTAATACAATCATATATTTTCTGCAGTTGGTGTTGAATTCAATGCATAAATATCAGCCTCGAATCCACCTCGTGTTGAGACGGGAAGGTGCAATAAACGCACCGATAACCGACCTTGAGCAAGAGGAGTTCAAGACGTTCATTTTTCCGGAATGTGTCTTCACAGCGGTCACCGCCTACCAAAACCAACTTGTAAGTACACATTGTACATAGTGTAACCGATCCGCGTCGGGATGGTCATAAATAAGTTGTCCACTGTTTTATTTGGCATCATTTGTTGGGTATCATTCGATTTCGAAAATAGATCAGAGGAGCAAATGTTTGAAATTGCAGTGCGTTGTCGGCTGACTATCGACAAGTATTATTTCTGGAACACTAATTGCATCTCGCTGAAAGGTATGTCCAGTCTGAACAAAGGGAGGTAGCACATAATTTTTTGTTTATCAAGCGGCCACCGCGGGCGATGCCGACGACGGACGGACAGTGCGGGTGACGGCCGCGCCGCGTTGACGATTAAAGTTTTCACTGAGCTAAATATAAAACTGTCTGTCTCGATTCAGCATCAACTAAACTGTCGATACAAATGTTTTTTCGTTATATTCTTTTTAATGTCCATAGAATAAGAGACAACAAGAAGCTCGATATTTAAGAATTAGTCTTATTTAATTATAACACAAAGTTTCGTAAGGCCGTTACCATATTGGCGGGTGTTTTACCCTCTGCCCGCTCAGCTTATGTTTCCGCTAAGCCCACCCGTATCCATATGCTGCATGTGTCGCCACGAGCAATTAATTCCCTGTCACAAGAGCGTTTGGGCGTCACAATTTCTCGTTTTGTTTTCTCCCGCGCAGTAATTAGGACGTTTTGAGGTTCATAAAGGAAGCGTTACTTTATATCGACAACGCGGTACATAAATCTTCATTCGCCCGTTAATTAGCTCTCGTGGTTCGGATTTCTTAAAATATTAACTCCGACTCATGTTGAGACAATTTATTAATTAATATATGGATACTTATATTCGTATAATTCTATTACATTTTTGTTAAAGATTTTATTATAAATGAAGCATTTAACAGTCTTCGTTGCAGTGGGTAATAGTTTACTTGCTCTACTAAATGGTTACGTCTATACAATTTGCCGTAGGAATGACTCCCCAGGGCAGGGTTATTGATAACTATTGATTCTAACGCACAGTTAGATTTACAATCTAAGCCTACTGCTATCAAATATATTGACGTAGCAATAAATATGAAATATATTTTACTGATGAAATATATATTCAGAATGTTTTGAATAGGAATTTAGAGAATACTAGCTGACCCGGCGAACTTCGTATCGCCTAACAGTCGATTCTTTAATTTTATTATTTTGTTTTAGAATTTTTCTCTCCGTAAGAACCATCCTCGTACTTCAAGGAATATTTTAAAAAAAGAATTAGCGAAATCGGTCCAATCGTTCTCGAGTTTTGCGCTTAGCAACACATTCAGCGACTCATTTTTATATTATAGATAATGATATATATGTAATGAATATAGAGAATATAATATGATATTTACTAAAAACATATATTGTATTCAAGTATATAACAGCTAGAATTTTGAATACGCTATCAACTCTTCGATCGCAACGATGCGGCGCGGGCGCAGCTACGATCTTACTGACGTCACAACTCTGACAGCTTAAACATTTGTCGAACGAGGAGATAGTGTCACTGATAACCCAATCCCTTACAACAATAAGAGCACACTTAGCGTGTTTGCACCTGCGCCGACCGATACGTCTTAAACCCACATAAATTCTAACTTTGACAAAAAATTATAGAGTCATTTAGTTGACACTGTAAATCTGACACAGCATCTATATAATAAATTTAATATTGAAAAAAAAACTTTTCCTTGGTAGCAGTTTTTGAGCTTTCTTATGGCAAAGTCAGTTATTTTTTCTCTTCAGTATTTATTAACTTGTAGTGTAATTTTATTGTTGTCTACAGACAAGTAGAGTTGCAAGCATACATATATTTGTAATAAAGAACGATACAAGTTAACAAAAAAGTGTCAACAAAATTTATTAACATTGGTCACAAAATCGGTTCGAGGCGTAACATCATTATTGGTGCTTTATCATACACCAACGTTGATATGAGATGAGATAAAATATTTAAAAAAATGTTAAGTGTATTTTTTGTGCATTTGCCGTGAGACTCAGCGTCGCCAGGACGCGCCGCGGGGTGGTTTCCCGGGAAAACGACTAACGAACCAACCTGCTTCAATATTTAATAAGCTACACCCACCATACCGTTGTTCGTTTTGTGAACAATCCTTTGTCTGGGATCCAACTCGGGGTGAGGTGACAATGTTTGTAAGAGTTTACGCGTCCTCGACACACAATGCGTTTTTTAATAGCCGATGACTAGTGAATTTGTTATGATCGATTGCTTCGCTGAGATACGACGGAAAAAATATCGCGGATGGCAACCTGCCGCGAGGGATCGACCGTTCAAACATGTTTATCCTCAAAAAGCGTATTACCTAATAAATATTTGTTCATATAACAAATCTAAGATTACAAGCGACTGTGCTCAATTGACTTTGAACATGTAAAATATAGACACAAAACACAATATAGCGATTAGAGAGATCGAACGAACAGTTTCGTTAGTCATACCTTTTGTATATTACGCGTTTGAAGGAGATAATCACGAAAATAACTGCGCCTAATCAGCCGTACGTAGATGCGTAAACACATTCAATGGCTACTTAATTGAAATTTATTTCTCATTTCTCAGTATCAACAATCAATATTCTAAAATCTTCAATCCGAGGCTATTCTCACATTGAGCATCCACAAACGAGTTTTACTCAGACATAATCGAACAATATAAAGAAGGAGTAAAGGCAAACACAATTTCAATAACAAAGGGCAGCCATGACAAATAAACATATTTCACGGGCCAAAATGGCTGCGGTCAGGTGTCACGAGTGTCCCTCCTCCGCACCGCGCACCTCTCGGTCTCACTTCTTTTTCTCTTCAAATAATCGATCCATTCTGAAGAATACGATCCTTTTATATTTGTCAACGTACTGCTATTAATATTTTTGATTATATCGTAAATGACTAATGACGTTTTTTATAAGGTCGTTGTTATGCGTAAAATTGTGTTTAACCTTTTGCAGTTGCAAATGCGACTTACAAATATCTTAAGTGATCTAAATGCCTATCCTTTAGGAAGTTATTTGCAATATTATAATAAAAGCATTAGCATACGAAATTCAAAATACAAGAAGTCAACGTACTTGCTTATGACAGGATTTAAAATAATTTAACGTAAAATTATTTATCGATATTGTGTCTCACTCGCTCCCGGCGTGCCAGCCTGAAGGTGGGAAAGCGTGATCTCCTTCTCACTCGCCATCGATCACGCGAGGTGTGACGTCACGCAGAGCCGTCGTGTGCGGCCCGTCTGAATTTATTGCGTCTGCGCACCCAGCCACCTCAAGATACCTACATATACATAATATTATGGTATCGTTAGCTTAACTTAATAAGCAAGAAATTCATATGAAATTGATCTAGGTATACCGTCTATAGTACACTTTTCATTATCATTATAGTAAAAATTGACAAAGAACTTTTTTGATGATAAATATTTAAATCCGTAGGTACGTATGTACCACAAAATATTATAAGTACCATTATGAATCATATTCTATAGTTACATTTAATAGATACTACATAGTACATAAAAACATTTATAATTTTCAATATAAGTGTCAAAATGATTATAATCTATTAACTCGCGCACCTTGCCGCTAAGGGATGTGATAATTGCCTTTAGTGCAGGCTCAAAAAGTTACGAAATTATGACTTAATTATAACATACTTAATCTGTAACGCCAACATCAAATTAACTGTCACTTTTGAACGTGTCATTTTGATCCATCATTATTATTGTTACTTGATGTAAACATTTTATAAGAATAGTTCTTATTGAAATGTGGGAGATTGCCTACTCGCTGATTTTCAGAATCTATAGCCGTGATTACGGGCACGAATGTAAAGTTGACCTCATATTAACAGTAGGCCCATTAAGAGAACTATTGACGCAAATTCAAGGACCCTCCGAAAGAAATGTACTTGACCAAATTCCAAATTGATAACACGATAGTTCAATGAGAACTTTAAAAATTAAGAACTTTTATTAAGTAAATAACAAAAACAAAACTAAAATTATGTGGATGGGCAGAATACTTCTAAAGATAGCGAACGAAATCGCTGAAGATCTTTACGATTTACATTCCGTTTCTTTTATTCTCTCCATCGGCACGGTACGTGAAAGTTTACAGCTTATCGAATTACTGGACGATGAAGATGAAATATAAGTTCCTTTTGTTAGACTGTCGCAACATACGTTCGAGAATGTGTTAAATTTATGAAACGCTTATTAGCAATTTATGTTTATTTCAATGTACTAACTATCCAAAATATGAGCGATTTATTTGTTTATAAATTTTTATATATAGCTAAAGAAATATTTATTTTATTAAAGAAGTTAAACCGGTTCACTTATCGATGCCACATGCATCGACCGTAATTTCTGAACATTTGCAAAATAATAAAGCACCGGTATTCTTGAAAACGTCATTTACAGCTCCCACAGCTGTTTGTCGTTTTAAATTTATTATCTTAGCACAATTCCTACAATCTTTGAAACTTTTAGATATCTGATACTATTTGTTTAGTTAAAAATAAAATACTTTTAAAAAATAAACAAGTAACGTGTCATTGTTTTCGTCACAGATTTTACGTTTTTTTTTTTTCGTACTTAAAATAACACTTTAAACAATGAAATTTTATTAATATTTTTTATTATTCTAAAATAATGTCTAGTTTTAAACACAAGCAATTAAATTTCAAAATAGGGTAAAACGTGAACTGTAGTACTTAGTTAACATTTAAAAGTTAAAATCCACTACGTCAAACACGGCCCTACGTCAATCAATAAAACCATAAGGAGAATGCTGGCGGTAACGCGACATTTATTTATTCCCTAGAATGTTCCTGTCTGTCTCCTTCCTCGTCCCGCCGTGTTTACACGACAGATTCTTTATTTTTCATTTCGAAATAAACTTACGAGCTCGATGTATCGACAAATATATTAGCTTTTAATGTGCAAAATACAGATTTAATATTACTTTGATTTTTCCTATGAAAGGTAAAGTTTATAAGAATATTAATTTTAATATGGTTTCTTTGATAAATATTCGCGTTGTGACTAAATTGAGAAAAAATAAAAAACTAAAATAATACATTAATTAAGGATATTTATTACAAATAATGATCGTAGACTAAACATGCGCCAGCGCAGTAAGTCGACTATTTCCTTTTTCCTGAATTTTTTTCTAGAAGTTTTTTTCCCACCCGGGAATAATGTCATTAAGACGCCTTTAATATTGTCACTGAGCGGCAGCGCACGCCGCCCAAGGAGACCGTTTGTTGATACTGAAATTAGGTTGTTTTGACACGCCTCGTCCTTATGTTTGTACTAAATCTAATAAATGTCGGTAACGTGAAAGTATTCCATTCATTATTCAAGCGTTACACGACGTGTGGTGTACGACCTGTAGAATTAAAACAATTCAATTAATCTCCCATGATGAATATTATAAGAGTACCCGTTATAAATATGTATTATCAGCGGAAAGGCTATGATTGTATCTTTGTGGAGCTTTGTTCTTTGATCCTAAAATGATTGATAGAAATGGTTTGCTATGAAACATTTTTATATTAATAGTCAAATATGTGGTTTAAAATAAACGGTTTATGGTCCCAAGTTTTTACGAGAATGGAACTTGATTGGAACTGGATTGAAAAATGCAAATTTTTTTATTCACAAGTATGAAACGTGCTTTATGAAATTATTTATTAAAAAGTAATATAGACTATATTGTTGTAAAATTATTTTACCTAAGTTTGTAGACGGGTACGATTGTAGGTGTACCATAATACCATTACAAAGACATGAGATGTGGTCATGAGAATCCCATAGTTGTTAACCCAACTTGCAAGTACATAAGTAACATTATTTTCAGAAATTTTACATTTTTTAACGCTTTTGTGAGATTCGTGCTCCCACTTATTAGGTATAATTATCATTGATATGTTTTAATTTTATCAAATCCATCATAAAGCAAAGTAGTTAAAAAGTAATAACAATTATAATACTTATAAAATATACAAGTACGTAAAACTATAGGTACTTACCTAAGTCGACCATTTTCTATTAGAATATGACAACATGTCTGCTACCTGACCGTAGGCGCACTTATTACATCGGGCGCAAGCGCGTGATAGGCCATTGTAGTCAATGTCTTGCCAGGTGGGCGTGCAATTGTAAGTAGCTGTGTGACCCTCGACACCGCATCCCTGGTGCTTGTACTTCGAGGGGCGAAGAAACATGTTCTCAAACGTCCGTGGAGTGATACGAGTCCTCATTGTGTCTCTCAAATCCTATTCACCTCGAAATGACGGCGCATTAATTCCGAAGTGAGATTTTAACTGAACACTGAGCGATGCGTATCTAGTTATACGTACGTGTTATATGAAGAATAATACGTACGTAATAATTAACGTTTATCCTTCATATAATACGTATACAACACAAGATACTGCAGTAGTTAAAGTAGTATTATTTCGGTAGTCATTAGTTCTATAAAATTCCCCACTAACTGAACACTTGACATGAATCGGTCAATATATCGTAATGTTTATTGTTTCTTTTGATCTGGAACAATACTATGCGACTTTATCAAGACGTTTGTTAGATTAACGCGCCTTCGTGACGGAAGATCAAACAGATTCATAAACATTTTTAACAGTAAAATAAGCGTTTAATCGTCGTCGCTTGAAATATTACAAAACAGTTTGAAAAATAAAAGTTGATTTGTTTCTGTATATCGTTAACGTTGCAATTTCCGACATTCTTTTGTGGAGTTCATCGTCCTAAATTACCTGTCTAGTGCGAACTTGTCAAAATACCATGCAATTAACTCTTGTGTAGGTAGGCGAGTCAAGTGGAACACTCGTGCTCTGTGTGACATTTGCAGCGCTGTAGCACTTCGACAAAGAGGACAATAAAACACGCATGACGAGGTTGTAGCGCTTACGTCTGCTAGAATAGCTCAGTAGCCCGGCATAGTGCGGGATCACTCGGCAGATAATTACTGGCGCGTCGCCGGCCGCCGCTACACGCATTGCTGAAAGATTGACACGAGCTCGATGGCTGCCCGATGACTTGTTTATTGCAAATACCACAATGCCGAATTCACACTTCGCCAATTGACTTGGCAATTCAATGGAATATTTCGAAGAAATTTCAAAACCAATTCAGCATTCACGGGATTAAATATATATCCATAAGTCTATCAAGTACCTATCAATATTGATAAGTCAATAACAAACTGGCTTCTTGTCTACTTCGATGGATCATTATCATTCCATAAGTATTTAACAATATAATAATGTTATTAGAATAATTTATCTATACTAATATTTTATAATAAGAGGAAAATTTTTATTGATTGTTTGTTTGCATTGAATAGGCTCCTAAAACGATTTGAAAAATTCTTTCCCTATTGGGAAGCAACACTATCCGCGGGTGACATAGGCTATATTCTTATAATTAAAAAAAAGGGGATTTTTTTTGTTAAATATCCGTTCGAAGTTGGGGCGGGATGCTAGTTAATTATATAGATAGTTCTCGAATAGCCAACCAAAATTACAAGCTATCATAATGTTATATTACTTATTCATTCATTATTATTCATTAATCATTTATTAATTTATAGATAGAGTTATGCCAGTAGCAAATTAACCAACCGGCTTTGATTTTTATAAACACGCTTTTGTTGTTTACACAGACCGAAATTCTTCAAGTATTCTTCTAGTATTTTTTTAAATTTAATATCTTTTAATTGTCCGGATATTCGGCGACCGAGTGCCGTTTGATGGAATCGTGCTCGCGGGAGATTGTCGTAAATATTATTTACAAGCTGTATGGAGGTCCCAGCGGGAGCGCGCGCGCAGCGAGGGGGCGATTTTTCATCACAGTACTTGGCCTCTGCCAAATACATTTTTTAACACCTTCGACGGTACCTAAGTCAACAGAGTATTTTATGAGTGCACCGACTTAATTCCGCTTGTATTATAAGAAATTACGCAAAAGATACGATATATAAATGTTTACTTTGCTTTTCCCTGTGTGTTAAAATATATTTGTTATTCTAACATTTATTTACTAATGCCATTTACTAGTACATAATTTGTATTTGGTTAAATATCTATTGACAGGCATAAGAAGTTAAAAATATTTGTTACAGCTTAAGAGAAGTAATATTACTTATTCTTTTGTTACAGATTACTAAATTAAAGATTGACAGTAATCCTTTCGCTAAAGGATTTCGAGATTCTTCACGTCTCACTGAATTCGAAAGGTATCTATTTTCTGTTTTTCTATCGCACAATATAGCTTTAGCCTAATTTTATATTGTAAACATTAGGTACTAGAAGTAAATTTGTAAAAAATTTAAGAGATAAATGATGAAAATCGAGCGTGCGTAATAATCACCTGCTGGTCTGCTCGCCGCATATTATTCACTCGGTCGCCAGCGTTCATTAGTCCTCATTACGAGTGTGATAGTATTTGGTATCACTTTACTAATCGAGCATCAGACACGCTCTCAGAAACAAACGCAGCGACACTGATTGATGCCTGCGCCTACTCAATTACGACTCTATCTCTAACTCTCAGTAATCGAATCTAGATAAATATAGACCCACTTTACATTCGCTTGATGATTTATAATTTGCTTACAGTTTCTAGTAGCGCGAAATATTCGATATTTACTTAAACACACGCTTACGTTTCCTGCACAAACAACTTCCTTGCGTTTTGTTGGTTAAGTTTATTTTATTTTGAATTTGTTTCTTTTTGAGATTCTATATCACGGGGGAGCACGAAAGAACACCCGTCTTCCCCGATGACGCGCGCTTCAGCGCTGCCAATTCTAGGTAGATAACTAGATATTATTAATTTAAGTATAGCATATTGTCTAAAGGAAAACATCTAAGCATCTTTTAAATTATTGCAGGGAAACGATGGAATCGATGCTAGCGGAGCAGCATTATTTACGATCACCACTGCGACCATTCGACTTGGATCAACACAACAACAACCTAACTCTGGAAGAGAAAGCTATACTGGCGGCTAGGTCTCAATTGTTCTTACGTGCAGCATACCCACTATACGGAGTGCCTGCAGCTGCTTTGTGGGGACAGTGGGCGTGCTTGGCGCCACAGTTGCTGGCTCAGCAGCATTTAGCGTCCGGTTCCGGCTTGCAACTGCCTCGGCCGGTGTATCCGGGCGCAGTGCCACCTCTCTCGCAGCACCGTTTCTCGCCCTACCCGCCACGTCGCGCTTCACCCGGTTCTTCCCCGGACTCCCTACGCGACGCGAGCCCGCACTCCCTGCCTCATACACCGCTCCCCCCGCACGCCCCGCATACCCCTCACCCACCACACAGTCCCACTTAGTGCATTCCGTGATGTGACAGCGAATGGTTTACTACGATCTCTGTAAATGTTTTTTGTTGTTAACTCGAAGTATAACTTGGCGGCGCTGTGTAGTAGCACTTTTTATTTTTAGTGAATTGCATATTTAATTACAAAAAAACAGTGAATAGTGCTTTTGCAATCGCGAGTGACTTCTATAGACAGTAGAAACGCAGTGTCGCCAGCCGTTTTGTAAAATATTGTAAAATAAAAATATTTAAATCTAGCTTAAGGTTGTAATTACTGTTGTTATAGAATAAAATTATGTTCCTAATTTCTAATCTTAGTTGGTTTTGATTTCCTTTTAAGAATTTTCAACACTAATCAGCAATGTCACGTTTGAGTTTTGTACACATCCTTGGTGAAGTATTACGACATAAGTATCTGGCGTTACAAATTTATTCATAACTTGGCAATGAATTAAGTTGGTAAGGTGAAATGTGCAATACAAAAGAAATCAATATTTAGCAGACTAGTTGTTAGTAGTAAGATAGATATTATAATTAAAGTGTAGATACTTGCTGTCTGTGTTTAAGGTACTCTGTGGTATCATAAATGGACAAATAGATGTACCTTTATTTACTATGTAGTTAAATTATAATTATTATAAATAATATATTGATAATGAATAAAAAAATTAAATGTTTGTTAACATATCATGTTTTGTTTTCTTTTTCATTGATGACTTATATACCAAATCCTTATAGAACAATTTTTTTATTGGTTTTACCTTGTTACTCAATTCACTGCATTTATTTTGGTTTCACTGGGAAATGTTTTCAAAAAAGAAAAATCAGGGCATCACAACGCAGAATACAAAACACATAGGTACTATGTTTATAATATGTAAATACAAATATGGGAAAAAATATTTAATGACTTTTAATAGAGTTGATCTCGAATAATCGAAGCAGCGTCTTCGGTGCGACAAAGCCAGTACTGCGGTCACCAACCCGCCTGCCCAGCGTGGTGACTATGGGCAACACACATGAGTTCACGTTATTTTTGGCGTAAACTTGTGGAGGCCTATGTCCAGCAGTGGACTGTATAGGCTGTAATGAAAGAGATCATAGTTTAGTGAAACTTTCTCTATATATTTTATACTTGTATAAAACGTAAGCAAAAGTGAGCGATTGTTGGTTTGAATATTCTAACTTGTAGCTCAACTATAATTTAATTATTACATTTACCGTCTAATAATTATACCCAATAAATAACCTACGAAGGGCTTTTGTTAACATAATATTTATTGGTTCGTTACCTAATCTAGAACTCCAAAATTTTGTATTTCCAAAAGTAAGTTCAAAATGTTTGGGATGACGATTACATATTTATGTCGGAACAACGACTCTACGACTACTTGGAGTACGGTAAGAAAAAGTAAGTCTTGTATCAGCTACAACCACACTAGCACAAATACTAGTCTAAAAATATTCAAGCATCAAAATAAATAGCATATATTTATATGAATATAATATACCATAACATAACTTACCTATCTGCACATAAAAGTTAAGCGCTACAAACTCTACGTTACGTCGTCGTACGTAACAATACAAAATTCATTAATTTTGAATAGAAAAACGACTATTTTTCTAAGTATTATCTTTTAAAACGACTAATTTTGTTAGAATATTTACTTGAATACAAATATTTTTATTTTCCAGTCAATATTAAATCTCACTTTGGTAACGAAAACCAGGCATTATAAAAAAAATCGTATTCTTCTCTGTAGACGTGAACAAAACTGTGAATAAAAGCTAATATTAAAAAATATCAGTGAAGATACTCCTAACTTTAAAATTGATTTTCAATTAAATTAAAGCAGAGCAGTACCGAGAGGCCATGAGAACTGGTTTTGTAGTTGCCGACTCGAACACCGCTAGATGGCGTTAGAAGTAACATTCTACTCTCACAATTAGTCCGGTCGCCGTAAGAATGCGTTCCCATGCCATCACATACACGAAACTTGATAAGCGATATGTATGGCAAATAAGAAGATATTTTTAATGAGATTGCTTTTCTTTATAATATAATATTTTCCTTAAACGCTATTACATAATATGTACGAATACTTTACGTGACATTGGCGAAATCATTTTTGCTGTCTTGGCATAATTGGAAGCCAAACGAAGTGAATAAAATAACGTAATTAGTTTGTTAAATAAAGGCAAAGTTTTATTAAGCGTAAATAAAAAGTGTAAAAATATTTTATAACTTCATATATTACAAAACAAAATACAAAAACTGGACGATCGCTCTGGCGAAGTCATACTGAAACTATTAAAGTCGACCTCTCCGTATTTATACACTAACTTTGTAGTGTGGGTTCTTGATGGAATGCTTACCATGTCATTTAATACGTCATTATCACCGAGGATAGTGAATTTGATTTCCGCTATCAATGAATATTTGGTTCAATACAGTAGACAAACACTGAAGTTTTATAATAACCTACTACATGAAGTCTGTTATACAAGTTTTTGTTTCTTATCACTATCCTTGTCCTTGTACATCCACCATGCATCGGAAGGTATTAACCACTTGATAATTAACTCAACAACGCAACGGTAGGAAAATTTTGCCAACCTGCAGAAAAGCAAAATAGCGAATAAACTCATTGCATTCTTTACTTGTAGAGAAGATGTCATTGCAGCTGCAGTAGAACATTTAAGGTGCTTTCAATTCAATAACAAAAACTTAAAATGTGCAGATGTCATTTCGACTCGTAAGTTTACGTAAAAGAAAATAATAATCACTTAACTTTTAACATTCGCAATTTTAGAGTCATGTATATTATGATGTATTATTATTATTGTGTTAGTCGTTTCAACTATTCTTCTGTTTTAAAGTTACTAGCAAACAGTAATAATTAGGTACATTCAAACTTCTTGTTAAGTATTGCTTAAATTATTTATTCATTAATATATTTAAGATATGATGCGTTTTTCGTTTAACTATGTAATGCTTACGAGTGTACGAACGAAGAAGTAGGAATTTTAATACACGCTAGTTTGCTTCGTTGTCGTTATAATTTTATGATTTCTAGTAAAATCTATCAGTAGATGATATCATTTGAAGGATAATAAATACAAAATTACATACAAAATTATAACAATAGTTTGTATAACAGACTGGGATGATCTTAATAACATGAAGTAGCAGTAGCTCATGATTTTGTGAATAAACATCCACTTTCCCCTTACTTTCTTAGCCTTAGAGCTTGTTTTTTTTTATGATTTCAATTTTGATATACGAACATTAACCACTTTTCAATTATATTATGTACATTTTCAAGGTATTATACATTTATTTTTTGAATAGTAATATGTCTACTACGGATGATTATTAGTTTACTCTTGTAGAACCTACACCGATGGTAGGTAAATAACTGTAATTTTTTTTAAGTGCAATAAAGAATATATATATAGGTATTTATCGTTTTACACAACATTGTTCCAAACGTTATCAACATCAAAACACATTAAAAACGAGACAAATCACTGTGACGAAACATGTAAAACGGATTCATAACTAAAGACACAAAGGGAAGAATGATAACAAGATAATGTATTTTCACTTAACATTTGCTTTTATTGCTGGCGCACAATCGCTGATTTATGTCAGAGACAAAGCGTGACAGATTGCGAAATTGTTACAAATTAGAGCGACACGACCCGCAATTATGCAAAGCGACTATAAAGTTATCTAGGAAAACAACGCCACCCCACGCCAACTATTCAATTAAAATGAAACAGTGGCGAGGCGACATTCGAGTCACATAGAGGAAGGGTCGTCTCCATCGAATTAGTTCGGCGCGTGGCCACATTACTAGGACAAATTTCATCTCCCGAGGGTCCCCGGACTAGAGGGATGCAACGCTAATCTAATCTGGATTGTAGCTAATAAATGTTGTACCCACCGACGTGGCTGCAGGAATTTATTGCTTGTAAAACTGTTTCCAATCGTAGAAATTGTTCGAATGACGCCGTACTTTCGACTTGGTCTGATTGAATTTGCCATCTCACTGACTTTCTCATTTCGTTGTCGTGTAATCTCTTCTATGATATATGACTTTTACGACGTAAACTTTAGAACTTTGCTTGTTAGTTACATTCAATTCTGCTGCTTATAGCGTATCTATTCGAACAAAGATCGGTAGCTTTACGGTAATCTAATAGAAAATAATAGTACCTCTATTTATTACGCAAAAACAGTTTCATGTTTACGTTAAGTAGAGTAACTAGAAGAGCCAGCTCATCGCGGTCCCAAACGAACCCTACGCGATGGATTATCGACAGGCTTCTTAGTCATAGGGCGTATCGCACGTAATGCCGTGTTATTGGCCACTCCGCTCATAATCCGCTTTTAACTGCGGCTCCGGTCCGGGCGAACGTGCCCTGAATTTGTATATCCTGGTTTTTCTCTTCGCATACATTCGCACTCCTTACCTATTGTTTTAAGGCGTCGACAATGGGCGTCTTGTGTTTACCAACACAAATGTATTCATCAAGTACTATGTACGGTTATATTATTTTGTATATTGAATTGGATCCACGTATTTACTGAAAAGAAAAAAAAAATGTTTTATATAATAATAAAAATTTATAATAAGAAACTAAGTATTTAATGTAGGTATTATTGGTTACATATTTCTAGAAGTTAAGATTCGGTGACTAGAGAGAAAAGACATAGAGATATTAAATATTTCTATTCAGCTGAATTCACGAGAAATAATATTTCAGAAAGTATTCTTTCTTATATATGTCATAAATGTGCCTTTACAGCTTTCTAAGTATTACTAAAAACCATAGATACAGAAACGCGTCGACATAAAACAGTTTAACGGCATAATAAGTCGCTGTCGGAGATGGTTTTTATATTTTGGTAGGTACTAAACGTGCAAATAAAGTTTTATTATGCTGTAGGTAGGTGTCTACGCCACGCACGGGCGGGGGTGGCGGCAAGCAGCCGGCGCTAATGTCGCCGCTCCACACACAGCCCCACATTTCAGGAAAACTGCAAACGTAACTGGGTAATAAATTCACGTTTATTACCGCAAATTTACCTATGTATATATACTTACCTCAGCAGTCCCTACCGGAACAAATTGACAGTCCAACGTATTCGCAAAGCGCGTATCGCTCGTGCAGAAAACAACGTTTACGTGCACCTAGCGGTGAAGTCCTCGATAAGTAACGCACGTTATCGAAGGGAAGATTAATTAATTAGTTTTATTTATCGTGTCTGTACATGCGTATCGTTTCGGATATGTTTCGTAAACGGTCTCGCGTATTTTTTTTTTATTTTTATATCTTATAACATAAAGTCATCTGTTACTATGGAAAGCAACTTAATGCTTGTGTTATAGATAACAACCGGCTGATATAGCTCAATACTTTTTTGAATAAATATACATAGAAATATTACATATATAATTATATAAATACGAATATTACACCCAGAATCAGGCTGTTAAATTTATGTCTATATTCTCACCCTCTGTCTCGTTCTAGTTTATCAATTATTGTATTACCGGTGTAGAGATATTTATCCTTTCGCTTCAGCCTGTAATAATATCCCACTACTGGGCATAGGCCTCTTTCACCATGCAGGAGAAGGATCAGAGCTTAATCCATCACGCTGCTGCAATGCGGGTTGGCGGATATATATTTATCCTATTGACGACTAATTTAGTTTGCAAAACGATTTTTAATATAATTATTATTACCAGAATACCAGAATATAATTAAGAACTCGTTAAGTATAAAGATATCTATCACGATCGTAAATTTCATTTATATCGGTCATTTATATAATTCTTCGTCATTTCGTATCACAGCGCTTATTGCAACTCGATAAAGTTATTTGTGTTCAATAAAGCGAATGATCTGACTTTTCCCATTTTTCCTCCACGAATAGCCTCATCCCTGTTCATCACGCCCCGTCCCCCCTCTATGGTGTAAAGTTGAGGGCATTAGCGTGTTATCAGCTTGAAGACGGCGCCCACCTGACTATCTACCACTAAACGCAAAATACGTTTGGAAACAACGTTCCTAATAGAAATACGTCACATCCATTGCGTTTTTGGTTGACTATAGTATGTGTTGCTTTTATACTAAATCAGTAATGTATAAAAAAATCGTTAGTTAAATTCCGTTTTCTTCCATTTAATAAGTGTAACATATAGTATCTATAAGCGTTGAGATGTGGGAATAGGTGGGAAGCGTGAACGTGTTTTGCAAACCAGCCAAAGAAATAAGGTGTCCCCAATTTCATTTTGCTTCACCGCTAAGAGTAACTAATGTTATGTTGGGTGCGAGCCCGTTTTGAGCGAAAATAGTTATGTTAAATTTAGCGTTCGTGTAAATTAAATTATTTGATGTAAACTGAAATTAAAAGATTTGTTCTAAGCACGAGGTCAACAAGTTTTGTCTTAAGATAATATTTAATAACGAGACAGTTTCTATTTCAAACGTAAAAAGATTATCTAGACGAAATATGGAGCTTGAACAAACTTACATTCAGATGATAAAATTGACAATAACACATTGGACCTATATTTGAAATGATGAACATAAACTTCAATCAACCCTTACGTATTCGACATCATTCCGAACAATGATTGCAATCATTGTGACATCTATATCACATAAAAGTTAACTTTCACACGGTGAGGCGATAGATTCGTAATCAAATCAGTGCGGTCACAGACGTAACCGAGGTGGCGGAGCTCGTCCCAGCGGAGCGGGAGCCCATTGACAGGTTATTGATACAAATAGCCCCACCCTCCCCTAGACACCCGCCTCGATAACACCAATAAAACCAGATTGATATTGTGTAAGTGCGCCCGGAAAATGTGGGAACTCGATTGATGTTACAGCCAAATTCGATTGGAGGAAAATTGAAAAGAATCACCCTTACAGGCGAATAACAACTTTAATACAATGCAGCAGAGATAATTGTTTAATCATTATTTTAATGTGTGTCGTTTCGTTTCTGGGCTCATTGTATTGATAGTAGCTGGAGGCGTGAATAATGTTGTCTAGTTCTAGAGTTACACGTGCCACTTTGAAAGCAAGGTTGAACATGTTGTACACTTACACAATTGGTTTACCGCATTTCTATCGTTTTTAAATTTTGTTATCATACTCTACCACTAATAGCATTTTTTTTAAAGTTAATGTGTAAAGTAGAAGAAATAATACTTTTTTTAATGAATATAATTTAAATCGCTTATTGTTAGACAAAATAGCTAATAGAAGTGATTAAAAGATTTTCTGTATCTTAAAATTTACTCTACCCTTACAAGACATTTGCAAATAATTGTAAGACCTTGATTGGGAACATTGAATTAATTGAAAACAGCCTTAACATTTTTTACACACATATTAACATATATATACAATAGTTTTAACTCAATAGTTCTAATTCAAATCAAGTCGGGCTAAACAACTAGTAGAAACAGAAAGGTAAACGTGGGCGTTTTTTGGTCAAACAAACTTAATGTAACCGGTAGCAATTCTTTCTGAAACTTGTCAATAATTTGACGGACAGCACTGACCCAGAATTTTATATAAGTACCGTGGGCGTCAATTAACAACTCATAGGCGGAACCGTGTAAAAATTGACATGACATTGAGGTTTATTTATTTATGAGACACGATCATACGTAATTATTACATGTAATAAATAATAATTTCGATTTTAAATTTGTTTCCAAATTTAATAATGTCAGTAGAATGATTATTTTTTTAGACCTTATCGGTTGAAAGGTCGGATGGTCAAAATACGTGAATTAGAAATTAAATTTGGTTTGATATTAGCCAAATTTCGGCTATGAGTACAAAAATACAAAAAAGATTGCACACAAAATTAGACACAAATAACATTAACTTGTAAAAAATTAAGTTTCGCTGTCTTCGTAATCATTTATCACACGAATAGTTAATTAAATATATAAAGAAAATATCAATCTTAAAAGTCCACGTGTACAAACATAACATTGTTCTAGTTTTTCATTACATGTATAGATAAGAATAATTTTTTATTTTTTAACCGGTTGCCAGTAACAAGTCAACTAGCCAGTGCTAAAAACACTTAATGTCTTAATCGACTGACGCAATAAAAATATATTTTCCGATCAAGTGATTGCATTATTCGTAATAGCAAAATTATTCCTAGCTGTATTAAGCACCGAATGTTAACAATGAATGAGAGCAAATATTTTTGCTTAGTAAGCTCGCGGGGGTTTTATTTTATTCCGATCGATCGTTTACTACGCTCTTGAGGGTTAACGGGTGTCAATGGCTACCCCATTGTGGGAAAATATCTATTAAATATTTATGATCCCTACAACTTGCGTCACGTTGACGCACAAAATTGTAACTACCTAATGTAAACTATGATGTTTATTTCGTATGTCGTGAGATACGATAAAAAAATGGGAATTTTAGACGATGTTTGATGTCTGTGAGGATGTTTCTTTTATATTTGTAATTATGAAGTAGCTTTACTATACAAGAAAAACACGACACGATATAAAAAATGTTTAAGTATAAATAATTATTAAACATTGTTATATACACTATTTGTCGCTAAATTCGCCATGATTGTCTTTTCACCTTTGGATGACATAAATATATATGAATTGTTTATATTTATATATATAAGTATATGTTTATATGTGTATATGTTTATATGTGTATATGTAAATATATGTAAGTGTGTATGCATATGTATAATTTTATATTCTATTGAAATGTATTCTAATTTATATAACAATTATTTATACACTTCCTAACCGCTTTTCTATGCGCTGTCCTATGCCCATAGGTTATCTGGAAAAATCGCTCTTTTAGCGATAAGACCGCCTTTATACATCTTTCTCTTTATCCTACTTTTGTTTGTATCTTTTAATGGTGTGCAATAAAGAATATTATTATTATTATACTAGAATTTTAATTATTATATGTAGGTATAACTTTTAAGCATATATATGTTGTAATTGTAATTAAAAATAACGTTCAAAAAAATATTTTGATTGTTATTGATTGTTAATTGACTTCGCCTTTCTTCAAACATCAAAAAAAATGTAAATAGTTATAAAATAAAGTTAAAAAAAAACGATCACATTTTACACCAAATTACACAATTCGAATAAAGTTCCTAAGTCAACATATTTGTCTCACATTTATTTCTATAATATAAACAAAATACTTGACTCATATAAAGTAAACAAATAACAAAGAGCCAATGATACATGCGGAGCTGCCGACCTTTCAAAGGGTTGATCGACGCGACGCTTCCCAGAACGTTTAATAAATAAACGCGAAGAAGAGCTTCGAGCCGCGCAGACACTTTGTTGCCGTCGCTCCTTGCCAGTAGGTACGTATCATTCTCTATAGCTATCATATTTCTTGGCTTGTATGACTTGTGGGGTAATAAGTAAAAAGGCGGTTTTGTGGTAAGATGATTGGCAAAACTAAACGTGTATTGATTTTTTAACAGTAAAAGTTGTTTGGATATTATGCTGTTAAAAATTTGTTATTGAAAAGAGCAAGTACCTAAATAAGTAAATTAAATTATATGATTACCTATTTTATTACATTATCTGCTATAGTTAATATACATGTAAGGTTTTAAATATTATTAATTAAATGAAGTATTCTTAAAAGTTATACCTAATAGTTACGAAACGAATACTATATTATGAGCCTAATTTACTCGAATATTTACAATTTATTGCGAACATTTTATTTAGAAACCTATCCATCGTTCACAAATAAAATATTGCAAATAAATACACAAATAAATTGAAATTAATTTTCACGGTTTTTACATGGTTCGATTTTTTTACCGTATAAATATAGTGGATTCACCTACTAGTAGGTACTCTTACAAAAGGTTGTCTTGTACATCCAGTTAAACGCAGCACGACCTTATTTATTCAACGTAGGTATTTCTTATTCATATTGTCTATGCAATTGCATTTGTATTATGAGTGTATGCAAACCATTTTTTTTTTAATTTATATACCAATAAAGAATGTTATAAATACTTTTTTTTTCAAATATTACATCACATGTCTCTTATGACACAGATTATATAAAAACAAGGTCATCAAATGCACAATCGTTTTAAAAATATTTGTGGGGATGCGTCACGAGCAACGATGGCGGCTGCTCTTGAGAGCTTAGCGCTTGATGGATGAGAGACCGACCCGTCTTATACAATACCCAGCTTTGCCCGATATGGGATCGATAGCTTTCGGCAAAGGTGCGAAGTCACCTTGCTGATAACATCGACGTTAAATCCTTCGCCGTTTTTAACCGTCTCCTGCATACATGGTAGTATTTTTGTTACGGAGAATCATCATTTTTTACACAAATCTGATTGATTTTGAAAATAAATTATCACTGTGATCAAATTGACAATCAAAGAAGTCGCATTTACTCCAGAGATAGCGGATTTCTTTTTGTAGTAATAGGTAGGTGTATTTTTTATCAATTTTGGTTTCTGTTCTGGTTGTATGTCCTTAATTGTGGGTTTCCTATCCATGATGAACCAATTGTACCGGCTTAAACGGGGTAGTAATATGCTTTCACTGAAAATTGGCTTAAAATATTCATTATAGCTGCGCTTCGTACGATGAGTAATAAATCCGTCCGGTCCAGCTTACTTTTATTTTCCTTTAGTGAACAAAACACGTTTATGACTATTAGATCATGACAGTCCCTTACATGCGGCTGTGATCACCTAACTTGTGATGAACCACCTGTATTATTTGATAGCTTCTTATGTAGGATCCAAAAAAGGCGGAGGTACTCAATTCAATTGTATTTTTATTTTAATGTATGTTACCTCAGAACTTTTGATTGGGTCGACCGATTTCGATGAATTATTTTTAAACGAAGGTAGCGCGTGTCACATAGCCCATTTAAATTTAATTGAGATCTGACAAGTATTTTAGAGCTATATGCAATACTTCGTATTTACTTGACTATTTTTCGTCGATCTACGTTATTAGACCATATAGCTTTTCATTAGGTGTACAAATTTTGATGATTCTTATTTTGTTCAAAAACTGATGCTTGACTTGAGGTCCCATTTAAACTTGATCGAGATCTTATGACTACTTCTTGAGTAATGTTTGATATCGCGTATTTACTTGAGTATTTTTTCGCCTACCTACGTTGTATGACTTATCGATGTAGTTGTAATCTTTTTTTTTTCATCTGAGAGCAAACACAATTATTTATAAATTGCGTAAAATTTTTCAGCACCATCAATATTATGAATAAACGTATGCAATGATAAAACGATTAAGCTTATCAAACGTCAATATTTATGATTATATTCTATTAAAAGGGATCATAGCTATCAAATATAGGTATTTAACAATAAGATAAAAAAAATAAACGACTTTAATAGAAGCGAGCCTAAATAAAACCGTTTTAAGCGGTCAACAATATAAAATATTATTATTTAGGGTCTACGTTCTCCGTTTTAGTAACCATACATTACTCTCAGGTAAATTAAAGACACATATTAAAACTTATATTTTGTATGTACCTAAAACAATTCGAAGTCGTGTTGCTCAGGCGTGCTGAGATCGCGCGATGCTAGCGGCCGGCAGGTGCGGATGATTTATATCTTATAAACGCTCACCAAATTACCATTTAGCATCATAAATACCTTATTATCATAGTCATATGACATATTAATGCATGGCAAACGTAAAGAAGCGGGCTACCCTGCCCGAGGAGACAGGGCGACTATCTCTGCAGCATCCGTAACGATTGCATTATCACCGGCCAACCATCTTTATGTATCGGCTGATCGAGCAGACCTCCGACTGACTTTCCTTCCTCCGACGTGAGATACTACATCCTGGCTTTCTAGCATGTAGTTCTTGGCTGTCTATTAAATAGATTAGTTTTTGCAATTGGCATTATGCAATTTAATGTATTATTAATTTCGCACTAAAAAATCTCCTTAGCTTTGCCGTCTTTATTCATGCCTCAATGATTGACAATTCATATCTAGTTAATTTCTACTTTAACATAATGAATTATAGAAAACTATACTTCAATAGCGTTTATTATTCATTTATACATACTTCAATAATAAAAATGTTAAAGTGACACGGTAATAACAGGAAAGCGCCATAACTTTGATCTAATGCTTATTAATGATGACATTCGCGTACGTTGACATTTCAACTCGTGAACCCATAATGCCATGTGTTGTCAAAGGCTTAATAAAAGGTGTCCTGTAATTAGCTGGTCGCGCCACTTCAAAAGGTGATACTAATGAAGGAGCTGTTATTGCCATATTCCGGAAGCGCCAATTAAAGTATCACATCATTCATTATTTTATTGCTGGACGAGCGGCTTTTTCGACCATATATTTTTATCGTTAGTTTCTTTAACGTATGTCTTTTTTGTATGTAGTTACTAAGCTTATATGGTTTAATATTCTATTTTGAATTTTTACTTAGGTACAATACAACGCTACCTATTATTGTCTAGGTACTAACTGTTAATATTATAATTCACTCTATTTTTAATTTACAAACTTTCACAGTAATACAAAATAAAAAAACATTTTATTACTAGACATTGTATAGTTACTGAGTTATAGTAGTTTTTTTATTAATTAATAAATAATAATTAATGTGACAACAAAAATATTGAGACACACAAATATGCTATAAGCTATATTTTATTGAAGTGTATTAAAATAATAAAAAATGTGTTGCAACAGCCAATACAGAAAAAAAAATTAATCGTAACACTCGTCATCTCATAAGTAAAATTAACCAATAAAAGTAATTATAATATTCTCCGGTTCAGCGAGCTTGGTTGGTGCATCAAAGGTAATAACGTAACAATGTTGATTCCCTATAACAGTCACGATAGGCATTAATTTTACGTTTTAGAATTTTAATATTTCATGCTTCGTAAATTTCGAATACAATTAGTTGTCTCAATAACAAGGTCTATTCGCAATATTTATAGTGTAACTAGCAGATACCCGCGACTTCGCTTGCGCAGGAAATTAGTAAGTACTTCGACTAGCTTATTATCTTATCAATATCTATTTTTATACCAAAAGTCATCAAAATTGGTTCGGTGACATAAAAATCAATTTGTTACTACCAAATGTGCATTAGAAATATATTATCAACTTTTATTGTATTTATAGTTCACTGTTTTTGCGATAATGGCTTACTCATAAAAGATAGATATATGCTGTCGCGAATTTTTTTGTAGGACTAATTAAGATAAATATTTATCTTGTATATTATATACATGTAAACTGTACAGTTTTTGCAGCGTATGCCAGAAAAGCTCGCAGATGGCAGATTTTTTTCCGACTTACTTGACAATTATCGCTATATTTTGGAAAATTCACACACTTAAAAATTATAGCCTATGTGTTATTCTAATGTATAAGCTATATTATTGTAAAATTTCATTAAAATCCATTCGGTAGTTTTTGCGTGAAAGAGCAACAAACATCTAAACATACCGTTTCGCGTTTATAATATTAGTAGGATTACTATCCTAAAGTACTAATAAAATAACAATATTAGTAGTAATCTATAACTTAGTGTCGAATACCAATCAATTACATTTACAATTATAATTACTGCAGGCGTACTGCGAAGATCAGGTTGGCTGAATATTGCAGAAGTTTTGATATAGGTACATAGATATACCAACACATTTGATGTACATACTCGTATATCCACTACTCTAACAACATTCTGTAATAAATGCACACTACATATTCCAAATTAAAATTTTCAAAATTACAAGTAAATTTACCTGCAAAATAAAACGTTCGTACGAAAAAAAATTGGTAGGTAATGAACTAATTTAGTTCGGTTTCAATATGATTGCTGCCATAAAATTTTCACAATCATAAAATTAATCTTTGGATTAAATATGTATATTGAAAAAAAAAACAAAAACTTTAGGCAAATTTAGAAAACAAAAAATTATTTTTGATTTTTATTTTAACTTTTGAAAACATATAATATGCAAAATATACTATGTAATATGCTATGTATTATTATAATATTCTATGTAAATGCTCTATTAAACTGTAAAAACCTACTGATTATAGTTCCTTGCTAATAATACCTACGTATAAAATTAGAATATTTTTAAAGATACAACTTTTAAAACCTAAAGAATATGATATAATAAAACGTGATGTGCATCAAACCGATGCGGTAACATGCTTTATCAATTATATTGTGTAGTATGTCTATCTGATACAATTATAGCTACATCCATATTTATATTATTATATAAATAATATAAAAAATATATAACTAAACTATGAAAAAACTAATAAATAATTACTATTTTGCCATTAAAATATTTCTACAATACGTTGCACTTGACTATTATTACTTAAATTTCAACGAGGGTGAAAAACTAATAACTTATATCAGATTCGAAAATTAATATAAGATATGTAACAAAACAGAATTACATGATTTATATTTTAAACGATTTCAAAAAGGAGGTTATGAATTCGACTGTCTTTTATGTCTGTTACCTCATAACTTCTGACTTCGACTTCGATGATTTATTTTTTAATCAAAAGGTAACGCTTGTCATGTTGTCCCATTTAAATTTAATCGAGACCTGAAAAGTACTTTTTGAATAATCTTTGATAATGCGTATTTACTTGACTATTTTTTCGTCTACCTACGTTGTATTACTGGTCCATATAATTGAAGTCAGTTTTTTCATTTGCAAGCAATCACAATATTTTTTTAAAGAAATGTAATAAAGTTCATAAAGTAGATGCGCATATGATTAAAATTTATTAAAAGGAATCCTATCGTGTTGAAATATAATATTTATTCGCTCAGATAACGTTTATAGCCTTTTTACATGTATGGTGTTCTTGTAAATTCATTTAATAAGCGTCGAACAGTCATTGCAACTGTAAAAACATTAATAATTAACTGTTAATGTTTCGTGTAATCACTCTGTGTCGTGTAGATCAGCGCGAGGTTTCCGCGCTTGTACACTTACCAACAAAATATACTCATTATATGTGATTATTTTAATTGCAACCTTAAAAGTATTCACGTCTGACCTCTTTTTAACGAGAAAATCGCTAGTAACAGGTATTCATTAACTTTACAACATTAGCAAGAGTGTACTTCGTTTAGTTATGAATATTTTAAAGTATATTGAAACCTATTATGTTCTATACTTATTATGAAATCGTGTCGAAATGTTTATTAAATGAAATGTTTGTTTGGTTCGATTAAAATCATTGTTGACATTATATGTTATTTCAATAAATATTTATAATAATACAAAGAATTATATTTTAATCAAGTATTTTCATAAATAATAAATAAATAAATATGATTGATGCTCGAATGATTTTACAAGAAGTGGCGCAACTCCTTCTGATTAAAAAACTCTGATAAAATTTAGTATGGTAAATGTGAACAATAACTCTTCAACAACCACTTTCCCGTGCGACTGTGTTCAACTCTCGTTTACTTTAACTTTTTCTTTGTTTGTCAAGTCATTTGTTTTTAAATCATGTTTACAAATCTGTAACCATTACTCGTTGTCAACAGCGTTAAGAATGCGACGCGGTCCAGGACCGCAAGCTGTTATCGGGCAGCCAAGTCGCGGCCGAGGCGTGGTCGAGCGATCTTATCACTCCCATTAGCGAACGCCGCGCCCAGCCACTATCTGCCGCATCACTTGCACTTGCACACCGTCGAATATCACAATACAAATAAAATATACACCAAAAAACAACCTAAATTTTATATACGTAGGCTTCGATTTCCCCCGATTATGGCGAAAACTTAAGAGTCGAAGATAACGAGGATGATGAGCTTAATCTTTCTCCTCTGACTTTTGAATCGGTAATATCGTTCGGTGCGTTTTTTCCGCATTAGTACGTTTTCGTGTGGGTCCTATCTTGATGTGTATCGCGGCAGTAATTTGCGTGATGCAGCCGTTTTCGACGATGATAGGCTCCATCGTATAGTAATAGCGTTTCGACGGCCTCCATCAAACGTTGTCATTCTCTTGTTAGAAAGTTATTCGGGGAATGTTTCGCCCACGCTCCGTTTCTCGCATGTGCCTAATGCATTTACTATTGAATTATGTCTGATATCGATCTTTTCTAAGAACATCGACAGTATTGATGCAGCTAGAAAACTCATAATAATATAACCGTGAGTAATATTATTTCAATAAGCACTCGTTATGCGTATCAAACCGGAGTATATTTTATAGTTTCAAGCAACTTCATCCAGGAAGTATAAGGTCTAATTTGCTGCCAAAGTGTTGACGCAATGTGCTATCGCAGATTTTATTATCACTACTGTAAGAAATATGACGTATAAAATATCTATTAAAATCTCATGAATATTTGTTGGAATATACACTAATATTGCAAATATTATTGCCCGTTATAATGAAAACAATGTTTATTTATTGTTATTTTTGAAGTTATGCCATTATTAGTTGGCTACTACGAGTACTGTAGCCATAGTGATAATTTTCAATTATTTGTCATTGAATGTGGAAGCTTTAAAATCCTTTAAAGAAATTATTATTTATAGTTAAGGTTTATAACATGAAACAGTGATTTATATAAGTGAAGTAATAACAATTACTAATTACGTTCACAATTAATAACGTTACCTACAATGCAATTTTAAAATGAACGCATCTTGATTGTTTAGAGATAGTTCTGTAAATATATGTAAGTTCTAATATATCAAATTCGATAAACCTATCATAGAATAATCGAACGCATGTAATATAATATGAATATTATCATAATTTACGATGGCATTGCACTTCCTTCCTTCGATATCATTGTGGCTACGTCGATATCATCTTTAGGTGCGAGCTAACGTCAAATATCTGGAATTTATGAGTCGCGGCGCTTGCGCAGGCGTCGTGACCGGCTTGGCGGAGGAGGAAGAAGGGGGGAGGTAGTGTTTGTCGGTGAGAACAAAGAGCGGTTCAAACATACCGCCATGTTCCCACTAATAAGCAATAAACAAGGGGGAGGAGTTTTGGCGCACCTGAGGGATCATATCGCAATATGACTCCACAATAGTTCAGCTAGCCAGTACTAGAATGTTATTGTACTTTAGATATAATTTTAGGTACTGGATTTAGTAAATTACAAATTATTCATAAATAGATATTTTTTTTTGAAAACTCCTATTATTTATTGAATTAAAACGTATTACAAAGCATTTTATATTCACGTCACTTTTAACATACATGACTATCTTTCAAGTATTGAACCGACCTATAGAGTTATTCCGAAACTGCATTTATTAAAACCTTAATATTGTAATGATACATTAAGTAAACATGGTATGTTTAATTGAGGAAGGGTACAGCAGAACATATCCTGCTCAAAATCTGGAGCATGCTGTATAGTTGTACGACTACCTTGTACCTTGATCTTACTTAAGATCACAGCTAAATAATACTGTTTCAAGCAATGTTGTGTTCCTGTTGTGAGTAATGTAACCAGAGCTCCTGCGGGGATTGGGGGTAGGGTCTACAGCGCGCTTGTGATGCTTTTGATGTTACAAGCGTCTATAAGCTACGGTAATCGCCACAGAGTACTATGTGAGCCGTACGCTTGTTTGCCGTTTTAGTTGTATAGTAAAGAACATGTTTTTTACTAGATGCAGATACAGAAACAACATGCTGCGTTTATTTATGGAGCTCAGTCTCACGCAGTCACAGTCGAGCGGCGGACTCAGTCGACCGCGTTATACGGTTTTCATTGCAATTAAAAACCTATAAATGTTGAAAGAAACTCTTCCCATTTAACCCAATAAAAAATGATTGTATTGATAATTTTTTCATTTTAAATTTATTCAATACATTGTTGTCGTTTTATTCGCAAGAAAATAGAACGCATATTATACACAGAATGTACATGTATATTGGTTGTTGTTTTTATCGACAAAGCTCTATAGTATTGGTAATCGAAATGAGAATAAAACATGTAAACAAATCTAGGTTCGTATTCAAGGATAGGTCTACAAGTCTAGAGTCTATAATTGCCTGTGGTTAACGCTGATTGACAGAGTAGTTGGTGTGAAGTAGCGCGAAACGGCGCGATTATTTGCGTTCGTCGTGACTAGCGGTGCAGATAGGTGCCGTCGTTAAGTTCTGATCGCTTCTAGACAGCCTAACCGCTACGAATGTCTAGCCGATACGTTAGATAACTTTAATGTTATCCTGAGAATATGGCTTAATGAATGTAATGCACGGCACTTGACGCTTAGCCACTTGTATGTGTCATCGTCTCTGCGTTCGATCTGGTCGTTTTGTTAGGATGGATAGCGGATGAATAATTACTCGTTATTGACGTTAAAGTTTTTTAAAATGTTTTTAATTTATCAACCTAGTCACGTGTGGTAAATTACTAACAATTAATAAAAGATAAATGGTGACTAGACATGCACGTGATTGTTTACAATTATGGTATTCGTATCAAAAACACTTTGAACCCAATTATCTACAATGACAGAATTATTACAGTAATAAGTTTATACCTCTATGAATTATATAATAGGTCTCATAAACTCAGCCTATTATCGAAGTGATTCATATGTGAATCGTGATAAAAAGACGCAAATGATTCTGCACAAAGTTCACACAGGTGTAAGTACGTCGCAACAGTCGTCTGAGCGTCTATCGCCGTACAAAGCAATTGTTAGGCGCTCAGTGACGTAGTAATTCGTCGTTTCCCTTCGACGCGACGATTAACCTCCTCTATTTACTTGTCTATCGCGCTAGAGCTGGCAGCTGACGCCGGACGTGCCCGACAGACGGACACCGTTACAATTGCAACATTGGCTTAGAAAAACGTTTGCCACGGACAACCGGCTTGTCCGTATCGACGCGACACAGACATCTAGACTGTTCCGTTGTACGGTACCGAATGGAAATCGGTGCTTAACGGGAATCGTATCACCTTTATGTCGATCCTAGTACAATTTCCATCACTCTCAGTGATTGAACCTTACGAAATTGGTCACGATTACGTTCTCATTGAAAAGAAACCCTTTTAAAGTGGGATATTTGAATTCAATTACACCATTTCTTTATTTATGTCTGGTTTGTATATAAAAATATATTTAATCTTAAAATAAAAACGAAGACATAAATTTTGTATTCTAATAATTAAAGACAACAAAGGTACATTTGACAAGAAAATAAATAAAACAAGGACAACATTTCTACACCCTAACTGAGACACTTATGTTTAAAATAAAATAAAATAATTTTTAATTTTCTTCGATCATTTACGCTTTTATTCACTTGCTTAGATAGTTCTCATGAGATAATAAACTTTGATCGAAGTTCTGTAAAGGGCATCACTGGACAAAAATTACACATAGAACCGAGGCTTCTATCGCCCTTAATCACTGATTATCTGATGGCTAAAGTAATACACGGCGCCAGGAACAATACAGCCATAAGATCTCTACAAATGACTGCAATTAATGCCAAGAAATAGTTATGTTTTCGTGTACAAGCAAGTCTCAAATGGAACAAAGGCTGTGCGCTAAACAGCCGCTAAACTAAAGCTATACATTATCAGTAATGAGATCTTATCCCTTAGCTCGTACAGTCTTATGTAATAAAAATATTATATTACGAATAGAAGCGAAAAACTTTCTAACTAAAAATATAATTACTTACGAGTACTTTACAAAGAGAACCTTAAATTCCCAAGACCTTTCCTCGAACAATTGTTTCTCTTGAAAACTAATCAGCGCCGACCATTATGGAGAGTACTCTTCGTCCTTACTTACACTGAGATATTTTGAAAGTCCGACGTACGAGGAGAGCTCTCGTCCACGAGAAATTAACTCCAACACCGCCACAATAGTCCATAATTATGATATGTGTTGTGATTCTAAAAGGGTATGTAATTTTTCTCTCGAACCGAACAATACAGAGCGGTAATGAAAGGAGTCAATCAGTCGGTGTCTGCAAAATACGCTCTTGCTAATTTATGCGCCGCTTGGCGCTCGCACACGCATTCATTCCTTCATTTAATGTTCTATTTGGTCGGACAAAGGGTTGTGAAACTATATTATCTGCAGGTATTATTCATGTGTTAAATTTTTGCATACGACAGAATCATATTGTCCTGCGTCGTTATGCTCTCCTCAAGCAAGTTCTCCAGGACGGAACACACGTGGTGTGCAGGCGTGAAGGCAACACTCGTGCACTTAAATCCTAGCCCCATACGAATTTATAGCAGATGATATATTATTTACTAGCATTATACGCACAATTTGCGAAGCTGTCGCAAGGGCTGGCTATAATTTCTCGATGGCAGGAGATCCATCAATACGCGCCTCGGGCCGCGGCCGCTTTCAATTTGTAGGCCGCTACATCGCCAGCAATTACCGTATGGACGGAAGGCCGATCATCATCGATATGTACGCTTAATAATGCCTAATGACACTTAATAAAGACAGAAAATAAAAGTGATGTGGTAATTATTTGTAGTCCGTGTCATTACAAAATACAGTAAGTACCTGTCCCATTAAAATCATAAATATTTTTGTACTATTTAGAAATAAACTACCTACCTACTAACTTTAAAGGTAAAAATATTTCATGATTTTAAAACGTATTATAAAAAGATTTATATTGCATTTTAAAACACCTATCGACTCAGCTGTTTAATATATTTATGTCCTAATTTTTAGGACTCTGTTATAAAAATACTGGCGCCCACAAAATCAATCAACAATAAAAAAAAATTCAATTCATCACAATTGATACACAGATGAGCAAGACAGATAACACAAAGAACATTGAAGCGCGTTATGATCGTAATATATTATGAGGAGAGCACATAAATAAAATCTGTTCGTATTTGCATAAAGAATTGCTACTTTGAAGCCAAGTGAATCGTATCTAAATGTGTAACTAGCGGAAATGTACCTTACTTATTTATTGAAAAAAAAAAAAAATCAATTATAAATGAATAAACAGAAATCATTTATACACTTCTAGTTGTTTTTTTATTAGTGATTGAAAAAAACGACATAGTTCATTTGTGCGTGTTATCATTACATTGTTATTATTATTAGACTTTTTTTAGTTTCGGTTAGTAACGTTAGTTCACGTACGAGTAAAGTATGCTGTGTGGTTACGGCAGTAAAGAATATAGCCACCCCCTTTCTTCCCGTGGGTGTCGTAAGAGGCGACTAAGGGATAACACTGTTCCACTACCACCTTGGAACTTTGAAGCCGACTGATGGTGGAATAACCATTCAACTGCTGGCTTTGAAATACACAGGCTGAAAACGGGCTGCAGCGGTCTTCGGTGCGACAAAGTCAGCCCTGCGATCACCCACCCGTCTACCCAACGTGGTGACTATGGGCAAAACACATGAGTTCGTGCCATTTTTAATGCAAAATTGGGAGGCCTATGTCCAGCAGTTTACTGCGATAGGCTGATAGATGTGTGTGTGTGTGTGTATGTGTGTGTGTGTGTGTGTGTGTGTGTTTGTGTATACTCATGCGTGTGTAGTAATATTCATTAAACTTTTTGTGCCTTTAAGAACATCACAATCATGACTTTAACGTTATTTTTAGTTGGCGTTTTTAAAATTTTATGATGGCATTTTTGAATAAATATTCCTAAATACAGATCGTCACGTGATCGAATCCACTTTAAGCTTCGACTATTGATTTTTTTACATAATGTTTGCCTTGTTTCGTCCTTTGAGTCTTAGATAGATTAGATAGAGTTCTATGATTATCCAAAAATTTTCTCTTTCCTTTGATAGATACAGCGACATATAAACGGTTAACTGGCTTCCCTACCTTCATTCTTTCTAAACTAAGCGTTGATGTGCTAAAGTAGATATTTTTCTTGTATTGGCCATATATTAAAATTAAAATACAAATTTGAATGTGCTTTAGAGAGTTTGTTTGTGTTCATTAAAATTTGTTTTGAGATTTTTTTTAATACTACAATACATTTAATATACAAATTATTATAAAGATATATCTCAGACAATACATAAATGTTTAAGGCGAACGCAACTATAATTGACCCTTCAATTTATTACTTAGGAGGTACTCACTACTTGCGTGAGAAGCAACCCCCGCGGAATAAAAAATAAATAAATTTCTTAATAATAAATCACGGTACTATTAAAATAAATACACTTGTTTATAGTATAAGTGCTTGGTATAGGTAGCCTTACATTTTACACGAATGTCTAATCTGTGGAAAGTAATTTAATCTTGATTAATTGATAACATCTATAAAAGATTTCTTTTAGAGAGTACCGACGAGTAAATTCTTTTCCAGGTGTTAGTCTACGTGTAATTACCTCAAAACACATATACACTCGTGGATATTATGTTATGTGTTACTCATGTGTCAAACTACGAAGATGTGCTAAAAAAATCTTTTATTTCTTTTGCTACTTGATATAAGCTATCGTTAGAATTTAATTTGTATTCCTTCTGGATAAACATTTAAAATTGTCTTAATAAGGAACAACTGTAGGTATATTTTTTAAACTAATAAGAAGGTTGAAATAAAACAATAATATCATTTGTTTAGTTTATTAACACTTAGGGCAGAACCCTGATATGTGTCACTACGTTGGCGAACTGCTCACATCACAAAAATAATAATAAACTCATAATATGATCTATTTTTGTAAACGGTAATACACGATACATATGTTTGGAAAATGTTTTAAAAGTAAATTAAACCAAAAAAAATATTTAATAAGAAAATAACAAAATAAATATTTAATATTATTAATGTTTTTTTATTTAGTTATGATGGAATAAAATTGAGATAGAGACAATGGAGAGATGATATAGCTATTAGTTAATCTGTTATGAAATAAATGGATGGATAGTAAATTGATAATTTTTAGCCATCATACTACATCACTGATGACAGCAATGTCTTTAAAAAACTTTCGAAATAAACAGGTTAATTCACAAGACGACACGTGATGAAACTTAAATAACATTTTAGCACTTGAAATCTCAACAATGCTGTCTTGTGTTTGAACCATCGACCATCTGGTATCGAGTCATACGTTATTTCCGCCGCGTCATCATATCTATATACATACACAAAGTCTATAAAACAAACACAAATCTCTTACTATCTATTTCAAGTAAAACATAAAGAAAAGAATATATTATTTAAAAAAATATTTTGGTACGTAACTTTATTATGTCTATTTTTTTTTAAGCTTCTAATTTACTTTCGGGTTACTTTCGAGTATATTGTTAGTGTAGTGTAATGTACATTATATTTCAATTAAAATACATATATCCAAGTATATTTCAGAGTTACAAAAGTCTATAAGAAAATTTAAAGGTTGTGAGCAGTGAGCGCGTTCATTTTTCTCTACAAATTACTTTTACCAAATTTTGTTATCCGTTACAACTATGTGACCCCGTATATACAGTGCTTAAACTACAAAAATAATTTAATCAACCACTATACAGTACATACAATTTTTATTTAAATATTTTAAAGTGTAGCGATTTACAATTACACTAAATATTTCATAAGTAATGTGAATTTTACTTTGTTACCTAAATGTATGCAAATTTGCAATGCTAATTTGTAATGCTATTTTTTTCTGTATGACGTATGTTTTTTACATCGTATGAGTTTTATAATTATAATGTAACAGAACTATATAAATAAATATATATTTCCTATTAAAAATATTTTAAAGACTTGTAATATCTGAATTCACATAACTTATGAAATGTTTTAAATATAATATTTATCCTTCTCATATTATACAATACAATACACAATACAGCACAAATAAATAACCTAAAATTTACACACATCTAATTTATTTTATATCACTGTATTCCCAAAATAATAAAATGAAGCCAAATATAATCATTGACTTAGTTATTTTTAACCGAGTATTAGATATAATGTACATATGTCATATTTTTAGTTAATTAGTGCACAGATTTTAAACAAAAACATTAAATGGAATGTCTAAGCTTTATCTTATTGTTATGTAAAAGATACTATTTTACCTAGAATAGATTAATCTTAGTTATTTTTTACCGAACTTATATAAATATTAATCATTTGTTGTTACAATTCAATGACGAATTCTTTGGTTACTATTTTTACAACGAGTAATATTTTTAATACGTTACATATCTGTACAATTTTTAAATAAAAATTTCAATAAAAATCTAAAGACCGACACAGAAATGTTTGAAAACGAAACCACCAGGTAACTGTTTCCTAAATTGTTCTATCTATACAGTTAAAATTATTATTATTCGGGTAGGAACCTTCAAATTACTAATGTAAATCTACAGATAATATCCAATTACACAATGACTCTATATTAAGTAGGAGGTACGTTTTAGACTTATTCTAACTTTCACAAGTCTATAAACGGTTTCCGAACATTTTCACAGCACTTTGGATCGAGTTTTTGTCACAATTTTATCCTACATATGGTGCCTCGGCGACGGAGAGTGTTCTGGTCGCGAAGGAGGCGCTGAGGGATGCGCGGGGGGCGGGTAGGGACAGTAACGTAGGGGCGTAGGAGGTTTCTGCAGCCAAAGGTCCGGAGGTAGAGCTAGAGGTTGAGGCCAAGCGGAGGGCCATGCGCGTCCTCCAAGTGCAAGCAACTGCAGTGCAGGTGGGGTCCTCGCCCAAGCCGCTCGCTTCTCTGCCTCCTCGCTGACGTCAGTCGCTCCGGAATAAAGCCGCAAAGGAGACCGTAGTAACTGTTGCTCCATAAGCATTAGCTCCATCGGATCTCTGAAGATTAAAGAAAAAAATAATGTCAATTATTTTAAATAATACAGTACAACATCAATAAAACTATTAAAGAGTTAATGTCCGGAGTTAACATATTCAACCTTTTTTTATTATTTAAATTTATAGACGTCAGTCAGGTATAGTCTATAATTTATTTTGCCACAACAGAGAGAAAGAAAAATGAACGGATCGGGAAGACACTATACTGAAATACTTAAACCTAGTATCATTAAGTATCATAATATGTTTCTAAATTTCCCTAAAGTGCTGCAAATTCTACGAAAATTGCATTTAGCGCATTCGTCTGTTCGTTAGCTTTCAGCGGGCCGTGGTCTATAAAACTGAGTTCGCAGAATACAGCGGCCACCGACGGGCCACGTGTTTTCGAATCTCATAAAATGTTATTATACTCGCGAACTTAACGTATAAATATAACACAGAAGTTCACAAGAGCGTCGCAACGACACATTCTTTCGTAAGTTCCATTTCGCTTCATTGTAATAAACCGGTTTTGTCTTCAACGCTAACGTAGGAAACGCTTATCTAACATATCGATAATGAGTGAATTTATGGGTGCGTTATGCAATCGTGAGAAAACTCATTCAACTTTTAGTCGACCGTTATTAGTTCGTTGAAATATATTTCCGAATGCTGAGTTAACGAGGCGAGCACGTCCCGAGCCTTTACGGCGGAGCAATGCGTGATGGTCTTTATCGATTCCGAGAGGCTGTCGCCACCACCGCATTTCCCGCTAGCACGCTATTTTTGCACAGCGAACTATTTTAACAAGCGGTCGTTACAGATCACTTACGCCCGGTCAGTAAGAATGGAACAGGTTATTCCATGCAAACGCGCCTCGGACACTATCTCCGACGGTATTATTAACGGCCTCTGCGTTTGAGATATGGACTGAGCGGTAAATGAGCGTGACGATGTACCTGACTCGAGATGGGGTTCAAAATTGGCATGACATCACGAGATGCCGTGTCGAATTTAATCTATCACCAGCGAGCCCGCAGGCGCCGGCTTCGCTGCTCTAAAACAGGTAGTGCCCACATATGCTAACCGAAATATTCATTTTTTTTTATTAGAAACCTTAATTCCTACAGAAAGGATAATAGCGGGTGTTAATGTTATAGCTGCCTCGTATCATCTCACGCATCTTCTCACACATTAGAGTAATATGCCCTAATAGACCTTGATATTAAGCGTTATTATAGAGTGTTAATCTTCTGTTATTCCATTATGATTTTTTTTGTTTCTCATCAATCAAATTGCTTTTTAGCACCAATGTTAATAGATTTTATTATTACAAATCTTAAAGGTTATATTGACAATAGCAACACTTGATACATCTATACAAATAAATGAAATTGGAGTGTCTGTTTGTAATATTAAATTCTATGTAAACACGGGACGTATATCAAAATGATTTTTTTTACAATTTTTGTCTGTCTGTCCGTCTATTTGTTCCGACTAATCCCTAAAACGGCTGGACCGATTTTGACAGGACTTTCACTGGTAGACAGCTGATGTAGTAAGGAGTAACTTCGGCTACTTTTATTTTGGATATTTGTTTATTTTATAACTCTGCGAACTGAACAATATTAACTTTTTGTTAAATTCCACGCGGATGAATTTGTTATTGTAATGTAATTTTGTAATGATATGCACATATTACACGACTACACTATTATAATAATGTATCTTTATATGATTAATCGTCACATTTATAATTAACATATAATAAACAATACCCATAGAAATAGATTTTATCCTTTATTATCCTTTACACCTATAGATATTGTCAATTTATAATTTAGTTATTAATGTAAGGGCAACACTATCCTTATTATAATTCTAAGCTGAGTGTGTGGATATTATATAGTGTCGTTTCGGGTGCTATGGGGGCGTTAATGGGGTATTTATTATGATCTCGGTATCAGCGGTAATGGCCAACTCTCGCCGGCAAATTATAGGGCGGCACTCTAAGAGGCTTCGTAGGTATGGCGAATGCTGGTATCGATAGCAAGTCGGATTTCACGATAACACATCACATCTTATAATATAAATTATACGTCTTCTATAAATCATATTTTTACTTATTTTTTGGGTTTATTTTTTTTTAAATCGTAAGTCACAAAATATTTTCATCAATGTATTAATCCATGAAATAGAAAATGAAGAATATTTGTTAATATTAACAGAATAAATAACTCAACTTCCTTTCCAATGAGTTTCATTTTAATTCCGTACTTCAAAATTATTTAAGTAAGTAAGTAATACATATTTATGTATTTAATTTCCTTTTGTCACAATATCAAACATCTAGGCTAATGTGTAAACGTTTAGATAACATAATATATCTTGCAAATACATAACCTCCCATCTTTTATTTACGTTAAAAATAATTAAAGAGTACAAAGAAAGACTAATTAATTTAACTAAGTAATCGTAGCTTAGAAATCTTGTTACACAATGAAATGAGGCCTATATTCCTAAAGACTATCACTGATTACGTGGGCGTTAATAATTAATAACTAAAAACAATGCCTCATTCCCACACTATGCCAATTCATCACATTCATTCTCCGCTCAATTTTGGACGTCAGCGAAGGAAGTCATTAAGGCTCTGTTCGCTTAGCCTTAAATGACGTAATTTTTCTTGGTGTTATATTATTTAATGGTTGATAATTTCGAGTTAAATTGATTTTGAACTGATATTTTAAGGTACTGTGTTTTTATGTTAAATATTGATTGCTTGATGGGTCTACTAAATACTTCAAAATTTTTATTTCAAAATGTGTATATTTTTGTTCAATTCTTAATTGATATCATAAATTTAACACAAAGTATTTCACAATTAAAATAAAATATAAATAACTTTGATTTTTTGAAGATATTAATCGTAAACTTTTTACAAGCGAAACGAGCGTACATTCGTATTAAATCGGCAAGTTAAATTAATTTATGGAATGACAGATCTGCGAGAGGGCATTCACTAGGAGATGCGACCGAGTATTACTGACGAAGTGACAATGAGTTACGAGGCTATACTCGCTCTCGGCCCTACAGAAGCCGACTGACTGCTAGTTATACCTGCTTACATCTAGCATAAAGGGATATAAATATTTTTAAATCGTACATCCTTAGACTATTTATAGATATAACTAAATCTGTTTTTATATGTTTAATGTTATTATAGATATTTTCGTTACGTCACTTGATACATTAATAAATTTATGCATTATCATATTCATAAGAAATAATAATTAGTAATTATATTCCTTTCAATTAACTCCACTTGGATGTTAAAACGGTAGCGAGAGAAGTCCGGTAATGCATAGATAACATCTCGAATTAACCGTCAATCACGGAGCAACTATCAACGCGCTGTATCAATTAATACGAATCAGTAGCACACAGTGACGCGCCCGAGATTACATTATTAATAGGTTCAATAAACTGCTCCTCGTTTCGACTTCGCTTCAAACTCAACTGACAAACTGTTAAAAAATTCTTCTGACATTTCAATTTGTTGAGGACAATTATTTTTAATCGTATTTTTAATCGTATACTTAGTATTAGAAATGGTTTAGAAATGGTTAAAAGTATACAGGTAGTACCTACTTCTACTTATTTTGAAATGACACATACGTTTAGAAACGTAGTTATAAAATTGACAAAACGTTTTTGCACATTTCACGACGCGACGGTCGAACACGAATCGTTTTGAGCACGTTATATCACGGAACCGGTTCGGGCATCACACCGACGATGGGCAGATAATAGAAATGCGCTTTAATTTGTCGTTTAGGGCATAATGAGGAACGAGCCCTGTGATTACGCACGCCGCCGCCGCCGGCTCGCGCGCTGTTGACGTGCGCTGTTTCCACACGCCGCACCCGCCCACATCTCGCAACCACATATCCTCGATCGCCCAAACTCGAAATTCATCTGCATTCGTTTATACATTGTTACGAAATCGATGCGAGTCGAGAGCGAAACGAGAAACAAAGGTAGTGTCCCTCATGGGAACGCCTGCGATTACGGCCTCCGGCAAATTCTCGCCTTGCACCGGACGGCTCAACTTAAAAGTAATAAGTAGAAATCAGAATTATACGGAGCGTTTTAAAAATGCATTCATAACCCGTATTAATGGGTGTAAATATTGTCGCCATCAGTTAATGACCGTCTGTAGAGCCTTAATTAGGAAAATTCTTTTACACATTTAATACGAAACTACATGTAGAAAAAGTGTACGCTTAGTGAAAAATTTTCAATATTGTCTTCATTTGTATTAAATATATTATTATGATATACCTACCTACTAATTATTACACAATTAATATCACATTTTACTTATACGACTAGCTGTGGACCACGATTTCGTCCGCGTGGAATAGTGACGTTGGACAGCATTTTTGGATATATCTTTTGGTTATTTTTTGATTGTAAACACCGTCGTCTGGGTACCTTTTTTATTACTGGCATAACTTTTTATTTATGAACCGATTGATATGAAGCAAACACTAAATGTTAAGTGAAGCTTACCACAATATATTAGTGAAAACCACATCTAAATTCGATAAGCCATTTCTAAGATTAGCGTGCACAAACGCATAGACAAAAATTCTAACAATAATTGTTTTGAATACTATTTGCGTTGATAAAGGTCCCAATAATTTTTTTTTTCTTATATATCTTCCATGTACAGACAACGATCCGTTACATTTTTATTCTATGTATTGATATTAAAAACATGTCAGAAAAAAAAAAACGAACAGTTAAAATAAAAAGTAATAAGATTGCTTACCTCTAACATCTTACTACTAAATTACGTTAAAGTTATTTAGCCTCAAATTGGCCTGTCCCGTTCTAGGTACCACCGTATCAGCTATGTTCAAAGTTCAAACGTAGGTAGAGGTAATTTGGAGAAAATATATAAAAAATTTAAGAAAATTAATAAATTTGATTTAAATATAAGTATATATATTACAAAAATACGTAGATCAAAATACTCAAAACCTAATAATAAAGAGCGTATAAGATCACGTCTATAATTAATTTTTAACAACACTAACAAAAAAAAAAAAATTAACACTACCTACTTAAAAATTTAATACAGGAATATTTTACAAAACATCATTAATCGTAATAAATTTATAATTAATATGAATCTAAGGAATATCATAATATATGTGTCCCTGTGTCGATAATGGTAAGATTAAATATTACACAATATACATATACTGTAACAAGTTGCTAAAGTCAGACTGTCCTAAACAAAACACGAATATTATACAACCTTTAGCAACTTAAACCTTCGTTATAGTGGTATGAATTTAATTAAAATCCCCATCTTACGGATTTTTTAAGATATTCTCTCTGTGAGGTCATCACGTCTTAGAAAATCATAACTAACGTAAATACAAAACCCGTGTCGTAAATTATTTACATAACCTTATCGATAACTTGTCGTAGAATTAAATAAACTTCTATCGATGTATTCGTCGAAAATAATTCTTGTCGCGAGATAAATGATCTAGCGACACGTAAATAGTGAATAATCAGTCATATTGGTCCTTGGTAAAGATCGTTCATAATGCTATTTATCAAAATATGCTGTGTCGAAAGTGGTCGCTAGTCGTGTCTTAGGTATCACATTAATCTTACATTGCATGTTAAACATTTATATAAACTAGTGGTCGCCCAGGGGTCGAAATTCGACCATTTTAATATTCCATTTAAATTAAAGTAAACCTAAAAATTATGAAAATAAAGAACCTTTTTAAAAAAAATTCAATTTAACTACAAACTTTGATGATCAACAAAAGAGTATAATAATATGCGAGTGTGTCAAATACATGGTAGTGTGTGTAATATTTTTTTTTTACTGATTTAATACATTTTTATGCATAATTTTATAAAAATATTAGCATTCTTTACTCCTTCTCTATATAAACTATAAGTGAGCGGAATTTCATACTCCTCCGTCCGCGCGATTTTCGTAAAAAGGGGTACAAAGTTTTTGCTTCGCGTAATCATATATAGAAGATGGATAATTCTAATGCAATGCAAATTAGGTATAGCGCGGTTCCTATACATTGAACTGTTTCGATATTAATCGGTTTGAAAACAACTTTTTTTGGGATATATATTTCATTTCATTTATAACATTTTTAATGTACCAATAGGTGTTGCGACGGGACTTTAAACTAATTCCATGTCAAGAGTGACTTCGGAGTTTGGATTTTTATAAGATAACTAGCTGTGCCTGCGACTTAGCCCGCGTTGAATTTAACAAAATAATTATTATGCAGCTCGCAGTTATGAAAAAAAAAAACTAAAACAAAAGTAGCCTCTAAAAAAAAGCCTCCTTATTACATCTACTATCTGCCAGTGAAAGTCCCGTCAAAATCGGTCCCGCCGTTTCAGAGATTATCCGAAAAAAACAGACAGATAGACAGACAGACAAAAATAATAAAAATGTTATTTTGATATATGTACCATGCATACATACATATGAATCTAGTAAAAAGCGGTTATTTTAATATTACAAACAGACACTCCAATTTTATTTATTTGTATAGATACAAACTCAGCCACAAAAGTTATATAAATCAAAACAAAATCTGATTCGCCATAAATTCCAAAATATTTTACAGCCATAATCTTATTTCTCGAGTCAATTATGCTGATAGGGGATAACAACGGGCATCCCTAAATCTGCGCACCGATCGCCATTGAACATAGTATCAGCTGCAATCAGATGAGGCGAGTTTTTAATCTTTTATTCATAAAAGCCGCCGCTCAAATTGCAGGGCGGTCGACCTAATGCCTTTCAACTGTTGCTAATAACCTGCCAATTTATCAAACTTGCCTGCAGCGCCGCAATCTGCTAACAGTCGGCTATACGCTAACACTTGACCACGTCCGTCATTCTTGCTTTGCCTGAGTAATAGGTGCTAATTTTTGCAAAAAATCACAGTGCAGTTACACTAATAACATATTGGAGACAGGCTAAAATAAGTTGCAATCGAAAATCCACTGACACCTTTTTTATTTATCCAAAATATGATTTATTTCACTATTTACCGATACGCCTTCTTAAAATTAATTCGCCATGGGAATTGATATATAACATAAATATGGTAGGTATAACTCCTTTAAGTGTCTATTAGTACAGAAAAAAACAATTGAAACATTACCTGTCAAAGTCAGTGAGCCTAGACGAATCACGGAAGCCTTTAGCGAAGGGATTAGAATCTATTTTCAATTTGGTGATCAGCTGGTTCTGGTAGGCCGTGACTGCGGTGAACACCGTCTCCGGGAAGATGAAGGTTCTGTGCTGTTCCCGCGACAAATCCGTGATAGGGCCACCTCCTTCCCGCACCTTCACGAGGTGTATCCTTGGTTGATACCGGTGCATGGAGTTTAGAACTATCTGTAAAAGAAAAGAATAAGAAATGAGCAAAATAGAAATATTTTTACTGAAATTGGTACAACATAATATAACTTTAAAAGTAATCGTATTTATAATACGATATAGTTTATTGAAATAAAATAAATTAACAGTGTTTTTAAAGTATCCCGTAGAATAAAGAGGCAATTAAAATTTATTTCATTTGTAGAAAAATAGAAGATAAATAAAAATATTTTTTATTCTTACACACAGGTATAAAACTTTTAATCCTTATTCAAAATGTTAAAGAGTCTTTACACATAAAAAGTCTTGCAACTAAACTATAAGTTATAACAATTTATCGAGATAAGTAAGTAAGCTACGGTTAGTTGTTTTTATAAATTAAAATTATTAATAATGCATCATTAATAACAACGACATCCGGAACCCTAATACTAAACAAAACAAACGGTACCAAAACAGTGATGAAGATGCAATTTTCTTGTTAAATTAATTAATTTTATCTATGTAATGATAGTGTCGGTGATTTCTCATCGCTACATTGTAATTAATGGTCCGATGTGACGCGCGATAGCCGACACTCGCCGCTGATGGTATAATTAACATTCGTTAATTAATTTGGGTGCCTACTTACTTTTATTACATAATTGAGTTTTTCAAGAGAGCCGATTCATTGTGGTTTCAGCGGTGTTATTATGTTATATCTGTTATAAAGATGTGGGGAATTTTCTAATAGTTTCTTACATCCTACTTTCCGTACGTACGTAAGGTACCTGAATGTTATAATGGGTGTAAGTCAATAGTTACTTAAAGTATTATTATATTAATATGTTTATTACAGAATAAATGTTAATGATGTTTCTTTAGGTGCATAAGTTACAAATTTATCTTATTTTGCTTCATTTATTTTTATAGCTATATTTCGCTAATATATATTTCATATGTTTTGCAATATTAAATCAATGCAGTAAAAAATACTGTAGTCGAACAATGTATCAGATACCTACATAGGTAAAAACGAAACTGATAAAACTAATTTATACGCGCCGACATCAAAGCGGAACGGGCGTGGCTTATGTCATTAAAGAACCTCTAATTTCCACACCTGCGTCTAAATGAATAATTGCCGAATACTATCTTTCAAAATATATAATGTAATATTTGTATTTATATATTTATATATGTATTATTTCTATGTATATTTATAAAAAAAATAGTTATAACATTCGGCTGTTACCTGTAACACAAACATTAAGTTGTTTACCATAGGAACAGACGACCGTATGTTATAAGATATATATATATAATTAAAATATTAACCTGGAAGTAGATAGTCGAATTTAACATTGTTAGTCGTGCGGTTTATAGGAGATACTAGATGTACCCTGCGCGCATTGCTACGCTTTTTATTTACTTACTATTTTTTGGCGTACTATCTCAGAAACCTTTGTGGGCTCATGCACAACACTTTGATAAAGATCATGACATAATAAAACGCATAGTTTACGATTCTATAAAGGACATACAGAAAACATTCATTTTTATTTACCTATATAGATAAAGTTAAACTTATGTAAGTAACTAGTAGGTACCGACGTTCCCAATAGATATTATCCAAAAGATTAATATGTCATTAAAGTCGATTCGCAAAGTTTGACTATGATTATGATTGACGAGTGATCTGTAACAAACTGTAAAGCGTATCTATCGATGCCAGATAATACCCGTTTGCTTTATTTAAAATACGATTCATTTTCTCACAAAATGTAAAATTAAAACATACCTACTTAATAATTCTTAAACAAAACGAACCATTTTCTGAATATAGTAACAGGACTAATAATACCTACTTCTCTTTTTACTGAGAAATATTGAAGCTTAAGTCCACCACATTGCAGATCGATGGATGTATCTAGTGTCGAAATAGCACGAAAATCGAAACTAGCACCTTTTCTCGTGATATTTTACTTCGCTATATAGATAAAAGACAAATGAAGTACTAAAAATAATTTATTATTCATTTTAGGGGCTACTGAAAAAATCAGTCAGATTTTTTTTGCCATTTTTTATTGTAAATTACAATAAAAAAGGTAATTCGGCATAAAGGTATATATAGATAGGTACCTACAAACAAGACAAGCAAGTAACTTTATAATTAGGAATATAGTTAGTTCACTATTGTTTTTGATGAACAAACTCTAATGTAACTTCAAACATCTATCATTACTTTTTAACTACGTAATTGTACAAGCAATCAGTTGTATACGTACCAAATAAGGTCACACGTACCATTTTTTTGTTAGTGGTAATAAATACCAAAGTTTTTCTATCGAACTATTTATATTATTTCACCTTTTAAAGTTATCGTGAAATATATAAAAAAGTCGTTTACTACTTACTTAAAAACAAAATTTTTAGATCCCCATATTAGATGTTTATCTTTGCTAGTCGAAAGCTATAAATAACAGAATATGTAAAGATAAAATAATTATGTTGGAATATGATGGATTTTTTTAATGTAACCAAAACACGATAAAATGATTTATTATACAATCATTAATTTATGGATAGTATCAAGGATTCAAAACTTTAATTCAATATTTCTTTATACTGTTTAGACAACTGATGAATTAATTATTAAAATTTATAATAGTAGGTATTATTTAATAAAATCGACTTAAAAGTCGAGCGAACTCCTACTATATGAAGGACATAAGCTTAGATAGAGTACTTACTATAAAAGTATTACCTACACAGGCGACGACACCGGAGGGATGTACAGACGCCCTTTATTATTATACGTATACATCAAGGAATATTAATCTTTAATGCTTTAAGAATAAAGTAATATACAGCATGGCGGCGACCGCAGAATAATTGCGGTGGGGGGCGTTGGGAGGGCCGTGGGGAGGAGCGGAGTGGCTTAAAGAGGGGGAGGGGGGCATATCGCTCCAGACCGTTGATCAGGCAACACGTCTTAATGTTAACGATTTACTTCAATTCAAGAAGCGGTTTTGATAATTTTATTTTATAAAAGAAATATCATGTGTTTTTATTGTGAAAAGGTGAGACTGTATTTTGTTATTAAGTTTTAAGTATGTATTAAATATATTACGTTAGTATGTTTAGGAACTATTTGAAAGATGTGTGTAATTCAGTCTTCAGGAGTTTTTGTTTTTTTTTTTTTTAATTTACAAATAATTCAAAAGTTTTATTTAGCTTATTAATAAAACCAATGTTAATTAAGAATAATAAATTTCTTCATAAAAACTATCATTTGTTTTAAAAAAATTCTAAGAGTTTAGATATTATAGGTTTATTTATTATATGTATATTTTAATGAGTAAAATATTTCTGGTTAATTTGTTGTGGATAAAATAAACTACTGGATCGATTTTAAAAATTCTTTCAGCAGAAGATTGCTACGTTATCACTGAGTGACATTGGATATATTTTACCTATAAAAAACGAAACAGCCTAAATCGTACAGTACATAGGCATAGGCGAAGCCGCGAGCGAAAAGCTAATTAATATATGCTTAGTTATTTGACAGCTATTGCCGTTCGTTAGACACCTAATTAGCTACTTCAAAAGCGTACCTATTGTGTAAGTTCGACAAACAATAGAAATATTATTTTTCACACTTTGAAATTTATACGCAACACTATTGACACATTTTACGAGCACGCATATAGGGCTAGTAGGCTTGTATAATTTTTTTTAAAATACTTATGACCGTAGCTACAAATACAGTTATAACCTGCTGTACCTACGTTGCTGCTGTAGATACTTTGCTAGAAAAATGTGTTACGTTCTCCTATGCAAAAATAATAAAACTTAGAACTGCTTTATTGGAAGTGAGTAGGCAATAAAAGTTTTTTTTTCTATATATATATATATATATATATATAATTAGGTGTATAAACAATTGCAATTTTTTATTTACGGTATGTTTTATTGTCCCATTTTTAATATTGCTCTTGAACGGTTCACATTTTTTTTGCGTAAATTGACAAACGCTTAAAGCAATTTCTTTCATTCATTCACTAATTTAAATTAACTAGTGGTCGCCCAGTGGTCGAAATTCAGCCATAATTAATTTAAATTACCTATAAGTAGGTACTTCTATAATAATAAACAAATATATATAGGTATGCGTGTGTGTGTCAAATGCAAGATAGTGTGTGTAATGCTTTTTTATTGCTTTAATGTATTTTTATGTACAATTAAAAAATATATTTGCATTCCGCACTCCTTCTCTATATAAACTATAATTGTGTAAAATTTCATACTCCCCATCAGCGCACTTTCGTAAAAAGGGGTACAAAGTTTTTGCTTCACGTATTAAAATAAGTATAAATGGTTTTCAGTAGTGCCAACATGCAGACTCATTTCTCTAATTTCACGTAAAAAACTACTTCTAAAAAACATATTTATTGACCTTACAAAATAACGCTAAAATTTTCACGCGACATATTTCTTGTTACCGTGCTTAGATGGGTGGAATTAATTATTTTTAACGATTTATAAAAAAAGAAACTAAAAAATGTAGGTAACAAGCCAAACACAGTATTAAAAATTAATAAAATAGTAAATCTGTATCATTTTGAAAATGGAAAGCACAAACGATCTGACCGGGCACGGCCAGGCCGAGCCGTCAATAAGCCGCGCGTCGATATTTCGATTAGCGTGCGAGGCCACGGATTACGGCGGATTTTCGCCTCCGCGCCACCACGACGACAAATTACCCCATTTGTACCTACCTACCGCGCACCGGTGATGCCAGATGTTGTTATTAAATCTGATAATCAATTGTCTAAACAAAAACTATTTTATAATAAACTATTTTTATCAATATAATGTTATTATTTACAAATATACAAGTAATGAAGAAAAACTATATTTAGGGATATAAACAACTCACATACATGATGACTACTACATCCAGATAGTTCATAAAAGTATCAAAAACATTTGGTCACCTTGTAGATATGTCTTTGATAAAACAAATATTCAATGACAAATTACAATTATTAACCCAATGACAACGCGGCTACCTTACGACCTTAGTACTTTCAATTATAACTACAGAAATTAATCATAAACAACAAGGTCGAACGTTACTAAATCTTAATTATAATTTATAAATAATGATTTAGTAGACACAAGAACAAATATTGATATTAAATGATTAAAATATTAATAAGCATGGAGTTACATGAATAAAAAAGTAATGTTATTCAAGCTGTCATTTACGCACTAAAAATAATGGATATATTTATGCAAACATGGTGTGTCCATTCAATACAAGATGTCAACAGATTCGACGGAGTGGTGCGTAGGCGAGCACACTCGCGCTCTAAAATACCTTTACGATATTTTATTTAACAGCTTTGTATATTACTTCGTTATTTATTATCTTTATATCATCAACATCCGTGTTATGCTGGAAATACAAAAACGAAACAAAAAGTAGTGAGTGCAAAATTCGTGATTCAGTACAGTGTTACGAGTTCAAATCCGGACGAAAACTTACTTTTCTAGAGTTATTTTCTCAAAGTGTAGTTCTTGATCACGACCATTGGAACGCGACTGAAATATCAAAATAGTGTCCCAGTTGGGTTTACTTACAGCATAAAACGCACAAGCACTATTACATATCCGATGAAGTGATTAAAAATAATAGTAAAACAAAAATAATGAAAATAAAATTTTAATGTCAATTTGCAAAATGAAATTTTTCTTTCTATAGGATTGGTGAAACGTTAAAAAAAGTCAAGCTCCTAATTATTTTTTTTACAAACGTATATTTACAACAAATATTTTTAAAGAAATTACGCACTTTTACTTTCTATAGTGTGGGCGGTACGTGTCGCAGTGTGTATAAAGTTTTTATTGGCATCAATTTATTACTTAATATTGTGCGCAATTGTCCGATAACATCATTCGAGGTTAAGTCAACATCAGCGGTAAGCGATGAAAAATGACGCTTTAAAGTAGCGGATTTCTCGGGCTTTTTATTAGTCTCGAAACGGCTTGTCTACATAAAAAAATAACTATGTTACATTTTTTGAAATATTTCCCATGAAACACGTGACTTCACAATTGTAAATAAATAAAAATCAGAATTACGATTAGATTTGTAAATTATTTAATCTTACAACTTACCAGTCTAGTCCTTGTCATATTTCAATCTTTTATCGAATTATCTACTTCTTATTTTATCAGCTACTATTAAAAATATTGTTACAAAGCACTACATCTGTTTTAATATAAAATAAAGGTACTGTTATTAAAAACTCATCCGGTTTATAAAAATAGATCTTGTCTAATATTAAAATTATGACCATATTTCATTACATCATAATTAAGTCGTAACCAGATTCCGACGTGTTTTATAGTTCAATACTAATGTTACATCTTAATAGGCTAATGTCAAGGTAGTCGTTGCTTTAAAAAAATTATAAAAACGTAACTCTTTTTTAAGCAGATAATACATTGACCGTGAACGGCAAGTCGCATATATACTCGTGGTTGTGAAGGAAACAAGTATAAGAATTTTTAAATATGTCTAAAAACGTTCTCAACGTGTTTAGTAAAGTTTCTTATTTCTTATATGAAAATCAATGACTGTATAAAATTTAGCTTACATTGGTACCCCACTTAGTTAAAGTTGTGTCAAATAGGATTATATGCGTAGACAGAACATATCTACGTGTACGTGTATTAAAGTATATATAATTATCAAATTTTTACTGATTGTAGAGTTTCTTTTGTTTTTTTCTTACATGTTGTAGCACAAAAAGTTCAAAGAGAAAATGTTATTTATAGTATATATGAGTCGTTACGATAGGACACTATTTTCATATTATTAAAATCAGTTCAAATTAAAAGCACATGAAAGTATATCTTCATGTAAGTAATATTTGACTAAGAGCAAATTTGATTTCGCTTTAAAAATTGGTCACCGAAGTTTCGAAAGTTACACAGAAGCGAGAGCTACGACTATACCTACAAATATAAGGCTTCTTCTCACCGCAGAATTGACCGAAAATATATTAGTAGTGTTTCTTCTCAGTATTGTGTAACAGTTTATAAATATTTGACGACCAACTTTTATTTTAGTTTTGTTTGTTTTATTTTATATATTTTATAACTATTATACACATAGGTACTAATTTTTTATCTTCTCTAACGAGTTTAATGTAATTCAAAATGACACTTAAAAACACATAACAATTTAAGTAATATAAAAATAAGAAATAAATCAGTTTAAATAGTATTTGTCATACAGACGTTTGCCGTGGTCTGGGTGTTTGTGCAGTCCTTTTGGGTCTGCCCAATGTGTCGTCGTTAAGCCGTCAGTCTCGGTTGTTATCATGTACACCTGATATCGATCGTTACTCATAGTAGGGAATATATCCGCCAATCCGCATTGGAGCAGCGTGGTGAATTAGGCTCTGATCCTTCTCATAAAAGGGGAAAGAGGTATATTCCCAGCAATGGAATATTACAGGCTGAAGCGCGTAGTAAAGACATAATATTAATCAAATAAAAATATGTAAAAATGAGTAAAATAAAGCTAATCCCATTATAGGAAATTGAATCTGACTTATAAATATCATAAATAAACAGTGCTTCTCAACGATTTTGTCGTATTAAATCGTTTTAAATTATGTATAACCAATATCATCGAAGTCCATTCATAATGTTATTATGAAATCCCGTTCACCTCTCTCATACATATTCATGAATATTATGACACATTATGATAAATATGACTGCTTAATAAACGTAACCTATTAACTTTAAGTAAACAATCTTTTTGGTAGTAATAATCTTCCAGATATATGAATATCGATTACTAGCAGTTTCCCGCAACTTCACTCGCGTAGAAATTGAAAATATTTACATACAGAGACTAAAGTAGTGTATAATCATTATCTTACAACAACTCATGACCTCTTTGTCCACATTTAAGGTTCACCTTTTTTACCTCAATCACGCTTCGTGGAAAAGCCGTGCGGAAAGCAGTCTTCTCACAGATTTCGCAAGCTATTTTACCATACAGGATTTCCGTAAACACTGGGATACTAATTATGTTATCTATACATAAGTACAAATAAATAAAATTAGAGGGTCTGTTTGTAATATTAAAATAACCTCTTTTTACTAAATTCATACTGTGTATACAGTACATATATCAATATAACATTTTATAGAATTTTTGTCTGTCTGAAACGGCTGTACCGATTTTGACGGGACGGGATTTGAGCTGATGTAATAATGGGGTAACTTAGGCTACTTTTGTTTTAGAAATTTATTTATTTTATAATTTTGTGAACTGAATAATATTTTTTTTTCTTAAATTCCACGCGGACGAAGTCGCACAGCTAGTATACAATAAATATCCTAAATATAAAATTTCAAGCTTCTAAAATTTTTACTGCCGATATGAGAGAAAAACGCTTAAGATATATTTCAGCGTAGAAATTACACCAAGACTAAAAAATTACATCTGACTATTTATTTATTTTTATCGAATACCTAACCGGGTCTAAAAATAAAGGGTAAAAAAATATTTATGCAAAAATAAGACGAACTTTTATACGAAACGTCATGATTTTGATGTGAATGATTTTCTCTCAATTTCAAAAATGCCGATGAAATGACAAAATGATATGGACAAAGCCTAAAGCCTTAGAACTCCAGAAATTACGGATTTCCATACAAGTTTCATCCTCTATTACATTTATTTAAGGTTAGATTTTACACGAAAACCGAAACACATGATCACTCATATTTTTCATTAGTAGTCAAGAACTAAAATTCGATTTGATGATGATGATGATTAGTGCTCTATTTTCTTTTCTTATATGTATGTACCTACTTACTACTTAATCTTTTTATTTAGTTCAAATCAGTTAAAAAACAAAGGAAGCCCTTAAGTTTACAAGCTGGTTTAAATAAATACCAATTACGTATTGTTGTAATACCCGTCCACCTGAAAGAAACAAAAAGCCTACTTTGTAAATATGAGATTACCAGTGATTAGTCTTTTAAATCTCTAGTCTTTTTGACTAGCCCGTTGGTGCAGTTTGTAGTGACCCTGCTTTCTGCTCCGGGGGTTGTGGGTTCGATTCCCACTCTGAGTCTGGGTGTAATATATATATTTATTTATATATGTATTATTTATATGTATGCTAATCGAAAAAAAATGTAGCTACACCAGTCGGTTGTTTCCTATAACACAAGCATTAAGTTGCTTACTTTAGGAACAAACGACGTGTGTGTATTGTGTAGTTAAAAAAAAATAAAAAAAATTTAGAAATTCAAAATCAGTTTGCAACTACGAGTAAGGCAGGTCGACAATCAACAGATATATAAAAATACGATTATACAGTGAATTTCTTTTTGATTCAAAGCTTCTTTTATTTTATGAGTAAAATATTACTCTTTATACTGTTATAGAAGTAGTTAAAGAACACATTTCTATCACACACTCACTCACTTCAGCCTATCGCAGTCCATTGCTGGACATAGGCCTCCACAAATTCGCGCCAAAAATGGCGTGAGCTCATTTTTTTTTTAAGTTCCGAAGTGGTAGTGGAACTGTGTTATCTCTTAGTCGTCTCTTACGACATCCACGAGAAGAGAGGGGGTGGCTATATTCTTTACTGCCGTAACCACACAGCAGAGAACACATGTCTATACGTATACGTCGATACAACATCTATGTATAAATTAATGACGAAAAAGATAAGTTTTTTTTTTCTAAATATAGAAAGATAAAGATACATACATGACACGCTTTCAAATTTATGTATTCTTTTAACTTTAACGACTCAAACGTAAAAGTTCGTGTTTATGAATATTTAATTAGATTCCGACAGACATTGTTTAAATTTTTAAAACTCCTTAATTTTTAAGGTTTAACGTTATTTATTATCTTTTTTTTTAACTTAGTTTTACAACTAGTGCATTGTGACAATAAACGAAATATCTGTATTTAAATTAAGACTATATAAATTATAAGTTGAGTCATTTATCAATCGCGACGACAACATATTTTAAAATTATTTCGCATTAGCCGTAATTACTAAATTATTTCCGAATGACAAGCTACGATCAAATCCGGTAGCTTTTGTTATTAAATTGATAAAACTTAACGAGGGTTAATTTTATGTGACATTATCTTAAGTCTTTCTAAAGATAACTGAGTAGCGGGACGTGCACATTTTACCGAATTACACAACGAACAAAAAATAGAAGGTACATCGAAACGGCTCTTTAGCGTTTTATCCGTCACTAAAATCAATTTACAAACGCACTGAGCGTGTGTAATCGACGCTACTTAATTAAACTTTAAACGTTGAAATATGTTTAAGGGCTGATGAAAAAAAAAATTAAAAAAAAATCGTTGATCATAAAACATAAGTAGCAATAAAATATATTCAAATAAAATGTTTGGTAGTAAAGTGAGTGGCACGAGCAGAGGAGTGAGAAAGCGGTAAATCGCCATACGCATACTAGAGAAGCTCGGCGTCCGCAGTCACCCGGGGAGCTACGATAAACGTCACCTCGGAATGAAAAAGGAGCAGTGTATTAAATAATAATCGGTGACTAGCACGCTTGGACGCCAACCGGCGCTGGGTTCCGTGTATTATTTCATAGAAAGGTTCTACTGTAAAAATAAACGTAATCCTATGTTTTCAGATGTTTTAAATGGCAAGGCTACTTAAGACATTTTAATATTCAGCAATTCTTTTGTCTGGACCGGCAACCTACGTAAGATCGCCGATGGTTGCTGGACTGCTGATAACCAAAAAGTTTGGTATGAACTTGCGGAAACCAACATATTTATGCCCAACAGTGGACTGCGATTGGCTGAAGCGTACGCTTAATAAACGTAATTCTTTTTTTTTAATACGAGGCACAAACTCTTCTCACATAACCCTGAAACATCGTTTGACATAAAATAGTACGAGGGAAAAAACAAATATAGCTAAAATTAAAATGAGAAATGCGTTGTCGCTGCGGACACCCCCCGCGAGGCCGGTCCGCTCGCGTTATGACCAGCATCTCAAAGGGTATCATTACACGGTTTGATTAATACGCGAGTTGCTATCATTGGCATCGCGTCATAACGACAGTCAAGGCTCATAACTCTGTTAAATGAGCTCACTTCTCCACGGTCAGAACGAACGTGTATTTGCATACAATACATTGAAATTCAAGTTCCTCACTTATACTATTAGACCGCATTCCATTTAGTAGCATCGACATCTAATACTAGCTAGTTAGATAATTAATGTTAATATATTTTTTATGTTATTCACAGTAATCATTTGTTTATTTAAGTCACATAGATCTCGTTTAATTTTACATTGGTGACGTTTAGGTAATAATTTTAACGAAATCAAATTTATATACCTACCGTATTTTGTAATGTTGAAAGATTTATTAAATTAAGATCATTACGAATAAAAGATGACATAATTATAGATTATAAGCTGATCCCGCAAACGTTGTTTTATATGCTATTAACCTCATATATGTTATTAACCCCCTAACCCCCCGCCATAACATAGGGGTATGAAATTAGATGTTGGCCGTTTCTCAGACCTACCGATATGCACACAAAATTTCATGAAAATCTGTGTAGCTGTATCGGAAGAGTATGTTATCTAACATTGTGACACGAGAATTTTATATATAAGATTTAACTATTTAACTGTCGTTTGTATTTTCAAAATTTCATAATAATAATAATAAGATACATATAAACGCTTAAATACGGAAATATTAAAATTAAACATGAACATAATACTTTACGACGAACAACAAAATTTGTAATACTATAGCTATCGATAACACTTAGAAATTCTTATGAAGACGGTTTTCACTTGTCGTAATCAACAATTACGATATAATCCGCAACAAAGTTACTTTGAGCGGAATTGTAAAATCTTTACAGCCACTTGTCTAGTTGAAACCAATTCGTTTTGATGGTTAGCCATAATATAAATGAACGCTAGATGTAAACTAACCACATTTAGTATTGACATAAAAAGAATGATTGCAAATTGGCATGTTTACTCGGATATGAACCCCGTCCCTGTTATTACACGCCATCTGGTTCTTGCAACGGTTTTCTTGCTCTACACGCTAATGATAAAGCAGCAAAATGGTTAAGCAGCCTTTGAAATTTTATGCGCTTATTAATACATTGTAATATCCACTGTATTTTATAATACTTGAAATTGCGTAACTCTGTACGTCTATTAAATTTATACGTACCTAAAAGCAAACGTAATAAGATTTTTAATAAGAATTAAACCGAAATTAATCGGTCTTTTAAAACGGCCTTAAAATTTGGTTCTTACAATATAGAAGGTACACATAAATTTTCATCTTTGTCTAGCCGTATATCATATAGGCGAAACGACAATAACCAGTTTTATGTAATTCAAAGCATTGAATACGTGACTTGTGTTTTTAGTACCTTTTGAAATTAAAATTCTATATAGATCGCGCAAAATAGTAGTTACAATAGAAATATTATCGCTATAAAGTACTACTGGGAATTTACATAAAAAATAGAGTATTTCTTTCCATTACTCAACGTTATCTAAAACATTTTGTCCGGTAATGGTTTTTAATCTAATCTCAGATAATTTTACTTAAAACTTAATTCCGAATACATTACGATAAGATTAATATAATTTAAACTTGGTCATAAAGGCACATAAATTAACGAATAAAATCGCGAATGCTCATTCTCATAACAAAATAACTTAATAAGTTAAGCATTAAAGAGTTAGTCCTAAATGTTCGAAAGTTATTGATAGGTACTATCGAAGACGCACCGGTCGCTTCCGCCGGCTACCCTTCGATCTTATACGATTGCCCTTATTATGTTTGTGGCTCCTCTTACCACAAAGTTACCGCCTTTAATCATATTTGAATTACTTAATACGTACCGCTTTTATATCACTTACTTGAATTTTTATGGCGATTTAGTATACTTCGAAGTATAATCGATTCATCGTTTTTATAGAATTTAAATACCGTAAAAGACTTTTAAAGAGTTCATTATTACCTACAAACGTTTACCTTAATTTCAAAGATAGTTTCTATATTTTATTTTGTCATATGTGTATATGTGTTATATTTTATTCTGTGTGTGTTTATGTGGTCTGGGTTTTGTGCAGTCCTTGCGGGTCTCCCCACCGTGCCTCGGAGAGCACGTTAAGCCGTCGGTCCCGGTTATAATCATGTACACCTGATAGCGATCTTTACTCATAGTAGGGAATATATCCGCCAACCCGCATTGAAGCAGCGTGGTGGATTAAGCTCTGATCCTTTTCCTACATGGGGAAAGAGGCCTATGCCCAGTAGTGGGATATTACAGGCTGAAGCGTATATTTTATTCTCGTGTAAGAATAGCAAAGAAAAAAAAAGATAAATATAAAAGTTGAATTTTATAGAATAAAAACTATTAAAATTGGTGCAGAAAATTGTAAACAAAAATATTCCCATGTAACTGTACTAAACTAATCGAAAAACTAACACAAAATTATTATGATATAGCTTTTAAAACTCAAGGTTAAGAGACCGAGCTAAATCACTTTCTTCGGTGTAAAGCGACGAGTTATGTCTTCAAACTTATGCTAATGAATATGAATACACGGTATTGATTTATTTAATTATAGCGGGTTCGAACGGAATTATGATTCGAATATTCTTGCACCTGTATCTGTAATTATTATGATTTATTACAATTAACATAAACTTTCAAATCGCTTATGTTCGATTATTTTTTATTCCGTTTTTATTTTCTTGAGAATAAACGATTTGCATATTCTCGAAACGTTCATTAAATGTTATCAGTCAGTTTAAAATAACATTTTGTATAAATAAAATAATAATTAAAAATAAACAAAAAACCCGCCTGCGTGAAGAATAACTGATAGAAAATTAACTGAAAAAGCTGGAACAAGATAAAAATTCAATATGCACACAAATTCAGCGAAATAAATAGAAACAGTATCAAACATTTTGTGCTGTACATTTAAAATATATTAATACGGTAGTCCTTCGAAACTTTATGCAACGTCGTACATAACATGCAGTCGGAGACATGCACAAAGAGAGAATGATTTGACTTATCCTTCAATTTCATGCCTCCGACTGCATATTATCTATGACGTTGCATAAAGTTTCGAAGGACTACCTTATTAATATATTTTAAATGTACAGCAAAAAATGTTTGATACTGTTTCTATTTATTTCGCTGAATTTGTGTGCATATTGAATTTTTATCTTGTTCCAGCTTTTTCAGTTAATTTTCTATCAGTTATTCTTCACGCAGGCGGGTTTTTTGTTTATTTTTAATTATTATTTTATTTATGTCTTTTTAGTCAGACAAATTACGTTATCGGTTCAATTCATTAAAACAGTTTACATCATGTGGTTGATTAAGTAATTTTTTAGGGTCAAGAGAACTGATAGCAAGCCCGGAGAAAGATCTCACTCTGCTCAAAGCAACGTAAGCCTGACCTTTAGCAAATAGGTGACTGCTTAAATCAACAACTATTAGTTTTTATATAATGAAATTATTATTAAAATTATTTGTTTGTATTTGGTATTATGTATTTGTTATTAATTTTATTAATGTAATTGTAAATTGGTGTGACATTTATTAATTTTTATTTGTAATTTTAATTGTATGTTTTTTTTTTAACCATTGTATTTTATTTGAAAGGCTACACCCCGAAGTTGATCGTCGCCTAGGAGGCGAGTTTGACATGGCATAGGCGTGCGAAAGAGCAAAGTCCACATTTTTTAAACTTTAATATTGTATTTCTGTATTAGTATTACGGTAATAATAATCATGATATACCTTTTTAAAATTCTTGTATTGTGCCCTTCAATTTGATACCCATATTGTAGTATTCGAGAAAAAAAAATTTTTTTTCATTAAATACAATGGCTTCGCACAGCCGCCATGTTTGATTTTTTTTAATGTCACCTATCTAAGAACACTTGGGCAGCTAAGACGAACCTAACGATACCTCAATTATGTAAATCCGTTTAGTGGTTCTGGAAATATGAGGTAGTAAAGAATATTACATACATACATACATACAAGATACGCGCGAAAAACATAACCCTTCCTTGGCAGTCGGGTAAAAATACAATTACATAAATGTAAAACTAACGTGTTGAGCTTGACGTGTTATGGAACTGCCGTGAACGCTAGTCACCACATTATGTATGTATTTAGTTAGAACAGCCTTTCTACTTACTAAAAATCTATTGTTAAATTGTAGACTTTGAAGTCTTTAACAAATTTTATTAATATTTTTGAAAATTGAAATCCAACCTCTTTAACAAAATCCACATTGCCTCGTTGAACACATCTACTTATCATTAATTACGATAGCCATCGCGGTGTCGTTGTTGATAATTACTTAGATGACGTAGCCTATAGCTGCCGTTCTCTAATGAGTACGAAGTACGGGAAACAGCTCAGCGGGACGTCTCCCAACAGAAATAAATTACAATTTATTAATTCAAATAACACTTTATAGAATATTCAAATTGACTGTTTGTTTTATCCTTGCGTTAACGACGTGAAAATATCAGGTGTAATTAAAAATGTGAAGAGTCGAGAGAATTGATGTTAGTCGTCGTTCATTAAACGAGCGGGCGCTGAGTGTTTTATTGATTTCCAATGGACCAGTTGTGATACAGGCAAAGATTTAGTAGTGAGTTAATTATAAATACTGTTATACATGTTGTATTATTTATTCGTCTCGTTTTTTAAATTATTAAATTGCTTACCTTGTGTTTTTAGATTATTGAAATCGTTAGAATCTTACAAATTACGAAATAGGTTATTTATTAAAAACTACGAAACTATAGTATAAACTATAGGTTATTAACACTAAGTACATAAAAAATACTAAGTATAATGATAAAAATATAGTTTTCTACATCTATACATTTTGTCACAGTAAATGGCTTTCTATACAAACAATACGTTTTATATAAAACAAATAAGGACACATGTCCATATCCTCAGTCCATTAGTCAAGTCCTGCCATTAGCATTTTCCGCAGGCTCGCTAACGACAGGCGGTTGGCTAATCGCCAGCATCAGACCATCACCGTCCGAACACAAAATATTTAATCAAACGCGTAATTGGTGTACTTTAAGAAAGACAAACAACATTAATATTATATAAGTGCATTATAATTGCCTCCTTCCTTAGAAACTTCGAATAAAATAAACAATATAAAAAGAAAGTGAAATTTTATACTTTAGACTGCACTTATACTTAAATATAATAAATAGATATTATGTTAAAATATCAAGGGATTTGTTATACTTTATACATTTTTATCTTCCTACGTAATAAAATAAATAAATAAAAATAAATATACCTATTAGTTTTACCTATAGTAGCTTTATTCAATTGGATCTTAACGATTTCGTCACGAAGTCTTATAGCTAATTTTAAAATTGATATTACTTTCAAATGAGTTATATTTAAATGACACTTTTAGTGCAAGACTAAACTAAAATCAATTTAACTTGAATGTCACGTAGATAATAATTGCGAAAGTCATTAAATTCGTAAGTACATCGTTTAACAAATCCCTTGACATTTTATCATAATATTTATGTTAGCTATTATCTTTTTAATACTAACCTTTCAAATTCAAGATTTGTTAGTAACGCTACAAATCTTTATTCAATACTTTTGATATGACACGAGATTTTTACATTCTAGATTTTTGAACCTTTCAAAGCGACTGATTTTATTTTAAAACCTATTGTTTTGTTGTGTTATAAAATATACAAGTCAAACCCCGCGGGTGGTCTAGTATTACGATAACCGAAGCTACGAAATATTAAATTAATATTCATATGCTTAACGGTGTTAATATTACAGCAAATAAAAACCATTAATAAAAAATGTATGATCATTAATATGGTCAAATAATATAAAACGCCTTTTATTACAATATCGGCCTCAAATTCTGTTATTTGGTTTTAACAATTCTCATTATTTTAATAAACGGTTAAAAAGCTACTCATAAATCATTACGAACGCTCGTCATTAGTATCGGCCGTGTACCGAACCAGCAATTTCCATATTTTCATTAATTAAACGCGCAATGCGATGAACCTAAAATGACCGCGTTATGAATAACTTTTTTATCAAAGTTATATACATTAAAATTAATAATCTTTCTACGCGGGTCTCTGCTGCCAATCTAGGCATAGCAGCGATTGAAACCAATAATCGCGAGCCGTCATCGCCACTTTCCGTGCGACCCATTCTCATGAATCGTAACACTGACCCCAATTCCGCAGCACGAAATAGGCTTTTAGGTAAGTAACTCTTTAAACGCATATGACCGTTTATTTACCGCACTATATTTATAGTAGGTTTAATTAAACACAACGCAACCGCAAAAACTGAATTGATGTTACACAAAAGTTATTCAATAATTTCTTATTACTTTTATAGTATCTTAATATAAACACAAGTATTAAAGTACAAATTAAAATGACTACAATTCCGTTCTAAAGACAATTAAATTTACCGACAAAAACATTGATTACATTATTGAGATTTACTTTGTAAAGTTAAGTTTTACGACTCGTTGGTCACTTTTAATAAGTTTGAAATTTTAAAACAAATATTTATCACGGCGTTTATATAACATGTTCGTGGAATTCAGTAGCAATTTTCATATTATACCAAAGCAAGTAATAAAATCGCGGTTCGGTGATTAATTCGTCGGTTTCATGGAGTTTTTGTTCCACCATTAGGCGCTATCCGACACGCATGCCAGTATTGCGTGGCCAATACGTTATTATTGCGTATTAACGATTTACCCACGCCACTTCCGGGTTAAAAATGAATTGCTGAAATGATTTCTCGATATCTTCAACTGTTTACGTATATATGTATATATAAATGAGATAAAACACTATGAACAAATAAGAAAATACAATTCTATTATTTGTTGATTTACGTTAAATGATTTATATGAGGTGATTTAAAAAATATTTTTGAAGTTACGAGTATACCTACTTCTCTTGCGCGTTAGGAAAAAATGATAAGAATAAATTTTTACGATGGACACCGTCACAAGAAACCAACACCTTGAAGTTATCTAGTCAACGAAAAAGAAGTTAGCAACATGAAGTTAGCTAGCCAATGAAGTATAACTTCTTACATGCGCACATCAAGGTTACTCAATTCGACCGTATTGACTTCAAAATTATAAAATATTTATTTAATCATTTTTGATTAACTAAATCAAAATATGAATTACTTTGTACTAAGTAAATTTATTTTTCACTTTTTAGTTTCCTTTTTGAAGTCGGTTTTTTTTTTGTTAAAAATTATTTTATTAAGGTAGTTTTTAACATAGCTAAACTTTGACTTAAACGGAGTGTGCGTTACTGTTCCGCATATACATACATATAGGTACGTTGGAGTTACGGTGACGCTAAACGGTTACAGTAAGTTGTAATACGGCTCGAAAAATTTATCACAAAATGTAAAGAAATTAAAACACTATTCAAGTATAAACTGTTGCGTTAACACAAAAAACAAACAAACAAACCAGATCCTCAGTAATCTATACCAACGTATAAATAAAATTGAACTGTCTGTCTGTGCTATCAAAATAACTGTGTTTTTTCAAGTGCATATAGTTGTTTACACGACACTAAAACACAATAAACGATATTAAAATGTTTGGGTGTCTGTTTGTCTCTGTTTATTTGGGCTTATCTTCGGAACGGCTGAACTGATTTTAATGGAACCACAAAAACAATTAAAATCCCAAAATAATATTAAAGTAGGTCACGTGGTAAAATATAATTTTCATCCCATAATTCGCAAGCATTCGAGTTTCCAGATACAATCTCGGGTACAGCTAGTTTGATATAAATTGCTTTTAACGAGTTTTGGTGAAGAGTTTCATGTGCACGTTGTGTAAAGAAATCACGGTAATGATACAGATAATTTCGCTTTATGGGAAAGCCAATTAAAGCTAGACGCGTTTTTCGCTGGAGTCGATCCATCCATCATACAGCCACGCCCAGACTGTTCCATTCCGTTGCTCCCGCGTCCCTCATTCTATTTCTCTAGCCAAGATGATTTATATAATTAAATTACAGATATACAAATAGTCGCTTCATATCTTTTTAATTTTATAGAATAAATTCAAAGATACAATTTAAGCAAAAAAAATATACGATAATTGGCATTTTAGTTTGTGATCTCTGATAATGATCGTCTACAGTAAACGTAAAAATGATAAATATTTGACATATAACGAAACCGACAGCTAAGATATTGAAAACGTTTTGACATTCTTGTGATGAGATCGTTTAAAAAACCGTTCTGCGATAGAATCAATATTCATGTCAATTCGGAAGTAAATAACACCCAGAAAAGGAGAAGAACGAATGTTACTCTTTAGAACGGTAGCGAGAGAGTCCACATTAGACTGGTGGAGGATGACATTTTGCATCGGCACCTGCGACGCGAGGCAAGGAGCCGTGAGCCGGCTGTCGGCTGGCGACATGTGCGACTAATTTGTTCCCAACAACGCACTCATTACACTGTCCCCGACGCCCGAGGTGTCGCCGAGACCGGCAATTTCGCTCGTAATTCTATAAAATTGCCACACGCATAAGGAAGTCGTACGCGAGACATCTCGGGAAACGTGTCACCGTTTATAATAGAATAATCTCGTGCAGTGTTATTATTTATGCATGTTATTATTTTTTACCGTATTAAAAAATATTACAAATGTGGCAACCAAGCTTAAGGTCCGCCTGATGGTAAGCGGATACTATATGTATCTTATGTACGCCAGCAAAATCAGAAACCATTTAGATTAGCAGCGCGTTGCCGACCCTATCCCCCCAACCCTCCCCAGGACCTCTTGCGACTCCTGATATTAAATGCATCATCGATTTATAAAATTCTATTTCAAGATAAAAGATACACATTCTCCCAAAGAACTTTATCTTCCAAAACTAACCTGTCCATTTTTATCCATCTCGTTGTTGGTGAGTTTGACCTTCTCAAAGGAGACGACTTGCTTGCGTAGCTGGTCGCCGGAGAAGGGCGAGTCGGGGTGCGGGTAGAGGCGCGCGGGCGCGGGCGGGTCCGCTTTGCCGGCCACCAGCCACGAGGAGCGGTGGTAGGCGTAACGGTAACGCTTGCCGTCCACGGGGACCACGTCCAGCAGCACGGCGTAGCGCGCCTCGGCGCGGCAGCCCGCGAACGACACCCGAACCGTCGGGAACATACGTCTAAATAAAAAATTCTTAAGGTTAATTCAAGTTATAAATATAACCTTTTAAAAGTTTAACTGGGAATTCTAATGTATTCTAAACTGTAAGCGTTTATTTATAGCCATATATATACATAATTAATAGCAGTAGCGCGTAATTTATTTGTAGAATTATTTTTGTGCCCTTAAAAATTATTGTTTAAAATCACCGTCTTTTAAAAATATATTAATGAAATCAATGTTTTTACCTGTTTTATAAATTACATTTTGGTACGTCTGACATATTTTATAACACCTTATTTTATTTCCATGATAAAACTAAAAGTAACATGTAATCAGATATTTTAATATTTGATTTCTTACAGGAATATAAAACACACAACCTCCAAACATTATTTTATTTCGTTTTTGACCCTCCTGCACTAATGACCTCGCGAAGAACAGAAATCTAAATTAGACATTAAGAACCAAAAAACCTCATCCCCGAAAGTGTTTTACGAGACTGAAACACATGCTCGCAATAAAAAAAGATGATTAATGTGCATTAACAAAAAACTGCCAGAGATCCGGCATGGACGGTGACTTGTATAATTACAGGGTGAAACGCGAACTAGGAAATCAAACAAATATGATGTATTCGATTTTAATGTACCCCTAAATGGACCGAAGCGCTTCCTGCCAGCCGAAGGCGATAACATCTCGCCGCTACTTATTTATAACGTAACCTTTCTTAATACATTTTTTTTTTACTAAGTTAAACGGCACTTTTATAAATTTGAAGGTTAAACAAGCAGTCATAGATAAGATAACATCCGACAATTAGTTCGTCGTCCCTAACACGATCGGACGTTCGCCTCGCCGGAATCGTTTCTATTAAATTTTCGAACAACAAACGATCGATTCGACGATAATATCGTCCGAGGTTTACGACGACATTCCTAGTGCGTAATATAAAATGCAGGAGTGAAAGAAAGAATTATTAGCGCTCATAAAACACGGGTACGGTGTCAACCTTCCAATAAGTGTAATAATAAATGCGAGAAACCTATAAAATTCCCGGAGTCAGAACCCTAGCGCGACGATAAAGCGCCGTGCATTGAAGATCTCGGTCGCGGTAAGCGCTGGTCATAAATAAATCGTATTAAGGTGTGTTTTGAACGGTTACTCGGTATCGGTCGTGCGGGATCTCTCATCGCATCGGACAATGAGTCGCTGTCAGGCGCGTTTATGAGAGTGTCGTTAGGGCGATGTCGCGATGTCTCGATCGAGGGCGCGTCACTGCTTGCCACCCAGCGCTACCGCTTAATGACATGTATACATCACGGGTTACGGCCAATCACGTAGTGTGAGTGCATTTAAAACTTTAAATTTTGACATATGTATTCCCTAACCAGATCTTAAGTTTTGTTGACTTTTGATAAAAGCGCTAGTAGAAATACATTTAAAGAAATGCACCCAGACTACTGCCTACCTACAATTGTCCAAATGCTCCTATATTCAATTAAATATGGTAACATTAACGCATTTAAATATCTTCCGACGTTAGAAAAAGCAATCAGTTTTGATTTTTTAAATCATTTAACCTAATTAAACTTAATCTATTTAAATAAAATTTATTAACTTACTTAACATAAGTAGGTACTTAATCAATATAATATTAAAGGACAATGTAATTTCATTTCATTTTTAAAAGCTAATTTTATTTTAGATTTGTCGTCCGTGAAATTTTTTATTCATTTTCAAACTTTTGTGCTACCGATTGAACAACAAAATTTTAAACAACTTTATTTTATTACTTAAATACAATTATAGTTTTTTTTTTTTCTTTTTACTCATTATTCACAATAACTGTCAACAGATTAATTTATTTGAATATTTTAATCTTTTATTACGTATATGCAAAATGAATTAATTTTATGTTGAAATAAGCTAATAAAAACAGCAAGATCAAAAGTACGAAAATGTAATTAGATTTTATTGAGCTCCATATAAGAGGAAATAAGACTCCCATATATTTATTTTAGTAAAAAGCGACCAATATTTTGAAAATGGATTGGGAGCCAGAAGTTTCAAGATATTTATATAGCAGTTCTGTAAATACACAAAAATTAATAAGGTACGACTTATAAAGAACAATTTGCGGCGAGCGACCGCAATTTTGTGACAAGGTGTACATAAAGATTACTGTTTCCACTACAAATTACCCTAGCCACTTCCGGACAAAGGTGCGAAATTTTCAATAATTTATATTATAATACTATCTGTTCCCGCGACTTCCTCGCGTAAATTTAACAAAACAGTTATTTTTCAGTTCGCAGTTATAAAATAAAATAAAAAACTAAAATAAAAGTAGCCTAAGTTACTCCTTATTACATCAGCTATCTGCCAGTGAAAGACCCGTCAAAATCGGTCCAGCCGTTGCAGTGATTAGCAGGAACAAACAGGCAGACAGCTAGATAGACAAAAATTATAAAAAATGTTATTTTGGTATATGGACCGTGTATACACACATATGAATTTAGTAAAAAGCGGTTATTTTAATATTGCAAACAGACACTCCAATTTTATTTATTTGTATAGATATAAAAGGCAAAAATATATTAATAACTACTACAAATATTATATGTATCTAATCTATATAACCAAAATATAAAAGTTCTTACAACTAGTTGAAACGTATAAACATATCGGTCTTGTATGTTTTTCATTGCAATGTTAACTTCGTTCCTAAGACAACAAAAAGTTATTATTCCGTACTTAACAAAACCATATTAAGATGCTAAACAATTACGTATATTTTCCGCTACTTGCAGTCGTAACAAGATTAATGCGCATCGTATGTGAGTTCTCGACCTTTAGCACAGACATGCATTAAATAAATATAAAATGCATTGACTCTATCAACTCGAGTTGTAATATTTGCTTTTGTAATTGTTAATATTCTTTTTTAAATGGTACTTTGTTAGTACATTCGTACTCGTAAGTACGTACCTATTTATAGTCATGATGACTTGCTGCTCCACTTTATTAAACACGAGAATATTAAGATTTTATTTTAATGTCTATGATCAAACCAAAAACTGAAGTTTTTTTTCCTTAAATAACTTTATTATTTCTAATTAGATTTTATATCGTAGACAATTTAAACTAAAAAGATAAATATTTAGAAAATTGAGTATTTTAGAAAATAACAAATACCGTAAAATAAAATAAATCAAACAAAATTATAATAATAATAATAATAATTCAAACTATTAAGTGAAATAAAGAAACATATGTCTTTATTTATTTTTGTCGACAGTATAAAATTAACCTAAATAATTTAAAAAAAAGTTTACTAGTAATATTTTAGTTTTACAAACGTCATATTATATAGGTAGTCGTGTGACTGATATTACGTCACTTCCGTTATATATTTTTCTTACGGTTTTAGTATCACATTTTTTTCAGTTCGGTCGCCTAGCCAAATGTCAAGCCTGCCGTAAGGAACTTCGTTCCAATAAATATTTTTATAGAGTATTATCCAAATTATAGATATTGAAAATAAAAAATAAATGTGCTCTATGAAATTATTTTAATTCAATTAAAATATTGCGACATTAACATTTAACGAGCAGTTTCATCTTCGTCGCGTTAAAATACTATGAAGTACAAATATTATACTACTAAAAAGTTTTTTCGTAGTGGTTGTATTTAAATAATTTACATAGTAACACGCTTTCAAGGTTCGGGTTAACATGTCTCCATCCTTCGTTTCTACGTATTTACAAGACAGTTATTCAAATACCTCTAATACAACGTAGTTGTTGAGTCAACTTTACGAGCCAAACTATTAATTTTAAGTATCGAAGTGTGATTAAATATTGCATAAGTATATTATAACCATTAATTTTAATAGACTACGCGGTAACAATGTACGAACGTCGCTTACGATATTAAAGGCTTGACTGGTTTCCATGAAATGTCATCCAGTGGACAACTCGCACGCAACTCGATCCCGCGCCAACTTTACGAGTTCTCGGTTTACATCTAATAATTATATGATAACACACGATTTTTTAGATAATCACATTAATTATTTCACAACGATGTTTATAAAAAATAAATTTATTGGTAGTAATGAGATTTTAACAGCTAATCGGAAATGTTTTATTGTAATGGATATCGGGGAGTTAAGAGTGAGATGACGCGTGGCTGTCGGCTGAGTGTCGCTCACGCGTCTCGTTACGTCGCCTGCTCGCCACGCGACTGAGCGGCTAATCTCACATAGCGTCCTTAACGAATGCACCGTTTGCTATTCAACTCTGTAAGGTATACTGGGTACGGTTGTGACAATGTTCATTTGACGGCCAAAAAATTGTGTGTCAGCTCCGATGCACGGCTGGAGTTTACTCCTTCAAATCGACTGTCTAAGTAGGCACAAAAAAGCCTTACTAGTCTAACAAAATGATTAATACCATATGGAACCCAATAGGGTTAACAAAAAGGTAACGAGGTCATTCGTTCAGTAGATTTCACCCCTTTTTTTATTTCATACCGGGGGCTTTATATGAAAACCGGTTCTTAAGGAGTAAACTCCAATTATTTAGCTCCAATTATTTGTTACTTTACAGCAATACGAGATTATTTTTTTTTTTGCGAAGCATACATTTGGCTAAATATAAATACTTATATTTTATTTCTATATAGGCACATCATTAGTTGAGTTAAATTGTGTTTTTACTAGGAAATTTTTGGGGTAGTTCTGATTTATTTCATTCTACATGTATTTTGCGATGCTGAATTCGAATCTGAGATTTGCGGACAAAATTTCGTAACGCAATATTAAAAAAATCGCACACAAGCAAAAAAAAACTGTTTTTGTTTTTTTTTTCAATTTTTTGCCTAAAACTCGAAAAATATTAAATTTTAGTAAATCCTTTATTGACAAAAATGAAAGTACTTAAAAAATTTTACAAACATCATTATGTGGTTTTTTTTTCAGACCAACTGTTCGGTCTCAAATGCGAGTTGAAAATTGGCAATTTTCTGCGGTCTCAGTAAAACCCACTTTTTACATTCCAAAACTTTATTTTTATTAGAATGCTGGTATTTGATAAATTACTCTTAGTTTATTGCACAAGTAATTAAAAAGAAAAAAGAAAGGATTGAAATTATTAAAATTCAGTTACAAAAAAAGATAGGAAACTAACAAAGTAAAACTTAAAATATCGTTATACCATTTTTCTTACAAAAATCCAAAGTATAATATTTGGTATGTGACGAGTGAATATCTTAAATTATTAACACTCTTTGCGGAAAAAAGCATTTGAAATTTTCTTAAAACACTAGGAACGAAGCGACTTGAAGGATTTGCAGTTCCAACCGATCCAGCAGGCCCGTCTCTAACAAAATGATTATGATATCGAACCCAAGGAAATACAAAGAAAGGTGGAATAGTATTTCCTAAGGCATTTACTGTTGAATGTAAAATAAAATGTTACCAGTGACCAATGCCCCTCGTTCGGTGAAGTACGAGCTTCCACTTTCCTTATTCCACGTCTTGCTACAACTTTATCAGGCTTTTGAACGATAGTAACGCCTGTTTCGTCCAGTTAATACATATCTAGTGACTGTCCCAAACAGTTTGCAAATTGTCATAGAAAGCTTCCACATTTGTGCCTGCTGCCTCCGCTGCCATGAGCATCACACGCAGACGAAACACTTCCAAACACTAAAGGCGTTCGATTTTCTCCTCACGCACCCATTATTAATAAATTCACTAAAATTACGACATTGCATACATAATCGCATTTCTAACACATTCATTAACTACTATTACTTCAAAGTTGTTCACTTTTACTACTTACATGGACCTCTATGTCAAAGCGAATAAGTTGATATTTGAAACGTCATAAAACAAATAGAACAGAACAAAACAATCATATCAACAAATTAAAAGACCTAATTAATACAAAATTCAAATACACCCTACACACTGTAAAAAAAAATGTAAATTTAAAGGAGTTATTTCAAGAAGAGAATTTTAAAACGGTTTAAATTGACAGCTGATGAACTTGGCTCGAAGCCGTCCCGACAGTGTTACTTCGAACGCAGGAGCATCACGCGAACTGTCATCTGTCAGACCTTAATATTAATTTCCGTGTAAAATTATACAAATTGACACTTGACATGTTGTCGTCTCCGGGGTAATCGAGCAAAATGGACCTCTCGTTTTATTACTTTTGTGAAAAGGGTCGTTACTCGTTATCTTTTTCTAAACGTTTATGATAATTATTTTGAATTTTCATTTGTTCTTAATCATGTTACGTTTTACAGCTTTTAAATGAGGTTGAAAATCGCTACTAGCTGCTTCAGTGGCAGGACATGTTTTTAATGTAGAAATTGATCATATTACCTATGTAATTGTGTGTATTACCTACGTAAATATTACATTATAAACTATTTTCTTATTTATATTTATTTTAAGAGAGCATAACACCGACGCTCCGATATTTCTTTCCGCGTCGCTAAATGACAGTTATCATTTTTCTATATCTCGTTGCACGCTAATTATGTCATAGTTACTGTGGTAGGTTTACCACACTATATAATTGTCATTGTACCTTTACTACGTTATATAATTGTCTTATAGTTTTTATATGTATATAAGGATATGTTCACATTGCAATCGCAAATATTGGCATTAATTTTCGTTAAGTTAATAAGACTTTAATTGAATGACTATTAACAGAAAAGTCTAAATACAAGATTAAACTACTTTTTTAAATATTTAATTAAATAATTTTCGTATCGCAACATGTATAAAAAGGGAAAATGTAAATCTTCTCTTTTTATAATCTTTAATAATTGCGTTTGCAGGCAAACGAAAAAAAACTGACATTAATTACATCGACAAGTAATACAACGTAGGTAGGCGAAAAATTATTCAAGTAAATACGCATTATCAAGGATTACCCAAAAATTTGTAATCAGATCTCGACGAAATTTAAATTTAACCACATGGTAAACATCTGCTTTCGATTAAATTAAAAATCATCAAAATCGGTACACCCAGTAAAAAGCTATGCGGATTTTCGAGGGTTGCCCTTCATTTCTCTGGGATTCCATCATCAAATCCTGCTTTCCTTATCATGGTACCACATTTAGGATATGTCCTTTCCAACAAGAAAAGAATGATCAAAATCGGTTCATAAACGACAAAGTTATCCCCGAACATAGGTACATATATTAGTATATATATATATATACGGTTGAATTGAGTAACCTCCTCCTTTTTGAAATCGGTTAAAAATATTTATTAATTTAATTTCAATCTTGAGACTAAATTGTTGGAGGTCAACCATCGTTTTTTATGTATGACTGACGCATCTTGCACATTTTCGTGTTAATAATGCTACTGACATTGTTAAACTTTAATATTACAAAAATCTGATAATTTAATAATTTAGCTTGCACTGCTAATGATGATGTAATAATTCTTACCTTCAAATAATAAAAGTGGAACATAATAGCAAATGAATTACTTGAAAACGACACGAGTTGAATGTGTTAAACAATAGTTAGTGACGAAACAGTCGAAAACATGTTCTCGTTACAAGTTTTTTCTTATGAGCAAAATTAAAAATTTACGATGTCGTAGTACATGAAAAATAATGGAGACATAAATATTGTGAAAATTGACGTTTAGTTAATGACCTCAACATCAACACAACGTGTGTGAAGTAGCGACGCCGCGGGGCGCCGCGCCGGGGCCAGGCGCTTGCCTAATTAAAAATTCCTCTTTGTATTTCTTTTTATTTTGTAGTTATGCGAGAAATGTTTGATTATTTAATACTGTTGAGTAAAGTCCGTAATTGTAAATTAAGCCTTTACCGGATGCCTTCAACACGTTATTTATGAAACAGCTGTTAGCTTCTTATACACTACTAACCCAGAAATATGAAATAATAAAATTAATCCGTAATAAAGTAGCGTCTAATGGGCTTAATAATTAACCACAAGGTATAGTTAAACATAAATAATATTTTTAAGAATTATGATCGTGAAAGTAGATTACAGGAAGTATAAAATAAACTTTCCCATTTCAACAGTATTAGTTTAAATCGTTACGAAGTGTAAATTTTTATCGTTGCTAATAAGTTATATTTTAATATACCTAATATTTTACTTCTATTAAATTATTTAAAATATATAAATCTGTCTAAGTATTTTATACCTCTAGTGACATATTTACGTATCAATATTTTAGCGTGCGTTAATGGTAAATGGTATCATTTATTAAAGTTGACGAACAAATAATACAGTAGCTATACACATATATCTATAATACATTTATTAAAATGGTAGGAAAGTCAAAACTGTACATTGAATTATTTTTTTAAAAGAATACTTCGGGTGTGATCTACAATCGATACCAAAGCCAAAAATAGAGTTTTTAGAATTTTTGTCTGTTTGTCTGTATGTATGTCCGAGATAAACTCAAAAAGTACCGCATGGATTTACTTCAAATTTGGCACGAATATTATTAAGAAGTCGGGTCAACATATAGGCTACATATTATCATGCTATCACCTACCGGGAACGAGCAGTGAACCTTTATTTTCTCAACGCATTCTGTAACAATGTGTAATCTAACGACGCATATTTGAATGTTGTTGTTATTATGTATTAACATAATAACAACAACATTCAAATATGCGTCGTGCTAGCTTATATAGCATGGTTATTAAACCATGCTATATAAGCTAGCTTCACACTATAAAAATCACACAATATAAGTAACTAAGCCGATAAACATAATTAAATGAATTTAAGTAGACAAGACAATTTTAAAGCAGCGCCATCTATGAGATTTTTCTGTAGATATGAAATGTAAAGAAGAAACGGGTAAATGAATGTTATTTTAAAAGGTATAATCGTAGGTATTTTTGGTGCTGTATAGCGTTCACGCAGACGACGTCGCGGGCAGCAGCTAGTATATAATAAATGCCTTTTGCAGTTTAACTGCGTTAATATTTAAGGCTTCTATTACGCCACTATAAGTCGAAGCACGATCTTTTTGACCTGTGTTTGTCGAATAATGCAACTTTATAAAAGAATCAAGTAACAGACAAATTATTATTTCTCAATATGTGAAAGTAAGGGTCGTATGAATAACATACACTATTTCGTTGAATATAGATATAAAGTACCTAGACGTAATAGAGCCATCACAGAGAATTATAGCAAAGATTTAGTTTGAAAATTCGGCCAATATCAAATAATAATTTGCGCACTCAGCGAATTATATCCAAACTTCTTATGGAATGAATATAAATATATATAAAGGCTCTTTTTCAAATTCACTTCGACAATTTTTAGATTATACCTAAGTCAATTTTAATTTGTGAATTTTTTAATTGTCATTAATTGATTATGGAAATAAAGCTAAAAATAGTAAATGATTTAGAATAAATCGTTAAGCATTTCAGCATTCTTGAAAAACTTATACGTACTTAGGGGATAGAGATTGTAAGAAAATATACAAATGAGTAATTCTTAACACATAAAAAACAGCGAATATGGAAAGTAAAAAAAGAAAACGTATTGTTGTACCTTGGTAAATGATTATTTAATCACTTTCTTATTGCGCAATCAAGATGAGCGATAACAAGTATAATTAAGTAAGTACCGACACAACTAAGAACGAGTGTTCATAGTTTACGAAACTTTACCCATGCACAGTATACAAGCATTTATAAGTTAATTGCCGCGTCAATTAATCTCTTAATTATTCATCATGAAACGATGATTCTAATAAGAATATTTTGGATTAATGTAAAATATTAAAGAGCCATAATAAAACAGTTAAAATTAACAAGGTGCCGTTTTTATCGGCGGAATCTGGCTCAGTTTATGAGGTTTCCGGCCCCGCTCGACGCCCGCTCCTCATAAACCCCGGCGCGCAGCTATTGTTAATATGCAACATTCGACGTAAAATATAGCGGTTACGTCAAATTTTGACGGCTGGCCTTTAAACAAAACCGTCGTTAGATATGAATCGAAATTAGTAAAGCGTCCAATTACGAACATTAAATTTGTCAGATTGAGGCAATTAAAATATTTTAAACGTTTTATTTTTATAATTTATCTCATTTAATGAACGCAGTCTGTCGTTTGAAATATAAATTATGGTATTGTAATTGTGATAATCAAGCAATTATAACAGAAACGACACGTTTAAAATAATAATATAACAATAAAATCCAGTCACATAATCAAACATTCATTAGCCGAGAGTTCATATTTAGAAATGAATAAACAATAAAAAGCATAATAAATAAGATCTCAGCACTTAATACCAAGAGAAAAAACTACAAGATTGCAATCAACTTTACCCTACATGCGCACCCAACGAGCGAGTAAAACGGTTTCACTGCAGTAAGAAATTTCAACACGCAAGATAAACAATCAACGTGAAGAAAAAGACAATTAACTATAAAACTTCTCGTGCTCACGATCGATTCGCATACGCAATTACACTGCTTAAGCTTAGAGCATACGCTTAGCAAATTGACTTCCACGTAATGAGGAAATATTGAAGAAAATTCGCGTTTCTGCTTGTTTTTAATGTACGTCTGTCGTAGGCTCATATATCTTGTAACTAACCTTAAAGTATTTAGTTACGATAACCTCTCTAAGCTTTAGTGTATAAATTATAGAATTGTTTCTTTTTTTTTTTTGAATTTACGAAGCGAAGTCATTCTAATATAGATATATATTAGAATGACTTCGCTTGACCATAGAAAAACCAGTGCACCTCATTCCAATGCGACATAAGTGTAATAAACCCCGGAAGAGCATATGATATGATGATATCATATAATATAGGTATATAAATTTTGTGCAGATAATTATTATTGTTTTAAAAAATTTATGTATTCTTTAATTGAAATAGTATTAAAATATTTTCAAAAAACCTAAAATGTACACATCCCTTAAAGCTTAAGATAAGTTACGATGTTTTTTTTACTGTGAATGATTTTTGGTAAATTCTCTGAACTTGTAAATGTATCACGATTAATGTAGATAAAAAAAAAATAATGTTTCCTCGCACAACGTTAATTCGTTCAAAATTAAATTCATGTCCGCTGATTTCTCCTCTAATTACAAAGTAATTACCAAGAATTAGACGATGTAGGCCTAACGTGTTAATTATCACAACACAGTGAGAGCAAAGGGTTCCGCGCTCGTATATCTTATTGTTCTCATTACAAATAATATTAAGTGAATGTTTATTCTATAACAAACTACAATCACTAGTAGCAGCTTCTGATTTTCCTCACAGGTTAATTAATATTATACTTTGGGGGTTTACTTCATTTCAAATAAAGTTTTTACTGAGCTGGGCCGGACTAACCTAGTAGTAGTATATTTAGTTACATTGCAAAGAAAGAAATAAAAGTAATTAAACATTTTTTTTCATCTTTGATCACTAACAGTTACTCAAATTTACTCAAAAGAACTTTTTTTTCTATTTTGGATTTACATCGAAAATTAAATCTTGATAAATTTATATTGTATTTATTAAAATAAAATATTCACAGCTTCACACAACTTAAAATAACACGTTGATTGTTAAGATTTGCGATAACTGAGTACGAGGTAAGCGGGGAAGTTAATTATGATAAGTAAGATATTAAAAGCGCGGAGAGATTTGGAGCAGTCGATGATTTAATTACTCGCGTCGAATGCACAACTGCCGGAAGCGATTCGACATAACCAAATGTTTAATCGTTAATACAAACACTTGTTTCGTTTACTAAGTCGATCGAATATGATTCATATCTTCCTTTTGTTTTAGCGATAGTCTTTTATTTTTTATAGTTATAACGAGTATATTTATTGCTTTTTTAGATATATTATATATAAATAAGACTAAATCGTTAAATGAATGTGAAATTAAATGCAAAATTCGACAGTTGGACCAATACGGTTCAATTTTTTTTGTTTTGAAGTTTTCTGATACTCCGTAGAATTTTACTGGGATAATTCAGAATACCTACGATTATTTAAACTTCATTCGCAAAGTTCGCAAGAAAGTCAACAATGTCTGTCGCGTCAGCAGTCGTTAATATAGAAAGTTGCCAGATACAGAGTCGATCGAATATGATTTATGTTTTCCTTTTGTCTTAGCGATTGCAAAATCTTTTTAATAGTAATAAATAAAAGGAGAAATATTAGTTTAGTTTTATATTTCAACGCCTCGTCGCCTCCGTCGTTTACCGTCATAACATTTGACACACGAATAATAAAAAACTAAGGCTAACGAAGGTCGAATATGAATTTATGTAATGTTAAATAATATATTCTAAAAAGTTTAAGTGCTACACTAAAATAATATAGATAATAGTTTCAATATTAAATAGCATTACAAAATTTATATTAAATTCGCAAATTCCACAACATGCTTTGGACTTAAACATAAAATTGTCTTTAATCTATAGATCATCTCCGTTCATTATAATTTTAAGTATCTCCGCACCTCGGTACAGATTACAGAGTAATTAACTGTTTTACACGCTCCTAATGGCTTCATTCCGCTAATGACCGCCGCATCTCGTCCTCTCCATCCCTACTTACAACTTTTCTTGATTATCACACTAACCATTTTCAACGTTATGCCGCATGAAATAAGATTAAAGACTTTTTCAACGCTGGAGTCATTTGTTAAATTTACGTGTTTTCACTTCATATAAATTGCTAGACAAAATTTTGTTTCGTGAAGTTTGATTTAGTTATGTTTTCGAATAAACTCTAGTAGCTTGTGTACATGCCTATTTAGGGCCGAGGTAGATTTATGAAAAAGTAATTTTATTTAGTGGGATATTTAAAAAAAAAAGTAATATAAAATCACGCAATGTGACACTATATTACGCATATAAATACTGATAAATAATACGACAAATTACTCTAGGTAAAAAAGCTATAAAGTATGATTCGCTTACTCATAGCATATGTAAAATAAAAAAATAAATATTTGTTCCGAACATTTAATTTCAAGAAACATTTTTTCGCTTCATTTAACATTCAACTGAAACTCAAACAACCGTTTTTTAATTACAGATAAAGGACTCCAATAACCAGATACGATTTCTCAATTAACACGTTTTATTAATCGTGATACAATAATAATTAATCGACAATAATATACGAGTCTCAGTAGGTACCGTGGCAGGTGCTTCAGTTTAAAGTACAAACACTTTGACGCAGTTAAAAGACTATCATTTTATTATAAAAGATTATAAATTGGCAAATATTATGTATCTAACTACTAATTGTAGTTGTTACTTATTAAAATTTATTAAAGTATAATGAAAACAATTTGGTAGTATCAAGACGATGCCAAATTGTGTTATTATAAGATGTAAGATGTTATACAATGTAATTTAAGTACACTTGTGATTAAAGGTGATACTGAGCTTGATTCAAGCTATTGCTGTCATCATACTACATACTGTTGGCGATCGTAATTTTGTCATTTGTTTTAAAATGTCATCGTTTTCTAGTGTAGCAGTATTCAATAAAATAAAAAATAGCTACAAAATAAAAGTTCAGGTACTTGACAACTTAGGTATAGGGACACATTTTTTTGCGGTTAATCAAACTTCGACAATTTTGTCGTTCCAAAAGTTTCGTCGCAGACAACTTAATAACAATAATAATAATCTTTATTCATGAAATCTCTTTACAATATAAATTACACTGAGTCTTCCCAATAATAATATTAATTATTATAACTTAATAATTGCTATGCGCGAACTAAATAAATAAATATCAATCAATACGAATACGTAAACTAAAAACAATAATGCTTATAGTTCATTTATAACTGCATTGCTATAAAGCATTTTTAATTATATTTCTTTCATTCTGAACTACTCATATAAGCGTTAATTGGAAAAGGATTTTTTGCTGTCATCGCCACAATAGTATCTTATACTATTAAACGAGCAATTCTTGTATATATATATATATATATATATAGAATCTGGATCTCGGAAACGGCTCCAACGATTTTCATAAAATTTAGTATATAGGGGGTTTTGGGGGAGATAAATCTATCTAGCTAGGATTCATTTTCAGAAAATGTCGTTTTATCCCTGTTTTTAGGGAGTGAAAAAAATATCTTTAGAATGCGAAAGTAAATTTCACATTTGTCAAGTTAGTTGCAATAGCTCGGTGGGAAATCGGTCGGTCGGGACCAACCGAGAAGATCATGGTTCAAATCCCCATGTCCCTGGTCAATTATTTTTTCTTTTTCTTTTTCTAATTGCACTGGTTATTTTTTATTTAAATAGGCTGTTCCTACTTTTTTATTTATTATGTCGGTAAAATCGAAAAATATTATTCATATTTTATCAATATGTAATTCGTATTTATACTTTATGATTTCCAAAAAACACGATTTACTAAAAATACCGAGCTTAGCTCGGTCACCCGGGTACTGTACAATTTAAATTGTATTAAAAAATTGCAACATTTACATACCATTTATAATTCGCATTGAAATAAACGCATTGATCATGAATATTTTAATACATTTTAACGGTAGTTGTACTTATTATTTATTTCTTCTTCGCGATGTTATAAAATAATATAATTTTATATGATACATCATAAATTATAACATTGATGTCGGTGTAACAAGCAACCTCTTTAATAAACACATTGAAACATCGAAATATGGAAATGACATCGTTAATCATATTTCGATTGAAAATACGAAGGAATTCGTCAAAGCCAAGTTCTAGTTTTGTCAGAATAAGTCACGGGTTGACATGAAGGTTGTCAACGGTTGATGAATCGTAGGTGAGGGTGAAGCTTGACGGACAGAGTCAGGTCGTTAGTGTGGCCGACCATTACCGATGATCGATCACCGCCGTTGGCGCCGGACCGACACCCGACAAATTTAATTTAGTCCACTAATGTCGTGTTACTTCATCCTACAGATAAAGCGATTATGTTCATGTAATAACTCTTTTGATTTCCCATGAACTGTATATCGCGACCGACATTTATGATATGTGAATGCTTCAAAGAGTGTAGCTTCTTATCTACCGTAGCGTAAAGTTACACGTTTATTCCTAATCTAAATAAGCATGAAGGTGCTTCATTCTTACATGATGTTTATCACATTCCAGAATAAACGCAATACAATGTTTCGGTAATTCCTTGAGCACATTAACGTGGCTACAACGTACGCACGTAAAATTTATAATGTAATTTGAATTTAATGAGCACAAATAACATTTACAGGTCGCTCGCGAAGTGATGTAAACAGCTTTAATTGCACTGTTGGAATTAAGCACCGAATGGCTCCCGGTATCGAATCAACACCTCCGGACCAAATAGCTACTATACATAAACGAGATACGGAAATGTATCGATAACATCGCTACGTTCCTTGTAACACCGAAGAAAAATGAAGAATTCTTGTACATTTTTCTTCGGTACTAAGAGAAAAGAGAGCAACTTTCGTAAAATATGTTTAAGCAATTCGCGTTCCGAGCAGACGATAGCAGACAGGTAGGTTGTGAGTATGTACGAAAAGGGTGGCGGGTGGTAAATGCAGTCGGTTGGGGCGCTAACGTGCTCGGGGTGCGCGGGGTGCGGGGGTAGCTCAGGGCAGACGTCGTCGAGGAACGTCGGATGCTGCGATCGATGAAGCGCGGACACGCCTCGCGCACACCGCCACCGTCGCGCCGGCCGCAACTCGCGCCGCAGACTCTCTCGATGTTGATTCGTTCTCTGCTCCTTCAGACCCATTACGAGCACATCTCTCTATAATCGAATTAAAATAATCTTTCGAGCGTACCAGAAAGCGTACGGAATTTATTTTCGACTCAAACGTGACACGAAACTCTATTATACGAGAAATGTTCACACGATAACCGACAGGAGTAAAAGACTTACAGCTTGTGAGCTGTCAGAGATGAGCCGAATACGGTGAGCGTGTTAAACGGATGTATTGTGGTGAGCTGTCACTGCGACGGCGGTGCCTTTGCTTTTACATCGACATCACGCCTTACCGACTAGGAAAACCTCCATTACTATTCTCCGAGGTTTAAGTAAATCTGACGTGAACCAAGCGTCAAACTTTTAGTAATCTCTTTGACAAATTGACACCAAATTTATATAGTTTTCCGGTTAATGTGATAAAAAGAAATTATATCCTGTATATTTTGAAAACTGTTCTAAGTATAAATATCGCCCGAAAATTTTGTTGGATCCACTATAAAAAAAAGGTAAAAAAAAACAGTATTTTCTTATCGATACATCTAAAATGTTGTCAAAACGGTTAGCTAAGAGCGGGATTAGACGACAGCAACAAAACGAGCATCGCGTCGAGCGACCGCCGACACCGGCGACGAAACTTAACACTTTCAAACATTTTATAATCTTAAACCTGCACATTAAGGTTTAATTTACCTGTCGAGCTCGCGTAACAAAACAATTTCGTTTGTGTCGTTCAATTGGAATTCCAAATGATTTCATAGGATACTGATCTGTCACCGATAAAACACTAGCACCGTTTTGGTGACAGGTAAATTGCTCACTTAGCGATGCGTACCTAAATGTATATAATTAAAAATATTTATTTATATATTTCTTCTTATCTTGACCAACTGTTTCATAATTTATAATAACATAATAACAACCATGATAAATAAACAAGTTAAATGAGGCGGTCGCTGAAACTACGCTTTGTAACGTTGCCGACTTGAACGTGAACTGAGGGTCTCCGCTCCCTGCAGCTATATTAAGCCTATGTAAATGTTTCAGTCGAGTTCATAACAGGGGCTATTTTGAATAGGGGGAGTGAGACCGTGATAAATATCCACAGTGTTTGGAGCTTTCCCAAAACCTTTATTTCGGAAGAAATTGTTCGGTTTCTACTTTCACACACTGCCCATATGTTCGTATACTTTACAACCGGTTGGTTTGACAATAGCAGATTTGCGCTAAATCGTCGCTTAGCACGCGATGATGTAGTATAAAATGTTATCAGCGTATTAGAGACTTAATTAGAGCTATACTAATTGTTTATTGCAGTGTAATAACTACAGCGTTACTGTTGTTGGGTTCATGCCGACACGACACAAAATATGCCCCTAATCACCGAGCCTGTTAACTTTTTTTTTTCAACGACAAACTCATCAAGATTTTATTTTAGCAGTTGACCTAACATAATTTTAACAACAACCTAAAAAAAGAATGGTAGTTTGATTTTAAGATAAAGCTCGTTACATCGAGGTAATGGATTGGTTAAAAATTATTTAAAAAATATATTTGTCAGGAATAATGACGAATTAGTAAATCAAAAACAAAACAAAGTTTATTCAAATAGGCCCCATGAGCACTTTCGAATCGTCATTTTACAAATTAAAACTTTAAAAATGATTTGATTTATTACTAAAAACGAAACAAAAAAATATGTGCTTACATATGTACATAATTAATACAAAATACGTTTAAAATAATTAATTGTAAGTAACTTCAACTTGATTAATAGCTACTTACCTACTTGTAATTCGATAGTTAGCATTTTATTATTTACGCTCGGGGATTTTTTCTTCGGCTCATTGCGTAATCTAGGAGACGTTTATTTTTTTTCGCGGCTACTTAGCAATAGGATTACACAGCGAGATAGTGTCAAGATATTTGTAAGTCCATTTGACAGGACAGGTGCAGTGTAGGGATGGACGATCTAATTCGGCCGAATGCTAATGAGACGCGTAACCCGACGCTCCACCTGTCTTAAACGAAATAATTTTTATTTACGCGGCCCTCCAGGGATTATGAATATTTCGACGCTATCTCTTCCATCGGTCGCATATTATGTTACGCGTAAACTATGACGTTCCATAACTTAAACGCCGGGCCAGGTTTTTACCTCGATTAAGATTATTTTTCTTGACACACACATCTATATAAAGAGAGCATTTCTTAGGATTTAAGGACTTATTTGTTTCCTTTTACACAAACAATGAATACTAATACAAACTTATAAAAGATGATATACCTATGTATTAAAAGTTTTATAATAAAATTAAAATACTAAACACATTTACATTTAAAAATAAAATCAGTTAATGGTTTGTTATATTTGTACCTATTATGCAATTTATGATGAATTCTACCTAAATCATATTGTAAGACACGTTTATAGTAATTGTAAAGGCATAGATGTTCACTTGTTTCCTTTATTATAAAGATTATTATTTTCCACTAATAAAAAAAGTTACAAAGCAGGAATTAAGGTAGGTATAAACAAATAATAAATGAGTACCAAGTGTAAGACCTCCTGCACTTAAAGCGACACATTCGCATATCACATGGTATGCTCCGGCAGGGTCATCAATCATGACACTGGGCCGACGCCCCGTGACGAATGCCAACCCAAACACCATTGTGGTGAGCTTGCGAGCGCCGCCACCCACACTGCGCTCGCAAACATGCAGGTGACACGAGGTTCCTTATATCATTGTGACATCTCAGTAGCTGGGTAAAATATTCTAGGCTCTGACTATCTTCTATTCTATTCTTCTATATTATCTTACGTATTCATAATAAATTCATACCCTTTACCTCCCTCGTTTGCATATTTTTATGAAAGATTACCTACTTGATTACTGTACACGCTATTTTAATGCAATTTATACAAATTTATGTAGATCATACCTACATGGCCCTTGCGGTTTTACTTGGGTTGAATGTCGAAACATATTTTCTAGATTTACGTTTATGGTTACTGCTCCATTTGGTGTTTTATTAATATTAGTTTTAAATAAATTCATACAAACTTTTTCGCTTAGTATAAAACGAAATTACTTAATCAGGCGAGACCGTAAAGTTTATGCAAGTTGATGTTACGGAACCCAAAATTCGCAAAAAAAAAGTGTATGAATGACATTGTTGATTTCTTTTCAACGTTCACAACACTTTTGTCGTATAATTAATGAGCTTGCAACGTCACGAGGAAGTCATTCTGAGAACAACTCCTGCGGAGATGAACTATCAAGTGAAAATTGAAGCGCTATAAATTACCAAATAGTCAGCTATTAACATGGCGATATCTCTTTGCCACACACGATACGATTGAAAAAAAAGTAAAAAAATCAGATAATTTTTGAATGATGAAAATATTATTTTTCTTTGACTTTCTAGTCATAAAGTGTAATTATTCAACTATTAATATACGTAGTTCACCAAAGTTTATTATCATGATTGTATTTTTGAATTTTATTATCATCGTAATTGTATTTTTTGAAAATTCGTATTGAAAATAATTGTGTTTGCTCGCAAACGAAAAAAAAAACCGACTTCAATTACATCGACAAGTAATACAACGTAGATCGATGAAAAAATAGTCAAGAAACTACGCGTTATCAAAGATTACTCAAAAAGTAGTTATCAGATCTCAATCAAATTTATATGTGACCACATGATAAACATCAGCTTTCGATTAAATTAAAAATTATCAAAATCGGTACACCCAGTAAAAAGTTATTGCGGATTTTCGAGAGTTTCTCTCGATTTCTCTGGGATCCCATCATCAGATCCTGGTTTTCTTATCACGGTATCAAACTAAGGATATTCTCTTTCCAACAAAAAAAGAATTATCAAAATCGGTACATCTAGTAGAAAGTTATGTGGTATAATACAACGTAGGTCGACGAAAAAAGCGTCAAGTAAAAACGCATTATTAGATATAACTTGAAAAGTAGTTATTAGATCTCAAATAAATTTAAATGGGACCAATTGGCACACACCACCTTTCGATTAAAACAAAATTTGTCGAAATCGGTCTACCCGCTCAAAAGTTCTGATGTAACATACATAAAAAAAAAAAAAAAATACAGTCGAATTGAGAACCTCCTCCTTTTTTGGAAGTCGGTTAAAAAACTGACTTCAATTACATCGACAAGTAATACAACGTAAGTAGACAAAAAAATAGTCAAGTAAATACGTGTTATCAAAGATTACTCAAAAAGATGCGATTAGATGTTGATAAAATTTATATGTAAACACATGATAAACATCAGCTTTCGATTAAATTAAAAATCATCAAAATCGGTACACCCAGTAAAAAGTTGTACGGTAAAAAAGCGGTGTAAAAAATAGTCAAGTAAAAACGCATTATTAGATATAACTCGAAAAGTAGTTTTTAGATCTTAAATAAATTTAAAAGCGACCAAATGACACGTACCACCTTTCGATTAAATTTTTTTTTGTTGATGTCGGTCCACCCAGTCAAGTTCTGAAGTAACATGCATAAAAAAATACAATCGGATTGAGAACCTCCTCCTTTTTTTGAAGTCGGTTAAAAATGAAAATCATTTGCCTAACAGCCCAACAATAGCAGTGTTAAGCCCAACAATAACAATCGTAAATACCTACGATAGGTATGGCGCAGCGTTATTGTAGAAAATGTAATTTTAAATTGGCCAACACGGTGCAATAATGAATTCCTAGATACTTATGTATTTACATAGGTGTATGAATCAATCAGACACGGTCCTCCGGGAACGGAGTTAAGCGCGAATGCAATTAATTGGCTTATCGTATGGCTTTATTGATTTGGTAAGGCGATCCGTTTTAATTACCTCCATCGCTCATTTGCCAGTGATTGGCCGAGCGCTTGGTGCCCGCTGATTTCGATCCGATACGCCGATATGATCTTGGAACGAATGTAACGAATGAAAATCAATACACATACGCTCTACAAAATAATTTAAAAACCTATACCAATCAAACACTAAGTTTAATCATTAAGGTATTTTGTGACGCCTCAAACAAACAAACAACATTGATTTGATAAGGTTAGACTTCAGTTTTCTAAAAGTATTAGGTCCCACAGATTATATTTATGACTAATGTAAACAATAATTAACAAAATTGTAAGGTAATCATTATGATTTTTTTTCTATGTTATTAAATATTAATACGACCGTCAAACGGTACATTTCATTTGTATCAACCAACCATAACTTTGTATGGAAACCTATAAGATAATACTATTCTAACCAGCTTCCATCTCATGCGTGACGTATAATTTAATGCTGCAAAGAGGCCAACAAATAAAAAAAGTGATTCGACATATGTCGTTGAGTGCCATTACAGCTAATTGACAGTCGAGGCACGAGTTGTGTTTACTGCTGCATTTGTCACTTCCCCGCTAATGATGTATAGCGCCTCAATACTGGCAACCCTTTCAAAATAAACAAATTCCATATCATCACAGCATACAGCTCTTTTTACTGTCACATTTTATGTGATCTTGTCAGTGATTAGTATACTTAATAATTATATATATTATAACCGTATTCAAAATTAAAACAATTCTTAGTAACACATCAGTCGAAAATCTTAATCATATATCAATAATAACAATTTCCTTAATAGCTTAGGGCAAACGAGTTTATTATAGTAATATCATAATAAAGATATAATATCGCCGCCGGTGTTCTCGAGGGTGACGAATCGCTCGACCGATTAACTCTTAAACGACAAATAGAGGAACTCTCTTCCCGCAGCCCTCCTATACGGGGGAAAACTAAGCCACGACTTCCGCTAATTATTCCTGGGAGCGGTTTCGCAAATATCGCCGTCCCCCTCGCACACCGCGATCCGATGCACATCTCCGCAAAAAGTCTGAAAACCAAAATTTTCCCTTCTCCCGACGGGCGGCCATATTTCTTCCCTCTCGCTCCCATTAAACACGCCGTAAACGCTTTCCTTTTTTCACGCCCTCGCTCTAATAGAAAGGCAAATTACGAGCTTACGGGCGCGGACGGGTGGCGATGTACGAAACCGCCGCGGCCGTCCTCGTGCGTCCCGCTTTCACTCGACGCCCGCCATACTGCCACTCCGTTCCGGCAAAGAGGGGTCGACTACGTGAAATTTCACGTCATATGTTTGTACCTACTACATTGTACCTGAGCTAGAACAACGTACTCTAGAGCTCTTTATTTATGAAATTTATTCTAATATTTACCAACGAAACGAAAGTTAAGTTCAACTAGGAAAAATCTATAGCGAAACACAGAAACCAGTACAATTAATAGGGACTTATATATTGACTATTAAATATTATCGAGTAAAATTGTTATAATACAAAACACCATCGTCAGTGCCCGAGTGAGTTATAAAGGAACGCCAACGTAACCGCGGCTGATGAGCGCTTCGCGTGACGACATCACGCGAGTATGATGCTTTCATAACGTACTAAGAATATTATAAAGATGTCATGACATTTTCATAACTACCGTCTATATCTTGATGTACAAATATATATTTTACTCAAGTGAAATTAAATAATTTTAAATAAAAATTAATAAAAATAATAAATTAAGACAACGAAGATAAATTTATGACATGTACATAATAAAGTAACTCGACTGAATACACCTATCGTTAATTTGTTTCATACTCGCAGAGCGATGGAATATTGCTTGGTCTAAATGAATATAGGAGCGGCTAAAATTACAAATCCACATTTCGATAATGACATAGAAGTAAATCGCAGACTTGTTGATACGAATGACCGTCATTTTCGAGTTATCGGCTCAACGCTAGCGCGGAAATGGAAAATAATGGCTTCATTGTTGGGTGGTACCGGTAACGATGTATTCGTATTTCGTCGCATTAGACATAATTTGTTAAAAAAAAACTTTACTGAGTAATATGCGTGCCATTAGTTTCCCTCTTATTTCGAATTCCACAACGATACAATTATTACTGGTTTGGTAAAATGAGTTATATTTATAGGGTTTTATGTTATTGTTTATTATTTATACGTTGTATGTGTTAAAGAACATAATACTTATAAAACCGCTCCATATATTTCTTCACATCTGCTGATCATTCAATAACTTTTAAGTATAGCTTAAACAACCCTTACTTCCGCGGCTGTCGTGCGATGTTTTTGTAACGAAACTACAACGACGACCACCCGGAATCGACTTAACTTATTTGAGGGGTTGCTAAAAAAATAACTGCTTTGTCTAAAAAAATGTCACGGATACCAAGCTCCCTGTCTTTATCTTTCGTAAGCTGATAGATCGAGAGCTAAATATTATTATACTTGATGAATGGTTCCGACGCCCTAAGCTAGTTACAATATGAAAAGTTTACGGTGCAACTGTTCCTTTCGATGTGTCAAGATAGAAATGAAAAAAGGAATGAGACTATTACGTAGTCCATGTGACACATTGCAATGCAACTATAGGTGTGGTATACAACCTTTAGCCTGCAGCTTTCCATGCGTGCATTTCATAACGGCTGTTGATTATACAAATATGTATTACCTAGGTACAACACCGTCAAAGAAAAACAATGTCTTCCATGTTATAAATAATGTAAGATTTTTTTAAACCAGTTAAATAAATAGGGATATTGATTAGTGGTTCAAACTTAAGCTTTTAACTACACGTTTACTTTTATTATCTTTTAAGGTATAAAAATTGCAAAATAAAGGAATAAGGTGATGTAACAATCTAACTTATTTCACATCACAATACAAGTTTATTTGCAATGATTCAATCCTAAAGAATAAACATAATTTTGATCTTATTTCAGTTACATTTTGAAAATGTGGTTATAAATGTAAAAAGTGCTCTATAGAAATCATTATTTTAAAATTTTGATATGGCAGTTTTTTGACAAAACGTTACGTTTATATTAAGCTGTAATATATAATGTCATATTGAGGTATAATACTCCTAAAGCATAATTACAGACAACAACTAATTGCTAAAGTTGGTAATCTATAATCTGTTAGACCGTATATATATCTAGGTCGTCTGTCTGTGCTGTCAGCTTACACAGCATTAGACGAAGCTCGCTAACAAGAGCAAGTTCCGGAACACGAGGCCAATAATGAGCGGGTCGGGGGTCGACGCCGCGGTCTCACAATGGCTCGTTTGGGCACAATGCCGCCCCCTCGCGCCCTCGCCCACTTCATTACGCGCGTATTGTACGGCCACGCGCGACCGAACCTGACTCCTGACCCGACGCTGGTGGCCACCAAAACATTCCACATTAACCTCCTTTGTTTTCTGACAAACGGTTTACCAATCAACGCTCATCTTATTATCTCCGAATGAAAAGATATTATTCAACTATACGAAATTATATTATATATATAATTACATTATACATTGAGTCAATCGAGTTATTATTCTTGAGTCAATATTTCTCTATACATCATTTGAAACCGGTGTAAAGTCTTAAATTAAGCTACCGTACACATCGAACTGATGGATAGTAGCAATCAATAATTGAATTTAAGATTCAACATGCCAAGACCATAAAGGAAACAATTGAAACATTGAAACTTAAGCTAATAATTGAAGATAACATCTCGTTGAGTGGTGGATGTAATGCGCGTTCGATTGAGGAGATCACAATGGACGTAGGAGTAAAACCAACACGGCGCGGCGCCCGCGCATTCACAATTGCAAGGTGTACAATGCCCCACACACAATGGCCAGCTAATTGTGCGTCGACAGTCCGAATAACTTTTGTTGCTCCTTATCTCTAGCGAAATAGTCATCTATCGGCTTTGAAAGGATTTTATCAAGCAAAAATGTTCAGACTTTCCAAGAATAAAATATTTGAAAAAATTATTTGTGACCTGTCCAGTGACTCACGTTCTTGATTAATTGCGATTACAGAACAGTTAAACATTTTTGTTGATCAGTGTGCCATCAACGAGGCGTGAGTTTTTTTTCTATGAATCCCAAAATGACCCGATCTCCGTGATTACATAATCAATCTCCGTCGCTCCACGCTGTCAGCCTTTCATCGATCGGAGAACATTTGTTGCAGAGATAATTTTCCTTTACTTAGGTACTGTTCCTTTGTTAATACTAAATTTGACTATACATACTTAGTATTAACTAACTAACCCGACTGAGGTTGTACTATTTTGCGAACTTTCAAACGCATAATGTTCTTATAATCGTCACATTTAATGAAATTTATCAAATACCATTAAAATTTTAGAAAAACCTTAAAAAAAATCCAAAAATACTCGACTTTTGCGCATAACAACATATTTATTGAATTTATATATATATATGCACCTATTTTTATAAAATTAATAATTTTGAACTAAAAGCATTGGGTATGAATAATACGAGAAGTTCTAAGTTGTGCAGCGAACAAGTGAGCAAACGAACGGTAGCTAACAGTTCGCGGCCGGACGAATCGCGGCACGCGTGGGTGCCTCATTGTGTCTCAAGCGCACATCACATTATCTTGAATTAAAGCCAACAAGCAGTATCAGCTCCTACCATTAATCACCGCGCCTCTAAATGATCATTGTCAGACGATCATATCAAGAGAGAATTGAAGAAGCGTCATTATTATTCAATTATTCCTACGCAATTGTTATATTCCTTTATGTAATAGATCAAAAAGGAAATTATTTAAATTAATGATTTACTGTTAAATATTTGTTTGATTATATTATCCTAAGTATTTGTATTTTCAATTTCGAAATGCATGCATGTGTGCTATTTTGGCATCATTAAAAGTCATTACAGAAAAAGAAATAGGGAATTATGCGAAGATAACTACTTATTACTACGATTACTAAATGCAAACTTTTAATTTTAAAATATTTTATGATTTTATTTAACTCGATGATAATTAATCATTATCTAAATTGATCTACAACTACACTAGGTATCAATCAGTAGATATCTAGTGTTAGGTTGCAAATAAGTTAATTTTTTTTAGTCAAGAGTAAGTATTCAGAAAATTGAAATATATATATTTACTGCACATAAATATAAAAAGAGATTACTAATATAATATCAAATTTTGTAACTCAATAATTTCGCTTAAAAACTCATTAAATATTCACTGTACGACCGGTAGTATCGAAAATATTTATGTATGTATTAATACGATTGCGGTTCATTACGCATACACGCGCCGACTGAACCGCCAATTAAGGTGAAATTACAATAAAAGCCGGCGTTCATTATTATATTGATTGGCCAAATAAAGTGTAGCCCTTACATAACTTTACAACGATATAAAAAACTAGTCCCAGACCGCTTTTTTAGCCGTGCTGTTTTGCTTTTCTTTTAATATATTTTTTAACACCCGTCAAACTTATGGACATATGTACAATTGTAAATACATTATCTATACAAATAAGTAAAATTGGGGTATCAGTTTGTAATATTAAAATAAGATTTTTCACGATTTTTATTTGTCTCTCTGTCTGTCTGTCTGTTTGTTCCGGCTAATCTCTGAAACGGCTAGGCCGATTTTGACGCGACTTCCACTGGCAGATGGCTGATGTAGTAAGGAGTAACTTAAGCTACTTTTAGTTTACAAATTTATTTATTTATTTTATGACTCTGCGAACTGAACATTAACTTTTTTGTTTAAATCCACGCGGACGAAGTCGCAAGTCGCGAGAGTTTTTAATAAATAATCGCTTACAATCGCGTGATAAAAATTGATATTACATACTTTGTTAAGAAAAACGTACCAATTTCAACAATTTATGCGAGGACGTTTCATTAGGATGTTTTTACTCAATAAAATGTTAATGAATGTATTACTATGCCGTACATACCACGAACTAATAACTTTACAAATTAATATACTTTTTTAAAATATCATATGATAAAATATGTAAATAGAGGCGATAAATAATATATAACGTACTGAGTTCGTATAATAAAGTTTTTTCTAGTAGGAAGATTTTGGGATGTCGAGTAATTATCGAAAAATCATATCTAAATGATTTCTGTGACCAGATATAGGAGATAATTTGTTATTGATGAGATTATTTATCAGAAAAAGATAATATCATATAATAATTGGTATATATTTATTTAGATAAGCTTGTAGGTAGAAAATCATCGGCATTATAATAATGTAACAGATATTTAACGTTTGAGTAATCCTGGGTCATAATAATATTCTAAAATAAGGATCGTGAATTAAAAAATCCTGTGGCACTATTTGTAGTCTACACACCTTCGGATTCTTAATTCGAAAATGTTTATTATAAGTTAACAGTAAAAAGATGGTAAATTTAATAATTTAGTAATTTAAAACAAATAATACTTAGGTACTACATGGATTCCAATCTGTAACTTTTTTTAACGTTTACTAGATCCTCTCGTGTCTTTATATATATGTACATATAACTAGCTACTGCTCGCGACTTCGTCTGCGTTGAATAGTTACTTGAAAAAAGAATCGGATAATCGGACCAGTAATTCCTGAGATTAGCGCGTTCAACAAACAAACAAACAAACAAACAAACTCTTCAGCTTTATAATATTAGTATAGACCCGACTAGAAAAAAGGTCAGGCTCAACCAGATCATGTATCTAGATCGGATCAGGATAGAATGAGGCATGCCAGATCCGGCAAGCTCTATCAGAACCAGGTCTGGTCCAGACAAGGATAGCCTGATGTAAAATATAATCAAGTATGGTAAGGTATACTGGATCATGACCCGGTCTGGTCCAGATCAGGATAGCCTGAAGGAAATTACGCGAACTCAGCCTGAATCACGCTATTAATGTTTTTAAGCGCACTTAGTATATAAACAGTTATCAGGACAGTCTAGCAGGGAGTCCATTTCTACACAGTGGAGCAGTCGTAAGTTATAGGAAATAGTTAATTAATAGTTAATTATTAGAAGTTAATAAATAAAACTTATTTAATAATAATAATTAATTAATAACATAAAAATAAATAAAAATAACTAACATTTAAAGTAAAAACAATAATAAATAATACATTGGAAAAAATAAACGGAAATAAATATCATAATAATTATGTTAAGTAACATATTTATAATATTAATTCGCTTTATTTTTTTTTTGTTAAACAATTTTTTCAAGAATATACATTCGTGTTTTTCAAAAGGACCGGACCAAACCGGCTAATCAGGATGAGATGAAATTTCCTGATTTGGATCCGATCAGGAAATCTCATCTCATCCTGACCACACCAACCATCTACGTTACATGCCTAATCTAGTCCTGATCAGGCATGCCTGGTCCGGTCCTTCTAAGGAAGACGAAAAAATTTCTACTTGGGGACATACATAGCTATGAATATTTAACATGCCTACCATATTTGAAACCAACTACTAGAGACAATGCTGAAATACATAATTATCATGTTTTTAATCTACACTTAAAGACATTGCTAAAAATACATAATGTACATAAATAATTTTAAGTCTTTTTTTTATAAACGTTCTAAAGCTAAAGAATATAAATCATTATGATAGTCATTAACATCTGGTAATTAAAACTATGCAAAAACGTTTCCTGATAATTTTGTTACTTCTACTTAAAGATTCTACTTAAAGATTTGTTTGTTTGTTTGTATATAAAACATTTTATAATTTAAAAAAATAATATAAATGACTACTGAGAAATCAAACTTTGAAACTAAATTTACAAATACGTTATACATATGACTTAGAAGAAAGCTAAAATAAATTTTATAGTATGCATTTTTTTCTTCTAAAAATCATAAGTAGGAACCAATATTTTCTTTTAGCTAATCGAGGGCTCTGTAATAAATACTGCAATATAAATCTTAGTCAATCACGCCCGCGGCGAGCGTTGAACTCTTTATTACAACGCAGTGTGCGGGAGTACCATACTTGTCAAGTTGAAAGGTGCATTAGCGCGAAATAACACGTAGCCACGAAAATTTCAATTAAGTTGAATGCATGCGTCCTCCCCCGCCCCTCTCAACCCTGCAGTCCCTGCGCTCCCTGCACTCGATTTATTAAAACCGATTACACTTAGCCTACCCAAGTCCGCTGTTGTACGCTATATTCGTCAAAACATAATGGCATGATAATGCAATATGCATCCTCAGCCTACAATCAAGGTGGAGCAAATATGTTTAATGACATTACACGTACGTGATCAAAAAGTTGTTATCTTGCATAAATAACGAACTTTTCAATTATTAAAGGCGAATTTAGTAACATTATTAACATTATTAATTTAATTTATTTTAATATTTATAAACGTGATATTCACGTGTAAAATATTAAATGAACGTATTAACGTTACGATTGAACGTTGTCACGGTAATATGAAACAGTGAAACATCGATAGTTATGTTTGAAACTCAGGTAATGTAATAATAAATGAGGTCAAAGGAGCGGTTACGATCTCAGTTACTTGTCAAGTACATTTTTATTTCATTCAATATTCTAAGTTTCAAAACATTTATAACTTCACCCAGATTACTTTTGCTAAGATGATATTTAGCCTATTATAACCATTTTCGTTTTTTCACTTAACTATAGATTTCTCAAAGCTTTAATATTTTTTTTTTTTTTGTATTAAATAAATATCTTTCTTTTTAAAAGTACCGATTGTAAGTACGTACTTTTTATAATTACAGATAATTATAATTTACTTTTATTTTTTACCTTGCGATGGTACGTGGATATGATACCCACATAATTACACTACTGCAAAAGAACTACTTTTTTGATAATTCTCAACGTATAATATACAAAAGTGAACTAAACTGATCAATTACATGAAAACCGTACGGAATATTTACGACGTAATTAACATTTCCAATTCTATAATCCTTTTAAACGGTTATCCATAGACAGTCACCTGTTTCGAACGTTAATTCTAAACGGAAAAAAAATCATAATTACCATCGACGATCGTCGGTAATCATTGACCACAATAACTGTCAGAGGAGCACTAAATATTGTTTGTTGAATGCTGCCTTTATATTTTTTATACCGATCAACACCTTGAAGCGGCTCACAAAGAAATGCCAGGTGCCAATTCATAACTCGTGTAATTTTTAACATATCTTGATTTAATATTCGATCGACTTTTGAGCGATATTTTATAAACGCACGCATGTGTTTTGTTTAAATCACAATGTACCTACTTGCCCAGGAAGTGCTGGTCATAATCAGAAATACGAACATTTCTAATAAGTATCTAAATATTCATTACAGCCTATTGCAATCCACTACTGGACATATGCCTCCACAAGTTCGCGCCAAAAATGGCGTGAACTCATGTGTTTTGCCCATACTCACCACGCTGGGCAGGCGGGTTGGTGACCGCAGGGCTGGCTTTGTCGTAATGAAGATGTTGCTGCCCGTCTTCGGCCTGTGTAATTTGATGATTGTGTAGTTGGATGGTTATCCCGCTATCGACCGGCTTTTTAAGTTCCAAGGTTGTAGTGAAACTATATTATCCGTTAGTCGCCTCTTACGACACCCACGGGAAGAGAGGGGGTGGCTATATTATTTAATGCCGTAGCCACACAGCCTAAATGAAAACAAATTATAATCAATTTTAATTTTTGCAATTATTATATTTGCACGAGTTTCATACTCGTGTAAAATGTAATAACTAAGAATGTTGAATAATTTAATAAAGTTGATACTTAAAAACAAATTACTTATAACGATTTATATTTCTACTTAAATTTTACTGCAAAGTAGTTTTAACCGACGTTGATAGAATAATAGTATACCAACTTTATACCAGGAATATATGCAATAAGCTATGTAGTGTATTTTGCCGCCTGCTCAATTAAATTACTTAATTTTTTTTTTCGTAGATTATTAAAACTATTTAGTTTCTGATATATTAAATAAAATTAAATTTACAGTAGGTTCAGTTGAATCTCTCAGTAATATTAGAAAAACCCTTAGCCTAAAAAAAGAAAAATCGATAGGTACGTTCAGTTCATTTGGAATCTACGTAAGGAATACATTATTATTAATGAATATTATTTATTATTCATTTTAAAATGTTGCCTAATTTGAACATAATATGAAAATAAAAACTGTATCCCACAAATATTTTATTTAAGCATCAAATTAAATAATTAATAAAAACATTGGACCGTCCTAATACTTCGCATAAACATGTTTCAATATTACAGTCGTATTAATACATAAAACTACATAAAGAGCTATATTACCAGTCCGCGGTACTAACACCTCTATAAAATGTAATTATTATCATCACCTTGCCAAAGCCGTAAACTGAATCGTACATTGTTACAGGCATTAATTGAAGTTATATCTCTTCTCATACCTATAAAAGATAATTCGACGAGATTACGTGTACATTTTCGAGTTCCTCGTTATGTTATGTTTTGTTAATTTGATACTATATATTAGCTATTACATATCTCATTCCTACTTCCTAGGTAAAGGTCTTTTTATGCCTTAAGTAGAAAGAAACAACCGTTCTTGTATTAGTACAAATACTTCTTTACGGTTTGAATGTCTGTCCTTGTGGGTCTCCCCACCGTGCCTCGGAAAGCACGTTAAACCGTTGGTTGGTTGGTGGTTAAGTATCACAGATATACATACATACACATACACATCCGCACATATACACACATTACCCGCTACATATCCGCTATATATCCGCTAACCCACAGAGGAGGAGCGTGGTGGGTTAAGCTGCAATTCTTCTCCTACATGGAGAAAGAGGCCTATACCCAGCAGTCGAATGTTACAGGCTGAATTTGAAAAGTAGAAAGTGGAAAGATATCGATCAATGCAGCGCAGACTAACAGATTTTTATAGTGGCATGTCCACGCATATATATTTTTACATATATCAAAATAATAATAAAACCTAATTTTATATTTTTGTATTTTTTCTAAAAATATTTTTATAGAGGTCAAGAATTTGTATATTAAATTCTTTATAATTTATATTTTACACTGTATTCGTGCTATTGTATATTTTGCTACGAGTACGTTGTTTTTTAGATTTATTATTCTTTAATAAAAACTCGGCGGAGATAACGAAGATTTTATCATTACTTAATTCGTTAAATACCCAATTTGCTAAAATACTTCCAAAAGATTTCTTAACTCTTGAGCACAAGATTCATTATAAACAAAAATTTAGCGGTGTTTGATTCTCATCCGGATTTGAATTCGCAAATATAAGTAAATGAAAAATTGGTCATTGCATAAGCAAAAATATGATATTCATGATGGTTTCTTAAAATGTGCATATAATTAAAAAACAAATAACAAATCACTTTTTATGCAATCATTCTTAGGTATAGAAACTATTTTAAGATACACAACATACAAAGTAAGCATTAGAATTAAAATAAAATTAAAATAACCTATTTCCTTATTCATGAACATTTAATAATAGAGTGTATAACGAAAATATACGGCTTTTTTATTTAAAAATCAAAAAAGTGACCATTAAAGTTAAATTCTTGAATTGAATCATGATCTTCATTCTTATGAAATAAAAACTAAAGGTGTAATCATTTAGCGGTCTCGGTTTAAAGATTATTTATTAGCAAGAAGCGTCCAGGGACATCGGTCGGTAATTGTCAAGTATTAAAAACCGATAAAACACTTAATGTCGCGAGTGATCGCTCGAGCTGCGGATGCGGACAATTTGCATTGACGTGCCCATCACGATATCGATTGGCCATTAAAAGCAAAAAAAAATACATTTTAGCCACATTAATGATTTTAACAGAACACTAATTTTCTTTAAAACGACTTGTTTTCTTTCCTATATCATTACCGAACAACGACGCAAATGTTGTGTAACAATCAATTACTCTAATTAATATATGTATTTTTTATTTATTTTTACTTTATTGTAGACCTCAATTCTATTGTGCATTACTTAAAGCGTTTAACCGCTTCTTCCAGACTCATCTCAACTTTATATGATATAAATAAATAATTAAAATCGTATATTAAAAAACACCTAGAACTCAACTATTTACACTAGAATTTACTACTGCGTCTAGCGTCCGTAGTAAGCACACAAAAATATACATATGCACGTATTTCAAACATTGTATTTATTTAAAAGCTTAAATCGTAATTATCATATTTTGTCAACACAAAGAAACAAATTTAGCTTTAACGCTCATAACGTTCGTGATATACAGCTCTACCTAAATAACATATTTACGATAAACTGACGGATCCAAATATTTACGCGTCACTTATTGTCCCGAGAAGTCGAAGTATCATAAATCGTCTACCGGTTAGGTCCTACAAAGTCAGCAGTAAAATGGTTGCTTGTAAATCAAAACAAACCGAAAAAATATATCAAAGAGAACCTACTTTTTTATTTTCTTGAGCGACTATAGTGATGTCACAAGGTAGATATTAAACTAAAATTATAAAGAACACAACAAAATTAAATTAGAGTGTAGTTAGAAATAAGAGTTGCTAAAAATAACATATTTTTCCACACAGAAAATTATTATTGTTCAAAATGTTACTAAAATAAAAAAATAAACATTTGAGCGATGAAATTAAAAAATGAAATAAAAATTAAACGCCTATAAACATTGCGGGCGCAGAACTCTTTCATTATTAAAAAAAAACGCTGCGTATTACAGAATGTCTACAGATAAAAACAACTTTGTAATTACAAATAATTGTCGTAAATGTGAATGCAATAATACTTTTATATCTCTACCATAAATTAATTTGTACATTTTCCTTTTTAAAGTTTTGTTTTTAAATTTATTTTTATAATTATTTATTTAATGTAATGATTAATTCTGATATATGTACGAATAAAAATAATGAATTTTATCTCTACGGGCAACAAAAATATTAATAGACAAAACATTGTAAAGCAATTTAAAAACACGCTTAGCCAACCCTCCCTATAAAATTTGTCCCTGATACCCCATTTTGATTGGACGGGTTGATTTATTTCTTGTTTATATATTTATAGAAAAACTCGATAACCTTGATACTAGAGCGATATAGCAAAATTGTCTATGTAGATTTCTTGTAGAGTCCAAATATTGAAAGCAAAAGGAGTCTCTAGTTTCCTCAATCAATAAGTTAATATTATTTACTTTATTGTTAAAACTGTACTACACAGTTATATCCCAAACCAATGATATGTTAATGTAGATTTAAGCACATTTCACACAACATCACACTTTTCGTAACGCTCTCGTCACGCATTCACTAGCTTACTCCCAAGTCAAGCGTGCGTAAAAAAGTTTAACTTCCAGAATATTTAATTAAACTAAATATCAAAATTAGTCGTTTCCGTAACACGCTATCAGTGTAACAATAGAGACATTACCCCCGAGATTGAATCCTCTCCGGGCTACTGGCTGTGATTTAGATAACTGCACTTGTTGCGAGGGGCTGTAACGTATGACACGGGACTAATACGAAGCTTATAGCTCCGCTTGTACTGGACCTTGACGTGCTTAATAAGCGATTTTAACTGAACACACAGCAACAATTTGAGTTATTTTTTTTAACATACAAGGTCGTCTGTTCCTAATGTTGATACTTGATGCTTAAATTTTAGGTAACAGTCGTCTGATATTTATAGGTAGGTACATACATTTTTTTGTATTAAATGGACATTAAAATAAATTATATGCATTTAAATGTATTTATATAACACCCAGACTCGGAGCGAAATTTTAAACCTGGGCTTCAAAACTGGGCCAAAGGATACTAGTGAATATACGTAATGTATAAGACTAAGTATTTTTAAAGGTTTGAAATACTTTGAATTCAATTGAAAAGTATTTTAAACAGTTATTCTTAAATCTGTCCTTCAAACAGTTCTACAGATTTTTTTTTCACGAAAACACATGAAAACGGGTAAACGTCACTTCGAAGCTCTTTACCGTGTCTTAAAGTCAATTACAAGAGTGCACCCCAATCCCGGAGACTTGTTCACGTCAAATCAGAACGTCGTGGGCGCCCCGAACGAACACAATGCCAATTTTCCGCTCACCGCCACCGACTACGCAATTATTTAGATAAACCTCTCGGCGTGACTATAAAAACATCTTCCCCTCCCCAAAGCGCTGTTTGTTGTCTTTGGGGCTTCGTGAATTTATTGCCCGGCATTATGCCGACGGTTAGGATAAAAATGTACTTTTAATTTATCTCGTTAAAGGGTTGAAGGACGACCGGGTTCGCGGAGTAATTATTGCAAAATTGGCCACTTTATCTGATGAATCCATTCCAAAACCCTTTGTTAGGGCGAATATTGAGTGAATTCATTCTGCTCACTGCGTTTTCGAAAGATTGCATTAACTTGACGCTTTCGTTTTTATAACAGCATTTTTGCTTTCGAGACATCTTGATGTATTTAAAGAGTTATATTAAATGTTATATTCATATATACTCATATAATAAAATTGTACTCACCTTCCCGTCTTCGTGATGATCATTTCGGTACCTAAGTCGTGGAACTTGTCCCATAGTTCCTTAGTTTCAAGTTGACAATCCACTGACAACAGCTCCTCACAGTTGCAAGAGGTCACGGGAGGTGGCAGAGGTCGCGCTGGAGATGGCGTATCCCTTTCACCCAATTCTGTTGAGTTTATAATATACGTACTTTTGACATAGTATTAATAATCAATAATTTAAAATCTAACTGAAATTATGTTATTTTTATAGTTTAAATGATATTATTATACTACTATTCTTATTATAAATTATAATTTCAAAACAAACTTTTGTTAAAGTTTAAGTTTTGGTTCAAGACAACTTGATTACACTAGATAAAAACAATTGTGAGACACTCTTATAGTAATCCTTATTTATTAGGAAAGTATTCAGTTTCTTTCCAAATGATTTCTAAGCGATTACTACAATACTGTATGGAAATTCAATTAAAGTATCAAATCTTTCCGCAAAGCCTCTAGATCAACTCAACAAATAAAGAAACAAAACAATGCGTTCGTGGATTAATATTAATGTGACAATATAGTCATTTTCTATGCGTCTTTAATCATACTTACATCCAAAAGAACGCGGTGTGAACCAAATACGTGTATGAGAATTCTAGTTTATTATGTTAATAGCATGCTGTAATCACAACGTCAATTTACTTTTTGCGTCACAATGGTTGAATACGATGGAATTGTGTGTCAAAAGTGTAATTTTACCTTCATGCATTTTATATGATTTTAAATCATAAACTGAGCCCGCACTTGCGATAACGGAACACAGGTATAAACATGTAGATTAGATTTTAATTTGGAGATAAAAATTAAAAATTTTGTTTGGAAATTCCGCACAAATGTTAATGTTTTAATTTAATTTCTAATTATTAAAATATGTTCGTACTATGGTTAGAGATGTTTATATATTTTATAAGTGTTGAGTTCCTAGTCTAATGTTGGTAAATGTAATTTATTCCCTATATTACTATTAAAATTAACGCACAAATATTATGATCTATATATTAATACGTGAATCAAAAACTTTCTACCCCTTTTAAGAAAATTTTGCGGACGGTGGGATGTCTGTTTGTAATATTAAAATAACCGCTTTTTACTAAATGCATATGAATGTACACGGTACATATACCAAAATAACATTTTTTTACAATTTTTTCTGTCTGTCCGATGACCGTGTCGTGTCGGTGGACCGATTTTCATAGGACTTTCACTAGCAGATAGCTGATGGTAAGGAGGTAGGATGGTAAGGAGTAACTTAGGCTACTTTTCTTTTAGAAATCTATTTATTTTAGGTATAACTCTGCGAACTGAAAAATAACTTTTTTGTTAAATTCCACGCGGACGAAGTCACGGGCACAGCTAGTAGTTTATATAGAGAAGGAGTACAGAATGATTTTTTTTTTTAATTAATCATACAAATATATTAAATCAATAAAAAACATTACACACAATACCACGTGTTTGACACACACATGCATGTATGTATACTCTTTTGTTGATTGACAAAGTCTGTAAATAGAAAATTTTAAAAAAGATTTCTTTATTTTCATTATTTTTTTATTTTTTAAAATTTAAAATTTAATTAATTTTAAAAAAATTAATAATGGTCGAATTTCGACCTCTGGGCGACCACTAGTTAAATGGATCAATTACTCTCGCATTACTATCTTGCAAACATCTACTTGTATTTTTGTTTGCGAAAGCGTCTGATATTACATTTTGTCATATTCTAATTTTAATGTTTTATTACGTAATCTAGTTTTGTTTTACAAAAATAATAATAATAATACACTATACTGTACACCAAAAACAGAAATGATACATAGCAAAGAAAAAAAATATTAACAATATATTCATTAGGTACAAAGGGCGGCCTTATCGCTAAAAAGCGATCTATTCCAGGCAACCTTAAGGCAGAGAAAATGGTCTAGCGTCAGCATAGGTGTACAAGTTACAACAAATTTATTATAAATATTCAAATAATTAAACATATACATACATACAGGCATACATACATAAATACTGACATATATACATTATAATTATAAATTACTTGTTTATTGTTGAGTTTGAAGAAAATGCTGCCAAACAGTCTTTTTAAAAATTGCAGGTGTTTGTACACGTCTGATATTCAAGGGCAAGGTATCCCATAAGCGAGAGGCTTGAACTGTGAAAGATTTATCATAAAAGGAAGACGAGTGAGAAGGAATTTCAAGAAGAAAATTACTGTCAGAACGAAGACAGCGTTCATGGGCGTCAGCGTTCAATTTGAAACGTTCTTTCAGATAGGGGTAAAGGGATTAAATAAAATAGAATAAAGTAGGGTAAGGATATGAACGAATACGAAGTCGCGCGCAGAAGCTATACCTAATAAAAAAATTAGACGCAGGTGTTTGGAATTACTTAAAGAATACAGATTTTTACTAGCTCCAGTATACGAACACATTTCTTTGGGCACGCGTGGTGCCTGTATTTCCTGGTAGATGGTAAATTCAAACTTGACGTTCTAGCTTTCCATGAAAAATTGTGTGCACCATCAAACCCTTTGATTTGACAAGTCGCAGAGCTACGATATTATCTATTTCGAAATGTCGAGCTGTATTTAGGACCAAATCCTATTTATTGTACATGTCTTGAAATGCACGTTTTGCATGCCACACTGCGACACATTCTCTGACGATCCGTTTTTTTCATTTTCGTAGTTACTATTATTATTATAATCATCATTTCACGTACCGTACCGTAGTCTCCAATTTTTGTCTGTCTGTCTTTCTGTTGGCTTATCTTCGAAGCGGCTGAACCGATTTTTATGGGATAGTCATTAGAAGACAAAAATGGTTGGGTGGCAAAATATAGGCTCCTTTTTATCCCGAAATTTCCGCTAAATCGGGTTTTTACGCGGGAAAAACCATGTTTACCGTGTCCGAGTACCTAACGCCCAGATAGATACGACAATTTTTGCAATCAAATTCTTTTTGTTTAGATAATTGTGTTTAATTTTTATGGGCAATCATTAGAAGATATAGAAATATAGTAATGAAGGTTATAGGCAACTACTTTCCTCAAATTAACGCGGGTGAAACCGCGGTGCACAGCTAGTTAATAATAATTTGTGGTTTATGTTCATAGTAAAATACTGAGATCCCTACTTTTATCAAATATTCAATAACATATGTGAAGAGAAAGCTCGTAGAGTACCAGTAGTATTTGAATGGTTTGCCCAAAAATGGATCATTAATAACTCTCTTAATTCGTAATACGTGTTTGTTTTCTAATCACAGACAACATACGGCAAATGATAAAGTAGATAGTTATAAAGTGCTCCAATACGATACAAATTATCGTGACAATGACTTTTATATACCTGAAGAGGGTGCTGGGGAAGGTGCAGCAGCGTCCGAGGCATCTCTTTCACCATCGGAACACTGCTCAACGTCGACTTCGACATCTTCATCAGGAGCAGGGGATCGACAGCTGGACGCCGGCGAGCTGAGCGACGCTGGTGAACTCTGCCTTGATGATGGACCTGGTATAAAAATTAGTATCATGGTAAGAACTATTTCGATAAATAGATAGTCTCGTAGTATTAAACAAGAAAATAATATTCATTTTACTGAAACTAGAAATGAACAAAGCATAAGATCTACATAGATAATAATTTGGTTTTTAACAAGGGCAACAAGTTCCCAGCAGACATTCATATCCACTCCGATAAACAAAGTTGCAGGACAGTACCTCGCTTAAAATTCATTCGCAATTACATTTTACTGTAGTTTTAATCGATTTGAAAGAGCAAAGTGAAATCTTCTTTTTTTCTTATTATTTTACTCAATGAATGAAAATAATTCAATTATAGGTCTACCAGGATCTGATGGTAAAAAGGGGAAAAAAATTGCCGCTAGCAATACTGGGGAAAATTGGAATAAAACGTTTTCATACTTTTTTTTTCCTTATTTATAATTTATTGATAAGGATAATTTTTGTTAAATTAATAATAATAATAAAACAATAATTCTTGCTTGCGATCGAAGAGGTTCTTCGACATTTTCACCACTTTTTAAAGGAAATTTGAAGCCAAACGAAAAATAATTCCTCGAAATTTCAGTTGACAGATGACATTTTGTTTGTTGCCATATGAAAATCGCTATTTTTTAAAAAAAATTTGCCATCAGATCCTGGTAGACCTATAAATACATCGATCTAAATTTAAAATATACCATAGTTAAGAAAACTTAACGCACTAAGAAAATAGAGACTTATCGTTGTCAACTAGCTTAGCCCTTTGACCAATTATATCGAAGCAAAATCAAGAGTCGTATTCATATTGACCAACGACATTTACACTGTTCATAGCGTTTAAATTAATCTGTTCTGTACGTGTATTTATAAAAATAGTTTATATATTAATATAGCTAGTTATAAAACTAGCGATAGGATTTTGATAAAATATTAATTTGGAGTTTATGTGCAATTTCACGTGTAATAAAAACTACTTTTTATCTTTTTATAACTGACGTTATTTTTCTACAAATATAACTACGACTTTCTGAGATTATGTTTCATACGATGACAAAATCAGCATGTGACATACACCGAGTGCAAGTCGGCCTGTAATTTGATTTGTGTGAAACTTTTGTTTACTTCCCCAAATGACTGCGGTGTAAAAATTGATTTAACGTCGATAAACACCGACGATCTACGTAAGATTGCCAGTGTAGGCTGGATGAGGATAGCGGAAAACCGGAATGTCTGGCGCGGAGTTAGGGAGGCCTACGTCCTAGCAGTGGCCTGTGATAGGCTGAAATGAGAAATTGGTTTAACTATTTCTCTTTAAATTGTTAATTCTAACTTCAACTAAATTTATTAGTTTTCTATATACGTATTTAAATATAAGCATTGTCAATTCGAGAATACTCAACAGCAGATTGTGATATATAGTGGACGTGTAGTTTTACGATTAATAAACAATACCACCAGACGTTCGCAAGTTTTAAACTGGGCTGTTAGCGATGATTTTTTAATTTGGAAAAATTTTGCACATATATAAATTTCGTTACACGATCTGCGTTTTGATTGATTAATTTATTGATTTAGCCTGTAAAATTCCACTATCAAGCACATATTACTTTTTTCGTATATGAGAAGGGTAGGATAATATTTTGCCAAATCTGCACGTTTGAGAAGACATTATTGTAACAACATTCATCAATTCACAATTGTATGGTGTGATGAATTGAACTCCTTTTCCTTCACAGCACAAAAGGCTTACCAGAAACAGCCGTTACATTATGTCACACATTTGACTAAATGGAGACTGACTGACTAAAGAGGCTGGAGAAGATTTTTTTTACATTTAGTTGAAAAGAAAAAAAAATAAGTAACAGAAATTAACACTTTAAAACTTATTTTGATACAAACAGATCCTTGAATTCAATAATGTTTTCCACATACTTAAAACATTTCAAACAGCCTTCAGGCGATATACGTAAAGAAGGTTATTCCTTCTTTATGGCCATGCCAAACACCTTATAACTAATAAATGGACAGATACGGAATAAATCTATGTATATTTTTCTTTTTAACAGTGTTCACTACTAAAATGTAAAATAATGAACTATATATAGTCAGTATATATATATCATATAAGGAGAATTCAGAAGCACATCTTGATACATTCTGTTCTGTTCTGTAATAGCGCTGAAACTATTGAATAAATTTAAATGAAACTTGGTACGAAGTCACGGGTATAGCTAGTTATTATAATAAAATTGAATTAGTTTATTTACGGACTGATCTCAAATTACACGTCTAACATGAACAGGTTTATAAGCAATATAACATCACGCGACATCTTAAAAGTACGAAAACCAAAATAAAAAATATAAAAATGGTAAAAAAAAAAACAAAACAAGGATTAAAAATGTGACGAGGTAAAGTTGCAAGGTATTTTTTAATAATAATAATATATTTTTTTTTATGTAATTTTCAATACAATAATTTTCATTTTAAGTCAATTGTGTAATTACACATCCCTCTCCTATATAAAGAAAGACGCCTCTCCCCAGCTGTGGGATGTTACAGGCTGAATCTTGACGTAATTACAAATAAATAAATACAAATAAATTTTTAAATAATAATATAAATACAATTTAATTTTTGGACATCTCTTATTTCCTCTTTAGTAACAAAACGTTTAAAAATTCGCAATTATTATTCTGAAAAACGTAATAGAAAATGACTGAATGTTCATTTATTTTTCAGAGTATTTTATTAACTTCCTTTTTAGTTGTTACAGAGGACATTTTCATCTGGGTATATTATAATTTATATATATCGGAGCCATAGCCTTATACGACCGGGTAAGGATGACCGGATATTTTAATTAAATATAAAAATAAAATAACATAAAATACTACACTTACAACAAGTGAACCATTGGTAAAAATTAAAATAGGTTAATTTCATGAGAAATAATATTTTTACAAATATTGTGAAAAAATATTTTAAACTGACTTCATTTAAATCGAAACGTCATACAACGTAGGTAGACGAAAAAATAGTCAAGTAAATACACATTATCAAAGATTATTCTAAAAGTTGTCATCAGATCTCGATGAAATTTAAATGTGACCACATAATAAATAAATATTGGCTTTCGATTAAATTAAAAATCATCAAAATCGGTCCACCCACTAAAAAGTTATGCAGATTTTCGAAGGAAAACCTCGATTTCTCTGGTATCTGATCCTGGTTTCCTTATCATGGTACCACACTTAGGATATTTCTTTTCCAATAAAAAAAAGAATTATCAAAATTGGTTCATAAACGACGAATTTATCCCCGAATATATGTACTTACGTAAAAAAATATATATATTTATCGGTCAAATTGAGTAACCTCCTCCTTTTTTGAAGTCGGTTAAAAAAGGGACAACAGCTCTAGTTTAGTGGTGCGTGTACCGTATAGCCACTTAAGCACCGGCGGTTTGCGATTCGATTCCCGCTCGTAACGGATATTTGTATAAATATTTGTTTCCAGTTTAGAATCTGTCCTCGTGAGTCTTCTCGCCATACCTCGGAGAACAGGTTAAGCTGTCGGTCCCGGTTGTTATCATTGACATCTACTAGCGATTGTTACTTATTATACTACGGAATATATCGACCAACCCACAGTGGAGCACCGTGGTGGATTAAGCTCAGACCCTTCTTCTACATGGAGAAAGAAGACTATACTACTAGACTCACGCAAATTATTATTAATTTTATGTTGAATTTCTGTTAATTGAAACCCTCCCGATGTCACACCAAACAAGCCGGTTCTCCACAGTTCTCATCCAGACGACGTAAAACGTTGGTCCAGCGGGCGTCCCACATTGTCAGTGCCAACATGCAGTCTCCACTCCAGGACACGTCTGCTCCAATGGCCATCGGTCCTACGATAGAGGTGACCAGCCCACAGTCACTTCAACTTGCTTATTCGACAAGCTGTGTCGGTTACTTTCGTTCTCTTTCGAATAGTCTTATTTATGATTCTATCTTTGAGAGAGACCCCAATCATAGGCAGTTCCATTGCACGTTGAGTGAATTTAAACTTGTTGACTAGTCCCTTCAACATAGCCCACACTCCCATTGTATTTCAAAACAGGCAGGACGCATTGCTCGAAGACTTTTGTCTTCAAACATCGCGGAATCTTCGAATCTGCTAAACGCCCAACCCAACCAAATCCTCCTATCGGCTTCCTTCTTGAATTTGCTTCGGCCTAGTTGAATTCTATGGCCTAGATAGACATAATCCTGAACAACATCCAGGAGGGTGCTATCGACCATTAACGGTACCGGTATACTCGGTATGATTTGGTTGTTTAACATAGGTCACTTTCGTTTTATCCAAGTTCTTACTGAAATTGACTCGTCGGGAGGACTCATTTCATACTAGGTAGGTACTAAATAAACTTAATAACTATTTTTAAATATTTGAAATAACATAAAAATTTTGTATGTTTTTTTTTTCGTCTATTAAAATTGACTTTTAAATTAAGATAAAATTAAATATAAATATAATTATTAATTAGAATACTTATTAATATTATTTTATAAGTAATTATTTATTAGATTTAAGTTGCCTTTATTTTTTATTAAAACCTAAGTTATGGTTAGGATTTTCCGAAAAAGTTGTTTCATTCTAATGAATAAAAATTAACTTTTTATGCAACAGTTGGAATAAAAATATATTAAATAGAAGATAAAATGTTTTACTAACATAGAATAAAACTTTAAAAGAAATAAAAATGTAAAATAAAATATTATTTTGTCCAGAATTATAAGTCTGACCGAACTGGTATACTATCGCAAGGTCATGTAGTGCCAGCGGACACTGTTTTTTTTTTCAAACATTAATTTTAAATAAATATTTATATCATAATAGTCTTACAATTTTAATAAACCAGAATGATCGAATCACTAACGCAAATGCAGTAGTAATGACAAACAACAAACACTTGCAAAAATTGTCGTATTGCTAGACTCTTAATTTATCTTCAAAGATAAAGAAGTCACCAATGACCAGCAATGATTTAGAAGTCTAAAATAATGTCATAGAAAAATAACAACTCCAGAACAAAAAAAATAAATTATAGGTATTTACATGCCGTTTGATGAAGAAAGAAGGCGCAAAACTTTTTGTTATTTTAAATGCACTTTATTGAAGAAACAACTTTCAGTGACAACTACTATAATCTAAAATAGGAACTAAACAAGACCTTCACTCATCTGCTTAATGGATAAAAATTAAATAATTATCTTCTTTAGTTTGTTATCATTATTTTATCTTTAGATAATTAATAATCATTAGTTTATCATAACAATCATTAGTTTATCTTTAGATAAATCGCGAAAAAATTGGCTGGAAAATTCCTGGCCAGGTTAAATTATATTATTCCGCAATCGTCATTCAAACCAGACTTTTAGCAAACAGTCCTATGTAAGTATTCGCGATGAAACAGCGCTGATTTTGATGTTAGATTTATTTCTTAAACATGTAGGTGAAAACAAGTAGATCAATATATATTAGTATACCTGTTTATACCGGCCACCAGCAGTTACGCCAGGAAAATAATAGACAACCCAAAGTATTATATAAAAGTAAATTTTTCAATTATGAACCTAAATATAGTCTGGCCAGATATTTTTCAGTCAACCCTTTCGCAATTTTATTTTAATATACTAAAATAAATATAAAATAATTTTCATCGGGTGAAATTCGTTGTCTCTAGTTCGGATCCCCTACTATATATATCAGTCTCAGAATAGAGATTTTTTTTATAGTAGTCAGATAACTATATATATATATATATATATATATATATTCTTCATTGAAACATTTAATCAATGCACAATTTTTACATCTTTCTTTGTTTCAACTAGTGGTCGCCAGTGGTCGAAATTCGACCATTATTAATTTAAATTATAAGTTTGAACATTTCTGTTATCAAAGACTACACTTCTACAATAATAAACTAAAGAGTATATATGCGTGTATGTGTCAAATATATGTAGTAGTGTAATTTTTTATATATATATTTAATGTATTTTTTTTGCATAGTTAAAAAAAAGTAATGCATTCTCCACTCCTTCTCTATATGAACTATATGTGTGCAAAATACCATAATTTCTCCGTCCGCGCAATTTTCGTAAAAAAGGGGTACAAAGTTTTCGCTTCACGTATTATCTATCTTATCTTATATACAAAATTCTCGTGTCACAATGTTAGTTACCATACTCCTCCGAAACCGAACCGGACAGATTTTTATAAAATCTTGTGGGCATATCAGGTAGGTCTGAGAATCGGCCAACATTTATTTTTCTTACCCCTAAGTTATAGGGGGGGGGGGGATTAAGGCGGTTAATACGCTTACGCTTCAGCCTGTAATATCCCACTGTTGGGCATAGGCCTCTTTCCCCATGTACAAGAAGGATCAGAACCTAATCCACCACGCTGCTCCAATGCGAGTTGGCGGATATATTCCCTGCCGTAAGTAACTATCAGGTGTACATGACAACAACCGGGACCAACGGCTTAACGTGCTCTCCGAGGCACGGTGGGGAGACCCATAAGGACTGCACAAACACCCAGACCACGGCAAACATCTGTATGACCAATACAAATGTTTGTCATGTTCGGGGATCGAACCCGCAAATGCCAGCGCAACAGCCTCAAACCAGTGCAGTGCCCGTTGCGCTAACGCGGCGTCAATATATCAATAGTCAATATAGATAAATAATCTATCTTTATTTATATGTCAATAGTCAATATAGATAAATAATCTATCTATATTTATAAAATTTCGTGTCATGATGTATGTTAGAGATAAACTTCGAAACGCATTGTAATTTGGTCCAACTTGGTAGATATTCCACCTTTATCAACCCCGTATTGTGCACTCCTTCTCTATATAAACAATAAGTGTGAGAAATTTTATACTCCTCCGTCCGCGCAATTTTCGTAAAAAGGGGTATAAAGTTTTTGCTTCACGTATTAATATAGAGATAATAAATACAAGTGCTTTAAGTCCTCCTTGAATATAGAAACTTTTGATTTTGACTTCTATGATAAAAAAAGAACAAGTAAAAATCACAATCAATGAATTGAATCATAGTAGGTACTGACTCTTTTTTTTTTTTATTCTTTTATTGATTTTAGGGACTTTTGTCCTACAAGGACACGCCAGTCCCATTGTAACTTTTACATAATAATCGTAACACGCACAAAAAAAAAAACTTAAACAAAAATACCTCAATTACTAAAACCTAGTTACATAAATCAACAAGGATAACTTATAAAAATCAGAAATCATTCTAGCAGATTCTGATAAGGGATTCAATAGAATACTTTGCACTGCCCCAACATGAACGAACAAAGTTTTAAATTCCTAAACAATACTTGTCTCTGAGTCTGCAATTTGACACATTCCATCAACAAGTGGTATAAATCTTCTTTAATTCCACGTGTATCACAATTAGGAGAGACAATTTTTTTTATAAGGCATCCAAAACTCTTTGACGGAATATGTCCCGAAATAAGACGACTGAACTATTGTAATATACAATCTATTTACTATTTATTCTAGGTACTGACTCTTATTTAATAAGATATCGTGTGAAATATTTCGTGATTCTATAAATCGACTAGACGTTTCATACGGCTTCACGCGCATTGGGCTTCCTTGCTAGATTACGTATGAAATCGACGCATTTTGTTACTACTGTACTTTTAAGAGTCTTAGTGTGATTTTCTATTCATACTAAGCTTATTGCGTGATTTTCAATTAAATTAGATCGACACTCAAATGTGTTATTTATAAAGCAGCTTATGTATAGGTATAAAAACTAGCTTACCTGGCAAACTTCGTACTGCAATATTTTTTTCTGAATATGTCGATTGTTTGGTTATTTTTATTCAAAAAAAGAAGTGTCGTATTTTGTGTTGTCATTCAAAAGTTATACGCGTACATACATTTTGGCGATTCAACTTTTACTAGTTGTGCCCGCAACTTCGTTCGAATTTAACAAAAAAGTTATTGTTCAGTTTGCAAAGTTATAAAATAAATAAATTTCTAAAATAAAAGTAGCCTAAGTTACTCCTTACTACATCAGCTATCCGCCAGTGAAATTCCCGTTAAAATCGGTTCAGCCATTTCAGAGGTTAGCCGGAACAAACAGACAGACAAACAAAAATTGTAAAAAATGTCATCCATATATATGCATTTAGTATAAAGCGGTTATTTCAATATTACAAAGAGATACTCCAATTTTATTTATTTGTATAGATAGGATAGATATTGACTAAAATCATCATTATAATATCAACATATAACAGAAGCATTGTCATTAATTCCACGTTTATTTAGAACAACGATGTACCAACTTTTATATGTGAATGTGTGCTGTTTACACCTATATATATGGATTATTCTCAAGCTTTTAAGCCTTCTTTAAGTTAAAGCAAAATTGTAATTCGTTTGTAAATAGCGTGTCCCACCAGGCGGCCGGTGTCGACCGCGTTCGGTTCCGCACAATTAATCCCAAATAACGAACGGCAACACGACGCCTGCGCCCGCGCAGATCTCTCCAATTAGTAAGCCCTTCGGTTGCCAGGCTGACCAACAGGGCTGAATTAAGCCATCTACAGACCATAGGCAATGTAAGAAGACTTGAACACCCTCTAGTCTTAACTAAACATTATAAAAACCTGTGTAGGTACTAAAACTAAATTAATTTTTACTAAGAAATCAAACTAATTTATGAATTCTTAATTTCTTATAAAAATAACATAATTCAATTACAAAAGAAACAATTTAACTTCAAGTCGAACTTTGGGGGTACATATGCAACAATCTGATTATTTGCTAAGAAATTTCTAAATATATAAATATACTAGCTGACCTAGCGAACTTCCTATCGCCTTATTTTTTTCTTAATTTCGATAATTACATATATCAAAATAAAATATAGCCTATATTTTAAATTGGATCTAACGACACACGGTGTGCAAATTTGATTTAAATCGGTTAAGTAGTTTAGGAGTCCATAGTGGACAAAGAATTTGACGCGTAAATATATATATTTAATTAGAAAGAAAATGAGATTAAATCCTTATAAAACAAATTTACAGAATATAATAGAAGCTTAGACTTCTACTTAAGTATATTCTGAGAAATCGGGGAATCTGGCGAAACTATGGGCAGCCTTTGTAGAGGATCCGGCCCTGCGGGCCACTGTTTTATTGTACTTCGAAGAAAGGTAAACCTAGATCCAAACGACTTTGACATTCAATACTGTCTGACTAAAAAAGCTCAGCTGTTTTAAAAATATACCCAAGTATTTGCACAATTTGAAGGTCCAATTTTTTGTGTTTACCACTAAAAAAATGTTTTTATGTTTATTGATTATAGTTAGAACCTAAATTTTTCGTATCATTCTCTTCGTGTCATTTGCCAAAACGATGTCTGGTAGAGATCGCTCTATTAGCGATAAAACCACCTACCGCACCTACATATGTTATTGTTCTATTCTTTTGTTAACCGACTTCCAAAAAAGGAGGATGTTCTCAATTCGACTGTATATTTTTTTTTTTTTTTATGTATGTTACATCAGAACTTTTGACTGGGTGGAGCGATTTCGACAAATTTTCTTTTAATCGAAAGGTGGTGTATGCCAATTGGTCCCATTTAAATTTATTTGAGATCTAACAACTACTTTTCGAGCTATATCTAATAATGCGTTTTAACTTGACGCTTTTTTCGTCGACCTACGTCGTATTATACCGCATAACTTTCTACTGGATGTACCGATTTTGATAATTCTTTTTTTGTTGGAAAGGAGATATCCCAAGTTTAGTGCCATGATAAGGAAACCAGGATCTGATGATGGGATCCCACAGAAATTGATGGAAATTCTTGAAAATCCGCAATAACTTTTTACTGGGTGTACCGATTTTAATAATTTTTAATTTAATCGAAAGCTGATGTTTGTCATGTGGTCACATATAAATTTTATTGAGATCTGATAACTACTTTTTGAGTAATCTTTGATAACGCGCAGTTACTTGACTATTTTTTCGTCGATCTACGTTGTATTACTCGTCGATGTAATTGAAGTCGGTTTTTTTTCGTTTGCGAGCAAACACAATTATTTTATTTATTTTTTGTGCACAATATTTGTAAGAACTTTTTTGTGATTAATAAGTCAAAATATTTAAATTATTTTATAGTCATAGATTTAAAAATATTTTTATGTATATCTATTATTTAAAAATAACATCAAAACAAAAAAAAAACACAAGTCATATTGAATATCTACTGTTTCGGCATAGTGGTGGGAGAAATCACCTTAATGTCAATTGTCGTGGGTAGGTTCAATTCCCATTCAGGAAAAATATTTACATTAATATAAATTTTAGTTTCTGATATGGGTGTATGTGGTTTGTTGTCGTATTTTGACGAGCTCGTAAAGCATTCTGAACTCAACGCGTATATTTTAGTATAGACACCAAATGGGTATTTACTTATCGTATTGACATGGTCCGCTAACTAACAGCGAAGCAGCGTGGCGGATTAAGTTTACTTACGTGGAGAGAAGGACCAGTAGACCTTCTATAATTCACATATCATCATGATAATAGATACAGCTTTAATCGTTATAGACGTTGGTTGTAGTATCAGGCATATTGGATTTCAATATTTGTCATATAATTATGTTAAATGTTTATATAGTGTCTGCTCTGCTCCTAAGAGTGATAGTTATGATTTATTAATTATATTTACTCGGCACCTTTGTTAAGAAAAAACTACATTAAATTAATATGCTATATAATTGCTTTCTGCTCCGAGGGTTGTGGGTTCGATTCCCACCCCGAGTCTGGGTGTAATATAAATATTTATTTATATATTTATATATGTATTATTTATAAGTATGTTTATCAAAAAAAATGTAGCTATATACCAGTCGGCTGTAACCTATAACACAAGCATTAAGTTGCTTACTTTAGGAACAGACGACCGTGTTTGTATTGTGTATAAAAAAAAAATTCTTATTGAAATACCCGCGGATACACAGCACAAACACAAACGCCCAGACCACAACAAACATCTGCACGCCCTGCACAAACATTTGTCATGTGCGGGATCAAACTCGCGATGGCTACCGCCCCCAACCACTTGGAATGATCACTAAGCAATGATTTAATTACACACAAGTCAGTACAAAGTTGGTGAGGCCTATGTCCAGGAGTGGACTGACTGACTGACAGTACAAAGTACAACTGTATTTATTTTCAATATTTTATTCTTTATTGCAATAAATGAAAATGTATACACAACTACTTAATGAATTGTTTTAATGATTGTGAGAAAAGAGGCTTCGATCCTAATATCTTATATATAAAATTCTCGTATCACAATGTTAGTTACCATACTCCTCCAAAATGGCTGGACCGATTTTTATGAAATTTTGTGTGCATATCGGGTATAGGTCTGAGAATCGGGCAACATCTATTTTTCAAACTCCTAAGTTACAGGGGGGGGGGAGATTAAGGAGGTTAATAATATATATGGCAAAACAACGCTTGCTGTGTTCGCTAGTAAATGATCTTTTTATCTTTATATTAATCCAGACATACCTACGTGTAAATACTAATATTTTCACAAAGCATCACAGCTTAATATTTACACAAATATAAAATAACGAATAAAACGTACAATAAATGAAATTTTTAATTTAAAATTTCTTAATTTTTTACTAGAAATGTAATTTATAAGAATTTTTAAATGTATAAAAACAAAAATATCAAGCGGTAGATTAGTTATATTAGTAGGTATATATATAATTAAAAACATTATGTGCTTAAAAGACCATCGAGTGATTAGGGACGAACATTTTCTATATACTCGTAAGAGTCTACTATATATACTACTAGAACTAATTATATTGATAACCCTTTACAAGCCCGTAAAAAAAATTAAAGAATTTTGTATCTGCGACTAGAACAAAATATATGTGGAATATTTTGCTGCATCGTAGCGACTTCCACGACAATGTTTGGTGACATTGACATAATCTATATATTAATACGTAAAGCAAAACTTAATACCCCTTTTTACGAAAATTACGAAGACGGAGGAGTATGAAATTTCGTACACTTATAGTTTATATAGAGGAGTGCTGAATGCTAATATTTTTTTTTAAATTATGCATAAAAATGTATTAAATAAATCAATATAAAAAACATTACACATACTACCATGTATTTGACACACACCAGCATATTATACTATTTTGTTGATTGTCAACCTGTAGTCAAATTGAAAAATTAAAAAAAAAGTTCTTTATTTTCATAATTTTTTTATTTTTTAAAATTTAAAATGTAATTTAAGGTCGAATTTCGACCGCTGGGCGACCACTAGTTAATGTAAAATGAAATAGGCTTAAATCGATAACAAAGCATGTCATTTTGTAATGATTTTTATTTTTTATATATGTTTTTGTTATAGTTCTATCATTTTTTTCTTAAATTTTTCTTTAGATTTAAATTATTCTTATGTCCATAATTAGATATCTTGATCTCTTAATTTTGAAGTTTTTATGTCATTATTTTCAGCAACTCCATAATGTTATTATTTGTGCCAAGTCAACTGGTAAATGTATCTTACTTAAATTTATTTTTAATAAATATTAAAACTGTATGTCTTCCTAATAAACATAAATAAAATAAATTATCCTGGTACTAATTTATACACAAAGCAATTTAATTTTCCGCTACAATACTTCAATCATGGCAAATTAAAAGGTTCATTTTGAGATAAGGCTTTTCTACATTATACGCTTAATATTTATTAAATAATAAAGAAAAACTATATTTAAAAAATATATATTTTACAATAATAAAAATATATGCTTCTCGTTAATTTTCCGAATCGAACGGTTACTTTTCCGTTCCGACGGATTTTTTTAAACCATTACAATTGTTTATTTGTATTCAATTGTGATAGAACTTACTTTGGGTTTGTTAAATTACAATACGGTATATTATTAAGGGAAGAAGAACTTAAAGGGACAATTAAACGAATTATCTTGACTTACCTAGTCTAGATGGACAAGTAAATTTTTGGAACGTGATGCTCTATCATAAATCTAATTTAATTTTGACTTCTAACGTAAATTACGGTGTGTTAATAAATTTTTTTTTTGTTTTATTTAACAAAAAAAATAAACATGACTCTAAAACAATTACTCTAAAAAAGCCGTATATTCTGAAGTGTTTTAATATTTTAGTACATATTAAATATAAGATTATCTCTATTTTTTAAAATAGCTTTACATAGCTTATATGATACGGATTTTTTTTCAATAACCTACTTATTTTTAAGTAGGTGTTAAACATTAAACATAAAGTTTTTGATAATTTAGAGAAATGAAAATAAAACTACTTTCACTAAGCAGATTTTGTATGATGAAAAACACTGAAAACCATCCAACCTGTAATTTCCAGTTTTAGGCCTATCTTACCGAGAAATGGCGGCGACCTCGCGAGCGGACTGCGCGGCTGCTCCGCGTTGCGAGCCATGATGGCCGCGATGGAGAAGTCCGTCGCTCGGGTCTTGCCCTCCTCCGCCACCATCCTGGAAGCCCACCCTTCCACATCCATCAACACTCAGTTCCCCAGTTCCGAAACCACTATTTCATTCCGTCCGACACATCGTCTATCATTTGAATCCGTATGAGCCTATTTCGAATGGTAGAGCACGTAAAGGTTACTGTTTATTAGCACATGTTTGGTATCGCGCGGTAGAGACCGTAGTAGAGTTGTTCGTGTGAGGTGCAGTCACAGACGGTGGCGACGCGGCGGCTGAGCGCGGACTGAGCGCGAGTGTAGAGCGCGCGGGGCGGGGCGGGGCGCGGGGCGGGGCCGCCTCCCCATCCACCACTGGCCGCGCTACCCGCTGTCGCCGCTACCCGCCCGGCACCCGGCGCCCCTGCTCCTAACAATATAGCATTATTATTTAATTTGTATGCCATATCACTTGCTCACTCCCATCGTAATTCATTGTTAGCATTCAATAATACGTACCACATTCCGTTACCAAATTTTAAATGTTTCGTTTTCGTCTCCGATTATTAAGCACATTACACGATATTTTACGCTGTATATAATTACGTTTAAAAAATTGAAATATTACTTCCTTTTGGTAATTACGTGTAATGATATTTGCATAAATTAATGATTTAAAGTAGGAATGCGAAGATAATGTGAATTATAAACAGCGAGCCGCCCATTAAAACAGATCACGAGACTAGAACGAGAGGGCGCTAGTTTATGACGTCCAGTGGGCGGCGGCTAGAGTGAGATAACATTATGATGATTATTCTGTTACAGAAGATGTGCGTGGTGTTTACTTGTGTCTCGGAGAAAACAAACAACATCAAAAACAACTTTAACGATACTAAGAAGTCAAATAACAATATACCTGAGGTAGGTTTTACTAGTTATATGTTTTTAATTACGATTAAATTTATTACTTCTGCATAACCGTCAAATATTATTTTTCTCGGCCTGAAAAAATGTCGCATAAGTGAAATATTAATATTAACTGCCACATACAACTAAAGAACTGCATCTAGAAACGAATTATTTTTCTCTAAAATGTTTTTCATTGTAAATTACAGCCGTGCTTAGTACGCGTTCACAAAAATTATCATGCGGTATGAGTCTATCAAAGTAGCTCGTCTATTTAAATAAAGTCAAATTAATAAATAAGCAAGGATTTTTTTTAAATCTGTTACACCGATACGACCCCAGTTTGAAGGAACGCAGTTAGGAGTTGAACACGCTGTATATTTGATTTTTTCTAATTTTAAAATTAAAAAACTACATACTAAAAATATTTTAAATTTGTCACGAAAAAGCAAAGACGCTCTTACAAGTTTTCTTGGGATTTACTATTACTTAAATACTATTTTATTAATTTCAATTTTAATAAATAAAATTTTCATTAGATATCGGTACTGGGTACCTATTAAAAACAAACTCCATTTACACAGCATTTCTTATACACATAGGACTCTACAATATGACTCTACCACATACTAAACTGACTATTACGCTAAGTCATTTTAAAAATATATTGTTATTTAGGTGTATTGAAACACTAAAAATGTATATTTACAGTATTTAAAGGAAAAAAATAACGTTTTACTGCACTCAATGGTTATGAAACGTAAGTAGGTACATAGGTATATAAAAATATACAATTAATATTAACAAGAAATATGGCATTGCTTTACAATGTTGCGGTCTTTTACAGATAATTAAGCACAAACTCATTAAATTTTAGCTTTTAAATTCAAACTGTAAATCGTTTTAATATGTACATACTACGTAGCATTTTTAAAATATGGCTTATTCCACTACTTTAATTAACCGTTTTTAATTACTTAATAAAAATATGAAGTTTTATGTTCCATATTTGAACATTAATAATATTTTTGTAAATTAAATTATCCCTCGTCTCATTACTTAAAAAGATTACCCGCGAATAATTAAGAAGATTTTACGACGCAACAGATAATAAACATAACGTAAACGTCTAAATAAAAAAAATATTAACTATATTTATAATATTATAATAACCATAATAAATATAAAAAAACGTCACATCTTTTCCTTTTTTTATAATATGAACGTACCAAGCGCTTAATAATTCATAGTGTTTTAACAAAATAGAGAACGCAGCGTCACTTCAGAACGTTCATGTATTAGGCATACAAACCGTGAGATATTGCCTTCATCGGCTGACATTATGACTACTGGCAAATCTCTGGTCTCCAGTACCAGAGCCGGCTTAGACGGAGAAATTGAAAAACTAATTACATATTGAAAACCGTATAAAACTGTAAATACTTTTGATAGCTAAATACCGTCAACGAACCTAGCTCTACTACTTCAATAGGCAAAGGTCAGTCAATATACTCGCATAGAAAAAATTTATTTGCTCGCAAATGAAAAAAAACCAATTTTAATTACAAGGACCAGTAATACAACGTATGTATACGAAAAAACTGTCAATCAAATGCGCATTATTAGAGATAACTCAAAAAATACTTATAAGATATTGATTAAATTTATATAAAATCACATGTGCTGTGTGGCTACGGCACTAAAGAATTTAGCCACCCCGTCTCTTCCCGTGGGTGTCGTAAGAGGCGACTAAGGGATAACAAGGTTCCACAACCACCTTGGAACTTAAAAAGCCGACCGATGGCGGGATAACCATCCAACTGCTGTCTTCGGTGCGACAAAGCCAGTACTGCGGTCACCAACCCGCCTGCCCAGCGTGGTGACTATGGGCAAAACACATGAGTTCACGCCATTTTTTGGCGCGAACTTGTGGAGGCATATGTCCAGCAGTGGACTGTATATGCTGTAATGATGAAAATCACATGACAAGAACTACCTTTCGATTAAAAAAACAATCATCGAAATCGGTCAACCCATCAAAAAGTTCTGAGGTAACATATATTTAAAAAAATTACAGTAGAAAATACATTTTAAAATTATTAAAATTCAAATAATTACGTTAAGCAATAAAAAGGACGACGGGTTATTGACACTTAAATGTAAAAAAAAATCATACAAATTTCCATCACCGTTTCAGTGATCGATTTCAATGTCATTTTTCTGATAAGTACACCACTTGGTACGGCCCTGTCTTAGCAGCATCTATTTCGTTTCTAAACAAAAACCTACTTTATCCTATCGATATAGAGTCGCGCTGTCTCAAAACTCTCAAATGTTCGCATTATTCATAAAAATATTAAAAACGTTATCTTCAAGCTATAGGTACTCTTGCTAAGTTAAAAAGTATTATGAGCCACTCCGCTGTTTTCCAATTTGTCGGAATGGCTTCTGAGCTTTATGACAATATGAAATTAATAGTAAATGTAAATGTTCATCAGTTTTCATTTTAATTTATTGTTATAATCATATTTTATACTTTCACAAATAATAATATTTAATGTGGAAACTTTCCGAGTTTGTGTTATAGGTGTATAATTTAATTTTTTTATTTTGTTTTACTGTACTGTATATACTAGTGTTTGTTAAAATATTTTTTTTTATTAATTAGAAATGATTCATTTACCGTTAAATGGTCTCTATTTTATTTATTTTATTTACCTATTTACGTATATATTATAGTTTGTTGCCGTAAAACCTATTTTTACCAATGTAAAAAATATTTAGTATTTACTCAACTTATGTGAGTCAAAAAGTAGGAAGACATATCTTTTGATAAGAAATAAATATAATTAAAGGAAATTGATTCAATTGAATTTTTTTGCAATAAAATTAGTGTTTTAATGGCATTGCCCTAGAGTAATATACCATATGACCTGAAATGACTCTTTAAAAAGGTATACACAACAAGGCAATAAGATGGGTAGTTAGGCATATTACCTATACAAGAGGTCAAGTTTCTTAATAAGGATAGTAAAACTGTTTTTTCTCCACTACTTTTCGTAGATGTTAAATTCATTTTCTTTATTCTTATCATCCCACTGGGAAGCCTTATCTGCTTGAGCGTCTTTTATATTTCTTAATATTTCTTTTAGCCCTTAATATAATCATAATAATGTCTAAAGCGAGCGCCATCCTTTTCACTTTTCCGTAATTTTTCTCAAAAGCCGTAAAATATTGTGATTTTTACTACAACTTTATAAAACTGTCAAACTTTGTAACGTAATTTTTAAGTGTAAAAATTATATGAGTACATATTTTTCTAGCGATAAGTAAATAACAAATTAAAATCAATAATTAATAATAAGTAGGTATCAAAGTTAGAAAGAGTTTCTTTTAACTACTTTTATAACTGTACCTAGTATTCATTTCAATTAAATGTATAATTGATGTTATTTTCTATTGAAATGTTCTTAAGAAACACCAATTAGGAAATAGACATATATAATACAAAAATTAAAAATTATTACCATCTAACAGTAATTAAAATTTATAATTTAATAATAAATTAAATAGGAGTAACAGCCGCCATACAAAATCAAATAAACTATTTCTCACGATTCGAAGCCCGATTTTATTAAGCGAAAATCTTGTAAAACCAGTCACAATATTGTATAACAAACCGGAACTCATAATTCAATTGAGAGTCAACGAGGCTATAAAAAGTAGGAAATAGCGTAAGAATGGGTGTCGTGGTGGTACACAAAGGACGATATTGTACGGTTTTTACGGAATCACGTAAAAGCGCAAAGGACGGCGCTCGTTTTAGAAATATGTCGGTGTATAAGTAACAAATATTTGCTCGGCGGAACACGTGGCGGCCACACAGGACGCCATCTTGAGTGTATTGTGCAATTGTAAGCCTCATATAAATTATAGTTTTTATAGTAGTTAGTTATATGGGTGACAATGCCTTTTTAACGTAGTTTTGTGTTTTTTTTTTTTACCAAACATTTAAATTGCTTCGAAACTGAGAATATAATTATTTAGGCTTTCATGGCTATTTCACTTTGAACCCGATATTTCGGCGACAAGTCGGTAAAAGTCATGGGCAACTCAACGACAATCGCGGCGTCTTGTAAAAGTAAAAAAGAGAACAGATTTTTTTTCTATTATTTTATTTTTAATATAATAAGGGAATATTCAGAAAACTATAGACCTTAGTACTATAAAAAAAGAGAATAAACCAATAAACAGTTTAAAATGCAAGAGCAATCGATTTAGCAGCACTTGGTCACACCGAGCGTGAAATGAACTGACGAGTGTGCCTCTGAAATCAATTTCGTACGAACGTACTGTGACCGGGGTGGATTTGCGCTCGCCTTTATTTCATTATACTTGTTAATCTCTTTTAATTGGAAACAATAAAATAATTTCATTCATATAAAACTCCTTTGTTTACTTTTTCAATAAAAATGAATTTCCGTATTGATAACAAGTATATACACTGTAAATTCGTAATGTCGTACATATATCTAGTTAATAGATAAAACATTACTACCAAATAGTGATAGTTTGATTTATTATTGTAATTGAAAATACTAACTATTCATTTTGATTAGCAAACCTACTTAATGCTTATAAACATAAATAATAAAAAAAGGCTTTTATTTCTTGCGTCATTTCATATTATAATTTAATATCCCTACCTTATAAACATATTATATTTTAATATACATAATGTTAATTATAGGTACATCAAAGTCCAAAGATATATTTTAAGCTGGCAAACTTATGTATAACTGATTACTAAACAAATAATACTGGCCGCAATACCAGTTTTTGATATAAAAAAATAAAGTCAAGTTATAAAAGTTTGAATAAATAATAAGTAAAACATAAAAAGGCAGCATCAACGAGAGGGGCAACAAATCGCGCGCATTATACCTACATGACAAATGTAATGCTCGGTGTCGGGTTGCGGCCACCCGTGCGACGGATTAGCTCCTTACAGTTACACTTACAGCCCGTACGAGTCGGGACGACATTACACGCCGATAATTATATCGGCAGCACTATCATTACACGTAATTACACGTAATAGCAAAATAAATACGAATTACAATGTAACAAACTTGTTGATATAAAAATAATTACAAACCATAATTTACTCGTTTATTCTTTTACTGCTGTCATTTTTTTTTCGTCTTTACTACGTTCGAGCTTTTTATTTTTTATTGTTTTATTTATACATTCTATATTTATCCAAGTACTAAAATTATACTGATTATTTTGTTCAATGGAAACAAAGTATCGGCTTACTTTCCGTTTGCTCCCCAAATAGAGCGCCCTCTGCCCTTAACGCTTGTCTGCCATCTATACTGCTTCTTAAAATAATTCAATCGTTACATTTATTACACATTATATTTAGAAAACACTAAAATATATTTCGAGAATGTTTTTGTGCCTAATAAGATTAACGAGATATTAATAAAAATATGAATACTTTGTAAATTAACTATTGAGTAATTACATTTGCAGCTTGTGACTACAAAATCTTAAAATTAAGAAACGTGTTGGTTAACACTATTTTCACATCTTACACTGTTTACATACACACCTAACTAAAGACTTAAAGTTTTAGGTTTTATTAGCCCCGAGGTTTCCCACGCGTTAATTTAAGAAAAAATTGCCTACAGCCTTCCTCGTCAAATGGGCAATCAACATATTTTTTTTTAAATTTTAACCAGTAATTACTGACATTAGCACGTTTAAACAAACAAACTTTTCAGCTTTATAATATTAGTATAGTTAATCTCTTAACTATATCTATTAAAAATGCTAAAGTGCTAAGTTTATATACATGTGTAGCAAAAATATATTTAATACCATCAAAACTTTATTTCATTTACTTACTTAGGATTGCTCTATAATAATTGTGTTTGCTCGCCTGCGAAACAAAACCGATTTCAAATTACATTCAACAAGTAATACAACGTAGGTGAACGAAAAATGAGTAAAGTAAATACTCGTTAACAAAGATTACTCAAAAATTATATTTCGATTAAATTTAAATAATGTTCAAATTTAATTTACAATTTTTTTATGAAAAAGAGAGTCCATCGGAATCGATCCACCCAGTAAAAATTTCTGGGTAAAATACATGGACAATAAAATTTAAAAAATCAGTTGAATTGAGGACCTACTCCTTATTTGGAAGTCGGTTAAAAAGTTATTGTTATGTATTCAAATGACGATTGCCAAGCTTTGTGAGGGCGAGTATTGTTGACATAGTAAGTTAATTGAAATTTCTTATAAAAATATATGAATTTACGCCTCTATATTTAATATACTGATGCATAATAAAAATATAAGCATATGTGTAATTGTGTATAATTACTATATGATTCAAATTAAAAAGGTCTAAAATAGACAAGACCCCACACAATTGTAGTAAAACCAAAATAACTAACTATTACGGTGTTATAAGACGCGAACGTTTATATACAAGATTCAATCGATAACAACCCAAGCTCGATCAATCTGAGAAATGGTCGATAATACCTCATTACCAGTAAGCTAGTAGCGGTGGCCTCCACGGCAGCCATTGTTGCGTGGATAAGCTCATTATTTATGTACTATTAGGCACACAATCTGTGCTCAAGTTAACCATTTACATGTAGGTAACTACCGCCCACCTCCACGCCACCGTGAATTTCTAAATAGCCTACGTTTCCTAGAATAGTTAATGTTCAAATTAACTACAAAATTCAGATTGGCGTAATTTATTATGATATAAAAGGTATTTTATAGTTGGTACAGACTAATTAATACATTAAGGCTTTATCCGAAGAAGGTTTACTTTATTTAATACAGAGTAAATGAAATTAAATGCCGCCACATAAAAAGAGACCACAAAGAATTTAAGATTAATACATTTATACACTATATTAATACAATTTCAACTTATTAAAATATTAATGAAACAAAACTGCACCGAAGCGTAGAGCCAGGTAGTTAAAAAACCTCGCGTTGTTAGCGGTAAGCTGTACGCTGTACAATGGTCTCACTACTAACACTCTGGCATAACCCATTGAATAACCTCCAGTTGAGAGTATTTAAGCTTTTATCGAGCAGCAGTCATAAATCTGTGCGCAGACGCACGTAATCCCCGCCCGCGCCCCGCCGCTAGCTATAAACAGAAGTCAACGTGTTGGACTTATAAATCCTGCTCTTAACTATTGTATCTCACGCCACAATAATGAAGTTAGCTCGTTCAGGAAGAATTATTGCACCACGTGGGTGGGCGACGCGGTCGGTGTAAATCCTTAAAAATTATTGTGTACGAATACGACTCTGAACCGATTTTTTGTGTAAGGCGGTAGTCGACAGCCGAGGTCGCGCAGCCGGTGAAAGGTCGCCTGAAAAAACAAGAGATAGTGTCTTAAGCCACACGTCACTCGCCGCGGTGACGAGGTGTCGGGTTGCGGTCGAGATGCTAGCTTCATTAGAATCTTTACGACTATCTTTTAGCACGTTTAACATCCATAAAGTAATAAATAACCATCAGAAGCCGTAACACAGCGTTTACAATTTCTAATGTTTACTAAATTGGCTGCAAATCTATACTAAAAATCAGTAAAAATCGTTAACAGTTTTGAATAGGTTACTTTCTTTGAACCTATAAACAATAATATACCTAAAATCAGTCAATTACACAATTCGTTTTTATAGTAACTGCCCAAAATTTCCTAATTAGTTGATATCATTTTAACAACTTTTATAACAAAACAATGTGTAACAAAACGAAAAATTACTTGTCTTAGAAATGCATAATAGGTCACAGGTAACACGAGGCAGGCTGCGAAGGTGTGGAGAATGAGTGTGAAGCGAGCGTCGAAGAGGCGTGCATAATCGCTCCTATATAAACAAACACTCGTACTCGACACTAAAAAACCGATATACTTCACCAATTTTTTTTTATCTTTAGCTCCAACTTAAAATATATTACTTTTTCTTTAGCACCTTTTGAATCTTTTAGTGCGTTGTCCCCACGTTTATGGGCACAAGGCGTTCGTAAATCATTGTAGTGGAAGTGTACAATCGTAAACAATGCGAGTCCCACAAGGCAGCAGGTCGCTGGCGGTCGCAAGCTGCTCGCCTTACACTAGGAGCCCTAATCGTTATGTTATAACGAATTCCTTATTTCGGACGAGAATTGATTTTTATCAATATCTCATAAGTTACAGCAAAAATGAGTTAAAGTTATTTCAGTAAACAGTAGATATATCTACTTATATAAAGATGTAAATTTCTCTCCGTGTATAATCTTATTGAAGTGAAACTATTACCTGATTGTTTATGAAAATGAATAATAATGAATAATAATGAATAATTATGTTTGCTCGCAAATCTTCAGTTAAATCGATAAGTATCACAACGTAGGTAAACGAAATAATGGTCAAATAAATAGGCATTATTAAAGATAACTCAAAAAGTAGTTATCAGATCTCAATCAAATTTAACACCACATGACAAGCTCCATCTTTCGATTAAAAAAAGAATCATCAAAATCGATCCAATAGGTACTAAGTTGATATAACGCATAGAAAAAAACGAGTGTGCTTAAGACCACACGACTGAAGTAAACCTTCTGCACAATAGGCCTGCACTGGGTCTTAGACATACGAAACGTAGCTGGCTATGAGAAAAGGAGAGAAAAAAATGTGTGCTCCCACCTCTCTCTCTTGCTACCTTCGTCTCACCCGATTACATTTCTCGTAACGCTCTAGTCACGCATTCACTAGCCTACTCTCAAGTCAAGAGTGCGTAAAGAAGTTTTACTTCAAAAACGAGTGCGCTTTAGACCACACGACTGCAGTAAAACTTCTATAGCTCGCAGAAAGAGAGAAAGAAAATGTGTGCCCGCACCTCTTTCTCTTGCCCCTAGAGTAATATACGAAACGTAATTCTCTCTTTCTATCTTCACTAACTTATATCTTCCTCTCAACTTCCATTCGCCTCACCCGACCACATTTTCGTAACGCTCGCGTCACGCATTCACCAGCTTTACTCCGCAAGTCAAGCGTGCGTCAAGAAGCTTAACTTCAAAAACAAACGAATTGAGAACTGCCTCCTTTTTTATGTCGGTTATTAAAGAATAAAATTGTGATATATGTAATATAATATATTATTCATTATTATACTATTTTGCAGTGAATTATAAAATTATGAATTTCGAAAGACGATACAGTGCTTTATTACAATATTTAATAAACTCTTGAAACAAAACAATAAAATTCACACGAATATGTAGGAAGCAGCTTATACGAAAGTTGGGTAATACAGCGAAAGTAGCTTGTGTATTAAGTAATAAAAAGCTTAATTTAGTTTAACAAAGAAATACTTTTTACATCGGGACTAAAAGTGGACGTTACATTACCGATAACAGTTAATCCGAGTCGCGACAGAGCTGTAAATTAAACTTTATATCATTTTTAACGACCGCCTCCAATGGTGTTTTGATTACAGCGGCTGGAGGCGTCGACAACTCGACACATCGATAAGACGACAGTTATCGCGACATACAAAAACGCGCGTTTTATAGCCAAAAAAGCGACTCACACACAGCGTCGCGACCTAGCTCTCCGGACCCTCAGACTTATATTTTTATGTGAATTCTTACACTGCAACACACTTCAATTTTACGAGCATCGATACAGGCTCGACTTGACATTATGGGACATCGTCAATAATTTTTAAGTATCTGCCTAATAGCTCTGTTTTGTAAGACCTTATAAGGTTTCATGTGGCTAATCCAAAAAAACATCGTTTGGATCTAGGTACATACATAAAAACGACTTATTTATGTTTAAACGAATTATAGAATTTTTGAATAGTGGTTTACAATTTTGTTTTGTTTAAACAACGAGTGATTTAACGCTCATTGATATTTTAACGTGCTAAATAAACCGTGAAACGAGACCACAAAAAAAAAGTAAAGAACTACGAGGGATACCAAAAAGAGAGCTATTAATCTCTCATTGTGTGACGTCGTCGAAGCGTTCCGTTTTGTTTGCGGACTCGTCCCGATTTATTCACACCGCCGCCGCTTCAGTACGCTATTGTCCTTAAACGATCGGGTGTGATCATACACAAAGAATATTACAAATGAACCGTAAACAAATGTTTGTACAACATACTTATTTACACAAACCATAAATTCAATCCAACGGCGACGCGAATTTCAACGAAAACCGTATAAATTGTCAAGCAGAGTTAATTTATCTTTGTAACCATAATAATAACTTTAATTTAGCGCGTACAATGTGCCCTGACGACTTTCTATAATTCTTATACCTACAATGCTCAAATATTTAAGCAAATTTTCAAAATAAATAAATAAACGACTAACACTCAGCATCGTTCAAAAAATAAGAATCCTATGTCAGGAGTTTTCCTTAAAAACAGAAAAAAGAATAAGGAATGTAATGAAAAATTGAGTCCATTATATATTGTTAAATATTGTAACCTGTTTCCAAGTTTTATTTTGTTACACAAATGTACATATATAAGTGTGTGTTCTTCGTCTTTTTTATATTATGTAATCAAAAGGTAACAATAAAAATATTTTCTTCTTCAAATGTAACAATAAAATTATGTTTTGAAAATTCTCAGAAAAAAAGTCTATTTGTATTATAAATTCAGTAGCGGCAAATCATAAAGCAATTAATTTCGACGCGTTCAATAGACAACGACAGGTTAAACGCGCGCCTCGAGACCGATCGCTCATCAGCTAAACGTTAGGAATTTGTAAGTTTAAATGTTTCCTTTGTCAAAGCGTCACCGTGATCCCGGGACGATCCCGCGGGACAGCCCGCTTCTCATGCTCGCAATTGACAGCGAGTGACGTGTGACGACCATTGTCATGCTGACATGTTGACACTGTCAAACTTGACTCCTGTTCGGATTTAACATGTAAATACGGAAACACAACCCTCAGTACGAAGCACAATGCTCGGACAAATTAAATAATAGAAAAATAAACTGTGTCCTTCCTAGTACAGCTGTCGTTTGGGGAAATACCGTTAACTATTAAAGCTTTGTCGGTTTTCTGCAAAGATTTCTATAACATTAATTTCTAAAGTTGATAATGTAACAGAAATCACCAAGCAAATTACTTATTAAAAATGTAATCAAATATCAAATTTCAATCAATCAACAGAGTCACAAACAAGATCACAGCCTCTTTTTTTAAGAAAAACTAATAAACACATGTTCTTTGTGTTGCAAACCAGATTAAATAACATGTATAGTATTCAACGCACACTAAACCCACGCATTTCTGTATCATCTAAATAATCTCGCTTGCTTTACCCACCAGAGACTTTTTAACGTAATCCTTAAGCTTATTAAGTGACAACTATAAATATTTCTGTGTTTTTTTTTATAATAATTGCCATGTCCGCATCGCTTAAACAGATAAACGTTGCTATATTTTTGCATAACAGTTAATTTTGTAAAATTTTATAAATTTTATTTCTTAAATAAATACACAATAAAAGTGTCATATAAATAGTAAGCATAACAGATAAGTGGGTAAACCCACCGTGCCTCGGAGAGCACACTAAGCTGTCGGTCCCTGTTGTTACAAATAGTTACTCATAGTAAAGAATATATCTACAACCCACAGTAGACCAGCCTGGTAGATTAAGCTCCACATCCACCTCCAACTCTTTGCTTACATGGAGAAAAAGTCTTATATGCTCAGCAGTGGGATGTTATAGGCTGAAACAAGTAAAAAACTAGTAATTAATTTAATATTTAAAAGCGAATTAATTAGTACGGAAACGGAGATGTTACTTAAAATGTATAGAGGTTCTATTATTTTTATCTTACAAATTTAGTACACAATTTCATTGGACAATTCTTAGTTATCAAAATATTTAGTACTGTGTGTAATAAGATAAAGGGTCATTTACTTTACGTGTAACTTTTATTCAAAGAAACTCTATACCAAATATGATGTTGTCAATACGTCAACACTCAAAAAATGTTAGTAGTTTTAGGAACACAAGGTCCGATGGACCCCTGGCGAGCGCCTCCCGCACGCTGCATCCACCCTGTCTCCTGCAGAGCCTCTTTATATTCAAAACTATGACAAAGTGACAATTTCTACATTCAAGTCTAATGTGGTTTAGAAATATTCACTGAATAACAATTCGCTTTATTTATGGTTGTGTTGTCACCCAAAACAGAATAGAATCAAATTCTTTTTAAGCTGTTTCATTTCCGGACTAAGATTTATGATGTAAAATGCAAAATAATGCATATGTTAAAATAAATTTAACAAAATAGAAAATCTAATATATAAAATTCTCGTGTCGCGGTGTTTGTAGTTAAACTCCTCTGAAACGGCTTGACCGATTCTCATGAAATTTTGTGTGCATATTAGGTAGGTCTGAGAATCGAACAACATCTATTTTTGATCCCCCTAAATGTTAAGGGTAGTCCACTCCTAATTTTTTAAACATATTTTGATTATATATTTTATTTTTATTTTATTATGAATTAGCATCAAAAAATAGATACAACCCTAAATTTTCATAATATATGTGGCAAAGCAACGTTTGCTGGGTCAGCTAGTAACTAAATAAAAATTAAGAGTTATACAATGTTAAATAATTGTTAAAAGCAAGTAAATATAACTCATATTAATAATGTAACATATTATGTACTGTAGATTCGCAAGCGGCCAAAGCTAGTCCTATCTACGCAACCAAACCTAACGTACTAACATTAATTACACAATATATTAGTACGCTAACGTATGTGTACGAGTATATCTATAACTCTTGAATGCTTATTAAGCTTTTCCTTACAAATATATTAGTTTTTAAAGAACCTCAAGTTAGAAATACGCACGAATACCCATTTCTTGTAATCCCTTCTAAGTCATTGGTAATTCTTACTTTAGGGTAGTACCCCTAGCGTCTACTCCATCCGTTTTATCTTCTACCCCATCTTTATACGTTTATAGCTTGCTTTATTTGAATAATATAAACTGACTAGGAATTTCAATTGCGCAACGCAAAACGTAAATAATACAATTTATAAAAAAATTGCAACATAAATGTTGCAAACATTAACTATATTTTATTAATAAACTTTAAAATAGATGGCAATAAATCAGTTTTAATATTTTTTTGTACTAAAAAGACGTTGTTGTAAAGTTCTTTAAAGTTCAAAACGCAGCAGAACATAAAACTAATAAAAAAGTATTGTAAATGAATTACCTTCTGGATACGCAACATCTATTAGCAATAAATAATGAGACGGGATCTCTTAAGTCCCACAATTATAGATAGCTACAACTAACATTGGGAGTGCGAGTTCCGCCCCTACTATTAGCTCCGTTCTATCTTCCCTCTTTGTCCACTAATCCGTCGGGGAAGTGACTAAATATCTTGTACAAATAAACATTCTGATTGTTATATTGTCAGGGGAGAGCTGTGAGTAGCTGTTGCGAATCGGATTATGCGGCGTGTGGTGGCTCACTGCTCGCAGCGCCTAATTAAAAGAAAGATTTATACGCTTAATCTGGAACAAAAGTACTTATATCTATCGCTTATTAGATATGAGAAGACTTTGTAATATTTGTGATATTATATGTAATTGTTTTTATAACAAATAAGTATTTACAATAAGTTAAGGTTGTTACGTTTTTCATTATGACTTCTTGAAGACTTCAAGTTTCAGTCTTCACTTCTTGAAGAGATAGCTTGATATTTTGATATATATTGTTTCATAGCCTTTATCTTTTTCAAGTCCGTATAAGCATTTTTTAATTTCCTTCAGGCCTGCCGTTTTTTAATTATTAAAATAAATGTGTTCATTTTTTAGTTTAGTCTAATTATTCGATATAAAGCTAAGATACAGCTAATATTACAAACAACAATTGGACAAATCTAAGTTCCAACGATCGCGGAATTGATTCCCTGTCGGTGTGGATTTCCGTATACAAATAATTGTTCCTGAATAACAAATACCCAGACATTTATTATTTTGTGTCTCTACAATGACACAAATATAATGATGCTTGCTCTAGGTAGATAAATCATTCCCCAACATGTTACTAAGCGAGGTGATGGTCGATCGATTCAGCCTGTAATACCTCACTGCTCGGCATAGGCCTTTTTCTCCATGTACGAGGATTGGAGCTTAATCCATCACGCTGCTCAACTGCGAACCCGCGGTATGAGTAACTACCGACGACTTAACGTGCTCTCCGAGGCACGGTAGGCAGATCCACAAGGACAGACACCCAAATCGGAAAGTAATATTTGTACAAATCAAATATCAATCCCGAGCGGGAATCGAACCGGCTAGCCGTCGGTGTTTTAGGCGACAAGTAGTAGTAGGTACGTAAAAATGGACATTAACTAATGTAGGTACCATCTAATATTTAAGTAAAAAATCTTCTTCGTGCCTTCGATGTAAAATTTGCAACATGTGTGCTATCTTGGCGCTACTGAAAGCCATTATTTCTAATGAATAAGTAATAAAAAATAACGTTTCAAAAAAAGAAAATCCTTTCAAAAATCTTTGTTAAAAGTTACAGCTAAAGTTAAAACTATTTCGAAGTATTTCGAGATTTATTCAGTATCCTCGTAATACATAATAGGCCGTCAAAAGAGTAATGTCACTGGCGCATACCACTACTGAAAGCAAACAGCAGTTAGTGAGGTCGTTCAGATCAATTTACATGAACAAACAATGCTCTGCCTGTATTGTAAAACTTATGACTCCGCCCAGACGGGCTCGCTTACAATGAGCTAATATGTAAATAATAACGACCCTCCGGCTATGCTATTGCTTATAATTTACTTGCTAGATCTTTAATTCATTGCCAACGACTCTACATTTTATGTAAAGCGTTATAAGTAATAAAATATAGAATAATTTTGTTTATTGGTTTTGTGACTGAAGTACGAAAAATACATATACCTTCATGTTGGAATGTATCTCGCTAAAATTATTAATGTGAAAGGTTGTAAAGATCAATTGATGAATGTATGAACATATGAATGAACTTTGTAGACTTTCACCAAAAAAAAATTAACCAATTTGTTAATTATAATTCAACTGATCTATAATAGCTACTTGAAATTGAAACAATATTCAAAATAGCACATAGATAATTATATGAGTGAAACCGAGATGGTCAGTTGTTAATATTTGGCATTATCAGATACATTCTCAATAAAGTTATCGCAAGAATTTAACCATTGTCTTCTCAAAGACATAGGATTTGTGTTACATTAAATTTGATAGTTATATTGTTTTTCACTAGCTGTAGGTTTATATAAAATTAGAATATTTATTAAAACTACGTTATGATATGCAATATTAGTTTTATACACATATACTAGAATTTTAATTTTTTTCTTTTTGTAAAATTCAAAACAAAAGTCATCGTTCATACAAAAGGGGATTAAAATGTGTGAGCTTTCTAGTCGGATAGGGGAATATTTACATTGTTTATGTATCATTTGCATGAGACATAGTGAAACTAGCGCCTCCAGCTGAAGCACGGAGGATGACAATGCACATAGCGCGGAAGGCCGATCGTCGCATGCCTATTCATGAGGCGCCGGCTGTGCACCCTCGTCTCCCTGCCGCATTTGAATAAATACAATTAACTTGTTTGTTTTGCTCGCCCTGACACGCCCCGCCGTCCCGTCTTCCGGTGACAAATATCTGGTGGTTTTATGTTAAAGTATTAAATCTCGCGAACATAATATCGAAAGCTTAGCTAAGGGCATATTCGGCAACGTGCACAACGGCGGCTCAAAGCAAAGCACCGATTGCGAACCGCTGCACTGTTATTATCTCAACACCATAGCGCTCACCTAATCATTCCTTTTTTTATTTAAAGTATCCGTCTCCTTCGTTCTCTGCTCGCCCGAGAGGGACCCCTTGGTCATTTATACTAAGCTCGACTTGAGGGCGTTCCTTCGACGATTTATCATTTAGCGTTGCCTACAGACATTATTTGAAACGCATTAAAACCGCGGTTGTGGAAAATTTGTCGGCATCGAAATTACTACTCCTCTCCGAGTGCATAATTTATCGCTTATAAAGCATCCGGTTCGCGAGATTTCATTTTGTTCAAAATACTGTCTGGGATTTACTGACACACATCCAGTTAATAGTCGACTCGATAGGTCAAGCACAGTAAACGGTATTCGAGACAAAAATAATTTCATTAAATTGTTCAACAATCATTTTTTTAATATTAAAAACTGATAACACAGACAAACTGACAACATATATTATTCTAACCACATAACAGACCGACCGATATTACCAAGTAATGAAATGTAATCAGAGTTGGATAGATCAATCAGAGTTGCCACCATAAGTCTCAGAGGCTCCGACTGCCCTGAGGAAGCAGTCACGCGCGGCGTGAACACGTGATGAATATGTATCGGCAGGCTGCAACGGCGCCTTGTAATTTGAACCTCGCCGGTAATTATTTACGTGAGAATGGGCCGCCCCCTCCCCCCGCTCCTCGCGCCCGGCGAGACGAATCGTTGATTGCGCATGAGTTGATGCAGTCAGATTGCTTCTCTACATACTGCTGCTGTGAAATCGCGACTCATTCGCATGATATATCGTAATTTTAAAGATTTTTTTTAAGATTTATCATATTGAATACAATTTATTGATATAGCACTTATTGTATGTTAAACGCGTATACTGCTATAATATAATTAATTACCTTTGCCTAACCAAAAAAAAACTGTAAGTATAAAATGAACAATAATAATATTGTATTTATAAAAACTTTTAATAAATGTTTTTTTTTTAACGCTTAATATTAAAGTTTTTATCACACATGTGTAAATAACCTATGAAATCAAGTGATACAAATAACTATCATATAACAAAAATCCGTCGACAACGTGTTTTATAAAATATTTTTACTTTAAAAGTTTATCTCGTAAAGAAGTCGGGGCCGATCTTTGGCATATAAATCATATCTTATTAACACGGTAATTTAGCACGAAATGAGAAATAAGTGGAACGTCGCAACGGCGTTTTACGACTTTTTTTTTACATTAACAGAGATGTGGCAGAGTGATGACGGTTGTTTTGACTTATACTGACGTTAGCGTGTAAAACAGTACGCCGGACCCTACCGAGATTGGGTCAGCTGCGTCGCAAAAAATCAAGATCGAGACATGTTAAAACCACTACAAATACCAACACTTGCAAGATAATTGCCGGAATAAAATAAAAACGCAAAAGACTAACCGTTAATAATACGGTCAGAACACAACTTATAAAAAAATATAAAGAACGAATAATAAAGTTAGTTTTTTCTATGTACCCTACTATTAAAGTCTGCTATATACTAAATAAAGAAATTAATAAATTAATTCAAATCAAGATATGCTTTAATCGCTACTCGATTAATACCTTTTAAGATCGTTTATTAGCTTCTAAATTAACTTCAATCGTCATTTTACATTATTTTATCATAATTAATGCGAAGATACTAAATTAAAATAGATTTCTAGTGCAGCTTCTGTTATATTTATTTTTTTCTGTTACATGCAATAAAATTATAAATACAAGAACAAGATTAAATACCCTTAAAAATAAGCGTCATACGTTCATAGTGTACCCCATTGGTTAACAATACATTTTGATAGTTATAATTGGGTACCGTTGTCAGTCAGTCAGTCAGTTCCGCCAATTGCATTCCACTGCCGGACATAAGCTTCCCCAAGTTCGCGCCGGACATCCCAGTTTTCCGCAATTCTCATCTAGCCTACACCGGCAATCTTACGTAGATCGTCGGTCTAACGGGCCGGAGGACGTCCCACACTACGTTTGCCAAGACGCGGTCTCCACTCCAGGAACCGTCTGCTCCATCTACCATCGGTCCTGCGACACAGATGGCCAGTCCACTGCCACTTCAACTTGCTAATTCTGTGGGTTATGTCGGTTACTTTCGTTCTTTCGCGGATAGTCTCATGTCTAATCCTACCTTTGAGAGAAACCCCAAGCATAGCCCGTTCCATTGCACGTTGAGCGACTTTAAACTTATGAACCAGTCCCTTCGTCAGTGTCTACGTCTCGGCTCCGTATGTTAACACAGGTAGGACGCATTGCTCGAAGACTTTTGTCTTCAAGCATTGCGGAATCTTCGAAGTGAAGACTCGACGAAGCCTGCAAAACGCCACCCAGCCCAACCGAATCCTCCTATCGGTCTCCTTCTCGAAGTTGTTGCGGCCTATCCAATAGCCTAGGTAAATATAATCCTGAACAACCTCGAGATGGGTACCACCGATCGATACCGGTCTCGGTATGACTTGGTTGTTAAACATAACTTTCGTCTTGTCCAAGTTCATACAGAGACCGATATGTCGGGAGGACTCGTTTAGGCCGGCCAGCATTTGGCCTAACTCATCCAACGTCTCCGCAAAGATGACGATATCGTCGGCGAAACGAAGGTGAGAGATATATTCGCCGTTGACGTTGATGCCTCGTTCCCCCAATCCAAGGTCTTAAAGACATCCTCCAGCGCAGTGGTAAACAGTTTCGGTGATATTACATCTCCCTGTCCTACCCCACGCCGGAGGGAAATAGGTCCTGTTCTCTGGTCCTGGACATGAACGGTCATCGTCGCCGCGTCGTACATACATCTCAGTACCTCGATATATTGGGATACACTCCGAATAATGGTACAACAATGGTGCCCGTGGATCTTCGTTGTCCCAAATCGCAGGCTTGCGTGCGCTCGACGAGTAGGTACAGCTGTCCATAAAAAGGTACCTACTGTTTTATATCTATATTATCAAATAAGCACACCTACTACCGATTTTTATGAAATTTTTGTGTATATTTGATGGGTATGAGAACAGGTCGTAAAAATGTATGTTACATTGCTAGGTGATTAGGGTAGCTCTATCTAAAGAAACAATTTATACCCATGGCAGAACAAAGTTTACCGGCCTAGCTAGTAGAAGTATAATTACATTAGCAATGTACATTTAGGTATTAATATTTAAGTTTGAACTTTTTTAAAATTTAAAAAAGTTTCGGTACACCATTTCGCACACGTAAACAAGCAACAAGTTTTATTGTTTACTCGTAACACTTACTTTATTCAAAAATCAAGTTCGTACTGGGAAAATAATTGACGTAAAATTACATTATAATAAATTATATATTGACGTGATAAATGGTAAACGAAGAAACCATAAAATATGAGAAATTAATAATATAATAAATAATTATTAAACTAATCGATGTTTTACTAGGTATAGGTTGCTATGTATTCTCTGCATGGAAGATATTTTAGAGTTTAACAAAATAATCTAATGAGCACTTAGAGGAGTCAATTTAAATATATCATAATAATATTGCATTAATTACTGATTGAGAAACACGAAAAAAAAACAAGAAAAAATGTTGTCCATATTTACGACAACAAACTCTTTTAACGACGTAAGGTCTCAAAAAATCTATTATAAATATTGAAATGGATTAAATTATTTGATAATGGAGTGCAAATATTTAAGACAAAACAAACACTTAAGTACAAATCAAGCAACAAATATTGCATTAAGCGCGATCTGTTACACACAAGTAGCGACATCTTTTGACAATTAATAACACTTACGTTTCCAACTGATCTCTACAGCGCTATTAATTTTATTGTAGTTTCGAATCTTATAACACGTTTCCGTGAGTGTTAGATATTGATTCAACGCCATAAATAACTCCCTTAATTTCAATATTTCCTAGACAGCAACTAAATGTTTGTTTAAACAACAAAATGTTAAATTGTCTGTTTTCAATAACTAGGCATATCGTGCAATTATACAAATGCAGCTATATTTATTTAGTTAATCTTACCAAAACAGAATGTATTCTTTTATTACGAATTGAGAAGGAACAAATTCGCTTGTACAAATTTAACGAGAAGTAGAAGATCGTGAGTGCCTTGCATACACTAAGATTCGAGGCGGCGAGGTGCCCCGCTGCGCCAGGCCCCTAAAAACACACAGACCGCGGGGCGCCGCACTCTACCCGCGCCTTATACTAATAACACAGTCTTTCCCTCTGTCATGCCTTATTTCATTCGAATGTCTCTCGTTTTTTCAATGTCTCCGTTTTTTTTCTCTTAACCTCAAACAATAACAATAAAACGAGACTCTGATGATAGTAATCCTTCATCCTCATTGTCTTTTGGCAGTTTCGTGGAATAAAATATGTTATGCTCTTGCGACTTGATATCTGAACGTCACGTTATAAATGGCATCGTTAAAAATATTTTAATACCTTGTATATCACGGCGATATTAATTTAGTACGCTTGAGTTGAGCAGGCTGGGTGCCACTGCAGGAATGTTAAATGACGGATTACCGACCGCTGAGATCGAAAGATAACCACTTATCTCGCCGATTCTATCACTCCCCTTCGTTACTCTTATTGCTCCAGCTTTTTCTCTTTCTATATATACTTGCTTACTTGTGTATAAAAAGGGTAATAAAATAAAAAAAAATTTAAGATCTAAAAATACTTATTTTATTTTGCACAACAAGCGTACGTTTCACCTGATGGTAAGTGGTTCCCGCAGCTTATAGACAACTGCAACACCGGAAGCATCGCAAGCGCATTGCTGTTACCAAAATCCCTGTTATGTTGCCAAAGACAATACTTCTATAATAATAAACAAAAGAGTATATATACTCTTTTGTTTATATGCGTGTGTGTGTCAGATACGTGGTAGTGTGTGTAATGTTTTTTTTGTTATTGAATTAATGTATTTTTTATGCATAATAAAATATTATATATGCCGTAACGTTAACCGTTGTTACGGTTTTCACTATCTAGGTATTTATCTGATCATTTCAAGAAATTTGTATTTTAAGAAAATATTTCTAAAATCTAAGCTCTATAGAAGAGCTGCGTCTTCAGTGCGACAAAGCCAGGCCTGCGGTCACCATCCCGCCTGCCCAGCGTGGTGACTATGAGCACAACACATGAGTTCACGCCATTTTTGGCGTGAACTTGTCCTAAGTATAACCTATGTCGAGATGATGATTTTAAAAAAGTATTTCAAGAAAATTTTAATGAAAGAGATCTAGAAGATGTTTTTGTAAATATATGTACTGTATAATATTTGTAAAATGCAGAGAAAGTTTGATATATTACATTCATATTGAGTACATTACTATTATTTAAATGCATGTGCAAAAGGAAACTTCGTCTAAAATTTTAAGTGTGAGACGTTTATTCATAATGTTTTTTTGAAACTTGGTTAAATACTAGTTGGTTGCTACTTATTGTGGTCAAGTAATTCTAAAACTAGGTGTATAAAAAATACAAAACAAACAAAGCATCGATTCTGAAAGAAAAATATTTTGTTCAAAAAGCGATAAATACGAAATATGTGACAGCAAGCGTTTGACGTATTTACTTAGCAACGGTTGTTATGTTACTTAGCTTATTATTAGCTCTCTATTCATATTGTTATTTTTAAAATAATTTACAATTTGGAAACTATGGTCAGAATAACAGTAGAGATGGTTCGGAATAAGGCAGAACACCATGACCGATTACTAGCTCCGTTAGAAGAGATAGCATTACATCAGGAAAATATTGAGAAGATAGAATTTATCCAAGACTGGTGCCCTAAGCTTAAAATTCTTTTAATGCAAAGCAATTTAATAGCCAAGATAGAAAATTTAAACAGGCTAAAACATCTTACATACCTGAACTTAGCATTAAACAACATAGAAGTCGTTGAAAATTTGGATAGATGTGAATCACTGGAGAAGTTAGACTTAACGCTGAATTTTATTGGTGAAATTGTGAGTGTTGAATCTTTGGTGGGTAATTATAACTTAGCAAACTTATATTTGACAGGAAACCCGTGTACCGACTTTGATAATTACAGAGACTTCGTTATTGGAACTCTCCCGCAACTATCAGCACTTGATGGAATAGATATTGAAAGATCCGACCGTATAAAAGCTTTACAAAATCTTCCCATGATCAGATCAGATATATTATTTGAACAAAAAAATTACAAATATCAAAGGAAAGCTCAAAAATCTCGTTTAGAAAATACTATTAAAGAAAAATGGGACACTGAGTATAGTAATATGGATATTGATGAAAGGAATAAAAAGTTTTGGGCCGAGAAAACTGAACATGCGCCAGAAGTCAGATACGAAATTGAACGTATGCGACAATTGAAACTTAAAAGCTATGAGTCCGAAGATAAAAAGGAAGAAAAGAGAGAAATCAGACTATTTACATCGGATGGAAGACCATTCAATATTAACCAGCCAAAAATTGATTTTAAATTTTCTGATGAGGAAGATTTAAACTTATATGTTTTAGATCTAGCCATTTATAAACACTTGGATACTAATTTACTTGATATTGATATTCAGTCAAATTATGTAAGAGTTATTATAAAAGGGAAAATATTTCAACTTCATCTACCCCAAGAGATAGATATAACTAATTCAAAGGCTCAAAGGTCACAAATTACTGGACATTTAGTAGTCACAATGCCTAAATCAAACTTTACACTGAAAAAGCCTTTAAAATATAAAGAATCGTTGGTCTCAACAAAACAAAAACCGAATGTTAATAAAGAAATGGGAATGACGTCATCGAAAAGAGAATTTTTAGAAATAGGACCATCTGATGATATTCTCGATTTCACAAAAATAACTCAGTCGAATCAAAAACCGTATTATATTGATCCAAGATTAATACTAACCGAAAAAAAGCCAAGCCCTGAATTTGTTGATAATCCTGAAGTCCCCGATCTTATTTAAATTACGTTTTCGTCTAACAGTCTTCTGCTTATTGTTCTTAACGTAAAACAGTAACCCTCATTAAAAAAATCTAAACTTAATAGTTGTTTCTAATGACCCATGTAACAACAATAAAATGTAGAATATTCAGGAAATAAACAAAATGGAGTATTTGGTATTTTATTTAATCAAAACATGTAGTCGAATTATACTTAAACCTACTTACATAAAAAAAAAAAACAATTAGTCATAGCACGTAATTCTATGTATAGAGTAAAAAATTACAATAATACTATACATTACGCTCGTATTATGTATATTTCTGATTTTATAATTTATAATAAAATAAATAAATGTATTTTAATTATCAAAAGTGAGCGTAGACACATCCATAACAACTTTTAAATTGCATCTTGTAATAGCTACCTTATAAAAATATTTTTAGACTCAAAAATGTTTTACGAAAAAACATCCAAATTTCTATTCTTCTATCTCTTTTTTTATGAAAATGACTTTCACGACAAAAAATGCTAGAAGTTTATTAGTATAAAAAGGGCAAAATAATCTATTATACACATATATTATTATCGGGTTGCTATTGGCTACGTTTACCGATTCATTGTGTGGTGGTAAGTCTATAGAAATTATTGGTTTTATTCCTTGATATTTTTCTTATATCACTTTTCAGGAAATATATGTACTTTAATAGTTATTATACTTTTTTTAACAAAAAATACTTAACGCGGTAGACTTATGTGTTAAGTTATAAATAAATATAATTTAAAGTTAATACATAACTAACATTTTATCATAAAGCTTGTTACATTCATGTCGTATCTGCAAACAAAAGCCAGACATTGAATACTGCTAATAGTCAATTTCTCAACTTAATTTGTGAGTATTGAAGAAGTTTTTAACGCAAAAGTTTCAAGAATTATATCTCTCTATATGTTTCGTTTGAATCAATTAAAGGGATTCCATTGGTCTCTGGCATCGAAACCATCAATGAGAGGAAACCGTCTACGTCGCGCAGTTCCTTAGAGGAGAACTTGACTGATATTTGATGTCGACCGGCCCACGGCGGTGTCAGTTTGAATTGCGCGGTGGCTGTAGCACCGGGAGCTACGTTCTGTAACACAATGTAAATAAATATAATAATAATGTAATGTCAATTTATAACGATATTTCGATTTTTTATAAACATAATATACTTAATAGATATTTATTTATATTCATATTAGTATTCCATTTTTTTATTAAACATTTGTCAATAAATTGATATAATTTAATGTTTAGATTATACATTAAATTAGTAATAATTTATAACTTTATCCTTCTTTAGTCGCCGGAAAAAGAATGTGTAAAGTTAAGCTTTGTACCAGTGCTTTTCTATGTTTTAACTCCACACACATTACCTCCTTCATAGATACTGTAGCAATTTTACTTTACCTCATTTAATAAATTGATAATAATAGGCGTTGAGATTATAGGACATATCAAATATACAAGAATCCTTTGTAACAGTGCTTATTATTAAATTCCTCCAAAAGTGCTGGACTGTTTTTATGAAATTTTTGAGTATATTTCGTAGGTCTTAGAATTGGTCGTTGGCTATTTTATAACCTTAAATGATTTTGTCCCTATCCGTATGGCAGAACGACGTTCAGTGGGTCAAACTTTATACTGCTAAGTGACTAGACTAATACTTAATTTTAAAATTTGTCACATTTTACTACTATCGTGTATCTACGTAATGTATGAATACTCTGTTAATTTTATGTATTTTATACTTTTTAACTTGTACTTTTAGCATGTACTTTTAATAAGTCTAATCATCATCTTCCTGCCCTTATCCCACTTATGTAGGGTCGGCACAACATGTTTTTCTCTTCCATTCCTCTCTATTTTTCGTCACTTCAGTGCTTACTCCTTTCTTTCTCATATCCTCACTCACACAATCCATCCATCGCTTTTTCGGTCTGCCGATCGCTCTTCGTCCTTCGACATTCATCCCTAACATTCTTTTACCGACATAGCGGTCATCCCTCCTCATTACATGCCCATACCACGCTAACCTATTACTCCTTATTTTCTCTGTCACAGGTGCTACTTTCAAACTTCCCCTTATATACTCATTTCTAATCCGATCTTTCCTCGTTACTCCACACATCCATCTTAGCATTCTCATCTCGGCTGCGTGCACTCTTCTTTCATCCGTCACTTTTGTTGCCCAACATTCTGATCCATACATTACGACAGGTCTTATGATCGTTTTATAGATTTTCCCCTTAAGTTTAAGGGGCATTCGTGGATCACAAGCTGTTCCAGAGACCTGTCGCCATTTCATCCATCCCGCATTTATTCTATTTTTCACGTCACGGTCTATGTTGCCGTCATTTTGTATTAATGACCCAAGGTAGCGGAAGTCGGAGCAGACTGGTAGGGATACACCATCCAAGGCAATATGGGAAAAACCGGACGAACCGCTGAAATCGCAGAACAAGTGCTCGGTTTTAGACCTACTTATCCTCAATCCCGTGCCCTCCAGTCTTTCCTGCCATTTTCCCAGTCTGCTCTGTACCTCAAGGACATTATCTCCGACAAGAACAACGTCGTCAGCAAACAGCATACACCAGGGTGCTTCCTCCTGTATGTCTGATGTTAGAACATCCATTACCAGAAGGAATAGATACGGGCTTAAAGCCGACCCCTGGTGCAAACCTACAGCCACACTGAACTTGTCAGTTACCCCGGCTTCGGACCGGACGTGGGTGCTAGCTCTATCATACATCGCCTGAACAAGTCGTACATACTTCTCTGGCACTCCTTTCCTTTTCATAGCCCACCACAGAACCTTACGGGGGACCCTATCGTATGCCTTTTCCAGATCCACGAACACCATATGCAAGTCTTTTTGTGCGAGTCGATATTTTTCGCAGAGTTGGCGGAGTGCAAATATGGCGTCCGTAGTTCCCCGGCCCGGCATAAATCCAAATTGGTTCTGTGTGACCTCACATTCTTCTCTCATTCGTCGCGCTATCACTTTCTCCCATATCTTCATGCTATGTGACATGAGCTTTATTCCCCGATAGCTGCTGCAGTCCTGTATGTCACCTTTATTTTTAAAAATGGGCACCAGTGAACTGTAGCACCATTCCTCGGGTATAACCTCTTCTTGCAGCAACTTATTGAAAAATAAAGTCAGCCACTTCCATCCATCCGCATTCAAAAACTTCCACACTTCCGCTGGTATACCATCTGGCCCAACTGCTTTTCCATTCTTCATACTCTGCACTGCCATCTTCACTTCCTCTATACTTACCTCTTTCACCATTCCTTCATTACTTCGTACATTTTCTAACACTCCGCTCCATTCATTTTCTTCGTTCATCAAATTATTAAAGTATCTCTTCCAGCGTTCTTTTATTTCCTCATTGTCCGTCAAGATCTTCCCCGCTTCGTCTTTTATACATTTCATATGGTTTACATCTCTTGCATTCATCTCTCTCTCTCTCGCTATTCTAAAAAGATTTTTTTGACCTTGTGGGCTCTCTAAAGAATCATACAACTTATCTTGAACCTTGGCCCTTGCGATTGCGACTGCTTTCTTAGCCTTCTTTTTACTATTTTGATATTCCAATCTTTTTATTTTCTTTTCTCTGTCATTTCCATCTTCCACTCTTTTCCATTCTTTGAAAGCATTCTTCTTTTCTTTCAAAATCGTCTGTACTTCCTCATTCCACCACCATGTATCCCTCTCTATCTTTCTTTTCCCTTTCGTTTCCCCTAGGACATCCCTTGCTACACTTCGCACCCACGTTGCCATCTCACTCCAGCACTCGTTTACTCCCATCCCCACCATATCTCCCATCTCTATCAGTTTACCAATCACTCTTTCCCGGAATTCTGCAGCCATCTTCCTATCATCCAGTCTGTACCATTTCGTTCTAACTGGGGGCTTCGGGCTCTTATTTAAACTCTGAACTCTCAGAGTTAAATCCAGGAGCAGTAGCCTATGCTGGGAGACAAGACTCTCACTCGGTATTACCTTGCAGTACTTTTAATAAGTCTAATAAAGTATTAAATAGGTAACAATTACCTCGCTCAGCTCAATCTTAAGCTGTTCGTCGAGACCTGGTCCTTGAATATAGAACTTTCCATTCCTCAAAGGAACCGGCAAAGGATTTTCCAATTTCACAATCACTAAAAATTCTTGTCTTGATGTTGGTTTACCCTCGTACGATATTTTAATGTCCGGATTTCTGACTCTGAAGTCATCTTGTGCAAAATAGTCGAAACTTCTATCAACTATGGTGGCTATGCAAGCTATATTGAACGATGCCTGTAAAATAATAACATGTAATTATTCACGGGCTAAAATAATATTTAGTAAGATTTTGAATACTACCTTGAAAAACTAGAGGACTTACGAACTACATTGCTAAAGTCAGCTACCCTGAACCTATTTTACTTTTTTTTTTTACTTTTTAAAATTTATTTTTATGGCTTAAGGTAATATCATTAATATTAATTTTACTAGTTTTATATTTATGTATTGATATTGAGCGAAGAAAGAGCATGTTATAAACTTGGTCAAACGTACCTGGTCCACTATTTTTTTGAAATAATCATCAAAAGTGACTAGTAATGTAATCTTTTCTTTCGCTTCCGGCTTCATCACCATGTCGAAGTCCTGTCTCTTTACACCGTTTCCTGTCACTCCTCTATAAGTGACCGTGTCCACCCGTATCACTCCTTTTACATGGTGCTCGTCAGTTGTAGAACGATTTCTGATATTTAAGACCTAAAATTTAAAAGTAATCTAGTAAAAAAGGAGTCTACAAAGTAACATATTACTGACATCAATTCATCAGTTCAGCCTATTGCAGTTCACTGCTGGACATTGGCCTCCCCATACTCGCGCCAGACATCCCGGTTTTCCGCAATCCTCATCCAGCCGAAACTGGCAATTTTACGTAGATGAATCTTAATAGTAAATAAATAAATAATATAAATAAATCTTAATAATCTTAATCTTATCTTATTAATCTTACTCTAATGACAATCTTTTACAAAACTTCGCATTACACAAAAACTTACATTTACTCATATCATACACTAAAATATGTACATAGATACATACAAATACACTATTAAATAAATTTCGTTCGAAAGTGTGATTAAGCAGATTTGTGTAATGCATTAAATACTTACCACGTTAAATTCTTGCCCAATTACAATGTCGTCTCTAAGTTCGAAATCAAAAACAACATCGTTAAAGACATCGTTGAGGTAGTATCGCGCGAAAATACTTTCTGACTTGCGTAAAGCTTTTTCCATTGTATCACGCTCCTCTCGCGTCCATTCTGGGTATTTGTAGAGTTCAGTAATATCCTATGACAATACATTTATTATTATTGTGATTATGTTTTTAAATCAAAGAGCCATTTTAAAGAAAAAAAAAAGAATTCTAAAAAAATACTCCTTATACTAAAATGAAGCAAAGACTGAAAGATTAGATTGCTACTAATTTATGATCAGGCGCTTTGTTATAAATCCAAGTGTTTATAAAAATACTAGCGACCCGCCCCAGCTTCGCACAGGTGCAAGGCTAATTACTAAATAAAAAAAACAAAATAACTAAAATAAAATAAATATAATATATAATATTTAGCCAGCGTTTGCAATGTAAGAGCAAAAAAATGGGTTTATTTACGACATCACATTAGAATCATCTAAAATTATCAGTGTTCCTCTACTATATTATGCTTGTATTGTACATATAAACCTCCCTCTGGAATCAGTCTAATTATTAAAGAAAACCGCATCAGATTCCGTCGCGTAGTTTTAAAGATCTAAGCATACCTATAGGCAGCGGGCTGCGACTTTGTTTTATACTATGTAGTAATTTGCATTTAAAAATACGTTACTATAAAATATACCTCACGCTCCATCCGGCCAACCGCTTTGGTGGAAATATGTTGTCCAATTGAAACTGTATCACGTGCTAAAAATTTCAACGGTTGAATTTCGCCGGAATATTTCCATAACACCTGAAAAACCATAGGTAATATTTATTCGTGAAATGTACGTTCATAGCCAGTTTAATTTCAATGAATACGACTTTATTTAGTAAGCACATTTTGTGTGCATATTTTAGACTTATTTATATCGCCTTTAAATTAACCAAACACTTATAATTATGTAATTTAATACTTTGGCTATCAACAGTAGGTACAAGATAGAAATTCATCGGTAAATGTTTGAATGCGATTTATGAATCAAACAAATATGGGTATACGTTTATCAAATTACTGTAGACATCATTGCCAGCTAAGTGTCATTGCTATTATTAATCAGTTAGTAAATAATGAATTTCATGTAGCGCCTTCAATTAACTAAATTTCCTTATAATGAATAAGTATATATTAACATAAAGTATTCTATAGTAATAAGTATTCTATAAACATTTCACCTTGTCAGCGTTAACTTGCGCGAAAACGTATGAAGAATCATAAGGTCTCTGTATCTCGCCGTCTCGTACCGCTCGTAAAGAAGCAGGACCACATCGATAAATATCCTCTGACGTTTCTTGTGGCGTCGAGTCGATAACTTGCCAGCCTCCGTACTCAGTTCCCAAGTCTGGTCGGTCCATCCAAACCTAGGATAGGTAGAGACAATTAATTTAAGGTTTATTGTACAAATGAAAATACAAACATGTGTGATTATATTTTTGCAATAGTATACAGTCAAACATTATGAAAATAATTTTAGTTTACACTTTAATATCAATTAATCTCTACTTATAAATAATGTTTTGACTGGAATACTGACGAATTTATCAACACCATGCCCCAATTGTCGAAGCTGTTCGCGAACATGAAATTAAAGTCAATATGACAGTTCCATCATTTTTGGAGCTAATGGAATCAACGCGCTAAATTCGTAATAATAGTATTTTATTGTGTAAATTTTAGCCGGTTTTTTTTTTTCATTTTATGATATATAGATTCGAGATATGTATCTTAAATAATTATTGGTAGATACTCATAAAATTGAACTTGCTTGCCTGAACATCAGCACGAGCTTTTATAATTAATGTGTTTATTTATTTTTATGTGCTTCGTAAGTAAAAATAATAAAATTATGACAAACTGCACAAATTACTAGATTTATCTGTCCTATAATATATATTTTAAGGACAAAAACAATATTTCGTAAACAGATATCGATCAAACATTTAAAAACAGATGTTAAATTTAAACAGATAAAACCGAAACCTCTTAATTTTCTTGCGAAACTGTTTCGTAGAGTTACAATCGTAACCTATCTCTAGTAAACTTTATAAATATCTTACCTCATTCCAAACGTGATAGTTCCATACTGAATCACTTGTGAATTCCTCGAGCGTGTTGCCTTGTTCGTCTTTGATTATGTCGATGGTGAGGCTGCCCTGACTGTCGTGAGCTGCATCGTAACCCGTCACCGGTCTGCAGGGTATTCCTAGCGCTCTGCAAACTATAATTTTTTGTTTAACACAAAAAAGTATAACAAATTACATTGTGGAAATATTAAACAAATATGTTAAAATAGGTACTGTAATTTATAGTAGGCAAAATTGGGTTATATTTTCATATTCATTTCATCATTTTTAACCGACTTCCAAAAAGGAGGAGGTTCTCAATTCGATTGTATTTTTTTTTTTTTTAATGTATGTTACATCAGAACTTTTGACCGGGTGGACCGATTTCGACAATTTCTTTTTTTAATCGAAAGGTGGTGTATGTCAATTGGTCCCATTTAAATTTATTTGAGATCTAACAACTACTTTTCGAGTTATATATAATAATGCGTTTTTACTTGAAGCTTTTTTCGTCGACCTACGTTGTGTTATACCGCATAACTTTCTACTGGATGTACCGATTTTGATAATTCTTTTTTTGTTGGAAAGGAGATATGCCTAGTTTGGTATCATGATAAGGAAATAAGGAAAAAAGGATCTGATGATGGAGTCTTAGAGAAATCGAGGGAAACTCTCGAAAATCCACAATAACCTTTTACTGGGTGTACCGATTTTGATAATTTTTAATTTAATCGAAAGCTGATGTTTATCATGTAGTCACATTTAAATTTTATCGAGATCTGATAACTACTTTTTGAGTAATCTTTGATAACGCGTAGTTACTTGACTATTTTTTCGTCGATCTACGTTGTATTACTCGTCGATGTTATTGAAGTCAGTTTTTTTTTTCATTTGCGAGCAAACACAATTATTCTTTCAATGTAATCAAAATAAAAAAGGACACTTACTTGTTGTTAAAACACCAGCAAAGACCCAACATTGTGCGTACTTGACCGGTTTTTTTTTATCGTAATACTTCTGTAATATGGTCAATGATCCCGCCCATTTTAGAGGATGTGTGCCTCCGCTGTAGTCCCTTAAGTCGGTGGCCCAGTTACCAAACAAGACTCCATTGTCATCTTGAACATTGACCGCCGCGGACAGAGCACGAACCGTTCTGATAGGATCTCCTCTTGCACGTCCCTTGAGCTGAAAAAGCAATTTAACATTAATTATATTTTAAATTTACATTGTTTCTATTAAAAATGAGAAATATTATACGGAATGTAAGAAATATAATTTATTTCCGTATTATATACGGAAAAATATAAATTTTTATCTAATTTAAATTTAAATTTAGCAAAAAGAAATATGTATAATATAGATATGCATATTTATTTTTTGATATATTTTGCAATAAATAAATTTTAACAACCTAAATTAAGAACATGTTTAAAGCAAAATTTTAAAATAATTGTCAAACAAATCTGTACGTATTCGTATAATAATTGAATTGTCTGTCTGGATTTCAAAATAACTGCGTTTTTTTAAGTGCACATAATTAGCTATTTATACGATACTAAAACATAAACAAACAATTTAAAAAAAATCCCTGTCTGTCTGTCTTTCTGTTTGTCCGGGCTAATCTTCGGAACAGCTGAACCTATTCTTATAAGGCTCTCAGTAGAAGATATGGGATCCTACGGAGCAACATATAGGCTACTTTTTATCCTGGAATTATCGTAATATCGAGATTTACGCGATACAAACAGCATTTACCACGCGCGAGTACCTACCGTCCAGATAGACATAAAATAACCAAACGTTTATCAAATACCATAATTTTTTAGCAAATCTATGCACATATAACTAATATTATAAAACTTTAAAGTTTCTTCGTTAATTTAAGCGCGGTAATTTCAGTGAGTTCTGGTTCGAATAATTGTTTTTGTGTTGTATAGTCCATTTATCAAGGAAGACTATGAGCTATTTTTTTCTCAAATTAACGCGGGTGAGACCGCGGGGCACAGCTGGTCACTAAACATGAGACTCAATTATGTAATTTCTCAGTACACACCAGCCTGATAAAATTTTTACCCTTGCATTATTGTTTAGCATGCATTACGTAATACTTACATCTGTAGATTTTTGAACAAAAATTAATAATGATAACATTTGACAATAATACCAGTTATAAATAACTAAATGGCTAATTACGTCCACTAGCACTAAAGGCACCCATTTACGTACCTTTCCAAGTTCTCTGACTAGATACAAAGCACATTCCAGAATATCCTTCTCGTACTGCCCGTAAAACCATGGAACTGGCTTTGTTACGTTGTAGACACCTCTGTACATCAGACCACTGTCGTCTTGTACGTATTCCTCTCTATGGCTATGTCCTATATTAGAAATAATTATGAATGTTACAGCGTTCAGTTAGTTTAACTTCATTTTAAATATAAATGTGTATATATATTATTAATATCCTAACCTGGCATGTAAACACTGTCATTTAAGCACCAAGGGTTAAAAAGCACGTATATGGGGAGTGGATGTGTATAACTTAGAGAACTGCCTCCACTCATTTTGGTGTCAATGTCCATGCGCCAGGCAGCAACGATGCAATCAGCTGCTGGTGTGACTGCGACCATTAGATGGGAATCCATTTGACCTTCATACACTGCGTTCCATCCTCCTAAGGTTTCCGACCCTTTCTCCAGCATCGGAACAGACGCAGATGTATCTCCTGACGGCCCACGCCTTTCGACATCTGTTTACAACCATCATTCAGTTTAAGATTTATCATCCCAAAATAAAAGATGATCTAATGCTATTCGACAAATATAAAATCAGCGACCATTTCCTACTAACCTGCCACGTAAAATATAAAGGAAACCGCGTCTCTGCGAGCGTCATATGGCCGGTTTAAAAGAATATCAAGTTTGAAGGCCTGACCTCGTCGTATGACGAGACATTTGTCAACATCTTTCGACATGAGATGGAATTTGTGTGTGTGATGATTTTCTCCATTTGTTTCGATGCAAAAGTCGATGCCTTGCACTGCGAGGACGCCATGTCTCGTTCCGTCGATGACATCTGAATAAACATGATATTATCTCATTTAAAAATATAGTCACACAATATTGTATCGTTGACACATAATATAATTAACATGCCGTAAATATTAGTACAAATACGCAATATGATAAAAAAATATTACATTTATAAAAAATGTAAATCCTTAATTTAGCTATTGTATCTTTTATTGTACTCAAATATTTGTAAATTGCATCATTGTATATAATTATATTCTCGTATAGGTTTTGATTGACAATATTTTTGCTATTAACTATATTTGAAAATAAGTTGATATCGAATTAGCATCAATCGTATATTGAGAGCCAATAGTATTCGTCATCGTTTAAAATTTTCGCGCCTCACGCTTGGGTTGGAGCCAAACCATTTATTCAGTAACAATAATATAAATTTTACCAATGTTTCATGTTGTTTAATTTATAAACACTTCGGACCAACCTAAACAAGATATTACGGGCGATTATGAAAAAATCACAAAAGTGTTTCTACTTCAGCGTCGTTAATTATTAATACGCAATGTTTACCTGGCTGAAACGGTATAATAATGTACTTCTGACGCCTTCCGAAGTAGTACCTCCACAGGTTCTTAAGGTACTCCATTACGTCAAGTCAATCATACACTTCTTAATTAAGCTTCACACACATAAAGGCCGCCTAACACAACCTCTATTAGATACATCGGCAAACGAATACTGAGACTCGGTTTAACCGAACAATTCGAGTTTAATATTTACTAATTGATTATACAAACGACCAGTTCCTTTTGAATACCGTCATTGACTGTTCAGTTCCCGCTCTAGACTCCTTGTATAAAACTCCTACAGCCGGTGATGTCACGGAGTGTGCATAGCTCAAAGTGGCTACAATGAAATAGTCTTAAAGCCATTCATTTACGGAACTGAGATTCTGTTACTCATCGTTACTATCATTCATCAAACTAATGCAAAAAAATGTATGTAAAAATCAAGAGTCACGCAAAGTAAATAACTAAGTAAATTAATTCGTTGATACATAGTTTGTAGTAATTTCTTATGACTGATAATAATTGTAAGTAGTTTTGAGTATCCAGATATATATATTTGCATATCTATTAATCGAAGGTAATTTTCATAATAAATAACAATGAGAACATTTGGATTTATAAAGTTTTAATTGCTTCGCCTCTATGTATAAGACAATCAGATTTGTCCTAGCCAACAATTAACGCATGACCCTTGTAATTACAGGTCAATTACTCCTACGCGGTAATAGTATTTCAATAAAGGCATCGAAGAATTAACAGACCAAAAAATTGTATAAAAAAATATTATTCATGATTATAAACTTGAATTCAACAGTCCTTCCTTGAAGTAAAAAAAAAAATAAAATAAAAAATAAAATATTTTTCGTAAAGAATTGTATTTAATACCTATAAAATGCGATTCTATGTTGTAGTACTCGTAATCGCAAGCGATTCACTTACGCCAACTAATTTTGAGTCTGTAACCAGAATTAACGGATAGCAAAATTATCTAATTTATTTGGACTATTACATAAAATGCTGTAACAGTAATAGAATCACAAGAGCGAGAGTTAAATAAATAGTAATTTAAAAAGTAATTCCTTTGTCGAGTAATCTGTAAATAAAAATAATTGCATATCCTTTGCCGTTTCCATTATTACATAGCAACAATGGGGTGATGCCTGCGGTTATAGCAAATTGGCGAAGGGCCGTTAGACGTCGCTAAAAAAGTGACGTTTACTTGCTTCATTAACACAAAAAATTAACTCAAATTGATAATATATTTCTTTTTTAATGGGTTAGCAAATTAAATGTTTCTATAAGATTATTAATTACAAGTGTGGGTGAAAAACTCTATATCTGGATGGCTAAACTCTCCAGTCAAGGCCTGCGTTAGTTTTCCCACGCACGCGTAGGTTTCAGCTGAGAGAGATAACATCATCACAACATAATAATGCTAACAACATAATAGGTAGATACTTTTGATAAGATGATATTTAAATATTTGAGAAAGCGTTAATGTTTTGAAGACCTTGAACTTCATTCATCATTCAAACTTCAAACTTCATTCAAGATTATTAAAACACGTATTTCATTCATTTTACACGTATTCCTATTTAGTTAACATAACCATCTATCTATATTACTATGGTATAAATTTATTCAATAACTCTTTTATGGGTAAATTAACTTCTAATAACTACCTAGTAGGTATGTAAAAAGTAAAATAAAAAAAGGAAAAAAATTAAAGGCAATTCCTACTTACGAGTAGGTCATTCTCCCATATAAAACTAAAATTAATCATTTAATCGATAAATGAATCTGCTGTGTGGCTACGGCACTAAAGAATTTAGCCACCCCCTCTCTTCCCGTGGGTGTCGTAAGAGGCGACTAAGGGATAACAAGGTTCCACAACAACCTTGGAACTTCATCCAACTGCTGGCTTTGAAATACACAGGCCGAATACGGGCAGCAGCGTCTTCGGTGCGACAAAGCCAGTACTGCGGTCACCAACCCGCATGCCCAGCGTGGTGACTATGGGCAAAACACATGAGTTCACGTTATTTTTGGCGTAAACTTGTGGAGGCCTATGTCCAGCAGTGGACTGTATAGGCTGTAATGATGAATCTTTAAAAAACTACCAATTAACAACAACTGTCATCAAGTACAAGTTTAACATAATTATCTACGAGTATGTATGTATTTGAACTTGAGTGGACATATAAAAACAATTATATTATTTACATTGATTTATTAATGGACTAAAAGCAATACTTAGTAGGAATTAAAAAAATTAAAATTAGCATATCCGGTACCTAAATTAACAGGCGTGGCCACGATTTTGCAACACTATTTATGTAAGACCTTCTACAAGTCGCTTACTGTAAGCGACGACGTCGAAAGGAGCATAGCACAGGAACGTAAATACGCATAAACAATCATGTTGATTTAAGAGTTGAGAACGAGAAGGTCGTGCAAATACTTCGCACGATAATTTGTAATAGGTATAAGAATTGAAACCAAAAATTAACAGTTTTTTATCTCAGAAATCCTCAATCGGTTTAAAAAAAGAATGAATAATTATTAATAATTGTTTATAATGATTAAGATTCTTTGTAATAAAAACTAAGGATAATATCGGTACAATAAAGGTATCACAAATCAAATACAATTTTACTTAAGTCTAAAAATAACAAAATATGCGGATAGGTAAATCCTCATAAAACTCACATGTTAAAATTAACCTGTCATATCTTGGCTACTGATTAACTATGGGTATATTTGGTATCAGGTGAACTGTACTAAAGGAATTTCAATTTTACATGTATGGTTATAAGATTTAAACTACCATTTTAAGGTAGGCGATACGTAGGTCGGCCGCCTGCACTAGTTCACCTTGAACGACATGCGCTCAACGCATTTTATTCTATTAAGTAATTTAAGTTGAACATAAAACGAAGACGCATTATTTTTGACGAGATATTCCCTATGAAAGTTCCTCGCTGGCTAATGATCTGGATGGCAGCTCTAAATGATTTTTAATTTCTTAAAAAGTTGAGGTTGTCTATGTACCTACTACTTCATTAAATTATAATCTTGAACCCTTGAATACCAAATTATATACCTAGGTACCTAATATTGTTATAATTAGAATATAGTTCTTACTTTTTATGCATTATCTGTCAGTAACCAATGCTTTATTACGGTGATATCATAATAATTTCTCTTTGATTGTGAGTTTATAATACAAACATTTCGTTTTTATCACAAAATAAAGATGAGTAAAAATAGCTCATCAACAATAACAGTCGTAAATCATAAGATTACAGTAATAACGTAATGGAAGTTCCAAATGTAGAACATTTTATGAATCATTATCTCAATTATTCTAATTTAGAAAATTCGATTAAGAATAGGACTTAAAAGTTTGTAACTTAAGATGTAGTAATGTCGAGATTGATTTAGCCTGGCCACCCCACTACTGGGTATAGGCATCTTCTATCATGAAGAACAAGGGGCTTTATCCATCACGCCATTGCTGGGTGGTGGTTATACTATGGGTAATGAGCGCTATCAGGATAACGATGGCTATGATAACAACCGGGACCGACAGCTTAACGCATTTTTCGAGGCACGGTGGTGGGACCTACAAGAACAGATACCCAGGCCGGAAAGGAAAATGTGTACAAATACAAATATGCATCCCAAGCGTGCATCGAACCCGTAACCGCCGGTGTTTAGGCACACCCGGCACATGCACCACTACACCAAAGTGGTTGACTTTAGTAGATGAATAAAAAGATTATCTTAAGGATTGAAAATGCAATACAAATACAATATAAGTATATATATCTATATTAATATCATAAAGCTGAAGAGTTTGTTTGTTTGTTTAAGCGCGTTAAGCTCAAGAACTACTGGTTCGAATTGAAAAATTATTTTTGTGTTGGATAGTCTATTTACCGAGAAAGGCTATAGGCTATTTTTTCCACAAATTAACGCTTGTGCAACTTCGGGGCACAGCTAGTAAATATAGAAAAAGAGAGTGTGAAATAACTGTGGGAATTGTAATAAACTGAATTCGTTAAGAACTAAATCAAACTTGACGGCCGCATCATTGATATATCTACGGAAACGTCTAAAATGTGAGTGATTTATTTTTAACCGACATCAAACGACAATGGTTCGTACTTTATTATCTTTACTCGACCTATATTTTGACTGTCGTTTTAAGATTAAAGAATATAAAAGAGGATTATAAAAAAACGATTTATAGCGTAACAGACCATTTCTATTTTTTCTTATACGCTACTTTATTTATCTTATGAATGTGTATAACGACGCGTTAGCGCAGCGGTAATAGCACTGGCTGTTGCGCTGGCGGTCGCGGGTTCGATTCCCGCTCACGACAGACATTTGTATATAGATGTTAGTCGTGGTCTGGGCGTTATGTTTGTGTATTTTATGTGTTTCCGGACCCCCAACACAGGAGAAAATCCTACTGGGGGAATACGTTGAGTGTAAAGAGTTTATTAATTCTTATTAATTCTTATAAATGTTATTGTGTAAATTACATACCGCTGATGATGTCTAGTAATTTTAAAACAGTTACTAAGAAATCTTAAAGCGACATTGCAAGCTTTTAGTACAGATTAACGTTCTTGTTACGTTTCATGTCAGAAATATCATCGTCAATATAAGCGTATATTCAAATGTGAATAACTTGAGGTAGGGAACAACAGAATACATCCTGGTCTAAATTTAAAGCAGCCCAACTGGGGAAGTACCTCGACCTTACAGAAAATCACAGCTAAATAATACTACTTTGAAGCAGTCCTGTGTTCCTGTGGTAAGTAAGGTGACCAGAGCTCCTGGGACGGGGGGGGGGGGGTTGGAAGTAGGATCGGCAACACGCTTGCGATGAACACCAGAATTCTTGTAGGCGTCTATAAGCTACGGTAATCGCTTACCATCAGGTGAGCTGTACGCTTGTTTGTTGACCTAGTCGTATACAAAAAAATTTATATGTAAATCGATGACAAATAAGTAAGAAACTAGACCTTGAGTCAAAGTTGAATAAATATTGGAAACCTTTGATTATAAACAAAATAATGACTCAAAACCTGCTCTCGGTAAAATGTTAAATATTATTGTTATTTTATTTTTTTAAACTATACTTAGAAAATAGCATGTTTTAACTGACTGACTGTCGATCTGACTAGTATGTAATCGTCAAATAAACATCGTAGCAACCATTTTTTTTAATAATTACTTTTGTTAATTTTTTAATCATTAATTTTGTTAATTCTGCCCTTAATTTAAATAATCCATAGAATTTACCATACAGTAATGAAATTAAAATATTTATCTTTGAATAAGATAAATAAACTGTCGTATACTACAAACAAATAACGTCATCAGCGACACTTGCTTCTCATTTGCATATGAGTACATATTTATTTTTATGTAACATTATTTCACATATATAAAAAATTATATTTACCATTTGATGTGTCCAATTGTGGCGGTCGGGGTAGTTCTCTGAGATCGTAAGAGTCTGATCTTACGAGTCCGCAGCATTCGCACCTGGCCGGACAAGCACTGGCTAACTTGCTTTTCACTGCACCCATTGTGTGAATGTATTGAAATTCATAGATCGACGATATAAATGCTTATCTAGAGATCACTTCAGCGCTAATTAACCGAATTCCACAAGAACCACGCTTAGATCACCACTTGGAGCACTCATAAAACGCAACGCTTAAACAGTTTGCCACAGTGTAAACAAAACCTAAATTAGGGTTCAACGTTCCTCGACCTGTGTAAACCACTTGAAAGTGTATTAATATCCAATTAAGAGTATAATTTTGATCAAAACGATCGACGCGTGCGCTCCGATCGCCGGATTCAATTCATCTGTCGAAGGCTATCCTTAATACTTAATAATATTCATACGTGCTTGACCTCTTATCAGTGAAGAAGCCTGGGATGCCCGCTCGGGGATGGGTCAACAAAATACTACTAAAACATTGAGTCACATACTGTTAATTAGTCATTTTATGTAGATATGAGTGGGTGTATGGACGGGGGCCCTTTGTATGTCAAGGATGTGGTGTGACTACCAAGGTATACATCATTGATCATATTATATCACTCTGATCTTCGACGTTAATTGATTCTAGGCACAGGCTGCAATTTTAGTTTTACATTAGACTTCTGTTTCTGCTCTATTTATAGCAAATTCTTTAAATATTTTACAGCAATGTAGTTCACAATATAAGTGCAGATAAAATATTTCTTTAACGTTAGAAAGTTTATAAGTTATGTAGAAAAAGTAAAATTGATATTTCAAGGCTATTTAGTTATTCAGTGCCGTTTAGTGCAATAAAAAAAATATCTCTTTTTGACTCCTAAAACATATTAAGAGTAAGATTAAAGAAGGCCGTATTATATTGTAGATAGTAAATTAGATAACGCGGAAAATATGTGATATAACAAACTCGGGATTATGTTAATATACATAATATACAACAGCTGACGTCACCCACCGTGTCTCGAGTCGCGTACTCGCTATGATGTCAACATAGAGTCAGTGGCAATTTGTCACACTGATCAATCATTAATGAAATTCCATAAACATTATACTTGCGTATTTTCCTGGATTTCAGAACAAGCCCTTGGACCACATTTGGATTTTTTTTTCCTCGATTTTGCGTCAAAGTAGAGTGCTAACTGTTTCTTATAATTTAATTATTGAATCAACGTCTTACACATTGCAGAAAATATTTATTCATATTTCAGAAATTATGTTATTTCAAGAACTCAGTCCAATTCTTATTAGTAATTTTCTACAAAAAAATTGCTTAAATTGTTGTTGTGAAAGTCCTGTCAAAATTACAAGTTATCAGACGGTCAAGACAGTCAGGCTGACAAATCTAAAAGTTAATGAAACTCAATTAAAAAACAGAAAAGTCTAAATAATCTTTTGCATAACTTGTATGTTTCTATGTATTAGAACAGTTTCTAGCTGACACTTAGCACGCGTGGGTATAGCAAGTCTTAGTTTTATCATATTACATTAGCTATCTGCTAGTTAAAGTCCAGTAGTAATAACTCGAACTTCAATCAGTCCAAGAAGTAGTGCAATAAACAAGCGGACAAGTAAACAAATAGTCATACAAGAAACTTCAAATTTCTTATCTATATAAATAAAAATGAATAGCCGAAAAACGAGTAATGTAACAAATTTGATAATTAATTCTTTTTTATAATTATTATTAAAGCAATGTGTTTATAAAATAAAGTTTAAAAAAATTGATTTAATATACGAAAAAAAAAATGGCGACACGGAGTTTGCCGAAGCCACTATTTGAGATAAGTACCTATATAAAAACTGACTTTAATTTAATTCAATTATATTTTTATAGACAACATAACTGTTTAATCACACACTGTGAAAATCGTATGAGGAAGAATCTTACTTTAAATTTTTATCAAAACATATCCAAATATTTACTTATTTTAAGTCTTACTTTTAATACTTTTTGTCTGCTTAAAAAATATATATAATTAATAAAAAATTATACGTACATTAAAAATATTAAAATTATATATCCATAATGGAAAAATCTAGATATGGTGATTGATTATCAATTTCCATTTTTATTTTACTGTGTCATGTTTATTTATATATTACATTTTATGTCAGTTTTTTATATGAACTATAAAACAACTGCCTGTTTAAGAAGCAATATATCTTAAAGACTAATATAAAATTTCTAAGAATTACGTGCATACGCCTGTGTCTGGGTGCTAAGTCACATAATTATGGTGCCATTGATACGAGTATGTGCCTTATCGCACAAAATTGTGACACATTGCTTCAGTCTAGTATCAATTTCAGTTTCTATGTTATTTTTTGTGCAACTGAGAAAAAAACGTCCACACTATAAATTATAATTAAGTGACATAAATGTGATTAATTTTGATCGAGTAAATAAGTATCTTTAAGGTGTTAAAAATACGAGCGCATATTATAGAAAAATTATGTGGTGTCATGGGACAAATGTTGAATTAAAATTCAATATATATTATATATATTTTCTAGTTCTTGATTTTTTTTTAATTTTGTTGATTGGTTTTTAATTAAGTACATAACAGTATTTAGGAAATTTTGTATTTTAGAAAATAACAAATAACGTAAAATAAAATAAATCAAACAAAATAATAATAATTCAAACTATTAAGTGAAATAAAAAACATGTGTCTATTTTTATTTTTGTCGACAGTATAAAAATACAGAAATAATTTTAAAAAAAGTTTACTAGTAATATTTTAGTTTTACAAAAATTATATGATACAGTCGTGTAACTGATATTACGTCACTTCCGTTATATATTTTTCTTACGGTTTTAGTATCACATTTTTTTCAGGTCGCCCAGCTAAATGTCAAGCCTGTCGTAAGAAACTTCGTTCGAACAATTATATTAAGTATTAACATTGGTAGTTGCTGTGTGGTTACGGCAGTAAAGAATATAGCCACCCCCTCTCTTCCTGTGGGTGTCGTAAGAGGCGACGAAAGAATAACACAGTTCCACTACCACCTTGGAACTTAAAAAATTGAGCAGTGGCGGGATAAATATCTCACTGCTGGCTTTCAAATTCACAGGCCGAAGATGGGCAGCAGCGTTTTCGGTGCAATAAAGCCAGCCCTTCGGTCACCAACCCGCCTGCCCAGCGTGGTGACTATGGGTAAAACACATGAGTTAGCCATTTTTGGCGCAAACTTGGAGAGGCCTATGTCCAGAGTGGACTGCGATAGGCTAAAGTGAGTGAGTGACTGATTGGTAGTTACTATTATGTTGTGCCGCGCTACCGTAGGTACTATCAAACGGTTAACCACTCCTAACTGGTTTATTATAAACTGGGTCTAAAAACATTCAACTCCACGACTGGTTCTCAGTACCCGGCCACCCCAGTCGGTGACGCTGTCAAGGCCGATTGGGCCAAAAGCATTAGACACACCAAACAAAAAAGTTGATTTTTTTATGGAACATTAAGGCAATTAGAACGTATTATATTCGAGACGGTTTATTTCTGGATAACCTTAGTTTGAGCACGTTTCTCGTGTTATTTCAGAGCTTCACAATAACGAAGTCTTAGTATACATGAGAAACTCTTGGCTTAAGATTACGTAAACATAGCAGAAAAATGTAAACATTTTAATGTTTTTTAATTCTGGTTTTAACGCAAAAAAAATGTGCTTGAAAAGCCTTCGCGCGTAAAAGCATCTTTGTAAATCAATTCAATATATAGACTTTCTACTACTTTTTATTTTAAATTTTGATAAAGTGACGAAGAAATTTGGCGACGCGTTGGCCTAGGAGTGCTATATATTGGCTTATGGCTGTTGCAAAAGTCGTTGCGGACTCGATCTCCGTTCACGACAAATATTTGTATTGACCATACAGATGTTTGTCGTGGTCTGGCCGTTTGTGCTTATGTATTACGTACACACACACAGGAAAACATCCTACTTGGGGCCGTTAAATATGAAGCGTTGATAAATTTTAATCAATTCACTTATAAAATCAGCATTATTTATAAATATTCCAAATTAGATGTTACTAATAATTTCGGTTTTGCAGTTACATGGATTTTTTTTTAAAGTTTTGTAAATTACTTTCGTTTTTTTCATGCAATGTCCCACTACACATTTACTATTAAATATGTACCACTATTTTTATTATTAAATATGTACCCAATTTGTTTAACGTTACTTATTATTGATTTTTTTCCTCCTCAATATGTGCACACTTCTAACCGCTGCTACTGTATCGTGTCCTGTGCCCAAAGGTTATCTGGAAGAAATCGCTCTTTAGCGATAAGATCGCCTTTGTACATCTTGTATTATATCTCTCTTTACATGTTTATTTCGGTGTACATGAAGAATAAATAAATTAAAACCTCTTTTCTCACATACGACAAAAGTTGGAGGCCACTCTTCCCCGCTTTTCCAGTGATAATTTCTCTATAAAAAAATGTTTATAAAACAACCAGGATTGACGAGTATTCTCCAAGGTGATGGATGATGTGTAAGAAAAGACACGCAAAAACAAATACCTAGACCAAATAAATATATCCGCTTAAAGCGGAAATCGAATACGTACCCCAGTCGAAAAAGATCATCATTCCTTTAGCATGACTTTAAAGATATATTTTATATTTTTTTATTTATTTTATCTATATAACCTAAAATTCTAACCTTACTTTTAAAATGATCTTGAAACATAAATCTGACATTTCATAGAAAAAAATATATAAAAATAAAGTTAGTTAAAGCACATACGGAACACAATACGCGGAATAATTAAAAACTAGATTAGCGTGGAATATGCATAAAGATAATTAGCGGTAAAAATAACACCTACAACATATCACCTACTGTAAATACGTTTTTAATTAAATAAACATGTCGTAGCAACGGATCCTCAATTTTTCGGATAACATTTTGAGTTGGGTGTCCAGAAACACACGCAACAATACGCCTCTGTGTAACAAACGTATGTGCCATATACCAATAAAATAACAGACGCAACAGCCACTTACAGTCACCACATTATTAAAATCCCCTGTTATATTATCTACTATTGTATAATTACTGATCAAGCAAGAAAAAAACTGTAAATGATCTGGTTAAAAACCCACTTAAGACATATTAGCTTAAGTATAATCTAACTATTAAACTTCTTAACAGACAATACCTTTTCCAAAGTCCTAATACAAGTTTTTACCCAATATAAATACACTTTAAGATGTATACAGCACTAAACAAATAAATATTATTTTTTTGACAAATCATATTGTTTAATCATGTCAAACAATAGTGTTAACTGTCTCCGATATGACAATCTTTTCTTGTTATCCCACTGCTGGGCATAGGCCTCTTTTCCATGTAGGAGAAGGGAAATTTTTCCTTCACTCTTCTCTCCTGCAGGTTGGATTTAATCCTAAATATATTATGACTAAAATAATTGAAAACTGTTTAGGAGATTTTCCGAAGGACGTTGATTCGTCATTAGTTAAAAATTACTGTATAAAAAGTACAGTTACGATTTTATCTAATTAGACATTAATTAGTCAGAATTCTGCAATATCTATTTATTATCGACAAATATGATTTTTTTATCACAAACTATGTCTGAGTATAATAAAGCTAAAAATTTGCTAAAAAATACATAGAATCAAATATAAAAACGATTTAATGATAAAACAATTTAATGCTAATAATCTTTTTATTTATTTTAAAAATATTAAAAAGAATAATTCCATATTTGTGAATTTTACCTTTTTATTTATTTTTAAGTTATATCCGTATAAATAAATGTAATAAATGTATCCGTATAAATAAACGATAACATTCAAATTGTAGACTTTAATTCTGGTATTTTAATAAAAAATATAATTAATACAGAAAATAAAAGATAGCATAATTAAAAATTTACATCGTTTGGTTTTATCTTATACATAAAATTCTCGTGTCACAATGCTAGTTACAATAATCCTCCGAAACGGCTGGACCGATTTTTATGAAATTTTGTGTGCATATCGGGTAGATCTGAGAATCGGCCCCTATATATATTATTTGTATGGTGGATAGACAATTTACGAACACACAAAATCTCGACTAGCCCTTTGGCACAGTTTGTAGTGAAACTGCTTTCTCCTCCACGTGTTGCGGGTTCGATTCTTGCTCCGACTCTGTGTGTAATTGTATGTTCTCTTTTGCACATATATCAGCCGCCGCGTGACCGAAAAAAGTTACCTATCTTAGGAACAGACGACTGTGTGTTTATACTAAACATATTTATGTAGTAGGTACATATTAAGTAGCACACATGTAACATTGTATGTAAAACGTAGGGTACCAACAACTAAAGTTAAATTGCTACAATTGAGTATTCGTATAACTTCAAGTAAAGTTTTTGTATAAAGTATTACGAAATTGCAACAACAAACAAAAGACTTTTGTATGACAGAACGACATGTTGATAATGATCGGTCAACATAGTAACAAGACTAATAAGTACCGATGAGTAATAAAAATTTTGTGTCATTCATCACAAATATTAGGTACATAACCTATTTATAATAACTTTATTCTCATTTGTATTGAGTATGTGAAGGTAATATATAGGTTATATTGTTTTATAATTCTAAACTTGGACAAGAATTAATCTTATCATAATAATTAGCAAAATGAATTGTTATTTAAAAAATGCACCTGGAATGCGGACAAATCCGTAAGTCGCGTTTAGTTCTATTTTTTATTATTATAATATTTATAATTGTATATTGACGGGAATTTAAATAAAAGACAGTGTTAGCAGTGACTGCTTTATTATTTTTGAGATCCCAAAAACACAAACAGTGCAGTTTTTTTTGTTATTTTTCATGATTTAAAAATTAAATAATAAAAATATATTAAGTAAAGTTAATATTAAACTTAAGCTTATTTATTATATGTCATAATTAAAAAACTTATATAAAAAACAACAATTATATCAAAACAATAATGGCACTCGAAGCAACGGTTTACTTTTAGATCCTTACAACTATACACTCGGTGCTTTGTGTTTTGTTTGTATGTTTTTTTTTTGTATTTTATTAATATGAGTCGTGCTAATGTGAAAAAATAATAAAACCTTCAACTAAGCCGGGTCTTCAAAGTCCATGAATAAGTCAAATATGCAATCGTTAGTACACCGCGTAAGAGGATGTTTACGTAGTTTTTAAAATGAGGACTTCCTCTTCTTGAACAAATAAGTGTTGCTCGGGGGCGATGGAGAGGTACATGTGGTCAATTTGTAGTGTATGAGGTGACGGCGGCCCCGAAGAGCGCGTAAGGGGCTCCTGGGGCCGGGGGGCTAGCTAGCCACGCACTGTTACGTTGACAGAACCAAAGATCTCATCGATCTGCCTCGAGGAAAATGTAACCACAATCCGACGTTCTCCCTGAAGATGGGCTACAAATTTATCTTGATAATTCACGAGCTCACCGGGCTTTACGTCGCGGAATCGAATCTGTAACAGTGTTGTGACACAAACACATGAAAATTTTTTTTTTTTGTTTTACCACAAATTTGACAAATATGTCAATTTGAGTAAATTATTATGTAGTATGTTGATACTCACCTGTCGGGGTCTCTGTATACCAGGTCCTTCGAAAGTGAAATAGCAGTCCGTTAGATGTACATTCAACGGATTCTGGAAGCTAAACGTTACTGCACAGTCCTGACCTACGGTTGGCTGACTCCTCACCTGATAGAGGAATATATAAAATGTCTGAATAATACAGTTTCAAAAACAAAACTAATACAATTAGGTAAGTGTTTAGAATATTATCGCTCACCTGGATCTGCAATCGTGGTTTTTGTAATGGGAAATCGTCCTCGTCCGACCATGCCTGTCGAGTTTGTTTAACATAAGCCATAGCGTGCACCTTTACTATTGAATGGTCTACTAATTTATCCATATATTCCTGAGGTGTGACGTGCAATTTTAACACTTCCCGTTGACCAGCTCGGACAATGAACTCTCCTTGAGACCTACGCAATCGGGATGCAATGGCACCAGTGTAGTAGCATGAGGACGCTGTTAGTACACACCAAATTGTACGATCTTCGGGTGATTTGTTCTGTAAAATAATGTTTAAACATTAATTCTATTTATTATAGCATTCAGCCGATAGCATCCCACCGTTGAGCCTCTTTCTCCATGTAGGAGAAGGGTTGGAGCTTAATCCACCATGCTGCTTCACTGCGGGTTGGCGGATATATTCTCTACTATTAGTAACGATCGCTATTAAGTATTTATGATAACAACCGGGACCGACGGCTTAACGTGCTCTGCGAGGCACGGTGGGGAGACCCACATGGACAGGCAACCGGAAAGAAATATTTGTACAAATACAAATATCCATTCCGAGCGGAAATCGTCACCTAAAACACCGATGACCTCAGTCGGGCTGCTCCGTATTTTGAGCAGGAAATTTCCTGCTGTGCCGTACCTCAGTTGCAATTCAGTATATATAGTATACTAGCTGACCTGGCGAACTTCGTATCACCTTATTCTTTTCTGAATAATCACATAATATATCAAAATAAAATATAGCCTATCTTTTAAGTTGGATCAAACTGCACACGGTGTTCAAATTTGATTAAAATCGGTTAAGTAGTTTAGGAATCCATTGAGGACAAACATTGTGACACGAGATTTATATATATTAAGATAGGTTATCAATACATATAATAAAAATGTAATGGGTCGCTGTCTGTACATTTAAGATATATGAGATAAAATGTTATGGGACCTTTATCAATGTTTTGTTGTGCAATGCAAATAGCATCCAAAACAATGATTTCAGAATTTTTATGTGTTTGTCTGTTTGTCTATGCGTTTGTGCACGCTCATCTCAAAAACGGCTTATCCGATTTAGATGTGGTTTTTACTAATATCTTGTGGCAAGCTTAGCTTAACATTTAGTGTTTGTTTCTTGTCCATCGATTCATAAATGAAAAAGTTAATTTAAAGAATCACGTTGTACATGTAAAGTCACTATTCCACGGAGACGAAGTCGCGAGCACAGCTAGTTATAGCACATCATTCTATTAAAAAACCATAACATCGTTTATAGTTTACCTGAATATTCATTGTGCAATCGAAAGGTTGGCCGTAAGGTACAATATCAATATCCATCAGATCAAAGACAACATCTTCAAAATTGCGATCCGGAAATTCGTAATATTGTTGCAGACGTTGATATCCACGACATGAAGCGATAACAGTAAGACGGTCAGGGGATGGGCTTTCGACGGCTTTGTATTCTTGGGTAATTTCTAACAAATCGCTGTCACTTTCGTCATCATCGCGATTCGGGTTCTTGGTTAAAATTTTACGTCCAACCCTTAAAATATACAACATTATTGAAATACCACCAATAAAATACAAGAATAATTAATTATATTTAGGTTTATTTTTAATTCACTTACTGATATTGATTTGATGCCATTCTAATAAAGCCCCATTCAGAATTTTCTTCTTCTTGGAAGTGGCACAGTTCTGCGTTAAGTTGCGAGTATACAAAAGGTGTATCGTATTGAAATCCAACCTCACCACGACGCACGGCTTCAACACTCGCTGGACCACATTTGTACACAGACTCAGCTGCTTCTTGAGGTGTAGAGTCTATTATCTGCCAACCACCGTAACCTAAAATTATACAATTTAAAGTTAATGTTGGTAAGTACAAACAATCTCAATGAATGAATCGAGATAAAGTATTTAAACCTTGCGGTAAGTCAGGTCTTTGCATCCACACATCATTCCAAACATGGAAGTTCCAGCAGGAATCATAGCAATCTTCGTCAGGGCCATTTGGTACTTCATTTCCATCTTTATCAAAGAACTTATCAACCGTGAATGTTCCACTTGTATCGTGCGCTGATACATAATTCGTGACTGATCGACATGGAATACCTGACAAAATTACATTGCTATTTATTATTTGTAAATAATACACAGTTATGCCAAAAATATATAATTAAAAAGTACCTAGTGCTCTACAAATAGTTACGACTAGGCCTGAAAATACCCAGCATTGTCCGTACTCAACAGGTCGACCGCCATCCATCAAATAACGCTCCAGAATAGCAACAGATCCGGTCCATGCGTGAGGTGCAACACCATCCTTATATTCACCATCATATCGACCAACCATTAAACCGTCGTCGTCATTATTTGCATTAATCTGTTGTAAAAAAATATTTTGATATTATTGGGGCATTTAAAAAGTATTTGTTTTTTAATTCAGGACAACTTACCATTGCAGAAATAGCTCTTGTAACACGAATAGGATTGCCGCGTTCTGAATGTTCCAGACCACTGCGTTCTAGTAAATAAATGCAAGCTGGTAATACAACATCATCGAATTGACCAAAAATCCATTTACGTCCTTTAGGTTGCCGCCATGTGCCACACCAAATTTTTCCTTGTTCGTTAAGTATATATTCCTTCCGTAAAGCATCGTTGTCCATAAAAACTGTATCTTCGCGGCACCAAGGGTTAAAAAGGATATATATGTCTTCATCACATTTATAGTCGTGGCGGTTATCACGCTGTCCAACCCGTTGCGTTTGTATCCAGCAATTCCATACTCCAACGGGAGCAGATGCTGGTATGTGTACTTGAAATGTAATAGTATCTCCATCCTGGCGTTGAACACTGATATCCCATTTATCCATTTCATTAGCTATGGACGCCAGGTTTTGCATAGATGCAGGTCGAGATCCATAAGTGCGTCCTAATGTAGAATGTTGTGTAGTTGCGACATAACGTTCTATAACAGGCCTCTCACAGGCTCCATGTGGGCTCAGTGGACTATGCTGTAATGGTAATGCATCGTTACTAAAAGAGCTACGACGAACGCCATAAGTAGTAGTTTCACGAATGCTGGTAATAGGTCCCACCGTAGCTACTGTTGATATAGGAGGCATTGGTGTAGTAGTTGTACTAGTATCTTGCAAACGAGCCAATCCTATAACATCTCGAGAGTGTTGAAGAGCGCCTTGTTGAGTGTTCCAATTAACAGGTAACACAACACGAGTTCCTTTCGTAACGCTCGGCTTAGGACCTACAAATGTGCATAACGCGCCGATAAATTATCATTAAATGAAGATAACCTCTATGATTTAAAAAAATAAAAACTACCTACCTAGGCAGAAAACTATACGAATAGCATCCTGTTGTTTGTCACAGATCCTATCAAAACGAACTGCAAAAAAAAAATTCTGACCTCTCCTTAGAACTGGATTAGGAAGGACGGTATCATTGACTAACTCATATTGATCTGTATGGTGGTCTTTGCCATTATCTCGGGAATAAAATTCAGTGAGTTCGACTTTAAGCGGTTGCTGGGAATAGTAACTTTGGGGAATTAGCTCCAATGTGTCTTGACGACGTCGACGTTCATTTTGATCAGCAAGTTTACAGATAAGGTTATGAGCATATTGTGTATTCGGGCTATTTCTCGACGAATGCTTTAGCCGATGTAAAGCACCAGCGCTATGAGAACGGCCAGGTATATGCTGAGCTGTAGGACCAGCTCTAGCCGTTGGCCAACGACGACTTTGCCCTGGACGTTGACAAAAACTCGAAATATTGTAATTGGCAGACAATCCTGGTACATAATTGGTAGGCATGCCTCCAATTGTAACCTGCGGTTCTCTCATGCAGGTAAGAGTACTTATTCCAGTTGTTAATCCAGTGATCCCTCCAAGTCCCATGCCAGTCACGCTGGATGTCATGCTTGAAGACATTCTATCCATACTTGACTCGCGGACTATGGATATCACGTATAATAAAATAAAAATATTTTATTTCCTCCAGTCTCGAAATTGTACTGCTGTCCGAAATAAAACCAGAGCGAATGGTGGGCACTAACGCTCTCAGGACCTATTTATACAAGTACCCGTATACAGGATCATTCACCGCTAAGGTGTCAGATGTCCGTTGTTAACATAAGTGCCCTGTTTGAAAGCTAGCTTTTGTTCACATTCACTGAGTTGTGTCGTAAAAGAGAATACGAATTCACAGTTGAAATAACAACGATTCACATGAAGACAACAATTTATTTTAACACATACTTACAAGAGAAAACAATTTTATATTATAGATACAAAAATGTAGTTATTATTTTTATATGTTTTAATTATAGATTTATACCTATTCCCATATACTATTTCCATATAAGGGTTAAGTGTAACCAGCATGTTCCTTTACTAAAAAAAGTCTTAACCAGCTAGGTATTCATATAGTTTATAATCAAATCTATAGATACGTATAAAGTTAAACAAGTCCATTTCTATATATTGAAGCTACATTGATAAAAGTTTAGGATCATTTTTTTCTGTGTGTTATTAAGTCTGACAATTCATCTGTCTTACTCTATCTTAACCGCGAGTCAAAAAAAAAATGCCGAATTGAATTGAATCACACTTAACATTATTTGATCTTACACTAGGACTATTTATCTCTATTGGTGTTACGAAACATGTCTGTAATGAAAAACAATGTAATTTTAATCAATTATCCTTTAAAAATTTATTATAGATTTACTGTAACTTTTATCATAACTATTTAGTAATCTGGGCTTTTATGCTGTATACTGGCAAACATACTAGGCTAATTACGGTTTAAAATAAAACCCAGTACACAACAGTACATTAATACGAGTACTTGCTATAATCATGCAGTCTCTATGCACAGTCTGGTCAACTCAATAAATAAAATAATAAATAGGCACCTACATATGTACATCTAGAAACAATATTTCAAACTGATTACCGAGTAATTAAAAATCGTTTATAAATAATGTAAAACAAGTGCTAACTAATATAAAGGTGTCTCAGTACTCGTGTGTCTTCTGCCTTACAAAATATACTTCTCATGAGAAATATTATTACAATTCATTTGGAAAAATCTGACTTTACTTTTTTTTGTTTTAAGATAAATTGAATAAAAACAAGAGAAAATGATCGAATAACACGATTTTACTGTTAATGTTTGAACGTTACACGCAGGGATCTTGTTCTCCATTTTTAATCATGGACATTGCGTTGACGCATGGTCCCCTAGCATTGCTGTTGCGATGGCGATCACGGTTTTAATTCCAGCTCGTTGCACGCATTTGTTTACGACTAGGCCAAACAAGTGTTTATCGTGGTCTAGGCGTTTGTGCTTGTGAATTGTGTGTTTTTCCGACAAAACACCTATGGGGTATAACTTTATACCACGATTTTCTTATTTGTGTGTACGTGTTTTATACATTCTTCTAATTTTACGTCTGACGCAGATTCACTAGTGTTAAATTTTATTATTATTTATGGTCACAGCCATGGATTGTACCTGTTGCGCTGGCGGTTGCGGGTTCGATCCCCGCACATGACAAACATTTGTATTGGCCATTCAGGTGTTTGCCGTGGTCTGGGTGTTTGTGCAGTCCTTGTGGGTCTACCCACGGTGCCTCGGAGAGCACTTTAAGCCGTCGGTCCCGGTTGTTATCACGTACACCTGATAGCGATCGTTACTCATACTAGAGAATATATCCGCCAACCCGCATTGGAGCAGCGTGGTGGATTAAGCTCTGATCATTCTCCTACATGGAGAAAGTGGCCTATGCCCAGTAGTGGGATATTACAGGTTGAAGCGTAAATTTTATTATTTTGTGCTCCATCCGAATGATAGTTTTTTATCAGATATAAGTCAAGAGAGCTTGAAGGCAGACTCTTACAGTGGTTATACAGCAACTAACTGTAACGATAGCTATCACGGCTTCGACATCATAGATATTTTGGTTTTTACTTTTCTATTTGGGTCATTTTCGATCTGCGATACAAGATTATAATAAAATACTATTAACATAACATTTAACCAATAAGTACCTAATACCTACCTAACTACAAAAAAATGAGTAACTCTAAAAAAATGAGTGTGCTTCAGACACACGACTGAAGTAAAACATCTTTAGCTCCATTTAATTTCTATCTCCCTCTCAACTTCCATTCGCCTCACCCGATCACGCTTTTCGTGACGCTATCGTTACGCATACACCAGCTTACTCTTCAAGTCAAATCGTGCGTAAAGAAATTTTACTTCAAAGACTTTGTGACTCTATCGGTACATGACTTTACATTGGTTCGTTCTCCTTATTAAACAAAAAATTGTTCGTTCAACTTCATAAAGCAAAACTTATAAATTTTACTAAAAGAATATTATAACATTTTAATGTAGTATTAAATGCTTGTTCTTTGTCATAGTAAGCAAGTCCTATCAAATACAGCAGTCCTTTGTTCTATACAAAACACGGAATGCGAAACCGCAACGATCATTTTATTTAATACAAATTCTTTTTCTGTCGACTTTGCTCTCACATTTTTTTTTTTTTTATTCCTATAATGAGTTCATGGTAAGAGCCTTTTACAAAAACTAGCTATAGTTTAATTTACGTGAACTCATCCTATAAATACTATATATGTAGGTGAAGAGTTTTTTTTTTTTAATTATGTTATGGGCTTACTCTTGACCTCAGTCTAGCTCTAGAGCACAGACGAGGTCGAAGATGGAGCGAGTTCGCCCAGAAGAAGCCTGTTCACTCGCGCTTTAAACATGTTCGGGTTGTATGAACTCGGAAATACAGACGCCCGCAGGGAATTCCATTCCTTGGCTGTGCGCATTAAAAAAGATGATTCGAAGCGCTTTGTACGTATGAAAGGTATATCAATCAGGTAGGGATGAAAGCCTGCGGTACGTGATGGAAGAAAGGAAATGGGGGTATGAGCTCGTGCAGCTCATACCCCCATCTGGTTGTTATACGGGACCTTCTTTACGTGCTCTCCGAGGCACGGTGGGGAAATTTACTAGCCCATACATCCAGACCACATAAACAAATACTAGTACAAATACAAATATATTTTATATATATATATAAAGTTACGTCCACAGGCTTATAGTGCCCGTGATTTTGTTATTCCGATTTTGTTAGTGATCGTTTACTTGGTACACTACTGCAGCTTACATTAAGAGAACTAATTATTCTATCTTAGTATCCCTTATGCAGACGTGAGTCCACCGACCAAAATTATGCTAAACTTAATTGATATCTTACATGCAAATACAAATATTTGCCCCGAACGGGAATCTAAATCTAAGATATTTCATACAATATACAATATATATATAACTACGGGTATCACAATTTTATTATTTACTAGCTGACCCGGTGAACTTCGTATCGCCTAACACAAACTTTATCGTATGGTATTAAAGTTCAAATTGACTTTTAAGTATTATCACAAATCTTTTGTATGGGAGTATAGAAAAGTGTTGTTTTTAGACTTTTTCAGCAAATTTTAAATTTTTTTTTTTTAGAATTTTTCTCTCCGTAAGAACCATCCTCGTACTTCAAGGAATATTTTTAAAAAAGAATTAGCGAAATCGGTCCAACCGTTCTCGAGTTTTGCGCTTAGCAACACATTCAGCGACTCATTTTTATATCATAAGATGTAATGTAATGTAAATCATACGCTGTGTGGTTATGGCAATAAAGAATATAGCCACCCCCTTTCTTCCTGTGGGTGTCGTAAGAGGCGACTAAGGCATAACACAGTTCCACCACAACCCTGCGAACTTAAAAAGCCGATCGACGACGGGATAACCATCCAACTGCTGGCTTTGAAATACAAAGACCGAAGACGGGCAGCAACGTCTTCGGTGCGACAAAGCCAGTCCATGAAATGACACATGAGTTCACGCCATTTTCGGCGCGTAATTGTGGAGGCCTGTGTAATTACATAACAATAACAAATAACTTGATCACTTATAACAATCGATCGTGACAATGTTATTAACTTAGCTACCTATTACAAATAATGTACCTCATGTATCATCCACGACAAATACCTAACTCACGTTGACATTTATGGTCACAATTCTGTGAATCATGGCGTAATAACTCGTGGTCTATACCTAACATTCTTAATATGGACAGTAAAATAGTAATCGAAATGTTTTAATATTAGCAGTCTCACTTCTACATCATAATATATTTTCATTTCATTCATAAAAGATAGAAATATTTTCATTAATAAAAACGGTTGCTACAGCAACCATAAAACAACAACACTTACATGTAATTGCCAACACGTAATTTTAGCTCGAAATAAAGAAAAAACAAACATTTTTAATTATTTCCAAATGTTTGCTTTTAAGGTGATTTATGTGTGCTATGTGTTATTGAAATGATAATGAAAAGGAAAAAGGTACATTAACTGTCAGCAATTTAAAATTTTCGTAATCAGACGCGACTGTTTACGTTGTGTGCCGAAAGTGTAGATATGTCATAAAATTCTATCCTTTAACACAAATGGCGTTATATAAATTATTTAGCCAAAATGTGGAGATCCAGTACAAAAGCTATTTATTATCGAAAGCGACATTATTTACAGTTTTAATTGCCGTGATAAATATTATGCTACCATTCGTGATCGCATTTAAAAGTAAAGGTAAATACAGTTAAAACATACTTGTGTTACTTAATAAATTCTAATTTTCTGTGACCTAAGCATTTCTTTTTTTCGTTGTTTTTTTTTCAGGATTTTGGTTACAATCGCATTATTTTTATGAACAACCTTTAATACGATCTACGTATGACTATTTGCTCGTAGCCGAAACTGATGATCCTAGTGTTAATATTGTGTGTGGTGAAATAAATACATTACATAACGAAATAAATAAATATGAAGAAAACTGTGTGGAAACCCAAGTACTTTAATATTTTCTCTTTTTTTTTAATAAAAATAATACATTAAGTCATGAGCATACACAGAATTTTGCAAAGATGGGGCAAAATTAAATGTAAAACTCGATTAGAAGTAGAAAATTAAAAATATTTTTATTTACGTCAACTTTTCATTTACTTCCACTATCTAGACTACTTTAATAACATTTTTTGGAGGTTTTGATTAAATCTGCCAAAAATTGCCTCATTAAAATCTAAAATATCAATTATTAGCTTCGAATCAGTGTGGTGCCCTTTGCCCTACCGTAGGTAGTACGCCCATGGATAGTCTTTCGACTAGCCCGATAGTGCAATGTGTAATCTTGCTTTCAGCGCCGTGGGTTGTGGGTTGTATTCCCAACTCTGGGTCTAAAATATGTATTATTGTATTATTTATAAGTACGTTGTTTATAAAGAGGTAAGTTGGCTCTGCTTTTGCGCAACAGTCAGAACACTGGTTTGTAGCTGTTACGCTGGCAGTTGTGGGTTCAATCCCCGCACATAACAAACATTTGTATTGGCCATACAGATGTTTGCCGTGGTCTGGGTGTTTGTGCAGTTTTCAGCAGGTCAGTGCAGGTCTCCCAACCTTGCCTCGCAGAGCACGTTAAGCCGTCGGTCCCAGTTGTTGTCACGTACACCTGATAGCGATCGTTAATCATAGTAGGAAATATATCCGCCAACCCGCATTGGAACAGCGTAGTGGATTAAGCTCTGATCCCTCCCCTATACATGAGGAAAAAGGCCTATGCCCAGCAGTGGGATATTACATGCTGAAGCGTAGCGTAGCATATAAATAAGTTTATCAAAAAAAAAAAATATAGCTACACAAGTCGGCTGTTACCTATAACACAAGCATTAAGTTGCTTACTTTAGGAACAGACGATCGTGTGTGTACGTCAAAGATATGTATTTATTATTTTATTTGTGTCATATACAACTTTATTTCTTACAGATACAAGAAAAAGATTTTGACCGAAATGGAAAGAATGATATTCTTGAGTTTAAGATTCATCTCATAATTCCAAATGAACGAACTATTACTTCAATAATGTTGATATTAGGCCTCGATTTTCAACTAATGGTCAGTCTCTATATTATATATTTATTGTTAAATTGTTATTTGATCAAGCGATTTTACAGTTTTCAAAATCAATTTGTTTTTACTTATTTGACATATCTTATTAATAAATATATACATTTTTTAGAAGACATGTCCTTTACAAATGCAAGGTTTGGCTATTATAAATAAAGAATTTAGTATTCCGCCACATGGACTCAAGTTTTATGGAGATATACAAATGTATCAAAGTATTCATCTTCCTTGTTTGCAAAACACGGTCGATACCAAATATAATCATTCCAGTTTTGCTCTGAGTACCGAAAATAAAAACGCAATTGATTTTATTTTGGATGAATATTTTAGTAGAGAAGGTAAATTCTACTAATAATTTTTATTGTAATTTATTCCCTGGTATCATAAAATAATGTTAAAATAAGTATTTTATACCTAGCCTAATTTATTTTTCGTTATGTTAAGGCCCTGTTTCACCACTTGTGGATAACGCTATTTGACGAATGACGGTATCCAACAGATAAGTTATTGACGTATTAATCTTTTAAATCATCGAATTTCGCTGTATTTATGAGATATTTTTATTCGCAAATATAAATTTAATTTATTAAACTTGTAATTGAGGCGAAACAATTACTAATGCCCATTAGTACCAACCTACCTACAACTGTTGTAAAAGTCTTGTCGTAAATGATTTGCAGTATAAATTTTATCTACAATTGCTGAAACCGGCCCTAAGTAACTATATAAATAAGCAATTGTGTTTGCTCGCAAACGAAAAAAACCGTCAAGATGAAAAATTGTCAAGTAAATACGCGCTATCAGAAATTACTCAAAAAGTAATCATCAGATCGCGATCAAATTTAAATGGAACCACAAGACAATCATCTGCTTTCGATTAAAATAAGAATCATCAGAATCGGTAATCCCAGTAAAAATTTATACGGTTTAATATGACGTAGGTCGACGAAAAAATAGTCAAGTAAATACGCATTATTAGGTATAACTCGAAAAGTACTTGTCAGATTTCAATTAATTTGAAATGGGACCAAATGACACGCAACACTTTTCGATTACACAAAATTCATCGAAATCGCTCCAACCAGTCAAAAGTTCTATAGTAAGAAACAGACATTAAAAAAATACAATCGAATTGAAACTCCCCCTTTTTTGGAAGTCGGATAAAAAGATCTATAAAATATATAGCCATAATATTACATCTATACAAATAAAATTGGAATATCTCTTTGTAATATTAAAATAACCGCTTTTTACTAAATGCATAATTATGGATGTTTACACGGTACATATACCAAAATAACATTTTTTCAATTTTTTGTCTGTTTGTTTCGGGTAATCTCTGAAACGATTGCACCGATTTTGACGGGACTTAAGAAGTAACTAAGGCTACTTTTATTTCAGAAATTTATTTATTTTTATAACTCTGCTAACTGAAAACTTAACTTTTTCTTAACTTTTTTGTTAAATTCCACGCGGACAAAGTCGCGGACACAACTAATTCGTAATAAATTAAATTTGTCTAAAGTCATATCAATGTTATTTTTCTTTACCAGATTTCACAATAGTTACACCAATTTTTTCAAGAAATCAAATTGGTCACACTGGTACAATGGATTTGAATATTGTTTTAAAGATAACTGAAATACCAGTAAGATACTTGCCAAGCCTTTTGCAAGAATTGAAATGGGCATGGCCTCAATACCTCTCACTTCTTTTTATTTTTTACTATTTATTAGAAAAGATAAAACGATTTGTCTTTAGCAAGCGTTTGTTTATGGCATGGAAAATAATACCGGGGCAGAAAAGGGAGTAAAGAGTGTGTACACCTAAGAACAAAAAAAAAAAATTGTTTTTAAGCTTGGCATCTACTTGACAAGGTTGAGATTGTTATATTGATAAAGATAATTGTGTTGTGAAGTGTGAACATCCTAAAATTGCTCTAATAAGCAAAATTTTTCGGAATTCAAATTGTCAGACAGAAGATAGATCATCGAAATAATTTTCATTTTCAGCAATAAGAGCCTAGAGACAGTATATGTTTCAATTCGATTACTTTACGCAATTTGTGATATAAATTTAAAAACCCAAAATAAAATTCAAGTGTAATAATAAAACTTTAATAAACGGTCAGTTTATTTTTATTTACATCAATCATACTTATCTAAATAATGTACATTATAGCAATCAAACAAACCTTAAGATTATTGTGTTAGTGTTAATGTTGGTAGAGCACTTCCAAAATCTGATTTGCTGTGATCTAGCTCCGCACGATTGTCCTCAATAATAAATGTCTTACCACTATAGTCATCTAGTTGAACCAGCAAATATCTACATTGATAGTTTCCATATTCATTCTGAAAATTTATAAATAAAAAATTAATAACTTGACGAAAGATATTTGTGTAATATTTTATTGAATATGCTCTATATCCAAAACCAATATACATTTAACCCTTAATTACTCGCACAAAGAATATTACATTACTGCTCGCATGGGGTCACAGATGACCCCAAATATTATGAGTAGTTTTTAATATATTTTGAAATATATAAGTAAATAAAACTATTTTATTATTAAAGTGCTTTGTTTATTTTATAATATCTATAAGTTATAACATGAATTACTAATTAATTATACAAAAACAAGTTAATCTAAAATTATTATCAATAATCAACAATTTGTACTTAGGTATACTGAGATCATAGTAAATACTCGTATTTTTTAGGAACTCTCAAATCACTCTCGTTACACTGTTGACAGTATATGTCAGAATGATCATAGCACACAAATCTTGTACATTTCTTGCATTTTGTTGGTACTTTGCGATCGCATATCCTCGGGCAGCTGTTGCAACGTCCACGTTTTGCAGTGGTTGGCAGGACGCGATTTCCCAACTCATGCACTTCCAACAGACGTTTTTTTACCTTCTTAGGAGTTGCTGACTTCAAGTCGTCGTTTTTGTTTATTATGAATAAGTTAAACAGACAATTGCCGCAAGAAATTACGCCTCATGTGAGTACGTGATTTTTCGGTATTTACTCGATGTGCAATGAGTGCATTTATGCCTGAAACATTTATCAGGTGGAAGGAAATGGCTAACGGCCATCGTTTGGTTCACCTCCCTACGTTGAATGTACCACACAAGTGATCATTGGTGTCCACTCCTCCATTAGTGCTGTGTTAAATGTTATTATTTCAGGTTTCTGCTTGTCAGTTGAGGCTGGGTCGACAACATAACAGCTTTATTTGGTTTTTGCACATAAGAAACCTGACCCTCCAACTTCTTCTTCATCAGAATTCTTCATCCTCTACCAACCATTGCGCAATTCGCTGTTCTCTCCTATCCATGACTAACTCTGACAAAAAGACAAAACTCGTAGTAAAACGGAATTTTTTGATAATTTCACTGTATAAAAATGTAAAAAACATATTTATAACAAATATTTATTCACTGAACATACAATAACACAAATATAATTCATAATAAACAAAAAAAATACTTAAAATAAAAAACTTTCCTCTTCCAAAAAAGTAACGTAATTACTCGCATGGGGTCACCGCTAAAGAGTGCAGCGATACATCCTTTCACTCCTGTGTCTTAGTCGCTAGTAAAATACAAACTTAGACCCGCGTTATGAAGCTAGCGAGGGCGCGGGGGAAATCGGGCCGAGCCAAGTGCTTCATTTTTTAATCCGAAAATGCTTTGACCCCATGCGAGTAATTAAGGGTTAAAGCTTATACATATTCAACATTGACGATGCTTGGCGCAGCAGTAAAAACACTGGCTGTTGTGCTGGCTGTCACGGGTTTGATCCTTCCTCATGACCATTTGGTGAAACAGGTCCTAATCGCCTATTCTACTTTCTGCTGTTAAAGTCTATTCATAAATTACCCTAAAATATGTACATTATCATATTAAATACAATATAATAACATCTGTACCTGTTTCATATCCAATTCAACAACTCCCTTGTTTCTAACACCTTTTATGTAGAACCTCATTCTCATATGCTTGACACCGTCTTTTTCATACACAGCATGACTAACATGCGTCCTTCTTCTCCTTGTAGTTTCCTCTCCATAGCCCTTTATTGGAGAGCCAAGAGCATCTTCTACTCTAGGATCCTGAAATGAAATAATACATATTTTTTCATAGTTTTAACATTGATGATTCCTACTCATAAAATAGGAACACAGGTTTTAGTAAAATATTTTTGCATACGCCATATATTTACTACTAGTGGTCGGTCGCCCAGTGGTCGAAATTTGACCAAAATTAATTTCAATTATAAGTTTGAACATTATTAAGGTTCTGTTGACAAAGAAATTCTGTAATAATAAACAAGAGTATATATGCGTGTGTGTGTCAAATACATGGTAGTGTTGTAAGGTTTTTTTATAAATTTAATGTATTTCTTATGCATAATTTAAAAAAAATACTAGCATTCTGGACTCCTCTATATATAAACTATCACTTCAGCCTATGCTGTCCACTGCTGGACATAGGCCTTCACAAGTTCGCGCCAAAAATGGCGCCAACTCATGTGTATTGCCCATAGTTACCACCCTGGGCAGGCGGGTTGGTGACCGCAAGGCTATCTTTGTCGCACCAAAGTCACTGCAGCCCGTTTTTGGCCTTTGTATCTTCGGAGGGTTATCCCGCCATCGGTTGGCTTTTTAAGTTCCAAGTGGTAGTGGATCTATGTTATCCCTTTAACGCCTCTTACAATACCCATGTGAAGAGAGGGGCTGGCTATATTCTTTACTGCCGTAACCACACAGCATGTGCGAAATTTCATACTCCTCATACAGTTTTTGCTTCACGTATTAATATATAGATATGATCTATATCGTTTTTCTTAATTTAAAAATATTAACATTGATTATAAATACTAAGTATCATCGAATTTAGTTACGGGGGAAAATATCCCTTATAACTATATATGTATACTATCGAAGAATCGGTGGTAGCTTCACTTTTAAAATTAATAATCAGTTTAAAATATTAATTTGTTAAATGACTATTCGAAAGTGCTTTTGAAGCCTATTTGGATAATTTTTGATTTTGATTTTGATATATAAATATTATACATTTCGTATACTAACATTTTTACATTTTTCTAGAGCCACTGAGTAAATACTATTCGGACTATTGCTGGAGAATAATTCACGGAAGACATAATAAAATATGATTCCAGTTACTCCGACTCCGACTACGATAATTCCAGTGTAAGAAACTGTTTTAGTTGTTTCTTTTATTTTCTCCCCAAGAGGCCGTACGTCGGTAGATACATCGGTTCTTTCACCTCTTCCTTGACTTTGAGTTAACCCTTTTTCTCTTTCGCTCGACTGAAATCGAACTAATCTAAATTTAGATATTCCTATAGTCACCGGTATTAAATCTTTAGTTTTATTAGCTCGTATAACTGGTCCTAATTTCGATATAAAACTCATAGTTTTAATTAAAGAAAAAATAATGCTCGTAAACGTAAACTGTAACCGGGTATTATTTTCCACAATTGTCAAAATTTTCCAAACGCTTTGTCAATAAAAATGACATTACCAATCAGCTGATTACTTACGGACCGTGCTTACGAAGAACGTTTATAACAACAAGTTACAGTTTTAATTTAAAACTTGTTTTGTGGTTTAAGAAAATCATGTCTATGTTTATACGAGACCGATTATGAAAATTTTACTGATATTTTTTTTATCTATTATTTATTATAATATAACTATAAGTATTGTTATACTATAGGCAAAAAATAAATAAATAATATAAATCTAAATTTCTGTTGAACCAAATTGGTTTGAACAGGTTTAGTATAATGAGTAGCAGATGGTATAGAAGTATAGTAAAGAAGTAAGTATAGATAGAACTCACTTCTTTATCATGGCAATAGGAATACAGCCATGGGAATACACTAATACAGCAAAGTAAGCTTGTCAATTGATGAACTCATTTATGTCACTTGACGACTTGTCAGTTATATGTCACTCTTCAATAGTGTTTCACCAAGTAGTCTTGTACGAAATCAATTCATTATAAATAAAGGAGTGCTTCGAATTAAAATTAGATATGAATGTAGGAAATTTTTCTATTGAGTCTATTACGTAAAATAGGTAAACAAATTTATACTTAATATATATGAGAAAATACTTTTATCATAATGGATTGGATAATATCTGATGAGTTGGGGCTGACTGTGGGACACTTGGTGGGTTGGGGTGCAGCTTCTGCGATGATTGTGGGCGGTGTAGCACCATATATTCCTCAATATAGACAAATAAAAAAGACGCAAGATGCTGAGGGATTTTCTCTTTATGTTTGTCTAACACTATTAATAGCCAATACGTTACGTATTTTATTTTGGTAAGTCTTTTATTCAATAGTAACAGATATTTTATATTAAAATTGCGTTAAAAAGTTAATATAGTATTTTACCTTATACTAAACTATTACATCACATATCTTTTTAATAACGTATTTATTAATAAGAAACAAAAGGATTTAACTATGTAAGATATTTGTTCTCTTAACAGCATGTGTAAATATTTAATCACATTGGAAAATAATGACAAAAGGTAACTACTGTAATAATAAAGACGAAATCATTTAGTACTATTATTTTAATCTTTTATTATTCTTGTTAGAAGTTCCTTACAGTTTTTATTTTTTGCATATACTAGAGCATTTCCCATTTTAACTGAAGTAAATTATAACAAAGACATTTGTGTTATATTTAAAATGAGTGATATAAATTTTAGGTTTGGCAAACGCTATGAGTTGCCACTATTAATACAAAGTATTGTAATGAATGCAACAATGTTTGCAATGATCCACCTGTGTGTAACAGTGAGAAAAAAGAACCAAATAATAAGAGCAAGAGAAAGAATTTTTACAGGTAAGTTAAAATACAAGCTTAACTCTGGTAATGCATGAGTGTCATACTCTATGTGTGTTCTTTTCACGAACTAAAATATTGTTGTTAGAAGTAATTTACTTTTAACTTTTACACTTCTTAAACGCCATGAAATTTGTGTTTTTGAAGAGTGTGTAGAAAGTAGTTAACCATTCTAATTTGTAGTTGACAGTGCTAATTAATTTCTGTATTTCAGTTACTTTATTTTTTATTTAAACATTATATTATATTTATTTACTTATTATTTAACTGCAAATATATTAATGCTTTACTTTTATCAAAAATATTTTATTTTCCGTTTAATCGCACGTTACATTTCTTTGTTATTTTTTAATATTATTTTATGTTTTATTTGGTGGTTGGTGTGAATGGTGACATTAGGTGCAATATTCATGTTATATATACTATTATGTTGTGTAAATGGCTCAGCTCAGCCAGACGAAACAGCGCACTGGTTGGGACAGCGTAGCGGCATTGTAGGTGGAGAGAAACCGCATCGCTTTTATGGTGAGTGATATATTATACTTAATGTGTGCATACTGTTTTATCATATTTACTTATTATACTGTTTCATTTGTCATTATTTTTTGTTGCAGCTACGTCAGTCATGCTATCTACTTTGGGCTTATTTTTATAGCATTTTTGGTTGTTGTGGTGCATTATCATCATGAAATAAAAGCAATGCAGTTTTTTGTTTCGTGTCGGTTAACTTACTTTTTTTTATATATTGTTATGTGAATGTTGCCAAACTTTGTATGCATTTTGTTAAATAACATTTTTATTTATGTGTTAACTGACATTGTTTATTTTTTTATCATTCTGCAATTTTTTACTAACTGTGCATGCTATCTTATAATTAATATAGGATATTGTTCTAGTAATTATCACATCTCAAGGAGCAATGACCGAATCACTGGTATTTGTGTTTTTGATATCTTATCCACAAATGTCAATTTGCATGATACTTCCAGTACCAACTATTGCAAAATTTATACATTGTATTTACTCAATAACATAACTAATTTTTAGTTATAATAAATAAATTATATGATGACATTCTAATTAAAAAAAAAAAAAATTTTTTTTAACGGAAATTTGACATACATTTTACGTTATTCTTGCAGATATGGACAGAAAATATTTCTGGGCGTGGACAGATTTCCAAAGCTATGTTGACTGTATGTTAGTGTTCTCGGTGCTAGGGGCGGCTATAACATATCTCCTTATTGAATTCTCACCATTTGTCGAGATGATTGGTTTCCTAGCTGTTTTTACCGAAGCTATGCTAGGAGCGCCACAGATCGCTAAAAATCATCAAAATAAGAGTACAGAAGGAATGAGGTACTATATAATTTCCAATAAAGAATGTAAAATTAAAACTAATGTATTATTCAAATTGTATTCATAAAATAAATTGTTCTAATCTAATTGTAAACAAGAATCATGTTTAATAATAAATACATTATGTATTCAGTTAACAGTGCTTCCTATGTTCCTGTGTTTGAATATTGATGACTTTAATGTTGTTTTATTTTTTCGTCTAATTACTATTGTTCATAAAAAAGTAGTCTACAATAATTAATATTATACACATGAAATATTATTTATAATGAACGCAGTTTAAATTTCAGTGTAGTTCAAAAAAAATCTGTTTTCGTTTCAGCGTGAGTATGGTCATAATGTGGACGTGTGGTGACCTCTTCAAGACTGCCTATTTCGTAATTAGAGAGGCTCCCTCACAGTTTTGGGTGTGCGGAAGCTTACAAGTTTTATTAGACATAGTAATACTCTTCCAAGTAAGTAAAAAATCATATAAAATCTAAAAGCATATTTACCTGCTAAAAGTACACATATATTCATTATATACATTATTTTATACATACATAGGTTGTAATTTAAAAAAAAAAACTTATTTGATCATCATAACAATTTTAATATTGAATTGTAAAATATATGAAATAATAATATGATCATAACTGTGCTATGTATTATATTTCTTTAAAATTACAAATAAATATTAGTTTACTATTGTGCCTAATATAGTAAAGCAAAAGTATTTAACTTAATGAGTATTGAAACATTACAATAATTTACTATAAGAGGATAAATATGTCATTGACCTTTGTAGGTTAATAAATTACTGCAGTAGTAGGAACTTTATCACTCAGATTACAAACGCTTTTCATATTATTATATGATTTTGACCTCATTTCAAAACGATATTTTTTTTTTATTGATGATAACGCTGTTTACATAAAATATTACGTACCTATATTAAAACTAAAGATCGTTGTAAAAATATTTCCTACTTATTGATTCAGGTTATAGGTTAAAATAATTGTTTACTCGCAAGCAAAAAAAAAAAAAAAAAAACTTCGATTACATCGATAAATAATACGACGTAGATAGTCGGTCAAACAGTCAATTAAATACGCATTATTAGGGTAACTCAAAATACAGGCGAATTTAGAACCTCCTCCTTTTTTTTTTGAAGTCAAAAAATTATAAATTTGGCTCTGATCCTTGTCCTACGTGGAGAAAGGGGCCTATGCCCAGCTGTGGGATATTGCAGGCTGAATCGTAATCTCTCAATTCTTTTTTACTTTACAAGGAGTTAAAGCAAATCAGCCAAAATTATATTCTGACATCTCGTCTAGTAAACTTAGAATAACTTCTATAATATCTAATTTCAATTAATTAAATAATAAATTAACGTTTCGCACTCAACGGCCCCCAGTAGGACTTTCTCCTGTGTTGGGGGTCCGGAAACACACACAATACACATGCACAAACGCCCAGATAACGACAAACATCTATATGGCCAATACAAATATCTGTCGTGAGCGGGATCGAACCCGCGACCGGCAGCGCAACAGTCAGTTCTGTGACCGCTGCGTAAACGAGTAAATAAAAGTAAAGATATTTTTTGCCGTGACCAAAGCTATAACCCTAAATAAAACAAGCCAGTATTTTTACTAATAGCATGTGGTATATTTATAGTACTGTCATTGTGGTTTTAAAATATTTTTACTCGAATTATCACATACATGTTGAAAAGATTAGATATATATGATTAGTTGAAATCAAACATGTACTTTGTAATGTAACATGTTTTGGTTAGGTATTACGATTATAATACAATATAAATGTTCTACTCGTATAACATCCCACTAAAGCGATACTTATTAGTATTTGAATGATTCATTCAATCCGTAACATGGCATACTGGCATAACCTTTTTTCTCCGTGTATAAAAAAGGGTCAAATCTTAATCCACCTGCCGATGCCGCACCACTACGGGTTGGTAGACACATCTATGATAACGACTAACGCCGAGTTGCACGAAAAGAAATTAAAATTAAAATAATTTAATCGCAAGAATTGTATGAAATTCTTGTGATTAAATTAGTTTAATCTCTACTTAAATTTTAATTTTGTTTCGTGCAACTCGGCGTAAGACTGATAGATATTCTTACGTGCACATCGAGGTATAGTGAGAAAACCTTCAAGGATAGACGGGTGTCTGTAGACTGGCAACAAATATACCTCTTCAAACGGGAATCGAACCCGCAACCACCGGTGTTTAATCAACTTCACGCACCACTACACCAGAGCGCTGTACATACTTTTCGCATGATTCGACGGATTTAAACGTAATTTTAAGGGAGGCTTATCTTATAGATTAACATGTAGTACTTAACATGGCTTCTTATCAATAAGAAAGCTGTCTCACACAAAAATATGATAATAGATTATAAAATAATCTAGTGATATTAGGTAATTGAAAAAAAAATACTAAATTATTGCTTTTGTAATATTGTTTATAATCCCTTTTTAATTGAATTCTTAATTTTACATTTATTTAGTGCTTACATTCGAATCATAATTTATCAATTTTTTTTTAACCTTCCAAGACAATACCTGTGTATAATCATTTCAATTTATATTTTACAACTTAATACTTAATACACAATAATAAAAAATATGGCTTAGTAAATAAAACTATTTTAGCGGTTAAATTAACTATCACGATCTGGATCGTTATTTTTACTTTATTTGGGTACGAAACATCGATTCGATTTTCGAAAGCTGGCACGTATACGCAACGCAAGTCCAATTTCATACAATTTTTTTCATACACTACAGACGACATTTAAAATATATCACTGTATTATCATATCATCACTCTCATAAAATTCCGCTTAAAAGACAGACTGATTGTTCTTTTCTTTTTTACTTCGGATTGTCAATTGCTGTTGGCCCTATCGGCGTTGACAACGTCACCGGGTGGGGTGGCCGGGTACTGAGACCTAGCCGTGAAAAGAAGTGGAGGATTTAGGAGGGCTCGGGAAATTGATTGTTCGTGACTCGTCGTGCTTATGTACAGACACCACACAGACGCCCAATTTTCGAATGTCTAGCATGTGGCAGCTTTGGTAAATTGACGTGTAGGTACACATGTAACAACTAATTTTGTCTATAATGAGTCTTTCGGTCTAAATATATTAATACTGATGGCGGTTATTTTGAATATATTTGTATGAGGGTTTTCGATAACTCGTATCTTGATCAGATCCAGGAAACATGGAGGGTGCTGGATAGAAGCTTTTCCACAGACCCCAAATATGACGTAAGAAGGCGTATATTAAAATTATAAAATGATTTTCATTTACATGTAGACAAAAATTGACAAGAAATATATGAGTAAATTACGATATATAAAGTGTGACTTTTATCAGGTGTGGATATACCGGCACAATACTGCAGCGGCGAGGCGGCTACGGCGCGGCGACTAGCAGTGGACGGAGACTGACTTATAGCGCTCACTCAGCGCCCTTCGCGCTCTCACGGCACTTCCCCGCTCCACACGCACCTTATGACGAACGCTCTGGCGAAATACTTGTGTACGTTCTGAACTTATAGCCCGATATCAGTTCGGAATTTTGTGCTTTCGACTATTCCTTATTATATTAAGAGAAATTAATAAACGACTGCTTCGGTCATCAAAGGTGCTGACAGTTTCCGGTTAAAAATATATTAACAAGAATTATCTTCAGACTGTCTAAGACTATATAACGTACATTTGGAACTATAGTTTTAAAAGAAACAGTCGATTTTTTAATGCACTAAAATATTAGATGGACCGCACTTTGAATCCGATTATTAGAAAGAAAATCTTGCTTTATCTTTAAATCTTGCTGTTGTACTAGTTTTTAAGGATCGAAGAAGCTGTGAAATGCATTATACATAAAACATGTGATAAAAATATTTGAACTAAAATAAAGTACATGAGTTTATAATTTGCATGATGCGTCTCGTGTGGAATTGTATTTTTATTTTTATTTTTTGCAATAAAATATTTAAAAAAATGTGAGTACTAACAGATATCATTTTTTTAGCAGTGTATATTTTTTATAGTTGACCTGTTTAATTATTCATACTAGAATCACCCAAGTAATCTAAATTCAGTATTGTATAACAATAACATTCTTGTTAACATAATATAGATGCATTTTTTAAATAGTGACTTTTTAGACTATAATTCTACATAAAGTAATTAAAAATAAATATATACATGTTGCCTTGTCAAATAATATAAACATTATAGATAATGATTTTTTTATAATTTTTCCTTAGGTGTTTTTAGTATGTATAATTTGTTTTCCATGAGGCTATAATTTGTATAAATAATTTATAATACTTTAGTATATGTTTAGTTTTTTTTAAGTATTATTTGTGATAATTATTTATAGTTTGTCACCAGTATGTACAAATTATTTAGTATGAATACTTCATTGTGTCGGCACCAAACTTTTAATTTACCAACAACAGTATATATAGTTTATATTAAAATGTAGCTACATATTGGTGCTGATCTCACAGTCATGCACTATTAGTGTAAAATCTTAAATCATTAGTAATTGTGTTTTACAAAATTAATTTATTTTACCAATTTAAAAACTTTTTGGTTATGAAATTGGATATCATACTTTTTTTAAATGTAAACTTTAAATTAATTGTAATCAATTAATGAAGAGAGAATCTTTTTATTGCGTAGATGATGACTTTAATGATGATTAATATATTCAATTTTAATTATAAAATACGTAATGTGTATTATATCTATATTCGTCACAAAATAATAGACCCGTTTGGACATAATATGTCATCGGGACGTAAATAGCGAAGTAACCATACAACTCGGTATTCGATACTCACGATAAATCATTTCAAGTTTGCATGAGTAATTGATCGATTTGATTATTTAATGTAAAATGCATTGCTTATTAGCCAAATCAAAATTTTATTTACGACTGAGCGCCAACCTCTTTTTTTTTTCAGTAAAGATCACGATACAACATTTAATTATCATTCAAATCGAATGAAGCTGGCGAAATTCAGTAAATAATTAGCTACAGTACTATTGTTTAAAAAAAAGACTTAGAACGTAAATGTTTTTGAGACTTTTCCTAATAATTAGAAATTGCATGCTTACTATAAAGTAAGCGCGAAAAGAATACTCCCAATATATTCTATCATATTATTTAACGCGCCAAAAATGTACGTATGTTTTAAAAACACCTTATGTTATTAATTATTATTTTATTGTTCCTTACAGTTTCGTACCAAGTTAGGGTGCGTTCATAAAATACGTGAGATGTTTAAGGGGGGAAGGGGTCGAGTCAAATCTCATCTAATCTTACGTTGGAGACAGGGCAAATATCACGCAATTTTTTTCTGATTGAAACAAAAAAAAATTATACTATTTGGGTCCATTTAATCCAGATTGTACATGCTTAAGATTTCATTTTAAGCGTAATCGTAATACGATTAAGATCATTCGCTAATTCGTTCGAAAGAAAATAATTTCATTCATACTTCGACGTTATTTATCTACTGACTGTCTGATTTGTTGATTGTTTCTGATTACTAGTCTTAACTAGTCGTAAATAAAAACACGAAGCATTTTTTTTTCTTTTTACAATAACAATCAAACGTGTTTACGTAAAAAACCCACATTTTAAAAATCTCACGTGAGATTGTGGAATGGGGAAAGGGGCGAAATTTAAAAAAAAAACACGTAATTTGTGGACGCCTAGACGTTTGGACATTTGACAAATACCCTAACGTAAGGACGTTCTAGGGTATTTGTCAAATGTCCAAACGAGCCTCTTATTTTGTGACGACTATAGTTTACCTGAATTTTTTATAGGAATTGTTCTAATTCTGATAATAATTTAACAGTACGCTATATGAAGAAATATATATATTACTGTAAATAAGTACAACTTTTTATTTTTTATAAATACGTAATTTTTTAAATGATTCCAAGTTAATAGATAATTTATTTTTATTTATTATTGATGTAAAATTGTAATGCTTGACAGATGTTAACGTGATGTTGTTGTATTTATAATTTTAATGATAATATTATACAAATTATAAAAGTGACAAAAATATGTAGAGCACACTTTGTTACTAAATATTTATTGATCAAATATTATAGATTGGATATGAAATGTTCATTCTATTGTGTATATGTTCAGTCAGTAGTACTTTGATTTTTAAAAATCTTTATTACTTTAAATAATAGTACATATTCCCTTGATAAGCTGGACACCGATGTATATTACTTATTGAATACATAAATATATTGATCATCTCGACAAGAACGTAGACTCAGTAGTTGCTAATTTTGATATGTTTTTTTGTTTTTTATATATCATTATTTTATGTATACGATACTTTCTTTAATGTTGGTTAATATGAACTGATAAACTAGATTTTTTAATTCTTATTCGTTTCCAGTTATGTTTTTTTTTTTTTTATAAATGTAAAGAAATTTTAATGTCTTCCGTTATCAATGGTTTACAATTGTATGTGTATTGTGTATAAATCATAAATTTCAAAAATATGAAACGTTAATGAAAATCAAAATAGAATGAATTCGATATGCGATTAAACATATCACGTTTATTTCACAAAAGTGAATTTAGATGCTGTAAATTTGGGGACCGACCTATACTAGTATACCATTATCATGAACTGTATAGGTCAATGAATTGGGTCTTGACATAATAATTTTGACCTTGTTCTTTATAACCAAAAATGTGTGTGCTAAAATTAATATTAATATTATATATATATACATTTTTTATAGTAAATAATTACTATAAAATGAAATGAGGTATTACCAAAATGTACTCGAAATTTTATATTGTCAAAAACGTTCACAAACTGTTGATAGAATTTTTGATTTTCGATATTATAAATATTAGGTCAGGGAAAAAGGTTTTTCGTAATTTATATAGAAATTCGAGGTAAGTTGAAAATTTATTTACATTAATTATATATGTACCATTTTTTTCAATAATTTGCCGTCATCTCGTACGTAGTGACAGGTTTCCGTTGCTGTAAAAAATTTGGGACTTCTCATTAAAATATCACGACAAGTCGTTTTGACAGTCTCTCTTGATGTTAACTCTACAATACTTAAAGAATTTTGAAGAGACCGAAACAGACTGAAATCTGATGGTGCAAGATCAGGGCTATGTGGTGGATGCATTAAAACTTCCCAGTCACCACTCCATCATCCCTTCAGCCACCGAAGACTTCCCAGTCAAACTCTCTCAATTTTTGTTGAGTGGCTAAAGATGTATGCGGTCGGGCGTTGTCGTGATGAAAAACCATGCCTTTTCAGTTGATCAATTCTGGCCGCTTATTCTCAATTTCTTGCTTAAGTTTCATCAGCTGTTGACAGTAGAAATTTGAATCGATGGTTTTATCCCGACAGTAAAAGCTCATGATTAATGATGCCCTTCCAATCCCACCATACACTCGACATCAACATCTTTACTGCGTGTCAACCCACCCGGGAGCGCGATTGCCTGTGCAGCTTAACCGACCTTTGATCACGACCAATTTTGTACATTCTTATCGTTTGTGATCCACTTTTCGTCAGCAGTGATCAATGTCTTAAAAATTTTTTCGATATCATTACGTCTTAAGGCTAAGGGCTAATGCTTCTTTCAGTGAGTTCATGTGGCACCCATATAATCAAGCTTTTGGTCAATTCTCAGATCTTCAGCTCTATGGTAGCTACTCAAATGTCGATCTAACTCAACTTTTTCAAAAATGTCACGTTTATCCGTAACTTTGACATCAAAATTTCCTGACTGAAAACGCTTAAACCAATTTCATGCTACTCTTGCTGACACTGCATTAGGTCCATAAACTTTTTTTTTTCCTTTTTTAAAGTAAAAATTTAAAAAGTACGTAAGTAGTTTTTTACTTTTTAATTTAATTTTTAAATTTTTTTATAATACCTAAACCAGCCAGTTACAATACAACTAAAAAGATTTTATTGCATGTTTTTACTAAAAAAAATACAAAAAGAGTTTTTCCCCGACCTCATGTTATTTTCTGATTTTCCAGCGTAAAATTGACGTTTCGGTCAATTATTTAGAAACACGATAATGTAATGAAATAATGTATAAGGAAACGAACGTTAGACATGTTGTGATTAAATTATCAATTATGTATTATACAAAATAAAGTTATGTTGTTTGTTTAATATTCTTTTTATTTGCCCTCATACGATAAAACCTTTTTGTATGATATTATATCGCTTCAGCCTGTAATAACCCGCTGCTGAGCATAGGCATCTTTCCCCATGTAGGAGAAGGATCAGAGCCTAATCTACCACGCTGCTCCAATGCGGGTTGTTGGATATATTCCCTACTATGAGTAACAATCGCTATCAGGTGTACACAATAACAACCGGGAGCGACGGCTTATCGTGCTCTCCGAGGCACGGTGGTGAGGCCCACAAGGACTGCACAAACACCCAGACCACGGCAGAAATCTGTATGGCCAATACAAATGTTTGTCATGTACGCAAACATGCAACTGCCACCGGAACAGCCACAAACCAGTTCTGTGACCGTTGTATATATTTAACAATATTCATAAAAATAAAAATTAAACACTGAATTGTTACTAAGCGCGAATCTCGGTAGGTAATGGCTGGATCAATCTTAGCCGAATTATTTATTTAAATTTTCTAATACTTTGTAGAATGTTAGTAAGGAAAAAGGAATGACAAAAGAAAATTAGAAAATGTCCGCAAACTTGATGTGATCGACAGCTTGCAAGACAGAACAACGTAAGTCAGGTCAGTTAGTAGCATGTAATAATGTAATGGAACTTCAACTCATTACTGTATTGCGTTGTATAAAAACAAAAAGTTCAGCAATCAGCATCACTAAGCCCGGTGCTACGCTTTTTACGTCAGCAAGTGTTCGCTTAGGGAAACGTTGAGATGTGGTCTGTGTAAAATGACTCTTATGTTCGTAGTAATAAGATTGGCGGGTTGTCTGGGGATGAGTTGATGAAGGGTGGATCGATGGTCTGAGGTGGCTGGAGAGGGACGCCCTCTGGCGGCTCGGGAATGACGTCCTCAGTGTGCGGGGACCTCCGCCGTGGCTAGGCTGCGTGTGTTGATTTCATCCCCGTCAACTGATAAACGGATAGGTATGTAAATATTTTCATACGTCTATATAAAATAAGAATAATAAATATAAACATATACATTCTTTTTATAAAGCATTTTTTTCTTATTTTGTTACTTTGATATCGCTCAAATTATATATATATTTTTTTATTGTATTTCCAATAATTTTTCGTTAGTCTAATTGCTAGTCCCCGAGATGATTTATCTAATGCCAATAACATTCGATATATAATTTGTATAAATAGATATAGACTTTTTTATTCAGGAAAAGTTAAATTATTTATTACTAGCTGTGCCCGCGACTTCATCCGCATGGAATTAAGCAAAAAAGTTATTGTTTAGTTCGCAGTATTATAAAATAAATAAATTTGGAAAATAAAACTAGCCCAAGTTACTCCTTATTACATCAGCTATCTGCCAGTGAAAGTCCCGTCAAAATGGGTCCAGACGTTTCGGAGATTAGCCGGAACAAACAGACAGACACACAGACAAAAATTGTAGAAAATGTTATTTTGGTATATGTACCGTGTGCATTTAGTAAAAAACGGTTATTTTAATATTACAAACAGAGACTCCAATTTTATTTAGTTGTATAGATTATATTTCATATCTTTTAAATTCATCATATACTAATCTTATAATTGAATTTGAATATTTTTTTGTTATCTTAAAATATTATAATAAAATGATTTAATTGTTTTTTGTTTAGTTATTAATAAGAATCAAAAATTTAATATTTATATATTAATATACTGCCTGTGCCCGCGACTTCATGCGCGTGGAATTTAACAAAAAGTTATTGTTCAATTCGCAGATTTATAAAATAAATAAATTTCTACAATAAATGTAGCCTAAGTTACTCCTTATAACGAGTACATTAGCTATCTGCCAGTGAAAGTCCCGTCAAAATTGGTCCAGTCGTTTCTGAGATTAGCCGGAACAAACAGACAGACAGACAGAAAATGTGCATTTATAAAAGAGCTGTTATTTTATTATTACACGCAGACACTTCAATTTTATTTATTTCTATAGATAATCTATTTCTTTTTACTGTGTACGAGTATATAAACATGTTTACCATAATTATACAAAAGTTTTGCTTTAATTGCCTTTTAAATTTAAATACATTCTTAATATTAATTACATAATTATTTGGAATATTTGACATGGTCCATACAAGTAGAGAAAATATTCTATTTAATATCTATACATGTACAACTACTTCTAACTATAATAAATAATAATATGATCAAGGTATGAACAGAATTAGTAACTTAAAAAATAAAAAATAATGCTATTTACTTATATATTAATACATAATTTAATAATATTTACTCTCGTAAATAACGCCCAATGGTCGCCCAGTGGTCGAAATTCGACCATAACTAATATAAATTATAAGTTTGAACATTGTTAAGGTTCTGTTGTCAAAGACTGCTTCTATAATTATAAACAAAATGGTGGTGTGTGTAATATTTTTTTACTGATTTGGTGTATTTTTATGCATAATTGAAAAAAGATATTAGCATCCTGCACTACTTCTCTCTATATAAACTATAGGTGTACGCTTCAGCCTGTAATATCCCACTACTGGGCATAGGCATCTTTCCCCATGGATTCCCTAAGGAGAAAGATCAGAGCTTAATCCACCACGCTGCTCCAATGCAGGTTGCCGGATATATTCCCTACTACGAGTAACGATCGCTATCAGGTGTACATGATAACAACCGGGACCGACGGCTTAACGTGCTCTCCGAGGCACTATAGGTGTGCGAAATTAAAAAAAAATAGTACCTAAAGTAAATACGCATTATATTAGATATAACTCGAAAAGTACTTGTCAGATCTCAATTAAATTTAAATGGGACCACATGACAGGCACCACCTCTCGATTTAAAGAAAATCATCGGAATCGGTCCACTCAGTCAAAAGTTCTGAGATACATAAAAAACCGGCCAAGTGCGACTCGGGCTAGCGCACCGAGGGTTCCGTACGAACAAAATTATTAAAAATATTTTCATTATATGATGTAAATAAAAATTTATGATTTTCGCAATTTTTCCTTTATCTGTGTTAAAAGACGTTACTTCATATAAAGTACTCTGTAGGTTTAGATTCCCTTGCAAGTGTCAAAAATTTGCAGCATAAACAGCTGTATCTTTTGATTGCAAATGCAACTTAGAAGTTTGATTTTTTTCACAGCACCAAGGGACAGTAGATATAGAGAGGGGTATTTGATATGAATTTTAGCTTGATACCTGTTCCTGAGAAAAGGGGTTTTGACAGACAGACGGACAACAAAGTGATCCTATAAGGGTTCCGTTTTTCTTTTTGTGGTACGGAGCCCTAAAAAAATACAAACGAAATGAGAACCTCCTTTTTTGAAATCTGTTAAAAAGTTAAAGATTGTTGCCAATGTCTGTTGATGTCATCATAGCTCTCGAACGGGTGTACCGATTTTAATGTACTATTTTTACACGAAAAGGAGTTGCCTTACGGTGTTCCCTACATATGTTTGGCAAAAAAATCAACAGTTTGATAAGTATCAGTTCTTTTCCAAATGATGTAAGCTATTTTCGGCATAAAATGGAATTGCATTGCGACTTTTTTTATTTTAATTTAATACGCAGTTATATCAAGAAGAATGCTGCTTCATTTAAGACAGGTGACACATTTTTTGTCATATCTTTTACATCTTACTTTAAATAAAGTATAGAGCGCGGTATCGCATGGCTTCGTAAATTAAACACGTAATCTAGATTAACATTTATGGTACCGACTGCTTCGCTAATAGGAAAAATAACGTATTAGTCTGTATGCAAGTAGGTACATGTTACATACATTACGTTTACATTACAAATACATAACGTACCTAATGAGATAGTTTAGATAAGAACTTAAATTATTTCCTAGAAATCCAATTTGAGATAAAAAAGAAGGGAAACTTCGTTAAAAAATATAATAGATATATAATACCTACAATATTAAATTTTAAAATACATTCATTCTTTCATTCATGTTTATTTTTATAACAAAAAATAGTTCATCTTGAAAAATGTAGAAGTTATAAGGCTTGTTTACGGAGACAGGAAGAGCAGGTTGTTGAATGTAATGCAGAATGGTTCTCCAAGGTGACCGCGTTTTACTGATTCACTTTAACTAGTAACTGGACTGGTTTCCTTTATTTATTTGATAGCAATACAAACTTCTGTACTATTCAAAAATCAACAGATACAATACAATACAATAGATAATACTCTTTATTGTACACTATACTCTTTATTGTACACTATTAGAGAAAATCAGATATTCACTTAAAATGCTATTTCTATATGGCGCATTGTGGAAATATATCTACTTACTTAATATTTACTTTAGTAATTATAAACAAAATTATTAAGGCTCTAAATTAACTAATGTGGCCTGTTTCCCTTGTGACTAGCATAAAAATAAAATACTATACAGTCAATTTCGTAGTTAACTGTAAGACTTGTGTATCGATAAACATGTATAAATCTCACGATTTTTTAAATTATTTACATTCGAGAAAGGCTAGTAAATAATATATAAAAACATATTTAACATATTGAAATATTTCTTAGTATTTTTTCATCATGAAAACTAAAATCGAATTGAATAACGGCTACTACATTTTTGCGTGACTCGTTTAACACAATATTACTGTACACATCGCCTTGTGTATATGGTAATCGAAAACATTCTTTATTTGTCTACTTAAATTCTTTTTATTCTGAACCTACTTACTTTTTATTGAAAACAATAGAAGGGGGATATCTCCGCTTATACGAGTACCTACATACATAATATATGTACGATATGTCGGCGAAATAACAATAGTTCATCGATTGAATCGTTTCAGTTTAATAATTTGAATTTGATCATTACAATGTAAGATATAATTAACTTTTATTTAAAACATCAAACTCCGTTAGATATAAATATTATTTGTTGATTGTGATATTTTTTCAAAATAATTGTGACTTAAAAATAAAAGTATAAAGCATAATTAAATAAAAGTTAAATAATCTTCTAATAAGCAGGATTCTACATTTTAGCAAAATAAAACATGCTAAATTTTTTCGCGCTTCAATAATTTAAAAAACAAATTAGTAAATGCAAAAAAAAAACTGGCAATGTGATTTGAATGTTTATCTGAATGGGGTTAAATATAATACGAAATATGTTTTATATGATTAAACTTTGATAAATAACACTGACCCGCAACAAAAAAGTTTTCTGTATCTGACCAGACCCATTTAGAATTATGTAGTTCGATGCACTTAATCCGAATTTGGGTTCCGTTTGATACACCCATGATCCCACACCATAACTTTGAGTAACTTCCAAAAAACCGCTAAAAATAACTAAAAATCGCAAATATATCTTATACGGCTACCTATCATACTGAAAGTAGAATTTTTAGAAGCAAGAAATTTTATTTTTAGGCTTTTAGTTGCGTATACTATAAAAAAGTATTCCAGAGCTTATGAAAATTCTGTATGTTAAAGTAGGAGTTTAGTCTGCTACCTAAAAATGGCTTGTGAAGACCTAAGGGAACTGTTTTTCGCACGACTGTTTCATAAAGCGTGACCGAGCTCGTAGCTTTGCGAGCAGTCTGGTAACGCACGAAAAGTGAACCATAAATGTAATTATTACACACTTCTTTTGCCCCTCTTTAGTAATATTATCAATTTTTACGTGACCGAAGCTGGGAGCAACTAGTAAATACAATTTATTTGTCTTATGAAATTATCTTTGATATTGCATAGGTACCTATAGCAGGAAGTAAATGAGTAAACAACATAGTCGCAAACTGATTTAAGCTTAAACAGCACAAAGAGATCATAATTTTTCTGTTTTTATTTTATTAGTAGTGATGTACAATTACATATATTTTAAAAAAACAATTTAATATTAAACTTTACTAAATAAAGAAAGATAATTTAAAACTGAAAGAAGTGCTGGACTATTTTTTTGTTCTACCTCCATATATAAGGCATTCTATTTCTTTCGTAAGTTTTTAAGATGTGAGCCATTAACATATGTACCTGTCCTACGTGTGTACATAATCAATATATTGTAGGAAATCGATAGATAATAATATATATTTTTTTAGAAATCAATATTAAGATAGAGATTAATATTTTCATATATTGTAGTAGTGCAAATAGTGTAACTAAATAAAAAGTTGCAGTAAATAAAATGAATATAATTTTCTACTACTTATCGATTTTTACATATACCTATTTGTTTTTGCCCCACCCTTACAAAAGTCTGGGTACACCCATGTAAATACCTTGGTCAATCTACACTTATTTATAAAACATTTCATCCATAGAGCGAGGTTAAACGTACTGGGTCTGGACGCGTTGATGACCGGCTACGGAATGTCTTAACATTCACATTCTAACCTTCACAGCCTTCGGTAAAAACTAACTGTTTATTGAGACTAGTGTTTGACACGTTTTTTTGTTTTTTTTTGTTTTCGTTCTATAAAAAGCCACAAAGCTAAACAACGATCGCAATTTGTAATTCCATAATTATCGTTAGTGAAATGTTAGCAATACCTATTTAAATTAAAAAAAAAAATGTAACGACATAGATATACGCGAATATATAAAAAAAACATAACCTTCTGGTATTTTCAGCAAAATCTTTAATGGGTAACAAAAAGAAGCGTAGCTGATCAAATGGATACTACTTTATTGTCTACCCACTCGCTTGTGAACTTTTACCCGACAAGAACGAGACGTGCCCGGAATATAAATTGCTTATTTATCGATAGACACTATTTTTTAACTTTATTTTCCTATAGGAAGACACAATGTGTTACGAAAATGTTCCTCATCAAACTTTCTGTCAGCTAAGTTTTTTTTACTACTTTGATTATAAACTTCTTCAGTTGCCAATGGTTGCCCAAAACTGGACATAGACTAATCTGTTTAAATACGTTAATATTTATTAATAGATCTCGAGTTCTCGACACAAAAATTAATAGCCATAATATTTTATTCTTTTCATTGTACTAAGACATGATTGCTAGCTATGGTATCTAGAAAGCTTAGATCGAGTAAATCAGCAGGTGACCAAAAGTGCTCCGCTCGGCATATACTAGGAGTAAGGAATGAGAACGTTAACTCTTACTACATAGCTTAGTAAACGAATATAATTAATCAACTTTTATGAAAGAGATTCTGTTTCTGATAAGAAATGATCGAAACTAATAAAATTACAGCAACAAACATATGGACATATATTGTGATTATAAAATAAATAAGGCACAAACTTGCGAGTACATTACTTAAGAAGTTTTAACTATCCGCCAACCCGCAGTGGAGCGGCGTGGTGGATTAAGCTTCAATCCTTCTCCTACATGGAGAAAGAGGCCTATGCCCAACAGTTTTTTTTTTATACATCTAGTTCGGCAAGCAAACGTAAGGCAAGGCTCACCTGATGGTAAGCAACTATCGTAACCTATAGATACCTGCAACACTACAAATATCGTAGGTGCGTTGCCGACCCAACCCCTCCCACCCCCCCCCCCCCCCCCCCCCCCCAGGAGCTCTGGTCACCTTACGTACCACAGGAACACAACACTGCTTAAAAGCAGCATTATTTTGCTGTGATCTTCTGTAAGGTCAAGGTCCTACCCCAGTCGTTCTGCTCCATATTTTGAGTAGGAAATTTCCTGCTGTGCAAATAATGTATAGTTGAATTTAAATTCTTTTTTTGTTAAACAAAATGTTATTCGGTTTGAGTCATATAGGTTTTTGAAAAAATCTGTATCTACCTATTTAGGCTTTTAGATTTTAAATCGATTATTTTAATTAAAGTTGTATGAGTTCTATTCGCTAAAATGAGAAAGGATCAAAGACTATTGAAATATTTAAAAGCATATAGTAACCTGTCTCAAATTTACACTGCAATAATCTGCAATAACTAAATCAAAATTTTGTAGTAACTATTACAATAATTTGATTACCATAATGATATCCCACACGATAAAATAGTTAAAAGTCAATGACACAAATTGATAGTCTAGGGGGAGACTAATTACACAGCTATAACCGCGGCGCCACTTCGCTACGCCATAGTAAATGTCATTTAGCTTCGATGCTGCGTCATATTCAAATCTCTCATTTTCATGTATGATGTTATACATTACAGTTCCCTATATTAGAGTATGTTCAATGTGTAGTCTAAGAACCGTAAAAATTAGGGCTCCATCTTTCAGTTTTTAAATAGAATTAAAAAAAAAATAAAGTAACAACATTAGTCTATTATTTGGTTATATGGACCTCATTACGACATATATTGCAAAAGGCGTTGTCCCAAAAAATAAATTAAACTGTCTACTTAGAAGATATGTCTTTTTTTTTAGTATTTCATCACTCATCATCACTTCAGCCTATAGCAGTCAACTGTTGGACATAGGCCTCCACAAGCTCACGCTAAAAACGGCGTGAACTCATGTGTGTTGCCCATAGTCACCACGCTGGGCAGGCGGGTTGGTGACCACACAGGCTTTGTCGCACCGAAGACACCGCACCCGTTTTCGGTGCGACCCCTGTATTTCAAAGCCAGCAGTTGGATGGTTATCCCGCCATCGATCGGCTTTTTAAGTTCCAAGGTGGTAGTGGAACTGTGTTATCCCTTAATCGCCTCTTACGACACGGGAAGAGTGAAAGTGACGTTTTTTATATGGAGAGAAGAGAAAAAGAAGAAGAGTGGCTACATTCTTTACTCCATAACCACACAGCAGATTTTAGTATTTACCATCCATCACTATCCATCTAGATATATGTAATTATGTACCAAACATTGTATTTGTTACCCGTCTAAAAGAAATGATATGATGAACCGATAAAATAATATTTTCTAAATGTTATTATGAAGTTTACAGTAGATTTCAGGTCGTTCAAAGTGGTTGTATGAACCTCCCTTATTATAAAATCTCATCTTCTTTATAACTTAAAATTTTAATTTCTTACCACCCCAACATAAACCTTTATATATCAGGGTGCTTGAAACTATCATTACTATTTACGAGCACTGTGAGTTTACGAGGATGAAAAGAGGTTTTAAAGAATAAAATGAGCTTTATTTCTTAAGAATACACTCCGTTTTATTTGCATTTAACAGTTGTCGTAAGTTTACTAAATATATAAGCATAAATTAATATCCTTGTGGTTTTATTATCATTGTGCTTACGATCGCCTTCAATGGAGACATATCATTCGTGGTCGCGAATCTCATCATTGAGGGAACGAGAAAGAAAAATATCTTTTTAAAATAACATAAATGTAATTATTTAGGTTAGGTATTTTATATTTTATCTTGGAATATGTTAATATTTAAAACAAACGTGTAAAAAATCACTTACTACAAATTGAAATAATCTACTAATTACTAAAATTAAGAACTTTGATTAAACCGGAAATGACAATCATTGCTAAAGCCTATCTACTAAAATAATTTGGATGCACCGATGTGTTACAGTTGTGTACTTAATAATCGGCCTTCATACCTATTATGTTATTACACTCTCTGCCTGCAACTAACAATAAGATAACCAATAGATACAATACTACCCATAAGATAATTACAATTTTGTATTAGGTATGTAAAGATTTGTTAATAAATATTTAGATTTGGACATACTATGGTTGATCTTAAGGGACAGCCCTTCTGGGTAAGTAACTCAACCTTACAGAAAATCACAGCGAAACAGTAGTTACTGCTCTCAAATAGTATTCATTATCATTAGTATTTCATTTCAAGAAGTGTCGGCAACGCGCTTGTAATGCTTCTGGTGTTGTATAGGCTCCTATAGGCAACGGTAACTACCATCAGATGGGCCGTGTGCTTATTTACCATCCTATCATATAAAGAAAGTGTTTTTGACGTTAATTTTTTTTTTCATAATTTTTCCATTACGCGTCTCCTTCTTACAAAAAAAACTTCCCTAGAAGTAAGATGGACATGTTGTGGTAGATACGTTATTAAGTTGTTATGCTTCTTATATGATTCGCTTTAGTAATTTTGTGTATTTTAGGTACCTACGTGTAATTCATCAGATATACAATTGAATTCGATAAATAAAAAAACTTACAGTTCCATCTTAAAATAAATAAAGTGGGTAAATCTTTATGCATATGTATCTCAAAACATCATACTTTCACTTTATTGTCTGTCGTTCTATCTTTATAAATTTCTAATCTAGCTAACAATACAATATATGTTGCCTTTGTCTCTTAAATCACATAAAACCTTTAAATATCTGTTATGTCTCTTCTGACGTCCAGACGTTCAGAATGACGTCATGTTAAGCTTGCTATTGCATACCGCAACGTTTGCCTCAATCTTATAAAATAATAAATAAATTAATTAATATCTTATACACACACGGTCGTCTGTTCCTACGGTAAGCAAGTTAATGCTTGTGTTATAGGTAACAGCTGACTGTTATACTTTTAGTTTTTTTAATGAATATACATGAAATAATACATATATAAATAAATACAAATATTACACCCTAGACTCGGACTCAGACTCAGCGAGAATCGAACCAGCAACCCGCAGAGCAGAAAGCAGGTCCACTAGAAACTGCACTAACGGGCTAGTTAATCAATCAATCTTATATTTACCAAGCATCGTACTTTACCTTGCAAGTCATTGCAAATAGTTTTGTGTAACATAACCTTTGTTTATCATCATTACATAGTATATAATTATGTTTGCTCGCAAACGAAAAAACTGACTTCAGTTACATCGACAAGTAATCAACATAAGTAGACGAAAAAAAATAAGTAAAAAATTTTTTTAAGTTAAACGGTTTTATGTTAAACATACATTGCAATGTTTAAGATAAATGTACTAAAAACCAAAAAATAATAAAATAGATACAGTCGTGGGAATTATAAACATATGCATAGACTAGACTAAAATAAAACCGTGGGGCACGTCAATTGTCTACAATCGTTGATTAAAATGTTTGTTTTGTAATGTTACACTATAATTAGGCAGTTGTTCAACCGACAACGATGGACGTGTGATAAGTAGGGCTAGAATGTGGAAACAAGCTAGCAAGCTCGATTATAAGCGAGTTTTAGGGTTTCATAGTGGTGAGCGAGTAGTACTTTTATCATATGTTTTGTCGATTAAAGACAAACTACGAGCAGTGAAACGATTCCTCGCCAGCAAGCGGTGTGAATGTCCAACGATAAACTAGTTGAAACATCTCTTTTATTTACATGGAGTGTATAACTATTGGAATTTCCATGAGCAAGATAATAGTAAGTAATTTCCTCACCGTCTGCGGGCCAACTGCCTATTTTAACGACGAATTAAACGATTCTTCTATCGCACATTAAGTCGATAATTTGTAGACAATTGACGTGCCCCACGGTTTTATTTTAGTCTAGTCTATGCATATGTTTATAATTCCCACGACTGTATCTATTTTATTATTTTTTGGTTTTTAGTACATTTATAATAATAATAATAATAATAATAATAATAATAATAAATTTATTTGTGAAAACACACTGCATCAGGTTAAAATTATATAAAAAGAAAACACATAGTACATAATTTACAACAAGGACTAACTACAAAGAGTAAAACGTAAAACAAAACAAAAAAAAGAGATACAACAAAAGCTTATCGATTTAAAGTATTTAACAAAACACATTGTTTATATAAGTTTGCAGCATGCCTCACAAAAAGGTGTGACCTCAGTTTACGTTAGGACTGTTAGTCCTAACACTGGTTTTCAGGACCACCCTAAGTTTGTAATTAATTTTCATCTTGGCGGCACTCTGATAGAAATACACATACACATGGATACATACATAAACATAGAAATCTATAGATTATATAAAATATTGTAAAATAATACATACTAATAAAGGAAAAAAACGCGATATGAACAACACAAAAAAGTATATGGCATAATACGTTTATTCGATCGATTACATAATTATATTGAATAAATTGAAATATAAATATATACTCATAAACATACTTGCTTATTATATAAACACATAATTATAAATGGATACATATAGGATTTACTAGGTTCTATATAAATACTGGCACCACAAGGAAAACGCTTCCAGAATAAAATACTTATTATAGAAATAAGATAGATACTTAAATAAACATTATACTCGCATAAACATTTAAAAGAAAAGAGAGAAAAAAAAAATTCACAGCTACAGAGAAGAAAAAAAAAAACTAATCTTTCTTTTGTACCTCCAATAAATACTTTTTATATTGACGCTTGAAACTTGCTTTAGTACAAAGGTCCCGCAGAGGAGGAGGGAGGTTGTTCCAGCACTTGGTTGCTGCGTATTTAAAGCAACCCCTAAATGCTGCCGTGCGGTGAACCGGCATAGACAGTGCGCAGCGAGTAAACCGTGTAAAATGTGTGGTGTTAATGTCTCTCGCCCACTCCAACCTCTCGAATAAATAGACAGGTACACCGTGTTTAATTATGCCAAACAGCATTGTGGCAAGATGTAACTGCCTACGACTTTCCATTTTTAATATAGATGCCCGATTTATGAAAGGAGTAACGTGATCCCGCAGCGGTATCTGAAAACAATAACGTGCACAGGCGTTCTGAACCCGTTGTATCGTTTTATCTTAAACATTGCAATGTATGTTTAACATAAAACCGTTTAACTTAAAAAGTTTTTTTACCTATTTTTATTTTCTAGTTTTTAGTTTTTATTTCGCATTCTGTTTAATTCATTTAGTGCTTCATTATTGCAAGGCCCATCTTAACTATTGAGGTTGTATAGTGCACTGTATTCTTCTTGTCAAGCCCTTTTATTTGATACCCATATTGGTGGGATTGATAAAAAATTGTTATCAGACATTTGGTAGCGGCGGCCAGCTTAGATTTCAATTTTGCATAGTAAATTGTATTCTACTTGTTGAGACCTTTCATTTGATACCCATGTTGATGGGATTGATAAAACCTAAGTTATCCACCATTTTGTAGAGGCCGCCATCTTGGATTTTAATTTTATATAGTACATTGATTATACTGGTTGAGCACTTTCATTTGATACCCATATTGATGGGATCGATAAAACCTACGTTATCCGCCATTTTGTAGCGGCCGCCATCTTGTATTTCAATTTTTTATAGTATATTGTATTCTGCTTGTTGAGCCCTTTCATTTGATACCCATATTGATGGGATTGATAAAACCTACGTTATCCGCCATTTTGTAGCGGCCGCCATCTTGGATTTCAATTTTTTATAGTATATTGTATTCTGCTTGTTGAGCCCTTTCATTTGATACCCATATTGATGGGATTAATAAAACATAAATTATCCGCTATTTTGTAGCGGCGGCCATCTTGAATTTATAATGATAATGAATAAACATAATTGTATTGTCACCAAAATCCAAAGTGTATACAAAATTTCAGATTAATCGGTTGACAGGAGGAGGGTGAAATTTGAATTACTAAATTTGACCCAAGAATAATAAAAAATAAAAAAAACCGTTTAACAAACGGGGTGAGCTAAATAAAACCGTTTAAAAAATAGCAAACGCACTAGTCGTCACTACGATTTTCGAGGGTTTCGATCGATTTCTCTGGGATTCCATCATCAGATCCTGGTTTCCTTATCATGGTACCACACTTGGGATATCCCCTATCCAAATCGGTTCATAATCGACGAAGTTATCCCCGAACATACATAAAAAAATATATATGCGGTCGAATTGAGTAACCTCCTCCTTTTTTTAAGTCGGTTAAAAACAAAGTCGCCTCCCGCTGTCTGTATGCTTAGATCTTTAAAACTACGTAACGGATTTTGATGCGGTTTTCTTTAGTAAATAGAATGATTCCAGGGGAAGGTTTATATGTATAATACATGCACAATATAGTAGAGGAACACTGATAGTTTTTGCAACCGTGCGAAGCCGGGGCGGGTCTCTAGTATTTGAATAAAGATTAAAATTCAGTATAAATTAGACGATATGTCTCTTCGTCTTGTCAATACAGTCAAGTACCAGCATAGTATTATACTGTCATAACCTTTCTCTCTCTGTGTGTGTGTCTGTCTGTGTAATCGTGGTCGTGGCTGAGGGTCCTGATTAAATTATTTAAAAATACTAGAACATTTTATAATAAAAACATTTAATTCAGACTAAGATCATACAAAGTGTTATGAACAAAATTATAACTTAACCAACAATTGCAAGACAAAGCCTGAGCACCCCGCACTGGGGCATTGCACAAAGGCAAAGAAAAGACGATTAAACTAAATTAGTAAAACAATATAATAAAAGAAAAAAAGCGTGTGTGTGCTTATGTATGCACGTAAGAAGTTATACTTCATTGGCTATCTAACTTCACGTTGCTAACTTTTTCTTCGTTGATAAGCTAACTTCAGAGTGTCTGTTTTATTGTGACGGTGTACGCACGCCTCGTAAAAATTTACACTCATAATTTTCCCTAACACTCCAAAAGAAATATAACTTCAAAAAACTATATTCAATAAGAAATATAAATATCAATGCAATTAAACCAAAATTCAGTTAACATCAGTCGCAAATCACCAAGCTCATTGATCTGCAGTAGATATTACTTTTCTTAGACGGTAAATTAGCTACTGCACTAAACCCACGCTCAGCCAAATATGATAAAGAAAATGCAATTAAAAATTTCTGTACTATTTCCCACAATCCAGGATATGATTTTTCTTATGATATTGATTTTTGGAGCCAGAACTCTTGGTATCCATTTCTGAATTTTACTTTCTTCATTACTTGTGAGTTCTATGAGTTATTTTTCTAAATTTTATGATTCTGTTTTATCTGGATTTGCGAAAGGGTTTGAACCCAGCTTGGTATATTCATATTTAAAATATCCTGGAATTGCTCTGTAAAATCCAGGGGGTAAGTACATTTTCCTATTTACCTACTTCTACTATTACATACTATTCTCTTATCAGTGGCGTAGCGTGGTTGTCGGCCGCCCGGGGCGGAAAAAAAATTTTGCCGCCCCCTTATTTAGGTATTTCAATTTAAAGTATACTAAAACTTAGCTGAGTGGCTACGACATATAAATTTAGCCACTCCCTTTCATCCCGTGGGTGTCGTAAGAGGCGACTAAGGGATAAGAAAGTTCCAATAATAACAATAATAATGATAAAGCTTTATTTAATTCCATACAAAATTCATCAATCAACCCCTATTTTTCCAACGCAATTTTTATTTTTTATTATTTTTAATAATTTCCTTTAATTATGATTTTTTTTCTCAATTCAATTTGATCTCCTGCCTTCGCCGGTCGATAACTATCAATCGATCAGTTATCCCCGCTAGATGTTTACATTACATACATATTAGAATAAAGCCGGTGTCCTGTCTTATTCACTATACTGTTTTCGGCCATTTTTTTTTTTGGTTTTATTTGTGTATCGATCGTAGCAGTGGCTGTTATAAGTATTATTTTAATTTTTCTGTGCACTAAATAAAGCATACTTTCATTGTCTACAATGCTTTCGATTATAAGTAAACACTTATATTATAGTAGATAGTTTATTGGCAAAACGTTTGCCGGGTCAGCTAGTTAGTAATATGAAATAGTAAAGTTCCAATACCACCGTGGAACTAGTGAAGCCGACTAATGGCGGGATAGCCATCCTACAGTTGGCTTTTAAATACACAACCGAAAACGGGCAGCAGCGTCTTCGGTGCGACAATGCTAGCCCTGCGGTCACCAACCCGCCTGCCCAGCGTGGTGACTATGGGCGAAAACCCCCATGAGTTCGCCGCAGAATTTTAGGCCCTCAGTCCCCGGCAGCCCCACTATTCCCGGCTACAGCAGCGGCCGCGGTAACGGTGGGGCGAGGGTGCTGAGAATCACCGGGTTACAGGAGGCTGCCACTCAAAACTACACGTACTACGTACCGGCTACGTATAATCGACGCATGTTACGGTTGGACCACCATAACCTTACCGAACTTGAAGTAAAACTGAGTCACATTAAGTGGAGCATACTGGGGTTGTCTGAAGTTCAAAGAGAGAGTGAGGATACGACGATCCTGGACTCCGGGCGCTTGTTCTACTTCTGTGAAGCTGATGGGCTTTCTCAAGGTGGCGTCGATTTTCTGGTCCACAAGACTCTCACTAACAACGTTGTGGAAGTCAGCAATGTGTCGACCCGGGTAGCTTACCTTGTACTTAAACTCACTGACAGGTACTCCCTAAAAGTGATACAGGTCTATGCACCGACCTCAGCACACTCTAACAATGAAGTCGAAGCCTTGTATGACGATATTACTAGGGCCATGCATGGGACTACTTTGGCCTTCTACAACGTTGTTATGGGAGACTTCAACGCTAAAGTGGGAATACAAGACCGCGACGAATCTAGGATCGGACCACACAGGTAGGGGCGCAGGAATCGCAGAGGGCAGATGCTCGTCAACTACTACGGTCAGAGGGGCTCTTCTTGATGAATTCAATTTTTTGAGAAGAAGCCCTAAAGGCGGTGGACATGGCAAAGCCCCGATACTGTGACGAGGAACGAGATAGCTTCATCATAGCGGATAAAAGGCATATTTTCAGAGAATTCTCCTTGGTTAATAACCACCGGCTAATGCGGGGCACTTTGAATATATGACTCCAAAAGAGCCTATGAAATCTACTCTCCAACCTACGCTGCCCCGAATACTATGTGGGTCCGAGCAGTTTCATTTGGAACTCCAAAACCGATTTGATGCGCTGGAAACTACTGGCAACATGGAAGAGATGACCGACAATGTGGTGAAGACGGTGCGTACACTAGGTCGTAGGCACTTTCCGCCGACGAAGTCAACGAAGCAGTCCAACTCTCTTCCGAAGCCTTGGATCTAATGTGGCGGAGGCGCGAGTTGCTCACTGCTCAGGAGCTTCGCCAGAATAGAGGGCTCCTTCCAAGAAGATACGAAAACTTGTACGCCGAGACCTCCACTACTCAAATACGAGAGAGGTTACTACTCTGACTGAGCAAAATAAGGATGATGTAGTTACGACTGAGCTATTTAAAGCCGCAGGGCGACCTGCCCTAAAAGTCTTGGTGAGACTCTTTAACGCCGTCAACCACCGAGGTACCACGACGGAGGTGTGGTCCAGTAGTGTGGTGGTGCTGTTCTTTAAGACAGGTGACAAGTCTCTGTCAAAGAATTACACATCGATCTCACTTCTGAGCCACGTCTATAGCTGTTTTCGAGAGTTGTTACGAATCGTCTCGCCAGAAGATTCGACGAACTCTAACTACCGGAGTAGGCTGGGTTTCGAAATGGCTACAGCACTGTAGACCACATCCATACTGTTCGGTAGATTATACAAAATACAGAAGAATATAATCAGCCGCTGTGTATGGCATTTGTGGACTACGAAAAAGCCTTCGACTCTTTCGAAACCTTGACTGTCCTGGATTCTCTGCAGAAATGTCATATCGACTGGCGATATATCGAGGTACTGAGATGTATGTACGAGGCGGCGACGATGATCGTTTATATCCAGTATCAGAGAACAAGACCTTTTCCTCCAGCATGGGTTAAGAGAGGAAGATGTAATATTTATTTATTTATTTATAGAACACCAACAAAGTATACACCATATTTCAAGTACATATACAATAAGAGTAGAGTCTGAGTGTAACTTTAATTATAGGTGATAACTACATTAAACTTGACTAACATACACTAATAACATACATAAATAACATACATATGGCAAGAACTTAAGATAATTTTATACAATTAAATTAACTACAACAAAAGATTAAAACAAAAGAAATTAAAGAATCGAAGAGAAATAAGTTGTAAAAATACTAAAAACTGATCATTTTGCTGATAAAAACAATTTAATCATTATTTAAAATTTGTCTCGTTAAAAATATCTATGTCCAGATTTTTTGAAATAATGCTGTAGGATCTCATCATCCTGTTAAAGGTGCCTGATAACCTGATAATAGCATTCGTTTATTTACACGTAGACATTTAGTAGGTGCCGATAAGCAAACAGAACTAAGCAAAACAGGACAATCCAGTACACCATTAATTAGTTTATGCAGAAACAGGTTGTCAAGCAAGCAAAGTGACTCAATTTATCGCGATAATGCGAAATTTTATTAGCTAAGCCAAATTTAAAAGTAAGGTGCCACATAAATCGCTTCTGAATGCGTTCCAATCTAGAAATATAAATATTGTAAAAAGGGTTCCAAACAACGCTACAGTATTCGAGCCCACTGCGAACGAATGCGTTATATAAAGCTATAGTAGTTCGGGGGTTGGTGAACTCGCTACTATTCCACTTTATAATTTCCTAATTCTTGAAACCATACACACATATTCCTTCGATATGATTATTAAATCGTAATGCACTATCTAGCATTACACCCAAGTCGCGAATAGTATGTACCGTTTTCAAAGTGTACTGATTCAAACTGTATTCCCTTTGACTCACTAATTTATGTCTGGTAAAGCACATGACATGACACTTTTTATGGTTTAGACTCATCAAAATATCACCGAAACTGTTTACCACTGCGCTGGAGTATGTCTTCAAGACCTTGGACTGGGCGGACGTTATCAAAGTCAACGGCGGATACATCTCTCAGCCTCTTTTGTCGAAGATATCGTCATCTTTGCGGAGATGTTGGGTAAGCTAGGCCAAATATTCACCGGTCTAAACGAGTCCTCCTGACGGGTCGGTCTCGGTACGAACTTGGACAAAACGAAAGTTATGTTTAACAACCAAGTCATACCGAGACTGGTATCGGTCTATGTTACCCTTCTCGAAGCTGTTCAGTATTATATTTACCTAGGCCATACTATCCAACTAGGCCGCAACAACTTCGAGGAGCCCGATAGAAGGATTCGGTTAGTCTGGCTGGCGTTTGGCAGGCTTCGTCAAGTCTTCACTTCGAAGATTCCGCAATGTTTGAAGACAAAAGTTTTCGAGCAATGCGTCCTGCCTATGTTAACATACGGAGCCGAGACGTGGACACTGACGAAGGGACTGGTCCGCAAGTTTAAAGTCACTCAACGTGCAATGCTATGCTTGGGATTTCTCTCAAAGATAGGATTAGAAATGAGATTATCCGCGAGAGAACGAAAGTAACCGACATAGTCCACAGAATTAGCAAGTTGAAGTGGCAGTAAGCTGGTCATCTGTGTCGCAGGACCGATTGCCATTGGAGCAGGCGGATTCTAGAGTAAAGACCGCGTCTTGGTGAACGCAGTGTAGGACGTCCTCCGGCCCGTTGGACTGACGATCTACGTAAGATTACCGGTTTGGGCTGGATGAGGATTGCGGAAAACCGGGATGCGGATATGGCGCGAACTTGGGGAGGCCTATGTCCATAATATATCATTAAAAGAAAGGGATTCCCCGACTTCGCCTCAAAATAAGTAATGAAAAATTCCGTGCTCCTTTCAATCGGTCCGAAGTTTTAGTTGCGATAAAAATAATATAAAATGACTAGCGACCCCTGGTTATTAACATAATAACAACAACATTCAAATATGCGTCGTAAGATTACATGTTGTTACAGAATGCGTTGAAGAAATAAAGGTTCAGTGCTCTTTCCCCGTAGGTGATAGCGTGATATTATGTAGCCTATATGTTGACCCGACTTCTTAATAATATTCGTGCCAAATTTGAAGTAAATCCATGCAGTACTTTTTGAGTTTATCCCGGACATACATACAGACAAACAGACAAACAGACAAAAATTCTAAAAACTATATTTTTGGCTTCGGTATCGATTGTAAATCACACCCCGAATATTCTTTTAAAAAAATATTTAATGTACAGTTTTGTCTTTTCTACAATTTTATTATATGTATAGATTCAACTATTTACTTATTGTTTTTATTATTTAAGTGTTGTTCAATTCTGCCGCCCCCTAAAAAGTGCCGCCCGGGGCGGGCCCCCCCCCCCCCGCCCCCACTACGCTACGCCACTGTCTCTTATTTTAGAAAGGTTTGATATAATTGGCTGTTTTAAATATGTCTTCTGAAGTGCTTGAAAATAGGATAAATCTTTGTCCTTTTTATCAGTATGTATTTTATTCAAATGCTTTTGGAGCCTAGAAGCTTCTGAGGCTTCATTTGAAAATTATTTTTGGCAAATTAAAAATACATAGGCAATAATATGTTTATTGGAAATTACGTAAGTTCATACGAGTATTTCATATACTCATTTTTGTACACACATTTTGGAATTTACAATTTCAATACATTAACTTTTCAATCGATTTATAGAACGTTTTAAAACTAATGGCTACCTATAATGACTTCTTTACTTGTTCAACTTTATAAAACCTCAATTATAATTTAAAATCGTTACAACATTTACGCAGACGGAAAATTCTAGATGTAATAATTCCATATTATACATTTATCGGACTACTTATTGCGTGATGCGAGGACAAACATACAAAATATAGACACGAAATATTGATTTGTTTTTAATTTTATTTAGGAGAGACTGGGTAGGGTAGTAATAGTCGTAATATTAATTAATCTATAAATAATACCGGAATAAGGGGCTTGAGAAATGCTTTGCAAATGCTTTTATAGATTATAGATATAGATAGACTATAAAACAAGTAACGAATAAGAGAGAGGAATGGAAGAGGAAAACATGTTGTGCCAACCCTACATAAGTGGGATAGGGGCAGGAAGATGATGATGATTTTTTATTTAATAATGTATGTAAAATCGAATAATATTATTTATATTTAATCATTATCATTTTTTAAGTATTTTTGATTTTTTATATTTATTTATATTTTTTATCATTGTCGGTAAAAAAATATTATTCATATTTTATAAATATGCAATTCGTATTTAAATATAATTTCCAAAAAACACGATTTACTAAAAATACCGAGCTAAGCTCGGTCACCCAGGTACTATTAATATTAAATAAGTATAATTGTGTTTGCTCGCAAACGAAAAAAAAACCGACTTCAATTACATCGACAAGTAATACAACGTAGATCGACGAAAACATAGTCAAGCAACTACGCGTTATCAAATATTACTCAAAAAGTAGTTATCACATCTCGATAAAATTTACATGTGACCACATGATAAACATCAGCTTTCGATTAAATTAAAAATTATCAAAATCGGTACACCCAGTAAAAAGTTATTACGGATTTTCGAGAGTTTCCCTCGATTTATCTGGGATTCCATCATCAGATCCTGATCGGTTTCCTTATCACGGTACCAAACTAGGGATATCCCCTTTCCAACAAAAAAAGAATTATCAAAATTGGTACATCCAGTAGAAAGTTATGTGGTATAATACAACGTAGGTCGACGAAAAAAGCGTAAATTAAAAACGCATTATTAGATATAACTCGAAAAGTAGTTGTTAGATCTCAAATAAATTTAAATGGGACCAATTGGCACACACCACCTTTCGATTAAAACAAAATTTGTCGAAATCGGTCTACCCGGGCAAAAGTTCTGATGTAAAATACATAAAAAAAAAATACAGTCGAATTGAGAACCTCCTCCTTTTTTGGGAGTCGGTTAAAAAGAGAATTTGTCTTAAAAAATATTAGAGTTTTAAATAATATTTAAGCCTAAATTAACACAAAGTATTCCCAACTGATTTGATTGTTTAATTTTATTTACATATATATATATATATATTATATATATATATTATATAGTATATTATTTTATTGTTTCCCGTCTTTAACAATATTCTTTATATGTCGCGTTCATGATAAAACCCCTAGACACTATATAATTTATAGGATATAAAATAATAATAGAATTATTCTTACAAGTCGAGACCGTGACTTCGTCCGCGTGGAATTCAACAAAAAAAAAATATCGTTCAGTTCGCAGAGTTATGAAAACAATAAATTTCTAAAGTAAAAGTAGCCTAAGTTACTCCTTACTACATCAGCTATCTGCCAGTCAAAGTCCCGCCAAAATCGCTCCAGCCGTTTTAGAGATTAGCCAGAACAAACAGACGGACAGACAGACAGACAGACAAAAATTGGAAAAAAAAATATTTTGTATATGTACCGTGTATACTCAGATTAGATTAGAAACAGACACTCCAAATTTATTTATTTGTATAGATTTATATAATATTGAAGCTATACATATAAACTTGAAAACTTTAAGTCAAGTGGATATTTTAATTTACGGGGGAAGTAAAAGTCTAAGTGCACCGCCGTATTGAATAGAGTTGACACTGGAAATTATATCTTCAATGTACGAAAGAAATATTTCTATGTAGGCGCTTTAAAGCAGTAAAGGTGAGGTGAGGTGGCGAAAAAATTAAAACACCCCAGCAATTAATTAAAAAAAGGGGTAACAAACTTCTATTAAAATAATAATATTTTTTGTCTAAGTCAAAAGTTTTCTAACCGAGCTATGACGTAGGTAAATGTATCTAAATATAACTGGAACATTCCGATAATATTTTATGTGTCTCACAATTGAAAACTATTTCCTGATTGACGATGTGTATCTATTTTTTTATATTTATAAGTATAACGAGGTCAGAAAACAAGCGTACCGGTCACCTGATGGTAAGCGATTACGTAGCTTATAGACATCTGCAACGCTAGAAACCTCGCAAGCGCGTTGCCGACCCTATCCTCAATTCCCTTCAAGAGCCCTAGTCACCTTACTCACCAACAAACACAACACTGCTTGAAAGCAGTATTATTTAGCTGTAATCTTCTGTAAGGTCGAGGTACTACTCCAGTCGGGCTGCTCCTTATATTGAGCAGAAAATTTCATACTGAGCTCTACCTCAAATAAAATGTATCTCTCCAAATATCATTATATGTACATTAAAGTAAAAAGTTTTAGTTTTATCAACTTTATCAATCGCTTCGTTTCTATTTTCAGTGTTAATAAAACATACGCTTCAGCCTGTAATATCCCACTGCTGAGCTTAAGCCTCTTTCCCCATGTAGGAAGGAGAAGGATCAGAGCTTAATCCACTACGTTGCTCCAATGCGGGTTGTCGGATATTTTCTCTATCTACTATGAGTAACGATCGCTGTCAGATGTACATGATAACAACCGGGACCGACCGCTTAACGTGCTCTCCGAGGCACGGTGGGGAGACCCACAAGGACTGCACAAAAACACAGACCACGGCAAACGTCTGTATGACCAATACATATATTTGCAATGTGCGGGGATCGAGCCCGCAACCACCAGCGCAACAACCACAAACCAGTGCTGTGACTGTTGAGGCAACGTGTCGTCAATAATAAAACATATTAAACTAAATTCTCAGTACTGTAACAAGAAAGAATCTACAAGAACACAAGACAAGGCATACTAGAAAATATTCTTTAGGTACTTATTCTGGATATTTTGTGGCTTCTTATTTTGCCTCAATAGCACAGATTATTTCGTCAATGTCACTTATCAATTGTTGACTATACAATATTGACATATCTAAACTATTAATTTGTCATTTAACTTTTTATGTACATAATTACAGAAAAACATTTTTCTGTGATGACATATTTTGCCGTCTTATGAGGTTTCGGTGAGGTGTGAATTTGTAAAATTACCTCATAAGACTGGTAAATATGTATGCAGTATGAAAGCCTCTTCTTATAAGTAATAATGTGGCTTATTACATGAAGCACAATATATTTTTTATGTGGGTATGTTGAATTAATATATTACGGAAATATTTTTACATTAGGTGGTACTATTACTTTTAATATTGCACATATCAGCTTGTATGTGGTTAATAAGTACGTTTTATAACCTACTTAGGTTCTTTTTGAGGTTTAGCTAAATTTATTTACTGGATTTTCAAGCATTTGTTATTTAGTAAACATATACATATATACTAGCTGACCACACAAACTTTGTTATGCCATATATTTTAATAACCCCCTTTAATCTCCCCCTATAGCTTAGGGGTATGAAAAAAAATGTTGGCCAATTCTCAGACCTACCCGATATGCACACAAAATTTTATAAAAATCGATCCAGCCGAAAAAATGTCATTTTGGTATATGTACCGTGTATACGTACATTATGAATTTAGTAAAAAAACGGTTATTTCAATATTACAAACAGACACTACAATTTTATTTATTTGCATAGATACACGGGGCAAGCTTTTGTATCATAGTTATATTTTGATAGTAAGTGTGAAGTTTTGGATAGTAAATATGTATAATGTTGTTTCGAAATAAAGGCTACTTAATCTTAAAAAGTAAGTGTTTTAAAGGAAAAGTTTATTTTATTCGTTTTAGCGCATTTATCTAAAAGAAAGCTTGTTTTTAAGATTCCGTACCTCAAAAGAAAAAAATGGAACCCTTATAAGTTCAATTCGTCGTCCGTCTGTCTGTCAAGACCCTTTTTCTCAGGAACGCCGCGTAGAGGTATCAAGCTAAAATTTATATCAAATACTCAGGTCTACTGTCCGTTAGAGCTGTGGAAAAATCAAACTTCTAAGCTAATGATACAGCCGTTTATGCTGCAAATTTTCGATACTCGCAAGGGAATCAAAACCTACAGGGTACTTGCCGTGAACTCAGAATCGTGAAATTTGGTACGAAGCAACGTCTTTATAGCACAGATAAAGGAAAAATTGCCAAAAGCATAAATTTTTAGTTACATCAATAATATTTTTAATAATTTTGTTAATAGCCTCGGTGCGCGAGTCCGACTCACACTTGGCCGGTTTTTTTAGTGTTTATGTACTTTTAGTTTATTTTTTACTTTTTAGCTATCGTTGGATAGATTTCTCAGTCTGGTATTTTCACCAAGTCCTTTCATTTGATACCTACACATATGTAGGAGTACATTGAAAATAGCTAGTCATACAACCATATTGGACTTAGATTTATGTGGTTAATAATAACGTTTACGGTGTGATTGAAAATTGTATTTCTCGAGTTACTCTCAACAAGCCCTGTCTTTTGATACTCGTATTGTAGGAGTAGGTACTATAAAAATAACTAGTCTGCCAGCTTGGATGTTTCACCTTGTTGGATTTGCAATGACATCGCTTTATTTTTCGAGTTATTCTCAGCAAGCCCTTATATTTGATACCCGTATTATAGAAGTGTATAAAAATAACTAGTCCACCATCTTCGGTGTTACGCCATTTTGGGGTTTACAATGACGTAACACAGTTAACTATGCATTGTCATCTAAATGTGTATGTATTCGAAATTTCATTAAATCGGTTGAAGATATATGTTTCAAAATTGAGTAGCAAGATTCCACCCTAACAAACGTACATACATATTATGTAGGTAGATACAAGTTCACTCGTACATTGCATGCAATTTAAATAAAATGTTTAAAAAACGATTCGTCAAAATGTATGTGTTTAAATTCCAAACGATTGCATCAAATTGGATAATTCTATCGTTATGTTCGTTATCGTAAAGATTTAAAAAAATATTTTTCACAGTTCACGGGGTCAACTAGTAGATACTTGATAAAACTGCGTATAAAACTCAAAACTCAGCACTTGCATAATTTACCTTGATCTGTTACGCCAATTTGTTCACGTAACAAATATCCTCGCTACGAGTGCATACTAATCGGAAGCCGGGAGCTCTCGAGAAGACATCCGTCCCATAGCTCATTGAGCCGACCCTCGCAAATTGGTTATATAAGCCACGCTTGTCTATGGCTAATTTCGACTTTTCGATCTGTCTTTATACAATGAAAGTCAAATTGTATCTTAGTTATAGTCGTTAGTATGAAAATCAAATTTTATTATCATTTTTTTTTATTTATTGTTATTAGCGTAGATTTGGTTTAGTTTCATGGAACGCTGCTGTTCCGTTTATACCGGAGATGGGCGTTTGTGATACAACATAGTTTTTTATAACTGCCTGTAGTCACTAACGTACAAATACATATCTGTACCATATTATTAGTTCCAAATAAAAATATTTTCATTAATTTTTTACTAACTTATTTACGAGATATTTTGAAAATTATACGTAATATTTTGAGGTATTTTGGTTGAAAGATCAAAGATTATAGACATCATAACCATGTCTGAACGTACGTCGTCGTACTTCGTCTTAAATGGGGTTACATAGGTATTTTGCCTTATAGGATAATGAAAGGGATAGCGATCGCTAACGAAGTCCCTTGTGATGGTTTGCTAAAGATTATGACATATTTCGTCTACAAAATAGTGTTAACATATCTAAAAAATAAATTTTAAATATAAATAGGAAATAATAGTAATTCTTCCTTTCGGTTTGCATTTTGTATAATATCAATATTATTATGTATTTTAACGGTCATCGAATATTTCCATTGACCAATACGACTTGTTTTGATATTTTAAATACAAGCCAAAGGCCAATGGTTAATACCTATTGCACATTTATTAAGGTCAAGCATTTCAAAATATACATGCTCATCATAATGTAAATAAATAAATAATTATATAACTTTTCGTTTAATTCAGAACAGACAAAATTTCACGTGTTTATAGTTTTATTTTTTAGAACATATTTTGTAGTTCTGTCGTAAAATATACTGCACTGCAGCATTATGCAATAGCCTGTTGACGAGGCACCGCTGGTCGAAAGCCTTTTAACATTTTAAGCATAATAGCATAAACTTAACCTCCCAAACCGCTATACAGCGGCTGCTATTTTTTAGAGCAAAAAAAAGTAAAGCACTTCAAATTAATCATGCGCTAAATGGTTAGATGATTAAATAGAATGACCTCTCCGCAACCAAACAATTAGTTTAGTCTAATGATTAATCTTAACTTTAGTATACATTTACATAATTTCCATGTAACAGACTGTTGATAGCCTACTTGTGGATAAAGGTGTTTACTATTGTTAAGGACTAGGATTGCAGAGTAATTCTGCGTGTCTGCTGCTGATTGGTAGCTTGTGACATTTTTCTTTATGTTAGTTTAAAGTGTATAGTATTACGTCGCGTTAGCGCAACGGTCACAGCACCAGTTTGTGGATGTTGCGCTAGCGGTTGCGGGTTCAATCCCCGCACATGAAAAACATTTGTTCTAGCCATACCCTGCCTCGGAGAGCATGTTAAGCCGTCGGTCCCGGTTGTTATCATGTACACCTGATAGCGATCGTTACTCATAGTAGGGAATATATCTGCTAACCCGCATTGGAGCAGCGTGGTGGATTAAGCTCTGATCCTTCTCCTAAAACTGAGGTAGAGTACAGCAGGAATTTCCAGCTCAAAATATGGAGCAGCCCGACTGGGGTAGTACCTCGACCTTACAGAATATCACAGCTAAATAATACTGTTTTCAAGCAGTATTGTATTCCTGTTGGTGAGTAAGGTGACCAGAGCTCCTGGGGAGAGATTGGGGATTGGATCAACAACACGCTTGCGATACTTCTGGTGTTGCAGCTGCACTGCCGCTGCTACTGTAATTAATCTCTTACCATCAGGTGATCCGTACGCTTGTTTGCCGACCTAGTGATATAAAAAAAAACATGGAGAAAGAGGCCTATTTCCAGCAGTGGGATGTTACAGGCTGGAGCGTGGTGCGTGTAGTATCGCTGATATGCAACGAAAATATATTCTTCGTAAACATTTTTACTGTTTTCTTGTTTTATTTTAAATTAAATGTTAAAGATATCATTTATAATATTCTAAAATTAACTAATATCACACTACTTAATGTGCCCGGAGACACAGTCCACAATTAAATATAACAAGTTAAATCTATAACGGTGTAGAAATATTCCGTTCCGAAAATTTATAAATGAGGCACGTCCACGGTCCACGGTCAGGCGCTACATTATCTTCTAAGATTTTAAAATATCGCTACATTTTACACATAAGCTGTTCTTAAGCCAAATCTTCGTCTAGACTCTAGATATACGTTCTTTGACCCTCAAACATGCGCGTATTTATCCTAGGAGCACAAGCATCATTTCCCGGGGCGATATTCTGCGAAGAACGGCAAGAAGTCGAGCACGAGGGCTGCGCAAGCTTATCATACATATATCATGATATAGGTACTAGGGATATATAAAAAAGGGGTTAAAAAAAACTCAGCCGAAATACATTTCGGATACTTTCCTTTTAATCGGTAAATTTATAAAATAGTCGGCCTAAAAAGGGCAGCCAAACTACGATGATTATTGTTTAGTTTTATCGACTATTATATGAAAATAATATGGGATAAACGGCCTAAAAAAAGTCAGCCAAAATATTCCAAAATAAATTGTCAATTATATTTATCAGTTATATTTTAATCAATCTTTTCCGAAAACTCATATCCCGAATACCTACGCTACTTTTGCGTTTTTTCGTTAATTTATTGGACGGCAGACTTTATTGGCCCGGGGCGCTGAATCTTAAAACACTGCCCTCCCAAAAAATACATAAATCTATATAGATAATATATCTATAAAAAAGACAAATAAATTCTTTATAATTTTATACACACGTTAATAATTGAAGAGTATATGTTTATACTAATGTAAACAAAGAATGTAGGCCAATGTGATGCATTATGATGCATTGCTCTTCACTTCGCTAACCGAGAAATAATATTGCAAAGATTAGTTATTTTTAGATAGTAATCTCTCAAGAGGTTGTTCGCCATCGAGAGTGATGAGCTACAGCCGTTCCATTTTGATTTAATATGTACGAACTTTCTAATTATAATTTACATTAATTGATCTTTGAAATTACGTTTATTTAAATTAATTCTATATTTATTTCTTCTAAATAACATTATTTTATTACAACTAGGTAAAAAACTTACACTAGGTAAAAAGTGAGTGAGTGAGTGACTGAGGTAAATAACAATATTTATGATATGTAAAATCGTAATTTAGGAAAAAAGTAACGTATAATAAAAGTTCTTTTTTTTAAAGTTAGTCATTGATGTTTTGGCAATTACTTTTAATAACATTTATAAAATTTAACAGACTAAAAAAATGTGATAAAATATAAATGAAACAATAACAAAAACTATTCGCATTTATTTAATTTGTAATAAACGTTTGCATCGATTTTTTTTTTAATATTTGTCATTCTGGATAACCGTTTTGCCTTTTTAAATAAATACATACATAATTTAGTTTCACTGATTAACATCTTAATCTATGCTAATATTAAAAACTGAAGAATTTATTTGTTTGTTTGAACGCGCTAATCTCAGGAATTATTGATCCAATTTGAAAAATTCTTGCTCATTTATCGAGAAAGGCTATAAGCTATTTTTTTTTTTCAAATTAACGCGTGTGAAACCGCGGGGCACAGCTAGTATGAAAATAAAGCTCACTGATAAAAGGTAATATTGCAGAAGCAACTTATTAAAAAGTAGGGACCTAATATCGTGATTTGGTACAATTTAAATTAGATTTCAAAACATAATTACCATATAAATTGCACGTGATAACAACAATAAAAAGTTGGCAAAACATTATTATTTACATGTATAATACTTAAATTTATAAACATGTATTCATTCAAATATGTCAAGTATTTGAGTAGTATATTAGATAACGCAAATTAGAGTAAATTCGTATTTATTATAATTTAAGTTCCAATTTAAAAGTATACATAAAACATTTTTGAAACATGTTCTACGACATCTACAATTAATTATTTATATATAAAACCTCTTTAGGTGTTCGTAAACCTAATCTTTTTTACATAATTTTGCAACTGATTGATGTCTATACAAAAAAAGAATAATAATAAATTCAAATAATTAATCTATATAAATAAAAATAAATATTGCTAAGCGCATAACTCGACAGTGGCCCGACCAATTCGGCTATATATTTTTTTTTGTATGTTCCTTAAGGGAAAAAAATACTATTAACTTTTGACAAAACGAAGTCGTCCGGGTAACTATTAACATTAAATATAATACAACATTATTTTATTTTGTACGTGATAAACTTCTTTCGATGAGCAAAGGAAAATAAAGTTACACAATTTCAAGTTTCACGAGTACAAAGTTGCGAGGAAGAACTGCTAGTAGTAGTAGCGTAAAAAACACATGTTACGCTATATTTCTAGTACAATTTATGAGGTTATATTCAACCATGAGTTGATGATTCAGCCTGTAACACACCACAGCTGGGCATAGACGTCTTTCTCCATAGAGGAGATAAAGCCCATGAGTAACGATCACTATCAAGTATTTATGATAACAACCGGACCAACGGCTTAACGTGCTCTCCGAGGCACGGTGGGGAGACCCACAAGGACAAACATCCAAACCGGATAGAAATATTTGTATGAATACAAAAATATCTATCAACCTTAGGTTATTACTACGAAATTATTTTCATTTATTTAAAATATAGCTACGTGTAATATTACGTCAAACAAATACTAAAATGCATATAAGTAAGATTACCCAATTAATATACCTAACTTAATATTTTAATTTCTCCAACTTACGGGTATTTACTATTTAGCTATAATAATTAATGATCTTAATGTTCTTAAATTGAATAGTGTCTTTAAGTATGGTTGACCTCGTCTATATAAAGCAAGTGTGGACCTCACTCGGTCTAGATCAATGGTAATGATAAAGCACGCTACTTTCATTGTACTTAATAAATTAGGAAAAAAAAAACATAATACAGCTCACATTACACATCACATTTTCAAAAGCTTGACGAGAGCACTTGATCATTTACTCGTATTTGTCTGCGGCCTCGCGTTTGCTTCATTATGGTATTGATACATGACACACAAACAATATTAAAGTTTTATCATATTTTTACATCCTTGTAAAAAGTAAAGACGTTTTGTAATCACGGATATTCAAACTTAATTTATTTGTCAAATATTTATTTGTCAAATAATTTAAATCAGGTAGAACGATCTTTGTTTTAATTTATTCATTAATTTTTTCACTCAACTTGGTTTTAAAAAATATTATGACTAAACATTTCAACATTCTCTGAGGCATTTTAAGAAACAAAAACACTTTTCTCACCAATTTTAGCATAGATAGCGTAAAAGATCTAAGCTTACGCAGACAGTTTGTTTATGTCGTAGGCTTTCATAACATTACAATAGCTGAGAAAAACGTGTACATAATCCCGTGGGGATGAAATAGAATCGGGCAATTTGCCAATGTGTGTAGGCTTCACTGAATACCCTCTATCCCTGCGTAGGTCGAGCCAAGGTCGACCCGAGACGTAAATAAAAAGGTGTTAGGAGACCAATGCTTATTCATCATTGGGGTTCAGAATTATACTTAGTAAGTGCGTTACATTTTTTATTGATTTTGCATTTTATTAATCAATATTGACGACACGTTGATGCAGCGGTCACAGCACTGGCTGTTGCGTCGGAGGTTTCAGGTTTGATGGAATGCGCATGGAAAACATGTTTGCCGTTGTCTTGTTTGTGCTTGTTTGTTGTATGTTTTCGGACCCCCGACACAGGATTAAATATATGATAGTGAGACTTTATTTATTTTTTATATGTATTAGGAACTCTTGGGTTACTGTTGGTGATCACCCGTTACAATATCGTATTGTATAATGGACTTCCTTTTGAACGGTAAAAATAATTATATTCGTTACTAAACAGTTTCTAACAAATAAAATAATAAAAGACAAATTCACGGCCAAAATTAATTACGCGTACTATTGACCTTATTGCCTAGTAAAATAACGCATATCTTAATTATTTTCCTTTGTTTCAGGGCTAGAACATTCAAGGAATTCACGCAAGCTGTAAAAAACAACAGTCGATCCTAAGCTCTGCTTCATAAACACATGTAGTCCAGTGGTGTGCTGTAGCTCGATATGCGCCAACGCTTTGAACGTTTTGTGTCATGACAGTGACACAACAACGTCCACCTCCCGATACACTGCGCACCACTCGAACGACAGCTGACCTCCTCCATTCATTGTGCCAAGATTCAATTTCATCGACGCTCTCACTCCTCCAGTAGTCGCACGTGCGCCGCAGCACGCAGCGAGACTGCAACACTCAATAGAGAGTAAAAATTCAAAACGATGCCATACGTAACCTAAATGGAGTACTGGCCAATGAGTCGCTGAATATGTTCTAAATTTAAAATTTTATAAGTGAAATCGTTTTGAGAGGTCGACGGTGACTTGTACATCAATTATAAATAAACAAATCGTTGCCGTGTGATAACAGTTTTGTAATAGTGCATTGACGTGGATTTATAGTGATAAATAATTAGTTTAACATGACGTCACGGTCGAAGGAAAAGGTAGCGGCAGCTTTTCGGAAACTATTCCGATCACCTGAGAAGCTTGACAACGATGGAGCCGGTCCGAGCGGATCTCCAGCCAGGCGCGGCCTATTTCGTCGACATAGGTAAGTAACCGTTATTACTCATCATTATCAGCAATAAAATGGAACAGGAAAACTAAAGTTACGTATAAAACGGTGTTTAGTATTTTAAAACATTATAATTTTAATAGTTTAGTAAGTAATATAAATATTATAAGCTATTAATAAATAACGAAAAGTAGTTAACTTTATATTTATCGGGTAATGAATTATATCTTTATAAATATTTATTTACGTTAATATCAAATATGCCCAGAATATTTATCATCCTAAGGGCCTGTTTCACCAGTTGTGGATAACGCTATTTGACGGATGATGATATCCAACAGATAAAAGTTTTTAAGTATTGTTCTATTTCACTTTCGAATTCCACTGTATTCTTAAGAGATATTTCTCAAATATGTATCTAAAACTTGTAATTTGTTTATTGAGTAGAAATAGGTCCTAATGTCCTAATTCTTCTCCCAACTTTTTAGCAGTTAAAGTTTGATCTAACTTATTTGCAGGATAAACTTTATCCACAACTGGTGAAACGGGCCCTAAGAAATGATAATAAGCCTTCTAACGGATAACAAGTTTATTACATAAATACTCTCGAATAATCCAAGTACATATGTTGTGAATGTCTGCAACATTTGCGGACCATCTTGAGGACATAGCATGTGGCAAGCGATGGTATATTATGATAAAGAAAATTGTATAGAAATAATAAACATTGACATATTGTACTTAATGACACTGTAGACAGTTAAAGTTTGAATCGATGACTACATGACTCTACCACTAGGCCTATGTCCACTTTAGTATCTCATTGAAGATTTATTAATATGACATGCAGTAGACGTTTTGCCAATAGAGATTTCAATTTAAACCAATTAGTGCATTGAATTTAAACGGGCCCTGTTTGAAAAAGGTACTAGAATATATGCAATAAGATAATCACTGAAATAAAACAACAAATAAAGATATTGGATAGAGACATTTATTAAAAGGATTAACTGTTATAAAATTTATTATAATCCTTTAAAGCATATGTAAAAGGATTATGTCTGTATTATATTTTTATGTGTATTGCATAAAATACGTATAATTAAAAATTTATTCCATAAACTAAAATTCTATCGAAAGCGTAGCGAGTAAGGATTTTATTGTAATGATACCGCTATAAAATTGTATTCTGTAAAAGTTCCATGTTATTGTAATTGTAATAATAATAAAATTAATATCCTCAAGTATTACACACACACACACGTATTCAATGCGCATTCTTCGCGTTTGTTTGTTACAACACGATACCTGACTCCGGAGTTTCTGCAACCGATGGAATATTAAAATATTCAATCAAACAAAGAAAGTACAGTATAAATCTTGTTGCTGTTTTGATCTAAATTTAATTCTTATCTAATTTAATCCACATTTTGCTCAATATCTAGACTGTTTATTATAAAATAAATTATAATAAATACTGAACCTAATGTTGAAAGGTTTATACAAAAGCTGACTTGAAGTATTTTAATTTTTTTACTATAACGAAAATACATTATTATTTATTATTAGACCAAAATAAAAACTTAATTTTTATTTTAATAAAAAAATAAATAATAATTTTATTATTGTAGTGATACAAATGTATGTATGTAAATAGAAATGGTTTTTTAATTTTTTTTTATTTTATTAGAACGACATGTTATGAGTTACAGTAATAAGAAAAGTAACAGGTGTCATAAATGTCAACCCAGTCATCATATTTTAATATTTTAAGTGTTTGAAACCTTGTACAAGATTTTCGGTGCTACTGCATCTTATATAATAAGTCTTAAAATATACAACTCCGAAACCGGATTACTTTTACGTTGTATTTTAAACTCGAATTCTTTACCAATAATGTAATTAATAAGCAAATGTACCGTAATTTTATTTTTAAACTTCTAAAATCTGCGTTATTCTTATGCAACGTTTTTTTTTTTCAATATGTTTGACATACTTATAGATACTTAGATACCGTATATATACTTATATCATTATGTACTATCTAAATTCTAATTAGTTCAACCCTTTTCTATACCAAAAGCTTTCTTGCATTTCTTTTTAAGTAAATAGTAATTTGGTCATATTGTTTGTCTCTCTTAAGAAAAAAAAACTGCGACAACAATCATAGCTGTAATGTAACCAATCACTTTACCGATTAGATCATTGTACTCTTTGCCTTATACAAGCAAGTTTCTAAACAAAGATTGCGAACCATACACGGACTTTTCCTGTTTATAATAACAAGCTAACTAAAGCATGATTGATTTATAGTTTAACCCGCTTTATTTTTCCTACAGCTCATTTTTTTTATATATATTGTTTTTTTATTTATTTTTTCATTTGACCTAGATTCTAATATATCAGATTATCCGTTAAATACAGAAAATTATTTATACGAGGGGAGAAAGAATTTGCAATAACGAAATTCCGTTGTTCTCAAGAAGCTGAATAATCTGATTCCGAAGTACTTTTATAGGCCCTTAAGAAATGTGAGTAAAACAATAAGATAGAAAAGTAGGTTATTAAATAACTAGGCGTTGAGCTTATTCCACTGAGTAAATTTGGAAGCATTTTACATGTTTTTTGTGTCTGACTGTAAAAAAATAATATATCATTAACTTTTATTTGTAGGATATCAATATCAAATCAATATTGAAACAGGCTCTAACTTCGCGATAAAGCGCGATAAACGTTGTTAGCGACTGAAGAAACAGGCCCTACCCCAGTTTAGCTTATCGACATTTATCGACATCGTTACCTTAAAAGATTCTATTGATTTATTTATTCACACTTTTACACACCAATACAAAGTTTTAACAATGTCACAAATTATATAAGAAAATCAAGTTGCATCACTTGCAACAGGCGGCCTTATCGCTAATACCGCGATCTCTTCCATACAACCTTTGGGTGTGGAAAGATTATAACTATTGATAACAACAAATTTTCAAACATTTATTTTTAACATATAGTTTAATCGATATTAAATTTGACTCATACAAGCAATAAAACTGTAACACATAAGCTTAATGAGATATAATTAGTTTTCTTAATGTAAGCTGCAGTAGTGTACCAAGTAACGATCACTAATAAAAATAAAAACTGCAATAACAAAAGCACGGGCACTATAAGCCTGTGGACATATATTTATATATATAAAAAAAAGTTTAATGAGATTGTAATTAAAAAAAAATATAGAATTAAATTTTTTGACTCCAAAGTCAGGAGAGGTAAAATAGGAAAATTATATTCAAAAATTCAATGATAGCAGAATAAGACCGGCATTGCAGTGGTTTTTGGTGTTCCAAACATTCTGCAACAATGTTCGATATTGAAGTAGGTACTTGGCAATCAAGAGGGGATGCTCCCTTTATTGTTTTGTGTATATGATTGTACAAAATTTTATTATAGGTATACAATTGCTGCAAAGGATATCTTAAATTGTTGTTAAAATTTGTTATAGTACCTGGGTGACCGAGCTTAGCTTGGTTTTTTTAGTAAATCGTGTTTTTTTTTTGGAAATCATATTTAAATACGAATTACATATTTATAAAATATGAATAATATTTTTCGAATTTACCGACAATAATAAAAAATATGAACTGGTTATTTAAATAAAAATCATGAGTGCAATTAGAAAGAAAAAAGGAAAAAATAATCGATCTGGAGGTATGGGAATTTGAACTGTGGTCTTCTCGATCGTTCCCGACCGGCCGATTTACCACCTGAGCTATTATTACTTTACTGGCAATTGAAAAAATTACCTTCGTGTTCTAACGATATTGAAGCCATTTTTTCATTACCTAAAAATAGGGATCAAACAACATTTTCTAAAAATTAATCCTAGCTAAATGGATTTATCGCCCCCCGAGACCTCCTATGTACTAAATTTCATATAAATCGTTGGAGCCATTTCCGAGATTCAGGTAATATAATTTGAATTGCTCGTTTAAAGGTATTAGATTAGATACAATTTGAACTGTACTAACCAAAGCAAAACTAAAAACTTAAAAAGGGTTATAAGACGTATTTCGTCAGATAAAAAAATTGTAGAGACTGTTAATGTACCATTGTTTTCTATCTATATCAATATAATTAATCCCTAAATTTTGCTAAGGGCTATTACTTTTTTCTGTAAGCTCTAAGAGAACGTATTAATACGGGTTTTAAATGTTTTGGTAAATTTATTTTATTGCACAACAGTTGAGTTGTTCTCTTGAGAAAGATAACCATGCGGACTGGTTGAATATCCTTACATACATTCGCTTTTGTTATATTTGATATTTTTTACGCAATTACTATATACAACCTTAACGAATTTAACATGTCCGAAAAATCTTTACATTACAATAAATACGATGTCAAGGGAGACAAACAACTGTTCTGTCTAAGCTTTCGAACTGTAGAGACAAAGACTTTGTTTACTTAAGACGTATGAGGCCACACATCTTGCACTCGTAACTGTGATGTGTGTGACAAACAACTATGCGTCACACGGACGCGGAAAAAACTTTTGATTCTTACGTAGATACGTAAGACACAAAACAGACTAAAGGCTGTTTGAAAAACCACCTTTTTCATATCTTTGTTTTCTTTTCTTCTTCATTCTCTCTATCACTATGCCTATAAACTAGAACAGCATCTAAAAAAAGGAACATAAAAATAGTATTTAAATATTTAGTTTTATAAAACTAATTCTTATTTTATGAATACAAAATACTTTAGTAAAAAAAAGCAGTAAAATTTGGTACAATGTATCTAAAACATAAACAAAAAAGGTTTCATATACGTAGAATTATACTCTACTATACTCAGTTTACCTACATAAACAAAAGAAATAATAATATAACATTTTATATAATTAGGTAAATCTATAATATATATAAACGCGAAAGGTCACTCATCACGAAATCTCCAAAACTGTAACACCTGAAAACTTGAAATTTGGCAGATAGGCTCCTTATAAGACGTAGGCATCCGCTAGGAACGGATTTTACGAAATTCGACCCCTAAGGGGATAAAACGGGGGTCGGAAGTTTGTATGAAAGTCTTATGTTTTTGAAATAAGAGACTTGAAATTTAAAATGTATGCTCTATAGATGGCGAGAAGGTGTCCAAATAAGGTATCTTTAGAAATCAACTCTCTATTGGAGTTGAAACGGGGGATGGTAGGTTGACTCACTCATCACGAAACCTCCGAAACTATAACAGCTACAAACTTGAAATTTTGCGGGTAGGTTCCTTATAGGACGTAGACATTTGCTAAGAACTGATTTTACGAAAATCGACCACTAAAGGGATAAAATGGGGGTCGACAGGTTGTATGAAAGTCTTATGTTTTTGAAGTAAGAGCCTTTAAATTTAAAATAGATAAATAGATAGATGGTGAGGAAGTGTCCAAATAATGCATCGTAATCTATATATATATATATATATATATATATATATATATATATATATATATATATATATATATATATGTAAAAGAGAAAGGTCACTAACTCACTCATCACGAGAACTTAAAAAACCGCTGGATGGCGTATCCATCCAGGTTGGACAAAGATAAAATTTGGCAGGGAGGTAGATTATAGTTAGCAGACGTCCACTTAGAACGGATATACGATATTCCACCGCTAAGGGGGTTTAATTGGGGTTGATAGTTTTTATTAAACATATAAAGCCTGAAAATAAAACTAAAAATGTGGTGTATAGAGAGGTTTTATAAAAATAGCTAATGAATTATACTAAATTGTGCCTTTTAAAAAGTTACTTAATTTGATAAGCATTTCAAGTGACTGAAATGAAAAAATAATTTGCGTTAAACATCTTAATAGTAATGCATATCGTCATAATCACGCGGACGTAGTCGCGGGCAACCGTTAGTGTATTATAAAACAAAGTCCCCAAAAGTGTATGTGATCGATTTGCTCAAAATCTACTGAACGAATTTCATTGGAGAGAGGGCTCCACCATTGGCAAGAGGAAGGTTTACGAAACGGCTAAGCCGATTTTGATAAGAGTTTCAGTGGAAGTTTGCCGGGAAAACTTTGTGACACACTAATTAAACGCGGGCGAAGCCGCGGGCACAGCTAGTTAATAAAAAAATAGTGATCGTTCATACGTTATACAATCATAACACTTCAGATAAATATTACTTATACCAGAGTAATAATATTAATTACTTAACGACTACAATATTTATTTACTTTGCCTTTGCGTTTAAATATAGCGCAGAAAAAAAATGTTCCAGTTGTACATGCTTGCATTGATAATGTCATAGAGAAAGCTGTCGGTCGCGTAATATGAAGCGATACACTATCAGTATGACTATTAGCAGAGCGACAAGTTGGCTGCCATGGTTACTGAGTTTAAAGATATGAAGTGTATTCCAATATAAATAGTGCAAATTATAATTAAATTTAGTTCAATTGAAAATCAAAATCCATTTAAAACTGTCTGCAAGTTGTCTCATATACTTCCACTCAGCTACTAGCAATCAAAAATTGAGTACATTGGGTCAATAATATTCAGTTGACTAATTTTTGTTTTCTTTAAGAAATATTGTTTATGTATCTACATTAAACATTAGCATGAAATGATCACCAAATAAATAAAATAATTTGTTACTTATCTAATATTTTGCTACACAATAACCAACCGACGAAAAGTATATAGATTAATTTAAAAAATTTCAGAGATGGTGTCAGTCCAGCAGAAACAGCTGCAAGCTTACCAGCGAGCCCAGCAGCTTCTACATTGGCTAAGAAGAAAGCCGGAGGTGCCAACGACGTAAGAGAAAGAGCAGCAGCTGTACGAACGCGCCGACTTATGAAAGAACTAAAAGAAATCCAGCGGTCACAAGATCATAGACCAGATCCTGTTTTTACAGTAAGAAAAAACTTGTTTACGCCTTGTGTTGATACAGTGATATTTTTATCCAACTGCGACTACCCAAAATAGTTAATCATTTTATTTTGGCGTGGGACAACTGGGACCACTGTAGATGGGTAGTGATATAATTAGTATAGTATACTGTCAATGAGTTGAACTTAACGCTAAACTTTACATCATCTACAATACCCAATAACCTTTTTAACAACAACAACATACAAAACATACAATAATACAAAAGCCAAGCAATAATTATATAACAAAATATAATTGTATTTGCTTGCAAAAGAAAAAAAAACCGACTTCAATTACAGCGACAAGTAATACAATGTAGGTAAACGAAAAAATAGTCAAGTAAATACGCGCTATCAGAGATTACTCAAAAAGCTGTTATCAGATCTCGATGAAATTTAAACGGGGCCACATGATAAACAGCTTCGGATTAAATTAAAAATCATCAATATCGGTACACCCAGTAAAAAGTTACGCGGTATAATACAACGTAGGTTGACGCAAAAATAGTCAAGTAAAAACTCATTATTAGATATAACTCGAAAAGTAGTTGTTAGATCTCAAATAAATTTAAATGGGACCAAATGACATACACCACCTTTCGATTTAAAAAAAATTCTCGAAATCGGTCCAAAGTTCAGAAGTAGGATACATAAAAAAATACAGTTGAATTGAGAACCTCCTTTTTTGGAAGTCGGTTAATAAAGTAAACACAAGGATATTTGTCCATGTTACATTGTTATGATAGATACAAAATGATCTAACAAAACTTCGTCGTTTCATGTACTAGATATTAGCCGAAATAAACGGACAGACAGAGAGATAGATAGACAAAAAATGTAAAAAATGTTAGTTTGGTATAATTATGCACCGAGTAGGTATAGATTTAGTAAAAAGCGTCTGTTTGCAATATTAAAATACCCATTTTAATTTTGCAAACAGACACTCCAATTTTATTTACTTGTATAGATTTTTTAGCGTTGCAAATTATGTAAAATAAATAACCCAGACTGAACCTGTCTGTTTACATAAGTTTTATGAAATACTAAAAATATGTAGCAAACAAGTATGTTTAGAATCTAAAATCTGAACATACTACAAACTTACAAACGAAATAGGTACTTGGGTTATTTTATGTTTTTAAAACCGTGCTAAAAAAGATATATTTTAATTGTGCAATAGGTAGAGCTCGTGAATGACAATTTGTTCGAGTGGCACGTCCGGTTGCACCAGATTGATCCTGAGAGCGACTTGGCATCCGATCTGCGTGAGCTAAACATTCCAAACATTTTGCTGCATCTAATCTTCCCTGAGAATTTCCCCTTTGCACCACCGTTCATGCGGGTCATTGAACCAAGAATAGAAAAAGGATTTGTAATGGAAGGTATTTTCAACTTAATTTATTACAATAATACTATTGTTTTTTTTTTAAGTAAAACTTCTTTAGAATCGTTGGAATTTGAAACGCTATTAAACGAAAATATATAAGAGAGAATATAAGATAAAATAAAAAAAAAATGTTGAAAACGCGTAAGCGACGCGTTTTACATGGCGCATACGACCTTTTTCACATCACCGTGATCATCGTCGATAGAACAAATCACAACGGCCGTGTTTGAATTGCACACACATGCTTTGTTATTATTTAACTACATTTTGTGACAAACATAAACTACTCTTTACCCATTCTCAATCTTACAAAAGAAAATTAATAAATTGGGCAGGGGCGTAGATACCGCTATGTGAAAAATTTACATAAATAGGACAACCTCTACATTATTCTATAGAACAAATTATTTTTGTTGTGAATAACTAATAAGTGACTATTGGGTACAGTGTACATACCTATAAGTATACTTAATTTTTATGTATATTTATCAATCTCGTATTTACACCTGATTTGTATGGCTCTACATACATGTAAAATATGTTATATTATTATATGTCAAAATAATTCTTCCTTTTTTTGAAGATACACTTCTTTTGGCACGTTAGTGCACGTAGTTACACTTTTTTTTTCATTTAAAGGTGGAGCAATTTGTATGGAGTTACTGACACCACGGGGCTGGGCATCGGCATATACGGTTGAAGCGGTAGTAATGCAATTTGCCGCGTCTGTCGTCAAAGGGCAAGGGCGAGTCGTGCGCGCGCCCCCGCGCTCCTCGCGCGAGTTTTCGCGCAGGCGCGCTGAAGAGGCGTTCCGCTCGCTTGTCAAGACACACGATAAATACGGTTGGGTTACACCGGCTCTATCCGATGGTTGAAAATTGACTAGGTACTTACTTTCTTAAATAAATAATAAACGCTTCACACTCAACGCTTCACACTCAACGGCCCCCAGTAAGATCTTCTCCTGTGTTGGGGGTCCGGAAACACAATACGCAAGCACAACGCCCAGACTACGACAAACATATATATGGCCGATACAAATGTCTGTCGTGAGCGGGAATCGAACCCGCGACCCGCGTCCCGCGTCCCCTAAATAAGTAGTTAATACTTACAAAACTCTAGTCAGATCCCATTGATCACAGTTTAGAATGATTTTCATCATCATCATCATCATCATCTCAGCCTATTTAAGTCCACTGCTGGACATAGACCTCCACAAGTTCGCGCCAAAAATGCGTGAACTCATGTGTTTTGCCCATAGTCACCACGCTGGGCAGGCGGGTTGGTGACCGCAGGGCTGGCTTTGTCGCACCTAAGACGGTGCTGCCCGTCTTCGGCCTGTGTATTTCAAAGCCAGCGGTTAGATGGTTATCCCGCCACCGGTCGGCTTCCTAAGTTCCAAGGTGGTAGTGGAACTGTGTTATCCCTTAGTCGCCTCTTACGACCCCTACAGGAAGAGAAGGGGTGGCTATATTCTTTGGTGCCGTAGCCACACAGTACAGAATGATTTTAATAGATAATAATTTAAGTAGCAATTAATATGGCAAGTTATTTACTCATTTAAAGATCTTGAAATATAATAACACGGAAAATACTAGAAATACTCACTCCAATGCCTCTACAAAAATATAACTATCTAATACACCATGTAAAAAAGTTATGGCTTTTGTAACATAATAGCAAATTAATGCTCCTTTAACATGAAACTAAAAAAAGGTAATGAATATTTTTCTTTTTCAGGTACTGACATTCAGCAACTTTTCAGATTGGATCTCTTATAGATAATTATATTGATTAATGATAACAGTTTTAGTTTTAATTAATAAAAAAATCTGTATCATTATTATTCGAATAGAGAAAGAATGTTTTGATTATTATGTACATACATTTCTCATGTAGGTACTTATAGTTTAAACTTCAATTCGTCGTGAGAATGAAGCAATTAGATTAGTGTAAGCGTTTTAAAAAAAAACGAAATTATAAAGATGCTACATTACTAGATAATTAATGTATGTTAATCTGTAAATATTATGTGCCAAAACCTTTCGTCTAAACATTGTGCTCTAAGTACTAATATCTTCAATTTTTACTTTTTTAACACTTTCGATGCCACCCTACTTCTTGTCTCTTATATTCACAAGATTCACAAGATGCTTTCTTGGTCGACACAGTAAATTGATAACCTTACTAGTAAATAAATTTTAACTAAGTTTTTTTAACTTGTAAGTTTTTACTGAGGTAGGGCACGACAGGATATATCCTGTTCATAATCTGGAGCAGCCCGACGGAGAATTACCTCGACTTTGCAAAAGATTACAGCTAAATAATACTGTTTTCAAGCAGTGTTGTGTTCCTGTTGGTGAGTAAGGTGACCAGAGCTCCTGGGCGGGATTTGGGGTAAGATCGGCAACTCGCTTGTGATGCATCTGGTGTTGCATGCGTCTATAGGCTTCGGTAATCGATTATTTTATCAGGTGAGCCGTACGCTTGTTTGCCGACCTATTTGTAAAAAAAAAAGTTTATAAAAATTCTACTTTAGTCAAGCTTTATATTTCAAAAATTTTATTAAAATGTGTCCGTCCCAAAGTCATTTAAATATTTCTATTCTAAAATTAAAAAAAAAAACTTTGAAACGAAATTATGATAATTTTTAAAATTTTCCACCAAAATGATAAATATTATAAATTTATAGGTATCATGTATGAAGCATTTTTTTAATAATTATTATTTTAAATTTAGCCGCAAGATTATTTAATGCTCAAAATAGACAAATAGCAAGCAAACATTAAAATGTAGTAAACTAAAAAAATAAATGTAAAAAGATTGTGGCAGCATTGTAAATGTTTATAAGAATTTAATGATTGAATTTTAAATTGATGTTGTTGATTTTAGTATACCAAAGATGTTTATTTTTATGTAAAGCAATTAATTGCAAGATGTCTATAGCTAGCTAATGAGCTAGGTTTATATGTACAATGTTATGAGTGTAATAAATTACTTGCTCAATTCCAAACCAGTCTATAATTTTTTAATACCTCGCATTCGTATTCAGCCTGTTACATCCCATTGTTGGGCATAGGTGTCTTTCTCCATATAGGAGAAAGATTGGAACTTAATCCACCACGCTGCTCCACTGCGTGTTGGTGGATATGTTCCCTACTATGAATACCTAACGATCGCTATCAGGTATTTATGATAACCACAGGAACCAATGGCTTAACGTGCTCTCCGAGGCACGGTGGGGGGGGGGGCACAAAGCCACATCCAAACCGAATAGTAATATTTGTTAAAATACAAATATGCATCTAGTGCGGGAATCGAACTCGCAAACCGTCGGTATTTGAGGCGACTACTCGCACCACTACACCAGAGCGGATGTTTTAATACCTCCTTTTGATCAAATCCATGTATACAAAATCAAAATAAAAAAAATATATTTTATTCTAATAAGCTTCAAAAACACTTGATTCTTCATTTTATGGTTCGAAATTATATTGATTTTTAAAAACTGACGATTATTATTTTTAGTGGCGTCTTCTATGAAATAAATAAAATCTTCATTTCAGAGAAACGAGAGTCTTCATTACAAAGAAAGCTGTTTTTTTTTTATTGAAAGATACTATGTGAAGCTCATTTTTCAGGTGATGCTAAAAGAAGATATTTCAAGTACTACATGAGATTACCCGCCTGCCCAGCGTGGTGACTATGGGCCAAAACACATGAGTTCGCGCCATTTTTGGCGCGTACTTGTGTAGGCCTATGTCCAACAGTGGACTGTGATATGCTGAAGTGATGACATGAGATTATTTCCTAAATTTCCTATTAATTCTTAACAAAGAAAGGTAGACCCAATTTTATAGAAGATTAAAAAGTTTGCTTTCTATTTTTATTTAATATTTAAGTTTTTTGTAAATTATAAAGGCACAGCACTTTATATGTATAGGTGAATTCTAATTTAATAATTTCAATTTATTCTAAAATTTTCCCTTAAAAACATCACAGATATCTCAGTCACCAAAGTTTTCATGTAAACATTATACTTCCTGTAAACCACTTATACACAACTACTAAGCCTGTGGTCCCCGGACCACTAGTAGTTTCTGGACACACCAAAAGTGGTGCATGAAAGCAAAGTGAGGCTAGGCTTATTCGTTTTAGTCATCTTCTTCTTTATAATTATCATACTAAGGGCCTCTTTCACTGAGTTGTGGATAACGCTATTTGATCGATCATGGTATACAAAAGATGACAGTTTTTGATACACTATTCTTTTTTTACAATCGAATTCTACTATATTTATGAGATATTTCTATTTTCAAATATGAATCCAAAAATTGTAGCTTATTAATTGAGGAGAAACAGGACATTCTACGTCCTTTTGAAAATCTATAGCTATACATAACTTATTTGTAGGATAAATTTTATCCACAACTAGTAAAACAGGCCCTAAATGACTAAGTACTGCAGATTTTACGTCCAAACATTTGGAGGTCCGTGGAAGAACATGGAACGCTTGAGTTGTTTGTAAGAAATGGCTATATAGCCATAAGTCTACCCACTGTACTACACAGTCTGTAACTATATTGAAATACCATTAATGTATAACATTAGTGTGGTATAGAATAAAATATAAATACTAAATAATTAAAAACAGACATTTTGAATCACTGCTCTAAACTTATCAGATCATTATCAACAATGAGGAAATACTCAAACTCTTGGTTTGAATAGTTAACAAAAAATCTTAAATGATTGACATATTTGATAATAATTTTTTGTTGCTACTATTTAGAAGATCAAAGGTATGCTGTGTTTAATTAGCTGTACTTATTTTATTGACATCACTTGAAAATATTTTCTTTTTCTAATAGGGTGATTGAAAATGTAAGTATGCATGCTAACCTTATAAGTATATCACAACAAAAAATACTATAAACTTATATTTTATTGTCTTATTGGTTATAATTCATTGTGGATTATATTTTATAATTACTTAATAATAATGTAGGTAAATAAAAAAAAAAATAGAAAAATCTTATTAATATGTGAGGCAATTGTGTGGGTTGTAATTAAACTAACTATTTTACATTATGTGTTTTACTTTATACAGGAAAAGAAAAATTAAATAAAAAGTATTATAAAATGGAGAAATTAATCACTAGAGATCATTCACCCCCTCTCAGAGCCAACACCAAATGAAGCACAGACCCACCCTGCACTTTATAATCCTGCGCTGTTTTCTCATCATTCCTGAAAGTTGAAAATTATATTTTAATATAAGCCTACAATTCCTTTCATTACTTCATATCAAATAGAACATTAAGCTATTCAATTTAATACTACTAATCTTGATTATTAAAGGATCATGTTTTATTATATACAAGATACATAAATAAAGTCCAGAAACCTCTGAGAAATCTTTGTATATGGTCTAAGATCCGAACCTAAATCAATCTTCACTGAGCTGATAATAGAGTGAAACATACTTTATAATAAATTTAGTATGTTAGATATTATATTAAAAATGGGTTGCTTAAAAAAATGTATCATATATGTTATTTTCTTTAGAAGTTTCCATAAGAAACCTCCATGACATGCCAATTTGAAAACTATGGGATAATATCTAGACTGACATTATAAATAAAAAAATATCAATATAATTAAAATTAAAAAATAATAAACAAAAATATAATTATAAATTTTTATTTTAGCTTTCACCATTTACCAAAATGCAAATTATGTTTATACCCATATAAGATATTGTAAACTGGAGACATCTCATTTTAGAATTTAGTTAAAATTTATTGTATTAAATCTACGCCAATATCATAAAACTGTAGTTTGTTTGTTTCAATGCGCTAAACGCAAGTACTGGTGCAACTTAAAAAATCATTTTTGAGTCGGATAGTTCAGTTCAGAGGAGTTCAGAAGGAAGGAAGTTCAGAGGAAGGCTATGAGGTATATAAAATGTAATATTACGGTTTTTACTCAAATTAACGCGGTTGAAACCGTTAGCCACAGCTAGTATTGAATATCACAAGTCAGCCTGTAACATCCTACTGGTAGACATAGACTTCTTTCAAAATGTAGGAGATATCTCAATCTCGATGTAGTATTGAATATAAACTCTGTTAAACTCAAATACTTACATCTGCTTTCCAGAAAATATGAGTCGCTGTTGTTGTGGTGGAATGCCTTCCTTCTCTTCAACTCTTTCCTTAATACGCTCCACTTTATCAGTAGGTTCTATATCTATTTCGATCTCTTTTCCAGTTAGTGTCTAAAAACATAGGTTATAACAGTGACTTTTTTTTTTTGAATAAATAAAAATTCGTTTTCATCTTACCTTTACTTTGATCAACATCTTAAGTGTTGTAATATAACTAATTAAGTTTAAATTAAATAACAATAGTTATGGAATTGTGGTAAAATTAACATAAATACAAGGATATTTTGATTAGTCTTATTATTTTCTATTTCGGTTAAACTTTATTAATATAATGTACATTTGCCGAAATTGACATTGACGTTTCTAAGAACGTGAGAGAAGCTACCCATAACTGTCATATTATGAATGCGTTCACGGAAAATGGAAGTTCCACATCACCATCACATCGATGGCTCCTAAAGTCCTAAGTATACTGAGTCAACTCTACTTCTAATAACTTTACAGGAAGTCGATAAGAAGAGCGTAAGGTTTATAATGTTTCAAATGTTAACACAATCAAGAAAAAATAAATAATCATTTTGAATTAAATATATTGATAGCCTTAAACTGTGTAAAATAAAATATATATTATATTATATATATTATATGTAACTTTTAATTGTGAGTACTTTTGTACATATATTTCTATTTTTTATTCGATAAAGATATTCGATCGACACCTTCTGAGTAGGACCTTTTATTTCGACACTACAATAGTCGCTAAATATTAATTCCACTGGCAAAATTAAATGTATAGGTGGTTTTTTGGACTAACTCTTTAACTTTAAGGAACACGTTGAGTTACTGAGTGGTAGGATTCGAAAATTTTTATTTATTTTTAAACATTAACGATATATAGCCGGTTCTACTGTTGTTCGTCTGGTATATTTTTCCTTATGTCAGTCAATCTTGATCGATTTTGTTGGCGCGACCGAGGGCTTCCGCCCAGAAGGGTGCCCCCTATGTGGCCATACTCCAGATGACCCCGGAGTACAGCCGACGGCAGTTGGCGCTCGGACCACCCACATTCGGCAGCAGCCTTCCCGATGAGGCAGTGGCTTCCATGATTCTCGGGGCCAGCTGGGCAAAGTGAGCCCCGAAAGCCCATCTTCCGTCCAGGATGAGACCCAGGTACCTCATCTAGGTCCCCACCCGGACTGGATCCAGAGTCACCCGCGTACCTGGAGGGGTCCCCCCCCGAGGCCCATGGAACAGTAGGGCCTCAGTCTTCGTCAAGGCGCCCGGTTTTCCCTCCGACAGCCCTATAGTACGCACGCATGACATTTTCGTTCATTGAGGTCGCCTATCTCATGTGGCGCACTCCACCAGTGGCGGGCGCCGAATGCTGATTTCCTTGAGACTCTGTCGGTGCCAAGCCAACTGGTGGGGATGGTGGATTAGCTGACCGGTTAGGTGATGGTGCCGGTCGGAGTAGCAGGCAGCGGACCTATGCGCTTTCTTCTTAAATTTTCCTCCATCCTTTAGTGATTTGAGTCCAAAGATACTCACTCGGAGAAGCACTCACGCTCTCCGAGGAGGCTGCGCACGCTTTGCGGCTTTGGTTGCTTAAGTTATCTTTTACGACACCCTAGGCAGAGGAAAGGGTGGTCTTATTCTGTTTTTTTTTTTTTTAATTATTATAATAATAATAATAAATCTTTATTTCTTCAAACGTTAGTACATAACATTAACACATATTACATCAGTTATATTTAGTCACAAAAATAACAGTATGTCTCTACAAGGTAATCCTAGTGTGCCCCCACACTAGGATTACCTTGTCGTGGGGTCCAGTCCCTTCCATTAACTTAATACGATTCCTTTAGTTTAAACAAAAACAACGCATTTAAAGTTTATAATTTAAAAAAATAGAAAAAAAAATTAAAGTTTATTTGATTGGAACATACAAGAACTAAGGCAACAAATGGTGAGTGTGTGTGTGTGTGTGTGTGTGTGTATGCGTGTGTGTGTATGCGTGTGTGCGTAAGCGTGTGTGTGTGTGTGCGTGCGTGAGCGTGTGTGTTTGTGTGTACGTACGTGTGTACATCAGTGTCATTGTATATAATAATAAATAATATATTTATACACTGTATTTTATACCCCGACGTCTAAAGTAGTAGTGTTGATGATTGGTAATGTATGCCTGTCTGCAAGTGAGCGTGAGTGAGTGTGTGTGTGTGCGTGCGCGTGCGTACTGCATCTATATGTCGCCTCAGGCAGCCCTACGACTAACGTCTTGGGATCGAGTTAACTCACTGAACAGAGGGGACAAGACACACAGACACATACGTATATATATATATATATATATATATATATATATATATATATATATATATATATATATATATATACGTATGTGTCTGTGTATATATAAACGCAAAAGGTCACTCATCACGAAAACTCCAAAACTATAACACCTAAAAACTTGAAATTTGGCAGGTAGGCTCCTTATAAGACGTAGGCATCCGCTAAGAACGGATTTTATGAAAAACGACCCCCAAGGGGGTAAAACGAGGGTTGGAAGTTTGTATGAAAGTCCTATGTTTTTGACGTAAGAGACTTGAAATTTCAAATGTAAGCTCTATAGATGGTGAAAAGGTGTCCAAATAATGTATCTTTAGAAATCAACCCCTTTTTGGGGTTAAAACGGGGGATAGTAGTTTGGCTCACTGATTACGAAATCTCCGAAACTATAACAGTTACGAACTTGAAATTTGGCAGAAAGGCTCCTTATAGGGCGTAGACATCCACTAAGAACGGGTTTTAAAAAACTCAACCCCAAAGGGGGTAAAACGGGGGTTGGAAGTTTATATGAAAGTCCTATGTTTTTGAAGTAAGAGACTTAAAATTTAAAATGTTTGCTCTTTAGATGGTGAGAAGGTGTTCAAATAATGTATCTTTACAAATCAACTCTTTTTTGGGGTTAAAACGGGGGATGGTAGGTTAGCTCCCTCATCACGAATTCTCCGAAACTATAACAGCTACAAACTTGAAATTTGGCAGGTAGGTTCCTTATAGCACGTTAAATTCCGCTAAGAGCTGATTTTACGAAACTCGACCCGTAAGGGGATAAAGCGGGGGTCGGAAGTTTGTATGAAAGTCTTATATTTTTGAAGAAAGAGACTTGAAATTTAAAATATATGCTCTATAGATGGTGAGGAGGTGTCCAAATAATGCATAGTAATCTATATATAAAAGAGAAAGGTCACTAACTCACTCATCACGAGAACTCAAAAACTGCTGGATGGTCTATCTATCCAGGTTGGACAAAGATAAAATTTGGCAGGGAGGTAGATTATAGTTAGCAGACGTCCGCTAAGAACGGATTTTACGATATTCCACCTCTAAGGGGGTTTAATTGGGGTTGATAGTTTGTATGAAACATATACAGCCTGAACATAAAACTAAAAATGTGGTGTATACAGAGGTTTTATAAAAATAACTATTAAATTATACTAAATTGTGCCTTTTAAAAAGTTACTCAGTTTGATAAGCATTTCAAGAGACTGAAATAAAAAAATAATTTGCGTGAAACATCTTAATAGTAATGCATATCTGCAAAACCACGCGGACGTAATCGCGGGCAACAGTAAGTGTATTATAAAACAAAGTCTCCAAAACTGTATGTGATCGATTCGCTCAAAATCTACGGAACGGATTTTCATGCGGTTTCACCATTGGAGAGAGGGCTCCACCATTGGCAAGAGGAAAGTTTACGGAACGGCTAAGCCGATTTTGATGAGAGTTTCACTGGAAGTTTGCCGGGAAAACTTTGTGACACACTAATTTCAACGCGGGCGAAGCCGCGGGCACAGCTAGTATATATATATATATATATATATATATATATATATATATATATAAAAGGTTTGTGTGCACATGATATTAAATATCTCTGTTCAATGAGGTCTCGGTATGGTCATAGCTTTTTGGTAGTAGCCATTTTTGAATGGTGGTTTTGAGATTGGACGATGTCAGGCTTATTATAGTGTTATTACGCTTAAAAAATTTATTGTATAGAAAGGGTCCCATAAAAGTAAAAGATTGACGAGCAAAAGACGAACGAGCTCTCGGTAAGTCCCATTTAAGAATTCTGCCCGAGGTTCGGGCTATAGTCTTCGCAACATTATGAAAGCGGGCAAGCACCGATGATATGTAAATGTGTCTCACGCGGAGAATGTTATATTCCAAGAACAGTGCGTTTGTGGAATAACGCCATGGTTTGTTAAAGGTTCTAGATGTAGCAGAAGGTTCTAGATGAGCATCCAAAAAGACATCTTTTTGGATGCTCCCCAGGCAATGACACAATAATTTAAGATAGATTTACATAGACTGAAATACACGGCTCGAATAAGGCTTGGATCTGCTATGAACCTGATCCTTCTAAATATATGTACTAGCTTCCTTATGCGTTTCGTTACTGCATCAATATGTAATTTCCATGACAGATGTTCGTCTATCAGTATACCCAAGTATTTTATAGACGAAACTTGTTGAATAGAGGGGCATTGACACTGCAATGAATTTGGGTGTTTTACACATTCAGATGAGTGGAGCCTAAGGTTCAAAACTTTATTAGGGGCAGTTCTCTTAGATATACTTAAAGCTATGAGTTTTGCTTTGCTTGCATTGAGACTCAATAAGTTATTCCTCAACCAGCTGGCTACAGTACTCAATCGCCCCTCAGCCACATCAATGATCTCCGCCCATGTCTTAGCGTGGAAAATTATGGCAGTATCATCTGCGAAAGTAAAAATCCTAGCCTGTGGCAATTCAAGTGAGCAGAGCTCATTAATGTAAATTAAGAAGAGAGTAAGACCCAAAACACTGCCTTGGGGCACGCCGCAAGCAGTCTTGGCATAGCCACTCATGAGTTCACCAATTCGTACTCGCTGTTTCCGTTCACTCAGGTAAGATTGAAATCATTGCAATGTTAAACCTCTAACTCCCAACAATTCTAATTTTTTAAATAGTATAGGCCGCGACACAGTGTCAAAGGCTTTCGCTATGTCTAAAAAGACGCCAACACATTTTTGTCTATCGTTAATTTTATCCGTTACAAAATCAACAAGGCACGTAACAGCATCCTCTGTGGACCGAGCAGAGCGAAATCCGTATTGATTAGGACTTAAAGGGTTATTTTTTTCTAAATATTTAAGTAGTCTTACATTTACTACCTTTTCAATTATTTTAGCCACCGCACTCGATAATGATATTGGTCTATAGTTAGCTGGTTCTAATGCATCACCCGTCTTAAAAATAGGTATTACCTCTGCAATTTTCAAATTATCTGGGACTATTCCTAAAGACATACTAAGATTACACAAATAAGTTAGAGGCGATGCAATCACATATTTGTTAATCCTAAGTATTTCATTACTTATATTATCATGTCCTACAGCTTGACTGGATTTTAATGAATTTATGAGTACAGCAACTTCTCATACGTTGGTTGAAAAAACAATAAATGTGCTGGTGGATTCGAATAACTAAGCTTTATATTGTTACTCAAGTCAGCTTCCATCACATTCAATCCATCCAAAATTGTCTTTGCTAAACGATCACCAACAGTGCTGAAATAATTGTTCACCGCATCCAAAGATTCAATTGTATTTGCATTTAGTTTTAGTAACTGATTAGTTTTATTTTCACTTTTGTTTAGACCACAGATTGATTTTAGATTACTCCATGTTTGTTTAATGTTATTTTTACTTTCAGCTAAAAGTTTGTATTCATATTTGTTTTTTTCTTCTTGTACTAAGTTAATACAGATATTTTTGTAGTTCTTATACTTTTTTTGTAAATCTACATTCTTCGGGTTTTTCCTTGCCTCAACGTGTAACTTGTCCCGTGTTCTAATTGATTTTAAGAGACATGGGGTAATCCATTTTTTTTAACCGACTTCAAAAAAAGGAGGAGGTTACTCAATTCGACCGTATATATATATTTTTTTTTTTTATGTATGTTCGGAGATAACTTCTTCGTTTATGAACCGATTTTGATAATTCTTTTTTTGTTGGAAAGGAGATATTCATAGTTTGGTACCATGATAAGGAAACCAGGATCTGATGATGGGATCCCAGAGAAATCGAGGGAAACTTTCAAAAATCGTAAGGGTGACTAGTAAATTTAATCATGTTTTCATTAAGTACTATAAAGCACTACTATTTAATAAAGGTCTGGAGTCGATCTGATGATGGAGAAGAAAGATAGTCGAGGGAACTCTTCAACAATTTATAGCAATTACCTGCTTTTTGAACTTAATTCGTTTCTATTGATGAGAACTTTGCACCTGTATGAGTTATAAGTGCCATTACAGTCTGATGATGGAGACAAAATATAGTCGAGGGAACTCTTTAACGATTTATAGCAATTACCTGCTGTTTGAACTTAATTTGTTTCTATTAATGAGAACTTTGCATATGTATGAGCTATAAGTGCCATTTCAGTCTGATGATGGAGACGAAAGATAGTCGAGGGAACTCTTCAACGACTTATACCAATTACCTGCTGTTTGAACTTAATTCGTTTCTATTGATGAGAACTTTGCACATATATGAGTTACAAGTGCCATTACAGTCTGATGATGAAGACGAAAGATAGTCGAGGGAACTTTTCAACGATTTATAGCAATTACCTGCTGTGTGATCATCTGTGTCGCAGGACCAGGTTTGATGATGGAACCCATAAACACTCGAGGGAATTTCTCAACAATTTACAGCAGTTACCTTTTGCTGTTTGATGACCGCTTTGATATAATGGTGCATGTGCCGTGTCGGCGGCGCCTAAACACCGACGGTCGCGGGTTCTATTCCCGCTCGGAGAGGATATTTATGTTTATACAAATATTTATTTTCGGTCTAGTTGTTAATCTTTATGGTTCTTCCAACCTAGCCTCAGAGAACACGCTAGGCTGTCAGTCCCGCTTGTTATTACGTACACCTGATAGCGAACTTTACTCATAGTATGTCGACGCGTTAGCGCAGCGGTCACAGCACCAGCTGTTGCGCTGGCGTTAGTGGGTTCAATCTCCGCGCACGACAGACATTTGTATTGGCCATATAGATGTTTGTCATTGTCTGGGTGTTTGTGCTTGTGTATTGTGTATGTTTCCGGACCCCCGACACAAGAGAAAAAGCATCCTTGTTAGGTCTACCCATCACTAAAAATTGTAAAATAAAATAATTTTTAACAAAAAAAAAACCGACTTCAAACAGGAAACTAAAAAGTGAAAAATAAATTTACTTAGTACAAAGTAATTCGTATTTTAATTTAGTTAATCAGAAATGATTAAATAAATATTTTATAATTTTGGAGTTGGTGCCAAGTAAATACTACAACAACCTGGCTACAATAACAAATACAAACAACACACACACAACAAACAAGTACAAAAAATATTATTAGATATGTCAAAACAATAACAGAATAATAACAGTATTCAACCTAGTAGTCAATGAAACAAATTATGAAAGAAAACTGAATACATCTTACGAGTAGATACTAGAGTAGTTATTGTTTTACTTGGCACCGACTTCAAAATTATAAAATATTTATTTAATCATTTCTGATTAACTAAATTAAAATACGAATTACTTTGTACTAAGTAAATTTATTTTTCACTTTTTAGTTTCCTGTTTGAAGTCGGTTTTTTTTTTTGTTAAAAATTATTACAGTAATGTTGGATCTGCAAAAATGTAAAGTAGATTTGTTTTTCTCAATCAGGCTATTTAGTTTTGAAATAAAGTAATGCGTTGCTTCCGTTACATCAGTTAAGTAATAAAGTTCCGACCAGTCAAATTTATTTAGGTCGTCACGTAAGCCATCATAATTTATCTTAGTCACAGTTGTTTTTAATTTTTCCTTATAAATATTTGAACCAAGGCTACACAATACACTGCTATCATCTGTAAGATGTGAATGACAGACAATAGTGGTTGAAGGTTGACAAGATTTAATCATACAATGGTCCAAGCAATTTTGACCTCTTGTTGGTATACTGTTTTCGGGTATACATATATCCGTAACGGGCCATTAAGCTGAAATACTCTTTTGCTCGTTTATCAGTTGTGTTTTCTTTGATATCAATATTAATATCACCCATTAAGACGCAATGTTGGTTTTTACATTTTGTAATAATTCCCTCTAATGAACCCAAAAAACTGGTTATGTTATGCAAAGATGGTGATCGATAAATCGTTATAATTGTATAGGTAACAATCAACATCTAATCGCAAACAGTTGGCATCAATAAATTCCAATTCAATAATTATAAAACAACGTCAACATGATTGACGGTCGGTAAATTTCTCACTTAATTTGTGTCAAAAATTCGCACGGGTCGAAGTTGGCCTTCATCAAAACGTGGCGGAAATTTAAAAAAAAAAACAACTATCAATGTCAAGTTGGTAATGATATCTCTCATTCGATTCTGCAAACACAGCGATAAATTCCCGAGAATCCTTGTTGAATTAAATTTTACTCCAATCCTTGCGAAATATTCACTCGCAACCCAAACCCAATAGCTGCATTTTTTCACCATGCCGCCATATTGCTACCACACAACTGACACCTGACGCCTGACAGCGCCCAAATATGCGTTCCACTTATGGTTTCACTCATAAAATTCGCCCACAACGCCCGCGACGTTTTATACGTTAGTGGAAGGGACAGCGGTCGTGATCGATAGCGTTGTGGGTCTTAGGTGGAACGCGCCCTCTAAAATATCTGTTCTATTGTCTGCTATTGTCAATGTCAATTTGTCATCAAAATTCAAAGGTATATAAAGCAAAGAGTATTTCATAATGTAATATAGGGTAGTAAAAGGATATAAAGGTACGTCAAACAGTAGATATAGCGCTACTTGTTATTATTGTAGTTTTTACCTTTCGATAACGCCAGCAGAATTCAAGTCATTATTACATCGGTATTTATTATATTATAGTGTTATATTTTTAACACATTAACTGATATTTTGAAAACAGTATTTTTTGTTTTCATTAACATCGTAAGGCTTGGTAAGTGATTTATTAAATATATTAGACTTTTTCATTTATTATGTACTTTTAAATTATTCTATTAACTTTTAAAATAATCTTAATACGACCGGATGGGTCCTCATATACCTCGTTGTTTAAAAAAAAAACACGCGATTGATTGCCTTTGAAGTATAATTTTGTTTCCTACCTGCATTCCATCAATAAAAATTAACTTTATCAATATATATATATATACCACGTTTTTAAAGAAATCTCAGATCTGGCCGAACGAACAATGCAAATTTTGTGCAATACATACAATTTAGAAATTGCTACATTTTAACATGAGGTGCATTACAAAATCAGGTAATGTACCCAGAGTTGTCCAGCTACCTTAAATGTAATTGTAATAATGTATGCATTAGTATCATCTTTTAATCATATACTACTTTTATTTCTAAGACATGGCAAACCATACTGGAAATTTGTATAAAGATGTGTCTCATTTTCACATACTTGTATATATTCCGTAGCATAACTGAAAAAAAGACAACCTTTTTTAACCCTTGATATACCCGGTGACTTCATACATACACAATTTACCTGGTGGGGTCCCCTGGACTCCCGGAAAAAAAATCGTAATTTTAACATGAAATAAATACTTTTTTAAATAAAAATCTTCTTATATTTATTTATTTGGTTTAACAATGGCATAAGTTTTTACTTAAAATTATACAATGACAGCCTTTAATTAAGGAACTTCTAGAATATGGCACTTTTTGTAATAAAATTACGAGACCTAACTTCTAGTCTCAACATTTCAAAAACAAAACAATTTTTCAAAGTAAATTTATAAGAAATATAACAAAAACATAATAAATTTTTATAAAAAGCAAAAAAAAGAACATGGCCCGAACAAAAACAAAAAACGTGCAAGACCTTTTAGTCACGGTTGGTGACACAGTCATTGCATATGTTTTTTGTACAGCTAAGGCACACAGGCTTAGTACAGCTATGGCAAATATATGCAGTTTTCCTTTTTAGATGCGGTGGACACAGGTGACAATACTTTCTCTCATTTCGGGGCAGTTTCTGCTCATTATTGCTCTCTACAGGTAAGTGAAGTGGAGTTGGAGTGCCTGTTATCTCCGAAATGATAGCGCGTAACTGCCGAGGAAGTTTGGTATTATATTATAAAATCTACTTTTTAGATTGCTTTCATCGAGTTCGATTGTAATAGTTTTGATGAAATCGAGACAAGATAATTTAGGTAAATGCTGCTGCGATTGATGTACTCCGTAGTAGAGTTGTGGTCTGAGAGCTCGCAGTCATCCTCGGATTCAGACTCCACCTCGTTAGGTTCTAGTCTCCTAGGCTGGTTCAACGCTATATTTTGTTGATCCTCACCATCACCATCCGTGTCGCTGTCACTTACTTGTGGGAGCCAGTTGTTTATTGTTAAACGTATTTGACTCAGCACCATCGTCAAATACGTTTATCGTAACTGTGAGACACCATTATATCATCTGAAAAAAAAACCAGTAAAAATACTGTAAATAGGCTAAAACAATAATAAATAAATATAAGATAGATATGTATATAGGTACTAGATAATAGATATAATACTTATATTCTTTTTTTTTGTAAATATATACTTATAATACATAGTAAACACCCAGACAAACACAAACGCTAATGTTCATCACAGTAACATTAATACCCCGGTGGAGTCCCACGGACTCCACTAGCGTGATTACTTACCGATCGGAGTCACGTACATCAACGTCCACTCTCCCCCGCGTTCGGTGCGTCACTGTGTGAAGGTACTGGAACGCACAATTTCAAAATCCAAAAACTAACGATTTTATGAGCGCGTAAAGTTTTCAATGGAGTCCCAGGGACCTACCGGGTAAATTAAGGGTTAATTGTTACAAATATTTTATTTACATACAGATTTAATGCTACTATGTGCTGGTCGAAAATCAATACAATAGAGAAGCACAAATATTAAGACCACTAAAAACATCTGTGTGGCCTGTACAAATAGTCATGTGCTGTGCATTCATTTTTGTTTGACATTATTGTTAAGAGCCATTTCACAAAAATCGGTAACAATCCGCGAAATTGTAATATTTTGACGTCGTTAATCTCAGTGTTGGATACAATAATGTAATTTATATTCTTGAAATATAATAGAGCAACCTTTGTTGTAGTCCATAGTCAGATCAGAATTTTGATTTATATTATGTGTATAAAATTATTAACCTTTTCATCAGCCTCCTCCCTGGGTAAATGGTCGCAATGTATACTTTGAAGTCCTACTTTTCAATAACCTCTACGTTGAAACCATTTTAAAAAAATATCATAATATGTGGAATATAATTTTGTTGCGCACTATCGCAGATTTTTATTCCATTTGTATCTCTATTAAACGATTAAAAAAAATTAAAGTTACGAATATTTTCCAAATAAGTACAATTTTAAAAGCGATATTTTTCTTAGAAAACTAAGAAATTTTAACGAACTATCTTCATCAAAGTAAACTTACATCATTAAGGAATACAAAAAAAATAATTAAAAGATGTAATCATTTTTAATACATTTTATATTAAATAATAAAAAGATAGTATATATTACCACGCATCAAGCCCAGTAAATCAGTCGAGCGCTAGCGCTCTTAGAGGTAAGTTCCACGCCAAATTCTGCGCAGCCGTCTCTTTCGCTCACACGCGCCAAGCGCCTGTTGTTATAGCGGATAAACCGCATTTGATACTTTCGTAATAAAATATAAATAAAATAAACATATTACGAAAATGACTGTAAAATAATATAATGATAATTTCTGTAAACAAATGTATAATTTAATTTTCTTTTGTCACATTATCAATACAAATAGGCATTTCAATCTGTTTGTCTTGTTATTTGTTAATTAATATGTTTGTCGGTGTCGATGTCATAAAATGCTATTTTATTCATATCGTAAATATTAGATTCATTCGTAAACTGAAAAAACTAAATCAATTTTAAAAAATTTGTTTCATAAAATTGATTTTTTATTTTTATTTTAAATTTATTGACTGTTGTTATATAACATATTTGAAATTTTTAACAAATTAATTATGTAAAAAACATTTTATACCATAGTTATAATTTTTATTATACATCAGAAAATGATCAAGATGGTATTTTGGTTGTCACACTATATTTACTAGCACAAAGATCGCGCGGCTCGTACGACTCGCGCGATGCGACCAAATTTACCTAAACTTGCAGACCGTAAAATTGTGAAATGGCTCATAACAGTGTTTGGGTTAATTCACTATAATTGAATTGTTGGTGTTGTTCTAGGTTCCAAGGATTAAATAAATTTGTTTGGTCTTCTAAATTTTATAGATGTAATCTCAACCACATCAGTTGCTCTCCTTTGTTACTTTTCCACTTTACTATTACTGTATTTTTAGTACCTGAATAAAAAAAAATAGATACATTTTAATTGTTAAAATGTCTGAATTAAGCAATATTTTTAAAGAATTAGAGAAGTTAGTAGAAACTGGTAAGTAATAAGTTTGTACTTATAAAATTGTAACAAAAACTCTCATTTAGTTTTTAAAATAGCATTTAACAATACAATTTGTGTCAAAAAAGGTGTTAATTATTTTATATCTCACATATTTTCAGAAAATGTGTTTGAAGTAATGAAAATGATTATGAAAGAAAATTTAAATATTGATGATATAACTCAAGATGAAGATTATAGTAAATATAATTTTATAAAAAACTATTTACAGAGTATTATTAGTGAGATAGACTTACTTATTTTAGAGATAGCAAAAGATGAAAAACTTATTATTAGTGTAAAAAATCGTAAATTACTAAAAACTTGTTATGAATTATTGGTTGCACTTGGTACTTCAACGTGTTTGATACCTGGACTAGGTGTAAGTTTGGAGAAAAGATCCATAGCTGCTAAATCATTTCCAAAACTAAAGTTAAGAGAGGAACAAAAATATGAGGTGTTGGTTTTCTGTACAGAATTTTTCCATCGAAGTTTTAAGGTACCTATTCTCAAAAGTATCATTATGTCTTATTACTTTTCTGATTACATAGCCGCATTAGTTCAATTAGCATTTGCTCCTTTGAAAAAGCCTGGCGTCTATCCTACATTTACTATGACACAGAGTAACTATGACAAATTAATAAGTGACCAACAAAGATTCAAAGGAATATATGAGTATGTACTCAATAACTGTTTTCAACCATTGGTAATGAAAGAATTATTAATTCTGCAAAGTGTCGATGAACCTTCACCACCCATGTTTGTTAAAAACTTATTGACAAATGAAATGAGCAGACGTTTAACTGCACCAATGGGCTTATGCAATTTAATAAGATGTTTTATGGACTGTCATGATATGGATACAGGAATGCAATGGAATAAGGTTTATGTATTTTGTAAAATAATAGGAGCTAAACACGGCCACATGAATGAAACAGAATACCTTGAAAATATTGTATCACAATTGAAGGAAATATTGTCGCTAGACTCATTGCATTACCTGAATACTGGTATTGCAGGTTTGTTAACTCTTCTACAGAAACACAATGACCATGAGTTAATCCTAAATTTGGTCGAAGAAGTTTTTAATACATTTAATTTTGATCAGATATCAAAATTTAAATTGCCTAATACTATCATTCTTACTACACAAGAAATACAACATAACATAAAAATTTTCCAAGCCTGTAGTAACATTATGGCAAATCTTGATGTACCATCCGAATTAATTTTACCCAATTTGTATATGCTTTTTCTACTAAGAATCAAATGTACAAATGACCAAACCAAATCAATAATATCTGATATAATTATAAAAAGTTTAGAGATATTAGATGATGAAGAATTTGAAAATATTGTTGAAGAGTTTCTATTTGGGCCTCAACTATCTGAATCTGCCAATGTTTTAATTGAAGAATATGAAGCAGGCTTAGTAGTTAAGTGTTCTGCTTCTCACGTAGAACATCCAACAAATGAAGCATTTACGAATTTCTTAGAGATTTTCAATGCAGTTACAGAAAATAAATTAGTGGCCAAATTATTTGAATTTAGTTTTAAATTATTTGTTAAATCAAATTCAGTGAGGAAGTGGAAACATACCACTGAAATATTACCTAGTGTAGAAGACGGACCTCAAGCGTTAAGTACAGATCAAAGTTATGTCCAAATGCTTCATCTTCTAGCTGAGATGTCGGCCTCAGAAAGGGTTACTAATGCTTTAAAAGAAAATCCTTGCATTGTTGTTTATTTTGTGGAGTCTCTTTTATTTGGTAATATTACAGAGTTAAATGACGAATGTAGCACTATAGCTCTAGTGTTATTAAATACTGTTTTACCTAGTATAAATAAAACTAAGGACTTGAAGAGAAGATTACAGAATTTAGTTCCTGTCTTAGGAAAGCTTGCCAAAGACGCATCTGAGCATACAAAAATTCTGTGTAAAGAATCAATATCGTTGATAACAACTGATTGTCCCAAACCTGAAGTTAGTGCCTATGATAACGCACTTGGATATGCAGTTGACAAACTACTTCCAGTAAGAGCTCATGGGATTATTGAGTTGACGAAATTAATAGAAAAGGCTGATCCTGAGGCTTTATCCAGAAGGCACTATTTGTTTTGTCTGTTCCAGGTTTGTATAATTTTTATGAAATTTTTATATAGTTTATTATCATACTAGCGACCCGCGGCTTCGCACGGTTGCAAAAACTACCAGTATTCCTCTACTATATTATGCATGTATTATACATATAAACCTTCCTCTTCAATCACTCTATCTATTAAAAAAAACCGCATCAAAATCCGTTGCGTAGTTTTAAAGATTTAAGCATCCATAGGACAGAGAAAGTGACTTTGTTTTATACTATGCAGTGATATATCAAATTCTCTTGTCACAATGCTAGTTACCATAGACCTCCGAAACGGCTGGACCAATTTTTATGAAATTTTGTGTGCATATCGGGTAGTTCTGACAATCGGTCAACATCTATTTTTCATACCCCTAAGTTGTAAGGGGGGGAAGGATTAAGGGAGTTAATAACATATGTGGCAAAACAATGTTTGCCAGGTCATCTAGTTTATCTATATAAATAAAGATGAATATTACTAAGTGCATAACTCGAGAATGACTCGACCAGTTCGGTTAATTTATAGTTTTGTAAGTTCCTTAAGGCTCACGGAAGGTTTTAGTACTAAAATTTTTTTTTAAATACCCTTTAAGAAAAAAGCCCTTGCACAATGCTAACTATACAGCCATATAATAAAATAATCCTTTACTTTTCTTTAAACCTCAATCACTAATTAGCTCAGTTGCTAGCTTTTCAAATAGTTTAGGGTAGTTTGAGAAAAAAAAACTATTGTATTACCTACTTTTAGTTGTTTTAAATTGTAAATCGTGTTATAATTCCTTAGAGAATGGCTAAACGGAGCAAGCTGACTTAAATTCAACTTGCTACTTTAATTTTAAAAGGTTTTTTATGTTGTTGTGATATTTTAAGGATAATAAAATTGATTCTAGATATGTTAGTCTTGCCTAAAATTTCATTGACGAGTATGTACAAAAACATGATGTTATTGAACATGATATTTTGCATGTTAAAGTGAATTAGGCGATCGCTATAATTGGAAAGATTATTAGCCATGTTACAACTATAGGACAAGTGCTATAGAAATCGCTCCTGTACACTCTAAACCATTAATATATCGACTGCCCTTACGTATAATATCGAAATTGAAAAAAGGCAGTACAATTTTTTACGCTGAATGATTTGTTAAGTATAAGCTCATGAAAAATGTGATTTTATGTGTATTTTATAGCATTTTCTCTTTTTTCTTTAAAAAAATATATATATAAAAAGTAGTTTTTCCATGCAATAAAAAAATAGAAAATTTTCAGTTTCGATACTGTACGTAGGGACAGTCGATATGTACCATATCGCTTAGACTAAAATATTTTAAATGTGTAGATTTAGAGATTTATTCTTTTGAATGAGAGCCGCTTTATCATTGTGCATTTGGGACTATGATCACATACATATATCAGTCACAAATATGTTTTAATTTGTTTTCTGTGTGTGTTTTTTTTGTCGTAGGATCAACTCGGGAATTCAGATTCATATCTTTACTTAGCAGCTATAAATGGTTTAGCTGCTATATCTATGTGTTGCCCGAGCGAAGCATTAACTGCTCTATGCGGAGAATTTTTGCATGTATCAAATCAGGAAACAAAACTTTTAACTACTGAACATCAAAATAAAATAATCGAATTACGACTGAAAGTTGGTGACATAATCGTGAAAGTGATTAAAAAATTAGGTAAGTTAAAATTTTCATAATGTGACTAACAATAAATTGTTCATTGATTTTACAAAGTATTATTACAAAATTTAATAAGTTATTACCAGGTGATATTTGGTGAGGTTTTAAGTTAGCAGACCCCCCCCCTCCCATACCCAAAAACCTCGTATTAATTCTGTTAATTCTATGTCAAACGTCATAAGATTATAGTAATTTATGTTGTTCAAAGCGCTAAGGTTAGATATAATTATATATAATGGTCAAGTATTCTTAAATATTCAAATTTTCCGCGGCATTTTCTTAATTTTTTCTTTCATAAGAACCTTTTCTTGACAATAACAAACACAACCAAAAAAGAATTAGCGAATACGGTCCATCCGTTCACGCGTAATAACATTAAATTCATTATTCAGTTCGCTGAGATATAATAAATAAATTTCTAAAATAAAAGTAGCGTAAGTTACTCCTTATTACATCAGCTATCTGCTAGTGAAAGTCCCGTCAAAATCAGTCCAGCCATTTCAGAGATTAGCCGGAACAAACAGACAGACAAACGGACAAAAATTGTAAAAAATGTTATTTTCATATATGTACTTACCGTGTATAACATCCATGTGCATTTAGAAAAAGAAAAAAAAACGGTTATTTAATGTTACAAACAGACATTCTAATTTTATTTATTTGTATAGACATATATGTGTACCCACTCACTTTATTAAGCTAAACTAAAAAATAGATTTATATTTTGGTTTTTCAACTAGCTGTTAACATAATTATGCTTTGTTTAAACATGATATTTTTTATACTTCTAGGTCAGATGGCCGTAGTCCACAAAGTAGTATTATTAAATACTATGCTATGTGCCTGTAGCGATGACGATCCTTTAATAAGGGCATCAGCATTGTCCAATGTGGCTGAAATTGCATTGGTAATGAATTATAGAATGGGAACCATTATTTATGAGGTATGTTTAAAAATAAATCTAAATACGGGTAGTATTGGATTTTAATCTATATGATATAAAGTTTTAATTTTTTTTTTTTTATTATAGAGGAAAATAATGAACTCCTTTAAAAATGGCATAATAACGTAAATATTATCTATGTGAATGAATGATGAATGAATCTAAATTTATTTTTAAGCTGTTTACGAAATTTTTTAATTAATTGCAATTTTCCTTCCTGTAATTTTTTTATTGTTATTTTTTTTACATTCAAATAATTAAATTATTATTATTACATAATAATGTAGGACTTTTTTACAAAACTATTCCCCTAACATATTATTTATAATTTTTTCAGGTTTTGAATTGTATCTGGGACGTAATTGAAACCGAAACAGTAGTAGAATGTCGGAGAGCAGCTGTCATGGTCATCACGAGTCTCTTTAAGGGTCTGGGCAAAGACATATTGTTCCAATTGAAAGAATACTTACTGCCCATATACAGAACAATAAATAGACTATACAAAGATACAAATGAAGATTCGGTCGTAAAACTGCACGCTCAGTTAGCTCTAGAAGAACTAAACGACATCGTTAGACAGTTTCTTACACCAGATTTACAATTTGAAAAAAAAATTGTAATTTCAAGTAAAGAAGATGATATAACATTTAAATAAAAATCATCATTTCATTGATTTAAATGTTTTATTTGAACTCACTTTGTGTCTTACATTTAAAAGCATTGATTAGTGAAATATCTTATGGCAATCAAAACATTGAAGTGATTGTCTTAATACTGGCCAGATGTAGTATCTGCAAATTGTTGTAAATAGGACATTATAAATAGGCTCTTTAATATTACAACACTACAGGTTCTTAGACGATATTTAACAAGCTCTAAAATATTAAATTAAGAACTATATCTATTTTATAATCACATTTCGTGCAACCTAATTAATACAGTCTGTTATTCAACTTAAAATCCTATCTTAAGCAAAACTTAGGAAAGGTTTATTTATGCCTCTGAAGTATCGTCACCATCGCTAGGTTTTTTTACAGTTTCATCTTTTTCTGATAACGTTATAGAATAAATGGAACTTCTATTAAATCTATCGATGTTGCTTCTACAGAAGAGTCCAGAACGCGAAAGGGACGATGTTGTCGAAACAGACATATTGTCACTGTTTCCTCGATCAGCTTGCGGTACCATTTTCCAAATTAAGAAAGCAACGCCGCCAAACGCAGCGACGACTAGGAACATCACTAGAGTGATTTCTCCAAACATACCTGAAATGTTGTAATAGATATTTGGTAGTTTTTTTATAACCATATGATATAAAAATTATATTGACTATAGCCCTCTGTCACACATACTATACATTTTTAATCTATGATTGTACCAGCATAACGGCAATGAAGGCGTACAAACATACAAACAAAGTCATAGAAATCTTGATGTATAATTACAGCATAACATTTTCATTAATTGTGATGTACTGTGTCAGAGCATGTAAAATTGCTATTGGTGGTAAAGAATTCCTAGATGTCTATCCTTGTGGATATCACCCCACCGTGCCTCGGAAAGCACGTCGGTCACGGCTGTTATCATAAATACCTGATAGCGATCGTTCTCTTAGTAGGGAACATCCCGCCAACCTGCAGTGGAGCAGCGAAGTGAATTAAGCTCCAACCCTTCTCCTACGTGGAGAAAGAGGCCTATCCAGGCCCAGCAGTCGGATGATACAGGCCGAATGCTTGCATGCAAGCATTTCTTAGTAGGAATGGGGCCGAGTGCTCGTCGCGATTATTTCGGCTGATCTTTTTTTTTCTTTTAGGTAATCCAACAATTCCATAAAATAATCGAATCCAGGGAAAATAATCGAATCGAAGAAAAACATAGGTATATCAATTGACTTTTTTTTTAGTTATCAATGGTTATACAAAGGTTGTGAACATGCAAATTCATTTTTTGGATCTATGTATATAATAATCTTTCAAAAATAAAATTTCGTCAAAATTTGCCGCCAGGCTCGAGCTTACTCAGCCTGGTAAATTCGCCACTGCCCACAATATTTCGCCGATGCCCACGATACTGCCTTCTGACAGTGGTATAAATTTAAGAAATTTTCGTGAGATACGATACCTACAATTTTTTCCTATTGTTTTTTTTATATAACTCGTACATTTTTAAATTATATTGACTTAGAAGACAGTAGCTATCGAGTTGGTGATTAACTCGTGGATCACCTTTACTTTTGCACTGTTTTGACCGTATTTAGTTATGTAATATACAAAAACTGACTTTGTTGCGTTTCCTCCTTCGTAGCTTCAAGACGGGCCGGCTGCAATCTATTGTCATTTAAGTCCTGTTCATCATAAGGCTCCACGGCGCCGAGAGTTTTACTTTCGACTAAAACATCTCCTGGGTTTGCTTTTGGTAAATTAATACCAGCTCGTACTGTTAATGTCTCAGGTTTGTAACTACATAGAACCAAAAATCTGCAAATAAGTCATACATAAATATACAATAGTCAGGTTTATACTGATAAAAGGAAAACCTACCACCAATAATGACTTCTATTTTATATTGAAATATACAATCAAACATGACTTATACAAGTAGGTGCGTATGATCAAATCTGAAATTGTTGAGACCAGTGAATGAAATTCGTTTAAGTTTGGTTATGAATTTAGGAGTTTAAAAATATATTTACACGATTAAGTTTTATGGTGTTTTAAAAATATTGTTACGTACGAAATCATCTCGAAAATAATGATTTTGAGCTAATTTGTATCTACTTTAAGAGTACCTAATCGCTATACCGTGTAGTTTCGAAATTTTCTGTCTAACTATATTATCGAAAACAAAATTTGACTAAAAAAGATTATTTAAATTGAAAAAACGTTAAAGGACTCGTCTTCCCATTGATGTACCTATTATTTTTATTTATGCATTTTTTAACGAAATATGTATTGTTTTTTATTATTATTATTTTAACGTTGTTTCTCCTCCATAGAGATCACTTATTTGGTCTAACTAACAAGTACATGTGAAAGTGCCCGGACAATCGACTTACAAATTGTCGGTCGCGTAATTTACAGGTATTTGTACCTTTACAAAACTTTCTCCAAACTATTGATTCAAAATATCTTTCTTATTACCATAATTTACTGTATTAAACATCTCCATTAGTGCCATCCAACAATACATATATAGATTATAAACCCGAAAGACCTTGACCAAGATATAGTTAATCATTTATTGTTGAAAGTGAAAAGATTGGCGTACTTTTTGCGTCTATCTTTTTAGTCACTTACCGGCGAGTACTATGAGTGAGAATTGGCAAGTTCTCTTGAACGATCACGTAAGTAGCGACGGTTGTGTCGTTGACCTCGGATCCGCATTCATCGTGATGTATTCGGAGTATATAGGCGTCTTGAGCACTATTTGGATTTCCTTGAATAGAACATCTTTCTGGACCACCGTCTACGGCTTCCACGGCTATGCGCCCACCAAAGTATGGTCCTGTAGATACTTCAACTTCACTAGCATGAGGGAGACATTGGGTTGCTCGTGCTGAGACTAAAATCATTTTAGAAAACAATTAGCAGTAATCACACTAATTTAAAGCGCAAATACGAGTCGGACTCGCGCACGAAATGTTCCGTACTATTATAAAAACGGTAAAAAAATTAGTCTGTTCTATGAGATTTGTTTTATTTTAATTTCATTATTTAGTAAGTCAATATATAATTCAATATTCTGTGAATATTTCAAGCGTCTACCTGTTGCCGTTATCAATATGGAACAAAAACAAGCAAAAATAATGTTTGTTGTATGGGGTCCTTAAATAGGGAGGTCCCTTAATTTTTTTTTTTTTTTTTACTATCTACTTGTTGTTGTAGTGGCAACATAAATATTTATTTATTTATTATTTAACAACATTTTTAAAAATTTAAACTCTCTAGCTATCACGGTTCATGAGTGACACCTGGTGACAGACGGACGGACAGCGGAGTCTTAGTAATAGGGTCCCGTTATACCCTTTGGGCACGGAACCCTAAAAGTAAAAACAAAACATTCAAAGTAGCGTGTCATATTTTTGCATTTTTTTATATTCATTATCAAGTTGAGTTTCTGCTAAAATAATTGTGAATTTTTTTTACACATACGATATATATTGTCTTTCTAGGATATATACATTTATATCCTAAAGAGACGTTTAATTTTACCAACCCACGCAATTGCTTGATCGGTCTAAAGAGTGTCGAAAAGAAACTTTTCCATATCTATAACTTTACATTTTGTATTGCAAAAAATTATGTAAATGTAGAGGTCGTGATTTTTTTATATTAAAATGGATTTCTCCAAATTGAGAAGCGATTATGAATGTAAAAAGTGGTATTTAGAGTTAATAAATTGCTAATAATCTGGTCACTATGGAACGCTTTCACTCGATCGTAAAATTACTATTCAATGCACTTACAGGTGGATACTAGCAAAAAACACTAAATAAAATACCTGATAGAAATCTGAAACCATATTGTAACACGAAAGTCCCTTGTTGTGTTTGTATTTAACAGATTTTTTTGGACATACCTACATATTCTAAAAATAGTATATTATATAAGGCTTAATTTATTGCCTCTCGCTAGTATCTATCGTAAATAATCTAGAACTTATTACAAAACCCCTTACATCCTTTAGTAGGAACAATAATAATCTTCGATCCAATAGAGTGTGGATCTGCAAGATCTCGAGCATCTCGTCTCACAGGTCGAACTTCAAATGAGTATGTAGTGGCCATTCGTAGACCCGTGATGTACGTCGTGTATGTTCTACCTCTTTTCCCAATTGGCACCTTGTTGGTTGTTGTTTCTACTGTCATCCTTGCTGACCTTTCGTCTTCAAAATTATCGACCACCTGTTCATTCAAATGTTTTATGAATTGCTTACAACATCCGTTCAATCATATTTTTCTTAACTAACATCGCTACATAAAAATTACGTAGGAAAAGCCTAGTACGAGAACTACCTATTACTATTACTACGGCAATTGAGAACAAAAACTGAAAGCTAATATTTTATACATATCTATACTTATATTACAAAGTATATTATATGAGTATATAAGGGGAAGTTTGAAAATAGCACCCGTGACAGAGAAAATGAGGAGCAATAGGTTAGCGTGGTATGGGCATGTAATGAGGAGGGATGACCGCTATGTCGGTAAAAGAATGTTAGGGATGAATGTCGAAGGACGAAGAGCGATCGGCAGACCGAAAAAGCGATGGATGGATTGTGTGAGTGAGGATATGAGAAAGAAAGGAGTAAGCACTGAAGTGACGAATAATAGAGAGGAATGGAAGAGGAAAACATGTTGTGCCGACCCTACATAAGTGGGATAAGGGCAGGAAGATGATGATGATGACTTATATTAAAAAGCTGAAAAACGTATCTATACTTATAAAGCTTTTTTGTTTGTTAAAACGCGCTAAACTCTGGAAGGTTTTAATTGAAAAAAATATTTTTATGTTTAAGGCTATAGGCAATTTTTTTCTTGAAATTACGCTTGTGATAGCGCGGGGCACAGCTAGTTATAATATATTTGTGTCTTGTTGTTTATAACTGGTTTACATTCTATACGAGAAGAAATATATAAGTATAACTTTCCAAATTTTACTGAATCACCTCCTATGACAGAATTAATTTACATAAATTATTTAAAAAAGTTAAGTGAAGTAGAGATTTAAAAAATATAGTTATTTTTTACTAATATTATAACGCTGAAGAGTTTCTTTAACATAACAAACTAATTTGTTTGAACAGGCTAATCTCAGGATCTACTGGTTTGAATTGACAAATTACGTTAGCCCACAAAAAAAGTGCTGTATACCTTTGACCAGGCCCATCTTGGGTTATGTATTTCGATGTGTTGAATCCGTATTTGGAGCCCCTTTGGTCCCCAGAGCACTTTTTTTTATGGGCCTGGGTCAATTTTGTGTTGGGCAGGTCCAATTACCAAGGAATTATATAGGCTATATAACATTTTCGTACATTAACCTCGAATAACAGTACAGAAACCTCGGGACATAGTATTCCATATTTTTATTAAGCATTTTTAGATAATGACACAAGCTACAACTATAACAAAATAAAAAAAGAGTTCGTTTATAAATAGTTCCAAAACTTATTGCCTACAAAAAGTACCTACTATAAATACAAGTGAATTATGAGCTATATCAAGCATATAGAGTACCGTTTACTGTTACATGGCTTGGTTGTTTTATATACTTATGTTATAAAATAAAAACAAAACATGTTCTAGTTTAAGATTTAATGATGAAAGTATATCTAACCATTTTTCCTTTTTTTAAATTTAATTATAAGTGTTATTTCAATCGTTCCAATCAAACTCCGTCATTTCTCTTTTTCATCCTACGTGACATCGGTTTAATCGACCGTGCCCTATTGGCACAACTAAACACCAATCCAATAAATGAGCAGTAAAAAGTTCTAGTTCCTTACAACTTTTTTATTTATTTCACATTGTTATAAAGAACCTCCGGCAGACAAAAAAATACAATTTCAATAGGGCATAGTAAATTAGAATAAAAAAACTTTCTTTTTAAGGGAGATTTTAGAACAATGCGCGAAAAATCAGATAAACAATGGGCTTTATTTAAAAGGTAGGTCGCACGTCATGGAGTTATGGTCACGGTATGGCGCGCGCGTCAATTATACCCCGTTTGGAGGCAGTCGTGCCAGTCATCAGAGCAAACCGAGGGCTTTGATTCAATTTGTACCTACATATTCGTATATTTACAAAATATAGTCTTATATGTAATAATATACCTATTTATGAAATGGTCAAAACACTTTTGAAAAAAAAAAATTTTTTTTTACTTTACATACACAAAATTAACCTTAATTTGAACGAAATAAGATGAGAATTCTGTCATAAGGGTTAAAGCTTAATGTAAACTTTTATTTATTTCATTTTAAGTATTCCAATAACTCCTTCTAACATCGAAATATGACCTGAAAAATTTCAGGTTCCTTTAAATAGCCACTCATCAAAATCGTTGATTTTCTCTGTTGTGGCAAATATTTTCTCATTTATACCCGATATATGCGTTTAGGTTCTAATTAAAGACAATTAATTATAATCAAAATTACTTGTTAATTCCAAAAGAACACGAAAATGGGTCTTCTATTAATATGGGTGTGTTTTCAGGGCCTTTGTTACTGATTGTTGACAATGTTCTGAGATACCTATAACAGTATCAAAGAGATAAGAGAAGAGTTTATGTAACAATTAATCATGACTTGATCGGTTACAGATATTCCTATAATCTAAATCCAAAAGTTTTTGTTTATTAGTTGGCAAAAATTAGACTATAAGGACCTATTTTTCTTGTGCTCATAGAGCTTATTATAAACATAGGGGTCATTCGAGTATTACGTAAACATCGAAGTGGAGTGGGGGGGCTCCATGTTTTACATTATTTTTGATGACACGGAGGCCGGGGGGGGTCTACATAGTGGTTACGTCAGCAATATTTATTTATTACAATGTTTACGTAAGCATAGGGAGAGGAGTAGAGTTCTGCAGTTTTTTTCTGTCTAGGTGGAGAAGGGGTTTAAAAATTACTAAAATTCTGGTTACGTAGGTAATACTTGAATGACCCTTATGCACGAGTCAAACTTTATCAGCAACTGAACGAGAAATTAAAAGAAAACCTCAGATTTATTTTTAGTAACTCTACTCTTATTAACAATTCCTTATGACACAAGGTTAAGTTAATAAGCAATATAATATATTTACTTTGGTTCTGCATCGATATTGACCCCAGGCCTGCAACTCGCAGTAATGTATTTGGAATGCCAATATTTTCTTAGGGTCCTCCTCTTCACTCTTCCCGTACTCCCATCGTAGCCGCACATCACGGAAGTCAGGCTCGCCTATTAAGTGCAGCACTTCTAAAAAAAAAAACAAAATTCAAAATCAAAAATGACTTTATTAAAATATTTTAGAATCGTAACTACAAATTAATGAATGAAGCTACTACCAATTCGAAGTGTAGATTCTGCAAAGAAAAATTAACAAGAAACTTAAATAATAATTATTTATAACGAAATAAAATATAGCCTATCTTTCAAGTTGGATCAAACTTCACACGGTGTGCAAATTTGATTAAAATCGGTTAAGTAGTTTAGGAGTAAATCGCGGACAAACAACGTGAGGCGTAATTTATATATATTAAGATTACAATTTGTTTTACTTCTTTATATTCACGTGTATTACTTTTTTCATTGCGGTTAACATGGTCGGTATTTTTATGTCGAGTTCTGACTCACGTGAAAATATGAAATTGTACCAATTTCAGATATCATTCAGGTTTATCTTTTGCTTAAGCTTAGATATTTTGTCATAAGAAAATTAAGGTCAAATTATTGACTTTTAAAGATCGCAAGAACTAATCCTGAGCTTACAAGAGTTTTCAATAGCTTTTAAAAGAAACTTGTAAAAGTTAACATTAATTTCTCGAGAGCGTCGCTCTACCGTTTTTCCTTAAGGGCGTACCCTATCTGAATGACCTCGCGCGTTTCAACTAGGGACACGATATCGAATCCGATACTTTACTCATATCGCTATCTTTTGATTCGATACTAGTATTTAGAAATTCGATACTTCCTTTCGATACTTAGTACTAATATCAGTACTTAGCATCAAGTATCGATTCCATAAAAAGAAAAAATAAACGAGCAACTAACTCGTAAATACCAATTTAACGCCTCTGCTTAATAGGTTTTCTGAACTGAACGTAATTTAATAAAACATAAAAATAAATAAACGCACTTCACTACTGCCAATATGACGGCAAACGATGAAACGGAATGGACATGGACCTTTTGGCTGCGCTGTTTACATTCTGTGGTAGACATTTTGTTTTTCGATTGTCATTTGTCAATATATCAGTCATCATCAACATCATCATACTTTCTACTGGATTTGACGATTTTGATAATTCTTCTTTTGTTGGAAAGGGGATATCCCTAGTTTAGTACCATGATAAGGAAACCAGGATATGATGATGGAATCCCTGAGAAATCGAGGGAAACTCTCGAAAATCCGCAATAACTTTTTACTGGATGTACCGATTTTGATAATTTTTAATTTAATCAAAAGCTGACGTTTATCATGTGGTCACATTTAAATTTTATCGAGATCTGATAACTACTTTTTGAGTAATCATTGATAACGCGTAGTTATTTGACTAATTGTTCGTCGATCTACGTTGTATTACTTGTCGATGTAATTGAAGTCGATTTTTTTTCGTTTGTCCGCAAACACAATTATTATGTTTATCTCTTCTCCATAATGTGTTTAGTAGAAATAAAACCTTTTTTTGTATCTAAGTTGTTTATTTTTATTTTCATTGTGGTCCATTAATGAATCACAACAGGTCTCATTCATGGTCTGCGCGCCTCTGTTGTGGATGTGAATTAATTTAAAGTAATAGGGAAACTCAAAATTTATTCGATACTTACTCATATCGATACTTGAGTTTCGATGCTATTACTAATTTGATACTTTTGTTTCGATACCGATACTATATCGATATCGATACTTATCGTTGCGATATCGTGTCCCTAGTTTCAACTCGCTTGACCGCCCCCTTACCGCTCTTCACCTGACAAATTTTACGTATTTAAGCGCGTGAGGTATAATACGACATCTAGCGGATTTGTTGCGTATTATTACAACGCGCAGTCATCAATCGATTTTATAGGCCGAGAGTTGATAACGCAAACAGATTAAAATACCTAAATATATTTTATTTATAATTCACTTTGAAATATATGTGAATACTAACTTTGCAAATTATTTAAATACGCTACAGAGTTAATTTGCAATTAGGGATGGACTAAAAAGAAATACTAGATAAAAAATATATATATAAAATATAGATAGAATAAATTTAAAAAAAAATCCTACTCTTTTTAACCGACTTCAAAAAAGGAGGAGGACCGTATATATTTTTTTATGTATGTTCGGGGATAACTTCGTCGTTTATCGACCGATTTTGATAATTCTTTTTTTGTTGGAAAGGAGATATCTTAGGTGTGGTACCGTGATAAGTAAACTAGGATCTGATGATGGGATCCCAGAGAAATCGAGGAAAACTCGAAAATCCGCATAACTTTTTAGTGTACCGATTTTGACAATTTTTGATTTAATCGAAAGCCGATGTTTATCATGTGATCACATTTAAATTTCATCGAGATCTGATTACAACTTTTGGAGTAATCTTTGATAATGCGTATTTACTTGACTAATTTTTTGTCTACCTGCGTTTTATTACTTGTCGATATAACTGAAGTCGGTTTTTTTCGTTTGCCTGCAAACACAATTATTATATTGAGTACACATGATTAAACATACACTCATTGATTTAAAATTGTGATTTTTATTTTTAAATATGAATCGGTTACATTTTTGCTTTTATTTGAGTATATTTCTTAAATAATGTGTTCGGATCAATCAGTTCTGGAAGTATGCAGTCAATATAGAATTTTGTCAACTTTTGTTTTATTTCCTTCTGCCAAAAATTATCGTCTTTATTAATAATTTCGATTCTAAGCGATTCATTTTCACTGCCCCATACCGCATATATACATTTTTTGCTTTGTGTTACATGTAATTGACCTTGAATTTGGTAATACCAATTTTTGTTAATGTGGTATTGACCATTCTTATTTATTTTCCAGACGGTTATTTTTTTCTTCCTAATAGCTTCGTCTATGCCGATTCTATGCGCTGTAATGGGACATTTCACCTCAATGAGATGACATTGTTTGCCTATAACCTTGTGATTGTGGCCGTATGTATTTTCAGTGAAACTAGGCAAATTTATAGCTGACAACACTTCTTCAAGTTGTGACCGGCCACATCCTATTGCGATGGTACCAGCTACTCCACATGCATTCAAATTTAAATAATTGTCTTCACAGATATCATTTTCGATTGTAAGAGTTACGTTATACATTTTACACTGAAAAGTAAATAATGATATCAGACTATTTTGATTTTCTCCTGTTAGTATTATATCATTCGATGAATACGCTAGATGGTCATGTTTACAAAAGTTGAGTAATTTTTTGCGTGAATTGAGATATGGCCACAATCTTCCTTCCGACGTGTTTATCGGATATAATTTCTTCCGGTTCCGTAGTAACAGTATACTGAAATTAAAAAAATAACTGAATCGAGAACAAAAAGTTGAACACATATTTTATTTGTTTACCAGAAAGAAAATGTGAAAGGTAAAATAATACAGTGATAACTAAAATGGAAATACCTCTTTTTCTTCACTTTCTAATCCCTGACAATAGGTTGAATTAAACCCATTAGTTGACTCTGCAAACTTATTCTTTATGTGCCATAGGGGTAATTAAATCTAGACCTTGTGGCACTTTTTTGAAGGTAGTCCTAGAAAAAAATATACATTTACTAAGATAATAACATATTTATTAATTAATAAATTGATAATAATAACAATAATAATAATAATAAGATAAATTACATTAAACTAAAAAAAAAAGCCTTAAGTATATATACATTATAACTAAAAAATATTACTAAAAGGAGTCCCTTTAGGCAAGGTTCCGAAGATACTGGCAGCGTTCCCTCTTTGAATAGCTAGACTAATTCTTTGTCCGAAGTAGCTGCCAGCTCTTCGGTCTCCTGTGACGTCGAATAACCTTTTTGCTATTTCCTTAGAAAGTCTTATAGCGCTAGGACCCCATGGACCAAGGGTCTCGACACCAAATGGGACAAAATCATATTCGGAGCCTAGACCCCTGTATTTGTCCGCTTTTGTTTTTTCAGCCGCTTCACAAGCCGCACCAGCTCTGTTGTTGGTTCCATGTAGATAAAATATAACATATTTTACATTTTGTACACATTGAATTAAGATAACACAAAGACACATATCTACACACACATCCACGCAAACAAATACTAGTACACTTATTGCTGCATTTTTTTTTTTTGGTACTATATAGGTATGTTTGACACACTAAAACATACATTCATAATTAATATACATATACAAATACTTTATTCGTCGATTCTAAGTAGGTCTGTCATTTCATTAGGTAGTATGAATAAAGACAAAAAGAATACACAATATAACATACATACATACTTAATTACATACACACATACATATAACACACAAAACTTATACTATTACGTAATCGATGCCTACGATTGAAATGTCACTTCCTGGCTAGGTACTCATTTTTCATTTAAACTAATCCTAAGTAAAAAAAGGAAATTAAAAGAAATAAATAAAAACCGACTGCATAAAAACTGAAAAGAAAGATAAACAAGTCCAGTACTCAATCTAGATTCCTATACTGAGTACTGGACTTGATTTTAAATCACTCAAAGCGATTTAAGCAGTCGGGTTCACATACCGATTTACTTTTTTTATAACCGCACCAAGTCCGCAAAGCCCGGCAAAGCCCAGTCAGGAAGTGTCTAATAATGCGGTGTGACTCTTAGCCTATTTTACTTACTGTGTGCCATCGCAAGTTCGAAGTTGACAATTTTCTGAAGTTAAATCTTGGTTTTCTATATTTCCATCGAGTTGTTGTAGTACCTGTCTTTTTCTTTGAGCTCTGTAAATAAAATAATAAGATAATTATTTATATTGTAAATTTTCCTATGCGCATAAATTGTTTAGCGTAATTGATATTATATTAATTTTATTAATACGTTCTATTACGTATATATTATTCTATACGTATTGTAATAAACTTACAATACAATATAAAATTACGATAAAAAATCAGTACGTAATTAAGTACTTACACTGCGATTTTTATTTCCGTGAGCCTTTGTTGCTGATATCATTTCACTTTTGATACTTTCGGCATATTCAATTTGCACAAGTAAACAAATAGGTAGTTATTTCGTCCTTTCGCTCGCTTATAAAACTAAATAAAAGTATTTGCACAAGCAAATAAGTAAATGCGTCCTTTCGTTCACTTGTAAAACTAAAGTGTCTACAGTGTCCTATCACACAAATGTCAAAATTGTGGGGTCAATAAAAATAAAATAATAAACAATAAATGCGCGCGCGTCGCATCAAACGACACAAGATCCTCATACAACGGCCGAGAGGCGAATGTTCCTCGTCGCCCGCGCAGACACCCGCTTGCTCGGTTTACTTACGAAATTCAATATTACAGATTTCTCAAAAATTATCTATTTAATTGAAAAATTGGCAGACAGTATTGAAGAGTAATGCATTATTCACTACTGGTTAAAGTTTCATGTCTATGCGTTGCATAATTAGCGAGTTTATACGGATTTTAGACCGAGAAAAGCGTTCACGAAAAATTCATTTTCTCGTGATAAGGTAAATTTTTCAATATATCAGTAGACACTATTACAGATCAATTATCAAGCTAAAATATTGTCTTTAGAACTTTATTGTTTATTCAACGTTCAAGCATACTATAAGGAATGTAAAAACAGTAAATTCGGCCGGGTAGCCCCTTAAGTGAAAAATCTTGTCGTCTATTAACACCGTTATGCTGGTAGTGCTTTATCTAAGTCCATTTCTGTAATTGGTTTCCTAAGCCCCCGAGACGCGGTTGGATGCTCCAATGCAACGATCCGCGCGTACCATTAACCCAATGACTTGATCACTCGGCTGGTCTTCAATAACCAAGTAATATGACCGATGTAATGAGATACTACGGACTCATTTATTATAAACTAGAAAATATACAGGTAGGTACTTCGCTCTGAGAAGAAATAACTTCATGTAGCTAAGTATGTTTCGCAAACGAAAGTAAGAAGAAAATATATATAGTGCGCAATACCTAATATTAGTTATATTACATAACTAGCTGTGTTCGCGACTGCGCCCGCGTGAAATTTAACAAAAAAGCTATTTTTCAGTTCGCAGAGTTATAAAATAAATAAATTTCTAAAATAAAAGTAGCCCAAGTTACTCCTTATTACATCAGCTATCTGCCAGTGAAAATCCCGTCAAAATCAGTCCAGCCGTTTCAGAGATTAGCCAAAACAAACAGACAGACAGACAGACAAAAATTGTAAAAAATGTTATTTTGGTATATGTACCTATACATCCACATGCATTTAGAAAAAAGCGGTTATTTTAATATTACAAACAGACACTCCAATTTTATTTATTTGTATAAATATGTATAGATATACATTAAAAGTAAGTAGTTACTTTTTCAATGTTTCAATTTTCAGGCACTACAAGATGTTGGCTTCAAAATTACTTCAACATTTTAAAAAAACTTCGGTAGAATTCGGTAGAGTTAGAGACGGTTAAAACAATTTTCTTCTATAACTATTATAATTAATTATATGTAACAGATATTAATTTACAGATTTTATTAAACAAATAAAAATATTTTTGGTATCATTTACAGCCAAGCCGTAAAGATATCATTGGATGTTTTAAGTTGACCCACAATAATATTTTTTGTCTCTACAAGTTTTATTTAAAGTGTTAGTAATCAGTTATATATTGTTTTGTATATACGTTATAAAGTTTTAACTGATTGTACCTAACTACTACTGTAACAATTTTTTGAGTAATTTTTTTTTATGAACTTACGATAAGTTATAAAATAATAATAAATATTTTATACGCTACCATTGAACTAGAATCTTAGAGTACTTATCTACTACAATCTAAGGTATAATTTACAAATATTTACAAATATTGACTACAAAATTACATATCTAGAAGTACGGTATTTGTGGTATTTGTTATACATTGAAACATTTAATATAATAATTGTGTTTGCAAGCAAACGAAAAAAAAACCGACTTCAATAATATCGACAAGTAAGACAACGTAGGTAGACGAAAAAATAGTCAAGTAAATACGCATTATCAAAGATTACTCATAAAGTTGTTCATGAACGACGGAGTTATCCCCGAACATACATAAATATATATATACATATATATATACTAGCTGACTCGGCAAACGTTGTCTTGCCGCTAAACGCTATTTAAAAATAGGAGTTGGTGGTAGAAAAGTAAAAATTTAGGATTGTATGTATTTTTCAAAGCCAAATCATAATAAAATAAAAAATAAATAATTTATCTAAAAATTAAAAAAAATTTTTAGTGGTGGACTACCCTTAACATTTAGGGGGATGAAAAATAAATGTTGTTCGATTCTCAGACCTACCCAATATGCACACAAAATTTCATGAGAATCGGTCAAGCCGTTTCGGAGGAGTTTAACTACAAACACCGCGACACGAGAATTTTATATATTAAATATACGGTCGAATTGAGTAGCCTCCTCCTTTTTTGTAGTCGGTTAAGAAAATCATAATAATTTGCCTACCGATCTATGCCTGTAGGCGCTTTTGAATAGCAGCCCTCAATGTAGTACAATATAAAGTAGATGCATATCACTCGCGGTAATAAGAAATGTACCCATCTATGTAGTACGATAAAGTGCTTGATTGCACTTTTTTCCTTGTAACGGTACCATGTTTGTTGGGAAAAAGAGAAATGTAAATATAAATTTATATTTATACGTCTTTCGAAACAAGTTGTAATCAGTATAATTAGTGACAGATTAAGTAATTTAATATGGATTAATTCTATTTGGACTTTATTCGTTTTTTTTTTTAATGCCATCAATAATGATTTTAAAAACGTGCAGTACATAATATATGTATACTATTTTTTTAAATATATGTATATGGTTAGTTTTTATTTTCATTATAATTCTTCTGTCAAAATTAGTAAACAAATACCTATCATACATTAGCATATAACTGTCCCCACGATTTACAAAAGCCTCGAAATGGATTGTGATCTCAATAACATTTCACTGTAAAGGTATACGTACGTAAATGTTCATAATTTTTGTTGGATACCGGATGCGACCTCGCGCGAGAGGAAGTAGATACAGGAAATAATGAAAAATTTAAATAATTCGTTCATCCAACTTCACAAAAAAAAAAATAAACAAGCGAAATATTTAAAATAATTTAATAAAAATTTTGATATCGACCGTTTAGATTAGCTAGGTTACAACTTACAAGGCGTTTGTTTTATTTAATTTGTTGCGAGGTGATGAAGATAAAAAATATTTCCTTAAATTAGGGTTAATCACACAATTGATCCTTCAATATATTATAAGATAATTACGGATAATTCAATTCGCTCAAATACTGAACGTTCCTGCTGTAACTGGTTGAATGTTTGAATATTTTGCACGGAAAATCAAAAAAAAAAAATTACTTTATTTAAATAGGCTCCAAAAGCACATTTGAATCGTTGTTGTAACAGTAGTAAAATACTGGTGTATTAAATCTTATATATTAAAAAATATAAGATTAATAAAATCGTACCCATATAATAAAACACCGAAACAAAATAATGTGCTTTGAACAGTAAATTATAGTCTCACTGATAATATTTTATTTAGTACAAAGTATCAAAATATATACTAGATCGTTCAATAAGTCCCGAGACTAACCTGGAAATGGCGCATATATTAAAAACTCTTTTGATTTTTAAAAAGTACTGGCTATCAATACAAGAATATGTGTCAAATTTTTAAAAATGGAACAATAAAATTATTGATTTTGAAACATTTAAGTGACGCTACGGTTGTAATTTCGATACAATGGAAAAAAACGAGTTTCGCGTGTTGATAAAACATTGTTTTTAATGGGAAAAAATACCGTTGAAGCACAGCAATGGCTTATAAAATGTTATGCAGGATCAGCTCCCTCTAAAGCAACCATTTGTCGGTGATATGCCGACTTCAAACGCGGTCGCATGGACACCAATGATGGGGAACGCTCAGGTCATCCAAATGAAGCAGTGACTCAACAAAATATTAACCAAGTCCTCAAAATCGTATTGGAAGATCGGAAGGTAAAAGTGCGAGAGATAGCCGAGATAGTGAAGATTTCAGCTGGTAGTGTTTTCACTATTTTACATAAAAATTTGGCCATGAAAAAGCTTTTTTCTAAGTGGGTGCCGCGTTTGCTTACAACTAATCAAAAGGAACAACGTATCAATGATTCAGAGCGATGTTTGGCGCTGATGAATCATAATAAAAAGGATTTTTTACGTCGGTATGTAACAATGGATGAAACCTGGATATACCATTTCACTCCGGAATCCAATCGGCAGGCAGCGGAGTGGAGAGCGGCTGGTGAAAGCCGCCCGAAGCGTCCAAAGACTGAGAAATCGGCCGGTAAGGTTATGGCGTCTATATTTTGGGATGCGCATGGAATACTTTTCATCGACTACCTTGAAAAGGGGCAAAATATAAATAGTGACTATTACATGTGCTTATTGGAGCGATTGAAGTACGAAATTGCGGATAAACGGCCTCACATGAACAAAAAGAAAGCGGTGTTTCACCAGGACAACGCGCCTTGTCACAAGTCCGTGAGAACGATGGCCAAAATTAACGAATAGGGCTTCGAATTGCTTCCTCATCCCCCTTATTCGCCAGACTTGGCCCCCAGCGATTACTGGCTGTTTGCAGACCTCAAAAAATGCTTCAGGGTAAGAAATTTGACTCAAATAGTGAAGTTATCGCAGCAACGGAGGCTTATTTTGAAGCCAAAGACAAATCGTTCCACACACATGGGATAGAAAAGTTAGAAAAGCGTTGGAGGGACTGTATCGCTCTTGGAGGAGACTATGTTGATGAATAAAAATTAATTTTATAAAAAAGACCTTTTTTTAGTACTTAGTCTCGGGACTTATTGAACCACGTGTTAAAATAGGAGCTGTGAATGTAATATGATTTATTACGGTAGAAGATGCTTCAGTAGTATAGTTATGGTATTTCCAAATTTATATAATAATCATAAAGGGTAAGAAGTTATTTATGAAATGCCGTTTTTTACTCAATAAAATGACATCAATATCAGGTCAATGGATACTTGACAGTTTTATAAGAACATAAAAGAAAAGCGTTATACACATATGCATTGTTATTATGAGACGTTTAGCACTATTTTTGTGACATATTGTAATATTATAGAAATATTGAAAAACTTCTTTACGCACTACACGAATGCGTGACGAAGCGTTACGAAAAGTGTGATGCGGGTGTGATGTGTGAGGCGGGCCGAACGGAAGATATATAATATAGATGGAGCTAAAGAAGTTTTACTTCAGTCGTGTGGTCTAAAGCACACTCGTTTTTTTTTTTTTTTTTTTTACTTATGAATATATCTACATACACAAATTTCCGAGCCCTTGGACTACAACATTACAAAGGCATGATGGCTGATGAGTGATAAGCGAACCGTAAAAATCTATTGTAGAGTGAAACAGGCAATTTATAGCAGTCAGTCATTATTATAAATATTACGTAAAAATTGTTGTAATGTTTATGGTTGTTTGGCAATCTGGAATTTAAAACTACTCGTTTTAATGGTAGGTATACCTATATATATATACTTTTTTTTAACTTAAAAAGAGAATCGTTTGAATAAACTATTGATTTACTGTAAAAAATCGAGTTCAATGTAACCTAATTTCTTAACATCTTTACATTGAGTATAGGTAACGTATCCAAACCGTAACTTGTGAAATTTAAATAAGTAGATCAAAGTACGGATGTTTTGGGCACATCATAATAGTTCCAGTACTAGAGCATGTAACTGACTCTAGGCAGCTTTGAATGTGCACATTCACAAACAAATTACTTCTAGAGACAATATTCAGTTAAGCACTTATCACTGACACGTGTCGTAACTGTTAACTTTTGTATGTTAACAAGATCTGACCAGACACAGTTTATTATCCATTAGTTTTATAGGCATGAAAATTACGATATAATTTTGGCAAAATAGTCATGTTTATTAATGCAATTTAGAGAAATAGGTACATACATTTTGATGCCTTCTTCGCAACTTTTATCATTTTTGGAGTGAAACTTCTTTACAATTGTTGTGATTTAAAACTCGATGAAACGAAAATGCGTCACGATAAAGTAACAAACTCATAAATATATAGGAGATAATGAGACAGAATACATTATACAGTATTATATATTTTACATCCTCGATGAAAAAAAAAATCTCGTAAGCTATTTTTCAGTATTTTCACTTCTTCCGTGTGTGAATTGCACACAAACAATTTTATTTCTCTACTAGCTGCTGCCCGCGACGTAGTCAGCGTGAACGCTATAAAGCATCAAAAATACCTACGATTATACCTTTTAAAATAGCATTCATTTACCCGTTCCTCTTTTCGTGATTTTTATAGTGTAAAGCTAGCATAGCAAGGTTATTAACATAATAACAACAACATTCAAATGCGTCGTTAGATTACACGTTGTTACAGAATACGTTGAAGAAATAAAGGTTCACTGCTCGTTCACCGTAGGTGATAGCGTGATAATATGTAGCCTATATTATGTTGACCCGACTTCTTAATAATATTCGTGCCAAATTTGAAATAAATCCATGCAATACTTTTTGAGTTTATCCCGGATATACATACAGATAAAAATTTTAAAAACTATATTTTTGGCTTCGGTTTTGATTGTAGATTGCACCCCAAGTATTCGTAAAAAAAATATTCAATGTACAGTTTTGACTTTCTTACATTTTATTATATGTATAGATAGATATTGCTCTATTATTCTACTACACAGCTGTTGTGTGGTTATGGCAGTAAAAAATATAGGCACCCCCTCTCTTCCCTTAGGTGTCGTAAGAGGCGACTAAGGGATAAAACAGTTCCACTACCACCTTGGAAATTAAAAATGCGACCGATGGCGAAATAACCATCTAACTGCTGGCTTTGAAATACACCGAAGACGGGCAGCAGCGTCTTTTCGAGGTGACAAAGCCAGCCCTACCGGTCACCGACCAGCCTGCCCAGCGTGGTGACTATGAGCAACAAACATGGGATCACGACATTTTTGGCGCGAACTTGTGAAGGTCTATTTCCAGCAGTGGACTGCGATAGGCTGAAATGATATTGCTCCATAGTAGATAGTCTTCAATTGAAAATATTAATTATACATCTGTATGGAGGTAAACTTTTGATTAATATAAATATTAGCTGATCAAACAAACTTCGTACCGCCATATTTGTTTTTTTCACGAACACATCGATTATTATTATTTTTTAATTATTATACAATCCTTGTCCTAACAACAATCGGATATTTAGGCGATTGATTTTTACTTGTGTTAGTTACTTAGTCGCTTTATAATTCTGTACCTAAAGAATAGTGATCCTTAAAACCGTCTTAAATTTTTATTTCGCATTTTGTTTTACTACTTTACTTTAATTAAAGCCTTTCATTGATTTACATACGCAAATGCCAGGACATACGCTTGTTAAATTAATATAAGTATAATTTATATTGTATGCGCGGTTTCAATTGTGAAGAGCGAGTGGCGCGAAACGGCTATACTCAAACAATAAAAGCTTCACGCGTAGTGGCTTCCTGTCGGCCTGTGAATCATCATAATATGTGGACATACTAGTCTGTTTTGTATAAATAACATTTACTTTACGTTTTACTTTGTTTTCGAAATGAGTTTGTTTTCGAAATGAGAGAATGAGAGAGAGAACGGATGGATTTTCTACACAAATAAATAAATGGTAAGCTCTAGTTTTTCGTTTATTTTTTTGTGAACCCCCATCAAAAAATGTCACGAGCCGCCTCTGCTGTACTGTGTTTTTGTTTATATCCTTACTAAGTAACACGTAAAAACTACAAAATGAAATGTAATTAGCAAGATTTAACTTCACTAGGATACGGATATATTTATTTCTTTACTAGTTGCGCCCGCGATTTCGTCCGCGAGTATTAAAAAAAAGTTATTGTTCAGTTCGCAGAGTTACAAAATAAATAAATTTCTAAAATAAAAGTAGCCTAAGTTACTCCTTATTACGAGTACATCAACTATCTGCCAGTGAAAGTCCCGTCAAAATCAGTTCAGCCGCTTCAGAGATTAGCCGGAACAAACAGACAGATAAAAATTGTAAAAAATGTTATTTTGGTATATGTACGGTGTGCATTTAGTAATACTTGTGTTTGCTCGCAAACGAAAAAAAAAACCGACTTCAATTACATCGACATGTAATACAACGTAGGTAGACGAAAAAATAGTCCAGTAAATACGCGTTATCAAAGATTACTCTAAAAGTTGTAATCAGATGTCGATGAAATGCAAATGTGACCACACGATAAACATCAGCTTTCAATTAAATTAAAAATAATTAATATCGGTACACCCACTAAAAAGTTATGCGTTATAATACAACGTAGCTTAATGAAAAATAGTCAAGTAAAAACGCATTATTAGATATAACTAGAAAAGTAGTTGTTAGATCTCAAATAAATTTAAATAGGACCAAATGACACGCAGCACCTTTCGATTATTTTATTTTTTTATAGAAATCGGTCAATCCAGTCAAAAATTCTGAAGAAAAGGTAGACACTGCGGTCACCATCCCGCTTGCCCCGCGTGGTGACAATGGGCAAACACATGAGTTCGCGCCATTATTCACGCGAACTTGTGGAGGTCTATGTCCAGCAGTGGACTGCGATACGCTAAAGTGATGATGATGATGAGTGATGAAGAATATGAAGTTCAAAGAACTGTTCAAATTAAACAATTGCATAATTACGAGTATCTCTATGCTCGCGTGATATTACTTGAAACTACGTTATTCTGAAGAATTAGGCCTTAAACGCTTAAAATTACGACCGTCTCACATCACGTGCGAATTCGAAAAAATCAAACTAGTGCATAAAATTTACATTGACATGTGAATGTTCATTTCGATTTGAACAGTTAAAAGGCAGAGAAACGGTGTAAAACTAAATCTCATTGTTAGGTTGGACGTGCGTGTATAATCACCGTTTTTGCTGCATTCAATTAAAAATTGACCCACTGTTGGCGGCTGACGGAACAAAACCGACTTATTGTATTCCGTAGGTCTCGGTCACAACAAGACAGACCCGAAAACTCTTTGACGGCATTTTACTTACTAGTAAAGAAATTTGTGACGCTTTATTACGTATCACGGTCGAGTAGATTAATTTCTAGACAACAATATCACTTACTGTAATTGGATTAAATGGTTTCAATCGACATATCTGTGTCATAAAATTGGTTCGCCTGTGTACAAAAAAAAAATAACAACTTTCATCAGAATAAGCTTAACTTAAATTAAATAAATTGTTAATTCGTAATGACTTTGGTAACTAAAAAAAAGGACAAATACAATTGGCGTATAATACAATACAATGACAGCGAAATGACCACAAAGTTTTATAACGGCTGTTTATGGCTTATAAAAATGAATAACAGTTCAATTTTGTGCAACTGGATAGACTATTAAATGTCATGGTCCCGCCATTCCTTCACGACTTTTCTGCTCTTATAACGCAATGGAGTATCCACACCGCATTAGCCATTTATTGAGCAGTATAAGAGACAACGAGCCAACGACAATACAGCAATCAACTTAAGTTTTTTTAACTGTTGTGTAAAAAATATAATTTTACTAAATTTTGACACTTTTTCAATTTTTTTTAATAATTAGATTAAATAAAAATAAAAAACTTTTCAAATGTTACACAAATATAAAAACTTTCAATTAAAAAAAACGGTGTATTATTATAATATGTCACAATGTTATGCTTATTTCGTTTCTAACCCTCAACTCTATTAAAATAAGTTTTTCGTAAATTACATTGTTATATCCTTAAATAATTATATAATACTAGCTGACCCGGCGAACTTCGTATCGCCTAACAGTGACTTTTAAGTATTATCACAAATCTTTTGTATGGGAGTATAGAAAAGTGTTGTTTTTAGACTTTTTCAGGAAATTTAATTTTTTTTTTAAATTTTTCTCTCCGTAAGAACCATCCTCGTACTTCAAGGAATATTTTAAAAAAAGAATTAGCGAAATCGGTCCAACCGTTCTCGAGTTTTGCGCTTAGCAACACATTCAGCGACTCATTTTTATATTATAGATAAGTAACTAGCTGACTCGGCAAACGTTGTCTTGCCGCTAAACGCTATTTAAAAATAGGGATTGATCTTAGAGGGTTGAAAATTTAGGGTTGTATGTATGTATTTTTTAATTTTGTATCATAAAAAAATAAATAATTTATCTAAAATTTAAAAAAAATAGGGGTGGACTACGCTTAAAATTTAGGGGGATAAAAAATAGATGTTGTTCGGTTCTCAGACCTACCCAATATGCACACAAAATTTCATGACAATCGGTCAAGCCGTTTTGGAGGAGTTTAACTACAAACACTGCGACACGAGAATTTTAATTTATTAGTAAGATATATATTTCTGTAGGTAGATACTTGATTTTTAATAATAATAATATAACTGTTAATATATATTTAAAGTTTTTATAGCCTCCATTGCACTTTTATAGTTTTTCAACATTCCTTACGCAGTTCTTAATCATATTATTTTTAGCACATGTCGCCTAATATGGTTGAATCATAAACGGAAACATAATAAAGATAAACTTAATATTTGCTCATTTATACCACCTACTGGCTCTACACAATTTATCGTTGCCGCAACAGAAAATGTGCAAATTCAAATAAGGTTGGAGAGCTGTTATGAATCGTGTATCGATATGCCAATAGACGCTTTTATTGGAAGGTATTTAAGCTTAGAAAAGACAAAAGATTTGTATTGTTTATTAAGCAGTTTTGACCCAAATGGCTACAGCTTAGAAGGTCCGGTCAGCGAACCGCAGATAATCAGGACCCGTGTCCCAGCTGGCGACCCACACCCATTGCATACCACGTAACATTACGTATGATGCGTACATACTCATATATATACATATTGAGAGTTATTTTATTTACATTAAAGACAAAATGCTTTTGTATAAACAGTTTTTTTTTTCTCGTTACTAGTTTAAATATTTTAAAACATTTCGAGTTCGATTATAAACAATATAGGTAATGAATTTCGGAAACATTTATTAACGATTAACTTTATAAAATATACACGCAAATAAATGTAAGAGCACTTTGACTTTCTATGCAGCAAAAAATATCCTGTTCGGTCACTTTTCATGACGCTTTACAATATGACGATCGCTAACTTGTGACAGGAGATCAAATATAGAATTAGTTGTCCTAGGCCACGCCCAACATAATTATCAACTAATTAATGTAACTTGTCAAACGCGTTTAGTGAAAGCCGTTTGACTCATGGTCTATTTCCTCGGATTGAGAGCATAACTTAAATTGTATCTCGTGACATTTACATGTTCGCCATAAATTGCATGTGAGTGTCAAGGTGAGAAGGTTGCCCTGACGTGGAATTTATTATGATAGCTAGCTACCTATTGCCAATATGAATGTAGATCGAGATCATGAATCACATACTAAACAAACAGAGGAGGTTATTTTTTGACGCTCTCGTTATCTTCATTTTAATAATTCTATTATATAAAGGTGCTATCTGTTTTCTCCTGCTGAAGCTCTGATCTTTCTCCTCATAGGGAAAGAGGCCTATGCACAGCAGTGGGATATTACAGGCCGAAGCGTTACAGGCTGAAGCGCTATATTTTCATCATAATTGTCATAATTTTTAAATACGATTGGTTTCGACTCTACGTCAACTGAAAACTAAGTAGGCCAATTTTATAACTTTCTTATGAACATTGAGCGAATTTTTTATAGCTTTACAATTTTTTAACCAAAAAAGGAGGAGGTTACTCAATTCGACTGTACATATATATATATATATATATATATATATATATATTATGTATGTTCGGGGATAACTTCGTCGTTTATGAACCGATTTTGATAATTCTTTTTTTGTTGGAAAGAAAATATTCCCGGTGTGGTACATGATAAGGAAACCAGGACCTGATGAAGGGATCCCAGAGAAATCGAGGGAAACTCTCGAATATCTGCATAGCTTTTTACTGAGTGTACCGATTTTAATGATTTTTAATTTAATCAACAGCCGATGTTTATCATGTGGTCACATTTAAATTTCATCGAGATCTGATTACAACTTTTGGAGTAATATTTGATAATGCGTATTTACTTGACTATTTTTTAATCTACCTACGTTGTATTACTTGTCGATATAATTGAAGTCGGTTTTTTTTTCCTTTCCGGCAAACACAATTATTTTTTTATTTTATATTTGGTTAACTTAATGAACCATGTCCGTGGTGCGTTATGTTGCGGTGGAGACGCATAACAAAATAACAGCAAAAGCAAGTTTGTATTGCCCCCGTCTCACGACCGTTAGCGCATGCTTAATGCGACCCGTGGTCTGCTCCACTGACGTAATGACATGCACACTTTGGCCGACGTCATTTTATACAAAAATTTAAAGAAAAGTACAGGTCAAGTGCACTATTATAATACATATAACCTAAATAATATCATTTTTTCAAGTGCTTATTGCAGCTCTCGATAATTATATTTGTCTGGTTTTTTTTGTGTTTTTGATTTTTTTTATTAGGGTTTTAAAAAAAGTTTAAAAATTTTGAAGAAAGCAATGACCATGTTAAAACTTCATCTTAGTTTTTACAAATACTTTCAAAAGGTGAATATTTTTATCCTGTTTATTGTTAATCTATAATCAGAATAACTTTTAATTTTCTTCTTCCAAGGTTATGTAAATAAATGGATACCGTAGCACGTTGAGCAATAGAGATATTATCAATCATCTTAGCGTTGACCTATTGTAGGTTAATCTTATTCATACGACGGACCAGTTCCTACACAGGCAAGTTGGCGAGTAATCCATCACTGGCGACCGGCGAACTGTAGCTATATGATAACTTGATATAGAGGCTGATAGGACCTCCACGCAGGTGCTCGTTAAGGTCCGATTTGCGACCGCGCTATTTGAACCACGTTTCTGTGTTCTATTTACTTACAAACATTATACTTACAACGATAATGATCAAAATAAATCTCAACATTATATAATGCTAAAATCAGTCAATTAATTTGTACAAAGATGTCTTTTCTTAAAATTTGGAGAAAAATACCTACCCGGTCAGCATGCCAAAATTGACAGACTTAGATTTTTAATAAAACTTTTATACATAAAAATATCAGTATATTGGCGACTACAATGTCGGAAACAGTCAAAACCATTTATAGTTTTAGATTAAAATAGAATTTGAGAATAAAATTTATAGTTGAACTAGCTGACCTGGCGAACTTCGTATCACCTTATTCTTTTCTGAATAATAACATAATATATCAAAATAAAATATAGCCTATCTTTTAAGTTGGATCAAACTGCACACGGTGTTCAAATTTGATTAAAATCGGTTAAGTAGTTTAGGAGTCCATTGAGGACAAACATTGTGACACGAGATTTATATATATTAAGATTGTCGATTGTCATATTGGGCATTATGGGACTGACATTTACAGTCTAGTTGTAAAAGGTCCCAAAATCAAAATACAAAAAAGAAAGATTAGGACAATGATAGCATTACTCATTAAGTCCTTACTCTCACTGCCATGGGTTGACTGGAAGAGATCTCTTTTAGACATAAGTTCGCCCTTGCCAACTTCCTATATTACAATGACTATTGTAAAATTACTTAGTCCAACTATAGAATTAACTTATATATAAAATTCTCGTGTCACATGTTAGCTAAAATCCTCCGAAACGGTTGGACCGATTTTTATGAAATTTTGTTTGCATATTGGGTAGGTCTGAAAATTAGCCAACATCTTTTTTAATACCCCTAAGTTATAAAGGGGGGGGGGAATTAAAAGGGTTAATAACATATATGGCAAAACAACATTTGCGGGGTCAGCTAGTATATATATACCATTTAAAATTGACCGAGACCTTTTACATTTGTATCTTTTATATACCTAGGTATATAACGTGTGTAACATCACCTACCACAATATCTTCGATTTAAATCAATAAAACCAATCGCACTGTCTTTAATATTACTGATAATAGCCTGGTTAAACTCGATCATGACGATCAAAACCATGTCAGACAAACAATAACAAAGAGATCAAGTGATACGTACGGAGTGAATAATTCAAAATAGTGCCGTTTGTTCTATACGGAACGGTTAATTCGGTCAAAGCAGTACTGTAATGACTAGATTCCAGATAAGGCCGTCCCGATGCAACGATCAGACACACAGATAGAGTAAAATTCACGTTTCCTACGTGTAGATGCTCAGAGCTCATTATGAGAGTTATTATCGTTACGGTAGACAAAATTGTATTCCGTCATCGTGATAATAATTGTCACGGATAAAAACCGGAACGGTGGGGGTGATATGTTACCGAAGATTGCATGGGAAGGTAAACCGTTAGCGGGTTCAATGGGAGAAGAGTGTGAATCTCTAATATGCAGTAAATGACTATTGTTGGTGGACGATTATGTAATGATTACCGTGAGACTACTTATTAAAAGTTCCGTTAAAGTCTAGGGATCTGATCGAAAATCTTAAATGTAGCTTGCAGTATTTTTTATTTTTATTTTATTTAATTTATAGTAGCAGTATAACATATTTCTGTGCATAATAGTATTTCTTTTTATGTATCCTACACTTAACTATCTGTATATAGGTAGGTAGGTGGATTTAAAAAAATGAAAGTTTCTATCTTGATCAGGTCACATACAAATCTTTTTGGGAGCAGACGTCACATTTAATGACTTAGAAGTTGGCCCACTATCGTTCGGAAATGTTCTGATCATTTAAAAAATATAAATTATAATCAACAAAACTTAAAATGGCTATGTAAACTAAAAAAGTAAATATTAAACTTATCGTTAGTATTAATAGCCACCTCGTAATAACAAAAGACGAATTATAGGCAACATCCCAGCCTCGTAAATATTAAATTATTATTTTTTTGTATTGCTATTAATTCGTGATTACGATTCTCAAAATTTTAAGCGTCCATAATCCACTCCTGATTTCTGATACGGAAAAATAAATAAAATTAAACGTAATAACTGTATTGACAGAGTCAATAATCATATTATTAACAATATGCACTCTACAACACGTTTTGTTTCCTATTGGACCAACCGAAAAACATGAAAAAAAACATTAACATAGTTCCATCTAAATTATTTAAAGTAAATCGTAGTTAATATACAAGTATAAACGAAGTAAAATCGTGACAATTTTGTGACCTCGTTTACCTTGAGGACAAACTCCACGACGTTTAAAACTATCTAACAGTCAAAAGTTAAATCAACAAAAAATACATAAACAAAACGATATTACCTATTCTAGGAATATAATTATGATGTTAAAGGAATCATGAAAGTAACATCTTTATAAAATTTAAGAGAATGTAAAATAATTTGTTGTTAAGATTCTAAATATTATAAAATTACCACAGAAACATCAATTTTAGTTTAATTTTTTTATGAACACATTCGTGGATCAAAGTGAAATTAAACACATTTGTTTAGAATTACTCTTAGAATGAGGCTAAGTTATTAACATTAAAATCATTTCAACTTTCCTTCTAAATAATTTATATATGTAAATAAAAAATAACGTTGTGGATATGTGTATACATTAATAATAAAAAGTAGAGTAAAACTAAAGCCAAGATGGCGCAGTGGACGGAACATGTTGATATTAACAGACAGGTAGCGGATTCAAATATTTTAGTTACTGTTATAACTAGCTGTTGAATGCTCGTGAATTCGTGAACGTGATGGTCAGCCCTTTTATTATGCCTACTTATAAGATAAAAATATGTGTATGCAGCTTAAGATAAGCTGTACATTAATGTTACTGAGTGTTTATAATGTCTGTATTTTTTCTAAAAATTTACATGTATCTTTCTTTATATTACTTCCTTTGAAATAAAACAAAATTGGTCCAAATTTACGGAATGTAAACCTAATTACTATCTATATATTTTTGTCATCGTTTGACTATTTTGTTACTTATAAACAATTTGAACAATGGAGTTTTTAATACGTTATTCTCACAGAAGTGTATTTTTTTTAAATTATTAAGTATTTAAAACTCATTATCCTAATAATAATAATAATAATAAAACCAAAGCGAAGCTAAGTGTGATTTGCGCGCGGACACCAAGTTCTTTATGTAATTGCACATACCGAAAAGATTTTTCATATGTTTAAATCCCATTAATATGACCATTATGTCTGATAAATGGTAATCAATATCTCATCATTAATATAAATTATGTAATAATCTGCAAATGTTCACAACTGGCGGATTTTTTTTTTTCTTATATGGAAAGGTCCAAGGAAGGAATCTTGACTCTACAATAAAAAGTAGACATATAATACCATTAACAATTAAAAGCTTAGAATTGCTTGAGTTAATAAAGTATCGTTAAGAATTTATATACATCTACGTTATTATTATACGTATAGAAATAAAATTTAAAGATAAAACGTATAATAATAAACAATTATAACTCAGCATTTTATTTCTGTCGTCAATCGTAAAATATTCATATAATCGTCCAAAATAATTTTTAAATGATAATTAATATCAATAAACATTTATTTGCGTTCAAAATTAAAACCAATTTATGATTAAGAGTTAAAATAAAATAATTATATTTTTGTAAATGTCAACTAGATATAGAAAATAGATATTGATTCACATAAAAAGATGAACTGTTAACACAGATAATGTATTAAATACACGCGTAAGTAAGTAGGTATATTAATTTCTTTTTTATAGTTAAAAAGCGGATGTCTGTTATACTAAATTATATTGAAAAATATTCAATTATAATTAACCTCACCATCATCCGCCTCAATTTCAGCGATCGGGGACACAAATGTAATTTGTAATATTATAGCGACTACGAATAAATTCATGTAGGATACCATTATGTCTAATAAATTTATTATTAGAGTTCTTTATTGATCACTTTTATTTAACATCAATTGATTAAACGTCTATCACTTAATAGTTGATATTAAAAAAATGATCGACAATTTCAAATTGAGCGATAACCGCCGTCTAAGCACGAGCAAGCGTGCGCCCGCGCAGAGCTGTCAGAACGACTAACAAAACGATAAAATACTGAAAGGCCTAACATACGGGCTTCGACATTGCCGTCCATGTAGTAACTAAAAGGCTTTAAAGCGAACGAAGGAATGAATAAAAATATTTAAATAAGTAAAAGTAAATGCGACTTACCTACTACAGAAGTGCAGTAAAAAATATATATATGAGGGTAGAAATTTGTTTAAAATGTTAAGAGATCTATTTAAACTCTAGTTATAGAAAAATAATAAAAACGAGGAAGCTTTATTTTTTATTTTAAATTTAAGTTAAGTTTTTCTATTTTTATGTTAAAAAACCGTTGGTTTTATCATTAATAAAATTTACAACATGGACGACTGTCACGTGTGGTGGTATATGTATCATCATATTAAAAAAAAATCAGCTTTAATTCGATACAAAAACATGAAAATACGTTAAGAACGTAAAAGAAGACAACAAATTACTACCTACCTGTTTACACGCCTGTTATGAATAATATTTCATTTAATATTTCACGATTATTAATCAAGAGTTAATGATTTTTTTTTGAAAAATTAATTAAAATCATTTTAAGTTTTTGCGGAGACTTTTTGGCTAGCACCCTGCTATTAATGTATTTGCCTATTCATAAAGGTTTGTAGAAATTAGTTTGATTATCTACGTGATGAACGTACTGATTTTGCTGCGGCATCTTAGACTATCATGCCTTGGAGAACACGTAGTCATCGGTCTCGGATGTTATCATAAGCACATGAAAAATATTCTTAGTAGAATTCTCACTAAAGAACTATTTTTTGGAAAATTTTCCACCAACCCGCAGAGGAGCCAAAAAGGAGAGCCTTTTTGTTATTTCCTAGTGATTTTTATTATTTTTCGCTTTTATGCTGTGAACAGAGGGTGAGGTTATTTCACAGTTCGGTTCAGTAATTTAAATAACGATAGAAATTCTACGCTAAAAATACTCTCCTATTATGAAAGTACTTGTCCTATTCAGGGAAACGATATATTTACAAACAAAGGGCAGACGCCAATTTATTGACGCATGCGTTTTGCACCAGCGCGCGCATTCTGTTATCATCTGATAACTCCATTCACTTCCCGGACCTAAACCGAAACATATGCTTCGTAAAAATAGTTATTTTATGACGATGTGATAGAAAAATGGGGAACCAGTTTAAAAACGTGGCTATCATAGCTTGCCTAAAAACATTACTTTTTGTTTTTAACATATTTTTTTGGGTAAGTTCTTGTTAAAATTTACAAATTATTTTTAAGTCATAAAATAAATAAGTCTCAAAATATCTTTACATTAAATGTGTATGGTCATCTTAGTCTAAACTACATAACATGCTTACGTTTTTTAAAAATATACTATAAACACTATCTGTTTACGGTGGTGGCTACTCAATACTTTCAGATAATAGCAGTAAAGTATTACATGTCTAGTTTCTTGCATTATTACTGATAATATAATACAAATGTATTATAATTTTCACAGTTGACGGGACTTCTCATCTTAGTTGTGGGGCTGTGGGCGGAATTCGATCTGTACAAGTACATGGAACTGTCCGCTGACTTCTCTGGAACAGCACCCCATGTAATCATCGGCATCGCAGGCCTGATTGTACTCATCAGTTCGATTGCGTTCTCATGTATCATCAAGGGGCAACCTGTGCTGCTTTACATCGTTAGTATTTTTTTTTATAATAATAACAATTATTTTACTAGAAAAAAATAAACAATTACAAAAATAAGAACAAATACCAAAGGCAGACTCATCGCATAAAGCAATTTATGCGATGAGGCCTTTTATTGTGTTTATGGTTTAAAGCATTCGGGTAGGTATGTATTGCAATTTTAGGAAAGCTACTATTTTTTTTTCTTCTTAGGTACCTCATGGTTATTATTTTTATCTTCAAAAGACGCGCTTGTTTTATTAACAAAAAAATACCTACTTATATAAAAACGAGTAAGTGATAATAAAGTTAAGCGTCCCACGCGGTTTCTTCTGATCTGTATTTTAGTTTTGTCATAAAGACATATTGTTTGATTCTTGTTTTGAATGGCAATTCAAAATCGAAAAACTTATTTGCGTACAATAGTCGGTAACTATTTGGCAAAAAAAGATATAAATTAGTAAAAAGGTATTAAATAATATTTAAATCCGCTAATTCGTAAATATGATATAAGCACTTTATTCTTCTCATACAAGAAATCAATATTACCTTTCCTAACACGGAAGACATCCAGTCGATAGAGTAGTTCATCCTGTAAAAGAAGCTGCAATTATGTCGTTCGCAACGGCAAACAGATTTTTTTATGCAAGCCTATGTTGAATGAGGAAATGGAATCGCAACAAACGAACGGGTAGAATTACTTACCCATTTCCAGTATAAGTAGATATTGCCTAATGATCGTCCATCCTTCCGATAAGTCTTGACGAGTGTAAGGTTAATCACCTTAAAATTCAATCACTCACTTCAGCCTGTCGCAGTCCACTGCTGGACCTAGTAGTCATCCACAAGCTCGCACTAAAAATGGCGTGATCTCGCTGTGTAGCTATGGCAGTAAAGAATATAGCCACCCCGTCTCTTCCCGTGGGTGTCGTAAGAGGCGACTAAGAGATAACACAGTTCCACTACCACCTTGGAACTTAAAAAGTCGACCGATTGCGGAATAACCATCAAACTGCTGGCTTTGAATGACACAGGCCGAAGGGCAGCAGCGTCTTCGGTGCGACAAAGCCAGTCCTGCGGTCACAAACCCGTCTGCCCAGCGTGGTGACTATGGGCAAAACACATCAGTTCACGCCATTTTTGGCGCGAACTTACGGAGACCTATGTCTAGCAGTGGACTGAACTGACTGGCTGAACTGATGATGACTAATGAGTTTTATAGTTTTTGTAGAGTAAAAGCGTTTTTTTTATTGACAAGTAATTTCGGGTTTTTATCAAGATTCGAAATTTCGATTTTCAATTTTAACAATTTAAAATCGGATTTAGGCTTTCATAACGGTATATTCCAGAACTAACTGGCTTGGCTAATTGGCACTTATTTATATGATTAAGGGTTGTAAGTTTACTGAGTGCTAAAAATTTTAAGCTAGACACGTACAAATTAATTTTACTTTTTAACTACAAATAAAAAGTACCTATGTGTTTTGACGTTTGTAGAAAAGTAAGAAGATTTATTTAGGTTATCGTGGTAATTTTAATATGGTATTTATTAAGAACTAGCTGACCCAGCAAAGGCTGTTCTGCCATATATATTAGTAATCCCCTTAAACCCTTGTAAGTTAGGGGTATGAAAAATCCCAATTTTGAAACATATTTCATTGGTGCTCCGCTCCTATTGGTCTTAGCGTTATGATGTATAGACTATAGCCTTCCTCAATAAATTAGCCATCTAACACTGAAAGAACTTTTCAAATCGAACCAATAGTTGCTGAGATTAGCGCGCTAAAAGAAACAAACAAACTCTTCAGCTTTATAATATTAGTATAGATTAATTATTTGTATACATACACCATAATTTTATATATGAAAATTATCTTGATCACATTTGATTTACTAAAAACTGCTAAGAAGTAGTTTGTGTATCTTAGCCATAATCTAACGTAGAATAATTGTGTTTGCTCGCAAACGAAAAAAAACGGACTTCAATTACATCGACGAGTAATACAACGTAGATCGACGAAAAAATAGTCAAGTGATCATATTTCAATAAAATTTATATGTGACCACATGACAAACATCAGCTTTCGATTAAATTAAAAATTATCAAAATCGGTACACATCGGATCCCATCATCAGATCCTGGTTTTCTTATCATGGTACTAAGCTAGGGATATTCCCTTTCCAACAAAAAAAGAATTATCAAAATCGGTACATCCAGTAGAAAGTTATGCGGTATAATACAACGTTGGTCGACGAAAAAAGCGTCAAGTAAAAACGCATTACTAGATATAACTCGAAAATTAGTTTTTAAACTTTAACCTTTCGGTCGAAATCGGTCCACACGGTCAAAAGCTCTGATGTAACATACATAAAAAAAATACAGTCGAATTGAGAACCTCCTCCTTTTTTGGAAGTCGATTAAAAAGAAATCATACGACGCTTTGGCGCTGTAGTCACAGCACTGGCTGACGGCGCTAGCGGTCGCGGGTTTGATGCCCACACGTGGCAAACATTTGTATAGGCCATACAGGTGTTTGTGTGGTCTGGGCGTTTGTGCTTGTATATTGTGTTTCCGGTCCCCTGACACACGAGTAAATCCTAGTGGGCCATTGAGTGTGAAGCGTTTATTTATTTATACAGAATATAAAACCTCCTACAGTTTTTAAAATGATAAAAATAATAGATATTTGGCTAGTCACGGTTTAGGGCCTCGGAGTCTGCAACACTAACTAGTGCTTCAGTTCACATTCACAGAGTTTCTAAGCTTCTAAAACTTTCTTCGACAGTATGGTGGATTCTTGGTGTGCATCTTCATGATGGACGCTGGAGTCGGAGCATCCGTGGTTTGCTACCGGGACTCATTCGCAAAGGGCTTGCACGACGGACTCTCGCAAACGATTTCCACATACGATCCTAACAAGGCTAACTTCGATTTCGCCCAATCTAAGGTAATATTACATATTATGAATCTACGTACCTATTATATTATTTTGGGTTGTCTGAAATAAATGGCTAATAAACCATATATCCGCCATTATACTTTATAATATGTAACTATCTTTAAGTTTTATTTGTAATGTATTTTTGGTGTACGTACAATAAAGAATAAAATAAATAAACACGTTTTCCTTCTTCGTATGTAAAAAAATTGTTGGACATAAAAGTAAAAAACCGACTTCAATTACAACGACTACTCGTAATACCTAATGCAACGTAGGTAGACGAAAAATAGTCAAGTAAATACGCATTATTAGAGTTAACTCAAAAAGTACTCGTCAGATATCAATCAAATTTAAATGAGACCACGTGACAAGCACTAAGTTTCGATCAAAAAAGAATCATTGAAATCGGTCTATCAAGTAAAAAGAAAAATCAGAGAACAATTAAAGTATAAATGCCAGCAATAAAATCACCACTGATCGACGTGGTTATTTTAGTCTTTATGATCCTTAGTTTTGTCGTACTTTTAAATGTAAAATATACTTTATTTCACAGTTACATTGCTGCGGTGTTTCTAACTACACGGACTGGATCCGACTATCTCCTCAACGAGTGATTCCCATCTCGTGTTGTCTTGATACGAACCGCTGCGTTACAGCCAACTACAACGATGTTTACCAAAGGGTACATTTACAGACACACTAATCTAACTGTTTCCCGCAGATGATAATTTATCATAAGATTTACTAATTTAAGATTAAGAATTAAATACTTCTTAGTCTACTACTTTTCCTTATACCTATATTTTATTAAATTTACATTAAAATATAATAATTGTGTTTGCTCGCAAACGAAAAAAAACCGACTTCAATTACATCGACGAGTAGTACAACGTAGATCGACGAAAAAATAGTCAAGTAACTGCGCGTTATCAAAGATTACTCAAAAAGTAGTTATCAGATCTCAATAAAATTTATATGTGACCACATGATAAACATTAGCTTTCGATTAAATTAAAAATTATTAAAATCGGTACACCCAGTAAAAAGTCATTGCGGATTTTCAATAAGTTCCCTCGATTTCTCTGGGATCCCATCATCAGATCCTGGTTTCCTTATCATGGTACCAAACTAGGGATATCCCCTTTCCAACAAAAAAAGAATTATCAAAATCGGTACACCCAGTAAAAAGTTATTGCGGATTTTCAAGAATTTCCATCAATTTTTCTGGGATCCCATCATCAGATCCTGGTTTCCTTATCATGGTATTAAACTTAGGATATCTCCTTTCCAACAAAAAAAGAATTATCAAAATTGGTACATCCAGTAGAAAGTAATGTGGTATATTAACGTAGGTCGACGAAAAAAGCGTCAAGTAAAAACGCATCATTAGATATAGTTCGAAAAGTAGTTGTTAGATCTCAAATTAATTTAATTGGGACCAATTGGCACACACCACCTTTCGTAAAAAAAAAATACAGTCGAATTGAGAACCTCCTCCTTTTTTGGAAGTCGGTTAAAAAGACTTATAAGGAGGTAACTGACAAAACGAAAATTGTTCATTGTTTTATATAGGAACTAGCTGACCCGGCAATCGTTGTCTTGCCGCTAAACGCTATCAAAAATAGGCTTCACTTTCAACTAAAATTAATTGATTGAAACTAACTTTTTTTTTTGTACAATGACGATTCAAGTGCTTTCGAAGTTTACTTGAATAAAGTAATTTTAGATTTTGATTTATTTCAGGGATGTTACGAAGTTATCACCGAGTATCTCACGAACAACATGAATATACTCATCGGTGTCGCGATTGGGACCGCTATGCTACCACTGATAGGGGCACTACTATCATGTTCCCTCGCTAGATACATCGTGAAATCGAAATATGACGTCATAACTTGAAACAACGGAAAAACTAATAATCAACATGAACGCTATTATACTTTTGACTGAGTAGTTATTTAATATTTGTCTACTTATATTCTAAATGTTATAAAAATTATCATAATATTATAATTTCAGAAGAATATCCATGTTAAATTAGCGATTGTTATTAAAACCCTAAATTTTAACCTTCTCAAAAAAGATGTACCTACCCTATAACTCAATGTACTCAACTTTATCCTTATAAAAGTTATTTCTCTATTTAATAAAATAAAAAATGTGGTCATTTAACAATGGTTTTTATTAAAAATAGTCTTATTATAACATATTATTATACAAAACATCTATACAACGAATAGCCAAAATATATGTACGTACATATCTTCCAATCGACTGTACTAAATTATGTCTTTTTTGTGTTCGTTATTAGAACAAGGTTTGCTTAAAATTTATAAGAATTAATACATTCACGAGAAAAAAAAATATAGGTAATAGGAGGTAAGTCGCCTGGTTGTCATAAAATAACTTTTTTCATATCAACAAACATCTTCAAAGCATTTTTTTTAAATGCGATTTAGTCACTATCAGAACTTTCTTTCTCTTCCTTTTGTTCCACCGGAGCTTCCTGCTTATAATGTCTGTACTCTGGTTTCAATTCCCACATATTTTTATGTGGATTTTTCAAATTATAGTTGCAAACTTCTTTCAAAATTTCTTTTAAGTATACAATCGGTTGCCTGGTAATCTGAAATAAAAAATAACTTGTAATTTATATTTTTATTAAAATTTTGTACAAATTTATGAAAGCAAAAGTTATAATTACCTTTTGGAGATCCTTTATGTTATAATACTGATGTTTTTCAAATGCTGCAAAAAGAACATTGAGGACGGCCTCTTTGTCATCTCTGGCTTTTTTACCTTCAGCCTTCTTCCTCTCTTGATATTCAATCTAAAAAAACAGAATAATCATTACACCAAATTTGTTCTAAGGATGTTCATAGTAGTACAATTTAACTACATATTAATACGTGAAGTAAAAACTTTATAAAAAGGGGTTTTTACGAAAATTGCGCAGACGAGGGAGTATGAAATTTCGCACAGTTATAGTTTGTAGAAGGTGTGCAGAATGTATATTTTTTTTTTTTTTTTAATTATACGTAAAGAATATATACATAAAATCAATTTTAAAAAAAACATTACACACACACTACCATGTATTTGATACACACGCATATATACTCTTTACTTTAGTCTTTGACAACAGAACCCTAATAATGTTCAAACTTATAATTTAAAAAATTAATTATGGTCAAATTTCAACCACAGCGCAACCACTAGTCTAACTACTAAGTAATACTTACATTGTGTTTGTGATCTGAGACAGGTTTAAAGGTCTGTACTATCCTCTCTAGTTGCTGTACTTGTCTTTGAGGCATGGAAGCTTTCCGTATTGATTCAGATTTTAACTTATAATATATAGAATCAGCATATGGCCTACATTCTAGTTTCTGAACTATTCTACCTTCCATATAAAGCTTTTCAGACTCTGGTATCACAGCATCAGTATTTGAGGCTAGAAAGTATTACGATTTCTTAAGAACAACAATGTTTATTTATATATATGTTTATTAATCCTTTTCTAGTTAATAGTTACTATTCATCAATAATAAGGGGATGCTCTGTGCTGGTAAGTGTCAGTTACAAGCGTTTTCGAGTGTTTAGTGATTTTGTTTTTTGTTTTTTGGCAATTCATCCATTTCCAAGAAATTCTTCTTCTAACCTCAAAACTTTAACCATGGATATCTCCATAACCATAGAGTTCTGAGGTGTGACAGTGGTATCAGGGGTAGCGTTCCCCACCCTCCCCCCCTTCCCCCCACGGTCCCGAAATTCGGTTTTTCCTAATCTAAAGCTTTACCTTAGAACGCCATATCTGATATATAGGCATTAGACTCGACCAGCCCGTCATTACCGATAGACTAACGAAGTGCATTGACGGCCTGTAGCAAAGAATCGCAGCATGGAGAAAGTGTATTCGCAGGTACTCTGAGAAAGTTGAAAGATTCCGACAAAATTGCCTCTTTGAGTGAATGATCAGAAAAAGTTCTATAAAAAACGGGAAACCCGATATTTATATAAGCATATAGTATATTATATATATATCCCTATTATATATTAAACAGGTGGAGTTACAGCTAGCACAATACAGTACAGTTACAGAGCATCTCAGACATGATTAGATACAGTACAAATTAACAATATTAAGTAATACAATATTATTTGGATAGTTACAAGGTACCTTTCAGAGAATAAAATATGTTATACAATATTATAATTAATTATTTGAAAAAAAGAGAAGACAATTTACTAATTTACTGCACTTACGCGTTGCATGTGAGAATACTCCTAAAGACTGCCTAGTCACATTGGACACGTCAAGGCGATGTTCCTTGGGTATGGATTGTTCGCCGGATTCTTTGAGACATAATACAGCTTCGGACAAGGATAGCTGAACTTGTGCTTTTTGCCCGGGAATACGGGATATCTTCAATTTACCAACCTCGATATCCCCTGGCGCCTTGTCCCATTTATTTGCAATATATTTTGGCACTTTAACAAGCCAAACACCACGACCAGTGTTTGATAAATCCAGCTCACGATCAAGGTGAGGAACATTATTTGGATTACTCATTAGGATTGTTTTTCTTGCAATCTATCACAAAACGTTTAAATAAAACCGATTTGATTGCGCTAATTTTAATCTAGTTTTAGCTTAAACTTAGTTCTGGTATTTGAATTTGTTTACTCAAAGGTTATATGCTTTTTTGCTTTGGTTACGACTTATGACCTGTAAGTTACTATTGTCACAGATTAGTATATATGTAGCTTGATGTAGCTAGCTAACTATTGTGCTTATGACATTTATGACATCAGTACAGCAGTAAAATTGACATGCAAAGCGCACGACATTGGGTGCATTCCACTAAAAGTCCACAACGCCATCGATCATGACCGCTGAAATTGCCGTTCCACTAACGTATGTATAAAACGCCGAGGCCATTGTTGTCGAATTTTATAAATGGAACGTATATTTGGCCACTGTCAAGTGCTAGGTGTCAACTGTGTGCTCGCAATATGGCGGCATGTTGAAAGCAAGCTATGGGGGAATTTATTGTTGCGTTTTTGACGAATCGAATGAGAGGTAACATCCACAATTTGACATTGAGTTGTTGTTTTTTTTAAATCCCGCCAAGTTTTGATAAAAACCCACTCTGACATACCTATGGAACCACCTGCCACCTATGGTATTTCCGAACCGATACAACTTCAGGACAGGCCGGCAACGCACTTGCTAATCTTCAGATGTAGCGGGTGTCTTTGGATGTTGTTTTCACTTACCACCAGATGAGCCAACTGTACGTTTTCCCTCTCTTCTATAAAAAAAAAAAACTTATATTTTTGGGCGAAGTGGGAGTGATGTGGTCGCGAACAGTGATGTCATCAATGACCTCAATCGATCGCTCTCGACAACCGCGGGCCTTAGGTGGAAGGGTAAAATGGATGTTTTGTGCGTTGTGGTCGCTTAGTGGAACGCAGCCAAAGAGTGTTGACACAATTGACAAAGTTATTAAACCAAACGATTGAATTATTGAATTAATAAACTTGTAAAGATTCTTTGTGATAGGAATCTGCGTATACGTTACTAATAGATTCATTTAATTTGTTTAATTTGTCATCTATTATAGTAGATAGATGATAAAACTGACACCATTTTCATTTCAACTCTTCGTGATAAGACTTATAGATTACTTCTTTTGTCATAAGCATCGACTCCTGTTCTTATTCTATAAATAAATCTTGTTACCCCGATCTTAATAAAAATGCATTATTAAAAAAAATGTCTACAGTTTATTAAATTCTTTTAAAGACAATAAGATGAGCATGTCAAAAATAATGTCAAAATATCTGTCAATGTCAAACATTGAACATTTCATTGGAACATTCTTTCCATTTCGTACACCTTGCTTATTCATTAGTCAGTTTGTCAGTTAATTTTTGTTGATAATGACAAGTGGCTAAATACGAAGCTTCAAGTGATCGTTAAGCTTTCGATTAACTTTTTTTTTTTGTAATATGTAATTTCCATAATTTGCTTATATTAAAATCGAATGCAAATATCTTGATGTAAATAGTAATGTGAAGACATGTTTGGCTATAGCAAAGAAGCTGTTCGAGTGAAAGTCAAGGTTTGCTTTGTGTAAATTTATATTTAATAATTAATTTGCTCAATGAAAATTAATTTATATTATAATTATACACTATAAAAAACTTTTTAAAATACGCTATTTACTTGGTGTACAGACACTGTATTTAAATACTGTTTTTCAAAAATCAATATAGGAAATCCCGACATACACGTACAGATATCGTCACTATATATTTAAATAATGATTATTAAAACCCATTTTAACATTACAGAAATGCGAGGGAAAACTCCAACCAGAATTGAGAAAGTTTTCAGTGGATCCACAAATTACTTCTCTGGAAGTTTTACAAAGCATTTTAGTGAAAGCATTTGATATAAAGTCTGATTTCACTCTCTCTTATAGAACTGCAGATGATTATGGACAAGAAATATATTTACCATTACTTTCTGACTGGGATCTGGATGCTGCTTTTCTCAAGTAAGTTTGTCTGTATGTAATTTACTGTAATTTAATAATATACTATTGTTATGTTAATTTTAGCACTGTAGCAATAAATATTTGTTATATAGTGTTAAAATTTTACTAGGTAAATCATTGATAGGATATGTTTATGTATGTTTTACTTTACAGCACTAATATATAATAAAAAATTACATGTAAATTACCTATTTAGTATCTTGATTAAAATATTTGAGAAAAAAAATCTGTAAACTACAATTTTTTAATTTCTAGTTTAATTTTGTGGTTATATTTAGCATACTTTACTACTACTGGTTTATGTAATTGTACATAAATATTATGAAAAGGTGACTGATAATTTTTTTAGCATTGAAATGCATATGAATTGCAGTAGAATAATTCTATAACAAAAATTTTTTATCATAGTTTTTCTTATCTATGTGTAGTTTTAGAATTAATAGAAGAAACATTAAATAACAAAAGCTTATTATAGATAAAGGAAAGTAACATAACAGAACATATCAGTAGTAATAAATAATTGTACAAAATAATTATAACTAAAATTAAAATACAATTGTACACTAAGTTTCCCATATACTCTTGTTTATTTGACATAAAACACAATGTATGTTACATCAGAACTTTTGACCGGGTAGACCGATTTCGACAAATTTTATTTTAATCGAAAGGTGGTGTGTGCCAATTGGTCCCATTTAAATTTATTTGAGATCTAACAACTACTTTTCGAGTTATATCTAATAATGGGTTTTACTTGACGCTTTTTTTGTCGACCTACGTTGTATTATACCGCATAACTTTCTACTGGATGTACCGATTTTGATAATTCTTTTTTTGTTGGAAAGAGGATATCCCTAGTTTGGTACCGTGAAAAGGAAACCAGGATCTGATGATGTGATCCCAGAGAAATCGAGGGAAACTCTCGAAAATCCGTAATAACTTTTTACTGGGTGTACTGATTTTGATAATTTTTAATTTAATCGAAAGCTGATGTTTATCATGTGGTCACTTATAAATTTTATCGAGATCTGATAACTACTTTTTGAGTAATCTTTGATAACGCGTAGTTGCTTGACTATTTTTTCGCCGATCTACGTTGTATTACTTGTCGATGTAATTAAAGTCGGTTTTTTTTTCGTTTGCGAGCAAACACAATTATAACATAAAACACTTTAATGGTTTTAATATTACAAAAACATGAAATTTTTTTAATACCTAAAGTTCAATTTTACTACTTACATTTTATTTGACTTGGCGCAGTTTATAGTGACCCTGCTTTCTGCTCTGGGACTTATGGGTTTGATTCCCACTCCGAGTCTGGGTGTAATATATGTTTTGACTATTCATTAAATCATTTCAGTAAAGTATTTTTATTGAAAAACTGTTATAATTATAACAAGAATTATAGATAACAAAAAATTCAACATTTGTCAGGGCTCATAATATAGCTTTAACTCAGAGGTCGGAACCATGTGTACTGTTGAAAGTAGATATGAAACCCTTTGCCGAGGCCTCAGAAGACTGGGAACCGCCTACCATACCATCTGCACCTGTCACACAGAATACCAAAGAGCAACCAACAGTATATCAAGCAGCTCAAGTGGAAAAACCAGAAACACAGTCTGGGTTTCAAGGACTTATTATGAACCAGGTAAATAATAATTATTATTAGAGATAAAATGAAGTTTGCATATTTTTTTGTGTTTTATTTTATATATATATATATATATATAGCTTATATTGAGAGAAAATATGAGTGATGATGAATATTTCACTTGTTCTTTGGATGAACTCGAGAGTACTGGACATAGTTGCAACATCTCAATATCCGATTCCGAAACACTAGCAGACAAATTATCTCAACTTTTTATGAATCAGCGGAAATTCTTATCCTTGGTGCATATCAATGCGCAGAGCATACTTGCTCACTATTCTGATCTTCTCACATCTTTTAGCACTAGCACAGTTGATTGCGTCCTTGTTTCTGATAACCTGGCTTAAGTCGTCCATCCCGTCCACTAGTTGCTCTCTTCCTGGCTACCAGCTATTTCGTAATGATCGTACGGATCGAGGTGGCGGAGGCGTGGGTATTTTTCTCTGTTAATTGCTCAACTTCGCATTTATCAGGTAGAGTACCTAAATATCTTTTTTTAGAAATTATCATTAGCCATAGAAAACTTCTCATGGGGGTTTTTTATAGTCCAAATGACAAAGTTTATTGTTTTAATAACTTAGAGGATGCTCTTGAGAGCTTACTTCCTATTTATGAGCACGTAATCTGCTTTGGCGATTTTAACACCTGCCTTCTAAAAAATGACGGCCGAGCACAAACGTTACTTTCGCTTACCTCGTCCGTTGATCTTCACCTTATATCTATATCTACTCCTACTCACCACTTTCCTAACTGTATACCATCCCTTATTGACTTAGCCTTTGTCTCGAACCCCAATCTTGTTCAATCTTATGGACAAATGACATCCCCTTTCTCCTATCACGACCTAATTTTCCTAACGTACAAAGTGCGTCCTTCCAAAATCAGGGCAAAGTTCTCTTTCTGCGCAATTTTAAGCAGATGGATCTGGAACGCTTAGTCAGGATGTGAGGAACATCGATTGGTCATCTGTATACAATGCTAGCAACATTAATACTATGGTTGACTAATTAACTGCTGAACTAATAAAGATTTATGACGTACATTAGACCAGTACGAATGAAAAGAGTTCCAGCCCCGTGGTTGACACCTATCACCAAAAAGACCATGGCTAAGCGAGACAGAGCTAAATCGGCAAATAAAAAATTTCCGACTGCTGATAATTTAAGTAAATATAAAAGTCTGCGTAACCTCTGCAACAGGATGTATAGGGACGCAAAACGTCACTACATTCATAATTCAGTTCAGAATCTTACCCAAGCGCAAGTTTAGAGATTCTTACGGTCGCTAGGAGTGGGCAAATCCTTTGAAGCTTGTCAAAGCTCGGTAGATCTTAATATTTTAAACTCTCACTTCACTACTCCACCTCTTACCTTAGACACTACCTTCCTCAATTCTTCTTCAAATCATTCGATGCAACTGTGATGAAGAAGTGTGTCTGCTGTATTTCTACTAAGGCCATTGGTAGTGACAATCTCAGTCTTGAGATGATTCTTCCAGTGTTGGAGGACATTGCGTCTGTGATCTCACACATCATTAACTTCTCACTGACATGCAATGTTTTCCATCACTCTGGAAGAAAGCAGTTGTCATACCACTACCTAAAACCTCAAATTCGTCCTGTCCTGCTCAATATCGTCCTATATCTTCCCATTTTATTCAAAGTCCTGGAATCTATAGTTCACCAACAACTCTATTCTTACCTCATTTCCAACTCTATTATCAATCAGGTTTCCGTCCTTCCCACGGCATTGTTGAATCGCTATTGAATGTAACGGAGGATATTCGGTAGCCTATGGATAACACCATGCACACTGCAATGATTTTTTTAGACTTCAGTAGCGCTTTCAACTCTGTAGACAATGACATACTTCTTAGCACTCTTCGTGCAGTTAACATCTCACCTACTTGCATTGACTGGTTTCACTCATCTTTCTGGACGTCAGCAGTCTGTAACGACTGATTATAACTCATCGAATTGGTTGACTCTTACTCCTGGTGTTCCACAAGGTGGCGTACTTTATCCGCTAGTTTTTTCTATTTTTAGTAACAATATCTCAAGTGCTATTTTCTTGCCCTTACACCTGTATGCGAACGATTTACAAATATACCGTCGTTTTGGGCTGACTGAGTTGCATGAGACTATCGACCACCTTAACAAAGACCTTGCTGCAATCTATCTATGGGCCCAATCATTTAGAATTATTATAAATCCAGTAAAATCTCAAGCAATAATTATCGGTAGCAGCCGTTTGAGAAACCGTATTGCCTGGAAAACAGTACCTCCTGTCTTTTTCTGTGGCACACCGATACCATACTGCCATAAAATTACAAACCTAGGCTTGATTTTGGACAAAAAATTATCTTGGATAGCTCATGTCAGCAAAGTTAGCCGAAGGATGCACTACACCTTTCACTCTCTTCATCATCATCATCATCATCATTTCAGCCTCTTGCAGTCCACAGCTGGGCGTGGGTCTCCACAAGTTCGCGCCAAAAATGGTGCGAACTCAGAAAAATTATTAATTTATTCACTTTGAAAGCAGAGTATTAAAATTTTTAGGAAAGATAATGATAACCTTATTAGTACATGTTTTTATAGAATGTTAAGGAAAGTACACATCTATTTCTTAATAGTAAGATATATGTTTTATCTCGTAGGTTGAGAAAACATTCAACATGGTTTCAAGAGCACTCAATCTGTACGATGACCCCAACACTCCTCTACGACCGCCTCTAAGTGATATTGAATTCCGAGCCTTCCTAGACGCAGTCGGACAAATTAATAACATGGCAAAACTAAGAGAAGTTATATACTGCGGAGGGATAGAGCCTAGTTTAAGGTTAACTGTAAACCTGAATACTGACGAAGTTAATAAAATTATCTCATTGTTAACCACAGATTTTATCTCTAGTTACAAAATTATTTACCAATTTTTTTTTATACTTTTTTTTATTACAGGAAAGTTGTATGGAAGCATATTTTAAATGTTTACCCAGATGGTATGACGGGTAAAGAAAGAATGGACTACATTAAAAGAAAAGCAAACGAGTACTATGCATTGCGATCTCAATGGAAGGATTGTATTCAAAAGGGAAAGGTAACAATATAAAGTAGTATATATAAAGGTCCTGCAGTCTTATTGCGAAAAAGTAAACTGAATATAGATGAATGATAAATAAATCATATTGTGATATGACAATATATTATTATATATTTACATACGCACTATGCAATCAACTCGAAATCTTATTTAAAAAAATCATATTTTCGTACAAAACATACTTACAGGCCAAAAATTAATATATAACGAAACATTGTGTGTAGTGAAAAGTTTGTTAATTTTTAGGTAAATGCAGATCTGGCGTATGTAACAAGTATGGTTCGTAAAGATGTCCTCCGAACTGACAGACATCATAATTTCTATGCGGGAAGTGATGACAACCAAAATATTGCTTCACTCTTCAATATTTTGACAACGTAATTATCATTTCTAACATAAATTTGACACAAAATGCTCCTTACCTCAAAATATACAGGATACTAAACTACGCATTCTAAACACAGCTTTGCTGACTAGCAACCTACCTTTTGCTGTTTCCATTTTTCTTTTCATACAAAAAAAAAATTAAATATGTCAAATACTGAATCATTGAGATAATAATTTGTAATCGTTTATCAACATAATTCCCAAAAAACAATTTAATTGTGTTACTTAAGTGTAATGTCTCTTTTGCTTAGCCATTGAAAGTTTAAAACATGTCACAAAAAATATAGCCATATATTTCAGTTCCAATTGAGCGAACGCTAATTGCATGTGAAATAAGTATCAAATAATTAACGTATTTGGTAAAATAATTATTCGCACAGTTATTGGCATCATAAAACGAAACATTTTTACAGGTACGCCATATACCACCCGACGGTCAGTTACTGTCAAGGTATGTCAGATTTAGCGTCTCCACTTTTGGTGACGATGGGAGACGAAGCCCACGCTTACATTTGCCTCTGTGCGCTAATGGCGAGGTTATACCCCAACTTCTTACTGGATGGTGAAGCCATGACAGTCAAATTCACGCATTTGACCGAATCACTTCAAGTATATGATCCAGATTTCTATAATTACCTGAAATCACAGCAAGCTGACGACCTGCTCTTTTGTTATCGATGGCTGCTATTGGAAATGAAACGGGAATTCGCTTTTGACGATGCTCTTAGAATGTTGGAAGTACTGTGGGCCTCCTTGCCACAAAAAGCACCAACAATGGAATTATTGTTAAAAGAAAAAGACTTTGATTCAACAGTCAAAGTTGATATCGACCCTCCTCCCCTGAGTCCGTTAGTGAAGGCACCACGAGAGAATGCTTACACCAAAGTGTGTGCCATTAGGCGTCAGAGTTCTAGTTTTAGCCTAGCAAATATAAAAACGCCTAAACTTGTCACTACTAAACAGACAAACCATAGCCTAGATGAGAATGCAGCGAGGAAAGTTTTGAACAGTTCATCTCTAAAACATGCAAAAGAGTTCCAAAGTTTAGATGATGCGGTATTACAAACTCAGAAAACGTCAAAAGATAACCATGACAAGAACGGTGACAAAAATGTTGATAGGAATTTACCCGCAAAAGATCCCAATAAAATCCCGCTTCGTAAAGGAATGAAGAGTGTACCAGAATACGGAAAAGTTGTAGAAGTACATGATTCAACAACCGTTGCGTGGGCGAGTACAGGAAACTTATCAAACGGAACGACACAGACAGAAGTAAAAGAAACGCCATTGGGAAGTCAAATTAGATTATTGAGGGATAAAATATCTGTTCATAATAATAGATTCTTTTCTTCCTTGGACACGCTAGAAGACTCGCTCAGTTCGGATACCACAAACAAACCAAAAGTTAAAATGATAAAAAACCTTAACGAATTTCTCAACTTCGCTACTGGAACTAAATCAACTACGTTTAAGCCAGACAAGCTACAAAGGACACACTCTGTGATTGAACATACGAGATCAAAAGAATGTCCAAAAATTACATTAACCAAAACGTCATACGAAGAAAATGACGCAAGTTCGCAAAACTTGAAAATTCAAATAAATAAGATAAGCAAAATGAGTTTTGATACAAATGACGGTAGCAGTCCTGATGACTCGCAGGAATACTACCCCATGACGACTTCAATGACGAGAGAATTAAAACTGGAACTAGAACATTTGGACCGACAAGTGTTCGGTCCTTCGTATGTGAGCCGTTGTAGTATGATCTGTGACTCACCCTCAGACTCTACGAGTACTGAAGACAAACCGGCCGAATGTTTCAAGGAAACTAAACCAAATGTTGTTGCTACTGAAACTTTAGAGGTTCAGGCAGAAGTTGCAGAGTCAGCCGATTCAATGAAAAAGTCACCAATGTTAGATAATATCAGATTGAATGCGAGGAGTGCCGAGGACATATATTTGTGGGAAAATCCTTTACATAGAAACACTCCAACAACGCGGACGACTGCAAGCTGTCCTCAGACTCCCGACGAGCAAGCGGAACTAGATTTTGACGGGGACACGGGAGAAATATTTGAAGAACACTCCGGTAAAAAATCAATAACACCCATAAGATTGTTAAGAAAAAATCATTCCCTGGAACCCCAGGATCTTTGTAAAAGACATTCCAACACACATTCCAGTGAATCGGATTCGTCTGATAGAGAACTTCCAGAATCTGCTAATACAGTTACCGTTAAAAATAGCCAACAAGACAGTTCCAATACCAAATCTCATAAATTTTTCTCGAATATGTCACACGAATTGGAGAACGCAAAACGGAATTGTGAATCCCTGCTCAGTGTGAAGCAATCGAACCTGCAAAACGTAGCGTCTACGATTAACAACTTTCAAAAGAAATATGAAGTATTTAAACCGCCTACACAGAAAATTACAAACGTATCTTCCACGAGCAGCGATAGCACGGCTAAGAATAGTATAAGTAGTCTTCCACCGCCGACAACATTCGGAGGTGGTAATCCTTTCTTAATGTATTTATGTCTCACAGTATTATTGCAACACAGAGATTATATTATGAGAAATCGCATGGACTACAACGAGCTCGCGATGCATTTCGATAAAATGGTACGAAAACACAATGTGAACAGGGTATTAAATCAAGCGCGCCAAATGTACGCTCTTTACTTGAAACAACAAGCACATAAGACTGGTGATGTTACCATTTAAATATTTCTTTAGTGTAAAAATGATCTCCAACGGTTTCATTTTATTGCTCATGTTTTAAAATTATAATCTTAATGTAAGTTGAAAAAGGAGTTGTCATGTTACGTAATTTAGCGCAACCAAATATATGTACATACGAGATGTGTGATTTACCTTATGATAGTAAGAAGAGGCCTTAATTTAAATATTTAATTTGAAGATATTAAAAAAGTGAGAAAAAATGGGTCTTGGAGTTTGTGGAACCTACACAACTGAATAGTAATGCATTTTATTTATGTGAACTTGTAAGGTTTCATAGCGAGGATATTCCGATAAATCCAATGGATTAGTTATTTAATACACTTTAAGGGAAACGTAATACGTTTCGCAGTTTGGTTTTTGAGCTTAGGGCGTCATAACTCTGTTGTAAAAACACCTTTGATGTACTGCTAATCGGTCTTTAACTTTGTTGCTGACCTAAGGTCCGGCCGAACACGCTTAATGTTTTTTTAACTCATTCATTCCAATAAGTACCCAATTCTATTTGTGCATAAAATATAAAACTCATTATGACAATAATTTTATTTTAAAATATCGTTTTGATAAACATTATATAATTGTAAAGTTAGCGCCAATAATAAAATTCTCTCTCCACCCACGCGAACAAACTACATGATAACTTCGTTTGATATTAGTTTAAAAGGCAATCCCAATAACAACAAATTCATAATGAGTGTTTTTAATTAGTACAGACAGAGAAGTTTATACATTTCTTAAAGATGTAAAATATTCATTTTCGTAAAATATATGACTTAAAATAATTAATATAGTAATTGTTTAACGCTAGATGGCTCATAATATCTGTTAGACCTATTAAAATTGAAATAAAATCATGATTTTATAAATTATTATCTAAAAAAATAATCATCTAACAGTAAATCGCATTGAAAATTTTGGCATGTATCTGACATTAAAATGCTTACGTAATTTAAGATTATTCTAAAGTTTTTCAAGCCCTCACTTCAATGAATATAAATTATGACTCCTACAAGAAAATATTCTCCATTTAAATTACAGAAAGATTAAATATTTAGGAAACTAAAAATTATTCATTTAGTACTTATGCGCGCAAATATGTGCCCTTTGTAATCAAATCCAAAGATTGATAATTTAAAAATTGTGATATTTTTTTTTTTAATATTTACAATAACTTTTTTACGTTTTGTCAATTGTATTATTTATCGTATGATATATTATTAATTTAATATGCCCTTGTAACAAATACCTATGAATTTTTAAGTACTTATGTTAATGCACAATGCTCCAATTTTAAATAAGATGTTATTAAAATGTAAATTGTATATTTAAATATCAAGGCAATTTTTGATTACATATATGAATAGCCATTCCATTTATTCATATTCAATTAAATGATAACAAAAAAATATGTTTGCGTTTAATGTAAGAACATTAACATTCAACATCAATCGCTGTGCTTAAAATATTCATATTACGAAAGCTTATTTAAAAAAAAAACCTGTAAATAAATTATTCAGAGATAAAATATGTTTTTTATTTGTATATCTAATACAGGTGCTGATCAATTTATATTGCAGGTCGGGAAAATGTTTCCTCTACTTTCAAAATTTAACTGCATTTGATCTATACAAATAAATACAATTGAAGTGTCTGTTTGTTATATTAAAATAATCGTTTTTTACTAAATGCATATGGATATATACACGGCACATAATTATACCAAAATAATATTATATTTTTTAAAATTTTTGTCTGTTTGTTGAGGCTAATCTCTGAAACGGCTGGACAGATTTTGACGGCACTTTCACTGGCAGATAGCTGATGTAATAAGGAGTCTTAGGCTACTTTTATTTTAGAAATGTAATTATTTTATAACTGCCAATTGAACAATAATTTTTCGTTAAATTCCATGTGGACGAAGTCGCAGGCACAGCTAGTTAGTTATATTGTGCTTTTTCGTTCACTAGAAAGAGAGACCGAGAGCAGGTGCAAATCTAAGGGTGCAAGTTCAGAATATAAGGCGGGTACATTAATACTTCCCAACCACGTGCTCTCCATTTTTAATTTGTGGCCAAAGATGTGTGGTCTAGCATTAGTATGATGAAATATATACCTATCCTTTATTGTTGATCGAATGCAATCGTTTTTCTCAATTTCTTGTTTGGGTATCAACCTAACGTTTTCAATTTCTTTACTAGAGTAAATGCTACATATACACAAGATCACCCTTTCGCGTTTTGATCGGAGTTTAGCTTCAGTCTATGAAGATTGACAAACCATGATCTTTCTTGCATATTCTTGTCTTGTTGCAGTGATCAAACTCTTCAAGAATTGTTCAATTTCATTACGTCCTGATAGAGAACCTCCTATCACACGATTCTATAGATTTTGATTATTCTTAATAATTCAGTACGCTCGTGTGGAACACAACTATCGAGCTTTTTAAAACAGCCAGACTTTAATATGGGTTAAAACTATTTTGTATTCAATTATCATTTCCTTGGCTATATCGCAACTAAGCACTTATTTGACGATTTTGGTCAACTTTTTAACCGACTTTCAAAAAAGGAGGAGATTCTCAATTCGACTGTATTTTTTTTTTATTATGTATGTTACATCAGAACTTTTGACCGTGTGGACCGATTTCGACAAATTTTCTTTTAATCGAAAGGTGGTGTGTGTCATTTGGTCCCATTTAAATTTATTTGAGATCTAACAATAACTTTTCGAGTTATATCTAATAATGCGTTTTTACTTGACGCTTTTTTCGTCGATCTACGTTGTATTATACCGCATAACTTCTACTGGGTGTACCGATTTTGATATTTTTTTTTTTTGTTGGAAAGGAGATATCCCTAGTTTAGTACCATGATAAGGAAACCAGGATCTGATGATGGGATCCCAGAGAAATCGAGGGAAACTCTTGAAAATCCGCAATAACTTTTTAATGGGTGTACTGATTTTGATAATTTTTAATTTAATCAAAAGCTGATTTTTATCATGTGGTCACATATAAATATTATCGAGATCTGATAAATATTAGATTCATACGTAAACTGAAAAAACTAAATCAATTTAAAAAAAATTGTTTCCTAAAAATGATTTTTTTATTTTTATTTTAAATTTATTGACTGTTGTTATATAACATACTTGAAATTTTTAACAAATTAATTATGTAAAATCATTTTATGCCAGTTATTAATTTTTATCATACATTAGAAAATGATCAAGAATTGTCACACTATACTTACTAGCACAAAGATCGCGCGGCTCGTACGACTCGCGCGATGCGACCAAATTTACCCTAAACTTGCAGAGCGTAAAATAGTAAAATGGCTCTTAAGACGTTAATGGTTAAGCTTATGTGAATGGATGAATATCTATTATACTTTTCTGCACTACATCTTGGTATAGATAATCTATACTAGGAATAATAAAACAAACCACATCGAAATAATACTTGTCGATTTATTTCGGAAACATTAAAATAAACTAATTACGCGTTCTTAACAGTACTTTATGTCCTTACATCAAAACAATATCACATTCGCTTTAGATTCAGCCATCGAAAGCACGAGAATTTTCCTAAGCTATTACAATTATTATAATGCTGACTAATTTATATGATTTTTTTAAAGTGTATGTTTGTTTTAGCATTTACTTCCGCTTGTTGCCTCCACCGCCTGCGAGGATCATAGCAATTCGCATAAAGATATTAAGGACGTCCAAATACACTGAGATCGCCCTGAAATCAATAACATCAAATTAACAAATAACAATAATAATAAAAAAAAAAAATAACTATTAATAAATGAACCGATTTGCTTGTTTGTTAAATCATTGTAGTTCTGGAAAAGTATGTTATTTTCAATCCATGGTGCAACTTTGATTGTGTGCCAAATAATTATGATAATTTATTTACTTTTATAGGAGTATCTTAAATAAAATTTTCAAGCAAATATTGAATATAACTTACGAGTTGATTGGGTCATACGGTTGAACTCCATACATTGGGTGCATCTCTGCTCTTTTGATGATAGCTTGGGTATCATAGAGCAAGAAACCACCAAATACAATTAATCCTCCATACAAGCTCAAGGAGTATAATCCTGAAAGAAATTAAAATTGTGCTGTTTCAGAATGAAATTTTTAAATAAAATGTGTATAGTAGAATTATTAAGAAGTCAAAATCCACATAGTATAAGTTATTTATACTATGTAGACTAATATTTACTAATATTATGTAACCTAGTGAATGTTTGTTTGTATGCTATAATGAAAACCTCTTCAGTATATGTGACAATGTTAATATTGTGTAATATTTTACTGAATTTTTTGAAAATTAAAAAAAAACGTAACATAAGTATAGACAACTCTTGTTGTATCTAAATTCCCAAGTACACCTCTGTTTTATTGAGTGCTGTGTTTTCCTATCTTTCTGAAATATTTTTGATTGAACTTTTTTCTTTTAGATTATTATTTATAATCAAAAAATTAAAACCAAAAACTACTTTATTGAAAAAGGCTTTAAAAATTACTTTTGATTCATCATGTTACAAATTTAGATTTTAAAGTGATTATTATTATTTAAAAGTAAACCTACCACTGATTTGTAATGATTCTACAGAGAAGAATCGGCAAGAACCTCTTTAAACTGATATTGTATATTCCTATATTATGCTAGTCTTACCTGCGCCAAGGGCTGAAGTGGGTGGCAAGAACATTCCAGCAAGTGAAGCAGCAAATACAGCACCCAAACCCATTGCCAGCGGAGCACGCATATTAAGGAATTCACCAGAGGGAGCACAGACTGCAATTGTACTTAGACCTCCTACTACTCCAGCAGTATACCTGTAGAACAGAAATAACGATTAATAAATTCTAGATTTTCTTTTTATACAACAACTAGGTCTACAAACAAGCATTAGGCTTAACTGATGTTAAGCGATTACTGTAGCTTATAAGCGCCTGCACCATCAGAAGCATCCCAAGCATGTTGCCAACCCTATCCAGGAGCTCTGGTCACCTTACTCACCACAGGAACACAACACTACTTGAAAGTAGTATTATTTAGTAATTACTAAATTATAGAGAGACAAAACAAATGAATACTATTTTTTATTGCTTACTATTCTAAATTATACAAAAATCTTTTCATTTAACTGTTTTTTTTTTTTTAGATAATTATCTGCAATCAGTACTTTAGCGAATATATTGTGTGAATGTAGCACACGTACAGTGCGGCTCCAGTGAGCCATTTACTGCTTATTATTAATATTTTTACTATTGTAGGATAGTTTTTCTTTTCAATCTTTTTTTGCGTTGACTTGTCGTCAATGCAACAGCGAGTTCATTAGGGTGTCTCTCCAGTCATTCCCAATACGGAGGTATGCCTTTGAATCTCTTTTGTGACTGTTTCAATTTTAAAGTTTTTGTGTATTTCATTGTTCGTGACAAACCACATCACTTATTGAGCGTAGAATTTAACTATGTTTGATGACATTAAGTATAGCATCGATAATTACCAAGCCGCACGCAAGAGGATGGGTCCACCGAGGAAGCATATGGGTGCAATAACAGCCCCCATGATGCCAGTATGCACCATCCATGCCAGTTGTTTGGGTCCGAAGCCTGGTCTGTATTCCATACCTCTGACTACCATTCCAGATCCAATCATGAGAGCCATTGTTGCAATAATCGACTAAAATATAAATAAAGAATAGGATTTAATATTATATAAAAATAAATTAAGTTATTATTTAAAATAACTTTTCAATTAAAAATAACTTACCATCCATCCACTTCGAGCAACCAAGTTAAGTAAAGCAGGTGTTCGGAAAACGGTTATTGCACTACCGGCCGTTAAAACTAGTGATCCAGCAATGTATCCATATGTAGCTTTGATGCGATCTTTGACGTATTGTGGCCAGAGACTAAAAAAACAACAAAATTACTGCTAATTAACTTGTAATTGTATTCAATTTAAAACTGTTATTATTTTAAACATTTTTAATATCAAATCAAAAATCGGCCTTTCCAGCAGAGATCGAACCTGCATCTTCAACTCACCATATCGGTACTAGCCAATTAAGGTATGGAATGTTATTATTTTTATTTATTAATTTTTTTTTTATCTTCATTGGCACAGCCTTAGATAAGATTATAAAGTAAGTTTGTGTAAAAGGCATCAATCACTTTATATCTATAATAATTGTTTACAAGGTGACTCACTGTGCTTCTTGTAAGGTGCCAGGTTTGACACCAGAGCCATAGTAACATAGCGCGACAAGTCCAACAGCTGATGCCCCTGCTAATGCTCCTTTGCCCAAACTAAAAGCTGAAATGAAATAAATACTCATGCTATTATATTTTCTCATCTCTGCTAAATTCCCATTAAATACAAAATAAAGATGTATTTGTAATAAATGTGGCTTTAAATATCAAATTTAATACTAATAGGAATAATTTTGAAATGCTATTAAAATTTTGACAACCATATTAACATGAAAATTATTTTTCTTCATGGAAAACTACAACAAAAATATACTATGATTGATTCAGCCTGTAACATCCCATAGCTGGGCATAGTATAATTAAAATTTAGCTATTTTTCATATCTTTAGTTGTTTAAATGCATACCGTTTGGTCCTGCTGGGGCCATCAATCTTTCCCAAATAGTGGGTTGGGTTCGCGTGGCGACTCTGGAGCGTGGTTCACGAGCATAATTCCTTACAATGTAGTTCTTGGGCACGAATCTTTGGGGAACTGGAGTTTTGAGTGTTTGTGTAACACTCAATGTCGAACGAGCGACGCACAATCGAGAAAGCATGATGCAACCTTTAAATATAGTGATTAATAAAAACTTTTTATTTATAATATAGCACTACAATAACTTAAACCTTATTTTATTATAAAGAATAATAATGAAATCGTGATGTAACTTAATTTTACAAAATATATATATTTAGACAGGCTTTGTACTTACCGGTTTTATTATAATTTTTCACGGGTTACAAATGTAATGGAAAACACTGATAAAAAAATATCAACAACTTTACGGTACCACCAATAATTAAGCGTACGTGTGATGATTCGATGTGTGAATTCCGCAGTTAGCTGATTTGATGTGTTTGAAGTTTGAACCAAGTTTGAACTATCAAGTTGGTTCTAGAAAATTATGTTGTTTTAAAATTTATCCCCAATAGGGAAAGGCAAAGGACTATAATCCATACAGCCTAGTCTGAATTTGTAAGTTTCGTTCTGATATATCAAAAGGCCGGAGCCAAGTCTGAAGTAACTTTATTGTTCTTCTGATTCGATGACTGGTAGAGTAAGGCCGAAACCAAGTCTGAAATTTCATATTTTCGTCTACTCTTCTTTGTCTATAAGTGATAGGCGAGGTCGAAACCAAGTCTGTAATAGGCCGAAGCCTGAAATATCAAAATAAAATTTCACATCCGATGAATGAAGGTCCTGATCCTGTTTCAAATATCATTGATAGTATTGCAAATAAATTCAAATATACTAGTATAGTTATCCAAATTAGTCAATAAATCTTGTGTATTGCGCGGGACATTTTTTGGTCCAGAAGTTGATAACAAGTTGGCTATAAATAAGAGGCGTTCCAGATTAAAAGCGGAGCATTCAAAAAATATGTGATCTAAAGACTGTGTAGAGTTGTTGGTGCAATGTGGGCAAACGGGCGATGAGATGATACGCATACGATTCAAATGTGCATTAAATCTGCAATGTCCAAATCTCAAGCGGCATAGTATTGTATAATATTTTCTGCTTCTATGTTGATGCGATTTAGTAAACCAAGGACTTTTTCCAATATCTTGATTTATCTGAGCATACCAAGATCCTTTTCTTAACAAGGTTTGTCGCCAAAGATCACGCCAATCAGATAGGATTTTTGATTTAATAGCAACTAATAGATCAGTGTATGGTACGGCAACATTCTCATCAACAGGGCTGCCGCTGTCACTGTCAACAATTGAACGTGCCAGAAAGTCCACATGTTCATTTCCCCTTACTCCTATATGTGAAGGTGTCCACAATAATTTGATGTTGTAGTTTCTTCTGGATAGTTGATAAAGGAGATGTCTTATTTCTAAAATGATGAAGTTTGTATTAGCACTGAATTGATAATTATCTAAAGCCTTTAGAACGCTCATACTGTCAGTAATGATCAGCCAATATTGATTAGTTTGTTTTTTAATGAATTCTAGGGCAGCAGTAATTGCTAGAGCTTCAGCTGTAAATATTGATATCTCCTTTTTCAATCTGACGCCTTGGCCAAACTTCAGATGAGGTACATAATAGGCCATGGAAACATTTATATCATTTTTTGATCCATCTGTGTAAACTTGTTTGAACTTATCAGAGTATTGTGCTATGAGGTTGTAAACTTCCTGGCGCTCTTTTAGCTTATGGTCAATAATAATATCGATTTGATTAATAAGACAGTCAAACTCCTTTTCGTAACACATCCAATTGCTAGAACTGTGTATTTTGTGTTGGTTATTTAGATTTAACATGAATGAATATTCGAAGAGAATAAATGGGTTATTAGAAGTTAATGGAGCATTTACAGGATATTTACTATGTAAGTAATTAAGCTTTTTAATTAGAGGATGATTACTAATGGAAAACAGTTTTAGCAAAAAACAGTATTTCAAATATTTAAATCTAAGGTGTAAAGGGGAAATGTTGCACTCGACCTGTAACGAATTAATTGGGGTTGTTTTCATGGCGCCAGTGATAAGTCTCAGGCTGTGATTTTGAATAATATTTAATTTGTTAACCAACTTGTCATTAGCAGAAAAACATAGAAATCCATATTCAAAATGACTGCGTACAAGAGATTTATATAGGGTAAGAAGGATTTTTGGATCAGAACCCCAATATGTTTTTGCAAGAGACTTTAAAATATTAAGAGCCTTAAGAGCTCTATCAACTATGTGGTCTACATATTTGTTCCATGATAAGTTATTCATGAATATAACACCTAAAAATTTAACTTCATTTGTGATAAGAAGAGATATATTATTATAGTTTATTTTAATTCTTTCAGACCCTACTTTATTAAAAACTATGACTTTAGACTTTTCAAAGCTAATGTCCAATGCAAGATAATTAAAATAAGAATTTAATTTAACTAAAGCTTCGTTTAACTTAAGATTTAGGGTAGTTATATTATTACTAGAACAATAGACTACCAAATCATCAGCAAACTGTAAATTGTATATATGAGAGCCTAGAATTAAGTTTAATCTATGTATATAAAGTGTGAAAATCAATGGACTCAAAATGCTACCTTGACATGTACCTTTATGAGAAAGCCTTGGACCAATAAGTCTATTATTATACTTAACAAATACCTTCCTACTGTGCAAAAAATTAAAAATCCATTGTATAACTTTTACAGGTAAACCAATCGCAGCTAATTCCGTGGATAGAATATGATGGTTAACATTATTAAAGGCTCCAACTACATCGAAGAAAACTCCAGCGAGAGCTTGCTTTGATTGTATAGCATTATAAATATCAAGATGTAAGTGAGCAATGCTCTCCCTTGAAGACCTGCCTCTTCTAAAACCAAACTGATTAGAAGGTAAAATATGATTAGACTCTATGAAATGTTCCAATCTTTGTTTTAAAAGTTGTTCAAATATTTTTCCCATGCAAGAAGTCAATGCTATAGGTCTATATGAATCAAAGTTAAACTTGTCCTTGTTGGGTTTTAAGATAGGTACTAAACAATCAACCTTCCAATCCATAGGAATAAGATTATGCTCCCAAAGAAGATTCAGGATATTTAATAAAATTAGTTTAGATTGAGAAGACAGGTGTTTAAGCATTTTATATGAAATGTAGTCAAGGCCAGGTGTAGAGTCTTTTCTGGATGAAATAGCAGAATTTAATTCGACAATGGTAAAAGATTTTATAATAAAATTTTGATTAGGAAGAATATGGCAGAAAGAATTAAGATTAAAGGCTGGCTCTACAGTATCTGGAGTATATTTTTTGAGAAAATCAAAGATCCAAGAATAGTCAGAGTTGTTATGGGAAGGTGGAGAATAGCTTTTGTTAAATTTTCGCATATACGTCCAAATGACTGATATAGGAGTCGATCTGTTAAATTGTTCACAAAGTTTTATCCAACTGTTTCTTCTCTCATTTCTGATAATATATTTTTTGGTGGCTTGTAGTCTTTTAAAATTAATGTAATTAGCCTCAGTGGGATCAGATTTAAAAGTCAAATAAGCGTTTTTGCTATTTAATACGGCTTTGGTGCAATTGAAATTCCACCAAGGAAGAAGTTTTTTTTTTTTATTTAAGTTAGAAGGAGAGCATGAAGATAAAGCTGTATTAACCAAAGAGTGCTTAGAAATAGAAGATGATTTCCACAGTGCTGAGTGTAAAATATCTGTAAATTTTGTGTAGTTATGAAGGGGGTCTTGTGTATCAAGAGAAAATTCAGTGAGCAATAGTTGGACATTTAAATTATAAATGTTCCAATCAACGTTGTTCAGGTTAGGGAAGCAGGGTAGTGAGCTACTATTGGGAATAGGAGTGGCATTGTAATGATTGTTATTAAGTAAAATTTTTGTGATTACAGGAAAGTGGTAGCTGCCTAAGGGATCGTCATGTACTGACCAGTCACACTCTAGAGCCAATGAAGGTGATACTATGGTTAAGTCAAGAGCATTCTGTCTCCATATGTGCGAACCAACAGTGGTCATACTTCCGTCATTAAGTATAACCAAATTATTGTTATTGATAGACTCTAGAATGTCTTTGCCTCGACAATTAGAAGTAGAACAGCCCCAGGCTGAGTTTAGGCCATTAAAATCTCCTGCTAGGAAGATTGGTTCTGGTAAACTTTTAATTAACCTGTCTAGTTTAGATTTAGAAAAAGCAGGATTGCAATTAGTTGGACTGTAAAAGCTTATGATAGTAAGTTCTTTGTTGCTAGAGTATTTTATACGAACAACAACATTTTGAATGGAGTCATCATAAAAAGTATCAATTTTAGAATAAGAAATAGAGCTATGTATTAATATGGCTACGCCATTGTGGGTGTTTCCTGAATCAAGACGAATTACATTGTAATGACGTATCTTAAATTTTTGACAAGGCTTTAACCAAGTCTCACAAATTAACGCAATGTGAATATTTTTGTCCAAAAGGAAATAATTAAAAATATGTTGATTGTGTAGAATACTCTGAGCATTCCATTGCACAATATTTAAAGTATCCATAAAGTACAAATTATTTATTAGTAACCTTTTTTAATGTATCTTGCAGGACATTTTTAATATTTTGGGAAGAGATAGGTATTTCATTATTTTTGTTTAGTGTTATAAGTTTTACTAAAGCTTCTGTAATAGATTTGAGTATTATTTCGGAATTTAAAAGAGATAAGAACTGATCAGTTTTGTTTAATGATGGAAAGTGAGAGCTGTTTAAAACATCAACAAAGCTTTTTTTCTGAAATTTATCTCTGTTAAGCTGGATTTTTTCTTTTTTAACAGGGCATGCAGGGGATATGGCAATGTGATTGCCAGAGCAGTGACAGCAACTGGCTGCAGTATAAGGAGTCTGACAATCTTTAAAATTGTGACCTTCGCCACAAATGCTGCATCTTTGTGAATTTTTACAGAATTTTGCAATATGACCATATCTTAAACACTTTAGACACTGCTTTACTGGCGGGATGTACTGCCGTACTTCGAACCGCCAGCTGTTGAGGTCCACACTATCTGGTAAATTGGGACAGGAAAAGGTTATAGAAATTGTTTTTGTGGGGATTAATTTTATTTCTCCATTTTCTCTTACACGTCGCATAAATCTACGTATAGATATAATATTTTTCGTGCTAGTTAGAGCTGAATATATTTCTTTATTGGATAATTCTATAGGCACATGAGAAATTACCCCAGTGACCTCTGTAGCGGCAGCCGGAAGGGAAGCTTTAAGTTTGTACCCATCAAGATATTTTTTGTTGCCTAAGACCGCGTTAGCAAAAGCAGGTCTATCAAAGATAACTCCAACTTTACTTTTATTAATGCGTTTTAGTTGTTTCACGCCTTTATTATATTTTTTTATGCTATTAGCGAGTGTCATCATGTCTCTTGTTCCGATTGGCTTGTCAGCCTCTGTACTCTCCAGGAATACAATATAGTCAAAATTACCCCCGTTCTCAGGGTAGTGCCGCACGTAATCGGCTACCCGAAACGGGGCATACCTTTCGGCGTCTGTTAGCTCAACAGATTTTATGGACTCGGAGTCGGAGCTCAACGAGTCGTCCTCAGCGTTATCTTCCTCCTTCTTTTTCCTTTTCTTACTTCTCCCCATCTCTTGATTAATTTATAAGTATTTATTTATAAAAAACTCCAGTGAATGAATTATAAAATAAATAAAATATTTTTGAAAAAAAAAGACCGCCTTTTCACTTCAAAGTTCCCGCGCTTTTTTTCTTCTAGAAAATTAATCGACATTGACATATAAATTGACAATTGACATTTAAAAAAACGTTCTGCTATTTCATTAGGCGAATTATCATCCCCCTGGTTTCCTTGAAAACGCATTTCATTAAGTAAAAATTATCAAAAATCTTTAAAACAATCTTATTAAAGGAATTTTTGTATGACTATGAAAAGCTGGAATAAGAATAACATTAAATATAACGTGTTTTATTTTTATTTTTTATTTTTATTATAACCTATAGTAGATAAGTGGTAATTAATGACTGTGTTTGTTCAAAAACGAAAAAAAAACCGACTTCAATTACATTGGCCAGTAATACAATGTAGGCAAAAAATACTCAAGTATAACCTTATAGGTTTCCGATAGATGGCGTTATTAGAAAACGTTGTAACAAGTTTTAGAACGTGTTATCAAAAACGTAATGCGGCCATTCGTTCAGTAAATTTTACTTCCAATTTTTTTTTTCATACTGGGGGCCTTATATATAAATTGGATTATTAAGGAGTAAACCCCAATAGTTAAATTCTTACCTTACCACCACAAGGAATATTTGTTTTCACACTAATACTATTTCAATCACTTAATATAAATAGCGAATAATTCAAAGAGTAAACTCAATCAAATTTTACATAATTAACACAACCTAACGGTTAAAAAGTAGGGCTTTGTAACGATACCCATAACATCACCTCTTGGTTACCTCTGACGTGACTAATTATAGATGTTTTACCGACACCTCTAGCGCTGCTAAAAACATCCGATTTTTATTTTTGGGTGGTTAAGTATTACCTACCTAATAATAAAATAATGTCATAAAATAATTTTACCACCTAGCCTAGCATTAGTTTATCAAGTTAGTCTCGAAGCTGAGACAGTACTTCACTCCGGAACAGCTTCTAAATTTATATCAAGCGCAAGCTCGATCATGCATGGAGTACTGCTCTAATCTTTGGGATAACTCCGCCAAGTACCAGCTGGAGCTTCTTGAGTCAATTGAGAGACGAGCCAGGAGGCTCATCGGTGATGATGCACCGGTCCCCGCAAAGCTGTAAAGCTTGCATCATCGGCGTAGGGTGGCCGGCCTGTCGGTTTTTTATCGGATACACTTCGGAGAGTGTGCGCAAGAACCCCATGACCTGATTCCCCCCCCCCCCCATCATCGTACAACCAGACGCTCTACGTTACGCCACCCTCATATAGTTGACATTCCCCCTATAGGCACTAAGCGATTTGCTAGTACATTCTTGATCCGTACGGCCAAAGAATGGAACTCTCTACCAACGTCTGTGCTTCCGGATAACTATACCCTGGGGATCTTTAAGTCGCGAGTGAATAGAGTTGAAATTTAGGCGTCATTTTTGACCGAAATTTAGCTTGGAATTCACAAGTAAAGGAACTAAGCCGTAAGATGTTTTGTGCGATCAGTTCTTTGCACAGGTTACGAAATATTTTACCTATCCCCACAAAGATTGTGTTAGCGAAAACGATCCTTCTACCTATTCTTGATTATGCCGACACCTGCTATCTTGACCTAAGGGAAGACCAACTTAATAAACTCGAGCGTATTCAAAATCTCTCTATTCGGTTTATTTTTGGGTTAAGGAAATATGACCACATCTCTGATTTTCGAAAGCAACTCGGGTGGCTCGCAATTTGGTTCCGCCGAAATACTCACTCTCTATCGCTTCTCTACTGTTCACTGTTCAATCCGAAGACGCCTGGCTACTTAAAAAAACGCTTTGAATTATTATCGAATTCTCACGATCGGTCTCTCCGCTCTGATAGTAACCTCCTTCTTAAAATTCCATCTCATTCTTCTTCTTTTTACTCTAACTCATTCTCTATCCAAGCGGCCCGACTATGGAATTCTTTACCCGTAAGTATACGGCGTGCACAATCATTAGAGTCATTTATGAGCCATTTGAAAGACGATTACTTAAAGTTGCTATAATATCGTTACTGATTTAGTGCTATATTTCTCTTGTACTCTGTCGTTTATATTTATAATATCTATTAGTTATTTATATTGTATGTATGTATGTATGAATCTATGTATGTATGTATGTATGTTTATGTATGTACTCTTATATGTAGTTTCATGCATGTAATTATATCTATTTAAGTGTATGTATAGTTATATAATTATATGTGTTTACATATATTATTTTAAAGTACACCTCTATGTGGCTTCATTCTTATTCATGTCCTTTTTCTAAAGGTTGTCTGGAAGAGATCGCTCTTTAGCGATAAGACCGCCTTTTGTACATTCCTTTTTTTTGTTATTATTATACTGAATGTCACTCCGCCCGCCCAATACATAATAGATACATACATTATAATAACTACTTATATAAATAATATAGTAAATTTACTTATACTTACATATATAAATATAAGCGGGTGGAGGAATACGCCCCGGCAGGGAGATCAAACGGCCGGGGATTAGGGCTGTAGGCTAAGAAACCGGCGGACAATCCTAGCCGAGTCAAGTAACACCGCCTTCTGCATCCTGGCTGCGAGCGAACCGTCCCGGATCCCCAGTTGCCTCAGATGGTGAGCGAGGCTAACCGGGATCAAACCGTTGGCAGATATTACGATAGGGATTATTTCAGCAGACCCCACACCCCACATGTCGACAATCTCGTGCGCCAGATCCAGATATTTACGTTTTTTCTCAGTCTCGGCTTTCACGAGGTTCTCGTCATGCGGGACGGTGATGTCCACTAAAAATACCCTCGACCGTGCCCTGTCCATCACCACGATATCAGGCTTGTTCGCCAGTATCGTCCTGTCTGTGGCGATAGGCAGGTCCCAGTAGAGCCGGACTCCGTCGCGTTCGAGTACTGGCACCGGTGAGTATTGGTAATACGGCATCCTCTGTTCCAGGAGACCGTACATAAGAGCAAGCTCTTGGTGGAGAATCTTGGCCACTTGGTTGTGTCTGTGCAAGTACTCAGTATTAGCAAGCACGGAACAACCCGAAAGCACATGCCTGAGTGACTCACCGGGATGACGACAGGCTCGACAGAAGTCGGGAGTGCCATCCTTCAGGACGTGCTTTCGGTAGTTGTTCGTCTTGACCACCTGATCTTGTATTGCACAGACAAAACCTTCGGTTTCCCCAAAGAGGTCGCCGAATCGCAGCCACTGCACGGAAGCCTTACTGTCCACGTGTGGTGCGTGAAGCGCCTTGTAGAACCGTCCATGCAGTTCCTTCTCCATCCATACGGTCTCACGGTCAGAGGTGCTCAGTACGACCGGTTTCTGCCAGTTCTCTTTGGCCAAGGCTAGGGGGGTTAGTCCTTTGTCACACATTGAAACGTCACCATGCAAAGCGCTGTCCCGTCTCGTTTCAAAGTAGGCCCTGAGGCTGCACACCTCGCGGTTATGCATAGTCTTAGCGCTTAACATGCCTCGACCACCACACTTCCGCGAGATGTACAGTCTCATGACCGACGACTTAGGGTGGTGCATGCGATGGTGCGTCATAGTTGTGTGGACTCTTCTGTCCAGGGCGTCAAGTTCGGTCTGAGTCCATCTGAGTATGCCAAAGGTGTACAAGAGAGTGGGCATGACCCAAGCGTTATAGGCTCGGACCTTGTTGGCTCCAGACAAGTAGCTCCGAAGAACTTTTGTCAGCCGTCCAAAAAAGATTTCACAAACTGCCTGTTTCATGTCCACTTCCTTCACCCCTATGCATTGTGACATACCCAGATACCGGTAAGATTCAGCTTCGGAAAGGGTCTTGAATGATGTTAATTCGAGACTAAGCTGCGACGATTGAGTCACCTGACCCCTGTCCACATGCACGACCGCACACTTATCTACTCCAAGCTGCATCCTGATGGAACTGCTGAACTCCGTAGTGATTTTCAGCAGTTCCTGCAGGCGTGCAGCGTTAGGTGCCAGCAATTTGAGGTCGTCCATGTAGAGAAGGTGGGAGACTTTAGTACCTCCTCTCCGAAACTGAAAGCCTGTCCCCGAACGCTCCAGCAGGGTGCTTAGAGGGTTCAAGGACAAGCAGAACCATAGTGGACTCAGGCAATCACCCTGGAAAATACCCCTCCGTATCCTGATTGGGTCATCCGCACCCGTCAGTCGCTCGCCCTGGAGAGATAGGATCGTGCTCCATTGCCCCATACATACTCCGAGGAAGTCTCGAACTGCCTGGTCAACCTTGTACAGCTCGAGGACCCTCAGGAGCCATGAATGAGGTACCGAGTCGAAAGCCTTTTTGTAGTCGATCCAGGCGGCCGAAAAGTTCCGACGGTTGCGTCTGACAAGCTGGCCCGCCACAGAGTCGATGAGAAGGAGCTCCTTTGTACCGCGACCGCCTCCACGACATCCGTTCTGAGCTGCAGACAAGATATTAAACTCACCAATATGTCGTGAGATCTTACAGCTCAGAACGGACGTCAGTGTCTTGTAGATGGAGGTCAGACACGTTATGGGGCGGTAGTTGGTGGGATCTGCGGTGTTGGTGGACTTAGGAGCTAAGTGAGTGATCCCGGTAGTGAAAAGGTTCGGGAGTGTCTTCCGATCTATTGCCTCTTGGTATTGTCGAGCCAAGGTCGCATGGCAGACCGAGAGCCCTTTCAGCCAGTAGTGATGCAGACCGTCGGCCCCCGGACTTTTCCAGTTCGGAGCCCGCCGGACCGCACCACTGACGTCCTCCGTAGAGATGGCGATTGGGTTCATCGGTTCGATTTTAGCACATGCGTCCTGAACCGCCGCAATCCAAGGGCCCTCCTCGTGCTCCACCTCCCCTGACCATATGTTGCGCCAGAAGGCGACGAGGTCAACCGTACTCGGTTTTAGGGAAGCAGAGCTCGATATCGGGTTCTCCAGCTTTCTATAGAACCTTTTCTGATCACTCACGAAGAGGCGATTTTCTCGAAAGCGCTCAACTCTCTCAGAGTACCTGCGAATGCGCTTTCCCCATGCCGCGATTCTCTGCTTCAGGCCGTCGATGCGCTCCGTTAGTTTATCGGCTATGTCAGGCTGATCGAGGCTGATGCCTAGCCCGTTGAAGGCCATTCTAACAGAGCGCACAATCCTTGGCCTTGTGTTGCCCGACCTGAAAGCTAGCAGCCTACCAATGAGGGCCCTGGCCAGGTTGATACGGCGTTCTATTCTCCTCTTCCAGGCTGGTACGTCGCTATTCTTATGAGTAGCGCGTCCAGACTCCTGAGTCTTGGCTCCGACAAGGCGGTGCACCGCTAGACCGGCGCCGAAGAGAATAGAACCCGTATCCTCCAAGCTGAGGCTGCCTTCCAAATAGGGCGGCAACAGTCTGTTGGCTGCCTCAATGGCATTCCGCGTCGCGGCATTGAGGGGGAGGCGAGAGAGTCGCGGTCTCATTTCCAGAGGAGCACCTCGAGTCTCGGAAATCGCCTCTTGCAAGATCCCTCTCATCTGTTCTACTTTTTGGGCGACTGCTCCCTCAGTGATCACCTCCACAGGCGCTTCGCTACGAACGCCTTCTTGTTGCGTTGACACTTCGTTGCGCACCGTGGACACGGGTTCGACTTCAGGAGCAGCCTCACGTCGAAATCGTTCGAGCTCGGCGGCGTCAAATATGCCCTTTCGTTGGATGTACCGAGCTCGATCTGCCAGGTTCTGTTCCGTAACAGTTAGCGTAGGCTCAAGCAGTAGGAACTCGCGGTGCATTACTGCCCGGTAGCCAGTCCGCCCGGTTTCACGTCCTACAGCCCTATAGTACGCACGCATGACACTCTCGTTCATTTTCGGTGTCCATCTCATGCGACGTACTCCACCAGCGGCGGGCAACGAATGCTGAGTCCCTTGGGACTCTGTCGTCGCCAAGCCAACTGGCGGGGATGGTGGATAACCCAACCGGTCAGGTGGTGGTGCCGGTCGGCGGGGTTGGCTGGCGGCCCGCATGCTGCCACGTCCAGCGCCAGCTCCAGACGCGCCCTGGCGTCCCCCAGGCAGCGGCCCTATGCGCCTTTGTAAATCATCCTCCATCATAGTATTTTTTTGAGTGCTAATATACTCACTTGGAGAGGCACTCACGCTCTCCAAGGAGGCTGCGCGGGTGTTATGCAGCTTTTGTTGCCCTTAGTCGCCTTCTACGACACCCTAGGCCTGTTCATTAGTAGGAAGGGGTGGTCCTATTCTACTCTGCCGGGAACCACACGGCATTTATTATTATTATTATTATTATTATTATTATTTCTCGCTTGTTTCTTTTTCTTTTTCTTATAAGTTATTTGTATTGTTTTTGGTTGTACACTAAAGTATATTTGTATTGTATTGTATTGTACTTCTAGGTAGGTGTGCTCCATCTTAGACCGCATTTTCACTTATCATCAGGGGAAATAGTGGTTAAACGCAAACTTATCATTGTATAAAAAAACCATCACTTCACTTCAGCCTATCACAATCCACTGCTAGACATAAGCCTCCCCAAGTTCGCCCCAAAAATGGCGCAAACTCGTGTGTTTTCCCCATAGTCACCACGCTGGGTAAGCGAGTTGTTGACCGCAGGGTTGACTTTATCACACCGAAGACGCTACTGCTCGTCTTCGGCCTGTGTATTTGAAAGCCAGCAGTTGGATAGTTATCCCGCCATCGATCTGCTTTTATTATAAAGTTCCAAGGTAGTAGTGGAACTGTGTTATCTCTTAGTCGCCTCTTACGACACCCACGGGAAGAGCCACCCTTGGCTATATTCTTTAGTGCTGTAACCACACTGCAGTAGTTTACCATAATACCATAAATATACCTACAACGGCTGCATTCATTTCCTCTTGCAACTTCTAAAGTATTTTCCCTGTGCTACTATTTTGTTGTAATACTAACTTCTTGGAACGAAGTCCCTTACGGCAGATTTGGCTGGGCGACCGAACTGAAGAAAATGTGATACTAAAACCGTAAGAAAAATATATAACGGAAGTGATATAATATCAGTCCCACGACTGTATAATATGACGTTTGTAAAACTAAAATATTACTAATAAACTTTTTTTAAATTATTTAAAAAAATAAAGACTAAGAAAGAATGTTTTTTTTATTTCACTTAATAGTTTGATTTATTATTATTATTATTTTCTTTCATTTATTTTATTTTACGGTATTTCTTATTTTCTAAAATACTAAATTTCCTAAATACTTTTATGTACTTATGTAATTAAAAACCAATCAACAAAATAAAAAATAAAAATCAAGAACTAGAAAATATATATAAAATTCAATGCAATCATTTATAGGAGAATGAACAGTTGAAGAGAAAATGGGCATCTTAGAATACTAACACAGACATAATTCCTCTTATTAGGAACTTCAAAGATAATTCCAATAATATTTTGTTATCATAGTGCAAATATGTGTCCCTCTTCTCGTAAATATATCATAATTATAGAAGTTTTAATTTAAAATAAATTATATATTTTTTTCCTTTTCTAGCACATGTGGACTTTCATTGAGTATTCTTCAAGTTATGCTTATTTTTTAGCGAGCGTCTATCAACAACCTATTTTTATGGTATTTGAACTATTTGACCTTTCTACGACTTTGTCCATATGACGTACGTTACAAAATTGTGAAAATCGGGTTAAAGTGTTGCTACATTAGAAGTAAGTGCCAGAAACAGGGAACTTTAAACATTTAAATAAATAGTTTTCATTTTTTAAGTAAAACTTCTTTACGCACGCTTGACTTGTGGAGTAAGCTGGTGAATGCGTGGCGAGAGCGTTACGAAAAGTGTGATTGGGCGTATGGAAGTTGGGAGGGAGATATAAGTTAAGTGAAGATAGAAAGTTTTATTTTAGTCGAGTGATCTAAAGCAAACGCGTTTTTTTTATTTATTTAATAAAAGGTTATACTAAAAAATCAATACTTTGGTTGGGTTAGAACTAACTTGCTATCAAGTATCATTTTATTTATTATATGAATAATTTTAGTTCCAAATATTATATAGGTACTAAATCCTAACATTTTAATACAAAATTTCTAAAGTGAAACTTTTTTGGAATCGTTGTGATTTAAAACTCCATGAAACGACAAAATGCCTAAAAAAAAGAAAGAAATACATAAATGTATAGGAAAGAATGATATAGAATTAACGTTTACGACGTTTTTACGAGACCGTATTCATCCTCGATAGAACAAATCGCAACAGCTTCCCTTGATGAACACCAGTTGCACGCACGAAAAAGTGTCACGTTTCACCTGAGCCCGAGAGTGCAAGCGAGAGCGCGGAATAAGCGATAGAGAGGCACGATCAGCCTAAGCATTGGCTTGTGACACATTTATCTCTCTTCTCGCGTAACGTCAGAGCTGGCAGTTAGAAATAATTCAGTGATAATCTCCTCTCTTTAGTCGTTCACTCTTGACAGAGTGGTCGTGGTTGACGACGATTCATTGGCTAAAGCAGCCCCCGCTATACGTCTCCACTTGATGCGGTTTTCAGTGTCTCGAGAATTCTGGACTGTGGAGGTCTGTGTCGCAGCTTTGATGAGGTCTGTCTAACGCGTAGGTGATCGATCGCGTGACCGCTTGCCTGACCTGCCCTTGGACAACGAGTCGCTCTATGGATTGTTCGTTTCGATTCAGTGATAATAATTCAATTCAATTCATAAAAGTAGGCAATTTTTCATGAATATGTCCTTATGATGTTATGACGTAAAACTATCGTGAGCAAACAGACAACCAATTTTTTAGAAGTTTCACTCCTTCCGTGAGTGAATTTTCGAATATTAGTAGACTTTGTAATCGATGACGATTGTTTGTACTCACAATTACCTGTGCTCGAAAGACAGTGACAGTGACAGTGTATTTTATAGTCAAAATCTCCCTCTATAAACAAAATTTTCATCATCGTTGTCTGTCTGCCTGTCTGTTCACCATAAACTCAAAAACTACTGAATTAATTTACATGTAGTTTGAAAAAAAAATAGAGCGATTAAGTTGAACGGCTTAGTAGAATAAATTGTCAAAGTTTTATTTAAATTATAACCAATTTCTGAATAAACCAAGTCTCTTGGTAGCTTTTTTCAACAAAGCTGTCTAATTTACTTGAAATATAACAAAACGATATAGAGTTCAATTGGTCTAATTTTAAATTTTCAAAAAGTTTGTGTTGACGTAAATATTTTGTTTTATTTTTTACTGTTAATATTTTCATAAATATTATTTTATTTTATATTTATTGGTCAGTTTATTTATTATCGTAATGGCAATTCTACCATATGCTATTGGCAATATTTGTAGAATATTGCTATTATTTTATCAAATTGTACTCCTCATGTTTTAAAACAAGTAGAAGATTCAAATTGTCCGAGTTTTAGTATTCGTCTAGATCAGTTCATACAATATTGAGGTGATGGCTCAAGCTTTAAAAAAATTGTCAGTGCAAGCACTGAAGAATAATTATGCTGAAGCAATTACTACCGGCATATTAAGCAGAGCAAGCAGGTATTGTACCGGCATTGATTAATTTTTACGTAATATTTGTTCTTCAAGCCCTTGGCAATGATCTTATTAGTTTATCTAAAGACTTCTTCGCTTATCATGTTATTTATAAAATTCTTAACACCTTTTGCAGGAAAGTTATCGGATATTGTTTCAAATTATTGGATTATGAATCTTTTTGATACAAATGTATGTAATTTTATTAAAATAAAATTATATTTACCATATTACTTATTAGACCCGTTTTCTGCATCATTTACGACATATACACTTATAAATCCATTTTATTTTTGATCATGTATATCCTATGTTGTCATTTGCGTGATCACTCATACTATTTTGTTCATTACTCTTTGAAGCATAACTAAACAGAAATTTTACAGTTCAAATATATTGTGTAACAAATATATGCTATAAAATTTTTACAGAAACCCCTCATTAGTATCTGAGTTACATTGTGTGTTTTGTTTTGAAATTTAAAATGCATTATTTAATTTTGAATTACTATATATGTATGCTTTTTCGTAAATGAGTTGATTATTGTATTAGCACCTGGTGGAGTAATGTGCAGATGGGACCACCTGATGTCATCTTGGGTATCACAGAGGCTTACAAGAGAGACACAGACTCTAAAAAAGTGAATCTGGGCGTAGGAGCTTACAGAGATGACCAGGGAAAACCATTTATACTGCCATCAGTTAGAAAGGTTAGGACAACACTGTTTGTTAAAAAATAAACATTAATATCCTTATTTTCATAATTCCAACTTGAAATTTAATTTTTCAAGCTTCTAATAAGAAGAAATAAATATGTGTTAATCTCATTAGATCTTTTTATGAATCCAAGTTGTAAATGTAAATCCAAATGGTATTGTATTTTAGACACAAGAAGTGTGAAGTATTGAATAGATTTTTTGAGTAGAAGTAAATCATAAAATATTTCAGTATTTTTGAAAATTCCACCCTAAAAGTACAATGTTTGCATAAAAGTATATCTCCTAGCTTCAACATTTTAGAAGATAATTAAGGTTAAAATTGTTATTAAATTCTACTAAGTGTGTGTCACATAGTACATTTTACAACTTTACCTTGGAATATTTTTCTTAATTTAAGTTATTTAATATATGTGCTATATGCTCTGCTTCAGAATAGCTGTAAGGAGCTCTCACAATTTTTAGCCGTGGGTTCATATTATTAAATTTTGTAAAATAAATATACATACCTATATGAATGTAAGTGTATTTATTAGTTGTACAACATACCATTAAGATTTTCAGATTTAATTTACTATTTCTAACAGGCAGAAGAAATCATTTACAATAAAGGCCTGAACCACGAGTATGCCCCTATCGGAGGTGAAGCAGCCTATACGGATGCTGTTGCTAAACTTGCATTTGGAGAAGACAGCCCGGTTCTCAAAAACAAGAGCAACTGCACTGTTCAGGTAATTTTTAAACAAACATTTTCGTGCCGAAATTATTTCAATTCCTTGGCTGTTGTTTTTGTCACTAAATTAAACCTTGCTTACTCATTGTTATTGGAAACTACGGAAATATATATTAGTTTTAGTACTTAGCATCAATATTGTGTAAATTAAGTAAAATGACATTTCTTCCTCTGTCTGTCTTTATAATCGACACCTATAAGGAATACTCTAACATGTTTTAATATTGGTACGCAAAGGAGTTTCTAAAGAAAAAAAAAAATAGCAGGTAAAGAAGCTTAAAGTAGTGGTTGTGGAATCATAATATTAAGGTTTTCACATAACTATAAAAAATACCTAAAAGTATATACACCAGTGAGGTTGTTAAAATATTAAAATAACATTTACTAAATGCCTTTTTACATGGCAATATAAAATTCCATATCAATTTTATTTGTTGTAGAGAATCTCCAAAATGGTTACGGTTAATCTGTAGTACAAGCTCATAACAAATTTTTAAACATTAGTTTAGGCAACTTAACCATCAGAATTGGGTTATGGCGTTACCTAAGTGTGGTACCATGATAAGGAAAGCAGGATCTGATGATGGGATCCCAGAGAAATCGAGGGAAACCCTCAAAAATCCACATAACTTTTTACTGGGTGTACCGATTTTGATGATTTTTAATTTAATCGAAAGCCGATGTTTATCATGTGGTCACATTTTAATTTCATCGAGATCTGATTACAACATATATTATTTACATTTGTTTACTTAACTATTTTTTCGTCTACCTACTTTGTATTACTTGTCCAGGCTATTGAAGTCGGTTTTTTTTTTCATTTGCCAGCAAACACAATTATTGTGTTTCTTACTTCGTAGCCTTTTATTAGGTGAACTGATATCCAAGATTTTTTTTTAATCAAAAGGTGTTGCTTGTCATGTGGTCCCATTCAAACTGAATCGAGATCTAACAAGTAATTTTGACTATTTTTTGTCTACCTATGTTGTATTAATGGTTGATGTCATTGAAGTAGGTTTTTTTTTTCATTTTTGAGCAAATATATTTCTTAACTAACATTTACTATAGGTTATAATAAAATAAATATACTGATGAGATCTGACGAGTACTTTTTGAGTTATCTCTAATAGTGCACCATAAGTCGTCATTAGTTAATTATAAAATTTACATTAATGACGTCAACCTTATCAAATATTGATTACTCCCATATCGTTTGTGATGAAATAATACGAAACTATGAAACTATACTTCTCAAGTTCAGATGACACTTACATGATATGAATAACTAACGATTGACTGACGAAGCAGCCCGACTGGGGTAGTACCTTGACCTTACAGAAGATCACAGCTAAATAATACTGTTTTCAAGCAGTATTGTGTTCCTGTTGGTGAGTAAGGTGACCAGAGCTCCTGGGGGGATTGGGGATTGGGTCAGCAACGCGCTTGCGATGCCTCTGGTGTTGCTGGCGTCTATAAGCTACGGTAATCTCTTACCATCAGGTGAGCCGTACGCTTGTTTGCCGACCTAGTGATATAAAAAAAAAAATAAATAAATAAATTTGAAAATTTACAATACTCTTTTTGTACATCAAAAATAGAAATAATATACAATAAAAAAGAAAGATTTTAACAATATATCATTTGGTACAAAGGATGGCCTTATCGCTAAAAAGTGATCTCTTCCAGCAGGCCTAGCATGCGCGCCACGACAAAATTTTGTCTACCCCTTTTCTCGTATTATCTCTCTATGTCTACAGTAGCTAACATGCGTGCACGCGATACTCTTCTCGTTACGTCAATAGAAGAGATAATCATTAAATTTTAGTGATCTGTGATATTTATCTCTACGGAAGCTAACATGACATCGTAATTTTGTCGAATTTTGTCGTTTTAGGAAGAGAAACCTCTCGTTTTCAATATTATCGACGAGAAAGACGATAAATAAAAAATAAATAAAACCGGGTGCCTATTTTTTGTATACCATGGCGTTTCCCTATTATAATTATATATAATTTCGGTATACGAAGAGCAGGAAATGAGAAAAGTCGAGTGAAGTGTGCCATATAATGACACAAAAAACGTATTTGCGCCTTGTTGCTTCTTATTCTAAATAATAATAATAATAATAATACTTTATTTCAGACCAAAGTATAAGTCCATATTGGGTTAGTACAACAAGACAAGACAACATTCAGAATAAAAAACAAAACAAAATTATATTAAAAAAATCAATAAGTAAAAATAAAATTAAATAGAATAAAAGTAAAATCTTAAATCAAAAAAAAAAAATTCAAAAATTCAAAAATTTTTAAAAATTAAAAAAAAAAATGCGTGACAGAATTACAATTATCTAATGTGCGACAAGATATAAAGCACAACACGAGCATATTGTTTTACATATATAATTAAATTCATTTACTTACGCCGTTTTATTTTCCATATTAGATTTTTTAAATTAGATATACACTTTTTATCTTAGCCAAAAGGCCGAGAACATTGTTAAATAAAACATGTGTCACTCGTTTGAAATTATACAAACTTTGGCTCATCCCGGTTTGGCACGATTGGTCAATAACCTTGTAAATTCAACTATACGACATAAGAAATAAGGATGATATTCAGTTGTGATTATGGTTGATAATGTTTCTCTACTCGACAAGGCGAAGTCTTCGGAAGAGAATTTTGCCTCTCGTAGTGCGCATGTTAGGGTAATCGAGAAAATACTCGATGTAGACATTATATCTCTCTCTCGTCAAGAGATATCTCGTTGTATGCATGCTAGGCCGGCAGGTATATATTAAATATTCAAATAAACATATACATACATATACACACACATATACACATACATATAAATACATTGATATATTCATGTGTTAGAACTTTGTTTTAAACATGTTTTGATTCATTATTTTGAAGAATAATATTTGGAAACCTAAGCCAAAATTTTCCATATTTTTCTTAATAATAAAATTAATCTATACAGGTGTCTCAAGATTAATTTCAGTATGTTTTTATAAGCTTAAAGTAAACCATTTTTTTACAGACGTTATCTGGTACTGGGGCTCTTCGTCTAGGTCTCGAATTTATCACGAAGCACTATGCTAAGAACAAGGAGATCTGGCTGTCCACACCAACTTGGGGCAACCATCCTCAGATCTGCAATACACTCAACCTTTCACACAAGAAGTACCGCTACTTCGACCCCAAGACGAATGGTTTCGACCTCAAGGGAGCCCTCGAAGATATCAGTGTGAGTATTATATCAGTGTAATCAGTTAAATAATAATGCATTTGTTGCACTAAAGGTTTGTAACACTAACAAAGAGGTTTCTTAATGTTTTTCAAGGAGTATTTGTGAAATTATAATGAAAATTAAAAAAAAAAAAAAACTAATAATAATTATACATAACCAATCATTAGAACAAGATTAAAATTTTAATATGAAGTGTATGCAATCTCTTTGTTTATTAGACTGCTTTAAAAAAACACGTGGAGGAGTTTTAATGTGATTTAGTGTGTTCAATTTAATTGACAAATTAACTACACAATTGTATAAATAAGCAGCACTTAAATTTGAATTTCGTAGTGAGATAACTAGTATCAATTAATATTAAATTCAATTAATATAATAATACACAAGTTTTAATAACAACATACTTAAATAGATGCATAAAATGTTACAAGAATTCAATTAGTTTAAAAGTTGCATTCAATTTTTCGTCTAGAACTCTAGTTTGTATTTATTAATTAAATTATAGTAATTTATTCATTTAAATAAGAATGGTGTCCGCAAATTGATTTATTTTATATATAAAGTGTTCGATTTTTAACTGCGTTCCTTCGAATGGGGGACCCTTTTTTTAAATTTTGCTTTGTCCCAATATACGAACTAATCTGGCAACGTTCTACTGTATAACCGTCCTATACTATTTTTCTTAGCCCTAAAAAATGTGGATAAGGTTAAGTATTAATAACTGCCCCATAAGAATAAAGAACCGCATATGGAAACGATTTATTTTTCTCGTAGAATGTTTTCCGTTTTAAATTATAGCTGCACTCACGCGCTTACGAAAGGTATCAAGCGGAACGAATGTATCAAAATAGCTCGTCTATTAAACGACTTCTTAATGTAGTTAGGAGTCGAACAACCCTGTATGTATGTTTAGCACTATTTTCGCTAAAGATAAATGGGTTATATGATTATTACTAATTAAGTATTAAACAAAAATTAAGTTCAGACACTAAACTTGATAATATCAATTAAAATAATAAAATTAATTGACGTAAATATAAATGGTATGTTTTAAACATAGGTATGTTATGTATATAATAACTAGTTGATACGGCAATAGATAAAATATGTTATCCTCAAGTCAATTTTTATCCTGCCTCTCTTATGTTGATAATAATCATGTAGCCACTGCATGTACACGAGCGGTACGCGTGATAATGGGTAACAGGGTGTGTTGATAAGGTAGACAAGTTAATGCTTGCTTTAGGTAACAGCTGATATAGTTACTTTTTAGGGTTCCGTGCCTCATAAGGAACAAAAGTCTAAGACCATCACAGTTTTAGGCTTTTGTCACATAGTCAATAATCTCTAAAATAATCTAACACTTTTTAATCGTAATAAAGACAAACGTTAGCCAAAATATATTTTATTGGAACTTTCTGTTTACTAAAAATTAAACCATAATTTTGAATGACTACGTGAAAACTCGAGGGGAGGGGAAGGGGCTTAGCAAATACTACGTGCCCCTCCACAAGCACCTGCGGGGTTATCCATTAATAACCGGACACCTGTATATATATCGTTTTTATCACCACATATTATAACACAAGTCTTCCGCCGCGTCTGACTGTCTATTTATCTGTTCGCAATTAATTGAAAAATCATTGAATTTACTTTATTGCGGTTTTATCTAATAAACAGGTTAATTCATAAGGTATTTTTTTTTTGTGTAAATTGATCAAAATATAATGAACATAGAAATGTTCGCGAAAACAAGTACATGCTCAGAAATTACATCAATGATGGAGACTCGCTTGATAGAATGAAATGGTATGAGACCGCGCCGTACCCTCGCTATAACTTCGTACATATCATACATATACAAGCTGGATGCGTCGTTAGTTACAAAATATATGTGATTTTTTTTTTCTTACAGAAAATTCCCGAGGGTTCTATTATTTTATTGCACGCATGCGCTCACAACCCAACTGGTGTAGATCCGAAACCAGAAGAATGGAAACAACTCTCTCAGGTAAATAATATACTTTAAGTACTTTTAAATTCGAAGAAAAAGTGTCATAGTAACTTAACGGAATTTACTAGATATACACGAATTTTTGGTTTAAATATAATCTATATTCGCGATTTTGAGTATGTATGGTCTAGAGGACTTTTTAAGTGTATTTTAATTTTATCTCGGGATGACACTGCAAATAATTATGTTTATTCATGTGTTTTCTGGTGCAGCATAGCGGATTATTCAAAATCTCACTCCATTAATTTAAAGTTCTTTGCTCAGATGTGGACTTTTTATAAACTTTTCCAATACAGTAGGTACTTTCCATTTACAGTTGTTATAAAAAAAAAGTGTATTAAATTTTTTATTAACTTTTGTTCTTCTAAAACATGGACTATATCTATACTAATATTACAAACTCGAAGAGTTTGTTTCTTTGTTTAAACACGCTAATCTCAGATGTTCGAATTGAAAAATTGCTTTTGTAATGGGTAGTCCTTATGCCGAGGAAGCCTCTATAAAATTTTTGTACATTTTTTTCTTTAAAATAATGTTAGTGAAACCGCGGTGCAGAGAGCTAGTAATATATAATATAGAAATTGCTATATTAAAATGTGTATAAAACCATTAATCGACAGGTGATCAAAGACAAGAAACTGTTCCCTTTCTTCGACATGGCGTACCAAGGGTTCGCAACCGGCAGTGTAGACAACGACGCCTTCGCTGTGCGACTATTTGTACAGGAGGGGCACCAGGTCATGCTGGCTCAGAGCTTCGCTAAGAATATGGGTATGGAGGAAATTGTAACATTTTTTACTTATGTTCAAAATTGTTTTCGTATTGATTTTTGCAGTTTTGTTACGAGTTTATCAGATTACAACACACACTACACCACACTACACACATTTATAATAAAATAAAAATTATGTATAACTATATCAATCATCATCATCAATACATAATAGTAATAAAGTTTTTATTTTGCTCAATTTAATAGTTTACATTATCAAGAAGCCCTGCGACCCGTGCAAGCTAAAAAAAGCTGTGTTACAGGCCACAGTGTCTTCCCCAAAAATTAGTTTATTGTTACATAATCAGACTTTGTGTTCAGATAGCGAAAACATAAATAATACTAGTCTGTATACAAAGATGACAACACAATAATAAAACAATGATTATAAATACAAAATTTGAAAAAAAAAAAAAAATAGCTTGACAATTATTAAAGTTTGGAAATATTTACCATCAAGACATATTTGTTTTTAAAAATAAGTTTAATATAAAATACATAAATATAATAAAAATGTACCGGATCGCTGTCTGTACATAGAATATATATGAGAAAAAATATTATTGGGACCTTTAGCAACTCAAATAACACCCAAAACAATGATTGTTAGAATTTTTGTCTGTTTGTCTGTGCGTTTGTGCACGCTAATCTCAAAAACGGCTTATCCGATTTAGATGTGGTTTTCAGTAATATATAATGGTAAGCTTCACTTAAAATTTTGTGTTTGTCTCGCTTTTGTGCCTGTTTCTTCTGGTGTCCCTCAGGGCTTGAATCTTGGTCCTATACTTTTTAATATTTTAATAAATGACATTCAAAAACTTTTCGAGTGTTAAGATATACTTCTTTATGCTGATGACATGAAGATTTTAGATGTTTATCTAAAAACTCTGACTGCATACTACTTATACTTATACTTATAATATTTATATATGTACTTATAATACTGCATATACATCACTACATAGTATAAAACATTCGCTTTCTCTGTCCCTATGTATGCTTAAATCTTTAAAACTACGCAACTGGGTTTGATGCGTTTTTCTTTTATAGATAGAGTGATTGAAGAGGAATGTTTATATGTATGCATAATAACATCCATTAAATAGTGGAGAAATATTTTTATTTTTAGGTTTCTAATGTGATGTCGTAAATAATTACATTTTTTCCGCTTACATTGCAAACGCAGCCTGAACCCTACGAGATTTATCAAAATAATGTACTAAGTATTGTACACATTGAAAAGGTCTACAGAAAACTCCGCTATGGTATATGTCTATCTCTTATGGATATCCCACAATAACATTTTTGTCATTTACTTTTTACGACAAATAATGGCTAATTTTCAAAGCGATTTTAACCAATACAGCATTAATCCTTATCTAATTAAATACCTTAAATACATTGTTGATTTAATATAGATCTATATGGCCCTTTACAGTATATGATTTATTAAATGAATATTTTCGAAGATATTACAGATTTAAAAATTGCGGTACGTAGCTTTTGCGGCGGTTCCGGCCGGCTCTTACTCTAGTTAACGCGTGTGGCCACGGGCAGTAATGAATAAATCAAAACTACTGGATCGATTTTAAGCATTTTTTCAGTGAATGACATAGGCTATAATTATATTTTATACCCGTACGAAGCCGGAGCGGGTCGCTAGTATAATATAAAATCGTTAATTAGAGACAGACCAAATATTTTTATTTATGGTACTTCGTTATTTTGCCGATTCCCCTTATCTGCTAAGCAATGTATCATTTGTCCCAAAATAAATACACGTAGTCAGTCCTTATTTTTTGTACATAAAGCTAAGACTAAATATACCCAAAACAATTTTAGAGCATGTAAAATGTACAACCCATGTTTTCATCACATGGATTTTGCTACTTATTCAGTGCAATCTTTAAGGGGTGAATTACGAAATACTTAAATTTGTAATTTATTATTAATTATTTACATAATTCAGAATTTTCTAGTTGGTTGGTTAGATTTTGTTTAAATTAATTTAATAATTGTAGTGTGTACGATTGATTTTTAATGTTGTATAAAACTTAATTTGTTATCTTTTAATTATTTAATTGATAAATTTTTATATAAATTTTTATTTTACCTAATTATTAAATCGACTACTGCTTGAATTATTTATATTTCTGTGTACAATTTATCGATTATTTCTTAATAATATGTGATTTTTAGCTCATTTATGAATTGTTTACTATTGGAAACTTTATTGGTTTATGTATTAACTGTTTTTTTTTTTAATTTGTTGTATTATTGTACTGGTTTTTTCTAAATAAAATAAAATGAAAAATACAAATAAACGCACGCGCACACACACGCACACGCACGCACGCACATGCACACGCACACGCACGCACGCACGCACTATAATTGTAATCATATTTCATGCATAAAGATATTATTACTATTAGATATTATTAATATGTAATAGTTTTGTAGTTGTAGTCGTGACACACTCTTTATAAATAATACATATAAAATATGTTTTGTGGTCGGTTAGTTGGTGGTGTGGTTGTGTAAAAGTGTAAATTTCCGCCATTTTTTTTTAATGTCACTAGGTCGGCAAACAAGCGTACGGCTCACCTGGTGGTAAGCGATTACCGTAGCTTATAGACGCCTGCAACACCAGAGGCATCGCAAGCGCGTTGCCGACCCAATCCCCAATCCCCCCAGGAGCTCTGGTCACCTTACTCACCAACAGGAACACAATACTGCTTGAAAACAGTATTATTTAGCTGTGATCTTCTGTAAGGTCGAGGTACTACCCCAGTCGGGCTGCTCCATATTGCAAGCGGGTTACAACATAGGTCGGTATGTGTGCGTGTGAGTAAGCCTCGGTTCCCGGCAGGCCTGTACGGCGAGCGCGCGGGCGCGCTGACGTTCCTGTGCGGCGACGAGCAGGCGGCGGCGCGCGTGCTGTCGCAGGTCAAGATCATGATCCGCACCATGTACTCCAACCCGCCGCTGTTCGGCGCCCGCCTGGTGCAGGAGATCCTCACCGACCCTCAGCTCAAGGCGCAGTGGTGAGTAATGCGGGCTTGCTAATTACTTGGAGCTTCTCAGTTTGATAGTCATTTGTGTTTGATACCTCGTAACTCTTTACTGGCTGTACCTATTTGAATTGCGTTTGCATTTGAAAGCTGGTGTTTGAGCGAGATCCGATGAGTAGTTTTTGAGATATTTCTGCTAATGCGTACTTTGAATATGCATTATTAGAATTTATTTAACTTTTTTTTTTGCTGAGGAATAAACACAATTATTTTAAATTGCATTTTTTGAGCTTTAACAGCTACTTACTTTTATTTATGCGGGACCATGTCTGAGAGCTCGAGTATAACCTGTCTCCTCTGTATGTCTCGAACGTGGGTACATCCCCATTGTTATGAATGTGGAGGTCCATTTCAGTGATAAATCCGTGGAGTTGTGCTCCTCGCTGGTCTTCGGAGCTGCTGCCCCACCAGTGACTCCAGGCGTTGACGTCACCGGCCACTATGTGATGGTGTGTGGGAAACTTCGCGGTAGCCGTTCTCACCTGTTTGAGATATGGTTCTATATCTTGGTCCCTTGGTTCGAAGTAGACGGACAGTATGCCAAGCTCGAGTCGGCCGGCCTTTACGAAGACGGCGGCCACGTTCTCGGTGACAATTTGGGGATCATGAATGACTTCCACGTTGTCACCGAACACGATAATCGCCGCCTTTACTGGTTTCTGGCGGCCCAGGGTGCACTGAATGATCTTCGTGCCTGGGTATTGTCTCATTTCGCCTGTTCTACCGGTATACGGTTCTTGTACTAGGGCGAAAGAGATCCCCTTTTTCTGGGCCACCTGAAGTAGTTCACTAGTTGCCAACTTTGAGCGCTGCAGGTTTGCTTGTATAAAGCGCATAGCGCATCCTGCACCGTCCGCCTCTTTGTTAGGGACCAAAACTTTGGCTCCCGGGTCGCCCTTAGCAATATTGCACCCGTGATCTCGCTATATTATCCCATTTTATTCGTTCTGGGCACTCCGCGCTGTATGCAGTGTGTCCCAGGTCATGACCAGATCTTTTGGCTCTGAGACAGTTTATACACTGGGGCAGGTCACTCTTCGCTTTCGAGGGGCAGTTCCCCCCCGTGTGTTCACCAGCGCAGTAATTGCAGGCGTCTTTGTCCTGTTTGCAGAGTGCTTTGGTATGTCCGAATCCAAGGCACCTCATGCACTGGATGAGGGGGGACTGATCCTCGACTGCGCATCTACCGAATCCTATATATATCTTGCCCCTGTCTATAAACTTTTTCCAGAGTACCGGGGAAAGCTCGATCACAGGGTGGCACTCGTGGGGGTTTCGGGCGCGCTTCCTAAACCGCACCTTCATTTTAAGTGCCTTCTCGTCTACTCCTTCGAGGATGTGGCCATTTTGGGCCTTGATGAGGTCTACTATCTCCTCGTTGGTGTAACTTGAAAGCACTCCCCGCACGCAAACCAGGGGGTCCTGGTTTGTGGGCTCCCGCACCGTCAAGTCTGCGTTCTTTTGGACTTGACCCCTTATTTTGACCATATCCTCTTTTGAGGCGCACCTCACTACAATTTTTTGGTCGCGAGCTTTCCGGACCCTTTCCATCCTTGCCCCGGACTTCGTTAGGTCCAGCGAGTCTTTGATTTTGTTTAGTACTTGCTCGCCAGTTTCCTGCGGGTTCCGGGACGAGATGATGAGAGTGTGGTTGGGTCTTTGCTCCGCACTCTCTTGTTTGGGTCGAGCTGCGACCTGGGCGTAGGTAGTCGGCGCCCGAGGAGCCAGTTTGGTGACGCCTTCTTTAATTGTATTGAGGGTCTCTTTGACTTCCCGAACCGCCATCTCTGTCTCCAGTGACGGTTTCTTTGGGGAGGTCGTGATCTTGTTCGAGTCCCTCAAGGTGCGCACCTCCGAGGACATGATCTCCACTTTTTCGTTAAGCGTTTCGAATAAAGGGGTCAGATCCAGTTCTGGGTGTGTTTGGGGATTGGATAGTTGAATGTTGGTAATTTTTGTTTGGTGTAAAATTTCTTCAATTTGGTTTTTCCACACCGTGTCCATATTTGATTGTGTGCGGCTTTCGTCGTCCAAAGCCAACGGAATGTTGTCTATTTTCGCAGTGAGAAGGGTTCTGGTCTCTGCTAAGTCACCCTTGAGCTTCTCTAGAAAGCTTGAGATCGAACCTATCTTTTTCCCCACCGCCTCTAGCGCCTCCTGAGACACGAAGTTGGTCTGTGGGGGCACTTCACTGCCGGCCTTGGCCAACGAAATTGCCCTCCAGATCTCATTTTGTTTCTCCTGGAGCTCCACTTGTATCTCCCGGAGTTCGCGTATCTGATGAAAGGGCTCAACCGTCTCGTAGCCCAGCCAGGAACGCACGGCTCGAGTCTCCCTTAATGACTCTGCAACGTCTGTCTGCACTGTTTGTATCCCCGAGAGGAGCGTCTTTTTCATTTCTGTGAGCTCCTTTGTGTGGGCTCTTTCAACCCTCACTAGCTCTTGGGCGTGACGGGCGCGCTCCTTCTCGAGGGCACATTTATGCCGATTTCGTGAGTCCGAGAGCGACAGGACCGTTTCATACAACCCCTGTAGGCTCTCGTAGACGGTGATCTTTAACTCCCGTTTCATTTTTTCGGCACTCTCCAGTGCTTCCTTTCCGCGTTGCAGAAGTTTGTTGGCCACACCCGTGACCATGTCCATCTCAACGCCTGTGCCTCTCCTTGGAGTGGTATATAGCAGGGAGGTTCTCCTGCTGCTCGCCGATGCGAGCGAGCCCTCCGGGGACGCCTCGCTGTCCTCCAAATCCGACATTGGAGGCTCAGATGCTGTATCGGTATGGACCATTACTATTTCGGCCACGTTTTTATATTGTTGCTGTGTCAGTTGGTCGCTTGATGTCGACGGCAACGGATCAGCAGATGCGCCTGTTACGGTAGCAAGCTTTTTTAAGACTCTTTTCCGGAGCGACACCGATGACTTTGAGGTCACCGATGACGCCTCGGTTGTTTTCTTGGTGTTTTGGGTTGAAGACATTTTTTTTTTTTTTTTTTTTTTTTTTTTTTCTACAACTTACTAACTACTATTTGTACTGTACTTAATACTACTTACAATTTAAGCTTAACAGTAATGTATACTAAGACTAATTTGGTCGGTCAGTTGGACTCACGTGGCGCAAGGTGTTACGTCGCCGATGTTGCAGTAGCACGAGGTCGCCGGTGTTGATGCTTCCCCGTGGAGTACCAAGCTCGATCTAGTGGTGACCGGTGGTGATGGTAGTTGGTGTGATGAATGTTAGTGTCCGCTCCTGAGGTTGTTAATCCGGGATTTCTGTTGGAGCCAAGTTTTCTCCGACTTTATTCGCGAGCTAATCCTCTTCAGAGCTGGTCCGAAGGTGGCCGGGCCGAGTCCTCGACAGATCGGTTGTCGTCGGTGGAGCGCCGGGTACGACAGACGCGTATCTATGCGGCGTACGTGATGTACGTGACGTACGTGCCTTCGTCTCTAAATAATGTTGTTACTAGGTCTTGACGGCGCCGGTCTGGCGGGCACGTGGATCCTATTCCTCTATAGAGAGGCTATATGTACCCACTCTGGATGATTATATACCTGGATCCAAGACCTATATAGAGACAACAAAGATGTCAAACGGCGGGCTTCTTTGGTGGCTCCGAACCGTCAATTTTTCAACTCCGTGCCTGCAGTTCTTCCGCTCTTTTCAGGGCTCTGAAGTTTTGATGGCAATATTTCGGGAACCAAGGACTCCACAGGCTTGCGAACACTTTTACTATTATGTTACAGCTTAAGCTGTTACGGTCACCACTTTTTTTACACGTGCGGCTCAAAAATCCTATTTTTAAGAATTTTTTTCACGGAGCCGATGTTGTTGATGCGAGTTTTAGACTTGTACCAAACAAGATATGTTGTAAGTTTAACGGTTTATTAACAAAACGATCCGTATTTTCAATATAGCCACCAGCCATTTATGTACATCATTATTTTAATTGAAACCCAGGTTGAAGGACGTGAAGCTAATGGCCGACCGCATCATCGACATGCGTACAAAGCTCCGCGCAGGTATAGAGGGCGCTGGCAACAAGCACAGCTGGGCGCACATCACTGATCAGATCGGCATGTTCTGCTACACCGGCCTCAAGCCCGACCAGGTAATCATATCTAATACTATTAAACGAGCAATTCTTGTATATATAATTTGAATCTCGGAAACGGCTCCAACTATTTTCATGAAATTTAGTAGGAATTCGGGGGCGATAAATCGATATAGTTATGGGTTCATTTTTAGAAAATGTCGTTTTATCCCTGTTTTTAGGCAATGAAAAAATGGCTACAATATCGTTAAATTTCGCAATCGTCAATAAAGTTGTAATAGCTCAGGTGAGAAATTAGCCGGTCGGAATCGACCGAGAAGACCACGGTTCAAATCTCAATGTCTCCAGATTGATTAATTTTTTCCTTTTTTTTTTCTAATTGCACTTATGGTTTTTTATTTAAAAAACCAGTTCATATTTTTTATTATTATGTCGGTAAAATCGGAAAGTATTATTCATATTTTATCAATATGTAATTCGTATTTAAATATGATTTCCAAAAAACACGATTTACTAAAAATACCTAGCTAAGCTTGGTCACCCAGGCACTGATAATATATTTGAAGTGAAATTCCTGTATGCAAGCTTGACGTGGGAGTGTGGGAGTGCTGGTAAATGCGTGACGAGAGCGTTCCGAAATCTTTTCTCTTACTCTCATAGCCAGTTACATTTCGTATATCTAAGACAGTGCAGGCCTGTTGTGCAGAGGTTTTACTTCAGTGTTTTAACACAACCTATAGTCACTTGCAACACCAGAAGCATCCCAAATCGCAAGCGCGTTGCCGACCCTATCCCTTATTACCTACCTTTGTTATCTTCAAAACACAAACATTTTCGATATACATTGAAATACACAATAGAAACTCTATTAAACCCTATATTTTTTTCAAACGTTTCCAAAGGAATAATAAATTTTGATATAAAATTTCAGGTGGAACGTTTGACCAAGGACTTCCACATTTACCTGACTAAAGATGGCCGTATCTCTGTAGCGGGAATTTCATCCAACAACGTCGATTATATCGCCGAGGCAATGCACAAGGTGACTTCGTAAACATATTGAATATTAATAAAATATACTGCCATAAGGATAAACAAAAGTATCGATTTATTAATGTGTAAGTAAAACTTTGTGCACAGCATTTATTTATTGCTACACGTATGTAATATGCTGTAGTAGTAATCATTTAAATTTTATACCCAGAGATTAATTCGAAGAATTGTTCGATTCAAAGTCAAAAACTTATTTATAGATCGTTTAATTATGTGATGTGTATCTGAATTTAAATATACTATTGTTTTCAATTTAAAGATTTTTATTTTAACCTTCTCGGAAAATTAAAGATATATAATTATATTATGTCAATTAACTGTTTATTTTGGATACAAGTAAATAAAATAAACTAAAAGACAAAACACAAATTCAAATAACACATTAATGATTTTAAAACAAAGTTTCGATCTATGCAAAATATTTACAGCCCACAAATAAATGTTACTCTACATTTAAAAAATGTATGCAAATTCGGTATTTTAAATTTTTTGTAACAAACAAATGTTATTTTTTTTTACATATAATTCATAAGTGAAGTCGGAGAGTTAGTTTCTAAAATTTAAAATCAAATAACAAATTAATTTTATGTTATTAAATATTAATAACCTGCATTCACATACAAAATGTACCTCTAATATCCTAATTAACTTAATTTACATCTAAAACACAATTTACACATCTAAAAATGTGTCTCGTTAAATTAATATATTATGATACAAATACCAAACACATCTTTTTTTTGACATTAGTCAATGATATTCTTATATAAACAACATACTTATGTACAATTTTTCACATAACCTTTAAATGTAATCATGGCACTATTTCTTTAAAATGTAACATCGATTATTCATTGAACTGTGTACCATTATCACATGCCAAATCAATTTTGTTAAAGTACAAATACAATTTTGGACATCAAAATTATTATGAAAAAAAAAAAAAATTTTTTTTTTTTTTTCATTAAATTAATTGTTACCATACAAATAGCGTACAAGTCACAGGGCTACTGTAAAGAAGTAATCTTATATAAAAATCATTATATTTGTTATATTTACAAGGCATATTCTGGACAGTAAATAGTTTTCTAAATATACAAAGCATTTAAGAATTTTAAATTTTGTCTAACACTTGTCTTTAGTATTTTCTTATTTTTATTTTTGAACACACATATTTATAGTTAACACAGTACAATTTTAATTGTATACGAATCTATCATTGATTGCAAAAATTTAAAACTAGAGCTCACAATAACTTTGTTTGTATGTAATGCTTCTTAAATCTACAGTTTTGATTTTACTGTAACCAGGGGCGGATCCAGCCCTCAAAAAAGATCACAGCCACCCGAAAAGTTGAAGAATAGTTCATGAACAATCATGACTTACATAGGACTATTGAATTTAAATATTTTCTTTTATCATGCATCTGCATCTTAGGTATGGAAATAATCGTTGTCAGACCTGATTTAGGGTTGTGGGTTGCCCCGAACCATTTTGATTTGCCGCATTTCACTTATTAAGAGAAGAAGGCATAAAAAAAAAATCGGCTGACCTTTTTTCTTTAGGCCAGCCGTTTCAAAATGTTTTTAAAAAAATTTTAGGGAAAAAGTTAAGGGAAAATACGTTTTGGCTGAAGGTTGTGGGCATGCCCACCGTGTCGTGTAATTCACTAAACAGAAGAAGTTTATATGTTTTGTGAGTAAGCTATATAGCGTGTAATTCAATTTATATCGAGTTAATTATTGAGTTTACGTAAGTAAAAAAAAAAAAAATACAAAACATGGTACAACTGTTATGGTATGATCATAATGTACATATAAACTAATTTGTAAATTTATTGTACATTACTAATTATATGACGGATAAAACGTTTGACGTATTTACGTCTGTCTTATAAAAATCGTACTTAAAATATAAGCTGCTCTGCTATTACCTTTTTGTATATATTAACGAGCTAAAGTAATTACTCTATTGATTCACATTGGAAGTTACAGATTACGTACTTAAAAATAAACTACTATTATCAATCTACAATAAAATTATAATAATGCACCATTCGTATTACAATAACAGACATTTAAACGATCTACATGAATTATCTAGGAGAGAACAATAAGCATCAGAAAAATTATAAGCAATAATTAGAAGAAATTTGTAGAATTGTCAAGTTGTCAAGAAATGTTTTTTTACGGAATATTAAATTTGTAGTTTGATTATATTATGCAAGCAGGCACAATAGGTACATGTGCCAGTTAATATTAATTATAAAAATATCATTTATATTATTTTCTGTAACACATTAAAAATTACATAGGTAGGCGACAAATTTAATTTAACTTTGGATTTACACAACCCTTTGCATCTCATTTAAATATGTATTTTATGGTATTTTTTACCATATTTCGTACCTATCGTTTACAATTTATTCTAAATACATTGAATTAGTATTGCTTCAATATTTATCACCAACACACCTTAACGATGTAATAAAATCAAACTTTAAATAAAATTATGAAACAACTATATTAATATATATTTGTGCGTTTATAATATTTTCATACCATTATTAATTATGTTATAAAACATATACTTGTTTTAAAACCAATCAAATTAATTTAAACATACAATAATTTGTATGGTAAGATAATGCAGTGTAGTAGGTTTTTACAGAATTATAATTCAAACAAATGTGTAACGCTCTGGCTTGCATTGGAACAACGCGAAGTTAAATGTTAATAGCGGCAAATTAGTGACGGAAATGTTTTATAATGGTCTAAGATCCGAACCTAAATCTATCTTCACCGAGTTGATAATAGAATGAAACATACTTTTATGTAATATAAAGCATAGCTAAGTGAGGATCTATTTACGTTCGGATCTTCTACGATAAGGACACATCCTACTCTCTTAAACAAGTATATATTTCAATAAATAATGTAAATATTTCCATGAATACATGAAATGTTTGAGTAAATAATAATAAGTATAAAATTAGTGTTTTATACGTCTAAGATATTCAAACATCGCCTAATAAACACAACAAATATTACAGTATCAATTAACAAATTATTAACCGCTTATTCCACTATATTATTAATTTGACTTATATACTTGAAACAGCTGTTGATATTGACTTTAAAATTAACTATTTGACAAAAATTTAGACTGTTAAAGAAATTACCGAAATTTATCCCTATTATTTTTTCTTATAATTGTGTTTGCTAGCAAACGAAAAAACCGACATCAATTACATCGAAAAGGAATACAACGTAAATAGACGAAAAAAATTAATAAACGCACTAGTCGTCACTACGATTTTAGAGGGTTTCCCTCGATTTCTCTGGGATTCCATCATCAGATCCTTATCATGGTAGCACACTTGGGATCTCCTTTCCAACAAAAAAGAATTATCAAAATCGGTTCATAAACGACGAAGTTATCCCCGAACATATATATATATATATATATATATATATATATATATATATACGGTCGAATTGAGCAACCTCCTTTTTTGAAGTCGGTTAAAAAATAGTGATGTCCTGATATGATCATTTGAGACGGAAGACAAACACGAAGTCCAAAGCCAATTTAAAACAACTACTAGTACTATGTATATTTAAAATCATTTAAATAAATTTGATTCCATCCAACGTTTAAAAAATTTTCAATTTTATTGGTTTCGGCCGTGAAGTTAGTGTCGCAGTCAATTAGTCAAATTATTCCCTCGAGTGGACGGCTACCTCTTTCATTAAACAACGATATCGAACACACAATTCAATAATACACTCTGTGACTATTACCTTACAAATTTAATTTTAAACGAAATTTACAATTGAAATTTTTACTAACTCAACCCCATGACGCCTTTTAGTTAGTTTATAGCGGTCGTCCGACAACCTATCAAAACAATCATAACTAAACCAAACACGTTTGGCCACATGGCCGGACATCACTGTAATATTACATAGCCTGTATGGAATTGCTTGTAATGTTATCGGCCACGTTGATGCAGGCCCAAATTGCAGTAATACATGGCCCATTCAGACGCCCCATTAGTAAAATAAATATAATTAATTTGGAGTAATAAGTATGTATTATATTGTTACTTATTGTTAGTGAGTTTTAGTTGTATTATATTTATTGAAACGAATTCATGCCCCCACAAACTGTTAGTTAATTTTCAAACTTTTTTTTGTTAATTCATACAAAAAAATTGTAGCCTTTAAAGTTAGACAGATAATTTAAAAAAGGCCATGTTAATATCTATATATATTTTATAAGATGATATAAATAAGCATCAACACAAAATTATTTGAATAAACAACTGAATTCTTCAAAAGTAATTTAACAGATGTTTCAAGTTATCTTGACACGGGAGTGTATTTAAACTTATTCTTGTGAAAATTCAATTTTTGGTTTGTGCGACGGTGACGCGGCTATCATCATTGTAACTATAATAACTCACTTCTGTCGGCAATAAGAAATTACCTTACATATATATGTAAAATAACTTTTTATTAAAAACACTCTTGGCAGTATAGGCATGGCTTGAGCGCTAGGCGACAGTGGTGATCGCTTATGCAAATCATACTGCGGTCGCAAATAGGAAATAGTTTCGTTCATTACAAAAATATATAAAAAGTAGGTATATGTTGAAGTGTCAGCATTCAATTGCCGTACCGCAAAACCGCGCGCAAAGATTACTTGAAACGTCTACTTTTTAAAGGCAATCTACAGTTGAGCAAGATGCAAGAATGCTTATTCCTGTGTCATCTTATTATGTCAAGTTGATAAATACATACAAGCCAAATTATACTCCGTAATAATATCTAAGAGGATGTTGAGAAATCTCAAGCAGTGAGTATTTTTAGTCTATTGTTTGTTTTCACACTACTAGTGCAACTTAAACTGTAAATATTTAAATACAATTCTACAAAAATTCTACTAGATTTTTTTAAACTTAGTTACTTTTAAATATATTGGGCAAGATTTATTGTTCAAGATAAGGTTAATTTTCTGAAAATGTTGATGAGTTTTAAAAAGTTTTCAATTTATAAATGACAAAATTCAATAACATTAGTTCTGGTGTATTTACAGTTTAAAAATTTTATTCTTTATAATTCAAAAAAATAATTTTACTGCCCCTTGAATTGAAATTTTAAATTCTCATTTCTTTGACAATATAGGTTATCGAAAATCATTAAATCCTTATAATTTTTAGCCTCTTTTATTAAAGACAACTTGTATAAAATAAATGAGTTTTATTCACAAATAATACACAATGTACAACTAAACTGTACTGTCAAAGTATCCGCAACCACAATGTCAAATCTGCACACACAATTTTCAATGCACACTAAGTGTCTCAGCTTGAACCAGCCTATTATTACATTTTAAAGAAATATTTAACCAATTCTCATTACACATATAAATTATTGCTCAATTTTATCTATAGGCAAACTTACACTTACAGTTTGTGAGTCTGTCGAGTTAGCCGAGTCTTCGGAAAGCAGGCGACTGAGTTGGGCGTCCAGTACATCGGTCTGGCGTGCTTCCCTCTTAGCCTCGGAAGGAAACTCATCATCTCCAGCCATCATGCCCTCGTCTAGATACGAAAACGAATCTAAATTAATCTCCGACGTGGTTATTGCCGTACTATAAATATCTATTCGTCTCTGCTGTGATTTTGCCTCCGCGACTTTTTCCGAAAGTTTTGCCCGGGCTTTTAACAGCGCCTCAGACTCGCACTTGTCGATTTTTATATCGTTATCCTGTATTTTACTCAAAAGTTTCGATTTAATCGCAAATGACGAATCGTTACTCGATGAACCGTCATCCTGGAGCTGACTAAGTAGCGTTCTCGTAGTTCGAGATAGCGCGCTCGGATTGCTATATTGTTCGATGTTATCACCTAAAAATTTAATTTAGTTAAATTAACCTAAAATATCAACAAGTTAAAAAATATATTAAAGACAAACATACCTGTCGGTGTATCAGTTTGCATTCTTTCTGTCTCTAAGTGTTGGGTTTTCGCTTTCCGACTATCTACCATGTATTCATTTTCACTATCGCTTGACATGCCGAGATCTAAGTGTAAAGAATTTAGTTTGTCGACGTCATCTTTACTTTTGCCAGGTGTAGGGTCTAATTCCATTTCCCACTCTGTAACACTCGTTGGATCTTTGACACCCTCAGATTCCTTAATAAAATCCGATTTTTCTTTCTCAATTTTGTCGATTATATTTAAGTTGGGTTGATCGAGCCTTTCCATTTCTTGAAGACTCGTTGTTGAATCTAAACTGCTTGTGTTACAAATTTCCGGAGTTATTTGATTTTCGAATAGAACTGGAGTTTCTTGAGTGATCTCTTGATCCATGCTTGATTGGTCTTTATCGGGAGTACATGGAGCATTAGAAGTCCGACCACCTAATATTTCAGACATAGTAGTTGTGCGTCCAGATTGCTCATTATTGAGTTCCAAAACGATAACATTTCCGGATTTGGATGGATCAATTTGATCCGATTTTGTTGTTTGTAATAATTTATTAACATTTTTTCCCATAATTATTTTAGAGACATCATTACCATTTTTAGTAAATGTGAGAGTTTTACCTAAAGTAGCTCCTTTCTGAACAACTATAACGTTGCCTTTAGTATTCATAGGTCTAATTATGGGATTCATTATTTTTGGAGTTGAAACCGGCGGCACTAAGCCTTTCACAGGAATAATATCTGCCATGTTAGCAGTTTTTATTGGTTCTACACCAACAATTTTTGCTTTTGAAGGAATAGCATTTACGACTGTCGGTTTAGACATAACAGTGATAGCAGGCGATTTCGTTATTTGCACATTTTGATGGGAACTAACAGAAACGAGTTTCATTGCAGTCGGGATTCCTTTAAAATGAAACAACGGAAGTTGTCCTTCTTTATTTGCTTTAGCAGGTACAACAACCATTTTTTGACCTGATTTTTGATTTAAAACAAAAGTTTTTGCAGATACTTTCAAATCTGTAGCTGGTATCCCTTTCGGAGTCAATGTTTCCACTGTTTTATTTGATATGCTATTTGGAATACTGTAAGTGGTATCTTTAATCGGTGTTGAAATCACTGACGATGTTACAATAACTTTTGAGCTAGGCAATCTATTTTCAATTGATGATTTCGAAACAACAATCATTTTTTCAGCCTGTTTGATGGGGGTCAGTGCTGTTCGCGGTTTCGGGAGTGTCCCAATAACTTTAGTAGTAACAACTTTACCACTTGTATTAATTGGTTTATGAGTAGAACTAGGTGATACGACCATTTGTCGATTTGATAGAATTTTAACTTCCTCGTTAGGCTTTTGTATTACCTTGAATTCTGACATTTGTACTTTTCTATCAGCAGCATTTTCACCACGCTTTTTTATTATAAGTTGACAGGGTTTGCTACTGACAGCTTGTTTGGTTACAGGGGTGGCTTGAGTTTGCAATGAGGCTTGACCGTCAGGTTGTGAACTGTCTGACACTGCCAACTCATGAGGTACAGTTGCAGGCTGGGTCAGAAGTTGCATTGTAGGCGAATCTGAGACCATACTTGGAGACGAAAGCACTTTTGGTTTTATTTCCTCTAAGTAATCTGGTTTTGTTTTATTTCCTAACAATGACTGAGCGTAACTGGCTTGAAATGAACTTGGCGGTCCTGAATAATCTGGTTGTGGTCCCGAATTGTACTGTCCTGTATGTTTGTTAGGTGACATTGTTTGTCCCTGAGTTTTCCTTTGTGCCTTCAGGGCGGCTGGTGTTCTAGAACCTTGTTTATGTGACCTATGTTTTAATGATGTTAAACGACCTGCGTGAGGTTGATTGGATTTACTTGTTGACACTTTGCTTACTTGGTTGTACGAGTGTTTAGAATGCCCTGACGATTTACCTGGAGCAGAAAATATGATTGAAAAATCTATAAATTTTGAGTGTTGTAAATGCATATAAAATTATATAATACTGACTTGCAGATGGTTGAGAATATCTTGAATATGCTTGTGATAAATTAAGGTGTTTCTGATTTTTGTTCACTTGTATATTTCTCATATTTTTTACTGGTGTGGATGTTTCATCTGGTAATGCACCCCCTTCAGGTACTTTTCGTTTACGACTTATAAGTTCAGTTTCCCAAATCTATAAGAAAAAAAAATTGAACAAATTATAGAAAAATAATATCACATCGTATATATAATATCATCGTAATTATATATATATATATATATATATAAGCTTACTTTGGGCGTACTGTCTTCCATGGCTATGGGTGGATATGATGATTCATCCATTTCATTTGATTCAGCAGTCTGTCCTTCAGAATCTGCTATTTCCTCTTCATTTGACTTAGGAGCTATTAGTTTTTCAGTCTCAATTCTATTTTTAATTTCTTTATTTTCCGCTGCAGCTGCCTCTGCAGCTTTATCTGCTATTTCTGTGTACATGGTCTGTGCAAAGCCTCGAGGCATTAGAGGTATTAGCCTTCGACCTTCGCTTATCCATCCTAATCCTGTGTTGGGACCAGCAACTCTGAAATCATGAAATATCTTATTAGTATAAGACTAGCTTATTGGTTAGGTTTTAGTTACCCTGCCTTCTGTTCTGGATATTGTCAGTTCGATTCCTGTCCTTAGTCTAATGTTTTTACTAATAGGTTCATTTATTTAAAAAAAAAAAATATATATATCAGTCAGCATTTACCTAAAACACGCGCATTAAGTTGCCTACCTTAGGAATAACCATGTCTGTATGTTAGACATATATATTTATTTATTATTATTACATTAAAAATTATATTACACATAATTGTGTATACTGCATGTTTAAAAAGATTGTCTTTTGTAAGAATATAATTATTTTCAATTTCATTTAAATTTATACTAATATTATAGAGCTGAAAAATTTGTTTGTTTGTTAGAATGCGTTAATCTAAGGAGCTACCAATCCAATTTGAAAAATTCTTTCAGTGCTAGATAGTCCATTTAACGAGGAAGGCTATAGTATGACAGAATTGTCCCCATTTCAAAGTTCCATGCGGACGAAGTCGCGCGCACAAGCTAGTTATTTATAAATAGCTAACAAAATAGTGAATATCTTACAAAAGGCAGGTTAAGTGTAAAATAATGTAATATAATATTAAAGATAATAATCACTTCAGCCTATTGCAATCTACTGCTGGACATAGGCCTCCTCAAATTCACGGCAGACATTACGGTTTTCACCAATCCTCTTCCAACTTACACCGCTAATCTTACGTAGATCGTCAGTCTAGCGGGCCGGAGGACATCTCACACTGCATTTATTATGACGCCGTCTCCACTCCAGGACATGGCTGCTCCAACGGTCATTGGTCCTGCGACACAGGTGACCAGTCCACTGCCACTTCAACTTGTTAATTTGTGGGTTATGTCGGTTACTTTCCTTCTCTCGCCGATAGTCTCATTTCTAATCCTATCTTTGAGAGAAACCCCAAGCATAGTCTGTTCCATTGCAAGTTGAGCGACTTTAAACTTGTGGACCACGCCCTTGGTCAGTGTCCATGTCTCGGGGCCATATGTCAATACAGGCAGGACTCATTGCTCGAAGATAATCTTAATATATATAAATCTCGTATCACAATGTTTGTCCGCGATGAACTCTTAAACTACTTAACCGATTTTAATCAAATTTGCACACCGTGTGCAGTTTGATCCAACTTGAAAGATAGGGTATATTTTGTTTTGATATATGTAATTATTATATTTAAGAAAAAAAATAAGGCGATACGAAGTTTGCCAGGTCAGCTAGTAATCATATACAATATTAAATAAATATTTCTTAATAATGAATAAAAATTTCTTTTTTTACTAACATAAATTTAACATATTTTATTTACATTATACAATTATAGTCCTGGATTAACATTCAAACTTTTGTTATTGGTAAATTTTTAATTTCTAAATAGTTAAAATATTTATTGCAGGAAACCATACATATTTTTTTTTATAGTATTTACAAATTATATATTTAAATTTAGGTATTACAATAAAAGCAGAATAGTTAGTAAATATATTCTTTGTAAATTATTCATTTATCTGTTGATTTGATTCAAAAGAAAAAAAAAATACAAGAATGGAAAGTATAAAAACCAAGATATTTTGTAAATAACTATGAACTGAAATAAACTAAATCAGTCTGTAGATTTCCCATGACTGGGACTACCGCCTCTCCAAACAGAGAAGAGTTAAATCGTTAAGATTTTTTCCCTTCATTTTAATTTTTGCAACAAAATTTATTAAATTTAAATTTTATTTTTTTTAGGAAATTCTCCAGTAACAATTTTCTTTTAAGATTTTATTTTTTTGTAGCCTAATAGTGTTAAAATTGTATATTATTATTAGACAGATAATATTCATTCAAAATTATAAAGAATATTTTTTAAATTATTTTTCTAATATATAAGTAAACTTTACAGGCTTTTTTAACCATAAAATAGTCATAATATATTAATATTTTATAGCTATAAATATTTCAAAATATTTGTACCAAGTATGTTGTATTTAAATTTATATTTATTATTTTAGAGGTTATCTGTCAAATAAATAATAAAAAAGATTGTAATATTTCAAATAAACAATAGTTTAAAATATCTCAACATGGTTTTGTATAGCTTATACTCAAATAAGAAAAGATCTATGAGGCCTAGAAATTATTAGAGTCAACATGAAGCAATATAAAGTAGTATAATTTTATATCTTAAATAATCCCATTGAAAGTGGCATTAACTTCTACACAAATGAAATTCAATGCCATTTCCATACATTTCAACTTCAAATGTATTCAGCCATCTTTGCCATTGTTGTGTGTAAATTTAAAATAAAGTTGTAGCATATATAACAAATTTTAAATTGAATCTTACTGTTCAGCAATGGTTGCTAAGAGTTCATCATTTGATACGCGACGCGCTTCGGCGCTATGTCGATCATTGCTTATGTGCAAAACGGCGCGTAGTTCCTCAAGCAACTTTTTTCTGTTGTCTTCCAATGCCCCCTGAGCCCTGAATACACTGATCATATTCGAGTAGGCTTCTAATTCTAGAAGTAAATGAACAAATGTTAAAAGAGATATGTAAAAGTAATAACAAAATGCACTGACCAGAGTCGAATCGCTGTAAGCGTTGTCTAAGAAAACCATAGGAGGGAAAACGAATGCTATTATAAAACTAAATATATACCGAGTCTTCTTAGCGTCCGACGACATTCGTCGCGGGTCATATTAAGCAGCACTGGCCACATGTTTAATCTTTTACATTAAACACTCATAAATAACTATGTATTTGTACGACTTTAACCATATTTTATTAAAATACTTTACTGGCAAATATCCATACTGTTTACTTCAAACTAGGGCTAACCGATTGTCCGATTCAAGTAAATACGAGACTGTACTCGATATATGTTATCCGTATAGTACTATTAAAATCGATTATTTGATAATGTATATGAAATTAATTGTTACTTAAAATATTTTGAAATTAAATAAAGGTTGTTTTATTAATTGTAGATTTTTTAAAAATAAAACGTATCAATTTAACAGCAGGTTCAATATAAAAAAAAAACTGTTAAGTGAGACGCATTCGAGACTTTCTTTATATTAAGATTTTTCAAATATAAATTATTTTAATTTTCCAACAAAGTGAATTAAATGATTATTTTATTCTCACAGTGAAATCATGAAATTAAATATTCATCTTCATCATAATCAAATAAATAATTAATGTTAGTCTACCAAAGATTTTTATTAAGTTCGGAAAATATAAGATGAAATGATATTTTAGTTAAATTTAAAAATTTTCAGTTTATATTTTTTAATTATATTAAAAAAATTTCATCGATTTATATATATTCGATAGTCGTATCGATTCTATCAACTGTGTGTATAAACCACTCGAAACGACAGTTCGTTAAATTTGACATTTTCAATTAGAGATGCAAGTTTGTAAAAACGGATTAGCTTTGATATTGTCTATGCATATATAAATAAAAAGACATGAACATTACATTTTTTTTGTGAAAATCAGTTTTCTACCTACGTAGCGATAAAAAATAATAATTTGATATTAGAGTTGTGGTTTTATTTAATACATATTAAAAAAAAAAACGATTGTGCTTTAGACCATACGACTGAAGTAAAACTCTCTATCTTCATTTATCTTATATCACCCTCTAAACTATTGTTCGCCTCATCTGATCACACTTTTCGTAACGCTATCGGCAAGTATTCACCGGATTACTACCCAAGATAAGCGTGCGTAAAAAGTTTTACTTCAAAAATACATTTCATTAGTTTTTTCATTTAGTTATTTTTTAGGTCGCAAATACAAAATAAATAAATTTAAAAACAAAAGTAGCCTAAGTTATTACTTATTATATCAGCTATTTGCCAGTGAAAGTTCCGTCCAAATTGGTCTAGCCGTTTCAGAGATTAGCCGGAACAAACAGACAGACGTTAAAACAGACAGACGACAAAAATGTTATTTTGATACTTATACCATGTACATATGGATTTAATAAAAAGCTGTTATTTTAATATTACAAACAAACACTCCAATTTTATTTATTTTTATAAATGTGTAATTATGGTTATGTACGACCAAGAAGCTTATATAAAACAGTGTACGACACATATATAATTTATTATAATCTGTAGTCTGTACTCAATGCTTTTGTTTTCTGAAAAGTCTGTGAATCCGTTGTTGTCACTGTCACTTTTTAAACGTATTTTTTGTTTTGAATTGAAATTGTTGCTTGTTGGTAATAACTATAGCAAAGTACAGTGAAACCTACCATGGACGTAGACGATATAGTAGATTACATAAAATCGTTAAAAAAAGGGTTTGATAAAGATTTATTTCAAAGTAAAATCGAAGAACTGGGATATATAGTAGATACCGCTGGTTTAAGCAATGATGACTTTAATGCTTTATTTAAACTTTGGTTGAACTTGAGTATACGTAAGTTTTTATTTATTTTATTATGTTATAGATTCATATATCATTATTGTTTGTTAAAATGATCGGTACTTGTTTTAGCGATAACAAAATGGTTTAGTCTCGGTACCACTATTGTGCCCCAGGAAATGGTGACACAAAGTACCGTTGAGTATGCTTTGAGATGGATCCTCGGAAACTATTATGATCAAAGTAATTTTTCGAGAATCGGTTTTCTATTGGACTGGATGACAGGTTTGTCTTTTTAGGCTAAGATCTAGATTAGGTAAAACCGAATTAGAAAAACCGAATTATGGGGTTTTTGGGTGTGGAGGGTGGAGGGTGTAGGGGAATCTATACAAGGTAACACTGTCACACCTCAAAACCCCATGGTTATGGAGATATCCATGGTTAAAGTTTTGAGGTTAGAAGAAGAATTTAAAGCTATTATAATACCTTTGAGCTCGTACTGTTTGCATTGTGTGACAAATCGACACTTTTAAACAAAATAACGCGTCAGACATAATATTCTAATAAAATTAGTAACATTGCGTGCTAGAATATAGGTTTAGAAAATCGAAATATACCCAAAACCGAATCGGAGCACCCCACTGTCCACGTGGTCTTGGTCTGTCCTACCCCTAGAGTGTTTTTTTTGTGCCGCGGAGGCGCGGAGGGAGGGCAGCCCTCGCCCGCCGTGCGAAAGCGCGCGAACGAATGCGTAGAGGAGCGGCTGAGGCTGGTTGCCTTCGGCGACCAGCCTCCGCTGTGGAACGGAGCATGAGTGAGCGTGCTTTCGCACGCAAGGGCGGAAGGGCTGCACTTCCCGTAGCGCCGGAGCCAAGCGTTCCTCTAACTTTCGAAATTCTTCTTCTAACCTCAAAACTTTAACCATGGATATCTCCATAACCATGGGGTTCCGAGGTGTGACAGTGGTACCGGGGGTAGCGTTCCCCACCCTCTCCCCCCCATCCCCCCACGGTCCCGAAATTCGGTTTTACCTAATCTAAAGCTTTACCGTCTTTTTATTTATTTTATTATTGTGAATTATTATTAAAAGCTAAGTTTGTGTAATGGATATAACATTTCGTTCTAGCCGCTATGGATTGTGACAGTGTGGATATGAAAGCCTTAGACATAGGCTATGAGTTGTTCTACTCAATGTTGACATTTGAAACACTTGTAAGTATTAACTTTTCACCATTACTGTTACTGATGTTTTGTATTTTACTGTTTTATATATTCTACTAGCTGACCTGGCGAACTTCGTATCACCTTATTTTTTTCTGAAATATAATAATAACATAATATATCAAAATAAAATATAGCCTATCTTTTAAGTTGGATCGAACTGCACATGGTGTGCGAATTTTATTATAATCGGTTAAGTGGTTTAGGAGTCCATTGAAGACAAACATTGTGACACGAGATTTATATATTATATATATTCTATATAATAAATACACCAACATAGATTTAGATGGTGATATATTGTACACTAATATTTAAATGTTTCGACTAACTTGACTTAATGTACTGTGGCCATTAGGTTAGACACACAGGGCTTCCACAGTGCAAGTGCATTTATCTGTTTCATTAGGTAATAAAAAAATTGAAAAATGCACAAGGGATGGCTTTTATACTAAAAGAGAGGTCTCTTCCAGGTAACATTAGATAAATTGCAGAAATAAACATACACCTTCACCCCTAGTGTACATGATCTATCTATATAAATAAAAATAAATGTTGCTAAGCGCTTAACTAGAGAATGGCTTGACCAATTCGGCTAATTTATTGTTTTGTATGTTTGTTTTGTGTATGTATTCTATTTTCTCCTAGATTAATTATTGTAAAGACTAATGTTAAAATGATGTGTTATTTCAGGCAGTGCATGCTATGAAGCTTGTTTACACATTAACAAAACCGAATGATGTCACAAGGAGAAGAGTACTGGAACTAATGGACTATGCTAAAAAGAGAGAAGCAAAAAAGGTAAATATAATTTGGTATAACTTCTATCTTCATGTGACACCTGCACAACTACACAGAGCAGTTGTTTTAAAACAAATTTAAGTATGAATAAATACTAATAGCTGCTGCCCGCGATGTTGTCTGCGTGAACGCTATACAGCACTAAAAAATACCTACGATTATACCTTTTAAAATAACATTCATTTACCTGTTTCTTCTTTACATTTCATATCTACAGAAAAATCTCATAGATGGCGCTGCTTTAAAATTGTCTTGTCTACTTATATTCATTTAATTATGTTTATCGGCTTAGTTACTTATATTGCGTGATTTTTATAGTGTGAAGCTAGCTTATATAGCATGATTATTAACATAATAACAACAACATTCAAATATGCGTCGTTAGATTACACGTTGTTACAGAATGCATTGAGGAAATAAAGGTTCACTGCTCGTTCCCGGTAGGTGATAGCATGATAATAATTATGTAGCCTATATGTCGACCCGACTTCTTAATAATATTCGTGCCAAATTTGAAGTAAAACCATGCGGTACTTTTTGAGTTTATCCCGGACATACATACAGACAAACAGACAAAAATTGTAAAAACTATATTTTTGGTTTCGGTATCAATTGTAGATCACACCCCAAGTATTCTTTTAAAAAAATATTCAATGTACAGTTTTGACTTTCCTACCATTTTATTATATGTATAGATAATTAATTGTAGATGTCGTAGAACATGTTTAAAAAATGTTTTGTGTATACTTTTAAATTAGAACTTAAATTAAAAGCGAAAGGTCTGTCACTCATCACGAAATCTCCGAAACTATAACACCTACAAACTTCAAATTTGGCAGGTAGGCTCCTTCTAAGACGTAGACATCTGCTAAGAACGGATTTGACGAAACTCGACCCCTAAGGGGATAAAACGGGGGTTGGAAGTTTGTATGAAAGTCTTATGTTTTTGAAGTAAGGGACTTGAAATTTAAAATGTATGCTCTATAGATGGTGAGGACGTGTCCAAATAATGCATCGTAATCACTACATAGTATAAAACAGTCGCTTTCTCTGTCCCTATGTCCCTATGTATGCTTAAATCTTTAAAACTACGCAACGGATTTTGATGTGGTTTTTTTAATAGATAGAGTGATTGAAGAGGAAGGTTTATATGTATAATAACATCCATTAAATAGTGGAGAAATACTGTTATTTTTGAGGTTTCTAATGTGATGTCGTAAATAATTACATTTTTTCCGCTTACATTGTAAACGCAGCCTGAACCCTACGAGATTTATCAAAATAATGTACTAAGTATTGTACACATTGAAAAGGTCTACAGAAAACTCCTATGGATGTATGGAGTTTATCTCTTATGGATATCCCACAATAACATTTTTTTATTTACTTTTTACGACAAATAATGGCTAATTTTCGAAGCGATTTTAACCAATACAGCATTAATCCTTATCTAATTAAATACCTTAAATACATTGCTGATTTAATATAGATCTATATAGCCTTTTACAGCATATAATTTAAATTAATATTTTCAAAGATATTACAGATTTAAAAATTGCGGGACGTAGCATTTGCGGCGGTTCCGGCCGGCCGGGGCGGCGGGAGCGTACCTATAAATATCATATTATAATCATTTTTTCAGTGGATGACATAGGCTATCTATTTTATACCCGTGCGAAGCCGGAGCGGGCCGCTAGTCTATATATATATATAAGAGAAAGGTCACTAACTCGCTTATCACGAGAACTCAAAAAACGCTGGATGGTCCATCCTTCCAGGATGGACAAAGATGAAATTTGGCAGAGAGGTAGATTATAGTTAGTAGACGTCCGCTAAGAATTTTGCGGGATTTTGCGATTTTCCACTGCTAAGAGGGTTTAATTGGGGTTGATAGTTTGTATGAAACATATACAGCAGCTATAAGTTCACCTGATAGGTTATTTGTACTGCAGCCTGAAAATAAAACTATAAATGTGGTGTATAGAGTTTTTATAAAAATAATTATTGAGTTTCACTGGATATTTGCCGGGAAAACTTTGAAACTTGGAAGTGTGGGTTTTTCACCCCCCCGGACAACTATTTTCGTGTAAACCCCATTGTTACAGAGATATCGTGGTTGAAGTTTTGAGGTTAAATTTTTAAATCGGATAAAATTAACCTACCACCTTTGAGGTTAGAATAACGCTTGGCTCCGGCGTTGCGGGAAGTGCAGTCCTTCCGCCCGTCGCCGTGCGACAGCACGCTCACTCATGCTCCGTTCCGCAGTGGAGCCTCCGCCGCTTCTCTACGCATTGGTTCGCGCGCTTTCCCACGGCGGGCGAGGGCTGCCCTCCCTCCGCGCCTCCGGCTTAAAAAAAACACTCTAGGGGTAGGGCAGACCAAGACCACACACACAGTGGATAGTGGGGTGCTCCGATTCGGTTTTGGGTATTTTACGAATTTCCATACCTATATTCTAGCACGCAATGTTACTAATTTTATTAGAATATTATGTCTGACGCGTTATTTTGTTTAAAAGTGTCTAGTTGTCAGTTGTTAAAGATCAGTTCGTATCGTATTTTGATCTTGCAGTAAAGATCGTTTTTACGTACATTTGTTCGAAAATAAGGTGTGAAAGTCGCAGAACGGAGCATGAGTACACTTCCCGCAGCACCGGAATTAAGGGAGAGTCAGAAATAACAATCTAAAATAGGTAACATGAATTTTTCAAAATATTTTTCTGTGATTGCCCATACCCCTCCTGACATCACCCTTAAAGGGATCGTGACATATTACAAGTAAACCTGTATATATATATATATATAATATAGATATTGATATTGCTGAATCGATTGCCTGGAAACAAATAATACACAAGCAGCCACAGCAAACATTTGTATCATCAATATAAATGTATGTAACATATGTAATTATGTATGTTTTAAGTGTGTGCGTTGACTGTTTCAGAATATGTATCGGCAAATACAGGTGCTTCTTGGTTTGTTTAAATCTTATAAACCGGAGTATGTTCCTGAAGATGTGCCTTCAATATCCATACATACTGCTTTTAGAAAAATTAATGTGACACTATTAACAAGGTTTAAGAATGTTCAGGTATGTTTGTAATATTGAGATACTTGTATTGTTTTTTTGAAGATATTTTTAATATAAACAATGTTCATATTACGACATATTGGCGCACGTACATGCTTGGCCATTTCAAAAACTATATTATGCCTTTGTATGAAAAAAATATTGGGTAAAGTATAATAGTATGTATATACATAAAACTAAATAAATAGATATTCCACAAGTATAACATGGCTTTACTCCATTCTGATTTAAAGTGAGACATCCTCAAGTATTCTATAACTTAATATTTATAATTTCAGAATCGTAGAAATAGCATGAGTACTGAAACACAACGTTTGTTCTGGATAAACCCATTAAACTCTGTAAGTTCACTCATTATTTTTTATATATTTTTATTTATGTAGTTTTAAAGTATATTCACAGGAAATTTTATGTGTATTTTTCTAAAATTTAAGGAAGTTAGTAGAAATAAGAAGGCAGACCCACTCATACCTAATATGGAATTTGCAAATATTGGTTCAAAACAATATGATAATGAAGCTCAAAAGAACTATTTAGACTTTTCTGAGTAAGTATAGACAATTTATTTAGCGTATTTCGTGTCTAAAATTATTGTAGTGTAGATAACAAAAAGTGTACTAAAAAATAATTTTTAACAAAAAAAAACCGACTTCAAAAAGGAAACTAAAAAGTGAAAAATAAATTTACTTAGTACAAAGTAATTCGTATTTTGATTTAGTTAATCAGAAATGATTAAATAAATATTTTATAATTTTGAAGTTGGTGCCAAGTAAAACCATAACTACTCTAGTATCTACTTATAAGTTGTATTCAGTTTTCTTTCATAATTTGTTTCATTGACTATTAGGTTGAATACTGTTATTATTCTGTTATTGTTTTGACATATTAGATAATATTTTTTGTACTTGTTTGTTGTGTGTGTGTTGTTTGTATTTGTTATTGTAGCCAGGTTGTTGTAGTATTTACTTGGCACCAACTTCAAAATTATAAAATATTTATTTAATCATTTCTGATTAACTAAATCAAAATACGAATTACTTTGTACTAAGTAAATTTATTTTTCACTTTTTAGTTTCCTTCCTTTTTGAAGTCGGTTTTTTTTTTTGTTAAAAATTATTTTATTTTACGATTTTTAGTGATGGGTATGGGTAACAAGTATGCTTTTTCTCTAATGTGGGGGGTTCGGAAACATACACAATACACAAGCACAAACACCCAGATCATGACAAACATCTATATGACCAATACAAATGTCTGTCGTGCGCGGGGATTGAACCCACTAACGCCAGCGCAACAGCCGGTGCTGTGACCGTTGCGCTAACGCGTCGACATACTATGAGTAAAGTTCGCTATCAGGTGTACGTAATAACAACCAGGACTGACAGCCTAGCGTGTTCTCCGAGGCTAGGTTGGGAGAACCACAAGGATTAACAACTAGACCAAAAATAAATATTTATATAAACATAAATATCCACTCAGAGCTGGAATAGAACCCGCGACCGTCGGTGTTTAGGCGCCGCCGACACGGCACATGCACAATTATATCAAAGCGGTCGTCAAACAGCGAAAGGTAACTGCTGTAAATTGTTGAGAAATTCCCTCGATTGTTTATGGGCTCCATCATTAAACCTGGTCCTGCGACACAGATGATCACACAGCAGGTAATTGCTATAAATCGTTGAAAAGTTCCCTCGACTATCTTTCGTATCCATCATCAGACTGAAATGGCACTTATAACTCATATATATGCAAAGTTCTCATCAATGGAAACGAATTAAGTTCAAAAAGCAGGTAATTGTTATAAACCGTTAAAGAGTTCCCTCGACTAACTTTTGTCTCCATCATCAGACTGTAATGGCACTTATAACTCATACAGGTGCAAAGTTCTCATCAATAGAAACGAATTAAGTTCAAAAAGCAGGTAATTGCTATAAATTGTTAAAGAGTTCCCTCGACTATCTTTCGTCTCCATCATCAGACTTTAATGGCACTTGTGACTCATACAGGTGCAAAGTTCTCATCAATAGAAACGAATTAAGTTCAAAAAGCAGGTAATTGCTATAAATTGTTGAAGAGTTCCCTCGACTATCTCTCTTCTCCATCATCAGATCGACTCCAGACCTTTATTAAATAGTAGTGCTTTATAGTACCTAATGAAAACATGATTAAATTTACTAGTCACCCTTACGATTTTTGAAAGTTTCCCTCGATTTCTCTGGTATCCCATCATCAGATCCTGGTTTCTTTATCATGGTACCAAACTATGAATATCTCCTTTCCAACAAAAAAATAATTATCAAAATCGGTTCATAAACGAAGAAGTTATCTCCGAACATACATAAAAAAATATATATATATATATATATATACGGTCGAATTGAGTAACCTCCTCCTTTTTTTGAAGTCGGTTAAAAATAGGTAAAGGTTATTTTTTTTTTTTAACTGAAATTGATTTAAATATGTTTTAATTTAGTTAGTCGAACATTGATTGTGCTGGTAGTCGCGGGTTCGATCCCCACTCACGAGTTCGATCCCCGCTCACGCCATATATATGTTTGTCGTGATCGGGGCGTTTGTGCTTGTGTATTGTATGTGATTCTGGACAGCCAACACAGGATAAAACCTGCTGGGGGCCGTTTAGTATGAAGCATTTATTTTTTTATATAGAGAACAGCTGCAGGTGTAATTATTGAATTTAAAATGTAAGAAAATGTTTGCAGTCCTGTATCCCTGCTGCAGTACAGCTCGGCCCATACTATGAGACGGCCGGCGAGATTGAGAGCGTTACTAGTGAATACGACAGGGTTGGCGCTGTTAGCGGCCGCGCCGCAGTCTCAACACGCCTTCCTGTCGCACGACATACACCACCTGCTCGCCAGCTGTGAGTACCGGCACCGACTACCGCTGTTATGGCGTCTTATTATAGCAAATAGGTTGGATTTGCTATCAGGTATTTATAATAACAACTGGAACCGATGGCTTTACGTGCTCTCTGAGGCACTTTGGGAAGAGCTACCAGGGCAGACATCCAAATTAGAAAGAAATATTTGTAAATACAAATATTCATCCCGAGCGAGAATCGAACCCGCAAACTGCCGGTATGCAGGCGCTTACACGGTACACGCATCATTATACCAGAGTGGTTTTTGTTATTGTATGTAGGGTTACCATCGTCTAATAATAGTTATTATTTTATTTGGGTACTAACTAAGCCGTCTGCATAATTTCCGATCCTGTAGGAATTTTGGGTTAAAAATTAGCCTAGTAAGTTATTCTAGATCCTTGAGCTATTCAGTAAAGTTTCATTACATGTAGTTTATTACTTTTCGTTTGAAAGTGTAACAAATGTTGAAACATAATTATAAAATTTCGCATTTGTAACATTGATAATTGATCAATTGGAATCACCCTTGAATTTTAGCAGCAAAAATTTAGCAGCAGGAGGCTTCCCACATAAAAATTAGCAGTTTTAGAGACGGCCGATACAAGTGAAAACTTAGAACGATTAGTATTAAAATTTGCACGTTGGTGACGCGAACGCATTAGATTTCACTCATCCAAAAAGCGTCTAACGCGCACAGCACACGGCCGCTGCGCGTGAGTCGTGAGCAAGTCGGTGAACCCATAAGATTTGCCCTGAACAAGAAGTGCCCAATGTAGCTAAACGAGTTTTTACTTCGAAAAACCCAGATATGCCTATGTATTGTAGATAATAGCCATTGATTTTTTCTATGTATTGTAGAATATTTCTAAAATTAATTCATCATTTGTGCTACAGAGGAGAAATGTCATTTTTCATGTTCTATAAAAAAATATTGAACATTTACTCAACCAGGGAACATCTTTTTCAGGTTTCCTGGAAACATCGCCGCATAGTTACTATGAAAAGCAGGATCTATTGAAGAGGTTGGCTATCTTCCAGTCCACTCTCATGCAAGGTCTCCCTGTCGTGACACGTTTCTTGGCACAGTTTTTGCCATTTTGGAACGAAAAAGATTTTGGGGCTGAGGTAATATAATTTATTATTAAAGAATCATATTGGTAATAATTGATTTAAGCAGAGGCCAAAGTTACATATATATTTTGTGTTCTGTTTGTAGATTCTACAGCTTGTGGAATGGGTGAATGTTGAAAGCATTGATCACATAAATGTAATTTTAGATACCCTCACGAAAATATACCACAGAGCTCAACCTATGGAGCAGTGCTCTATCCTGAAAAGCATAACCAGCATGTATAATAACCTTGTAAGTTAACAATATAAAATTTTATCTTTTAACATATTTCGTAGAAAAGTAAATAGTGCACTTTTTTTTTTAAAATAAAGATCAGTTTTTTGAATGTTACTCTTTGTAGGTATATTCAAGTACGCGACCGCGGCACTATTTTCTGAGTGTGCAACCTACTGAAACAATGTACTCAGAATTACTGACTTTGGTCTCTTTAAGAATAAGCAGTTTGTGCAACAAAGGATTGCAAACATCACCTGGTAAATTACCTTTGAATATTATTGTAATAAAACTACTAACAATGTTTATATTATTTCATCCCTTATGTACTAAAGATGTTAAAGATGTTTAAATGCTTACTAGTTATTTTAATCAGCTAACTTCTCTTTCTTATTACAAATGTACCTTTTTGGGATCGTCCATTAATTACGCTATGTTTTTAATAATTTTGTGACTCTATCCCCCTTTGTGGTATTTGCTGAGGTTTTAAACTAACCCTACCCTAAAAAGTCCACGTCCCAGAAATCACGTGTAATTTATTTTTGCTGCAAAGTAATATATAATATAGTAATTCTCAGAATATTGTCTTAAAATAAATATATAATATGATTAAATTTTGAAAAATTAAGCATTGTAATAGAAATTTCTAGACAGATATCAAGGTTGTTGGTTATTTTTTAACCTATTTCCAAAAATAGGAGGAGGTTCTCAATTCGATAGTGTTTTTTATTTTTAATGTATTTTACCTCAAAATTTTTAACTGGATGGACCGATTTTAATGATTTTTGTTTTAATCGAAAGGTGGTGTGTGTCATGGGATACCATTTAAATTTAACTGCGATCTAACAAGTAAATTTTTTTGAGTTATAATATCTAATATTGCATATTTACTTTTATTTTTTTTGTCGATTTACGTTGTATTATACCATATAACTTTTCACTGGGTGTACTAGCTTTGATGATTCTTAATTTAAACAAAAGCTGATGCTTGTCATATGGTCCCATTTATATATGATCGAGCTGTAATGAGTAATCTTTGATGACGCGTATGTTCATGACGGTGCGGGGACGTGCCTGTGGTCATATTCAATACTTTCATTTTGCATACTATGTCGCAACGCCATCTATCAGATATCCAGTAAAACTACTTCGCTAAATGTCTATCAATTGCTGGCCACATTACATGGCCACATCTACTTTAATGTAGTGAGCTGTGTTATTCACTAGAGTAGAAGTTTATACTTTATAAATAATTTTGATGATTCTTGTTTTGTTTTGTGGTCCCATTTAAATTTGATTGAGATCTGATGACTACATTTTGAGTAATCTTTGATAACGCGTATTCACTTGACTATTTTTTCGTCGACCTACGTTATGTTACTTGTCGATGTAATTTAAGTCGGTTTTGTTTTTCGTTTGCGACAAAACAATTATTTAGTTATGAAATCGCGCGTTCAACGAAAAATATATACAAGTGATATATCAATGTGACTGCCCTCCCTCCTTGTGATATTTGACATTACATTACGACGTTTCTCCCTTCGAGACTCACGTGATTAATGGACGACCCACTTTGTTTAATGTTAAAGTTAAATATTTTACTCAAATACTTTTATTTGGTCCAGTGTTGACCTAGTGAGACTATTTCTTTTCATAACACACATTAGTTATATATATAACTGTAACTGGGCAGAAAATAACGCGTGGATTGTTGATGCCACCTCCTTTTTCTTAGATCACTAACTAGACTGCCTAAGTAGTATGATGCTGTCTGTTGTGCTGTGATCACATAATATCGAACGATTCTGGGTCATTGACTGGAAAGTCCCATCTAAAATATATTGAAAATTGATTGTGTGTGTATTCACAGAGGACGTTCGCTCGGTATGGAGCGTAACACAAGCGGGAGTACGAAGTGCTCGGGCGGGAGTGAGAGGGAAGACACGCGCTGTACCGCCGGCTGTACTGTCGTTGGCGCTACCGTTGCTGACGCCCTCTGCTGCCTCACTGGACCGTCTTGCACAGCTGATCGTGTTGTAAGTCCAATAAAATAAGGTCTAATGATAACCTTCAAAAGCACTTCTTCAGCAATAGAATGGTAGAGATGTGGAATAAGCTACTAGAGAAAATAGTTACAGCCAAAAACATAAATCCATTCAATAACAAAATTGATGCATTTGTGAAAAAATAAAATATTTGTCTTTTTAAGACTAATAGATGTCGTTGGATTCAGGCAAGTATCTGTTATTCAATTGGCCGCCTGAATAAATAAATAAATACAAATACAATACAAATACTCTTTATTGTACACTATCAGAGAAAAATTTTACACCGTAAAAGAAAATATAGACATGTACAAAAGGCAAATAAATAAATAAATAATAATCGGTCTGCCATGCGACCTTGGCTCGACAATACCAAATTGTCTAATAGATCGGATGACAATCCCGAACCTTTTCAATACTGGGTTTCACTACTGGAACCTTTTCACTACCAACTACCGCCCCATAATGTGTCTGACAAGACACTGTCTACAAGAGACTGACGTTTATTCTGAGCTGTAAGATCTCACGACATGTTGCCGAGTTTGATATTTAGTCTGCAGCTCAGAACGGATGTCATTAATGAAGTCATTTGATGAATTGCTTCTTATCTTTTTACTGCGCTAAATACGTAATAGCCACCCAAAATTTTGATCGTTTTGGGCCTGCCAAAATTCGATTTTTGATCAGATCATAAGAGATAGGTCATTGTTTGGACAACTATGTACAGAATATGCAAAAAAAAAACAATTGATATTCATCGGATCATTTTTCTCCGAGTAATCACTGTAGCAAAGTCGAAAAATGCGGTTTCGAGAAAAACCTGTTTGAAGATAAAATGATCGTTTTCCCTGTTATAAATGGATTAATAACTTACAGCATTTTAAATCCTAGGCCTCATGAAAATGCTTCATTAAAAGTAATTGCTTTTTGACAAGTTTTGCACACCATTAAATTGCTAATTGCACAAAAAAACTGAGACAAACTGTAAAATATGATATTCATGAGATAGGTCAATCTTGTGATTGTAATGTACTGTTGTCAGTGTCGTTATTCTGTAAAAATTTCCCTGTGGATGTACTGGTATTCTCAGTAGGCTGCTTAAATGTATGTCGGTTTCCGGTAAACTTGCGTTTTTTTTGCTATTGATCTGTGTCCGGGAACATCGTGAGTTAGTTTTTTATTTAAATACGGAGATTGTTTACGCTTTCACAGTAAAATAAAACTTGCTAATTTATGTAGTACTCGATACAACGGTCACAATAAAACTAAATGTATCTTACTCCGAAAACATGTGATGTGGGTAGTAAACGAAAAATTTCTCGAGATTATTATACTGATATATTTCTGTATACCTGAAAGCCTACAATAGAAACCGATATTGTATTAAAATGGTTGGAAGAGACTCTGAATAATATCTCAGATACCTCTCGTAGCTAATGCTATTATCTAACTGCCGAGCGTCAACTCTTTAAATGGCTGTAACTCAAAAACTATCTGAAATATCGATTAAATATTTTAGTATGTTATTTTTAACAGTATAACTTATCGAAATATGATTAAAAAGTTTAAAATTCGATTTTTTTTTTAAACGATAAGACATTAAAAAGCTATTTTTGCCTTTTAAAGATTTGATTTGCACTTGCCACCCGGTGCACTTGCTCTGCAAACAGGTTGTTACAAGTTCCCGTATTTTTGTCGATACATGCTTGATTACGTAAATCATGTCTTTGTTTACTAATTTGTATAGACTTGTTACCGACAATTCTAAACCGGTACAATAGGGGATCGGACAAATTTTCAGAAAGCGTTTTAAATTAATCTTTATGGATACTTATTTCCATAAAAAATAAAATTTTATTTATTTATAAACTAGCTTTTGCCCGCGGCGTCGCTCGCGCAAGAAACCTAGCTAAGGAAGTACCCAAGGGTTATTTGAAGGGGTATTTGAAGTTTGAAAACTTATAATTACTTATTTTGTTATTGGAGTACACCTACGAAGGTTCGAATTGAATAGTCACCCCATAGTTGTGAAACGGGAGATCAGAGTTTGTATTGGGAAACAATTTAATTAATTTTATGTCATGTCCGCCGTCTTAGCCTTCGAAATAACTGCCATTTTCGCATTAACTTCCCAAAAAACACACCCATGTCGATTATTAAGTTTATTTACCCCATTTCACCCCCTAAGGGGCTGATTTTTCGGAAAATCACGAAATATGTATTCGCTTATTTATTTTTGGGAGTACTACGAAGTTTCGAATCGAAATATCTATTTAATATTGTTTCGCCATACAAATTTTGAACCACATTTTGAAATATCATTCGTTATTCCTTGTTGTATACATTATAAAGTGAAAATCTGTGCAAAATTTCAGCTTTTTAGGTCCAAGGGTTTGGGCTGGGCGTTGATGAGTGAGTCAGGATTGTTTTTTTATATAAAATTACAAAGACTTTTAGGTACTCAAAACCACGTTTTAATATTGTTTGTTTAAAAATCCCGCCAAAACGCCACGGTATGTCATCTGAGAGCGCTTGACGTCATTTGGGGTATTAACAATGGTCGCGTTCTACCTAAGCCATCGATCGCTAAAATTACCGCTCGACTAACGTAAAAAACGCTGCGGATGTTGTGGGCGAATTTTATAAGTGGAACGCATATTTGAGCCCTGTTAAGTGTCAGGCGTCAGCTGTGTGCTCGCAATATGGTGGCATGGTAAAAACATGATGCGGGCATTGCGGACGCTTAGTGGAACGCGGCCAATGCTTGATCCTACAAATGACGTCACGTACTGTAGTTGGTGTTTCAGTACGGATTAAAAATATTGTTTATGAAAACATTTTATTTCTTCATTTAAAAATATTTAAATGAATTATATTAAATTATTATTCGATAAATAATTGTAAAACAGTATTTTTATTTTATCTAAGTACATTATAGATTTTAATCTGATTACTGTCCGATCCCCTATTAGTAACTTTATTAATGCTTATTTAAATGTTTTAATGTTCATTTACGATATAATAATAAGATAAAGATTTTGGACGGCTAGACAAAATGTTTTTTCATCAAAATAGATGGATTTTCAAAGTATTTTGCAATTTATAATTAGGTAGGTATGCCGCGATTGCCACCTTTCTTCTGTCTTAATGGGGTGACCCTTGGACCTTTGGACCGACTACCGCTGGCGAAAAGCTCCAGCGCCTACTTGCGGGGAACCTATGTACATAAACAGTGCCTTATAGAAGCAGCTCATGGTGAAATTGAGGGTAGAGGCTCGTGTGCCTTTGATGAGAAAGGGGAGGTTTCTTCGCGATTTATACCTTCGCCATTAATGAACATTATCTAGCACAAAAATTTACTATTATGTTGACAGATATAAATGATAAAAGTAGTATAGTTTTTTTATATATATATATATATATATATATATATATATATAGTGCCATTATTTTATTTTGAAATCTGTTTAAAAAAAAGACTCATTTGATTCATTTCAGTCATAGTTTTTTAATTTTGTTCTACACAGGTTTCAATATTAATCTTTATTTAATAATAATTTTAAAATTACATATTTTTTCCTTCAGATACAAAGAAATATTCTCCGCCATAAAAGCTAAGAACGGACACAAAGACCAAGCTTATATTGAACAGATGCAAATATTGAAGGCATTCACATCAGATTTCGTCAGCTGTTTCTATGAAGAGTTTCTCAGTGGACGCAAGAAAGGCATCATATTTAGTCGTTTACACCCGCAGTTGGTCAGCAAACTCTCTGATTTGATACCTGAAGTCGACACAAAATTAAGCATACGCAATCACTTAGCATTTGCCCCATATACTTACGTGCCACTACAGGCCATAGACCACAAAGACGCAGACAATAAGTTATGGTTTGACACAGTTATAGACCAGGAGTTTGCCAATTTGAGCCTATTTGTGAAGAAGGCGATGCCAGAGTTGCATTGAAAATATTAAGTTAAATCATGGTTGAGCTGAACATTTACAATTAAATAATGTTACTTATTATTTAAGTATTTCGACTTAAGTTTATTACTCTAAAATTAAATTTGACTTTTTATAACTAATTTTATATTGATTTGTATTTTTATTTAATGTACTACTAGCATCTAAATAAAGAGTGTATAATTTTACTTGGTAGTTAAATTTTTAATAATGCTTAAGTGATACTATAGATATCAATAATCATTATTAAATGCTTTGCACAGAAAGAAAATTTATTTTTCCAAATTTATTAATTTTATTTTTGGACATTAACATTACATTTGCAATTTAAAATATTTTAGGAACTAATTATTGAGCGTAAAGAGTCCCATCGTCACGTCACGACACGGCTTTATCTACGTATAATAACTATTTTAAACCTTATCGAGATGTAGTTTCTTATAAATTTGTGGTAATAAGGTTTTATGTCGTGAGTCGTGTTCGTAGTTTGCGAGTGTTTTTATTATCAAGGCTCGTCGTTCGAGCGTAGCTATGCGTCAAATACCGAAAACAGTTTCGATAATATATTTTCTGTTTAATTAATATTGCAAATAATAAATAAATGCTTCACACTCAACGGCCCTAATTAGGTTTTATTCCTGTATTGGAGGTCAGAAAACACTCACAATACACAAGCACAAACGCCCAGATAACGACAAATAGCTGTGTGGCCTATAAAAATATATGCCATAAGCGGAGGTCAAACCCGGAACCGTCCGGAAGCCCAAGTTAGTGCTGTTATCGCTGCGCAAATGTGTGATCATATATGAATCATATATGTTATAATACAATATAATGGTTATGGCAAGTTGCAATTGAATACCAGAAAAAATGAAATGGACGCGGGCGTTAGTGCCATGTTTTTGTTTCATGATGCTTAGATTTTGCTTCAGTGTGAATAGAGTTTATTAAACGCATTCAGAAAACGCGGCCTTTCAATGATTATTTTTGAACTACCACTAGGTCGTTGATACCAAAGAAAAAAAAATACCGTCGACCTAGAATCTCGAAATTTGGGACAAAGAAAGAGTTTAGTAAAGAAAAAGCTTACACTTACAACCTTCACGTTTCCACAAAACTTTTATGTGTCAGACTAGAGCTAATGGTCATGTCAAGGAGAAGAAACCTTACTGGGTTTGATTAACCGAAGGGTGTAGAAGCGACCATACTCTGCCTGTGACCATTCACTGGCTTGCCATAAAAATTGTCCATCAATAAGAACGGACAGTTTTTATTGACCGAAATATAAAAATCTTTTAAATTTCGCATATGTTGATTTTTTTAATATTATTGTTATTTTTTTATCGTATTTTTAATTAATCAAAATATCACAAACTCTTAAGGCTTTATCTTTACTTACCTACTGGTAAGAAATGAGAACTGTATTTTGTAAAAAAATGAACGTGACTCGCATAAAAGCACAACGTTTTGAAATTAAGGAACAGGTGAACCGTTTACCTACTCAATACCTTTATGATCCCACTGAACTAGCCACCAGTTCAGCGGGGAGCGGAACACACATTCACAGACATAACTCTTTATGCCTAGAGATCGTTATTGCTTACAACATGATTATGTGAACAAGTACCAGTTGAAGAACAGCTGCAGGAGATTGAAATCTAAAAATTCTGGTACAAAATGTTTTTTTAAGTACATACATAAGAAACTATAAAGAAACAATGTACCAATTTTGAACAAATAGTTTTGAAAGAATTTCGAGGAGTTATACTTATATACTGTCTTAATGTTGGCCTAACATAGGCCAAAAGAAGTATATAAAGACGGTTTTGTAAATGCAGCACCGACCACTACCAGCATGCACTGTCTGATAGTGCCATATTAATAAGTTTCTCTCCGTAAAAAGAAGAATAAGTCTTTCTTAAAAGACTTATAAAAATAAAGTGTATTAAAGATATTTGTAGTTATTGTCTACTTTCATATCTTATAATAAATAATAAACTCATACAATTTTTGATACGATATCGACCACCATATTCATCGACCATATCAAAAGCCTGCAGGTGGATTGTTTATTTTTTTTTACTTATAATAATATCAACCGCTAAGGTACACTGTGTAAGAATTTTACCACAATCACAAAGTAAATAAAAGTGCATCTCAAAGAGTTAAAACTTAGGGTGTGAGATAAGATGTATAATATGCATTGCGTCATTTCCTTTTGACATGGAATATATAAAATATCTAGCTAATATATGAAATATCTAGCTGACCCCAATTGCGCTGTCTTGTGTTATGAACAGTCAAACGCGGGAAGTTTAAAAAAAAATTCCCTAAGAACCTACGAAGTATAAGAGTCGAAAAGTCGTTTAAATTGCCGTGACTAAAGGAAACAGGTACTCATTTGTATATATAAACTAGCTGTGCCCGCAACTTCGTCCGCGTGGATTTTAACAAAACAATTATAGTTTAGTTCGCAGCGTTATAAAAAAATCTAAAATAAGAGTAGCGTAAGTTACTCCTTATTACATCAGCTATCTGCCAGTGAAAGTCCCGTCAAAATCAGTCCAGCCGCTTCAGAGATTAGCCCGAACAAACAGACAGACAAAAATTATAAAAAATGTTATTTTGGTATATGTACCGTGTATACATATTACATACATATGAATTTAGTTAAAAGCGGTTATTTTAATATTACAAACAGACTCCAATTTTATTTATTTGTATAGATATTTCTAAATATTACATAACATAAAGGTCAGATGATTATGGCTACAATACGGTGAAAATAAATATATTATGCCTCGCATTATTTGCCTTTAAGATAAAATTATTTGTCAAGAGAACGAACACAGAACACACACAAATGACCATACGACCCAGACATTGATAAACTACCTTATATGGCTTACACAACCATTTGTCATAAGCGGGGATCAAACCTACAACCACTTGAAGCAAACAGTAACCAACCACTATGCTAATCCTTTTATATTATTTATCATTTACCTTTCGGTAGTAAAATGTAAAATTTTCGTAAAAATATAATTTATATACTAAATTATTATTATTAATCCATCAATAAACTGCTAATATAACGCTCCATTGAGGAGCATTTTAAAGTAGGAATAATCCTCTCACGTCCTGTCAAATTTCAATTTTAGATGACATAAAAGAAAACAAAATAAGCATGAGTGCTCGAGTTCCATTAATTACTGTTGAAAAAACGCTTAGGGCGATTCCCTGCATTGGGCGCAGGGCGCTTAATATAATGTACCTACTGTAATACAATATTCAGCGCGTTTTATGCGGCGTACTGTCCCTGCGTTAATCTGCACGCTTTGGACCAGGGGGTGACTATAACATTTATAGCCATTAAAATATGTTTTAAAAGATATTTTAATATATTACATACTGTTCATTATAAAAGGTTGAACGAGAGGACAGCGTGGACTCTGAATTGTATCCACGTGTAAGAAAGAAATAAAAAGAGAAAGTATAGAAACTTTAACAAATATATTACAAATAGTGTAATAATACAGAAATACAAACTAACAAAGAAACATCATTTTATGTATTTGCATTACAGTTCTTTCAAATAAAAACACTCGTCTTGTCGTTTTCTCTTATTTTTGATGCTCATTTATTTTTCGTGGTCTGCTCAAAAGCATAAATTATGGATACCGTGGTTGGAGAGTGCCACGTAGCAGGGTGTCGCGCTGGGACGCGCCTGCCCCCACACTCAGTCGATGAGAAATGTTTCAGGGACTTTTGTACCCTTATGCCCCTTTTTGTGAGTGATAAGGATATTGTGTTAACCGGCTGGAGCAATATATTTATTCTGTAGTAGTATATATCAACCAAATGTTATATTTATAACAAGTAAGACATTACAATAATGTTCAAAATGTTCCTAATGCATACTTATTTTAGGTGACAAATGTAAATAAGCGATTGAAAATATTTAATTCTATGTAACTTTCTTTTAAATAATTTTAATTTAGTGTAACAGTTTTAATTGATTTCTGGATATTAGGTACCTACATCTAAATTTTTATGTTGTGGCTATTTATGTAGCATTTAAATCATGAATATAAATGAATTCATTAACATTACCAACGGCCCTTATTTGAGATAAGTTCAGTACGTTTTTGGATAATTCTTAAACTTCCTGGTGTTTAAATATTTTTGTAACGACTGAGGAATGTTTTGAGCAAACTTAATGTTTACTTTTTAAGTACTGTTTTTACAGTGTTAAAATAATTTAATTCTTTATTAATATTATTTATTATCTAAATCAAATACAATAAATTATTATGATGTTTACGCTTGGATTGTACGATTTTTGCCATTGTAAAGAAACGTGACCAGAGTCTGCGGAGGTCGAAAGTTTCTGCAAGTAAAAATATGTGTTGCTGTAACAATTGATAGGGGAGGCACGTGAAGGGTAAAGTAGTTCATATCTCGAACCCTTTGTTCTCTTCGCGCTCCTTTTATCCCTACTCAAAAATCGCTTCGTGAATCGTGTTTTCGACGTGGTGTACCCTACTAGTCTCGTTTTTGGCAAATTATGCTATAACGGTAAGTACTCTCATTTTTTAAGTAAAACTTCTTTACGCACGCTTGACTTGGGGATTAAGTTGGTGAATGTGTGACGAGAGCGTTACGAAAAGTGTGATCTGGTGAGGCGAATGTAACTTGAAAGGGAAATATAAATTAGTGAAGATAGAAAGCTTTTAAAATTGCTTTAGTTACATATTTTGAACGAAAGTTACGCGTTGGTGATTAATTAATAATTATAAAAATATGAGCTTTAATAAAAAATTATTGAATTATTAAATTATTTATTATTAATTTTATAAGTAAATAAATAAATAAATAAATATTTTTAAAGTTTGAAAATTAACAATGTATTCCATATCTAAAGTTGAAAATCTTTTACTACACCAAAAAGCAGTATACCTATCTAATAACAAATTGAACTTTCAGCAGGTTATTTATTTTAAATAAAAATATTTTCCATAACGAAATTAATTAATTTTGCAAAATAAATTGTTCGGTCTCTTTGAAGAGTAAATGAAGCCTGTCAAAATTTCTTTATCAAGTTTCTTAATTTAATATTAAACTAAAAAAGGAAGTAAGTTTAATATCATATTCGTTATTATTTAACAAGTAATACATATTTCATAAAAAGGAAAAAAAGAAAAAGAAGTATACCGAATCAAAAATGGAATAGTAGCATTTTTAATTATTACACATTATTACCAACGACGCCAAAGAAAAAAAAAAGGATTAATAATATATATATAACCATATCCTAGTTATTTTGAAATTTAAATTAAATTATTTAATATTATTGCAGAACTTTATGCTACATTAGCGTAAAATTACCATACGTCTCGATGTAGACATAATATTGTCACAGTAACGACACTAGCGATGCTGTTTACATTAACACTTAAAAATTCTTTTTCAAAAAATTCTACGGTACCAAATGTCAAAGCTCCCTTAACCTCTAAAATCAGCAAACACGAGCGTTGAGTCGTGCTAATGTCGGCTAAAGCTCAATCGGCTGCTGTCTGTATCCGAATCGATAAAATTCGGGTCTGCGCCCCCGAGCGTTACCATGACGACGCGCCCAGCCCGGGCCACCACCCCACGCCGCCTCATCTCCGAGAACATCGATGTTGACTTAGACGGATAGGGTAAGAGGCTTATTAATGGTTTTATGTTACTTTGAATTCGCTTATAAAACGTTTTTCTTTGAAAAATGTTTAATCCAATTAAGCAGGGATTTTATTTTGCACGTGCTTGTTGAAAGTGGTTAAGTTTTAATTATACGTTTCATGATGATGTTTTTTGTTTTAGTGACGTCTGCAAAAAGCGCCTTGGAAATAATGGAAGCGTATTTCACGTAGATTTTACGTTACAACCATTTCTATCTTGCTAGACCGCGTGACGCCATTTCAAATTGTGCTCACGATATTACGTCTACAGAATTATTTATGTGTACGTTCGAAAGTTTGCACCTTCTTTAGGAAAGAGAATTTGGTGTGTATGTGTGTTGCAGAACTAGAAACATTTGCTATGTTCCATTTAAATAATGGTTTATTATTTTAAAAATTAATTATATAAAATACTAGCTAATGCTCTCAGTACTGGTTTAGTTGGTACAGAGGTAGATCTTACAAAATTCTTAAAAACTTATAATAATAAATTTTTATTATATTTTTGGAGTTAACTCAATTTAAGAGTTGCTTTTCATATAAGGCCCCCGGTATGAAAAATATATGAGGAGTAAAATCTATTAAATGAACGACCTGGTTAAGTTTTTGTAACGCCATCAATCGGAAACCAATGGAGTTCCGATAGATGGCGTTATTTGATTCGTTTGATATGGTATTAATCTTTTTCTTAGACTAGAAAGCTTTTTTGTGCCTATTTAGACAGTCGATCTGAAGGATTACAGTCCAGTCGTGCGTCTGAACTGACACACACACTCTTTTTTTAGCACACAAAGCATTAGTGCATTAAAAATACAAACATCCGATAGAAAAAAAACACTACAACTCAATCGATGCCTTTAAGAAATATCTGCCAGCAGAGCCACAACGGTAAAAGTCATATAAAAAAGACGAACTTGTGATTATGCTTCATTTTATTTCAACCCCTAAGAAATAAAATTTAAAATTTCGCTGAATCAACCAACACACAGTTTTCTAATTAAAACATTAAATATACGATCATATTTTTGTTCATTAAATTCATTAGGTATTTCCTGAAAACTTTAAAAAGAGTTCTTGCAATATTTTGCGCAATTTCACCAACTTAGGGTAGGAAACCCAAAAAATACTTTTTGTTGTGTAAGTGACTAGTCACTTTAGTCAGTTAATCATTACTAGTGAAATATTTTGTAGTTTTTTCTTTTAGATTGTATTGATATATAATATCAAAAGATCCTATTTGTGGAAGCTATAAGAATTTTCGAATTTATTTAGGGGATCTTTGTGTTTGCTCTATCGCAAAAACATGGTCAGCTTATTTAGGGTGAGTTGATAGGGGTGCATTAGCTTCCAAACATTTACTCAATATGATAGCAATTTTTTTATGTAAAAAGCAGAAGCAGTATATTAGTTTTATTTAGGAAACAGGTAGGTATCTAATGACCGTTTTTAGTTAGTTAGTTTGCTAATCAGGATTATTATATGTATAAGTAGTGCTTCAGCCTGTAATACCCCACTACTGGGCATAGGCCTCTTTCCCCATGTAGGAGAAGGATCAGAGCTTAATCCACCACGCTGCGCAAATGCAGGTTGGCGGATATATTTCCTATTATGAATAACGATCGCTATTAGGCGTAGATGATAACAACCGGGACCGACGGCTTAACGTGCTCTCCGAGGCACGGTGGGGAGACCCACAAGGACTGTACAAACACCCAGACCACATTATAAGTGCACTAATATATTTGATGATTTAGTTAATAATATGTACAGAGTGGTTAGTGAACTGAAGTGTAAGTTAAGTATTAGCTAGCTAAAAATTTCTTGTCCTCTTATCTACAGTCGCTCACTATCTCGCTCTACTGACAACTCATTAGTCTTTTATTCTATAATTAGCTGTGTCCGCGACTTCGTTCGCGTGGAATTAAAAAAAATATTGTTCAGTTCACAGAGTTATAAAATAAATACATTTTTGAAATAAAAATAGCCTAAGTTACTCCTTACTACGTCAGCTATCTGCCAGTGAAAGTCCCGTCAAAATCAGTCCAGCCATTTCAGAGATTAGCCGGAACAAATAAACAGACAGACAGACAAACAGAGAGACGGACAAAAATTGTAAAAAATGTTATATGTACCGTGTATATATGCATTTAGTAAAAAGCGGTTACTTTAATATTAAACAGACACTCCAATTTTATTTATTTATATAGATACTACCAATGTACAAAAACTTATTCCATAAATGAAATAAAAACTTTGAATAATGATTAATCTCCAGGTACTGTTTATATTTTCATACGAGTAATAAGTGAAGTGGGCGAGAGATAATCTCTTATTATTATTCCCTTGGCGAAGTTTTAGCTCTTTTGTTTTTCACGGCAGGCAATAAAGAGGCAGACGCCTGGAAATGTGCAGCATTTATACAGGTTTCGAGCGGTTCTAACACAGATATTGTGTTTTATTTTCTGCACTCGACGCTCTTTAGCCGAGCCCTCTTATTGCTTTGAGACTAACAAGGTTTTTAATTATTTCCTTTAACGTCACTTTCAGCAGCGGAACACACAGAGCTTTCTTGTTTTAGATAAAGATCCAAGGCGTTTTAATAAAGATTCGGATCTTATAATAATTTTACATAAATTGCTATTACCAAGATAATTTACATGGTAAATTTATTTAAAAAATGATGATATAAAAATATACACCCATTTCTTTGTATATGGTCCTAATAAGAAAACAAAACATGATTTGTTATGAGTATGTTACGAGATTTACCTATATAGATTAAATAATTTGATCTAATCGATTTAATTTTTTTTTTTTTATGTCACTAGGTCGGCAAACAAGCGTACGGCTCACCTGATGGTAAGCGATTACCGTAGCTTATAGACGCCTGCAACACCAGAGGCATCGCAAGCGCGTTGCTGACCCAATCCCCAATCCCCCCAGGAGCTCTGGTCACCTTACTCACCAACAGGAACACAATACTGCTTGAAAACAGTATTATTTTGCTGTGATCTTCTGTAAGGTCGAGGTAGTAACCCCAGTCGGGCTGCTCCATATTTTGAGCAGGAAATTCCTGCTGTGCCCTACCTCAGTTATAATTTCCAAACTAAGTAAATACGAGTACGTCTCATGACAAGCTTTTATGTTATGTAAATTGTGTAATAATGTTATGTGATGATGGTAAAAGTTTTAAAGGAAAAGTTCATTTTATATTTTAGCGCATTAAAAATAAAAGCTTGTTTTTTTTTTAAGTTTTTTCTTTTAAGTTAATAAAACAAATATTTAAGCAATGAATCGAGATTGATTGATTTATATTATTATAATTATATTATTTGGTTATTATATATTTTTAAATCAATAAAATTCCGCAAAGGTTTTGTATAAAGTATTTCAGCATGAAAGTAGTTCAAATAAATTAAAAAAACATTCCATATTACTCATATAACTATTACATACATAAAATGGTTTATTTATAAAAGGACATGTGTATAGAGTAGGGTAGCAGTGAGAGTCGTGAATCTTATTAATGATTTATTTCACCCTCCGACGCGAAGAGCGCAGTGCACGCGTGTGTGCGGCTGAAGACGGGCCTGGAACTGGGATTATATAGATTATATTTGGTTTACCTCTAACGTTCTGTTATTAATTAGAAATTAAATAAAGGAAGTGATATTTTTCCAATTAATATTTACTACTAGCTGATTCGGTGAACTTCGTATCACTATTTCATTTTGTTAATATATCGATTAAGTATATATTTCATTTTGTTAATATATCGATTATATATTTCGTTTTGTTAATATATCGATTATATATTTCATTTTGTTAATATATCGATATTTAAATTTTCTTAAATACACAAAAGAATATAGCCAATCTGGTGTAGCAATTCGAAAGTTAAGCGTTGATACATTTCGGTGATTAATTTTTTTAAATATACATTTTATTCCTTACAAACGTTTTTAAATTTGTGTAAAACCAAAAATAAACGAAAATTAAAACGAATGTTTACATTACATATATTACATAATTAAAATAAATATAAAAATTTACATTTATTTTAAGTTTTAGTAGTTAAATAACATAATAGCTACTTTTACGAAATTGTATCTTTCTTGGGTTTATCATACACTATTTATTCATTATTTATTTGTTATTTTTCTGGAAAGAGTTGTTTCGTTCTCAAATAAAATAGCCAAGTACTAAATTAAAAACTTTAGTTAAAATTATTTTCTTCAAATATTTGAAAGTGACCACTCCAAGGGTACATCAAGTTCTGCTTACCTACACCTACATATATATTTAAAATCTTTTTACAAGGGGATATTAATTACTCTCCATCTTGGTGAAATCGTGCGTTTTGTTGGAGACTTCAGATTAAAACCTTACAGTAGCTGTCCACGAAATTTCCGTCGGTAAAGTATAGGTGGTGATAGGTACTAACATAATTCTAGATAAAGTATTATTTAATTTTTAGGTACAGCTACGAAGTCTTAACATTATCTAAAGAAAAAAATAATAATATAGGATTGGTGTAAAATTTTCATTTGAAATATTTGTCAGTTTAGTAATCTAAAAAAAAAAAAAAAAAACTGTGGCAACAGAACATTAATTATTATTTTTGTAAATATTTTAGATTACATGTTTCATCTATAAACCAGTAAATTCCGTACCTGTAGCAGGCATTAATCTCAACAAAGATTTATTGCTTTCTCTCGGCCTTAATGTTTGTCGTAACAAAGCTATTAATTTTACCCCTTTTGTTTATTATCTTAACATAATTTTATCTTTGGTTTATAGTCATTATTCACACAAAAATAGATAATTATATAAATTGTGTTATCAGTGTCTATATATAATGTCTTATTATTAGGTATTAAAAATATTGCTAGTCAAAATTAATAAAATAATAATGAAGTTAGTTTTCGTTACTAAAACTAGACTCGAATATCAACCAAGTAAGGTATTACCTTACTACTGCCTTTACTAAGGCGTTATTCAAGGGCAGATCCAGTCTTTAAGCTCCAACTAACACTTTGCCGATTTTTTTTGAGATCCGACAATTGGTTAGTTGGAGTACAAACTTGCTCATGAACAATCATGACTTATAAGCGAATTTTGAATTTGATTATTTCCTTTATTTATTGCATCTTAGGTATGGAAATAATCATTGGAGGAAGTCAGACCTGATTTAGGGTTGTGGGCAGACCCGGACCGAGGGAAATATTCGGAATATATTTCCGCTGACCCTATTTTTTTAAATAAAATTTAAATTTAAATAATCGACCCAAGGGAAGATAATGGGTAAATGTTTCGGCTGAAGGTTTTGGCATGCCCATGGTGCCCACGACGGTGGATCCGCCCCTGGCGTTATTGACGTTAAAACCAGGCGTACAACCATACTCCAAATATATATGTATATATAAAATCGTACATAAAACTATGATGTATAGTTTTAAACTATTAAAGTTTTATTGTATAAAGTTTTAGCTTGTATTAACTACTAACTACTTATATTTTATATTATATTTATATTATTTATTTATATTAAAGTTTAACGCTTATATTGATTTTCACAACTTGTCTTGACCATATCCACAATAATGTATAATATACTTACATATGTTTCAAAGTACTTTAATAAAATAAATTGGATATTACTAGAAATGATAAGTAAATTAGTGTGAAACTGTGAGCAAGTAGATACAATTGTTATTTTTATTTACACTAGTGGTCGACCAGTGTCCGAAATTCGACCATAATTAATTTAAATTATAAGTTTAAACATCATCAAGGTTCTGTTGTCAAATACTATACTTCTATAATTACAGATTTCGCCAAGGCTACACTGTTAATTTGCCTATTTTTAACCGACTTCCAAAAAAGGAGGAGGTTCTCAATTCGACTGTATATTTTTTTTTTTTTTTTTATGTATGTTACATCAGAACTTTTGACCGGGTACACCGATTTCGACAAATTTTGATTAATTATTTTAATCGAAAGGTGGTGTGTGCCAATTGGTCCCATTTAAATTTATTTGAGATCTAACAACTACTTTTTGAGTTATATCTAATAATGCGTTTTTACTTGACGCTTTTTTCGTCGACCTACGTTATATTATACCGCACAACTTTCTACTGCATGTACCGATTTTGATAATTCTTTTTTTGTTAGAAAGGGGATATCCCTAGTTTGGTACCGTGATAAGGAAACCAGGATCTGATGATGGGATCCCAGAGAAATCGAGGGAAATTCTCGAAAATCCGTAATAACTTTTTACTGGGTGTACCGATTTTGAAAATTTTTAATTTAATCGAAAGCTGATGTTTATCATATGGTCACATATAAATTTTATCGTGATCTGATTACTACTTTTTGAGTAATCTTTGATAACGCGTAGTTACTTGACTATTTTTTCGTCGATCTACGTTGTATTACTTGTCGATGTAATTGAAGTCGGTTTTTTTTTCGTTTGCGAGCAAACACAATTATTTTCAAACAAATCAAAAAGACAAACAATATTATTCTATAATCTATTCTCTAATTGACAACACACTTACAATAAACAAAAGTATAAATGCGTGTGTGTATCACATACATGATGTGTGTGTGTGATGACTTTTTATTAATGTAATGTTTATGCACAATTTAAAACAAATATTAGCAAATTGCACTCCTTCTCTATATAAATTATAAATGTGCGAAATTTCATACTTTTCCGTCCGCGCAATTTTCATAAAATGTTATACAAAGTTTTTGCTTCACGTATTAATATATAGATTTATTATATTAAATATAAGTTGTTATAAAATATTTGTTACTTCTCATGTATAGCATGTGTAGCATAAATTTTATCGTTTCAAATTACTGTTTTTTAGAGTGAAGTAGCAACTGATATGAGTACACCAATATGAAACGAAATAAATTCGTAATAATTTCGCGGTAAGTGTGTGAGTGTAGCTTATCGTCATGTTCCATATAATAAATACAATAATCCATCGAGTATGTAAAGTTGCTAGATGTAGATAGCTAAAACATGTCGGCCGGGGCTCGTAGCCCGGATGTAACTATTGGCAACGTCTGGCCGCCCGCGCCCGCTCACCCTCTACCTCTGCGACCCATTTTAGCAAATAAACTCACCATAGATAGGGACCGAAATTGCATGGTAAATGTGCTAAACTTACGATTGTATCCTGTTGTCAATTGCATCACCTCTCGCCACCTGATTCCCGGCGGCGGAGGGTGAGCCTCTGGCTGTTTGCCGCCTGCTTGCTTTGTGCCGGTTTAATAAGTACATTCAGCCATGTTGGCGAGTGCACACGACAGCGTTGATGTGTAGTAATTACTTTCAGAGTAGACGATTGTTCGATATCCATTGTGTTGCCGTAAACGCTTGCAGCTAAATCGGACAGCGACGAATTGATTCGCTGAACGACAAAAGAATAATTGTTGCTGGGGTTTGATTAAATATCGGGTTTTTAAATTATAAGCTGCAAAATGTATAGGTACAGCACCTAAAGATACATTGATTATATACCAGTAATTATACACTCATATATACCTAGTATATTGAAATATCTACATAGAATTATAATAAAGGAAACGAAACCTTTATTGTTTTCGCTCTGTATAGAATCAGTATAGAAATTGAAATCAACGCCAAAACTAAAATGTAACAATTAAATAAATCTACTAATGTATTCCCAGTAGAATTGTTGTTTAAGAATTTATAAAAAATACAAAATTTAGTAAAAATTAACACATTACACTTTAAACCATAACACATTTCTTGATTTAGGTCAATCATTATTTTAAGTGTCAATCACAGAAGTTATCATTCAATCTTAAAAAACAAAAAAATCTTAACTTGTAAGTGGCGTTCGAATATTGTGGTCGTTTTGTGTGCATATTATGAACGGTTGCATATTAAAATGAAAGGAGGTCAGCTACTCACTCGGCTTACTACTGGTGCATATGAGCAATAACACTTTTTACTAAAATTATAACTACAATACTGTGATGAGACTACTTATATACATATATTCATTATGTTTAAAAAAGTCTAAGACTGACATATATATATTAACAATTACTGCACAGGATTTCTTATGCCTGAAGGCTAGAATTTGCAAAGTTTTTTTTAAAAACTTAAATCTCTTGATGAGTTATATGTAAGCCGAAAGTAACTATAGAGGCATATCAATTTTGAGTAATCGCTAGACGTCTTATCTACGTTGTTTCGGTTGTTAAAAGTTTGTCTTTGATTTATGATTGAATACTTGTGTTGAAGCTTATAAGCTTTTCCTATAAACGGAATATGTAACAAAATATTAAAAACATTTTTGTAATTTCATTGGTAGGTAGCGAGGTTAGCGCTTAGTAAAACAAATTACAATTTTTGTATGAGACGATGAGATTTTACAGATTTGTAACTAAAATGCCCCTGAAAGGACCTAATGAACTATCAGCACCAATTCCGATATAATCATTATTCCTTAGTAAGTTTGATATGAAACTATACTCCTCTAGTTTAAAAAAAGATTAGCCTATGTGTTAAATATAGCCTAAATTTTCTTAGGGATACGAGATAAGTGAATTTTTGGACTTTTTTGCTTTTTCTAGTTTTCCACACACCTACTTGTGGCTATTTTTTCAATTATATTCAGTGAAAAATATTTTACCGACATTCAAAAAAGCCCAATAACATTATCATTTTATTTATACACTTATAAATGAATATTTACTAATATACATCCGTACTCGTATGAAGGCTGAAATGACTGTTACATATTGAGCGTGTGCTATCAAGAGTGCTATAAAGATCTTAACGAGAGAATCAGAACACACTAATATTATCTCGTTAAATTAGTGATAGTCATTGTTAGATGTTTGCTATAATAAACGGAGTAGACGGTTTTATATGCTGACACTGTCCAAGCCTCCGTAAATGTTCCTACTAGGAATGTACGAGTAGAAAGATAACGCTCCGAGCGGCCGCGGCAATCAAATTTGCGACCATGCTCATTAAATGCTAGTACCACAGCCAAGACATTAGAAGACCATTTGCATATATGTATATGTGCAAAATATAGTAATAAGTGTTACATAAAGATAAAAATATATAAAACTACAATACTAACGTATGTGGATATGTTAAATACGCACATATGTATTGCAACTTTTGCTTCGAAATAAACCCTTCATATATAAAATTCAACACAAAAAAAACTATTTCACTGTTTTGTCTTTCAAAATGGCCGCTAGAGTCACAGTACTAATTAGCTTTGTGAGGTTTTCGGTAGTTCGACAGACATCCATTGACATCGTGGGGGAGGTTTTTTAATTACGAGTTTTCGGACACGCTGCGATCGGCACGCTGTCAGACATGTCCCCTGAAAACCAATGACCTTTTTTTTCAGTTTACAAGTGTAAACGATTTTAAATAGTTTTCTCTGTGATTTTAAGTTTTTTTTTAAATTCAAATATTGCCATTGTAAAAATGTCACCTTTTATAACATTGCATTGAAATAAATTGTTTTTCCTAGTTTATACAATAATACCTGTATCAAAAATTAAATAAAAAAAGTATTGTTTTGTAATTGAGACACTTTATACTAATTGTTCGTTTTCGTTTTGTTAAAAATTGTCACATTTAGAATTAAGTAACTGTATAAAAAACTACATTTAATACAACATATACACATATAGACATAGTTGCCAATTTTTTGTGGATTTCGATACAACACGTAAAGTATAGAAAAAGTCTTTGTTCTCGAGAAAAAGAAAAATTTCAGTCAGTCCACACACTAGATCTTCTTGGATATCAATTTTCCGCTTCAACGAGAGCGCTAAGAATACTACACAATTGTTGAAATTCTTGTTTTCGTTCCCGTTTGGTAATTTTGTGTAGAGCCGCTACGAAGGTCTACGACCGAACGGTATCAAGTCTTTGTTGGTAAAAAAAAATCTGATTTGAAATTTTTTGCAGATTAATTATTTAAAAATGATTATTCTTTAGTCTGTTCTTTTTGTCCATCTAGACCGTTCCTACCATAATCTCTTTGATACTTTATAAGAAAAAAGTATCTCTAATTTAAAAAAGATGTCGACATTATTGTAAATCTTTTCGTATTTTTAAAACCTATAGAGTAGGTATAAGTATAAAAAAGCACGGTAGAGTTTTATAATATTACAAAAAGGAGACCCGAGGAAATAATGCGCGGCGCTTCTTTGTATAATGTTGAATAGAATGCAGGATGACTCGAAAGGGTGTACCGTAACATTATTACATTTTCCGTTGCTACATTGCTATTTGAAAAATATGCACGAGATTCAAGCAGTTCTCGCGAGGAAAGTATTCCCTGTAATATTTTCGAGGAAATTTCCATTTGAATAATATTTAAGATATTTGTTTTATTTCCCAAACGTCATTACGAAATGCTTGTTATTTATTTGACACAAAATATTAATTTCAGCATTAGTTATTTTAATTTTTATTTTTGTTTTGTTTCTTAGGATTGTTAGAAATTTTATCTAATAACAAAAACAGTAATAATAATGAATAAACAATTAATGTTAATATAAATTTTAGATTTGGATTAGTAATAAAGACCATTTTATGACTTGAGTGAAATTCAATTTATAAATAAGTATTTGCTTATATAACACATTCTTTGTCTATCAATAGGTTTGCTTATAATGCTGTTGTAGGAATTGTTATTATGTAGATATAGTGTACATAGGCTCAGAAGACGTGCTCTGTAACCTCTGTCTCGGATGAGCGAGATATGTTCGTCTACCCTTAATATTTTCCTAATTATGTTTGCACAGCTTTCGCCTTGGCTACAGTTGGAGTGCTGCCATCGCTGAGCTTTTATTAAATTTCGTTACGCTTCTTTGTTTGACAGTAAACACCGAAAGCTATTTGTTAAAACATAACGATATTAAAACCCGTATTAATCTGATATATTTGCACACAGTAGACTCTTAGTAAGGTATCTAAATGGTATCATAATCTCCTTCGAATGTTGTGGGTGAATCGTATTGAATCATCTCGTTGGAGATTATATCAAAACGGTCTCACCAAGAAAGAGCTCGAACAAAAAGCTCGTTCGGTGCGAGGGCCGGCTGTGCTGCCATCTCGCGCGTTGCTAGGATACGCAGCGATCAATACAGCCTCCGCCGGGCCGCCTAATTACCAGCCCCTGCGTCCCACTCCCCGCACCCCGCGCACGCTGCCTCACCCCTGTCCTCTTCCGCGCAGCTCCCTCGCCCGAGGAAACATCTCGCCCGCCCGACCGCACAGTTTCTGTCCGATTTAAATATCGGATGATAGAATTCACATTCAAATGTTTTCACCATTTTACATGAATATTTATTTTGGCCACCCTTTGTTCTTTCAGAGAAAGCCGCTTCTCGTTCTTTTTGGAGATGACTGTATTTTAAAACATTCTAATATTCTTATAGTTTATATATATCTTTTTTTTTAGTATTAAGTATTATATATATATCTTTTCATATTTATTGTTAGAAAATGATTCTAGAAAAACTTATTTCATGATACTTTAAAGTTGAATAATTGTTATATGCTTTGTACGTATAAATTAAAATGTCAGTATCAGGCAGAACTTAATATGAAAGGGTGCATGCTTGAAAAAAACCTTTATAAGATTTATGAGTGGAATACAAATATACTATATTTACGCAAAACGAAACTGTTCTAAGATGTGATATTATATAGGCCCAATATACGAATGTAAATTTTCACGCGTCGGTTCTTGATGTATTGAAACACGATAACAGTGTACCTATGTCACGCCAATATGGTTTTGTATTTCACTATAAAATATTTATATTTTTGTAAATTCTAAGACGCCTACGTTAGAAACCTTATTATAAAAGAGCGTTATATAGTAAAACTTGATAGCACAAATTAAACCGAAAATTAAAATGTATTTTCAATATCTATTTAGGTGCTTTTTACATAATTTCTATGTTATCGCTAATTATTTATGTTTACAAAATTTTCATAATAAATCCTATTATTTATGTCGACATAGTTTTTAAATTACTAAAAATTAATCGCTTCTATCATTAAATTATGTCTTTGAGTCCTAAAGTTTGTCTATTATATGTTTATTATGACCTCGGCTACAAAGGAGAATATGCTTTGAGGGATACGATGTAAAGTTATATAATATACATATGCATGTACGTTGTCGTAAATATTCGCATCTTTGTAGTGTAACACTACGCATTCTTATCCACAACAAAGGAAAACCCTTTTCCATCTTATCCAGTTAAATTCCGACTTGAGCTTGAAAATTTTCTTTACATGAAAACTTTTTTACAACGTCATTAAAAAGTATTATGAAGCGCGAGCAACGCGTTGATTTGTCATTTGGTATTTTGTTGTATCTAATACTATCAAACGAGCAATTGTTGTATATACGTATATATTATATAGAATCTGAATCTCGGAAATGGTTCCAACGATTTTTATGAAATTTAGTATGCAGGGGATTTCGGGGATGATAAATAAATCTAGGTAGGATTTATATATAGAAAAATGTCGTTTTATCCCAGTTTTTAGACAATGAAAAAATGGCTACAATATCGTTAGAATACTAAGATAAATTTCGCACTTGTTAATTAAGTTTTAATAACCCAGGTTGGAAATCGGCCGGTCGCGATTGACCGAAAAGACCACGGTTCAAATCCTCAAGTTTTTTTCTTTTTTCTTTTTTTTTCTAATTACACTCGTTGTTTTTTATTTAAATAGCCAGTTCTTATTTTTTATTATTAATTCATATTTTATTTTTATTATTTTTATTTTTTATTTATTTTTTTATTTTTTATTCTTTATATTAGTTTATATTTTTTATTATTGTCGGTAAACAGTTTTTATTCATATTTTATTAACCGATTTCAAGAAAAGGAGGAGATTACTCAATCCAACTGTATAATTTTTTAAATATGTAACTCGTATTTAAATATGATTTCCAAAAAACACGATTTACTAAAATATACCGAGCTAAGCTCGATCACCCAGGTACTATTAAGACTAATTTATATAGTTTAGTTTAGTGGACTTAAACTAAAATTACATTAAAACTGTAACCATTTTTTCAATCAAAAACTTATCTGTTTTATTTTAGAATCTTTGAGACACTGATGCCGTATAAAATTTATTGTAATTTACAAGTATATGTACTTAAAAATTGATATACAATATATCAACGTGATAAAAATCATCGCCAGGATTTTAAGCTTGTTTTTAAAGATGTAATTGGACATTAGAACAAATTGACGATGGTAGGTAAATTTACAACCTTACTATTACTTGTATATGGAGGTCACTAATTTCAAATTTTCTAATCCTTAAGATAAAAAATTAGAACTTTTTTATAGGAAAACAGCGTGACATGAAAATCAATATGAATCAATCAAAACAAGCTCGTACAACTAACTAAGCGATAGAAGATAGAGCACGATATTTTCAAGAAACGTAGCAGGGAAATGGAGTATGGAAATAGTATGATTGAAATAGCGCGATATGCTTGATAGCATTAGACAAATGGAAATAATGGACTTCTCTTATCTGGTGAAAATTGCTGTATGTCTTTATATTTATTGCACAATTAAAATATGTACATGGCGTTAAGTTTGCTATGTCAAATTAAATATTATATATTATACTAGCTGACCTGGCAAACTTCGTATCGCCTTATTTTTTTTTAAATATAATAATTACATATATCAAAACAAAATATACCCTATCTTTTAAGTTGGATCAAACTGCACACGGTGTGCAAATCTGACTAAAATCGGTTAAGTAGTTTAGGAGTCCATTGAGGACAAACATTGTGACACGAGATTTATATATATTAAGATTTTAAAGTATTATATACTAAAATGCAAATATGAAATCTTTGTTTAATAAGTTAATAAGTTAGATAAGTATAATCAGATTTACGACCATTTCTATATGTGTACCTTTTCAGTACGATAAAAAGTGGCTAGTTAAAAAAAAAAGAAAATATTATAAAAGTCTTTTGCTGAAGTGTATTTCTTCTGCAAATATTGAGTCAACTTAAAAAAGAAACTCGTTTTAAATAAAACATAATGAAAATCCAGTCAGCAGAGTATTTATTTCCACAGACTCTTGAAATTTCTAACGTCTGTTTATCTTAAACGAGCAAACCTACGGTGCATATTAAAAATTTAATTCTCATAGAGAGTGGAGGAGACATACATCAAATATTAATTTGTTGGATTACAGGAATGCGAATAGCTTTCTGATGTTTGCTCGCTCATAGGTAAAATTGGAATGCTTAAAATTATGTCTAGAATTTCTTTCGTGTGGCATGTGTTTCGTAGGATATCTAAAACGTTTCCTGCTGTTCATTTATTTGTGCATTCTTGTTATTCCTTTGACACAGAATAGTCAGGCGTTGCATTCATTTAAATTCTAGAAATTTAAAATGAGGTACAATACTTAAGTGTTCTCAATTTTTAGTTTCTCCTAAAATTTTATTTACATATTTTTTAATGGTTTCATGCACAGTAAAAATTTATAAGTACAAACTGAAATATTTTTCTATTAAAAATACATTTTGAAAAAAATTAGAAGTTGTCGTCACAAAATACATATAAACACACTTGGTTCACAAATAAAAATAATTAGTGTCTGTTTGTAATATTAAAATAACCGCTTTTTACTAAACGCATATGGATGTATACATGGTACATGTACCAAAATAACATTTTTTACAATTTTTGTCTGTCTGTCTGTCTGTTTGTTCCGGCTAATCTCTGAAACGGCTGGACCGATTTTGTCAGGACTTTCTCTGGCAGATAGTTGATGTAATAAGGGGACTTTTATTTTAGAAATTTATTAATTTTATAACTAATTGAACAACAATTTTTTTTTCTTAAATTCCACGCGGACCATGTCGCGGGCGCAGCTAGTTTCAAAGAAAGTTACTTAATTCTGAACATTAAGATAAGCTCAACAATCCACCGAATTTGAAACTAAAATGTACTGAAACAACCTTTCATTGTCCCACTATTAAATAAGTATTTACTTAGAAAAAAGAAAAATAATATGACGTATGAATTTCGGTAATTTCTACTAATTTGTACATACATCTACAGATTATTAGAGATTATGGTATGGAGTAAAAGTAATATTCTGTATCAAAAGTATATATACGATGTGTATTAATATTTTTTAACAGCAAACCAGGCTAAACCATTTTTTTTTTATTTAGAACAGAATATAAAAGATTTTTTTCCTATTACACTAAATTTTGCAAATTATAAAGAAAATGTTTTACTGTAGAAATAATGTATCTACTTTTATGTAGCACACACTGTGGCGTTGCGTTATTTTGTAAATGTACGTATCTACAATACATTGCACCCAGTACTCGCAATAAATAGAAACTCAGTTCACTGTTTAGTTGAGATTCCCGAGGCAATCCAATTACATTGACGTTTGCTCTTTCAAAGGACTCTGAAGTCGGCGCGAGCTCGTTTCCGCTCCGTTGCACCATTCAAAAAACTTCGAGAATTCACTTGCAAAGCTCTTGTCAGCTACCTTGATACGATACGGGTTCACTACAGAATTTAACTATGTATTCATTTATTTTGTATTGAGTCGGTTATCAAAGGAAAATTGTAAAAACTTTTGTAAAAGTAGCTTTTACGGTAAATAGAGAAATACATTAACATATATAATAAGTTGAATATGTATTTTTATTGACATATATCATTAAAGTATAATACTATAATTAGAAGTATTATATATTTTAAGATAATTTATTACGTTGCTACAAAAGTTGCTAAAAATAAAATATATATAATTATTATACTTAGAAACGTTAAAGAAAAAAACGTTAAAAAAGTTTTAACAGAGGTATTGCACAGCAGGAAATTTCCTGCTCAAAATATGGAACAGCCCGACTGGGGTAGTACCTCGATCTTACAGAAGATCACAGCTAAATGATACTGTTTTCAAGCAGTGTTGTGTTCCTGTTGGTGAGTAAGGTGACCAGAGATCCTGAGGGGAGTTGGGGGTAGGTCGGTAACGCGCTTGCAATGCTTCTGGTGTTGTAGACGTCTATAAGCTACGGTTATCGTTTACCATCAAGTGAACCGTACGCTTGTTTGCCGACCTAGTTGTATAAAAAACGGAAACGTGTTAGCAATTTTTATTGCTGTAGTACTTACAAAATTATAAATTGATGTCTCCTATTGACCTGTTCTTCCGGTCATTAATTAACAGTTCTTGTCTGTAGTCCTATAGAAGTGTATAAAACAAAAAACAAAAAAAAAGGGAATTCCTTTCTTGCAATATTTATTTAATTGTTATTTTACATTGAGTTTTTTGGACACATTGGGTAATATTGAGCAGTGTTTCAGTAACTGTCCTAGATTTTGAAAATCCTGTCAACACGTGTACGGATTTCTGACTAACCATAAAATATATTTTAAATACACGCTATAAATTATACGTTTTAGTAAGTTCTGTTTCGAACAAACTACTCAAAGTCTACCTTATTGATCAATCACAATAAGATAGTTATGATTCTTTGAAAAAAGAAGATAAATAAAAATTAAAAAACCTAATAAAGTTTTGTAATAGTGTCTAACTTTGTTCAGTTTTTTACTAATTAACTATTAAACTCCAGTTTAAATTAATTTTAACTAACTTTCTAAATCAGTCATTATCATTATCATCATCACTTCAGCCTATCGCAGTCCACAGCGGGACATAGGCCTCCACAGGATTGTGCCAAACATTATGGCGCGAACTCATGTGTTTTACCCATAGTCACGATGCTGGGCAGGCGGGTTGGTGACCGCAGGGCTGGCTTTGTCGCACCGAAGACGCTGCTGTCCATCTTCGGCTTGTGTATTTGCAAGCTAGTTGTTGGATGGTTATACCGCCTTCGGTCGGCTTTTTAAATTCAAAGGAGGTAGTCGTGCTGTGTTATCCCTTAGTCGCATCTTACGATACCCACTTGAAACTTTCACAATTTATTATTATATAAAATTCTCAAAAATTTAATTTCATAGTTGGACTATTTTGTATTTAATCAAAAAAAATCCGATTTCTTAGAGTTCGATTTCCGACAAAGTTTCGTCATCATTTTATCTCTCTCACATTGAAATAAAACCTTCCCACAGTTGGAAAAAGCCTTCATCCCCTAAGATTGATAAAAACTGAAGCTTATTCCGCCATGTTGCTTCACTACATGTTGCTGACAATCTCAGATTTTCTTACAAAACATGCAAATTTCCTCATAACGTTTCCCTCAGTGCCGAACATGAGATGAATTTTAAAGACAAAAGGCCCTTGAGAACTTATCGTTTCTAGAGATTTGAACTTACGACCCGCTCTTATCGATCGACGAGCTGAGATGGTGCATTTATATCCATTGTTCTATTTTGCTTTATATAAAGTAAAAAGTACATTCAAAAGTAAATGACTTCCATAGTAACATATAACACGTGTTATATGTTATGTATGAGGTATGAGTCTCCAATTATTGTTAAAATTCTTTCCTTCCTTTTTATTGGGTGCAATGTTTTTGTACGGATAGTCCTTACGGTACGGTGTTCCTAGTAGGTAGGTTTAGATCACGTTCAGCGATGTAATAAAATCAGTCAGTTAGGAAGCATTATTTCATGAGTAACACTATAATTTAGCGCAATTTAAATATTGTTTTTATAGGTACGACCGACTATTGTCTGTAAAAGTTCGGTCAATCTGTTCTATATTTCGCACATAACTAATACTGTCATTGAAACACAAAAATATCAATCAGAGTAAAATAAAACTCATTACTTTTCTTTCGAAGCAGGAAAGCGGGAACTATGGACTTGATAATGAGTATAACTACCACTCTCTTTGAGTCCACTAGGACGCAAATTGCACTCACGGCACAGCTCTGATGTCGCTAACAGCCACTCGAGGACGCTTTAAAGGCAGCATAGCCTTCACAAATATGTACATAGATACGTTTCCTAGCTATGGCTTTGAAATTTCTTCTTGTTTTATTACAATACTTGATGAATGTTATTTAGGACGGTATTTATAACCGGCTTCCAAAATGGAGAAGGTTTTGAATTTGACTGTATGTTTATGTGTGAACATCCCAACAAACATTTTTGTCATATAATCAAACAATTATATGACTTTGAGTCTTATTAAAGTTATATTACAGTATTTTTTTAACTCTACGTCATGTTATGGTGCATTATGTGTCCAAATAGACGTATAGATTTTTTGTCGTATAACATTGTCGTATAGACGTTATTTCGACATTTCTTTACAATCGTCATATAATAGCGTCTATGAAGACATCTATAAAACTTACATATACAACTTTTCGTCGTGTAAACGTTTTCGTAGTGTAAACGTCATAATACTATTAATTTTGTCATATTATCATAGTCATATTACCTTTTAAACATCTGCTAAACGAATAGTAATTGTTTACACGTAGTACTTGTAACCATTATATATAAGTCGAATAAGTGTACTAGTGTAACTTGTATACATCCTAAAGTATTACAAAAATGATAATGACCACGGCCATTTCAAATGTGCGCATATCATTTCGATGAAGTCCATCTTCGATAAAAACTTATCAACATCCACATAAATATGGATCATAATTGTGGGGTATATCTAAAAAAAAAGTATTATTCAGACTTAACTAAGTTATATGTCTCGTAAATTCTTCTGTTCTGAAAATATAAATTATTTGAAATAAGTTAGCTAGGCGTTTATTATTTTATTATTGATCCCTAAATCAACTGTCATGGCGTACACATTTACAATATGTACGCAGTATATACGTCGGGAAGTTATATAGTTGTCGTATAACGCAGTCACTTAATAAATTATTAATAAAAATATACGAAAACATTAAAATTTTAAAAGCGCATGAAAAATTTGTTACAAAGTTACCTCACATTAATCAGTAAATTTGATTGCACAATGGTTTGTAACTGATGAAATGGTTTTATCACCTCAACAAAGTAAAAAATACAATATTTTAACTCAGCTGTCAAAAAAACTGCCATATTCAATTAGTGTGTGTTATGTTTATAATCTGTTACAATTTTTCATTCGTTCAATATAAAAGTATCATCTTTAAATGACAATAATACAACGAATACGTTAGATAAACGTCATATTGTGTGCCATTACTCGACACGAAGTCGAATACACGCCGCGACAGCTATCATTACATGACATGTAGTCAAATCGCCAACGTGTATATGACTCCTATGCGACTATATAGGTATTTATATGACTGTTACACGAAACTCTTAGCGCCTTAAGTTGAATAAAATGGGCCCTAATGCCGTCGAGTAAACGTTCTAATGTCGTTTATACGATTATACTAAATAACATTAAGTTGTCACCAAAACGTCTACTCAACGTCGTAAATGTTTGTTGGGCATACATGTAGAGCTATTCTTTTTTTAATCAAAAGGTGCTGCTTGTCATGTTGTTTAAGTTTTTGTCGAGGTCTGACCAGTACTTTTTGAGTTATATCTAATAATGCATATTTACTGAGGTAACTATTTTACGTTGTATTATACCTCATAACTTTTTACTGGGTGTACCGATTTTGATGATTCATGTTTAATATTTTAATCGAAAATAGATGCTTGTCTTGTGGTTTTATTTAAATTTGACCGAGATCCCTCTTTATACAACTAGTCGACGTAATTGAAGTCAGTTGTTGCGAGCAAACAATTATTTTGAAGTCGATCAATAAAGTTCATTACCAAATAATAAATTTGTCTTTCATATTATTTAAAATTGTGACAGATAGAAAATTCAAGGAAAAAGTTTGTTATAGTTTTGAGAGTTAGAACATACATACATATAATCACGCCTCTTTCCCGGAGGGTAGGCAGAGACAACTTCTTTCCACTTGCTACGATCCTTACATACCTATTTCTTTCACTTCGTCCACTTTCATTATTCCCTTCATACATGCTCTTCGGTTTAGGGTACTCTTGACCTGGAAAGACGTCCCTTATTTGGTCTCGGCACGTCCGTCTAGGTCTACCCCTTCCAACTCTTCCATTCACACTCGCCTTATACACTTTTTTCGTCAATCGTTCTTCACTCATTCTCTCGACATGGCCAAACCATCTGAGCATACCTTTCTCAATTTTTGTTACTACATTTTCTTTCAGACCAAAAAGTTTTCTTATCTCACTATTTCTTATTCTGTCACTCAGTTTAACTCCTATCAGAGTAGTAAAAAGTTAGAAACACTAAAATATAACTAATGTTTTGTTCATGATTTTTTTATTGATTCAGTCTGCAACGTACCACTGCTGGACATAGGCCTCTTTGTAGTGTAGGGTCGGAGCCTAGTCCACTACGCTGCAATACTATGGGTGGGAGTGTATATTTCTCTACTATTAGTAACGATTGCTATCTGGTTTCTACGATAACAACCGAGACCGACAGCTTAACGTGCTCTGTGAGGAACCGTGGGAGACTCACAAGGACAGACCACAAGACCGGACCCATTACTAAAGTTTAGATGAATTTATGCATGAAAGTGGTATTGTTAGTAATTTGGTCAGTAACGGTTCGTTTTAGTGTCTTACGGGTTTGCGAAATATGAGTGAAAAAGCTATGGAATAAAATAGTAAGTCACGTTTTTGGTATTTCCATCAGTTTGACACTTCCGTATTAAATAGCCAAAACATGCATTTAATAATATTGAAATATTTAATATTTATAGTTATTACATAGTTATTAGAAATAAGGTACTTAATGGGGTAAATTAGTTACATTTATTTTTATAAAGTGATTAAAATCTCATTATCATGAAACAACTTTTTCGGATTTTATCGTGGTTTATTAAGTTTTTTTAGATGTTAACGTTTCGGATACTGTTATCGGATACGGATGTTTCCGTAAGACTGCTTTGATGCTAATGACTATAGAATATGATTTACAATTGAAATATCAAATAATGTTAGTTCTAATTAACGGAAAGAACTCGCTACGTGACAAATGTACAATTTCTTAAAGCGTAATAAATGTAAACATTCTTAGTTTTAGACAAACATAAAAAAAAAACACAAACGTAATAAATGTATTAATTTTTAATCGGATTAGTAGTTTATTACGTTATCATTATCAACTCATTTTCATTGAATGCTGAGCATAGTTCTCTCCAATAGACGGCTGTTGCGTTTGATGTAGATTTTCAACTGCTTTTAGTCAATACATATTACCGCCGTTACCGCCACTAAAAAGTACGCCTACGATCACCAACCCATCTGTTTAGTCAAACCCATAATGGGCCAAAATTATATGCAACGGCCCTTGATCTTTGATTTCCTCGATGGTCCTTGTCAAGACGTTAGTCATACAGAAGGCTGGACTAGGGGTTCTAGAATTTATTCTATTAATAGCTGACCGTGCCTATGCTACCGCCGCTGAGCGTCCAACGATTTTATTTATTTATTTTTATTTAATTACTCTTTATTGTATTTATTTTATTTATTAACCAATTTTTATACGTACAAAATTATATACATAATATTTTTGTCATGGAGACACGTATAATGGGTGTGTTTATCCCTATAAGAGTTTTCTTCCAGCACACCCAAAAAGGAACGGTTACAGACAGAAATTAAAGTAGGTAGACGTACAAAAGAAAATATTAAACCATTGAAATATATATACATATATACGCATACACACACATATACAAATATATATATATATATATATATATATATATATATATATATATATATATATATATATACACGCAAACATATACATATATATAATATATACGTATATAAACATATAGCAAAAAAAATAACGCTGACACACAAAATAATCTATAATATAAAAATGAGTCGCTGAATGTGTTGCTAAGCGCAAAACTCGAGAACGGTTGGGCCGATTTCGCTAATTCTTTTTTTAAAATATTCCTTGAAGTACGAGGATGGTTCTTACGGAGAGAAAAATTCTAAAAAAATTTTTAAATTTTCTGAAAAAGTCTAAAAACAACACTTTTCTATACTCCCATACAAAAGATTTGTGATAATACTTAAAAGTCACTTTTAGGCGATACGAAGTTCGCCGGGTCAGCTAGTAATATATAAATACATTATACCCACATAGTTAAAATTATGATAAGGAAAGATAATAATCTTTTTAAGATAATATTTTTTTTTTAAAGTAGTCGTACAAGAGCGAATTGATTACGGCAATGAATTCCAATTGAAGGAATACGCATCAGTAGTTGTACGTTGGATCGGCACGAGGAACCAGGAGGATATAAAAATATAAAACGCTCGCGTAGGTAAAAGGGAAGTAGGTGACAAGGGAATAAATGAAATAATGATTAACTTAGAAACTTAGACAATTATTATTTAGGGAAGCTTATTACTACGTAATTAAAGTATAGCCTACGATCCTCATTAATAATGTAGACTTCTACTGGTAAACGAATTTTAAAAATCAGTTTAAAATATGTAGCTATACCAGTCGGCTGTTACCTATAACACAAGCATTAAGTTGCTTACTTTAGGAATAGACGACCGTGTGTGTATTGTGTAGATATTTATTTACTTTTTTTTATTTATTATTTATTCAAATGAAGACATCATTTATGAAATTCTCGAAATTCTGTTGATTGGTAATTTTATTATCTTCTATATGCAGCTCTATATTCTTTAGCTCTTACAACAAATTGTTTATTAGCAATATTTGTATGTCTATTTTTTTTAAATCTTTATCTTAATCTAGGTTAAAGGTAAATAAAATGATTATAGCAGATAGTATTTTTTATCTATAGGTACGTCATATTTTTTATCTGTATCTAAACAAAGAAATGGTTTCGACAAATAATCTTTGTTGAATTCGCTGTAGTCGTATTTGAGTGTCTCCGAATACATTAAAAATTTAAAAGGTGAAGAGCGATTCGGAGTTATTCATTGTTTATTCAAACTGTTTTCTTCTAATTTCATCGATTAAGGCATTACGATGGTTAAATATACTTTCACATTGAATCAAAATGGCGGAGTCGAGCCCCGTGTTGTTTGGGTTATTTTTCTTAGAAATCTATCGATTAGTACGATACGTATAAGTTTTAATGTAATATGGAATGAAAAATGTCATTAATTTTTTTGACTCATTTTTTGTTAAATATATTTTTTACTGTACTTACAGTTCATAATGTTCTTTTTTTTTAAAAATGATTTTTCGCATTAAAAAATATGATTCGAAGCGCTTTGTACGTATGAAGGGTATATCAATCAGAAAGGGATGGAAGCCTGCGGTACGTCTGAAAGTCCGATGGAAGAAAGGACATGGGGGTATGAGCTCGTGTAGCTCCAGGGCACACTCCCCAAAGTACAAACTGTAAAAGACCGTTAGACTGGCAATTTTTCTTCGGTGAGCCAGAGTGTGAAGAGATCCACCAAACTGGCATTACTGATTAGCCGCTTGGCTCTGCGTTCCACTGAGTCCAGTGTGGCGAGTTGATATTTAGCTGAGCCATCCCACAAGTGACTACAAAATTCCATGCACGATCGGACTTGAGCTTTAGCGTTAGAAGCTGTCTAGGCGTGAAATATCGCTTAACCTTATTTAAGATGCCAAGCTTTCTGGCCGCATTTTGCGCTTTGGACTCAATGTAATTGCCAAAGTTGAGGTTAGAACTCAACTCTATGCCAAGGAGGTCGAGGGTATCGGACACAGGAATAGGTGTACCACGGAAAGTAGGAGTCAAGTTGAAAGGACTTCATTTGGCGGAGAACAAACAAGCCTGCGTTTTGGCGGCGTTGAACGTAACCAGGTTGCAATCACCCCATTGGGATACTTGCCCTGGTATCAAATTCGTTCGCTCTATCATGGCCTCTCTCTGAGAACGTATTACGTCCCTGCTGTCTCTTGCGCTGGACAAAATATCTCGCAACAATCGTACTGTCATCTGTGTATCCAACAATGCCTGGTTGTAGCATGTCGTTAATATGGAGCAGGGAAAGAGTTGCAGAGAGAACAGAACCTTGAGGGACGCCGGCGTTTATATCCATCAGATCAGAGGAGCAGCCATCGACGACCACTCTGTCATCACTACAAAAATCATCAGGGATGCCGTAAGCAGGAAGCTTGCTAAGGAGACTTGCGTGCTAAACCCTGTCAAAGGCCTTCGAGATATCTAGTGATATAGCGAGCGCTTCACCACGTTTCTCAATGGCTTCGCCCCAGCAGTGTGTAACATACACCAGAAGATCTCCAGTAGACCGCCCCTGACGAAAGCCTTATTGGTGGTCACTGAGGAGTTCATTGTCTTCTAGGTAGTTCAGCAACTTGCTGTTAAGCACCTTTTCTATGACTTTGCAAAGCATGGAGGTGATGGCGATTGGTCGGTAGTTGCAGGGATTCACTCGGCTACCCTTTGTGGGCACTGGCTGTACATTAGCCAGCTTCCAAGATTTCGGCACCGTTCTAGTTTGAAGAGAGAGGCGGTACAGGCATGTGAGATCAGGAGACAACTCAGGTGCACAGGCTTTTAGGACACGCGCAGGTATACCGTCAGGTCCACTAGTTTTATTCACGTCAAGATTCAGCAAAACTTTACGGACCTCTTTGTTGTGGAAGTACAAGCAATATCTTTATAAAATTTTCGATTTCACTCATTAATTTTTGCAAGTGTTGCGTCGAGCTTATGAAAAAACCGAATATTTTCTTTAGCATCATAAAAATGCGACAAGTTTCTGTATATGATTTAGCGGCTGCAGTTGCTACCAAATTCAATTAATTTAGAAAAAGACACGTAAACAGCGAAAGATATTGAATTTTGGTATGTAAGCCAATGTATTAGCCAGACATGTTCCAACATTATCATAATTGACTCTCCCGGAAAATCTCAAAAATGTATGCCTAGTATTTCTAGTTTTGAAATTATAGCAGAAAAACTTTTTCAGGTCCCAATTTCACTCTTAACTTAACGATTCAAAAGAAGTTTCTATTCAAAAATTAGTGAAAATTTACCAGCTAGCTAGTTTCGGCCCATCACAGTCTGTTGCTAGACATAGATCTCTCTGAGTTCGCGCAAACGTCTCGGTTGTATCTTCGAGAAGGGTACCGTTGATAGACTTTCGTCTTGTTCAATTCATACCGAGATCAACTAATCGAAATAACTCATTTAGGTCGCTCAGAATTTGACTTAGCTCCTCCAACGTTTCCGCAAAGATAACGATATCGTCGGCGAAATAAAGGTGAGGTGTATTCATCGTTGACGTTCATACCCCATCCCTGCCAATCCAAGGTCTTAAGGACATCCTCTATCGCTTTGTTAAACTTAAGAACATTTACACTTTATTAACAGTATTAGGTAACAATTATTTAATTAAAATTGTAACATTGAAATGCTATTATATTATTCTCAAAATTCAAAATCACATAAGTACTTTTTACTGAGCGTTCAGTAATTTTTTTGTACTCAGACAGTGTAGTGAGTGTACTGTATGGAAAAACTGAAATTTTTGTTAAATTTTCAAGATACATTTTCAGTAAGGCAAAAATTATTTAACCTAAATATCAGCCTACTGGTAAATCCACCCCTAAGTCTCTCATTATCAATCGTTTATAGGTTAAGATACAACAGCCAAGATTTGAAAAATAGATTAATAGAGATTTATTCGTTTCGCTTTACCAAGAAGGGTAATTTTGTATAGTGGACGTCCATTTTCAGATCTATACAAATAAATAAAATTGGAGTATCTGTTTTTAATATTAAAATAACCGCTTTTTACTAAATGCATATGAATGTATACATGGTACATATACCAAAATAACATTTTTTATAATTTTTGGTCGGTCTGTCTGTCTGTTTGTTTCGGCTAATCTCTGAAACGGCTGGACCGATGTTGACGGGACTTTCACTGGCAGATAGCTGATGTAGTAAGGAGTAACTTAGGCTACTTTTATTTTATAAGTTTCTTTATTTTATAACTCTGCGAACTGAATACTTAACTTTACTACTTTTTGTTATATTCCACGCGGACGAAGTCGCGGGCACAGCTAGTACCGTATATACGGACTTTATGAAGAATAACGGTATTAAACCTTTATATTTTGCAATATATCATCCCATGTCCAGCGGAGCGGCTATGCAGCACACTGTGTAAGAGGGCAATAAATTAAACCATATGTAGACATAGTTTCCACAGATTTCTAAATTTCCTTTTAATAAATAGATTATCCTGGAGATAAATTTAAGTGCGCATTACCGCATAAATGTTCCAAAGTAAAGGACCTAAATTTTTTATTTAGCAAGATTAATATGACATATGTTCTAAAAATTCCTTACGCCCTAACAATAAAAGCACTTATGAGGAAAAATAATATCTGACTTATACTGGGATAAACCTGTGTTGCAGAAGCTTTCTGCGAACTGGTTTAATAAAAAAACACTGAATTTTTGTACTATATCGACGACTCAACGATTTTATTTATATATGTCATATAAATCATACTACTAGCTCTCATAATACTAGCTGTGCCCGCGACTTCGTTCGCGTGGAATCTAATAAAAAAGTTATTGTTCAGTTCGCAGATATCGATATAGGTTTCTGTCAGATCAGTTTGCCTATGGAAGTGCGGCTAAAGCCCTTTGGCTGAGACATAGTTATTAATAAGTAGAAATTTACTAAGAATAAATGTTGTTTATATTTAGTAAAGGTCCATTACGAAGGTATTTTGTGACAGGATTAGATTAACGTGGTCTAAGAGCTCTCTTAAATTGATTACATAAGTCTTTAATTTTTTGTGGTACAAATCCTACAAGTTTATAATTTTTTGGAATCCCCTAAATACAGATTCTGAAAAATTGGACTGAAAGGACTGAAGGACTAAGGAAGTGAAATAGACGTTAAAAGTTTGTATGATAAGTTCGTCATTTTTTTTATTAGAAATATGAAACTTATTTTTGGACTACTGATTAAAAATGAATAAATACACATTTCAGCATTTGTGGACCGGACCACCTACCCTAAAGGAGTGAAATAGGGGTGAAAGTTTAAATGTAAAGTTCGTCATTTTTGAAATTGGTAGTATCAAATTTTCATTCTGAACTATACTGATTAAAAATGAGTTAACATGCATTTCAGCTTTCGTGTAAATTTTAACTTTAAATGGGTAAAATGGGGAATGAAATTTGTATGTAAGTCCCTAATTTCTGGAGTTAGAACCTTAAAACTTTTCCTTAGACTTTTGATCACAAATATATAAAAATGTATCTTAGCATTTTTGGAATTAACGGGGAAAAAATCGAATGATAAACAAAGTCATTGTCATTTTGTATCAAAGTGCGATTTGTGTAAAAGTAAAATTGTTATTTTTGCATAAACCTTTATTTTTGGATTGGGTTTGAAATTATAAATAAATTAATAAACGCTTCACAATCAATGGCCGCCAGTAGGATTTTCTCCTATGTCGGGGGTCCGGAAACACACACAATACACGAGCACAGACCACGACAAACATCTATATGACCAATACAAATGTCTGTCGTGAGCGGATATCGAAGCCGCAACCGCATGCGCAACAGCAAGTGCTGTGACCGCTGCGCTAACGTGTCGTCAATCTATACAAATATTTTATACTTTTTGCTATTATTATTATTATTATCACGCTTGTTTCTTTTTCTTTTATGTTATTTGTATTGTTTTTGGTTGTACAATAAAGTATATTTGTATTGTATTGTATTGTACAAATAAATAAAATTAGATTGTCTGTTTGTAATATTAAAATAACCGCTGTTTCCTAAATGCATATGGATGTATATACGAAACATATACCAAAATAACATTTTTTTACAATTTTTGTCTGTCTGTCTGTCTGTTTGTTCCGGCTTGTATCTGAAACGGCTCGATCGATTTTGACGGGACTTTCACTGGCAGAGAGCTGCTATAGTAATTTATTTTAGAAATTAATTTTTTTTTATGACTGCGAATTGAACAATAACTTTATGCTAAAATATTATTTTAACATTTCTTCTTAGACCCAATAACCTGTTGATTAAAATAAATAAATAATTAGTCCAGTGTAAATGTAATTTTTACGCCTCAATATCAGTATAATTCATAAATATGGTATACAAAGATATCCTTAATTGTTATAATATAATTATTATACACTAATTTTGCCCCTCTTTGTAAGTATTATCAATTTCTACTCGAGTGAACCCGCGGGCAACTACTAGTGCTTAAATATATGAATTGGTAACTGTTATAGACTTGTACTTCTACGTATGTATACACTTCACATATGATATAGGAAACACAACTAACCATTAAAATAGATACTGTTATAGATATGATGTGTGCTACTATGTATTGTTTTCTACGTACTTAATTTTATGGTTAGTTGTCGTTCCTATATAGTATATGAGTAAGTGTTTGTGTGTAGGTACGTGTGTTTGTGTATGTTTTATATTTCTATGTGCGAAACATTGTAAATTATTTTGTATTATTCATACAATGTAGAAATGCAGTATAAAACTGATAGCGTAGATAAAATGAACTAAACAAAATCAGCGACTTGGCCTCATTTAAAAGTGTTAGCAGTGCAAAACAGTTTATGAATAATATTTTTTTTTTCATTTAAATTTCGAATAGTTATGCAAACAACCTAATTGTTTTACATCTGTAGGCGTATATATGAAATATAATTGATAATTATTTCAATTACTATTAATTTTGTAGAATCTTTTTTTAATTGTTCGCAGCTGTGCTTTTTATCTATTTATTTTTTGTTTAATTGTTTTCAATGGTGCCAACAGAGTATAGATGATTTGGCGAATGGCACGCAGTAGGTACTCATGCAGTTTGTGTCATTACTTGATTAATAATTCCTTCGCGATAATTTTGAATTTGATGTCCTTTAATTTCGCTCAAAATCATGTGCGTATTAATAATAACATTGTGCATTAAATAGAATAAATAATGGTATAATTCAATGCCGTATTCGCACTTTTTCTGTTCATGATACATCCTCTAAAATCCTTTACATTACCTGGTCTCGTGCTATTATCCATATACCTTTTTATTTACTCGATATGAGTAAATAAGAAGAAAATGAAGCCTTATGGTACTTACTAGCAAACTGGAATTAAATAATACAAAAAATGTGTTTTAATTGTTTATTAAAATTTAACTTATTAAGTACTTAAATATGCAAATTAAATATAAATCTCAAATAATAACGTATTTTGGCATTCGAAAATTCTCACAAACGAATGGTTTACTTTAAAGGATGACTTAAAACAATTTTTTATAGATATTATTTATTAAAACTAGTTTCAAGAGATCAAAACATAAATCAGGTAACAACAATTTTGTAGGTCGTAACTTGAAAGAGACAACGTCTCAGTATTATTAAAATTATAAAAATATCGCTATATTTTTTAAAAATTTTCTTAACAAACGAATTTACTATAACTTTCCCGCTATTATCACCAATCACCATTATCACAATTCTTAGTTATATAACAATGTATTGTATTATTAAAGATCCGATTAACAAAAAATTGCGCAAATATTATGTGTACGCAGTGTACTCGTATATTAAGGTTATTTACTGATAAAATTGTTTTGGATTTCCGCAGATGTTTATATTAAAACGTCTGAAGGTAAACAAAATAGTATATTTTTATTTTTCGATCAACAAAAATTTTCCTTTCAGGTGTACTACAACAATATTACTTTAATTTTTATATCATATGAACATACAAAATGACGAATGCGCCGATTTTCTGAAATATTAAGTAACAGAATTTGGAAGATCTTTCATTCCAAAGACTTCATACATTGCATATATCTTTTCCTTTTGATATGTTCCCTTAGTTACACCTTCTCCATTATCACAGCCCAATAACCGATTAGTATTAAATAACAGAATATAAACTATAAACAAGTGACAACTATAGAATGTTAGATTCCATAAGTACTCAATTATCTTTTACTTTCTAATTAAGTAGTTGGAAAATGGAATATCATCAATAAAAAATCTATTCGCTATAAACATCGTTAGAGCTAGGCTCTTATAATTTAAATATTTTAATAACCTACATATCATTTGTAGAGCGTATTTTGATTAAGTCTTAAAAATTTATCTAAGTTTATTTCGTAATTCCGTTGTTAAGTTATATATTATCCTGAATCATAAGTGAATTTTCTACAATTTTGAGGTTCCATTAGGTGGGCATCACCGTGAACTTTATTAAGACTAAGCAGCCGCAGCGTTTTCAATCATGATTGACACATGAAATGGTAGAACTGATCGAAATTAACTGGTTCGAGCTCATAATCTTTTTCTGACTTATGTAACAGTTCTGGATTTCTCTTTAAGAAGTTCCTTACCCAGTCTTCGCCAGCCATTCGAGTATTGACATCAAACGGGTGGTTGAGATTGTTATCTTCAGCGTATTGGAATGCGAGTTCTCTTATGTCTCTTCTAGAGACGCCCATAAAAAACTTTTCCATACTCTTAATATACCCGACCAAGTCTTTTTCTTGGCTTTCTGTAAAGACGCGTCTGTAGTGTCCCATTAAAGGTTTTGGTTCATCGGGTTGTTGATACCTGACTTTACTAGCTCGCCTTTGGAGAGTTGATCGCGGGATGTGGTAGGTCCTAGCGGCGAGTTTATAACCCATTTTGCCAGACACTACGGCCGCCACGGCTTTAGCCATTTCTTCTTCACTCCAGGATTGGCGACCACTCATTCTTTCGTATTTTCGTACCATGACTATCTGAAAGGAAATACAATTAAGTATATTCATATTGTTTTTAATAAAAAGATAGAGCCACGTCGCCACTCGTTAAGCTTAGGGATGTCTTGCGTAAGAATGTCACAATATTAAATGAGTCCATGGCCAGTGTAAGTAAGTTTACACATGTATTTCTTGAATATGGAACGTATAATGATATATTGAATATTTACAACTACGAAAAAATGATACAATTAATTATTTTACGTTAGTATAAAATAAATTCATGTTATATATTTGTTCGTAATAGTTTAGGGGAAAAGATAAATTAGTTGTATTTAGTTATTACTATTGTAATGTTGTTGTTTATTTATTAATTGATGACTTGATATCTATGCTGTTCGGCGAAGGGTAACCGTGGCCTGGTATTGTAAGATACCTCCAATGTCGGTTCGAGGTGACGTAGTTAGAGCCGCTTTAGAGGCTATTTTCAATGAAACTTCGGAGTATTATTTGTAAATATGTAAATAAGGCTCATTTGTGTTCTGGGTACACGAGTAAATGTTACGTAAGTAATTTATTTCTTAGGAATTAGTAGAAATAAATTATATTTGTTATTATTTATATTTCTTATCATGTAAGTAGTAATTATCGTAGTTAATTGTTGAATTACTTTTGAGGAATAAGTTTCAACGACAAATTAACAATAAATATTTCAATATGTCTAAAAAATTCAATATTTATTTATTTATTTAAATGAAAAATAAATATAAATGTAAAATATATATTATATATGAAATATAAAATATGCACGTAACTTTTCATAGAATTAAATATTATTGGTCTACAAAAATATAAAAAAATAATTGTAATCTGACACAACTGTCAATAGCAAATAAAGAAAAGTTTTTTAAGATTACAATTAAAAATCTAAGAATTGTGGAGTTAATCCATCAACTACATTTAAACAATTTTAAAAAACAAGTAAATCCTAAATTATTTAGTTAAAACACTACACATAAGTAAGTATTCTTCTCATTTAAATAGAATATAACTATTGACGTCGTTTTGGTCAGTTGAAATATTTTGTTTTCGACTATGAACATTACATAGATGCAATAAAGACGTTATTCGGGTAAACAACAATGACTAACCGTGTTGGCGACCGCACACCGCATCGCTCACAACAGCTGATAGTGAACACAGTATACGATAAAATGTGGCGTGTTTTTCCAGTGCGATAACTCGGGAAACGCGGCTTGAGGCCCCTTAACACAGCGCGCATTTAACAACGATATTACTTAGCAAAGTATGTTTGACCCACAAGTTACGTGCTTTAAAGATACATTAGCGTCGGTAATGACTAGTGTCGTTTGCACGTCATTTGTGTTTCACTCTGGTGCCCGTTAAACGGGAAATACCACTCGATACTTGTTGACCGTCCTTGAGTGACCGCGTCTTATTTTTTATCTGTTAAAAACTACGTCGACGGCCGGTCAGCTGTTTGTATTCGCTATATTATACACGTCTCTCAACATATCCCTCCAATCGAGTAAAATTAAGCGTGTTAAAAGAGCGAAGAAATCGCTTACCTAAATTTACATTGCTCAATATAGTTAGACGCTGCGTACTGTTTTGTTCGATTAAAGAGCAATGCATAACGTCCAACGCGATATATTGAGATAAAGATAGTTATTGAGACGTCACTGTAGCGGCACGAGCACGGCGTGAGCCGAGGTTACTGTGACGCGTGACTTGCAAGGTCTCCGCTGCATTGCACGATGCGCCAAGGTTGCCACGCTCTTCACTACCGATACGAGAAATCTAGGTCTCGTGAACGAACAAATAACAATTTATGCGTGAAATGAAAAGGAAGAGAGAACAACGTCGGGTGCGGGCACCTATCGAACGGTTGGTGTGCCAGAAGTGAAACCTGCATCGGACGTTACCGCGGTGCATCGAGTTGAAAGTGGTTATTCGACGAGTAAATAACGTAAGGTTAAGGGGCGCTAGTACTCACAGGTGGAGTTCGGGAGCGGAGGGTGAGTGGTGGCGTTGGAGGCGGCGACAGGCGGCAGGCGTCAGGAGCAGGCGGCGGTGCGGGCGCGGGCAGCGAAACAGCGTGCGGCCAGACTGACGGCGCGCGCGACACTGGCGCGGGGCCCGTCTTGCCCCGCCGCGGCCCTGGCGCGCTGACGTCACCTGGCCCAGGGCCCGGCTGCACGACTATTTTTGTCCACAACTAATTATCGCCTTCCTTTGTCCAATCATATGTTTTGTACTGAAAAGGAAATCTGGTTTTATACATACGTGACCTATAGAGTAGTATTATGTCCTTTAGATTTTACAAGTATAATACGTAATGGCTGTGCAAATTACGTACATATGACTCATAATTACATACAACGTATTGTTTTGTAAACATAACGATTTTTGGTATCATCGTAATTGGTCAGTATTAATATTCACAGTGAACTTGAGGCCCATCAAAACATTAATGATATAGCACATAAATTATAAAGGATACATGTCGAAAACTAAATCTATTAACGTTTTTAAATATTTTTAAGAAATATCAAGTGATTAATGAATTTACTGCTAAAATTGCGTCACTTGTAATAAAGACTTGTAATTAGGCTAAAATATGCTTATTATCCTTATATTTAATTAAAATTGTTATTATTCTCAAGACATTTAATGTTTTATTTATTCATTTTAGGGATGTTTTGCGAATTATGTTTCAAATTCAATCATAATGACCAAAATCATAAAAACAATTTAAGAAGTATTTTTTTTTTCGTAAGTAGGTAGATGATATTTAGATAAAGATTTAGTAAAACTGAATTTTACAATAAATATAATTAATTATTCTACAATAGAAGCATTGAATAAGAGCCAAAAAGTATGACAATAAAGAAATTCCACGATGTGACGTTGGGATGACTCACATCTTCGGGTTTGTCCCTGCCTTTCCTGAATCGTCTAGATAAAGCTTCTTTCCTTTGGATCTTCCGCTTTTTACATAAACAGTTTAGAACGCAAACTCTTGTTTTCCAGGTTTGCATTGTAAGATAAAGTTAACTTTGTAGGGTATCTTATAATTTTAAACTAAAACTTTCTCATTCCGTCCGTATTTTGTATTAATTTAAGTCTTCAACGTATATTTACGAGTACTTACTTCCCGTACATACCCAGTTCCATAGAAGATCGTTATGTAGTTTATTAAAAAAAAGTTAATTTTCCGGCTTAATATTTGGTTTGATAATTCAAATAAATAATAATCATTATTGTTTAGGACTAAACTAAGAAAAATATAATTTTTAATCTTTTAGAGATGTTAAGCGATAAACTACGCTTTCTAACACTAGCAGTGCTTTGTTAGCATTATTGACTTTACACGGTTAATTCTGTTTTATCTTACTTTTGTTTTTAAATATTCTGCTACTTCAAAATATGTACTCAAAATTTGCGCAACCATGGAACATTGTATACTTATACATATCATATCACTTGTACTAATAATTTAATATTTTCAATATCTTTTGTAAATTAGTTTGGTTTTTCATTTAAATAAGAGACAATAATGGAGAGTTATTTTTTAATTCCTTTATTAATATTTGACCAAGCTGAACTTGATCAAAATATTTACATTTACTTTCTATTTTTATAGAGGTTGAGTTAAACGTGGAGAGAAATATGGGTGGTATACAATATAATAAACTGCAAGGTTTTTTTTATGAATGATATAATTTTTCGAAGCCACTCTTTAAAGTATAAATTAATAAAAATAAAACAAAATAGCAGTATTTTATTTTAATCAAATTACTAAACTTGGAAATATTAGTAGATTTACAATACTAGTAGACATATATTTTATCTTTATAAAAGTAGTGGAGCGGATAAAAATTAAAAAAGAAATCTTAGGAACAGTTTCTGGGAAGCCCCTAATTTACCCTGATTAAGTTAGTCCACTATTAGTCATAGTTATAAATATTTTATATTATATATATGCTATGCTCATTGGGCATATGTTATACTTTGAATTTAAAAAGTTGTTTTTACGAGTTAGTCTTTTCTAATATGTTAATATTATTTCAAAACATTTAAAATCAATTCTTACTTAGGTTTAGCATGAGGTAGGTATTATTATTCATTCATCTTCTATACCGCCAAAATTTTGAACACGTATATCACATTTTTTTAAATATAATTTAAATAAATATAATAACACTAATTAAATATTAAACACTTCACGTAGAAATTTATATTTTTTGGTCTTATTAATCCAAAAAAATATAAAAGAAACAAAAAAATCAAAAAACAAAAGTTATATCCATCAATCCGTTGAGTATTGAACATAACTCATTTTTCGTATTGCGTATTTTCTTTGTTGTCAACAAAGTGTTATTATCAGTCGTTTCCTCACAGTTATCAGGGGCGAATCAACTTCGCGTTATCTTTCGTATTGCAAAACATCAAGATAACGTTTGGTGACAAGTAGGTACGAGTATCAATCGCCATTCGATGTTTCTTCTGACCTCCAATTCAGTATTCTCTTACTCGATGATACTACTTATATTCATTCGTTTGGAGTAACTGCTTCCAAGAGAGCCTAAAAATACAGATGACTTCGCCAATGTCACGTCGAATGTAGAAGACACGAAAAATATTATTTAAGCATACATTTGTTCACAATATATTTTTTTTTCTATTCAAGTTGGCTTCAAAAGCATTTTTCAATCGTCATATTACACATAAAAAATGGTATTTTTTATAATTAATTAATTTTCTAATGTGAAAATACCGGCAAACTTGGAGAAACGGAAACTTGGAATAACAGTTGTATCATTTCTACTCTTATATATATTTTGTTTGTAACCATCTAGGTTGAAATAATCTATGTTTCCGAGAATATATATAATGTTATTATAAGTGTACTGTGACGCAGCTGTAAGTACATCTACCTTATTACAGAAATTCCGAAAGGAGACAAGGGCTCCAAGATCATAAATACTTCAAATAGCCTTTTTTTAAGAATAAATACACTCTCGATGTCAGAAGTGTCACCCTATAATATGATAGAGTGTAAGATATGAGACTGGAAATATCTGAAATATATCTGACTGTCTCAACATCAGTTACTTGACAAACTTTCCTAACCGTGAATGTTTCGAAGCTGAGTCGCCTGACTAGGAAGGGAAATATTAATTTCATTGTAGTTTTAGTAGGTTAAATTAAACCCTAAGAATACTGTCGTGTTAATAAAAACAAGATTTTAGATATTGTTTATTTCCTCAAATAACATACTTTTTAAAATTAATATTCTAATTTGTAATATTGTTATTTTAATGTTTTTATATCAATGTAAAAAAATTATTTAGTTCTTAAGTTGTGAATTGCAAATATGTATTATGTTTAAAAACTATTGTTATATTTATAAAAAAAAAAATGTAAAAATATGTACATTGTTAGTATGTAGTAGTAATTAGGTATGTCAAAGCAGTAAATTGTTAGGTAATATACATCTGTATGGTACTGATAATTTGATTGTTCCATATAGTTGAACAGTGTAAAAGTGTACATTACGTAAATATATAGTTTTCGACTTAATGTAACAGTTAATGTTAATATTTCACTATATCGACGTTTTTTGGGGCTAATAAAAATAGTATTAGACGGTTATGCAAAACTACGTTGTCAGAGTAGCTCGTATATTAAGACATAGTAAAATTTGAAAAAGCGCTAGGATTTTTTTTTAATGCGGAACGTGATCTATTAAACCCACAGAAGCCTCCATTTGAAGAAACGTAGTTAGGAGTCGGACACCTTATATATAGGAGAAAATAATTTGTGTACACAAATACAAATCCATATTAATGCTTAGGTTTACCTTGATCAACTGGACCTTAAATTTTTCGTGTCCGAGTCTGTTCATTAAAAAATATAAAATTTTGACTCACCGGAATAGTTGAAATAGACATCATCATTTCGTTTAACGTTTAATTAGTGTTTAATTGTAGATCACAAATTTAATAATTTTGCGATAAAATGCAGTAATTTGCGGAAACCATACACATAAAAAGAAAAACAAAATGTATAATACTTTTTAGATACAATGCAATAAACAGTTTAACCGAACTCCTTGCACTTTGTTATCTTTGAGGTTAAAGTGAAATAGGACATAAAAGACTAATACATATGTAGCGGTAGAATTAGTGATTAATACATTAATTTAAATAAATAATATTAATATAAAAATCTGCCTGCCCAGCGTGGTGACTATGGGCAACACATATGAGTTCACGCCATATTTGGCGCGAACTTGTGGACTTTGTGGACTTCGTGGACGCCTATGTCCAGCAGTGGACTGCAATAGGCTGAAATGATGATGATGATGATGAATATAAAAATGTATTTTAACATAAAATGGTGTTAAAGTTTCTTAACCATAAAAAAGGAAGAAGAAAAAATGATATTTTTTCCCCTTTAATAAAACAGTTATACAAATAATAAATGAGGTAGGGCACAGCAGGATATATCCTACTAAAAACTGGAGCTGCCGACTGACTGGGGAAGTACCTCGTCGTTACAAAAGATCACATCTAAAATAGAGCACCGCTTTCAAGTATTGTAATGTTTTTTAGGTGATTAAGGTGACCAGAGCTCCTGGAATGGGCCGACAACGCGCTGCAATGCTTCTGACGTTGCAGGCGTCTAAACGATATGCATAACCGCTGACCGTCAGGTGAGCTGCACGCTTGTTTACTGACTAGTCGTATAAAATATAACAAATAGTGCTAGTTACCTAAATTTCGAACAGCATGGTAGATTGAGCTCTAGTGTTTCTTATTAATAGTGGTTTAATTATGGAATACTTTACTACTTTTATACTTACAGTTGTTAAATCCCATTAAATATTCTTAGTATTATGTTCCAAAACTGCTTAAAGAAAGAAAAAGTAACGACATTTAAAAAAATAATTTTCACTTTTCAATTTTGAGCTATCTTGCAAACCCGTATTCCTGGAACAACTTTTAAAAACAATTGTTATTAAAAACTTTCAGAAATTTGAGTTTCTTTGTTTTATCCCTAATAAGTACAAAACAAATAATTACTAATAATGACTTATAATATATATTTTGATAGTATGATAATGGTTAAGTCTACATTAAAGCATAACTTTTTCATACAAACTTTCTCTATCACCTTAAGTACATCTCATATTAAAAGGAAAGCGACAACACGCGATACTTAAGTACGTATATAAATTTTTTTTATGAAACAAGTGAAAATATATTTACCTTAACTTTAATTTCTAAGAGTAATATTATATTTTTCGGATATAAGCAGCTTATATAAAGGACTGCAACTGGTGCATGACAACTATTAATGTTCTCAAAACATAGGATATAAAAGAGAACTTATTACTTAGTTGGCAGTGGGCTGATCATCTGTGTCGCAGGACCGATGGCCGTTGGAGCAGACTAGCCACTAGGCACGTTGGACTAGACTTTGGACAGCCTAGAGTGGAGACCGTGTTTTGGCAAACGCAGTGTGGGACGTCCTCTGGCCCGTTGGACCGACGATCTACGTAAGATCGCCGGTGTAGGCTGAATGAGGATTGCGGAAAACCGGAATATCTGGCACGAACTCAGGGAGGCCTATGTCCAGCAGTGGATTGCAATAGGCTGAGCTGATAATGATGATGATTACTTAGTTATAGGAACTAAGATGGGTTTGGAATTTTTCTTACTTGTCATCAACATGAACAATATTTAATTATAATTTACTATAAGTTTTATATCTGAATAAGGAATCCGACTATAGGTCATGGAATACGATGTAAAATATTGAAGAACGTAGATATTAGCCTGGATCGGCCTGTAAGCGTCCCACTGCTGGGAAAAGTTTTCTTCTTTGTATAGAACAAGCATTTGAGCCTAATTCATCAAGCCCATCTAGCTCCATCAGCCTATGTTTTCAATAATTATTCTACTAAATAGTAAAATATAAGAAGCTACGAAAACAATTTTTTTAGCTACGAAATTATGGTTCTTTCGTATTTTGACAACCAGTGTGTTTTTAAAGTTTACAAACATATAATAATATTTGCAGGTAATCAAATATGTAGATATGTCATTAATTTGAAAAAGATTTGTTAAATAAGGACGACGAAGAGACAACAGAGTTCTTCTCAGATTACTTTGTTCCTTTATAAATTCGATAAAGTAAATTAAAGTTATTTTGGTGTTGTCATTTAAACAAAGGTTTACAAGGTTTGGAAAATTAAACCATTTTTTAATTGTAATTCATTTATTTCTTTTAATGTTACCAACATTTTCAAATTTGCAACCATTTTGCCAATTTATTGGATTGCTTGCTCGTCCTCTTCTTTGGCTCGTACTGGAATATCTTGTAACCTGAGTAATTAATAATACGATGTATAAGATGTAAACATGCTAACATTTCTTAATCATCATCTTTTTGAAACCAAAACCACCTAAACAGACAAACAGACAAAATAGTTAGAAAATAGTTTTGAATATTTGACATTTTTATTAAACTACTAGCTGACCTGGCGAACTTCGTATCACCTTATTTTTTTCTGAAATATAATAATAACATAAATAAAATATAGCCTATCTTTTAAGTTGGATCAAACTGCACACGGTGTGCAAATTTGACTAAAATCGGTTAAGTAATTTAGGAGTCCATTGAGGACAAACATTGTGACACGAGATTTATATATATTAAGATGACTATTGTTGCATTGGTGATAATATTAATTTTAATGAACAGCAATGACATATTACTGCTAATATTTAACGATTATCGTTTATATCCACGATTTATATGTTTATAGATGTCTGTATAATAATGACCTCATTTAGAAGTTTTCTCTAGAAAGCTAATGTAGCAAAAACGCATATAGCATATGTTTATATGAGATAACATAACATAACAATACACTTTATTGTACACCAATACAGAAATAATACATATCAGATTGATTTTAAAAGAGTATCATAAGGTACAAAGGGCGGCCTTATTACTGAAGAGCGATCTCTTCCAGACAACCTAGGGGCAAAGGAGATGGTATCGTGTCGGTGATGGTGTACAAATTGAGACATAAACGTTTGAATATATTTACTTAAACACATATACATATAGGTACATATATACATATATACACACAAACATACATACATGAATAAATACACGCATACATATATAAATACATACATACATACATAAATATATACAAACATACATATATAAAAATATATAATTTTATTCACGTTGAATATAAAAAAAATGCTTTCTGACAGCTTTTTTAAAAATAGAAAGCGATTGTACACGTCTAATATGCAAGGGTAAAGAATTCCAAACTCGAGAAGCTTGAACAGTGAAAGATTTAGTATAAAAGGAAGAGGAGTGAGAGGGAATTTCAAGAAGTAAGCTATCCTCAGAACGAAGACTGCGTTCATGGAAATCACTAAGAAATTTAAATCGTTGCTTTAGATAAGCGGGTGCAACAGGGTTAAATAGAATAGAGTAAAGTAAGTTGAGAATATGCGTATTCCTGCGAAAGCGAAATGCGAGCCACTTAAGTTTTTAGAGATAATGATATTTATCTACTACATGTTTATGTAATAATATTTTTTAAGAAGTTTTTCATTTTTTTATCTAACTATGCCTAGCCTAGTAATTAGTTTACCATAGCTCAGACACGGATATTTTGTCTAAGTGGGAACACACGTGCACGTGAACACTACGTGCGTACGGTGAGTGAAGGACCCGGAACTTTTTTGTTCTAATCTTTTAGACAGCAACACATTTGTAGCAGTACATAGTGATTAATGGAGCTTATGGTGAAGTGTCAGCTCTGTGTCAGCTGTCGCTCAAAGGATCCGGTTATTGTCATAGAAGTTATTTCTAAATTGTTAACATCGCTATGTAAATTTGCTTTCGGGTACAACAAAAGAGTATTTAAAAAGTAAAAAATAAAACAATTATATAAATAACAGGCTGACCCAGCGTACTTTGTACCGCCAATTTTTTGGTGAATATGTCTTTTTTTTTTAAATTTTCGTTTATAGAAACCTTGTTCTGACATTTCGAGCAACTTTAACTTAACATAGTGGCACATTAGTCGCCGCTACTTCCATGACCAATAAGAATAAAGAGCAAATTCCAGATATCCGTTTGGTGGCATTGTAAAATTTTATCCATAGATTAGTCTTTCTGATAAAAACAGTATCTTACTCGTTTTCCTTGCGCAAGTTGACAGGCTACGGATATGAGGGAATCCTTGAGGGTTGGCCATCCAGGAAAACCAGTTAAGCCAAAAACTCCTCGAAACAAGGGTGATGGGTATTGATTCCACCTGGGCCAGCCTCAAGTCCGCTGGACCATGCTGAAAACACAGTTTTTGAATTCCTGGCCTTAATAAAACCTAATCGAGAAGTCAACTTGACAACCTGCAAAACAATTCTGCAAATCTACCAGCGAGGTAGCGAAAAGCCACTTATGGTGTATCTTGATGAGGTGGAGGAGGCCATAACGAAACGTCCCAGATTATCAAAGGACATATGTCGAGAAAATATACGGCAGCATCATAGTTGTGTTGGCACAGTTGAGGCTATAGTGGTGATTTTCAAAAGCATGAGGGTAAAGCTGGATAACAGGATACTCGAGATGGCAAAATCCATTTTAGGAGATCTTAATATCAACGCGGGTTCCGTGGGCTGGCAGTTGTCAAAGCTGACGTGGGAATGGGGTACCTGGGTGAGGAAAGCGACACACATAGTCGGGTACTCCAATGAGAATGTAGAAATAGTAGTCACCATGACAGACGAAGCTGCCAAAGATCTTGAAAAGAAACTAGTCCGCCGCTTTGGGGACAAAACGAGGTCTAGGGTGCGCACTATGGCTTCCATTTTTGTAAATGAGCTTTAAGAGGAGACGTAATATAACAGCTTAAAGGTGGAATAAGTCCTCATGAACCATTTTGGAGCCATAGTGATGGCGACAAGGCTTTCAGCCAAACGAAGTTGTTCTTATTGGAGATGTTGACCAATAGACAGGGAAAATCTGTTCCAGTTTTTACCTGAAAACCAACATCTCACATGAGCTGTCCTGCTCATACTGGAGCTCCATGGATGTTGTATATGCCATCTGCGAGGTTTACATAAACATGTACTTGTCCAACCCTACCATCCACTCTCTAAGAATGGATACGCTGACGCGGAAATGCCAAATTTTAAAATTTTAACACGTAGGAGGAGAAATTAATTCCTATTAGATCGAGGATAAGGGATCTGCGAAGAATTGTGTGTCATAAAACACAAGGACAAACCTATGGCGAGGTCGTCATCATTCAGACAAAAACCGAGAGGCTCAAAATTCACGACAGTGTGCTTCATGTGGTAGTGGCGGTGACAAGACACACTAACACCTGTGTCTACTACGTGGACGATGATGACAATGCAATTGGTAGGTTCGTTAGCCGAGCGGTGGGTGCCTTGACGGAGATCATGGAACATTTTCTCAATGGTGCGGTGTCCAGGCATGTGAAGTATAGTGGATGAAACAATGAAATAGAATGTGTGATATACATAGGAAGAACACTGAAATGTAAGTATAATAATCAAAATATGTCTATAAATATATAGAAATAAATAATTATATATTATATAAATGTATATGTGTAAGTGTATATATGTGTACATATCTGTGCACATGTATAAGTGTGGGTGGAAGCTTCTGTTTGTGTATAAAGATAATTGTGTTTGCTGGCAAACGAAAAATTATAATGCATGGTTTTTAATAAAAGACATGGGTATTTTAGAGCCCTCCACGGGCTTGTTTACTGTTTACTTCAAATAAAAAAACCTTGTCTTGACAATAATTAACCCAAAAAAGATCTATTGAATTTGGTGCAGTCCCTCGAAAGTTATGTTTGTACAAACATTTCGGCGATTATTTTTTTATACGTATAGACGTGACGCATCCAATAAACAAACATTTATTGAGTTCGTTACTATGAGTTTGAACTTCATGCAATGACGTTCCTTTTGCTGGGGAATGATGGCCGTTGTTCATTTATTTTGAAGAACATAATAATAATAATAATAATATATTCTTTATTGTACACCAAAATATGAACAAACAGTAGTAATTACAAAAAAAAAGATGTACAAAGGCGATCTTATCGCTGAAGAGCGATTTCTTCCAGATAACCTTTGGGCACAGGACATGATATAGTAGTGACGGATAGGAAGTGTACAATATTCTTAAGGATGAATAAAAATAGTGTATGATAGATTCATTAATTCATACAAATACACATATAAGTACAAATATCCATACATAAATAATCAAAATAGTATTAATATACGTGTATAAATGTAAAATATATATTGATAATATAAAATAGAGAACATACATTTATTGAATCGTGGTTTCCGCTGTGACCTTGTGGTGTTTGCCACCTAACGGGTTACAGATATTTATCATCATCATCGTCATCATTTCAGCCTATCGCAGTCCACTTCCCACTAGTACATAGGCCTCCATAAGTTTGTGCCAAAACTGGCATGAACTCATGTGTTTTGTCCATAGTCACCACGCGGGGCAGGCGGGTTGGTACCAGATATTTACGAGTAGTTGCTTAATTATTATTATTTTTAATTCATCACGACTTCTAGCTTTGGGATTCTGTATCTTGTGTAACGATGTCATGTGTTTAAAAATAGTTATGAATACATTTCCCTAATTTTATTAATCTTAAAATATACTCATGAAATCAATTTAATTTCTATGGCACGTACTGCAGATACAAGATAAACTCATTGGACCTTGGTCACGGACGCTACGTGACTTCCTATATATAGTACATGCATGCAACTATTATCTCAAGTGCATTTATAAAATCTTCCTATAACTTGCATGCAAATAAATACGACCATAGAAAAATTAATTGAAAGTGAAATTTTAGTTTTATCGATATTTTTACTTTCACTTTAAAACATTAACTACGTATACATTATACGTGGTGATGACCTGGGTGACCGAGCTCAGCTTGGTATTTTTAGTAAATCGTGTTTTTTTGGGAAACATATTTAAATATGATTTACATATTGATAAAATATGAATAATATTTTCCGATTTTACCGACAAAATAGTAAAAAAATATGAACTGGTTTTTTAAATAAAAAATCATGAGTGCAATTAGAAAAAAAAAAGAAAAAATAATCGATCTGGAGACATGGGAATTTGAACCGTGGTCTTCTCGGTCGATCCCGACCGGCCGATTTCTCACCTGAGCAAGTTTATTGACAATTGCTAAATTTACCTTCGTATTCTAACGATATTGTAGCCATTTTTTTCATTGCCTAAAAACAGGGATAAAACGATATTTTCTAAAAATGAATCATAGCTATATCGATTTATCACCCATGAAATCACCTGCAAACTAAATTTCCGAAATTCAGAATTTATATGTATATACGAGAATTGCTCGTTTGATAGTATTAGATTAACATGAATACATGTACAAAAAATAGAAAACAAAAAGAAAATTAAAGGAGATTAGAAATATGAACGGACTACATGTCTCCCAAAAATCGCCTCATGGTTAGATCATTGATCAGCGCTGATCGTATAATATACGCAGTATGATATTATGCGTACACATTTAGCACATAGTACATATACATGTATATGCGAATACACATCCGAAATAGTTTGAAGTAATTTGAATGGGAACGATTCTAACAAAATACTTCAGACAAAAATTTATATCCATTTGGAAAAAAATAAATATCTATAACATATTAAATAAGAAACGGTCGTCTTTTAAAAAAGTAAGCAACTTACTGCTCGTTTTATAGCTAACAACCCATTAATATAGATATGTATTTTTTTCGATTAAAATATATACCTAATACATATCTAAATCAATACGATATATACATCCAGACTTGGGGCTGGAATCGAACCCACAACTCCCAGAGTAAAAAGCAGGATTACTATAATCCGAGCTAACGGGCTAGTTCAATTGAAAACGATAAAGATATATCATTCGCAGATTAAACTCACGCTATGACGTATGCATCTCTGTGAGAACGGAGAACAACAATAATTAAAAGCTATGTGCCTCATATTAAAGCGTAAAGGTGCGTAGTGTATTAATATGAATATTAATAATCCGTGACATTAAAACATACAAGATTACCCGAACCTCACTCATCCAATATAATTACAATTTTGTTCGCTACGTATATTAGTAGGTACATATGAACTGTAAATAATAAAATATTTTAACATAGAATATTTTCTTTTGTGATATAAATGATTAAGTATCGTTTTATAGCGAAATACACATATTACAAATTAATTTGATTATGTCTAGTTGTTTGCTTGCTAAAATGTATTTAAATTAATAATACCTACTAGTATTTTATTGGTTCACTTTTATGGACATAAAATTTCATTTTAATGTTCACACGGGGATTAGATGTTTCTTCATCCACCCTCTACCCTGACAGCGGAGTCGTGACATCGCTGGATCAGTCTGCCTGCGACCACGGCTGGTGTAACCTGGCCGAAACGTCAGGCCTCAAGGTAATATATTTTACCTTAAAAAAATTTGTTCGCGTTAATCCCCGTGTGAACATTAAAATATAATAATGCAACCCGAAAGTTTAAAAGTTGTCATAAAATTTCAATAAGAAAGAGAATTCCATTGCGACCAAGACAATATTAAATCCAGTAGTAATTATTCTTAATCTATATATAATACGTGAAGCAAAAACTTTGTACCTCTTTTTACGAAAATTTCGCAGATGGAGGAGTGTGACATTTTGCACAACTTATAGTTTATATAGAGAAGGAGTGCAGAATGCTAATATTTTTTTAAAGTTATGCGTAAAAAATACATATAATCAATAAAAAAACATTACACACACTACCATATATTTATCACACAGACATATATGTTCAAACTTATAATTTAAATTAATTATGGTAAAGTTTCGACCAATGTGTGAACACTAGTAGGTATATGTAAACTAATAAAAAGTACTATACGTACAAAATATGACTAGCCCGTTGGCGCAGTTTGTAGTAACCCTGCTTTCTGCTCCGAGGGTTGTGGGTTCGATTCCCACCCCGAGTCTGGGTGTAATATAAATATTTATTTATATATTTATATATGTATTATTTATAAGTATGTTTATCGAAAAAAAAATATGTAGCTATATACCAGTCGACTGTAACCTATAACACAAGCATTAAGTTGCTTACTTTAGGAACAGACGACCGTGTGTGTATTGTGTAAAAAAAAAAAAAAAATAGTACTACTTAAACGTATAAAAAGTACTAAACGCAGTTAGGAGTCGAACCTTCTATATCAGCCATATCTATGTGTGTACCTACGTCAATTTACGAAAGAAGTTACTACAAACAATGATAAAAAAAAAATCTAGTAAAGAATAAAAAAATTAAACATTATTGCTACATTACATATTATACCAAAAAGTTCTGTTTATTTTCTAAGAAGAATGAGTGCGTAGATATATTTCATAGTACTTGTTCGAGTCAGTATCGCAATAATTGATACTGATAAATCGATAACACACTCCTACGCACCGTACATTGACTGAGATATTTATATATGTAATGTATGTAATTGTTTACTTTCAGAGATGCATACATACGTTTTTCAAGTAAAATGTCTCAATTTTAATGCACATGAACAAAGAAGCTATGATTTTACGTAGGTATTTTCAATCAGTTGGTTTCTGTATTTTATTTATTGTGTCACTAAACTTTTTATATATATTTGTAATAGTATATAACTGTACTTATGTACAAATTGGACTACGATGCAAAATTCAAAAATGAGTAGTCAGTAAAGTAATTGGGCCAAGTTGTATTTTTATGTCTTTTGTATGCTCATTTAAATTAACTTCGATATGTAGCGCATTAAATAATTTATCTAGGTCTAAATCTTGGAGGGATAAAATCAAAATAAAAAACAGCTTTATTCAAATAGATCTGAGAATCGGCCAACATATATTTTTAATACCCCTAAGTTATAAAAGGGGGGATTCAAAGGGTTAATAACATACATGGCAAACAGCGTTTGCGGGATTAGCTAGTATTGTTATAAATATATTGCGACGCTAATATATCTACCTTTTGAAAAACATTTCGTAGGGAGACTCGAGCTCCAAGATCATAAATGCTGCGAATAGACCTTTTTTGCAAGATAAATACACTCTCAATATCTGTAGCATTACCCCATAGTAACAGGGCGTAAGACGTAACACTGGAAATAGCTGAAATATATTAAACTTGTAGTTACAAAGTCGGTCAGTTGTCGTACTTTTCTAACTGTGAATGCTGCGGAGCTGAGTCTACCATTCAAGGATGACAAATGGGAATTCCACTGAAGTTTTGAGTCCAAATGTATCCCTAAGAAAACTATAGTATCATTGGCAATAATGCTGTGTGGCTACGGCACCAAAGAATATAGCCACCCCCTCTCTTCCCGTGGGTGTCGTAAGAGGCGACTAAGGGATAACAAGGTTCCACTACCACCTTGGAACTTAAGAAGCCGACCGATGGCGGGATAATCATCTAACCGCTGGCTTTGAAACACACAGGCCGAAGACGGGCAGCAGCGTCTTAGGTGCGACAAAGCCAGCCCTGCGGTCATCAACCCGCCTGCCCAGCGTGGTGACTATGGGCAACACACATGAGTTCACGCATTTTTGGCGAGAAGTTGTGGAGGCCTATGCACAACAGTGGACTGCAATAGGCTGGAATGATGATGATGATGATGATGATTGGCAATAAGCGTCTCGTTTTTTATTATAAAATTATAATTTGGATGCTTAACATTAGGTAACGAAAACGCAACGCTTGGTTTTTTTTGGGGTTCAAAACTAATTTGTTTACTTTAAACCAATCTTAAATTCGCGACAAAGAAGTGTTCACGTCATCATAATTTACTTTTTTCCTGTCAACATTAAATATAAGAGAAGTGTCATCTGCAAATAGCACTATATCACAAATATACTTAACATAAAATGGTAGATCATTAATATATATTAAAAAAAGAAACGGACATAGAATCGACCCCTACGGAACGCTCATTTTTAGCTCAGATCCAGAAGACATCGTTCCGTTTATTGATACGTGTTGAATTCTACTAGATAGATATGAAGCAATTAGATTAAGAGTTTTACCTAACACCGTGATACTCAAGTTTACTTAATAAGATCCCGTGGTCAACGCAATCAAATGCCTTTGATAAGTCACAAAATACACCAATAAGATTGTGTAACCTCTCCCAAAGCAGCAGATATATATGTTTGAGAAGTGCCACAACAGCATCCCATTCCATCATCCATATATTAACCCAAGTATGTATATAATTATAAAGTCGTCAGCGAATCTGTAATTGACGTCAGTCGTAAAAACTTACAAGTGTATACATATCTATAATATAAAAATGAGTCGCTGAATGTGTTGCTAAGCGCAAAACTCGAGAACGGTTGGACCGATTTCGCTAATTCTTTTTTTTAAATATTCCTTGAAGTACGAGGATGGTTCTTACGGAGAGAAAAATTCTAAAAAATAAATAAATTAAATTTCCTGAAAAAGTCTAAAAACAACACTTTTCTATACTCCCATACAAAAGATTTGTGATAATACTTAAAAGTCAATTTGAACTTTAATACCATACGATAAAGTTTGTGTTAGGCGATACGAAGTTCGCCGGGTCAGCTAGTGTATATATTTAAAATATGGGTGTTTATTCGATTTTTCGTCACTTTGTCAGTTTGTTTATCTATAAGTAGTTATCTTCAATCACTCCGCAACTTTGAAATTCTTTTTTTGTTTGAAAGCTAATTATCGGGAAATAAGATAGACTATTTGTCACAATACGTTTTTTACAATAGATGCAGGTTATACAATGTTTAACAAATTTGCAAAAGCGTGATCACATCGTAAAAAATCTAAAATATTTTATAAATGTGTTTCTTTCAACAGATAAACATTGCAACATTTTAAACATATTTTATGTGTAACAAATATTATTATAATAATAATTTGATGATTGATGATTTGATCTTCTCTTCTTCTTCTGTTTTTCTAATTATTAGATTCGAAATGTTTCTCGTAATTTTAGACACAATTGTAACATGTGTTTGCTCGCATAAAAAAACTGATTTCAATTACATCAACTAGTAATACAACTTAAGTAGACGGAAAAATAGTCAAGAAAATGAGCGTTATCAAAGATTACTCAAAAAGTAGTCATCAGATCCCAACAAATTTTAATGAGACTACAAAACAAACACCAGTTAAAATAAAAATCACCAAAATCAATCTACCCAGTCAAAACTTCTGGGGTAACAAACATAAAAAAAGAAATACAATCGAATTGAGAACCTCTTCCTTTTTAGAAGTCAGCTTAAAATATTTTGTATAAAAAGTGATATTAAAAATTCTTTAGTAAAAGCAACGAAAACTTTAAATCCTTCATAGACAACATAATTTGCTAAAACTAAACATTTTGCTTAATAAAATATATAAATATAGTTATGCATTACCTCTACACTTAAAAAATGCCATTATGTGCTTAATCGCGTAACCGATGTATCTTTTCTTTAATTAAAATCTTTAAATTTTATGACATATGAAAAGTATTGATATCTGCAATTTTACTATCTTTTTACTTTTCTGATTTCATCTACAAAAAAAAATCGACATACAGCTGACATAGCTTTAGCGTCGATCCGATACTGCTGTCACGAATGGTACAAACGTTGCATATTTCATTTGCAAATTCGGTTCTTTTATTTGGAACAAGGTAATTGACCGACTTTATATTGTATACAATGTAACTCACACACGCGTAGCTTACACGCTTGTAGTGACGTACCGTAGGTACGTAACATAATTCTCACAACGAATTAAAAGAACAGAAAAAATTAACAATGTATTTAACTTACTCTTATCTTAACATATACTATGAAACTTCTGTATTTTTTCTTTTGTATAAAAATATATTGAAATGGAAAAATCCACAATGGTGGTTTTAAAACTAGGTACCTTATAAATCCTTTCACTTTGTGCGATTTTGAAGGCTTAAAGCATTTTTAGCGACATTAAATACGCGATGACCTTAAATGCCTCCTCATAATAATTTTGGTTTTATATAATTAAATTTAAGAGAACTGTTCGAAATGTCTCGTTTAGTATTACTTTTAAAATATTCTGCAATCATTAAAATTATTTTTAAAAATAATCGCTATCGTTTTATAATAACTCAAGTATATTTAAGACTATTACTACTAATTAACTGTTATTACTTATTAAATACTGTTTACAGAGGTAAGGAGACGAATATTAACTAATTTATGTATTCATGTGAGATCTATCTACAATTTTTAATTATCTATATATTAATACGTGAAGCAAAAACTTTGTATCCCTTTTTACGAAAATTGCGTGGACGGAGGAGTATGAAATTTGCACACTTATAGTTCATACAGAGAAGCAGTGCAGAATGCTATTATTTATTTAAAATTATGCATAAAAATATATTAAATCAATAAAAAAAATATTACACACACTATCATGTATTTGACACACACACGCATATTATACTCTTTTGTTGATTGTCAAAGTCTGTAGTCAAATTGTTCAATTTAAAAAAAGGTTCTTTAATTTCATAATTTTTTGCTTTTCTTTAATTAGAAATTTTAATGATGGTCGGATTTCGACCTCTGGGCGACCACTAGTTTAAAGTAAAAAATTATATGAGTATTATAAAGTATAATACGTTAAGTTACACAAGACACAATAACCTGTTGGTCAAATTAATACATTCATTCAGACGAATTAAGATGACTGATTTTTAGAAAAGTCAGTTTAGACTAGCTCGTTGGCGCAGTTTGTAGTGACCCTGCTTTCTGCACCGAGGGTTGTGGGTTCGATTCCCACCCCGAGTCTGGGTGTAATATAAATATTTATATATATATTTATATATGTATTATTTATAAGTATGTTTATCGAAAAAAAAATGTAGCTATATACCAGTCAGCTGTTACTTATAACACAAGCATTAATTTGCTTACTTTAGGAACAGACGACCGTGTGTGTATTGTGAAGATATTTATTTTAAAAAAATATTAATATAACTGTAGTAGTATAAAAACCTGTTGCCACGGTTCAAGATAAACTTAATGCTGACTATAAGTTATGAATAGACCTTATCAGCCTACAACTTTTGGATTTAACATTACAAATAGAAATATACTATAAATAAATTGAAATTTCGTGGGGAAAAACAATAATGCGTTATAAACTTTTAGCGGTTGGACACATATTGCTTTAAAGGCAACCGCTGAAACAGCCCACAAAGAAAAATAAATAACAGTTACAAAACCGAAGACCACAAGCATTAAGTCAGTTGTTTTACGTGAGATTCCTTCATCATACAGATTCTTCTTGTAGTATGTACCCGAAGTACGATGCAGTCTTCAGTCACAAATCGGCGCATGAGTCCGCTCTTGGCATTCACCGCGTGCCTTATGAAGGACAAGGACACATAATGGCGACGCAGTGAACGCGAGGAGGTGGACTGTTTTCTTTATAACGATGGTTGTTTGATGCTTTTGTTTCTTCTTCTTCTTCATATAAATATTTTCTTCTTTAGGTAGATTCGATAAAACTATGCATAGTAAAATTATCTACATACGATAAAAGAATTTTACATAATCTGTATTATGCTATACATTAAAAGTACAAATAAATAATGGAATTAATTCTTAGCTATACCTGATTGCAACGGGTTCAAATTTTGTCCTTAATTAGTCTTTAAAATTCGCTAAGTTTCAGCCTGTAATATCCCACTACTGGTCATAGGCCTTTTTTCCCATGTAGGAGAAGGATCAGAGATTAATCCACCAAGCTGCTCCAATGTGGGTTGGCGGATTGTTCCCTACTATGAGTAACGATCGCTATCAATCGTACATGATAACAACCGAGACCGACGGCTTAACGTGCTTTCCGAGGCATGGTAGGGAGACCCACAAGAACTGCACAAACACCCGGAGCACGGCAAACACCTGTATGGCCAATACAAATGTTTGTCATGTGCGGGGATCGAACCCGCAACCGCCAGCACAACAGGTACAATCTATGGCTGTAACCGTTGCGCCAACGCGGCGTCAAAAATGCTTTAAAATTCATTACGTGTTAATTACTGGAGAAAAGTATTCGGAAGAAATCCTTAAACGTACATAATAACATAACGCCAATGTAAATTAAAGTAAGACTTATATAGATGCTAGATTGCTCTTGTAAATGCAACAGGCGAATGTTAAAAATATTTTGTAAATTTATATTAACTAGTGGTCGCCCAGTGGTCGAAATTCGATCATAATTAATTTAAATTATAAGTTTGAACATTATTAAGATTCTGTTGTCAAATACTATACTACTATAATGATAAACAAAAGAATATATAATATGCGCATATAAAAAATATTACATAGTGTAATATTTTTTATTCGTTTAACTAGCTGACCCAGCAAACGTTGTTTTCCCATATATATTATGAAAATTTAGGGTTGTATGTATTTTTTGATGCTAAATCATAATCAAATGAAAATAAAATAAATTATCAAAAAATATTTAAAAAAATTAGGGGTGAACTACCTTTAACATTTAGGGGGATAAAAATAGATGTTGTTCGATTCTCAGATCTACCCAATAGGCACACAAAATTTCATGACAATCGGTCAAGCCGTTTCGGAGGAGTTTAACTACAAACACCACGACACGAGAATTTTATATATTAGATGTATTTTTATTGGTTTGGTGTATTTTTATGCATAATTTAAAAAATATATATTAGCATTCTACATTTCTTTTCTATATGTGCTGAAATATTATACTCTTCCGTCCACGCAATTTTCGTAAAAAGGGATACCAAGCTTATGCTTTACGTGTTAATATATAGATTACATAACATATTAATTTGTGTAATAATTAAAACTCATTTTTAAATTTATTAAATAAATTTGATAACAATTATATTTCAGTGAAGTTGATTTAAAACTAGCGAAATATATAGCAGAAAAATTAAATAAATTTTTGTACGCTAACAATACGATTACATTCGCTCCAGCCTGTAATATCCCACTGCTGGACATATGTCTCTTTCCCCATGTAGCAGAAGGATCAGAGTTTAATCCACCACGCTGCTCTAATGCGGGTTGGCGGATATATTCCCTACTATGAGTAACAATCTATCAGGTGTACACGATAACAACCGGGACCGACAGCTTAACGTGCTCTCCGAGGCATGGTAAAAGTTGAAAAATATTTTTGCGTTATATTTTAGTAACCTCTAAGAGACTTTTTTTTAATATAAAAATAAGTCAACTCGGGTGAAATTACCTAGACCTAAGCAACATAAATATATGAATTTACTTATAGAGTTGTTTCACTACGATATTAGAATATCGGCGGTGACAGACTATCGACCATGGCGTTACCAGTTGCTACCACGTACAGTGCCCACAGTGGTAAAAAAAACATGACTGCAAAATCGGTGTTGCTCTAAAAAATTAACGACAAGATTCTTTGTCAAGTTGTTATCGCCGTATCAAAAAACGCCGTGAAATATGTATTAGAACGAACGAAAATGTTATAATATCTAACAGTGAGCATTTTCAACTGAGTCTATACTCCAGGATAATTGTAATCAAGCGTAGCATACATTATGCCATAGATTAGGGGCTCAGGGGTGCATTGTTAAGAACAATAGGTGCAAGATGCAGCTGGCGTATTGTCACAAGTTCACAGGGTAGATTAGAGGGGTCTGTTTTACCGAATTACAGTTCTAGTTCGATTTACTCTCTACGATTTCAGCTTTCATTTTTAATGTAAAATTTTAACAACAGTTCTTTTTTTCCGAAAATTATTAATGTTTTCATACTAAGTTTATATATGGGATAAATAACTGATATTGAAACCAGTTTAATAGACTTTTAAAATCAACTGTTTTTGCGTTATACAATGTTCGTTTATAATGGTGTGTGGTAAAACCACTTTTGTTACATTTTTTGACACAAACCTTTTTTTAAATATTGTAGTAAATATAAGAACTATTTTAAACATATTTGTTTGTCAACAGTATTTGACTGATATTTACGTTCGTTTATTGAATATACAATTAAGTAAAGCTTTTAAAAGAAAGAAAGAAATTTTTCGTTTTTATGATAACATTTTAAGGTTTCGAAGTGTTAAAAAATCAAATGTATTTAAATTTTTGGTGCTATATAAAAATACGATCTAGACATAGTCACTCTATGTTGTAATTGTATAAAACAAATTTAGACGTGTAACATTGTTATATTTGCATTATTATAAGAATTTTACAAATTTTAATAAGAATATAAAGTGTTAAATAATAATAATAATACTTTATTTCAGAATAATTTTCAGTCCATATTGGATTAGTACAACAAAGCAAAATTAAAAAATCATTAAATAAGTTTAGGTGTCATGTATCAAGTTTAGTAACTATGATTTGTAGTTTGAGTAACAAATATAATATGATATTTATATAGTTTGTATATTTATAAAGGTGAAAAATATTTGAAAATAATCCAGTAATAAATAAATCGCTTTTACTATATCCGTGTAAAATGATAGTTCAAAACTTAAGTGTTAGCTAATACAAGCAGCGATCAAACTAACAATAAGTCATGCTTACGGCCGTGCATTCTCCATGGTGAAAGAATGTAAACATTTGGGCAATTAGCGTCCGCGAGTGAGGGGGCGGACTTACTACTTACTCGTACTAATGGTGTAGGGTGGCCGATCGTGTAGTAACTATTTAATTTTGTTATATTTTCGTTCTTAATGAATATAGTTCACTTTGTAACGTATTAAATAAGTGATGAGATAATGTTTCTGATTATGTGAAATTGTTTTTTTAGTTTGTTTAGAAGTTAGACATCTGCCATTTTATGACATATATGATTATTACTTTTTCAAATGAATGAGAAATACGTTTCAATATTTATTATTTTTGAGTAATTTGGCCCTATATCGAAAAAAAAAAACTTAAATAATTATAAAAATATGTTGAGTTCTTTCATACATTGTCGTTACTATTTAAATAGTTTCTCATCCCTAATCTATACAATTAAATCAAATTGGAGTGTCGGTTTGTAATAATAAAATAACCGCTTTTTACTAAATGCATATGGACGTATTTCCGATACTTTTACCAAAATAACATTTTTTACAATTTTTGTCTGTCTATCTGTCTGTTTGTTAATCTCTGAAGCGGCTGCAACGTTTTTGACGGGAATTTCACTGGCAGATAGCTGATGCGAAATGAACAGTAATTTTTTAATATAATAAATGTGACTGAAAGTTTGTTTGTTATGGTTTCACGCAAAAACTACTTAACCGATCATCATGAAATTTTGTACACTTATTTTTGGAGGTATAAGAAGTAGCATAGGATACTTTTTATTAAAAAAAAAAACAATACGAGCGAAGCTGCGGGTAAAAGCTAGTTATACTATAAAACTTGTTAGGCTTAGTGGACGATTTGCATACGTAGCGCTTATGGAAATATCCATTAGGCGCACCGTAGAGTTTAATCCTAAAACTCCCAAAGAAATAGCTTTCAATGTTAAAATATTTAGTAGTAATTTAAAACCGGATATTGATATAAACGCTTTTAAGCCGATATAAGTTCTACAACTTTATAACCTAAGTATACATTCATGCCAGAGCTCATTATAATTATAAGCTTAAAAAGCTTCGGTTTTTATAACAGCATTTGAAGAAAAATTCTGTTTTTTTTCAGTATGACATTAATATTAAAAAGAGATATAACGAAAAGGTAGATTAATTAATCAAATGGTCTACGATTGAGCAGTACACAGTAAACGAGGGTGAAGAGCGCGAAGCCTCTCAACTCTTATGACATCACACAAGTGCGTCTACGATCATGTATCCGATCATTGTATCTGACTACTTATTGAGCGGTATTACGACATTGTTTATCAACACTTCAATCGATTAACTTTAGTTTTCTTATACGTATATGTGTATCTTTACATCCATAGACAATATTTGTGGCTTCAGCTTACGCGATAGGTATCAGTTCTTTTCATACGCTCCGTCTACGCGCATAATTAATATGACGTGATTTAACGATTTTTTTTAATACACTTAATTGATTGCTAATTTGTAGTTGCTTGGATATTTCACTTGTAATTATTATTTGTTGTTTGAATGTTTGTTAATGTTTGTGTTTAGTGCCTTTTGTGCGTTTTTGTGTAAATATATAGAAATTAACAAAATTAAGTTGTAGGTATACTTGTGAACGTCCTGTTTTTCTTTTCCTAGTGTGTATAATAAAAATATTAGATGTACTTTTAAAATTATTGTCTGTTGTTTCAGGTTGTGGTTTAACAACAAAAGCCTGACTATTTTTTTTCTGTCTGTAATAATCAATGTAGCTTACAATCTCAACCACACTGATCATTCTTCTTCGTGTCTTTTCTATCCCACGTAACATTGGCGAAATCGACAATGCCCCCTGGAACAACTGAAAGCCATTAAGCCCAAAAATAATAATAATTATTTGTTGTTTCATATTTCTAGTTTTTTTGTTTGTTTTGTAATATTTTCGATACACCTGATCCAAATATTAGTAAAGATAACTAACTCCAAATGGTTTTTTTTTTAATATCAAAATGTTCTTGAAATGTTAAGCACATAAAAACGACGACAATCAAAAGTACATCGAACTTTTATGTAAAAAAAGTGATTATAAGCGGGAACGACCTTAGCACACTTATTTTTTTACGATCGCAATTTAATGTAAAGGGTTGATTTTTAGGGGATGGATAGTCACGTGGCACTAGGGGTAGTACGTTGACCTGCTTGGATTGTGTAGCAAACACGCACACAGATGTTGTGTTTAATATCTACATCTTTGGTATATAACTGTTATATAAGCATGAGATCTAAATTGTTCATGAGTCATGAAATTATTCATAAAAAAATATGGAAAAATAATTTTAACCCCATGTCTGTAGTGTTTATTTTACGTTTTTTTTTCGATTTCTTGTTAAGCTGATAATAGTTAACTCACAGTTAATCAATGTATAATAAGAAATAAAAAAACTTACCTAATAAGAAAACTTTATAGAAATACAAAAAAAAAAAAATTATAATGGACAGCGACTGAACTGGTTTTTCTAAGCTATCAATTTTATAGAATTTTATGTTGACGGATTGGTGTGACAACGTTGTAAAGGCCGGCGCGGACCGTGGGAGATGGAACCCTGTCACAACTTCCACCGTTGCGCGGTTGCACCCTACACAGCTGTCGCGATAATGTACTGAGTGTTCGATGAATCGATTGTTTGATTCACGACCGTCTTTTGTTCCTGTCAATTGTTTGCCCGGCTCTTTGTCGCGACCTCATCGGGTCCCGTATCTGTTATTATTATAAATGAAATTTTTACTACCAGCGTTTATCGTGATTTACCACAGTTCATATTTTGTTATTAATTTAAAATTTTATTTGCTAGTTTTTCATTAGCCCTAAATATTAATAATATGTTGAGCTCGACAATATAAACCGATTGCTAATGCGCGTTTATTAGAATATTAATATACAAAAACTAATGATTGTCTTGTAATTTCGTATGGTTCGAAAAAATTTTAAGCTAATTATTCAGATTGTTACTAACAATCATCCTGTCAGATCTTTGAAGATATTTAACACACAAGTTTTTCTATTAAAATGTAATAATACTTTGTTTATAGCAACTATTTTTGTGTTTTTGATAGGTATATTAATAAAATGTAACATTTGACCAGTAAGTTTGTTAAAATTACCCCTAGCACATACATAATTCTATTAGCGAGGGAACCGGTTCCTACAGGCGTCTCTCTATGTAACTTGCATTATGCATTTCATGCATACTATTATATATGCAGATAGATTGCGCGTGCAATAATGTCCAAATGGAATGCATGTTCCTAGACAATGCGGATTGAATTAATAACCAAAATATGGGGTGAGTTTTTTGAGCGTACAGTTGAATTGTCTAACTCTAGGGTCGTTGTACGCAGCTGCGCGGGCGCGGGCGAATCGAATTGATACGCATATGTCGCGGGACTGACGTCACGCGATAAAGCGAAGCCCGTCGCATGCCGCTTGTCAAATGTTATTTATTTTTGCATTTAAAAACACGTTTTTATATCGACTATTTTTAGAACATAAAGTAGCTTTTCAAAGGTTCAATCGAAATTAGGTATAGCTGTATATTATGTTTGTTTGTGTTTTGCTTTTTTAGTGAAAACCTTACTACTGAAAACAGGAAAATTAAATATTTTGACCGAATTTATCTTTTTATAATTCTGTATGTTTTGATTATAAGATATTACATGTAAAATGTGCGTATTTTTATTTATGAATCGTTTTGATTTATTTTAAACATTGTAGCATCGAAATTTTTTTGTACTTTTTTCTTAATATCATTTAATTGATATTTTGATTTCAAACGATTTATTCGAAATATTAAAGTAAAATATATAAAACACCAAAGCACACTAACAGGCTACTACAGTAACGGGTTGCTTTAGCTGCTTTTAATATTCAAATAGGGTAATTTCCATTGCAAATGAATTAGTGACCACGATATTTATCCTTCCCTTACCACACAAGTATGTGTACGTCTGTTGGATTATATCAATCAAATCAAATTGATCAAAAAGTACTGTTAAGTACGTAGGTACTTAACAGTACTTTTTGATTAAGCTAATTTTTATTATTAACTAGCTGCCCGGACAGAATTCGTTCTGTCAAAAGTTAATTATAAAAAATATTTTTTTTAGTAATAAGACCTTAAGGAACATACAAAAAATAAATTAGCCGAATTGGTCGAGTCATTCTCTAGTTATGTGCTTAGCAACATTCATTTTTATTTATATATACATTTTCCCGCGATGTACATCATCTGTGTATATATAGAACAGATATGTATATATATATAGATATGTTTATATATAGAACAGATGTACCCACCCTATAAAAATTATCGCTTATTAATTGTATATCTTATAAGTTTTACATATCAATAGGTTTTTAATTTTTTAAAGGTTTTGTCTAAATTCAATTGTTTATTAGAATCTGGAAGTAGTTTCATTAACACATTAGTTCAAAAATTATTTTTGGATAAAGTAAAATTTTAATAAAATTAATAATAAAGAGATATTTAAGACAGAGTATATTTATGATGGTCTACGCGTATTACGCGCTGTGGCGTTTTATTGTCGTTCTTGAAATACTAAGCGCGTATTCATAAAACTTTATTGTTTATCGATGAAATTATTCAGTTTTGTATTTTCATGTTGTCATTAATACTATATATTAATACTAGCTATGCCCGCGACTTCGTCCGCGTGGTATTTAAGGAAAAGTTATTTTTCAGTTCGAGGAGTTATAAAATAAATAAATTTCTGAAATAAAAGTAGCCTAAGTTACTCCTTATTACACCAGTTATCTGACAGTGACAGTTCCGTCAAAATCGGTCCCGCCTTTTCAGAGATTAGCCGGAACAAACAGCCAGACAGACAAAGAGACAGACAGACAGATAAAAATTGTAAAAAATGTTATTTTGGTAACAGTACCTACCGTGTATACATCCATATGCATTTAGTAAAAAGCAGTTTTTTTATTATTACAAACAGACACTCCAATTTTATTTATTCGTATAGATGTATAGATTGTATATCATACTAGTTGTACCCGCGACTTCGTCCGCGTGGAATTTAACAAAAATTTATTGTTCAGTTCGCAGAGTTATAAAATAAATTTCTAAAATAAAAGTAGGCTATGTTACTTCTTACTACATCTGCTATCTGCCAGTAAACGTATCGTCAAAATCGGTCCAGCCGTTTCAGAGATTAGCAAGAATAAACAGACAGACAGACAGACAAAGAGACAAACAAAAAATTTAAAAAATGTATGCATTAAGTAAAAAACGTTTATTTTAATATGTATTACAAACAGACACTTCAATTTTATTTATTTGTATAGACATAGATTAAGACAAAGTAAGATTTTAAAAAAGTCAGGATTTTTTTTCACGTAGAATGTAATAAATAACACCTACAGCACCGCCCATGTGAAGGAACGTAGTTAGGAGTCGAACACTCAATATAAATCATGTCCCGCATAGAATTTTGGTAATAACGCTGGTAATATTTCTTCGTTGAATTGTAATTCCGGTTTCCCAGCCATAATTTAATCACTTCTATGGCTAGAAGCTATGTGTCGTTTAATTCAATAGATTAGAAATGTTATTATTGATTAGTTTATTACTAATATATCGAGGTAGTCCAAAGTTATAAAACAACTAGATAAATACAAAACATAAGTTAAAACAGCCGCATTTTATGGATCGTGTATTAGTTTATTTTTTTATCGTATAAACCATTGATTTCCAGATAAATGTCCTTATCTTTGAGTGACCTAAGATTATGTTTGCTTATTAATATTTTAACGCAGAATTATAACACTTTTAAGCGTTTTTCATAATACATTTTATAATAACGAATAAAATGAATATCATTTTAATATTATTATCTTCATTAAATAAAATAAATAAATATACGATATATTTATTTTTGAAAATTATAAGTATGATTAATTAAATTAAAATCTTAAGAAAATAAACTTAAATTTGGTTTTACCAACATTCAATAAGAGATGCCATTATCTTACCAAGGTTAAACTTCTGTCATTCCAAAAATCACCGGAAAGTTTTTATATTAGTTATTCAAATAGTACATTTTATTATACATTAATAGCGTCACTGTATAATAAATTTATTGTATATTTTACAATGCGATGTGAGATACAAAACGTGCCTTAAAACTTTGCAATCGCGTTTAAACAGAACGATGTTTTAACCACGGCGGTTTCGTAGCGACTGCTACGCGCTACGCTGAGTTATATCTTTCAAGATAATAGACTACGATTAAATGATTCATACGTACTAACGTGTTTAATTGTCTATATATTAAACACAATTTATGTAACTTTAACTACCTAGTAATTACTTATATTCTTTAAAAAGTGCAAATTTTTGAATTTTAATTTGAGAATGTTTGCTACTTTATTTTTTATTTCCGGTTTATACATAGTATATGGACTATTATTATGCCTCTAATTAATATATTGAGACAATAAATGTTTAATTGGTAACAGGAAAATATTCAGATATAGAATACTTTTTAAACAAGTCTCCTTTATATCTGAAACGTTATAAAAAATTATATCCTTAATAGATTATACAGTTGGAAAATATATAATACTACAAATAAAACATCGATCAGCCATAACATGGACACAACACAGACAGATATACGACATAGAAGCAACATAAAGTTATGCGATGTGTTCTGAAGGCTCTACTGGCAGCGTGCCAGCCGGCACGGTGAAACAGCGGCGCCAGTGAAAGTCGTCCCTCCTCATCCTACATGCTCTAAAATTATCTTATCTCTCAATTTGAATTTTTTTTTTAAATTGCGTAGCACTTAATTGTACCTCTATGCAAAAATGAATGCTTGGCCGTTTGACTAGAGCCAGTCAAACGTACATATATTTTTTTACAATTTTCTATATTTAGACTGTCTCTCATATTTGTCTTACTGTTAATGTAATTTAAAATAAAATTCTTTGCATCCTTTACTTTTGAATATTTATAAAAAGTTATAATAAAACGCTTGCATGTTTATTACCAAATAAAGACAGTTTACTTACCTTGGGGTTTTTCTTGCAACCGATGTTCGAAGGTGTTCGAAACAAAGAAAGCTTAGACAGATCATGCAAAACAGAAAGCGAACATTGTGTAACTCGAATTTAATTTTGATGAAACAGCAGTTTCGGATAAAGAACTCATCTTTTTCCTAAGACTTAATTAAGTATCATAATGATTTAAGAAATACGAATAGAACTAACGACGCTTAATTTTAAAATTACGCGAAACACATACCACTTTTTATTATTTGCTATTCTCCCAATATTTTATGAAATTTTATTTTTGTATGAAATTCGTATCGCGCGATCACAGAGCCGACACTATTGTTAAAAAAGAATATTGTAAGTCACGATCGTTAGACTCGGGGTAGTTTGTCAACGGACACATTTGAAATGAACGTAGAACAGTATGGTGCGACACTGACGGTGCATGCGTACGTACCTCGCCGGCTCACGGTTCACTCACAGTACTGACACTCGCGGAGCGCGCGGACTACGGTACACTTCGGGCAAACACCAAAAGCAAAATGGACATACCTGAGGGTGGCGGCTGGCACGGGGCGCGCTCGCTACTTGAATGAGCTCCCCGGGCAAAGCGGCGCGCGCAGGGGGCGCGGCTAGCCCGCGTGGCTCCGGCTGCCATCCACCCTCGCCCCGCGCCGCACACCCAGCCCGCCACCCTCTGCCAGCCCCTGCCCGCCTGCACCGCTCAGCTGAGCCCTGATTAGCCCCGGCCGGGCTATTCAATTAGAGGTTGCTCGGTGCATTTCGTAAGGTAGCTCGGCAGCTGAGCCGCTGGACCACCCGCCGACCCTGATGCCCACTCTGCTTCTTAAAGTACTCCTTATAACAACCTCTTTATAACTGATCACATTATTTAAATTTGTCCCGGTCCAGCCCACTTCACACACTCACAGACTTCCTATAAGCTTATTTTGTAAAAAAAATGTATTTTAAATACTACGAGAGACTAGAATTAAATATTCGATTTTAACTAGTAATTATAAGTTGTTTTTATACAAACTATGTTAGGTGAAGATAAATGCGATAAGTTTACAAAATATATTTAGGTATATGGGTGTAAACGGAAATTAACTGACTGGTTACAGAAGTTGAACTATGATGACACAGAAGCGATTCTTTCTGCCCTAACTTAGAGTACTTCTAACATACACGCACCCGCGCCCACACAATACACACACACATACACACAAACACACACACACACACACACACACCACCTAATCCATATCGTACCATGAATAACATAAAATACTAACCTTAGATATACAAAGTTACTATCTCAAATTATATTGTTTATAAAAAAATTGTTAGTGCCCATATGATGATAATTGAAATGTACTTTATTAAGGGGTGGAAACCTGGTGTCCTAAAACACAGGCCTCGAGCCTAGCTTATGCATCAGTCTCCCACAATATTAGTGCTCATGTGTGTACCTATCTAATGTCCTGTTAGCAATATTGTGGTGAGAAAATAAATAAATCTTATTATTATTATTATACTTAAAGAAATATTTTTAAACCAAATATGAGCTACACCTAATTAATTTAATTATGATACCTATACTTTTCCACGTACGCTAAGACAGTAAAGTAACAGAACGTAAAGCCTTATCAGCTCCGCCTGTGTGACGTTATTGTTGACGCAAATTGCTACTATCACGACGGAGAGTGGCCCGTCTTATTTGAATTGAAAATTAAGTGGAGACGTCGTTGCGAGTGGTCCCCGGGCGAACGCTCGTTACCAACTACGAGACTTGCCAACAACGATGTTACTCTATTATTTAATTCTATATTCAAGTAATTGGGTTCAGTCATAAAGTATAGCCTTTCCTCTCAAGAGAGAAATATTGTTATGATGCTGTCTTGTAAAATGATTATGTCATTAACTAAAGCAATTGTTTAATTTTTCTATTCAATATTTATATTAGATGTTTTGTGTTACTCTCTTATGTGAGCTGCTCTCTTGTATGAGTCTTTATACTTATGGTATTTAATTGTTGTAATTCGGTAACCCATACTTTTACACGCATATTTGTAAGTATTTATTAAAAAATTAATATCCCTTGGGCTTTACAACAATACAAGTTTTATTAGTATTAATGACATGAGAAATTGTAAATTAGATCACGTTCTGTAACAGTTGTAACGATACTTAAATTAATAAAAAATAGAATGCTGCTTTCATCTTGGGAAATACATATTTTCCAAATTCACAATGCATTCGATTCTATTTATCATTCTACCTTAAAATTTTGCTTTCCAATGTTACTTGTTTGTCACCTTTTTCACCACCTTTAACTGAGGTAGGGCACAGCAGGAATTTCCTGCTCAAAATATGGAGCAGCCCGACTGGGGTAGTACCTCGACCTTACAGAAGATCACAGCAAAATAATACTGTTTTCAAGCAGTATTGTGTTCCTGTTGATGAGTAAGGTGACCAGAGCTCCTGCGGGGATTGGGGATTGGGTCGGCAACGCGCTTGCGATGCTTCTGGTGTTGCAGGCGTCTATAAACTACGGTAATCGCTTACCATCAGGTGAGCCGTACGCTTGTTTGCCGACCTAGTGACATAAAAAAAAAACCTTTCTTCTCCACTCTCGCAAAATGTTTATCATAGAAGTTCTTCAAGCATGTCTCCTATCATTAATTATTTTAATATCTTTCCAACATGTCGCGATAATCATCAACTATTACGGCCTCATCGCTGTACATTTCACTCTAACCCTTCTTTTTTTGGGGCATTTACAATCTAGTATAGAAATATTCCAGTTTAGATTAAGTACTAAAGTAAGTATGTAGACTCAAGTTATGTGAAAATAAGTAATAAAAAGAAGTAATAAGGGCGAATGAAAATATTTTTGTAACAGTATAAATCTCTTTGTGTTTGTCTATTAAATTATAATGTACTTACAATTTAAAAGAAATGTCTCCGTAACGGACAGATGTAAGGAATCTTAGAGCCCTGCTGGCACTCTTTAGCTATGAAACCCTTAAATCATTGATGGCATAAATTAAATAAACTTAAGCAGTTCAATTATAAGAACAAACAGTTAAGTCGTCTTACATATATAATTATTCATTATAATGAAACTTGCACTTGAAGGTTAGTACAGCGACTAAAGTGCTGAGAGCAAAGCGAGATATTGCAAGAGACACGAGGGAATTTTTAATTACAGCGGATAAAAGCCGATGTTAATGAACGCTATCTAGCAGCGCAAGAAAAGAACGATAACTCTTCGGTGCATTTTAATCATTGTAGAATTAGTTATAACCTCATTATTGTACGAGAAAAATAAATAAAGAAAATGTTGAGTTCTTTTTTGTACTCATGTTGAAATTAAAACATGTAAAATTTAAAATAAAAAACTACAAAAACGTATTTTTAACCGACTTCCAAAAAAGGAGGAGGTTCTCAATTCGACTGTATTTTTTTATGTATGTTACTTCAGAACTTTTGACTGGGTGGATCGATTTCGACAATAAATTTTTAATCGAAAGGTGGTGTGTGTCATTTGGTCCCTTTTAAATTTATTTGAGATCTAACAACTACTTTTCGAGTTATATCTAATAATGCGTTTTTACTTGACGCTTTTTTTCGTCGACCTATTTTGTATTATACCGCATAGCTTTCTACTGGATGTACCGATTTTGATACTTCTTTTTTTGTTGGAAAGGAGATATTTCTAGTTTAGTACCATGATAAGGAAACCAGGATCTGATGATGGTATCCAAGAGAAATCGAGGGAAACTCTCGAAAATACGCAATAACTTTTTACTGGGTGTACCGATTTTAATAATTTTTAATTTAATCGAAAGCTAATGTTTATCTTGTGGTCACATATAAATTTTATCGAGATCTAATAACTAATTTTTGTGTAATCTTTGATAACGCGTACTTGACTATGTTATCGTCGATCTACGTTGTATTACTCGTCGATGTAATTGAAATCGGTTTTTTTTTTCGTTTGCGAGCAAACACAATTATAAAATACACAGAGGGTTGAGGAAGTTAAAAATAAAATTCTAGTTAGTTTAGTTTATAATAAAATTAAAATGAACTTTTCTCCAGTATACCGTAACGTTAATAACTTGATTATCATCCAACAGTAACTGATACTTGTTTAAATCGCATGAAAATCTATACATATAATAAAATGGTAGGAAAGTCAAAACTGTAGATTGAATATTTTTTTAAAAGAATATTTGGGGTGTGATTTACAATCGATACAGAAGCCAAAAATATAGTTTTTAGAATTTTTGTCTGTTTGTCTGTATGTATGTCCGGGATAAACTCAAAAAGTACCGCATGGTTTTACTTCAAATTTGGCACGAATATTATTAAGAAGTCGGGTAAACATAGGCTGCATATTATCATGCTATTACTTACTGGGAATGAGCAGTGAACCTTTATTTCCTCAACGCATTCTGTAACAACGTGTAATCTTACGACGCATATTTGAATGCTGTTATTGTTATGTTAATAACCATGCTATATAAGCTAGCTTCACACTATAAAAATTACGCAAAATAAGTAATTAAGCCGATAAACATAATTAAGCATTAGCATTAGCTTAGAGCAGCGCGATGTCGCGGGCAACAGCTGGTATAAAATAAATTCGATCGCACTTAAAATTCTGCTGGCACTCAACCGACGTATCGAAATTTTTGGATTTATTTTCAAAGTTTAGTTACCATTATACATTAATAAAAAAATTAAAAATATATAAATTATAATAGATGGAACTAAATCTTTTTAAGCTAAAGTTTTTGCAATCTAATAGCCCCGGATAAGACTTTAAAGCTCCTTCGTTGTGCCGTAAGCATCATCTTAAAGTATTTGAACTTAAATTTAAATAACGACACAAAAATACTGCTTTAGTTATCTATAGGATTTCTGTAAAAAAAAATTACAAAGTATTGTGCGACGCATGTCATCCAGATTTAGAATTGGCCTTAGGGTTTTTTTTTTGTCTTATACAATGACTGATGATGTGTTTTATTAATGAAACATTTAAAAAATATTTAGGTATTTGTCTTTTAACATTTTTTTTTACTTAGGATATTTTCTACATGTTAATAGTTCGTTTCCTCTTGTTAAACTCTTTAATCTCTTTAATCTCTTTTATTAAACAAACTTCTTCTGTCAAAGATATTTTAAACTGAAAACGAGCTTTTGCTGCACCGTATATATTAGTTATTTTGTTCTTATATTGTCCCTACATTTGTACACAAAGAAATGATTGACTTTTTAATGTAGTTAGAAAAATAATCAAGTGAGGTATATACTGTTTAATTTTACGGGCAAGTTATTAAATTACATTTGGAATGTAATTAGACGAAAAATGGAGAAAACAATTCCCAGGTGCAAAGGGGGAAGGAATTTAAAATGTATTACGAAATCGACGAGAAGTACATAAACTTATCAATTTAGGAAAAATATAAACAACAATTCACCGATCATGCACTACGTAAACTGTAACAAATATATATTGTACCTTATGCGTGAGTAAGATTAGTAACAGCTAGGTCATAGGGAGTAAATAATATGAACTATATATTTGTATCAACTTGTATCTAATGATGTCTTTAATCCTACTACTTCTGGTTGTTGGAGTTGGAGACATAGAATAACAAATAGGCAGCTTTTTATCTCGGCATTGTGACCAAAAATGTAATGACGTTTTATATGGGATAGCGTCGTCTTCACTTCGAAGATTCCGCAATGCTTGAAGACAAAAGTCTTCGAGCAATGCGTCCTGCCTGTGTTAACATACGGAGCCGAGACGTGGACATTGACGAAAGGACTGGTCTACAAGCTTAAAGTCGCTCAACTTGCAATGGAACGGGCTATGCTTGGGGTTTCTCTCAAAGATAGGATTAGAAATCAGACTTTCTGCGAGAGAACAAAAGTATCCGACATAGCCCACAGAATAATATAAAATGACCGACGCTCTACGTAAAATTGCCGGTGTGGACTGGATGAGGATTGCGGAAAACCGGAATGTCTGGCACGAACTTGGGGAGGCCTATGTACAGCTGTGGACTGCAATAGGCTGAAGTAACTGACTGAGTGACGAATAGGATAACGCTTGTTTCATTAAAGTCTGTGGAACTCCTTACGGTTTCATATAACTAAACTAGTCTAACGATTACAACCATGAGCACCTAATAATTAAAGTCCAAATTAATAATTTCTTTAATTCAAGAAGGCTTCAAGAGTACTTTAAATTGTCTTTTTACTAAGTACGTATTAGTACGTTTCAGCCTGTAATATCCCACTGCTGGTCATAGGCTTCTTTCCCCATGTAGAAGAAGGATCGGAGCTTAATCGACTACGCTGCTCTAATGCGGGTTGGCGGATATATTCCCTACTATGAGTAACGATCGCTATCAGGTGTACATGATAACAGCCGGGACCGACGTATTAGTATTTCATCATTAATTAACTATAGTTAATTTGAAAGTAACTACCATTAAGATTGTAGATTCTGTTAAACAAGGGCAAGAGGTTTAAGAGTGTCTAGACGAACAAGTTAAGTTGAACAATATACCATTGTGAATTCAGTCATATGTCCTGCATGAAAGTCAGCATTACTAAACTTACACCATTACTCAATTATCTGTCAACCCGCAATGTAGCGGCGCGTTAAGCTTTCCTTCACCTTTACAAGGACAGTCTTTTCCTTATTACAATTGTACTAACCTGTTCTTAGTGGTAAGAAAAGTTCTAATTACATTCCTTATAACTGCATCTAATGTTAGATGTTTTGATAAGCAACTAAGTAAATAAAATCCAACTAACGAGCAATAATGTTAAATATACGTTTACTGATATAGTAGTTTATGCAACTGTCATATAATGAAGGGTATTAAAACAAGAGTGTGAGTTTATGAAACGAGCGCAGCGAGTTTCATAATAGTAACGAGTGTTTTAATACCCGTGTTATATGCAGTTGCATACACTACTTTATCTTCACTAATGCAATTAATCAAACAACAAGAGTAAAAGCTGACAATAGTTTATTTATAATAATTGTTCAAATTTTGGATGGTACAATTTTGAAAGTTAATGTTAATTATTGATCCAGCAGCTGTAGCGGTCGCGGGGCAAGCAGTAGAGCTCGTAGACGGAGTCGGAATAAGTTATTATATTCTTTTTCATATAATTTTCTAGATTTTTCTGGCAAAAGATTGTGAGTTAATTTTGTTGCCAATTCTAGAATATCCGGAGGCGTACAAATATCATCGTCACTATCCATTTTTAACTTTTAATTTATTAAATTAAATTCACGCGTACGTGTATTGTCACAGTGATTTTGCCGCCATTAAAATCTAACCAATGAGAGCGCAGCTGCGCGCATGCGCGCGATGTTATAATGAGATTTTACGATATCGATGTGGATATTATACCATCATGTGAAATTGCTTAAATTGAGTGTTTTGTTGTCTGCGCTATAACAGTAGTAATTATAAGTCAAGTATTGGAAACATAAGTAGAATGTTACAACATTAGTGTAGATAAAAATATTTAAGACGGTACCGTATATTTTACTCATTAAACTTGTAAAATATGTATTGTGCAAAGAATGGAAGTAATCCTTCAGCTAAACGTAATAAAAAGGTCAAAAAAATTAAAAACAGTTCTCCAATAGGCATATTTGTCGGTATTCCTTGTAAAATATTTGAAAGGAAATTCTTTCATTTTGCTTAACATTAAAGTATTCTTAATAGGCTTACAAAAAAGATCGAAATTTTTCACAATTTTTTTTTACTTAAATTCCGGCATTATACAATATTACTAGGTGGTGCCTGCGGCTACGTTCGTGTAAAAAATTATGTTATACCGTAAGTGATATTATGTTATTCTGAGCATTGTTTACCGCAGAACAATATTTGATAATGAAAATAGTAAATTTCCTCACTCTTATCCTGCTCGTATATTTGCATTGTACATACATATGTATGTATATATGCAGATGCGATGAATATTGTTACGCCGTCAAAAGGGTAAAGTAAAAATCTTAAACGCGTGCTATTTTATTAATTAAATAGAAGAGCACTAATACTAAATTTCCAGTATATTTGATGATAAACAATTTATTTTTCATACAAACTTTAACAACAATGTCCTTTTAAGGGCTGTAATTCAAAAAAGTCCCTAAGGACGTGATACACTTCTTTCATTACAAATTAAAAATCATAGAGCTATATACAAAATGTTCATCACCTATTCTATTCCTTTAAGACTAGGGGAAGAATTTCAAAAGCCCCTTTCTTAAATGACGCTTACGGTATAATTTCTATATTTTCTCAAATTTCAAATTTGTTTTTGAAAAACTTAAAAAAAAGTGGTTTAAGCTGGACATCGACGACGTCAGTCGGGGTTATAAATATCTGAATACCGATATTAGAGAGAAAGGGAAGAAAAAGGAACTTAGAAATGTTCACAAAAAATTACAGATATACAAGTCTTACAAGAGACAACTATCAGATAATAACAAATAAACAAAACAGTGATAATGATGTGATGATGATATGATAATGATAATAATGATGAGTGAAACAGTGATATTATGTACTTTACTATTATTACAACAATGATTGTCTATTTCAATTTATTCTTTTTCAATATAATATCAAATAGAAATACAATATGTAAAATAAGTATATATATCTTAACGAAAAAAAATTGATAAATTGAAATAAGTAACAAAGTGGAACATCGCCAAAAGTAAAATATGTCGAATTTAGCTTTTCACGGCCACATGCATTCATACGGTATGACACAAAGAGAAGCTTTCCACAAACCAGCACAAGGAATTTCCGCTCACTACACAAGACGCGGTGAATCGTAAAGTCATTCGAATTGAATTTGCACGTAGCAAGCGCGGAGTGGAGTAGGAAACTAGCAGCAAACGAAATGGCAAAAACGGGCTAAAATTCCATGGCCAAGGGCTGGAGCAATCTCTAAGGTGACTGCTTCGCTTCCGATGCAGTTACTTTACAGTCGGTTGCAGCCGGATTTAACGAGCATATCCAGGACCGGTGCCCGGGCCACGGTCGGAGCTCGCCGCCGCCGGATGAAACCTAGCGCTCGTTATAAATAGGACTCTTGCGATACGTAATAGGGTTCGATGTTACGCGGTGCGTCTGTATGCAGGAGGTTGAGTAGTAAGTGCATAATGGCGTGTAATGTGTGTGTGTAGGTGGCGAGTGGAGGGCGGCCCGGCGGCGGCGGGCGGGCGGCAGGTGCGCGTGCCTGTGTGCGTGAAGACAGGTGAATTAGTGACGCGTACTAGCTCCCGGGGCGGCGCAGCCCGGGCGAGCTCGTCGCTATAGCGACACTCGGAATCTAATATACGAATAGATGGAAGCAAATAGGCTAAAAATATATTATACAATATTCACAGTGAGCTGAATATCTCGATAAAAGAGGCTTTATATAGTTGGCAAAATTCAGCAAAAACAATAATAATACCAGAATCTAAATGGAAATTCTCGGCAGGGTATTATGGGTCGGGTGCTATGCACCTGTGTAAGAATATTCTGTTTAGGTGACAAGTTAATTATATTTATCTAATTTTATTAATTGTTTCTATGATATAAAAAAAACAATAACGTAAACTAATGTATAAAATTATATTTCATATGTTTATTGTATTCTCGAACATAAAATGTCGATAAACATTTAATTATATATCACAAATTAAGCGATACACAAAGTTTTTCATTATCTCTGTTTAATTTTACAACGACAATGAAAAATAGGTAAGAAAACAGTAAATATAATGAAATCTAAAAAAATTAAAAAAGTATAACGAAAAGGCTTTGTTATTAGAATGCTATTTTTCAAAGAATAAATTGAAACAGTAAATTAAATTCATTATAACTACAATGACGTAACATAGAACACCAATAACTAAACATACTGTAGTAACATAATAAAAAGACTTGATGGTGATGGTTATAAAATATATGGAAGATATAAAAAAGTACCTAGAAGAAAAAAATAAATAGCAAGACTACGGACAAACACCTGTACTATCTTTACAAAAATCCAGTATGGACGGGAATCGTGCCTGAGACCGCTAGCAGAGCAGTACCTAAATCATTATGTCGTTAAAAGTAATCGTTTCATATATGCTTAGTTCTTATTCGAGATAAAAAAACGACATTTTTCTTCCTTCCACTACTTTTTTGGCTCGTGCATCATTTATTTACTCCACCATATCTCGAAGACAAAACACCCACTTTTCGGGGAGAAAATCAAACGTTCAACGGTGATGTGGTGAAAATAACTTTATAGTAACAATTTTTATTTTAACCTAACAATAATTATTTATTTTACATCAAAAAAAGATTTAGTAAGTACAATAGTAACTCGTAAGATGGAAACTTAATAACACAGAAAATATAGGTTTGAGCTTTAACACATATAAAAAGTTCTACGACTGCAAAATATCGGGTCAAGTAATTACTAACGTTACGTTGGTGAGTAATATTTAATGCACGTGTGTGTGTGTTTGTCTATGTGGGGAGGTGTCGCCTGCAGCGGTGCGGTTTTTGTATGATACATCATGTAATATTACACATAACGAGATTCACTCAAAAGCAAAATTAAATGGACTCGTCTGTCTCGAATTTTTGTATAAACGCTTTCAAAGAGGGAGGATATAAGCCGATTATTGCCAGACGGCGGCTTTGTCTTGCTGGAGAGATGAGATTTTATAAATGAGGAGCACTGGGATGTTTTCAGTGAAAAGATTTTAATTTCATTTCTATTTTTAAGTTGTGTTGACATCCAAACAGAGTAAATAAGATAGCAATTTATTTAAAAACAATCATTATAATAAATATATGCCATTATAATATGCATATCTACTATTATAACGTTCACCCTTATAATCGAATTCAACATCTTATATATGAAATTCTCGTGTCACAGTGTTAGTTCCCATACTCCTCCGAAACGGCTGGACCGATTTTTATGAAATTTTGTGTACATATTGCATAGGTTTGAGAATCGGCCAACATCTATGTTTCATACCTCGAAGTTAAGGGGAGGGGGGATTAAGGGGGTTAATTGTGACTAGCCCGTTGGCGCAGTTTGTAGTGACCCTGCTTTCTGCTCCGAGGGTTGTGGGTTCGATTCCCACCCCGAGTCTGGGTGTAATATAAATATTTATATATATATTTATATATATATTTATATATATATTTATATATATATTTATATATGTATTATTTATAAGTATGTTTATCGAAAAAAAATGTAGCTATATACCAGTCGGCTGTTACTTATAACACAAGCATTAATTTGCTTACTTTAGGAACAGACGACCGTGTGTGTATTGAGTAAATATTTATTTATTTATTTAATTGTTACTAAACAACTTTTACTAGCAGGTAGCTGATGTAATAAAGAGTAACTTAGGCTACTTTTACTAACCGACTTCAAAAAAAGGAGGAGGTTACTCAATTCGACCCTATATATATATTTTTTTTTATGTATGTTCGGGGATAAATCCGTCGTTTATGAACCGATTTTGATAATTCTTTTCGTGTTGGAAAGGAGATATCCCTAGTTTGGTACCATGAAAAAGAAACCAAGATCTGATGATGGGATCCCAGAGAAATCGAGGGAAACTCTCGAAAATCCGCATAGCTTTTTACTGGGTGTACCGATTTTAATGATTTTTAATTTAATCGAAAGCCGATGTTTATTATGTGGTCACATTTAAATTTCATCGAGATCTGATTACAAATTTTGGAGTAATCTTTGATAATACGTATTTACTTGACTATTTTTTCGTCTACCTACGTTGTATTACTTGTCGATATAATTGAAGTCGGTCTTTCTTCGTTTGCCTGCAAACATAATTATTTTAGAAATTTATTTATTTTGTAACTCTGGGAACTGAACAATTTTTTTTAATTCCACGCGGACGAATTCGTGGACACTGCTAGTTATAATATATAGTAAACGATAAGGGATTAAAGAGAAGTTTTGTATAGTAAAAAAATTAACACATTATGTTCATTATGTGCAAGTTTTTTGTTTTTTAATTTAAAAGAAAGTGTTTAAATTTTTTTTGCCTTCTTATATACAGCTTGTTCGACTCCTAGCTACGTTCCTTCAAATGGGGGTTTTGAAGTATAACAAATCACGTTCCGCGTGAAAAAAAATCCTAGCACATTTTTAAATTTGACTTTTTTTTTAAATAGACGAGTTACTTCTATAGACTAATTCCGCATGATACCTTTCATGACTGCGTAAGCGCGGCTATAATTTACAACGAAAAACATTTTACAAGAAAAGAATTCTCTTCTATATGCAATTATTTAGTGTATGCGGCAGTTAGTATTCATATTTCACTTTATCGACGTTTTTTAGAACTAAGAAAAATAACTACTCATAAGGAAAATGGCTACGGCATTAAAGAATAGGGGGGAGGGGCGACAAGAGAGGGGGTGGCTATCCACCTCCTCTCTTCTCGTGGCTGTCGTAAGAGGTGATTAAGAGATAACAGTTTCACTAACACCTTGGAATGATGATGATGAAGGAAAATGATATTGGACGGTTATCCAGAAGTACACAAAAAGTAAAATTAAAAAAATATTTTACGTGAAACGTGATCTATGTCTCTAACGTGAGGGTTATGTGGGTGTTCCACATAACCCTCCATTTGAAGGAACGTAGTTAGGAGTCGAACGTACGTAACGTACATACGTACTTTACGAACGTAGTTAGGATATATTTCAAATCGTTTGGTCATTGAATCATCACGAAATTTCTAAAACTGCTGGAATAGATGAAATTTGGCAGGGAGGGTTCATCATTTCAGCCTATTACAGTTCACTGCTGGACATAGGCCTTCACATGTTATTTCACAAAAATACACCAATCTACCTCAAAGACAAATTTGAATTTCTTGGAACTCACAATAAAAGTCTTCGTTCAGCAGAGAACCTCATAGTGAGGGTTCCTGTGCACAATACTAAATTTTATTATAAAAAATTTCTGTACAGGCAGTCCAATTATGGAATGCGTTGCCACTCAACATCAAAAAAGCACAATCACTTATCTCCTTTAAAAATTTAGTTAAAACGTACTATCTCTCTATGATTATTTAGTTTTTTCCAATAATACAGGAGTTAAGAAGGGCAAAAGAAAAGTACAGGAAGCAAGCATTAAGACTGAAATATAAAAACACGCTACATACAAAACCAAAACAAAATCACGATAAAGAAAACGAACCAAAGTATTTACATAATAATAATATAGAGACTAATGTAGAGAAAATCAAACAAGACGTCCAAATTTTGTTGGAGCAAGATGAGAACAGTCGCATTTGTCCTGTCATCATCATCATCATTTCAGCCGATCACAGTCCACTGCTGAACATATGTCTTCACAAGTTCGCACCAAAAATGGAGTGAACTCATGTGTTTTGCCCATAGTCACCACGCTGGGCAGGTGGGTTGGTGATCGCAGGGCTGGCTTTGTCGCACCGAAGACGCTACTGCCCATCTTCAACCTGTATATTTCAAAGCCAGCAGTTGAATGGTTATCCCGCCATCGGTCGGCTTTTAAAGTTCCAAGGTAGTAGTGGAACTGTGTTATCCCGGCAGGGAGGGTTAGCAGGAGTTTATAGTGAGTAAACGTCCGCTGGGAATAGATTTTTCGATAGGGCCGGATCTAAAAGGGTTCTCGGCGAGGTCTAAGGGTTCTTATAACTTTGTTTGAAAGTTCTGCATTTTTTATAATACAAGCTTGAAATTTGACTGAAAGATAGTTCAAACTTAGTTGAGGTCTTATAAGTTTCTCGCGACTAAGGCCGCAATAATATGATCTAAGGGCTGTCAAAATTTTTCATAAAAGTCCTTTCTTTTTTTAAGCTACAAAGTAATTAAATTGTTTGTAAAAAAAAAGCAAAATTGGTTTAACTTTTTATGTTTTAATATTTTATATTTATCTAAATATACCAACCACATCTCGTACAAATTTTTAATCCCCATTCCATCTCCTTTAAGGAATGAATTTTGATAAATCTATCAATATTATCTCAAAGTTTGAAACTTTTATCATTAGTGGTTTAGGCAGGGCGTTGAAATGTCAGCCGGGACATTGCCACTGCTTCAAGAAATAATTCTACTGATACTCGTATTAGAAATACGAAAATTTGTAAGGATGGATGGATGTTTGTAGCTCGTTTACGCAAAAACTGCTTTTGGTATACCTAAAACTAGTAGATGGTTACCGTAGCTGAGACATCTGCAACACCAGAAGCGTGCGTGTACGCAAGCGTGTTGCCGTCCCTACCCCTAATAACCCCAAGGGCTTTGGTCACCTTACTCACCACAGAAACGCAACACTACTTGAAATGAGTATTATTTTACTTCGATCTTCTGTAAAGTCGAGGTACTTCCCCAGTCGGGCTGTATCAGATTTTGACCAGAATATTTCCTGCTGTGCCTACTTAACTACGTCAGTTAAAATGATTGTAATAAAATCTGGTGCGTAAATAGCTGGAGAAAAAAAAAATAACCTACACTCTACTTTTTCTTCACACATTTTACATTTGCAAAAATCAACTAGTTACACTCTTTCTCATTGTCAAACTCCAGACTTTCCTCCGTTTACTTTTAATCATATCACTGAATGTGATGTTAAGAAGAGCATTTTGTCTATTGCCTCTAATGGCGTCGGTACTGATAACATTAGCCGTGCTATGATTGTTCCTATAATCGTTCCTATAAACCATTCCATTTTTAATTGTGAATTTCCTGACGTATGGAAGCAAGCACAAATTATCCCGCTGCCTAAAAAACCTAATGCTTCCATGTATACTGACTTTCGACCTATATCCATTTTACCGTTCCTTTCAAAAGTTTGAGAAAAAATAGTGCATAACTAGCTTAGTCTCTTCCTAAATAAATTCAATATCCTTAACCCTCTACAATCCGGTTTCCGTTCCGGTCATAGTACAATCTCAGTTCATCAGGTGAAGGTAACCGATGACATACGATAGGTATGGACAATAAGCGCCTAACAGACAACAGTACTCACTTTACTTGACTTCAGTAATGCGTTTAATACCGTTAACTTTGACTTACTGTTAGGTTTGCTACGCTTTCTTTACATATCTCCAACAGATTGGTTGTGATGTAACGGCCAGTATACCCCAGGGTGGTGTATTGTCTCCTTTACTTTTTTCATTGTATATTAATTCAATAACTTCCAACATAACTTCTCTCTCTCACATGTACGCAGACGATGTACAAATTTATCTTCAGTCTTCTCTTGAGGGGCTACCTACTGCTGTCTCTGTTATTAATTATTATTTGGAAATTATTTGTAACTGGAGCAAGATCTACGGCCTGACAGTAAGTCTTGCTAAGTCTCAGGCTATTGTTGTTGGCAGCCAGAATCTGATTTCTAGAATCGATTGGGTGGAATCACCGAAGCTAAAATTCAACGGAACCGTCATACCATATAGCAAGAATGTAAAATACCTTGGTTTATACATAGACTCAACGTTATCATGGACCAATCACATTAAAAAATTAAGCCGAAAAACTATAACATCCCTAAAATCTCTTCAGAGGTTGCGTTATTTTCTGCCAATTACTACCAAAGTTATGCTAGCCCAATCCCTAATCCTACTCGTTCTCGAGTATACCGATGCAAACTATCTCAATTTAACCGAAGCACAAATGAATAAACTTGAGCGTCTCCAAAACATCGCTATACGTTTCATATTTGGTTTGCGCAAATATGACCATGTCTCTGAATTTCGTTCAAGGCTCAAATGGTTACCTATCCGCTTTCGCCAGAATCTGCATGTTCTCTCGCTATTGTATTGTATGTTATTCCACAAAAATACACCAATCTACCTCAAAGACAAATTTGAATTTCTTGGAACTCACGATAAAAGTCTTCGTTCAGCAGATAACCTCACACTGAGGGTTCCTGTGCACAACACTAAATTTTATAAAATATTTTTTTCTGTACAGGCAGTCCAATTATGGAATGCGTTGCCACTGAACATCAAAAAAGTACAATCACTTATCTCCTTTAAAAAGTTAGTTAAAGCGTACTATCTCTATATGATGAATTAGTTTAGTTTTTTCCAATTTGCATCACTATAACTTATTTTATCTTCTATTTCTTATTAACTTTGTTAAATTGTGACGACATGTATGTATGTATGTATGTGAATATATGTATATGTGTATGTATGAAGTATGTTTTTTTTTTATTTTTGAGTAGGGAACGTAAATGTATCACGTTTGCATGCATAATGTTTTATTTACAAATTATACTGATAAATGCGCTGCTGCACCTACCTTTTCAATGCATATTTTCCTATTTCTAAAGGTTGTCTGGAAGAAATCGCTACAAAGCGATAAGACCGCCTTTGTACATTACTATCTCTATGTGTAAATAACTGTTTAATATGAAAAAAAATTACGAGTGGTGTGCAATAAAGTATATTCTATTATATTCTATTTGATGACAGTTACGCGGTAGAAACCACGAGTCGTAGCGGCGCCGGCGGTTAAAATATACTTACACTATAGAATTCCATTACTTCCATTTTATACTACCATAGGCGAATCGTGTGTAGGCTAATGTTTATCGGCTATTCAACATTACGCTACAAATTATTATTTTGTAGCGAGATATACCTATTACAATATTTTTTTTATTATTTTCTCTACGTTTCGGCCTGTAATATCCCACTACTGGGCACAGGCCTCTTTCCCCATGTAGGAGAAGGATCAGAGCTTAATCCACCACGCTGCTTCAATGTGGGTTGGCGGATATATTCCCTACTATGAGTAACTATCAGGTTTACATGATAGCAACCGGGACCGACGGCTGCCGTGCTCTCCGAGGCACGGTGAGGAGACCCACAAGTACTGCACAAACACCCAGACCACGGCAAACACCAATACAAATGCCAATACAAATGTTTGTAATGTGCGGGGATCGAACCCGCAACCGTTAGCGCAACAGGTACAATCCATGGCTGTGACCGTTGCGCCTACGCGGCGTCTATTTTCTCTAATAATTATAAAATCTTTTACATAAATGTATCGTATGTTGTATCTCTATATTCTATTTTTAATATGTTTCTACACAATATTAGCTACTAATTGACTGCTGTCGAATCGGAGCTTGTATCGACTGAAGTACGTTCAATTTGATATCCTCGCAATATTGGAACGAGTACAAATATTGGCGGAAGAGGCGTAATTATGCCTAAATATGAGAGTGCCGCCCCGGGCCGGGAGCTACTCGCAGGACGTAGCTCATCAGTAGTTGTCTCTTTGTTCGCCAAATCTTTGCGTATTCATGAGTTTGTATTGCAGAAAATTGTATAAATTTTACTTTGAGCATACAAAAACTTCACGAGTCTTTTGAATTTTAGAGACGGGTTTTAATAAATGCTACTACACCATTAATTAAAAGAGCTACATTTTTGTAAAACGAACTGGGTTATTGTTAATTAGCTTTCTAGATCTAGAAGCATATTTATGCATGTTTAAACATACTTAGGATAAAAAATTCCCAAATTAGGTAATTATTGCATAGATGTGTATTATAAAACGTTCATATCGTCACGTATCATGTTATAGCAATTTTCATTTCAAGTTTTCGAAAAAATTACGTTTATTGCTATAATTTTGTAATGTGAGTTTCTTATTTTTGTCACCTTTGTTACAAACCTTAGCAAATGTTAAAAGAAGATCAAACGAAATAAATATGTTTTTCTTTTGTATGAAATAGTGTTATTTATCTATTCGTAGTTATTTCGAAAACGTAGCATACTTATAATAAACGATGCGTACCCACCTAGTGAGGTACTGCAGTAGAGATCGTTAGGCGAACACGAAAGTTGTAGAAGACTGGGTGTCAGGTGGCACGTAGCGGGAAGCTAATACAAAACGTGCTGAGTTGCCGCGGGCTGTAACTCTAAACTCCACTACTAAAATCATCGCAAAGGGAGCACAACTTTTGAGACGACTCTTCCAAATCCGTGTAGGGGCGCTAAAGCTCGTAAATCATGACGTGTCGCATTGCAAGAGCCCTTGGTATTGTTTACAACTTCAGTGCAAGGTATATTGCAAATAGTAATAGCATATGCTTCTCGAATTAAGAAAGATCGCTTCAAATGATTTTAATATTTGGTCTAAATATTATTAATTTTTAAGTACTTACTTAGGTACTTTTTTCACAATAAAAAAGGACAACCAAAAAATTAGTTATTTTGAAATTGGTTTACGTCCACCCGAAGCGATGGGAGGTTATATGGGTGATATCAAACAGCCGGCGGCGAGCGGCGGTCGTATACAAAAGTTGACGGACGTCCGGCTTGATTGAGTGGATCCCTCCCGATACAGGCTCCGATGGTGCGGTGACATGGGGTGCGGGTGGGAGGGTGACATCATTGAAGTTTTGCGTAAGGCTCTCGCTGAGTTCGTCGGTAAACACCCAGGGACCATAGAACCGCAACGATGGCGTTTAGGTACTATAAATCTAATTTACTTTTGCTACCTAATTACCATTTGAATTGGGAATTATACACATTTTTATTTTGGAGAAAAGAATAGGTTTTTACAGGGTTTAGTTAGTCCTTAGTTGTTTTTGTGTTGTATAAATAGTATTTAAATTTAGATGGAGTCGCTAAGCTATAAATGGTAACAGAACAGTACCTTTCCATAATATGATTTTGGACACTCAAAATAATAATATGTAGGTAGTCTTAACAAAAGTGATTAAGTTATTCTCTCTAGTTACTGCCGTTGATTTTGTAGTTTCCATATATACACCAATTTCATAATAAAATTGTCGCTTAAGAAAAAATTACAATGATCGGTGCAGTAGTCATTTTCATTAATTATTGTTATTGTATTGTTACATATATATATACTCAGGTGGGAAATCGCGATCGAAAAGACCATGGTTCAAATCCTCGGTCGATTATTATTTTTTCTTTTTTTTTCTAATTGCATTCGTTGTTTTTTATTTAATATTGTATGTAAAATTGAAAAATATTATTCATATTTAATCATTATTATTTTTTTATTATTTTTTTGATATTTTATATTTATTTATATTTTTTATCATTGTCGGTAAAAAAAAATATTATTCATATTTTATAAATAATGATTTCCAAGAAACACGATTTACTAAAAATACCGAGCTAAGCTCGGTCACCCAGGTACTTTGTATTTAACCGCTATTATGTTAGCATTTTTGCAGCACTCTTGTATACTAATAGGTACATATGTTAGTAGCCTTTGAGTGTTTTAACAACTGTTCCACAAACAATCTACCTTGATACGTCATTATGTGTATAAAATGTGTAAAGTAGGTATTTATACAAACTGATTTCATAAAAATATAAGATAAAAGTGTAAATATAAACACAATTTTGTTGTGAGACACAAATCTAAGACAAAACGATATTTGCATAGAGTCATACAATATAAAACGTTCATACGTTTAGAAGTAAACCCGAAGCGCACGATGTATAAGAGGCACGAGCAGAGCGAGCTGACAGCGGTCACCGCTCGCCGCGTTTCAGCTCAAAGGAAATCTCATTTTGCGGCCTCCCTCGCCACCCCTTGTCCGCCCACACGCCTTCCCACTGAGGACTTCTATTAAAATTATTTGAGAAAACTCGACACTTTGCCAGACTCGACGTCCGTCACCCCTGTTTACGACATTTTTTATTTTGAACTCCCTTTGTTGGATGTGAGCGTTAATTAGATATCGCCTTTGAATAACATTATTTTTTATAAAGTAGGTACGTACTTATTAATATTTAGAAAGGCGAGCGAGCATACTACGTTCTAATATTACTAAAATTTTTAGTAGAAGTTGCCTCGAAAAAAAGGTTGTACGAGTATATAGAGTCATTTCTGTTTATTTATTTTACTGAAGTAAATAAATTTTTATTTCCTATACGCTGTAAACATACCTATAGGCTATACGCGTATAAAGTTCAGCGAAATTGGAAAGACAATAGTTGGCCCAGTCCCTTCCGCGGTGAAAGTTGGCAAGCTATAACAACTGTAGTAAAACTTTATGTAGAGCCTTTACAGTATCTAAAACTTACAAACAATACCAATCAATTTTAGAATGTAAATAAATATCCTAGCCTTTATTCCCTTTTGGTTATTTACGACGCAATATTTAATATGTGCAAGTATAAGTAATTATTTCTCATTTAGGAATTAAATGTGTAAAAAGCTATTGAAAAATTGTAGTTTGTTATAATTATAATATAGTTAGTAGTCGGGAATTTAAAATATATGAAAGATATTTAAGAACATTTTCACACAAGTGTGTTATCTGTTTAGTCGTTGACCTCATTCTTTGTTGCAACAAACGAAATTTGTAATTGTTTATTTTATGATATTTGTTCTAATAATTCTTCCATTTCAAAATTGATTTCTTTTATATTGTTCAGAATTGAATGGTTACACTCTTAGGTGGCTTATAGGTTTATTACGTTACTTAAAATCTTTGTAATACTTAAGTAAAAGATTAATACTAGCGAAACATGAAAAATTTTGTATTCCTCGCTTGGCAGATTTCAAATTACGAGGCGTGTTGGGGTGTATTACGTCTTGCGCTTCGGGGCATCTTGATAAAGGAGCGCCGAGCTCCGAGCGCCGAAATATTTGCATAGTATGGCGCTTGCCTCAGACATTCCCTACACACATTCTACACGTGATGATGTGTTAGCCTTAAGTGAAGCCGCTTATTCAATCTTACGAATTAAGTTTTCTGTACGTTCCAGAGTTTCCACAAGATGATTTTCTTCCAAAATGTACTTTGTATGTTTCATTTCTAGAATGGATTTAAAATAAGGTCAAATGAATAACACAAAGCTTAGTCATTACTTAAATACATACTGAGTTGAAATTCAACCTTCAATAAAGTTGTTTATTATCAACTTCATTTTCGTGAATCATCAACTATCTAGGGAATAGGGCACAGGTCGATGGGAATATTCGTCAAAGATAAGGACGATTTATCATATTCTCATTATTTGACAGGGCCATTATTCGAGACTGTAAAACAAATGATTACAAATGAATCGAGTGGTGTGAGCGGGGAGCGCGTTTCCATGACGACGCGAGACGATCGATCCGCCCCGCCTGTGCACTGTGAGCTTCCAATTAAATAATGATTCACACGTTAGCAATGATGAATATGAGTTATATTAAAACCTATTTTAATAATGAATACATTGCGATCAGCTCAGATATTGCAAATAATGATACCAGGGAAGTACTAAATACGAGAAACATGTAGAAGAAAAACGAACTAGAACACTGACTAACCTTATAAATATATTCGGAGCAGGGAAAGACTTTGCCAGAATAGTAGGTATATTATTTTCTACAAATGGATAAAAATATATTTACAGCCATAAAGTTATAAACGCCGCATTCTCAACGCTTATTATATAAGAAATTTTATAATGCAGTCTAAATATTTAATCATTCAATTTCATTTGATGCTTTTGTAACGAAAGTTATATTAGTATGGGCGTACAAATCAGGACGGCTTCGCTTAAGTCATTCATTGTTCATTGTAAGAGTTTCGTTTTTTGGTTAATGAAATACTAATATTACCTATACAAGTATACATAGTACATACTTAATTATTATTTCTATCTCATCTAAAATTCTTCTCTTGGATTAGATGTTTGAAATGTTGAATAAATTTATATAATAATACTTTTTATATTGATGGAATACTCCATATAATAATAACAATACCCGCAAAAAAATGTATATAAGATTAGTGATATCACTTTATACTTTATGTATGTCCGCAAATCCCTTGCTAATGCATTTTATGTCATATTTTATATTTATTAGTAAACATTATTGAAGTGAAACTTTTTTAGGCGCATGAGGGTAAAATTTTCACGGATGAAACGGCAACGTTTTTGTCAGATCTAAAAATTAGTTTGCCAAAGAAATTTCACTTCTGACATATGTACTATGTACGCACGCCCTTTTTTTATTATACCTAATTTTTACAAAAGCACATACAGCTAAGGCATTTAAAATAATAGCAAAAACATATATTTGTCTTAAAACACATTGCAAACACGTTTTCAAATTACTCTCATGTTTATCTTGCTTTTTAATTATAACTGTATCGCCGCAATGTTATTATACTGTTTGTAGAAAGTGTTAACAATGTTACATGAAATTAATTTTAATATTTGTACAGCCTCGCCTGGATTAATAGTTCAGTAACATAACATTAAAACGGGAAGCCGCTGTCACTAGCGGTCGCCTTCCGAAAGGCTTTATATCCAATCCCAATAAGCGATTGGCGCGAAGTTTCGCCGGTGCGGCGCGGGCGTTATCTACGACAGGTTTATAGGAATAACACCTTAAATAGAACGTTTAAATACGGCGCGCCGAAGCGGGTCTGATGTAAGCTGTTATCGGATCAGAAAGGCTAAATTCTTTCCGACCTCCCTAAGCAAGAACTATATATATATATATATATAGTAGAGTTCGTTTTTATTATAATATTATATTAATGTATGTAAAACATGTTTATTTTTATCAATTTCTCGTAAAAGATATAGACAAGATATAAAGACCAATTTAATAGTAAATAAATAAGGGAATTTGTTATTGTAACGAGCTTTTTTTTTAGTTTCGTGTGATAAAAACTTCTTGTAGCGAAAACGATATAAAAAAATTAATTTTAAATTTTTACGTCTGTCGTCTAGACAGATATTTTGGTCCATTTAGCTACCAAACAGCTCTACGACCTACGAATATATTAAATTATATTTCTAAAATGTTTACTTGCACATTAACTGGTGTGATCTAGAAACTTTGTTTGTCTAGAAACTCGACAAGTAATACAACGTAGATAGATGAAAAACTAGTCAGGTAAACAGGCATTATCAAAGATTACTTAAAAAGTCGTCATCAGATCTCGATCAAATTTAAATGGAACCAAAAGACACGCACCACCATTCGATTAAAAAAAATCATCGAAATCAATCCACCCATACATAAAAAAATACATTGGAATAGAGAACCTCCTTATTAATCTCCATATTTTTCTTGAACCATTATCTTCTTTTAACATATATAGGCCACAACGTGAGAAATTGTATGTGGTGCACATTTTCTCATATCGCTATAACCAATATCAACAATTTCATATACTTTAGTTCATTTCAAACGAATTCTGATTGTTTATATGTAACATAATTATATACATAATATATTGTTCCATAACATGAACTGAATCTATTATTTAAACTAAAATTGATTTAGAAAAAGAAAAAAAATACAATTGATTACATGTTAAAAAAAATAATGAATTTTTTATTAAATAAAAAAGTAGGTGTAGAAGAGAAAAGGAGTTGACATTCAAAAATCAGCAACAATAATTGTAATTACAAGTGCAACTCACAATGACATTTCGTAGAAAATTGTTATAAAAAATGTTATCAGAAAAATGCATAAAAATGTTGCCATTACTTTAAACCGTTACGACTCGACACTACTTGATACGTTACGTAGAATTTAAAAATTAAGTATCTTATAAAAAATATTGATAAATTAAAAAGTTATAAAAGTATAGATTTTATGAATCCAATGCATGTTTATTCTCTCGTGTTCAGAGAATTATTTTGCAGTTTTCTTTTGGTATAGTTACGTATCAGAAAAGTACTCACCCTAAGTTACTCCTTACTACATCAGCTATTCACCAGTGAAAGTCCCGTTGAAATCGGTCCAGCCGATTCAGAGATTAGCCAAGCCAAACAGACCGACAGACAGACAAAAATTTTATAAAATATCATTTTGGTATATGTACCGTGTATACATCCTTACGCATTTAGTAACAGCGGTTATTTTGATATTGCAAACAGACATTCCAATTTTATTTATTTGGATAGATGAGTACCACTAATCCATTCTAGAAGGGCAATCTTATTTAAGAATAGACACCTAAATTAGAAAATAACCACGAATATATTCAGAAACCTATTGTATTTTACCCTTAAAAGTGGATCAAATGAGTGTTTGAATTTATACCTATGGGTACATTACGGGCATAACTAGAGATTATTTAATAATTGTGTTTGCTCGCAAACGAAAAAAAACCGACTTCAATTACATCGACGAGTATCAAAACGTAGATCGACGAAAAAATAGTCAAGTAACTACGCGTTATCAAAGATTACTCAAAAAGTATTTATTAGATCTCAATAAAATTTATATGTTTTACTGAGGTAGGGCACAGCAGGAATTCCCTGCTCAAAATATGGAGCAGCCCGACTGGGGTAGTACCTCGACTTTACAGAAGATCACAGCAAAATAATACTGTTTTCAAGCAGTATTGTGTTCCTGTTGGTGAGTAAGGTGACCAGAGCTCCTGGGGGGATTGGGGATTGGGTCGGCAACGCGCTTGCGATGCTTCTGGTGTTGCAGGTGTCTATAAGCTACGGCAATCGCTTACCATCACGTGAGCCATACGCTTGTTTGCCGACCAAGTGCCATAAAAAAAAATGTCACCACATGACAAACATCAGCTTTCGATTAAATTAAAAATTATTAAAATCGGTACACCCAGTAAAAACAGTCTGCCTGCGACCACGGCCAGTAATATATTTTACCTTAAAAAAAATTTTTGTTCGCGTTAATCCCCGTATGAACATTAAAATATACAAATGCAACGCGAAAGTTTAAAAGTTGTTACACCCAGTAAAAAGTTATTGCGGATTTTCAAGAAGTTCCCTTGATTTCTCTGGGATCTCATCATGAGATCCTGGTTTCCTTATCATGGTACTAAACTAGGGATATTTTCTTTCCAAAAAAAAAAAGAATTATCAAAATCGGTACACCCAGTAAAAAGTTATTGCGGATTTTCAAGAGTTTCCCTCGATTTCTCTGGGATCCCACCATCAGATCCTGGTTTCCTTATCATGGTGCTAAACCTGGGATATCTGCTTTCCAACAAAAAAAGAATTATCAAAATCGGTACATCCAGTAGAAAGTTATGCGGTATAATACAACGTAGATCGACGAAAAAAGCGTCAAGTAAAAACGTATTATTGGATATAACTCGAAAAGTAGTTGTTAAATCTCAAATAAATTTAAATGGGACCAATTGACACACACCACCTTTCGATCAGAAGAAAATTTGTCGAAACCGCTCCACCCAGTCAAAAGTTCTGAAGTAACATACATAAAAAAAAATACAGTCGAATTGAGAACCTCCTCCTTTTTTGGAAGTAGGTTAAAAAATAATATAGCAAATTCATTATTTTCATTTATTTCAAAATATAAGATATATATATATATATATATATATATATATATATATATAAAAGCGAAAGGTCACTCATTCATCACGAAATCTCCGAAACTATAACACCTACAAACTTGAAATTTGGCAGGTAGGCTCCTTATAAGACGTAGGCATCCGCTAAGAACGGATTTTACGAAACTCGACCCCTAAGGGGGTGAAACGGGGGTTAGAAGTTTGTATGAAAGTCCTATGTTTTTGAAGTAAGAGACTTAAAATTTAAAATGTAAGCTCTATAGATGATAAAAAGGTGACCAAATAATGAATATTTAGAAATTAACCCCTTTTTGGGGTTAAAACGGGGGATCGTAGGTTGACTCACTGATCACGAAATCTCCGAAACTATAACACCTACAAACTTGAAATTTAGCAGGGAGGTTGCTTATACAGCGTAAACTACCGCTAAGAATGAATTTTACGAAACCCGATCCCTCAGGGGGTAAAACGGGGGTTGGAAGTTTGTATGAAAGTCCTATGTTTTAGAAGTAAGAGACTTGAAATTTAAAATGTATGCTCTATAGATGATAAAAAGGTGTCCAAATAATCTATCTTTAGAAACCAACTCCCTTTTGGGGTTAAAACGGGGGATGGTAGGTTGACTCACTCATCACGAAATCTCAGAAACTATAACACCTAAAAACTTGAAATTTGGCAAGTAGGCTCCTTATAGGTCGTAAACATTTGCTAAGAACGGTTTTTACGAAACTCGACCCCTAAGTGGGTGAAACGGGGGTTGGAAGTTTGTATGAAAGTCCTACGTTTTTGAAGTAAGAGACTTGAAATTTAAAATGTATGCTCTATAGATAGTGAAAAGGTGTCCAAATAATGTATCTTAAGAAATCAACATCCTTTTGGGGTTAAAATGGAGGATGGTAGGTTGACTCACTCATTACGAAATCTCCGAAACTATAACAGATAAAAACTTGAAATTTGACAGGTAGGTTTCTCATAGGACGTAGACATTTGCTAAGAACCGATTTTACGAAACTCGACCCCTAAGGGGGTGAAACGGGGGTTGGTAGTTTGAATGAAAGTCCTATGTTTTTGAAGTAAAAGACTTGAAATTTAAAATGTAAACTCTATAGATGGTGAAAAAGTGTCCAAATAATTTATTTTTAGAGATCAACTCCTTTTTGGGGTTAAACCGGGGGATGGTAGGTTGGCTCCCTCATAACGAAATCTCCGAAACTATAACAGATACAAACTTGAAATTTGGCAGGTAGTTTCCTTATGGGGTGTAGACATCTGCTAAGAACTGGTATTATGAAATTTAACCCTTAAAGGGGTAAAACGGGGGTTGAAAGTTTGTATGAAAGTTCTATATTTTTGAAGTAAGAGACTTGAAATGTAAAATGTGTGCTCTATAGATGATGAGATGGTGTCCAAATATTGCATCGTAATCTATATATGTAAAAGAGAAAGGTCACTGACTCACTCATCACGAGAACTCAAAAACCGCTGGAGGGTTCATCCATCCAGGATGGACAAAGATGAAATTTGGCAGGGAGGTAGATTATAGTTAGTAAACGTCCGCTAAGAACGGATTTTGCGATATTCCACCGCTAAGGGACTTAATTGGGGTTGATAGTTTGTATGAAACATATAAGTTCGCCTGATAAGTTATTTATACTGCTGCCTGAAAATAAAACTAAGAATGTGGTGTATAGAGAGGTTTTATAAAAACAACTATTAAATTATACTAAATTGTGCCTTTTAAAAAGTTACTCAGTGTGATAAGCATTTCAAGTAACTGAAATAAAACAATAATTTGCGTTAAACATCTTAATAGTAATGCATATCTTTATAACCACGCGGATGTAGTTGCGGACAACAGTTAGTTTATTATAAAACAAAGTCTCCAAAAGTGTATGTGATCGATTCCCTCAAAATCTACTGAACGAATTTTCATGCGGTTTAAAAGGAAGGTTTACATAACGGCTTAGCCGATTTTGATGAGAGTTTCACTGGAAGTTTGCCGGGAAAACTTTGTGACACACTGATTTCAACGCGGGCGAAGCCGCGGGCACAGCTAGTATATATATATATATATTTATTTATTTAAATAATATGGATCTTAAAATGTAATGTACTCGTATATGTTATGTAATATGATGTAATCCAACCGATTTCGACCATAGCGACCACTTCGACCCCTTATAGGGCTTGGCGCTGATGCGCCCAGAGATGGCTTATATAGCACACAAATATATTACACAAAGTGGGCAAGTGAGCTTACCGCTCTCATAATTATAGTGAATGGCGGCGAGTGGACGATTTTCAGCTCATCACGCTTGGCTTCGAGGTCAGCTAAACGCTCTTCCTCAAATTCGCGAATTCGCTTCTTCACAATCTTGCGCCATTCCGGTCGCCGTGCAGTCAAACTATCCCAGTGAGAGGGCTTTATATTGCATCTTTTCATGTGACGCTTCAGAATATCTTTATATCTGTGGAGTTGTCCACCATGCTTTGCTTTCGCATCAAATATGCCTCAATGCCACTACCATTGGCGCGTCTTAGAACTTCGGTATTACGTACCCGATCGGACCATCTGATCTTCATGATGGTGCGAGGGCATTTTAAGTGGAATCGATCGAGAGTGCGTATATGTTGACGATACACATATCAGGTCACGGAAGAATAGAGAAGGTTTGGCAGCATGATCGCCACGTAAACCGAGATCTTAGTAGCCAGCTTAAGGTCATACAAGCAGAAGACCTTGGAACACAGCTTTCCAAATGCTGCAGCTGCAGCAGTTATCCTGCTCTTGATCTCGACATCAAGGTGACACTTAGAACTTACACTATAAGAAAGAATAATTTAAGGGAGTCATTTTTGTTGATCTATTCGTCTTAGTTAGTTTAGAAATAGTACATTTTATTTCACCATTAATTAAGGCGCACCTTGTTCATTATAAAATATTTAAAACTCACTGAGGCTTAAACAAATAGCAGCCATCCGCAGAAAGTATCTTCAAAGGGATAATAAATTGCTAAATTCAAATAAAGGATGGACGATAACCCATTTAAATGTGTATAATTTAATTAGGAAAGGGTAACGTATTCCTTGCACTTTTAACGCGTTTGCAATGGACGGTCAGAAGTGCTGCATTTTATTAATTAAAATCTCGTAGCGAGAGATAGTGCACGTAGTTGATTCTATTTTTTGTCTTTTTCCAGCGGTTTGCTAGCAGCCTGAAAAATCGAAGGAGGTTTCACTGGGAGCTCGTAGTGCCCTACGATAACGATAATACGCTACCCGCATTTAAATAGTAGATTCGTGACGTGCATCTCCCTCGTGTTAATTTGAAATTTTTATCTGCGGTTAAATTTAAATATTGAAACTACTTATAACGAGTACCTACATAAAGTTTGCTAGTATTTAAATATGAAGTATAGTCAGTATTTTAATATGTGATGATGATGATATGATGATGATGATGATGAATGTTTTTTCTACAATTTTATTAACATTTATTCCTCTTCTCTTTGTTCTGTAAAAATATTTTAGTATAAATTTGTTATTAACTGAGACAAAGAAGTTCATTAAATGAGAACCCCATTTCTCGCAAAGCCCTTTTCGTGATAAACATAGACGTAGCAATTAATACCCATCGAGATCACACGTGGATGGGTAGTCAGCTTAATTATTTCCCCTGTAAATTTGTTTAATGGAATATAATGGCCCGTGGGCGATAATAGCGTTTCATGTCACGGCAACGTGAATATTAGACATTGTGCGAACTTGTAGGTACTTATGAATAGATATCGGGGTGTTTTCACCCGAATATTATTTGAACAATAAACTATATTGCAAAAAGTATGTCGAGTAAACATCAACAATTTTGATGAGACTTTGTCTACCTACGCTGTGCTAATTTGTATAATTTAGGTATAACTCGTTCATTTCTCGTTCTCCACGTAATTATTTCCTGAAAAACTTCACACACATGTTGCCAAGAAACTAATTGGTTAGATGAAACGGTGAAGTAGCTTTCGCATGTACGATATAAGAGAAATTTCTTCATTGAATTACGTAGAGTATGCAGTGCAAAGTGTAATAAGTATTTGTATGGGGTGGTGTTGCGAGGGCGGCGGTCGAGCAGATCAAGGGCGCGTCAGACGGTGGGGCGGAGCGGGGCGCGGGGCGCGGGGCGGGCGGGATGCTGCGCCGGAGAGCGCGCAGATCAATATCTCGCGTTGCCGGGGCGACGCCGCGCCAGACCGAGTGCCTCCCGTACTACGCCTCCCCGGCCGCCCCCGTCAACCCACTACTCGCTTATTTAATACATGCCGTATCTGGGATGCGAGCTTTTTCATGTTAAATGACAGGGCAGCGTAATACGCTTTAATTCCGAGTCACCGCGCCCGCGATAGTCGCCGGCTCTCTGGCCGGGGGCTGCCGCGGGACCGCGCCAGCTCTTACGGCGACATTGACCCCTATCCCAGGGTGCTCGCTATGTCTTCCGCGCCCATTACCCTATATAGCGCACCACGAGTAACGCCAAAATAATAAAACATCGCAGTATTTTTGACACATATAATTTTATTGATTTAATGTAGATAATTCTTGCGGGAATTCTTTTTCTAAGTGTATAATGATAAAACAATGAATGCGAAAAATAGTTTATTAAAAACTTTAAAATGTGAACATAATCTTTCGTTTTACATAAAATATATCATGAAAACTGAACAGAAAGATAATACATTACAATTCACAACGTAATTGACTAGTTTACCTAAATATAGGACATAATAACAAGCAGGCATTTATTGAAATATAAAATACAGCCAGCCAGCTCTGATACAATTTACAAAAAAATATGCACAACACGTCAATTCATCAAAAAATATTAAGCGTGTAACAAAGGACTCGCGTTCTTTGTTAACAATATGTGGACAGAGGTGGTGCCTAAATATACTTTTCGTTATAGGATTCGCTATATTTTTAAGCAGTTTAACAGTACTCTAATAAAATTTTCAAGGTATAAAAATAAAGATTGTTTTATACCACCATTAATGTTTTAGCAATTTATGCTAAACTCAGTTACCAAATCGAACCGATCGAAAACGAGAAAAAATAACGTTTTAAATGTTATTGTTAACTATATTTTTAGATGTTCGTCGATCCTAAAGTACACGTCGTCATTTTATAGTTTTTTTTTTTAATTTCCATCCATTCTATTCATCGCTCGTGCTAAGTGCACTGCTCGGAACACTAATTGAATCAGACGTCGTTTTACATGTATAATGATTATATTTCTTTGATGGAAAGCCTAGGACAGAAGCGAGTCTGTTTTATTTGATATCGAGTTTTCACGTAACAAATAACAAGCAAAGATCGTAACAGAAACTTTATTACAGGCTCCTATTCATTAACAAAATCAAACTGTGAAGACAAAGTCGAAACTTAACATAATTAAAACAAAAGTTACAAAGTTAATAACAAGTAATTATTATAAATTAAATTAAAATTAAATAATTGCTAAAGGTACATAGAGTCGTTACTTTATCTTTCGTGTCTTGTTAATAGATTACAGATTGTAAAGCACAAAGGCTTTTATTTTTTTGTATAGATACATATTAATTTCATATATCGTGTGTGTGTTTAGGGACTTAGTAAAAGTTATTTGATACGAACTCTCAGTATCAGATCATAATAGCAATGAAAATTTTCCACGAGACATTATTTCGCTTTGTTTCAGTTCAGTGGAACCGGTATCGAGCGTAGGTGGAATATTTAAGTGCCTTCTGTTGCTAATTTAAGTTAGATATATTTGACTAGACTCCACTGGTGTCTACACTAGCGATATCCATAATAATTACATGCAACTAATATTTGTAAAATACTTTTTGGGTTATTCCAAATCTCTATGATTGCGCAATATAATTGTAAACAATGTCATTGGAATGACGCAGTCTCCGTACAAATGTTTTTTTTAATTTTATTATTTTTAATAAGAAACCAAAATATACCATAATAACTGTACATTCACATATCATAGTAATTTGTGTAAATTATTATGGTTATCATAGAATACTTCTCGATTTATCTATACTAATAGCTAAAAAATATTACATGAATCAAATTTGTCGGTACCGTAAATCATAACTTCATAATTTAATAACCACATGTCTAATGAAGCTTTAAAAAAAGTTCCTAACTTATAATTAAGAATAATATACTTCAAAGATATTTCTGCAGTCGCCACAGTTCTCAAACGGTCCAATCAACAAATTCAGCACTTCATTTCGTATCATCCCTTTTCTCTTGTTTATCTTTCGTATTAAAAATATTAGAAGTGCCGTTGGGATCTTACGTAGTGATGATTCGTCTTACGCCCGGTGACTTTATTTAGAAAACGATTCGATTTATACACGAAGTTCGAACAAGACTGAGGTAGGTTTAACTGAGGTAGGGCACAGCAGGAATTCCCTGCTCAAAATATGGAGCAGCCCGACTGGGGTAGTACCTCGACCTTACAGAAGATTACAGCAAAATAATACTGTTCTCAAGCAGTACTGTGTTCCTGTTGGTGAGTAAGGTGACCAGAGCTCCTGGGGGGATTGGGGATTGGGTCGGCAACGCGCTTGCGATGCTTCTGGTGTTGCAGGCGTCTATAAGCTACGGTAATCGCTTACCATCAGGTGAGCCGTACGCTTGTTTGCCGACCTTGTGACATAAAAAAAAAACAAGACACGTTTTGAATGTAACGGTTCGTAAGATAAACGGTCAGTTAAATAAATAAATATTTACACAATACACACACGGTCGTCTGTTCCTAAAGTAAGCAACTTAATGCTTGTGTTATAGGTTACAGCCGACTGGTATATAGCTACATATTTTTTTTTTCGATAAACATACTTATAAATAATACATATATAAATATATAAATAAATATTTATATTACACCCAGACTCGGGGTGGGAATCGAACCCACAACCCTCGGAGCAGAAAGCAGGGTCACTACAAACTGCGCCAACGGGCTAGTCAAAAGTTGTATAGACAGTTAGGCATAGTTATGGCAGCGGTGAATCTTCCGTCCGCCGGGGTTTGCAGAAGAATTTGGATTCCTGCGATCGCGGCACGGGCGACGAAGGTGGACAGCGCTGGTTTTTAGTGGGTAGTCCGGCATCGCACCTACCGCCGGGAGCCCCACACTCCCGCTGCCCAGCTCGGCGGCGGGGTCAGTGCGTAAATGCATTTTCCAGCGTAAAAAAAAAGCGCTGAATCTTCCGTGGTGTTGCACCTACCGCCGGGAGCCCCACACTCCCGCTGCCCAGCTCGGCGGCGGGGTCAGTGCGTAAATGCATTTTCCAGCGTAAAAAAAAAGCGCTGAATCTTCCGTGGTGTTGCACCTACCGCCGGGAGCCCCACACTCCCGTTGCCCAGCTCGGCGGCGGGGTCAGTTCGTAAATGCATTTTCCAGCGTAAATGCATTTTCCAGCGTAAAAAAAAAGCGCTGAATGTTCCGTGGTGATCCGTTTCAGAAGGGCAGCTGAGTGAGCAGCGCCGCGCCGCGCACGACCCAGTGGTCGGGCGCGCGCGCGGTGGGCAGGCGCACGGCCAGCACGTAGTTGGTGGAGTGGCCCGTGGTGGACAGCACGCCGCGCCGCTCGCCCGTCTTGTACAGCGGGCAGGCGTAGCGCGCGTCTGCCGGGATGTCCTCGCGCTTCATGGGGATCAGCCACACCTGACGGTCGGCGGTACGATAACTGGCCGCTTACGAATTACATTTGTGGTTTTTTTACCAGTCATTTTGTCGCTTGGGGGATGGGAGGGATGGGCTTATTTTTTAATCATTGTTAAGCATTGGCGTTATCAGGATGTCGTAGATTTTCGTAGAAGTCAAAACTATACGATAGATTTTAATTAGCTCTTATGTTAAACATTAATACTGATGTAAGCTGCAGTAGTGTAACAAGTAAACGATCAGTAATAAAACTAAAAATCGGAATAACAAAAGCATGGGCACTTTAAGCCTGTGGACATAACTTTATTTAAAAAAAAAAAAAAAACATTAACACTGACTTTATATAAGAAACCGTATCATAAAAGATGGTAGGTTCAAAATCTATTAAAGGGCAATATACCGCACTACTTGCATAACTACTACTTAACTAAGTACAAAACACTTAATGAATTAAACTCAAAATATTCCACATTAAGCTAGTAGCCTACTTTCAAACAGTACGTATATAAATAACAAACACTAAAATCACAAACTAACCGGCGGGAAGTCGTCGTAGAGCACTTTGGGAAGCGACTCGTCGACGACGTAGTCCTCCATATTCCAGCGCGCGCCCTCCATGAACAGACCGCGGATGTACACGCCTTCCTCCGGTGGGGTCTCCAGTTCGAACGAACTTTGGACCTAGATTTTCAGATCACGTTTTTAAGATTACCGTATGTTTGCCTGCCCATCCGTTCACCTGTTACAAGCCTGTATTTTTTAACCGTAGTATGTATAATTGAAATTTGTACAAAATACATATTGGCTCCTATAACAAAATAAACTAGTATAAAATTTAAAATTAATAGAACTTCCGTACTTAGACAAAACCGTGCTAATAAGGTTTTACTGTCTGTCTCTCCATTCATCCATCCGTATTTTACAGGAACATATTTATATAGAGTTAGAAATAGAGTTGGAATTTATTTAAAATTTAAACATTTGCTGCGTATGCATGTTTTAATGTACGACTGTCTACAATTTTTAATTTTTAATAAGATATTTATAATTTTGCCAAACAAGATAAATTCAGGAAAAAAATTAATAAAAACGAAAAAAAAAAATGTACTTCAAAACCATAATACTCAAATTAACTTTGTATTTGCTTTTTAATCACATTCGTTTTTTAGTATTGAAAATCGGAAGTAATACATCTGTTGCTAATATATAATTTGGTTAGAGGCACTCTCAAAAACATGGATTTAAGCGATCTAATTATGTCTACGATTTTTTTTTATATTATATCCACATTACAGCATTATTGCCAATCAATACGCAGGTAGACTAGTTGTACGAAAAAAATTACCATATTTTGTATGCATGTCATGTTGTAATATTTTTATATATATAAATTAAGCGGACCATTGGCATTGATAAATATTTTACACGCTCTTTGTTGCAATACAAAACACTTATCACGATACTACGAGTATATTCGCTTGATTACCATAATAATGACGTAATTAATAAGAAAATTAAATTAAAGGACTTTAGTAAGCCAAACTAATAATGTTTGAGCCGATATCTTGACTATAAACCATATAAAACCTCGCAATACTCTCTCAAAGAAAATCGGGGTGATGTACTAGAAGTGTAGACATAGACTCGTGTAGTACAGTGAGTAAGCCGGAAGCCCAAACCCCTCTCTTATCTAACTCAAGAGGAGAAAGCCCTTAATACAAATAGATCAAGGGGCCTCTCCCCTTTGGTTCGAACAAGCTAGCAACGCATATCTGTTACTCATACTACAAATTTCGTATCAGTAATCGCATAGCATAAGATGGTATATCTTCTCGTATTTCGTCTTTAACCATGAAAACATTAGCGTGAAAGGTGACAAAAGGAGAATTTAACGGTGTTCCAGTTCACAGTGGTTCCAGCAACTGGCTATCGTTGCACCAACAGTTACGAGTTGGATCCCCCCACATGAAAATAATTTTGTATATGTAGACTTTGGTCGTGGTCTGGGCGTTAGTGCTTGTGCATGTGTCTAAGCCCCGCAACAAGATTCACGCCCTACTGGGAGCTGTTGAATGTGGGATAGTAAGTTTTCTTCTTCTTCTTCTTCTTACGGTGCCTCTTCTCTACGAAGGTTGGCGACCATCATGGCTATCTTAATCTTCGAAGCTGCAGCATGGAAGAGAGAGCGAGTACTTAGATTAAACCATTCACGGAGGTTCTTCAGCCAGGATATTTTCCTTCTACCTGGTCGGCGTTTTCCCTCGATTTTTCCTTCAATCACAAGCTGGAGAATCCAATATCTGTGTCCTCTCATTATGTGACCAAAATACTGCAGCTTCCTTTCCTTCACAATCCTCATTATTAGTAAGTATACTGTCTGTGAACATACCTCGTAGTGGAAGGCGAGCTGGTCGATGGGTATGCGGTACTTGCGCGCGTAGCTCTGCTGCGCCGCCGTGAGGAACGCCTGCGGGAAGTAGAAGCCCGACAGCCAGAACACCGCCGGCGGCCCGCGCTGGTGCCAGTGCTGGCCGGGACATAGGCGGTTTAAAATACTGCGTCAACTAAATACTAATACAGTGCACTATACAAATCTATTTTCGTTCGATAAAAATTAAGTAGATGTTTCAACTCTTATAGTTCACTACGCATTATGCGTGTCAACTTTGTCCATAGATAGAAATTTAACTATAAACAAGTGCGCAAGTCAAAGATATAAGTTTATTTTTATAGCTAAAATAATTTTTATTCTTATCTTCAATAATATGTAAATTTCTTGTTTGGCCACTATTTCGAATTTAATGTGTACACCAAGATGGCAACAAAAGTCCAAATTAAATTCTTCAAAAACTGTACTCATATAACAAAGCAAGGAAATGCGGCTTTTCATCAAACAATGCCATAATTAAAACTATACAATACACGAGTACATGTCGACATACGGCCATATGCAAGACGATTACACCCAACTAGCTTTATTGAAAAGCTTTTACTAGTATTGAACAAATTTAGTCAATACTGCGCAATAAAGTAGAGCAGTGAAACTTCATCTTTTTTCAACCGACTTCCAAAAAGGACGAGGTTTTCAACTAGATTGTATTTTTTTAAAATGTATGTTACCTCAGAACTTTTGGAACTGGGTGGACCTATTTCAATGATTTTTGTTTTAATCGAAAGGTGGTACGTGCCATGTAGTTCCATTCAAATTGGATTGAGATCTAAGAAGTACTTTTCGAGTTGCATGTAATGCGTATTTGCTTGAATATTTTTTTTCGTTGTTACTTGTACTACTCGTCGATGTAATTGAAGTCGGATTTTTTGTTTGCAAGTAAATACATTTTATCTCAACACGAGACGATGCTTGTATAGTATAGTACAATATGATAATGATATAGTTTAGTATTACAAATATGCAACTTGCCTGTAAGAACTCGAGTCTAGCAAGTAGATCGTTGAAATATGCGGCAAGAGGCTTGAGCGAAGGATAACTTTTGCCAGCCCACAGCGCTGGGATGCGGCCGCGAACCATACTCGTCAGCACTTCCTCAGTTATGTCATTGAGAACGCTTACACCTTACGACAAACAGAACTATTTTGGTCAATCAGTACGGACTTGGCTTTCATATCGGCAGTAGTTGCACCGATAAAAAGTATTTTGGCGAAATCTTCTGTGCTCATTTGGCACTATTGAAAGCCATTTTAAGAAGAAGAAGAAAAAGTAATTTGAAGTCTACCACGTGTTTTAAAAGAAAATAATAATAAATTAATTTTGAGATTTTGATAATTTCTTAGTAAGATACGAAAAGTGCAAGTACATATTAGTTTTAACTGAGGTAGGGTACAAAATATTCAGCAGCCCGACTGGAGTAGTACCTCGACCTTACAGAAGATCACAGCTAAATAATACTGCTTTCAAGCAGTGTTGTGTTCCTGTTGGTGAATAAGGTGACCAGAGCTCCCGGGGGGAATTAGGGATAGGGTCGGCAACGCGCTTGCGACGCTTCTGGTGTTGCAGACGTCTATAAGCTACGGTAATAGCTTACAATCATGTGAGCCGTACGCTTGTTTCCCGACCTAGTTATATAACAAAAAGAACAAATACTTTGTGAACAAAAACTGTTAACTAAAGTCTAAAAAATTAGTACGTCCCGCGCCAGTCACAAATTCTAAGAACTCTTGCTACGATTGACTCCAAACAGCGATTATCACTCAAAATCAGATAAAGAAGCAACTGCTATATCGACAAGGACGATTCTTACTTCATAGTACCATTATAAGGTAGAGACATCTTGCAGATAGCTCACCTTGTACAGCACCGATCACAGCTCTGGAGCTAGTTCTCACAACAGAGACGAGCCGCTCATACCGCGCCGCCTCCTGTATCACAACGATGGACATCGGAGTCATGTCCGCTGGTTTTATGTCGCCCTCGTGCGATGGACCCGTGAGGATCTGCTTGGGTAGCCTCGCTAGAATGTCTTCGGCTATGGCCATCGCTTGTTGCTCTGGGGTTACACCGACCCCACCCGCGGCCATGGTATCCTGATATAAATTACATAAAAAATATTCAAATATTTTATAGATTAGAACCAATTTTAACAGTGCGAAGCGAACTAACGATTTCAACTTTATACGATACACTCGTAATGTACATATGTATAGACTAGATGACACCGCATACGTGGTTTTGCCATATATATTATTAAACCCTTAATCCCTTGTAACGTAGGGGTATGAAAAATAGATGATGGCCGATTCTCAGACCGACCCGATATACACACAAAACTTCATAAAAATCGGTCCAGCCGTTTCAGAGGAGTATGGTAACTAGCATTGTGACACGAGAATCTTATATATAAGATATCTAATGTTAAACTTATTATAGATTTCTTTTAGTCAGCGAGTCATATATTTATATTTACAAACACATTTTAACATAGCTTTACTTTTTTATATGCTTGTTAGTTTTTTATCTTTATGATATATATTATGATGGGCTTTGATGCATAAAATATAATCTATTGTGTACCATACCAAGATTATGATAAGTTCATTTTTGATCTTTATATCCTGATGCCCTTTGCAGGCATACTGCCTACGTATGTCAAATTATATTTACCTAATCTTACCTATTTTTTATTTATTTTAACAGCAAACGTAGACAACTGTGAAAGTGGACGAGAAAAAAATACTACTAAAAAATAAACTCTAGACAAAATAATAATGTTTTTAGTAAATGAAGAAGTAGCCATGAAATGTACTTTATATATCGATAGTTTTTAAGTACATATATTTTAAAAGAAAAATAAAACATTCAAAGTAAATAGAATAAAGTGAATGTTTTTTTCTTAAAACTTACCAAATGTTTTTTCAGACGATCCTTCGGTAAAACAAAAAAAAAACAACGGTATGATTAATTGCTTCAGCAAGATAAGAAAGATAATGATATAATCCATTAAATGTTGCTTACCGTGCGATCCTTCAGGAGAAGATGAACGGATGAAACATAAAAAAAATGAGATAAATTAGCTACTGAAAAATGAAATCTAGTTTATCTAAAATTATCCTACAAGTAATGAATAGTTTTCACAGTAGTTTGTTAGACAATCTAAATACATAATTTGTAATTGCGATAAAACTAAATACTAAACATATATCTTCGTAACTGACGAAATTACAAAGTATAAGACTTACCATCAACACTCAATTCAAGAATTATATCTAATAAGTATGTATGGTCTAGGTAATTAATAAAAAGAAAATACCTATTTGATATTGATAAGCTTCAATTTTGCGCTGGGGTTTTAAAATTGGAACTTGGTTTTTAAGAAGTACTATCTACTATCAAGTTTACTGTTTACTGTTTACTCATATGCTTATTAAATACAGATCTCGGTTATAGTACCTGCGTAAGAACGGCAGTGCTGAGTAATTCCTCGGCCTCGCGGAAGTGCTTTGTGATGTCGGCGTTGGAGTGGAAGCCAAACACGCTCGGCGGAGTCGCCACCGGCAGCGAACGGGCAAATGAAATGAAATCGGAGTGCTCGCGGAGTGTCGGTATGTAGTAGGTGCCTAATTTATTAATACATTATATATAAAATATGACAAGAAAATTTTTGATAAGTTTGAAAAGTTGAAAAGTTTTGAAACTGTGCCAACGAGCTAGTCAACAAGAATCAAATGTTACTAATGCCCGCATTTTAACTATCATGAAAACAAGGCTTATGGGTAATACTAGTGAGGAAACATCAGGTTAATTTTAAGTAAAATAAATACAATTTAATGCTGACTGATGGGTAGACTGATTTAAATAGGTAGGAAATAGGGAAGCCTTATCACGTGTAGTTTTGGTAGCACTATATACTACATGTATTTCCAACGAATACATGTTATCAATGGAATACGACGACATTACTATGACTTTTCAAATTACTTATTAAATGTAAAATTAATAATAACTAATATATTTTAGTAATCCCTATATAATTTTGTACAGCATATTAAGTTAGAAGACCAACTCTTATATTTTATAAATCATGTTATTTTCAATCTAAAGGTTGAAAGGCTACTATTTTTGTATAAACGTAGCGTTAACAAAATGTTGTTTTTATCTATCGAGAGTAAGGAAAATTAAATCGAACGCGATGCAGTGAATAAGAATATCGAATTAAACTTCAACACAATTCTTAAACAAAAAAAGGAAGATTTTTTTCGTTAAAGTGGAATATCTGGAAAAATTTACCTTATTTCTTATACATCATATAAGAGCTTTAAAAGAGATTATATTATTAGCTTAAAGAATGGTAGTACAGTACTACTGTCACGTGAAGTAATAAACCATGTACTAATTATTATTATAGCATTTTCTTACGGAATCGCCTATTGAAGTTCTTAAATAATTTCATTTATTTACAATTACTTCGTTAATTACATTGCATATGATTATGCAATTATGGTAACATCAACTATAATACTATCAGAACGCTAATCCTGTAATATTTTTAATTTAGGACTCATAAGACATTTGATTAATAATGAATTTCAGATCCCTCTATATACTTAGTGTATGATTAGCTATTGTATTAATATTAGTGGATAAATATTATGTATACGTACAATTCTACTTATGTCATAAATAAATAATAAATAAATGTCTGTTATAGTCGGGGTTATATTATGTGGTTGTACTCCGGAGCCTCGAGACGAGATCTCGTTCTATTGGGAACGAAAGAGTGTATTTAAAAACTACCTGTAGCTCTCAGTATCACCCGCGTACGTTTCAGATCCCGTGATTGTTAATAATGATCCCATAGGCATAACATAGGATAAAAATAGCCTATTCTTTACTATCAATTGTCAGCTACCTGCTTACCTAGATTCAATACAATCAATTTCAACAAGTAAATCCATCCTGACAAACTTTTGCATTTATAAATATTAGTATCTGGGTGACCGCGCTCAGCTCGATATTTTTAGTAAATTGTGTTTTTTAGAAATCATATTTAAATATAAATTACACATTAATAGAATATGAATATATTATCCGATTTTACTGACATAATAATGAAAAATATAAACTGGTTATTTAAATAAAAAATTATGAGTGCAATTAGAAAAATTATGGAAAAAAATCGATCTGGAGACATGGGGATTTGAACCTAAAGCTTCTCGGTCGATCCTTACTGGCCGATTTCCCACCTGAGCTATTACAACTTCATTGACAATTGCGAAATTTACCTTCGTATTCAAACGATATTGTAGCAATTTTCCATTGCCTAAAACATGGATAAAACAACATTTTCTAAAAATGAATCTTAGCTAGATGGATTTATCGCTACTGAAACCTCCTATATACTAAATTTCATGAAAATCGTTGGGGCGGTTTCCGAGATTCAGATTATATATATATATATATATATATATATATATATATATATATATATATATATATATAAGAATTGTTCGTTTAATAGTATTAGATTAGTGGGATTTTCTAATAAGTATGATTTACCTGTGGGATCGAGAGGGTACTTGTCCTCCTCGATGACGCGTGGGTTGTAGAACTTGTAGAGGATGGTGTTGAGGCAGCGGCGGTCCCAGTCGTCGGTCACGCGGCCGCCGTAGTTGCACTCGCCCGTCAGGTAGCGCAGCGCCACGAACTGCACGTCCTACGAGACGGCACCCTAACTCTTACTACTGATCGAAGAATATGTCTTACAGTACATTGTGTACGTGAGTATATAGTGAAAGAATAGACATTAAAATTCATGCCGTGTTAGCACTTATAATGTACCTAGTTTAAAGACATTTTACAATGTTCATTGGTTTCCTTCAACTCGAGTTGAAAAAAAGCAACAACATTGTTAAAATGTTATTGCTTTATATACGAGTATGTTATTGGGTAGCTTTGTTGTAAACAATAGCCTCAGACACAATTAAATACACAAAATAACTTTCTATTGTAAAATATTATTAAGACATTGAGTTGATTTTTTTATTTTTTGAATAGTGCATAAAGTATAGTAAAATTTTTAAAATACACTTACGAGAATTAGATAAACTTTTTACAGACTCAATTATAACTTAGATAAGCAGCATACAATATAGGTAGCTCAGAGTGGAATTTAACAAGGCGCATGTTAGACGCAGTCACTATGAGTTTGGTTAACGTTTACCTCGTACTCGTTGAGGAACATGTAGAGCTGCGTGACGCTGATGCGCAGGTCGGTCTCGTTGAACTCGTAGCGGATGTTCCAGCCGAGCGGCCCGAACTGGCGCCGCTCCTGCACCACCGCGTGGAAGAAACACAGCGCGAACAGGAGCTTCTTGAACGTCTCCGTCTGCTTGTTGCCCTCGAACCACTCCAAGTCGTTTATCGGATCGCTTTGGTACGACCGGGCTATGTTTGCTCGTAAACCTTTGTTTTAATATATAAGTGAATGGTTTTTAATAGGGCTTTGCTTAAGCAGAAGGTTGTCCATACTTATATATATAGCTAACCTAATTTTAATGAGTGATTAATCGTTCATTAAATCAGGTTTTTGTTTCTATTGTCTACGCTTGGACTTAAGTCAAGACTTATAGTAGTCAGGACACGTTGTTTGTATTGATTTTATCGATACTACATTTGTTTTGAAATATTGTTGATGTACAGGCCACATAAGGTGACTACCATGTAGTAGTCTGCTTGTATGTCTACTATTTAGACCGCTATAAGTAAATAGACTATAATCACATCCTTCACAGTGTCAAAACAAGTCAAATATTTACAATTTTACAGAAGAAGTAGATGTACTGATTGCTAACTTGATATGTCAGACAATATTTTAAAACCCTATTGCTCTAAATTTATATTTTACTATTCAAGAATGACAAACAAAAAAAAAATTGGTAAAACACTTAACGTATTCACGAAATGTACTTAAAAACATTTTATATTTTTTGCTACATATTACTGTCTTTATTTTTCTTCATGGCCAACTGTTACAGGAGTATTGAAAACACGTCTCAAATGGAAGAGCTTTTGATGTTTTAATATGCTTCGTCTAAAGCCAGGGGATACTCATCCCAATTGGCCTGCCCGCCAGTTGTGGTATGTTATACGGGTACGCGACCCCGGCTCCCCGAGCTGCTACTGTCTCAATCGCATTCATCCGAGGCAGTAGTATCCCTTCCCTTATCCACTCCAAAGATCCAAACCGTTCCTTCCTGATTTCCTTGCAGCGGCTCCCTCCCGCTCGACATACAAAGACTATCTCGGTGGGGAAGGCAACTTACAGCAGATATGCAACGAGATAGGTGGACCCGGCGGGATAGCAAAGCCTGGTGGACGGCTTAGGGCGATGGTAGAGGGCGTACAGTTACCATTGGCCAGACACATCATCGGAACCCTTCTCCGGTCGTATCGGTCTCTCCGTTCCACCGGACAAAGAAGGGGGAAGACGAGTGAGTGCACCTGCGTTTGCGCAAACGTTTGTGCACCTAAATATCTCCTGCGCACTTGACTGCTTCCGGAACTAAGGACTCCGAAAAAAAATTGGCTACATAAGCCACGCGCGAGCATACCAAAGACAAAAACGGAGTTGAATGCAGTCGCCGTGGCCGTAATCGGCCGGGAGGAGTATATATGTTTCGTCTGCTACGTCAATCGTGGAATGTCATCGAAAATGTAATTTTATTACTCAATTATACTTTACAAAGTGACAAGTGATGACATCGAAAAGTTTTTTTATTGAAATATTTTTTAATCATACACATTTCTACACGCTTTACAGTACATACGTCACGTAATATGGCTTTCTTTTAAACGTACTTTAATTTATAATACAGGTTTTGGTACATTATAATTATAATTATTTCGACAAGTTTACCTTGAGGTGGCTCATTAGTCATCTTCACTCCATTCTGGAGTACATACACGGGAAAATGATCTGCCGGATAGGAAGTCAACCACAATCTAAAATCCGGGTGCGTAGAGTCTGAAGTTAGACCTTCACATATCTGAATCGAAAAGAAAAGCAAATCAAATAAAAACATTGTTTAAGCTGAAGTACCTAAAGTTGAAGTAGAAAAATGTTGAAGTACCTTTTCCAGCATTGGCATCCAACTCTTAGCCAAGTGACAGTTTTGTAAAACAACCCAAGTGCCACTTCTAACACCTTCATCGATTAACTTCACTGCTATTGGACCTTGCCCTTGTCCAAGAGACAGAGAAAACAAACGAGAAGACCCAAAACCCTAAACAAAAATTGGAAATACAGTATTAAGTCTTATGTCTACTTATGCCTAACATAAGTATATAAATTACCTGATCGTCAGCAAACTTTAGTAAGGTACCCATAGGATCAGACCCTGGTGTTAAAACGAACAACAATGGGATACAGCAATGGGAGTCCGCGTAAGATGATGCCAAATCAAATAGTGGAGGCTCCACAAACTGACGGCCCATTTGCACTGAAATAATATGTTTATTGTAAAGTAGTAACCTCAAAAGAAAATATGCAGGTAAATTTGCTAGTAAAACTAACCTTCAACAAAATTTTGTACAGCGGGAACCATCATATCCAGGCGCATACAACGCAGTACCATCATTTTCTTAAACAAGAAAATATGATGAAATATATATCCATGTAAATATATATATTTGTTCTGCAGCGAATAGTAAAAACACATCATATCATATTCAAACCTCAAACATGTCGAGATTCTTGTTCCAGGGCGCTGGCAAGGGTTGGTTCTGGGGATCTGGGGTGTCACAGAAAGCCTCCCATTGGTTCTGGTGTTCAATAAAATGTTTGACTATTCCTTGAAATTTGTCAAATTCATTAAGCCTGAAATTATTAATTAATCTTGAAGAAACATAATTAATAACCTGTCAATAGAAATATATTTTCCCTGGACTAGACTAGTTTATAAAATGAAATTCTCGGTCTTCCTTGGTTTTAAAGGTTTAGAAAACTCTAATACCAGTGAAGGTATTAATTTGTAATCAATTACAATTGTTGATAATAATTATGTTTATTCGCAAACAACAAAAAAATTGACTTCAATTACATCGCCAAGTGAATACGACATAGGGACACGAAAAAACAGTCAAGTAAATACGTGTTGTCAAAGAATAAAAAGTAGTTATCAGATCTCGATTAAATTTAAATGTGACTACATGACAAGCATTAGCTTTCGATTAACGTAAGAATCATCAAAATCGGTACACTCAGTGAAAAGTTATGCGGTACAATACAACGTAGGTCGCCGAAAATAGTCAAGTAAATACGCATTATTAGATATAACTCGAAAATTACTTGTCAGATCTCAATTAAATTTAAATGAGACCACATGGCACGCACTGCCAGTCAAAAGTTCTGAGGAAATATACATTAAAAAAAATCGAAGTAAGAACCTAAGAAAAAAGGAGGCTTTTTTTAAAAGTCGGTTAAAAATATTATTTTTTTTTTGTCAAAACACGTAAAAAGTAGAGATTAATGTCAAATCAAATTTTCAAACATTATTAAATTTAAGTACAGTGATTGAACTTGTCGATTGTCTATTTAAAACACGAAATTATACACAACCAAAAAAAGTTTCGTTTGAGATCAGTGACCCAAGTCTGCCTTGATAATAATATCTAACCCATTTAACTCTGCCCAGGCCTGAGGGCTGAGGAAAGAGACGGGGTTGGGTGGCACGTTTCTTGGTTGAGCGCCTGCCAGGAGAAACATAACATTTGCCTGCTGAAGTTGACCTTCTGCTACCAATATTGTTATGGTGAGGAGCAGCGAAAACACCAGTTTATCCTGATGGACATAAATAAACATGTTATTGATAATAAATTTTACAACTTGACTTCTGACTTTATGACTAAGCTTGACTAGTTGATAGTCATTTGTAGATAATTCATTACAAGTTTCAAGAGTGACTCGCGGGTAATTACGTTTTTAAATAAATATTACATAAATTAGTAACTATACTGATTTGCATACAACGAGTATGAGATGAAGTCGATAACCAAGGGTTATGCTCACTTTCTAACATAACATACACATTACAAGACACAAATTCCTTAAAGAAATGTATGGGCTTAGTACTCATCAACAATTTTTTCTTCTGTGGAGTATCACACCCACATTACATTACATATTGTAAGTAATGCTAATAGTACAAACATTTGATACTCTACCACCAGGAATAATACATAACTACATAATTTCTTAGATCTTTCTATACACTTCCTAGAATTTAAGTAAGTAATACTTAAACATCGTATTACCTTTTCAAAAAGACTTCTGCAGATGTTTGCGTACAAAGAATATGTGAAGTGTGCTCGCAAGATAGCCAGTCTCTCAGGAATTTCCTCAACCTTTTCAGTGTTATCAATAGACGCGGTAAACAAACCTTCAAACCAGCCCAAAGAATACTGATACATGGGATCAATATTTGCCAATGAAGCTTAAAATAAAAGATTATATTTTATAAAAGTAAATACGTAATATGTATAGGACAAAGTGCATATTAATGTGTTACCAATTAAGAAGAATAAGTTAGTCGAATGAACGGCAATTGGTACGTAATCGTCTCTCGCTTCATCAATAGCTTTCTCGGTTGTCATCGCCACTTCTTGTTTTTCTTTTATCTCATTTGCCATGTCTTTAGCCGAATTTAATATCTAAAATGTAGTTGTTTGTTATACACTTAAATTTGCATGGAACTTAAATCTATTAAATAAGGTTTATTCTTTCATTCCTTCAATATAATGGTTTCCAATAGTGTTAAGGCTCAAATTATCTAGATCCATTATATAAAAATTGATGAATCCATTTTCATATACTTTGTTGCAAACGAAAAACATTTTCTTAGTTAAAATTTTGATGTTAGACTTACCTGAACAGCCTCTTCATCCTCTAACAAATGTTCAGAAGTTGACAGAACATTGAGTATTTTCTTTTCAATGTCCTGGAGTAGACGACGATGCTCAGCGCCTTGTGTGGTAAGGTCCGCCTTAGCTTGCTGTAAGTCTGGTCTCTCACGGGCAACCACCCTAGCTAGCAATTGTGCTTGTAAGCCATCCTTGGCTAACATAAAGTTAACCAATGTGACACGAACTCCAACTTCCGGCAAGTAGTGTGGATTTGCTAGTTTTGTGCTTATATACAACCTGATACAAAAAAAAATGTTAAAAATACAATAAAATATTATCAAAATAATAGAAAAACAACATGTTTGACCTGAAAGGCTATTCTATCTTTAGTATAATTAAACATACTTGAAATCTTTACTGTACTCAACGATTGTGTCTCCAATTTTTATGCAAAGTGCTCCACCTTGTTTAAACGTCTGTTGCTGTAACAATGGTTCCAACATTGGATCTAATTCTTCCAGAACGTTCTCCAGTAGCACCTACGTGAAGAACATAAAATTAATTATAGTTAGTACTAGCGACCTCTGTCCATCCATATTTTTTAACCGACTTCCAAAAAAGGAGAAGGTTCTCAATTCGACTGTATTTTTTTTTTTTTATGTATGTTACATCAGAACTTTTGACTGGGTGAAGCGATTTCGAACTTTTGACTGGGTGAAGCGATTTCGACAAATTTTCTTTTAATCGAAAGGTGGTGTGTGCCAATTGGTCCCATTTAAATTTATTTGAGATCTAACAACTACTTTTCGAGTTATATCTAATAATGCGTTTTTACTTGACGCTTTTTTCGTCGACCTACGTTGTATTATACCGCATAATTTTCTACTGGATGTACCGATTTTGATAATTCTTTTATTGTTGGAAAGGAGATATCCCAAGTTTAGTACCATGATAAGGAAACTAGGATCTGATGATGGGATTTTAGAGAAATCGAGAGAAACTCTTGAAAATCCGCAATAACTTTTTACTAGGTGTACCGATTTTGATAATTCTTTTTTTGTTGGAAAGAAGATATCCCTAGTTTAGTATCATGATAAGGAAACCAAGATCTGATGATGGGATCCCAGAGAAATCGAGGGAACTTCTTGAAAATCCGCAATAACTTTTTATTAGGTGTACCGATTTTAATGATTTTTAATTTAATCGAAAGCCGATATTTATCATGTGGTCACATTTAAATTTCATCGAGATCTGATAACTACTTTTTGAGTAATCTTTGATAATGCGTTGTTACTTGACTATTTTTTCGTCGATCTACGTTGTATTACTCGTCGATTTAATTGAAGTCGGTTTTTTTTTTCGTTTGCGAGCAAACACAATTATTTACACGATAAGTAATCACCAACATATCATATACTAAGCCCTTTTCCGAAACACGCTGCATCTTATGGTATAAGTATTATTCCGATCGGTTTGGTAGTTTTCGCAGTATCACGTCAACAAAAAAACATGCTCTCCATTTACTAGTATAAATAGATAAACAGAAAATAAAATGTTATTTCTTAAAGGAAATAATAAATACTGGTTGTCCAAATTGCACGGCGTTTTCCAAGATACGACTGAGATCGGCCTGGGTCATGCGCACCACACTCAGATTGTTAGGCTTCTCCATATTTTTAATCCAACGATTTGCCTGTCCCTGAGGATCTATCATTAAAGGCCATCGACGCGCTGTCCTGAAATATTGCATTTATTCAAATATACTTTTTTATATAAAAATTGTGCAAACCAAAAATGTACTTATGCGATATCTCGCAGGAACTAATAAACTAAAACTCATACTATTTACTAGCATACCGTTCCGGCTTCGCACGGGTGCAAAAGCTATCAGTGTTACTCTACTATATTATGCATGTATTATACATATAAACTTTTCTCTGAAATCACTCTGTTTACCAAAGAAAACTGCATCAAAAACCTTTGCTTAGTTTTAAAGATCTATGGATACAGACAGCGGAAAGCGAGTTTGTTTTATACTATGTAATGATAAAAACAAACGCAGACTAAATATTGAATATTAAGGATATTTCTTGTATTTGGGACCATTTGTCTTACAAATAGCAAATGATAATACGATTACATGATAATAATGGCGCTTTCGACGCTAAAGTCATCAGCCGGCAGTCCGTCAATATTCCACTGCTGGATGGTGACGGGCTCTCCTAACGACTTGATGAGGCTGTAGTTTAGACTGCACACGATACCACAGTCGTGACACGCATGAGCCCACTTCTTTACCTATATTTTATTTAGAAATTAATTTTAATTTTAATGAATACATACAGTAATAAGAACTCAATAAAATGTTCAGTTTATAGCTTACTTGTTCATTTCGGAAAGCGGCCGTGAATGGTCCTAGATACGCTATAATACCAGCTGCGATTAGGATGTCACCTGCGAAGAAGTTTCATCACAAATACTAACAACTTTGTAAAAAAGAATAATGTGATTGGATATGGTTGATCCAATCAGCCTTATCATCAATACCTCGTCGATAACCAAATTTCATAGATTTTTTACATTGTTGAATATTTAAAATGACTCACCAGTGAGTGAATTGTAGGTTTCACGTAATGTCTTAGCGATGCTAGTCCAGCGAGTTTTCTCTCCTCCCAAGCCTGAAATAAGCATCTCTGCCCTCTTCAATTTGTTACTGCAGTCCATAACCTCATTGTCAAGGAGTTTCTGCTGACGGTTCTGTTCAGATAACGCTTCTTCCAACTTCGCTAATTTTTGTTGAACCTGAATACAACTTTTGTTTCAAAGTCTTGCTGTCATATTGAGAGAGAGAGTTTTGTGCAAGTACTTTATGTATAAGGTGATGTTTATTTCCTTGGTTGTATATTACTAATAAAATTAAATTAAATCTTTAATAACTCGAATGGGTTTCAGATGGACAATATTTTGGTAAATATGGTATATTTTTAATACGATTAATATTTAGATTAAGTCCTATAGTAAACCTCTTTCAGTTGCGCCTGCTTGACAGCGAGGGCGGCCATGGCCTTATCGTAGACAGCTTGCGCGGCCGCTAACCTTTGCTTTTTCGGTGCTACAACTTTCGCCACTTTGTCATATTTCGTCATCGCTATTACCCACTTGCACATACCTAACATTTAACAAGATTATTTAAAAACAGTTTCGATGTCTAAGTCCTTAATAAATGTTTGTTCTTAAACAACAAAAAAATAATAATCAAGTAAACGACAAATACCCATTATTAGCCGTAAATTAAAAACTACTTATCAGATATCGCTTAGATTCAAATAGGACCATTTGACAAACAACAGATTTAAAAAGGTAAAAAGTTACGAGGTAACACACATAAAATGTCGAATTGAGAACCTCTACCTTTTTTAAGGCGGTTTAAAACATAACATGAAGTATTTATCAACTTACTCTAGCGTTTATGGATTAAATTGAATGGTTAAGTCTACTTAAGTATAAAAATAAGATTCACTGTTTTCATAGGAATAAGTAGGTATGCAAACGCCTACTTGGCTTCTACTTGGAGAAAATTTCATTTAAATTTATACCCTCAGCAGCAACCGACACAGCTCTGATTTTTTCAGGAACAAATCCGTCATCTTGCATAACAGTGGTCATCAGTTTCTTCATGACAGCCGGTGGGATGTTATCTTTGTCGTAGTTTTGCAACGACTCTAGGAACTTTATATCGTTTAACAGCTTTTTTGACGGTCCCCAATAATCTTCAATTGTTCCAACACCGGATGGATTGGGAACTTTGTCCGGCTTAACTTCCTAGAAGTAAAGCCATCAAATTCGAATATCACAAAAATATGTGTTATAGAGTAGAAACAAAAAACTGATATTCAGTTTCTGCTAAATGCAAACAGCACAAATTAACCAAATTTTAAATGTATACTCACGTTATAACGTTTTTCACGCAATTAATTATTATCTAAAATGTTTAATAGACACAAATTACTTACCGGATCATCCTATCAATGATTAACGAATGGAATGTGAATGCATGAACATAAATAAAATAAATATTAAGTAATTTAAAACTTTCATTAATTACATTAAAATAACAATATATTAAGGTATAGGACTTTACATATGCTGTATGATTCATTAAAGTAGTAATAAACAAAAATATTCATCATCATCATCATCACTTCAGCCTATCGCATTCCACTGCTAGACATTTGCCACCACAAGTTCGCGCCTAAAATTGTGCGAACTCATATGTGTTACCCATAGTCACCACGCTGGGCAGGTAGGTTGGTGACCGCAGGGCTGGCTTTCTCGTACCGAAGACGCTACTGCCCATCTTCAGCCTATGTAACGTAACTACATAGCAGTAAAAATATTTAATGAAGTATTAAAAACCTTTAAAATACAAATCGCTTCCATAACAAGCTTAATCCCTCTCGGAGGACTCTTCATAGTCTTGATGAAGGTAATATCTTGTGGCGTGAGAGTATCCAGCGCAGCTAAAGCAGCATTTAGAATTGGCATTGCTTCTGCTAGATCAGCGTCACACTCATCCTTGATGCCTTGAGCTTCTTTAGCCTATGGTTAGTAATTTATCAGTCATATAATACTAACAATTCAAGAAGATAATTGTGTTTGCAGGCAAACGAAGAAAAACCGACTTCAATTATATCGACAAGTAATAAAACGTAGGTAGACGAAAAAATAGTCAAGTAAATACGCATTATCAAAGATTACTCCAAAAGTTGTAATCAAATGTCGATGAAATTTAAATGTGACCACATGATAAACATCGGCTTTCGATTACATTAAAAATCATCAAAATCGGTACACCCAGTAAAAAATTATGCGGGTTTTCGAGACTTTCCCTCGATTTCTCTGGGATTCCATCATCAGATCCTGTTTCCTTATCATGGTACCACACCAGGGATATTTCCTTTCCAACAAAAAAAGAATTATCAAAATCGGTTCATAAACGACGGAGTTATCCCCGAACATACATAAAAAATATATAAACGGTCGAATTGAGTAACCTCCTCCTTTCTTTGAAGTCGGTTAAAAAACGAAAATACAAACCATACCACACTTGAAATTAAAATTAGAGCATCAAGCAAATAAATAAACCTGACTGTTTATTGGAATGTCTTTGAGCCATTACCTATCTTAATATATACGATCCAACTATCTATTACATATCTTATTATATAGGCATAATAATATGCTTATAAGTGAACTGTTGTTGAACTGTTCTTGAGGAAAAATTCTTTAAACGTATCTTAACTTCAATGATATGAAAACTTGATAAACCGACTACAGTATAGTGCGATAAATAATATTGTTTTCCTTAAAATAAGATATATATATATATATATAATAATAAAGATAATAATAAAGTTTAACCTGCTCTTCAGCCGCTGCTTGATCAACCAGTACTTCAGCTTCTACCAAAGCAACTCCTTCCTTTTCTTTCTCCACCTTAGCAGTAGTCTCTGCAACCGCAGCAGCGCCAGCTGCTAACTTCGGTTGCAGGACTTCTAAAGCTTCTTGTAGAGCTGCTACAGACTTAGCAGCTATTGCAAGCTGATCGAGTCCAGTTATATAACGTTTTTCACCGGTAAGCAACTCTCTGTAATAATATGAAATTAAAATAAATACGACCAAATTTTTAAGCACTACTCAACTGTAGAAAGCTTTGTTAATTTTATTTGTTAATTTTATTCATTACAAGTGTGGAAAGGCTGTCACTGCAAAGAGTTCCGACAAATGTCTACCCGAGCCGAGGCGCAGCCGAAGGCGAGGGTTGACACTCGGAACAAGTTACAATGACGGTTCCGCACGTGTACTGAACAACTATTTTTAATACAGTTGCGAAAAAATGAAACAATTTAATAAAATAATAAAAAGAAATTTTCTGAAGAATGGCGCCAACTGTAGAATATAAGTTTTTTTTTCTTCACCCATTCTGATAGGCAAAGGGAACTATGCCCATACAGCCAAGTCTTCAGTAGAAGTTTTTTATTAATATAAAATGAAAATGAAATTTAATGAGATGAAATGAAATGAAACCTAACCAAACTCATTCAATCAAATCATTAAATCTGATATTGAAACAAATTAGTAGCTTCTTTTTAGAAATATACGTATTTGCATTAATCAAAAAAAACTTCTATTAATTTTTTCAGTAAAAACTTCATGGTTGGTTTTTCTTTTTAATATACATTATTTTGACAGTTGGGAAAGAGAACGCACGAGTTCGGGATAGGTAAAAAAAAAGCACGAGTATGTAATAGCCTACATCCCGAACGCTATACTATACGCCACTTTTTGAGCAACTGTATTAAAATAATAGTCACGTGAAAAAATATAAAGGTGAGTGATTTTCAAAGGAATCTTAAAAATTAGTACAGTTGAGAATTTCGAACAAAGATCGTATTTTTCATGCCACTTACGTTCGCTTCTTTCCCAATAATGACTTAAACATATTAATTAACTCTAGATAAGCCGTAGGTGTGACGTAATTGTAACGCTTCAATCGCAGCAGGAACTGTTTTGTTAGTTCTTGAGTGTCCGTGTGGAACATTTGACAAAGTTTAATGGCGGTATCTCGTTCAAGTTCTGTTAACTCAACATCCTTTAAAAATCGGGTAGCGACTGCAAGTAATGCATCTGGTGGCCATTCCTGTACAACAATTAAAATACTATTTGTTTATGTTTGTAGTTTAATAATGCTCAAGAATGCTTCAAAGGCATTTGTACAAGATATTTAATTTCGGTAATGTGATCTCAAGTAGAGCCGAACACGTACAGTCACTTCGCGTCAAGAAAATAGTGAGACAACGTACGCCCCTTGTCCAATTAAATAATAATAAAAGATTACACCAGTTGAAGCAAACTTTTTAGATATGTCAAGTGGCGTGGCTCAGTTAAGTGACAGAGACGAGTTACTATTTTCTGAACGCGAATATAGAAGAGCGTTAAGTTTGACAAAGCTAGACACAACACATCTAAACAAAGATACAAACTAGATGCAAATATGTACATAGCTCTTGTACCTGAAACCAGTCAATGGTGCAGCAGTTGACAAGCGAGGGGAACTTCCGTATGCGCGTGCGCAGCGACGTGCCGGCCGGCGACATCGCCAGCACGATGTGCAGCTGGTCGCGCACGATCGACACGAAGTACGCGTAAAGGGCCGTCGGGCTGCCGTCCGTTTGGAGTGATTTGTCGCGTTGACGGTCTATCTGATTTATACAAGATTGGTTTTAAGCAACACAGACGGCACTCGCTAAAAATAAAGTATGATGTTTTCTGAAACTAATACTATAAATCTGAAAAGTTTGTTGGAACGCGCTAATCTCAGGAATTACTTACTGATTCAAATTGTGTCATTCTTTTTGCGTTAGATAGTCTATTTACCGAAGGAGGCTATACAATATTTTAGTTCATTTTTTCTTTAAATTATAAATACAAAGTCTGTCATGTATCAATCTTATAGATATATAAGGAAGATATTTATTAATTTTGTCTAATATTATATAATATAAACTTAAATATTGTATAATATTTAAGTTTAATGCTTACCACTCGCATTTTTTCGCAAAGCTCGGCTTTTTCATCTGCAACGAAAATGTTCGGGACTTCTCCTGAATTTAACATGTTATTGACATCTTCTAAGAATCCTTCTTCTTTGATCTGATTTAAACATAATTTGACGATAAAGTTTCATCCTTATTAATAATATTGATTTAATAAATTTGAAAAAGACGCTTACTTGTGACTCGATGAATAAGAATACCATGTGTAAATCAGGGGTACTAGATTTTCTCAATAAGGTCTTCAAATCTTCACGCCATTCGGTCTTACCATAGGTTCGACTCATTTCAACCTATGATAACATAAAGTCATAAAAGGCACATAAATTAACATATAGCTATTTTCATGAATTTTATTTTTACAGATTCAATACTGCTTAAATTACAACAATATAAAGAAATACGACAAAATTTCGAGACGAACCGAAACTAATACAACATAACGACTGAGAATCAAAACAAACCAATGAATATAAACTAGCTACACAGCACGATATATTTTATGAATGCTTTTGATAATATTGCAAGGCCAAAATATATAGGCAATGTTAAACCTGCACTTGAGGAGCTCGATAGAAAAGATAACAAAGGTATAAAATTTACATCCTCATTATTTTGGGTAGCTATTTTACTAAGCTCCTCAATTAAAGACGAACATGTTAAGAGTAATGTGGTTTAAACGTTAAAATAATTTACATTTGTATTGTGACATAATTCTACAAGGTTCTATAAGGGTCTCAACAGAAAAAAAGTAATATGTAATGTATAAGGATGTGTGACCTGGAAGAGGTCGTACTCGTTGATGTGCGCGGCGAGGCGCGTGAGCGACTGCCGGCCCGAGCCGCCGAGCCCCACCAGCAGCGCGTGCGAGCGCGGCTGCGTCAGAACGCGGCACACGCGCGACACGTGCTCGATTGCAAACCTGCGCCCCACGTGTACTCGTATGTTCAGGATATGTCCGGACATGTCGTGATACGTCTCACAAGAAGATCATAGCTAAATAGCAACGCACTCAAGCAAACAACTCTAGAGCAGTATTATTTAGCTGTAATCTTCTATAACTCACGTAATTTATACTATATCTGTGTTGATGTTTGGCGTAATTTGGCAAATTCGTTTACTTCATTCATTTTACACGAACTGAGGTAGGGCACAGCAGGAAATTTCCTGCTCAAAATATGGAGCAGCCCGATTGGAGTAGTACCTCGACCTTACAGAAGTTAAATAACACACCTAAATAATACTATTTTCAAGCAGTGTTGTGATCCTGTTGGTAAGTAAGGTGACCAGAGCTCCTGGAAAAAAATAGGGATAGGGCTGGCAACGCGCTTGCGATGCTTCTGGTGTAACAGACGTCTATAAGCTACGGTGATCGCTTACCATCAGATGAGCCGTATGCTTGTTTGCCGACCTAGTTATATTAAAAAAAAACAAATACCTAAATAACACAAGATTCATTGGTTTCTTAGACATGTTGTTGAACTCCACAAGGTACGCTTCAACAGTCGAATTCAAATGCTCCATATTGGTGGTTTCCATGTAGAAACGCGTATCTACTTTTGGATTGGCAAAGTCACAATATATTAGGTTACGTAAGTGTAAATCAGTAATCTGAAAACCAAAAATTTTAATGTTGATATAAAATGAACAATGTTTGCATAATCCTATACAATATATTCAAAGATTATATTATTATTAATTATATTAATATTAATATTTTTTCTTACGGAGGAGCACTAACGGAACTGTTACTTTGTAAAGGATGACAATTACTATCAATGACATTGAAATACAATCAAAAGCAATTAAAAGGTATGTTGCTATAGCTTACAGTATCATCAGGTCCTTCAAGCAGTCTCGAGAGTAACTTGTCAAACTCATCGTTCAAATGTAGATAAGTGGCTTCTCGCAAACATTTCACAAGCCAATGTCGGTCTGCGTCTTCCGTCAAGCGATCCGAAAACACTCGAAGACATTCATGTACCCATAGTCTTTTAATTGACTGAAGATCTGGCGTTACCTCTGGTACTGATAATAGCACACCCTGTATTGGTTGAAGAATAGTTATCAGTTAAAGGTTAAGTTTTTCAAAACTGAAATAATTAAATAATGAAGCGTTAAGAAAAAAAAACGAAAGTAAGTTGTCTTTGTTCATCAGCTGCAAGATTAAGCAAGCCGTTCAACTTTCATCAAGTCGCAAAAAAAATCAAATGAAGTTCATAACGACCCCGTGATTTTTGAATGAAATTTTACATAAGACAATAGAACCTTTTCAGCATTAGTTATATCGAATTGTGTTTAAAGTTTACATAAAAAAATCTGATGGACATAGATTAATTGCTCTGAAATTTTACTTTTTTCTTAATGGACAGTTGATACATACCAATATGACTTTAGAGAAATCTCGTAAGTTAAAAGTGTAATGAGATTTAGATGGTGTCGGCAATAAGTTTAAGCGACACTGCTTGTACACTTCTAACGTCGCTGACACTATTTCCTCTATACACGGATCAAATTCTTTCGAGAAACCTCTGCAACGCATTTTTAGTAAATAAATGTATTTTTATAAACTTATACAATAAATTATTGCTATAGTAGATATCACCTTGTATCTAAATGCCAAAGCATAATTCTCCCAAAAATAACTTTAAGAGTTTCATCATCAAACTCATCGATGCAGAAGAATGAGAAGTGCCTTGAAAATCTTGGTGTTACGAGCTTAGCCCCAGGCATGGGTTTGCCCATGGCACACATAAACTGTAACATTTGTTTTGTTAATTACACCTCCATAAACATTTCAAAATTTGGAAATATTTTACAAAAACTAGTCGATCAAATAGCAAAATAAATGATGTTGATGTTTGTAAATTACTATTGTTCCTTTCAAAAAATAATAACTGTTGATTGTAAATTTTTAAATTTTCAGACACTTTCGACGATTCAAAAGTGCTTTAAAATCTAGTTAATAAAGTTTTGATTTAATATAACCAAGCATTATCTTACTTGCACATCAATTAGATGCATCGCAATATTGGTCTTGCGGTCGTACCACAATCCGAGATCAATCCCTTGTCGCAGTACTTCTATCGGTGGCTGGGCTCCATACGTCTCAGCTTGAGGCATACTCACATCGTCCACAAACACCACACAGTGGCAACCGATCGGGGGACCAAAAACACCTTACGAGCATTCAACATTAAGATTTAGCTTATAAAGGTGAGAAACTAATGCTCCAATTTTGAGCAAAAAGACTCTTCTCCTAGTAGGGAGATGGATTTGAGTTTCACCGTATATGAACAAGTTATGTTAAATGTTTAGTTGCCCAAGATATAAGCTATTTATGGGTGACAACTTACTGTAAGATTTTGCTGGCAAGAGAAAACTAAAACTATAAAAATAAAAATAAAATATATTGTTATTTTGTGAAAAAATACCTTTTCTTCTTTTATCCAATTTTCCCATTATGATGTCCTGAGTTTGATTACAATTCGTTTGAGCGGAAAACGCCATTATCAGAGCTTTGTATATCTTAGTATCAACTCTTTTTACTAAGAAATCCTGGAAGGCATGAACTTATAAATCAATCACTGATCACCAAAATATAAATTGTCGAAAATATTCTACGTACAATGATATAAGATGATTTCCCAGTTCCAGTAGGACCGACCATCATCACTGCCTTGTGGTGTGTCACCAGGAGTTTAAACAACGCCAAGTACCTCACACTGTCTAAAGTCGTCACCAGTATTTGATTAGGTGGAGTATCGCGACTAATAGGAGGCGCTGCTACTACGTCATCATGCCACGGTTTCCATTTGCCTTTACCCTAAAATTTTATATTTATTGAAGTAGATGTCAAGTGCAAAAAGTATTCTATAAAAACAGTGAGCACAAATCGAAATATTTATTCTAAAATCTTACTTCTTTTATGAATCGATAATCGTAAACAGATCCGTCTTTTGGTATTGTAAATATGTACTGTTTATCAGGCTTCGCGATCTCTTTTGGGTAGCCTAAAACCTCTATGACCTACAAACATTTGTAACCAATTTAGTTTTTAATAAAAGAAGTTGACGATATTTACTAAATAAAAAGTACATATGTACCTTTTCAGGGAATTCTTTTTCAAGTAGACCACGGAACATAAGATCAAATTTAGGACGACCATCACTCTCTAAAGTAGCTCCAATTGACCAAATGCACGAAAAGAAAAACACTCCCTGTAACGAATAGGATTATTATTTTAAGTTTAAAGTACTTTTTTGGAAATATAATGAGCAAAGAAGTGAATCAAACCACCTCAAGTTGAGCTCTGATGTCGAGATCAGAGAGTTGCTCAACATACTTCTCGTCATTATAGTCATCCATGAAACAGTCAAAGAGGTTCATACACGCCTTTACTAGATTAGTGCGCGACGTTACATACATTTGCTAAAAATTAATGATACATGTTATTAGCTAGCAGACTTTTGACATAATAAAATCTCAATGTTATCATGTAAATACCATTAAAATATGGATAAGAAAGTGGTATTTGAAAACCTTAAGGAATATAATAAAAACAAAAATCAACTGAATAATTCATTTGACTTGTGTCAAGTGACAAGTATTTATACTTTTATGAGTTACCAATTAACATGGAGTAAATCCAGCATTCACATATTAGAATAACTCATACTCAGTTATTATTAGAAACTGTATTATACCTTAACTTTTCCAGAGAGTTCGACAAGCCAAAGCAAAGGCGACATAAATCGATTGAACAGCGTGCGAATGTAATTGCGGTTGAAGCCGTGCAGAGTGGGCGGTAGAGTGTTCAGCCACGACTCCAGCAGACACTTCCAACCGAGACCCTTCGGCTCCATGTAGATCATGCCACAACGTGATACCTATGTAATAAAATTTCTTTGAAAAATAGTACGTCAATACCTTACTATGTTATTGTATAACTGTACTCAGTTACACATATGTTCAATTCCGATAGTTATGGTATTAGTTGACAATACGTTGTGTATTAGATTTACAAACCGTGCAACACAATAATATTAATCGAAAAAGTAATGTGACCAACAAAAAAGTCGAACACTTTTTTTATTACCGTTTTAGTATCACCCAGAAGAGTTACGTAGAATTTGTTACTTTTCTATAAACAAGTGTTTTAATGAAAACAAATTTTTCGTACGACTTTATTTTTGTGTTACCCACACATTAGGGAATTCTAAACATTATTTTATTATCATCAAAAATCGACCGTTCCAGAGGGGATCGAACCTACATCTCCGACTGACTGTGTAGGTGCTCTAGTTAATTAAGTATGATAGATATAGATGTAACCGTTAGATCGAAATTCTTAATATGACGATTTTATATTCTGTTTGGGATCGTGGCGTCGTTTATAGTGAGTTCTTTACAGAAACCCGGAACTACTCAGATGTAGGTTTGATCCCGGTTGGAACGTTCAATTTTTGATATGATATTTAAAAAAATGTTTAACATCTTTTTCAACAGAATGAGAAGCACTTTCAATTTTATTGTAGGTAGAAAAGTCAGTCTCTTTGACTATGTTTCTTTTACCGTAGCTGGCGAAGCAGCTTCAAGATCCATTGGTTCAAATATGAGGTTTGTAGTAGGCGCCAGCTGAATGATCTCGCCGCTCATTAAACACAACTTCTTGTTATCGTCTAAAACTGTATTCAGATTCTCTATCCAGATTGCGTCTACCGGGCCATCAAAAACTAGCCACTTTCTAGAAAAAACAATAATTTCATTTACTATTCATTAAACACACAAAAAGAATATTTTTCATATAATACTTTTAATTTAGCTAAATGTTGTCTAAACTTTTTAGATTAACCGACTTCAAAAAAAAAAGAAAATTTTCAATGTAACTGTATTTTATCTTTACGTTGTTATCTCACAACTGTTTGTTGTGTGTACCGATTTTGATAACTTTTTTTATATTCTAAAGCTGGTGCTTCTAATGAATTTACATTTACATTTAAGTGCGACCTGACGAGTAGCCAAAAAAGTATCCCTAACAATAAGTATTTAGTTTTAGTAATTGACTACGACTACGTTGAAGATGTTCTCATTACATTAATTATCGATGTAAATTGAAGGCTGTTTTTTGTTTCTAATTACCTATTATTATTAGACGACACTGCAAAAGCCCTATAGCTGACAGCAAGAATCCCATCAGACCACTCGTGGGATACCGGATCAAACTGTCCATAGAGTTGACCCATTGTTATAGATTTAGGATTTATTACAGTCCACTCTACAGCATTCTCTTCCATGAGGCCCTATAAAAATTTCATATAAAAGACATGAAAGTCACTAAGCTTTTGTCTACGATTACGCTTACAAGTCTCAAAGTATCTAAATATTTTAGCGGCTTTTAAATAACTAATTTGATTAAATAAATAACTTCTTTTGAGGAGACTATTACACATGCAAAGCATGTGCATATTAGATAAATGCTCGATAGCTAATAGTTTTCTGTGTAATCGTATTATGAACTAATAAAGTGCGTAATATGATAATATGTAATACCGCTCATGTATTCATGGATTTACTAGATCGAGTATAATTTAAAATATAAAGAAAATCTTTATCAGTACCTTTTCAGAGACTAATCCAAGAGCATGTCCAAGTGCGTGGTAACATTTAGTCTTACCAGAAAATGGAAAACCGACCAACATTAGTCCATGTCGTACTAAAATCATCTCGTACAATTGAAGAACCTGCCGGAGGAGTAGGGTATCAGACGTAAATAAACATAAGAATTATTAAGAATTAATAAACGCTTCACACTCAATGCACCCCCCAGTAGGATTTCCTCCTGTGTTGGGGGTCCGGAAACACATACACACATATATATGGTCGATACAAATGTCTGTCGTTAGCGGGAATCGAACCCGCGACCGCCAGCGTAACAGCCAGTCCTATTACCGCTGCACTATCGCATCGTCGAAAAAAATATTTCGTATAAAATTTGTGATACGTAAAAACTAACATAATACCTTTTCAATAAAGAAGTCATTAGCTTGAAGATTAAGTGGCACACAAACTTCTTTTAAACATGCAACCAAATGTGGTAGACCCGGTTGAGGCAAGGGCAGTCCGGGGAACAAATCTCCAATGATGCCCTGTGCAATCCGTTCACGTAAGATAAACTTGAAAGCTAGTAAAGTTTCATAAAGGAGTCCTACTCAAATTACTTGAGGTTAAAATTATTGAACTTTTTAGAACATCTTTTTTCCGTCAAATATGGGAAAAGTATTAATTGAATTCGACAGTATATATATATATATATATATATATATATGTTAGGGGATAACTGCGTCGTTGATGAACCGATTTTGATAATTCTTTTTTGTTGGAAAGGAGATATATCCTAAGTGTGGTACCATGATAAGGAAACCAGGATCTAATGATGAGATTCCAGAGAAATCGAGGGAAACCCTCGAAAATCCGCATAACCTTTATCTGGCTGTACCGATTTTGATGATTTTTAATTTAATCGAAAGCCAGTGTTTATCACGTAGTTACGTTTAAATTTAATCGAGATCTGATTACAACTTTTGGAGTAATCTTTTAATATTGCGTATTTACTTGACTATTTTTTCGTATATCTACGTTGTATTACTTGTAGATGTAATTGAGGTCGGTTTTTTTTCGTTTGCCAGAAAACACAATTATCATATTTAAAAAAGAAAAAAGTATAAATAGTTAAGAAGTATAGTTCAAATATTTTTCTACTTTCGGTATATTTAAAAAAATTAAGACCACCTGGCTTTATTAGGTTGTCACAGGACTGTCGATCTTTACTCTTCAACATAATAAATTGCCTTTAGGATAAGAATAATACACGATCCTTAAAAAAGGCGTGAGAAATGACCGTAGATTATGTTAAGGGGCTACACTACCTCAGCTCGAATTCAGATTTCACCCGTACTAAATACACATGAGAATTAAGAGCGCTTGGTTGTTCATCGCGCGAATTATATGTATTTTCTCCCCACAAACATTATCAATAGTTATTTTTTAAAAAACGCAACATATAAAATGTTTGTCATACTTATTTCAATTACCATGCTTAATCTCAAGTCCATAACTTCTATATTTACTGAGATATTAAGGTTTTAATACAAAAATAGAGGTAACTTTGCGATTTTTTTCTATCGAGAAAATTTTATGGAATCGTGTTTTCGAAACATATGAAAGATAGTTTATGTCCTGAACTTTATCATACATAAATTTCAAACTTAAATATTCAGTAGTTTACTACTTTGCCCCGCGTTTCACATTATCACTCACTGCCATGGGTTGACTGGAAGAGATCTCTTTTAGAGATAAGTTCGCCCTTGCCAACTTCCTATATTATTATGACTATTGTAAAATTTACCTAGTGCAATAAAGAATATAATAGTTTGGAAGATATGGACATCCTGCCGAGTGGAAAATCAGCAATTTGAGGTAGCATACACTCTTAATATAAATAAAAGTATAGAAAGTATATTGTTAATGATGTCACAACCAAAAATATGAGTTTTCTCACCATGAAGAGCGGAACATCGTGCTCGAGAAACTTGGGCAGGTTGACGTCTTTGATGGAGCGCAGCAGAATGACGTCCTCCACCTCGTCCGGGTAGCGCAGCTTGAGCGCGCCCGCCGCGCGCAGCACTGACTTCACGGCGCGCATCCCTACGATACGCTATGCTTTACCACGCTTACTTTCAGACACGGTGGGCTTTACCGCACTTACATTTAGACACATTGCACTATATCTTACTTTCAGACACGCTGCACTATACTTTTAGACACGCTGTACTATACTTTCAGACACGCTGGCCTTTACCGCACTAACATTTAGACACACTGCACTATATCTTCTTTCAGACACACAATACTTTATCCCTGTAGGTTTCATATAGTTGTAGCATTCACATTGGCCACTATTGTCAGTTGACGTAAAAACAATGACAAGACATTTTAGTGAATGTATAAAAATCAGAATGAATTTAAATAATAAATAATTAGGCAGCATCGAGTTTCAATACTCACCACTACACCTAGAACCACTAGATCCCGCTTACATTCAAACACTCTGTTTTTTACGACGCTCACTTACAGATACGTCGCACTTTATTACGCTTATCCTTAGACAATCTGGACTTTACCGCGTTTTGTTTCAGATACGCAGCACTTTCCCGCACTTACTTTCTGACACGCTGCACTATTCCGCACTTACTTTCTGACACGCAGCATCGCGCTTAATTAATAGACGTCTTTAAATATATTGATTATTTAGATAATTTTTATACTTGACCTAAATTCCATTATATTATAAAATTGTAGGGAGCTTACGTCTCATGTAATAATGACTAAATTAAATTGAGTACCAATAATATAATGCATATTATAGGTGACATACTATAAAGACAAAACAAACGTAAATGAGGTACTCGTACACGAAAGCACAAACTGAATTACAAGTATTATCATTAATAAAAAAAATAAAGGAACTATGATGTTGTGTACTTAAGAGACTGTATATTATAAAAAAGTATAGTTACCATAGTCGTAATGGCTCTGTGAGGACAGCTGTTCTGAACACAGTTTATAAGTGGCGACGATCTTGACAGCGAGCGGTTTGGCGTTCAAGTAGCCGAACGCGTACAGCTCGATCTCGGATATGAGCACGTAGTCGGGTACCATCATCGCTACTGATCGGAATAGCGCCTGTAATAACCAGTTACTAGTTTCTAAGACGCATAATTTTATAGTCATTCATATCTTAACCACTCTCATTATTATTCACAAAATCTATACAAATAAATAAAATTAGAGTGTCTGTTTGTAATATGAAAATAACCGCTTTCTACCAAATACATAATCATGGATGTATACACGATACATATACCATAAAAAACATTTTTTTTAATTTTGTTTCTGTCTGTGTGTTCCGGCTAATCTCCAAAACGGTTAGACCGATTTTGAAGGCACTTTCACTAACAAATAGCTGATGTAAGTAAGGAGTAATTTAGGCTACTTTTATTTTAGAAATTTATTTATTTTATAACTTTGCGAAATGAACAATAGCTCCGTTATGTACGATTTTATTTTTGTGTTACCCACACATTAGGGATTCTAAACATTTTTTTTTTGAATATCATATCAAAAATTGACCGCTCCAGCGATGCTCCAACGATGTACATCGTTCCATAGCTTAATTGGCTAGAGCGCCGACACGGTCAGTCGGAGACGCGGGTTCGAATCCCGCTGGAGCGGTCAATTTTTGATATGATATTAAAAAAAAAATGTTTAATAACTCCGTTTTTAGAATCCACACGGACAAAGTCGCGGGCACAGCTAGTTTCTAAATAAAATGTGGACTTAACTTGATAAGATGAAAAGGGTACATAATACATAAGACAACTAAAAAATTTTACAAACTGAAAATTACTTCAAAATGGTGATATGTTATTATTTTTATTTTGACAATGTTTCATTATCGTAGAAAACAAACCATTTAGACTTAGACACTACAGTGATCAGAAAATTTGCCTTTAAATTATCAGGTAGCTCAGATCTGCCAGCATAACCAGGGTTCATGGTGATGAAGACGGCGCAAGACTTGTCGAGGTGCAGCAAGGTCCCTTCGAACAGTAGTTCCGTTGCTCCAGAATTAATACCGCGCTGTATGGAGAGGATCTGCTGTGCGACTACTGACAACACCTCGAGGTCGATGCGGTTGAACTCATCGAAGCATGACCACGCTCCACATGACGCTAGTCCCTATTAAAAAGTATGGAATAAACATTTTCGTTTTTTTTACCCAGTAGCAAAATTAGTTCTTAATGATCGTTTACTAACTATTAACCATCTCCCGGACAAATTTCAAGCTTGTAGCACAAAAAATGAAGAATTTCCATACAAACTTGTGAGAGACCTTTAGCCCATTTGTTATTCTTTTTTTGTATCTTATATATTAAATATATTTATTTAATTATGATTTGTTAGCTGTATCCTAGAGAAGCATATACTTTATAAATAAATGTCTAGATAAAATCTTTAAGTTCAAGAAAACTACCGCCGCCGCTACCAAACCGCTCACAATTTTTGGAGACGTTGTACGTGAACCTAAGTGGTTGAATTTATATGTACATTTATAGTTCTAGGAAAAAAAATTTTGCGACTACGATATTTGACAAAAATGTATGTGGTTTAAATAAAAAGCCATACCTTAAAGAACTTTCCAAGCGCAAGATAATCAAGGCCATCAGAGCAGTTGAACACAACGCACTGCTTAGCGACGGCCTTCGCTAAGTCTTTAGTCGTTTCTGTTTTACCAGTGCCAGCTGGACCTTCAGGAGCACCACCTGATATAATAACAATAATTTGAAATGATATTTTATTAAGTTACTGACACTACCTTTGCCCTTAACTATAGTCATATGCGGACTTCTTCAGATCTGTAATACTGTTAAATTGACGATGTGTTAGAACAGCGTTTCATAAAAATAATAGTTGTAATCTCTGTATTCATGTTTTTGCTCTTAACTGCTTAGTTTTTTTTTTTTTTGATTCCAAAATGGTAGGTAATCTTGAGGTAGGGTACCGCAGAAAATATCCGGCTCAAAGTCTGGAGCAGCCCCACTGGGGAAGGACTTTGACCTTACCAAAGATCGAACTAAATAATACTGCTTTCAAACAGTGCTGTGTTCGTTTGGTGAGTAAGGTGACCAGAGCTCCTGAAGGAATAGGGTTAGGGTCAGCAACGCGCTTGCGATGCTTCTAGTGTTGCGATCTATAAGTCGATACGTCTATAAGCTACGGTAATCGTTTATCATCAGGTGAGCCGTACGATTATTATTAAAAACGAAAACAATAAAGTTTTTAAAAAACTGAAACAAAATATCGTTTATTTCTGGTATTGAAAACGATATACTTGCCTAAATTCAGATGCAATGCTCCAAAAAGCGTTCTAAAGCACCTGTCAGTGAGAGGAGTTACCACCAATCTCCCAGTATTACCCAGATATTCATATCCGTACATCAGTTGTGAATTGATCATACGAGTTGCAATCTGCATGCTGTTGTCCTCTTCTTGCAACTAACAACCATAATAATTATGTCAAAATTTTGAGTGGAAATGTAGGTTTTCCGAATATCAAAATTACTAGCTGTGTCGTGTAAGCTTCATCATATTATAAAGCATAGGTACATCATATATAGCATTTTTATTCCTTTATTGGGAAAAGTCGTTAAAAATTGAGTAGTTATAGAAAACCACTTACCTCCCAATAATACCTAATTTGCGAAAGCCAATTAAAGTCGTTATCGAGCTGCACGTTGAGCTCAATCAGTTCCATGAGCACATCTCTAGCATGTACATCCAGTACAACAAGTGCACCTGTAAATATATCATAATATAAACAGGTGGAGAAATATTCATATAATAATTTTAGTAATATTTGACAAATAAAAGAAACAACATATAAACTAAACGAGACGAATTTATATCATGGATAATTGCGGAGCATGACAAATGAGATCAAAATTTTATAAATAAATTAAGTTTAACGATAAAAGTTTTTATTCATTTAAAACAAAGGAGCGTGAATCCGGATCACAACTTCACATGTTAATAAAAATCCAGAGCAATGTAATTACCAAGTGTTATTCGATTTTGCAAACTAAGTTCTCCCCTCACTAAGTCTACAATTTTTGATATTTGGTAGTTGCACTTGTCCCAGTAGGCTCTCATGGCTGAAATACTGATATGAATTGCTTCCGTTACTTCTGACGTCCAAAACGTCATCGCTATGCATTGTACCTGAAAATAGTTTTTTTTTTTTTTCATTGGAAGCCATGAACCAAATTAATGAATATTTCGATTAAATAAAACAATCATAAATTTCTTGATTGTTTCTTACCGCCTGGCCGGGCCAGATGAGTACCCACTGTTCCCGAGGTCGTTGCAAGTAGTCATCGTAAGAAAGCGCCACTACGTGGTGAACGGAAGCCTTCATAGCTTTTTCAAGCTCTAGTAACCATTTCTCCACCTGAATCGAAATATTTGCTTAACAAGTGGAAATGTAAAATAGAATAATGTAGGTTACAAAATAAAAGATATTTGGGGTTCATATAGATGATATTCAATTTTTGTACAAAGTAAAACAGATTTAATGAAAATAATAAAAGATATATAGTAAAATACTTGTCCCCTGGCGGCTGCTGTATTAATGGTAATCGTGAGCTCTACAACTTCTCCTTCTGACGACTTCATATGAGTCACTACTAAATCCTCTGTGAAATTAAGTTTTGCGATTCCCTCAAAACATTTCTTGAGATGAGGTTGTACGCTAAAATTATAAAAAGCACATTTTAACCAAAAACTGGTCAAAGCGCGGCCCGTAAATTCACATCTGTGCCACCATGTGATATTTAAAAGATTTTTGATAAAACTCTATTTAAAAAAAAAATATGGAAAAGGCTACTACTACGTACCGCATAGGATCTTTTGTTTCTGAAAGTATTTCGAGCAGTTCATCGTTAGACAAGAAGAAGAAGCGCGGGAAGTAAAGACGTTTCTTTTCAAGATACGCGTTCAGTCCTCGCTGCACCATCTCTAGTAGGTTGTTTGATTTGCGGAGTCGGTCCAACATCTTCTCAATCGTGATAACGTCTAACACTCTCGGTTCACTATATGCCGCTTTCATAATTTCCCGCCACATCTATTTTTGAAGGAATAACATTTAATTTTTTCTTTATTATTAAATTTTATATGTAATTTACATACAATTACAAGCAGTTTCCATTTTTTGTCTACAATGACTTTACTAACGATCATCTCGCCTAAATAAATAACTGCGCGAAATTTCTACACATAGGTAAAACTGTCAGTCAATTACAACCTCGAAAATAAAAAAATATATATTTGAGTAAAATTTTTTTTTATATAATCATTAATGTGTACGACCTACAGTGAATCTCTATAGCTATATCTTTTCTACGCGTACCTTGTCAACAGCACTAAATCTTCGACCTTCTTCTGGAATTTGTTGCTGAATATCGGGAGAGGAAAATATTGGCTCTAGATACATCCACGTTGCTTGAACTTTGAGCCACTCGTCTAAAATTTCTTGTAATAGTATCAGCTTACCTTCCCAATCACTAAATTTAAACAATAAAAACACAATCACATCATTTTCATATCCTTTAAAATACTATGTCAAAACTTGTACTGTTTGAAACTTACACAATAATTTCCTCGAAAGGTTTAATATAAGGTGAATTTTTCATTGTCTGAGTTTTTACAATATGATCATCTAGTAACAGTTGAATTTCATCAACGCTTGATAAAATGTAAGTCCCAGTATCTCTGTAATTCAGTATAATAATAATAAAGGATATATCCAAAAGCGCATATATTATTATTTTACAAATTATAAAAGAGATAAGTTTACATACTTGTAAAGCAAAATGTCGAATTTCAGTTCCGCCCATTCTTTAATCATCTTATCGAGAGCTTTTTCTAGGTTATTTTCTTTTGTAGCTGCTTCAGATATATTCTCAAACTTTTCTATATAATCGACCAAATTAAAATCAATAACTTTCTCTAATGACAATTCATCGTCCACAACTATAGGAAAGCCGACGATTTCTGATACTTTCTCCCAATGTCTTGGTTTCATTCCAGGATTTCCTAAGGTTTGAATAATTGGCATGTGTGTTTTGAACTCCTCCATTTTTTCTCTAGAATTAATAGAATATGCTATAAACTTTTAGGAAAGGTCACAACTATCTTTTTGTAACTCATTACATGTCACATACCGAACTGATTGCGCAAGTTGATAAGTATCGGGTACATCTTGAAAAGATTTTTCCAGTTTGTAAACAATCTTATAATAATAACTCACATCACCTTCTATGTCTTCTGGGTCAAAACTACCAACCTATATAGTTAAGATAAAACCGTCAATAAGGAGTTTTTAGTTATTACTTTTATGTTATAACAAGAATACTAAATATTACCTTAGACGTCATCCAAGTTTTATGTTTTTCTAAGAAATCATATCCAGCATCGTATAACTTTTTAAAGGGAACGAGTCTATCATAAACTGCTTTTCTTTTAGGATACTGAGACAATTCCCACCCAAAGGAAGTCTCTTCTTCATTAAATTGATCTATTTTGACTAATGCATTTGCAAGCCTAAAAAATGAGTAATTAAGGGAATAATGGTTAAAATTACGCTCAAAATACGTAATAGTTACGTCTTTTAATTTTATTTGAGACTAACTTTTCATCTAAACGACGCGCACGTGTTACGTATTTCGAGAGTTCGTTGATATCTCCCCAGTACTGCAGTTCATTACATTGAGCCTCATAAATATCTAGGTCCTCGATGAATTTAGCTATGCGCACCTGAAAATTATAGCCAATGATAAAATATAATACTTTTGATGAAAAATATTGGTAACAAGTTGAGACACAAACTTGCAATAATTCTTGATACTCAATTTTCTTTTGATCACATATTACTTTGCATTCCTCTATTACACCTGGCATACGAGCATACCTGTATAGAAACATCATTTATTAACAGAAACAATATATGCAAGACCAAAGTGACAGAAAATACAAAAAAAAATTGAACTAGAAACTTTTTAAATTATTATGTTCTATTACAGACATTGGTTTTTTTAAATAATATTTACAAAAAATTATTACAAACATACTTCGATAATAAATTTATTTCACATTTTTTTTACATATGAGAAAAAATTGTAACCATACCAATGAAACGATTGGTTATTAGCCTTCATTTCCAGCGGTGTGAAAACCGTGTAGTCGCTCAAAAATATTATATATCTCATGACATTCCGTAACTTGTCCTCCATTTCGTCGAGGAGTACCGCCTCGACCTTCTTACAGTAGTCGATGAGCTGCATGAGAGCCGCCGTGTCTTGTGGCGGAGTTAAAAGCGTGTTTGCTATATTTGAATATTCATCATATATTCTAAAATTCACAAGGAATGACAGTTATCATTTTTTATTATCAAGCTACTATTATACCGAATAGGCTATATATTTATTGCTTCTAAATTTAATAGTATTCATTCGTGTTGCTTTACATTATTTTTTATAAGTCTTACTTTAAAGTTTTATATCGTTAGTGGCTCGTCAAATGCACATAATACTTCTATATTTCGTCAAATGTTTGTAACTAATAAGGTAATAATATAATTTTGTTTGCTCGTAAACGAAAAAAAAGAAGTAATATAACGTAGTCGACGTAGACGAAAAAAATTAACAAACGCACTAGTTGTCACTACGATTTTCGAGGTTCTCCCTCAAGTTCTCTGGGGTTCCTTCATCAGATCCTGGTTTCCTTACCATGGTACCACACTTGGGATATCTCTTTCTAACAAAAAAAGAATTATCAAAATCGGTTGATACGCGACGAAGTTATCCCCGAACATACATTTAAAATATATATATATACCGTCGAATGGAGTAACCTCCTCCATTTTTGAATAAAAAGTGAAAAAAGACAGTTTATTTCGTCAAGTGGTTCTTACTTAATTTTGCTATCATCCATGGGGTACATCAAAATTAAATATATAACATATCCAACACAATATTTTTTGATCGATTCATCTTACTATAATAGTTTCAGTCAGTAGTAGTTGTTGAGATTGCAAAAAAGATATTTAATTTATAGTTTCATGTGTATTGTGTTATAAAAGTGAGTATTTTATAACATATATAAGTATTAATGCATTGATATAAAAATATAGAGATTTAAGAATGAGCGCTTTCCGTATTTTTCATTTGTGAGAGTAAAGCACAGCCTCCTAGGAGACGCGCAATAACACATCTTGACTAACTAACAAATTCACCATGACCAAGCTCTAATTAAACTAGAGACAGTTTTAACGATCAAAGCCAGAGATAAGAAATTTGTTTCGTGGAATTATTTTTTAATTACGTACACAGGAACGGTTATTAGAAATTATACCTCTAAGGGATTTAAAGAAGGGTTGAATGTTTCAGTGGGAGACCGTTATATTTGAAGAAAGGAAAACAAATATTTATGAACAGTACTTAATTATTTATTTGAAATATACGATTAGTAAAAAATAAACAGAGGGTGAAATGAAGCACTAAAGTTAGCAAGGGTTCTTATCTATCCTTACTTCATTATTATTTGATCTTTCAGTTAAAAAATAATTAACTTGTGTCCTTTGGCGTATCTTTAATTTTTTTTATAAATCAAAGAAAATATCACAATATGGTCAATTGTTCGAAAAATTCAAAAGAAATATACCGTGCTATATTTCATAAAAGTAATCAAAATAACACTACGGTCACCAACCCGCCTGCCCAGCGTGGTGACTATGGGCAAAACACATGAGTTCACGTTATTTTTGGCGTAAACTTGTGGAGGCCTATGTCCAGCAGTGGACTGTATAGGCTGTAATGATGATGATGATGATGAATCAAAATAAAACACTAACAACCGCTATCACGCTTACAAGATCGGCCGCGTACGAGAGAATATAATACAGGAGAATATAGAATGTAGTCTATACACCTACAGAAACCCCCAGTTGAAGGAACGGAGCTAGGAAAATCCTATATACAAATTGTTCACTAACATTTGAAATTACGCAAGATAAATATGAAAATGCTTAGTACGCTGAAGGTTTAGTTATTATAGTTATTAAATCTACATCATCGCTTACGATTTAATCATATTCTGATAATCCTCCGTCATTCTTCTCAGCAAAGTATTAGCGAGCCGAGTAGCGGCACCGCGCAATGAATTGATAAGGTCTCCCCTCTGCATTTGAAACATGCCTATTGTTATCGTCCCTTCCAGTTTCGAAGGAATCTCCTTTGCCACACAAACGTATTTAACTGCTTCTTCGCAAAACTCTTCAAACGTTTTCTCAGGTTGTGAGTCAATAAAATTCTCAACTTCTCTTTGTGACTAAAAAGTTTTACCGTTTATTAGATCCAAAAATATTGCAAATCTTAATTTTTAAGTATATGTGTGAGTTTAAGTATCATCATTGTGTTCTTACCTCTCCATTAAGTAGACATATGTAATTATCAAAATCTTGTACCCGAAGTTCTGGTCCGATTCTTTGATCGTTTATCATATCAGCAATTTTTTTCTTATAATCATCGACAAGTTCGTTGTCAATTATCGGCTATTTAAAAAGAAAACTTTTAAAATAATTTTTGATAACCTAGACTCATTGCAAACAAAAAATGTACATACCCGTAGAGTAGCTCTGTTTGTAATTACAAAATCTTGATACAGTAAAGTTTCCAAACGCGGTGATTGGCGACAGGCGTCAATTATAAAATCATACAACAAACAGAGCTGATCACGAAATTGCTTAAAAGTTGGTTCAAATCCTATCGCGTCATCTTTAAAAGCCAAATTGATAACGAATCCTTGATTCATACCCTAACAAATAAATGCTAATTATTGTTGACAAATATTGGTAAAGATGTAAAAACCATAAAATGTATATTTTTACCCCAACATCAAGGATGTATTCTGTAAACTCTCGCATAGACTCCAAACATAGGGTCTGCAGATTATATGTCATAATACAAGCCAAACAATTGTAGAACCGCTTCATTTTCAAAACCTGCTTCGGTTCTGGTATTTGCTTCTTTTTACTTCCCTAAGAAGAAATTGGAAGCTTACATCACTGTTATTTTCAAAAAATCTATCAAATTTGGCAAAAACCACAACCCGAATTAGAAAATACTTAGTTTAAAATAATTTCATTGAATAATTTTAGAATCAATTAAAAAACAAGTAACGTAGACCAGTTCACTTATCTTTCAGTTCCGCTCTATATCATCCGTCTAGTCTAAAATAAATTAGCCATGTAATTGCCGTATTGATGAATCGATATTATCATTTGAGTAATGTACTTGCTGATGCACGACAAACGTAATGTATATTTTATCTATGTTGTCTAACACAAAGATATTGTATATTGAATTATATTATTAGCTTTATATAAAAACTAAATTATTTTAGATCTTTGATAATGTACGACATTTAAATGCTGTCTCAGAAAAGAAAGTAATTCGGGGTAGTACTTGGAGGAATACTGCTTGTAGTGTAGGAAGCCACTGTAGCGTGAGCACGTTTCCGGCGGTGTCTATATGTCGCTTGCATACGAAACAGAAATCCTGAAGTTCATAAGCCTCGTGCGTCGTCATAATATCCTTCATGCTGATCAATCGTAGATTACTAAAATTTAACGAAGTTTATAACTGTAAAATAGTACTAGCATTCTAGAAAGTAGTTTATTTGCAATGGTGAAATAAATGATAATACTTTTAAATTTTTTATATTAAAGTAATTGACAAGCTGATTTTGCCTTGTCACATACATACACACAAAAATCCATGGATTATTCAAGACTGGGTGCTACTTTACCTTCAAACGATTACATTTAAATACGTATTTACATAATGGTACGATGACAAATGTTGTAATAGAAAATCCAATTATGTTACGATATATAAAAAAATCATCAAATATTAGTAGGTATTTCAGAAGCCAAACTCAATTATTTAATAATAAAAATGTGCATAGCAATATTTGTTTCAATTTGAGCGCAGTTTTTTAATTAACATTTGATTTTCCCCCTTTGTAAGTTCATAACATTTTTTTTGCAATTAAATGTGAATAAATATTACTTATACTTACTTATACTGTTTCCACCAGATCTGTAAGACTTGCGATATGCACGGATTAACGCTGTGTAAATTTTTATTCAGATATTTTTTAGCTAACGCGTATCTATTTCTCCAAGCATCATCTTTCATAGCAAGTTCTCTTTTTAGAGGGGTATCTTCTTCTTCTAGAGACTCTTCCTGTTAGAAAACAAATTAAATACCGAATTGGCTTAGCGGTGAAAAAACAATACTTTTCACACGGACGTATTTATATTATAATAAGACATTATACATTTTTAACGAAAGGATGTTTATGATAAAATTTATTGGTATTTCATGGAATTATTTTACATGTATATTTTTAACAATACAGTACAATACAAATATACTTCATTCTACAACCAGAAACAATACATGTAACATTTTAGTTATATCAATATTATTTATCTATAAAATAAATTATTGCAGAACCTTGCCTACAGAACATCTCCCGTAACGAGTAACTTGCATAACGACTAAAATCAAAATTGTGGAAAATGATTTCTTAGCGAGCGATGTTTAGCGTAACAAGTGAAACTTCCGGATCATGCATATCTGCGTTTTAAGAGAAGCCTAACTTTTGCTTCGTATAAGCTTAAGCCAGAGAGACATGACTGTTAGTAATGTTTCATTTCGTTTTAATACAACGAAATTTGGAGGAAATTTGTTATTTGAGCATGAAAAACTTACTATAATAAGAAATAGCTAAATTTAATGTCGCAGTAATGCAAAGCACTTTGTCAGCTCACACTTCCGCAGTGGTTAAAGTAATATGAGGTATGGATGTTTATGTGTCAATGTTTTTTACCTATCTTCATGTATTAATGTATTGTATATTATAATGTATGATATTTTATGTATACATGTGTATGTATGTAGTATATTTCTTTTTTGTATTTTTTGAGTAGGGAACGAAAATGCATCATGTTTGCATGCATAATGTGTTTATTCACAAATTACACAGATAATTGCGCTACTGCACCTACCTTTTCAATGCATATTTCCTATTTCTAAAGGTTGTCTGGAAGAGATCGCTACTAAGCGATAAGACCGCCTTTGTACATTACTATCTCTATGTGTAAATAACTGTTTTATTTAAATCTTTCCTGAGTGGTGTGCAATAAAGTTTATTCTAATCTATTCTATAATTTAATTTGTTTTATATGATAGCTTAGGATACGATGGATTTGACATGCCAAGATGGATAAAAAACCCTTTAAAATAGATATGAAAAAAGCTACGCGCGCTGCAAAATTACTTAAAGATATTTCTAAATCTTAATTGCCTAAATCTTTAAGCATCGATAAACAGTAGCGGTCATGCTTCCAGTAAAATATAGCAAGGTAGCATAATTACTTAGATATTTTTATTTTATCTAAATCAAATCGAAATTAACGTGGATTCTTCCCGCGATTAAAGAAAAGACGATGAATCGCTCTCGTTAAAAGTATGTTACCTATTTATTTTAAATACAACTTTCTTTAAATAGACATAATACAGGCATGCATGCATTCAGCCTGTAACATCCCACTGCTGGGCATAGGCCTCTTCTCCATATGGGTGAAGGCTTTCCATATAAGATAGGAGACATTATAAATCATCATCATCATCATCATTTCAGCCTATCACAGTCCACCGCTGGACATAGGCCTCCACAAGTTCACGCCAAAAAATTATATTGCATTTTATTATTATTTTTTCGATATGGAACGATTTACTGTATTTTACATAAATTTATATGATAAACGGTATTTCTTTATACGCGTATTTTTTTTTTATATCACTAGGTCGGCAAACAAACGTACGGCTCACCTGATGGTAAGAGATTACCGTAGCTTATAGACGCCTGCAACACCAGAAGCATCGCAAGCGCGTTGCCGACCCTATACCCAATCCCCTCCAGGAGCTCTGGTCACCTTACTCACCAACAGGAACACAGTGCTTGAAAACAGTATTATTTAGCTGTGGTCTTCTGTAAGGTCGAGGTACTACCCCAGTCGGGCTGCTCCATATTTTGAGCAGGAAATTCCTGCTGTGCCCTACCTCAGTTATGAGTATGATTCTGGTCCGAGCTTTATTGCAATTTATATTTAATATTAATATAAATTATTATTAAAATTTAAATATTTCCGTCACCGTATTAGGATCCTTGAGAACAAAGTCAACGATCGCTTTCTTCATGCTCATCATAAAGTCTTCACGCATTTCATCAGTGCTTGTCAATAAACACTCTCTCCACTTTCTCAGTTTTGGAGATATTAAATTATGAACTCTGTAATAGAAAGTTTAATACAAAATGTTTCTCTTGGATATCTCTATAATCTACAGAAAGATTACTAACATTCGAAATTATTTGAAACAAACCGTAAAATCATTTTATTATCCAGTGGAGCTACGTGTATGGTATCTATACCATAACGCAAATAATAGTAGTATCGTAACATATTTTTCTCATCTCCTGATGGTATTGCATCCCCATCTTCACCTGGAGCTGATTGACAAATCAGCCTCATCAGCTTCGCTCTGAATTCCTCCCTAGCTTTTCTCATAGCTGTGAAACTCTGCATAACTGTAATCAAAGATATGATAGGTAATAAGTATTTAGGTATCTTCCAGGATTAAAAGTAGCCTATATGTTGCTCCACAACCTCATCTATTTTCCATAGTAAGTCCCATAAAAATAGGTTCAGTCGTTCCGGAGATTTATCCGGACAAACGAAAGACAGACAGACAAAAATTTTAAAATAGTTTGTAAGGGTTTTAGTATTGTGTAAATAAATATATACGCTTGAAAAAACAAATATTTGAAATCAGAGACAGACACTTCAATTTTATTTATATGTATAGAGTATAAATAAAATTGTACATCCTACCGCTCGACTTTCTTCTTGGAACTGACTTTGAAGATTGGAACTTTGCAGCCTTCTTTGTAGGAGGAGGTAATTTCAGTATTTCTTCCGGAAGTGAAAATAAGGGTTGTGTCCTTATCTTAAAATCCTCAGGCATTTTGATCCTAGGAATTTTAGGTAACTTCACATCTGAAGAAGGACCCGGTTGACTCTTTTTACGAGTCGGTCTATTTCCTTGCATTTTTTATTGAATTACCTAAAAATAATTTTCATCATAACCAAATAGAAATGGTCACAATATAATATGAATATGAATAATACAATAAACATTTATATTTTTAATTTTATTTAGTTAAATAAAAGGAAGCCCGAAAATTTCTTTCCATCCTTAGACTTATATGTCTGCTGGCAAACGAAAAAAGTGACTTCAATGACATCGACAAGTAATTAAACGTAAGTAGACGAAACAAATTAATAAACGCACTAGCGCCCCTATGATTTTCGAAGGTTCCACTCGATTTCTCTGTGATGCCATCATATCCTGGTTTCCTTATCATGGTACCACCCCTGGGATATCTCCTTTCCAACAAAAAAAGAATCATAAGAAGTTATCCGCGAACACACATAAAAAAATATATATAAATACGGTCGAATTGAGAAACCTCCTCTTTTTTGAGTTGGTTAAAAATAATTTTTCGGTGATTGAAACTAATTTTAAAATATGTACATTGTTGTAGTTGCTTTCTGCTAACTGGGTACCTACTTATCGAAGTAGAACAAACACAACAGGAAAAATCCTGCGCAAAATCTTGAGCAAAATGACTGGGTACCTCAGAAATACGACGTGAAGAAGTACCGCAATCATATAGAAGATCACAACCATATAAATACCGTTCGGAAGTACCTAGTATTCAGTTTTTATTTAGTTAGTAGGGTAGCCAGGGTTTAACGTATTCATTTTGATATAAAAAGTCGATATAAGTACTCATGCAGGTTTTGTAATAGAAAATTTGTTTGGAATGTGTCCTGTCTCCATCAACAGATTTTACAGGTATTAATAATTATCTTACAAGGCTTAATACTTTCCAAATTATTCCCCAAATTCTACTCGATAAAAAGCAATATTATAATTAGAATAACCTATAACGAAATTTAGTATAGTAGGATAAGTTATAACGTTGTGATTCAGAAGGTTACAAGAGATGTGTCGATTTGACTCTGTTACGTTACGTTCAACTCAGTTGAAACCAAAGATGAGAGATACTGATGTACGATATTAGAAACGGTTAATATGTTAAAGGAAAAATTCCATCGAATTTAGAAAAACCCTGATTGGGCTTTTCTGCTTTACTACTCTTTGGGAATTAATTTTTATTTGTATGTAAAAACAACATCGATCTGTTAGAATAATTGCAAAATCTGACTGCTCCTTTAAGTAAGACGCGTTCTCCATTCCAGGACCCGTCTGCTCAAACGGCCATCGGTGCTACGACACAGATGACCAGCCCACTGCCACTTCAACTTGTTAATTATATGGGCTATGTCGGTTACTTTCGTTCTCTCGCGGATAGTCTCATTTTTAATTCTATCTTTGAGAGAAACCCCAAGCATAGCCCGTTCCATGGCACATTGAGCGACTTTAAACTTGTGGACCAGTCCCTTCGTCAGTGTCCACGTCTCAGCTCCGTATGTTAACACAGTGAGGACCCATTATTTGAAGACTTTCATCTACAAGCATTGCGAAATCTTCGAAGTGAAGACTCGACAAAGCCCAGCTCAACCGAATCCTCCTATCGACCACTTTCTCGAAGTTATTGCGGCCTAGCTGAATAATATGGCCTAGGTTAATATAATCCTGAACAACTTCGAGAAGGGTATCATCGACCGATAACGGTCTCGGTTGTTAAACATAAATTTCGTTTTGTCCAAGTTTATACAGAGACCAACACGTCGGGAGGACTCGTTTAGGCCGGCCAGTATTTGGCCTAACTCATTCAACGTCTCCGCAAAGATTACGGATAGCGTCGATGAAACGAAGGTGAGAGATGCATTCGCGGTTGACGTTGTTGCCTCGTTCCCCCAATCCAAGGTCTTAAAGACATGAACATAAAAGTGAAGAGCGCGTCTTGTCAAACGCAGAGTGGGACGTCCTCCGGTCCGTTGGACCGACGATCTACGTAAGATTGCCGGTGTAGGCTGAATGAGGATTGTAGAAAATCGGGATGTCTGGCGCGAACTTGGGGAAGCCTATGTCCAGCAGTGGACTGCAATAGGCTGAACTGACTGATAAACGTTTGAGTAGTCTTCTAAAATAAAATAATAAATTATCTTTTTGAGAAACTAAATATTTTTGCGGGAATAACATAATTTTGCTTCTACTATGTTATTAATATTTTAAAGTTCAACTGAACTCAATATTTCTTAGAATGGAACGTGTTTCAGAATTTAGACAGCCGACAATCAATGTCGTTTTGACAGCTTTACCGAAATTATTTCGTGAGTGTTATGTACTTAAGAATATAACTCTAATAAGTAAAGTTCTCTATAAATCTGACATATACACACAAAAAGTAGAATCAATATTTATACCATACCTTTAATTTGCACAGTACGGCAGTTCGTATCAAATAACCTATCAAGGTATGGGTCTGTTCTTTTCCTACAAAAATTACACAATCCGTGTTGATTTTACTATTATTTCCCTCTTTATTCATAGGTACAATAATACAAAAAGAAAATATACTAGTTCAACTCATCTTAACAACAGAATAACAGAATGTTAATGATTTCTCCATGGCAACGTATTATTTTACAAAAATTGATATTCTCGTTTTACCAGTATTTTCTGTCAAAATTTCTTACATAAATAAGTTTTATATTTCATAAATCCTTTTTTAAACACATAATCGAAGATAGATTTTTGTTTTATAGGTTGTTAAAATATTAAATGAAGCAAAAAGTCAAATCCTATTCTGTGGTAAATTTTTCAATGGATTGTAACACGCTGAAGTGCTTGTCAAACTAAGTCTATAATACGTTTGATTATATAGTGTGTAGATCTGTCCTTGATAGGATTTAATGCTTAGATGATGTCATCACAACTAATATGAACACAGTATGCTTAAGTAACATCACATTCATCTGTACTATAGCAATCACTTATTAATAATAGAAAAAATAATTAACAAAATAAATTTGTATATAATAAATTAAATTGCATGTGTTTGCTATGTTTTTATATAATTAGTGAAAGCCTGTAATTGGATTTATTGTCTGTAAGCATTTTTTCATTATTGATAAGGGTTATTAAGCTAATTATAATTTACAATAATAGTATTTCCTAATACTTTAGATGATCTTTCAATTGGTGAGGAGTTTGCATACGACTCCAGTCTATCGAGCAGCTGAGTCTTCACTCTTGGCAAAACTGAGAAAAAAGACAGGATATACTATTGCTAACTGTAAAAAAGCTCTTGAAATGCACAATAATGATTCAGAAAAGGTGAGTTTCTGATTTACTAATTGAAATGTTTATAAAAGATTAATGAAAATAAGCATTCTTATCGAAAGAACGTTAAATAATTTTTTTTTTTTTTTTTATTTTCCTTGTGTTTTTGTTGTAGATTTTCCTTGTGTTTTAGTTTGTTTAAATATGTTATTTTTTGAAACTATTGTTATAAGTAATAATTGTGTTTGCTCGCAAACGAAAAAAAACCAACTTCAATTACATCGACGAGTAATACAACGTAGATCGACGAAAAAATAGTCAAGTAACTACGCGTTATCAAAGATTACTCAAAAAGTAGTTATCAGATCTCGATAAAATTTATATGTGACCACATGCTAAACATCAGCTTTCGATTAAATCAAAAATTATCAAAATCGGTATACCCAGTAAAAAGTTATTGCGGATTTTCGAGAGTTTCCCTCGATTTCTCTGGGATCCCATCATCAGATCCTGGTTTCCTTATCATGGTACCAAACTAGGGATATCCTCTTTCCAACAAAAAAAGAATTATCAAAATCGGTACATCTAGTAGAAAGTTATGCGGTATAATACAATGTAGGTCGAAAAAAGCGTCAAGTAAAAACGCATTATTAGATATAACTCGAAAAGTAGTTGTTAGATCTCAAATAAATTTAAATGGGACCAATTGACACATACCACCTTTCGATTAAAACAAAATTTGTCGAAATCGGCCCACCCAGTCAAAAGTTCTGATGTAACATACATTAAAAAAATATATAAAAAAATACAGTCGAATTGAGAACCTCCTCCTTTTTTGGAAGTCGGTTAAAAAATAAGACATTGAACATCAATATTTACAATACTGTGTGGGTTACCTTGTTTGCATAAAACACACAACTAAAGTTCTATCTACTGTATAGATTATATTAAATAATAAAAGTGTAATTAAAAGTGTTTCTAAAATCATAAAAAGCAAATGTAGTTGTTCATTTTACAATAATTTATAACATCTTTTCCAGGCTGAAGCATGGTTGAACGACCAAGCACAAGCCATGGGGTGGGCAAAAGCAACTAAACTTTCTGGACGGAAAGCACTCCAAGGTTTGGTGGCAGTGAAATTTGATAAGAATCATGGAGCACTCGTGGAACTTAATTGCGAAACAGATTTTGTTGCAAAAAATGAGAAATTTCAGAAAATGCTTGAAGATGCCACACTGGCTTGTTATAAATTTGCACACACGCATTTAAAATCAAAGGGACCTATAACAAAGGTAACTGTTTCTTTATTTTATCAACAACAACATAATGTTTAAACAACAACTTATTTTAGTCTTAAAGTTGTGATATAATTAATATTAAAGATCCATTTTTTCATTTTCGAAGGAATGATTATTTTATTTTAACTTTTATTTATAGCTGGAGTTAGATAGTGAGCAGTTAGGAAATCTATCCGCTGACAGTGGTAAAAAGCTTTCAGAAGTATTAGCATTATTCATTGGGTCTGTCGGTGAAAATGCTGTCCTTCGTCGTGCTGAATGTTGGAAATCAAACAGCAATGATGTCAAAATAACAGCTTACACTCACCCTGCTCCGCCAACAGCAAGTGATTATTCTAGTGGCAAATATGGAGCATTACTTGCTTACAAACAACCCAATGATATTGAAGACATTGGAAAACAGATTTGTCAGCACATTGTTGGTTGTGCACCAAAAAAAATTGGTAACAAGGAAAAAGATAAACCAGTGGAGAACTCTGATGATGAAACATGTCTCATTTTCCAAGAGTATTTGTTGGACCCGTCATTTACTATGGAAGAAGTACTAAAAAAGAATAAGGTCGAAGTTCTCGACTACGTTAGGTTTTCTTGTGGGGAAACTTTAGAAGAAAACATGCCTGGTGTTGAAAAACAGCCTTTAGATACTGTTCAAACTTTGCAGTAGAATACATTGTTATTAGATGTTAGAAGACACTTGTTTTATTTATAAATATAATTTAATCTGTACACATTTGCTTATTAATTTTTCAACAATGATACCAATTAAGTACTTTAAATAAAGACATAGGTAAGAAATTTATTTGTCACATATCTTGAAAAATTTTCTTCCTTTTCCCTTTCCATAGGAACATCCTACAATCTTTCTTCCAAAACATAGCTATAAGACTTGGCTCGAAATTATAACCATGATAATTCAATACATTCGGTGGCACGACGTGCAACGCCAGTGTATTTCTTTCTCTCGTCCTGAAGGGTATTGTCGCAGGCGGTCGTAACAGGCAACCACATGGACAAGCTGCTACAAGCCTGGGCGTTGTAGTTACACGATTACAAACATTTAACCTTTGAAAGTCGTTACAAAATCTAAGTTCTTCTACAGCTCCCGTAAATGATTGTGTTGAACGTATTGCTAAAGGCCTGGCGATTTGATTTTCAGGATTGTTCCGAAAGCCGACTGTTGACAATGATTTCTTCATAACATTTTGGCTATCATCCAAGCTTTTATTTTCACCATCTTCTTTATCCGAATCATTTTCAGTATACATTGGTTCTAATACAATTCATAAAAATATGACTTAAATTTGTAAACAACTATGCCTAACGTCACAATTTTTTTTTTGTCAAACTTATTTTTTATTAATGGTAGGTACATGTCAATAGTCGTTATCCAAAAACGATTTCAGCTAGATCATCTTATATATAAAATTCTCGTGTCAAAATGTTTAGTTACAATTTACAATACTCCTTCAAAATGGCTGACCGATTTTTATGAAATTTTGTGTGCATATCGGGTAAAGCCGGTGATTACTGCCAGTGTTAAGCCAATTAACCAAGGAGACATCTCTGAATATATTGCCTTTTTTCCGCTATGATGAATCTATCTCGTTCTTCGTCACAGTATCGGAGCTTTGCCATGTCCACCGCCTTTGGGGCTTCTTCTCAAGATAAAGGCTAAAAGTTTCTCAGTGGATACTTCCAACATAACATTAGAGTCAGACCATACTTTTCTTTTCTAGACGGTATCAGGATACTGCTAACCTGAAGTCTATTATATAAAACGCATGCGGATGGGCAAAATAATATCACGTATAAAAAAACGAGTGTGCTTTAGTAGCTCCATCTAACTTATATCTCCGTCTTAACTTCTGTTCGCCTCACCCGATCACACTTTTCGTAACGCTTTCGTCACGCATTCACCAGTTCCTCTCTCTTAGACCTCAGACTCCCCAGTCAATCGTGCGTAAACGTAACCAAGATATCTCAAAAACTAGGGAATCGATTCTCTTTCATATTAAAAACTCTTTTTTGCCAGAACGCCGCTAAAATTATTATATCTCCTAATTTACCGAAACTTTTAAAATAAAAATCATATAAGTATAACATATCTTCCCGTATACAAGTTAGTATATGGAGGTGGGTCATTTCTAGAGTTAAAAGCAAAAAAAAGTCTTTTTAGGATTTGAAGACAAATAATAATATATGTATAATAGTAAAATAATAACAATAAAATAACATATACGTGTGTTTCAGTATTGTTAAAATTGCATCTTTAATAGGGGTAAAACAAGGCTTAACGTTTAGTACGCTATCTGTGCCGATGTCACCATTGCGACGTCGGCGCCGAGGACACGGCGGAGAGTACGCGCGTTGCCTGCCCAGCGTGGATTGTGGAGCGCAGCGCCTTATCGGCAATCATCGGGGCGGATCTCTCACTGACGGCCGACATTGATTAATTGTTGCCATGGTCAGCACTTTCTGCAGCGCCGTAATGCTGCGGAAGGAAGCGGCTGAGCGGGAGCGGGAACAGGGCCCAAACTCGCTCCCGACTCGTCGCGGAAGGCGCGGTCGCCGACGCAGGGCTTACCTAGCCAACCTGCCGCCGTAACGCCGGACCAGCGGGTGATATACCTGGGGATTTATCGCCCGCAATTCACAGTCCCGAGGAGGGAGACAACCTTAGTGTTCGAGGAAGCCTCTCGGAGGTCGCTTATGGTGACGGGCCCTAATTGGGCAACGCCGGTGGGATCGCGGAAGTGATTAGCGTCCCCCTGATCCCACCCCAAGCGAGCGAAGGAACACGCCAGAGTTTTTAGTCCGTGCGAATCGGACATACCCTCCAGCTCCCCTGGGCTGGAGGCATCCGATAGTGATTTCCTCTGGGTTAACAATAATGGTAATAAATAAATAAATAAATAATGGTTTAGAACAACAACATGAGGAAATATATACAGATATCTTTAGATAAATTTAGGTAGGACTATACTCACACCCTTGCAGTTGGCTAAGCTTTTCTTTTTGTATTAATACGATTATGCACAGCATGGAGATTCTTACAGACTTATTTAAATCAAATAAAATGTATTGTATGTAATCTTTATTTAAATTACATCAAGTACAGACGTTAAGCACTTGGTAATTATTATGTATTCAAGTTGCTAATAACTCAACGTTTTGCAATATAACCTACTTAGGTATATAATTAACAAAATGTTTTGATATGCTTCATTTGATTCCCTACGAATCATAATAAGTTATTTATACGTGTGCGTACCACGTATTAGATTGAATCCCCTATTGTTCGCATTACAATACATACCCGATGACAATACCTCTTCTGGTGACATGATTAGATTAGGAAACATGTATTGTGCATTACAATACAATGTTTGAAAATTCAAGGTCATCAAACGGTATCGCACACAATTGTATAAAATTGTACTTTTGTCGCGCTACTTTCAGAAGATATAACCCAAGAGCCAGCTAAGGCCAGAGCTTCGTCATTTTACAAAAGCTGAAAATTTATCAGCGCATGCTCCAAACATAGGTAGAAGCAATGGCCAAATTTGTAGTTTGACTTATAATGTCTTTGGCCTGGTGGCAAAGGCGTACAAAATGCCAACTAACTTTCGTCATACAGCGTATTTTTCTAATATTTTGTTCAAAATAATATTAGAAGTCACGACAACCATTACCAGATACTTTACATAGTATAATCCTCTAGCCAGACAACCCCCAAACTTTTGTAACTTACGTCATTGTATAAAAACTGTATTTCGTATTGGGAAATGTGTGTATGTTTGGGGCTGTATTTTTTACTTGGGAAGTTATTAAGAGATCAGGAGCCAGACAGTTTCAAGTTTGTAATATTTCTGTTTTTCATGTTCAATAAAGTGTATTATTATTATTATTATATGACTGCCTGAACGTAATTGAGCTAAAGTTTCAGCAATTTTTAGTTTTCTTGACAGTTCAGCAGAATCGTTTTGCAGGTGGCCGTCTTAACTTAAAAAGTGCTCGTCGGATTTCAATCAAATTTAAAAGAGACCATATGAAAAGACCAACTTGTGATGGAAAAAGTCATCAAAATCGGTACATCCAGTAAAAATTTATGAGGTAACGTAGTACGTATATAACGTAGGTTGACGAAAAGTTAGTCAAGCAAATACGCAATATTAGAAATAACTAAAAAAAACACATATTAGATCTGGATTAATTATAAATGATCGAAAAAAAAACCGATCGAATAAAATTCATCAAAATCGGCCCACTCAGTATTAGGTTATGACGTGACACACAAAAAAAAATTAAAAAATACAGTCAAATTGAAAACCTCGTCCTTTTTGAAAGTCGGATGAAAACGGCCCACGACTTGAAATTTTCGGAGCATATTTTTGATATGCTAACTATACCTACTTTAAGAATCTGTCAAATTTATTTTTCAATCTATCGATCGTACTTATATCTATATGTATACATGTAGCTAATAGCAATTACAAAGTTTGTGTGGTATGTTTTGGAACTATAAGTTAATAATAGTAACAAAACTTTAATTTAGATTCTACATTATATGTAGGTACTACCAATAAGACTTAGTAGATGGCACTACATCTATACATCTTCTATACAAATAAATAAAATGGGTGTGACTTTTTGAAATAATTAAGTAACCGCTTTTTACTCAATGCAGAATGTATACAAGATATACATACCAAATACCAAACACACACCAAAATACAATTTTTTTACAATTTTTCTCTGTCTGTCTGTCTGTTATTTCCGGCTAACCTCTGATACGACGGGACCGATTTTGACTCGACTCACTGGTAGATAGCTGATGTAATAAGGAGTTACTTAGGCTACTTTTATTTTAGAGCTTTATTTATTTTGTAACTCTGCGAACTGAACGATATTTTATTTTAAATTCCACGCAGACGAAATCGCAGGCACAGCTAGTAACAATATAAAGTTTATATATTCACTTCATCTTGTGTATATTTTCATGGTACACATTTATAAATCTTATAATTACAGTAATGAATCTACCTAACTTGCGTAAATAGTCAATTTAGAAACTAGATCGCCCAATTATTTAAAAAAAAAGCAATTACGTAATTCTTCTAAAAATTAGCCCGCAAATAGTTAAAAATTATGAAACGGAACAGCCGCATACCTTTCCACATTCGACCATTATAACTAACGTCACATATCGGACCAACGAAAGTGGACATATACCTAACAAAGTGCACACAAAGTGCGCGTCGAACCGTGGTTCCTGGGCCAGATGTATCAGCTTGCGAATCATTAGAACTCCCAGTTAGTGCATGGTCTCTGCTGTGAGTTCCATCTTCACTCACTAGCACCAACAGTACCAGATACTAATCAAATACTTTCTACGAACAAGAAAGTGTAACAAAACTTGCAAAAACATTGATGGATATATATCAGGTGCATCACATTTTTATAATACCTACCTAGTTTTAAACTTTTTTATAACGCCTAGTAATAAAAATATTAATAGTTTAATCAGGTTTACTTATTTAAAATAAATAAATATAATTAACAAAATATAATATAATATTATAAAATTTCAAAATAGTTGTATGAAAAAAAAAATATAAAAAATCAAAAACATTGGCAAGATGTGATAGATATATTTAAACGGTATGAAGTACAGTGATTATAACAGTGTAGAGATTATAATTTTACCATCAATTGCTTTTTAGATTGAATTCATATAAGTATAAAAATTATATCGAAATTTAATTTAATTTTTTTAATTTTTTATAATTATATTTACGTTTTATACTTGTATTATTGTAACGATTTATTTATTTATGTAACATATATAAAAATATAATTATGTTACATACATTTCTTGATACCACAAATAAAATTTTGTTTTATCACAATTCTTTGGTATCAAGAAAAAAGGAGATAAGTCAAAAAATTTAAAAATAAGATTTTTGCACCTATTGCTTCAAAATATTATTATTTATGTCTCATGGCAAAAAGGAGTTTAACCACTATTATATTGAACATTAAATAAATTACAATTTTCAAATAAATCACATAAGTTGCTATCTTATTAATTGCCCATTATGAAGAGTTCAAATATATTATGTACATATCTTCTTTTTCTTAACACCACAGAATTATTATTAAACGTCTCTTCTTCGGTATGAGCGCCAGTATGTTTACAAACGCATTGTAACATTTTTTGCAAACGAATGTTAATTAAGGTAATGGAGATGAAAACACTATCTTATAAACGCCGTGGTCATCAATTGGCTGCAACACGCCACTCAAGACTTTCGCGAGAAGTAATTTATTTCTATATTTATTAAATTATGCGTGTTCAGCTAGCATGAAAAAATCTTTTCTCATCAATTGGTCAGCGGTACTAGTAACTAGTTAGTCTTGGACTGTGCATCACCGTCACGGTCGTTTTGTTTGGTGCTCTCTTGAGTGGCTACCGGCTGAGTGTCGGGTGGGAGCGAGCTCGCGGTGATGGGACCAGTCCGTCAGTGACAACGGCCAAGAATATGCACATCCTGGAAGTAGGCGCCGAACAAGTAAAGCAATTTGTGATTTTGTTTAGTGTTTCTTAATAAAAAGTGCGCCAATTTGAGTTTTTGGTAGTGTCGATTAAAAGTGACCTCCGTGTTGTAGCTATATCATTACAAATATACGCATAAACTATTAAACAAATAATTAACTATTGTGTTAAACTTTAAAAAAAGTTATTAATTATTTTTAATTGAATAAATTCAAACTTGAACATTAAAATAAAAACTAGACTATATAAATGACCATATTATATACACATCTATCATTTTTTTTTTAATTTACTATATTGCCCAAACAGATTCTAATCGCCTACTACCTAAGTAGTTTGCTTTGAGACACCATAAAAATATTTTTGTGATAGTGAATTTATATACATCAAAGAATAAATAGATATTAATTTAAAAATGAAACATTTTCATTTATGAATTTAATGTTTGATATACCCGCGTTAATAAAAAAATATGATAAAATCAATACGACTGTCAACATAGCAAACGTAAATTTGAATTTAGTCGTACGAGATGTGTAATTTGTTATGTTAAATAATGGTGGTATATAGTGCGTATCATGTGGTACAGGAAGACGTGGGACAGCCGCGGAACGCGCCGACGGAGGCTACCTTTCGCACCGTTCCTCGTGATCACACCACTTTTTTGATATGGAGAGTCACGGTATGTATGTATATCTTAAATATGGAAATTTAATATATGATAAAAAATACGGCCAACAGCAACCAATTTTACTATACACTTTGATACACTTACCTTTATAGGTACATGTTCTTTGTTTGATCTAATCAACTGGAGATAACTTTGTTGTATATGAAATTAAAATTTTTGTTAAAAGTTAAATATTACTGCTTCAGATTACACTTGGTTTCTTTTATCTTTTAATTATCTGCCGGAACGTTGTGAATACTATTTAATTCGTGGTTATGTAAAACTACATAATTATGGGTACCTCTGGCATTACCAAATACCGAGGTTTTTTTCATGACGTGAAGTAGTTACAGTATGTTATATCTTCTTTAATTACACATGATATTTATATAATTTTTGTCTGTTTGTTTGTTCCGGCTAATCTCTGAAACGGCTGGCCGATTTTGACGGGACTTTTACTGTCATATAACTGATGTAATAAGGAGTAACTTAGGCTACTTTTATTTGAGAATGTTTTTTTGTAACTAAAAGTTTTTTTCAACTAACTGGACACAGACTACACTGTGCACACCGTCGTACTACTGTGATATCGAAAGTCATTTTTGTATCACCTCGAAAGTCAAAAAAACTCGTCGTTAATTTTTTTTAATAAAAATTTCAAGAAAAAGAGGTCTATATATCATAAAAATTCTCATATTCCGCATAGAATGAACGTATCTCGGGACGTGAAATAATGGAATAAGAATGAAATTACAAACATCGTTATACTAAATAAGTACCACATAACTATTGCATTTCCTGTGGTACAAACTACTAAAAATATTAAGATATCATATTTAAAAAAAAATTATAATACTTATAAAGGACGGAGTCGTAGATATCTGCTAAATAAAAATAAATTATTATGAATTTGATAATTGCACTCACCTGTTAAGTCATTTTAAATGTCTCATTCACGAACACCGTGCGAAATGGTCATTAGCACGCACGAATACGATTTACAAATAATGTTACAAATCGGTACATACTATAGTGAACTATCACGCACACGTTACAAAAGGTTTTTCGTACAGATTTTACTTTCTCTGGGTATGACAATGCCATGTAACCCAACCATGTTATTGTACCACTCATTATTTTAGTCGTGGTCTGTTTCCTGTAAATTTACGATAGTTATGTATCTGTAGATATAAATCAAAATCAAGACAATAGAATATTTTCCATATATATATAAAGAGTTGCACATAAAGCTTTCAATGAACCGTGAGGATTTAATCAGATGAGTCGGAATCCCTATAAATGCGAAAAATTGGTGTATATAATTATGAGATGATTTTTTTTTCAAGTAATACCCATTGAACACAAATAATAAATGTACATAATTATACTTGGTATATACTGCAGCAATAAAGTTTAAAATTTATCTCCTCTCACTAACAAAACAAAAATGATTATATTATTAATCTTATGAATCAGCAGATTCAAAATATTCAAAAATAATTTTCTATCGACGTAATTAAATAGGATTTACCTAGTGACAAGAACTGCTAAAAATAAATGGAACAACACCATTGTTAAGTAGGTAAATACGTTGTTGAGAATGAAACGCTTAACAGTTGAGAAACTTTAATGATGAGAATATGTTTTTCGACAATTCAGTTGTTATCTTATTGGATGTTGAGATAGTATTGTGAAAGGTTGACACAAAAATCTATTTTATCATTTCTTTAAATTTCCGTAGATTTAAACTTTCAACATTTTTCAAGTGATTTTTGGTCAGTTTCTTTAACAAAGTACATTAACAAATAAAGTAATATATTATCTCAGTATATTATATATACATAATAATAAATAATAAAATATAAACGGTTACACAACAAATAAATTATTCTAGCTTTAGTGATATCCGGAGCCGTAATTTACTAAACCGAAAAAACGACGTTACTTTAGATTTAACTGTAACCTTTCCTTTTGCTCGTAACGAGTCGTTTAAAAAAATAGGAAGAGAAAGGAAATTACTGTTTCTTATCTTCCAGTTACACCATGTCTAATCTACCTTTATTTATTTCACGATATAAACAAACGCACCAATATATTCGTATAAATTGTAGACATTAACCTTTGTCATTGTAAGCATTACTTCAAATTCGAGTAGAAAAAATATCTGGAATATATTGAATGTTACTATGCCTCTTTCCCCATGTAGGAGAAGGATCAGAGTTTAATCCACCATGCTGCTCCAATACGGGTCGGTGGATATATTCCCTACTATGAGTAACGATCGCTATCAGGTGTACATGATAACAATCGAGACCGACGGTTTAACGTGCTCTCCGAGGCACGGTGTAGAGACCCTCAGGAACTACAGAAACACCGAGACTACGGCAAACATCTATATGGCCAATACAAATGTTTAGCATGTGTGGGGATCGAACCCGCAACCGCTAGCGCAACAGGCTCAAACCAGTGCTGTGACCGTTGCTCCAACGCGTCGTCATATCAAATGTATTTTTATTAAATTCATTACCTTAAAATAATGCTCATTATGTTTAAATAATTTTATTAAAGATGGTAAGTTTGTTAACACTGAAGTTTGTATTTTTCTTTACTCATTGTAACAAAATTATTCCAAAGCGTAAGTTAATTTATTTTATTTGTATGAGTTGATTTTTTGTTTTATTTTTTTGTAATATTACTATACTTATTTTAATTTTTCGGAAACCACAGCTATTTTTTCTGTAGTACCTAATAATGGACAATACCTACGTCGAAAATAGTTTATCCTAGAAGGGTTTTATAGCTTACCTAATGAAAAGATTATAATTTAAAAATAAAATCGATTTCCTATGTTACTGATTTTTGTTTATAAAAAATGTTAATAATAGTCAAAGAAACTACTTATAATGGTTGTTGCTTACAGTGCCGAAAAATAATGAAATCAAAAAACGAAAGAAAGTTGGACACAATTATTCATGGGCTTACCGTCCATGCATAATTGCAGTAAGATGCATGCTCGGCGAAATGGCCGCACGTCTCACGCTCGGTAGTCATCCACAATGCAATGTCTGGACATGATTTACACGCTGTAGCTTATGATTGATAATAATAATAGTAATAAACAGCTCGCCTCGCTGCTGCGGCTATTTACTAGATAAACATTTAGACTAGAGAATTTCTCTTGCAACAAAAACATTTTATGCTTTTAATCCGCGCCAAGACGGCTCAGTATTTAAAACTTGTAAGTTGATAACTAGTTCATAACCAAAATAATATCTTATACTCGTATATCTAAGAGCTTTTGTGTTTACATTTTTTAAACGGTTGGCAGTGAAGGGAAACATCGTACGGTAATATGATTATTTTCACAGAATAACCCAAATGTGTCCAATTATATTATCTAGATCACAGTATACCAGCACGATGTGGTAAATAACTAAATACGAGTACCAAATGCCTTTTTACTCGAAACGTCCTTAAGATGTTTAATTTTTTTTTTTTTTTATAAAGGACTAGTTTGACGAAAGAACAATATTGGTATAAGACAAATTATACCTTCAAAACAATCTATTATATAGCAATATTTTAGTATATTTTTAATTTCTATGGGTTTATGTGAAACTAACAGACGAAACCGTAAACCTTAGCCATCTTAGATATAAGTTGATATAATAACATAATAGTTTACCTCCTAACAATAAATCGTTCTACTTTCGACGGATGTAACGGTAACTGATAATGCCCACTTCGCTTCAATTACACAAAGGAACTGTCACCTAATTTTTTACATAACAATTTTAATAAATATTTAAATCTGATCTAGATTCAAATGTAAATGATATATGATTGTGTAATTGTTGTTACTTCACATAACAACATCAATTGCATAATCAAAGTATGCAATAATTTGATAATAAAAAAAAACCTATTGCAATGGATAAAATTATTATACATATAATTATGTTTTTATTTACAATGGATAAAAACCAATAACCTATTTTTAAACATTCGCCATTAGCCTGGAACTTCGGAGTTCATTTCTGACATAGATGCAGATATCGTTTTTTGAATTTTAGACAAAATTTTCACTTTAGACGGAACTTAAGAAGTGCTTTAAATCATGTGATTTCAAACCATTGTAAATGATAAACCATTCGTAACGGAAAAGCAGTGATTCATCCCACCAACATCTTGGTACCGCTAGCAAAGGAGCAGTGGGCGCCAGCCGACCGCGACCAAACTATTTTAACTCAATATCATTTAATAAATAGGTCATTAGATTTATTCGATTCGCTATTACTAATCAAACGATTAATTTTAACTTGATGTACTTTTTAACAACATAATGGAACTAAATGCTCAACAAAGATTACCCGTATGCAATCATAGTGTTAGATCCCTACAAATATTTATATGGATTCGTTTGAAGCTAGTGCACTAACAGTGAAAATATACAAACTAATTACCATTTAATGTTCTGTTGTTTATAATGGATATGAATATATGTATAAATTACGGTGTCGGCGCTAGTTTGCGTTGAAATGAAAGCGTTTCTTCTAATCTAAGATGCCGTGCAATGATCGCGAGAAACGACCACGTCATCAAGTTTATGCGTGATTTTGTAATTGTATGAACGAGTAGGTAATAAAAATTAACTACATTTACATGTTGGATTTCCGTTACCAGTATGACATAACCCTGCTGAAAGTTCCAAATAAAAAACGATGGATTGATGGAAAGTTATTGTGAACTATTGTGTGTTTGAAACAGGGATTTCAAATAATTTATTCAAATTTGATACGTTAAAGTACAATTTTTATCTGGGCATTTTTCGATCCAGATAGATCTATCAGTATCCCCAATGGAACTTAACATTTTATATAGGAGTTTCCACAGGGAAGACTCAAGTTATTATAGTTCGCAAAATATTATTAAAAAGTGAGCTTCATGTCTATTTACCAAAGAATTATTTTATGTGATACCTAGCACCATATGTTTATTAAAATTTCGACTCCAACAGCTGACCATGGCATCCGTATAATGATTGCGTCTGTTTCGGCAGTAGCTATAGATAAAGTTAAACTTTGTGAAATCAAAATCAATATTATCCACACGTCAGATTAATGTAGTCCACTGCTGGACATAGGCATGGTAGCCGGCAGTAAAGAATGTAGTCACTCCCTCTCTACCCGTGGGTGTCGTAGCAGGCAAATAAGGGATAACACAGTTCCACTGCCAAGTTGGAACTTAAAAAGCCGACCGATGGCGGGATAACCATTCAACTGCTGGCTTTGAAATACACAGGCCGAAGATGGGCATCAGCGTCTTCGGTGCGACCAAGCCAGCCCTGCGGTCACCAACTCGCCTGCCCAGCATGGTGACAACACAACATGAATTCACGCCATTTTTGGCGCGAACTTGTGGAGGCCTATGTCCAGCCATGGACTGCGATAGGCTGAAGTGGTGATGAGATGATGAGTGATGAAACACTTTAAATTTATGTTCAGATAATTGCAAAATTATTTGTGGAATTTATTATACATGTGGATACCATAACCCAGAAAGGAAACGTTTACTTTGCGCAGTCGGAATCTAGGAATAACAATTTTTGAAAATAAAATTATACTGTTGTTACGTAACAATCATACAAATAAAATAAAAAATATAAACTAAAACAATAGTTCTGTAAAATGACAGTAAGTTATAAAAATTAATTCCTTTAATAAGCCACGTTCAATGTCATCTTATTTTCCAGGAATCTGGTACCGAGATGTTACATCGGTCTTATTACGGAACATTCTACGACACCGAGGCTTATCTCGTGTATTCCTGTTCTCTTCCGGGCCAGCCAGCGGGGCCAGATGTTATCGTAAGTCGACTTTCTTTTGTAAACGTAACTTACGCTTTCAATTATAAAACTGCTTAACATTTTTAGAAAATAAGTTTTTTCTTTCATTTTTTATCTAATCGTAAGTCATGTTTTAATTGTCATAATACAATATATTAAATATACGTAATTCATCAGCGTCGCGAAATAAAAGAAAATGGAAATGGCGAATATGCTGAACGACATGTGCACGCCTGGGCTAGCGAAAGGAGCAGTTCGCTGGCAGCGCTTACATTACGTCGTGCGACCCAACTGTTGGCCCATCTGGGGTCACCGGTTGTACTCTATCGGGAAAGCGCAACTAAAGAATCACCAAGAATGCTGTCTTATTTTCGTGATGGGATCAGGTTAGTAGATATTGTCTGAAAGTACGCTGTACTCAACTGACCTTTTCTAAACCCATTGTTGTATTAGGTAGTAATAATTTTAACCGACTTCCAAAAAAAGGAGGAGGTTCTCAATTCGATTGTATTTTTTTATGTTAATGTTACTTCAGAACTTTTGACTGGTGGAACTTTGGACCGATAACTATGATTTTTTTTAATCGGAATGTGTTGTGTGTCATTTGGTCCCATTTAAATTTAATTTAGATCTGAAAAGTACTTTTCGAGCTATATCTAATAATGCGTATTTATTTGACTATGTATTCGTCGACCTGCGTTACATAACCGTATAACTATTTACTGGGATTACCGATTTTGATGATTCTTACTTAAATCGATAGCTAATGCTTGTCATGTAGTCTCATTTAAATTTGAACGAGATTTGATTAGCATTTTTTGAATAATCTTTGATAACACGTATTTACTTGACTATTTTTTCGTCTACTTATATTGTTTGACTTGTCGATGTAATTGAAGTCGGTTTTTTTTTTGTTTGTGAGCAAACACAATTATACATGATATTTTTTTGAAAGTTACCATAGGCTCGTATTATCGGTGCTGATTAAGAAAACTTTACGTGATTATGCATCCAAACTAAGTTATTACAAATATGTTTACAAAACAAATATAATAATATCAACCTCGAACGGGAACGACTGACCGCGATTTGTGGTGTCATAGCGAGTTTTAAAATGAAATGAAAATAGTTTTATTTCGCCATAAGCTGATTATACACACGTAACGAAAAATATTCATTCAACAGAAAAAAATCTCAACAAAAATAAAAAAGGTAAGGTAGTAAAATGTTAATCAACTAAAAAAAATTACATCTAAACATTATGTACCTAGTGTTATCAAGCAACCTTAACTTAGTCACAATATTTAATTAATACTAAATCCTAATGTCTTGGTAGACATTACCTTTCTATTATATCCTCGCCTTTGTCCCTAGTGTAGGCCAAGAAAAAAAAAATAGGCGAAGGAAATAACTCTCTGTACTCTTTTAAAATGTTAATGTCATATACAAGCAAAAAACAACAACCATGAAACGATCAGGCCACGACAATCGACGATCGACGAGACAGTCAATCGTATGTGCCAAAACCACCACCTACTCACAATATTTGTAACTATACTTATCTATGTACAGAGCCTGGTCGATTCGACAGTATGTATATATATATATCGAGTTGAGTAACCTCCTCCATTTTTGAAGTCGGTTAAAAAAGACATTCGTATAAACGAATGACTTTTTCTTGAGCTGTCATTTAGGAAACGTTAATCTGTCGGTCGTTCCTGAGTGTTAAAGCATTTGAGGTATGTCGATCAAATAAATGCCTATTTTTCCAGGGGGACCGTACGCTTGTTTGCCGCCCTAATTATATAAAAATGCTATCTTATATAGCTAGAGCAAATAATAATCTTCCTTGACAGAATTCTCCGCAATGGTTCCGTGAACGGTGGTCCTCGATTGTACCGCGTGCGTGGGTATAGACCTGTGGTATTGCAACTAGAACCAGTTTCATGGGCCGAACTATCATCTGATGGGGTGTTCGTGCTGGACACGTCTAACCTAATCGTTTTGTGGCTCGGCCGAGCAGCTAATTTAATCGAGAAAATTTTCGGGGCTAAGGTGATTATCATCACATATACATCAAAAATAAGTACTTATTTCATACATAATTAAATATCTTTAAGTTCATTTATTGGTTTGCAGATAGCTTACCGCATGGCTCGTGGGCCAGAAAAGGGCATGATGATGCGTCGTATAGCAATAGCGCATGATGGTTATGAACAAACATTGCCAGTGGTGGACCGAGAGCTGTTGAATAATCTACTCGAGCTCCGATCACGTTCCGTACGACCGCCACCACCAATTACTGAGTCGCCACGACCAGCAAGATTGTATAAAGTAACACAACCCCCGAGAGTTTCACCAGTTTCCGTACCGTCACAAAAGTCTGCAGCACGTTTGGAAGAAATTAAGCGTGCACCTTTATACAGAGAAGATTTAAACGATGACGTAAGTTATAATTGCAAAATTGCATATTTTATTCCGTGTAGAGTCATTTGCACTATAAATAATTTTTTGCTGTTTCTTAAATGAAAAGGATTTACCTATTAGCAAGTAGCAAGCATATTTTAAAATAAATAAAGAACATCAGATAATACATATCTTGCAGAGTGTCTACGTAGTAGATGGTGGGTCACGCGGTGTTTGGGCCTGGGTGGGAGCCAATGCACCTGCATCTGAGGGTCGCGGTGCACTTGCTGCAGCCCGAGGCCTAGCGCGGGCGAAGAGGCTGTCTGGGTGGGTCGCTACTATGATCGCAGGTCGCGAGCCGCTGGAGTTTGCTGCACTGTTCCATCGCTGGAGCTGGGCGGATGCACGCCGCGACGTACGCGTTCGAGCGGCGCGGTCTGCTACTACAAAGTTGGACGCTGTCAGTCTCGCTTCCAATTCATGGTTAGCGGCTGAAGTAAGTATATATGTTATACATTAGTTTAAAATGTGTATTTCTATATTTTGACTATGTTATAGTTATACACGTATTTAATAATATTTTCGATATTACAAAAAATAAACTAAAAATAAAATAGTATAACCATACTAGCTGATCAATCCCCCCCCCCCTTATAACTTAGGGGTATGAAAAATAGATGTTGTTCCGAGTTGTAGACAATATTAAAATTATAGTAAAACATGGGACACCAAGTTGGAACGAAGTTCCTTCGGATAGTATAGAAGCAACACAATTTAAAAAAAAAAAGTTGAATTTTATATATATTTTCTAGTTCTTGATTTTTTTTTTTAAATTTTGTTGATTGGTTTTCAATTAAGTACATAAAAGTATTTAGGAAATTTAGTATTTTAGAAAATAACAAATACCGTAAAATAAAATAAATCAAACAAAATAATAATAATTTAAACTATTAAGTGAAATAAAAAAACATATGTCTTTATTTATTTTTGTCGACGGTATAAAATTGCATAAATAATTTTAAAAAAGTTTACTATTAATATTTTAGTTTTACAAACGTCATATTATACAGTCTTGTGACTGATATTACGTCACTTCCGTTATATATTTTTCTTACGGTTTTAGTATCACATTTTTTTCAGTTCGCTCGTCAAGCGTGCCGTAAAGTACTTCGTTCTAACTAGCTGACTCGGCAAACGTTGTCTTGCCGCTAAACGCTATTTCGAAATAGGGGTTGGTGGTAGAAAGGTGAAAATTTAGGGTAGTATGTATTTTTCAACGCAAAATCATAATAAAATAAAAAATAAATAATTTATCTAAAAATTAAAAAAATTGGGGTTGGACTACCGTTAACATTTAGGGGGATGAAAAATAGATGTTGTTCGATTCTCAGACCTACCCAATACGCACACAAAATTTCATGAGAATCGGTCAAGCCGTTTCGGAGAATTTTATATATTAGATATAAACATACAAATTTTGGTTAGTTGTAACAACATTTTTATTTTATTCTATTCATTAGGAAATTCTACATACACCTAACGGTGTAAAATTTGGTAATGATTTTTACATATTATTTTTATGCAACAGCATGAAACTATTTTTAGTTTAAAAAAAATAGCGATGGTTTAATTCTTCAGTGGGTATAGTTGTAAAATATAAATATGCATTGGGACGTTGGACGACACCAGAGTGTTATTGAAATTAGAAGTATAAAGGTTAATGGAGATTTTTTTCTTATACAATACTTAAGGGACATCAATTACGTTAGCTCAGAATGGGGGGAGGGGTCCAATGAAATCTCACCAAATCTCATTTAAACCGAGGGGGATAGTCGAAAATCTCACATCAACTAAAAAAATATATTTTGAGTGTTCATTTTGCCCGCTAAAATAAATTTCATGGCTACTAAAATCATTTAGTATTATTATTGACTTTGAATTTTATTTAATTTAAATAAATTAACTATAGTATACTTGAACAGTTTATTATTTCCCGTCAATCTCTATTATATTCAGCGTAAATCTCACTAAATCTCACTTAAGGGGGGGGGGGGGGGGGTCTAAACTGATCGAAAAATAGCTCGAATAATTAAAGGCCATCATGCCCCCTTACCATCTAATCTTATTCTAATACATATATTGGAAATTCAGACTAAATTTAATTTTTTACATCTTAGGCGCAGCTGCCCGACGATGGTTCCGGGTCTCTACGTATGTGGCGCGTGACGTTGGAGGGCGAACTTCTTGAGGTAGAGCGGCCGCAGCGGGCTGTTTTCTTCGACCAGGACTGCTACATTGCGCTCTATACTTACCACGCGCCCACGGGGGATCAGACCGTACTGTACTATTGGATGGTAATATGGCCCTGATAATTACTATAAATATTATAAACACACCAGCTTGTAAAGAGATGGACACTTGTTATTCTTGTTAAAAATTAGAAAACGATTTTGCTGCACATGTTTTTGTTACTACTAAGCACGAAAACTGCCATATTGGCTAGTTTTAATCTCTATATTTCCAACTTTATATCTCCAAACCGCACTGGAGCAGCGTGGTAGATTAAGCTCTGATTCTTCTGCTATATGGGGAAGGAGACCTATGCCCAGCAGTGGGGTGATACAGACTGATCCGTATAATATTATTAATTCTTGTGCGTTTTAGGGTGGCTCTTCGCCAAATGATTTGAGGAATTTGGGTGCAAAAGAAGCCAGAGATCTGTACATAAAGTTAGCGCGTCTTCCTATTCAGGTATAGTAACAATATTCCATAGTTTTACGATTTATGCTATGATACGAAAATTTGCAGGCAGCTGTTTTTTGTAAATTGACACTATTAACAGTGAATTAATAATTATACCGTTAAATCTCGATTCCAGCTTACTTTGTAGTGTACACCACTATAGTGTTCGCAAGTAGTACATCAGATAATATACTTAGACCAGTGAGATCTAATAATTGACACCTGCGGTGCTGCTGCAACGTAAAAATTGTTTACCGTTTCTTTTAAGATTTATATTACTGAAACGAAATTATCATTTATTACGATATACTACGGCTTTTTGAATACAAACTTGATTTTTGTGAACAATTCATGGTGTACGGTTGAAACATGAATAAATAAAATATTGTTAATAGGCCTGGATCTATCAAGGCAAGGAGCCAGCGCATTTTCTGCAAATCTTCAAAGGCCGAATGATTACATACATCGGAAGTGCAACCGATTACGATCGTAAGTACATATATGTATATTGACATGGCTAGTGATTAACAATCACTTTTGCACACCTTCAGGAGGCTGTGCTTTATTTTTTATGTATGTACCCGGTTACATTTTTTTTAAAGAATCTTAGAAAATGTACCTACTTCATGCATATTCAAATATATTGAAAGATTTTTATCTTAGATTAGTTTATAAATATTTTTTGATATGGGCTACTTATATGTCTCACACGTCGACTATTATATAATAAAACGAATATATTGTTAAAAGTTAATACTACAATTAGTTAGTATGGGTAAAATTATTTGGAGAATAAATAAGAAAAAAAGCATTATTATAGCAGTCTATGTAATCTAGGGGTCGCATCTTTTGGTCTAGTGTTAATATTAAGTACTAGCCGATTTATGAGGTTTAAAGCGCTTTTATTTATAAATACTTTATTGCACATATGAAATTACATACGGAAAATTACAATATTCTAACTAAACAAAGCACAAAGGCGGTCTTACAAGAGTAATCTCTTACAGACAACCCATATAAATAGAGAAAAATATTGATAAAATAAACAACAAAGTATGATACCACTCGTAAATAAGGATGTTTGAGTTAATAAGTTTGAGGCTGAAAGTTATGTACCTCTAAAAAACACCCATAACAAATATGACTAAATTGCTTTAGGTAGTTATATTAAATCAAGATTCATGTCGCTGAGCAGCTTATTAATTAGCACGTTATTAATATATTTTGTGATTTATTAAAGCGTTATAAGTAAAAAAGGAAATTCGTCATACGCTTGTAGAGACTATGAATTTACTACGTGCTTGTTCATTTAATTATCAAGATTGAAATATCGCTTTCTTAGTAATAAAATGTTTATTAATGCGATAATAGGTCTTTAAGAGAATTGAAATAATTGGATTGGTGTCGTTTTAATTTCGTTTTCGAATACACACAATTTCGTTAATTTTCCTTTCCGGAAAACACCCATGGAATAAATAAGAGGCTGTTGAGTTAAAATTATTTCAAGTTATGCAGGACATCAACCAACCTATCCATCATAGTGAGAGATAGACAAATGTCCTTTTTTTTGAGTTATACAGTACGAAAAGAGATCTATCTTTGAGACGGTGTATCGAATCTAATCGATTATTGCGTATTTTTTGCTCAATTATGACGTTCTTTGAACCAACGACAAGTAATAATTATCTACCTACTTGGGTCAATAGTTTCGACTGTAACATGGGTTTAATCGTGCTGCAGCGAGCGGCCGGCGCTTGGTCCCGCCGGCGCGCGCTCTAGTCCTCGTGTCGGGGCAGTACGCGCGGGAGGCGCGCGGCGTGCAGGCGGGCCGCGGGCCGCCCGCGCGCGCCGGCGCCTGCTACGTGCTGCGGGACGGCGCGCGCGTGTGGGTGTGGTGCGCCGCCAGCGCCACGGGCGACGAGCGCGAGGTCGCCAAGAACATGGCCGCCGCCGACCACACCCTCGTCATGCAGGGTACGACATGTTTGATACGTTGGGGATCGCGCGGACTGTCGACGGCTTTTGGGGGTTTTGAGTTTACTCCTTAACAAACGTTATAAGGTGCGCAGTATGAAAAAAATATACTGACCGAAATCGTCTGAAACAAGGCAAGTGACGCTGAGAGAGTGACTCTGGATAGTTACGTAAGAGTTACGCTTTATAGCGCGATACATGAGATATATGTATAATACTTAGTAGTTATATTTACCTACATCTACTGTACCTACCTATCGGTTTAGCAAGCGTCAATTTATGTCTTGATTTAAGAATTTTTATTTTAATGTTTTAATAAATTATCATATGATTAATATTATAGAACATTTTAACTAGTGATGTGCCGGATCGTCAAAAATGTATATCCGCGGATATGGATCCGGATACGGATATTTAGTGTCAAGATCCGCGGATACGGATACGGATACGGATCTTTATTTACTCACTCAATCGGTGTCGGTGCGTGAAATTGAAATGATAGTTGACGTCATGCCCGCCGCAACGACGGACAGGATCAGGGTCGCTAGATCGACTAACCCTAAGGTGAAAAAAAATTTCGGGATATTGGGACTTTGATCAGAAGAAACAAAAATAAAATAAAATAAAAGTTAATACGTATATTTTTGAAACAACAACATTTAACGTTATTGTTACATCGTCCGCTGCCGATACAAATGTCTATATAAATAAATACTACCAAAAAAAAAAAAACAGAAAATGATTTTCTCATTACCTATATTATTATATTATAAATAATCATACTGTGTGGCTACGGTACTAAAGAATATAGCCTCCCCACCTCTTTCCGTGGGTGTCGTAAGAGGCGACTAAGGGATAACACAGTTCCGCTACCACCTTGGAACTTAAAAAGCCGACCGGTGGCGAGATAACCACCCAACTAGCTGGCTTTGAAATACATAGGCCTAAGACGGGCAGCAGCGTCTTCGGTGCAACAAAGCCAGCCCTGCGGGCACCAACCCGCCTGCCCAGCGTGGTGACTATGGGCAAAACACATGAGTTCACGTTATTTTTGGCGTAAACTTGTGGAGGCCTATGTCCAGCAGTGGACTGTATAGGCTGTAATGATGATGATATATAAGAAAATGTCGATTTGTTGAAGTTGATTTAGTATCTTTGAGTTAAACTAAAAGCCATAAGAAAAGAACTGAACTAATCTCTGAGTTTTATACCATCAGTAAGATAGCTTACTAGAATATATGATTGTAATTAAAGGTGCCAAATATTATTGATTATACTACTTAATCACATAATCTAAGATATTGTGATCCGTATTAGATCCGCGATAAAAGTGACAGATACGGATTTCATTTTTCCCGCGGATATCCGCGGATACGGATACGGATATCCGGAACATCACTAATTTTAACTTTTAAATATCACGATAAACGTTCTTAAGAAGTAAACTCTAGTCGCGTGTCCGAGCTGACAAACACACTTTTTTCTACTTTGATATCTTTTAATAGCCGATATTACGGTAACAATGTTTTGTTATGACAGGAAAAGAAAAGGCAGATTTCTGGGCCGCTTTGGGTGACCGACGACATTTACTCCAACCGTCTCCACTGAAAGAAGTCGAGCGTCCTTTACCTCCACGCTTGTTCTACGTTTCACTCGGAACGGCAAGTCAATATTCCTGTAAGTTATAAATATAGGTATGTCGATTATTTGCAATAGTTATGACACGTCACATTTTACTTAATTTATGATAATAATATTTTATTGACTTAAATGGGCGACACAAAACTTGTTATAAAACAATGAAATATAAAAATCATGACAATTTGTTTCTTACATTTACCTGACTCACCGTTAGCGTTTAAACTAGACCGAGGCTGTATCATAAACGCTAAATATTATTTATACAGCGTGCTCAGAAAGTAATTCGTTCCAGTCGAAGAGATCGCGTCATTCAGCCAATACGAGCTGGCTCCGGAGATGGTGGCGCTGCTGGACGCGCACGCCGCCGTGTTCGTGTGGCTCGGCGCGCACTGCGGACCTCGCGCCCGCGACGACGCGCGCTCACTAGCCCTGGCCTACCTCGCACAAGGTAGACTTTCGCTACCTTCCTTCTTAAGTGGGGTAGCTCAGAGGCTAGCTTTCAACGAATCATGTGCATTAAATATGCGATACCTCTGAGCTATAGCGGTCCCAAAAAGCAAACGAAATCAAGAATTTTCGTTTTCGTGTTTTGTTGATATAGGATATTTCTAAACAAACTGTTTCTCGGTGTTAAATCTTGATCGTACTTAATAGTTTAAGAGAGTTGTAATCATTTCTAATTTGGGCTAAACGTACCTACGCAGATCCAGCAGCACGCGACCCCGAGACACCTATAATAGTAATTAGCCAGGGACGTGAACCACCAAATTTCACAGGATTCTTTCCCCACTGGAAAAATTCTATGTGGAAGGTCAGTTTTAGTTAACTTCCGTAGTTTATTTTGATTTTAATTTTGAGTTATTTTTATTTTATCTTTGATCCATTTAAACAACTTAAGCGCTGTTTAAACCAGCAAATAAAAATAAAAAATAAAAAAATAATTCGTCATTCTACCTTATAAATATGTCTGCTTGACTTGTTATTATTTCATATTAAAACTACTGAACGATGAACATTTTTATCCACGTAAATAGTTATAAGATCAAACTAAAATTTCATTTATATCAAGGAACTCCCACGGGATTAAAGTTATGAGCAAAAACGCGATCAATAATTAGTACATTATCATTTCAGGGTCACAAGACGTTCAGTGCAATTGTGAGTGCTCTGGAAGGAAAGGCGATCGTTCGCGGCAGTAACAATTCCCTGAACAGCGGTAACAGCGAGAACTGCTTCGACCAGCACGAGAAATACCCGCTGTCAGTGCTGCGTGGACCCAAGGAACACATGCCGCCCGACGTCAACCCACTCACGAAGGAAGTAAGTTATGACATAAGCATCGTTAAAGTTTTTATACTGCATTTATGTGGGTCCGTACCCGTACCGAGGGTGATAATAAGACTCTACCGGCAATTCGACTGTCTGTTTGGTACTGGCTAAGTACTAAGCAAGTACTAGAAAGTAAAACTTTAAAGTTAATCGTAATCGATTATTGTTTTCTGGTTGAAAATTAAGCAAACAATACAAAAACTAAACTGAAAAAAAAAACATCTACTACCAATGGCTACTCTATTACCAATGGCAGTAACTAGTGTAAGCATTAGCCGTTAATTTGTGCCAGCGAGCTGTGACCAGCTCCATTCATTGCAGAGATGTTTGTGACGATAGTTTGACTAAAATGATCTTTCCAGTCATTATATCATATGTGGATGTACCTACATGCTATCAAAAAAGTTTAAAAACTTTAGTCCGATGTATATGTTATCTAAGATCTGCATGTATTGTTTAAGTTTTGTTTTTATTGCCAGTACGACAACAATTTTGATTTTAATTTCTGATAATTACCATACCATAATAGTTTTATTTAAAGTAGGTATAAACTAAACAATGTGTTTTTTTCCAGCTATATCTAACACACGACGATTTTGTGTCAACATTCAACGTGGCTTACAATGAGTTTCGGTCATTGCCTTCGTGGAAACAAAAAGAATTAAAAAAAGCCGTGGGACTATTTTGAAACAATATATAGCATTACATTGTGCGGCTATACACTTATTTAATTGGACACCTGTTTGTAACTGTTATTTTATAGTTAATAATTTTATTGTCTCGTTTCTAACTTTAATTCTATATGATGAGCCTTATGAGCAAGCTTAATAAAAGCTAAGCTATTGCTTAATATTTCGAATGTATGCTTGAATGAACTTGGAAATTAAATGACATTTGATATTGTTATTTATCATTTAAGATCTATTTTGTTTTTAATGTTGCTGTTGTGTTATCGTAGTATTTATAATAATCATTAGGAGCATAAGTTGTTTTTATATAAATTAAATAAAACAATGAATTTTTAAAATGTTATTTATTTTTTCACAAATGTAGCACTTATTAGCTAGGCATTAATTTTATGATAAAATTAATAATTTTCTTTACAATATACAAATTCCTTAAAAAAATCCATAAAATATTGGTTTGTTTGAAAACATATGTACATTATCATAACTATCAATACATATAACATAGTATGTCTATATGATATGGGAGTGGGCCGTGTAGCTAAGGCACGTGGTATATGTATTGCAACGTGTAATATGTCGGGCGCGCCGACAGCGAACCGACAGCGCGACGACAGCGCGACGACAACGCGACATCGGCGCGTCAACACTGTGCCGACACCGCGCCGACACCGCGCCGACATGGTACCGACATCGTAACGGCAACACGCCGACAATACGCCAACGGAGCGCCCGCGACGTATTATAAGCGCACTTCCTTACTAAACGATCAAATTCTAAAGCATGTTTTACGAAAGATTCTCCGAATTTTAATAAGCATTATAAAAATATACCTACTATACGACAAACGGTAAATGTTCAATGTATCATCGGCATTAGTGATCTCAGAAGCTAGCTAGTTAGGAACTTACAATTTTAAAATGATAAATAAAAACGTTATGATGTAACACAATAAATAATTTATCATAATGACGACAGCACACTGCTCGCGATTGAGATGACGCTACGGATAACATTTCGAGAGTATTTCTGTACCACCACCGAAACCGTTTCCACTAAAGAAAAATACTCCCGAATATGCTATACGAAAATAGAAACTAACGCGATAATTATGCATTATAAACATATTATTAATTTAGGTACTGAATTAATATTAATGACAAGCATAATTTATCTGTTAACGGTCTAAGTTTAAAAAATAATAATTTGCAATTACTTGTAATAATTAAAATTTCCAAAATTTCTTTGGTAATAGACAGAAATAACCGAACGTGTGTAACAAATTACTATTTTGTGGAAAATCATGGAATTACGTCACACGAATGCAATAGCTGCCTAACAAAATATAATTTAAAAATGCATCTCAAAATATAAGCGTAAAACTACGATTAATTGCAATTTATAAAAAATTTAAGTACGTAAATTTAAAATTCGTATGTCAGTATGCATCGAGTAGAGATTTTCTTCAAACTTAAAAACTAGAATATATAAAAGCGATAACGGGTCAAGCGAAATGGTTCAACTCGAGTCGACGTAAAACTAAGATTAACAAAAATCAACATAGCTTTGTTGCAGGAATGTTAACAGTTCGTAGAGCAATAATAAACAGCGCATAATGTTTAACAAGAACCATTAGTAACAACAATGCGTCGGAGGCCTGTTTCGCTTTAGCACCAAGGTGTTTCCTACACACGACTATTATCACAGCTGACCGAGTTTGAGCCGGCGTCCTTCTCGATTAGGCCAAATTTTATACAAGAATCGAAACCACCGATACTCGCGTTTTAACATTATAACGAATAAAATGTGAAAATCTTGTCATCACGTCGCTTACTCCCTTAAGATACGGACAAGTATTCTGTGGGTGCGAGACGAAATGAAGCAGTGTTTCGTATAACGAAATGTACTTGCACATCTAATTTTGTACTTTAACGATCACTTCATCGACTGCGTTACATAACAATCTAACTGTTTTAATTTACTTTACTTTAAATTCATTACGTAGTTTCTACACATTATAAGCTCACATTGGTGTCATTTTACACAACCGTTTCAGGTGACGCTATTTATATTACATTGAAAGTATACTCAGCTATCATTTGTACATGTTTATTGAGTAAAGAACGAAATTTGGCACCAAGGAAATAATTTTTTTGTGTAGTTGTGATATCAGCTGACTAAGTCATTTATGTGCAAACTGAACACAATCTTCTTAGAATAGTTATTGAAATATTAATTCTTAATAGTTGGAATATTAAACGTTTACATTAATAAGGCAGCTTAATTTCATTATTTGCTTTCTACTTAAGACTTAGTGTATTCATATAATTTGCGTGTACAATGACTACAGTAAACCAGGTTTGTAAAAGGAAGCCCATCTGATTACTACGTTGTGTTAGATCACTTGCAAAGTTAATAGATGAATTAGTGAGGTTGAGCAAATACCAACAACTATAAAACATTATGGCACTATATCTCGTTATAAAGATTGCCAGTGCAAACTTACTAAATTCGGTCCCTAATTTGTATATTTTCTTGTAAAAATGGACTAAGGTAGGTACTGTCACGTTTTCGTAATGAGCCAATTATTTCTATTCTAATCAATTCCGTTTCTTTATTATTTTGTTGCGTAATATTTCTAAAAAAAGAGATTACTTTAATGTTAGAAATTGTATATGGAGTTAATAGAACGTTCATACAATTATATCAATGTGATTTCTTCACGTTCAAAGAGGTAAGTATTACTAATTATTTTTATATTATTAAAATACAAAAATGTCTACAAAACGATCTTACTTTGCAAATGGACTATTTTGATGGTTACTAACGATTGCATTGTTAAAATGTTTAAAAATCTCATCTAAACTCTAACCCCTTATAAAACGTGGTAAAAGCTCCAAGGTGCAATTTTGTAATTGACTGCAAATTGAACGTCTTTTTTTCGAACATTACGTTTGTATCCGAGGTAGTCACAATAAAAAAAAATCCAAGTACTTTTCAAATATTGTCCAGTACTACTTAACATGATTTTCATTTTAATAATGTATTTAAGTAAATGTTTTGATTAGTCAAACAATATTAAAGAGCGCGGCTAAAAGCGTCAAACGGATCGTTAGATTTCGCGATCTACAAAAGCAGTTTTATCGCACCAATTAACGACAAAACTCCGTCGCTCATAACGCGTACTTACATTACAAATTAAAATATAATATCAACACAATGTAACTAATATATACACGATAAAACAGAAACGAACCGTTTATAATACCGTTTTTTTTTTTTTTTTTTTTTGTACAGAGAAATACAAGAAAACGTGTACAAGTTTCTTTGTTCAAAATCTTTTTAAACGGACTATAAAGCATTTTTTTCATTTGACTTACGAATAAGCAAAACGCTTTTTTTATAATTACATGTCTTATGACGCTTTTCTTAAGAAAAAATGTGACAGTATAGTAACAATTTAACTTTTGCAGTTTCTAACTCAGGGTCTGTACCTTTGCAATAATAAAAAATTACTCATGTATCATAAGTCGAATAATACAAAAAAACATCAAACTTCTGGTACTAAAAAAAAATCAGACTTTTTCAAACATATTTTTATATAATAACAATTTTTTAAATTAGTACGCTTTTTAAAGAACGAAACGTCATTTCAACAATGTTAATCGATTATTTAAATTTTGGCCATAATTTAAATGAGACTAGCTAATATACAAGTAAGTAATTTAAATTCTATATTCGAGGTAAAAAAATTATGTTCATTGTTTGAAAAATATATAAAATTTCAATAAAAATATATATTACAGATTCGCATAGGCGTATGGGGATAATTACGTGGTATGTCGTTTTGATTACAAAAAAATTTGGCAAAACGTTTATTAAATACATGCTCTTTAGAAAGTCATATAAACGAAACAAAACGGGGCGTCAACGAGACTATTCAGTACTATTCTGTACTAAAAATTTAAGCTTTAACCCTTATATGCGTTGTGTAATATGTAGAGCACGATAGAAGTTTGGTATTAAGGACTTTTGTACAAATGACTGTGTATAAAATACGTTGTTATTACGTCAGCTTGCAAGACTTTTAGCTCTTTATTACTTTTGTAAATTTCTGTTGCTTTTTAAACCATGAAACTCTTTTGCGAGTCCGAAGTTGGTCTTTTACATGTTAATACTTTACTTTTTTCCTTTTTTATCGAGCATGTAAGGGTTACATCCTTCGTCAGAATACCGAGAACGTGTCCGCGAGTGGCGGCCGCGGCGCGTCACTGGCGCGTCACTGGCGCGTCACTGGCGCATCACTGGCGCGTCACTGGCGCGTCACTGGCGCGTCACTGGCGCGGCAGCGACGCGTTGGCGGGCAGCGTGGAGCTGCGCTGCGACGCGTTCATGTACGCCGCCTTGAGGTTCGACCGCATCGAGTCCCTGCAAGTCGCTCTTATTACAACAACTCTATAGCACAACAATATTTTTTTCGTATATTTTGTGATATTTCGCTTAAAACCTTGCCAGGTTTAGATAAATTAAATTTTTACTGTTTGAGTGGATGACTGGACACATTCATCCCGATTGGACTCAACAAATAGGGACAATGTAGGAAAAGATAATTCCCGTGCGCTGCGGGCGCCAGTGTGCCGGAGGTACCTGGGCGAGAGCTTGGTGTGGTCGTGGTTGGTGTGCGCGGCGCGGTAGCCGTAGCGCTGCACGCGGCGCGCCAGGCGCGCCACCCAGCGGCGCTGCTCGGGCGCGCCGGGCGCCAGCAGCAGCAGCTCGCGCGCGCGGTCCGCGTGCAGCTTGCAGGCCGCCACGCCCTCGCCCTCCGCCACGTGCTCCGCGTGGATCTTCATGCGGCACCCTGCGCACGCGCACGCGCACGTCGTTACACGAGCTTTTTGTCGATTTACTTTTATTTTTATCGGGAATTGTTCATACATTTCAAAATATATTTTTAAGGTTTAGTTAAAAAGACAAAGAAGCGTTTAAATAACAAATTAATAACTGTTAATATAAATAAAATAACGGTTACAAGCAAAAGTAAATAAGTCATTGTAAGCCTAAAAAAATAGTCAATTCGAGACCTTTATTTATAGAATGGCGGGGAAAAAGTCTTTTGATACTTTCTTGTAAAAAGTTGCAGTAAAATCTTTTTGGTTATACTGTTTATAACTGGCTAGTTTTCACCAAGGAAAGGTGACATTTAAAAAATAAAATTACGAAATAAAAAAACAGTTTCCCGCTACTGTTCATTTTTTTTTTCTGTCGGCCAAAATGGGTGAATTCAATGAATCTGAATTTCTATATGATATACAAAGAAACTTTTTCTTAACCTAACATGTTATATAATATAGATTCTTAGGGACTCACGTCGGCACTCGTAGGCCTGCGGCGGGCGGAACATGTGCCACAGCGGGCGCGTGCACACCTCGCACGCCGTGGGGATGTGGTACGTGATGCTGACCAGGTCGTGGCCCTTGTGCTGCACCGTGTTGCCTGCGACACCATCGAGGGGATATTGTGTGTTACGTTAAAACTTATGTTAGAACAATAGAATATCATTTGAACTATGTATCAGTTAAACGTTTAAGAGTAACTCATCAATCCAAACTGGGCAAATTTAAACCTATTTTTGTCTCGACAAACAGTCCCCTGTTTAGTTTTTTTCGTAAGTTATTAAGGTTTTTTTTTTATTATATCATTGGACAAAATAAAAAAAAAACATGAAGCATTACGTAGAAATAAAGATTAATTGATAATTAAACGAACTCACCTTAAATCATCAACAATATAAATCAAACAGTATAAATCAGTTTCCCTGTAGTCGCGAGACAGTAAATTCAGATACTATTACATGCATTCATTTATTCCCACATGTGTTTCATTGATATTGACGTCTAATTATCTTCGTAATTAAATAAGAACATATTGCAGCTATTTAATATAATTCATAATGTGTAGACACTTAATATCGATATTTTGTCAGCTTACTCTCAACATACACATGTGGTCTACATTAGGTTTTAAGCCTTTTTCACCAAAGGACTGTTTTGTGACATGCAGGGGATTTGTGTTATAACCATTGTAAAATCGATTTTAATATGAATGCATGCATGCATTTAGCCTGTATCATCCCACTGCTGGGCATAGGCCTCTTACTCCACGTAGAAGGATTGGAGCATTAAGCTCGCGCACCGCGTTGCTCCACTGCGAATTGGCGGATATGTTTCATACTACGAGTAACAATCGCTATCAGGTATTTATGATAACCAATACCGACGGTTTAACGTGCTCTCCGAGGCACGATGGGGGTGACCCACAAGGGTAGACATCAAAACTGGAGAGGAATATTTAAACAAATATCCATCCCTAGCACTATACTCACACCACTATACCAGAGCGGTTGTTTTTGATGTAATAAAATTCATTTTAATAGACATTGTACAATAGAGAGTGGTAAATAATATGATGATCTTTTCAAGTTGAGTACAAATTATAACACGAACTATGTATATCATACTAGACTGAGACGGCGATTTGCCTAACTTACAGAGAAAGTAACTAAATATTATCCATAATATATATATTTTTCTATTCACATAAATAATAAATAAATAAATAAATATTTACACAATACACACACGGCCGTCTGTTCCTAAAGTAAGCAACTTAATGCTTGTGTTATAGGTAACAGCCGACTGGTATATAGCTACACATAAAATAGTAGTTGTGAGCTGAAATGAAAAGACTAGTGTGCGTGGCCTCACCGGCGTGGTCCGCCGCGTCGGGCGGCTGGTCCTGCGCGTCGCCGGGCCGGCGCGCCTCGCCCTCGCCCGCGTACAGCAGCTGGAAGATGCGCGGGATGTCCTTCGCGTCCGCGCGGATCACGTCGCCCTGCGTCACCGACCGCACGTGGAACACCTTGCTGCGGACCGCGGACATCTCTTGTTGGGTATACCCGTTTCATAAAGGTGAAATTTAAAAATACGCTAAACCGCGCATTTTTTCATTTCTAATAAATTATTCTTTTTATTGAAATAAAGATTTTTACGCATGCTCGACTTGAGGAGTAATCTGGTGAATACGTGTTGCAAAAAGTGTGATCGGGCGAAGCAAACGGAAGTTGAGAGGGAGATATCAGTTAGATGGAGCTAAAATTTTACTTCAGTCATGTGGTCACACAAGCGTTTAAATAACATTCAAACAGAGTGAATATGAGTTTCCAAATTCTTTTTTCAACTCCCTTAAGTTAAGTTTCGAAAAATGGTTTAACATTCATTCATTAATTACATAAGGCCACAAACATGGTTAGGTATTTCGATGTACTGAATACAAATTTGAGATCCATTTTGTCCCAACGACTCTAATTATGAGAAAATTCCGTAAAAAGGTTTTTTAGAGGCTTTTTTTTTTGTAATTTACTCTAAATTTATAGGGTTGATGAGCCAAACCAACTTCGGATTTGAGTTCAGCGAAACGAAATACATAGGAAACATACTTAGGAAAGTTCAAAAAATAATAATTTGCATAAATGCATTTTTTTGCGATTTTTATCCATACCTAGGAATCGAAATTGGAAGGTGAGACCAAACAGACCTCAAATTCGGATTCAGCGCATTAAAAACTTGACCATAAGTGGGTCTGGTCAAAGGTACAGAGCACTTTTTTGTTATCACTTTGGGGTAATTAAATCCCTCAATACATTTTATAAATCCAATTTAAAAATATATATTCTAACATAATCCTTTATCTCCTTCTCCCATCTTATGAGAAGAATTTTTAAAAAACTTTCGTTATCTATAATAACTCTTCATGTGTCTGGCTTCAATAGGTCATCATCATCATCATTTCAGCCTTTCGCAGTCCACTGCTTGACATTGGCCTCCACCAGTTTCGAGCCAAAAATGGCGTGAACTCATTTGTTTTGCCCAGTCACCACACTGGGCAGGCGGGTTGGTGACCGCAGGGCTGGCTTTGTCGCACCGAAGACGCTGCTGCCCGTCTTCGGCCTGAGTATTTCAAAGCCAGCTGTTGAATGGTTATCTTTTGGTCGGCTTTTTAAGTTCCAAGGTGGTAGTGGAACTGTGCTATCCCTCAGTCGCCTCTTACGACACCCACAGGAAGAGAGGGGGATGGCTATATTCTTTAATGCCGTAACCACACAAAAATAGTTCAAGTTTGGCCAATCCTATCATAAGTCACATTACAATACACAGCTTTCTAGCTCGTGTTTAAATAAAAATACCTAGTTTTGTATTGTTTTAGTTAGTATTTTAGCAACAGCTATTATATTGTGCTTATACTATAGCATAGTAGTATAGATTATTTACACAGAAGATAGTATGTACTATTTTATTACCTCAAATCCAGTATCATGACCGGATCAGTGGTGTTCTGCTTATCATTCTCCGAGTTGTAAAATATGATCTTCTTCGAGGATACGACAACGTATTGTTTCTTCCAGCCGTGTCTGCGTATATTCTGCTTGAAGGGCACGGATAGCCAGCCCTCGAGGGTCTGTTCCGTCTCGCCGTCTTCGGCGTCGGCGGACGACTGAGACGCGGTCTCGCTTGTTAGCGCCGCGAGTTTCTCTTTCAGCTGTTCGATTTCTGCGTCTTTGCTATCCACCTGAAAAATACAATGTAAACTAAATGTTCATTAAATTAACATAATAATATCACTTCGTTTATCATTTTCCTCTTTTTATATTTATGATAACTGATGCTATTGAAAATACAATGATACATGCACAAGCAATACAATACTGGTTGGCGCCTATTTCCGATTATTTTTCCTGCCCATATAGACAGCGCATAATAAATAAATAATAACCTAACGCCTCAAACTCAACGGCCAGAACTAGCATTTACTCCTGTGTTAGCGGTCTGGAAACACACAATATACAAGGACAAACGCCCACACTATGGCCAATATTAAATGAATGCCACGTGCAGAGTTCGAACCCACAACAGCCATAAGCCAGTGCTATGACCGTTGCACTAACGCGTCGTCATATAGAATGATGAACCATACCTCCATAGCGAACCGCAGCCTCGTCTGCTGTTCCTCCAGCAGTTGCTGCTGCGCGTCTTGCAAGTCTCGCTGCAACTTGGCGATATGTTGGTCTGATTTCTCTTTCTCGCGCGTCAGCTCCTGCTGCAGCTTGCGGTAGTCCTTGTCCTTCCGAACCGACATCTTGCTCTTGTTCTTTGTGGACGCTGGGTTCATGTCTTTCCTGTAGGTATTAATAATATACTGTATAATAATGGGCGGAAAAAGTAGATGTATCGTCACTATTATTAGTTATAGTATTAGTTATAGCATTTTTAGACGTTGTCTAAATATTGAAAGATTTCTAGATAAAGCTGCAACAAATTATGGATCAATTTTAATTAAATTAAATTAGAAAGTATAATTGCAAACTAATTTTATTATAGAGAGCATTATAAATTTTAACACAAAAAAAAAAAAATAGGAAGTAGGACCATGGCTGTAGATTTTTGCATCTGTGTTGGGTCTGTCATTCAATATTGATTTTTGTAAATAAGGAATTTTATAAAATAAACCACATATTAATTTTGTACTTCACAAGACACTTTTCAATATAGAAAAAGAAATTTGAAAACAAGAAATTATTCAAAAAACCATTTTAGGTACTCAACGTTCTTATATTAATAACGTACAGTTCATAACATAAATACATTTTAAATTGTGATGAGTCAGCATCTTCAGTAAGCTTAAGTAGATATGTAGTAAATACCTGTTCATGATCTCGGCCAGCTTATTGACGGCCTGCTGCTTGAGCATGATCTCGGAGTTGAGCTTCTTGGTGAGGCGGTCCACATCCTCTTGTAAGCGTTGCATGCTTGCGACTCGTTCTGCAAGTGATGTGCCACTACGACGTAACTCATCGACCTCCTGAAGCATTATATCAAATAAAGATGAATTTATTATTACCATCTGTCTTTAACCATTGTAGAATACAAACGAATTTTTATACAGTTTCAATTAGCTTATAGAATTTTATAAAAATACTGAAACACTAACAGTATCGAAGAAAACTAGGAAATTCCTTTATAATATCTCATCAATCATCACGAGTCTCATGTCTTTGACCTTGAATGTCGTCTACCTGATAGCGATTGATCGGTACATAAGATTTTGTATTTCATTGAATGACAGTGCCTGTGAGGCACGGTCTCAGCCACGAATGACCGTTTGTTCATGTGCGGGCGCGTCACCTTCCGCTGCAGGTCGATGGTGGCGCGGCTCTCGTGGTCGCGGTCGCGCAGGCCCTGCAGCAGCGCGTCGCGCGCCGCCAGCTCGTTGCGATGCTGCGCCAGCGCGTCGCGCATCTCCAGCTCCTTCATCGTCTTCTCCTTCTCCAGCTCGCCCACCGTCTCCTCCGCTATCGACCTGCAGAGACGTGTGTGGCGTCATTTACTGATCGTTTGTATTATTGTTACCTTCAAAAATAATGCGACGATGCGACGACTAATTGAAAATGATTTAACTTTGTAAGTGTTGCTTAAATCGAAATACATTTTTCTGTGCCTGACTCAGTCGAATTTAAATACGATAACAGGATACTTATTATTGCAAATTAATTGGTTATAAATAATAAACCAAACCAAATCAAAATGTTGATTATATTGTAGAGTTCAAGATACGTTTTCTACAATTTAATCTAATTTATTTATCAACTCTATTTTGTCATTTAAGATATCCGGTTTTCAGAATAAAAAGTAGTAAATGTGCTAATAGTTTTCTACTATTTACACATAGTCAAGTCACAATATATATGATAAATGACTTCCATTAAGATAATGACTTTCTATAAACATATAATCATGTAATATCTTACAACCGAGTGTACCAACAAATTGCAAGGCAGACACGGCTCGGTGTGGACGGCACTCACCGGGCGATGGCCTCCGAGTCAGCGCGCGCGATGGCCAGCTGCAGCTGGTGCATGAGGCCGGCGCGCTCCTGCTCCAGGTCGCGCGCGGCCCGCGTGCTCTCCTCCAGCTGCGCGCGCAGCTCGCTCGCCTGCGTGCGGTACGCCACGCAGTAGTGCTGCTCGTTCTCCAGCTGCGTACGCAACTCCTCGCTCTACAATTTACATTATTATTAATAATATTTACATACTAACTGACACATTGAGGTGGGCCACAACAGGATATATTCTAATACAAATTTAGAGCAGTCCATTCGGGAAGTACCTCGAGCTTACAAAAGATCACAGTTAGATAATAGTGCACTCAAATAGTGGTGTGTTCCTGTGGTGAGCAGGCTGGTCAGAGCTCTTTGGAGGAACGGGGATAGGATCGGCAACACGCTTGCGATACTTCTGGTGTTGCAGGCGTCTACTGTCTCTTATAAGCTAAGTTAACCGCGTACTGGGCTGGAAGCTTATTTGCTGACTTAATCGTATATAATAAAGATACTATAACGATCACGCTAACGCTTAGGGTTGATTCCTCCCCCTATCAGTGTCGTAGTGCGATATTTCACAGCCCACAAAAAGAATTTTCAAATCGATTCAACGAAAGCTACTTTTACTGTTCTAGTAAATAGTTCCAATATTCGTCATATATACAGTGACGTGCAAAAGTTTCGGGCCACCTTGTTTTTGTAACATATTATTTTATTCGCTGATTAATTACTTCTTTTCACTAATGCGTCCAACCTGTCCCTTTAGAAGTTACGGCACAGTGCTTTGATTATATTCGACTATTATATTTAAAAAAAAACAGCTGCTTTTTTTCAATACATTTCACACACTCTGGGGTGGCCCAAAACTTTTGCACGCCTCTGTATCTCCTTTGATTGATTCTGCCTGTAACATTCTACTTCTTCGCATAAATCTCTTTCTTAATAGAAGAGTTTGAGCTTAGCCCGTGAAGTATCGCTAGTAAACTGGCTACACAAACGGAAGAGACTACTTCATGTGGTGAAAATTTCGGGTAATTTGGAAAGTGTTTGAAATGAATGCTTTTTGGAAATTAAGCAGTGTGTTTAAGAATCTACAAGAATTCTATCCGTTGATAATACAGTTATGTAATCTGTTGATACTATTATAATTAATATTTGGACTCTTTTTTTTCTGACTTTGACATGCGTAGCATACTTTTTAGATCTATGTAATCATAAAAATTAAAGAGTTCGTGCCGTATAAAACATCTCTCTAAGGCTCTTGAAACTCAAGTGAAACCATGCACATACATGGTCTACTTTATAACAACAGTACTTAATAATGACGTTTGTTTTCATAATAAATTAACTATAATGTACAAATCTGGTTTTAAATTACCGTATGACATAAAACTAGAACCGAACATTACATGTATCATTTTACCTTAACACAGTTGCAAAGTATGTTTGTTTGAAACTGTGAGAATGTGAGAGTTTACGAATTATATCTAGTCAAAAAAAAATTCTAAACTTTTTACCGCAATAGACCTGCAAATATACTAATAAAAAATCACCGTGAGAAAATCTCACTTAAATTGAATATAAAAATTAAAATATTTTAACAATTCAAGATTTTGTTTAAAAAGATAGTACTCATAAAAGCAGAACATCGTCATCATTTTAAAGTTACGAATTTTGAAGTAAATTATGTTATGAATCTATTCATTACATTAAGCCTATATTAAAAGAAAAAAGAATACTTATTACAACCGACTTTCCATTTATAATGTTAATATTAATTTGGGAAAAATCTTTAAACATGAAGCTAAAAATCGTTACCGTTACTTTAGGAGCGCTCGACGGCAAGCGGCGTATTTATCGAAGCGTGACCATCTTGAGTAAAATAAAGCATCAAAAATGTATTTCTTATTTTTTTAGATTAGTCTTTATTAGTTCTCGGCAATAGCGTATATGAGTCATTCGCATTTCAATTTCAGTAACTAGTATTTAACGATAAAACTACTGGAAGAAATAAGCCTCCGGATATATTTCGTCAGGATAATCGCGTAATGCAAATTAAGTGACGCGTATAATCTAAACACCTTGTTTTAACAATTTATGCTTAATTTGTATGATTATTATTTTATAAATTTTGATTCAACAGTAATTGAAGACGATATAATAAAGTTCGCATATAAACTTGATTCAATAAAATCACAACTGGTCGAAGAAGAGCTGGAAATAAAACATCGTAAAATATTCCGTAAATGAATCTATGCAATAATGCTAGCGTTTTATGGAGTTGTCGACTCGCCTAGTATTTGCTTTAATAACATTAATAAAATCTAATATAAATAGCATTCGTGATATTTCTTAATAAAGAGACGGTTTTATTAAAATAAAAGTTTATATCATAAAAATCGTGGGTATATAAGAAACTAAAAACATTCAAAAGTGTGAGCATTTGTTGTAAATTTACATTTCGATATGGAGATTACCGAACCTGACTACTATTATTTTTTATATTAAATAACATGAATTAAATATATAAGTATTCGAACGATAATTGTAAAAAAATATTAGGTATAGTAATATATCAATAAATAAATATATATTTGTTTTTGTTCTGTCCATATAATGCAAGTGATTATCAAAAAGTGTAAAATACCATCCATATATATCTATATAGAATAATTTTTTATTAAAATTAAAATAAATTAATATAAAAATTCGTTACTATGATACATTAAATAATCTACTAGATAACCTTATATAATAAACTACCAAAATTAACATTCTTAAGCTCCGATATAACGCTTAACTGGCTGTTTTATGATTTTATATGATTTGACTGAGTCATTTACATATATCTGGACTTGTTAGTAGGTTGCTAAGAACACGTTCATATCGGTTCTACGAATGTTTATCTTTACTTTCTGCGACCATCAATCGAGCTACTGTTTGCGAATGGTCTTTATGATAAATGTTTTAAGCTGAACTCAACCTAACTCCTAAACATGAATATCTATACTAACATAAAGAAGAAAGATTTGTATTTTTAAATGTTTGTAATGGATAAACTCAAAAACTTCTGGACCAATTTTACAAATTCTTTCGCTAGGAGATTGTTACGTTATCACTGAAAATTAGTGATATCTACTATATTTTAAAAACACAATAAGGAACAGCCAAAATCTAGTCATCCACTTGGGCAAAGCCGCGAGCGGAAGGCTTAAGTCAGTGTTAAATAAAAATAAAAATTCGAAATATGTCACAATCGAGACACATGAATTACATAACAATGTTGTCATAACAGATCAGCTCTTAAAATTCAGCGATCCTAACCCAGATTTGGAATCGTGACCTTTCGGCTCTAAGATCACGTGTTCTTTCCAATATACTGCCTTAGCTCGTGACATAGAATAGTGAATTTTGGAAAACAACATATGATTACGAAAAGTATTATATAATACGCATTAGTATTGATTTAATTGGATGTATGTGTATTAGAAATTGTGTCTAGTAGCGAAAAAACTACGAGATATGATACTGCAGTATCTAATTGAATAGTATTTAGGTTAAATTACAAAGGTTACAGAGGACTATCGTATCATGTGACCTCTATGCGTTGTTTTCGTCGCAGGAACGTAATATGGGTGCCCGTTTCAATTAGCGCGTCGTCTTAATAGACAATGTTGATAAATTGCACCCGAGTAAATTAATTAATATATAAATAAGCTGTTGCCATTTATATCACTATATTAATATGCACAGAAAACGATAATTATTATACGCAAATTACGTTGATATCTATCTAAAACGTAGCAACATCAATTATAATTAGGTATTACGAGATAAATATAATTGTAATTATACTATCATATATGAAAGTCCAATATTAGTTTTAAAAATGCAATATATAAAAATCTGCCTCTGTTTGTGTCGTCGCGTACCACCGGCACCGAAACGATTAGAATATTATTAGATCGATGCTATGAATGTTTTGTTGTAAATTTGGTAAGTAATGAGAATATGTCGTAAGTATATTTCATACCGCTAGGAGATTAAGGTTACTATGTCGGGTCAACTAGTTAGGGTTTTGGGAATTTATTAAATTTTTGAAATAAATTTACAATACTAAGTAAGAAAAACCACGAAATACGTAAGAATCTGTTTATTTATTTAGAGTAGCAAGCGCAGGTGTATCACATAAGGCAAAAGTTATCTTGTGTGTGTATATTTTCTGTCGACTTCTCACTATGAGTCATAGTGTCGTAATGTCGAAGGACATTATTTCGGCGTGATGAGACTATGATTAATTCAGAGAATAGTAAATAAAAGCAATGTTGATAATAAAATGCATTGTTAAATTACATGTAAGCGCTTAGTAAAAAATAACTTGGATATCTAGATCTATATGTTCAGTAGCTTTGTTGTAAGTATTTATTGTTTTAGTTCTCGTAACACATTTGTTTATTTATTTATATTCATACCGTCATTATCACGTCATAACACTAGGATTGCGTTAGACAGGAGGAATTTCTTAGCCGTTTTATTATTTTATAGATCAGGAAGAGTTGTGCCTTTTTTTCTCTATCATATTTTTTATTATTATTTTTTTACAAATGTAATTGTACTGTTGTAGACAAGTATTTTGTGTCTCCGAAAATAATAGAAGAAAAAATTTAATATATAAAAAAATAAGTTATATGAAAATATTAGAATATTCACGATGTTTATCTAAAGATACTTAACAACGATGAACTTTTTACAATGTTCACATTGTTATTATTAGCGTAAACTATATATAACAAGTTCAAATTAGAAGTAGTAAAGATGCAGTCATTTTAACCGTAATTAGCTCATACACGGGAGTATTCATTAATAAAAATCGTCATAACTTCTCATACGTTTCTTAGGAAATATTTGAAGCATTGTTTTAAATGCGAGTATTATATTGAGATGTTTTCCTTATTACAAGGTTTTACAAATCATTATTAATTATGTACTTCAATAATATTTTTAAGACAGTATTTTATATTTTAGAATAAATATTTAATGTATCGAAAATATATTAAGCAATTTTATATTGAAGTGCTCCCATTTTTCTCCTTCATGGAGATAGGGGCTCAGCAGATAGATGTTACAGGCTGAATCATTATGAAGATAATTGTTCAATGTGTCAATATCGGTACCATTATCGGTGTCGGTTTCATTGTCATTGTCGTTATCGTTGTCGGTGTGGCTCAGAGAACAGTGCATAGCCACATTAGAAAAATCATTTAATAAGTCCTTTTTAACGTTTCTCTTATTTAGAAAAATAACAGCACAACGTGCCGATATCGGTATCGATATCGGTGTCGGTGTGATGTAGTGTCATCACAAATTAGAAAAATATTTTTTAATGATTCTACAGTCATTTAAAAGGTAAGTGTAATGCGCCGATATCGTTATCGTTGTCTTTGCCGATACCGATACCGGTTTGGATCGGAGTAGGTGTGTGTGTGTGCAGGTGTGGCGGCGTGCCGGCGCACTCACCCGCACGTAGTGCATGTCGCGCTCGGCGGCGGCGGCGGCCAGCTTCTCGGAGGTGTCGTGCAGCGCGGCGCGCGCGGCGTGCAGGTCGCGCGCGCGCGCCTCGCGCTCCGCCTGCGCGGCGCGGCTGGCCGCCTCCGCGGCCGCCGTCTCCGCGCTGGCCGCCAGCCGCGCCGCGCGCTCCTGCTCCAGCGCCGCCTGCAGGCCCACCACCTGCCCGACAACACATGCCTTTACAGCACACCCCTTTATTATACCCATGTTGATAGAAGATAGATTTGTACTGTGTGGCTACGGTACTAAAGAATATAGCCATCCCCTCTCTTCCCGTGAGTGTCGTAAGAGGCGACTAAGGGATAACACAGTTTCGCTACCACCTTGGGACTTAAAAAGCCGACCGGTGGCGGGATAACCATCTTACTGCTGGCTTTGAAACACACAGGCCGAAGACGGGCAGCAGCGTCTTCGGTGCGACAAAGCCAGCTCTGCGGTCACCAACCCGCCTGCCCAGCGTGGTGACTATGGGCGAAACCCATGAGTTCACGTTATTTTTGGCGTATACTTGTGGAGGCCTATGTCCAGCAGTGGACTGTATAGGCTGTAATGATGATAGAAGATACTACTGCTGTTGCTGGCCTCCGTAAATCCTCGGTTCGTGTCCATTAGGAAAAACATAGAGTTAGATCAATTTAACTGAGATAGAGTAGGGTCTGCAACGCACTTGCGATACTTGTGGTATTGCAGGCGTATATAGACTACGATAATCACTTACCATCAGGTGAGCCGTACGCTTGCTTGCCAACCTAGTCGTATAAAAATATATTTCCAATTTGAATCGTTTTCTTCATAATTATTTAAGACCCGAATTTTAGGAGACCCATTGGCATAAGATTGCTTTTTAGCCGTTTATGTCCATTAACGAAAAACACAATACTGCTTAGTTTTATTACAGTAGGTAAAAACGGTCCTCGCAAATTTTTCAATACGTAAACCATTGAGTCTTAGCTACGCTTAAAGCCTATAAATTGTCTCACATCCATACATCCACTCTGACGTTTCTGTACTATCTAGTCTCAGATGATTTGACTTTTCTTGTTGTTTCTTCTTTCACGTGTTTGTTTCCATTAACTTTAAGACTTATGAAGTGTACAAGGATTTTAATTTACGTACTATACTGCATATTTGAATGATGTTAAATATAAAAGTTGTAAAGTTCTCAAGTCTATACTAAGTCATTGTAATAAATAAGCGACAGAACATCTTTTTAACTGTTATTAAGATAAAGACCGAATAATTGTACATTATCACCTTTTCGCTCTCCTGTCGATGTTCACCCTCCAATTTTTGTAACCGCTGTTGCATTTGTCGATAGTCGACACTGAGCATTGACATTTGACGATCTTTTTCTTGAGAAACTGACTCAGCTCGTTGTCGTGCAGTTTTCTCTTCATTTAGTTTGCCTTGCAATGCTATTAAGGGTGATAAAAATAACTTTAATGTAAAAACAAATATTTTATAACTTTAATGTCTAGTTACTGTCTAGTGTATAAACGTGATGCATATTTGTATATATTATCTATTCTATCAGAGTTCACTACAGCTATCTAATTTCTCAAAAGTAAAATATGGCTTCAGGCAAAAATATATACATGAAATATTTAACAAGAAACCAAGTGCATCATAAATTGAAACCTATTGTATGTATTATAACCAAAAATTACGATTTAATAGCTAAATTAACAAACCTGTCAAGATTTTTTCCAATGTTCCTGAGGCATGCAAAAACAATAACATAAAGGTGTTTTAATCTTACTACAAATAGCATACATTTAATAAAAATGGAAAAATAGCCACTTCTAATATTACATATATTAATCGTCACTATATTAGATACACACAAAAATGCTCACCCTTGACCAGCTCTAAGTTGGCTTCCTGCTTAGAAAGCAACTGAGAACGCTGCGTTTCTTGATGCGCCCTTACTTCTTGCTGGTACATGTGTTGAGTGGTTCTCAAGTCGTGAGACATCGATGCACACTCCTTTTCCAAAGACGAAACACGCTCCGAAAGTTGTCGATTGTCAGCTATTATTTGGTTTAATCTTGCCGATGACCGTTCCAGCTCAGCATGTGCAGCGTTCAACCGACTAGTTGCTTCATTTACGGAAGCCTCCGCCCTTTGTTTAGCTGCCTTAACCGTACCGAGCTCTTCTGACAAAGTACTACACTCTCTTTCAAGAGTGTCCCTCTGTGCTCGCAAACTAGCTACAGTGCCATCACTCACAGCAGCAGCAGCAGCTTGTGCTGCACTCAGTTCCGCTGCTTGCTTGCGTGATTTAGCAGCAGCTTCAGACTCCTGTTTTAATTTCTCACGCATTTCTGTTAACTGTTTTTCCAATGCATTAATTTTTTCATTATACATCTGTAAATTACTCATTTCCTTAACTCTCTTACTCTGCTCATCTTCTAAACGACGTTTTACATCACCATAGTTTAATTCCATCTTTCTTCTAGCATCAGCTTCCATTTCAGCTTTACGTTGAATTTCCTTAAGATCATGTTTTAAAAGTGCCAACTCTTTATCAGTATCAGCTATAATTTTTTTACTCCTGGCTTCTCTTTGCGAGAAATCTTCCAACTGAGCGCATAGTATTGCTTGTCTATCTTCAAGTTTACGTTTTCCATCTCTTTCTCTTTCCAATAATTTTTCTAGTTGAAGTATTGCTTCAGATCCAACATTATTAATGTGATTATTAGATATTGTATCTACCACATCAGCAGGTTTAAGTTTACCTCCACAGAGCTGATAATCTCCATTATAAGTAAATCCTACAAATGGTAAATGATTTCCAACAAATGCTTTTGGAACTGGAAATGATTCATCCAAAGCATCAGATTTTTCAATATCATCAAAATTACGTGTATCATCATCACTGGATAGATCTGGCACAACTGGTGGTATAGAGTCTCTTAAATTATCAAAACTCCATTGATCGTTTATAAAAAAGGGATGTTGTTTTATTTCATCTACACTATTCTTACCAAGTCTTTTTACTCTGTCTGTTAAGAGTCCTCTAATAAGTGATTTTGCTTCTTTTGATATTTCTACATCGTCAGGAAATTGTAAAGAATTTCTATGGTCCATAATTTTTCCATACGTACCTACTAAGCTATCAGCATAAAATGGTGGATCTCCTATTAACATTTCGTATAAAAATATTCCCACCGCCCACCAATCACATTCACGCCCATAAACACCTTCCCCATTTTGTGATTGTAACACCTCAGGAGAAATGTAATCTGGAGTACCTACAGCATTACTAGCCCGAACTAGGCCATCGGGCCCCATCCTCATGCATGTACCAAAATCTGCTAACTTCAAATGGCCATACTTATCAATTAGCATATTGTCAGGTTTAACATCTCTATGAACAAACCCCATACCATGAATAACATCTAGCGCTAGTACAATTTCCATTGTATAAAATTTAGCCCACTTTTCAGGTATATCATAATTAGACATAAGACTCACTAGATCGCCACCAGGCATATAATCCATTACCATGTAGAGATATTTATGATCTTGAAAAGCAAAATGAAGTTTCAAAATCCATTCGGAATTTGCATGAGCCATTATATGTCTCTCTTCCCAAAAAAATGTTGAATCTGATCTTTTAATCATTTCAACTTTACTAAGAAGTTTCATGGCATATACCTGACGTGTAGATTTATGTCTGACTAGTTGAACTTCACCAAATGCACCACGACCTATTACTTTAATTAGATCATAATCCGCAGCCTTCATACGCAAGTCAATAATGTCAGATGCAAATTCTTCATCTGTAAAAAAAATATAAATAGACCTCATTAACACACTACTCAGCTACAAAGTAAATTTTATTAAAATTAGCATATTATTGTTACAGTATAATTTTATAATGAACTAGCTGACCCGGCGAACTTCGTATCGCCTAACACAAATTTTATCGTATGGTATTAAAGTTCAAATTGAGTTTTAAGTATTATCACAAATCTTTTGTATGGGAGTATAGAAAAGTGTTGTTTTTAGACTTTTTCAGGAAATTTAAATTTTTTTTTTTTAGAATTTTTCTCTCCGTAAGAACCATCCTCGTACTTCAAGGAATATTTAAAAAAAAGAATTAGCGAAATCGGTCCAACCGTTCTCGAGTTTTGCGCTTAGCAACACATTCAGCGACTCATTTTTATATTATAGATATCTAAAAATAAATATAATAATATTTAATTTTGTCATAGTTATTATTTTCATTCATAAAAAATTAACACTATATTAGTTATACTTTAAAATCAATCTGAACTACAAAGTACAATTAACAAAATTACCATATTACATAAAACTTTAAACAGTTTATCTCATAAGAAGAGTGTACATAACACATAATTGATTAATTTAGTCTTAAGGAGGTTCTCCAGTTATATTAGAAATAAAAAATAGGATAGATTAATAAATTTGTTTTTGTTTTTTTTTTTTGCATAAATTGTTTCCTTATTATGAATTGAATATGGTGGTTAAGCAATTTTTTTATTAATTTGCGGTTATTATAAAGATTCTGCCGCTTTATTAACGTTCCAAAGCTGAGCGCTGAGAGGCTGACCCTAGTGTGATTGATACCTGAAACTCTTTTATATATATATTTATTTATATCTTCTATATATATATTTATGAAACTAGCTGATCTGGTGTACTTTGTACTGCCTAATTATTATTAAAATATAATAATTACATATATCAAAATAGAAAATAATAGATAATATAGGCTATCTTTCAAGTTGGATAAAACTGCACACAGTGTGCTGATTAAAATCGGTTACGTACTTTATTAGTCCATCGCTGTCAAACATGATGTGTAATTTATATATATATTAAGATGAGAAAAACTAAACAATAGAAGCATGGCTAATTAGTTCAGCCTGTTCTTAATAAAATAAAAAATTTAATGGAATCCGCTTCACAATCCAAAAGGATGAAAAATACACATCAGTTTCTGCTAAAAAGTTTGAGACGGTGCGGCATGGACACCGTGGTTCCTATCGCTTAAAGTTTTACTTATTGTATTTTAGAGTTTGCATCGTTAATATTCGCTATATTTAATATTGTAATATGTAGAGTGTAAAGATGTGATGCTCGTCCTCAAAACAGAGTGACAACGCTGATGTCAAAATTGTTAAGTTTCCAATGTTTTTAGAAAATATAATATTCAATTAAGGGTTCCAGGACATCGGTAAAATGGTCTGATGTCATTAAGAATACAGTGGGAGGCAACTTACACCGTGCAACACATGCTGCTTACGATCGCCTTCAATGGAGACATATCATTCGTGGATGCGATCCACGAATGGCATTTAAAAATAACGACAATCATGGGATTTCGCACTGTATGAGCGCATGCTTACATAGACAAATGTGATGAAAAACGAATCTCACAATACGAGCGGCGCACCATTGACATCACCATAAATGTCAAAATTGTAGTAAAAACAGAAATATTTGCTCTGAGACTTTCAAGAGGAAGAAAAAGGTGTGCTCTATGGACCAGCTAGCGTAGATTAAAGGTAAGTGAGGATTTTTGTAATTGAAACTTCAAATGCATTTTCCCCAAAACTATGTTTTCCAACCTTTCCTCTGTAATATCTTAAGAATGCCTTGGCTTAAAATTTTTGTGATTGACTGAGCACATATAAACACACAAAGTGGTCTATTATTATCATATTAAAATTTAAAATATTTCTAATTTTTATATTTGCATTAGCATTAACATCTAACGTTAGAAAACAATATATTTCTATTTTTTTAGGAATTGTAAAAAAGTTCTTGAAATTCAAAATATTTTGTTTCACTGTCATAAATCCAAATTTCTTTTCATAATAGTCCATTCCATGCATTTATGCTTACAGATTAAGGTGACAAATTTTTCTTTACGTTCAGTAAAGTCAATCAAGTTGAGTTCATGAAGGGAGTGACTGCCCATTTTTTTAAAGGCAGGTGTGTCCAGAATGCTATACTTTGGTTCTAATGAATATTTTTAGCTAAAAATACACATATACATTCTTGAAAACCCTATAAATAAAACTAGTGTGGTCCTGATGGTGGTTCTTCACTTTTAAAAATAATTAAAGTTTAATTTGCGAAATTTCTTCTTTTTTATCAAGATATTTTTTATTTTGATTTTTTTTTAGAGAACCCTATAACAACCCCTATAACATATTCAAAATTAGGTGGATTAGAATATGAGTAGACTGCTACTAATATGAGTTACAGTAAATATGAGTAAACAAAATATATGCAAGTATGTTTGTATTGTATATGTTAAATGAGTTTCTTATTATCTTATCTCAGCAATGTCAAGGTTTATTTTGATTATAAAATCGTTTACTAATAGTAATTGTTATGAAAACCTATTACAATTACAACAATTTTCTTTATACCTGAGTGATATCTCATAATAAATGTGCCGTACAAGCATTGTAAACAAAACTGAAAAATATTTTTAACTAACAAATTTTTTTTCTGAAATAGTTTATTGCTTAAACATTGTTTTGTAAATTTGAAATTGGCTATTCTAAACTCTTTTTTAGTTTTCGTTTTGTTTAATATACTCTGATTGATTAAACTTAAATACATGATAGAATTAGCAGTAATTAATTTAAATAGTAATAGAATATAGCTTGGAATTTGAAGAATAACTCTTACATCGACTCGTATAAGCTTCGACATTTTTCATTCGTCGAATAGCCGGGTGATCGCAGTCAGAGACGAGCGCTGTGACAGTGTCGAGCAAGCAGTCCACGTTGCCAGTGGAGCGAGGATCGCATAGTTTCTCTTCCAATAGTCGAAGACGCCGCAAGCGTTCCTCATCCTTCACTGCCTCCATACTGTGCCCTGGATCTGATTCTATTGGATCCTAAATACCACCGTACATTCTCCTGATAAGCAATACTGATTGGAACACTACTCTCATTACGACACACCAGCAAGTTTATTGGCTCATTATTTTCCACTATCCAGCACTCCTTAACATTCTATAAAGTGAGAAACTTATATCTCATTATCAAAAAATTACTTGCTTTAGCTTAAGATGACAGCAGATAAAGGTGGTTCTCACAACAAAGCATATGCACGTTAGCAAACATAACCGATCGATTGAAGTCGTTTAGCGCATTCAATTTACTTCTAATAATTTTATTTCACTTATTTTCGAAATTAGTTAGCACAACATTAAAAATAATGTAAATTAACGAATTAATAAAAACCGCTTGATTGATGAACGATGGTCGAACAATAATCTGAAGTTGGCAAAACATCACAGGTTTGCAATGGCGACTAGTGTGAAATTCATAAACTTCGAAAACAGTATATAAATATGACATGAATAGCAATTGAATATCATTATTCTAATATAAATAATCATATTATATTTTAAACTTAATAGAACATTTAAAATTTTGGTCAATAATTTATAAAAAAAAAACTTTTTTATATATTATAAAGATGTTCGTACATGAGACATTTTGTATTAATTTTATTATAAAACAATAACATTACTACCATATTATTTATTTAGGTAAATGTTCTTACCTCTACGGTGAACTATCAAATTATCAATTAAATAAAAATAATCATTTTTTATTCGTACTTTTACTATATTATAAAAACTATCCTAATGAACTGAGCTAATGAATATATTTTTTTATTTTATTTTTTTACTTTTTTCTATTTTAATTATTTATATTATTTACTCAGATTATTTAATTATTATTATTATATTAGTATGTTTATGGTTTGTATTTTGTTGTAAATATTTGCATTTGGTAAATTGCAATAAGCATTTTTATTTTTTCTTAAAATCACTATAATTTAATGTTTATTCAATAAACAATTAAAAATAAAGGAAGTACACAGTATCTATAATAAGTTAAGCATCATAGTACCTACTTTTTAACAAAAATAAAAAAATATTTTTGTTTAAATGCATTTAAATACAATAATGTTTTTATTTAAAACGAAACAGAAAGGAATACTTTATATTTTCCAAAAATTTTTAATTGTAAGTTTGGTATTAAATAATAATAACAATATTAATTACAAACCATGTGGAAATTTCTTTGCATGTAAAATATTAAAAAAATAACAGCATATAATTATTTAATATTGATTGAAGGAGGCTTAAGATTTTTGATACAAGTTCTCAATGTTTGAAAATATTTTGACTGTAAGCAAAGAGTATAATTATAATTATAAGGTAGATTTTTAATAAGATCTTTTTTACCTGTGGTAAAAGGTCATACTTGTTCATTCAACAGTTCAACTTATAACTTATAGTTTAGTGTTCAATTCACTCACATGCAGTGGTCGAATGAATGGTTCACTTTTGTTCTCGTAGGAATCGAACATGGCGGTGCTAGGCAGGATGTGCGAAAGCTTTTAATTTTTGCGCTAACATTTGTATTTTTGGTTTAATCTTTGTGACACCAAAGTTTCTCTAAATGCTGACCTACATGCTTTTGTAATTGGTGATTTATTTAAAGTTAAGAGAAGAGTTGAAATTTCTGGACCAAGTGCAATGAAAATTATTACTTCATTGGTGGTATAAAAATAATTGTGACAAATATAGCACTTAATTTCAGGTAATTTATATTTAAAATTACTAATTATTAAGCTTATAACAGATATTTAATATCTCTTATTAGTCATTTATCATCGCAGCATCCGTTGCTTTGTCATTCAGTTTCAGCTGATCCTTACATTTACTAGATAACGCTCCACTGGTGTTATTTTTATCACTTTAACAAGGGAAATATGTTGTGATTCACATTAAATTTTACTTAGTTACGTTGTAAAAATGTATGAGTCTATGAGACTAGCATCTCTGGCTTTAGATATTTTATCTTTGTGCTCTCAATCACGTGTGGTTTAATCTTTATTATGGGGTCAATAACTGCTGCCTGTTGCTTTTTTATTCGTTAATCTCGTAGTATTAGACACTAAAGTAAAACTATATACCCCTAAGTATAACGATTATGTGGCTTGTACATAATTATTAAATATTTAGTGAAATGGCGATTAGGTCGTACAATCCTCGTAGTCTTTTATTTTGAATGAATGTCAAATTAGTGGGTGCAACTGCAATCCTGTTTATTACCTGGTGGCCTGCGCCTGTACAAAAAAATTGCTATAGCTAGGGGCGTAGATGGCGCGGGGCGACGCGTGAGGGGCGAGGGTCCGTCCGTCCGGGCAGTCAGCTGTGCGAGTGTCATCTTGTCGGCGTTGTCGCATCTCGTGCGCCGTGAGAAGTGGCTTAAATTGTTACATTTATTGAACATTTGGTAAATTTTGTCCAAGAAGGGCAATGACCCACATGTATTTGACGTTATCAAAATATTGATTACCTGAAGATGGGTGTTGGCTGTTGCAATTAACATACCTTTATGATTTTAATTTTTAAAACCTAGTAAGGTTAAAACAGTTCCCTCACAGCATGGTAATTTTTTATTTTATTTTAATATGTTTTTTACACTGTTATGTTTAAATGTATTTTAAGACTATTATTTATTGAAATGTTTCATTGTTAACAATATTTTTAATGATATTAAAATATAATATTAGTAATTACCACAATTGTTATGTAACAAGAAAAAAGGTTTCAAAATTTAAGCCAAGTAATTATTCACATATTTTTCCATAATTTACAAATGTGTAAAAGTTGATAATGTAAACTATTGCAACAGTTAAGCCGCACAGAGAAAAGTTATTGTTACATGTGTGTGTTTGGTATTGGCTATTGTTGTGTAATCAATAGTTTTCAATAAAGTTCTCTTTATGGTTTGTTTCTGGATACACTTCATAACTGAAACAGCTTTGATTGAATTGCATTAATCAGTATTTCTTTCATTTTAAATATTTTTTGTACATAAGAGTTTATATAGTTATAATACTGGCATAACCAAAGGACAATGTTTTTATGAATCAATTATATTTTTAGGGATATGAGAATAATTAAAGCTATATTATTATAAAATAATAAGCACTTGTACATAATCAGGTTATGTTATCAATTGTAATTATTCATTTAACTCAGAAGAAAACTCTATTTTTTCAGCAAGCCGTGGTGGATATGGCTACACTTCTCCAAGAGAACGGTATTAAAGAACTGAGTAAAGGGACTCATGGAGTTGTAGTAAATCATGGTATGACAACACATGGAGTTCCCAATCACATGGTCCCAGATCATGAATACTGTGAAGCCAGTAAGCCTGAACAACCTCCACAACAATGCCTCGAGACTCCAGATGCAGCAGTTCAGCAAGCTCCTATGGAGGAGGAAGAGGAGGAAACCCCCGAAATAGACATAATGATAAACAATGTTGTGTGCAGTTTTAGTGTTAAGTGCCACCTGAACTTGAGAGAGATTGCTCTGAACGGTGTAAACGTCGAGTTTAGGCGTGAAAACGGTATGGTGACGATGAAACTTCGCCGTCCCTACACGACGGCGTCTATCTGGTCGTCGGGGCGTGTGACGTGTACGGGCGCGACTAGCGAGGACCAGGCGAAGATAGCCGCGCGGCGCTACGCCCGTGCGTTACAGAAACTAGGGTTTCAAGTGCGCTTTCGCAACTTCCGCGTAGTCAACGTTCTGGGAACCTGTCGAATGCCTTTCGGTATTCGGATTATAGCCTTTTCTAAGAAATACAAAGAAGCAGAGTAAGTTTTTTTATAACTTTTTAAATTTTCGATCACTTAAAATTTTTGATTCAGTTAACATTGAACAGTTATTTTTGAATTAGGCGTTACATTAGTTAAGGGTTTTAAAATTAAAGGTGACTAAGATCACAAACACGTAGTTTAGGAGTTCTGTCTGTCTAATCTTCTTAACTAATATTAAAAATATAACAAATTTGTTGATGAATTCAAACAATTGAATTCATCACTCATCATCACTTTAGCCTATCGCAGTCCACTGCTGGACATAGGCATCCACGCTCATGTGTGTTGCCCATAGTCTCCACGCCAGGCTGGCGGGTTGGTGTCCGCAGGTCTTCATCCTATGTATTTTAAAGCCAACAGTTGGATGGTTATCCTGCCATCGGTCGGCTTTTTGAGTTCCAAGGTGGTAGTGGAACTGTGTTATCCCTTAGTCGCCTCTTACAATACCAACCGAAAGAGAGGGGGTGCTTACATTCTTTACTGCCGGTTACCATGCCTATGTCCAGCAGCTTACTGCACTAGGCTGAAGTGTGTGTGATATAGACTTGAAAACTACTACATAACTTTAACTGCAAACCATAATGTCGAAATGGGTTGGGGCGATCTATCCAGATCTTTCTGATCTATAATGATGTCCAACAGATAAAAGGATTTTATATATTTTCATATTTCATCATCAAACTTCATTTCATCTGTCAGGTATTTCTATTTGCTACCCGTGAATCCAAAAGTTCTAGTGAAACATTAGGTAGTTGAGGTTAAGCAAGATCTAAGGGCATGTTTTATCTCCTATTGATAGGCTAACAGTATCTTATGTCCGAAAGAAACATTATCAACAACTGCTAGAATAGGCCTTAACAGTAGTCATAAATGTTAACATAGATGTAACTGCAATTTATCTCTAGTACTGTTACAGTCTCTAAATGTATGACTAGGCAAAGAAGTCTCCTTTATAAAAGAGTTGTGTGAGAGTTCATAAATCTACTAGTCTGCTGTGAATTAAAAAAGAAACAAACGATGAATTACAAGAAATATTTAATGTTTGAAAATTCATTGGTGATAATGTCTCTGAATACCCATTACATATTCATCTTTTTTTTCATCTGATCCATCTGACACAGTTTCACAATTTTTGTTTTAATTGTGATACAGATTAATAATTTTAAATTGCACTGTTTCTAATAACATAGTAATTGTTAATTGAAAACAAAATCAATATTTCTTTTCACTAATTTAGCCATTTCTTACCCGACTGCTAAGGAAGGGTTATGTTTTTCACACGTATCTTGTATGTATGTATGTTTGTATGTAATATTCTTTACTACCTCATATTTCCAGAACCACTGAACGGATTTACATAATTGAGGTATCGTTAGGTTCGTCTTAGCTGCCCAAGTGCTCTTAGATAGGTGACATTAAAAAAAATCAAACATGGCGGCTGCGCGAAGCCATTGTAGTTAATGAAAAAAATTTTTTTCTCGAATACTACAATATGGATATCAAATTGAAGGGCACAATACAAGGATTTTAAAAAGGTATATCATGATTATTATTACCGTAATATTAATAAAGAAATACAATATTAAAGTTTAAAAAATGTGGACTTTGCTCTTTCCCATGCCTATGCCATGCTAAACTCGTCTCCTAGGCGAAATTGAAGGATAAGTCAAATCATTCTCTCTTTGTGCATGTCTCCGACTGCATATTATCTACGACGTTGCATAAAGTTTCGAAGGACTACCGTATTAATATATTTTAAATGTACAGCACAAAATGTTTGATATTGTTTCTATTTATTTCGCTGACTTTGTGTGCATATTGAATTTTTATCTTGTTCCAGCTTTTTCAGTTGATATTCTATTAGTTGTTCTTCACGCAGGCGGGTTTTTTGTTTTTGTTTTTTTAAATTATTATTTTATTTATGTCTTTTTAGTCAGACAAATTACGTAATCGGTTCAATTCAGTAAAACAGTTTACATCATGTGGTTGATTAAGTAATTTTTTAGGGTCAAGAGAACTGATAGCAAGCCCGGAGAAAGATCTCACTCTGCTCAAAACAACGTAAGCCTGCCCTTTAGCAAATAGGTGACTGCTTAAGTCAACAACTATTAGTTTTAATATAATGAAATTATTATTAAAATTATTTGTTTGTATTTGGTATTATGTATTTGTTATTGATTTTATTAATGTAGTTGTAAATTGGTGTGACATTTATTAATTTTTATTTGTAATTTTAATTGTATGTTTTTTTTTTAACCATTGTATTTTATTAGAAAGGCTACACCCCGAAGTTGGTCGTTGTCTAGGAGGCGAGTTTGGCATGGCATAGGCGTGGGGAAGAGCAAAGTCCACATTTTTTAAACTTTAATATTGTATTTCTTTATTAGTATTACGGTCATATTAATCATGAGATACACCTTTAAAATCCTTGTATTGTGCCCTTCAATTTGATACCCATATTGTAGTATTCGAGAAAAAAATTTTTTTTCATTAACTACAATGGCTTCGCGCTGCCGCCATGTTTGATTTTTTTTTTAATGTCACCTATCTAAGAACACTTGGGCAGCTAAGACGAACCTAACGATACCTCAATTATGTAAATCCGTTCAGTGGTTCTGGAAATATGAGGTAGTAAAGAATATTACATACAAATATACATACATACAAGATACGCGCGTAAAACATAACCCTTCCTTGGCAGTCGGGTAAAAATATAAAGGATTGGTATTGGACGAAAATAACTGTTTATGCATGTTTTGGATACTAAAAATCATAAGTAATTGTTCATTGACATTATTAAGGTCTGTTTTTTTGGAATTGTCCTAATTGGTAAACAAATATGGCGTACTTATGACCACAGACAATTAGAGTATAGTGTAGCTTAGTGAAGTGACACAAAGAGCAAATGAATGAACAATATCAATAAGCCATAGACAAAGTAAAATTAATTTAACATCGAAATATTTAATGATACCATATTGCTGAAATTATTTCAAAAACTAATAATATATTAAATAATTTTGCTAAGAATTAGTAGAGGTACAGAATTACGAAAAAAAATATTAATCGAGCATCGAGCATAAAAGGCAACAAAGGGGACTGTCCATTTTGGCCCAAGGTGAACAGAATTCATACAAAAAAACAAATATACCAATAATTTTCATATATTAAATCATGTTTATTCGTGAATTGCAGTTTTATCAATATAAACTGATGAAAAGTTTATTTAATAAGTATTTTAATTCATTAATTATATACTTCTAGTTTATTTTCGGTTGGTGATTTGATTACAACACGTTGCCAGTCTTAAACAAACAATTATTATTAACGAACAATCGATTTTAAAATATTTTTAAATCAATTATTTGTTAAAATCGATTAAAAGTATTGTTAAATCGAATTAATAAGAAAAAAGTCTAAAAAAAGTCTATAAAAGTGTATTTAGTAAAAAAACATTTAACTTTGGTGAAAAATAAACTATTTTAGAAACATTGTTATTGACTAAATAAAAAGCAAGCAATTAATTATATTAAATTCGATTATCGATTTAATCGATTATTAAAAATATTATTTATTATGGCAACCCTAAACTACAGACTTTTGCTTCATACATTCATTTGACTTCGATGTTGCTTTCATGGTGATATAGCAAAATAAGGTTTTCCGTCAACCGAGAATTCATCACTACTGCGACGTAAAATACACAGTAGGCAAATTCATAAGTAGGAAAATATATTTTGTATTTATTTTATATGTAAACAATAAAGGTCAGGCAGAGAAGCCATAAAAAAATATTATTGCAACTGCATGGTTGGTCGACGGACAGTAGGTTGTTGTGGCCATGTCATGAAATTATTTGGTTTTTGGGCTGAAAAAGGTTTCAAGATTTTATAAATCTACCTGCCTAGTTTTTAGATAACATTCTGTTAACGTACGAATCCGATTAGTAAAACAAAAATAACAAAACAATGATTTTTTATTTCAGAAACCTTCTTGTAATTATCCACAAAAAAACAAAAAATGAAACACCTGGATACAAAACTATATCATTTTTCTAATTCATACTTGTTAGTACTACTAACTTAATATATAATTATTATTCTCAGTGACTGTCCACTCGGGGCCGAAACCCCCATACAAAGTGGACAGTCCCCTATATATTTCGTTTATGTGATATGGTCGGTAAAAAAAAAGCCAAAAATAAAATTTACAACAAAATAAAGGGGCCGCCTGTGTCTAAAAAAAGTCGACCCTATTAATATTATTGTCACATTATTTGTATTTACTATGAATAAAAAACCTTGCGCCGACGGCACACTCTCTCTAACATCTAAAAAAAGGACTAATAACATTGTACTCCACGAAGCTCTCATTGGGTAATCTTAAGTCTCATCCTAAACTCTCAAAATTTTTTCCTGTGAACTACAGTAAACGTTTATGCCGTTGCTATGTGGTATACTTTAATATTATATGGGATAGCATTAAAAATGTTCAGGATGAAATTGATATTCAGAAATATTCATAATATAAAATAAAACCTTTACAATGAACACTTTACCATAAATGATTGACATTTGCAATATTTTGTAAGCATTTTTTTTTGTGCGCTCAACATAAAAAAAAGAAGAAAAAAAAACAATTAATAACAAAATACAAATAAATAACAAATCGCTTTACTATAATATTATTTAACAAGTTATAATTCGTGAAATTTTAAAATATAGTTAAAGAACATGGCCTATTTTATCGCTCATGCTGTTCATTCACTTATACTCATTCACTTCTAAAAATATTATGACCACATCCCTATTTGCCTTATAAAAAAAAGATATTGAAATGTCATATTCGAAAATATTAGTTATCTGTACTCTCGGAATTCGTATTTTGTAGTTTTTATGTGTTTAAAATGATAAATTGATATTTGTTTTTAGTGAAATAAATAGTAAATGGAGTTTTACAAATGTCCGTAAGCTAATATGTTGTGAAAGTGGGTGATAAATGCGGAAAAAACGTGAATTACGATTGACAGCGGTTTGTTTACCAATTAGGACTCTTCCAAAAAAACAAGATATAGGTATGGACTAGGACAAGCATAAATTAGTGACTTATTCTAATAGAAATGCCACATTGTCTTTAACAGATGCAATATCTATATAATAAATAAATGTTGCTAAGCGCATAACTCTAGAATGGCTCGACCAATTCGGCTATTTTTAACCGAGTTCCAAAAAAGGAGGAGGTTCTCAATTCGACTGTATTTTTTTTAACCGACTTCCAAAAAAGGAGGAGGTTCTCAATTCGACTGTATTTTTTTTTTGTATTTTTTTTTTTTTTGTATGTTAAATCAGAACTTTTGACCGGGTGGACCGATTTCCACAATTTTTTTTTAATCAAAAGGTGGTGTGTGTCAAATGGTCCCATTTAAATTTATTTGAGATCTAACAACTACTTTTCGAGTTATATCTAATAATGTGTTTTTACTTGACGCTTTTTTCGTCGACCTACGTTGTATTATACCACATAACTTTTTACTGGATGTACCGATTTTGATAATTCTTTTTTTGTTGGAAAGGAGATATCCCTAGTTTCGTACTATGATAAGGAAACCAGGATTTGATGATGGGATCCCAGATAAATCGTGGGAAACTCTCGAAAATCCGCATAACTTTTTACTGGGTGTACCGATTTTGATAATTTTTAATTTAATCAAAAACTGATGTTCTTTTGAAAATGAAATTAAATTCTTTTGGTATGGTAATATCATCATGGTTAGTAACCGAACCTAACAATGAGTCAATAGCATTACATTTTAGATCAAAAAGATTAAAGAGACAAACATTGTCTGCAATATACACGGGTTTATGTTCTAAAAATATGCACTATTTTCAACAGTGTATTTGTAAAGATTTAGAATGTTTCGGCAATCGGAACTTTTTGTATTATTAACTAGCTGTGCCCTCAACTTCGTTCGCGTAGAATTTAACAAAATAGTTAGTGTCAGCTCGCAGTTCTAGAATGAAAAAAAAATCTTAAATTAATTTAAATGAATAAATAATAAAAGTAGCCTAGTAGCCTTTAATAATAGAAGTAGCCTAAGTTACATCTCATTACATCAGCTATCTGTCAGTGAAAGTCATGTCAAAATCTGTCCAGCCGTTTCAGAGATTAGCCGGAACAAACAGACAAACAGACAGACAAAAATTATAAATAATTGTGTTTGCTCGCAAACGAAAAAAAAACCGACTTCAATTACATCAACGAGTAATACAACGTAGATCGACGAAAGAATAGTCAAGCAACTACGCGTTATCAAAGATTACTCAAAAAGTAGTTATCAGATCTCGATCAAATTTATATGTGACTATATGATAAACATCAGCTTTCGATCAAATTAAAAATTATCAAAATCGGTACACCCAGTAAAAAGTTATTACGGATTTTCGAGAGTTTCCCTCGATTTCTCTGGTATCCCATCATCAGATCCTGGTTTCTTTATTACGGTACCAAACTAGGGATATCCTCTTTTCAACAAAAAAAGAATTATCAAAATCGGTATATCCAGTAGAAAGTTATGCGGTAAAATACAACGTAGGTCGACGAAAAAAGCGTCAAGTAAAAACGCATTATTAGATATAACTCGAAAAGTGGTTGTTAGATCTCAAATAAATTTAAATGGGACCAATTGGCACACACCACCTTTCGATTAAAACAAAATTTGTCGAAATCGGTCTACCCGGTCAAAAGTTCTGATGTAACATACATAAAAAAAAAAATACAGTCGAATTGAGAACCTCCTCCTTTTTTGGAAGTCGGTTAAAAACTAGCTGAGCCCGCGACTTCGTCCGCGTGGAATTCAACAAAAAAGTTATTGTTCAGTTCGCAGAGTTATAAAATAAATAAATTTCTATAATAAAAGTTGCCTAAATTACTCCTTACTACATCAGCTATCTGTCAGTGAAAGTCCCATCAAAATCGGTTCAGCCGTCTCAGAGATTAGCTGGAACAGACAGACAAAAATTATAAAAAATATTATTTTGCTATATGCACCGTAAAAACACCCTTTTCACTCACTTTAGTAAAAAACGTCCAAATGCATTTAGTAAAAAGCGGTTATTTTAATATTACAAACAGACTCCAATTTTATTTATTTGTATAGATTTATTGTAGTAGCCGTGGTTGCTACACTGTATCTATACTAATATTATAAAGCTGAAGAGGTTTGCTTGCTTGAACGCGCCAATCTCAGGAAACGCTGGTTCGATTTGAAAAATTCAGTGTTAGATGGCCCATTTATCGAGGAAGGCTATAGACTATAATATATCATCACACTAAAACCCATAGAAGCGGCGCACCAATGAAGAATGTTTCTAAATCGGGTTCTTTTTTTTTTCCTTTTGAGAGCTTCCGCTGCGTGCGCTGCGTAAACAGTTAAAATTTCGCAAAAATCATGTCTGACAGAATTGTTGCTATTCACGGGAAGTCGCAGCAAAAGCTAGTTTAGTAAACTAGCTTTAAATCTCTACTCTAAGATTTGTTTTTTCATTATTCGCTTTCATTACATAGAACCTATTTGATGGTCAAACTAATGCTCAAATTACTAAAACGAAATTGAACTAGCAGTTGTCTGTGATAAACATGTTCAAGCTGTATTGTACTAAAACATAACTCCGTTATTGTAATAGTCACGGTGAATTACAATTCAATTAAAATTGATCCCTGATAACGTAGAAAATTGAGATGTTTGGTGGAAACCCATGAAATCATAATACCGCTATTTTAATGCAGCCCAGATACTTATTGATAAAAAATCCAATATTATAATTATATCATTTGTGAATTAAAACGTTCTATTTTAGCTATTAGCTTAAATAAAATATTAAGAAATGTTATTTCTAAACAGTCTATAACAATCTGCACAGAATTAGTCGACTTAAAACAAGAAATATTATGTGGTATTCAACCAAATTTTGAAATATTCTGTTGTTTTAATTTAATAATTATATTGTAATTAAATAATTTAATATTTTTTTTATTACAGTTATGAACCTGAACTTCATCCGGGTGTCACATATAAGCTTTACAACCCTAAAGCGACACTGAAAATTTTCTCTACCGGAGGGGTCACAATAACAGGTAACCAACATTAATAAACAAATAAGATAATATAATATATCTTTCATTAAATTAATTACATGTTTAAAAAAGTTACCAACTATTGTATCTAGAAGTGTGTACTTACAGTTAAGATTTTTTTATATTGAGTGTTTTTTAATATTATAGTATTTTAATTATAAATTAATTTTAATAAGACTTTAAGCCAAGGTGAACTTTAAACCGCCTTGATTACGAATCGAAAGCGATGTCATTCGAGGTCATGTAAACAAAAAAAAAATAGCTCGTCGAAAGAATCGTTGGAAATTATACTTAGTCTATTCATGTTATGAAACTGAAGATAATGTTAGTGCAATTGACGTGAAGACCTAAAAATGTACAAGTTAGCGTATACTTTTTTATCTTTATCTTAATGCTAAAAAGTAGCTCACGCTATTCTCATGACGATAATAGCCCAATAATGTTAACAAATGATAATTCCATTTTCACTAAATTCTTAAAGTACCTAGATTAGTATGGAGTGTCGAAGTAGTAACGTAATGCAATTCGTATTCGGTGTATTCGCAGCGCGCAGCGTGAGCGACGTGCAGTCGGCGGTGGAGCGCATCTTCCCGCTGGTGTACGAGTTCCGCAAGCCGCGCACGGCGGCCGACGAGGAGCAGCTCCGCGCCCGGCGCGCGGCGCGGCGCCCCGCCCCCGCCTGCAGCGCGCCCGCCCCCGCGCCCTCGCCCGCGCCCTCCTCCGGCCTGCACCTCGTCACGCTCTCCGACGACGACGCCGACGAGCCCGACGCGGACGCTTGGGAGTGACGCGCCCGCGCCCGCTGTGCGACAACGGACTCCCGTTTGGCATAGTGCGATGAGCGTCGGCCGTCGATGCGACCTCGTGTGATTTGTCAGCGAGCTCCTTTCGGTTCATGCCAAAGATATTTATTAGAGGAGGCGCTTCGCGCTCCGCCGCGGGCCGCTCGTTTCTCGGTTCGATCGCGAACGTGCTCGTTCGCGACGCTACCGCGACCTCTTTTAGTATGCGTAGGTACGGTCGATTCGTTTGACTCGTTCGATTCGAAACCAAATTTTCGTAATTGATAAACGATGAGATGATAAATCTCTTTACCGATACTCATTCTCATTTTTTATTTGCCGTCGTGATCGACGGCTTCGTAGTGATAATAGTGTTCGCGATAACGTGAGAAAGTCGACGACTAAACGACTGAATGTTAGGTAGAAGTTAGTGGTTGTAAATACTAAAGCTTTAGACATTATACGTTTAATTAAATATTCGTTTGTTTTATTACAACATTTCTTTAATCTTCAGATACATCCAGTTCGGAGCGAGTTTAAATATTATGAGAAGCAAGTAACTGCGTAAACGAGATAAATCGAGTAAATTGATTTAGACTATTCGGTTACAATATAAGCTATGAAAAATGGAAGCGTTCTCTCGGTACAGTAACGTCCCAGGATGTCTCTGGAAAATAGCCCGAAGCTACGAGTCCGAGTCGTGCGTGTCGTACTCGTCGCTGGTGATACGCGGGCGCGTGGACCGCGAGCCGCGTGCGTCAGTGCGGCGCCGGCCGGCGACGGACGCGGGCGTGCGCACGTACGTGCTCAGGTCCACGATGGCGAGCCGCGGAGTACGGACCGCCTTGCCTGTAGCGCAATATCACCTTTACTATCGCTTCGATATTACTATCTAATATTCTATATTTAAACATATCTCGTTAACATTGTAGCATTTGAATGTTGATTCCCGCTTCGATTGTTGAAAAAAATGGTAATACGATGTTATGAAAATAATGTTACATGTTGCAATGATTGTAAGTATACTCTTTTATAATGTGACAATAAAATATTTTCAAAAGAGTAACTAATGATTTTAATATTTAATTTATTTTGTAATTTTATAGAGTAGTAAAGAAGTAGAGGACATGATTAGTAATACCCGCTTATATGTATTTTGAAAATTAAATTTCGCCACTGATTAGCAACTGAGGCCTTGTTTTGATGTTTACGATTATAGTAACTGCTACTAAGACTGGATTTGAAACAACTTTTTTTCAGTGCAATATTGCAAAATTTTATTAAAAAAATTTATACGAGTACTTATCTCTACATAAATGTAGACTTAGTCAAATACAATTATTTTAACTTACTGAACAAGTGTGGAAATGTTGTTTTCAATATTAAAGAATGTTGTACAAAATAATATTTGTACTAGTATTGTAGTTGAAAATTCGAAAACCTGATAAAAATAAACTTTAAAAAAAAAATAAACCTAGAGTTCTGGCTAAAAAAGAATTTTTAAAATCGGACTAGTAGATTAAAGATGACCTTTTACGGTCGTGGTTTTTCAACATTTTATACAACAATTATGCGAGCATTAGACTCTGAGATTATCGAGCTCCAACTTCCGCTTTGAAGTAATAGTAGACTTATTAGTTTAAATATTTTTTTTTTGTATAGTTGAATTTAATTTAAAAAAAAAAAGACTTCTAATAAGACATATAGATATAATGTCCTATTAGAAGGCAAATGCCTCTTATTCTATATATCTCTCCTGAAGGGTTGTTATAGGCCTTAAATCCGCCAAGCTACACCACTGCAGACTGGAGTTGTTGGTTTAGTTATTTACCAGTTATAATAGGTAAAGCGCCATCCCCGGCGCGGAAGTGTCTTGGTTTGCCTCGTAGAGCCGCGCTCTTTGCCGTTCGTAGTGGAAGCGCTCTCAGCGCAGGCGGGGATGCTACTGGCAAAGGTGGCGACAACACGCGTGCCACTAGTACCCTCCTTTCGGGCGACGAACTGCGCGATCTGGCACGAAAATACTTTAAATATAATATTTTTTTTTTGTCACACGACTATGCACTAAAATTAGCACGCGATTTTACAGCGTTGTTAATGCATTGTGACTTGATGTTTTTAGTCTAACTTTTGAGAAGTAACGATCTGATGGTAAAAAAAAACCTATTAAAACCAGTCAAATGACCTCATAACTTGCGACGTATCTTAGAGATTTCAAAGTATTTTTTTTTTTTCGATAATTCAAACTAGTAAAATAATCATGTTTTGTAAACATTATCGTATATCGTATGTTGCCAAAGAAAATACATCCTCAAAAATCTGCGTAGGGTTTGATATATTAAAAAAATATTCAGATCTGTTTCATGACTGAAAACGTTCATGGTTTGGTACCAATGATTATGTATTGACCTTAGATAGGAATAGTAATAATTTAAATAAAATAAATATATATAAATAAAATAAAATAAATTTTATTGGTAACAACAATAAACACTGCTTACATGAGATAAAATTCAACAATATTTGATCTTAATATTAAATTTCAAAGCCATATATAAAATAATAAATAAATGTAATATGAAAATTATTCGAAAACGTTACCTTGTCTTGATCACGAGACATTCGAAGTCAATGTCGAAATATCGAGCTCCGCAAAGCGAAAATAATAAACATGGTTTCGAATAATTTTCGTAATAGAAGTAACCATGTTAATATAAAATCTTATATAAAAAATATGATGTCACCAATCGGACGCCCACTCATCAATGCCCCAACACTGATTTTCAGTGAGCACCGTGTATAAGAAGACAATAAGAATAAGAACAAGAAGTGCAGCACGGACAGCGATAACATTAAAAAAAATATACATAATATAAAAAACAAAAAAAACAAGGAAAACAGGAGTATACTTATGGTAAGAAATAACAAAAACAAAACAAAATAATAACAATAAGTAATATCAGGCGACTAAAATGCAGCATCAAAACAAATAATAAAAAATTGTGTAGTAAATAATATATATACACATATATATATTTAATTTTTTTCTTTAAAAAACAAAGTTCAACTCAAGCACTTTTTTGTTTTTGTAGCAAGTAAATTTTGTATTTAAATTTAAAATTAGATGTTGTATTTAAATTTAAAATTAGATGTTGTATTTAAATTGAGAATGGGAGGTGGCGAACTTAAAACTTCCTCGAAAAGCTTCTGATCTGTGTTTTGGGATTTGGAGCCTAAATAAGGAAGCACTTGTGACATGTTCATTGGTGTTCTCTTTTAACCAGTGTAACTTGCTATATATTGTGGCACGCTATATTTAATTATTCCAAATAATAGAGTGGCGAAATGAAGCTGCATTCGGTAATTCATTTTTAAATTGTTACTATGATTTAAGTATGGTGTAACATGGGCACAAGGTGGAATTTGAAGCAGTACCGAGCACATGCATTTTGTACACGTTGTAGGTATAACGTTTTTGGTGCGAGCAAGTAATCGTGGCCCAATGACTACGTCAGCGTAGTTAAAGTGGGAAATAATTAAAGCTTCACATAATTTTATTCGCACTCCAACGGACAGAGAATCTCTAAAGCGATAAAGAATCTTTAACAACAATTTTCTCTTTATTGTACAGATAAAAAAAGGTTACAATTTATAACAACAATACACATAATTGTTTGCAGACAAACGAAAAAAAAACCGACTTCAATTACATCGACAAATAATACAACGTGGATCGACGAAAAAATAGTCAATTAACTACGCGTTATCAAACATTACTCAAAAAGTAGTTATCAGATCTCGATAACATTTAAATGTGACCACATGATAAACTATAAATTGAGTAAATATATAAATTGAGTAAATTAAAAATTATCAAAATCGGTACACCCAGTAAAAAGTTATGCGGATTTTCGAGAGTTTCCCTCGATTTCTCTGGGATCCCATCATCAGATCCTGGTTTCCTTATCATGGTACAAAACTATAGATATCTCCTTTTCAACAAAAAAAAAAGAATTATCAAAATCGGTACATCCAGTAAAAAGTTACGTAGTATAATACTGCGTAGGTCGACGAAAAAAGCGTCAAGTAAAAACGCATTATTAGATATAGCTCGAACAGTAGTTGTTAGATCTCAAATAAATTTAAATGGGACCAATTGACACACACTACCTTTCGATTTAAAAAAAAATTTGTCGAAATCGGTCCACCCGGTCAAAAGTTCTGATGTAACATACATAAAAAAAATACAGTCGAATTGAGAACCTCCTCCTTTTTTGGAAGTCGGTTAAAAATAAATATACAGCAGGCGGTCTTATCGCTAAACAGCGATCCCTTCCAGACAACCTGCGTGGAGGAAATAATGTGGAAAGAGTGTACAGAATTTAAATGACAGAAAACAAGAAGAAAATCAAATATAGGTACACACATACATAAATACACATATAAACAATATGAACTATAATAAAAATTAAATTTCACATATTTACACGTTATTGCACATTTAAATCTTAATTATAAAATTTACATTACAAGCAATTATAGTAACAAATTGTACAACCAGGCGATCTTATAGTTAATAATTGTGTTTGCTCGCAAACGAAAAAAAAACCGACTTCAATTACATCAACGAGTAATACAACGTAGATCGACGAAAAAATAGTCAAGTAACTCCGCGTTATCAAAGATTACTCAAAAAGTAGTTATCAGATCTCAATAAAATTTAAATGTGACCACATGATAAACATCCGCTTTTGATTAAATTAAAAATTATCAAAATCGGTACACCCAGTAAAAAGTTATTGCGTATTTTCGAGAGTTTCCCTCGATTTCTCTGGGATCCCATCATCAGATCCTGGTTTTCTTATCATGGTACCAAACTAGGGATATCTCCTTTGCAACAAAAAAAGAAATATCAAAATCGGTACATCCAGTAGAAAGTTATGCGGTACAATACAACGTAGGTCGACGAAAAAAGCGTCAAGTAAAAACGCATTATTAGATATAACTCGAAAACTAGTTGTTAGATCTCAAATAAATTTAAATGGGACCAATTGGCTCACACCACCTTTCGATTAAAAAAAAAAAATGGCGAAATCGGTCCACCCGGTCAAAAGTTCTGATGTAACATACATAAAATAACTGTGTTTGCTCGCAAACGAAAAAAAAACCGACTTCAATTACATCGACAAGTAATACAACGTAGATCGACGAAAAAATAGTCAAGCAACTACGCGTTATCAAAGATTACTCAAAAAGTAGTTATCAGATCTCGATAAAATTTATATGTATGTATATTTACATGATAAACATCAGCTTTCGATTAAACTAAAACTTATCAAAATCGGTATACCCAGTAAAAAATTATTGCGGATTTTCGAGAATTTCCCTCGATTTCTCTGGGATCCCATCATCAGATCCTGGTTTCCTTATCATGGTACCAAACTATGGATATCTCCTTTCCAACAAAAAAAGAATTATCAAAATCGGTACATCCAGTAGAAAGTTATGTTATTAATTTTAAATGGGACTACATGACACGCACCACCTTTCGATTAAAACATTATTGTGTTTGCTAGCAAACGAAAAAAAAACCGACTTCAATTAAATCGACAAGATAAATACAACATACTTAAGTAGACAAAAAAAAAATTAACAAACGCACTAGTCGTCCCTACGATTTTCGAGGGTTCCCCTCGATTTCTCTGGGATTCCTTCATCACATCCTGGTTTCCTTATCATGGTATCACTCTTGGGATATCTCTTTTCCAACAAAAAAAGAATTATCAAAATCGGTTAATAAACATCGAAGTTATCCCCTACTTGCGGACTGCGGTACACCGGCATTGATCCACAGTCACTAAGTGTCGTTAAGTCGCACATGGAAGGAAGAACTATTAGGAAAGAAGTGATGTGTATAACCGTGAAACCCTACTGAGAAAATAACAAAGCAATAAAATAATACAGATTTTGTCACCTTTCTTGTTCGTTTATTGGTCGTTTCCGCCTCCGCCTTCTCCGTGACTCTTTTTTCTTGATGTTTACACCTTCACGGGGCGCAATGACCCCAATATGACGGTAATAGTCACACAAAGCTTTTGCCAAGGACCTTCCTATTTTCAAATCTTATAATTTAAGATCAAGTTGTTATTTTCTAATATATAAAATTCTCGTGTCGCGGTGTTTGTAGTTAAACTCCTCCGAAACGGCTTGACCGATTTTCATGAAATTTTGTGTGCAGTGGGTAGGTCTGAGAATCGAACAACATCTATTTTTCATACCCCTAAGCTACAGGGGGGGGGGGGAATTAAGTGGTTAATATATGTGACAAAACATTTTCTGGGTCAGCGAGTAATTTATAAGATTGATCTTGTATTAAGGGTTGTTCAAAACGTTACTTTTTAGAGACTGATAAAATAAATGTCTGTACAACTTTAAAATACACTAATACAGGAACTCCTTTGTAGAAGTCAACAAAGAAGTTGTAGTGGTATGATATCTAGAGACATTACATCGAAAGTCTATAAAGATAGACAATGAGAAGCGAATTTGAAGTAATACTATTTTAACTTGCTAAACCTAAGCAAAACAGTGAGACCTGAAACGTAACTCTATCCTGTAATGCGTTGTAATCTATTTATATTATTTAAAAAACCAGTGAAAAGTTGACTAACATACAGGGCAAGTAACTGTCTGTAATCACACAAACAATAGTAAAGGATACAGGCATCTTCACTGTAGTGTATATAGGGTCCCGTTGGAGTTAAGCGTCGACCACCCATAGATACTAAAAGCGAGTAGGCGTCTACGGATCCTACAGAGAGCGCTCGTCGTGCAGTTCCAGCAGATAGTGAATCTGCATTATATAAGCAAGACTCTGGTTTCCATGCTTCTACCCGCATTCCAAGAAATTTCGGAAGGACTGCATGACGCTCGAATCTAAACATTGTGTAATAAATAACTAATATTATAAATATATTGAATATTTTGCTTTTTATAAGCGTAAAAGTCATTGTGTGAAGTTGTAAAATGTTAATTCTGCTATAAATTACAAGTAGGATTTTCCTTTTTACCTAATATATAAAAATATCAAGTCTTGGTATTTCCCTATGGAAAAAATCTCATAAAACATGGACAAATGCAGACTAAATTCTCATACAGGTTTATGATAGTCTATGAGATCTGATAGATTCTTATAATTCGGTATGAAAATTTGGTCTGCATTTGTCCATGTTTTATGAGATTTTTTCCATAGGGTTGTGCTGGTGCTATTCTAAAACGGCTTTATCGATTTATGTGATTTTTTAATGTATATTCGGTAAGTATGAGAAAGTGTCACAAATTAGCAAATAAAAATAAATACCTTTGCTCATCTATCCTTAGGTATGTTAATACTTAGTTTGTTATTTTGTAATTATTTAGTTCATGTGCATAATAAAATTTGTGTGTGACACAGTGTGAGTCGAGCAATTCTGATAAATGGAGTGGACACTTTCTAGGAAAGTTTAATCATTTAAGAATTACTAACTAAGCTTTTATATGACTGAAAATACTTCAGCTAGCTGTTGTGCTAGTTCTAGGAACTTACCTGTATACGTCATCGTACGAATTACCACGTACAAAAACCCCTTCGTGACTCACATCTGCGTGAATATCAATGATGAAATCCAACTGCATTGTCTAAACAGAGATAAAAGTTTTAAAGAATACTTTCAACTAAATATGTCCTCTATTCTTATTCTAAGTATTATATTTCATTATGATCTCTTTACTATATTAGAGAAGTTATGTTTTTTATGTAAGTAGTTATGTTTATCTGAAGTAGGGCACAACAGGAAATTTCCTGCTCAAAATATGGAGGTGCCCGACTGGGGTAGTACCTCGATCTTACAGAAGATGCAGTGTTGCGTTCTTGTTGGTGAGTAAGGTGACCAGAGCTCCTGGGGGGAATGGGAATAGGGTCGGCAATACTTTTGCGATGATTCTGGTGTTGCAGGCGTCTATAAGCTAGCGGTAATTGCTTACCATCAGGTGAGCCATACCCTTGCTTGCCGACCTAGTTATATAAAAAGAGTGAAATAAAATTGATGAGCTCCGCAACTAAATTGTAACTGAGCAATTATTTGTATAAATTTGTATGTATCTGAGTACTTACTTTTTCTGCTGTTATCTTCTTTATTTGATCATTGACCGCGATAAGAGCAGGGTGGGCGTAGCTGGTTGCTCTATTCCAACAACGATTAAGATCTGATCCAAGCAAGTCTGATCGGTGGTTACCCAAAAAGACACCATCTGGATTTAACATTGGTACAACCTGAAAAATAATTAGATTAATTTCTGACTTCTTAAGAACGGATCAAACATATAAGGACATACTTATATTTATGTTGTACCTGGATGACAATTCCATTTCGTAGGGCGATTGCTTTTTCTGAAGAACTTACGATGTAGTCTAAAAAACCTGAAACGTATGTTAATATTATAGAAGTATATTTATAACTAGCTATAACCGCAACTTCATCCGCGTGGAATTTAACAAAATAGTTATTATTCAGTTGGCAGTGTTTAAAAAATCTAAAATAAAAGTAGCCTATGTTACTCATTACACCAGTTATCTGCCAGTGAAAGTCCCGTCAAAATCGATCCAGTCGTTTCAGAGATTAGCCGGAACAAATAGACAGACGGACAGATAGACAGACAAAAATGATAAAAAAAATGTTATTTTGGTATATGTACCGTGTTAACATACATATGAATTTAGTAAAAAGCGGTTATTTTAATATTACAAACAGACACTCCAATTTTATTTATTTGTATAGATATAGATAGTTTACATGATATACGGATCCATATAATGTGTGTACCTACATATAATGTGTTTTTAGGACACCTTAAAAGTTAATGACTATGAATTTTTCCTGAGGAAGAATCTTTGAGATTTATCTCAATATATATATATATATTTTGAGGGGATATACATTTTGGGAGTTTGTTTTATAATACACTAACTATTGCCCGCGACTAGGTCCGCGTGGTTATGAAGATATGCATTACTATCAAGATGTTTAACGCAAATTATTTTTTTACTTCAGTCACTTGAAATGACTATCACACTGAGTAACTTTTTAAAAGGCACTATTTAGTATAATTTAATTTAAACCCCCTTAGCAGTGGAATATCGCAAAAGTCGTTCATAGCGGACATCTACTAACTTTAATTTACCTCCCTGCTAAATTTCACCTTTGTCCACCCTGGATAAATGGACCATCCAGCGGTTATTGAGTTCTCGTGATGAGTGAGTCAGTGACCTTACTAGCTGTGCACCGCGGTTTCACCCGCGTTAATTTGAGGAAAGTAGTTGCCTATAACCTTCATCACTATATCTTCTAATGATTGTCCCATAAAAATTCAACACAATTATCTAAACAAAAAGAATTTGATCGCAATAAATTGTCGTGTTTTATAAAAAAATGTTTGGGTATTTCATATCTATCTGGGCGTTAGGTACTCGGACACGGTAAACATGCTTTTTCCCGCGTAAAACCCCGATTTAGCGGAAATTTCGGGATAAAAAGGAGCGTATGTTTTGCCCCCCAACCTTTTTTGTCTTCTAATGACTATTCCATAAAAATCGATTCAGCCGCTCCAAAGATAAGCCAACAGAAAGACAGACAAAAATTAGAGACTACGGTACAGTACGTGAAATGATGATTATAATAATAATAGTAACTACGAAAATGAAAAGAACGGATCGTCAGAGAATGCACAAACACCGCGACACGAGAATTTTATATATTAGATATATAGATATATGAATTTTACCTTGGCAGATAAATGAAGCTGGCTGTTCTCCGCCATGAGCTCTCACTAAAACAAGAACAACACGCCTCTTTGTTTCGCCCAGTCTTCCTTTCGTTACGATTTCTTCTTTACTTTCTTCTTTTGGAGCACATTCTCCTATAGTTATTAAATCTATTCGACGTTTTTGCTATAAAATGAAATGACATTAAAAACGACATAGAACTTAATAATAATGCTTAGTAAATAAAAAATATCAATAAGTTGGTTGACCGTTGTTTGAGCAATGCTTTCTCTAGTAGCAAAAGTCTGTGCTTTTTTTTCCCACAAACTCAGATGTTTTTGCAATCTTGAATAAGAATAAGGAGCAGCTGCTGCGAACTGGTATATATCCTCTTCTTTATCAAATCCAAAGGCTAGACTAAGTATCTTTCGACCTCGGTGAACTAGCGACCGATGGTAAAATAGTAGCCGACGTGGAATACGTTGCCTAGAATAAATTGAAATATTTCAAGTTATTTACTGATTTTAATGTTACAATTACTAAAAAAATTATTTACAAATAAGTACTACAAATAAAAAAAAAGAAAAACAGTGTACCCTCACTTCATCACTTCGGCCTATCGCAGTCCACTGCTGGTCATAGGGTTCACGCCATTTTTGGCGCGAGCCTGTGGAGACAGGCTCGCGCCAAAAATGGCGTGAACTCAAGTGTGTTGCTAATAGTTACCACGCTGGGCAGGCGGGTTGGTGACTGCAGGGCTTGTTTTGTCGCACCGAAGACGCTCTGCCCATCTTCGGCCTGTGTATTTCAAAGTCAGCAGTTGGATGGTTATCCCGCCATCGATCGGCTTTTTAAGTTCTAAGGTGGTAGTGGAACTGTGTTATCCCTTAGTCGCCTCTTACGACCACCAAGCTAAGATAGGGGGTAAAACATTGTAGAGGTAAGTTCAATTAATATAAATATTTAATAATAAGTTTATTCAGCAAAAGTAATTACAAGGTATTTATACCTATCTCACCATTTCGGTCTGGAAGATGATCGTACTAACGGAGTCATGTTTTCGTTGAAAAGAGTATATTCTTTTCCTAAATTCACTATATTGAATATAACACGCTGAAAATATCAGTTACATATCAGTAAGGCATTGTTATTATCTATACAAATAAATAAAATTGGAGTGTCTGTTTGTAATATTAAAATAACCGCTTTTTACTAAAAGCATATGGATGTATACATGGTACATGTACCAAAATAACATTTTTTTAAATTTTTGTCTTTCTGTCTGTCTGTTTGTTCCGGCTAATCTCTGAAACAACTTGGCCGATTTTGACAGGACTTTCGCTGGCAGATAGCTGATGTAATAAGGAGTAACTTAGGTTACTTTTATTTAAGAAAATTATTTACTTTATAACTGCGAACTGAACAATAACTTTTTTGTTAAATTCCATGTGGACGAAGTCGGGGTACAGCTAGTAAAAGAATAAAAAATTGTATTAAGTATTTTCGTTACGGTGCAGAAAGGTCAATTACCTATTATTTTAAAAGATAAAATATGCGATTGCAATGAGTAAGGAAAAATAAAATTAATATTATTTACCTGATCTTGTTTGACGTTTTCAACAGTAAAATTAAACCAGAAACGTGAGCGAGGTCTACACGTATCAGGTCTGATAAACAAATCATACTCGAGCTCGGTGATATGATCAGCGCGCCCTAGGTTTCCACACTCGAACGCTGCGTCGAAACACAAATGACCCCGCTTAGCTTTTCCGCTGTGGCCAGGAGGGCGGACGATAAGGCGATTGAGATTTCCTAGTCCACCCTCTCCATCACTTTCTTCGCTATCTGTAAAGTTTGCTATCCTTTGAACTTATTGCAAAATGAAGTATGAAGTTTTTTTAATTAAAAATACCGTTTCTGGGTCGATAATATATCGTAGTGTGTTCAAGATCCTCAATTAATGCTTCCATTAGTTTTTATTTTATTTTATTTTAACGATAATAATTCAAAAAATATTCAATATTGATATATCAATTAATAATATTATTATTGAAAGTGTATTGAGTATGTAGTTTCCACTCGAATGCTCTGAAGAGAGTATACTGAATTTCTAGCGAACCAACATAGAAAACCGTTTACCTCACACGCCATCAGCTAATATTAAAAACCTACATTCAATTTATAGTACTTCAGGAAAACTAAGCACATTTAAATATAAATCAATTACCCATATATAATACATTTAAAGATATGTACCAAAAAATACTTTAATTTAATAAAATTAGTCTACGGAACTATTAAACATTAAATACCTTAAAATTTCAAGTGTCCATGCAAAGTAGGTACCTACTTATATACACAATTGAACATTACGTCAAAATATTTTTTCCTGTCAATGTTGACGTAAAAAACCCGTTTTCAAAGAATACATTCACCCACAATATTTAAATCGGTATCCCATAGCCGTAGCTCATTACATTATGGAATAACCTGAGTCTCTAAGTTTGGGCTGCCAAATGGGAACGCATTGATGTCTTTAATCCAAATTATGCCTATGACTATCCGCGTCTTTATATACTTCTAAATAATTTAGGATGCCATTATATAAATACAACATCATCATTACTTATAGGTTACATTAAATAAAAAAACCCGTTGCATTTTTTCGGCGTTTAAAATCAAGTTGATTGTTAAGCTTTTTTTGTACTCATTACAATAAAGCACCGCAAACGTCGTTATCATTTAAGTTTTCCTATCAATTTCAAACTAAGGGATCCCTATCAATCAATTCCGAAGTTGCTGTTCCGAGACACTCTTCCTAATGGTTTTCTTAAAAATCAATACAGCATAATAATCGTAATTTTTCTTTTTCCAAATTAAACATTAACGACAATGGGTTCATAGAATTATCATTGCAGCAGGACAACAATAACCTGGGTTTCTTTATAAACATAACTTATTCACAAATCATTTTATTAAAACGTTAACAACAGATAGGTACAATTTGTTTACACTTTTATTATGGTAATGATTGCAGTCGGTTGGTGGAAATGCTGCTACCACCCGGTGATCACTATGATTTGTCACAGGATATGTAAATACTTAATTCAATAATTTTTCTATAAAAGTTCATTAATCATAATTATAATATACCAACCAGATTCTACCTTACGATTAGAAACAAGTTCAGTTACGAACAAATAATTAGTATCACTAAAATTTAACCGTAGGTATTTAATAATTTGTTATTCTTTGTACCAACCAATGAGAATAGAGACAAACTAAACAAATATTCAAAAAATAGTTAGCATAAGTATGCTACCTATTTTTTTAATATTTGTTTAGTATGCTCCATATTTTGAGCAGGAAATTCCTGCTCAAAGCCCGACAAGGGTAGTACCTCGACCTTACTGAAGATCACAGCAAAATAATACTGTTTTCAAGCAGTATTGTGTTCCTGTTGGTGAGTATGGTGACCAGAGGTCCTGGGGGATTGGGGATTGGGTCGGCAACGGGCTTACGATGCTTCTGGTGTTGCGGGTGTCTATAAGATACGGTAATCGCTTACCATCAGGTGAGCCGTATGCTTGTTTGCCGACCTAGTGACATAAAAATAAATAAAAAAAACCTCTTTTTTTAGCAAAAGTTAGCACCTATATACTTAAAGTTGGCAGCAAGTAAACCTAAATTGATTTTCAATGATACTGCACAGTTGTGTGTTACGAGTAAATTGAATTCCATTTTACGACTGACAACCATAATCTTGTTCCAATATCTTTTCTAAAATTGAAATAAAACTGCTGATGTCCGATGAAGTCTTAATCTACATTTTAGAATTAAAAAATAGAAATATAAGGTGAGTATTGCCTATTTAACCCAAGTCACATTTGTGGTGATGAACATCTTAAGTTTTATATTCATAAGATATTAAGGGACACGATAAGACTAAAAATCATTGTGTCCTTCAGAATTTTTTTCGCGTTTTTACTACCTTCAAATCAGTCATAGGTACTAAACATAGGGTCTAAGTTCTACCTGTACTTACCTACTCTTAGAAAATTAATAACGTTTTGGAGTTTTTTAACCGCAGTAGAATACTGATGATCTTCAAAATTCGATACCTAAATTTATATTCTGTCTAAAATGTTATAAGAATCTACAGTTTAGTGTAATATTAAAATTTATCGTATAAGGAGCTAATTTCGTACTGTATCGTATTTCCGCCTTACACCCTACGTATTTCACGTAAACGATAAAGGTATTTCTTATAAAGAACTTTAGTCACGCAATCTTCACATGCATTTTCCTTACAAAATATCCGATAGTAACCACATATAAGTACTGCAAATTCAACCAATGTTTATTACTATAGCTTTCATTTTAAATTTCTATACCACTTATATTCATTTGTGCGTAACCATTTAGTCGAATGAATTGTACCAAGTAGGTACTACTTAAAAAAATATTTATAGAAAAACTAGCTGACCATGCAAACGTTGTTTTACCATATATGTTATTAACACCCTTAATCGCCTCCCCTCTTATAAAGAATAGATGTTGTCCGATTCTCAGAGCTACCCGATATGTAGACACAATTTCATAAAAATCGGTCCAGTCGTTTCGGAGGAGTATTTTAACTAACATTGTGACACGAGAATTTTATATCATTTACTTTCTATTTACTAAATTATCAAAAAGAACACAGTTTAGGAAGATAAATTAGAAAAAAACTTTTACATTTATTATAAATTTTTATTGTAAAAAAATGTGTGACCGGTGCGACACGCGACTTCAGTGAATTTACTCCTCAAGTAAAAGAAGAAGAAGAAGTACGATTACCGTGATATTTAAAAATTAAATAAATCAAATTATAATTAAGGGAGGACGAGGAAAGTTGAAACAATTTTTAACATTAAGACATATAACTTTAAAAATAAACGATAGTGACGACGCGTTGGCGCAACGTTCACAGCACTGGTTTGTGGCTGTTGCGCTGGCGATTGCGGATTCGATCCCCACACATAACAAATATTTATTGTATTGTTTGTATTGGATTGTTTATACAGATGTTTACCGTGGTCTGGGTGTTTGTGCAGTCTCCCCACCGTGCCTCGAAGAGCACGTTAAGCCGTCGGTCCTGGTTGTTATCGTCGGTGTTACACTTGTTAGCGATCATTACTCCTAGTTTGGAATATATCCGCCAACCCGCATTGGAGTAGCATGGTGGATTAAGCTCTGATCCTTCTCCTACATGGGGAAAGAAGCCCATGCCCAGCAGTGAGATAATACAGGCTGAAGCGGTAGTAAGTATTTTATATGTTGTATACTAAATAAAACTTTATTTAATTAAGTAAACAAATTGGTCCAACAAACAATGCCATTATTTCCTATAAAAAGTCAACTTAAAGGCAACTGGTAATTATGGTTTAACTCTCCTACTAGTGAGGTAAGTTGAAACAGTGGTCTAGGAGCGGTGAAACTTATATTTCCTTTATTGTTAGATAAAACAAATTTAAAAATAAATATTACAATAAAGCGCACGTAACCTTTTTTTTTGTTTCAACTGCTGCTAATATTTTTATATAAAAAATTTGTCTTTCACTGGCATATCAGTTATTATAGCATTTATAACCGACTTAACCTTTCATCCATTTTGAGCACTATTACAAACTGCACTTTAGTACAAACTGCACTGGTTGCAGTAAAAGCATCCTCCAAAGCTATATTTAGAATATCTCGAGTTTTATAATCGTTAAGAGCTTTAGTTAATGTAATATTGCGATAATCTAATGTCACCACGTTGAGACAATCATTATCGAGAGTGTTGCCGTGAATATTAGACGGACGTGTGCAGTCATATTCATACATTCATTGTCAAATGGATGTTTTGATAAATTCTGTGTATATTAATACGCTAAGGTTAAGATGTTTGCCTCCCTTCTTAGAAAAAACCTCACAATTACTCCACATAAATTATACCTATATCATTTTATTGAATGGAATGAATTTGGAATAAAAGTAATATAGGGGAACACCGGGCAAGACGGGGTGGTGGGCAAGACGGGGCATCAGGCTTTTCAGGTGATTTAAATTGATCAATCTCATTCGCTCTGCCATCTCGCTATTAGCCGCCACGAGAGCTCTTAGTCACACGAGTACTAACACGGCGGCTATTCATTTGTTTTAGTTATCGTCGAAAAGTAGATTTCGTTTGTTCGTATTAAAATTTCTTATATATACGTTTCGTAGTGCATGAAACTTGTATTTGGTGAATTTTAAGCGGCACCTCGGTTAATTCTATTTACAGTACATTGCAGTAACAGGTAATAACTTGTTTTGTTATGAAACACTATTCAATTTTTTTTTGTTTTAATATTAATTTTGAAACGAATCAACGGGCAAGATGGGGTATCTGATACCCATCTTGCCTGACACGATTTTGATTATTTATATTTTTTTTATATATTGTTTTAGGATGGTTTATATTTAAAAAAAGTCATATATGTTTATAAAAGAAACTCAGGAAGAGGAAAACGGTCAAGGGAAGCACTGAATAAGGCGATAGAAGTTGTTTTGAAGCGAGAAATGGGATATATGTTGGCTGCAAAATCTTTCTTAGTCCCACAAACTACATTAGAATGAAAGGTAAAAAAGGCTAAAAAAGAATGTAAAGGTATCTTTGGGTACCAGTATTCTCGCAAAAAGAAGAAGAAGAGGATGAGCTTGATGGATTATTTACTAGACATAGAGAGCGGGTTTTATTAAACTGTAGATACTGTGGCAGCACCTCTTACAACAACTGCAACGAGCACTGCAGTTGTTGTTACAGATCCTGCTACTTCAACAGTTGTGACAACTAGTACAACTGAAATTAACACATATTTAAATTTGAGTCCTTCCCCTAGATTTTCTTATTGGCCTAATTTAGTGCATTACCCAACCCAAAGCAACTATTACCTCTTCTAGTGACCAAAAAGACATTAAAAGTGACGAAAAAACGCGGTAAAACTACTATCATAACTTTTTCAGCCCATAAACAGAAGTTGTTAGAGTTAAGTTAGAAGAGTTTATTTAAAAAAAAATGTGACAGAAAAGCTAAAAAAGCAAAACAAGAAATCAGACAGAGAAAAAAGGAGCGAAAACAGAAAAAGGAAGGGAAACAAAACCTATTTCAAGACCAAAGCCACAAAAAAATATAATCGAAAGAAACGTACTAGACAGTCGTCTTCTGAAAATAGTGATGTTGATACCGAAAACACTCCATGCCTATATTCAACAGGGTTATATTTCGACTCCAAGAAAGGTTGGATTGCTTATTCTTCTTGTGGTAATTGGTTACATTATGGCTGCGCAGGGGTGGATGATAATGATGCCGAAGCAACATTCATTTGCGAGTTCTGCACTCCTGAATAGTCGAGAGAATGGCTATACCCCATCTTGCCCATTAGGCCCACCCCATCTTACCCGACCTATCGGGCATGATGGGGTGATATGTCATATTTTACATTTTGTTATATTATTAACAATTCTATGGTGCTGTGTTCCTGATTTCAATTTAATATGTAAGATTGATAACTACAAGCCTGATTAAGAATAAATATGATTATGAAACCATGAACCCCTACGATTTCTGGAGCTTTAAACCTTAACTACCCCATCTTGCCCGGTGTTCCCCTACCTATATTTAGCTCTCAGATACCTATTTTCTTGTTAATTTAACAGTGACTTTTGTTAATTTTTGGTGAGATTTTAGAGTAAATAATAAAAGACTGCCTAACAGTACAAATAAACGAGTGGAAATGTCTTTTGCATTTTTTTTTCAGTAGATGCAGTGTGCTCCACATGATTCTGTGTAACCCCAGAGATGATCCAAAGTGACCCACCCCCAGGTCATAGTGGATCATTTCATATTTTTTAAAAAAGTTGTTATTACTTGTAAGTTTATGTAGTAATTGATGACGAGGATTGCGGAAAACCGGGATATCTGACGCGAACTTGGGGAGGCCTCTGTCCAGCAGTGGACTGCAATAGGCTGAACTGACTGACTGACTTATGTAGTAATTGCCAATCAGTACAATTTTCTTTAAAGATTAGGTACCCGTACTATGATAAATTATTATCAGAGATTAGTTAACGTGGCATGATTTGCAGATTTACGGGGCTTTGAAAAAAAATGATCCACTGTTACCCAATCTCGCCTACTATTCAAATCTTGAAATAGAAAAGTTATGATAAAATAGCAAATGAAACAAAATTGAGGTGAAGCTATTATAAGAGTTAAAACTTGCTTCTATCGATTTTTGATCGAAAATATAAATTTTGGCGCGTAAGCGACTACTGAGAGGGCTGGCGGCAAATAAATATCAGATTATAAAATAAAAAAACATTCCAATACATTATACAAATTCTTTTAAATTTATGTTATATCGTCAGTCAAATGGTAATATTACATTTTAAAACACATAATAATAATTAAGAAACATATTTTTTGTAATTACATACTCCGACAGTTATGTCAACGATATTTCAGATTAAAAGTGTAGTATAACGCTATTAATATAACAAAGAAGGTACTTACCCGACATTTTTATAGTATTTATAAGATAGCCTTTTCTTGGTTATCCTTATGGTTATGTTATGAATGGAAATTCAGGGGATAAAATATGATTTGCTCTTACTTATATGCACAGTTAAATTGTAGTAATGCGAAATTGGTTGTATGTGTATGGTGTGGTTCCACTTGTTGTTGCCATGATACGACCCAATGCGACATTTTGTTCCCTAATAATAAAAATAATAAAAAGTATTTGTAGATAAATTATCATCATTCATAGTTGCTAGGTAACAGTATTCGTTCCATTCAGAGCCCTAGAGACCATCAGTTGAAATTAACAATAATCACGCGTTCAGCAATTGTAGGTGTTTGTTTCAAATGCTATTTCAATTGATATTCATATAATTGATGGACATGGAATAAAATTTTCGTTTATATTTATTGACGCGCGAAAGTAAAGGTTCTGAGAGATCGTTTAATGCACATTCATTGCCTAATTGTACATACTCAAATGACTGAAACAAAATGCCGCTGGAGCTAATAAGATTGATTATGGTTACTTCAGTGTGATTGATGTAGACGTAGGCTATAGCAGGAAATATTTTGCTCAAAAGCTGGACGATCTCCGACTGGGTAGTACAATACGTACTACCCAGTCGGAGATCGTACAGAAAGTCACAATTAAATACTGCAACAAGTAGTATTGTCTTTCTGTTGTTAGCAAGATAACCAGAGCTTTTGCTGAGGGTCCGGGGTAAAAGATCAACATCGCGTTTGCAATGTTTCCGGAATCGCAGTTGTATAAAAATTACTTAACTTTCCATCAGGTTAGCTGTACGCTTGTTTGCCTCCCTAATGATACAAACATTCTACATTTTACTTCTTTTGCTATTACCATTAATGTAATGTTATGGTCATTCGCAAATTAATATTTTCAACTAAGGTACGGCACAGCAACTAAGGTAGAGCACAGCAGGAAATTTCCTGGTCAAAAAAATGGAACAACCCGCCTGGGGCAGTACCTCGACCTTACAGATCACAGCTAAATAATACTGCTTTCAAGCAGTGTTTGTGTTCCTGTTGGTTAGTAAGATGACCAGAGCTCCTGGGGAGAATTGGGATTTGGATGCTTCTGGTGTTACAGACTTTAATAAGCTACGGTAATCGATTACCACCAGGTGAGTCGTACGCTTGTTTGCCGACTTAGTTATTTAAAAGAATATATTAATTAATTCATTAATTTATTAATTTATTTATTTAATGCATAAAAACTTAAAACTAACATTACAGTGAACCCAATGCGTTAGTTAAGTTGACTACAAATTCTACATCTGTCTAGAGATTTTTGCATACAAATAACATTATCATTAACAATTAATTTAAACAAATCGATAAAATCAATTAAAAATAATAATAAAATTTGAAGTCTAATTAATTAAATATTCAAATTTAAAAAAAATCATAAAACAAACATTCAATAATAATTTATGTTAACAAATTAGTACATTTGTATGAATTAAACTAGCTGCGCCTGCGATTTTGTGCGCGTGGGATTTAACAAAAAAGTTATTGTTCAGTTCGCAGAGTTATAAAATAAATAAATTTATAAAATAAAAGTAGCCTAAGTTACTCCATACTACATCAGCTATCTGCCAGTGAAAGTCCCGTCAAAATCGATCCGGCCGTTTCAGATTAGCCGGAACAAACAGACAGACAGACAAAATTGTAATAAATGTAATTTTGGTATATGTACCGTGTATACATCCATATTTATTTAATGAAAAGCGGACACTCTTTTCATTTATTTGCATAGATTAAAATCAATTTCAGTATGTCAGATTGAATAAAAAATGTCCATACTTAATAAAATTTTAAAGACTAAACCATTACCGAAACAATTACATACGTACACATTTTATAACAAACACTAGTGAACTCATCCAGTGTACAACCAAACAGATCCACATGGCATGCCGCCGCGTTGAGCACTCGCACCGCCCGCGTCAGCGGCGTGTCTCGCAGCACCCAGCAAGTTGGAGAGCACTGGCGTCAGCGGCAGCGCCACCAGCGGCGGCCGCCGCTGCAAAGCTCGACACTGCCAGGTGGCGCGAGGAGCCTCAACTCTTCCAGAATTGGCGAACTGTCTAACACACCGCGTCTACCTTTATCAGGTATTTGGTGAGAGCGACTTCGCACCGTGTTTCCAAGTCCTCCAGAGATCCCACCATACCTATAACGATACAGCAAGGGATAGCCTGGGTACACTCTATACATTTTAAGGTAGAGAAACCTAGTGAACTTATGTTGGATCCGTTCCATCATAAGTTTATACTTGAACTCACCCGGAGACCATACAACCGAGTTAAACTCCAAATGACTCCTCACCAGTGCCTTATTTTGGATGCGTTCCATCATAAGTTTATACTTGAACTCATCCGGAGACCATACAACCGAGTTACACTCTAAATGACTCCTTACCAGTGCCTCGTATAATGCACGAAAAGCGGTTACATTGGTAAAGCTTCCCGCTTGCCTCAGTATGAAACCGAGGTTTCGGTACGCCTTTTCGCATACCTCGGCTATATGCCTCTGAAAGTTGAGATCAGAGGTAAATCAGACACCTAGATCCCTCACCTCTGTGACAAATATAAAGGAAATAAATTTTTGTTGTAATATCTAACATTATAAGGTTTGTTACAAAGTTCGTCCATTACAACTTTTTTTTTGGTTCATTTAACGATTTGGCTTATACGAAGTTGACTTTAAAATCCCGGAGCGAGCACACACGCCTCAAAAGTCTGCCTACCTGTACATAGGTATAAAGAGATCGCGCGCACGCAGACTGGTCACTGGACCACAACTATGAACCAGAAATAAGTGTACCACTCTCTATCGATGTGGGACATTAAAGTTGTTAAAATACCATATTTAGGTAAGGCTTTAAATTAAGAACCGTCGAATTATCTAAGCTCAAAATTAACCGTTTACGGCATAATTTCGTTACAAAAAAAATATAACCCTGACCTATCTAACTACCAAATTAGACTGTTTATCGACATAATTTAGTTACAAAAAAAAGTAACCCTAACCTATCTAACTTCGAAATGCGCTTCTTAATCTAAAGCCTAGCCCATATTTACTTTAAAAATTACATTATTATTATATACATACTAGCTGTGCCCGTAACTTCGTCCGCGTAGAATCTAACAAAAAAGTTATTGTTCAGATCGCAGTTATAAAGTAAACTTCTAAAATAAAAGTAGCCTAAGTTACTCCTTATTACATTAGCTATTTGCTTATGTAACGAAAAAATTAACAATAAAATGTATTGACTTAATCAGTTATAGTTTTTTAACTTAAATTTCTTCTTTACTCTTTACTTACTTTACTTGACTTTGGGGAGTGAGCTGGTAAATGCGTGACGAGAACGAGCATGGGAGATATAAGTTAGACGGAGCTAAAGAAGTTTTACTTCAGTCGTGTGTTCTAAAGCACAGTATGTACTCGTTTTATTATCTATCTTTTATTTTTCTGACTACACATGACATATAAAGAAGCTAAAACAATTATTAATCAATTCTCTCAACAAAAACAAAAAAAAACTTAAACAAAAAAAAAACATTTTTTTTAAGAAACACCTCACACTTGACGGTACTAACCAGGATTTACTCCTGTGCCGTGGATCCGAAAACACACAATACCTAAGCACAAAGCCCTAGACTACGGCAAACATCTGTATGATCAATACGAACATATGCCATGTGCGGGAATCGAAACCGCGACCGATAGTGCAACAGCCATAAGTTAGAGCCATTATTTAACAATTTGTCAAATCTCGCTCAAATTTAACTGACATGACAAGCACCACTTTCAAATAAAAAACAGTTATCAAAGCATGATACGGCACACTATTAAAATTTATGAAACAAATAAAAAATACAACGAATTTAAATAATTGTGTTTGCAGGCAACCGAAAAACAACCGACCTCAATTATATCGTTACTTGTCGATAACGTAGGTAGATGAAAAATTAGTCAAATAAATACGCATTATCAAAGATTGCTCCAAAAGTTGTAATCAGATCTCGGTGCAATTTAAATGTGGCAACATGATAAACATCGGCTTTCGATTAAATTAAAAATTATCAAAATCGGTACACCCAGTAAAAAGTTAAGCAGATTTTCGAGTTTCCCTCGATTTCTCGGAGATCCCATCATCAAATCCTGGTTTCCTTATCATGGTACCACACTTATGATATATCATTTCCAACAATTCCCAAATTCATACAATTAGGCACAAATATCGGTGGAAATCAAACCCAAGGTCGGTCTTACATGCACTACTTCACCAGAATAGTTGTTTTATTAGAATATAAGTAAATAACAAATATAAATCTTATCAGTAGTATTATGATTCCATAACCATTAACATAAAATAAAATATAGACATTCGCCAAATATTCGTATCGTTTCGCGCGAATGAGAATATTCGTACATTACTAGCTAGGTACGTACTCATCACCACAGCCTATTGCAGTCCACTGCCGGACATAGGCCTCCACAAGTTCGCGCCAAAAATGACGCAAACTCATGTGTGTTGCCCATAGTCACCACGCTGGGCAGGCGGGTTGGTGACCGCAGGGCTGGATTTGTCGTACCGAAGACGCTGCTGCCCGTCTTCGGCCTGTGTATTTCAAGCCAGCAGTTGGATGGTTATCCCGCTATCGGTCGGCTTTATAAGTTCCAAGGTGGTAGTGGAACTGTGTTATCCCTTAGTCGCCTCTTACGACACTCACGGGAAGAGAGGGGGTGGCTATGTGCTTTAATGCCGTAGCCACACTCATCATATGACCCTATTGTTGTAGCAAAGGCATTTAATACGCAACTTACCGCTAACGAATTGATGCAGGAAAAGAATCGTGCAAAATTCGCATTCAAAAATTAAGTCAAATAGATATATTTTAAATTCATATTTTTCCAAAGTATATTTACTTTTCTAAAGATTTATTGTAATTATACTTTTACATTTAAAATTAAAAAGGGGTTGTGTACAAATTATTCAACTGCTATTCGGTATAATAAAATAAATAGTGAACAACTCTAAAGCTACTAAATAAGTAACTAGTACCTGTAGGGTATCATTTAAATAAAATATATCTATATGTATATAGTTTCTTTATTTAACAAATATATTTGTAATAATATTAAAATCTTTCTGTCATCACAACGCCTCACGCATCGCAAACATATAATAAATAAGCTCAAAATAACTATAAAATAATATACATACACATTTCCGTTTTACTTACATACTCATAACTATCTAATATTTACAGTCTTTTTATTTTAATACGTTCTTATTTATTACACAAATTTAGGTAACAACAATGTTTTTAATAAAAGGAAGAAATTGGTTTGGGGCGAAAAGAAGATTGATCGAAGATATACAATTAAGTGTTACATGCAAAGACAAGTTACCGAAACAATTTGCTTTGGCCAAACTATTAAAAGCGCAAAGTATTTCTGGCATTATGAAAATTAAATATATCAACGCATATAAAATTCTAGTAACTTTTAACTCGGAAGATTCAGCAAATAAGTTTTTGAATTGCGACGGACTTAGAAGTATGGGTTGGAAGAGTCAAAAAACATGGGAGGTGGGGACGTCTTATGGGATAGTTAAAGACATCGACTTAGATTTATCGGAGGAAAATCTGATGGAATATTTACGAAGTGATATCGAAATTGTATCAGTTAAGAGGCTTAGTCGTAGAAGTGGTAACGAGTGGACGCCCAGTGAATCTATCAGGGTTGGGTTTAAAGGCTCTTCTTTACCTTCACACATATTTATATTGGATTTGAGAATTAAAGTTGAACCTTTCATATTTCCGGTCACTCAATGCTCCAACTGTTGGAGATATGGACATACAAAAACCTTATGCCCATCTAATAAAACTATATGCCCAAAGTGCAGTGGCCACCATGAAAATTGCGAAGTTACTACATTCAAATGCGTCAACTGTGGGGAGAATCATTTGGCCCTGTCAAAATCGTGTCAAAAATATAAAAAAGAAAAAAGAATCAGAGAGCTCATGTCTGAATTTAATGTTACGTATAGAAAGGCGTTGTTACTATATGTGCCTCCTACTCCTCAACGAATCTCAATGAATGATAACCCTAGTGCTAATTTAGAAATAGTTAATGTAAGTGAACCTTCGATTTCTTCGCGACCTACTTTTGCTGAAGCAGTGATATCGGGCCCTCTTACGAAAAAAAAAGAGATTCCCAAAAAAAGGGCGGCAAAAATAAATACTAAGAAGCATACTGGACAAGATTTAATAGAAGAAGTCACGCTTATGGAAGTTTCTCAGGATACGAACACAGAAGAAGAGGTAGAAGGTTCTCACTCTTCAGAATCAGACGAAGAAACTCATAACGAACCTGAAACTGAAGAGCGCCCAGTGTCTTTGGTTGAGCTCATCCAGAAAATTCGTAAGATTTTTATTTTAAAGAAATTGAGTGTTTTTTCTAAAATTAAAAAGTCTTTACAAGTTATAGTGGACTGGGTTATGACATTTGTTTCAAAGTGTGTCAAATTTATCAGACTTTTTCAAAAATATATCTTTATTTATAAATGGATAGTAGTTCTGTAAAACAATTAAATTTAAATATAGTTCAGTGGAATGCACGTAGTATTAGACCTAAGTTACTGTCTTTTAAGAATTTGCTGATCCAAGAGAGGATTCATGTTGCAGCTGTTACAGAGACATGGTTGGACTCAGAATACAGATTTAATATTAGAGATTATAATATATATAGACTAGATAGAAATGTTGCATACGGAGGTGTGGCTCTAATAGTACATAAATCTATCTCTTCACAAATTGTTAATTTTCAAAATAACCATATAGGCATGGAAATTATTTGGATTAAAGTGTCTAATTGCGACCAGTTGGAAAATATTATAGGAATTTATTGTCCCCATGAAATCAGTACGGCGCAGGCTGACTGGGATTTCTTATTCAATCTTTCAACAACGAAAACAATTATTTTAGGCGACTTCAACGGTCATCATACAACTTGGTCTCACAGGACTGACAATCGTGGTCTTCAAATCGTTAATTCATTTTTAGATTCTAATTTCGTTGTTTTAAATGATGGTTCTCCCACAAGGTTTCAACTGGTTGAAGGTATCTTAAGAGAGTCGTCTCCAGACATAACTTTCGTGTCTTCGGATATTTCGCTACACTTTGACTGGCAGGTTTTAAGTGAATCACTAGGAAGTGACCATTTATTTATTAAAATTACTACTAGTATATTTGTAATTACTAATCATCGTAAAAAAAGAAATTTTAAATCAGCAAATTGGCAGTTCTATTCTTTATATTTAGAAAAAGCATTCTCTGACCTCATTTTACCAAATAATATTCAGACTGCTTACGATGTTTTTATTAATTTAATCAATGAAGCAGCAGATTTGTTTATTCCTTTTATAAAAATTTGTCAAAAACCTGAAAGCAAGTTTACTCCAAAACCTTACTGGAATGCAAAATTATCTAAAGCTGTTGCTATTCCTAGACTTTATCTTAGTATTTTCAGGCGTAATCCCACTCCAGATAACCTAAATAAGTTCTTAGACGCTGTTAGGGAATCACAAAGGCTCATAAGGCACGCAGAGAGGAACGGATGGTCAAGCTTCTGCAATTCGGTTAGTGAAAATACTTCTGCTAATCAGATGTGGAGTAAGATGAAGTGGATGAAAGGGCGGAAACAATCTTCCCTAACCATTGATAAAGTCAAAGCCAATAGTCTCCTATGCAAGCTATGTCCTGATTTTGTTTCTCCGTCGAAACCTGTCTTCCGGTCTACTAATCCTTCTTTAGAAATTCCCATTACGATTTTTGAATTAAGCAATTGCATGAAATCAAAAGATACAGCTCCCGGAGAAGACGAAATTTATATATTTAATAATTATGTTAAAACATCTTCCTGAAAATGCAAAATTATTCATGTTAAAATTATTCAATAGCATCTTAGATTCTGGTATTGTACCTTCTCAATGGAGACAAATACGTGTTATTCCAATCTCAAAACCGGGACGTGATCCCCAATCCGACTTGGCTTTTCGTCCAATTTCATTAATATCATGTATTTGCAAAATATTTTATATTTTATTAAAGAATAGAATTGAGTGGTTTTTAGAAAAAAATCATTTACTTTCAGACAATACTTTTGGATTCAGAAAGTCTAGGTCATGCTTGGATAGTCTAGTCCGTTTAGTCTCTATAATTCAAATTGGGTTTGCAACAGGTTATTCGACTATAGGATGTTTTGTGGATATAGACAATGCCTACAATAATGTTGACCTCTTGTTTTTGGTGGAGACAATGGATCGTCTTCAGATCGGTACACAAATATGTTTGTACATTTGGAACTTTCTCATTGAAAGACGTATTCAGATTATTGCTGATAATACAAACTTTGTTAGGACTTGCAGTCGTGGCCTTGCACAAGGCGACCCACTGTCACCGCTTTTGTTTAATATAGCCACTATTGATATATGCAAACGAATCAAGTCAGCAATGATTATGCAATACGCGGATGACTTTGTTTTATTTAGCTCAGGAAACGATATTTTACAAGCTTCGACCAACTTACAGTCTGACTTGGACTTATTATGTATTCTTTTGTCCGATATTGGTTTGAATCTGTCTCCATCCAAGAGCAAGGTTTGTATTTTTAAAAAACGACCATTTAGGGGTACGGTTGAACTTAAAGTAAGCAATATAATTCTGGATACAGTGGAGAGCGTTAAGTATTTAGGGTTGTGGCTTGACCGTTCTCTTAGATGGGGTAAACATGTGAGCGAGACTAAAGATAAATGCATAAAATTTTTAAATATATGTAAAGTTTTGGCTGGTTCAGGTTGGGGAATACATCCTAAGCACCTTCGTAGAATATATATTTCAATCATCCGCAGTCGTATGGATTATGCTAGCTTTTTATATAATGATAGTGCCCAGTTACACGTAAGAAAACTTGACTGCATTCAAAATCAAGCTATGCGTATAATAGGTGGATTTATCAAAAGCACTCCTATCCATGTCATGGAAAGTGAGCTTTCATTACAGCCATTATGTCTTCGTAGAGAGTATTTGGGCCATAAGTTTTATCTTAAAAATAAATCTTTTAAAATAAATTCAATTGTTACATTACTAAATCATTTAAACGATTCAATGGCATCTATTCGTTGGAACAGAAAGAAAAAACCCTTACTGGTCTCCATTCATAATTATCTCAAAAATACCTCTATTAATATCAGTTCACAGTTGGAAATGTTTTCTTTAAACATATGGATAACCGGAATTAATTTACAGAATTTTATAAAATCAAATATTAATGATATCCATAATCCTAAACGTACTTTCTCTAATTTACAATTAAATTCATTTTACCGTAAGATGTCTTCAGAGAGTTACAATGGGTTCTATAAGGTTTTTACGGATGGGTCCAAAGATAGTTACGGAGGTGGGGCGGCGTTTTACGATTCTCAAATTAATTTTAAAGCCAAATTCCAAATTAACCATGATCTGTCTATAATGCACATAGAATTAATAGCTATAGCAGATGCCTTGTCTTATATCAAATCTATCAATGGGAATAATTTCGTCATATTTACAGATGCTAAAAGCGCATTGCAACATTTAGCTCGGTGTACCTCGACTTTTCGAGGAATCCCTGTAGCTTACGATATAATAAAATTAATTTCGGAACTAAACACCTCCACTAAATCTGTATATCTTCAATGGATCCCTTCGCATTGTGGTATTGTTGAAAATGAAATTGTTGATGAGCTTGCAAAACAAGCATGTACAGAAGGCGTTGTAGTCAATACTAAACCTAGTTATAATTACGACTCGTCCATCCGCTCTAGATTAGGTAGAACATAGGATACGTTACAATGTATAAGATTCATAGAAATAAGCAAGAGACGCAAACTCAGCGTCTGGTCGGCCCACCCTGACATCCGCTGGGCACAAGACTGTAGTAGTTAAGACAGAGACATTAAAGCCTCCAAATCGGTTACATGTCTTTCATTTTTTTATTTAAATTAAGTTAGTTAATAGTAAATTAATATAAATTGTTTCCAAACGCTCCGAAACCAAAAGTGGCGCAGCCGGTGAGGATTCTCTTATAGACTCCGTAGTTTTCGTGTTTTTCGACGTCGAAATTCGTCTACAAAAATTACGCGAATATTCTACGTGAGCAGAGATCCTTCGAACCAAATAAATATTCTTTTGTGTCTCGAGAAGCAAAGAAGACAGAATATGGGAGTAGCGGTCATTTGGTGAGTCAATCTTTTCGCCAATCCTTGTTCCCGTAATCCTCCTATATTTTTCATATAAGTTATTAAGTTATTGTTATTCTTGAGATCAAACCTTGCTCATTATAACGTTGTGAAATTGATATCTCCGTATGAAATTATTCGGTCTTATCTTTCTTAGAATAGGAATATAGAGTAGTAAGGAACATAGATACTTCATTAAATTAAATATTAAAGTTCGAATTGTATTAAAGAAATTAAATAATATTAAATTTTTATAATATTAATGTTAGCATATTTCATTTTATAGAATTAAATTTTGAATTGAATTAAATAAAAATTAATTAATAAATTGTTATAACATTAGGTTTATGATATTTTTTTTAAGAAAATAAAATTGAAATTGAATGAAATAAATTAAATTAATAAAATTTTATTATATTAAAGTGTTATGATATTTTATTTAAGAGAATAAAATTAAAATTGAATTGAATAAATCAAATTAATAAATTGTTATAATATTAAAGTGTTATGATATTTCATTTAAGAAAATAAAATGTAAAATTGAATTAAATAAATTAAATTAATAAACTGTTATAATATTAAAGTATTATGATACATAATTTTATAAAATTAAATTTTGAATTGAATTAAATTAATTAAATAATATTAAATTGTTATATAATTACATATAATAAGTTTAAATTTATATTAAAAGTTTAAATTTTAATAAATACTTAAATGATTTTACAATACATTATTTTATAAATTTACAAATTATATTTTACAATTTTTGTTTAATTTCTAAATTTGATTTTTATTATCATTTTATTTTATTGTGTGTTTTTATTGTATGAGTGATTTTTTTTTTCTCTTTTGAAAGTGTTTTATATTTAAGACAGTTGCATCCTCTGATCATTTCATTACTCTATAATCATGACAACCACAGCCGTATCACTAATACCAAAAGAAATTTTAGATCTAATTCCGCTATATAGTGGTGATAAAAGACAGTTAAATCTTTATTTACAAAGATGTCAATACGTGATTGAACGTTATAATGGTAACGAGGAACAAAATCTTTACGTTTTTCATGCTTTAACGAGTAGACTAAGAGATGATGCAGCTGCGCTTTTATCTGAACGAGAGGACATTGTAACATGGTCCACTTTAAAAACTCTGTTAATCCAACATTTTGGAGACCCTCGCAGTGAAGAGTGCATTAATATTGAGTTAGAATCTTTAAAAATTAATCCAGGTGAAACCTTTCTCGAATTTTGTAATAGAATACAAGGTGTTCGTTCATTATTAATGTCGAAGGTCAATTCAATCCATGATCCAGATTTAAAACTTGCGAAGTCGGTTATTTATAATAATACAGCTTTAAATGTGTTTTTATATAACCTCCCGGAAAATATGGTGCGTATAGTTAGGCTTAAATCACCCACAACTTTAGAAGCAGCCTTAAGTATTGTTCTCGAGGAAATAAACTTCTTAGAGCAATATAAAATGCGTAATCGTATACATGGTAATAGCCAAATTATGGGTTCAAGGCCATCAATGACACAACAATTTGATCACAAGCCCAGCTTACCTTTTTATCCTAAATTCAATTTCAATAATTCTCAAAAGACACCTCAAATTCAGGGTCAAGGTCAACTACCAAGGCCATCGTTCGGTTATAGACCTCAGTTAGGTTTCCAATCGCAGGAATTGGGGTACAGACCGTCGCAACAATTTGGGTACAGACCTTCGAAACAATTTGGATACAGGTCTCCGCAACAATTTGGATACAGGCCTCCGCAAGAACTTGGATACAGATCTCCGCAACATTTTGGATACAAACCTCCACAGCAATTCGGGTATAAGCCCCCACAACAACTAGGGTACGAACTCCCTCAGCAATTCGGCTACAAGCCACCACAACCTCAACAACAAACCAATGATGTATCTATGAGGACAGCTCAGCCAAAAATGCAACAAGAATTTAATTTAAATAAATTAACCATGACTAACTATGAAAAGAATTTTCCCTGTGATGAACATTATTATTACGACAATGAATGTTCAAATGATATCAATTACAGTTATGATGCTGATGCTCTGTCTAGGATAAAAATTAACGCCTTAAATTCAGATGAAGAAAATCAGTCACAACTAGTTAATGTTGATCAAAGCCTAGATTGCGGTGATTTACCAACAATCACTATATCAAATTTAAGTCAAACAGCAACAGCTAGTTCTGTAGAAATTCCTAATGAAAATGTAAATGAAAATGTAAATGAAAATGGCTATCCTGTGCGATCAGAGTCTAGTAGATCGGAAACGATTCATTCAGACTTGAATCCAGGGCTATCTGGAATACCAATTTTGAATGAGGCCATAGACACCAAACCTAACCAGATTTTAGTTTTTCCATGGCTCAAAAACGATATGCAAGTAACAGATCTATTGCGTGATAAACAGAAGGTCTTACAAGTTTTCTTACCAACAGGCAAACCTAAGTTAATAAAAGAATTTTTAAAACCCATTAAACCTGTTCTGCAGCTGACAAAAACCCAGGATGCCCCGTTTCAGGAAATGGTTAAGGAACATGCAAAACGGATCAGAGTATTGTTAACGGATAAGATGGTAGCAAAAAGGAAAAGGGTTAGGAAAAAGAGAAGTGATGAAGCTAACATTGAGTTTCCTGAAGGAGAAATTGTTTTTGCAAAGGACGTTAACAAGCGTAAAGGCAAAGATAAACCAAGATATGTGAAAGCAAGAGTTATAGGACGTGCCGAGGGAAATATCTTACCCCTAAAAGTTGGAGACAGAAACACCAAAACTCCTATTAACGTTAAACGTCCTCCACAGGTTCTGCTGCACCATGGTAAAGGAAGGGAAAGCAAACATTCAAACCGACCACTGGACTATAGTTAAGCTTGTAAGATTAGAACAAACTAGTAATGATTTAAATCACATTTTCATAAATTACCAACAAATGTGTGGGATAATTGATTTGAATGCATCATACTCTTAAGAACTAACAAGCACTAAGATCCATAGACTTTTTACGCGATATAACAATAGAAAAATACAGACAACTAGTACCATAGAAACGTTCTAAGAGAGGTTTTATAAATCCTTTTGGTTCCGTAATAAAAATAATAATAATTACTAATCTGGATCATAATGATGCGGTTAAATACGATGAACTTATCTCAAATCTAAATACCTAACAACCAAATTATTATTTCAAAGAAACTGACAACAGTCTCTAAAATGTTTGATCGTTTTATTAATATAACTGAAAGATGTATCTGTGAAGCAGAATAATTGAATTTTTGTAACTTATCTTACGGAACTATTTATTGTATTTACAAGCAACTTTCGTACTATATTTGTTAGACTAAGTGAGATGGAAATAGCATTAGTATTAAGTCTCTATATTACATCAACCAATTATAGATAACTCCGATTATAATTATTTTAAGATTATTCATTACCAATATTTCATGAACCACAAAACAAATCTGTAACCATTATTCCCAAATATCCTTACCTTTTGGCGAAAGGAATAAAGTACTTACCGCTTGTAAAACCGTACTGTTCATTGTCGACCAGCGACCAATACCTATGCACCAACGAGCTCTAATAGAATCAAATGTCGCTAAGAAGATCCGAATTAAAAATGCATATGACTCTATCTAGTGCAAGAGTACTCAACATGAAAGGAATAAGTTTAGATGAAGTGAAATATATGGCCTTTTCGTTGAAACATAGTGCAGTGATTAAAAGTGTTTTGAATGATAAGAAAGACAATAACTTCAGTGAAATTTTAGGATATGTTACATTAGTTCTAGTAATTTTAAGTCTTTTGTTTTTTTTATTTTATATAATATGGCTCAAATCGCCAAAATGTTTATCATTTAAGCAAAATCATCGGAATGAATCTCAAATCGATCCTTCCGATAATTTTCCTCTTAGGGATGGAGGAGTTATAATTACGACTCGTCCATCCGCTCTAGATTAGGTAGAACATAGGATACGTTACAATGTATAAGATTCATAGAAATAAGCAAGAGACGCAAACTCAGCGTCTGGTCGGCCCACCCTGACATCCGCTGGGCACAAGACTGTAGTAGTTAAGACAGAGACATTAAAGCCTCCAAATCGGTTACATGTCTTTCATTTTTTTATTTAAATTAAGTTAGTTAATAGTAAATTAATATAAATTGTTTCCAAACGCTCCGAAACCAAAAGTACCTTTTTATAGCGAGTGTTTATTTACCTCTAAAAATCGTTGTTTGGAATTGTGGAAGGAATATTTTGATGAAAGGTCTACCAAAAAGGGTATTTGGTACAAAACCATACAGCCTGAACCGATGAGTTCTCCTTGGATCAGCAATAGTTTAAGCAGATTAGATATAGTAATAGCCTTAAGAATGCGCTCCGGACACATCCCATTGAACAAGTTTGCTTATTTGATGAATAAAACTAATAGTCCGAATTGTGAGGAGTGTGATAAAATTGAAGACGTTTATCATATTGTTATGGAATGTATCCGGAATGAACCATTACGAAATGAAATATTTATGTCTCATAATATTATAAGAGAAGTCGGTGGAATAAACTGCGTCTTGGCATTCCCTTTATCCAAGGAGGCCAGGGCTCTGTATAAACTGGTTAGATTGGGTTTGAGAGTGAGATGAGCGATCATCTTCTCTCAAGACCAGTTTCTAGTTTAAGAAGACGTATAGAGTGTCATAGTCGCTTTTTGTGACCAAGCTCTTTAAAATAAAGATTAAAAAAAAAAAAAAGAAATTGGTTTCGATCGATCTTTTTTTTATATATTCAATGTGTAATCTACACCAATCAAGTTACTAATTTTTATAGACAGACTGAAATTTCATAAACCTAGGGGTAGTAAGGGTAAGTTTGATAGCAAGTAAAGACGTAAGTAGGTAGGAGTGCTAATCATCATTACAGAAAATATTTTTTCTATCACAATGCTAGACGGGCTGTTGTTGAAATTTTAGCTTAAATAGATTGTTTTAATAATATGAAAATAATTCGTTTATAATTATTCATGCTGGGCTATGAAAAAAATTCTCTTCAGGTTACCTGTACAATAATAATTTTCTTTATCATATAACTCTTAGAACTGGTTTTCGCCTACCAGTGGCGTAGCGGCTTTTATATTATTTATCGCACATAAAAACAACATCAAAATATTGTTTTAGACAAAATAAAGTAATTCAGTATATAATCCCTTTTTAAATTTTGTATAATTTAAAGTATATTTTAGACCACCAGATATATATGTGAGTAATGAGAATAATATTATGATAGAAAAAAAATAGCACGTACAATTTATGACCGGTGTAGGCTGGATGAGGATCGCGAAAAACCGGGATGTCTGGCGCGAACTTGGGGAGGCCTATGTCCAGCAGTGGACTGCAATAGGCTGAACTGAATTGTACAATTTATATTTCTTTACCTATTTTTTTTATAAATAGTAGCTGCATATATAAGTAATATATAAGTAAATACGGTAAAAATATATAATAGTTACAAACGTTAAAAACAACATCAAAGGCTTAAAGACAGTCTGTATAATTAAGTAGCAAACAGATAGTATAAGATAGTTAATAATGGACTCATATTACTTTACGGTACGGAAACAACAATAACACATACAGACGTAGATACATTACAGACGTAATACATTAAGTATATAGTTATATGTTCTAAATATGTATGGGTACATAAAATATTCGAAGATTAACAGATACTGAGACACAATATTATTTACATCATAACATAGATAAAACATTGTTTCAAACGACAATATATTTAAACAACACAGAGAAGTAGCTTGATCTAATTTAAACCCTATAATTTTATTGCAGTAATTATCAAATTATTTTATTTCTATTAAGTAATACGAAGAATTAACAACTAAAATTAACAAATATAATAAAATACAGGTGATATAGATGAAAATATATAAAAAAATATATTGAAATATAATATATTTATTTATAAATATATTGAAATTAAGAACCAGTAATAAATACTGTTTAAATATATATTTGAGATAATATTTTATGTATTTATTTTATAATGAAACAAATTAAGCGACAAATTGCAATACAAACTAAAAAAAGAGAGCCATATAAAAAGCTTTATTTTATTAGACAATGTTATTGAGACAAGAAATATTTGTAACATTTAGATCACAAAGTATGTAAACATCGATTTTTAAGAATATATTTTAACATAAGACTATCAAGTTATACACATATAGATGAGGACCTGATTTGTATAACAATTCAATTCCGTTTTTATTTTAACAAGAAAACTCCACCGGAGTTTATTAAAAGGTTCATTTTCATTTACACTTTTTAGTTTGAACTCTTAAGCCATGAATGGACTACTCGTTCAGGTGACAGGACATACGTGTAGTCTTGCAACGTTTACGTGCGTAAATGTGTGTGACACTCACAACGGGAACGTTCAGTCCGCATGGCTTTACATGAAATAAAATCACGCCTGTGTGTCTCCGTCCGTGTAGTGCGATGGGCCCTCAGCGGAACACACCGAGTCCTCCGGAGTACGTGACCCGTCTCCCACCTCACTCGCCTCCACCGCGCTTGCGCTGCCTCCTTTGTTCTTCCCCCCACGACGAGCTTGTAGAGCCTGAACAGTAAAAACTCTATAATATAACCATATATTTAACACGTATATGTATAAATAATACGTTTTAAGGTACATATATACGTATATATTTTCCTTTAAATATAGCGGGATATAGCAAACACGTGTACGAAAGCCTTCGTGTAAATATGTATGTGAATATGTGAATTCTGTTTTGTTTCGTAACAATTTTGTTTCGCTAAGGAATATAAAGAAATAGCGTGTGTGGGAAAGGAAGCTTATCTTTCAGCGGAAACTGTTTTATGTTTTTGTTTAGGTTTGAATTTTTTACGTTTATTCCGCAAAACAGATAAAGCGTATACTTTACGAATAAATAAATATATAGAGCGTTGTGATTCGTTACATAACTGAGTGCGGGGGCCACTGTTGCGAGGGTCGCAGACGACATCAAGGGGCATGCGGGTGCTTCAATTGTGCACATGCGATATACTTCACTTATCCTTACCTTTTCACGACTGCCTTTTTTCTAAAGTCGGAAGGAATATGAAACATTGTATTAATGAGAGTGATTGTACACCATGATAACAAGAATGCCTAATTCACATCAATCATATCATTTCAGGTTTTAAGGGGAGAGGTTATTTCATATATGGTTGTTTACAGGGTAACACAGTAATAAAGGCTTAAATATAGTAAAAAACTATCAAAGGAAGGTAACAAAATCTAGAGAGAGGTACCTAGAACCTACTCGGACAAGGAAGTGAAACAGAAAACAATTAATGAATTCCTACTTGATTTATTAAAATATGAGGTCATATTAAAAATCTTGTAAAAATATATATTAATATAGGTTGTAATATTAGTATTGGTAATTACATTTTTTACTTTTATAAATATAGATACTTTTGTATTCACAAACACTTCAAATACAACCATTCAAATACAAAAATAAAACCATTTTTGGCACAGAAAATTTGTCATTGCATGCGTTGCGTATTATAGAACTACCCTTGACTACTTGAGCTACTTATTCCAAAGACAGTTAAGCAAATACTCGCGTTTTTACTTTATCATCATCATCACTTCAGCCCATCGCAGTCCACTGCTGGACATAGGCCTCCACAAGTTCGCGCCAAAAAGGGCGTGAACTCGTGTGTGTTGCCCATAGTCACCACGCCGGGCAGGCGGATTGGTGACCGCAGGGCTGACTTTGTAGCACCGAAGACGCCGCTGCCTGTCTTCGGCCTGTGTATTTCAAAGCCAGCAGTTGGGTGGCTATCCCGCCATCGGTCGGCTTTTTGAGTTCTAAGGTGGTAGTGGAACTGTGTTATCTGTTAGTCGCCTCTTACGACGCACACGGGAAAAGAGGGGGTGGCTATATTCTTCATTGCTATAACCACACAGCACTTTTACTTTATACTGGCTAGTTTTTGGTATATATAGGAGACACAATAAATATAGACAAAACTCACTGCAGATTTAAAGATAGAAGAAGAGAAGAAGATTTTTAGGAACACAAGTGTATAAATTACCATGGTGAGTTTCGCATGATGCGGAAACAATTATAGAGAAATAAAAACAATAAGAAGGTAGAGTTTCTATTTCTGTTGTATAAATTATATTTTATCCATATGTCATATATATTAATACGCTAAAGATTAAGATGTTCGCCTCTCTTTTAAGAAAAACACCTCATAATTACTCCACAAAAATTATATAACTTACATAGAAAATTATTTTTATTTTTATTTTATTTATATTAAATTCTTGTGTCACAATGTTACTTACAGTACTCCTCCGAAACGGGTGGACAGATTTTTATGAAATTTTGTGTGCATATCGGGTAGGTCTGAGAATCGGCCAACATCTATTTTTCATACCTCTAAGTTATAAGGGGGGAGTGATTCCGGGGGCTAATAGCATATATGGCAAAACAACGTTTGCCGGGGTTAGCTAGTTATTTTATAGATAGTTGCTTGCTCTACCGGCATCCACAACTAAAAATGTATTATTGCTTTTGTTTTTGTAAATTATATTTATATATATACATTGAGACAATACAGCAATGCTGCCATATGACGGCTTTAATTTTTAAATAACGTCAACATAACATATTGTTTATCAAGAAGTTTTCCAATAAATAATAAAAAATTAAATATTTTTTGTAATTTTGTAAAGGATAATTATTATACCTACTTATTTAGCGAATTATTCGCGCAGGTATTGATAGTTTATTTATAAATACGTCTATTTGAAAACATAAGCCGATTACAATTATATTATATACAATTTCAAATAACGTTATTAGATACTTTTTTTATAATAATTTAGTAGTTTATCCTTTACAATCTGTCAGTGTATTTTATTTTAGGATTTATACCTGCAACGAGAACCGCCTGTGAGGCGGTTTCCGCCCCCCGCGTCGTTTGCTGATATGCGGGTTGTCGCGCCGTAACGTCTGGTTGCGCAATATTTCCAGCTGCATATACAACCGCTTCAGCTCTGCACGTACTTCCTCAGACGTGGGTTCCTCTTCGCCCTCCACACCGAACCCCTCAGCTGGGCCGCGGCGTGATACCTGTAGCGTTTTACTCTCATAATATTATTAATAAACTCACGAGATAAAGTTCTAGACTAAAAAAAATCCAAATATTCAACAAACGCTTACAGGATTTAATAACGTAAATTATTAGTAAGCCTGCAGACAGTTTGCTTCATGTTTAGTTTTGTTTCCACTTATAAACACTTGCACTATCAGTGGAGGTGAAAATGCGTTATTAGGTAAAATAATTGTGTTTGCTGGCCAACGATAAAAACTCGATTTCAATTATATCGACAAGTAATACAACGTAGGTAGACGAATAAATAGTCAAGTACCAGTAAAAAGTTATGCGGATTTTCGAGGTTTCCCTCGATTTCTCTGGGATACCATCATCGGATCGTGGTATCCTTATCATGATACCACACGTAGGATATCTCCTTTCCAAAAAAAAATGAATTATTAATATCGGTTCATATATATATATATATATATATATATATATATATATATATATATATATCCTAACCTCCCCCTTTTTTAAGTCTGTTAAAAATAGGATGAATTTAAGAAAATGGAGAAGTGACGTTGGCTTTTGGCTAGCTAGGTTTTGCCAAAGATTTTTTGTGACTGTTTGAGATATGTATTTACCACAATTGAGTTTAATTGTATTTTTATTGTCATAACCTATTCTTTTACCTTTGCAAAACTAACTGCTTTAATACGTCGACTTGGTAAACGACGCACGTTGTTAAACAAATATGGTACTAAAGGTAGGTAATGAAATTAGGTTTGACTCAATACCTTAAAATAGAACTCTAATTTACATATGTGATGAGTCATAAATTTCATTGTAGTAGGGCATTGTAGAAAATGTCATGCTTAAAGTAGCTCAATTGAGGAAGTACCTCAACCAACAGATGTCTGTAGTAACCGCTTACCATCAGGTTGGTCCTACACGCTGGTTTGGCGAATTAGCTGTATATATAAAATAAAATTTTGAATTGAAGTATGGCATAGCAGTAAATACCCTGCTTAGTATTAGAGTAGCCTTACTGGGGAAGTACCTTAACCTTATAGAAAATTATACACAAATATTACTAAACTCAAGTAATGCGATGTGATTCTGTGGTTATTAATATGATCAAATCTTCTGAGGAATGTCAGACAGGAAATGCTTTTGCAATACTTCTAGTGTTGCAGGCGACTATAGGTTACGGTAATCGCTTATCATCATGAATACCGTAAGCTTGATTGCCGACCTAGTTCAATAATTCGTATCGTAGGACATGCAATTCGTAACGCTTCGCTACCTAACGGCGAGTACAACTACACTGGGCGCGTTTCAGATGATTGGGAACGCCGCCGTCTCAACATCATCCTGAGTTGCAGGCATTTACAGAGTATGGAAATTCTTACCATCAGGTGGACTGTATGCTAGTTTTTCACCCTAGTTGAAAAAAATAGAAAGAGACAGGGCACCTCCTGCGCAAGTGAGCGCGCGCGGTACCCGTGCCACAGGCGCGGGGCGAGCACGCAGGCGAGCGCGGCGCCGGCGGACAGGTGCGCGCGCGCCGCCGCCGCCAGCGCCGAGCGCTCCGGCGCTGCGCCCGCCAGCGCCGCCGCGCGCCACGCCGCGCCGCACAGCCCCTCCGCCCACAGTGCCGCCGCCAGCCAGCCGCGCTCCTGCCAGTCACACCACAGTATAATTATTAATATTTGCACACCGTAAGGTAAAATATGTTTGTATTATACTAATGTTAACATTGTACAACTTCATCACCATGTTCTTGAAATAAACGATTATTATTATTAATATTATTATTACTAGCGACCCGCCCCGGCTTTGCACGGGTGCAATGCTGATACTTAATATACTACAGAATGTCTTTAACAATGTTAATATATGTTAAGCTAGCTTATAGCATAGTTATTAACATAGTAACAATAACATTCAAATATGCGTCGTTAGATTACACGTTACAGAATGCGTTTAAGAAATAAAGGTTCACTGCTCGTTCCCCGTAGGTGATAGCGTTATAATATGTAGTCTTTTTGTTGATCCGACTTCTTAATAATATTCGTGCCAAATTTGAAGTAAATCCATGCAGTTCTTTTTAAGTGTATCCACTTTTTGATAATATTAAAATTTAAATAATTCTATCACCCTATTTAATAATCGTTTCAATGAATTCGATAAACCATTGATTTAGCCTGGCGAGCTTGATACTCGTATAAAATCATTGGCAATAGGAACTGAGATCTTTATTGATTGCGCAGAAAAATGCCAATACTTGAAAATAAAATCTTTAAAATGGAATAGCCGACAAGGGAATGCAAAATTGAGTTTAATTACATTACAGCACTTTTTTAAGAAATGAAAGTTTGCTATCAGTCATTGACATGGAGACTAGCTTTTTTTTTATTTTATTTTTTGGTCGAATACACAGTTTATAGAAGATATTAACGATATTAGGCCCGTGGTATGAAATAAATATGAGGAATGAAATTCTGTGAAATAGCAGTGACGAGACTGGCGGTTTATGGCACAACATATACTGAGAGAAAGAGATATATTTTTTAATATCACGGTAATCGTTCTTCGGGAGTAAGCATCAGTTGCGAGTCGGAGTTGACATATATTATTTAGTAATTTGAATTTGCAATAAATATCCATAAATATTACTTGAAAGGGAACGTTAGCGTTCCTGGCTGCGTGCGCGATCCGCAAGCCCGCAGCGAGCAGCAGCAGCTCGGCGGCGGCGGTGACGTGGTGCCAGGCGGCGCGCGCGCAACCCGCGCTTGCGTCCTCATCGCACGCCGTCGTCGCAGTGAACGCCGACAGGTAGCAAGCTGCGCCCAGCACCATCGCTGCTACTATCCTCAGCACCTGCAATTTTAAATATTACTAGTGAACTCGGCGTACATTACACTGCCCGGAATAGCTGCTATCAAATACCAGATTGCTTATATAGCAACAGAAGCGCCACCTAGTGGGTTCATTTGTACTTTCAAACTATCCATGAACCCATCGAATTTTTTTTGCCCCGCTCCATGCGAGACCGCCTACCGACCTGCCACCGAGTTGAGCCAGTGCGGACAGCGGTGGTGACGATTGGGACGACACGGAGGAAAACACTCGACGTTACCATGATCAAGGGAGGGACCACCTGTTAGGGATTGACCGACGATGGGAATAATACTTGGCCAGGCGAAGACCCCAAAGACTATAAAACCCTTACTCATTAGGGCCTTCTGGTATTGCAGGTATCCATAGGCTATGGTGTCCACTTACCATCAAGCAGACCTTACCCACGCTTGTTTGGTAAACAGGTATTATAAAAACGTTCGTTATCAAGCGTACCTCAGAGTCCCTCGGTGTCCAGCGGTGCGCCTTCCTCGTGCGGAACTCCGCGAGCAGCACCCACAACCGCAGCACGACGGAGCCGTAGCACGCCACGAAACCCAGCTCGCGCAGCCACGCGCCCGCTACGCATCGCCAGCGTGCTACTGATATGTACTGAGACGCCGCCTGGTATTATTAACCTTGCTCTTAATACTGATATTACGCAGATATACAATTTAAATGCAGTTTTTTTTAATGTTAAGTACGATTCAAGTTGTGTGTCTGAAAAGCTCATATTGAATTCTGATATACGAATAGAATATATAGATAAGAATGTTTGCCTGATTTTTGGAAAGTTTGTTACTTGTTTACAGGAGTTATCTTGATTTAATAATGAAAACGTCTTACCGAAGCATACATCAGCATTGCACCCAGAAGAACCACTTCTAGCACGGTCCACATGCTCATTGCAACCGCCTGAAAGGATAGCAGACGTAACGTAAATTTGTCAATGATCCCTAGAATCAGTGAATAAATTATGAATTACAATTTCTTTAAACCTGAAAAAACAACAACAATTTGACCGTTTGACAACGTATAAAGAAGATTGAATATTATCCGTATCAATACAATCAAGAAAAATTATTTTTCTTTTAAGTTCGACCTTAAAAATGTTTTTTTAAATATTGTCAGTTGGTATGGAGCACGTCATGAGATTGTTCAACTGTTTTAGGTATATTAGGCACGTACTGAAGACTTAGTGAAGTAGTTTTGCTTTGTTTTTATTTAACTTAAAAAACGAAACTATAATAGTTACTACATATTTTTATTTTTGGAACATGGTTAAACTGTATCTGTTTACTTAAATGTTTAACGTACTTTACATTTTCTTTTTCTGAAAATAATTAATCCAATAACGAGACAGAGCAGCATGCCAGCGAGGTTGGCGGCCAGTAAAGAAGCGCGATAGGCATCGGCGAGGCAGGCGACTGGGTTGCTGCCCAGACCACACGGCGTGCATTTCATATGTCCACTTTTAGAGAGGGTGGACTTTCCAATCCATCCTCCACCATTTGCGTGCCAATGACCCGAGCTGCATTTACAATTATACTGAAATAACAAAAAAAAAAAACATTTACATACTTTTATCTAAAACCGACAATTTTGTCTGAATGTGACAATTGTTATAGTAATAATAATAATCAATGATCAGGTTTTCTTTACTTTAAAATTTAAATTAATAATAGACTAAATGTTACAAAACATATCATTGGTTATATAATATATATATCAGTTACTAGTTGTGCTCGCGACTTCACCCGCGTGGAATAGTAACTTTTCATGTTCATCGTGATTCTTTAAATTGGCATAACTTTTTTATTTATGAACCGATTGACATGAAATAAACAATAAATGTTAAACTAAGCTGGCTACAATATATCACAAAGAATCACATCTAAAACGGATAAGCCATTTCTGAGCTTAGCGTGCGCAAATGCACAGACAAACAGACAAAAATTCTGACAATCATTGTTTTAGGTGCTAGTTGCGTTGATAAAGGCATAATATTTTTTCACATATATGTATATTAAATGTAAACGACCCGTTACATTTTTATTATATGTATTGATTGTGTTTGATATTCAATAAAGACAAACAATATTAATTTATAGTTTATTTCTCAATTTGATTGACTCTTGTGTGTCAAATATATGGTAGTGTGTGTTGCGGGATGTGGTCAGAACTTGCAATAGTCAAATTGAAATTAGCTCCAGAACAGACAAGAGCATATTCGATCTATCCCGTTTCAGAGCTAAGAGACAAGTTTCCAGGCTCTCTGTTCTAGACGTTTTATATGCCGATGATGTTTGACTTATGGCCGACTCAATAGAGTCTCTTCAAGTCTATGTGGACTCCTTACACACGTCGTGCCGCAGGTTTGGTCTGGTTATAAGCACCAGCAAAACTCAGGTTTTAAAGCAACCTGCTCGTGGTTGTCTTGCTGACCAATCCGCTATCAACTTGGATGGCTCTGCATTGGAGGAAGTCCCATACTTCAAATACTTAGGCAGCAGACTAAAGCACGACAACACACTAGAATCAGAAATACCAGCCCGAATAGCAGGTGCTGCAGCGGCCTTTGGCAAACTTAAATCCCGTGTCTGGAATTCACACGACTTCAAATTGCAAACTAAAATATTAGTGTATAAAGCGATTGTCCTGCCCACATTATTGTACGCTTCAGAGACCTGGTGCTGCTATAAAGCAGATATCAAGAAGTTAGACACATTTCACCTCAAATGTCTAAGATCCATATTGCACATTAAGTGGCAGGACCGAATTTCAAACACCGAAGTATTGCGTCGTACAGGTATGTCTGGAATTGAAGCTCTCATAATGAAAAGTCAACTGAGATGGAGCGGTCACGTCCTACGCATGCCCGATAGCAGACTACCGAAGGCAGTCTTCTATTCTGAGCTTTCAAACGGAAAGCGAAAACAAGGCGGGCAATACCTTCGCTATAAAGACGTGCTTAAACGCAATCTTGTGGCTTGTCATATACTAACTGAGAGTTGGGAGAGTCTGGCACGTCAAAGACCGGAATGGCGTCGAACCATTCACAAAAGTGTCGACCGTTTTGAATCTGCGCGTCTAGAAGACCTTGATGCGAAACGCCAAGTACGGAAGACTAGGCCAAAACCCTCCTACATTTACACATACGATTCGGCTGGCCAACTATACTGTGCATCTTGCAACCGAGTCTTCAAATCTAAATTCGGTTTCGCTAGCCATATTAGAGCCCACCAGCGTAATTTATAGGAGTCGCCGTCACCGGATACGGTGTGGACGACATCATCAGTGTGTGTAATGTTTTTTTTTATTGATTTAATGTATTTTTATGCATAATCTAAAAAAAAGTACCTGGATGACCTAGCTCAGCTCGGTATTTTTAGTAAATCGTGAAGGATTAGTAGTAGAAGAGAAAGTTAAAATGATTCGCTGCCGGTTTGGATGAAGTCTTTTTTAAACCGACTTCAAAAAAGGAGGAGATTCAGCCGGAGGAAGCTCAATATATACATATATACATATATACATATATATATTTTTAATGTATGTTCGGGGATAACTTCGTCGTTTATGAAAAGATTTTGATAATTCTTTTTTTGTTGGAAAGGAGATATTCCTGGTGTGTTACCATGATAAGGAAACCAGAATCTGATGATGGGATCCCAGAGAAATCGAGAGAAACTCTCGAAAATCCGCATAACTTTTTACTGGGTGTACCGATTTTGATGATTTTTAACTTAATCGAAAGCCGATGTTTATCATGTGGTCATATTTCATCGAGATCTGATTACAACTTTTGGAGTAATCTTTGATAATGCGTATTTCTTGACTATTTTTTCGTGTACCTACATTGCATTACTTGTCGATGTAATTGAAGTCGATTTTTTTTTCGTTTGCCTACAAACACAACTATTGATAATGAATGAACACAAAATAAAAATAAAAAATGACGAATAATTAAAAATTGATACAAAATACACAATTTCAAGATTGAGAGTAATTGCTTCTCAAAAACTGATAGGCGCTCCAACGAATCGTGTTTTTCTGGAAATCATATTTAAATTCGAATTACATATTTATAAAATATGAATAAATTTTTTTTTTTACCGACAATAATAAAAAATAAGAACTGCCTATTTAAATAAAAAATAACGAGTACGATTAGAAAAAAAAGAAAAAATAATTGATCAGGGACATGGGGATTTGAACTGTGATCTTCTCGGTTGATCCCGACCGGCTGATTTCCCACCGAGCTATTGCAACTAAATTGATAGATGCGAAATTTATCTACGTATTCTAACGATATTTTTTCAGTCCCTAAAAACAGGGATAAAATGACATTTTTCTAAAAATGAATCCTAGCTAGATGGATTTATCTCTTAAAAATCGTTGGAGCCGTTTCCGAGATTCAGATTATATATATATATATATATATATACAAGAATTGCTCGTTTAATAGTATATAAGATAAGATAAGATATTAGAATTCTGCACTCCTTCTCTAAGGGTACAAAGTTTTTGTTTCATGTATGAATATATAGAAGGTATTCTCGTAATATATTACTATCTACTTTAGTTACGAATGCGAAAAAAATGAGTGTGCTTTAGACCACATAACTGAAGTAAAACTTACGTAACGTAACTCTCATCTTTCTATCTTCACTAACTTATCATATTTTATTTGTTTGTTAAAAAATACAAAAACACATACTTAACACTTATTCATAAGCGAAAACTCCCAAGAAGATTATTAACTTCATTTAGGACTTTTTTAACCATCCAATGTCCCTCTCAGTTCGCCTCGCCCGATCACACTTTTCGTAACATTTTCGTCATTCACCAAGTTACTTTCTAAGTCAAGCGTGCATAAAATAGTTTTACTTCAAAAACATCAAGTTGCTCACCTCAAGTTTAAGGTCTTTATTTTCAGACGGAAAAGCTTCGCAATCCGTTGTAACTGGGTCACATAAAGGTGGTCCGCCTAACCATTCGTACATTGCTTCTTCACATGGTAGAGCGGTTATACGGCGAAAAATAGCGGCAGCAGCACGAGCTGTTCCACTACCACGTGCCGCTGCCGTGCCGCCCCACCAGCCCGGACTGCCCTCGCATGAGTACCACGCATTTGACCACAGCACAAGGCTTGCATTCCAGGCTGAAGCCAATGTTCGCCAGAATTGTTGAAGAGTGGCTGAGTTGTTTTGCTGGAATATAATTAGTCTCGATGGTTCTGCGATGTATAATATGCCAAGATGTAGTTGCGGAGCTCCGAGTGCGACAGCAGCTGGTGGTGGATTGAGAGGAGCCCGCGCTGCGGCTCGTGCAAGAGCGGCTGCTCTTACTTCGTCCGCTGCACCCTGCTCTACCAGCTCGGATAAAGCTCGGGCGGTTTGTGCAACAGCAGCCTCATAATCACGTACATTCTGTAAAACCATATCACTCATATTTGTACTTTGTTTTTATTCAAATAAGTTATGCTAGTCTGCATTGCCATAAACAAAAATTATACAGCCAAAATAATAGCATGGTATTATGTCTCCCCAGTAATTTAAGCCACAAACTACATGAACCTTAACATTATTTACGTTACGACTTTACCAATTTTCATATGTACAAATGAAATTAGTAAAATTCAAAATCAGGAATTCATAAGAATCTTATTTTGAAAAAAAAATGAATAAAGATAACTTATTAAATTTTTATATTTGTGTGAAAGGATTAGGAGCAAGTTTCGAATAAGAGTAATTTAAATCGCTAGCTGCTGTGTGGTTACGGCAGTAAAGAACATAGCTACGAGAGGGGTCTCCGTAGGTGTCGTAAGAGGCGACTAAGAGATAGCACAGTTCCACTACCACCTTGGAACTTATAAAGCTGACCGATGGCTTGATAACCATATTACGGGCTTTTAAATACACAGGCTGAAGACGGGCAGCAGCGTCTTCGGAGTAACGAAGCCAGCCCTGCGGTCACTAACCTGTCTGCTCAGCTTGGTGACTATGGGCAAAACACACGAGCTCGCGCCATTTTTGGCACGAACTTGGGGAGGCCTATGTCCAGCAGTGGACTGCGATAGGCTGAAGTGAGTGTGAAAATCGCTAGCTTACCGTTAAAAACGTTCATGTAAATTTATTATAGATTTTGTTTACTTGTGGTAGAGGTGGTGTTTTCTTCAGCAGTAGCGGGTCGCAAGAGATAGGAGCGGATGAGGGCGCGGGCGGCGGGCTGGCGGGCGCGGCGGCGCACGCGCACCACGCCAGCGCCAACGCCGCACACCGCGCCCACCGCGCCCCCATCGCTCGCCTGCACCTCGCTCTCTAAACAAAGTTAAAAAAAATTGTAAGCTAGGGTAAAAATAAAAGTAGATTACAATATATTATGAGTTTCATGGAGATAGTGCCCAGCAAGAAATATCCTGCTCAAAATCTGCAGTAGCCTGACTGGGGAAGGAACCTCAAACTTGGAGAAGATCGGAGTCAAATGATACTGTTTTTAACCGACTTCAAAAAAAAAGCAGGAGGTTACTCAATTCGACCGTATATCTTAATATATATAAATCTCGTGTCACAATGTTTGTCCTCAATGGACTCCTAAACTACTTAACCGATTTTAGTCAAATTTGCACACCGTGTGCAGTTTGATCCAACTTAAAAGATAGGCTATATCTTATTTTGATATATTATGTTATTATTATATTTCAGAAAAAAATATGGTGATACGAAGTTCGCCAGGTCAGCTAGTGTATATATATATTTTTTTATGTATGTTCGGGGATAACTCCGTCGTTTATGAACCGATTTTGATAATTCTTGTTTCGTTGGAAAGGAGATATCCCTAGTTTGGTAACACTATTTTGGTTTCCATGATAAAGAAACCAGGATCTGATGATTGGGATGCCAGAGAAATCGAGGGAAACTCTCGAAAAGCCGCATAACTTTTTACTGGGTGTACCGATTTTGATGATTGTTAATTTAATCGAAAGCCGATGTTTATCATGAGGTCAGATTTAAATTTCATCGAAATCTGATTACAACTTTTGGCTGTTTGATATTGCGTTTTTACTCGAACAATATTTTTGTATACCTACGTTGTATTACTTGTCGATATAATTGAAGGCGGTTTTTCTTCGTTTGCCTGCAAACACAATTATCAAGTAGTGTTTGTTGTGAGGTAAATGATTACGGTCAGCAACGCATTTGTGATGCTTCTGATGTTGCTATAGTACCGGTCTGATGATTTCCATGGGCAATATTTACCGTTTACCATTGAAAGACTGTATGTAGCATATAACGTACTTGCTGGTCATCTTATAAAAATTAAATCTCATTTCACTAGATTTAAATTTTATTTAAGTTACAGAACGGTTTTTAAATGAAGAGAAATTTTATTAGTATAGCTAAGATAATGAACATTTTTATTTATTTTCCTTCATTAATGGCACAAATGATAATTTCTAAATTATTTTTATCATACACGAAGTTTAATGAAAATTTACGATTTATCACAATTTATCACATTATTGCGATATTATCACAAGCTAGTTTCCTTTAAAATGCATAGTTTAAAAATGACTATCAATATATTTAAATAAAAATCTATATAAATAAAAATGAATGTTGCTAAGCGTATAACTCGAGAATGGCTCGACCAATTCGCTTAATTTATATTCCTTAAAGCTACGGAAGGTTTTAATACTGAAAAAAAAATTAAAAAAGGAATGAAATTTTTATTATTAACTTTTGATACAACGAAGTCTGCCCGGGCAGCTAGTTATAAATAAAATAATATCTTCACTTTTATGTATTATTTTCACTTATATGTGCCCGCGACTTCGTCCGCGTGGAATTTAACAAAATTGTTATTTTTTAGCTCGCAGTTATAAAATAAAATAAAAATCTAAAATAAAAATAGCCTAAGTTACTCCTTATTACATCAGCTATCTGCCAGTAAAAGTCCGTTAATAATCGGTCCAACCGTTTCAGATATTAGCCGGAACAAACAGACAGACAGACAATAATTGTAAAAAATGTTATTTTGATATATGTACCGTGTATACATCCATATACATTTAGTAAAAGCGGTTATTTTAATATTATAAACAGACTCTCCAATTTTATTTATTTGTATAGATTGTATTCTATTAACTCATTTATATACGAGTTATATTTTTAGGGATCTTATAATTATGAATAATAAGAAGCTTCAGCCTGTAGTATCCTACTGCTGGGCATAGGCCTCTGTCCCCATGTAGGAGAAGGATCAGAGCTTAATCCACCACGCTGTTTTAATGCGGGTTGGTAGATATATTCACTACTATGAGTAACGATTGCTATCACCTGATACAACCGGGACCGACGGCTTAACGTGCTATCCGAGGCACGGTGGAGAGACCCACAAGGACTGCACAAACACCCAGACCACAGCAAACATCTGTATGGCCAATACAAAATAATGTTTGTGGTGTGCGGGGCCAAACCCGCAACCGCCAGCGCAACAGCCGTAAACCAGTGCTGTGACCGTTGCGCCAACGCATCGTCATTCTGTAACCCCATATATTTTTTAATTATAAGAAGCCCATATATTTTTTAATTATAAGAAATATTATGTATTATATAGAAAATATATTATGTATAACGAAGATGTATCTCTAGAGTAGGATTCTTAATAAAGTAACGTCAGCAATATGACGTGACTATCTTCGATATAATCATGTTCGTGCTATACGTCGTGATAATTCATTTTATAATAAAACTATTTTCGATATATAAAACAATAATTTTACAACACTTTTATCAATAGCTTTAACGTTATATTCGGTAAAAATATTTCAAGGAATACAAATTCTAACATTAAAATACTCCAGTAATATTAATAGTCTGACGACTCGAATACGAATAAAAAATGGATGTAGCGCGACCGTCAGATAGACACAGCACCAAACATGGAAGCATCGTTCCTTTTTCGTAAAATCGAACGATATATGAACATTTCGTCTCATATTTCACCTATTTTCGTGCATCACGAAAATGGCTTAAACACAAATTGTAGAATGTACTGTCGCGTTGATATAATTTATGAAATAAAGTAGAAGAAACTCGTAGAAACGTGTTTTTGACATCGGAAAGTGTCTCGCACCGACATGTGGAACTAATGACTTGACTGTGGACTTAATTTTTTTGGAATTCAACAAAAAAGTTATTTTTCAGTTCGCAGAGCTATAAAATAAATAAATTTCTATAATAAAAATAACCTAAAGCTACTCCTTATTACATCAGCTATCTGCCAGTGAAAGTCCCGTCAAAATCGACCCAGCCGTTTCAGAGATTAGCCGGAAAAAACAGGCAGACAGACAGACAGACACACAAAAATTGAGTATATATATATATTAAATACTCAGGAACTAATATCGTCTCCTTTTTCTTAGTTTCATCGTTTCTTTCTTAATCGGCTATTAAATATGGAAGAAGCAGTTGTGTGTAGGTAGTTTTAAGGAAAACTGTGTACATCGCTATACTTGCGATTCAAATCAAATAAAAGGATCTTACATATGACCGAATTCCTTATATTAAAAATATCCAAATCATTAATGACAGTAGTTAGTATTTGTACAAACATTTGTTTCCAGTCTAGACGTCTGTCCTTGTAGGTCTCTCCATCATACCCCGGAGAGAAAGTTAACCTGTCAGTCTCGGTTGTTATCACAAACACCTGATAGCAATCGCTACTCACAGTTGGGAATATATTCCTACCCTTCTCCTACATAGAGAAAATGGTCTATGAACAGCAGAGGGATGTGTGTGAGAATTTGATTTTTTTTATTCGGCCTGTAACATTACTGGCAACATAAAAAAAATATTATGATAAAACTTATTAGACGCACTAGTAGTTGGTTCACTTATTTGATTTTAGAAGCGGTCACATATCACGTTATAGGTACGTCATAATTACGTTTACTATAAAACGCTCAAAGTCAGAAGGCGTACTTTAAAATAATTGAAGCCATGTTAGATACTGGCGGATGTGAGATGCACAATTTGATATATTGTTTACATTGATTTTAATATTAGAACCATTTAAGTGTTTTAGAAAGATTTATTATATACTGAATTCAAATAGACGGGACATTATGGATTTAAAAAAAAATATTATCGAATGGATAAATATCATGAAGTTCAAGTGTAGGTACGTCAAGAATAGCTCACGTGAAACTACTTAAGTCTTAGATACGAGTATATACGTGATAAGATACTATAGGGTTGTACCTTAAAGTAGAAAAGCAAACATTACATAAATATTATACTCGTACTTATGATATTAAATATATTTCTCTGGCATTACATTGCTTTCACTAGCCCGTTGGTTTAGTTTGCTGTGAGAGTCACTTTTTGCTCCGGTGGTTATGGGTACCATTTCCACCTCGAGTCTGGGTATGATATATGTATTAATTTTATAAAAATACTAGCTGACCCCGCAAACGTTGTTTGCTATACATTTTATTAACCCCCTTAATCCCCTCAACCCTTATAACTTAGGGGTAATAGATGTTGGCCGGTTCTCAGACCTTCCCGATATGCACACAAAATTTCATAAAAATCTGTCCACCCGTTCCGGAGGAGTATTTTAACTAACATTGTGACAGTAGAATTTTATATGTAAGATTGCTTATTTGTATTTATCAAAAAAAAAAAATTGTATTGTAAATTGTATCAGCCGTCGCTGATATGGCTACAATTCTTTGATTGGCTGTTTCCTATAACTCATCTTAAACCTTAGGAATACAGGATATTCAGTCTGAACTCAATTTTTTTATGTAATTATACCCTTTGCATAAGTAAATTTTTGTAATTGGTACCTTTTGTTTAAAAAAATGTTCATTTGAAACAAAGCTTATTATTATTATCTGCTGTGTGTGTACGGCAGTAAAGATTATAGCTACCCCCCTCTCTTCCCGTGGGTGTCGTAAAAGGCGAGTAAGCAACAACACAGCTCCACTACCGCATTGGAACTTAAAAAGTCAACTGATGGCGGGCTAACCATCCTATCGCTAGCTTTGAAATAAAGACAATGAAGACGGGCAGCATCGTCTTCGGTGCGATAAAGCCAGCCTTGCGTTCATCTACCCGCCTGCCCAGCGTGGTGACAATGGGCAAAACAAATGAGTTCACGCCATTTTTGGCGCGAGGCCTATGTCCAGCAGTGAACTGCGATAGGCTGATTAGCCTTACGCATCACTTCGAAGTGATGATGACGATTATGATGATTATTATTATTATTATTATTACTATACAAAAAATAATAATAATATATTTTCATCTCTCTACAGCCCAGCTAAGTTTTGGGTTGTATTACGGAAGTACTTAGATGTTCACATACTTATCCAAATGTACACGATGTGTCATCAAACTTCACCGATAAAAATAGCAAACCAATATTGTGACTTATCTTATTTATCAATAGTAAGGTTTTCGAGGTGACTATGTTAAATGGCTTAAGATATGAGTCATAGATACAAAACTAAACTATCGAAGTCACTATATAAATGGATTTCGTGTGAGGTGACTTGACACAGTTGACTAAGGGTGTACGCGTAAAGATGTTACTGTCCCAAATACTGTAAGTAAGAATATAATTGTTAACTTTTTTTTGTATATTTATTAAGAAAATAGGGTACTAATTTCTTTGATTGTATAATTTTCTTGTTTTCTTTGAAGTTTGCCTATTTGATACTGGCTATAAAACTTTAAAATATTTTTAATATGAATAATAGATCTGTGAAGATAAAATAATGGCAAAAATCAAATAGATGTTTTACAATTAAGATAATAATTGAAAATATATTCTCTATATAGGTATTTCTCTCTGTCATTTGTACGCTCTGTCATTTCACAATGTGTAAATTTGTTGAATCATCAATCAATCTTACATCTATTCAACGTTAGAGAGTAAGTCTTATGGTTTAAGGGTTAATCCTGTAAAAACATAAGTTTATTGTCGTCGGCAGTTAGAAGTTAATTTCACGTATCAACTGGACGCAAATTCCACCATTGATAATTGATGGTATTTGTTTACCGATAAGTTATAAGGTTAAAAACTTCGGAGTTACTTTTGATAAATATCTTTCTTGGATTCCTCGTGTTAATGAAGTAAATAAAAAATCGTTTGCCACGATAAAATCCCTGAAAAGGCTACGGTTACTTTCTGCCTATTTCCACGTTACAACACACCCACAAAGTTATGATAGTGCAATCTCTTCTTTTTCCCATTCTTGATTACGTAAACAAACTTGACCGGCTACAAAACCTCTGCATTCGGTTTATATTTGGACTTCACAAATGTGACCTCCATAAATTTCGAAAAAAACTTAAGTGGCTTCCTATACGACTTCGCAGGAATACTCACATCTTGACCCTTCTTTATACTATTCTCTTCAGCCCTACTGCTCCACACTATTCAAAGAAATCGATTTGATTTTCTCTGTAATTCTCACGAACTGCCTCTCTGTTCGAAAGAAAGTCTGACATTGAAGATCCCTCCCCATTTTTCATGCTTTTATTCTAAATCGTTTACACTGTCTATTAAGAGTGCTCAAATATTAGAGACATTTAAAAAACTTATAAAAGAAATGTATTTATCGTCATAATGAATGTCAAACAATTTTTATAGTGGTACTTTATGCTACTACTTTCATTTTAAATTTATCAAGTTATTTATACGAGTATAATATGTACATGTGTATGTTTATTTGTATGTCTCTGTATTATATTCCTGTTTACATAAAAAAAATCCAATAAAAATATAAATAAAATTTTTAGCTTCTAAATGAAAAAGAATCATCAAAATCTGTACGCCCAGTAAAAAGTTATAAAGTAACAAATTTAAAAAATTCAGTAAAATTGAATACCTCCCTCTTTTATGAAGTCGGTTAAAATACACTCAAATTGAGAATGTTTTCCATTCGACAGACTTTGTGTTGCTTGCTTTGTTTTAACTGAAAGCAAGACGAAAAATATTTATCGACAAGAAGTTAGAAAATTCCCAGATCAAATGCTTTTTGGTTCAGCGACTGCTGCGTATCAAATCGAGGGAGCTTGGAACGAAGACGGTAGATATGCAAGCATACCAACATAAATACTCTTTATAAAACAATAGCCGATACTATAACTTTTAAAATCTTGTCTTTATTCATCTATTTTTTTTTTCTGGTCTTTTGATCAATTTTTCTTGCATCAAAGATAAAGATAAATCTTCGTGTAGGTTACATCATGATACACTTCTAGAGAAGTGAATTTTTTACACTATGAACAACCGATGTAACTAAAACATTACAAATTATTTAACCTTAATATCAGATGTATTTGTTTTTAATATGAAGACTGAGATCAATTTTGCGATATAAGTTAGTTTGTCTAATAACACTTTTTATATTTATCTACAGCTGTTAATGACAAGGAATATTTTCAGGAAAATCAGAAAATATATGGGATCGTTTAAGTCATCAGGACCCATGCCGTATTACAGAGTGTCACACAGGGGATATTGCTGCTAATTCTTACTATTCGTATAAAAGAGACGTGGAAATGATACGAGAACTCGGTCTTGACTTCTACAGATTTTCACTGTCGTGGACGAGAATTCTTCCAACTAGCTTCCCAGACAAGATTAATGAAAAAGGGGTCGAGTACTACAATAACTTAATTAACGAATTGCTTACATACAATATTGAACCTATGGTAACAATATACCACTGGGACTTGCCTCAGAAGTTACAAGAACTCGGTGGTTGGGCTAATCCTCACATTGTAGATTGGTATACAGATTACGCCAGAGTGGTTTTTGAGTTATTTGGAGATAAAGTTAAATATTGGTTTACAATAAATGAACCACGACAAATATGTGATATGGGGTATGGCACAGCAGTATTTGCTCCCTTATTAAATGAATCTGGATATGCTGATTATCTTTGCTCCAAACATATCTTATTAGCCCATGCCAAAGCTTATCACCTATATAATGATGAATACAGATCTAAGCAAGGTGGCACTATTGGGATAGTTATTAGTGCATCTTGGCTCGAACCAGAGTCTGATGAGCATACTGAAGCTGCAGAAGATGCGAGACAGTTTGAGGTACATTTGTATATACAAATTTACTAGCTGTGCCTGCAACTTCGTCCGGGTGGAATTTAAAAAAAAAATTAATTAGTTCGCAATAATAAATACATTTATAAAATATAAGTAGCCTGTGTTACTCCTTAATACATCATCTATCAGCCAGTGAAAGTCCCGTCAAAATCGGTCCAGCCGTTTCAGAGATTAGCCGGAACAAACAGACAGACAGACAGACAAAAATTGCAAAAAATGTTATTTTGGTATATGTACCGTGTATACATCCATACGCATTTAGTAAAAAGCGGTTATTTCAATATTACAAACAGACACTCCCATTTTATTTATTTGTATAGATGTTATATCTTATTAATTGTTAATTTATGTTATCAATAGCTGTTATTCACATTATTGATAATTTCAGTGGGGCATTTACGCCAATCCTATCTTTTCTGAAAAAGGAGGCTTTCCTGAAGTAATGAAGCAAAAAGTAGCACTTAAAAGCATGATTCAAGGATTTCCGCGATCAAGACTCCCCGAATTTACTCCCGAAGAAGTCGAATTTGTAAAAGGAACCTCTGATTTCTTTGGGCTAAATCATTATAGTTCATCATTTGTATATAGAAATGAGTCTGTTTATGGGTATCATAGAGAACCATCTTTAAATGACGATGTCAGCGTTATTTCATATGAAGATAGCTCATGGGAAGGATATCACACTAAGGTAAGTATAATAATAAGTCTGAAATGTAATAAACACATTTCAGATTAATTCTAAATTTATAAGCAACGAACTTTTGTTTTTTGAAAGTTATTCAAAGCCGACAAGTCTTTAGAAATAAGTCGTGTCCAAATGTCTTATACTAATTGTAAAAACGTAACTAAGAAGCAGTTTAGTACATACATATATTTAGGTATGACCTGAACCTATTTGACGTCAGTGAATGTGCGTGTACCATGTCTAAGCACCGGCGATTTGCGAGTTCGATTCTCGCTCGGGATGGATATTCGTATTTGTACAAATATTTGTTTCTGGTTTGGATATCTGTCCTTGTGGGTCTCCCCACCGTGCCTCGGAGAGTACGTAACCTAAACAAGTGGTCCCACAACTCTGGTCGAGTCCTGAACGCAACCGAATCCAAGCACATAATATTACTTTACGCGTGAAATAAGCTAGTCACAAAAAACCTAGTTGCTCATGACAATAACTGCCTGCATAATAAAACGAATCACTTGTCGTACAATTATCCAATAATTGGAACTGTATACAATGTAGCTTGGCTCCACAGACTGAAAAAGTCATTGATAAAGTTCGTGATATACTTGGAAAGATTTAAAATTAAAAGGATTAGGAGAAAGAGAGGAGAAGGAGAAATTATTAAATATAAAATTACAGATATTTAGTACTAGACTGAACTATATAGCGTTTACTAACCCAATAGTGAGCTACGGCCTCTTCAGCTACAGATGAACCAAACACTTTTCTTTCTAAAATATATGATCTCCAATTAGGCACGCACTTTAAAACACGTACTCTCGCCTAAAATTAAATATAAATTTTCCTCTTACCACTTGCAACTTTTCTAGCATTGTAGGGTATTGCCTGTTACAGTTTAATAAATCTAAAATTCTTTTAGAGGATATACCTAAAATTAAATAAACAATAAATAATAAGTAAGTTGATCTATATAATAAGTTGATCTTCTATGTATTCTTATTTTTTTTCTGTTTCTATTCACTTTATGTTTTCTATGTTTATGCGGTGTGGTGTCGCTGAGTAGAAAAGCACCACCTCCTTCCTTCCCGTGGGGGTCGTAAAAGGCGACCGAGGGATAAACTTGGCTCAAAATCATTAGAGTCCTGGAAAAGGAAAACTTCATTTGAAACCCGGAATGGAGTCTATTTCATAATTTATAGTCATAATTTTCAGATGGTACCATGGGGCTTCTACAAGCTTTTAACAAAAATAAGAGAAGACTATGACAATCCACCTATTCTTATTGCTGAAAATGGTTACGACTCTCTAAGAAGTCTCAAAGATGACGATCGTGTTAAATATTATAGACAGTATCTCGATGCAGTCCTAGACGCTATAGAAGAAGGTTCTGATATAATTGCATATACTGCGTGGAGCTTAATGGACAGTTTTGAATGGGTGAGAGGATATAAGTAAGTTATAATTTATATGACACATCATCGTATTTTTTACCGTAGTAAATTCAGTAAATTTCTTAATCTTAACAAAAGTACTTATACAGTAAAACGCTTACTATTTCTACTAGTTATTAATATATTTGTACTAATCAGAACCGTGTATCTAGGATTACTACAAATATGTTTAATAATAAAGGGTCAATAAGTGAGCCCTGGCTATACCTGACGTATACGTAATTTATGTAAGTTATATCTAAGGTTTTATTACGAGATACACCTATTACAAAATTTCTTTGTTTTAGTGTCCGATTTGGTTTATACGAAGTGGATTATGAGAGCCCGGAGCGGACTCGCACGCCTCGCAAGTCTGCGTACGTGTACAAAGAGATCGCGCGTACACACACACTGGACCACAACTATGAACCAGACATAAGTGTACCACTCTCTATCGATGAAGGACATTAACGTTGTTAAAGATCTTAATTGTTTTTTAATTCACTTTCGTCATTATTATATGAATTTCATTATTAACGACAATTTATACAATACACGAAACCAAAGAAATTAATAATAAAAATATTTACTCAAGTATGTTTTTTTAATTATTTAACTTTTTTTGTCGTATCAACTCAGAAACTTTTGTGGGCTTATAGTCCAGTCATTACGTCGGAAAAATCGGGTTAGAAATGCAAATGAACCGAGAAAGCCAAATTTTGGATATTACGTGGGGGGTGGCTAGAAAAGCTTAAGTTCAAATTGTCGACCAAAATAGCCTTGTGGGTTTTCCGCCATCTTGAAAAAAGGGTTAAGCTCAGTTTTGTTATCATAACTCGGTTCCCCGTTGAGATACGAAAATTTTTATATTAGAATTTACACGACTCGAAGAGTGTACAGAGGAGGAACTTCAACAGCAGCCAGGACCATCAAAACGGAGAAAAACGTGTGACAATAATGACTACGTGTAATTATTATTTTTGCTGCATAAAAAATTTTTGATTAATAAATTTCATGTTTTTGATTTATAATTTGGCTGGTTTATTCATTTATTTCGTATAGCAATAATTCCCTTAACCAATAATTCCCTTAAACAATAATTCCCTTAAGCAAATAATTCATTCATTTTTACGTATAATGCTGTCGCATCTGTTCAACTCTTTGGTAGCGTGTAAGCCGCAGCGTGTTTGCATATGTGAAATCTTCACATGCCGGTGATGTCAAAGTGCGACCGACCAGGAAATGAGCCGGGCTGAGAGGAAGATAATCCGTGGGATCCGAAGACATAGGTGATAAAGGCCGTGAATTGAGTATTGCTTCTATTTGCGCCAATACTGTACTCAATTCTTCATACGTGAGATTCGCATTTCCCACGACTCGACGGAGGTGGTGTTTGCATGATCGTACCCCAGCCTCCCACAGACCACCAAAATGAGCAGCATAAGGTACAATAAAGCGAAATTTAATTTGTTCTTTACTAGCGTAATTAATAATGTCTGAACTACATTTTGATAAAAACCTGGCAAAGTCATTCATGAGACCCACAAAGTTCCTACCATTATCGGAAAATATCTCGTCCGGTTTACCTCGACGAGAAATAAAACGTTTTAAAGCCAAAAGATAACCATCGGAAGTCAAATCAGTCACTAGCTCCAAGTGAACAGCACGCGTTACAAAACAAACAAATAAACAAATATAACATTTAATCTTACGCGCTCCTCTACCCTTTCGATTGAGCATGAAAATTAGACCCGCGTAATCGACACCGCATTTGAAAAATGGGTAAGTGGGACTAATACGTTCAGTAGGTAAGTTACCCATTTGAGGAGTAAGAGTTTTACCTCTTAGCCGTGTACAAATAACACATTCGTGCGTTATCTTACGCGCAAGATTCCTACCTCCTATTGGCCACCACTCTTCACGAATGTTATACAACAAAGCTTGAGGACCTGCATGTAATAATTTTATGTGTTCATAACGGAACAACAATTTGGTGAAGTGATGATTACTGATTAATAAAATAGGGTGCCTTTTGTTATATGAGAACGTATTTGAATACGTCAATCGACCTCCAACGCGTAAAATACTGTCTTTATCAATAAAAATGTTAAGTTTACTCAGATTATGTTTAGACTGAAGTTTATGATTATTAAGTAGTAAATTATACTCATTTGGAAATGATTCTATTTGCGATATTTTGACTAATAATTTTACCGACTCTCTTAACTCATTCACACTTATAACCTCGCCTCGCCCTTTATTTTTACTTTTATTGCGAACATTATGTATGAAACGCAACACGTACGACACGGCGCGTACTAAGCGCATTCGATTTGAAAATCTTTCAAAATCAATAAATTGATTGGATTGATTATTATCAGTGGTTACGAACGTCAGCTGACACCCTTTTGTTTCGGGCAAATCGTCAGCTGTTAGGGGAAGTGGCTGATATATGTTTGTAGTGTCAATATTTACATCGTGAAGAAACTCGGGCCCCGTCCACCATAGATTTGAATTCACCAATTCTTCTAACGCCATACCACGTGACACTAGATCAGCTGGATTATGTTTCCCGCTGACATGACGCCATGGCAGTTCTCCTGTTAGTTCGTGTATCTCGGCCACTCTGTTTTGGACAAATGTTTGTAATAAATTAGGCGACATACGCAACCAACCTATTACTATCGTTGAATCCGTCCAAAAGTTAATAGAATCGAACCTACGATGAATAGATGAAACTACCTTGTCGTATAGTCTCGCTCCTAATAGCGCGCCACACAGTTCTAAGCGCGGTATGCTTACTGAATTTAAAGGTGCTACCTTGCCCTTCGCGCAGAGCAATCGTACAGAAACATTCAAGTCGTCACTAACTGTGCGAACATAAATACAAGTGCCATAAGCTAATTGTGAAGCGTCTGTAAATATGTGCAATTCCGTGAGAGTATGCTTATGGTTTTCTCCTAGTACATAACGCGGCACACGGATAGTATTGAGAACATTAGCGAGGGACGATATAAACCGGTTCCACGTACGAGTGACGACATCGGGCACTGCATCGTTCACGTCAATTTTAAGTAGCCATAGACGCTGTAATAAAATCTTCGCTTGCGTAATGCTGGGGCTAATTAGCCCGAGAGGATCGAATATTTGAGAAATATGAGATAAAATAATACGTTTAGTTATACATTTAGAATTATTATCATTAAAATCAATTTGTGTATTAAAATGAAGTTCGTCTGTCTTATTAAACCAGCCTAATGTTTTATTACTACTGTTATTGTTAAAAGATAATTCATTTAATGCGTTATAATTATTTGATGCGTGGAGATTTTCTTGTGAAAAATTAAAGGTCCACTTTCGAAGTGGAAAACAACCTGACATCAATGTTTTGGCAGTTTCATTGCATAAATACAATAATTTCGTCAGGTCGTCATCGCCAGTAATAAGATCGTCAACGAAAAAATCTTCTTTTATTATTCTCTGGACGTCAGGATCAGCACTTTCGGTGCCCAGCTGTTTTAAACAACGTATACTCAAAAAAGGAGCAGATGCTGTACCATAAGTGACGGTGTTTAGACGGTAAATACCGAGCGGCTGCGAAGGATCGTCTCGCCAGAGAATAAGTTGTAGATGACGCTGCTGCTCCTCAACCAGCACCTGCCGGTACATCTTCTCAACGTCAGCGCACGCCACATACCGGTGTTGCCTGAAGCGTAAAAGGATAGCTAGTAAGTCACCTTGTATGGGCTCTCCTACACGCTGGATGTCGTTGAGAGATAAGCCTGAGCTCGAAGTGGCGCTGGCGTCAAATACTACACGCAACTTCGTAGTTACACTATGTTCACGCAAAACCCCATGATGAGGCATGAAATAGTGTGGGTTGCTATAAGATGTGATCTTAGTCATATGCCCCATATTTTCATATTCATGCATAAAATCGCTATAAAGTTTTTTGTACGTTTCTGAACGTTGTAATCGTTTTTCCAGCATCAAAAAGCATCGTTCTGCTTGAGGAAACGTGTCTCCCAAGACCTCAGGTGACCGTTTAAACGGAATACAAACGCAGAACCTACCGTCACTGTTTCGCGTAGTGGTTGTGACGAAATGATTCTCGCACGCTTGCTCCTCATCAGTCCGTGCGCCCTGATGCTTGGGTAGCTCCTCCAGTTCCCAGACCTGTCGTAACAATGTGTCTAATGTGCTTGAGTAGTTGCACTGGATATGGCCAAATTGGTTGCGTGAATTGTAATGTATGGGACCTGATATTACCCAGCCGAATAATGTATTATGTAAATAAGGTCCATTATGTAGCCTTATTTTACCGTTAGTAAGCAAGTCCCAAAATATGTCTGCGCCGATCAGAATGTCTATATTTTGAGACTGCAAAAACTGTGGATCCGCCAATTGAATGTTGTCTGGAATACAGAAATGTTTGTGTGAGAAATTATCAATAACTGGGACCTTACACGTAATTTCTGGTAGTACAAAACATTGAATGGTTGTAGTGTAGGCATTTATGCGCGATTTTATTGTCAGCTCGCATCTTTCACTACATTGCGTAACTGAATTACCTACACCTCTAATCTCGTGAGCGGACTGTATTAATTTTGCGTTTATTAAATCACAAAATGATTTTGTAACAAAACAGCGCTGACTACCACTGTCCAATAAAGCGCGTGCGATGTATATACGATTGTCGCTTGCCACTTCGATGACTGCAGTCGACAGCAATACAGGTTGCAATGCATGTGAATGAGACGCAAGTGATTTTGTTTGTGGATCATTCGTATCGATAGGCTCGATCCCCATGTGTGCGTGATTTATAGAAAAGGATTGAGCGGCGAGTAGTGTCGCGCTGCGACGGCTCGGGTCTATAGCTCTCAACTCATCAGTTTGCATTGACGACTGCATCGTTACGGAGGTTGAATGTAAATTGTCAGTATGAATAAGTGTATTATGTTTCTTATTACATCTTTTGCAGTGGCCGAATTTACACTGATCCACAGTATGCCCTGAATGCAAGCAATTTTTGCAAAGGTTATTATCGCGTATTAGTTTTAATTTAGTGTTTAAATTAGCTTCTATGAACTTAGTACAAGAATAAAGCGGGTGTGTAAGTTTGCACATTACACAAGGCCTGTAAAACTTAGTAGTTGGTTGATCTTGTCCGTTATTGGTAGAAACGTTACAATGTGACCTGTGATGGTGATAATTAATATTTTGTTTTTTAACTTCAGTCGGATCTTTGCTATGTGATGCTTGCAAAGTTTCTAACATATCAGCTCGACTATTTAGAAATTGTATTAGGTGGTTTAGCGATAACTTTATATGACTATCGCTAGCATACAGATTGCCTTTGTGTTGTTCCCACTCGCGTTCAGTGATTTTATCTAGTTTAGACACCAAAATGTATATAATTAGCGTATCCCAAGTGTCAGCCGGTTCGCCTAATAACTTCAAAGCTCTTAAATTCTTTAACGTGCAATCAATTAATGTTCTTATTAAAATATGTGATTCTTTTGCAAACGATTGAATATTGAAAATAGATTTAATATGATTTTGAATTAACAACCTATTATTGTTGTAACGATTTTGTAAAAGCTCCCATGCGATTATATAATTATCAGATGTTAATTCTAATGTCGGCCATTCCCCGATTAGCAAATTTTTCGTGTCCGGGCTTGTTTAAACCGTAATATCATAATATTCAATCATGCACTTTTTTATATATTTTAGATAGCATCCGTACCTAGCTGTAAAAAAAAATATTGGCTTCTGTTTTAAGTAATTAAGACTAAATTAATTTAACTTATGTTCAAAAAACCTCTGTTCTCTAATTACCGTGGCGTGTCCGCACACCAACTTAATCTTAAAACTTGCTTGTAATTTTTATAGCGTATAGATTTACTTTGATCCATTCAACGTTTTAAACGATATTAAACAGCGTGTATCGCATAACAAAATATCAACTCAATAGAACCAGTCTACAAATAATTATTATGAAGTAATCGTATGTCCAATGGAAACTTCTAATTACCGTAACATCTGCTGTTCTCGAGTGCACATCCCTAAATAAAAGTATTTGGCACATCACTACCGTACGCATCGCGTCTCCTCAGTGTGTACCGAGGTCCATCAGCAGTTGTATGACTCTCAGTTTAGTGTACCGCCAATGAAGCACGTGAGTATATAATTACCGTAGCCTTGGTTAAAAACTTTTCTAATTACCGTTGTTCTTATTTTAATACTACATTTTTAAGATAGACCGAAGTTGATCATGTAAATGGAGACAGTACTTTGGCCTCCGTACGTTGTAATAAGCTAGAATTTGTATACTGTGTCGGTTTGAAACATTTTTATGAAAATGTATCGTTTTCTAATTACCGTATACTAGTTACCATATGTTTATAATTACCGTTGTATGAAAAAGTAATACTTGTTTACCGCGGTTTTCGTAGATTATTATTATTATTGTCCGTAAATATGTCTATATTATATGCTGACCATTCATCAAATTATTTAATTTATAAGATAGGAAAACCTAAAAAGACCAAAGAGGAAGTTAAAGAAAATAGAAGGCTTGTCGCGCGACAATGCCGAGAACGAATTAAAAATGCCCCTTTTTGTATTAGCAATCAAAAAAAAAAAAAAAAAGAGAGAAGGGTACAATAAAAAAAAAAATACTGCCTATCTGCGAAATGTCACCAAAAGCCGGAAGAAAACTCAAAAAAGAGGTAGAGAAAATTTCAGAGCTTACTATAAAAGACAAAAGGAATAGGGAAAATTGAAAACAATCGAGGAAGAAGTGACCTTAGATATAGAGGTGCTTGATAACAATATAACAGATCCTCTTGAAACTTTGTCACACCACATTTCAATGATTTATCATACTCGTTGCGCTAAAAAGTACACTAAAAGAGTACAAAATTGTCCCGAAAATCCCAAATCAAAAAAAGAAGATAATCAGCAAGACGAATTTTTTCTGCAGTCGACTTCTTTTGAAAAAGAATTAGTTCCCTTGAAGAAGACACCAAATTTTAAACCTTCTTTAACCACATCAACGCCGCGTCCATCTAGTGCTCTGTCATCATCTTCTACTGAAAGTATGTTATTTTATTATTAATCAATAATAAGCATTTGACCGAAAATAAAGATACAAGTGTGAATATTACGGAACGAGCGTCTTCCTTGTGTTCAACACCAACTTCACCAACTTCACCATCTTCAAAGATAACTGTCGAGAAACCGATACGTAAAAAAATTCTCACTCTTATTGTTATTTAGAAAGCATGTATAGAAAACAAATAAAGAAATGTCATATTTGAGACAAAACAATAGAGCTAAGAAGGGCAAAAGAAAAGTACAGGAAGCAAGCATTAAGACTGAAATATAAAACACGCTACATCCAAAACCAAAACAAAGTCATGATAAAGAAATAGAACCAAAGTATTTACATAATAATAATATAGGGACTACTGTAGAGAAAACCAAACAAGACGTCCAAATTTTTGTAGAGCAAGATGAGATCAGTCACATTTGTCCTGGCAAGAAAGAATATATTTCAAGAAAAACGTGGCGTGAACTCATGTGTCTTGCCTTGTCTTGCCCATAGTCACCACGCTGGGCAGGCGGGTTGGAGACCGCAGGGCTGGCTTGGTTGCACCTAAGACGCTGCTGCCCGTCTTCGGCCTGTGTATTTCAAAACCAGTAGTTGGATGATTATCCCGCCATCGGTCGGCACTTTCAAGTTCCAGGGTGGTAGTGGAACTGTGTAATCCCTTAGTCACCTCTTACAATACTCACGGGAAGAGAGGGAGTGGCTATATTCTTACTGCCGTAACCACACAGTATATTTTCTAATTACCGTTACATTAAATATAAAAATTTTCTAATTACCATACCCATAAATTTTTTAAGTCTCATTATCTAGAAAACCACAATTAACTGTTACATGCCAAAATAATTATTGAATTCGTATTTTTGATTTGTTTCATATTTTAATGTGTTTAAGTCAAATCAGTGAAAAATAAAAAACGTCACGGTAATTAGGCAAAGAACGCCGAACTGGAGAATGACCGATGTATTTATTATTAGCAATGCGCTGTCTAACAAAGACGTTTTTAAATAATAAAATTTTTGTACTTCACTAAGTTCGTTTGAATTGTGAACAAGTGAAATAAACGTGTCTCTAAATTCGAGCCAATTTTCATACGAACCATCAAATTTAGGCATAGTTATAGTCGGTAATCTTATGGATTGTAAGGCGTTAGGATTATTGCTATGACCTTGTGAGCTAGTGAAAGTGGAATTTGAACTTACCAACGACTCGGCAAGAGCCCGGGCACTGTAAAAACTATTTTCAAATTGTTCCCGATGCAATAGTTGTTCCTCAAGGTTGGACTCGGGAACAGTTTCCTCGATTTTACTTTGAATATCGTTGAATTCACGAAATAAGGATGTAGCCCCCTCGGTGCGCAACTTTAATTCGGTACTTAAATTTGTAGGCTGTTCAGATCGACAACTGGATAAATAAGTGGAGAACTTTGTAAGTCTCGCTTTGAGAATGCCACGCTTTTTGGCAAGGTCACGAATTAAAACCACGACATTTTCATCATCGATGCCCTTATATGGAGATTTATCGCGCTTATTAATGCTATCCATACTCATTTTAGCAGTCCAAAGAAGGAAAGGATACTCACGTTTGTGCAAAATAAGATTATACCACCACAGCCTATGCTTGCTCCGGCACACAGCTGACTCCTGAGGTGACACACGGGAAATCCTTAGCGTATAATATGATTACTCCGATGTCCTGGCCTCTTAATGCGTATTTGGTTGGTAGGTACAGTCCTGAAATCTGCATACGCGCCTTCCAGATTGCGAACGTTCTCCGCCGATTCTTTTAAATCCGTCTCGAAGACCAAAATTATGTAGGGAATTCAGCGTATTATCCCTTACATGGATTTGCGAAATATTATAAAGAAAACTTGTAATCGTTTTGTTTTAGCGTTTTATTCCTCGTTCGTTAGTTAGTAGTTACAAAAATGTGAATGGTATTTTTAATTTAATTTATACAATCTGATTGGTTAGTGTTAACTTTTAACCGTCTTAAATAACGAGTAAAGCGCCACCGTCTGCCTCCTTAACTTGTCGGCAGATGGCACCGCGGATGCCCGAACATATATATATATAGATACAAAATGTTGGCCGAATAGCCAGCAGTAGCCGGCAGACGTCCTGCCCGGAGAACAGCTACCAAATTAATAGCTTACATACCGATAGCAGCGCCACCTCCCAGGTCCGATTGAAATAAAAACTACCCAAGTAAATAACAGATGCTGACAAAATTTGATAAAAATTGGTTCAGTAGTTTTGGAGTTACATACCGATAGCAGCGCCACCTACCGGGTTCAATTGAGATCAAAACTACCATATCTTCCAAGTCAGACCAAATTACAGATGCTTACAAAACTTGATAAAAATTGGTTCAGTAGTTCGGAACTACATACCGATAGCAGCGCCACCTACCGGGTCCAATTGAGATAAAAACTACCATCTTCCAAGTTAGACCAAATTACAGATGCTTACAAAACTTGATAAAAATTGTTTAATAGTTTCGGAGCTACAAATCGATAGCAGCGAACTATAGTTTAAAAACGGGAATTTCCCATTGTTAACGAACCTCTTGTGGGTGGAATTTCTTAAAATCCGTTCTTAGCTGACCTCTACTCGGCAAAAGGAATATTCCTACCAAATTTCAAGTCCTTATGGTTCCAGAGATATCGTGATAAGCTAATATACATATAGGTATAAAATCTCTTATATATAATATGTACCTATATTACCTTTTTTACAGCTATACAAACAAATAAAATTGGAGTGTCTGTTTGTAATATTAAAATAACCGCTTTTTACTAAATGCATATGGATGTATACACGGTACATATACTAAAATAACATCTCTTACAATTTTTGTCTCTCTGTCTGTTTGTTCCGGCAAATCTCTGAAACTACTGGACCGATTTTGACGGAATTTCACTGGCAGATAGCTGAAGTAGTAAGGAGTAACTTAGGATACTTTAATAGTTTGACGTAAGGACGATGATTGTATGGGAAAAAGTCTATTAAAAAAATATCAAAATGGCTGACAACTTGTAATTAAATTTCCATTTAATTGTGATATCAAAATCGATATTATAATCTAAATATATTAACTATCGGTCACCAACCCGCCTATATAGTCCACTGCTGGACATAGGCCTCCACAAGTTCACGCCAAAAACAACGTGAACTCATGTGTTTTGCCCATAGTCACCACGCTGGGCAGACAGGTTGGTGACCGCAGTGCTGGCTTGTCGCACCGAAGAAGCTACTGCTCGTCTTCGGCCTGTGTATTTCAAAGCTAGCAGTTGGATGGTTATCCCGCCACCGGTCGGCTTTTTAAGTTCCAAGGTGGTAGCGGAACTGTGTTATCCCTTAGTCGCCTCTTACGACACCCACGGGAAGAGAGGGGGTGGCTATATTCTTTAGTACCGTAGCCACACAGTACATTAATATAGTACGGCTAGATATTATTTTCTCAATAACCACATGAGGAATTACATCGGAACAAATTGTTTGTTTATCATTATTTTTACCTAGGTTGATAATTGACAAAACAATCGAGTGAAATAAACGTTTCAATATAAATATTTCTTCTCGGATGAAATATTGATAAATGAAAAAAATGTAAAGTATTTCGTATTTATTAAATTTATAAAATGTGAAATATTGACGCGATATTATTAAAAATTGATTTGAAAATCGACACTGCTACATCGCTAAAAGATGACCTTCAAACTAGCGGTTTTTTGCATGTCGTTTCAGTAACCGAGTCACCTGAATTTTACAGTTAAGTCGGTTAAAGAAGTTGGGTGTGCTGGAAGATTGGGTGTGCTGGAAGAAATCTCTCACAGGGATAAGCACACCCATTATACGTGTGTCTCCATGACAAAATATTGTGTATAATCTTGTACGTATAAAAAATTGTTAAATAAATAAATAAATAAATAAATTAAAGAACCTCGTTTTCTTCTCAACATTTTTTTTTAATCTGTGGCTTTTAAAATTACTCAGTAATGTTTAGCTGTACGTATTACTGCTTCATTGTTTTCGCTTATAATTTCGCCTATGATATGCCTATTTGCTAGGTGCATGACCATAGCTCCACTCGAGTTATGAACTAATAGTCAAATTGAAAAATTTAAACAGGTTCTTTATTTTCATAATTTTTTTGTTTTCTTGAATTTACATTTGTGTTTTTATTTATATGTTTATTATTTATTTATATTATTATTATTAGATTGTAGGGTTCACTTTGTTTTGCCTATTTGATGATCCTTCTCTATATTGTTTTAAAATCTCCTCTACCCCTAGGTTGTCTGGAAGAAATCGCTTACCTAGCGATAAGACCGCCTTTGTCCATATTATTGTTTTTTAAGTTTAATTTTTAAGATACCTATGTATGTCAACTTGCATACACAATAAAATATATTTCTTCTTCTTCTTAAATTTTTAATTATTGTCGAATTTCGACCTCTGGGCGACCATTAGTTTATATGAAATTCTTAATAAAATACGATTTTTTTTTATTATTATTATTAAATTAGGATAAATTTCACAAGTAAAAAATTTTATATTTCAAATTACTAATTAAGATAATATATTATTGTGTCAAAAACATTTACCAATTTCCAAATGCCTGTATTCTCTCTTATTATCAATACTGAAATTAAGGCTATTATACTACTTACTTTCGCCGTCTTAAGCTGCTGCTATCCACTTTTCTTTTTGATTTATTTTCCGTTTCGCTCACTTTTTCTGCTAGTATTTGTACTACGACACAGCAACTCCTCTAGTCTTATATATAAAAATGAATCGTAAAATATGTTAGTAAGCGCATAACTCAACAACGCCTGGACCAATTTTAACAATTCTTTTTTTTAAATGTTTGTTGAAGCCCAAGGATGGTTTTTACGGTGAAAAAAATTCGAATAATTTCCGGGGAAACCCTAAAAACAGCCCTTTTCTTTTTTCCATACAAACGTTTTCTAACTTAAATGTAGAGTCAATTTGAACTTTATTGCCATTCAATAAAGTTCATATTAAATTACAAGTACTCACTGTTGTCTAAGCAATTTAAGTGTATTCCTAACGTCAAAGAGTCAATTTGCACTTTATTATCGTTGCACAATGTTCAAATTCAATTATATCTATCAAAACAGTGTGCGTGTTCGCGTTGGACGATCTAATGTCGCGTTCCGAAACTCAACAAAAGTGATAATATCGCGACTCCGACCAAATTGAATAGTCAAAAAATGTAAGAGCTATATATAGATCTGATTAGTACTGATTTTAAAGCCCTCTAGCAGACATCCCAGTCGGGGTTTTTAATTGGGTCACAGAAGAGTGGCCAAAGTTCGTGGAAGCGAAGATGCTTTGGTCACCCGAGCTGAACCTCACACACCACCCTATCATCAGGGTGACGGGTCTGTTCAGGAGAATTTTTTGCGCCGACTATAAAATAGGTAGGAACAAAAAACTGCCACATTCCAAATCTTTTTGACAGAACAAAGTCTGTCGGGTCCGCTAATTATTAATAAAAACGATTTAGATATCACCAGATAAAATGAATTAGTTTAAAAGTCACATAAGAAAGAAAGAAAAACAGAAAAAAAAGAGAAATAGAAACATTTTATTACTTTGATCGAGTATGCACAATTGGAATAATTTAAATACAAATTTAAAATATGAACTACCTTATTAAATTAAGCTTCATGTAATTCCATCTTACAAGCCTTCCAATCTACTATCCTATCAGTTTTTAAATTTTAGTTAATTTTTTTTATGTCACTAGGTCAGCAAACAAGCGTACGGCTCACCTGATGGTAAGCGATTACCGTAGCTTATAGACGCCTGCAACACCAGAAGCATCGCAAGCGCTTTGCCGACCCAATCCCCAATCCCCCCAGGAGCTCTGGTCACCTTACTCACCAACAGGAACACAATACTGTTTGAAAACAGTATTATTTTGCTGTGATCTTCTGTAAGGTCGAGGTACTACCCCAGTCGGGCTGCTCCATATTTTGAGCAGGAAATTCCTGCTGTGCCCTACCTCAGTTGAATTGGAGTACGTAGCCAGCCTATGCATGTCTATGGACAGTATGTTATTGTAATTTCCCCTTATTGGATTTACCTGTTTTTCAGAGATCAATTTCAGCTCCGAGCACCCCTCGCAAATCTGCGTACGTTTACAAAGAGATCGTTCGCACACTCACATTGGACTATCAATATGAACCTGACATGAGTGTACCACTTTCTATCGACGAAGAACATTAATAAAGTTACAAAATATACTATAAAACAAACTAATCATTAAATTATGTATATTCTAAAATGTCTTGTAATTAACGAAAATATCATTAGACATGCAATTGTGAAAATAGAAGCCAAAGTCAATATTGAATGAGGCATCGTTCTCGACATCACCATCCAAATAACTGAGAATAACTGTATGAACCTGTGTGAATACCAGACGTAACAAAGCTCGTAAAAGTTTATTAGTGTATACTCCCAACACAGGTAAATAATGGCCAAATAAGATGTAAAACTCATATTGGCTTTGGCAGATATCAGGTAGCAAGGGCGCACAAAATTCTATCTTCGACCTATAATAAAATGTCGTGCTTCTAACTTCCAGTATAATCGACAAACTTTTGAGATAAATTTATATTAAAAATAGATTCTACTTATTAACTTATTTATTTTTTATCAGCCTGCTCGCGTCTAAGAATAAAGATAAACATTTATAATTTCAGAAGCAGTTACATAAAGATTAACGCAAAAGAATACGCACTTTCCTACAAAATTTTAATCACCAATGGGGGTGAAGCCCAATTGAAACGACGAAAAATGACGATGATTAAAAAATGACGAATTTCTATACAAATTTCCATCCCCTCTTTCACCCCTATCTACAAACGCCAATCTTAACCACACCGATCATTCTCCTTCGTGTCTTTTCTATTCTACCTGACATTGGCAAAATCTACAGTGCTTTTAATCCTTATATCCATTATTAAATCCAACAGTTAAATTGAATCATGAATTAAAAAAAAAATCGCACTAAAATAATAAAAATTGACTATAAAAATAGTGGTTCTTTAAATGTTATATTTCGTAAAATTCTGGATATTTTTGCCAACATATTCGTCCTTATGAGACTCTATTAAGAATTTTATCAATAAATTTGAGACAGCAGACTCGGTACACAATGTGCCAACATCAACACGTGTTCCTTGGGGTCGTCCTAGTAAAAATCATCGCAGCCGTGGGCAACATTGTTAAAGATCCGAATTTTTCAACTTCTCGACCTTCTCAACAATTGAGGCTATCCACAAAACTACCTAGCGAATTCTGAATGAATTTGTTTTTTGTACTTTCTCACCTACATAAGTGAACAAATTTTTTAATAAAAATTATTTTATTTTTATTTATTTATTTATTACAAATATTTGGTACATAACAAAAACAATTTGTAACGATAATAACTACATTAGTATAAAACTGTGTCGCAGTCATTAACGCCCTCCTCACAAAGCGTCGTATCACAAAGATGACCAAATGTTACAAAACATAAACATAAATACAATGAAACCAGGAATAATAAAGATCAAATAACAATAAAATAACTATGATAAAACAAAGATAATAAAAAGGGATGCATGATGTGGTATTTAGAAACGTGTGTTGTGTGTAAGTACGAAATGTTTTTGTGTGTGTGTGTGTGTGTGTGTGTGTGTGTATGTGTGTATGTGTGTGTGTATGTGTGTGTGTATGTGTGTTTGTTAGAATATGTGGATACGTTTCACTTTGTTCACTTATAAAAACACTAAAAATGTCTAGCTAGGTTACAGTGACCAAAAGTTTTTCCGTTTGATTATCATTTAATTTCAATAACCAGTTTGTCAATTTAGACTTACATACACGATAAGTTAGGGGGTAAATATTTAATTGTTTATTAATTTTATTGTACAGTATGGGACTCAAATAATAATACTGACGAAATGAAGAGACTCTGTGACAAAATTGTACAGGGCATACGCTATCACAACTCCGTTTTCCTGACAAAAACCGTTCATCAAATGGGGTGAATTTGTGTTTACGGAGAACAGAGCAAAGGACAAATAATTGTCGAACTATTTATACGCCACAAATCTCGTACAGTTCTGTTGTTGGGACACGGATAGGTCTCGATATCATAATCTTTAGGATACATCTCTGCACTCTTTCCAGTTGAAACAAGATTGTCTTGGTTGCACCATCCCAAACCGGTATGCAGTAAGCAAGTAACGATTGCACAAGGGCATAATAAACCATCTTCATAATTTGGAAACTAGCATTTGATCTTAATTGTCTAAAGATGTACGTAAGTTTACGCAACCGGGAGGCAATAGCTTGTATCTGATTCTTTCAGGTAAGATTTTCATCAACGAGTACACCTAGATATTTTACAATGCAAGAGCGAGTTATATTGCTACAGCTGCAAATACCATGTCCGAGATAGCATTTATGTGCGGTTATAGAGAAGGAATTGGAGGGTAAGGAGCGCTTGCAGCCAAATGTCATAAACACAGTCTTACCCAAATTTAAAGTCAGGATGTTGTTAGACAACCAACTTGTCACGACAGTGAGAGCAATTTCGCTATGTCCACGCGTCTCAGTCCAATTTTTACCATGGACGAGAAGGACAGTGTCATCTGCATATGATTCAATTTTGCAGTTTGGTATTTTAAGATTACAGAGGTCATTAACGTATATCAAGAAAAGAGTGGGGCCCAATATACTACCCTGTGGTACTCCATACGTAAGATTCGCCTCATCACTGATGACACTGTTTATTTTAACTTTTTGCGTTCTTTCAGATAGATAGCTTTTCAGGAGGTTTAGTATCTATATAAATATAAATGAATGTTACTAAGCGCATAACTCGAGAATGGCTCGACCAATTTGGCTTATTTTTTTTTGTATGTTCCTTAAGGCCCACGGAAAGATTAATATAATAATATAAAAAAAAATAATAAAAAATGTATGTAAATAAAAATGTATTATCTTTTGACAGAAAAAAGTCTGTCCGGGCAGCTAGTAATGTAATAAATAAAAAGGGTGTGTGTGTATCAGCCCCCGTAAACACGTACAAAACGTAACTCTCTCTCTCTTTCTATCTTCACTAGGTTTAGGTTTAAAGAACTTTATTTCTCATAAGAATTTAACACTCACTTAAAATAAGATACAATGACATTTTTATACATTTGCAAGAATACAGTTTTAACATCTGGGCCGTTGGAAGGCTTTCTTATTTACTATAGTGAGGATATAATATGATTTTTTAGTTTGGTTTTAAATATGTTCATATTATCACATAGTTTTATTACACTTGGTAGTTTATTAAACAGCTGTACTCCTTCAAACAGAATTGTTTTTTTACCATAATTTGTTCTTACATTATCAATATGAAGTTTATATTTGTTCCTTAAATTCGAAATATGCGATCTCTCATAAATACTCATTTCCGACTGCACGGAACCTGATTTAATTTTTTTGATTAGAATGCACGTATTGTATACGTAAAGTTGTGATATATTCATTATTTTTGTGTTTTTGTGTACAATATCGTTAGAATACGAAGGTAAATTTCGCAATTATCAATAAATCAGCCGGTCGGGATCGATCAAGAAGACCACGGTCACGGTTCAAATCCCCATGTCTCTAGTTCGATTATTTTGTACCCTTTTTTCTAATTGCAATAATGATTTTTTATTTAAATAACCAGTGCATAATATCTAGTATGTCGGAGCTCTTAGCGCTAAAACCGAATATAAAAATCATCATATCAAAAATTTCGATCTAGCGGGTACATCGTTCCATAGCTTAATTGGCTAGAGCGTCGACACGGTCAGTCGGAGACGCGTGTTCGGACCCCGCTGGAGCGTTTAATTTTTGATATGATATTCAAAAATGTATAGAATTCCTAATGTGTGGGGTAACACAAAAATAAAATCGTAGATATTACAAAATAGCACGGTGTCGTCTCCTGTCAAAGATTTTCATTGTAATATGAAACTTTGAATAGTTACGGGTTTCTGTAAAGAGCTCACTAAAGACGGCGCCACGGTTCGCTTAAACCGAATATAAAAATCATCATATCAAAAATTTCGATCTACGGGGGTACATCGTTCCATAGCTTAACTGGCTAGAGCGCCGACACGGTCAGTCGGAGACGCGGGTTCGAACCCCGCTGGAGCGGTCGATTTTTGATATGATAGGTATTCAAAAATGTTTAGAACCAGTACATATTTTTTATTATTATGTCGGTAAAATCGGAAAATATTATTCATATTTTATCAATATGTTATTCGTATTTAAATATGATTTACTAAAAAGTACCGAGCTAAGCTCGGTCACCCAGATACTATTTATAACACTAGCTGTGCCTACGATTTCGTCCGCGCGAAATAGTGACTTTAGACAGCATTTTTTTGGATATATGTATCTTTTGGTTTATTTTGGATTACAAACACCGCCGCTTGGGTATTTACATTTTCAAGGTGATTCTTTAAATTGACATAACATTTTTATTTATGAACCGATTGACATGAAACAAACACTAAATGTTAAGCTAAGCTTGCCATAATATATGAGTAAAAATCACATCCAAATCGGATAAGCTGTTTCTGAGATTAGCCTGCACAAACGCACAGACAAACAGACAAAAATTCTAACAATCAGTGTTATTTGCCTCGATAAAGGTCCCAATAATATTGTTTCTCATATATCTTCCATGTACAGACAGCGATCCGTTACATTTTTATAATAATATATTATAATATATACATAATAAATATATTATATACATAAAGATAATATATACATATAGTATTGATTGATGATGTTGATTATTACGTATATTCATAAGAATATTGATTTTTTTGACATAAATAGTATTAATCGCAGTGTAAACACGAGAAGAAATAACCAAATATAACCTCGTTTCCGATTCCGACTGCGCAAAGTTAACGTCTCCTTTATAGATTATGGTATTCGCATATGTAATAAAATCCCACTAACGATTTTTACGGATTAAATCATTATAGTTCATACGTAGTCTATAGAAATGACTCTGTTAATGGATATCATAATTCTCCGTCTCAGCTTGATGATCTCGGAGCTGTTTTATATACAAATAGTACATGGGAATCAGCAAATAATTCCTGGTTAAAGGTGAGTGAATGCATGCATAGATTCAAGTGATAGTATGACTCAGACGCTTCATCTGTTTAACAATTTGATTAGGTAGTTCCATGGGGCTTCTACAAGCTACTGACGAAACTTCGAGAAGACTACGACAATCCTCCTATATTTATAACCGACAACGGTTTTTCAACCCGAAACGGTCTTGAAGATGATCATCGAGTAGCTTATTATAGAGATTATCTCGACGCGACGCTTGATGCTGTGGAAGAAGGATCAGATATTAGAGCTTATACGGCGTGGAGCTTAATGGATAATTTTGAATGGTTGGATGGATATGGGTGAGTAGGCGAGGAAGATAGATAAACTCTTAAGTTTAAAATTTAAATCTTTATTTAATTTAAAATCTTAATTTTAGTAACTTAATTCTCAAATGAAATGAAAATATTTATTTCGCAATAATGCACACTTAACGAACATAAAAAAATCTACATTCTCGAAAAAAAATAACAAAATAAAAATATTAGGTTAGGTTATGTTAGAAATATTTATTATTATTTTAAATTAATCAATTGAAATTTTTCAACTTCTAAACACAAGGGACAGTACAAACAATAAGTCAACAAGCTTAAAAAAATATTTTGGAAAATTGAATAGATTCTGATATATCATAAGTATATAGAGTATAAAGAGTAGGCACTAAAAATAATTTATACCTACTCGTGTTTTTACTACTCAGTGATGTATCAAAATTACTCGTAAAGCGATTTAATTTTAGTAGTACTTTGAACATATCATGTATGTACATATAGTGTACTTCATAATGGTTACTGCAATTGAAATAAATAAAATAAAGTTCGGGTATACCTAAGTACATAACGGCGCGTTGGTGCAACGGTCACAGCACTAGCTTGCTCCCGACTAGAAAAAAGATCGGGCTCAACCAGATGATGTATCTGGACCGGATCAGGATAGAATGAGGCATGTCAGATCCGGCAAGCTCTATCAGCACCAGGTCTGGTCCAGACAAGGATATCCTGATGTAAAATATAATCAAGTATGGTAAGGCATACTGAATCAGGACCCGGTCCGGTCCTGATCAAGATAGCCTGATGTAAAATATAATCAAGTATGGTAAGGCATACTGGATCAGGACCCGGTCCGTTTCAGATCAGGATAGCCTGATGTAAAATATAATCAAGTATGGTAAGGCATACTGGATCAGGTCCCGGTCCGGTCCAGATCAGGGTAGTGTACGGATGGGACTGAGGAGTGTTAATTTAAAAAGACGTATTCATAGCAAAACTGCATGTTTATTACTGACATTTAAATATAAGGCTTATAAGGTACACAACATACCTATACTACATGCTTAGAACGTATACAACATACTATAGAAACAAAAAAAAAATTAAGTAAAATTACATTAGTATTTTTTTTTTTTTTTGAATAAAAACGTCGTTACATAGGTTGATCAACTTATACCACTTATCTAAATAAGTACTAAGTAAAGGGAAGAAGATATATGCTTAATTATAATACAACTTAGTGTTGTTTTTGTGTACAGTTTTCTCTGCACTTGTATAAAATTATTACATTAGGGTTCATTTCCTTAACAACTAAATATGATCCAATATAAAGATGATCAAACTTTTTTCTATTTTCATTTCTTATTAAAACAAAATCTCCTTTTTTGTATGAGATAGGATTAACATAACCATCATATCTTAATTTTCGCATATCCTTAGATTTAGATAAATTTTCTCTCGCTTGCATTTGAGACTTTTGTAAGCGAAACTTAAGTTCGTATATAGGATAACTTGAATAATTATTTAATGGCTCTAAAGAGTTTACTAAGTTACTAGGGATGTTACAAGGTTTTCCATAAACTAATTCATATGGAGTATATTTGGTTTCAGTATGTACTGTAGTATTATAGGCAAAACACCAATATGGTAGCCATGTACTCCACTCGCGTGGTTCATTTTTAGTCTGAATTCTGAGAAATGATATTAAATGTTTGCGATTATTTTCTAAAGATCCTATTGTCTCGTGGTGATAAGGGGTAGAAAACATAGGTTTGATATTTAAAATTTTACAAACCTCACGCATTGTTTGCGAAACGAACTCGGTGCCTCTGTCACTTAAAATTTCTCAAGGTATGCCATGCTGTAAAATAAATTTACTTACCAATGTTGATGCTACGGTGTTTGTTTCCTTGTTTTCGAGCGGACAAGCCTGTATAAATTTCGTTAAATTGCACTGAACAGTAAGTATATAAGTACAGTTATATAAATCTCCATCTAAAGGACCTACTAAATCTACAAGAATACGATCAAATGATGACCCACTGGTTTCGGTAATCACCGTGAGTTCTTTAATGTACTTAAAATGCTTTTGCCGTTGGCATAGATCACATTTTCGTACAAACTCCGTCACATCCTTTTCTAATCCTGTCCAAAAATATTTCTGTCTAATATTATTAATCATACGTCGAATTCCAGCATGTCCACTTGTGGCCAACAAGTGATAGCCATTGAAGATAACGCGTTTGTCGTCATTTGATATTATTTTCCTTACGCCTTGTATTACGTGTAATCTTAGTCCGGACCATTCTTTACTTTTATTTATACATTTACTTAACTTCTTTATAATTTCTATATTTTCATTTGTACGTACAATATATAAATTATTTATTTTTAATTTTTTACTAATTAAACACAGATCCCTCGCAAAGACACGTCGTGTACATTGTGATTGAGCCCCTGGTTTTACAAATAATATTTTTTCATTTGGTAAATACGCAAAATACTTGTTTTCTTCTGTCACACCACTTTAACACTTCTGCCAGTTTGTCTTGCTAACAAAATTTAACTCCACATAATCCTTCGGTTTTCTGAAAACTTCTACCACTCTTGGTTGATCAGACCAATCGTAATTTGAAGCCTCATCATCCGATTGATTTTGCGTTGTTGCTTTATTTGCTCTATTACGCATTGGCCTAGTCATTACCATCATCCTAATGTTAGCGTGTAAATCTTTCAATTCGTCACTTGTCACTCTTATACGAGATAACGCGTCTGCAGCTACGTTATCACGCCCTCTTACATACTCTATTATAAAATCATACTCTTCCAGCTGTAATCTAAACTTCATCAAACGACTAGATGGATTTGTCATACTTGTACTAAAAAGCGATATTAAAGGTTTGTGGTCGGTTTCAACTATAAATTTTCTCCCGTATAGATATGGCCGAAAGTATTTAATGGACCATACAATAGATAACAACTCTTTTTCTACTATCGGGTAATTACATTCAGCTTTATTAAGCGTGCGACTTGCAAAAGCCACCGGTCGGCGGTATTGGTTACATAAAACGGATCCTATTGCATATCCAGAAGCGTTAGTCTGAATATGAATATGTTGTCATTGTTTAGTATGGGATATTGCAACAAAGGTGGTGATATTAATGATTCTTTTATTTTTATAAAAGCTTCTTGACAATTTGTGTCCCACGAGAAAATTACATTTTTGCGCGTAAGCTTATTTAAACGTATACATAACTTAGCGAATTGTGGTATAAATTTTCTATAATAGTTAGCAAATGCTATGAATCGTTTTACTTCTTCTGCTGATTTTGGAATGGGATGATTTTCTATTATTTTTGACTTATTTGGGTCGGGTCGAATTCCGTCAGACGAAACTATATGTCCGAGATAAAGTAACTCTTTTTGTAGGAAAACACATTTCGCCGGATTTAATTTTAAATTACCTTTTCGGAGCTGTTCAAATATTGCGATTAAATTTTGATTATGTTGTTGTAAATTTCGTCCGAAACATACTAAATCACCCAAATAAATGAGACATTTTTCATAATTTAAACCAGACATCGCTACTGTCATAGCTCTAGAAAAGGCATTGGGACTTGTTTTTAACCCCATAATGAAACGTATGCCACGTTTCATTTGGTATTGTCCTGTGTGGGTGGTGAATGCAGTATATTTTCGGCTTTCTGGATCTAACGTTAGTTGATAATATAAAAAATAAACGGAAATAAATATCATAATAATTATGTTAAGTAACATATTTATAATATCAATTCGCTTTTTTTTTGTTAAACAATTTTTTCAAGAATATACATTCGTGTTTTTTAAAAGGACCGGACCGAACCGGCCGATCAGGATGAGATGAGATTTCCTGATCTGGACCCGATCAGGAAATCTCATCTCATCCTGATCAGGTCCAGACCAAACATCTGCGTTACATGCCTTATCTAGTCCTAATCAGGCATTCCTGGTCCGGCTTCTAAGGAAGACGAAAAAATGAAAATATTATTACTATACAAAAAATAATAATAATACATTTTCATCTCTCTACAGCCTAGCTAAGTTTTGGGTTGTATTACGCAAGTACTTAGATGTTAACATACTTATCCAAATGTACACGACATGTCATCAAACTTCACCGATAAAAATATCAAAACAATATTGTGACTTATCTTATTTATAAATAGTAAGATTTTCGAGATGATTATGTTAAATGGCTTAAGATATGAGTGATAGATACAAAACAAAACTGTCGAAGTCACTATATAAATGGATTTCGTGTGAGGTGACTTGACACAGTTGACTAGGGGTGTACGCGTAAAGATGTTACTGTCCCAAATACTGTAAGTAAGAATATAATTGTTAACATTTTTTTTTGTATATTTATTAAGAAAATAGGGTAGTAATTTCTTTGATTATATAATTTTCTTGTTTTCTTTGAAGTTTGCATATTTGATACTGGCTATAAAATTTTAAAATATTTTTAATATTAATAATAGATCTGTAAAGATAAAATAATGGCAAAAATCAAATAGATGTTTCACAATTAAAATAATGATTGAAAACAATAAAGGAAACTTCAGCAACACAGCGATCTCTTCCTGGTAAACTTTGGGCAAAGGACTATCATAGGGAGTGTGGGATGGGGCGCAAAATTTTTATGTAAACAGGAATATAATACAGATATTTTTGGCTCGAACTTGTGGAGGTCTATGTCCAGTAGTGGACTGCGATGGGCTGATGTGATGTGATTATATATTTTATAATAATTTGATAAGAAAGGGGACAACACCTTGCGGCGTGCCTGCTTTACTCATACACCAGTCGGAGGAATAACCATCAATGTATAATGTAGTATTAAAAGCATTACTGAAATCAAGTAAAATTAATACTGTGATGAGTTGATTATCCATACCTAATCTGATTTCATCCGTAATTTTAACTAAAGCAGTAGGCGTTCTATGACCATGCCGAAAACCAGATAGAATAGGATTGAAGAGGTTGTGTTGAAGAAGAAAAGACTGGCTTTGTCGCACCGAAGACGCTGCTGCCCGTCTTCGGCCTTGTATTTTAAAGCCAGCAGTTGAATGATGGTTATCCCACCATCGGTCGGCTTTTTAAGTTCCAAGGTGGTAGTGGAACTGTATTATCCCTGAGTCGTCTCTTAAGACACTCACGGTAAGAGAGGGGGTGGCTATATTCTTTAATGCCGTAACCACACAGCATCAAACTCTCACATCTCTTCTCTCTGTCATTTGTACGCTCTGTTATTTCACAATGTGTAAATTTGTTGAATCATCAATCAATCTTACATCTATTCAATGGTTTAAGGGTTAATCCTGTAAAATCATAAGTTTACTGTCGTCGGCAGTTAGAAGTTAATTGCACGTAGCAACTGGACGCAAATTCCACCATTGATAATTGATGGTATTTGTTTACCGATAAGTTATAAGGTTAAAAACTTCGGAGTTACTTTTGATAAATATCTTTCTTGGATTCCTCGTGTTAATGAAGTAAGTAGAAAATCGTTTGCCACGATGAAATCCCTGAAAAGGCTATGTAACTTTCTCCCTATTTCCACTAAAGTTATGATAGTGCAATCTCTTCTTTTTCCCATTCTTGATTACGTAAACAAACTTGACCGGCTACAAAACCTCTGCATTCGGTTTATATTTGGACTTCGCAAATGTGACCTCCATAAATTTCGAAAAAACCTTAAGTGGCTTCCTATACGACTTCGCAGGAATACTCATATCTTGACCCTCCATTATACTATTCTCTTCAGCCCTACTGTGGAGACACTATTCAAAAAAATCGATTTGAGTTTCTCTGTAATTCTCACGAACTGCCTCTCTGTTCGAAAGAAAGTCTGACATTGAAGATCCCTCCCCATTTTTCATGCTTTTATTCTAAATCGTTTACACTGTCTATTATGAGTGCTCAAATATTAGAGACATTTAAAAAACTCATAAAAGAAATGTATTTATCGTCATAATGAATGTCAAACAATTTTTATAGTGGTACTTTATGCTACTGATGTTTTGTCTTTCATTTTAAATTTATCAAGTTATTTATAGACATATATGTGTTTGTGTAAATATATATATATATATACCAGTATAATATGTACATGTGTATGTTTATTTGTATGTCTCTGTATTATATTCCTGTTTACATAAAAAAATTCCAATAAAAATATAAATAAAATTTTTAGCTTCTAAATGAAAAAGAATCATCAAAATCTGTACGCCCAGTAAAAAGTTATAAAGTAACAAATTTAAAAAATTCAGTAAAATTGAATACCTCCCTCTTTTATGAAGTCGGTTAAAATACACTCAAATTGAGAATGTTTTCCATTCGACAGACTTTGTGTTGCTTGCTTTGTTTTAACTGAAAGCAAGACGAAAAATATTTATCGACAAGAAGTTAGAAAATTCCCAGATCAAATGCTTTTTGGTTCTGCGACTGCTGCGTATCAAATCGAGGGAGCTTGGAACGAAGACGGTAGATATGCAAGCATACCAACATAAATACTCTTTATAAAACAATAGCCGATACTATAACTTTTAAAATCGTGTCTTTATTCATCTATTTTTTTTTCTGGTCTTTTGATCAATTTTTCTTGCATCAAAGATAAAGATAAATCTTCGTGTAGGTTACATCATGATACACTTCTAGAGAAGTGAAATTTTTACACTATGAACAACCGATGTAACTAAAACATTACAAATTATTTAACCTTAATATCAGATGTATTTGTTTTTAATATGAAGACTGAGATCAATTTTACGATATAAGTTAGTTTGTCTAATAACACTTTGGATATTAGACATCTACAGCTGTTAATGACAAGGAATATTTGCAGGAAAATCAGAAAATATATGGGATCGTTTAAGTCATCAGGACCCATGCCGTATTACAGAGTGTCACACAGGGGATATTGCTGCTAATTCTTACTATTCGTATAAAAGAGACGTGGAAATGATACGAGAACTCGGTCTTGACTTCTACAGATTTTCACTGTCGTGGACGAGAATTCTTCCAACTAGCTTCCCAGACAAGATTAATGAAAAAGGGGTCGAGTACTACAATAACTTAATTAACGAATTGCTTACATACAATATTGAACCTATGGTAACAATATACCACTGGGACTTGCCTCAGAAGTTACAAGAACTCGGTGGTTGGGCTAATCCTCACATTGTAGATTGGTATACAGATTACGCCAGAGTGGTTTTTGAGTTATTTGGAGACAAAGTTAAATATTGGTTTACAATAAATGAACCACGACAAATATGTGATATGGGGTATGGCACAGCAGCATTTGCTCCCTTATTAAATGAATCTGGATATGGTGATTATCTTTGCTCGAAACATATCTTATTAGCCCATGCCAAAGCTTATCACCTATATAATGATGAATACAGATCTAAGCAAGGTGGCACTATTGGGATAGTTATTAGTGCATCTTGGCTCGAACCAGAGTCTGATGAGCATGCTGAAGCTGCAGAAGATGCGAGACAGTTTGAGGTACATTTGTATATAGAAATTTACTAGCTGAGCCTGCAACTTCGGCCGGGTGGAATTTAAAAAAATAATAATTAGTTCGCAATAATAAATAAATTTATAAAATATAAGTGGCCTGTGTTACTCCTTAATACATCATCTATCAGCCAGTGAAAGTCCCGTCAAAATCGGCCCAGCCGTTTCAGAGATTAGCCGGAACAAACAGACAGACAGACAGACAAAAATTGTAAAAAATGTTATTTTGGTATATGTACCGTGTATACATCCATACGCATTTAGTAAAAAGCGGTTATTTCAATATTACAAACAGACACTCCCATTTTATTTATTTGTATAGATGTTATATCTTATTAATTGTAATTTATGTTATCAATAGCTGTTATTCACATTATTGATAATTTCAGTGGGGCATTTACGCCAATCCTATCTTTTCTGAAAAAGGAGGCTTTCCTGAAGTAATGAAGCAAAAAGTAGCACTTAAAAGCATGATTCAAGGATTTCCGCGATCAAGACTCCCCGAATTTACTCCCGAAGAAGTCGAATTTGTAAAAGGAACCTCTGATTTCTTTGGTCTAAATCATTATAGTTCATCATTTGTCTATAGAAATGAGTCTGTTTATGGGTATCATAGAGAACCATCTTTAAATGACGATGTCAGCGTTATTTCATATAAAGATAGCTCATGGGAAGGATATCACACTAAGGTAAGTATAATAATAAGTCTGAAATAAACACATTTTAGATTAATTCTAAATTTATAAGCAACAAACTTTTTTTTTGAAAGTCTTTCAAAGCCGACAGACAAGTCTTTAGAAATAAGTCGTGTCCAAATGTCTTATACTAATTGTAAAAACGTAACTGAGAAGTAGTTTAGTACATACATATATTTAGGTATGACCGGAACTTATTTGACGTCAGTGAATGTGCGTGTATCATGTCTAAGCACCGGCGATTTGCGAGTTCGATTCCCGCTCGGGATGGATATTCTTATTTGTACAAATTTTGTTTCTGGTTTGGATATCTGTCCGTGTGGGTCTCCCCACCGTGCCTCGGAGAGTACGTAACCTAAACAAGTGGTCCCACAACTCTGGTCGAGTCCTGAACGCAACCGAATCCAAACACATAATATCACTTTACGCGTGAAATAAGCTATTCACAAAAAACCTAGTTGCTCATGACAATAACTGCCTGCTTAATAAAACGAATCACTTGTCGTACAATTATCCAATGATTGGAACTGTATACAATGTAGCTTGGTTTACTGATAGATAATGCCTTCAGTTGGGGTTCACAGACTGAAAAAGTCATTGATAAAGTTCGTGATATCCTTGGAAAGATAAAAATTATTAAATATAAAATGACAGATATTTAATACTAGATTGAACTGTATAGCGTTTGCTAACCCAATAGTGAGCTACGGCCTCTTCAGCTATAGATGAACCAAACACTTTTCTTTCTAAAATATATGATCTCCAATTAGGCACGAACTTTAAAACACGTACTCTCGCCTAAAATTAAATATAAATTTTCCTCTTACCACTTGCAACTTTTCTAGCATTTAGGGTATTGCCTGTTACAGTTTAATAAATCTAAAATTATTTTAGAGGATATACCTAAAATTAAATAATCAATAAATAATAAATAAGTTGATCTATATAATAAGTTGATCTTCTATGTATTCTTATTTTTTTTTTCTGTTTCTATTCACTTTATGTTTTCTATGTTTATGCGGTGTGGTGTCGCTGAGTAGAAAAGCACCACCTCCTTCCTTCCCGTGGGGGTCGTAAAAGGCGACCGAGGGATAAACTTGGCTCAAAATCATTAGAGTCCTGGAAAAGGAAAACTTCATTTGAAACCTGGAATGGAGTCTCCGTCAAGCATTCGTGGCATAGCTCTAAATTGCGAAAGACTCCTGCAGCCGAACTGGCACCACACGTATCGACTCGTCGTTCCTGTGGGCCTAGCCGGCGAGGTCGAGAGGGTGGCTCAGAGCTTAGGCAGCTCTGTGTTTTCCTGAAGAGTGTCCTAGGTGACACAGTGTCTGTCTGACACTGTCTTAATCGTCTGCAATAGACGGACTAAGGCCAATAGACAATAGCCAATTTCTATGTTTATTTCATAATTTATAGTCATAATTTTCAGATGGCACCATGGGGCTTCTACAAGCTTTTAACAAAAATAAGAGAAGACTACGACAATCCACCTATTTTTATTGCTGAAAACGGTTACGGCTCTCTAAGAAGTCTCGCAGATGACGATCGTGTTAAATATTATAGACAGTATCTCGATGCGGTCCTAGACGTTATAGAAGAAGGTTCTGATATAATTGCATATACTGCGTGGAGCTTAATGGACAATTTTGAATGGATGGAAGGATATACGTAAGTTATAATTTATATGACACATCATCGTATTTTTTACCATAGTAAATTCAGTAAATTTCTTAATCTTAACAAAAGTACTTATACAGTAAAACGCTTACTATTTCTACTAGTAATTAATATATTTGTATTAATCAGAACCGTGTATCTAGGATTACTACAAATATGTTTAATAATAAAGGGTCAATAAGTGAGCCCTGGCTATACCTGACGTATACGTAATTTATGTAAGTTATATCTAAGGTTTTATTACGAGATACACCTATTACAAAATTTCTTTGTTTCAGTGTCCGATTTGGTTTATACGAAGTGGATTATGAGAGCCCGGAGCGGACTCGCACGCCTCGCAAGTCTGCGTACGTGTACAAAGAGATCGCGCGCACACACACACTGGACCACAATTATGAACCAGACATAAGTGTACCACTCTCTATCGATGAAGGACATTAACGTTGTTAAAGATCTTAATTGTTTTTTAATTCACTTTGTCATTATTATATGGATTTCATTATTAACGACAATTTATACAATACACGAAACCAAAGAAATTAATAATAAAAATATTTACTCAAGTATGTTTTTCAATTTTATTTGAAAACTAACTGACCCCGCAAACGTTTTTCCATGTATGTTATTAACCCCATTTAACTTTTTTTGTCGTATCAACTCAAAAACCTTTGTGGGCTCATGCACAACACTTTGATGAAGATCATGACACATAACAGCGCCACCTACCGGGTTCAATTGAGATAAAAACCACCATATCTTCCAAGTCAGACCAAATTACAGATGCTTACAAAATTTGATAAAAATTGGTTCAGTAGTTCGGAACTACATACCGATAGCAGCGCCACCTACCGGGTCCAATTGAGATAAAAACTACCATCTTCCAAGTTAGACCAAATTATAGATGCTTACAAAACTTGATAAAAATTGTTTAATAGTTTCGGAGCTACAAACTGATAGCAGCGAACTATAGTTTAAAAACGGGAATTTCCCATTGTTAACGAACCTCTTGTGGGTGGAATTTCTTAAAATCCGTTTTTAGCTGACCTCTACTCGGCAAAAGGAATATTCCTACCAAATTTCAAGTCCTTATGGTTCCAGAGATATCGTGATAAGCTAATATACATATAGGTATAAAATCTCTTATATATAATATGTACCTATATTACCTTTTTTACAGCTATACAAACAAATAAAATTGGAGTGTCTGTTTGTAATATTAAAATAACCGCTTTTTACTAAATGCATATGGATGTATACACGGTACATATACTAAAATAACATCTCTTACAATTTTTGTCTCTCTGTCTGTTTGTTCCGGCAAATCTCTGAAACTACTGGACCGATTTTGACGGAATTTCACTGGCAGATAGCTGAAGTAGTAAGGAGTAACTTAGGATACTTTAATAGTTTGACGTAAGGACGATGATTGTATGGGAAAAAGTCTATTAAAAAAATATCAAAATGGCTGACAACTTGTAATTAAATTCCCATTTAACTGTGATATCAAAATCGATATTATAATCTAAATATATCTAAATTACTTGCCCTAACGCTTTAATAATAATGAAAAAAATTAAATATTAAATAATTATTATGAGCCAAATTAATCTTTTGCGCTATCTGAATTAAGACTCGATGGCACACACGCACACACCTATGTCCTTACATTAAGCCTTAGTAACTAGGGAGGGGCTACTGGGTTGTACCTGAGATGTTTTATAACTGTAGTATATATGTAGTTTGCACGGTAGAAATATTATTTCTATGTTTAAATAAAGGGGTAAAGGGGGTATTTAGAACTTGTTTTTTGAGTGCGAGTAAATGGTCAACCAAGTGCTTACGTGTGTTTCCTTTGTCCCAGTTAATTAATATAATACGGCTAGATATTATTATTTTCTCAATAACCACATAAAGAATTACATCGGAACAAATTGTTTGTTTATCATTATTTTTACCTAGGTTGATAATTGACAAAACAATCGAGTGAAATAAACGTTTCAATATAAATATTTCTTCTCGGATGAAATATTGATAAATGAAAAAAATGTAAAGTATATCGTATTTATTAAGTTTATAAAATGTGAAATATTGACGCGATATTATTAAAAATTGATTTGAAAATCGACACTGCTACATCGCTAAAAGATGACCTTCAAACTGGCGGTTTTTTTTAATGTCGTTTCAGTAACCGAGTCACCTGAATTATACAGTTAAGTCGGTTAAAGAACTTCGTGTTCTTCTCAACATTTTTTTTAAATCTGTGGTTTTTAAAATTACTTAATAATGTTTAGTTGTACGTATTACTGCTTCATTGTTTTCGCTTATATTTTCGCCTATGATATGCCTATTTGCTAGGTGCATGACCATAGCTCAACTCGAGGTATGAACTAAAAGATACGCTATCTGAATTCAGTATACTAATGATATTTGACAATAACAATTTTTTTGTTGTTAAAATAACAATCAATATGTGAAAAAAATGTAGTGAAGCAATTAAGTGCCATTTTATATTGAATTGAACATCTAAAAAAAAAACATAAGTATCATTGATAAACAAATTATTTAATATTTAGTACATGTTTATTTAGGTTACTTAAATTTTAAAGCATAAGTAGACCAAAAATTAATTTAAAGTAAAGAATAAAAATAAAAAGGTAATTTAATAGCTGAAACTTGAACATAATGCAAAATATTGTGCAACATTAATATTTTTTTTTAAATTTAATAAACACGTCATGTTTAATGTAAGGAGTAGCAAAATATTTTTCATCACTACATAGTATAAAACAAAGTCGCTTTCTCTGTCCCTGCACATGTATGTACGCTTAAATCTTTAAAACTACGCAACGGATTTTGATGCGGTTCTTTTTAATAGATAGATTGATTCAAGAGGAAGGTTTATATGTATAATAACATCCATTAAATAGTGGAGAAATACTGTTATTTTTAACCGACTTCCAAAAAAGGAGGAGGTTCTCAATTCGACTGTATTTTTTTTTTTTTTTATGTATGTTACATCAGAACTGTTGCCCGTGTGGACCGATTTCGACAAATTTTGTTTTAATCGAAAGATGGTGTGTGCCAATTGGTCCCATTTAAATTTATTTGAGATCTAACAACTACTTTTCGAGTTATATCTAATAATGTGTTTTTACTTGACGCTTTTTTCGTCGACCTGCGTTGTATTATACCGCATAACTTTCTACTGGATATACCGATTTTGATAATTCTTTTTTTGTTGGAAAGGGGATATTTCTAGTTTAGTACCGTGATAAGAAAACTAGGATCTGATGATGGGATCCCAGAGGAATCGAGGGAAACTCTCGAAAATCCGTAATAACTTTTTACTGGGTGTACCGATTTTGATAATTTTTAATTTAATCGGTAGCTGATGTTTATCATGTGGTCACATATAATTTTTATCGAGATCTGATAACTACTTTTTGAGTAATCTTTAATAACGCGTAGTTGCTTGACTATTTTTTCGTCGATCTACGTTGTATTACTTGTCGATTTAATTGAAGTCGGTTTTTTTTTTCGTTTGCGAGCAAACACAATTATTGAGTTTTCTAATGTTATGTTGTAAATAATAATTATTTTTTTTCGCTTAAATTGCAAACGCAGGCTGAATCCTACGAGATTTATTAAAATAATGTACTAAGTATTGTACACATTGAAACGGTCTACAGAAAACTCCGCGATGGTATATACCTATCTCTTATGGATATCCCACAATAAGATTATTTTGTCATTTACCTTTTACGACAAATAATGGCTAATTTTCGAAGCGATTTTAACCAATACAGCATTAATCCTTATCCAATTAAATCCCTTAAATATATTTTTTTATTTAATATAGATCTATATGGCCCTTTACAGCATATGATTTAAATGAATATTTTCGAAGATATTACAGATTTAAAAATCGCGGTACGTAGCGTTTGCGGCGATTCCGGCCGGCTTTTACTCTAAGTTAACGCGTGCGGGCGGAATAAATCAAAACTACTGGATCGATTTTAATCATTTTTTCAGTGAATGACATAGGCTATAATTATATTTTATACCCGTGCGAAGCCGGAGCGGGTCGCTAGTTATCTATATACGTAGGCAACGATTACCGTGATATTAAACCATACGGATATTATAATTAAAAAAAACGTGTGTACTTTAGACCACACGACTGAAGTAAAACTAAAAGAACTGAAGTGAAAGTAAGAAGTACAAAACGTAACTCTCTCTCTCTCTCTTTCTATCTTCACTAACTTATATTGCCCTCTCAAATTCCATTCACCTCGCCCGATCACACTTTTTGAAACGCTCTCGTCACGCATTTACCAGCTTACTCCGCAAATAAGTGGGTTATCTGAATAAAATCTAGAAATGGCTAATTAGCCATAAGTCCGCCCATTGTACTTCACTGTCTGTCCCCACCTTTGTGCTTTATTTGTGATATATTTTTGGTATACAATAAAGTGTAAAATAAACCTGGGTGATCGAGCTCGGTATTTTTAGTAAATGTTTCGTGTTTCGTGTTTTTTGGAAATCATATTTAAATACGAATTACATATTGATAAAATATGAATAATATTTTTCGACTTTAATGACATAATATTGAAAAATATGAACTGGTTATTTAAATAAAAAAATCATGAGTGGAAATAAAAAAAAATTGATCTGGAGATATGGGGATTAGAACCGTGGTCTTCTCGATCGATCCCGACCCGATTTGCCACCTGAGCTAATACAACTTTATTGGCAATTGTAAAATTTACCTTTGTAGAATACGATATTGTAGCCAGTTTTTCATTGACTAAAAACAGGGATGAAACGAAATTTTCTAAAAATGAATCCTAGCTAAATCGATTTATCGCCCCCGAAGCCCAAAGAAACAAAAAGAACAGGTTCAAAGGAGTTTTACTCCAAAAAAAAAATTTTACGACTCTAATGAAAATCCATATGAATGTTACAATTCGCAATTTACTATTTGAAAATGTGCGACCCTCTAAAGCCTCTTCAAAAGATAACATACAACGGCTAGTGATATGAAATAAGTAACAAGAAAACATGGCAATGTAACTATCGAAAACTGCTTATAAGATAAGATTGCAAAATATTGTATTTTAAGAAAAGAATCAGAAAAAGTGACGATAAATATAATAGTTTCACAATATTATGAAATTCTTCACTAGGAGAAATTAAGTCATACATTTACATTTATTTTGAAATTATTTACTTATCACATAAGTTCTCTCTAAATTTACACTTAATTTAAACGATAGAGGGAGATGAGCCGCCGTCGATCGTGGTGGATTAAGCTCTGATCCTTCTCATACATGGGGAAAGAGGCCTATGCCCAGTAGTGGGATATTACAGGCTGACGAGTATGAAATGAACATAATTATATATACAACACAACGTATTAATCATACTTCAGTTATGTTACAAATTAGCTGTGCCCGCGACTTCGTCCGCGTGGAATTTAACAAAACAGTTATTGTTTACTTTGCCGAGTTATTAAATAAAAATAAATAAATAAAAAAAGTAGCCTAAGTTACTCCTTATCACATCAGCAAAAGAAAGCGAAAACCTTACTATTATTAATATCTCACCTTCGTTTCGCCGACGATATTGTCATCCTTGCTGATATGTTGGATGGACTAAGCCAAATGCTGGGTGGACTAAACAAGTCCTCCGACAAGTCAGTCTCGATATGAATTTGGACAAAACGAAAGTTATGTTTGAGAACCAAGTCATACCGAGATCGGTATCGGTCGATGGTATCCTTCTCGTAGTTTTTCAGAATTGTATCTACCTAGGCCACACCATTCAACTAGGCCGAAACAACTTCAAAAAGGAAGCTGATAGGTAGGGTTGGTCAGGGCGGCGTTTGGCAGGATCCGTCGAGACTTCAGTTCGAAGATTCCGCAATAGCGCGCTTAAAGACAAAAGTTTTCGAACAATGCGTCCTGACGCCGAGACGTAGACATTGACGCAGAGGCTAGTCCACAATTTTAAAGTAGCTCAATGGCAATGTTTGGGATCTCTCTCAAAGATAAGATCAGAAATGAGACTATCCACAAGAGAACAAAAGTAAGCGACATAGCCCTCAGAATTAGCAAGTTGAAATGGCAGTAGGCTGGTCACCTGTGTCGCAGGAGCAACGGCCGCTGGAGCAGACGTGTCCTAGAGTGGAGACCGCGTGTTGACAAACGCAGTGTGGAACGTCCTTCGACTCGCTGGACTGACGATCTACGTAAGATCGATCGAAGAGTGATTTGTTTTCAAATTCATTGCATATCACGTAAGTTGTCTCTAAATCTACATCTACGTAAAACAATTATTTACATTGAAAGATATGATATGAGATGAAGGAATGGACACTCCACACACCGCCGAAGCCGTCGGACTGCGTTAAAGCATTTTGCAGCGATAAAAAAAATTGGTTGTCCGTAAAGTTGGTTTACAGACGATAGTTTAACGTGACAGCGTTATAACAAAACATCTCCTCGGACGTATAGGCCAATCAAGTGATGATAGTATATGGAATATAGATAGATGCGGCGCAAACTACCATCATTAAGCGTGACGGAACAATGAGAGTAACGCAACGAGTCATCCTTTTCCTGCATGCCGCCGGCGTTCACCGATTTATTAGACGTTGTCACGTCAAAAGTAATGGGTCGTTTTACATTGTTTTGCATTACATCACACTTTATACTCGTATCAAAAAAAAAAACACTTTACATAACACAAACTTAAGTATACGTCAGTTTAAAAGAGTCTAAACAATATCATTATTTTAATCGTTATCAATTGTGAGATATGGTTTAAAAAACATATAAAACGTTGATATTTCAAAAACTAGGTAAAGTTGAAAACGCTGTCCGATAGACGTGTACCTACTACACTCATGATGATATGGCTATCCCATTTATTGTAAGTAATGGTTTAAAATTCCTTTTATATTTTTTTTTTTTTTTTGTCAAAAAACTAATAAACCTATAATTTACAACATTTTTCTATTCTATGAAGTCGAAGGATGTGAACGTGATACCGTGAGCTTACATTTATGCACGTCTTAACTTCTTTTAAAATGTAACATACTTCAGCACTTACAAATTTAGTGATGCCAGTTTGCATTTGAACCTAGCGTTATCTAGTATTCAAGTATTTTATTCAGCACGTCACATACTCTTTTTAAGATTTAAGATAAAAATACCTAGAATTGATGTGGTATAATTTAAGGGCAATATTTTTTATTCTTCATATAATTCGTAGTTGCCCTACAGATTATTCCATATATGTGATAAACGAAAATATTTATTTAACAGATTTTATGGTGTTTGCTTTTGTTTGGCTGAGAGCAAAACAACAAATCGACATGAACCAAGAAAATTTCCAGACGGAATGCTATTCGGTACAGCTACTTCTTCATATCAAGTCGAAGGCGGCTGGGACGCAGATGGTATTTTTTCGTCTATTCTTTATTATTTTAAATAAAATTGCTTTATTTAATTTAAATTCTAAATATTATCATACCAACAACACTTAAAAATATATACTATACAAGACGAAAAATTAACCCAAAATGTTTTTCTTGAGGTATACATAATAACAATTGCGTCACAATATCTATCTAATACTATTAAACGAGCAATTCTTGTATATATATAATCTCTTAATAATCTTTGTATCTTAATCTTTCTTGTATATATGTAATCTGAATCAAGGAAACGGCTCCAACGATTTTCATGAAATTTAGTATGCATGGGATTTCTTGGGGGGCGAAAAATAATAAAGCTAGGATTCATTTTTAAAAAATGTCGTTTTATCCCTGTTTTTAGACATTGAAAATATTGCTACAATATCGTTAGAATACGAAGGTAAATTTCGCAGTTATCAATAAACCAGCCGGTCGGGATCGATCAAGAAGACCACGGCCACGGTTCAAATCCCTATGTCTCCAGTTCGATTATTTTGTACCCTTTTTTCTAATTGCAACAATGATTTTTTATTTAAATAACCAGTGCATAATATCTAGTATTTTATTGTTGTGTTACCCACACATTAGGAATGCTAAATATTTTTGAATATCATATCAAAAATTGACCGTTCGCCGTGGCGCCGTCTATAGTGAGCTCTTTACAGAAACCCGTAACTATTCAAAGTTTCATATTACAATGAAAATCTTTGACAGGAGACGACACCGTGCTATTTTGTAATATCTACGATTTTATTTTTGTGTTACCCACACATTAGGAATTCTAAACATTTTTTAATATCATATCAAAAATTGACCGCTCCAGCAGGGTTCGAACCCGCGTCTCCGACTGACCGTGTCGGCGCTCTTAGCGCTTAAACCGAATATAAAAATCATCATATCAAAAATTTCGATCTAGCGGGTACATCGTTCCATAGCTTAATTGGCTAGAGCGCCGACACGGTCAGTCGGAGACGCGGGTTCGAACCCCGCTGGAGCGGTCGATTTTTGATTATGATATTCAAACATGTTTAGAACCAGTGCATATTTTTTATTATCATGTCGGTAAAATCGGAAAATATTATTCATATTTTATCAATATGTCAACACTAGCGTTGTCATACGCAATTAGAAAGGAATTTATAAACAACAGATGCAACGATCGCGCCACCTAGCACATCGTTCGATAGTCATCTACCCTCATTTATTATATTACTCGAATTATTCTGACGTGTACGAAACGAACGGTGCAACCGTCGCTAAGGCAGTCTTGGCTCTGGCTTGGCACGATACACTTGTTGTATCCTGCTAGTAACTTAACCTAGACTCGTTCAATAATTAATTTGTGCAAACGAATTAATTGTTATCTATTACGATTAATTTGGCTAGGCGAGGCGTATAACTCGAGCAGTGAAGGTGAGCGTTGATGCGCATCTCAAAGGGGATCTCCTTAAACCTACACCTGGGTCGCAAGTCCTAGGCACTGCTCTGAGTTACTCCCTCCGCAACACGATAGACTCGATCGGAACTCTGAAGAGCGTGCACGCATACACGTGTTCGGTGTACGTTACAATTTTGTTATAATCTTTGTAAGTACTACCTACATAATATTTATTGTAAAGAGTACGAGTATAACCTACGCCCGCGCCCTGCGAATATAGAAGAGGACCTTCCAAAATAGTCGAAAGACTACAAATATGTTTTTCGTATTTAAATATGATTTACTAAAAAGTACCGAGCTAAGCTCGGTCACCCAGATACTATTTATAACACTAGCTGTGCCTACGATTTCATCCGCGCGAAATAGTGACTTTAGACAGCATTTTTTGGATATATGTATCTTTTGGTTTATTTTGGATTACAAACACCACCGTTTGGGTATTTACATATTCAAGACGATTCTTTACATTGACATAACATTTTTATTTATGAACCGATTGACATGAAACAAACACTAAATGTTAAGCTAAGCTTGCCATAATATATGAGTAAAAATCACATCTAAATCGGATAAGCCGTTTCTGAGATTAGCCTGCACAAATGCACAGACAAAGAGACAAAAATTCTAACAATCAGTGTTATTTGCCTTGATATGGTCCCAATAGTATTTTTTCTCATATATCTTCCATGTACAGACAGCGATCCGTTACATTTTTATAATAATCAACATCATCAATCAATACATATAGTATTGATTGATGATGTTGATTATTACGTATATTCATAAGAATATTGATTGTTTTGACATAAATAGTATTAATCGCAGTGTAAACACGAGAAGGAATAACCTAATATAACCTCGTTTCCGATTCCGACTGCGCAAAGTTAACGTCTCCTTTTTGGATTATGGTATTCGCATATGTAATAAAATCCCACTAACGATATTGAAATTATCTGAGAATAACATTAAAGTTAATTAAATTAAAAATCCGACCGATGCTGGATAACCGTCCAACTGCTGTCTTTGAAATACACAGACCAAAAACGGGCAGCAGCGTACGGTGCGACAAAGCCAGCCCTGCGGTGACAAAGCCAGCCCTACGGTTACCAACCCACCTGCCAGACGTGGTGACTATGGTCAAAACACATGAGTTCACACCATTTTTGCGTGAACTTGTCCTACTGTGTGTTGTGTGTTGTGTGCAGGCCTTTGTCCAGCAGATGACTGCGATAGGCTTGAAGTGTAATAAAAAATACAGGTTTTAATTAAAAACAAAATAAAATTGGTTTTAGTCAATTGTTAAATATACAATGACCATACATTTTACTAAATAAAAATTGCAGGAAAAACTGAAAATATATGGGATAATTTATCACATCAGAAGCCATGCGTCATCGAAGACTGTCACACTGGCGACATAGCTGACAATTCTTACTACTCGTACAAAAGAGACGTGGAAATGTTAAGAGAACTAGGAGTCGACTTCTACAGATTTTCACTGTCGTGGGCGAGAATTCTACCTACCAGCTTCCCAGACAAGATAAATGAGAAAGGAGTTGAATACTACAATAATCTAATTAACGAGTTGCTTAAATACAATATTCAACCCATGGTAACAATATATCACTGGGATTTGCCTCAGAAGTTGCAAAATCTTGGCGGCTGGATTAACCCTCTAATTGTAGACTGGTTTACTGATTACGCTAGAGTGGCTTTTGAGTTGTTTGGAGACAAAGTTAAATATTGGTTTACAATAAATGAACCACGATCGGTTTGTTTTCATGGATACGCTAATGAAAGATTAGCTCCGTTGTATAATATTTCTGGAATTGCAGAATACATTTGCTATAAAAATATCCTGTTAGCTCATGCCAATGCTTATCACTTGTATAATAATGAATATAGATCTAAAATTAATGGGACTATTGGAATTGTTGCTTATACGAGTTGGTTTGAACCAGAGTCTGAAGAGCATGCGGAAGCTGCAGAAGATGCCAGTAAATTTGAGGTAGATTTCTATGTGTAGATATGCGACAATTTGAAGTATGTTTTTTATATATTTTTGCAAGATATTTTTGAAACGGTACAATTTTTTTTCTTTCAGTGGGGCGTTTTTGTTGATCCTATATTTTCAAAAAAGGGAGATTTTCCTCAGGTTTTGAAAGATAGGATAGCTATTAAAAGTTTGGCTCAAGGCTTTCCACGATCCAGGCTACCCCTATTCACGCCCGAAGAAGTTGAACTAATCAAGGGAAGCTCGGATTTCTACGGATTAAATCATTATAGTTCATACGTAGTCTATAGAAATGACTCTGTTAATGGATATTATAATTCTCCGTCTCAGCTTGATGATCTCGGAGCTGTCTTATATACAAATAGTACATGGGAATCAGCTAATAATTCTTGGTTAAAGGTGAGTGAATGTATGCATAGATTCAAATGATAGTATGACTCAGACGCTTCATGTGTTTAACAATTTGATTAGGTAGTTCCATGGGGCTTCTACAAGCTACTGACGAAAATTCGAGAAGACTACAACAATCCTCCTATACTTATAACCGAGAACGGTTTTTCAACACGAAACGGTCTTGAAGATGATCGTCGAGTAGCTTATTATAGAGATTATCTCGACGCGATGCTTAATGCTGTGGAAGAAGGATCAGATATTAGAGCTTATACGGCGTGGAGCCTAATGGATAATTTTGAATGGATGGATGGATATGGGTGAGTAGGCGAAGACAGATAAACTTAAGATTTTAGTAACTTAATTCTCAAATGAAATGATATGAAAATATTTATTTTGCAATAATGCACACTTAACGAACATAAAAAATCTACATTCTCGAAAAAAATTAACAAAATAAAAAGTTTAGGTTAGGTTATCCTTGACAACGAGAGATCGTGGCAGGCGGTGGTCTCCTTCTGCGAAGCGGTAATGACGCAGAAGGAGACCGCGGAGTGGGCCAGAGAGGAAGACGCCTCTGCTGGCCCACTCCGGCGCAGACGTACGGGGGCAAGGAGAAGGCGGTTTGCCCCCCCTCCCCCTCGTAATAGTGGGGTCGGCGGCCGATAGTCGGGGGACTTCGGCCGGCCGGACGACACGACCCCATACGTCTGAGGGGTGGCCTTGTTGTGAGCGAGGCCACCCCACCATCATGCCGGGGCCCGGAAGCTTTGTCCGGGCCTACCGCTGAGGCGAGGTGGCGAATGCTAGCGCGACCCCTCTCGCCCCACCCAGGCGGATGACTGCTAACACGTGGTGGTTTTTAGTCAGTAGGAGTCTGACACAACCCTCTGGCGCCCCCGCGCTGGAGGGTATCCATGATGGATTTTCCCCACGTAAAAAAAATAGAAATATTTATTATTATTATAAATTAATCAATTGAAATTTTTCAACTTCTAAACATCAGGTACAGTACAAACAATAAGTCAACAAGCTCAAAAATATTTTGGAAAATTGAATAGATTCTGATGTATCATAAGTATATAGAGTATAAAGAGTAGGCACTAAAAATAATTTATACCTACTCGTGTTTTTACTACTCAGTGATGTATCAAAATTACTCGTATAGCGATTTAATTTTAGTAGTACTTTGAACATATCATGTATGTACATATAGTGTACTTCATAATGGTTACTGCAATTGAAATAGATAAAATAAAGTTCGGGTATAAGTACATAACGGCGCGTTGGTGCAACGGTCACAGCACTAGCTTTCTGCGCTAGTGGTTGCGGGTTTGATTCCCGCACATGGCAAACATTTGTACTGGCCATACAGATGTTTGCCGTGGTCTGTGTGTTTGTGCTGTACTTGTGGATCTCTCCACCTTGCCTTGGAGAGCACGTTAAGCCGTCGGTCCCGGTTGTTATCTTATATGTACACATGATAGCGATCGTTACTCATAATAGGGAATATATCCGCCAACCCACATTGGAGCAAAGTGGTGGATTAAGCTCTGATCTTTCTCCTGCATGGGGAAAGAGGCCTATGTCCAGCAGTAGGATATTACAGGCAGAAGATATGCGAGCGAGCGATAAATACATAGCGATAAATATATATATACATATTAAATTTCTTAAAACGAATGGATTCTTGATAAAAACAATTTAGATATAATCAAATAAAGTGAAATACATAAGGAAGAAAAAAAACCACTGATTACTTCGAACGAATTTGCACAGTTAGAATAATTTAAATTCAAATTTAAAATATTAACTTCTTTATTTAAATTAAGCATCGCTTAATTCCAAGGCTTCAAATCTACTGTCCTATCAATCTTCCAATATTAGTAAAATGGAGTAGGAGTGGGTAGCTAAGATATACATGTCTCTGGACAATATGTTATGGTAACTTTTTTTAATTTTTTTACGTGTCTTTCAGAGATCGATTTGGTTTGTATGAAGTGGACTATGACAGCCCCGAGCGGACTCGCACCCCTCGCAAATCTGCGTACGTTTACAAAGAGATCGTTCGCACACGCACATTGGACTATCAATATGAACCTGACATGAGTGTACCACTTTCTATTGACGAAGGACATTAATTAAAAATGTAATAAAGTTATAAAATATGTTATAAAAACAAACTACTCATTATATTCTATATATTCTAAATCGTCCTGTCATTAACAAAAATCCCATCAAAAACGTAAATGTGAAATAAGAGCCAAAGTCAATATCGAATAAGGTTGGTGTTCACACAGGACGTAATTCAAGCTGGAGATTCGATTCAGATATTTTTACGTACAAGCTATATTATATTTGCAAGTTAGTGTACTTCCTGTTTGTATTAAATAAATAAACAAACACCTCACACTCAACGGTCCCCACTGGATTTTCTCCTGAGCGTGTAATTGACGTTTACTAATAGACTGATGTATTTTTTAATAGCCCAAGAGCCCACGAGAATTAGACCTTCAGCATTTTATAAAAGATAAAAGTTTCTAAGCGTATGCTCCCAACACAGGTAAGCAATGGCTAAATAAGAAGTTAAACTTATATTGGCTTAATAGATATTAGGCTGCAAAGGCGCACAAAATCTATCTTCGATCTTTAATAAAATGTCGTGCTTCTAACTTCCAATATAATCGACAAACTTTTAAGATAAATTTCTATCAAAACTAGATTCTACTTATTAATTTATTTTTTATGAGCCAGCTCGCGTCTAAGGATAAAGGTAGACATTTATAATTTCAAAAGCAGTTACAATAAAGATTTACGCAAAAGAAAGACGCACTTTCCTACAAAATATCAATCACCCATAAGGGTAAAGCCCAATGGAAACTTTTAACATCAAAACGAATTTCTATACAAATTTCCATCCCCTCTTTCAACCCTACAAAGGTATTTCTACAAACGCTAATCTCAACAACACCGATCATTCTCCTTCGTGTCTTTTCTATTTTACCTGGCATTGACAAAATCGACAGTGCTTTTAATTCTTATATCCATTAATAAATCCAAGAATTAAGTTGAATCATGAAAAAAAATCGCACTAAAATAATAAAAATTGTTTATGAAAATAGTGGATCTGTAAATGTTATATTTCGTAAAATTCTGGATATTTTTGTCAACATCATCGTCCTTGTGAGACTCTGTTAAGAATTTTGTCAACAAATTTGAGACGGCAGACTCGGTACGTAATGTTCCAACACCAACACGTGTTTGACGGGGTCGTTCAAGAAGAAATCATCGCAGCCGTGGGCCACAGTGTTGAAGATCCGAATTTTTCAATTTTTCGACCTTTTCAACAATTGAGGCTATCCACAAAACAACATAGAGAATTTTGAATGAATTTTTCTTTTTGTAGTTTCTCACCTACATAAGTATACATTTTTTTTTTAAATTAATAAATAATTATAATAATTTCTATAATTCTTTCAGATAGATAGCTTTTCAGGAGGTTTAGTATCTATATAAATAAAAATGAATGTTGCTAAGCGCATAACTCGAGAATGGCTCGACCAATTCGGCTAATTTATTTTTTTGTATGTTCCTTAAGGCCCACGGAAGGATTAATATAATAATTTAAAAATAATTAATAAAAAATGTGCCTATATAAATAAAAATTTATTAACTTTTGACAGAACAAAGTCTGTCCGTGCAGCTAGTAATGTAATAAATAAAAAGGGTGTACGTGTATCAAGCCCTGGCGCACGACTAGAGTTTACTCTTCAGAACGATTATCGATATTAAATATTAAAATGTTATATGAAAAGAATAAATTATTATTAATTAAAATAGTATAATTCTAAAATCATAACATAAATTGAGGGTAATACACACACAGCACAGCGTAAAATATTTCATAGGCTGTGGTAGTAGCAAGTTTTAGAAATAAAAAAGGACATGGGTTTCAAAAGCCCGTGGATGTAGCTTAATTATATTTAAAAAAAAAAAAAAAAAAAAACATAAATTAACGTTTGCTTTTCGTATTGGTATAGTAAATTCCGGTCAAAACGCGTGATAATGGTTTAAAAAGTAAGATAATCTATTCTATATATGACTGACAATACCCCATATCAGATAGAAAACTCATGTACAAACATAATTATCTGAACCTAGTTGGAGACCGCCGATTTTGGGACGACTACACGCGACACTACACTAGAACGGCTTCCGTCTATTACAGAAGTTGTCGATTTGTGATGTTAATGGTGTATCAGACATCCATAGACAATGGTATCCGCATATCATCACGCAGGATGTCATTATTCAACGACCCTAGTGGTGTAGAAAAAAGAATAACATATAAATATAAGATATGTGTGGCGACATCTATCGTCCCTTTCATTTTCTCTTTGGTCAATGATATGAGTGTAATGTGATCAGTCACTGGAAATATTTGCAGATTATACTGTTTTTGTTTCTGTTATTATTTCAATAACAAATGATTCCCCGTAAATAATTTGCAATCTGGTTATAACAACCTAAACTAGTGATTCCACGATTCTGGTGTAGTCGTGAAAGCAACCAAACCCTGACATAAGATTACTTTACCCGTGGAATAAGTTATTCACAAAAAAAAACTAGATGCGCATGACCATAACTTCCTGCATAATAAAACAAATCACTTGTCGTGCAATTTTATAATAATTGAAACTGTATACATGTAGCTTGGTTTACTCAATGCCTTCAGTTGGGGTCCATAGACTGAAAAAATCACTGGTAAATTTCGTAATTTAAATAGAATGAGGCATGCCAGATCCGGCAAGCTCTATCAGCCCCGGTCCGGTCCAGATAACGACAGCCTGATGTAAAATATAATCAAGTATGGTAAGGCATACTGGATCAGGACACGGTCCGATCCACATCAGGATAGCCTGAAAGAAATTACGCGAACTGAGCCTGAATCGCGCTATTAATATTTTTAAGCGCACTTAGTATACATACAGTTATTAGGACAGTCTAGCAGGGATTCCATTTCTAGATAGTGGAGCAGTCGTAAGTAATAGGAAATAGTTAATTAGTAGTTAATTATTAGAAGTTGATAAATAAAATTTAATTAATAATAATAATTAATTAATAACATAAAAATAAATAAAAATAATTAATATTTAAAGTAAAAACATAAATAAATAATACATTGGAAAAAATAAACGGGAATAAATATCATAATAATTATGTTAAGTAACATATTTATAATATCAATTCGCTTTTTTCTTTGTTAAACAATTTTTTCAAGAACATACATTCGTGTTTTTTAAAAGGACCGGACCGAACTGGCTGATCATGATGAGATGAAATTTCCTGATCTGGACCGGATCAGGAAATCTCATCTCATCCTGATCAGGTCCAAACCAATCATCTGCGTTACATGCCTTATCTAGTCCTGATCAGGCATGCCTGGTCCGGTCCTTCTAAGGAAGACGAAAAAATTTCTACTCGGGATCATCTATCTGCCAGTGAAAGTCCCGTCAAAATCGGTCCAGTCATTTCAGAGATTAGCCGGAACAAACAGACAGACAAAAATCCCAAAAAAAAATGTTACTTTTGTATATGTACTGAGTATACATCCATTGCATTTAGTAAAAAGCGGTTATTTTAATATTACAAATTATTTGTATTATTTTATTATATTGTATAGATAAAATGACAGATATTTAAAACTAGACTGAACTGTATAGCGGTTACTAATCCAATAGTGAGCTACGGCCTCTTCAGCTACGGATGAACCAAACACTTTTCTTACTAAAATATATGATCTCCAATTACGCATTTTAAAGCACGTACTCTCGCCCAACATCCTACTAATATTATAAACGCGAAAGTTTGTATGTATGGATGTATGGATGTTTGTTCCTCTTTCACGCAAAACTACCGTATGGATTTTATTGAAAGTTTACAATAATATAGCTTGCATAGATTTGGAATAACACATAGGCTATAATTTTTAAAAATAGTGTGTGAATTGTTCAAAATATAACGATAATTGTGTGTAATAAGTAAGTCGGAAATAAATCTGCCATCTGCGAGCTATTCTGGCGTACGCTGCAAAAACTGTAGAGTTTACATATAAGAGAAATGTTTATCATTTATAGTAAGACTTTATCTCAAAAACAGTGAAACATAAATACAATAAAAATCGATAATATATTTCTAATGCACATTTAGTAGTAACAAATTGATTTTTATATCGTGGAACCAATTTTGATGAATTTTGGTATAAAAATAGATATTAAGAAGATAATAAGCTGCTCGAAGTACTTACCTGCACAGACAAAGTCGCGGGCGGGTACCAGCTAGTTTAATATAAATTTTCCTCTTACCATTTGCAACCTTTAAAGCGTTATATGGTATTGCCTGTTACAATTTAATAAATCTAAGAAACTAATAGAGGATTTACTACCATTAAATACAACAATAAATAATAAGAAAATGCAGTCACTTCGGACGGAAACACTAGATATTGTTAACCGACTTCAAAATGAGGTGGAGGTTCTCAGTTCGACTATGATTTTAATGTGTGTTACCTCAGAGTTTTTGACTAGGTGGATCGATTTCGATGATTTTTAAACGGTTTTATTTAGCTCACCCCGTTTGTTTTATTTTTTATTTATTATTTATTCTTGGGTCAAATTTAGTAATTCAAATTTCACCCTCTTCCTGTCAACCGATTAATCTGAAATTTTGTATACACTTTGGATTTTGGTGACAATACAATTATGTTTATTCATTATCATTATAAATTCAAGATGGCCGCCGCTACAAAATGGCGGATAATTTATGTTTTATTAATCCCATCAATATGGGTATCAAATGAAAGGGCTCAACAAGCAGAATACAATATACTATAAAAAACTGAAATCCAAGATGGCGGCCGCTACAAAATGGCGGATAACGTAGGTTTTATCAATCCCATCAATATGGGTATCAAATGAAAGGGCTCAACAAGCAGAATACAATATACTATAAAAAATTGAAATACAAGATGGCGGCCGCTACAAAATGGCGGATAACGTAGGTTTTATCGATCCCATCAATATGGGTATCAAATGAAAGTGCTCAACCAGTATAATCAATGTACTATATAAAATTAAAATCCAAGATGGCGGCCTCTACAAAATGGCGGTTAACTTAGGTTTTATCAATCCCATCAACATGGGTATCAAATGAAAGGTCTCAACAAGTAGAATACAATTTACTATGCAAAATTGAAATCTAAGCTGGCCGCCGCTACCAAATGTCTGATAACAATTTTTTATCAATCCCACCAATATGGGTATCAAATAAAAGGGCTTGACAAGAAGAATACAGTGCACTATACAACCTCAATATTTAAGATGGGCCTTGCAATAATGAAGCACTAAATGAATTAAACAGAATGCGAAATAAAAACTAAAAACTAGAAAATAAAAATAGGTAAAAAAACTTTTTAAGTTAAACGGTTTTATGTTAAACATACATTGCAATGTTTAAGATAAATGTACTAAAAACCAAAAAATAATAAAATAGATACAGTCGTGGGAATTATAAACATATGCATAGACTAGACTAAAATAAAACCGTGGGGCACGTCAATTGTCTACAAATTATCGACTTAATGTGCGATAGAAGAATCGTTTAATTCGTCGTTAAAATAGGCAGTTGGCCCGCAGACGGTGAGGAAATTACTTACTATTTTCTTGTTCATGGAAATTCCAATAGTTATACACTCCATGTAAATAAAAGAGATGTTTCAACTAGTTTATCGTTGGACATTCACACTGCTGGCTGGCGAGGAATCGTTTCACTGCTCGTAGTTTGTCTTTAATCGACAAAACATATGATAAAAGTACTACTCGCTCACCACTATGAAACCCTAAAACTCGCTTATAATCGAGCTTGCTAGCTTGTTTCCACATTCTAGCCCTACTTATCACACGTCCATCTTTGTCGGTTGAACAACTGCCTAATTATAGTGTAACATTACAAAACAAACATTTTAATCAACGATTGTAGACAATTGACGTGCCCCACGGTTTTATTTTAGTCTAGTCTATGCATATGTTTATAATTCCCACGACTGTATCTATTTTATTATTTTTTGGTTTTTAGTACATTTATCTTAAACATTGCAATGTATGTTTAACATAAAACCGTTTAACTTAAAAAGTTTTTTTACCTATTTTTTCTTTAATCGAAAGGTGTTGCATCTGATAAGTAGTTTTTGAGTTATCTCTACAATGCATATTTACTTGACTTTTTTTTGTCTACCTGTGTTTTAGTCGGTTTAGGCGTTCAAGTCGGTTTTTTTCGTTTACGATCAAACACAATTATTATAATTACTAGTGGTCGCCTAGTGGTCGGAATGCGACCATAATTAATTTAAAATATAAGTTTGAACATTAAGCAAAAGAATAAATATGCGTGTGTATGTCAAATACATAGTAGTATGTGTAATGTTGATTTGTAATGATTTAATGTATTTTATATGCATAATTTTAAAAATTTGCTACAATTCTACACTTCTTCTCTATATGAACAATAATTGTGAGAAATTTCACACTCCTGCGTTCGCGCAATTTTCGTAAAAAGCGGTGCAAAGTTTTTGCTTAACTTATTAAGTACCTGGGTGACCGAGCTTAGCTTGGTTTTTTAGTAAATCGTGTTTTTTGGAAATTATATTAAATATGAATAAAAGGGGGTACCCCGTAAAAAGGGGTACAAAGTTTTGGCTTCAGGTATTAATATAAACTATATAGTGGTCGCCAAGCAGTCAAAACCGCAGACCATAAATAAAAAATTATATTAAAAAAATACTGAAAATAAAAAACCTTTTTTTAACTTTTCAATTTGACAACAACTTTGAGAATCCACAAAAGGGTTATAATATGCGTGTGTGTGTCAAATACATGCTAATGTGTGTAATGTTTATTTATTTTAATGATTTAATATATTTTTATGCATAATTAAAAAAAATATTAGAACTCTGCATTCTTTATCTATGTAAACCATAAGTGTACGAAATTTCATACACCTCCATCCGCGCAATTTTCGTAAAAGGAGTACAAAGTTTTTCTTCACGTATTAATATAAAGATTAATTATTATATATTATTATTATTGACAACGCGGATATTATAAAAAAATGTGTATATTAAAAAAAACCGTGTGGTGTCATGGGAAACCATATAGAGACGAAGTTCCTTATTCATCATTACAGCCTATACAGTCCACTGCTGGACATAGGCCTTCATAAGTTTACGCCAAAAATAACGTAAACTCATGTGTTTTGCCCATAGTCACCACGCTGGGCAGGCGGGTTGGTGACCGCAGATCTGGCTTTGTCGCACCGAAGACGCTGCTGCCCGTCTTCGGCCTGTGTATTTCAAAGCCAGCAGTTGGGTGGTTATCCCACCACTGGTCGGCTTTTTAAGTCCCAAGGTGGTAGCGGAACTATGTTATCCCTTAGTCGCCTCTTACGACACCCACGGGAAGAGAGGGGGTGGCTATATTCTTTAGTACCGTAGCCACACAGTACAGTTCCTTATTGTAAAATATTTATATCTTATACTATTAAACGAGCAATTCTTGTATATATATATATATATATATATATATATATATATATATATGTATATATATAATCTGAATCTCGGAAACGGCTCCAAAGATTTTCATAAAATTTAGTGTACAGGAGGTTTCGGGGGAGATAAATCCATCTAGCTAGGATTCATTTTTAGAAAATGTCGTTTTATCCCTGTTTTTAGGAAATGAAAAAAATATCGTTAGAATACGAAGGTAAATTTCGAATTTATCAATTTAGTTGCAATAGCTCGGTGGGAAATCGGCCGGTCGGAATCAACCGAGAAGATCATGGTTCAAATCCCCATGTCCCTGAAAAAAAATTTTTTTTTTTTTTCTAATTGCACTCTTTATTTTTTATTTAAATAGGCAGTTATTATTTTTTATTATTATGTCGGTAAAATCGAAAAATATTATTCATATTTTATCATTATTATTTTTTATTTTTGATTTTTTATATTTATTTATATTTTTTATTATTGTTGGTAAAAAAAAATATTATTCACATTTTATAAATATGTAATTCGTATTTAAATATGATTTCCAAAAAAAAACACGATTTGTTGGAGCGCCTATCAGTTTTGAGAAGCAATTACTCTCAATCTTGTAATTGTGTGTGACACGCGTTGGCGCAACACTTACGCCATGGATTGTACCTGTTGCGCTGGCGGGTTCGTCCCCGCACGTGACAAACATTTGTATTGGCCATACAGGTGTTTGCCGTGGTCTGGGTGTTTGTGCAGTCCTTGTGGGTCTCCCCACCATGCCTCGGAGAGCACGTTAAGCCGTCGGCCCCGGTTGTTATCATGTACACCTGATAGCGATCGTTACTCGCTTAGTAGGGAATATATCCGCCAACCCGCATTGTAGTAGCGTGGTGGATTAAGCTCTGATGCTTCTCCTACATGAGGAAAGAGGCCTATGCCCAATAGTGGGATATTACAGGCTGAAGCGTTGTAATTGTGTATTTTGTATCAATTTTTAATATATCGTTATTTTTTATTTTTATTTTGCGTTAATTAATTATTAATAATTGTGTTTGCAGGCAAACGAAAAAAAAACCGACTTCAATTATATCGACAAGTAATACAACGTAGGTATACGAAAAAATAGTCAAGAAATACGCACTATCAAAGATTACTCCAAAAGTTGTAATCAGATCTCGATGAAATATGACCACATGATAAACATCGGCTTTCGATTAAGTTAAAAATCATCAAAATCAGTACACCCAGTAGTATTTTAAGTATTATGTAGTTAATGTAAAGTTATGCGGATTTTCGAGAGTTTCCCTCGATTTCTCTAGGATCCCATCATCAGATCCTGGTTTCCTTATCTTGCTACCACACCAGGGATATCTCCTTTCCACCAAAAAAAGAATCATCAAAATCTTTTCATAAACAACGAAGTTATATCCCGAACATACATTAAAATATATAGTTAAGGATTAATGCTGTATTGGTAAAAATCGCTTTGAAAATTAGCCATTATTTGTCGTAAAAAGTAAATGACAAAAAAATGTTATTGTGGGATATCCATAAGAGATAGACATATACCATAGCGGAGATTTCTGTAGAACTTTTCAATGTGTCTAATACTTAGTACATTATTTTGATAAATCTCGTAGGGTTCAGGCTGCATTTGCAATGTAAGCGGAAAAAATGTAATTATTTACCACATCACATTAGAAACCTCAAAAATAACAGTATTTTTCCACTATTTAATGGATGTTATTATACATATAAACCTTCCTCTTTAATTACTCTATCTATTTAAAAAAACCGCATCAAAATCCGTTGCGTAGTTTTAAAGATTTAAGCATACATAGGGACATAGGGACAGAGAAAGCGACTTTGTTTTATACTATGTAGTGATATATATATATATATATATATATAGCTCATTTCTTAAGTTTACAGGAGAGGACTCTTAATTTTTTCTTTTCGCTTTTAGTTACTCATTTCTGGATTACTATTTATAGTAGGTTTGAAATCTTTATAAAATTAATAGTTAACTTTCTTTGGTATAGTTTAAAAATCTTATATTAAATTATCAAAAAGTCCTAATAAAAGACATAACAAAAAAGTGTCCTGAATTGTGACTTTGTTGCACCGAAGGTGGGATATATATATATATTGAGTTTCCTTCAGCCGAATTGAGTAACCTCCTCCTTTTTTGAAGTCGGTTAAAAAAGACTTCATCCAAACCGGCAGCGAATCATTTTAACTCTCTCTTCTACTAATCCTTCACGATTTACTAAAAATACCGAGCTGAGCTCGGTCACCCAGGTACTCAAGTTCTATTCGAGGTATAAAGAAAATAATTATTTTACTTATTTGGGTATACATTTTTATTATGATTTTTTAATCGATAAAAACTGAAAGAAAAACTACTTTCATTTACAAAATTATCTTAACATCTTTATTTTATTTACAATGATTTATAAAAATATATAATAATTATCGACTGATATAATAATAATAATAGTAAACTGCAATCATAATAACAGTCATCACGTAGATTATACATTAGATACTGTATAGCAATCATACATAGACTATACATAAAAATCTTACGCTTTTTTAACGTTACGGATGTTTTTGCCGACTAGGGTACCCCTCCGCAACGCCCATATAGGAAGCCCCATAAGGAAGTTCGTTCCAAAAATCTAACGAATATAATGAAAATTCATAAGAATGTTACAATTCGCAATTATACTATTCAAAAATGCGCGACATGAAAACATGAAAATGTAACTATCGAAAATTGCTTACAAGAGGTATTCAAGATAAGATTGCTCAATGTTGTTTTTAAGAAAAGAATCAAATAAAAACGTGTATGAGATTACTTGTTAAGATAAATATAATAGTGTCATAATAGTTTCTTCTTTCCTAATAGAAATATATCACACTTCAGCCAATCGCAGTCCACTGCTGGACATAGGCCTTCACAAGTTCGCGCCGAAAATGGCGCGAAATGGCGTAACATGTGTGGCTACGGCAGTAAAGAATATAGCCACCCCCTCTCTTCCCGTGGTTGTTGTAAGAGACGACTCGGGGATAACACAGTTCTACTATCACCTTGGAACTTAAAAAGCTGACCGATGGCGGGATAGCCATCCAACTGCTGGCTTTGAAATACACAGGCCAGAGACGGGCAGGCGGGCTTGAAGACAAAAGTCTTGCTAGACATAGGCATCCCCAAGTTCGCGCCAAACATCCCGGTTTTCCGCAATCCTGGAGGACATTTCACACTGCGTTTGCCAAGACGCGGTCTCCACTCTAGGACACACCTGCTCCAACGGCCATTTTTCTCGCGACTTAGGTGTCCAACCCACTGCCACTTCAACTTGCTAATTCTATGAGCTATGTCGGTTACTTTCGTTCTCTCGCGGATAGACTTATCCTATCTTTGAGAGGAATCCCAAGCATAGGCCGTTCCATTGCACGTTGACCAGGCCCTCTGCAGTGTCTTTGTCAGTGGGTCGGCACCATATGTTAACACAGGTAGGACGCATTGCTCGAAGACTTTTGTCTTCAAGCATTTCGAAACCTTCAAAGTGAAGACTCCGCAATTCGACGAAGCCTACCAAACGCTGCCCAGCCCAACCGGATCCTCCTATTGGCGTCCTTCCCGAAGTTGTTGCGGCCAAGTTGGATGGTATGGCCTAGGTAAACATAATCCTGAACAACTTCGAGAAGGGTACCATCGACCGATACTAGTCTCGATTTGGTTATTAAACATAGCTTTCGTTTTGTCCAGGTTCATACCGAAACCGAATCGTCGGAAGGACTCGTTTAAGCCGCCCAGCATTTGGCCTAGCTCATTCAACATGTCCGCAAAGATGACGATATCGTCGGCGAAACAAAGGTGAGAGATGTATTCGCTGTTAACTAGTCTCCTAACGCACAAAGATGATGACATTTTTGAAAAAGTGGAGATACTCGTAAATCGACATTTGAGTCGTTAAGATATGTTTACAATATGAAGATTCGAGAATTGACTATAAAACAGCTTTGACTCATTTGAAAAAGGTTGGCTATACAAAAAAGCTCGATATGAATTTTTCCGTGTGACTCTCCGCAATAGAATGGGAAAAGGGCGCCGTTCCTTCCACTCCTCACTGAGGTAAACCGTGAGCGCTCTAAAGTTAAAGGTAGCGTCCCACTAAAACGATAAGGGTGTCGCTGCGTATTTTTAGTGGGTATTCCTTTTCGTTCTGTTTGAAAGGCGAGCCCCACACTCCACACACTGCCGAAACCGTTGGGGGTGCGTTAAAGCATTTCGCAGCGATAAAAAAATGACATGGGATGATTAACGTTATTTTGGATTACATGATACTTTATACTTATCACTCTTATCAGATGTTAAAAACATTTTACATAACACAAACTTAAGTATAAGCCAGTTTAAAAGTATCTAAATAATATCATAATTTTAATCGCTATCAATTGTAAGATATGGTTGAAGAAAATATAAAACGGTGATATTTCTAAAATTATGTAAAGTTGAACACGCTGTCCGAGAGACGGGTACCTACCACACTCATGATGATATGGCTATTCCATTTAATGTGAGTAATAGTTTAAAATTTCTTTACGTAACAAATATTTTTTCTAATAACAAATATATAATTTACAACATTTTTCTATTCTATGAAGGCGAAGGATTGGACCGTGCTACCGAGGGTTTGAATTTATGCACGTCTTAATTTCTTTTAAAACGGTAACATACTTCACCACTTGCAAACTTAGTGATGCCATTTTGGATTTGGCTCTAGCGTCATCTGGAATTCACATATTTTACTCAGCGGGCCATATAGCCTCTTTACATATGAGAATAAAAGTACCTAGAATTTGATGTAATCAATACTATTGGAAGGTATAATTTAAACGCAAAATTAGTTATTCTTCATATAACTCGTCGTTGCCTTACAGATCATTCAATAATATGTGATATATACTAAAATATTTATTTAACAGATTTTACGGTGTTTGCTTTTGTTTGGCTGAGAACAAAACAACAAATCGACATGAACCAAGAAAATTTCCAGACGGAATGCTATTCGGTACAGCTACTTCTTCATATCAAGTCGAAGGCGGCTGGAACGCAGATGGTATTTTTTCGTCTATTCTTTATTTTTTTTTTTAAATAAAATTGCTTTATTTAATTTAAATTCTAAATATATATCAATAAAACATATCACAATAAACTCAATATTCTTAGCGCCACACAGTTCGTCCATCCCTGTGGGATGTTTTTCATGAGGTAGACATATTAACAATTGCGTTACAATATATTTATAACAATATTATGTATATTCACAAGATTATCGATTGTTTACAAAGTTATCAGGTGGGAAATCGGCCGGTACCGAAACAAGGTGAAGACCCCAGTTCAAACCCACGTCAATATATCCAAATCGATTTTTCATCATCATCATTACAGCCTATACAGTCCACTGCTGGACATAGGCCTCCACAAGTTTACGCCAAAAATAACGTGAACTCATGTGTTTTGCCCATAGTCACCACGCTGGGCAGGCGGTTTTTATTCCCTTATTTTTCGATTTGCACTCGTGATTATTTATTTAAATAACCAGGTCATATTTTTTATTATTATCTCTGTAAGGTCGAAAACTTTGTAAAACTTTTTTGAACTTATTTATTGCGAATGATTTGCACAGGTGTAGCTAGTATATATACGCTAAAGTTAAAATGATTGCCTACTTTTTTAGAAAAAACCTCACAGTTATTCCACATAAATTACATATCTTCATTTTATAGATAATTACTTGCTCTACCGGCATCCACAATTAAAAAATTTAAACTTTTTTAAAAGGAAGGCTAGGTATGCTTTAAGGTCGATTATGAAATATACAATTACCATACATTTTATTAAAACTGCAGGAAAAACTGAAAATATATGGGATCATTTAACACATCAGAAGCCATGCGTCATCGAAGACTGCCATACTGGCGACATAGCTGACAATTCTTACTACTCGTACAAAAGAGACGTGGAAATGTTAAGAGAACTAGGAGTCGACTTCTACAGATTTTCACTGTCGTGGGCGAGAATTCTACCTACCAGCTTCCCAGACAAGATAAATGAGAAAGGAGTTGAATACTACAATAATCTAATTAACGAGTTGCTTAAATACAATATTCAACCCATGGTAACAATATATCACTGGGATTTGCCTCAGAAGTTGCAAAATCTTGGTGGTTGGACTAACCCTCTCATTGTAGACTGGTTTACTGATTACGCTAGAGTGGCTTTTGAGTTGTTTGGAGACAAAGTTAAATATTGGTTTACAATAAATGAACCACGATCGGTTTGTTATCTCGGATACGCTACTGCACAATTAGCTCCGCTTTATAATACATCTGGAATTGCAGAATACCTTTGCTATAAAAATATTTTGTTAGCACATGCCAATGCATATCACTTGTATAATAATGAATACAGATCTAAAATGAATGGCACTATTGGAATTGTTGTTAATATGAGTTGGTTCGAACCAGAGTCTGAAGAGCATGCGGAAGCTGCAGAAGATGCCAGTGAATTTGAGGTAGATTTCTATATGTAGATATGCGACAATTTAAAGTATGTTTTTTATAACATATTTATGCAACATATTTTTGAAACAGTACTTTTTTTTCTTTCAGTGGGGCATTTTTGTTAATCCTATATTTTCAAAAAAAGGTGATTTTCCTGAGGTTTTTAAAGATAGGATAGCTATTAAAAGTTTGGCTCAAGGCTTTCCAAGATCCAGGCTACCCCTTTTCACACCCGAAGAAGTTGAACTAATCAAGGGAAGCTCGGATTTCTACGGATTAAATCATTATAGTGCACACGTAGTCTATAGAAATGACTCTGTTAATGGATATTATGATTCTCCTTCTCAGTCTGATGATCTCGGGGTTATTTTATATAAAAACAGTACATGGGAATCAGCTCATAATTCTTGGTTAAAGGTGAGTGAATGCATGCATAGATTCAAGTGATAGTATGACTCATGCGGTTCATGTGTTTAATGATTTGATTAGGCAGTTCCACGGGGCTTCTACAAGCTACTGACGAAAATTCGAGAAGACTACGACAATCCTCCTATACTTATAACCGAGAACGGTTTTTCAACCCGAAACGGTCTTGAAGATGATCGTCGAGTAGCTTATTATAGAGATTATCTCGACGCGATGCTTGATGCTGTGGAAGAAGGATCAGATATTAGAGCTTATACGGCGTGGAGCTTAATGGATAATTTTGAATGGTTGGATGGATATGGGTGAGTAGGCGAGATGATAAATGAAATGAAATGAAAATATTAATTTCGCAATAATAGACACTTATCTACATTCACGAAAAAAGACTATCAAAACAAAAAGTTTAGGTAGCAATTATAAATTAATCAATTGAAAAAGTTTCAACTTCTAAACATTAGGTACAGTACAAACAATAAGTCAAAAAGCAAAAAAAAATTTGAAAAATTAAATAGGTTCTGATATATCATATATAGAGTATATAGAGTAGGCACTAAAAATAATTTATACCTACTCGTGTTTTTACTACTCAATAATGTACCAAAATTATACGTATAGCGATTTAATTTTAGTTGTACTTTTAACATATGTGTAGCGACATCTATCTCACGACATACAAACTAGAGAAAACTGACGTATCCTACATCGTGATATCAAAGTTATCAGAGCGATTAAGTATATATACAAGAACCCGACAACAACCGTCGAGGCAGTACCAGACACAACACCCGTCTGTCTGGTCGGAGGATCCTCCCATTTCGATGGGGGATGAGGAATTTCACACCCGTTCCACTCATTCCCCAAATATGTATATACATATAGTGTACTTCATAATGGTTACTGCGATTTAAATTGACAAAATTAAGTTCGGGTTTAAGTAAGGTTAAATACAGCAATAATATGTAATGGTTGTGGCTGTTGCGCTGACACAAATGCACATGACAAACATTTGTATTGGCCATACAGATGTTTGCCATAGTCTGGGTGTTGGGGCAGTTCTCTCCCACCCCTCTCCGAGGCACGATGGGAGACCCACAAGACGTTAAGCCGTCTGTCCTGCGTGTTATCATGTACACCTGATAGTAATCTTTACTCATAGTAGGGAATATATCCGCCAACCCGCATTGGAGCAGCGTGATGGATTAAGGATCGGATCCTTACATGGGTAAAGAAGCTTATGCCCAGCAGTGGGATATTACCTCTAAAGCGTTAATTCAATATCACATGGCTTCTAATCTACTATCTAATCAATCTTCCAATTTTAGTTAAATTGGAGTAGGTAGCTAAGATATACATGTCTCTGGACAATATGCTATGGTAACTTTTATTCATTTTTTTTACGTGTTTTTCAGAGATCGATTTGGTTTGTATGAAGTGGACTATGATAGCCCCGAGCGGACTCGCACCCCTCGCAAATCTGCGTACGTTTACAAAGAGATCGTTCGCACACGCACATTGGACTATCAATATGAACCTGACATGAGTGTACCACTTTCTATCGACGAAGGACATTAATTAAAAATGTAATAAAGTTATAAAAAATGTTATAAAAACAAACTACTCATTATATTCTATATATTCTAAATCGTCTTGTCATTAACGACAATCCCATCAAAAACGTAAATGTGAAATGATGCCAAATTCAATATCGAATAAGGTTGGTGTTCACACAGGACGTAATTCAAGCCGAAGATTCGATTCAGATATTTTTACGTACAAGCTATATTATATTTGCAAGTTAGTGTACTTCCTGTTTGTATTAAATAAATAAACAAACACCTCGAACTCAACGGTCCCTACTGGATTTTCTCCTGAGCGTGTAATTGGCATATACTATTAGACTGGTGTATTTTATTAATAGCCCAAGAGCCCGCGAAGATTAGACCTTCAGCATTTTATAAAAGATAAAAGTTTCTAAGCGTATGCTCTCAACACAGGTAAACAATGACCAAAAAAGAAGTTGAATTCATATTGGTAGCAAAGGCGCAAAATGTCATGCTTCTAACTTCCAATATGATCGACAAACTTTTAAGATAAATTTCTATTAAAACTAGATTCTACTAATTAATTAATTTATTTTTTATCAGCCTGCTCGCGTCTAAGAACAAAGGTAATTTATAATTTCAAAAGCAATCTAAGAATAAAGATAGACATTCATAATTTACAGAATGTCAATCACCAATGGAGGTGAAGCCTAATCGAACCGTTAACATCAAAAATGACGAACTTCTATACAAACTTTCATCCCTCTTTCAACCTTATAAAGTAATATAATATATATAAGGATTGCTACCCGACCACCGACATAGCCCACAGAATTAGCAAGTTGAAGTGGCAGTGGGCTGGTCATCTGTGTCGCAGGACCGATGGCCGTTGGAGTAGACGGGTCCTAGAGTGGAGACCGCGTCTTGGCAAACGCAGTATGGGACGTCCTCCGGCCCGTTGGACCGACGATCTACGTAAGATTGCCAGTGTAGGCTGGATGAGGATTGCGGAAGACCGGGATGTTTGGCGCGAACTTGGGGAGGCCTATGTCCAGCAGTGGACTGCGATAGGCTTAAGTGTGTAAGGATTGCTACAAATGTCGAAACTAGTGTTTACGTATTTTTAATCAGTAGACCAAAACAAATTGTTATATCTCTTATTTTCTTACTAACAAAATATACATTAAAAATTTTCATTATTTCTCTCTTATTGTCTATTTTCATATTAACCCTGTTGCAAAAATCGTTGTTTAGTCGTCTATTACCTATTAGCCTCTCTGTCAAATTTCAAGTTTGTAGTACAAAATATGGACTCATCTTAAGAATTTTCGAGAGCCCTTAGGCCTCTATAGTCTGACCCTGTTGCAAAACCCATTCTTAGTTGACGTCTTATGCTTCAGCCTGTAATATCCCACAGCTAGGCATAGGTTTCTCTCCCCATATAAGAGAAGGATCAGGGCTTAATCCACCACGCTGCTACAATGCGGGTTGGCGGATATATTCCCTACTATGAGAAACGATCACTATCAGTTGTACATGATAACAACCGGGACCGACGGCTTAACGTGCTCTCCAAGGCGCGACGGGGAGACCCACAAGGACAGACACCCAAACCAGAAAGAAATATTTGTATAAATATCCGTCTTGAGCGGGAATCCAACCCGCAAACCGTCGGTGTTTTAGGCGACTACTCGCACCACTACACCAGAATGATAATCCTTGGCGTGGACTGATAGGATAATTTTATAAAAAAATTAATCTCCGACGGTTTAACGTGCTCTTCGAGGCATGGTTTAGAGACCAACAAGGACTGCACAAACACCCAGATTACGGCAAACATCTGTATGGCTAATGTTTGTCATGTGCGAGGATCGAATCCGCAACCGCCAGCGCAACGGAAACAAACCAGTGCTGTGACCGTTGCGCCAACGTGTCGTCTATATATCATACATCAAATATAATAAAGTGATTTTGAGTCAATTTTCTTATAATATGGTTTGTTTTTAACAATAAATATTTAAAATCATTGGTTTATTTAAATATGTATCGCTTTATATTTTAATGGATAGAATGCATCTCCAACAAAATTTGACAAGATCGGTTGAATTTTGTACAAAAATAGCACATGGGAAGTAGATGATTTTTCTTGGTTGACAGTTATACAAAACACTAACTAAAGTTCGAGAATACTATGAATATCCTGCTATGTTTAACTTGATATGAGTGTACCATTCACTATCGTTTATATCGAGGAGATTAAACATTAAAAGCAAATTAAACTGTAAAACTTATGACGAGTAAATTATAATAATATTTGAAATTGATCGGCCACTGTTATTATAATGTAATACAATTATAATGTCAAAAAAGGATCCCTGCTCAATTACTTTCATAAAAAGAAAACGTTGAGTTACTTTTAATTATTTATTGTGTAATTTTATTATATACAACCGTATAAAATATTAGTAGTTTTTAATTATAAAGCCGCCACACATTGCCGAAGACACACTATTAGGAAAAACAGCCACAACTGCGAATTCGTGAGCTCTCAATGATTTACGATGTATAGTGGCATAAACGTTTATGTTCGTTACACAATTACATCTGGCATTTTATTTTTACCATTTTACAAACAGACATAAAAACATACAAAGATTTTTCGATGACTTCATCTTCAATATTCAATAACATACCTAATCAAAAGTAAAAGAAGCGCGAGAAGTAACAAACAATTTATGAATCAAATTTGTGATATAATACGAAATCTATGAAGCAAAATAACTAAGAATTGATTACAAAATTCTAAATCGTTACGAGAATAGATTTTAATGTAGATGTTTTTTGTAAAGATAAAGATATACTGAAAATATATATATACAGTTATTTGTATTGTGTTTATATGAAATATAGGTATAAAATTATTTGTTAAGCATCTGCGGTACCAGCTGTGCGTAGCACAGACTCCGATAGTAAGTCAGATTTGTTTGTTATTTATTATTTAATTACTTAAAAGCAAAAAAATGCAACATGGTGTCATATTTTTAACGTTTCTATAACAATCGCATAAAATAGTGTTTACAAAATGAAACACCACACTACTTATTCTTGGCTGCTAGCCAGCAAGGTCTTCTGCAACATGAACAGGCATTTAACGTATTGTTCCATACACATTCATACATAATTATGTACATATTAGTTATAGACATATTAAATAATCTATATAAATAAAAATGAATGTTGCAAAGTGCATAACTCGAGAATGGCCAATTCAGCTAATTTATTTTTTGTATGTTCCTTAAGGCCCACGGAAGGTTATAATACTAAAAAAAATTTAGGAAAATATTTTTTTTTTTTAAATTTTTACTATTAACTTTTGACAGAACGAAGTCTGTCTCGGCAGCTAGTATATGCAATGATAAATCTTAATTTCAGGTAGGTAGGTTGCAATCAATAAACAATCAAGGAAGGGATACACAAGCATCACGTTTTCCTGTTTATACCATAGTACTCTGTGATCACGTTCACTGTTAAAACTCAGCTAAATATAATAATAAATAACGAATAAGATTCTAAACATTTTTGAATATCATATCAAAAATTGACCGCTCCAGCGGGATTCGAACCCGCGTCTCCGACTGACCGTGTCGGCGCTCTAGCCAATTAAGCTATGGAACGATGTACCCGCTAGAGCGAAATTCTTGATATGATGATTTTTATTTTCGGTTTAAGCGAACCGTGGCGCCGTCTATAGTGAATATAAAAAAAAATCATCATATCAAGAATTTCGCTCTAGCGGGTACATCGTTCCATAGCTTAATTGGCTAGAGCGCCGATACGGTCAGTCGGAGACGCGGGTTCGAATCCCGCTGGAGCGCTCCATTTTTGATATGATATTCAAAAATGTTTAGAATTCCTAATGTGTGGGTACACAAAAATAAAAATCGTACATAACGAATAAGATTTTCTAAGGAAACTTCTTAACAAAGTGACATCAGCAATATGACGTCACTATCTTCAATATGATAATGTTCGTACTATACGTCGAGATAATTCGTTTCATAATAAAACTATTTTCGATACAAAACAATAACTTTTATTTTACAACACTTTTATCAATAGCTTTAACGTTACAGTCGATAACAATATTTCAAGGAACATAATTGTTCTGACATCGTTTTATCTCTTTTAATTTAAACTTTAATGACAGCCACCCATGCGTGGCGTAATTTAACTAAATAGATTTTATAGGAATTTCTTTATTTTATTTATTTGTACTCTTCTATACAAATTCTAACGTTAATACTGAAACAATATAAATGTTAATAATCCGACGAATGGAATAAGAACGAATCTAGCGCGACCGTCGCACCGTATTTAAAGCGACAGACACCGCACCAAACATGGAAGGATCGTTCCGTTTTCGTAAAATCGAACGATATATGAACATTTCGTCTCATATTTCACCGATTTTCGTGATGCACGATATATATAAATGCATGCTTGATATTTCAGTTATGTATAAAAAACATGTACCTTTAGGTGTATGATATACGAACAAAGTATTTTAATGTTATGTGTATTATATACACTTTATTGTACTCAAAAATACAAATAGAAACATAAAATAATAGTAAGATTTATGGCAAAGGTGGACTTATATCATTCTTACGGTCACCGTTTCCTTTTTATAGATACATCAGGTTTGTGTAAGATCAGTTTAGCTTGAGAAAGTAAAGAGTAATATTTCTCAGTGTTATGTTTACAAGGTATGAAAAGCGGGAGATACATTACAGACGGGCTAGAAACAATGTTACAATAAACAAACGTAATTTGGCAACGAAATGTTCTGCGATACATTCTACAAAGTATAGTTTTGATAGTTATTTTATACCGATAATAATAATTGTAATATGTATCTTGTTTTAGAAATTGTTAAACATTAATATACACTCACTACAAACTTAAACTACATATTTTATTGGGTACGTTACAGCACTGTAATCCATTCATTGCTCTATATTTAAATAACAATAAAATGTTCATTTAATTCTTTATTTATTCATTTTAAAACTTGATTACACAACTTAAAATAACACATTACGCAAAAGTTATCTCCCAGGTCTTAAGACGTACAAAATAAAAAAAAAAACAGCGTCAATGCTGTTTTTCTTATAATATATAATATATTTTATATTTTTTTTTTCTTATTATAATATAAAAATGAATCGCAAAAATCGCAATTTTACCAATTCTTTTTTTTTAAATGTTCGTTGAACTCCAAGGATGGTTTTTACAGCAAGAAAAGTCGAATAATTTCCGGAAAAACCCTAAAAACAGCTCTTTTCTTTTTCTCATACAAACGTTTTCTAACTAAAATGTAGAGTCAATTTGAACTTTATTGCTATTCAATAAATTTCATGTTAAATAATATATTAGGGCGCATTTTACGTAAGTTATTACTGATTAAATTGATCTTAATCGTAGACCGTATTTTAATTTACATACAGTAATTTCACATTACCTATTATATTCTTGCGGGGGCGTTAACAATGGAAAATTCCCGTTTTTAAAATATAGCTTCTATCGACTCCAAATTTGGTACGAATCTCTTTTATCTGATGTAGAAATTATCAGTGAGCGGATTTTAGGATAACTCATCCCCAATAAGAATTGCGGGGAACTCTGAAACTACTGAACTAATTTTTATCAAATTTTTTAAGCATCTGTAATTTCGTTCAACTTGGGAGATAGAGTAGTTTTTATCTCAATCGGACCTGCTTGGTGGCGCTGCTATCGGTATGTAAATCAAAAACTACTGAACCAATTTTTATTAAGTTCTGTAAGGATCTGTAATTTGGTCTGACTTGAAAGATATGGTAGTTTTTATCTCAATTGAACCCGGTAGGTGGCGCTGCTATCTGTATGTAGCTCTGAAACTACTGAAATAATTTTTATCAAATTTTTTAAGCATCTGTAATTTGGTCCAACTTGGGGGATAGGGTAGTTTTTATCTCAATTGGACCCGGTAGGTGGCGCTGCTATCGGTCTGTAAGCTATCAAATTTGGTAGCTGTTTTCCGGGCAGGACAACGTCTACCGGGTCCGCTAGTATAATAATAAAAAACTAACAAACAGAAGTAATAACAAAACACAATAAATTAAGATAATAAAAAAAGATTAATCTATTACATATATAAAAGCGAAAGGTCACTCATCACGAAATCTCCGAAACTATAACACCTACAAACTTGAAATTTGGCAGGTAGGCTTCTTATGAGACATAGACATCCGCTAAGAACGGATTTTACGAAACTCAGCCCCTAAAGGGGTAAAACGGGGGTTGGAAGTCTGTATGAAAGTCCAATGTTTTGAAGTAAGAGACTTGAAATTTAAAATGTATGCTCTATAGATGGTTAGAAGGTGTCCAAATAATGTATCTTTATAAATCAACTCCCTTTTGGGGTTAAAACGGGGGATGGTAGGTTGACTCGCTCATCACGAAATCTCAGAAATTATAACAGCTACAGACTTAAAATTAGGGGAGTAGGTTCCTTATAGGGCGTAGATATCCGCTAAGAAAAAATATTATGAAACTCGACCCCTAAGGGGATGAAACGGGGGTTGGGAGTTTCTATGAAAGTCCTATGTTTTTGAAGTAAGAGACTTGAAATTTAAAATGTGTGCTCTATAGATGGTGAGGAGGTGTCCAAATAATGCATTGTAATCTATATATATAAAAGAGAAAGGTCACTGACTCACTCTTCTCGAGAACAGATCCAGGATAGACAAAGATGAAATTTGGCACGGAGGTAGATTATAGTAGTTAGTATATGTTCAAGAAACATTTATGTTGATCATCTTTAAGTAGTACAAAAAAATATTTTTTTACAATATCCAACTTTTACGTTACTAGAATACTTTTTTATTTACCCCTGTCGTCACAGAGTCACGGAGGAGCGTGCGTTACGCTATTCCGTGGGCTCCGTGGCATATATTTATGTAGAACCATATTAAAAACTAAATTGCATGCCGTATATTTTAAACACATTTACACTACAATACTATATTATTACTGCATTATTTCATACCACAATTCTGACGAATTCAAGGAACCATTTTGTTCGACGCAACGCGCGCTTCACGCGGACGTAGTCGCGGGCAACAGTTAGTGTATTATAAAACAAAGTCCCCAAAAGTGTATGTGATCGATTCCTTCAAAATCTACTGAACGGATTTTCATGCGGTTTTACCGATGGAGAGAGGGCTTCTAGAGGAAGGTTTACGGAACGGCTAATCCGATTTTGATGAGAGTTTCACTGGAAGTTTACCGGGAAAACGCTGTGACACACTGATTTCAACGCGGGCGAAGCCGCGGGCACAGATAGTTTGAAATATAGTACACTTTTACTTACACGCACAAATAATATAATATACATACAACATACATTAACATACATACATTGAAACAAAATAACAATTATCCATACAAAAATAAACACATATAGCTATATATTCCATGACATGATCACAATCAAGATAAGCCTAAGACTTTTGAATCGCCAGATGAAAATAAGAGAGGAAAAAATAAGGTAAAGAAGGGCTATGCACTAAGTTTACTTCGATAGAACTTTTTAACGTGATTTTTTAAAGAAAGTTTGAAGGGGTGTTACTAATGCTTATCCGTTATTCATTTCACAATCTAATGGCATTAACAGTGAAATAATTTGACACAAAAGCAGAGAGGTATGGAAAGAATGGGAAGGTATGGAAATAATTAAGCTTTGAGAGTAACGCAGGTAAGAGCGATAAATTATACAGAGAATTCTCAAATTTCGCCGTTCTCTGATGGGCATCCATTAGACCTGGGATCGGTTAGACGAAGTATGGTCATATTTGCGCAGCCCGTAAAGGAAGCGTATACAAGTATTTTGCAATCTTTGCAACTTGGTCATAAGCTTCACGCTTAAGTCTGGGTAGCAAGCATCGCTGTAATCAGTAATTGGTAGGCAAAAAGAAACAGTTTACCATGAATCTTGATCCAATTATTATAGCTTGACCCTTAGAGGGGTTGACATTTATAAATGAATAAGAACAAATAAGATCATTATTAATCTTACCAATAATACCATCAAGACAATTAATACTAGTATGAATATAAAGCTGAAAGTCATCAGCGTAAAGGTGGTACTGATAGCAAAGTAAGGACTACGATAAGCTGAAGTATGAACCGTCTGTTGGTTCCTTTCAAACTAATTCGTATATATAAAATTCTCGTATCACAATGTTAAATTTTCTGTGCATATCGGGTAGGTCTGAGAATCGGCCAACATCTACTCTTCACACCCATAAGTTATAAGGGGGGGATTTAGGGGGTTAATGATATATATGACAAAACAACGTTTTCTGTGTTAGCTAGTCTTAGATATAAAGTTCTCGTATCACAATGTTAGTAACCATACTCCTCCGAAACGGCTGGACCGATTTGTATGAAATTTTTGTGTACATATCGGGTAGGTCTGAGAATCGGCCTACATCTATTTTTCATACCCCTAAGTTATAAGGGGGGATTAATTAATAACATTAAATAAAATTAGGTACAGTACTAGGTATTTGGGGATACTTGAATCGTCACTTTAAGTTTGTCATGTTAGTTGTACAAATGACTCCAAATGCAAATTCAGTTTACATTACACCAATAGGTATAATGCAAATCTTTCCGGACTCGGAATTGCAAGCCTAAGTTGATTTAACAATGATTAGGAAAGTACTTTGAAAATAAATATATATTATCGTTTAAACGCATATATAAAGTGTTATAATACAAAATACTCATCGCCAATTATAGAACATATTTCTAGTCATAACCCACTTATCCATTATGAAAATACTTTAACAGTATTCGAAGCGTAACCCAAAAGAGCAGAGATCTCTTTACAAAGTCTCGGGAGTGTTTATCGACGACTCGAGCTGCTCTTCAGCGACACTTTAGACTTAAGCTTGCAAATAAACCATTTTTGAATAGAACTATATTCGCCAATCTGTGTAATCCAATCTTATTTTTAGGGTCCGTACCTAAAAAGGAAAAACAAAACCCCTATAGGATCACTTTGTTTTCCATCTGTCTGTCAAGATTCGTTTTTTCAGGAATGCGTGGATACCTCCACGCTGAAATTAATATCAAATACTCAGGTCTACTATCCCTTAGAGCTGTGAAAAAATCAAACTTGTAAGCCAAAGTAATCAAAAGATACAGCAGTTTATGATGTAAATTTTCGGCGCTCGCAAGAGAATCAAAAACCTACGGGGTAAGTACTTCAGGAGTCTATTTTTAATAATTTTGTTTGTACAAAACCCTCGATGCGCAATTCCAACTTGCATTTGGCCATTTTTTTTTTTCACTAAGTTTCATCTTTAAGAACAGATATTAGGTATATAGTTTCTACAGAAAACATAATGTAATCAATCCAAATCAGTTTGAATTTCAGTCGGGTAAAAGCACTTGATTCCTTTTGTCAAGGTTTACCGACGAAGTCAACAAACATCTTAATGACAAAAAATTGTCTTAGCTCTCTTTATTGATTTCTTCCGTGCTTTTGATACATTGGTACATCGACAGCTAGTTGACAGATTAGATAAATGTGGAGTTCGCGGTCCACTACTGACCTGGTGCAAAAATTACTTCGATAACCGAACCTTTACTGTTAAAGTAGATAATATTTGCAGTAAATATATATCTGTGACTGAGGGTACAGCTCAGGGCTCCATGCTGGGTCAACTTTTTTTTTGTCTTACATCACTGATTTCTCTGGGATCCCATCATCAGATTCTGGTTTCCTTATCATTGTACCAAACTAGGGATATCTCCTTTCCAAAAAAAAAAGAATTATCAAAATCGGTTTATAAACGACGGAACATACATTTAAAATATATATATATATATATATATATATATACGGTCAAATTGAGTAACCTCCTCCTTATTTGAAATCGGTTAACAAAAAATTAAAACAACATTACTTAAATATTTTGAACTAAACATTTACTTAAATTGTATTTTATTGTATTATTGTGTTTATATTACAAATTGTTTTCGTATTTTTTTGTTAAAAGAATTTGAACATTGTCTGTAACCATTATAAATAATGAATGTGTATAGTTAGACTAAGATAGCACAGGTTGAAACCTTAGTGGTTTTTTGTTGCTATTTTTTTAATATTTCGTGTATTACTACTTTTATAAACGATAATAAAAAAAAATAAGGGTACATAATAATGCTATTTTTTATATTGAACCATGTTAATTAGCTTACTATTTTGCTAATATAAGAAGTAGCGTGATAGTGTAGTCTATAGAATTTCACTATAAACGACCTTAAAATACGTAAAATTGTTGATATCGGACTGATGGTTTTTTTTACAAAAAATAAATTGAACTCTTTTAAGATAATAGTTATTAGAATAAATAACATTTTAAAGTATAAACTAGAGATCTTCGGCGTTATCTGTATGTGAGTATCAAAATAATGTCTAACCATAAAAATGACCCATCTATTGTCCAGCTGAGTGCTCAAAGTGATGTGCCTATTTATCTGTCTGTGAACTATTCATTGGACATGGAGGACGCGGCCAGTGTCGCTCCATTTAACATTCTTGCATGCTTCATATATCTTAGATATTTCTTTACAGTCTTACGATTAGAATGCGTTTTCTCAGTGCATTTCAACCATATTTGCATTTTATTGAGAAATTACTGTCGAAATTATTATAAAGTATACTGAATATTTTTTCAAACAAAACAATAAAATAAAAATTAATTGAAACGGTGTACTGATTCATAAGTAACCGAAACAACATAGTCAAGAACGACTTCAATAAACATCTCTTGTATGTGGAGTTTGGTATAATCTTCTGTTTGAGTAGATACGCTTATGAATTTCAAAATGTCATAGAACTTCTAGATATTGGTTTCGTCAATAGGACAAATAGGTAATATTAATGTTTGATATACTTAATAAGAAATTGGTTTCAATGGTTTTATTTTTTATTTTATTTTTTTGTTTGAGTATACATATGAGTTAATTTTTTTATTTTTTGAATAGTCCGTTGGCGCAGTTTGTAGTGTCCCGCTTTCTGTTCCGCGCGTTGTGGGTTCGATATTTATATATGTATTATTTGTATATATATTTGTCGAAAAAAAATATTTAGCTATATCAGTCGGCTATTACCTATAATTTAAAACAAGAATTTACTTGCTTACCTTAGGAACAGACGAGCATGTGTGTATGTTATAGATATTTTATTTTTTCATTTAAATACTGATAATAGATTTATGTACGTATAAATACATAACAGTAAAATAATTGCTTAAAATCATAGGACATATAAAAACGGAAACAATTTTTAATTTGAAAAAATATATCGCCATCTATATGGTTATTGATTCCTTTAATATTTTCACTATATTTAATTCACAAATTCTTCAATAAAAGATCCCGCAGTAAACGCTGAAGTATAATTTTCATGATAATTTATTATCAGGCACATACAATTAACTCATGCATAAACATCGATCGTTTGGAGGGTCAACAAATTATGTCTATTTTATCTTTAAATATATTATATACTCACCTATATTGATAGCACCCGACAGCCAAAATCTCTGTAGGGATGAATCATTCCGGTATCTTGAGCCATTAAATAATTCAATAAATCACTGAATTTACACAAAAACAAAAGAAAAATCAGGTATATCCACTTATCATAACTGTAACCAATCGATAGTCACGGCAATCACTGAATAATTTAGTTTGATGGCTTATGCAAAATTTGATTGATTCGTTTTTAAAGAATTAGAGTATAATCACAAAACCCCAGAGGGCCAGGAATCGACCAGGCGTCCCGCCGCGCCACTGAACAAAAGCTGTGAGGCTCCCGGCCCGCGTCGCTGCGCGCATGCGCACTTCGACTTCGCGACACGCTATCGCAACAACGTATCCCGGTGCTCCTATAATTTCCTAATTTTTACAGTACTTATGTGGTCACGTAAAATTCCTTAATGAAGACACCCGATAGATCCTATAATTATATTCCTATCCGTATTGGAATCAAACGTTACACCTAACTATTCGATAGTCCAGTGGATAGTTGTATGTTGAATATAAACTAAGAGATTGTGGATTCGAATACAAAGGACTAATGATAATTCTATATTATCAGCAGGTAGTGCTGAAATATTCACTGAAATGTCGGTATCCTTATGATAAATTATATATAATTTATTAATTAATTATTAACAAAACTCTTTATAAAAACTTCAGACGTAGCTAAACAATTTTTTCAACACTAAATAGTCGACTGTGATTTAAATTTTACAGAGTGTGCATTATTATAAAAATAGTAAAGTGTTTGTCAGCTCCAATACGCGGTTTGAGTTTAACCCTTATGAACGACTACTAAGATATTTATAAATTAAAATACTTTATTAAATTAAAAAATAAATTAATTAATTAAAATTTTAAATAATTAAAACAACAATAAAACTCTAAAATCAAAACAGAATTGACGCTTGTTACTCATGTCAGTACAGTCAATGCTTGTAAACTGTTATAGTCTAAGATACGAACTAAACGTTATCTTCGCCCATCTACTTAGTGGATAAAAATTGACTAATTATCTTCTTTAGTATGTTAAAGATAAATCCCGAAAAAAAATTGCTAGAAAATTGCTGACCAGACTATATTATATTCGGCAACCGTTATACTCAAACTAGACTTTTTGCAGGCAACCCTATGTCAGCGTATTTGCAATGAAACAGCGCTCGTTTTGATGTAGGATTTATTTATTAAACAAGTGAGTGAAAGTAAATAGAACAATATTAAATAATTTACTGTTTATACCTGCCAACCCAGTACTTATGCCAGGAAAACAATAAACAACCCAACGTTTGTATTTTCTACAAAGTGTCGGTTGGTGTTAAATTTACTCTTTAAACTTGTAAATACAATTTAAAAAAAATCAATTTTTAAATTTTGAATTAAATATGGCCTGGTCAGGATTTTTTATTTAACCCTTTCGAGATTATTTTTCTAACATACCCTTTTAGTTAGAATAATCAGGAGAATATTGGCCGCATCGACTGAGCTGAAGTAACGTCATATTATTTTATCACTTTTTATATTTGATTACATTTATATTTATGGTATATTTCGTTGTATTATATTGTATTACAATTCATTATATTATGCTACGTTGTATTCTATTATTTTATTATATTACTATCGGACCCAGCAGACGTTGTCCTGCCTGGAAAACAGCTGCCGAATTTGATAACTTATGTACCGATAACAGCGCCACCTAACGGGTCCAATTGAGGAGATAATAGCTGACATATCTTCCAAGTTAGACAAAATTACACATGCTTACAAAGTTTGATAAAAATTATTTCAGTAGTTTCGGAGCTACATACAGATAGCAGCGCCACCTACCGGGTTCAATTGAGATAAAAACTACCATTTCTTCCAAGTCAGACCAAATTACAGATGCTTACAAAACTTGATAAAAATTGGTTCAGCAGTTTCGGATTTACATACCGATAGCAGCGCCACCAACCAGGTCCGATTGAGATAAAAACTACCCTATCTCCCAAGTTGGACCAAATTATAGATGCGTACAAAATTTGATAAAAATTGGTTCAGTAGTTTTGGAGTTGCATACCAATAGTAGGCCACCTATCGGGTCCAATTCAGATAAAAACTACCCGTCTCCCAAGTTGGACGAAATTACAGATGCTTAAAAAATTTGATAAAAATTGGTTCAGTAGTTTCGGAGTTACACACATTTAAAATTTCCATTGTTAACGCCCACCCCCGTAATCCTTCTTGGACATGAGTTATCCTAAAATCCGCTCATCGATCATTTCTACATCACATATAGGAGATACGTACCAAATTTGGAGTCGATAGTTTAAAAAGAGGAATTTTCCATTGTTAACGCCCCCGCAACAATATAATAGGTAATGTGAAATAGCTAGTTAATACCATTTTTACTGTATGTAAATTAAATTAAAATGCGGTCTACGAATAAGATCAATTTAATGATTAATAACTTACGTAAAATGCGCCCTAATATATTATTAAACATGAACTTCATTGTTTAAATTGACTTTACATTTTAGTTAGAAAACGTTTGTATGGGAAAAAGAAAAGGGCTGTAAACCTACACACCATACTTTCTTGCACATTGGTACCAAGGTTGGCTGGTAAAAAATGCATTAGCGTTAAACCCGCCTTTTGTACATTCTGTATTAGTGCATTTATTGTACAATAAAGAATTTATTTAATAATAATAAAATAAATATAAAATAATTTTTTATTTATTAAGCAGATGGGCGAAGTTCGTCTCTAGTCCACAGCTGGACGTAGGCCTCTTTTAATGCTCGCCACTCCATTCGGTCCTGTGCCCTCTGAATCCAGCGGCTTCCCGCTGTTTTCTTTTGGTTATCAGTCCACCTGGTTGGAGGGTGGCCTGTGCTTCTTTTGCCGAGACGTGGTCGCTGTTAGAGAATCTTTCCTCCTCATCAATTGTCGGTTTTCCTAACAATATGGCCTGCCCATTGCCACTTTAGTTTGCAGATTTTTAGAGCTATGCCGGTGACCTTTTTTCGTCTACGAATTTTATCGTTTCGGATTTTGGTGCGTAGCGAAATACCCAGCATAGCTCTCTCCATCACTCGCTGAGTGACCTTGAGCCGATGGAAAATTCTACCGGTAAAAGACCACGTCTCAGCGCCATAGGTCATCACTGACAGCACACACTGCTCAAATACCTTTGACTTCAGGCACTGCGATATATTGGACGAGAAGATACTTTGTAATTTCCCGAAACTCTGCCCAACGGAATTGGATTCTACGAGTTTCCTCTCTCTCAAAGTTGGACTTACCCATACAGATCAGTTATCCCAGATAGATGTATTCGTCGACAACTTCGAGAGTAGCGCCGTCACCAACGACGGGTATGGGTGTTACATGGGTATTAGACATAATCTTCGTCTTGTCCATGTTCATCTTAAGACCCACCCGTTGTGAGGCGCTATGGAGGTCACCTATCATAGTGTTGAGCTCCTCTAGGGACTCTGCCAGGATTACTATATCATCGGCAAATCGAAGGTGTGTGAGGTGTTTAAACACGTCTTCCTGTCAGCGACAAACAGACTTGGGGATATAACATCCCCCTGTCGAACTCCGCGCGGTAGTGGAATAGGTTCAGTGCTTCCGTCGTGTACTCGGACTGTCACGGTAGCGACTTTGTATATAGGTATACTTTAACACCACGATATACCGGTAGTCAATCTGGCACCGCTGGAGAGACTAGCACCGCCAGTGGCGTAGTTACAAAGAGGCAAGGCCTCCGCCTTGGGCAGTGCTCCGGGGCCCCTAAGCTCAGGGGGCACCTCGGACTCCGACATAAAAACTGTAAATGGAACTAATGAAAATTCCTCCCACATTCGGAATATAAATAAACCAGATTCCATGAACGCAAATTTAATAATGGTAACTTATCTGAAAAATTACAGAGGAATTCCCCAGCGTGTTTCAACATGCAAGGCGGGACCTATAAGAAATACTCGGAAAATAAAAAAAGATTTTGAAAAACTATCTTCAATTATCGATTACAAAACAGGAAAGATATATATATAAAGTTACTTTTTTCAATAATGTACTAGACACAATAATAACTAAGTCAAATGCTTTTTTATTCAATTCAATTCTCCAACAACTTTCTTCCGAAGCCTTGCATCTGATGCGGCGGAGACACGAGTTGCCCACTGCTCAAGCAGCTTCGCCAGGACAGAAGGCTCTCTGCAAGAGGATACGGAAACTTGTACGCCGAGACCTCCGTTGTTAAAATACCAGAGATAGATTACTACTCTTATTGAGCAGAATAGGGGGTTAAAAGTTTTCCAAAGACCATTGGGGAGAAGCCTTCTTACGCAGTGAGTCGACTGTATTACAATTCTGGAGTATGTCAAATTCGGACTTCGACGAAGACGGAACCGACCATTTTAAATAGTTTAGTTGGGGGCCTCGTTTATATTTTGCCCCGGGGCCTTTCGTTGCCTAGCTACGCCACTGAGCACCACTCAGGTCTCGATAGAACTGAAGGCTTTCTCATAGTCCACAGAGGTACGCAATACACAGCGGCAGATTATACTCCTCGGTCTTCTGTATAATCTGCCACAGCATATGTATGTGGTCCATGGTACTTATAGCCTTTTCGAAATCCGGCTTGACCGGGAGGCTGAAAGCCACCTAACCTGCGAGTAATGCAATTAGTAAGAACCCTCGAAAACAGCTAATAGACGTGGCTCAGAAGTGCGATGAGTCAATAAATCTTCACACTAGAAAGAAAACACAAAGAACAAAATCATCACACTTCTGCTCCACGCCTCCGTGGTAGTTTCGTTACTGATGACGGTCTCCTACCATAATACTTACCTATATCTTGGAGAGAACGACTGACCAAGACTAGCTTTTTCTGATTTTTATAAATACCAATCACTATAATGTATTAAGATGTAATTCAGGTAACTTAAAAATAATGAATAAATATTGATGAACAAACTTAGCTATTATTATCAATATAAAGATACAATAATTATCTACTAATTTAATTTGTTTACATACTAGTAAAGTAAGCACACTATATAGACAGATTTTGATACATAAAAAAAATTGTGACGTTCTAAACTGAAAACAACTTCTAAAGCCACAAGATAAATAACTTCTTCCCATTATTGATTAGGATTTAAAAGTAAAATTATAAAACGGCAATATCGCCTTTTACTACCTCATAAAAAACATTTTACTCAATTTTTCCATTATCTCGCAAAATCACGAATATTGAAGTACTAGACAGTTATATATATTTTCGTTTTAATAAGATCGTTTTATTATTATGAAGACGTTTTATTTAGACCGACAAATATTGATGTAATAATATGAACAATCAATCTTGTTCCATTCCTAACATTTATCTGTCAAGAGATCTTCGTGTATTTTTTTCTTTGTCGTTTTGATTTGAAACTCGATGAAACGAAAATACATCAAGATAAAGAAACAAACACATAAATGTATAGGAAAGAATGAAATAGAATACATTACACGGTATTTTATATTTTAAAAACCTTCGAAATTGTTAAATAAATTCATAAAAATTTTCGTAAACCACATTTTTGTATACCTATAGATAGAAAAGTCGTTTTACCAACGATATCTTACAAATGTTACTCATTTACCTTTTTTCATTTCATTTTTCATTTTTCATTTTTTTTTTTTTTTTAGATGAGAATATTCTTTTATGATTTGGTCCGTTTTATAGAGTGCAAGAACGTCAAAGATATAAGTCGGAAAATCTTCTTCCTATTTACTTCCTTAATATGTATACAAATTAATAATATGAGAAGTTAAAATTAGATGAACCTATTCTTTAACCGACTGCAAAAAAGGAGAAGGTTCTCAATTCGATTGTATTTTTTTATGTCTGTTGTGGTTACCTCAGAACTTTTGATTAGGTGGACCGATTTTGACAATTTTTTTTAATCGAAAGGAAGTGCGTGTCGTTTGGGCCCATTTAAATTTAATTGAGATCTAACAAGTACTTTTTGAGTTATATCTAATAATACGTATTTACTTGACTATTTTTTCATCTTCCCACGTTGTATTATACCGCAAAACTTTCCACTGGGTATACCGATTATAATGATTTTTGTTTTAACTACGTAGTTAAGCTGATCTTCCTTGTAGTCCCATTTAAATTTGATCGAAATCTGGTGACTACTTTTTCAGTAATCTTTGATAACGCGTATTTACTTAACAAATTTTTTCATTTACTTACGTTGTATCACTTCATTATGTAATTGAAGTTTGTTTTTTTCATTTGCGAGCAAACACGATTACTTCTGTTCTGTTATTTCTAATTGTGCCTGTGTGTAAAGGTTAAAGTGATTTAGTCGTTTCCTCCTGAGTTATTAAAAATATTTGAAGTAACATTTTTATATGTAATAAAATAAGTTTCATAAACTTAAAAGTGTCATGAAGTTTGTCATGTACTTGACTTAAAATCACGACTAAATTATATAATTATACTTATGATATGATTATTTACACCAAATCAGCAAAATATGCTCTGATAGGTAGGTACTTTAATTTTTATTATACCTTAACTATCAAAGATTACTTACTAGCTATCACACAAAACTGGAAAAATTACATGCCCGTAAATAATACAAGGACTTTTTTTTTATTAAATAAAATTACGTAAATAATTATAAAGTAATAGGTTGTATTTAATTATTGTTTTTGTATAAAATTTAATTCATATAACATTGCTTTTATAATTATTTAATTAATATATTACTAATTCATAGAATATATAGTATACTTATAATTATGCTTTTCGAATTGAAATCAAATATATAAAGAACAAACAATCACGAAACAATCAATATATTTTAATAATAAATCATATAGAACGTTCTCCTTACAAAATATCAGCTATTTCACAACAATTAACGTTTTACGTATATCCCGCAATCCCAACAATACTTCTACTTATTTTAATCAATAATCTTATTATCAAGCTAGCCATTCTAATTAATAATATTATTGATATCTATCTAATTTATTGACTCTTTTATTGTAACTAGACATAAAGTAGACTAAAAAGATTTGTAGTTGTGTTTACTTAATTTTGTCAAATGTTTTTATTTCGCAAAGAATTAATGAAAATCTGACATATGATTATTATAAAAAAGATAAATGTACAAAAATTATCAATTCCAGTAGAAAAAGCAAAATTTTAATCGGAATAGAAATCACTAAAATTGACCTTGGAATTACTCAAATAAATTATGTCTCATAACAGCTATAACAGGGTCTATAAGCAAACGGTACGTTCAGTGAAAGCTCCTACAATCGTCATGTCATTAGAGAGAGCTGCGCGCATCACTTGCGGAGCGACTTCGTCTTTTACCCTCAACGTGAATTCACGACGCGTAGGCGCAGGTAAAGCGCCGCCCATGGCAGATAAAATTCTCGTTCTACCGGCAGCGTCTAAAGGCTGACCTTCTGCACTACTACCTAACACTTTTCGCATACAAATAGATCGACAGGCTTCTTTTTCGGCATCAAATAACTCTCTTGCTGCAATTTCAAAAGTACGTCTTTTATCGACACCTCCAATTGAAGAGCTTGTTGCAGTGACTCCTTCCGAAATAGCTTTTAATGCACCGGCCTTCAATATAGCGGGTAGTAGAAGTTCTGCTACCGCTCCTACTGTCCGCGATCGAAGAAAATGTAAAACTTGCTCTGCTTCTCGCGTTTCATCGAACAGACGTCGTTGTCTTGCTGCTGGAACCGGTCGCGCTACATTCCAAGCTTCAACCCAAGGATTTCCCGGTAAAAGCATGCGGTCTCCCAAGGAACCACCATTGTCCGGTTTCCAATCCCTGGGAGAATACCAACGCACAAAGTCACAAAGCTCTGAACCAGGATTAGCAGCTTTAAAAGCTTCCATGTCTGAAAGAAGGGAGGCGCTCATCATCTTAGCACGAAGTTCTGATGCCTTAGCATCGTCACCTAATCTAACCATTAATTCGGCATCTTCTTCTAATTGATCTTCGGTTTTGGGAGCCGGATCCTGAGTACAAAATTTATTGATTTACATATTAATGTGATTTAAATTTAAAAAACAAAATTAAAATGTCTACCAATTTACCTGAGTACGAGGAATGTACAATGGCGCTCCATTTTTTAAAGTAACGTCTTCAAGTCGATGCAGACGCCCAACCGGTCGGTCCCAAGGTAATTGATCATCTATTTCTTCATTCTCTGAGCAGTCGAAAAACTCTTCATCAGATGAATTTCCTGTAGTATTGTTAGACCCGCCTTGAGCTCGTTTAATGCAACAATTTAAAAGCTGTAACTTCTGATGCAACAAACATGTCCGAGCGTTAGGTTCACCTTCGACGACCCTAGTAAAATCAATAAGCAATTAGTTGATAGGTATAGAAATATTAAAGATACTTAGTTAATAGAATATTGTTAACCAATTAATACACTTTACACAGATATTACTATATACTACATCTTAAAATATTGACCTTTACTTAAAAGAATTTAATTTTAACTTTCACAAAAAATAAAACTTTAAAATATAAAATAAAGAAATGACCTCGAAAAGAAAGCGAATAAATCAAAAGAATGCGCATCGGCACAGTTTCTCTTTCGTGTATGTAAATTTGCCACTAAACAAGTTGTTCGTTATTCAAAGCCTAAGAATATTTACAATTAAATATGTAGATTTATATTAAAACAATTTCTATTAGTTTATCTTTAAACAACATCTCTATAGATATACACGTCTGTGGTTTTACGCTATTACCATAGTATGAAATAAATAAAGTGCTTGAGCTGTTCGAAAACCGTTATCTTTATTGAATAATAAATATGAAGCGCAACTGGAGAGCACGAGCGGACTTCAGAAGAGCACTTTTTTTAAGATTTTTAACGCCTAATCGGTCGCTGAACCGTTTGTTTACCGAAGCCGATGCGGCCACAGCAACTGTGTGTAGGTCAGGGCGATGTGGTGGGGCTGCGCGCGGGACAGTCCGTCGTCAACGAGTGACGCGCGCGCATCCATCCCACAGTCATGGGGCTAAACCGACCTAACCCTGCTTAACACCATTACCAAAAGCTCGAATGCCTCGAAAGTGACCCCTTTCCCACTGTTGTGAAATAATTATGACAGACATCTGTGATTAAACGAAATTTAAACGTGACAGTGATTGTAAAAAGTGGTCAGTTTCAAAGGATATTTGGAAAAGTGAAAAGGAATTTCGCAAGATGGTAAGATCCTATATTAATTAATATTCAATAAAATAATTACTCAAACCAAGTACAAAAAGTAAACAAATACCTTTCTTTAATTAAAAATATAAATTAATTTGTGAAGAACTCTAAATTTAATTTATAATATAGGACGTTAACGTCAATTAAACACATTTATCATTAAAAAAACGCTTAGGTATCGTAAAATATAAAAGTTATGAATTAACGGAATTCTAAAGTGAGTCAACATATTCAATCAGTTACCTACTGCTCATGTTTACTGATAGGTAGGTACGATAATTTGGTTCACTAAAAGCTTTTAATATGAGCTGTCATAACTCTGTTAACTCCATTAAGTTATGTACTTACATACATACTATGTAATCAGATTACTACTATTATATTAAAAAATTATTTCAATAACCATAAAATTTCTAAGTGACAAAAATTTATGACTATTAGAAAAAATAAAAAGTTTTAGGTATAAAAAAATTAGTATATAAAATAAGTATTTTATTAGCATATGTGAGAATTTCATTAGTATTTTTACAAGAAAACATAAAATATTTTAACGAATTTGAATATAAATACTTACATAAGCAATAAAAACAAGTGTGTAACAATTTATAAGTTATATAGGTATTATTATTTTAGGTTGACATAAGAAGTTTGTTATAGACAAAGTTTGATCGTATGTCAACGAGTAAACTAACAAAGTAATCTTGTCAACTAAAATACAGTTAGACGGTGCACTAGATCATCGTAATGAGTTTCAACAAAACTGTTCCAAAGCTTTACTTTTCAATTTGTAATATAATTTATTGTTGTTATTTATTTAATATAAATTTTAATGAATTCAGTTCAATTTACAATCGTTATTTTTATCGACCACATGTATTTAAAAGCATAACTTTTAAACGTTATTCGTTTGCTTTAATGCGAGGGAAGGCACTCACTCGCTTCTAATAAAGAGGGGCCAAACATTCTAATCGTAAGAAAAGTGAGGCCCACGTTAACGACTTTGTAGAAATTTACTTTTTTCGAAAAGATTTCTTGACGCAATATTTCAAGTCACCAAAATTATACCGCAGCATTAAGAGGCAATGGTGATAGTATAAAAAAGTAACATCTACCATGGCGTATTTCATAAATGGCTCCTCAAATTCCGAGACAGTTTCTGACTGTTTCAATTAGCTTATCGTCTATGAAAGTCAATGAACGGGAAATGTGAAGGCTACCAACTGTCTTACTTCTTATAAAGCGTCGATAGCTTTTCATTCATTCATCAATGTCGATATATTTCCGCAAATTTCACTAAAGATTCGCTAACAGACAAAAACCCTAAGGCGTCGAACCCGAGACAATAGACGGGGTAACTGTGTCGGCGTGTACTCGACTAACGATTTAGCGGCGCCTACGCCACCGTGGGATCGCTATTGTAACTCGCGTAGATAACCTTTATAGTAGGTACAGCATTTACATTATATTCATATTTTCTTTCATTACAAACACTTAGTGGTGTTCATTGAAATTATTTTATCTATTCAAAGTAGGTTAATGAATAATGTAGTTTTTCTTTACATTTCTCTAATTAATACGAGTGTCTAGAACTCATTTACTGTACATTTTTCTACGAGACTTGAGACGTACAGCATCTAATCTAAATATCATAATTATATAGTTATTGAATATAAAGAATGGTGTCAATTTATTATTTTTGTGATGACTTCAGATAAACACATCTATATGTTTCATCTATACATACATATTTACTGGGTCCTGTTAAAGACATCGATAGCGGCATTAACAATTTTAAATTATTTTATTCAAAAGCAAGACAAACATTACGATTCAGTGATCTGTCATCTTCACAACCCGCAATATTGTATTTCATGAAAAGTGAACAGTAAAGGCTGTCGCGAGCTTAGTATAGAAGTCGAGACTATGTCCATCAATCTTTTATGACACCTTCTGGGAAAGTAACGACTCATAAAATCGCGCAAACTACCACCATACTTAATTAAATTTATATAAACAAATACTTTAAGTAATACTAACAGTTTTTATTGTTAGCGCTACTCGTTTTACTACACGACAGACACATAGAGATCTATATACTACATATACTTGCATTCAATATACCATATAATTTATACATTTTGTTACTATGTTGAATTAATAAGAAAAAAATCAGGGTTACATTAAACAAGATAATTTTTATCGACTTCTTAAAAGTGATAGACAAACGAAATTAAAAATGTATAGAAATACATTCAAAATTTCGAGAAGAAACCCGATTTAAAATTTTAGAAAACAGATATGAGAGAAATTCTTTCGTTTACCAACTTGTTTTATTTTATGTCAATATAAAATAACTTTTTCATTTACCGATGTAGAACTACATAATAGTTTCTAGTATTTTAATCTGTTTAAATTCTCAAACAGATTACTCGTATGATAGTAAAGTTTTCTAAAGCATATTTATGTTGACTTTAGATAAGTAATTTTATTCGGTACACGCTCACACGTTGGTAATTATAATAAAATTATATTCTAGTAGATGAGTATCCCACCAAAAACATTTTCATGTAAAATGTTGCCAAGACGAGATCATATGGCTCGCACTGTCAAAAAGTTATCAGATCTCATGTAGAACCAAGCTTCTAACTCTACACGCCCTAACTCTGCAAACCCTAACTTTACAAACTCTACACCTTAGTCAAAATATGTGGCTTGGCCGTTTCGCTACCGTCACGTGGTAAGGTGAAAAATTTATTCACTGTTTATTACGTTTCTGTTATACAATAGTTCTATTAAAGAAAAAATAAAAAGAAGAAGAATAATTGATAAACATATAATAAAAAATATACATATATATAAATGAGACAGGAAAGTCGTCATCTACAACATCGGCAGCCGGTAGTAACGAAACGGCCAAGCCACATATTTTGACTAAGGTGTAGAGTTTGTAAAGTTAGGGTTTGCAGAGTTAGGGCGTGTAGAGTTAGAAGCTTGGTTCTACATGAGATCTGATAACTTTTTGACAGTGCGAGCCATATGATCTCGTCTTGGCAACATTTTACATGAAAATGTTTTTGGTGGGATTTCACTTCTTTTTGTAAGTTGCTTATGACAATATTATAGATGCATTTTAGCTCCGACACATTTTATACCATAAATATCATCCAATCTTCACAATATTCGGTTTAAGCACGCTGTTTTTGATTTTATGTTGAACTGATATGCAAACGGTGACCTCCGCCAAAACTTAAATAGCAAAATTACAAAATGTAAATTTTCGACATAAACTAATAACCGATTTTTATTTTTTATATATTTTATTATTATTATTAATAACAAGGAGTCCCTATATCAATTTTCAGACCTCTAGCATCAAAATTTGCGGAAGTCTCATACAAACTTCCATCTCCTAGTTTAAGGGGTTGGGGGGTAAAAGTTCTAAGTTTTAGAATTTTTTTTGTTGTTTGTGTACTAATACTAGCTTACATACCAAGTTTCAGCTTTCTGGGACTTCAGGAAGTACTCTATGAATTTTGATGATCATCAGTGAGTGACGAAATCGGGGTTTTTTAGGTATCAATAAAATCTAAAGTATAAGAGCTATGCAATTGAAACTTTATATGTTTAATAAATTCGCTATTGACATCATATCCCCAGAATTTTGTTTATCTGGTATAATCCAAACCCAAGTTATGAGGGTTCAAAAAAACGACGAAGCGCTTCGAGAAAAGATAGGTAGTGCTTTTCGTTTTTTTTTTTTTTTTTTGTTTCGTCTTGGCGGGGGCACTACCGTGCCCCCAGATCTTTATGCAGTAGTAGTGAGATGAACTCTAATATTATAGGTACCTACTGTAACTATTAAACTTATAGAACTGTTACGATATTTTATTGAGAAATGTAAGTATATACAGGATGTGGCGTAAATAGTGGTCCACCGTTAAGGATTCGATAAACCAGGTAATTTACTATAACATATTACAATTTTATCCCTTTTTACCCAAAGGTTCCGGAAATATTTTTATTTTTTATTTTTTTACGATATTTGTACCCCTTGTTACAAATTTGGTTGTAGTTTTAACAAATACCATTATTTTTTCATTTTGATTACTGGTAATTACTGCTGAACACTAGAGCTATCGTTTAATAACATGTTTTTAATGTAAACTTAAGGCTTTTCAAGAAAAAAATTGGTTTTACTCTACTTTAAACCCAAATTTTTAACATATCATGCTAATTCAAGAGCGATTTTTGTAAAAAAAATGTACTAAGCTGTCAGTGCCCATTCATTTAAAAATATGCCTACCAAATACCAATTTCAAAATGGTATCACAATAGCAGATCCTATTGTTTAACAGAAAGATATCCAATTTTAATTGAAGAAAGGAAGATTTTCATTAAAATACATTTTAAAATTTAGTTGCGTCAATACTTATGATTTTTGTAAAAAAAGTAACTACACTGTCAGTACCTGTTCATTTTAAAATATTCCTACTAAACACAGATTTTAAAACGATTTGCCATCCCATTAATAAAAAAAATTATTGCAACTTTAATTGAAAAAGACTTAAAATTAAAATAAAAAATTACTACTGTTACAGAGTGATCTTGGCATAACTTGTAAATTAGAACAAGGCATTAAAAAATAATTGTGTTTGCTCACAAACGAAAAAAAAACCGACTTCAATTACATCGACGAGTAATACAACGTAGATCGACGAAAAAATAGTCAAGTAACTATGCGTTATCAAAGATTACTCAAAAAGTAGTTATCAGATCTCAATAAAATTTATATGTGACCACATGATAAACATTAGCTTTCGATTAAATTAAAAATTATCAAAATCGGTACATCCAGTAAAAAGTTATTGCAGATTTTCGAGAGTTTCCCTCGATTTCTCTGGGATCCCATCATCATATCTTAGTTTTCTTAGCATGGTACTAAACTAGGGATATCCCCTTTCCAACAAAAAAATAATTATCAAAATCGGTACATCCAGTAGAAAGTTATGCGGTTAAATACACCGTAGGTCGACGAAAAAAGCGTCAAGTAAAAATGCATTATTAGATATAGCTCGAAAAGTAATTGTTAGATCTCAAATAAATTTAAATGGGCCCAATTGACACACACCACCTTTCGATTAAAAAAAAATTCTCGAAATCGGTCCACACGGTCAAAAGTTCTGATGTAACATACATTAAAAAAAAAATACAGTCGAATTGAGAACCTTCTCCTTTTTGGAAGTCGGTTAAAAACAAGTCATAACGATGACATCGTTTATTATTATTCTTTGACATGATTACAAACACTGTATATTCGACGTTGCAGAGCATGTATAGCTGCAAATGGGGGCCATTTCGAGCATTTGGTGTAATTTTTAGAGTGTTTGTAATCATGTCAAAAAATTATAATAAACGATGACAGTATGACTTGTTTTTTTTTTAATAACTTGTTCTAATTTACAAGTTAGGCCAAGATCACTCTGTAACAGTAGTAATTTTTTGTTTTAATTTTAAGTCTTTTTCAATTAAAGTTGCAATAATTTTTTTTATTAATGGGATGGCAAATCGTTTTAAAATCTGTGTTTAGTAGGAATATTTTAAAATGAACAGGCACTGACAGTGTAGTTACTTTTTTTACAAAAATCATAAGTATTGACGCAACTAAATTTTAAAATGTATTTTAATGAAAATCTTCCTTTCTTCAATTAAAATTGGATATCTTTCTGTTAAACAATAGGATCTGCTATTGTGATACCATTTTGAAATTGGTATTTAGTAGGCATATTTTTAAATGAATGGGCACTGACAGCTTAGTACATTTTTTTTACAAAAATCGCTCTTGAATTAGCATGATATGTTAAAAATTTGGGTTTAAAGTAGAGTAAAACCAATTTTTTTCTTCAAAAGCCTTAAATTTACATTAAAAACATGTTATTTAACGATAGCTCTAGTGTTCAGCAGTAATTGCCAGAAATCAAAATGAAAAAATAATGGTATTTGTTATAACTACAACCAAATTTGTAACAAGGGGTACAAATATCGTAAAAAAAATAAAAAATAAAAATATTTCCGGAACCTTTGGGTAAAAATTGATAAAATTGTAATATGTTATAGGAAATTACCTGGTTTATCGAATCCTTAACGGTGGACCACTATTTACGCCACACCCTGTATAATTATATATGTGATAAATAGTATTTACCTAGTTTTTAATTATGTTAAAATATTGTCTTAGGCACAAGATTTCATCTTACTGTCACAAGTCCGTAAATATGAATTGGTCTTAGTATAATCCTCTTAACGAAAAGCTATGGAACCGATTTTATACAAATACTCAAACGCTTGAATGTACTGATTAATCAATTTTGAATATTTAAGATGATCTCAACAATGTCTAAAGATTCGAATCGTTCGGCTTTCTAACAGTCCAAGGCGCTAAGTAAAGTAGCAGGTTATCCATGAGTAAGATCGAGCCGGTGGATGACACTCCTGTAGCAAATCACTTGTAATTTAAACAATTGTAATCATTCAAATTAATTGTCCAATGTATATCATATCAGATACGAAATAATTATCGTACATTTCGTCGTAAACCGACGTGATAGTTTGATTGAAGTTAACAGTATTTTAAGTAAATTTCTACACATTTATTTCTAACAGTCACGAATCGACATCAATCAGTTCAAAATATTCAAAACATACCAATAGTCGATGCAATTAACGCACGTAAATATATATTTGATGTCGTGAATTATATGAAATAACTACAAATGATAAGGAATGTTTTAATAGTTTATTGAACTGGACAGGTGCGAAGCGCACCGCCGCTACTCAACCTTGTCACGCTCGCCTTACAAGATCGATAGCCACCGGTCATTGCAGTCATTATTAGCGTTAAGTTACAGAAAACGGTTTTATCTCGCTACGCTTTATGTGCTGTGTGGCTACGGCACTAAAGAATTTAGCCACCCCCTCTCTTCCCGTGGGTGTCGTAAGAAGCGACTAAGGGATAACAAGGTTCCACAACCACCTTGGAACTTAAGAAGCCGACCGATGGCGGGATAACCATCCAACTGCTGGCTTTGAAATACACAGGCCGAAGACGGGCAGCAGCGTCTTCGGTGCGACAAAGCCAGTACTGCGGTCACCAACCCGCCTGCCCAGCGTGGTGACTATGGGCAAATAACACATGAGTTCACGTTATTTTTAGTTTAAACCATACCATCTTAGTTTAAACCATATTTTTTTTTTTTTTTCTTAAGATAAATATTTATAAATCTAATTAAAATTGTCTCAATAATAAGTACTCAAAAAAGAAAACAAACATGATCGTGCAAATATCAGTATCCGCACAAAATTGTCAATAACGCGTTAAATCTGTTTAAACAGGTCGTAGAAAGTTATTTTCATAATTATGACCCTCACTTTCTCACCTTCATTTGAGATGAAACCGTTCTAACGTGTTTGAATCTTTAGTTTTATAAAATTTTATTTATTTATATTTGAAGTAAAACTTCTTGATACACGCTTGACTTGGGGAGTAAACTGATGAATGCGTGACGAGAGCGTTACTAAAAATGTGATCGGGCGAGACGAACGGAAGTAGAGAGGGAGACATTTTAGGGAAAATAGAAAGAGAAAGACGTTACCTTTCGTATATTACTGTAGGAGCAACTAAAGAAGTTTTACTTCAGTTGTGTGGTTTAAAGCACACTCGCTTTTTTATACTTTTAGTAATTTTAACTAAAATACTTAATATAGAATCAATCTATCAAAAATCTATGACTCTTACAGGTATAAATAAAATTAAATCGCCGAAATATACGTACCGCGATACTAGTGGACGAGTACAACAAATTGTATCATGTAATGCTTTTCGTGTTCCTTATTGTATAAACAAGGTTTGTATAGAAGAAAATTAGAAAAAAGTGTGTGTGTACAATCAACATACGGCAGAAGTGAAACTTCTGAAAAGTCGTAAGAAGGTAGGCTACTGGCTAAGGTAGGAACTGAACTATACTATAATCCTAAGTCCTGACAACGCGTTGGCGCAACGGTACAGCACTGGTTTGTCCTGTTACGCTGGCAGTTGGGGCTTCGATTCACGCACATGAAAAACATTTGTATTGGTCATACAGATGTTTGTCGTGGTCTGGGTATTTGTACAATCCTTGTGGGTCTCCCTTCTATGCTTTGGAGAGCACGTTAAGCCGTCGGTCTCGGTTGTTATCATGTACACCTGATAGCTATTGTTACTCATAGTAGGGAATATATCCGCCTCTGATTTTTCTCCTACATGGGGAAAGAGGTCTATGCCCAGAAGTGGGATATTAAAGGCTGAAGCGTCAAACGTAAACTATAATCCTGAAAACGTCACACTGCTGAGTAAATGCCTCTCTCCCGTACAGGAGAGGACGTTCTTTCCTTTATCACACAAAAAAACTATAAATAACAAATAAGAATAATTATTTAACTACCAAATTTTATCTATTCACACGTGGTTCTGTATCACGATATAATTCAGTAGACATTCGTTAGTTGTTAAATAAAAAGTAGTCCACGTAGTTATAGAACTTTTAAGACAGCAAAGTGGCACACGAAAACGACATGATTAGAACTGGTTTACTAACAAAGCCAACGACTTTTAGAAGATGTACTCGAAGACGTAGTATCATGTCGGTATAATTATGTGAACGGTAAGACGAAATGGTCGCGCGTCGCTCGTCATCGCGGCCGCGGCTTTTACGCCAGGCCCCCACTCGTCATTAACGCATCGTCGCATGCCGAGGTTTTTACTCACATTCCTATGACTAACGAACGTATGCCATTTTTGTTTCTTTTCCTATTTTAAAGAAAGAAATTAAAAAGTGTGTATGTCAACAACGACACGCGACTGAAGTTGAGTCCTTAATATCGATTACATGGATATTTAAAAATTAAAATGTTCTATTACTAAACCTATATCTCAAAACATAAATCGACGCTTGCTTTTTTTTTGTATCGGTGCAGTAAATCTTGGTATACAATTGTATCTATATCTTGTTACAGCTAAATACATAAAGCGTCACTGGTTTCGTTGTTGCAGCCTGTAATATCCCACTTCTGGGCATAGTTCTCTTCCCCATGTAGGAGAAGAATCAGAGTTTAATCTATGACGCTGCTCCAATGCGGGTTGGCGGATATATTCCCTCCTATGAGTAACGATCGCTATCAGGTAACAACCGGGACTGACGGCTTAACGTGCTCTACGAGGCACACTGGGGAGACCCACAAAGACTGCACAAACACTCAGACCACGGCAAACATCTGCTTGGCCAATAAAAATGTTTGTCATGTGCGAGGATCGAACCCGCAACCGCCAATACAACAGCCTCAAACCAGTGTTGTGAGTTGTGACCGTTGCGTATGTTTTTTTTATAATGTGCGCCTTATATCGTTTCTTATGGAATAAACTTCAATGAATGGCATTTTGCGTGACCACTTGTGTTTATTATTGATAATTATAACGTAAAATCTTTAATTGATGTGTATTCAATACAGACATTTAAAAAAGGCCCGTATCGTATTAAACAAACGGAAGATAACATTAGTGTGTTAACATAGTGTAACATTAAAAATATACTCAAATATTCAAACCATCGGCTTCGCCTTGTAGTAAATATTAATAATTGTAACTAATACACATAACAACTTGTTATCGATTAATTAATATTTTTAACTGTATACTGATTTATAATAAGAACCACGCTTTGTTTATCGCCAAATTTATCATCTAATTAGGTATACTAAAAATATTGAAAAGGATATTGCACAAAATAAAAATCGGCGAAATCTATAAAACTTCCCGTCAGTTAAATCAGAATTAATTGCACGTTTACGTACGAGTTAGATTATCAGATTTATTATGTCCATTAGCAACGACCGGTCATACAATTGCATACATACACTATTTAAAATATTAAATTTAATATTATAATTATTGATAATATAGATAATTACAATTTCATGCATAAAAAAATCATCAAGGCGAAACTTTTGCCGTTATAACAAAAATAACCAATTATATAAAATTGTTGACTTAAAATTCACTTCCAAAATAAATTGACCATTCATTTACTAAACAATGATGTTAAGTGTGGGTCAGGTCAATTTAAAAACCCCTTCTCTATGTAATCTTATAGAAATGTTAGATGAGAAAATGATTTGTTTAATGATAATGTGCTTTTAGTTTGAAATAATCATTATACTCGCATATAATTTTATATGATATATTAGAAACTTTAGTGTAATAAGCTAAAATTAATGTTACAACAAAATATCGACATCTATTGTTAAGGTAGGTCAAAATCACAAATATGTAATTATGATGATTTCAGACATTCATGAAACAAATAAAACAAAATGTTAAAAAAAGAACTAAAAACGATTATAAAGTTTTATTTGAAGAAGACACCTTTTGCTATTTTCAAGAAGACACCTTTTGCTATTTTGAAGAAGACACCTTTTGCTATTTTCAAGACACAAAGTTTATTATATGTTTTTAATAGGTATAAGGCACTGTACCTGTAAACCTATTTACGAAATTGATTTTTTTTTATACATAGATAGGCTGGCGTTTGACCGCTATTTCACCTGATGATAAGTGAAAATGCGGTCTAAGATGCTCCAGCACGCTTACCTAGAAGTAACCTATTCACTCGCGACTTAAAGATTCCCAGGTCATAGCTTTCGGGAAACACAGACGCTGATAGAGAGTTCCATTTTTTGGCCGTACAGATCAAGAATGTACTAGCGAATCGCTTAGTGCGTATAGGGGGAATGTCAACCATATAAGGGTAACGTAACGCAGAGCGTCTGGTTGTACGATGATAGAAGGGGGAGGGGGGAATCAGGTCATGGAGTTCTTGCGCACACTCTCCGAAGTGTATCCGATAAAAAACCGACAGGCCGGCCACCCTACGCCGATGATGCAAGCTTTGCAGCTTTGTGGCGACCAGTGCATCATCTCACCTTCGACAGGACGCCCAGTTTTTTGGCAGCTGTTTCAGCTTTTGCCTCTATGTATGGGCCAAAATTGAGGGTGGATGATAAAGTAACGCCAAGAAGGTCCAGGTGGCCGGATATGGGCACGGGCACACCTCGGAAAGAGGGAGTCAGTTGGAAAGGACTCCGTTTTGCCGAGAAGAGACACGCCTGGGTCTTAGAGACGTTGAACTTGACCAGGTTTGCGTCACCCCAATCAGAGACGGCTTTAAGGGACAAGTTCAGTCGCTGAATCATGGCTTAAATAATGGTTTTAACATAAAAGTGAAATTGTTCCTTTTATTTAACATGTAGTCTTCTAAATCTCCGCAGCCTAATCATATCTGATTATTTACATGCTAGTATGCAAATACATCAATTAAATCACATTCTTGATACAAACAGAACACAGTGGTGTCTAGGGAGTCGCGCTTTCTAAGCATTCTTTGTATCAAAACTATGTACAGGCAATCGTTACTATTTTGTAAGAAGAAAAACTAATATTGATTAAAAAACAATACGGATTGTTATATCTACTCAATTCCATTGGATTATATTAACGAACCGTTAATTTTTGTGTTTTTTTTTCTCTCTACATGAAAATACCGTGATTATTTTTTGCAATATAATTTGACTTATTAGGTTATCTATTATGTTTTCAGTAAAAAGGTCTGCCTTATTTTAAGGTCTAAAAGACTGAAAAATTTCGTCTACTGACGTTAGCTGACGTAGATTATACAGAAAAAACACAATATTTTCTTGGTTATCCAAGTTATTGTAATTGGTAATCTAGATTATTATAAAATCATAACTAATTAATATTGTAGAGAATTTGAAACACTAAGACATAAGAAAATTTCAAATTGCACTCAAAAGCAGGCATTTGCCACAAACCTTATATTTTTCTTTGTGCGTGTTTTTTTTAGCAGAGAACTTTCTTGGCAGATCATTTTAATAGTCCTAGCGACTTTAGACCTTAGTGAAGCACAGGCATTATTTGTAACAACCTTGCACAAATTGCCTATAATGTTTATTCGTCATGTCTAAAGTTTGTGATCGAAGACAATTCGCATTTAGCGTTTTTTTGTTATTAGAGAGAGTATTATTAAAAGCAATAATTTAAAATGTTGTTATAATTACTAAAATAATAATCTTTTCCAAATTTGGTGTCTCGAATTCGCCAGTCCACAACAGTTTTGTCAGACTAATTTGCTTGGACACTCATGTTCACGCAACGGTGCCGCTGGCTACTAGCGATTTAAAATATTTTACCTAGATACTAGGAATACTAAAATAGTTAATGTTTTAATTAATTTTCTAATGACGATATTAATAAATTATCATTTTAAAACACTCGTACAACAAAAGATAAGTGTAGGACGAACCCTCCGTTGTGCGTTTCGAGTTTTAATTGTGCTGGTGTTTCTGGACCCGAGACAAATGCTTTTATCCTTTCTATTGTGGACCGTTGATTTAAGGTGTATTTTTTATATTATATCATTGTTATATAAGTATTAAAACCTCGACGTAAATAAATTTGTAGCAACAATCTCAGTTCGTTTATTTCATAACAGATGGCGCTGCAAGTACTTTGAATCGCGCTATGGTTTGGTTCACCTGCTTACTATAGATTACATTTTGAAACCGATAAGGTTGATCTTTCTAAAGGTTAAACGGGGAATGATGATCGGGTTCATCACGCGTCTGCGTGATGTCCGCCACCGATTGTTACGCATTCAGGCGGGCTAAAATCCTTCTGACCCCTAAACCTAACATTACAGTAATACTTGCTGTGATCAATTAGAAAGATCCATAAAGAAAATAAATTGAAATATAAATTAGTCTCAATGAGAATTTCTAGCTATCTGTAGAATTATAATTAAGAATTAATTCAAAATTCAGTATATTGTTCTTACGTGCCAAATCTAAATTTCTTATCACGCAGTCAGCGGTTAACATACTTTTTTAAAATATCGCGTTCAAACTTCAAATGTTATTTATAAACAACACGCCAATCAGGCAACGCAATACTCAAATCACTCGTTAAATTGAAGTATTTACAGCAAGAGAGCTACTTTGCACTCGAAATAATTACTGTAAAAATAATAATTGATTTCCGATATGTAAGGAATGTAATGATAGATGGAAAAACAAACATTACAAATATTTAATTCTGATGCACCGGAAAATTCAATGAACGCGATAAAATAATAAGTGAGATAACATTGAATCATTAATTTAAAATGTTAAGTTTCTATGTGCGATGAAAATGCGTCGAGTAATATTTTTAAACACCTATGATTCTTAAAATTCATCACTTTCATTTTTTTTTATACAATCAGCAATTTGTCTTTTATACGCTCAAGTAGATTATAGTCATGTTATAAGCACTACTTTTAGGTATCATTATATTATATTATAGGTATTATATTATTATTAGTTTTCCAAAACATGGCCATTCAAAAAGGTCTATATACAATCAATAGGAATAAAATAACTATAAAATTATAGATTAACTGTCAAAAAATATAAAAAAAATGTATGCGCAAGCAATGTATGACAAGGTAACAAAATATAATCGATAAAAAAAGTGGATAATTTAAATCCACAAAACTGAATTATCAACATCTGGCTCTCACATAGCTTCGACGTCTGAGTAGAGTACCGTTATCGGCGAAATCGGATGACGGTTCTGTTGACTCAACAAAATAGGCTAGTAGTACAACTGTACAAGCTTTACGGCTCCATCCATATCAACGAAATTTTTACTTAAATATTTAAAGAAAATAAAAAGCAAATTCTCAAATAATTTCAAAAATATAAAATAATTTAGATTCAAGAGGAAATATTTTTACTTATTTAAATGAATTTATTTCCAACTCGATAGGACTACTCAGGTGTAGTCCTGCGTGTAGGCAACTAAAACACCGACGGTTTACGGGTTCGATTATTACTCGGAATAGATATTTGTATTTGTACAAATATTCCTGTCGGGTTTCGATGTCTGCCTTGCCTCGGAGACCACGTTAAGCCGTCGGTCCCTGTTGTTATCATAAATACCTGATAGCGGCCGTTACTCATGTTAGGGAATATATGCGCCAACTCACAGTGGAGCAGCGTGGTGAATTAAGCTCCGATTCTTCTCCTATATGGAGAAGAATCGGCCCAGTGGGATGTTACAGGATTTAGCGAATGAATGCCTACTAGTTTAGACTGTTCAACAGAAGATCAGGTTTTTTTAATGCAGATACCATTCTTGAATTTAAATAACAAATTGTGACTTTTAACAGCGAATTTAAAATAGACACAAATATAACTTTCGTTTCTTCTCATTTCTATTATCGATAATAAAACCTTCAACGAAAACAATAGTCCAGGCATGGTCTGCTAAACAATAGTCACGTATTAAACATTACACGCGCAGGGAAAGCCAGTTTTCCGGACTAGTAAAGTAAGAAAAGGTTATCTTTATCTTTTGTTTGGAACACATTACGCTAGGATCGAATAGGATAGTAAGGATCAATATTCTACATTGTACACAAAGATCAGTTATAAGTATAAAGTAATTTAACTGTACAAATATCATTTATTACAAATTTAACACTTAATAAATGTGAAAAAGGTACAACTCAAAAGTTATTTTCGTAAGATAAATTCAAAATAAAATAGGTATTTACCAAAAATACTAAAATGTATATTGAAAGAAAATGTTTTACTCTACAAAAGAGAAGTTGAATCTAACCCAAATAGTTTACGAACAAGTTTTTTTTTAATCTCGTTTTTCCCCCGTGTAAAATGATGCTTCTCGACTTTTATCACTTGTCACAGGAGACATAGAATTAACTGAGGTAGGGCACAGCAGGAATTTCCTGCTCAAAATGTGGAGCAGCCTGACTGGGGTAGTACCTCGACCTTACAGAAGATCACAGCTAAATAATACTGCTTTCAAGCAGTATTGTGTTCCTGTTGATGAGTAAGGTGACCAGAGCTCCTGAGGGGGATTGGGGATTGGGTCGGCAACGCGCTTGCGATGCTTTGGTGTTGCAGGCGTCTATAAGCTACGGTAATCTCTTGCCTTCTCTCTCTTTATTAGGTGAGCCGTACGCTTGTTTGCCGAACTAGTAATATAAAAAAAAACTTATACATAGACTGACGTAATAAAACTGTAGAATACCTACAAGTATCTTATTTTAACTATTTTAATAATTTAAATTGAATCAAATTTAATTAATGTAAAGATTCCACTTAATACACCTACAGTTAAAGGGGTATATATTTTACATATAACTTATTGTATATGTAACATCATGCAATGATTCAATAGTGTAAAGGCGAAAGCTATCCAACAAGTACATATTTAAAATAATGTTTCAAAAGAAATTTTTTATTTTTTTCAGAAATACACATACATGCAATTCCGGTTGCTGTTTCCAGTGCTAATGGCAATTTTTCATTGCTCTCAAGCACAATGCCCTTGGAACGACAAGCCAGATTTACAGGCCACTTGTGTTTGCGCCTTTAATCTAGCCAGACAGATGTCTGTACAATGTGATCAGGTATGTATTATGAAAAATCATAATTAGTATTATGTTATGCCTAAATATTGATATTATCATGTAAAAATTATTATTAAAGTACTCTTTTTCTTTTACAGGTTGAATTTTCAACTTTATTATCTACACTGAATTCAAGTGCAAGAAAAATAGCGATAGACCTTCTATACATTAATAATTCTACAATTCATTTAATAACGGACGATATGTTCCAGAACTTAGCGATACATAATTTACAAATATCAGGATGCAAAGTAAAAAAAATTGAAAATAATGCATTTAAAAGTCAAGGTCCATATCTAAAAAACTTAAACTTACAAGACAATGAGCTGACAGAGGTACCTGTAAAAGCACTGAGAATTTTAACAAATTTATCTTTGTTGGACCTTTCCAAAAATAAAATCACATACATAGAAAACTATTCTTTTTCAACTTTGCAAGAGTTGACGACCCTCAAATTATCTGACAATAATGTGACATTGTCACCACACGCATTTTCTGGATTAGAAAATTCACTGAAAAACTTGAACCTTAAGGGAACAAAACAAAAAACTGTACCAGAGTGTATAAGAAGACTACGTAGTCTGGCTTTTCTCGATCTATCTCAAAACAGCATAAGACAACTACCGGGACCCGACGGTGCACTTACTTTCGATGGTTTAGATTCATTAACTGCACTCAACTTAGAAAGGAATTTACTTGTTAATTTAGAAAAAGAAGCGTTTTATGGGATAAAGAGCACACTAAGTTCGTTAAGTTTACTGAACAACCTGTTACCAGAGTTTCCTACTGAAGCAATAGCCACATTATCTGATTTAAGGGTGTTGGATATAGGATTTAATCTACTTAACAAATTACCGTCAGATGCTTTTCTAAAAAATCCTTCAATAACTTTACTAGCATTAGACGGCAATCCATTACGAACAGTCGAAGAAAAAGCTTTAATTCATCTTCACCATAGCCTAAGAGGTTTAAGTCTCGGTGGGCGATTTTTAAATTGCGATTGTCGTTTACGATGGATCATCGAATGGATTCGTAACGGAGAGCTCCAAGTTACTTCACGTGAGCGAAACCCTCAATTTTGCGGTAGTCCACCCCAATTCCGTGATCGTGGATTTTATAGTTTTGAACCAAATGAACTTATCTGCGATAACGACTCAAATTCCACAATAACTTCAGATACGACTTCTACGAGTGAAATAAACATAATTCAAACCACAACAGTAATGCCTCCTTCGTCAACTAATATACAATCGACTATTTCGAGCTCAACTACAATAGGTACAACGACAAGTAATAATACCAGTGAAACTACGACTTTTAAAATTACAACACCTACGACTATTTCCAGTAAAACAGGTAAAACTCCCTCTGTGCGCCCGGCTGCACCTACGTGGCGACATGCTCCTCATCAAAGACCACCTTTAGTCATGAACTTTCCTCAACAAAAACCAATAGTAGATGATTCAAATGAAGTAATTGTAAAAAATGCTTATAGACAGGATAACTCAGTTATAATACAATGGGATTCAAATGTCGCAAATATACTAGGTTTTCGTGTAGTCTATCGACTCTTTGGAGATAAAAGCTTTAAACAGGGGCCACCGCTTGAAGCTAGTGAAAGAGAATTTAAAATTAAGAATGTTCCGTCTCAGGTATTATAATATAAATATTTAGTTAAAGTTTAATATTTTTGCCATTCTTATTTTTAATTATTTATTTGAATGTCTTAATACACACATACGAATATATTTTCAGGAATGTATCGTAGTCTGCGTAATTTCATTAGAAGAAGTTCACGTAACCCCTGAAACGGTCCCGTATACACAGTGCCGTGAAGTACGCACAGTATCCGCTGCAGCAACTAACATGGACAAAATCACAATAGCAGCTAGTGCTGCAATATGTGGAACAATAGTAGTAGCCGTCCTCGTGTTTGCTGCAGCCTCACGTCGTAGATCACGAACTGTACACCGGTTACATACTCAGCTACCAGAAAAAATTCCAAACCCATGCTGTGGAGGACTCACAGGAACACCAAGTCCAAGCGGGCCGTTATCTTCACTAGCCACGATAGGCGCTTTTGGAAAACAACGTGAATGGGACCAGGTTTCGGCTTATAGCGCACGATCGATACCCAGAGCCCGTTCCTATACTGAACCTGCTGCTCCTGAACCATTACCTGGTCGACCAGGAAGAGCTAGATCTTTAGCTGATGGGCAATCACAGCACAGTTATTCGCACTCGGCTCGATATGGAGCTCCTGCTTATCCTGGAAGCTTATTGGGATCTAGAACTGGTATGTTCAATACTTATTTTTTCCTACTGAATAATAATGATAATTATTAAATATGCTATTCATTTTAGATCTACGACAATCTCGTCAATCTTTGGGGGCAGCATCCGAACGAGCTTCACGTTTATCACTAAGTGGAGCAGCTGGTGGTGCTACTAGTGGCACTGCAGGTTCTAGAAGAAGACCTAGGTCAAGATCACGTCCTGCCAGTCGATATAGTGTAGGTTCAATAGGATTAGGTTACTGCGACACTTCTGACAACTGGACGGACCACGATATGGACATATACATGGCGCGAAATCCAACCAGAGGTGGTTTGGTGCCATTATAGCGCGCAAGAAATACGGTGTGGGGAAATCTAATGGGGAATAAACAACCTATAGGTAAAACTATCAAAATCTCAAAATGCGGTCATGTGGCTCACACCTGCCCCCGCCGGCATATTCACCGTCACAGCCACAAACATCGAAGTAAATGCAAAAAAAATAATACGATAAGAGTAACATAACCTATCTACAAACGAAACCTACAACACAAAAATGTATACAACGCCTTAGTGAAAAGAGATTACAATTAATGTTATACATTTTTAACTATTGTAATATGAAGCTAAAATGAAACCATGATACATACTCCATATTCTGATAGTTTGTTTGCCAATTGTTTAGGTAGTCTATAAAAGTATGAAATATATTAAGGGGTAAGACTTTTTTCATTGACATATTAGGCTTGTAACAAATGTAACATTAAAAACTTATCATGTTTTATAGCACTCTGACATTTTTAAAGAAAAAAAAAGTTAATAATTTGTCCTAATGAACGTGTTAACAGGATGTAAGTTACAATAAGTTACAAAAATGTTAACACTAAAATCAATCAGTGCTAAACCTTACCTTATATATTCTACTAAATATTAAATATTTTAGGCAATTGTCTAGTTTATTTATATTGTTAATTATATTTTAGAATTTTTCAATAATTGTACCTAATCAACTAATGGTACTTGAAGATAAATAATATAAATACGAAGGTAGCATTGTTTTTCAATAATAAGCATATTATGTCAACAGAGGTCTACTAAGACTTAGACTTAGAGTCTTAGTAGAATTGAAATGGAATCTAAAAATAATTAGGTAAATATAATAATACCCAACATTATTTCAATATTTGCTCCAAGCCTAGTCTACATTTACAATGAAAAAAGTTGTAAGTAGAAATAAAAAAATCTAAATTGTTGTAAATAGTATACCTAGACATTAAATATAATAATGTTAAATACATTGAATAAAACCAATTGAAGCTCAATCCAAATGGTGCTAATGAATGTTAAGCAATTATTTATTATACTGTATTGTTGTAAATAAATATATTGTTAAACGTACACCTCAGAAAATAACTGATTATTTGCTGGGTAAATGCAAATTACATTATTAGTGTAAGTATAATATAAATAAATTATATGAGTCTTATTTATTCACCTTAACCCAACAATAATAACCAAATATCTTAGTATGGATGGCTCTTTAAAGTAGTAAAAACTATTTTCATATTTACATACCCTGGCACAAGTACTCTGTGCTCCCACCTATACCGGAGCTCTTGTATAAACTCATACCAGAAATGAGCTAAATACGGGAGTCCACCTGCATCCATTAACCGAGCAGCGGTTACAGACAACCTCCAAACAAGACCATCTTTGGGACTTGTTTTCACATAACTGCACAGTTTTGGTTCATTGCTATCCTGCAAGTATTATGTAAAAGATATTTAAAATAGTAGACGTAGAGATAGCTTGAGATAAGTAACATTTAAAAGAATATTGTATTAAAAGTAAACTTAATACCAACCTTTTTGGAATCAATTTCTAGATTATCAGAATAAGAAAAGTTATTGTCTTCAACTGCATCAGGAAATACATAATATAACAATGGCATTAACAAATCATCTGAAATTGGACCCTTGAATTCAGATGTTTGAGTATTTCTTCCTACAGCAGCTTTAACCAGCTTTGATATTGTTATGGGAGCTTCTGTAATCTTATTTAATGGATTCACTAAACCTAAACTTTTACTTAACCCCAATGTGTCCATAAGGAGATAGTTATTATCTAATAATCCCATCACTTTTCCAATAATTTCTGACAGTTGACAACTTAAATCATTTTTTAATTTTAAAGTAATTGTCCATGTAGGTGCCATAATAGGATCTATATCAGAAAATTTGGAAGATTCAACTATAGCACATTCAAGGAAACGAGGCCATATTGCATTAAGAAATGCACTTTGTAGTGGATTGTTTTCTGATCCAAAAGGGAGCTCTATTAACTTTTTAACATCAAAGCCATCAATTGACAAAAATTCATTTGAGAAACTTTCTCTTTTCCAAGCAAAAGAATCCAAATCTTTTAACTCGTATGAAAACTTAGTAGCTAACACCACAGCATCAAGAGGAACTGGTGAAGCTATTTTAGACTTAAACAAGCTGACAAGGCCACTGAGATGAGAGCACTGATTTGATATACGCTTTAGATGTATTGTATTAAAACTTACTTTGTGTTCATTATCTTCAAATATACCTAAATAGGAATGTTGCCAATGCTCTCTTACTTTGACAAAGAATGCAACACCACAGTCTATATTTGCAAACGCTATATTAACAGAGCTCATAATAAGCCTAATAAGACTCCCATCAACAAGGGGTGACTCTGGGCACAACATAAGATATCTTTTTAACCCAAACCATTGAGATACAGGAAAGGGGCTGCCGTCTGAATCGTCCATAAAATTTGCTGTCGAGTTCCAAAGACCTTCGTGTAATTCTGATAACAAAGACTTTTCATCATTTCCTACATTTTCACTTTTACTAGGTTCGAGTGCATGGTATGAAAGAGTATAACGTGATCCCCGAAATATTATTTCTTCTGATTTGGTAATCCACTTTTTTGTATATTCGGACCTTTTAAGCAGTTTAGATTTAGCCAGGCGCCATTCGAAAACTATCTCTTCTATACGCGCAATGAGTACTTCCCAGTCTGATGCAGTAGTAAAATCTTGATGATAAATATCATATTCATCTATTTCTTCATTCATTTTCTTAAATCGTTTCTATTGGTGAAAATAGAAATTGATAAATTATAAAGATAGAGTTGTGGATAAACAATTTACAGCTGTGAACTGACGTTGACAACTGACAAGTGTTTCAAGTGTTTCTATATGAAAAACTTAAGTGCTGTGTAGCATAAATAGGCAGCTCATAATGACAAATATCAAATATTTTATAAGGCTTATCGTATTCAATTCAAAATATATTTCAAACATATTTTTTTATTAAAGTATAAAATAGACTTGTAATATTAATCTTAAATGCATGGATGTGTAGTACAAATGCCTTAACTGCTATACCACAATAAATTAAATTGTTTGTATGAACAACTGTTACCAAGACAACGGTGGTCAATACAAAAGTAAAAACAAAACTTTAATATTAAAGTAACAAACTTTGTTAAAGTAAAATGTTCAGAGGAGAAAATTCGCATTCCATAAGCTATGAACAACAGGCTAAGTTCATTCAAGATCGCATAACTAATGTAGAAAAAAATTTTGGTGAATTATGTGTCGGTTTTGGTAATTATACAAGAAAAACGGCTAGGTAACATAAATTATAGTAAATTTATTAAATATACTACAATGAAACAGAAAAACGTTTTTATATGTAATAAAAGTGTAGCATAAATCGTAGTAGGACAATTTTTATACATTGAATATTTTTCTGAAACAAATACTTTTACCTGCGTATTACATATGCTTCTGTGACCAAAACAATTTTTATACTGACTGTAATACTGGTTCTGTTTTGACGAAATATTGACGTCTGACCCATTCTCATGGACCATTCCGTGCAACAAAATTTATTAAGTAACTTGAACTTTGTCGGCGTATTCTTTGATAGCTATTTATCTTCCGAATTAATATTGTTTGCTCTAGAAGCACAATGAATACACCCATTATCATAAATTTTAAAATAGGTAAACCATGACTATTATGCGGTAGAAACCGAATGTGGCTAATCGTAACGACTTTTATAACTTCTAGGAGGATCCCTACTAGAGTTCTGCTAATACGGCCACTGAATTACTGTTTATACTAGTCGATGACCGAAAAATAATAATGTTAAACGCGATCAAATAGAACTAACGTAAACGCACAATTTGCGTGATTATAGATATCCATGTAGCTTGTATACCTGGTTATAACTTAGGCTATAAAAAAACCACACTAAACTCATACACACACGAAAAAATCGGATAAAATACATTATTTTCAGATTACGTGACATGGGCGATGAACTAGCCAAAGTAATAAAGGAGTATTCCAATAATGAAATCGTTAACAAGTCCCTGAGTTCTGGCCTTGAAAATTTATCCATAACTCTTACAGCAATCGAAGAGTACCGAAACTGTGAAGTTCAAAGATTAGAAGCTAAGGTACCAAATCTGAATTCACTGGAATGCATTTTTTAAGCTATTTTACCTACTTGTATAGTTATAGGTATACTTTTTCTATATATAAGAATCTTTGTTGTAGTTGGTAAATGAAGATGCTGAATTAGTATAGCTATTTGTTTTTCAATTTTCATTGTAATCTGAATAAGTTTCTTAAACAATATATAAGTTATTTAAGTAGGTAAAACCTAAAAGGTCAGCCAGCTTAGTATACGTAGTAATTTACATTATAAAAAAAAAACATTTTGAATGCTAAAATCTTTAAAAAATTCAATCCCACTTAGATAATAAATAGAAACGTGTATTTATATTTCATTTTTCTGGTGACATGTAGTGGTACGATCTTGATATTGTTTCCACAGGTTATAGGAGAGCTTTGTCAATATGAAACTATCTGTAAGCATGCGAGGGAGGAATTGAAGCACACTATGAACGTAAGGGAAAAAGAAATGTCGAGGAAAAAAGTATTAGACAAGGCTAAAGAAAGACAACCCTTCAATAGGCAGCAAATAGTACGTTTATTGATTTTTTCATTACAATATATGTACTTTGTTTGGTATATATTATAGATATACGTAGTAAACTTTAGCAATACTAAATATTTAACGCACTACAAATTATGCAATGCCTATTTGTTAAAAGAAACCATTACAAATAAGCATAGTTAGTATCCTATCCTAGAAGTAAGTACCGATATAGGTAGGTATAGGTACTACTTTTTGCTTTAAAATATTCCTCGTCAGTTACGTTATGCCCTGTCAAATAAGTTACACAAAGGTAATATATTTCAATCAGTAAAACTTAGGTCAATAATAATATGTTAAGTTTTATCAAGGTCTTATAAAACTATGAAAATACCGAAAAATACGTGGTAATTATTTACACTACAGTTATTTTAAAAATATCCAAAAAGGACTAAGAATTTCTACTGACACACGAAGGGAATGCTGTAGCCTCAATATCGAGAGATCCCGTCTTCCGTCCGATCTCCTGGGGGGATTGGGGATTGGGTCGGCAACGCGCTTGCGATGCTTCGTGTTGTAGGCGTCTATAAGCTACGGTAATCGCTTACCATCAGGTGAGCCGTACGCTTGTTTGCCGACCTAGTGACATAAAAAAAAATCCCGTTTAATTTATACGGCAGTTATAAATTACGATATCTTATCTTATCGGATCTTTTATTAATTTTCAAATTCAATTGATAGGATAAAATGCTGCATAATAACTTCGAGTATGTGATTAAGTAGTATAATTTAAAAAAAAAAACCATTCAGAGTAATTTTCGATTTCTTAAAATCAAATACTTGACACCTTTAATTGCAAACATATATTCTAGTACGTTACCATACTAATAGTATAGAACTCAAAGATACTAAATCAAATATCTTATAAGATCACTATTACACATAGAAAAATATGATATTATTTTTACAAATATAAGAAAATGGAAAACAAATAACTTTTTATTAAAACAACTTTTTCGAATTTTATCGCAGTTTATTAAGCTTTTTAGATACCCGACGTTTCCTTTACCTGTTTGCTAAATAATTGTGTTTCTAGCAAACGAAAAAAAAACCAACTTGAATTACAAAAGTAGTTATCAGATCTCGATCAAAGTTAAATGGGACCACAAGACATTTAACATCAGCTTTCGATTAAATCAAGAATTATAAAAATTATTTATAAACAATAAACTGGCACTGCCCTCTACTGGATAATATAGCTAATTGTAAGTACGTTATAATATAGTTCGAACCGAAGTAGTTACTAATAGCCTTAACGAAAAAATAAGTCACGACAACGACGCGTACGCACCGTTACATAAATACACGTCATCAAAGATTACTCATTATATCACGATCAAATTTAAACGAAACTACATCAAAACAAGAATTATTAGAATCGGTGAACCCAGTGAAAAGTTATGCCTTATAATACAAACGTAAATCGACGAAAAAATTGTCCAGTAAATTCTTATTATTAGATATAACTTGAAAAGTACTTGTTAGATCTCAATTTAATTTTAATGGGGCCACGTGACACGCACCACCTTTCGGTTAAAGAATCATCGAAATCGATCCATTCGGTAAAAAGTTCTGAGGTAGCATACATAAAAAAATACAGACGAATTGAGAAACTCCTCCTTTTTTGGATGTCGGTAAACAAAAAAATATATGCGCGCAATGCAAGTTGAAACTTGTCCTACACGTCATCACGGCGGACGTGACGTTAACTATCGTTTTCAGGTCACGCGCCGACACCAATTGAGTGAGTAAATAAAGATCCGTATCCGTATCCGTATCTGCGGATCTTGACAGTAAATATCCGTATCCGGATCCGTATCCGCGGTTTATGACGATCCGGCACATCACTAGTACCTACCTACTTAAATACTACAACTTACAACAACAGCTGTTTACACAACAATAACTTTACGAAGAGTGACTTGATTATTATTACTTCAATGAAATTTAAAGTTCGACTCAATAAAATCGCTTTTAACAATAATGTGTTTTGTTATTTGTTCTTATTAAATTACAAGCATTTAGGCCACATTGCTTTTACGAATCTTAAAAGTTTAATGTAGTAGTACCTAAATCTTCCAAGAGAGAGATATCTCCAAAAATTATCAACACATATAATAAATCTAATATAAGTTAATGACATTGTTTAATAATTATGTTTGAATTAAATTATTGTCAACTAGCGACCCGTCCCGGCTTCGCACGGTTGCTAAAACTATCAGTGTTCCTCTACTATATTGTGCGTGTATTATACATATAAACCTTCCTCTGGAATTACTCTATTTACCAAGGAAAATCACGTCAACGGATTACCGTTGCGTAATTTTAAAGATCTAAGCATACGGACAGCGGGAAGCGACTTTGTTTTATACTATGTAATGATTCATAATTAGGTATATTCTTATCTAAGGATATAGTTCGCGTCATGTAAAAAGAACGCTGGCCTTGAAGCTGCGCAGAAGCGATTTATCGGTCTATTTGGTGGTACGGGGTAGGGGGACGGGAGTGTTTATCATGTGTCGCATGCTTGCCGGTGTGCTATTGGTTGACAGCGGTTGACAGTTCGACGTCGACTCAAATTATTATCGCGCACAAAAGTTTTAAATTACAAAATTCTCCATTTACTATTTATTTCACTAAAAAACAATTATCAATTTATCATTTTAAACACATAAAAACTATTAAGATACGACTATCGAGAGTACAGATAATTATTATTTTTGAATACGACATTTCAATAACTAAAAAAAATTGTTATTGCTTTTGTTTAAAAAAAAAATTGTGATTTTGTAAAGTGATAATTATTATACTTATTTAGTCCGAATAATTCGCACTGGTATTTCTAGTATTTTTTAATGTACCTACCAATAACCATTATACGAAGCCGCGAGTGAAAGCCTAATTAAAAAATAAAACAGTAGTACTTGTGCGCGAGTATACCCATGCGCAAACGCACCCCCTCCAGTTTCTTTCAGCGTTCTTTTTACATGACGCGAACTATACCTCACTTCGGCACTACTGCAATGATGTAGTATGCCTATTGAAAAACAAAATAAAAATAAACTAAGAACTTAAAACTAGGTGTCTACTTCTTTCTTATACTTATTATTTGATATATTAATTTTGACTAGACATACGCCGAATCGGAACTAATAAAAGCTTCAGCGGAAATGTCCCGCACAGCTAAAAGTCTAAGCGAACAAACGGAATTCTTTGAAAGACGCAAACTTCAACAGCTTAAGACTCTGCTCTCGGACTTCGTGATGATCGAGATGACATTCCACTCGAAAGCAGTGGAATTGCTCACCGTCGCCTATAAACAGATTGCTAATATTAACGAAAAAGCTGATTTGGAGGTAAAAAATTTACCATGTCTCTCATACATGAATATTTAAGTAAAAATAATATGCATAATATTTACATTGATAAAGGTTTTATATATTGATGATATGAAAATTTGTTTTTTCCATAAGCTCTTAGTAACAGGTCTTTCAGATCAAGAGGAACAAACGGTAAATATTATTTTACGTTAATGTGTAAAATTTCAATAATATTTTTAAAAAGTTTTTTTAACGTTTAGAATTTCAAAAGAAAACTAAGATCGCCAGAAAAGCAAGTCAGTACTGGTATATCAGCGAGATCGTCATCTATTGCATCTCTTATGAATCAACAATCGCCGATAAGGGATGACAACTCAATGGTAAACGCCTTGGTCTATTAGTGAAAATCTAATTGTATAAAAGTAAAAAATCTAAAGGCAGAAGTAGGTTTAACAATTTCGTTTTACTTTTATCTCGGAAGTTGGCATGAATTAAGGTTCAACTAATTGAAATAAATAAGTAGAAAAAAAAAAACAAAAACAATAAATTTTTAAAAAATTTTGATCAAATGAACTTGTGAATGAAATTTTGAAATATAGTTTTAAATTTTAGGCACTTCAATTAATAAGCTGTTAATATTTTTGTAGAATCTGGGAAAAATTCGTTCACCAGAAAATACATCAGCTGGCAAAGGAAGGTCAAGCTCTTTGGCTGCTTTAATAAGTCATTCTTCATCTAAAGATGATGACGAAACATCGGTAACATTACCTTACATTAGTAATTAAATATAACTTCACAAATTAAGAAATGGAAAAAAATGACTCCAATGCGGTTACCCCCGATAGATATGATGATGATGATGATGATATGAAGATGTCGCAGACTTTTACATCTACTTCTCTTTTATTTTTATAGAGCATTGTATTAATGCATCGCTTAACATTTATACCTTGCGATGCCGCGTTGGCGCAACCGTCACAACACTGGTTTGTGGCTGATGCGCTGGAAGTTGCAGATTCGATCCCCGCACATGCCAAACATTTGTATTGGCCATATAGATATTTGCCGTGGTCCGCGTGTTTCTGCAGTTCTTGTTGGTCTCCCCACCGTGTCTCAGAGATCACGTTAAGCCTTCGCTCCCGGTTGTTATCATGTACACATGATAGCGATCGTTTCTCATGGTAGGGAATATATCAGCCAACCCGCATTGGAGCAGCGTGGTGGACTAAGCTCTGATCCTTCTCCTACATGAGGAAAGAGGCATATGCCTTGCAGTGGGATATTACAGGCTGAAGCGAAGCGCGTATCGTTAACATTACCTATACCTACGTCAACGTAAGCGGCCGTAGTGTTAGTGGTTTATCATCGAACTTGATTTATATTTTTCTAACTTAAAACTCATTATTACGAAAATGAAACACAACATATTACGAAACTCAGAAAAGTAAAGCAAAAGGAATTTTAAAATCAGTTCAGTATTCCCAATATTATCATAAGTCAACCCACAAATATTAGGTACAGTTAAATAATATGAGCATTTGATGTCACTTCAATAGCCCGAATATATATACTTATAATAATCCTTACGTTTTACAACTTTCCGTATTTAATTTTAAGTAACAAAGCCATTTACAGTCATTGTTAATTTCGAACTTGACCAGTATTCACTCGATAAATCTTTGGCAAGTTCATATATGTCAGGTTTACTTCAGTGATTGTTAAGACCTAACACGGCCTAATAAAATTCAAAATGTTTTATGAATTCGGAAACACGTCCGCCTGCTGGACAAAGCTTGAGCTATGTTCCTGTTTTGTATGCTAAATAAATCAAGACGCTTATGTTAGTATTAAAATAAAAATACTATGTTATTATATTATCAGGGTTCCGATGTCACTGAAGATGAAGATCATAGTACTTCTGAAGAAACAGAATCACGTTAATGCACTTTGTAATTTTAAGTTAAATAAATATGCGTATGAATATCAATTTTGTTTTACTACCAAGTCATGACGTATGTATTTATTTATCGTTAGTAGTGGACTGCATTATGGAAACCCGAATCTAGTTATAATCCGGCGAATCCCACATAATTTTACACTTACCGGATCCGGCGACAAATTGCCGGATCCGGTGATGGCATTTTTTGAGAAAATGACTGCACAGTATTAGTTCTCTAGTTTTCGAGACCTTTGACATTGAGATAAAAGACTTGATTGATCGTTTGCAGCCATTTATGTTAGTTATATTTAGATGATATGAAGCCTCACAACAGTAATCGAAAATATCGGGTATCCGAAATAAAAATGTATCTGTTGTATGTGTATTTAACCGTAACATACACCGATGTGAGTATAAATGATATGACTTAACTGAGGTAGGGCACAGCATAACTGAGGTAGGGCACAGCATAACTGAGGTAGGGCACAGCATAACTGAGGTAGGGCACAGCATAACTGAGGTAGGGCACAGCATAACTGAGGTAGGGCACAGCATAACTGAGGTAGAGCACAGCATAACTGAGGTAGGGCACAGCAGGAATTTCCTGCTCAAAATCTGGAGCAGCCCGACTGGGGTAATTACCTCGACCTTACAGAAGGCCACAGCTAAATAATACTGTTTTCAAGCAGTATTGTGTTCCTGTTGGTGAGTAAGGTGACCAGAGCTCCTGGGGGGATTGGGGATTGGGTCGACAACGCGCTTGCGATGCTTCTGGTGTTGCAGGTGTCTATAAGCTACTGTAATCTCTTACCATCAGGTGAGCCGTACGCTTGTTTGCCGACCTAGTGATATAAAAAAAAAGACATCTATACAAATAGATAAAATTGGAGTGTCTGTTTGTAACATTAAAATAACGGCTTTTTGCTACTAAACGCATATCGAATTTTTGTCTGTCTATATCTATTTGTTTGTTCCGGCTAATCTCTGAAATGGCTAGACGATTTTGACTTTCACTGGCGGATAGACGATGTAGTAAAGAGTAACTTAATTTATTTATTTTATAGCTGGGAGAACTGAACAAAAACTTTTTTGTTCATAATATCTTCATAAATGCAAACACATTTTAGTGTTTAATATATTATAAAAGAATAATAGATAACAAAAATACATACTAACTCATGTTAAAAATATTATATAACTTTTACCTACAGTTTCGTTTGTGCAAAGCTTAGATTGGGTACCTTTTTCCCTAATGCACTATTCTAAGTATTCTAACATTTAATCAAAACCAAATGACAATACAAAATAATGTAAATTAAACAATGACTGTTATATTAGCAACTTTAGTTCTAGAAATCTTGACGGTATAATAAAGAAAAAGCATAACAGGTTTAAGTTACGATTGGAAATACAAGTGACGGTGGTCATGTGGATCATTTCCTACATCCAAAACTCATGATTACTCATTATAATTCTATTATTATCAGACCTATTTGGAAGACAGCAAAAGTATAAGTCGGAAGTTGTTGTTTAAATAAGGTACATACTTAAGAATGATTTCCTTAATAATCTTATAAGGGAGAAATGGTCTTATGAGTCTTGTTCAGTTAATTTTTTCTTTTGTTAGGGTAAAAATTAAAAAAAAAAACAATAATTATCGCAACAGTGCAAAACTTATTTTATTAAGTAATAGTGGTTTCCTGAACCAAAGGCAACATACACTTAATGTTTTCTTCCTCATATTTTAATATAAGAATCTGATTGAATGTTCTTTCCAAACAATATCAGAGACTGTCACATACGAGAACAAAATATTGATTTCAAACAGTAACTTTTTGTACCAGGCAGTTCTTGGCGCATTTTAATCAATACATAACTCACCCTAAACATGAACATAAACTGTACATCAGGATTAGATAGATGATGATACAATAGTGATCAAATTCACTTTATTTAACCTTACAATAAAAAATTAATTTTACCTATATCGTAAGCTAGAACTTATACATCTTACATTACACATGATATAAAATATGCTAATTATATCGGTTCTCATCAGGATTTCAGATTGAATTTTTTTTTTCCAAATAAAGATTATTTTAAATAGTCAAAATAATTGACTTGCCATTTGTAAATTAAAAAAATAAATGTAGTGTTTGATTGAAAAGTGTTGTCAGATAAAATTTTAAAAGTACCAGTAATAACTTCCTAGAAGTTATTAATAATATCATTAATATAACTGTAGAATTAAATGGCAATGACATTAATAAGAATTAAAATTATTACTAAAAGTCCTGTCTATTTTTAAAAATTTTTGTTCAAAAACATTTTTAGAAATGTATGGATTGTTATCTAGTTAAAGTTTATGCTTCATATTTTATATTCAGGCACATAATTATCTTTGGGTGATTATGACATAAGCGACAATCTAGTTATGTTAATACCTATCCCTACTTTTCATTCTCTACTCCGGCTTGTGTCATAAGATCTGTTACATTTTTCTCAAGCTCGTCCACTCTTGATCCCATCTCGTCTATTCTGTTAATTATCTGATCAGACATACTTTGAAATTTGTCTTGCATATTTTGTAATAGTGACTGAACCTGTAACAATAATTGAATACTTAAATACAAACAAACTTTTATTCAAATTATCAAAGATTACTTTATTCTAGCTATACAGAGCCAAGATATCAGTTTAGAAAATAGATTCTGCTGACAAGAAATAACAAGAAACTCGGATTCCAATAAACAAAAATAAAAGATGTGATTAATACACCTGACAGTTGATACTTACATACTGTGTTACTTCTTGCATGTTTTTAAGGTCATTAGCCGGTGTAGTGTAACTGTTCTCCCCATCATTAGTCGTAGGTTCAGTGTTTTGTTCTGACATTTTAAAACTTATCCACAACTGGTGAATTAAGCCCTTATTATATCTTCTTTATACAATAAACCGCTATTACTTTAGAATCACAATTCTGTAACATAGTTTTGTTTTTTATATAGAAATATTTAGACGTTCCACGAATAGATAAATGACAATAAATTGAGCTATTTATGATTTCCGTGTTTGAACAATAAATTAAATGAAATTGTTCCTAATTTTTCTTTTAAATAAAAAATAGATTATCAATCGGTAATTTTTCGTAAATTTATTGTTAAAAAATGTATATTTAACATTACTTGTAGTTTACACTTAATCTTTTTTAACTACAAACCAAGAACGTACCTACTTAATAAGGCTCTGAAATGCACTGTAACTCGCAGTTTCGCAAATCGCAATCACGCAATGTCGGGATAATATCGTATAACAATACAACTTTACTATATAGATAGCAGTGTTGCCAACTCCAGCATAGAGTTAAACTGTAGATATGCCAGAAAAAAACTGTAGAAAACTGTAAATGTCAAATTAAAAAACAGTAAATCTACAGCTTTGTCTTTTTATTACCCGACTGCCAAGGAAGGGTTATGTTTTTCGCGCGTATCTTGTATGTATGTAAGTAATATTCTTTACTACCTCATATTTCCAGAACCACTGAACGGATTTACATAATTGAGGTATCGTTAGGTTCGTTTTAGCTGCCCAAGTGTTCTTAGATAGGTGACATTAAAAAAATCAAACATGGCGGCTGCGCGAAGCCATTAATAAAAAAATTTTTTTTTTCTCGAATACTACAATATGGGTATCAAATAAAGTGCACAATACAAGCATTTTAAAAAGGTATATCATGATTATTATTACCTATATATATATAATAAAGAAATACAATATTAAAGTTTAAAAAATGTGGACTTTGCTCTTTCCCACGCCTATGCCATGCCAAACTCGCCTCGTAGGCGACGATCAACTTCAGGGTGCCTTTCCAATAAAATACAATGGTTAAAAAAAACATACAATTAAAATTACAAATAAAAATTAATAAATGTCACACCAATTTACAATTACATTAATAAAATCAATAACAAATACATAATACCAAATACAAACAAATAATTTTAATAATAATTTCATTATATTAAAACTAATAGTTGTTGACTTAAGCAGTCACCTATTTGCTAAAGGTCAGGCTTACGTTGCTTTGAGCAGAGTGAGATCTTTCTCCGGGCTTGCTATCAGTTCTCTTGACCCTAAAAAATTACTTAATCAACCACATGATGTAAACTGTTTTAATGAATTTAACCGATTACGTAATTTGTCTGACTAAAAAGACATAAATAAAATAATAATTAAAAAAAAAACCCGCCTGCGTGAAGAACATCTAATAGAAAATCAATTGAAAAAGCTGGAACAAGATAAAAATTTAATATGCACACAAAGTCAGCGAAATAAATAGAAACAATATCAAACATTTTGTGCTGTACATTTAAAATATATTAATACGGTAGTCCTTCGAAACTTTATGCAACGTCGTAGATAATATGCAGTCGGAGGCATGAAATTGAAGGATAAGTCAAATCATTCTCAAACGCGCATTTACGATCACAGTCGCATGCAGAGCAATAAAAATATGTGTTGCCTTTTTTACTTTTTGCAAGCCATCCGCTAAACTTTTCATCGTTGAGCCAAGAGTCAATAAATTTTTGCTCGTATCTCACTGTTTTCTTCTTTCTTGCTGGGGATTTGTCAACATCTGACTCACTATCACTACTACAGCTATGCATATTCGTAACTTTTTGGTCAACTCACAACGTTAACCGAACAATCAGACGAATGACTGAATACACGGTCAAGTACATATATCTCGACAGTCAAAGCATTCGCGGGGATTTCCCAGTAAGAAAAACAAAATGTCGGTAAAACTAACATCGACCGAAACAATCTAAGACTGTCTACTAATAACGCCATCTATTAAATTGATTGATGACCATTACCTCCGGTTCGATGATAGTAGGTTTTACTTAAGCTGACTTAGTGCACGAACTACTACGTAGCAAACAAAATGGATGGCGCTAGCATCTTAAGCAAAAAACTGTAGATTTTAAGGCCTAAACTAAAAACTGAGAGAATTTCCAAAAAACTGTAGATCTACGGTTAAAACTGTAAAGTTGGCTACACAGATAGATAGTAAATGTAAAACGTAGTAGGGCAGACACCAAATATCGATATATCGAAATATCGATATTTTTTCAAAAAAATATCGATAAATATCGCCGATATTTTTAATTTCAAAATATCGATAATCGATATTTATTTTTGAATATCGAAGTCGATATTTTTTTTTAAATGGATATCACAAATGTCACTTACAATTCTAATAAATATAATATTATAAATTATAAAAATAAATAGTTAAGCTATATTTAACAGATAAATTACATTAAACTAAAAAAAAAATTAATCATCTATGAATATAATTTTTTAAATTATATTCATAGATGAAGTAAAAAAATTTTTACTTGATCTATGATTATATTATATTTTAAATGAATTATGTATTCTACTTTTATTTCAACATATGGTCCGTTTTATCTGTAAATGAATAACTGTAACAGCGCGCGAGAGTTTGCGAGTTTTGGTATTAGTGCTGTCTATATCCCTCTGTAGTTTGTGAACACAACCAAAAAACATGTCTATGGGTAGTTTCTTTAGACTTAATTTAAGTGTGATCAAATACCAAAGTGTGTGGCTACGGTACTAAAGAATATAGCCACCCCCTTTCTTCCCGCGGGTGTCGTAAGAGACGACTAAGGGATAACACAGTTTCGCTACCACCTTGGAACTTAAAAAGCCGACCGATGGCGGGATAACCATCCAACTGCTGGCTTTGAAATACACAGGCCTAAGACGGGCAGCAGCGTCTTCAGTTCGACAAAGCCAGTACTGCGGTCACCAACCCGCCTGCCCAGCGTGGTGACTATGGGCAAAACACATGAGTTCACGTTATTTTTGGCGTTAACTTGTGGAGGCCTATGTTCCTACGCTACCCCTGGTACCACTGTCACACCTCAGAACCCCATGGTTATGGAGATATCCATGGTTAAAGTTTTGAGGTTAGAAGAGGAATTTCGTAGCTTTCACACGTTATTTTCACATTTCACACGCGTTTTTTCAAATTAATCTACCACCTTTAAAGTTAGAGGAACGCTTGGCTCCGGCGCTGCGGGAAGTGCAGCCCTTCCGCCCTTGCGTGCGAAAGCACCGCTACCCTCCCTCCGCGCCTCCGCGGCACAAAAAAACACTCTAGGGGTAAGACAGACCAAGACCACGTGGACAGTGGTGTGCTCCGATTCGGTTTTGGGTATTTTTCGAATTTCTAAACCTATATTCTAGCACGCAATGTTACTAATTTTATTAGAATATTATGTCTGACGCGTTATTTTGTTTAAAAGTGTCGATTTGTCACACAATGCAAACAGTACGAGCTCAAAGGTATTATAATAGCTTTAAATTCTTCTTCTAACCTCAAAACTTTAACCATGGATATCTCCATAACCATGGGGTTTTGAGGTGTGACAGTGTTACCTTGTATAGATTCCCCTACACCCTCCACCCTCCACACCCAAAAACCCCATAATTCGGTTTTTCTAATTCGGTTTTTCCTAGCCTAGATCTTAGGCCAGCCGAATATATGTAAAAGCAGCAATGAGTGACTCATGTTAATTTAAATTTTGGTAAACACTCAAGAGTGCGAAGGTAATTAAATAACATGTAACCTTCATGCTTAACAAGGAGATCACATCAGTCAGATAGTCACAAAAAGGCTTCAACAAGCTGTTATATATGGACATATTGAAGCATTATTTAAAAACTTTGGCCTTCTAAGCAAACAAGCACAGATATCTGTTGAGCCCTTATTCCAAATTCACTAACTGTGAAGTGGGCGTTGGGGATACATTGATTGATGTGAATTTTTTATTTGAAGATGAAAATAATGACAATATTAATCACAACATAATACCATCTACTTCACAGGAAGGTCATTCCAAAAAATATGTGTGTGAGTCTATAGCGAAAGAAGAAGTAATCCTAGAAAAAATAAAAGTCCAATGCTCAGCCTATACTGCAGGATACATTTGCCGAAAAATGACGAAAAATGTTAAATGTAAAATGTGCTTGGAGACATACACAAGTAGCTCTACAGAGAATAATATTTATTCTTATATCCGTCATAGAGAATACAAATTGTTAAAAAATAATAATTTAGTATATCCTAATCCTAAACTCCTAATGTTATATCGAGCTGTAAGTTCATATATACATAACTAGCTGTGCCCGCGGCTTCGCCCGCGTTGTAATCAGTGTGTCACAAAGTTTTGCCGGCAAACTTCCAGTGAAACTCTCATCAAAATGGGCTTAGCTTCCTCTTGAAGCCCTCTCTCCATTGGTGAAACCGCATGAAAATCCGTTCAGTAGATTTTGAGGGAATCGATCACATACACTCTTAGGGACTTTGTTTTATAATACACTAACTGTTGCCCGCGACTACGTCCGCGTGGTTGCAGATGATATATATGAAGATATGCATTACTTTTAAGATGTTTAACGCAAATTATTTTTTTATTTCAGTCACTTGAAATGCTTATCACACTGAGTAACTTTTTAAAAGGCACAATTTAGTATGCTTTAATGGTTATTTTTAAAAAACCTCTCTATTCACCACATTTTTAGTTTTATTTTCAGGCTGCAGTAAAAATAGCCTATCAGGCGAACTTATAGCTGCTGTATATGTGTCATACAAACTATCAACCCCAATTAAACCCCCTTAGCGGTGGAATATCACAAAATCTGTTCTTAGCGGAAGTCTACTAACTATAATCTACCTCCCTGCCCAATTTCACCTGTCTTTGTCCATCCTGGTTGGATGGGACCATCTAGCGGTTTTTGAGTTCTCGTGATGAGTGAGTCAGTGACCTTTCCCTTATATATATAATATTACAATGCATTATTTGGACAACTCCTCAGCATCTATAGAGCATACATTTTAATTTCAAGTCTCTTACTTCAAAAATATAGGACTTTCATACAAACTTCCAACCCCCGTTTTATCCCCTTGGGGGTTAAGTTTCGTAAAATCCGTTCTTAGCGAATGTTTACGCCCTAGAAGGAACCTATCTGCCAAATTTCAAGTTTGTAACTGTTATAGTTTCGGAGATTTTGTGATGAGTGAGTCAACCTACCATCCCCTGTTTTAACCCCAAGAGGGAGTTGATTTCTAAAGATACATTATTTAGACACTTTCTCACCACCTATAGAGCATACATTTTTAAATTTCAACTTTCTTACTTCAAAAACATAGATCGTTCATACAAATTTCCAACCCCCGTTTTACCCGCTTAGGGGTCGAGTTTCGTAAAATCCGTTCTTAACGGATGTCTACGTCCTTTAAGAAGCCTAGCTGCAAAATTTCAAGTTTGTAGGTGTTACAGTTTCGGAGATTTCGTGATGAGCGAGTCAACCTACCATCCCCCGTTTTAACCCCAAGAGGGGGTTGATTTCTAAAGATACATTATTTAAACACCTTCTTACCATCTATAGAGCATACATTTTTAAATTTCAACTCTCTTACTTCAAAAACATAGGACGTTCATACAAACTTCCAACCCCCGTTTTACCCACTTAGGGGTCGAGTTTCGTAAAATCCGTTCTTAGTGGATGTTTACGTCCTTTAAGAAGCCTAGCTGCCAAATTTCAAGTTTGTAAGTGTTATAGTTTCGGAGATTTCGTGATGAGCGAGTCAACGTACCATCCCCCGTTTTAACCCCAAGAGGGGGTTGATTACTAAAGATACATTATTTAGACACCTTCTTACCATCGATAGAGCTTACATTTTAAATTTCAACTCTCTTACTTCAAAAACATAGGACGTTCATACAAACTTCCAACCCCCGTTTTACCCCCTTAGGGGTCGAGTTTCGTAAAATCCGTTCTTAACGGATGTCTACGTCCTTTAAGAAGCCTAGCTGCCAAATTTCAAGTTTGTGAGTGTTATAGTTTCGGAGATTTCGTGATGAGCGAGTCAACGTACCATCCCCCGTTTTAACCCCAAGAGGGGGTTGATTACTAAAGATACATTATTTAGACACCTTCTTACCATCTATAGAGCTTACATTTTAAATTTCAACTCTCTTACTTCAAAAACATAGGACGTTCATACAAACTTCCAACCCCCGTTTTACCCTCTTAGGGGTCGAGTTTCGTAAAATCCGTTCTTAGCAGGTGTCTACGTCCTTTAAGAAGCCTACTTGCCAAATTTCAAGTTTGTAGGTGTTATAGTTTCGGAGATTTCGTGATCAGTGAATCAACGTACCATCCCCCGTTTCAACCCCAAAAAGGGGTTGATTTCTAAAGATACATTATTTGGACACTTTCTCACCATCTATAGGGCATACATTTTAAATTTCAGGTCTCTTGCTTCAAAAACATAGGACTTTCATACAAACTTCCAACCCCCGTTTTACCCCCTTAGGGGTCGAGTTTCGTAAAATCCGTTCTTAGCGGATGTCTACGTCCTATAAGGAGCCTACCTGCCAAATTTCAAGTTTGTAGGTGTTATAGTTTCGGAGATTTCGTGATGAGTGAGTGACCTTTCGCTTTTATATATATTATAGATTATTTAAATAAAAATGCTTGCCAGCAGAAAATTGCAATAAATTTGAAAAAAAAATTAAAAAGTCTAAAGTTTTCGTGGTCAGAACAACCGTGGAACAACCATTCAGATTTATTAAAAAATATATTTTTAAAATATGTAATCAGGCTTCATGTTCACAACTGGTGCAATATTTTAAATAAAATTTTAAAGGGAGATGTTGAAGAAAAGTATACATTAAAAATGTCAGACATTCATAAAACTGCTTATGTCAAATATAAAATCATAAATTAAGAAAAAAAAGCAATAAAAAAAGGAAAAATCTATAACCTGTTTTTAATTTTTAAGTAAAAATTTAAAATAATTAGCTATAAACCTACCTGCCTACACAAACATTTGATCGATAGAATAGGCATCTCACTTAAACATTGATAACTGGATTATCGACTGTTTCAAGCACTATGCAATTTGTACTGTCAAAATGAAGGAGGCTACAGTGGCGCCAAACCGGAACAACTGGAAACTAGGGAATACATCACTGTCGCATCATGGTCGCATCTGTTACATAGTAACCATTAGTAACTAATACTTAATCTGTGGTCAGTCCTGAACAGAAAAACACCTACTAATTACAAGTATCATTATTTTGCAGGCTGGGGTGGGGTAGTTCAGAAAATCGAGGATAAAGTGTAAAATAACTTGCTTAAACAGAACGAGGAGTAATTCAAAATTCAAATATAGCCGACTAACGAACGATGGGCCTCAATAATATTGCCACGGTGAAAAATATTGGAGATAAATTAAAATATATTTATATTTTATAATATATCTTTTTATACCTATGAATCATACAAAACATGTTTGAATGATTGATGATTATTTAAATTAATTATATTTGCAAAAATTCTCGACTCTACTGCTGCTACTGCCCTCTATTTTCGACACATTAATATATCACATCGAACTCACCCTCCTCGTCCAAGAGATGGCGTTAGTTTGTATGACTATTTCTGAATTACGATAATGTAGGCGAGTTTCACACCCGTGGTAGCGATGTTTTATACAAAAATTGTATACCCTTTGGTATAATGCAAGAAGCTTATACAAATATAAGCTTCTTGGTATAGTGTATACCTACTCAAAGCATACTCTTTGGGTCTTTGGTTTCCTCTATGAGCATTCCGCAATGAAACTTTTGACGTACAATCATTTTGATTTACGCAGATTTACGGTCTTTGATTACATTTTGACATTTCAATGTTGTCGTCTGAAACAATCGAAGAGAAGTTATATACTACATTTAGTTCGAAATTTAACAATATTATATAAATCTACAATTCGAAACTAAAGAATTAAATATTTACAAATAATTCCGGTAAAAATCATATCCGAGAGGAATGGTACCAAGAATGCTTGCACCATTTCGCCGTTCAATTGCTATGCCAATTCTCTAAACAATAAAATGCACCAGCACTCTTGTCCCCAATGGAGGCAATCAAGAAGCTTATAGAGGCAATAAGACGAGGAGTCAAAAATCTATCGGTTCGACTACTAACGGCACAAAGATGTAAATAATTTGGAATTAGTGGTGAATTTTTGTGCCATTTAGTCGTTTACGCTGTTTTCGCCGCGGAGAATACAATAAATACAAGCAAAATGTGCCTAAATTATTACCTAAAACCTATTTAATTTCAAATATACTAAGTATCGGTATTCTCATTCATTCGTTTTGACTAGCCTGTTGGTGCAGTTTATGTTGGCCCTGTTTTCTGCTCCACGGGTTGCGGGTTAGATTCTCACCTGAGTTTGGGTGCCCCTTAATTCAAACATCAATATAATAGGTACCTAACTAGCCTAATGGCGAGTTCATAAGAGTACTGTCCGAGTGACTATGGTTCAGTAGTAATTTTATATTTTTATTTCTTTTTTTTTGCAATCGTTGAAATTTATGAAATAGTTGGTATTTAAGTATTTTATACAAAATATTGAAACAAATATAGTCTATGCGCATTCCGCAATAAAACTTACGACGACTATTTGGTCAGTAACTAATACTTAATCTGTGATTTGGTCAAAACTTCAAAAGTGTCAAAATCAAGTCAAAATAATCAAATGATTGAAGATTCTAATGTTTTATTATTAAACATTAACAATAAATTTCAAGATATAACGTACGAGCTAAATACGTATTTTACAGCCAACCTTTTAGGTATAAACCTTACAAAACCATGCAACCTTTACTTAGCACCAAAGCTGATATTCAAATAGATTTAAATCAAGTTAAATTAGATGTGTTAAACGGCATCCGAGAATGTAATGATCGAGGATTAACACAAACAGTCAAATGGCTGTCCGAACTTAATTATGCACTTAAAGATCATAAGCTTCCTCCTAATATAGAAAGCCGTAATTCGTTTGATAATGAAATCATAGCAGAAGAAAAAGAGGCATATACTTTGGCTAAAAGTTACTTCGATTGTCAAGAATACGACAGAGCTGCACATTTTCTCGAAAGCACCACCAGTTCAAAATGTGTATTTCTGCATAGATATTCACAATATATGTCAAGCGAAAAAAAAAGATCTGATAATGCTACGGATACTGGATCTGAGAATACTGATTCAACTCAAGTATTGTTAGACCTGTTGTCTTTTTTTAAGGTTCTTATACAGTTTTATAGAACAATATTAGAATATTAATTCAAATTAATTACATAATGTAATAAAAGATTTTTTTTCTACCTTCGACTTTGTGTTTCAAATAATTTGGTATAAATTAGTTTATTATAATAATTTAACTTTTCAGACCAATCATAATTCTCTTGATGGATACCTTTTATATTTGGAAGGTGTTGTTTTAAAGAAATTAGATTTACGAAGTCGTGCAGTAACAGTGCTGCAGGCAGCTGTTGCAGCAGCACCAACATTGTGGGCAGCATGGGTTGAACTCGCAGGACTTGCTAACGAGTATGAGGCTTTAGATTCTTTACAACTGCCAAAACATTGGATGATGTACTTTTTTGCCGCTCATGCTTTTGTAGAACTAAAACTGTCAGATCAAGCTTTAGAAGCTTACATGGTTTTAGCAGCTGCAGGGTTTGAGAAGAGTACATACATTACTGCTCAAATGGCTATTGCACATCATGATAGAAGAGGTACTTATTATTATATTGCTATATTTGCAAATACATTATATACAATGAAGTTTGGCAAAAGCCATTATTTAAAATTATCTTGACCAGTCAACCCAACAACTAAGTTGTGTGTAAATAAAAAAATATTTCACATATAATATTTTAAACTATTACTTTTTAATTGAATTTCAGATGTAGACTCATCGCTAACCCTATTTCGAGAACTATATAAAAATGACCCATACCGTTTAGATAATTGGGATGTATACTCCCACCTCTTGTATCTAAAGGAAAAACGAATGGAATTAGCAAATCTTGCACAGAAAGCTGTTTCAATTGATAAGTATAGAGTTGAGACATGTTGTGTTATAGGTAAGATGATTGTGATGTACAAAATATTTATAATGTAATATTTAAGTCTTCACCAAGGGTCACAATTTTTTATGGTATCTCTTTATGATATTTGCAGTATAGGCAGTTACCCATATTTCTGTTAAATTAATTTATATTATTGTTAAACAGATTATACTAAGAAGTTGTTAGTAACTTTTATTAGTTACTTATATCATAAACAAGGATAAACAATATGAATAAAATTTAAATATGATAAAATCTATTTTTTGTTTTAAGTTATACTTTGTTAAACCAATTATCTCCATATTCTTTGACTATAATTATATTTGTATTTTTCTAGGTAATTATTATAGTTTAAGAAGTGAACATCAAAAAGCAGTTTTATATTTTCAAAGAGCTTTATCATTGGACCCTCAGTACTTATCAGCTTGGATCCTAATGGGTCATGAATTTATTGAGTTACAAAATTCAAATGCTGCAATACAGTGTTATAGACAAGCTATTGGTATGACTCACTTAATTACAGTTCCCATATTTTTTGTATTATTATTGTTAATGCCTTACATGAAAGTTTATTATAAAATGTTCAAAACTAATTTTAAAATTAACACTATTTAAAACTAATTTAATAATTTAAAAATTTCAACTTTTATAATTTCATATACACATTTATTTCATTCTTATTTTTTTTTAATAAGACTTAATCAGCAAACTGTGTCACAAAAATATTAATTATTAATTGGACAGACAATTTATGAAGGTAAGATATAAATAAATTTCCTATATTTTAGATGTAAATAGAAACGATTATAGAGCCTGGAATGGTCTAGGACAGGCTTATGAGATATTGGGTCTCAATGGTTATTGTATATATTACTATTCAAGAGCGGCACAACTGAAGCCAGATGATTCAAGAATGTTAGTGTCTCTTGGTGAAGCTTATGAAAAAATGGATAAAATTCCTAATGCACTTAAATGTTATTATAAAGCGCACAGTACAGGAGATATTGAAGGAATGGCATTGTTTAAATTAGCAAAGTGAGTAATTTTATCTTCATCATTCAATTAAAGTTCTAATTAAAATCATAAACTTGGATAACTATTATGACTGTCTGAAAAGACAAATCAGCGAGATCATGAGAAATCAACAAATAGATAAATTATAATTTAATATGTGATAAATATAACAAATGTGAGGGACATGGGAAATGCCTAGATTCCTCTAATTTCCGTTCAGATTTATTAGTAGATAAGTTGACCGCTGAAACATTGCAGATCCAAAAAATGTACTCCTAGTACTTCTATTTCAGCTGCAGACGCTTTAGCTACAAGCTTAATATTTATGCAAAGCATTATGTATAAAAAATAATTTATGAACTAATTTCAAGTATAAAAATAATTTATTAATTGCAGGTTGTATGAGAAGTCGAACATGCCGAACAGCGCGGCTGCCGCTTACACGGCGGCGTGTCAAGAGCCTGCCAACGCTGGTAGTAAGGAACTACCCGCGGCGCAACGCTACCTCGCGCAGTACTACCTCCGGTTCTCGCTACTCGACCACGCCTCTCACTACGCTTACAAATGCCTCGAACATGAAAGCGTATGTTATGTTTTATGCACTATATTTCGAGTTTTTTTTTTTATAATTATTTATTTTACAGAAAAAAAAATACTATTAATATGATAGACAGTGCTACGAAAACGATGTACCTACAGTTTAATAGTGCACTGTTTCTAGAATAGTATATATTGTGATCCTAAAGGCTTAACTTAAAATCTTGACACTGTCTTTCTCAAAATGAACTTATTACTTTTAAACATGTTTTATATAAAAATGGCACCCCAGTGAACAAATAGCTATAAGATTAAGACTAATAATATATATGTAAATCGCTTAATTGTATTAAATTTTTGATCATAATGCTTTTTTGCACTGGTGTGTGCACATTTCACTTATCTGTTTTATATGAAATATAGCATATATTCTTACCATAATTTTTTTTTTAATATTTAGGGCTGAGGGATTTAAAATTATATTCTAATTTATATATGTATTTCCAATCCCTAACAGACTAAAGAAGCTGGAAAGAACATATTAAAAACGATATCAGAAAAGCGCTTAGCTCCATCAACCTCGTCACAAGCTGTCAATTTACCAGAAGACTTGCCAGATGCGATTAGGAACGCTTCCACGTCGTTAACTCAAGACACTCCCAAAACACCATTTCCTAGCCCCAACATTACCCCGGATAACTTTTCCACTCCAATGTTTTCGAGAAGAAACAATAAATATAAAATGTGACAGGTGTTTTTCTCAAACTGCAAAATGTAAGACTATTTTTACTGTAATAAACTGTTTGTACAGATGTTAATTACTATCATTTTCTGTTTACATTACATCAATATTACTTGAAATAACAAAAAAGAAGCCTTTTTGTTCACAGATACTATATTTTTAATTACTACTTGAAATGCTTATTATACCAGTAAATCTTTGTGTAAGGTAAGGAGAAGTATAAATGATTTAAACCAAAATATTGGTATTTTTTTATTTTTTTTATAAAAATTAACAGATCTCAGTGCTCAAAAGTAATAATAATTACATTAAATAAATAGTTGTGCATTGATCGAAGAGAATTGTTCAATTAGTAAAGTTGAAAAAATAAAACTAATGATAAAATCACAGATGAAGAAGCACGAAATTTGAGAGCTCAATTCGATTTAAACTCAGTTGTGCATATTTGACTTATATTTTTATACTAAAGCGTTGAAATTACAATTTTAACCTTTTGTGCACTATATGTAAATAGTTGTTGCATTTAGATTTAAATCCTATAGTCTTATTTGTGTGACTTACTCTCAGTTTTACTTTAATTAAGTCTGATATATATTAAACTTTTTCTTTTACTATTAACTACCAAAGTTAACTTTTATTAATAATACATCCAAAGCTTTAAGAACAAAAAATTTAAAGTTACAATTAATACTAGCCTCTTATTAATTACAATAATTTGCTATAGTGCTATTAGACTAATGTCATGATTAGAAAATGGTTTGTACCCCATGTTGAAAATTCACAACGTCGCAATGACATCATAGTTGCATTGTATGTTATTCTAGTGACTCATAAACTGATTCATGCCTAAGATAACTATAGACATTTGGACATTTTGATAATGCTTACTGTTAACAAATACATGCCAAATAGGGACAATTACATATTGTCATGCGTAATAAATAGGCCAAGGCTTTTAAATTCATTAAATACTATATAATATATTTATATAATAAAGCTAATACCAGCAACTATAACAACAATTATCCATACAAACATACACATTTAATTACCCTTAGTTTCATTCATTTTTTTTTTAATACTTTCACAATTTCTACATTAAAAGAGCATATAAGAATATATTAATTTTCAAATTTTAAGGCAGATTGAGGCACTTAAGTTTATCAAATTATACAAGCACTAAGTAATATGTAAATACTTAATTATTATTCTGTTATTTGAAAAAATGAACTTTATATTTATAGCTTTGTTTGTGCTTTTGTTATATAAGCTCTTCTTTGTTCTGGACTCACTCATGTGGGTAACGCAGATGTTTATCATAGGAAAGGATTCTTGGAATTGATGTAGGTCCCATTGTTCGCTGGCTAGAAAACAATTTATTTCATTTAACACAGATAGTCTTGAATCTCTGAATATTATTTGTCACTGAGTCACAAGATAATCCAAAGACACGTAATATATAACATGAAATGACTGATAAAGAGTTCTATGAACTTTTACATTGACGATAAAACTGTTTTAGTAATCAGGAAGTGAATATTGCAATATCATATACACATTCAAATGTTTCCTGTAACTTATCACAATAGTACACATTTCATTCATTGTTCATTTATTTTCATTTGATATTTATGGAATGAAACTAGAATATTATTTATAATATGGTAAAGATAAGATTCCTTTATTAAATTTTCTAACCTATAAAAATATATTATTAATCAAAATAAATTTTTTGTTATTAATAAATAATGCAATACATATAAGTATAACAACTGGTGCGCATTCACTAGCTAGCTATATAAGTCAATGGTTTGATCACCGCACACGACTAACAATTGTATAGGACATACAAATATTTGTTGGTGTCTATGTGTTTGTGTTTATGAAGTGTGTCCAATACCACTGATATTTGATTCTTATCTTACGGGGGTCCAATGAATTTCAGGCATTTATTATCTACATTATTGTTTTAAAAAATTATCAAAATAATCTTAAATCTTACCATGAATGGGTTGACAGGCATTTGGGTAGTAGCTGTACTCCAACCTCCATTAAAGAAAGGATTCTTATTCCCAAATAGATCAGTGCTTGTTGGGCTTTGAAATGGATTCTTATTTACATTATTAGTCTCCTCTAAAATAATAATACAAATGTAAGGCATCACATAATTAATTTATGAAAATTAACATTGAAAACAATAAAATCAGCAGATATTATATTTTCAATAAATATTTCCTTATGTAATTAATAATGAACTGATAAGTTGATTCTATATTTAGCTCACCCATATTTTTCATATTTTGCTGTCGAAGGGCTAAATCTAAATCAGCCAATGCAGCATAGCGATCATCTAAAATAAAGTTAAATCATTGTTCTTCTAAATTCTTTATAGAGGAATGTAAAAAATAAATTAATTAGAAAAAAACCTTATACTTCAAAAGACAAACAAAAAAAAAAAAAGAAATAATATTCAAAAAAATTATTCTGTTTAAAATTTGCGAACTCCTAAGTTGAAAGAATTCCACAGCCAAAATACCAGCTCTCACTGTCTGAAAATACATACAACTAATCCAACTAAATAAAAACAGTCTCTGGGTTTTATAGAAACATATGATAAAACTTACTTGATGAAGCAGGTGAGGACCCAAATGCATGAAAAGCAGTATTTGAAGGTATCGGTTGAGTCATAGAATTATTGTTCATATTATTCATATTGCTATTGTACTGTGCACTGTTAAATATATTTGCGGTAGAGAAATCAACAGGAAAACTGTAAAAAAAAAGCTTATCTAACATTCAACTGTGTATGTTTTTTAATTATATTGTATAATTATTATAATGATTCTTACTCAGGGACTGGGTTTTGAACCGCAGTTGGAATTTGTGTAATTTTTGTAAATGAAGGCTGATTTAAATTGTTTACAGGCCTAGGTAATTTATGGTTGACTTCATTTACAGGCATTACATTGCTTACTACTTTCGCGGTATTAACCATATTATTATTATTGACGCTGGACGTTTTCGCCTGAGATGAAATCGATATCAGAGGAGTGGCTACTCCGATCATATTACTACTTGACGATTTCGTCTTCGATTTATTTTTAACTGAAGAACCTCCATTCGTAACAGTCGTATTCAATGAGGATTCCAAATAATATCGTTTCTTTTCATACTTATCAGACATAAAATCTTTGACGCTTTGTTCATCAGTAAAGTTTACACTTTCACCCTCATAAAGGCCTAACCACACGCGTCTACAATAATCATTTCCTCTCACTTTTATAAATTCTATCTCTTCTGGCGTAAATGTAGCCATTGAGATGGACTTCACACGATGAGGAGGTGTAAGACCACGCCTGAAATACAATAAGTTATAAGTCAGTTTGTTGATGTAGTAGAGCAGCGAATAACGTAGTAAAAATACTTACAACATTCCCGAACATTTTGAACATACAAAAGAACCAATCGTAGTATTTACATATGTGGGTCCTCTTTGATTGCAATCTAAGCAATATTTATTGCCATTTTGAGATATAAGTTCACGTAAAATTTCTAAATTTTTGTCATCTTGTTTACGACGGCTTGCAGCCATTTTCGATATGTTAAATTTTATACTTCAGTTTGTATGTTACATTTTATTTTGTCTATGAGAATTGTTAACTACCTAGTACTTACTGTCACGACTGACAAATGTCATAATGATAATTAAAGATACAAAATAACACTTCGATAAAAATAGCTAATAATAATTTTGAATTAAAATCTAGAAGTAATGAAAATTATATACCAAAATTACCTAACCATAATAGTAGTTTATGCAACTGTCATATAATGAAGGGTATTAAAACACGAGTGTGAGTTTATGAAACGAGCGCAGCGAGTTTCATAATAGTAACGAGTGTTTTAATACCCGTGTTATATGCAGTTGCATACACTACTTTATCTTCACTAATTCAATTAATCAAACAACAAGAGTAAAAGCTGACAATAGTTTATTTATAATAATTGTTCAAATTTTGGATGGTACAATTTTGAAAGTTAATGTTAATTATTGATCCAGCAGCTGTAGCGGTCGCGGGGCAAGCAGTAGAGCTCGTAGACGGAGTCGGAATAAGTTATTATATTCTTTTTCATATAATTTTCTAGATTTTTTCGGCAAAAGATTGTGAGTTAATTTTGTTGCCAGATCTAGAATATCCGGAGGCGTACAAATATCATCGTCGCTATCCATTTTTAACTTTTAATTTATTAAATTAAATTCACGCGTACGTGTATTGTCACAGTGATTTTGCCGCCATTAAAATCTAACCAATGAGAGCGCAGCTGCGCGCATGCGCGCGATGTTATAATGAGATTTTACGATATCGATGTGGATATTATACCATCATGTGAAATTGCTTAAATTGAGTGTTTTGTTGTCTGCGCTATAACAGTAGTAATTATAAGTCAAGTATTGGAAACATAAGTAGAATGTTACAACATTAGTGTAGATAAAATATATAAATACGCTAAGGCTAAGATGTTTGCCTCCCTTTTTAGGAAAAACCCCACAATTATGCCACATAAATTATACATCATTTTATAGATAACGGCTTTTTCTACCGGCATCCAGAACTTAAAAAAAATGATTTATTCGTTCGGGTATTGCTAGTTAAAAAAAATTCGCTCTTAAATATAAGAAAATACTTTTGTTCCTTGATTCTTAGTCCGAGTTTTGCTCAGTATAAAAAATTAATAAGTAGGTAGTGTTAATTTAATGCCTACTTATTAAAAATCTTTATGTATATAAATTTACGAAGTACGAATGGTGTTATATAGTAGTTTAATATTGGTGGTAGCAGCCGTTTCGTCATAAGGGGACAAAGAACAACACGGAGGGGAGTAGCCATAGCGTTTTTTACTGATACAAAACTATCTGTCATTATTGCGGAGGAAATCACACACACGCATACTTTATCTAATTCCCAACATAAAAATAATCGTCTGGCACTACGAAATTCACACATGCTAAATTAAAAACACACTTACATTCTTCACACACACATAGATACTTTAAACTTGTGGACCAGTCCCTTGTCAGTGTCCACGTCTCAGCTCCGTATGTTAATACAGGCAGGACGCATTGTACGGGGCAAGGAGAAGGCGGTTTGCCCACCTCCTCCCCCCCTCGTAATAGTGGGGTCGGCGGCCGATAGTCGGTGGACTTCGGCCAGCCGGACGACACGACCCCATACGTCTGGGGGTGGCCTTGTTATGAGCGAGGCCACCCCACCATCATGCCGAGGCCTGGAAGCTTTGTCCGGGCCTACCGCTGAGGCGAGGTAGCGAATGCTAGCGTGACCCCTCTCGCCCCACCCAGGCGGATGACTGCTAACACGTGGTGGTTTTTAGTCAGTAGGAGTCTGACATAACATGATGGATTTTCCCCACGTAAAAAAAAAGGCAGGACGCATTGCTCGAAGACTTTTGTCTTCAAGCATTGCGGAACCTTCGAAGTGAAGACTCGATGAAGCCTGCCAAACGCTGCCCAGCCCAACCGAATCCTCCTATTGGCCTCCTTCTGGAAGTTGTTCATCATTGCAGCCGATACAGTCCACTGCTGGACATAGGCCTCCACAAGTTTACGCCAAAAATAACGTGAGCTCATGTCTTTTGCTCATAGTCACCACGCTGGGCAGGCGGGTTGGTGACCGCAGGGCTTGCTTTGTCGCACCGAAGACGCTGCTGCCCGTCTTCGGCCTGTGTATTTCAAAGCCAGTGGTTGGAAGTTGTTGCGGCCTAGTTATATAGTATGGCGAGAAAAGTCACTCATGTTCCAATATGCACTGCGACCACTTTACAGTGTGACGTCAATTTGGTATACTGTACAACCGTTCCTATATTGGCTATATCGGTTACTATTTAAAGCGAAACGCAATCCTGTATACTGTCAGCCGCATTTTTTGACGTAGCATTCAAATTTCAAATGAGCATATTAAAGTTTTATAGTTCATTAAAAAAAATGTTGTTGGAGTACACTTCAGCCTATCGCAGTTCACACCTGGACATAGGCCGGCGTGGTACGTCGGTGGAATATTTTAATTAATAGTATAGTAAGTTGAATTTATAATATAATAAAAGTAAGTAGTTTTTTTTTAAAGTACGTTTTTCATTGCTCAACTTATATTAACTTTGTGTGTACAGATGTGTAGGGTAAAATTTAGGTTTTTTTTTTTAAATTAATATATAAAATGGCAAGTTTACGTTTCTTTTGCATGATCAAAAATTTACTGCATAATTCTCAGCTCATATTGAACATTTTTAATAGTCATATGACTAATTTTTGCAATTCTTTGATGTTTTATTTATTAATCTAAACTAATTACAGAACTTTATACTCTTGTGATTAAACTGGAGGTATTGTTTAACCCTTTAACCACCATGTCATAATTCGCGTGAAGTGCCTGTAGCGCCAGCAACCTTTAGGTGCAATATTACATAGTGTGGTAAAGTTTAGTTATCGATAAACAAAGTAATAAAATAAATAAAAATTACAATATTTTAATCAAAGGTTTAATTTCTTTATTAAGTATAGTATCGCACATAAATTAATCTTCAAACATACGTTAATCAGTCTTTAAACACACCTAATCAGTCTTGATTGTTATTTCTTCATAAAAAAATTAATACTCTGCAGATGGACAAGGTCTGAAAGTTTCTTAATTTTGTGTTAATTCGTGTTAAGTCTTTTGCACGAGCATTACGTATTAAAATGATGTTCATATACCTACACCTATGACAGATATGGAAAAAAAACCTACCGATTCAATATCACTCTCCATTGAATTGCCACTACTACAAATAGCATTGTTTGATTTCTGAAATATATCTCATTTTAATTGAATGTTAAGTTCTTTAAACCTATATTTATTAGTTCTTCGTCATCGTATAACATCATCGACAACTACTAGACACTAGAAAAGAACTAATCATAAAGTGTGCACGTGTTATCATGGCGACGGCGCTAGCGCAACCGACGTTTATTCAAAATATGACTAAAATAGTTGATCATGAGCCGCACATAAAATTACGGTGATGGCATTCTCGGATCATCTGCACTAGTGACGTTCTGTTATAAGTCGGTAATTTATATTTCTTGTTGACTTCTATATATTATTTCATTTTAGCTTATTATATTTTGGATTAGAAAAAATAGTCTTTAAAAAACTATGAAATTTTAATGAATATTTAGTTGATGGTTTGATAAAAAACCGGATATTTTTTACAAATGAATACTTACCTACTATTGTATTACACTCTATGAAAATATCCAACATTTTTTGTGAGCAAATAAAACATCGATCGATTTATTAGTATGTATTAAATTAAATTAAGTATTCTTATACTGAACTATAACTATACTGAATGAACCTCGCCTTTTCATTTCTCAGTAGTATCTTATCAGTCTAACAATTACAAGTAACATTTTACAATAATAGGAAGTAGGTATAACCGATTTCGTCTAATTTTATAATTCATGCACCTATTACAATCAAACATTCACAAATCGCATGTCTGTAGTTGACATGTGTAAGTAATGCAATTGATACATTACGCGTGATATTACTCGAACATGAAATATGGCATCACACATTACGCGACGAAATGAAGTATTACACATCACACTTGACATTACGCGCTCTGTTCGGTCGGAATGTTGGATTTCTTATCTATTTGCTCTGTCTAACTTCACTTACTGAGTGAGACACGGTGATGCGCGGCGCACTTTTGCGACCAGTCGTAACCTCACTCTCTAGCTCTACATTATTCTCGTTAGTATGAGTGAGAGCGAGCTACTGAGCCGTGGCGTGTTTCCGTCATTTTTTTTAAGTGAAATATGAATCGTATTTAATAATGCTAAGGCTTAATATAGCACAACACTGTACGTAATACTTTTTAATAATGCGTTACGCACTTGACTGCCGCTAAAATTCGAGTTCAAATTTCTGCTTTTGTATTTATTAAAATGTTTTGTTTGTTTATGTTGCTTGTGAAAATAAAATTATAAATGAAGTATTGACATAAAAAAAGTAATCATTGTATGTATATAAAGTTGATTTTTAAATACGCCAGTATTCATAGTCATTAGTTTATACCTAATTTATATTATAAACTAGCTGCGTCCCGCGGTTTCACTCGCGTAGTTCCCGTTCCTGTGATGATTCCGGGATAAAAAGTAGCCTTTTTATCCCGGTATATATAGCCTCTCCAAGGTCTGTTTTATCTGTATACCAAAATTTGACAAATTCGGTTCAGCTGTTTTGACGTGAAAGAAGGACGAACAAACAAACACACATTTATAATATTAGTAGGGATGCGAAAGTAACTCTATCTACCTTTTACGTTTTCTGATTTTGATGAAATTTGGTATAGTGATCGATGGGACATCCGAAGAGGATCAATAATCACATGGGGACCGAAACTAAACGGGTAAAATCGCGGATCACGGCTAGTATTAATTTAGTTGTCCATGTGTATTGCCAGTCCTAAGCCTGGAATAAATATCCCAATTTTCCTTGGGGTTTACTTAAGTATGAAGGGAAACCAACTTTTTTTACAAATCAAAGCTAATTTTAGAACAAACTTTTGAAAACCAAACAAAAAAAAAAACAAAACAAATATTATGAATTTTTAGCCAGTTTCCACCTCTCATTTACCATTTTTATGCTAAAGTGATGTTTGGTCTGCTACGTAGTACACCGAACACCGTACACTTAAACATACTATAAGTACAAAATCTCATGGAATGTTTGGCGTGATGACAATTACGTGATATATAGCATTTCATAAGAAATATCTCACGCCGAACAGTACACATTTCGGGTAATGTTCGGTGTTATGGTGTGATGCCATATTACTCAGTACGAAATGTAATGTATAATAATATTACATTACATTTTGACGCACTGTTTTGCGCAAGTCTAGCCAACATAAAGAAAACATATTATGACATCTGTCAGAGGTAAAAAAACTGTGAATGGACTGTATTGTAGAGTTTAAATTTCACGTCATGTAAAAAGAACGCTGGTTGTCAAAATGCGCAAAGGCGATTTACAGTGCTGCCAACTCTTGAAAAAACTTTTTCGTACTGTCCATTTTTTGGAACAGTCTTATTTGGTAAACAACTGAGGTAGGGCACAGCAGGAATTTCCTGTTCAAAATACGGAGCAGCCCGACTGGGGTAGTACCTCGACCTTACAGAAGATCACAGCAAAATAATACTGTTTTCAAGCAGTATTGTGTTCCTGTTGGTGAGTAAGGTGACCAGAGCTCCTGGGGGGGGATTGGGGATTGGGTCGGCAACGCGCTTACGATGCTTCTGGTGTTGCAGGTGTCTATAGGCTACGGTAATCGCTTACCATCAGGTGAGCCGTAAGCTTGTTTGCCGACCTAGTGACATATAAAAAAAAAAAACAAACCACTGTCAATCGTAATTCACGTTTTTTCCGCATTTATCACTCACTTTCACAACACATGAGCATACGGACACTTGTAAAACTCCATTTATCTATTATTTATTTCACTAAAAAACAAAATAATATCAATTTATCATTTTAAACACATAAAAACTATTAAGATACGAATATCGAGAGTACAGATAATTAATATTTTTGAATACGACATTTCAATAACTAAACAATTTGTTATTGCTTTTGTTTAAAAAAAATTGTAATTTTGTAAAGTGATAATTATTATACTTATTTAGTCCGAATTATTCGCACTATTATTTCTAGTATTCTTTAATGTACCTACCAATAACCATTATACGAAGCCGCAAGTGAAAGCCCAATTAAAACATAAAACAGTCGTACTTTTGTGCGCGAGTATACCCATGCGCAAACGCACCCCCGCCAGTTTCTTTCAGCGTTCTTTTTACATGACGCGAACTATACCTTACATTGAAAACGCCAGTGCTCACAATAGAATAAGGCGGCGATTTATGATGTCATATATTTCTCTAGGGTACTGCTACAGTACACTGGTAGTCCATAACGGAACGAATTTTTCTACAGTGATAGCACTGTGCAGTGCTCGCAGTGCATATTGGAACATACGCTAAGTCATTCTAGTAAAATGTGTTGATACTCGTAAGTATTGTATTATATTTAACTAGCTGTACCCGTGATTTAGTTCGTGTGGAATTTAACAAAAAAAAATTAATTCGCAGAATTTTAAAATAAATAAACTTCTAGAAAGTAGCCTATGTTACTCCTTATTACATCGGCTATCAGCCAGTGAAAGTCCCGTCAAAATCGGTCCAGCCGTTTCAGAGATTAGCCGGAACAGACAGACAAAAATTGTAAAAAATGTTATTTTGTTATATGAACCGTGTATACATCCATCTGCATTTAGTAAAAAGCGGTTATTTTAATATTACAAACATACACTCCAATTTTATTTATTTTTATAGATTTAATGTTATTTTATTATAAAACTATGTATATTAAAATTTAGCTCGCAATATTATATTAGAAATAAATCAAGGTCTCAAAAATGTCTTCTTTGCCTTTTTTATCGATAACGATCTACAAACAAACCGGTAAAAACACTATCGCTCGGCGACAGCAACTTCACGGAAATACTCGGATCAGTCGCTCGACCGATCCGCATATTGTATGAGGGCGAACGGCCTGTGTTTGATAAACAAATCCGAAACTACACGACCGATAACATTTGTAATTAAGAAATATACAGTAATAATGTGAGTAAAAAATACTTACATATAAAAGGTCACGCCATTTTTTTAGTAAATTTGACGTGGCGATCTCTTTTTGCAGCAAAAAACAGAACAATTCGACATTTTTTTGAAGGACGTTAATTCAATCGCGCAACTAGATTTAGTTTAGTGCGGTTCCAACTAGTTTTATTGTTCGCGTAGGACCACTTGGACTTATACTTTGACAGAGGGGAACGCCTGTGTATGGCTATTCCCCTCCATGTTGCTCTATATAAGAGGACAACAAATAAGACTGCGATTGACCCCCCACCATGAGATTTACCTAGACGGTCTAGGATCTGAGATCTTATAATAATTATAATCCTATCAATATATATATATATATATATATATATATATATATATATATATATATATATATGTACCTCATTTCATACCATCAGAGACCCTGAATTCGTTTCTGGTTTCTGTGCAGGGTAAAGGTCTTACTTATACCTTCCCTCCTTTTGATTAATTTTGAAAGATATTTTATAGATTTAATGAAATGCTGTGCCAGTTTTATGAAAATTTGCCCGTTGCGCGTAAAAAATATTTTTAGCTATTCTCAATAGTTTCAGATGTAAGTAATTTAAGCCCATCTTTAATGAATAATTAAAACATTTATTTATTAAAAAAAACCAAATATTAAACAAAAATATTTCTAATATCCTTATTTATTTATAAAAATGTTTTAGATAAATCGCTTCCTTTTTCTTTTTTGTTGGCAATTCTTGAGCCAAATTGCAGAGCTCGTTTTGGAAGAGATACTACTTTAGTTAGTCCTAGATGTAGTGATACAAGTCTTAATATCAACTTGTCACCAAATCCACATTCCAGCTTGTCACTCGGAAAGCATCTGAAATAAAATCTTAAAATGTTACAACCTACTGTTGTTGAACTTTTCAATACCATTAAATATACGTACTTAAGCCATGGTTTTAGTTTTAATACATAATCAATATGGTCTTCATCCAAATATGGCATCCTTGGCTGCCTGCCATGATCACATATTACCCTGTTATCTCTTGCAAGATTTCTATATGAAATTCTCTTCCAATCCTTTTCCAATTCTTGAGCTAAACCAACCCAACCACGACGTCTAAATGCTTGTCTATGTCTCATGTAACCACCAAATAATTCATCAGCACCAGATCCTAGCAGCAGTACCTAAAAAGACATCTTTGATATGCAATAATACTTTTAATTTGTAGGTAATAAATGTTTAAATGAGAAATTACCCTACAAGGTGATACATCTAATTCATCTTCTCCTAGTGCAGCAAACCAAAAAGCTGATCCAAGACTTTCATCTAATACAGTACGTCTTGGATACACGAGATCTCCAATTATTGAACATTGATATTTCTCTAATTTTTCTCTGGGTATATTTACTTCCCGAAAATTCCATTTCCTAAAATATTTTATAATATTCATTTAATAATAATATTATTTTATTTATAATATTTACCTTATATAACATTTATTTATTTAAATGAAACCTTCATTAATTAATTTATCTAAAATATATAAAAAATAGTGAAAACTTGGCAAAAAGTAAAGAAAGGTATAAATACCTAATAAATCCTAATGGACACAATATTAAAAAGTATTAGAACAGAACCTGTATGTTTTGCTGCTAGAGCGATTTATTAATTTTTGTATAGTAGTACAAACAATTGTGATATTTATTTTGCTAATAACTTATTAACTAATACCTTATTAATAATATGATTATATCCTTTAACATAAAAAATCCTTTCACAACCGTAACAACTACTTGTCAATCTTGTCTTGCTACTTACTATTGTATTTGCTTTTATAATTGAAATGCTTGAAATAAAAAATATTTGATGTTTTGTATTTACAACTAATTACCTTAAACTACAAATTGTTTTAAGTTCTTGAAATGATTGCCTGCCAGTTATTCTATCTGGCACATCATAAGAGTCATTATTGTTATTCTTAAATGCAACATTTATAAGGTCAATTGGTTGATCTTTTGGTACATATTTATCTGCAATTAGTGCTAGAACGGTACAATCTAAACCACCGGAAAATAATATTCCTGTTGTACAGTGACTGCATGACTCATCATTATTTATGCAGTTTTTACATCTTTGTGGTTGTGTTTCAATTCGAACTTTTACACTTTTTTCTAATAATTTTGATATATCTTCAACTGTTTTTAAAATTATACGATTTAATAACAATTTTTTCATTATTATTAATTTGTTTTTCTCACACTTAGTAATATCTTCTATTTCTTTTACAATATCTTCCTGAAATATTAAAAAATTTGTTTTTGTTATTTTAAGCTTTTATAATCCTACTAATATTCTAAATGCGAAAGTACTAGAACTGAACTTAACTAGTTGTCATAAAACTTGTGTTATTTAACGCATAGGCAACTTTTTATTCACATTCTTCAGAGATCAGAAATTACGTGGGGTTAAACACCGCACCAAAATGCATAGTAATTAGTTGATATTTTAGGTGATTGTTGTAGTTTAATATTTTTTATACAAACCTCATCAGTTACATTAAAATCTTGAACATTTCCAATGTCAGCAACAAGCTCATCGTCTGTTAAATATTGTTGTTCTTGAGCTATTTGTAGCCAATCATTGAGTGAATACATACTGGTAATGTCAATACTGTTCTTCCAAGAATACAAAGTTAACTGGTTTTTACATATTTCGAGTTCATAAATGTAGGCAGCTGATATTTCAATGCAGGGATATTTTCTACCTATAAAGTAAATTACATAAAAATTATGATGGAGGCATACTGCATAAGTAGCACTGCCAGATCAGAATAAAATATTTAGTACTTTATAAAATAATATTAATAATAATTTAGGCTGACTCAGAATAAAAGACTCTCAGTAATTAAATTTTATAGATATTATTTTAATACTAAATTATATTTCTAGTAACTCAAATTTTATTTAAATGTACATATAATACTTTTAAGGTTTCATTTTGTAAATTGAACACAAGAAAGTAAAAAACTGTGTGAACTTACCCAATACACTACTAATAATGTAAGAGTTATCAGTTTTATGGAAAAGTAAGGAGTTACGTCCAATTCTGTCTCTTGAAAAATATAGAATTTGTCTTTGCTTGTCATAATAGACTAAGCTAAATGGGCCCTTAAATGATTTTACAGTTGAAATAATTTCTTGAGAAGAGGAACACTGAAATACATAACGTGTGGTTGTAATGAACAAATTGCATTATGTTAGCAACAAAAACAAATTATTTTGTGAATTTAGTGGCACTGTATTTCATGCGAGATATTACCAATTTTTTACTAAAATAGTTTCTTTTTTTTAAAGAAAAACTATGGAATTTTTGCCGATTCTTCTCTGCAATTAAAAATTACATTCTGAATCTGTGATAGCTTCACTTTTAGCTGTAATTAATTAGTTAAAATATATACATATAGCTTGAGGAAAAGTGCTTTTGAAGCCTACTAAAGTAATTTTTGATTTCAATTTATTCAAAACAAAGTTTAAAATATAAAGAAACCATTATATTATCCTTGTCAGGATGTTATACCTGTATTAAGGTGTATTAAAAAATATATAATTTATAAAACTTACATTACTTAACTTGTCTAACAAGATTTGTGTGTCACTTAAATTTTGATTAATAGACCATTTATGGTAAAAAATATCACCATTAAATAATAGAACACCGTGATCATTCTCAACAGGCTGCTTTGTAAGTAAAACACCTTGCATCCATAACACAGTACCGCACATGTATAGACTTATTGTATTGTTAACTTCGATATTAATGAAATGCGTGCAATCTGGACCTCTATTTTTTAAGCTTTGTATAATGTGATCATCCTAAAAAAATAAGAATAATGAATAAAACAATGAGAAAGATATGTTACGTTCACGCTAAATAATTTTATTAAAAAGAAATACAAACATGAAAGACTGACTGCTTGGAATTTCGAATTTCACAAAAAATTCCACACATGTTCAAAATAATAATTTTACAAGAAAAATAAATAAATTATTGTTTAATCGAATACATATAATGAGAGATAAAGAAAAAGTTTTTAATAAATCGGCGAATTACTTTCTTCTTATATTAACACAGTAAGTATTAAAAAAGTATAAACATGTCAATTACATGTCAATTATCAAAAAGTGTTGATTAATCGAGTGATTGATTTAATGGGTTTCAGACTCAATTGTGCCAGTGGGACACGAATATAACCACGAAATATAATTACGTATTTTTTTTTTTTCATATTTTAGCTGCTTTTGACCATATATAATGTACTCTGTGCTTTTGACAATGGATGAACGAAGACCAGTGTTGCCGTTAGGACAATCTAGTTTGTGGCTACATCAAAGAAAAAAGTTGCCAGTTTTGTAAATAAATCACTTTCGAAATTCCGCTAGAAGTGGCTAAAGTGTGCGTTTTCCAATTACAGAGCATAATGTGACTCAGTGGAACTTGAATTAGTTTTGAAATACACCTAAAAAAACTACGACGACTTTACTTTACTTTGAATTACTAACTATTAGTATATTACTAGCTGTGCCCCGCGGTTTCACACGCTTTAATTTAAAAAAAAATGCGTGTTGCGTATGCGTAAACAATAACAACATTGAGCTCCGTTTGACATTTTGACACGAGTAGTATTGACGTTATGCAAAACAAACTAGGCTCAACAGCAATAGCAATACGGTCCATTTTCATTCGATCGAAACCTAAATTACGTTAAAGATAAACATTCATTCGGGAAGCCCCCTGCCATAAAGCGGACATTATTGGTGCTGCCTAAAATTAATTATGTATTTTAGTTTGGTAGTATTGGTACCGTATGGTGGTATGTATTAGTCGGTAGACTTTTTATAGTAATAAAAATATGTATGTATTAACAATCTAAAAAGCAGCTAGAAGTAGCTAGATTTATTTTGGTGGCTAAAATGGATTGTTTTTTGGCTAAAACCGTTGAAAATCCGCTAGATCTAGCCACAAAATGGCTAAAACGGCAACACTGACGAAGACGGAGAGTGGATTTTTGCATTGAGGTAGGGAAGGGCACCAAATATCGATATATCGAAATATCGATATTTTTTCAAAAAAATATCGATAAATATCGGCGATATTTTTAATTTCAAAATATCGATAATCGCTATTTATTTTTAATATCGAAGTCGATATTTTTTTAAACTATATTATATTTTAAATGAATTATGTATTCTACTTTTATTTCAACATATGGTCCGTTTTATCTGTAAATGAATATAAAACAGAGCGCGCGAGAGTTTGCGAGTTTTGGTATTAGTGCTGTCTATATCCCTCTGTAGTTTGTGAACGCAACCAAAAAACATGTCTATGGGTAGTTTCTTAAAGGGGCCTACTCAAAGCACTGCCTGCAGGGCCTGCTTGCAGTTACTGCCGCAGAGGATGTTGCTCCACAAAGCACTGCAAATCATTTACGCGGCATACGTTGTCGTGTTCACTTGTGTTCTCTTTGTCCTTGCCTAAATTCGTCAGTTTTTATAAATGGCTCCTACATTATTCAAACACCAAAAATAGCATTGGGTTTGACTGTATTGAGTACTTGTAGCGTTCAAAAGAAAAAAAGGAAGCACTGGTGTAAAAAAGTTTTATATTTTTCATGTAAAAGCGACATAAGCCTGCGACCGCATATCTTTGTTATGATAATGATCGTGGTTAGTTTTCCAAAGACATGGCAAATCCCTATACAATTAGATTACGTCCCTCCACACGTCTTTTTCTCGCTGGCTCATTTTTCTTGAAGAAAACAGAGCCAAACAAATCTATAATATAAAAATGAATCGCTGAATGTGTTGCTAAGCGCAGAACTCGAGAACGGTTGGACCGATTTCGCTAATTCTTTTTTTAAAATATTCCTTGAAGTACGAGGATGGTTCTTACGGAGAGAAAAATTCAACAAAAAAATTTAAATTTCCTGAAAAAGTCTAAAAACAACACTTTTCTATACTCCCATACAAAAGATTTGTGATAATACTTAAAAGTCAATTTGAACTTTAATACCAGACGATAAAGTTTGTGTTAGGCGATACGAAGTTCGCCGGGTCAGCTAGTAATATAATAAAACCAAACCAACTAACCACCAACTAACTGATTAATTGCTAAATGACAACCACTGACAAGACAAACCCACGTCGCAATGTACCGACGTAAACAAAATGGTGGTCTAAATCGGCCCGACCGAGCTACACATGTCCCTGATTGCAGTTTACGGAGTGGGGAGATCGTGTGTCGGGCTGGCAGAACGACACTGCGGCCCTGCGACAGGGTGAACAATTAAAATATCCCCTGCCCTGCCCTGCTTGCAGTGCCACTGCCGATCGTATTGTATGTATGCATGCAGGGCCGATATTTTAATTGTTCACCCTGTCGCAGGGCCGCAGTGTCGTTCTGCCAGCCCGACACACGATCTCCCCACTCCGTAAACTGCAATCAGGGACATGTGTAGCTCGGTCGGGCCGATTTAGACCACCATTTTGTTTACGTCGGTACATTGCGACGTTTGTCTACTCTATTTGACCTGGGGTTTGTCTTGTCAGTGGTTGTCATTTAGCAATTAATCAGTTAGTTGGTGGTTAGTTGGTTTGGTTTTATTATATTACTAGCTGACCCGGCGAACTTCGTATCGCCTAACACAAACTTTATCGTATGGTATTAAAGTTTAAATTGACTTTTAAGTATTATCACAAATCTTTTGTATGGGAGTATAGAAAAGTGTTGTTTTTAGACTTTTTCAGGAAATTTAAATTTTTTTTTTTGAATTTTTCTCTCCGTAAGAACCATCCTCGTACTTCAAGGAATATTTAAAAAAAAAGAATTAGCGAAATCGGTCCAACCGTTCTCGAGTTTTGCGCTTAGCAACACATTCAGCGACTCATTTTTATATTAAAGATTTGTTTGGCTCTGTTTTCTTCAAGAAAAATGAGCCAGCGAGAAAAAGAGGTGTGGAGGGACGTAATCTAATTGTATAGGGATTTGCCATGTCTTTGGAAAACTAACCACGATCATTATCATAACAAAGATATGCGGTCGCAGGCTATGTCGCTTTTACATGAAAAATATTAAACTTTTTTACACCAGTGCTTCCTTTTTTTTTTTTGAACGCTACAAGTACTCAATACAGTCAAACCCAATGCTATTTTTTGGTGTTTGAATAATGTAGGAGCCATTTATAAAAACTGACGAATTTAGGCAAGGACAAAGAGAACACAACTGAACACGACAACGTATGCCGCGTAAATGATTTGCAGTGCTTTGTGGAGCAACATCCTCTGCGGCAGTAACTGCAAGCAGGCCCTGCAGGCAGTGCTTTGAGTAGGCCCCCTTAAAGGGGCCTACTCAAAGCACTGCCTGCAGGGCCCTGCTTGCAGTGCCACTGCCGATCGTATTGTATGTATGCATGCAGGGCCGATATTTTAATTGTTCACCCTGTCGCAGGGCCGCAGTGTCGTTCTGCCAGCCCGACACACGATCTCCCCACTCCGTAAACTGCAATCAGGGACATGTGTAGCTCGGTCGGGCCGATTTAGACCACCATTTTGTTTACGTCGGTACATTGCGACGTTTGTCTACTCTATTTGACCTGGGGTTTGTCTTGTCAGTGGTTGTCATTTAGCAATTAATCAGTTAGTTGGTGGTTAGTTGGTTTAGTTTTATTATATTATTTGTTTGGCTCTGTTTTCTTCAAGAAAAATGAGCCAGCGAGAAAAAGACGTGTGGAAGGACGTAATCTAATTGTATAGGGATTTGCCATGTCTTTGGAAAACCAACCACGATCATTATCATAACAAAGATATGCGGTCGCAGGCTATGTCGCTTTTACATGAAAAATATAAAACTTTTTTACACCAGTGCTTCCTTTTTTTCTTTTGAACGCTACAAGTACTCAATACAGTCAAACCCAATGCTATTTTTTGGTGTTTGAATAATGTAGGAGCCATTTATAAAAACTGACGAATTTAAGCAAGGACAAAGACAACACAAGTGAACACGACAACGTATGCCGCGTAAATGATTTGCAGTGCTTTGTGGAGCAACATCCTCTGCGGCAGTAACTGCAAGCAGGCCCTGCATGCAGTGCTTTGAGTAGGCCCCTTTTAAGGGGCCTACTCAAAGCACTGCCTGCAGGGCCCTGCTTGCAGTGCCACTGCCGATCGTATTGTATGTATGCATGCAGGGCCGATATTTTAATTGTTCACCCTGTCGCAGGGCCGCAGTGTCGTTCTGCCAGCCCGACACACGATCTCCCCACTCCGTAAACTGCAATCAGGGACATGTGTAGCTCGGTCGGGCCGATTTAGACCACCATTTTGTTTACGTCGGTACATTGCGACGTTTGTCTACTCTATTTGACCTGGGGTTTGTCTTGTCAGTGGTTGTCATTTAGCAATTAATCAGTTAGTTGGTGGTTAGTTGGTTTAGTTTTATTATATTATTTGTTTGGCTCTGTTTTCTTCAAGAAAAATGAGCCAGCGAGAAAAAGACGTGTGGAAGGACGTAATCTAATTGTATAGGGATTTGCCATGTCTTTGGAAAACCAACCACGATCATTATCATAACAAAGATATGCGGTCGCAGGCTATGTCGCTTTTACATGAAAAATATAAAACTTTTTTACACCAGTGCTTCCTTTTTTTCTTTTGAACGCTACAAGTACTCAATACAGTCAAACCCAATGCTATTTTTTGGTGTTTGAATAATGTAGGAGCCATTTATAAAAACTGACGAATTTAGGCAAGGACAAAGACAACACAAGTGAACACGACAACGTATGCCGCGTAAATGATTTGCAGTGCTTTGTGGAGCAACATCCTCTGCGGCAGTAACTGCAAGCAGGCCCTGCATGCAGTGCTTTGAGTAGGCCCCTTAAAGGGGCCTACTCAAAGCACTGCCTGCAGGGCCCTGCTTGCAGTGCCACTGCCGATCGTATTGTATGTATGCATGCAGGGCCGATATTTTAATTGTTCACCCTGTCGCAGGGCCGCAGTGTCGTTCTGCCAGCCCGACACACGATCTCCCCACTCCGTAAACTGCAATCAGGGACATGTGTAGCTCGGTCGGGCCGATTTAGACCACCATTTTGTTTACGTCGGTACATTGCGACGTTTGTCTACTTAATTTGACCTGGGGTTTGTCTTGTCAGTGGTTGTCATTTAGCAATTAATAAGTTAGTTGGTGGTTAGTTGCTTTGGTTTTATTATATTATTTGTTTGGCTCTGTTTTCTTCAAGAAAAATGAGCCAGCGAGAAAAAGACGTGTGGAGGGACGTAATCTAATTGTATAGGGATTTGCCATGTCTTTGGAAAACTAACCACGATCATTATCATAATAAAGATATGCGGTCGCAGGCTATGTCGCTTTTACATGAAAAATATAAAACTTTTTTACACTAGTGCTTCCTTTTTTTCTTTTGAACGCTACAAGTACTCAATACAGCCAAACCCAATGCTATTTTTTGGTGTTTGAATAATGTAGGAGCCATTTATAAAAACTGACGAATTTAGGCAAGGACAAAGAGAACACAAGTGAACACGACAACGTATGCCGCGTAAATGATTTGCAGTGCTTTGTGGAGCAACATCCTCTGCGGCAGTAGCTGCAAGCAGGCCCTGCAGTCTCTTTGTCCTTGCCTAAAGTCGTCAGTTTTTATAAATGGCTCCTACATTATTCAAACACCAAAAAATAGCATTGGGTTTGACTGTATTGAGTACTTGTAGCGTTCAAAAGAAAAAAAGGAAGCACTGGTGTAAAAAATGGTTACTACTGCGTAAGACATTGAGTCACGCCAATTTATTGAAAGAATTAGAACCTCATGACTATAAGAACTATCTTAGAATAGATGAATCAGTCTTTTAAGATTTATTGCAAATGGTGACACCACTAATTGAAAAAAAAAGTATTTTGATGAGAGATACTGTAAGCGCAAGAGAAAGATTAATTGTTACTTTAAGATTCCTTGCTACTGGGCCAGTTATGAAGACTTGAAATTTAGATCAATGACCTCTCCACAGTTACTATGTAAGAAAAATCACAGATCAAATAGAGTAGACAAACGTCGCAATGTACAGACGTATACAAAATGGTGGTCTAAATCGGCCCGACCGAGCTACACATGTCCCTGATTGCAGTTTACGGAGTAGGGAGATCGTGTGTTGGGCTGGCAGAACGACACTGCGGCCCTGCGACAGGGTGAACAATTAAAATATCGGCCCTGCATGCATACAAACAATACGATCGGCAGTGGCACTGCCTGCAGGGCCTGCTTGCAGTTACTGCCGCAGAGGATGTTGCTCCACAAAGCACTGCAAATCATTTACGCGGCATACGTTGTCGTGTTCACTTGTGTTCTCTTTGTCCTTGCCTAAATTCGTCAGTTTTTATAAATGGCTCCTACATTATTCAAACACCAAAAAATAGCATTGGGTTTGACTGTATTGAGTAGTTGTAGCGTTCAAAAGAAAAAAAGGAAGCACTGGTGTAAAAAAGTTTTATATTTTTCATGTAAAAGCGACATAGCCTGCGACCGCATATCTTTGTTATGATAATGATCGTGGTTAGTTTTCCAAAGACATGGCAAATCCCTATACAATTAGATTACGTCCCTCCACACGTCTTTTTCTCGCTGGCTCATTTTTCTTGAAGAAAACAGAGCCAAACAAATAATATAATAAAACCAAACCAACTAACTGATTAATTGCTAAATGACAACCACTGACAAGACAAACCCCAGGTCAAATTAAGTAGACAAACGTCGCAATGTACCGACGTAAACAAAATGGTGGTCTAAATCGGCCCGACCTAGCTACACATGTCCCTGATTGCAGTTTACGGAGTGGGGAGATCGTGTGTCGGGCTGGCAGAACGACACTGCGGCCCTGCGACAGGGTGAACAATTAAAATATCGGCCCTGCATGCATACATACAATACGATCGGCAGTGGCACTGCAAGCAGGGCCCTGCAGGCAGTGCTTTGAGTAGGCCCCTTTAGACTTAATTTAAGTGTGATCAAATACCATAGTGTGAATCTAATGCTAATCTATGGTGTAACGTGTGCGTACATGTTCATTAAGCTGAACTGATTTTGACGGGTCTTTCACTAGCAGATAGCTGGTGTAATATGGTGTAACTTAAGCTACTTTTATTTTTCATTTTTTTTTATAACTGCGAACTGAACAATAACTTTTTTGTTAAATTCCATGCTGACGAAGTCGCGGACACAGCAGCTAGTTCGTTCGTTTCAGCCTGTAATATACCACTGTTGGGCATAGGCCTCTTTCCCCACGTAGGAGAAGAATCAGAGCTTAACGCCAGAGCCACCACGCTGCTCCAATGCGGGTTGGCGGATATATTCCCTACTATGAGTAACGATCGCTATCAGGTGTACATGATAACAACCGGGACCGACGGCTTAACGTGCTCTCCGAGACAGCAGCTAGTAATAATATGTAATTCATATATACAATAATATATATATTCTTCATTGTTATCATAATACTTAAGCCTTCATTGTAATAATATGTAATAAAATTAATATACTAGCCAAATATGTATTAATTTTCAATTTGTAGTAAAAATATCGATATATCGAAATATCGATATTTTTTATTCAGTATATATCAATACTTTTTAAAAATATCGATACGATATATATCGATATATTTTTTTCATTTGCCCATCCCTACATTGAGGTAAGAAATATATATATACCATTGGGAATTTTGACCCGTAACTTTGACGTTTGACCACGGTGTCCACGGTGTAAGGGAAAATATCAGAAAATACAATGATATAATTAATAATTCATAATTAATATAATATACATTCTCACCTGAATGAGAAAATATCATTGTAAAAGACACAGCACAATTCGCTGGTTTGCGAGAATATCGACGTAATTCAAAATTCTGTCAAATTGAATTATGTATGCCAAACGATCATAAATCAATGATATTTTATCGTGAACCTTCGTGAACAGAGATGCAACGTCAATTTCGCGCCAACTTTCGTTAGAAAGAGGAAGTGTCATTATTCAGTTGAGACAAAACATTCTAGCATATATCATAAATAAAGGCTCATTTCAGTTGAGCCGATCACAACAGAGTGAACGTACGGTTGATTCTCGTAAAAACCGACGTATTTACAGTTCGGTTGCAGTAGTTATAGAAAATTTTTCAAGAATAGTGATATATTTAGTGATTAGTCGTTGTTTTTGATAAAAGTAAGTATATTTTTATGTTTTATTTTTATTTACGCCTGTATTCTTGAATAACTATGGGTATGGCTTATGATTTATGTTATTTTACACGGACATTGTCTTACTTGAGCCTATATTCACGTAAATTAGACAGATTTTATTTTGTCGTAAAAAAGAAACATCGTTATTTTTGAAAAAAAAATGGGTATGTTTTCTTCTAATTGGGAAATGCGTCTCTGTTCAAAAAAATTTGAGATAGAAATATTGAGTTAATTTTTACGTTATATTCATTGAAAATTAATTATTTACGTTAAATTATTTGTTTTAGACAATTAACTTTATATTCGCGATGCTATTCGAGATGGCAGAAAGAATATTATTCTTGAAAAAGTTGAAAGCGGCTAGTAAAAAAAAGAAAATGAGGATCAACACGATTTAGCGAATAGTGAACATGTCTCTACAATTAAATTGCAGTTCAGTACAAATATTTGCAGTTTGTCTCAATGTTATTTATTATTTCAACTATTAAAAATATTTTAGGTACCAATGTATATAAAAGCAATTTACCGTTATATTATGCAAGACGTCGCGAAGAAAATATCGAAAATGATATAAATTATAGAAATAAAACACATAAAAGAAAATATTTGAATTCAATTAATTAAAACACTTTTTTGATATTATATTATTCATATATGTATTGTGTTGTTCCTCCTGGATTCGATTCCCGAGAATTACAAAAATGTGAGTGTACATATTACACAATGGCTTTTTTTTTTCTTGAAGACAGCTGTGAAATACATGCCAATACAATAACTGTTTATTTTGGTATTTATTTTGTCTTCCTGTACAAAATGTAATTCAAGCGATTCCAAAAATAGAGAAACTGAACAGTGTAATAAAGAACCTGATAGCATGATAAATTTAAATGAAGAAGATTTCCACGATCATAGCCTAGAAAATAAAATCAAAGAAAATGAGGTAAGTATAGAGTCAGTAAATGATAATGAGAAAGATGAGACTGCAGTAGATAGTAATTTACAAATAGAAAGGGAACCAAAATTGACCACTATGAATGCTGAAAGTGAAGAAGATAAGGGAAAAAAAGATTTTTCATCGGATGATAGTATCGCAGATCCTAATTATCAAATTGAAAATAATGATTTCTCAGATTCAGACGAAACAGTAGAAGAGGATAAAGAAGAAAATATTTCAAGTAAATCAAACCAAAGTATTAGAAGAAAGAGGAAAGCGCAGCCAGATTTTTGGAAATCGAATGTAGCAAAAAGTCTACGAAATGCAGGGAAAGAATATGTAGGCAAAAATAACAAAGTTATACGACAAAGACGATTGGGACCAGGATGTACAGAAAAGTGCAAGTTAAAGTGTAACACAAAGTTTGATGATGAGATCCGACGCCATATTTTTGTGTTTTGTGTCAGTATATTGTGGCGACATCTATCACGCGAAATACGAACGACTACGAAACTACGTAATTAGAGAAAAACTGACGTATGCTACATCGCGCTATCAGAGTTTTCAAAGTAGTTAAGTATATATAGAAGAACCCGACAACAACCGTCGGGGCGCAGTAGCCCGCCAGACACAACTTCCGTCTGGTCGGAGGATCCTCCCTTTTCCGCACGCTACAAATTGGTGACCCCAAAGCATGAACAGCAGCGCAACCTTCATCGTCATCATCACTTCCTCAAGCTTCAAGCACAGCCAGCCAGCATCCACGACTACTACGGGTATCCTGACCATCAGCATGCAGCAAAACGCGCATTCCTGGTCATCACCCACAGCCTTCTCAGCGACTTTGGCACCGCACACTGCTCTTCGGCCGGTCACAAAGCAGAGACGCTCTTCTCTCCCTGTCGACGTGTCAGTCAGCCACTACGCATTACCGCAGACAGTACCGACGCAGCATGAACTATGCGGTACCTGGTTTCGACGCCTTGAAACATTCCAATGGCCCGGCAAGCATCACAAGATGTCAAACCTACTATCGACCTCCGGTCTCGGAGGGGAGTGATGTGGCGACATCTATCACGCGAAAATACGAACGATTACGAAACTACGTAATTAGAGAAAAACTGACGTATGCTACATTGCGCTATCAGAGTTTTCAAAGTAGTTAAGTATATATACAAGAACCCGACAACAACCGTCGGGGCGCAGTAGCCCGCCGGACACAACTTCCGTCTGGTCGGAGGGTCCCTTTTGTTTACGCTACAATATATTTCTTATATTTCTACTAATATTTTGAACGAAATAAATATGATATATTTAAAACTGTATAGGATTATATATTTCTTAATAATATAGACATTTAATATTATATTCCATATATGTTTTTTTTCCTTTTCATCATAAAATATATTATTTTGTTTCTTCCTATCCTGTTCTGAATCCTGTCATAAATTCCTCTTGTCCGTAATCCTCAATTTTTGAACATTTTTCTTAATTCCTGCTCGTCATTGGCAATGCACTAAGTGCAGTCCATAAAAAAAAGGTTTGAGTAAAAGTCACTTATCTTTATATCATGGAGATTTTTCTCCAATCATCATTACAGCCTATACAGTCCACTGTTGGACATAGGCCTCCAAAAGTTTACGCCAAAAATAACGTGAACTCATGTGTTTTGCCCATAGTCACCACGCTGGGCAGGCGGGTTGGTGACCGCAGTACTGGCTTTGTCGCACCAAAGACGCTGCTGCCCGTCTTCGGCCTGTGTATTTCAAAGCCAGCAGTTGGATGGTTATCCCGCCATCGGTCGGCTTCTTAAGTTCCAAGGTGGTTGTGGAACCTTGTTATCCCTTAGTCGCCTCTTACGACACCCACGGGAAGAGAGGGGGTGGCTAAATTCTTTAGTGCCGTAGCCATACAGCACAAAGCTCCATGCTTAATATACTCTTTGTCACTGTCATGGAACATAGAGAAATTTCTCCATGCTCCATGGTCACAGTAGTAAAACGTAGTAAAACGTGTGACATTTGACATTTGACTTTTCAAAACTTTAGATTACCATCAGAATATATAAAATTACCATTACATTGTTATATTTTGATGTTCCGAGTTTTTTTTTTTTTGATTTAAAGAAGTTCTAATGCTCTTAAAATAGAGGTATTTAAATATAAACCTGTTTTTAATGGAACAGAAATGATGACTTTAAACGAAAAACAAGCAGATAATAATGAAGATACTGCAACTGAGAATGCTGCTCCGGAAGAAACGGATGAAAATGAGAAATTTGCACTTAGTGAATACGTTTCTAACCTAGAATCTAGGATTAAACAAAAGTCAGAATTGCGAAGTCAAAATTTAAACTGTGTCCGACCACCGGATAACTATTTTTCTAAATTAGACTCTGGCTTAAAGAAAAACACGACATTTGTTAAAAAACTAAAATCTTTCAGTGCACCGCAAGTAGACGTTCTTTTAAAAGACTTAGGAGCTCTCAATCTTACTAAATACATTTCTGAAGTAGCTGCAGCTATTGCTGAAGCTAAACTTAAAATGTCTGATATCCCAGCAGCTATAAATCTGTGTTCTGTTCTTCATCAAACATATTCTGAATTCTCCACATTCTTTTTTGAAAACTGGCAAAAAATCTTAACATTTAAAGCGACAGATAAAATAACAAATTCATCAAAATTGCGTGTAGATTTAAGATTCTATGCAGAATTGATTGCTGTAGGTATATTTACTAATAAAATGGGGCTTCCACTTCTCGGCAGTGTACTTACGGTTTTGATAAACATGGACAAAGAAGATCATAATAATATTTCAATATTGTTGTCATTTTGTAAACATTGTGGAGAAGATTATGCTGGACTGATTCCAAAGAAAATTAAAGATATAGCAGAGGTATGATATATTTTACAAATTTAAATTATTTTTTCCAATTTAATAGTTAATCATCATTCATCGTCGGTCACTTGTTTGAGACGGACGTGCTGCTGGTATACTAACAATAAAAAGATAAAGTGCATACGATTTACTTCCGTAGTGTAATAAGCAGATAACTTGTTTTGCTGTGAAACTAATCTGTGTTAAGTTAATCGCGATAGTAACATCTAAGCGAGGTTTCTCTTTCTGGCATCGCATCTGTCGGCCGCAGCGGTGCGGTTTCCTCACCACCTCACCGCTAGACTAAGAGACAACAAATATTTTTTGTTTTCCTCTAACTCCCAGGATCTTATATTGATAATGTCTTTGCAAAGAACGCCACCAAACAAAGTCTTATCGGACGGTGACCTGTCAAAATGTGATGAACAAATCGATTACACCTATTCTAGAAAACGAAAAGTACCCCATGATCCAGATATGAGTGAACTTTTTGGCATCTTTGAGGAAAGGTTCAAGCAGCAAATGGTATTATGGAATACAAATATTAATGAATGCATCTCAAACTGTGTTGCTACAGCAGTAAGCTCGGCTATGTCTACAGAGCTATCCAAAATATCTACATTGTTAAGTGATATCAATAATAACATAGTCAAGTTGAAAGCTGAAAATATCAAAATAAACAATTCTATCACCCTATTTAACAACCGTTTAAATGAATTCGAAAAATCATTGAATTTCTCGTCGGATCGCCTGGACGAGTTTGATACTCGTATCAAATCATTGGAGAGTGGAACAAAGACATCTGTCGACTGCGAGGGTAAAATATCAGTCCTTGAAAATAAAATCTTAAACATGGAACAGCAGGCAAGGGATTGCAATATTGAAATTTCTAATCTCCCGGAGCGACGCAGTGAAAACCTATTGTCTATATTAGAATGCCTAGGAAACGAAATCAAACATCCTATACGTTCCACGGATATTGTAGCCATTCATCGAGTACCTCATGGTGATCAAAAGGATCGAAGACCAAAAAATATTGTTGTTAAGTTTACCAGTAAACTAAAACGCGACAATGTACTGGCTGCGTGTCGCACCATGAAAGGCTTGGACTCAGCAAGGCTATCCGTATCAGGATCACCAAACTCTGTGTACATAAACGAACACTTAACATTACACTACAAACTATTATTTCGCCGGTGTCGGGAAGTTGCTAAGCAGTGTGATTATAAATATGTATGGATTAAGCATGGCACAATTCTCGCTCGCAAATCGGATACATCGCCCGTTATTGCTATTAAAACATCAGCTGACATCTCCAAGTTCAAGTAACATCTTTTCTTACTATTTACAAGTAGAGGGTTCGCACTCCTATAATAATATTTTTATTTTTCCCTTAGTACATATAAAGCTTTGTTATCATGTAATACGTGTCGTTGTGTTGTTTCTGTATTGTATAAAACTATTATATTACGGCTCTGTTGCGTTCAATGCAAACATAGCTATGAGTGGCTTGAGTAACATGTTTACGTCTGCTTCTGTTACTGCTTTCAGGGCGTGCTTATTGCTTTATTACCATTGTGAACTTGTAGTGGTGGGCTTGTACCCTTATAGCAATGTAATTATTTTTTATTTATTATATATAAAGCATAACTGTAATATATTTATCATACATAGTTTTTTGTTATTTTTAATTTTTATACGACTATTATATTATTATGTCTCCGTCGCGTTTTATGCAAGCACAGCTATTGGTGGCTGGAGTGGTGTGTTTGCGGTTGCTTTTGTTGTGGCTATGCGTCTTCGATTAGTATTTTTTTACTATGATGAACTTTTATGTATTTACTGGCAGTGTGATAAAATATTTATTTTTATATTATCATATTTTTATAATATATTTTGTATTGCAGGCAAACTTAGGAATATTAAGTATATTGTATTTAGGTTCTATGTTTTTTTAAATCAGCTGCGATTAAATATTTACTATTTATGTTTTTATTTGAGATTTGCGGGTAGGCGGCATTATTATGTTATTAAATACGTTTTATATACTCGGTTTAACAATGGATAAATATGTGTTATCAGTATTTTATCAGAACTGTCGTGGCTTGAAAACAAAACTTAATACTATTTATATGAATATTCTCTCTCATAATTACGATGTCATTGTTCTTACTGAAACATGGTTAAATAGTAATATATGCGATAGTGAATTTATTGATGCTCGTTATAACGTATTCCGCTGCGACCGGGACCGCGACGGTTGCGGACGACGTGACGGGGGCGGTGTGCTGGTAGCTGTTCGCATCGGCATGGGCGCGCGGCCATTTACCCCAACGAGCCGCGTCAAGTCAAGCAACTTAGAGACTTCATTGGGGTCCTCATCGCCTTTTGTTGATAGTCTTTTTATTGAACTACACACGCGTAACTATTGCTGTGTAATCAGTGCTAGTTATATACCGCCTAATGTACCCTCTCATATTTATAAACAGCATCTGGAAGATTTGGAGTCAGTGTTTCAGTTTGGTGATATTGACAGATTTATTGTATTGGGTGACTATAATTTACCTAGAATGGAATGGCGGGACACTGGAAAATATTTAACACCCATATTATGTAATAATTATAATTCATCGTGCATGTACCTGTATCATTTTATTAACTGTTTTACTGTTTTCCAAATGAATAAATTCAAAAATAACAATAACCGCATACTTGACTTGTTTATTACTGACATAAGTGATTGTGAATCATATGCTGCTCCCGTCCCACTGGTACCTCCTGATAAAAACCATCCGCCCTTTTACGTGCTTGTCCCTATAAGTAGTAATTTTATATCTACTCCTAATAAACCTAGGATTGAGTATAACTTTCACAAGGCTAATTTTATTGCTATATCTGAGGCACTTGACGAGATTGATTGGGCATTAATATTTCACGGTAAAAAAACTGAGCACGCTACCTCGGCATTCTATGAAGTTATTTATAATATTATTAAGAAGTATGTGCCTACAAAATTAGTTAAGACCACTAAGTTTCCCATTTGGTTTAATTCAGCGTTGATTCATATATTTAGGAATAAAAATAGAGCCTGGGTAAAGTGGAAAACTTACAAAAATCCGTCTGACTATGAAGAATTTGCTGTGTACAGGGATAGATTTAGAAGCATATCAAAGAGTAGCTATAAACTTTATATGAAGGAAGTGGAGGAAAAAGTAAATAAAAATATTAATTATTTCTGGAAATATATCTATAATAAAAATAAAAACCACAACTCTCCAAGTACATTTCATTATAATGGTATTACAGCAAGTAGTCCAGATAGCATAAGCCAGTTATACTCCCAGCATTTCAGATCAGTTTTTGGACCAAATAATGTTCCATGTGATTTCGACGTAAATAATATTTCTGATGTTAATGTAAATTCAGATCTTAATTTAACAGATTTATATATATCCGAAACTGATATCTTGACTGCATTGCGAGCCTTGGATGTCACTAAAAGTTCTGGTCTGGATAATCTACCTCCTATTCTACTTAGGTCCTGTGCTTCCGTCTTGTACCGCCCGATACATCATTTGTTCAATTTAAGCCTAAGTGAAGGCGTTTTCCCAACAATTTGGAAGTCCGCTAGAATCACACCAGTCTTTAAATGTGGCGATAGGTCAAATATTGAGAACTATCGACCAATATCAATACTGCCGGCCCTGTCAAAGCTCTTTGAGAAACTTGTTCATAATGCCATATACCCTTCGCTGCACAACATAATAATTCCTGAACAGCATGGCTTCGTTAACCGTCGTTCAACCAACACGAATTTGTTAGTTTATACAACATACTTATTTAAAAGCATTGATGAAAATAAACAGACCGACTGTGTTTACACAGATTTTAGGAAGGCCTTTGACAGAGTTGATCATAAAATCCTTTTAGAAAAGCTGGCATTCAATGGCATTCGTGGTAATTTATGGCGCTGGTTTAAGTCTTACATAACTAATAGGACTCAAAAAGTTGCTTTCAATGGTGGTGAGTCAGAATTTATTTTGATAACGTCTGGTGTTCCTCAGGGCTCGATAATGGGTCCCTTACTCTTCCTACTATTTGTTAATGACATAAAATACTGTTTTGAGTTTTGTAATATCTTACTATATGCAGACGACTTAAAAATTTACCATACTATAGACAGTTTTAATGATCACGTCAAATTTCAAGCAGATCTTAATAGATTTTCTACTTACTGTATAAACAACAAAATGGAACTTAGTATAAGCAAGTGTAAGCACATCACTTTCACGAAAAAGAAATATGTTAGTCGCTTTCAATATGAGTTATGCAATGTACAATTAGATTCTGTTAAATCCATCAGAGATCTTGGAGTCTTGATGGATTGTAAGCTACATTTTGATATGCATATTGAAAATATTAGAAGTAAAGCTTTCAAAATGTTCGGTTTTGTTATGCGAGCATCCATTAATTTTAAACAGACATCCTCTTATATTACTCTATATAATGCTCTGGTCCGCTCTCAGGTCGAATATGCTGTGCTTGTGTGGAACCCGTTATACAAAAAATATACTGCGATACTCGAAAACATTCAAGCTAAATTCTTAAAGAGTATGCATTACAGGTGTTGTCTGTGTCGAATGCCGTATGATCAGTTGCTTAAGAAGTATAATCTCATTACCCTAGAAGCTAGACGTAGTCAACTTGAAGCTATGTTTGTGTATGATTTGTGTCACAATAGATATGATTGTCCTGGTCTTGTGAACCAAGTATGTTATGGAGTGCCGAATAGAACCCACTGTCGCAATATTATTAAAATGTTTGCCACATCTCGCTGCCGTACAAACGCTGGTAGACGATCTCCACTGCATCGAATGCTTAGTTCTTATAACGATCTGTTTAACGCAATCGATATTGCTGTGACGAGTCCCCGCACTTATAAAAAACTTGTATTGCAATGTTTAAATTAATTGGATTTACCTTGTAATTATAGCTGTTTGTCTTGTAACTGTGATCGACTTATTTTGTAATATTTGAGGTAATCCGTGGTAAACGGTGTTGGTATTACGATAAGTACTTTTTGTATATATACTGATGTTGTTGATACCCATTGTAATACTGTTTGTTTTCCCAAATAAAAAGAAAAAAAAAAAAAAAAAAAAAAAAAAATATTTCATATACTTAACTGTATAAATAACAAAATGTTACTTTTTATTTGTAGAAATACAGTGTAACAGTACCAAGAAATACATTCTTGCCAGCCGAGAAACAGACTGCTGTTAGGTCTCTTCTAAAAGATTATTTCTCATCTCTTACAAAACATCTTTTAGCTGAAAGAGCTCAATTGCAAGCTCTACATGCAGCAAATCAAAGAACATTACACACTAGAGGTGAATTGTCTCAAGAAAGGAAAGACCAATTAGAGCAGCACCAGGTGGAAATTATTTTATTTCACAATTTAATTGCTTAAAAATAATTATGGTGACTTTAACTTATTTACTAGTAGTATATATTTAAATATAACATTTTATAGAAAATTGGATAAAAGTTATTTCTTTATAGTAATACTTAAAAATTTGCAACTAAATTACAGGCAACATACGACAAACTGCTAACAGGTGCACAGAACTTTGCAGAAGTGTTAGGTGAAGATTTAGGGGAAGCAGGAGAGCCTCCCACTCTTTCACTAGTCGTAATAGAGACTCAGGGGACCGTAACCATCGGAGGCAATGAGGAGATTATTATGCAAGCAGGCACCGATCCTTGGCAGGATGAAGATACAAGAACTTTTTATACAAGTCTTCCTGATTTGAAAGTTTTTATGCCTAACTATCAAATGAAAGAGGTAAACTTTAAATAACAAGTCTGTGATTTTTTTTAACTTGTTATGCGTGACTTCCATTTATGACTTGCATAAATAAATAATCTTAGTGTCTGTTATTAATTTTAATAGCACAAACATTTTGTATATTTGCAATAGCAATATTTGGTAATTATTTAGTTTTAGGGATTATTGATTAAAAATAATTACCTGTCTGTTGACTGCAATTCAAAATCAAGTATTACAACTTATGAAATAATTTTGTACTCAGAGACTCGGATATTTTATATTTATTTTCAGGCTGTTAAAAGTAAAACAGAAACAGTGACTGAGGAAATGTTAGATGAAGATTTAAAGGAAGATGAGCTTAGCGATCCTGAAGAACCTCCAGTAGTAGCTGACGTAGAACAGGAAGAGGCACAACCGACCAATGTGTCTAACAAGTTGGTATTTTGTTTTATATTTCAATTTATATTTTAATATTTGATCCTTTCATGGATTGCAGTTAAAGTTAGGTATGCATATTCGTAAAGTTTGAGCGTGTTTTGTGTATTATAAAGATTTTTTTTTTCAGATTCGCACTAGATGCGTTTTTAAATGAATTGCCAAATTGTATTAACAGAGAGTTAATAGACAATGCAGCAGTGGACTTTGTTTTAAATCTTAACACGAAAAATAATAGAAAAAAGTTGACAAGAGTCTTATTTAGTGTCGCAAGAACAAGGCTTGATCTACTGCCATTTTATTCAAGATTTGCTGCTATATTGTACCCTGTTCTACCAGATGTTTGTGTAGATCTTTGTCAAATGTTGAAACAAGATTTTAGATATCATGTTAGAAAGAAAGATCAGATAAATATTGAGTCCAAGGTGAGTTATACTTTTATTTATAGCTATAAATTTCTTCTTTATTATGGGAAGAGAGAGTATATGTATATACTCTATTACTATTTTGGGACGTCTAGTCACAGCATGGAGATTGTTTCTTGTACACAACTACACATAATATTACAAAACAACACTTAATTAACTGTAATAAATTGTAACACTTTTTGTAAATACTATCTATAATCTTCTATGTAAAAATAACACTTATTTGTAGTTATTGTTAAACATTTTATTAACACGTTGAACGCCAGACCAAAAACCATGTTTAGTCCAGTGGGCCGCGACGGACACCATGTGACTGCCATTATATTGGGTCCAAGAGGCCGTGTCGGACACCATGTGTCCGCATGCCCTCGATCACTTCAGAAGCCTCTAGGGAGCCGACAGACAGTGTTTCGACTGTTTTTACTAAGGCAAGTGACCCGCGCGGCCTCACAGTGCAATAAGGCCACATAGCACAAAAAAAAATCGAAAACACTTTGAATTTATAGGCTTTTTAACAAATTGTTTCCAAAAATGTTATAGCTGGTGTCTGCCACTTGAGATCTTGGAAAATAATGGGTAAATAACTGTTTCCGTCAGTCGCCCATTATTTTTGAGGTTTTCGCTGACAATATTTGCAGAAAAACACCTTAACAATTTTTTGACGATTCTCGATTTATTGGTGTGGCCCCAGGCGAAAGTATGCTGTCGGACATATGGTGTCCGTCATGGCGTCCAACGTGTTAAAATTCTGTCCGGCCAGCAACATTAAATATATTTTGTGTAGTTATTTGTTTACTAGCTTTTACCTGTAGCTTCGCTCGCATTGAATTTTTTTTTTAAAAGTTTACAAAGTTTCATGATGATCGGTTAAGTAGTTTCCGCGTGGAAGCATAGCAAAAAAACTTATATTCACATTTATGATATTATATATATAATGAGAGAAAAAAATAACAATAAATATAGAAAAATTCCAAACAGCTGAAACTATAGTCAATTGGATTGCATTGGATTGGATGTGACCATCGATAATACAGTTCAAAAAAAAAATTTTTAAAAATATTTTTTTCCATAAAAAGTATCCTACGTTATCCTATGTTACTTCTAATACCTCCAAGAATATGTGTACAAAGTTTCATGACGATCGGTTGAGTAGTTTTCGCGTGAAATCATAACAAACAAACTTACATGCACGTTTATAATACTAGTAGGGATTTGTTTTTTATTTCACATTTAATTATTCTAAAGCCATCAAAGTGTAATAAAATATTATATTTTGTATATTGTGCAGATAAAAGTGGTCAGATTTATTGGCGAACTAGTAAAATTTGGCTTGTACTCAAAAATAGAAGCATTGTATTGCTTAAAAGTTCTACTCCATGACTTCAAGCATCATCACATAGAAATGGCATGCAATTTATTGGAAACCTGTGGCAGATACTTATACTGCAATCCAGATACTCACCAAAGGACTATGATTTACTTACAACAAATGATGAGAAAGAAGGTAATTTTATTAATGAAATTTTAAGCATGTTGTAATGTGACGATGATGTGATACTTACAATTGCTGCTTTAGATTGTTTCAGCTCTAGACTCACGATATGTTACACAAATAGAAAACGCATTTTATTATGTTTGCCCTCCGGAAGCACCAGCTCAGCCTAAAGAAGAAGAACCTCCCATGCATCAGTTCATACGAAAAATCCTACATGAAGATTTACAAAAGAGTAATGAAGAAAAAATTTTAAGACTGATGAGAAAATTAAATTGGGATGATCCTGAAATTTCTTCTGTAGCAGTACAGCATTTGGCTGGCGGTTGGAGGGTGAGAGCAAGTGCTAGGAGAGCATTGGCTCGATTAACTGCTGAATTAGCTGCTTGGCAAGAATCTGTGGCTCCGGCAGTTGTTGATACAATATTGGAAGAAATTCGAGTTACAATGGAGGATCCACACCCAAGATACAATCAAAGAAGAATAGCTACTGTGAGATATCTTGGAGAGTTGTACAACTATAAGTTGTTAGATTCACGAGATGTTTTTACAGTACTCTACTCATTCATTACATTTGGTGTTACTAACGATCATAGCAATGTATCACCATTAGATCCTCCTGATAACGTGTTCAGAATAAGATTAGTATGCGCTTTGCTGGAGACATGTGGTGCATATTTCAATAGTGGATCAAGCAAAAAGAGGCTAGATTATTTTTTAGTGTTCTTTCAAAACTACTATTGGTTTAAATATTGTGACCCATTTTGGACCGAAGAAAATAAATTTCCAATATATGTCAAATATATTTACCAAGAATGTTTAACTAGCTTGAGACCTAAGTTGATACTGTTTTCTGACTGGCAACAATGTAAGGATGCTATTGAAGACATTAGACAGACGCTATACCCAGAATTAGGTGAAGAGGAACAATATGACAATGATGATCAAGGTGAAGATAGTGTTGCAGATGGTCTAAATACTATTATAGAAACCGATGACGAAACAGATAACCCGACGATACCCGAAGAAAGTTCAGATGAAGACCCCATCACTGAAAATACCGTTAATGATGATAATGACGTTCAAACAGAAGAAATGACTATTGAACCACGGAGGCCGACGCCAAAACCTGTATGTGTTATTGTTATTTAATAATACTTTATTAATGTAATTTGTATCTAATATATAAATATATTATAATCTTATATATAAAATATTCGTGTCACAATGTTAATTATAATACTCCTGCGAAATGGTTGGACCGATTTTTGTGAAAGTATGTGTGCATATCGGATAGGTTTGAGAATCGGCGAACATCTTTTTTTCATGCCCCTAAGTTATAAGGAGGAGGAATTAAGGGGGCTAATTACATATATGTTAAAACAACGTTTCCGGGGTCAGCTAGCATATAAATATACTTTAATTAAATCTAAAAAATTTCGTCATAGGTCGAAGACGTAGAATTCGAGTCGGCATTCGAGAAGATGGTAGTGGAGAATATTGCAGAAAGACAACGTGAGAGTAGACCGCAACAAAGAGATATAGCTGTCCCAATGACTTGTCGTCAAACTACAAAAAAGACATACGAGCAATTATTGGTAAGTTATCTTTACACAACTTCCTAAAGATTTTTAGATACGTAAAAATTCTTAAAAACTATGTATCTTAATAATATTGTACACTAGCTGTGCCCGCAACTTCGTCCGCGTGAAATTTAACAAAATAATTATTGCTCAGCTTGTAGTGTTATAAATTAAATAAATTTCTAAAATAAAAGTAGCTTAAGTTACTCCTAACTACATCAACTATCTCTGCCAGTGAGAATCCCGTCAAAATAGGTTCAGCCGTTTCAGAGATTAGCCAGAACAGACAGACAGACAGTCAGACAAAAATTGTAAAAAATGTTATTTTGGTATATGTAACATTTATCCATATGCATTTAGTAAAAAGCGGTTATTTTAATCTTACAAACAGACAATCCAATTATATTTATTTGTAGTATAGATGTATAGATAATGTTATATTATTAATAAACTGTGCTATTTTTTTCTACAGCAAGGCAAAGAAGGCGTAGAATTTGTATTAATGGTTAGGAAAGGAACAAAACCACAATACAAATCTTTTAGTGCTCCACCTGAGCTGGCCAGCAACCTGCAACAACAAGCATTAGCTGATAAACAAGAAATGGAAAGAGTAAAACGGTAATCATTGTTTTAGTATAATCTGACATACACAATATCTGATTTAATAATAAAACTTTTACGTTGCTAAGTTAAAGCTACGACTAAGTTTTATTTTTATTAGAAATCAAGAAAATAAATAATGTTTCAAATTATAATTTAATAAGCTTCATACCAAATACCATTTACCTTATAAACCTTTAAAATTATATGTGTCAAATTGTTTATTAGTATCAAACTGAGTTCACAATGAGAACACAATGTATAAATGGTGTAGGGTTTCTACATTATCTTTTTACGACCATGTTTTAGGTTCAGCTCTCATGTATGTTGACTATAACTCCTTTTCTGAATCTTTTCTCTGTACTCTATTGTTGTAAATTCTTATATAATTGTACAAATACATAATTTATATTCACCATAATTTTTATTTTAGTTTAACATTAAATATATCAGAGAGACAAGAAGAAGAAGAGTACAGTGCAGAGAGTGGAGGTGGTTCAGGAGGAAGCGGCAACCCTAACAGAGGACAGCATGTTCGACAAAAATATCAGCATCCGAAAGGAGCTCCAGATGCAGATCTCATATTTGGACCAAAAAAGTTTAAATAATACTGATGTTTTCTAATGCTTACGCGAAATCACTCATTATAATGAAACAACCGCCCGACGTTTCAGATACTTTACAGCAACCATGGTCGCAAACCTCATATGAAAAGTTGTTTCATTATAATACTGATGTTGAATTAATTTAGCAATTATTATTACGTTTTATATCAATAAATATAGATGAAATTTAATTTGTTTCAATATCCTAAACATTTTGAAATTATGAAGGAAAACAAATAAAACCCTCACATTTCAAAAGTGATTGGAAATATGCACTTGAAAGACTACATTTTATGTATGAACCTAGTTTGGCGTATAAAATTCATTTTAAAATGAGAAACCGACAAGTCGAAACTAAAATTGAGTTAAATTTATATAAGCAGTTAGAAGATAAAAGAAAATACTGGCGTAATGTGTTCGTTAGAATAGTTGTCACTGTAAAATCTCTAGTTTTGCATGGTCTGTACTTGCGTGGTACGATACAAGAAAAACAAAATAGTAAAAATTAACAAAGACAGGCGGCGGGGCTAGTACGAGTGCGTAAACAGCATTTCCCCATTTTCAAAAAAGGGCGAGCGAGTGAACCCACCCAACCTGACCCCACATCTCCGCGCGATCAAAGCGCAAAACAGATCTCCGCACCTCCGTGATGCCAACACGCCTGCGCTCACATGTCCACTGAGAACCAAACAGTACCCGCAGCACACTCAGCTGCTGGTTTTAGTCGGCGGGAGTCCAAAGACCCCTACCACTTGCAAACGAATGGCGTTCCCCTATCCGCCACCTGGGAACGCGCCCAGTAGGAGATCCAGCAACTCCCTTAGGTTCGCTCGCTCGCCGTAAGGCGCGAAAGCCCTCTCTTGCGCCGAGGCCACGGTCCGCAGGAGCATTAAAGAGTCGTGGCCATCCCGGTCTTTGGCGACTCAGGTTGGCACTATCCACCCTGTTATTTGCCAACTCAGGTTGGCACTTTCCACCCCGGGCTACGCCTGGGGCGCCGAGGCGGCGCGTGGAGGTTGCGCCTCTGGGACGTGGCGTGTTTTACTCCCCATCCGCGGGGCAGTGGGTCGGGGTACCCGTCGTCCGCGCTAATTAGCCCCAAGGAGGAAGGCACACTTTATGTGTTCAAATGCGCCTTTGAAGATGCTCAGACTAAGTCACGGTAATCATAGTGGAACAAATCTAAAAGGTAAAAAGTAAAGGCTAAAGTAAGTATACTTTAGGTATTCTTTCATTGTAGATTCAACCTACGTCATGCTACCTTATAGTTATTGTACCTCTACCCTCCAATCTCCATACTTATAGTTCTTATAGCAGCCGATTTTTGACAATTCTGCGTTTTTAAACTCTTTATTTTATTAATTTAAATTTCAGCGAGATTTGACGAGCAGTTTTTGACTTATCCTTAATAATGGGTATATTGTGTTATAGTAATACTACAGATGCTCCGTACGTTGCTTTTGCAATTTTAGTTTTTGCTAGGTCTTTAGGGACAGCAAACCTTAAGGCTCTAGGCGCTAAATCGGTGGGTAGGGGCATAATTTTATTACCATAAGTAATAATTACTTATGGCACTTATGATAAGAAATAATAATTAAAGCAAATATCTGTGACAATAGTATCAATGTCTTTACTTACTCTCAAATGCACGGTCGATAGATCCACAAGTCATACGCCAAGACTAGAAGCAAAAAGTGCAAAATGCTAAGTTACTGTATTTTTTGGATGTTTATTTTTTCTTAACGTACGTATGTATATTTTGCATACTTGACGTAAGTAGTTGGTATTTCCACTTTTGTCTAAAAATATATCGATTAACTTTGCATCTCGTAGTCCTTGTAGGTCTCCTCACCGTGCCTCGGAGACCATGCTAAGCTGTCCGTTTCGGTTGTTATTATGTGCATCTGATAGCGATCGTTACTCATAGATGGGAATATATCCGCCAACCTGCTTTGGAGCAGCGTGGTAATTAAGTTCTGATTCAAATCCTAAACGGGGAAAGAGGCCTTTGCCCAGCAGTGAAATAGGCTGAACTTAAAATACACTCTTTGAGCCGTACGACGTAAGACCTTTGCCTGTCATTAGAGAAAAGTTATAGGAACAAACAAATTAACAAAACGTCAAAAGTCAAATCCTCTTTTGTCAAATCTTTGAGTCAAATAATACAATTCGGTTATAAGGCGCGTTTCATAAATATTATGAATTAAATTCGATCACTAGTTAACTATTTTCTATATGGTTAACTTTTCGTAGTTCTTGTATTGTATTGTATTACTTTCATAACATATATTTCTTTTGCAAACGCAAATACCGGTAAATATTTAACCATAACCTTACAAAAATGGGAGACGAAGATTTCAGTAAACTTTTACAACAAGCAGAACAGTTAACAACGGAAATTGAAGGAAATGAGGAATTACCAAGAGTAGAACGATCTCTTGGCCAAGTATTAGAAGCATCGCACGAGTTATATTCTAGAGTAATTCAATCAGGAGCTAATGATATACAAGCGTGAGTTATCTTATTATCAGTCATTATAATTTATAACGAAACGACGATTCAGCCTGTAATATTCCGCTGCTAGACATAGGCTTCTTTCTCCATGAAGGAGTAGGGTTGGAGCTTAATTCACCATGCTGCTCCACTGCGGGTTGGTTGGGATATATTCCCTACTATGAATGACGATCGCTGTCTGGTGTCCGATGACTGCCGGGACTGACTGCTTAACGTGCTCTCTGACGCACGGTAGGGAGACGCACAAGGACAGACAACTAAACTGTAAAGAAATATTTGTATGAATACAATCCATCCCAAGTGGGAATCAAACCCGCAAATGCCGGTGTGTGTGTGCTCACACGGTGCATGCATCACTACATCAGAATGATGTAATTTATAACATTGTAAATTAATTAAAACAATACATCTGTATTTCTAAATAATTGTCAAGTGTTCCATAATGTATTAAAATTTATCATATGTGTTAAACAGTTGTTATATCAATTATAATGTTTGTTAAACTATTTTAGTCACCTGCTCTTCGGTTCAAAAGGCATAGATTTACAACAAATATCACAGAAATTAGAAACACTATCTTCAAAGCGTACTTTTGAACCTTTGCAACCTATCGCAGATTCGGATATTGAGAGCTTTCTCAAAAATGAGAGAGAAAATGCTATTCTGTCACTAATTGATGAGGTTAACAAAAATGTAAGTAATAATGTTTTTTATCCACAACTTTTAGTTTTTAATTATATTTTATTTTTGTTAGAATTTGAAATTGTTGTATAAAGTATTTTTATTAATTTTGAGTTTATTGTTAACAGTCACTACAAACTACCGAAGATCAGAAATGGGAACACATGTTGTCTGAATGGACTAAAGAAAAAATTAAATTAATGAATGCTATGATTGGACCTTCTCAAAATTGGCTAGATTTAAAGAGAACTCCAGAACCTCCGAGCATTGCAGACACTCCCAAGAAATTTGGTCACTCCATGCTGGATAGTATAGAAGCTGCATATGCCAGACAAGTGCAGCAGTATAACAAACTAGTATTTCAAGGAGCCAAATCCAGAATTGCTTTGCACCAAAAGTTTTCGCAAGTTGCAGATGAGCTTAATGATCCTGTAAGTATAAAACTTAATCTAGTAATTTTAAATCTACATAATCACATTTATATGGACCTCTAAAACTAAACTCATTCAAAAGTTTGTCCTTGGTTATGAGATATGCTTTGCACAATTTTCACAAATATGTTTACTTAGCTTTATGTATATCAACTTGTTTTTCTCAATATTTTCAATGACATTTTTGCAACATAATATTAGAGGTTTTTATGAATGGTTTTTCTTTAAAACAAAAAGAAGTAAAAATTCATAAAATGAAGTACTTCTCTGGACGTGTTGTTGTACATTTAAATGGGTTATTCATCTATAGATATTATATATTAGATTCCTGTCCTATTATTATTTGTTTGGTTTAAACTTAATTTATTCATAGTAAATTCATCCCCTAAAAATAATAACTAGATATAGGATCTATGTGTGAATATAAAAATTGATAGTAAATTATGAATATTTTCTAGATTGTTGGATGTGAAAGTGAAATATGATATAATTGAACAATGAAAATTTCTGTTAATTATTATTGTACTGTTGTTTTAGAAAGTGAAAGAAATGTGGGAAATAATTAAGACCATGTCAAACATACCTGCTCTTGTCCGAGATGAAGATCCCCTAAAAGCTAGAGGAAATTCAACCATTCAACAGTGCCTCATAGCGCAAGGAAAGAAATATTTGGAGAAAAGGTTTGATGTTCAATGTCCCCATTCCACTTCATACATATTTTAAATAAGCAATCTGCAGAAACTTTATAAGCTTAGTCACATCAGATCAGTGCAGTGCCTCATATACATTTTCAATCAAATTTAATATTTTTTCATTATTATTAGATACAGATTGCCAGGACTGTATTGTGTTGTAAGCTATATAATTAAACACATTGTATGAGCACCATAATATGTATTTGTAAGACTGGCACTATCTCTTTCTTCGGTAGCAGCATAGAGTCATATTTTATTTAGTTGTATTGCAAATCTTATCTTCAACTATAATATTATAATGATCATTCATTGTATATAACAAATTAATTAATTTATCAGGTATAAGCAGTACATGGGTGATGTGGTAAGAGCTAACCCTGCAGCAGCAATGCGGGGAGGAGAGCCAGGCACGTTCCCACTTGTAAAAGGGTTTGTGGGTTTACGTTTACAAGGACAAAACACTCAAGGTTTAACAGATGGTGTGATTGAAGACCGTCCTCTCTGGCCTATGGTTTACTACTGCCTTAGAAGTGGTGATGCTACTGCTGCCTTGCATTGCTTGAGAAAAGCTGGGTTGGTTTATTATTTGTTATTGTAACCCTTCATAATTTGATTTATCTTTTTTTGTTTTATCAAATATCTTAATCTTTGTCTGTTTGAAATGTAAAGTAATAAAATTTGATTAATAAAAATAGTTTTTTTTTCTATTTTATTTTATAAATTTAAATTTTATGTACAGTCTGTTACTTAAAATTCCTTTCATTTATTTGTTTTTAATTTATACTTGTTAATCATTAATATCTTCAATATTTATATTTTGTCAATAAAAGTGGTCTTTACTTAGCAGCGAGTCATATACATAGTCTCTTATGGAATGATATATGTTTTTCATTAAAGTCTGTTAATTATATTTGTTTTTAGTCGAGATCATGAAGAATTTATTGCTGCCTTAGAAGAACATATCAGGGATCCAGAAAAAGCACTAAGTGATAAAATACAAACTGCTATCAATTTCCAATATAGAATTCAAGTTCGAAACTCCACAGATCCCTATAAAAGAGCCGTAAGTATTTTAAATCTCTCTCAGATTATTTTATTTTAATAATTTATTGTACAATATATCATTTGATTGGACAAAATATAAACAATCTAAAAGCATTCTCTACCAGCTAACTTTACACATACAAAAGGATACAGACAGTGGTTGTGCAAAAGGGTCTTTTTGTTACTGAAAATTTTCATTTTCAAATTGAGAAGGTTTTGATTAAAAGAAAATTTCAAAGGTCGTTGATTTTGAACTTTGAATTTTGCTTTGGTTAGTAAATGTTTAATTTTGGGTCTAATTTGTGCTTCACTTTCTTTAATAAATAATTTGTGATGCTAAATATTGTTTTGTAGGTTTATTGTGTAATTGGCTGTTGCGATGTTAGCGATGAACATTCAGAAGTAGCACGTACAGCTGATGATTACCTTTGGCTTAAATTATCTATCATCAAATCACGTTCCAACAAAGAATCTGAATCATTTTCGTACTCAGATTTACAAAAAATGATTTTAGAAGAATACGGTATGTACGTAGTTAAATAGTATAATAAATAAAAAATTGCATAACTATAACTGTAAAATAAAACAAAACTCTTTAATTAACTAAAATTTAAGTTATCTGATTAACTAGTTTCTAATTAAAATCAAAAATTGAATATTTATAATTTTGTTTGTAATTAATAATTTCCAGTTTAACATAATGTATAATTTGTATAAAAAAATAAAATGTTTACACATGGTTGTCTGTGCGTTTCAACTTGTGTATTGTGTGTGTTTCCAGAGCCCGACACAGGAGATAATCTGTTGAGCGTAAGGCGTTTATTGTTTATCTTATTAAGATATTTAACCTCTGATATGTTTTAGGTGAAACTCATTACCATGCTTATGAGAAACCTCTGGTCTATTTCCAAGTTCTGGCTCTCACTGGACAGTTTGAACCTGCTATTGAATTTCTCTCAAGAATTCCAAGGTAAAAATATGTTTCTTATATTTCTTCTTTTATATATACAAAAAATTCTGAAATGGAATAACTTAAGCATAGCTACACAAGTATTAAAAAAATATTATATTTATTTTATTATAGCTTACAACTACAGATTAGAATTTCTGATGTTAAAAACAGTTGTATAACTAGGAACTTTAAAATTCTATTGATACATATACCTTGATACATATACCTTTAATACAAAAGCATAAGTGACTGGTTCTCAAATACATACAACAGAGTCTTATGAGCTCTTGATGAGATATTGTATGATATATTTCGTGGCCGCATCAACTGCCCGGAGCTTTTTGAACGCATTATACTAAACAACCCTTCACGGCGCACAAGACACAATGCCTTATTTTATGTCCCGAACTGCTCCACCAACTATGCACAGAATTCTATACTTACAAGATTACCTAACTGATACAATTTGAAATTTCAAAACGTAGATATTTTCAATGGTTCAAAAAATATTTTTCAAAACAAAATAAAACAACAGTTCTTTAAAAAAATATAATCAAAACTGCAACTAAATATATATAATTTATATATATTTCAGAAATATTTATATATTGTTCACTATTATTATTATCATTATTATAATATATGTTATATTTCCTTCCATATAGAGTTGATTGTTTTTAAATTATACTTTCCAGGGGTATTTATAGGTTTAATATGAAAACAAGTTTGTTTTTTTTTTGTGTTTTTCCTTTTATTTTATCTTTTCACGTTTGTTAATTTAAATTTTAAACAGATGGATGGTCGTAATTGGCCTTATATTTCATTTATATTTAATTCTAGTTTGTTTTATAATTTTTTCTGTACTGTGTACCATCCCATATAAGTAAATAAATAAAAAAATAAAAAAAATCGAACGGAAATGTTGTGGAGACCAAACATAAAATTTCCGTGTTTTTCCAGATACCAAGTCCACGGTGTTCACATGGCGTTAGCGCTTCACGACGTTTATATGCTGGGCACACCACGCAACGTTCAAGCACCATTATGTATGTCATTATTGTTTTGTGTTTAAGATAAAGTAAATAAATTTAAAGTTATTTTTCAGTTACATTACTCTATTGCTAGCTGCAAAATTGCACCAGAACAAACACATATTGCAAGTTAAATAATAGCTTGTAACAATTCTTTGGAAACTTGCAGGTTAATGTCAAAGCACTCGCTTAAAGCTAAAAATATTAGTTAATTTATAATAAAAAAAAAAAAAATAGAACATATTTTCCTCCTATTATAATGTTATTGTTTTTCAGTGTCTGTGGATACCGATGATCCAATCCCTCTCCGACGGTTGAATTTGGCTAGACTTATACTCTTGTACGTGAGGAAATTCGAATTGTCTGACCCATCGGATGCTCTGCATTACTACTTCTTTCTAAGGTAAAAACCTAATTAACTTGTAATGATTTAATTACTTTGATCGTTCTAACAATTTAAGAGCCATTTCACAAAAATAGGTAACAATCTGCAGAATTGAAACATTTTGACGTCGTTAATCTCAGTATTGGATGCAATAATATAATTTCTAGTATTGTAATAGAGCAACCCTTGTTGTAGTAAAATAAGGAGAAACAATTTTGATTTATATTATGTGTATAAAATTATTAACCTTTTCATCAACCTCCTCTCTGGGTAAACGGTCGCAATGTATACTTTGAAGTCCTATTTTTCAATAACCTCTATGTTGAAACCATTTAAAAAAATATGTAATTTTGTTGAATGCTAGAACAGATTTTTATTCCATTTGTATCTCTATTAATCGATAAAAAAAAAAAATTGAAGTTACGAATATTTTCCAAATAAGTACAATTTTAAAAGCGATATTTTTCTTAGAAAACTAAGAAATTTTAGCGAACTATCTTCATCAAAGTAAACTTTCATCATTAAGGAATACAAAAAAAATTAAAATATGTAATTATTTTTAATACATTTTGTATTAAATAATAAAAAGATAGTTTAAATTACCACGCATCAAACCCAGTAAATCAGTCGAGCGCCAGCGCTCTTAGTGGTAAGGTCCACGCCAAATTCTGCGCAGCCATCTCTTTCGCTTACACGCGCCTGTTGTTATAGTGTCTTACAAGCGCCTGTTGTTATAGTGTGATAAACCGCATTTGATACTTTCATAAAAATAAAAACATATTACGAAAATAACTGTAAAATAATATAATGATAATTTCTGTAAACAAATGTATAATTTATTTTTTTTAATTATCGATACAAATAGACATTTCAATCTGTTTGTCTTGTTATTTGTTAATTAATATGTTTGTCAGTGTAATTGACCTTATAAAAAAAAAACCGGCAAAATTTTGATGGTCTACTTTCATCCAAAACTATGCAACTCACATTCACACAGAGATTTTCTGGGGCATAATAAAATGCTATTTTATTGATATCGTAAATATTAGATTCATTCGCAAACTCAAAAAACTAAATCAATTTTAAAAATATTGTTTCATAAAATTGATTTTCTTATTTTTATTTTAAATTTATTGACAGTTGTTATATAACATACTTGAAATTTTTAACAAATTAATTATGTAATAAACATTTTATACCATAGTTATTAATTTTTATTATACATTACAAAAGGATCAAGATGGTTTTTTAGTTATCATACTATACTAACTAGCACAAAGATCGCGTGGCCCGTACGACTCGCGCGATGCGACCAAATTTACCTAAACTTGCAGAGCGAAAAATTGTGAAATGGCTTTTAAGGATTATATCCTTCAAAAAAAAAAAAAAAAAAGAAAAAAAAATTAATAATAATTGCTTGTTCAAGTTGTCTATTATATATTTTTAATTATCGTTATGTTTCTTTATTATACTTTTTTATTTAGGCAAGGAATAGTGTTTTAAACAAGCTCATCTACTAGGATAGACTTTGGTTTCATTTTTTTTGTAAAAATCTATAATAATATACTAAATAATTATGTTCTTCATAGAAACCTAAAAGATCCCAGTGGAAAAAACTTGTTTATGTGTTGCTGTACGGACCTCGCTTTGGAAAGTCGCGACTACGACTTACTGTTTGGTGTTATGGATGAAGTCACTGGTATTAGAAGCCAGGGGCTACTGGATCAATTTAATAATTCTCACATTGATAGTAAGGTAAATACTATAGCTGTTTGCGACATTGTTAAGTTCTCTCTTATTAAGTTTTTTCAGTGTTGGTAGTTATAAAACTTAACTTTAGTTAATGCAATGTTTTCTACAGGTTATTGCATTGAATTTAGCTGAGCAGCTTGTTAACAAAGGCCTATTTGAAGATGCTATTATGGTCTATGATATTGCTGATGTAAGTATATTCATAAATGATTGTACCTATACTTGTGATACTTTTTTCATTCGAAAACTGGCTAGTAAGTAGTTTTTGAGTTATCCCTAATAATATTTATAATACTACACTTGTAAATTAAATCGAAGTCGGTTTTTTTTATTTGAGAACAAATACAACCATCTAGAATTCTAGATTCTAGAGTGAACGAACCAAGCTATTGTTCGACTGGCCTCACTGATAATTTTATTGTTTGCAGAACCTGGAGAAGGTGTTGGAGCTGTTCTGCGTGTTGTTGGCTCAGGTGGTGAGCGGGGCGGGCGGGCTCCGAGAGCGCTTGGGCGCCCTGAGTGCTCGAGTGGCCGCCCGCCTTCGAGCCCCCGCCTCGCCCTCCGCCCCCTTGCCCCCCGCCGCCCTCGTCGACGCTTACACAAAGCTCTGCAAGCTGTGTACGTTCTTCGATCAATTCCACAGTGAAAACTACGAGGGTGCACTCGAGGTATGTCGATTTTCTCTGTTCCTGTTCATATTTTCTGTTCCTAAAATAGAGTAGAGAACTGTAATGAGACTTACAAAACTCGACATGCAATGCTCGAGAATGAGATAAATATATTTTTGAATATCACGGTAATTGTTCTTAAGGACTAAACAAGTCTCAGTCGCGTTTCAGACCTAATGCACACTAGTTTTTTTTTTTTAAGTTTCTTATATACAAACTTTGTTCTAAATAAACGAAAAAACAGTAGTATGCAATTGGGTGTAATCGTTTCTAAGCGTGTAAATGCAAATTCACGATTTATTTTTGTTTACAGAATTGAATTTCAAAAAAATAATTTTCAGACCAGCCTATTTTTTTTTAAACGTAGTCTATAATAAAAAGGCTCGAATGTCCGCAGACGATCCGCTCGTGCGAGCTGGTCCCGCTAAGCGCGGGCGAGGTGGAGGCGCGCGTGACGGGCGCGCGCTCGGCGCGAGGCGAGCTGCTGCGCGCGCTGCCCGCAGTGCTGCGTGCGCTGTGCCACATCCTCGTCGCTCAGAGACAGAAACTGCGCTCAGCACAGTCGTCCCTCCCCGCGCATACCGCTAATAAGGTATTTGTTTTCGTATAAAATCGTAAGTAAAACTAGAGTTTAATATTTTGATAAGTAAAAAACATTTCTATACCAGAAGTTATATATCTTCTTTTCAATATAATAAAAACGAATGTTGCTAAGCGCATAACTTGAGAATGGGTCGACTAATTCGGCTTATTTTTTTTTGTATGTTCCTTAAGAGCCACGGAAGATTTTATACAAAAAAAAAAAAAAATTCAACAAAGCTTTTTACTATCAAATTTTGATAGATCGAAGTCTGTCTGGGCAACTAGTTATATTTTTCTTCTACAAAATATATAAAATCAATTTATCATTTGCTCATGTCTATGAAAATTAATGTCTTAAGATAGAGGTACTATAAACTGCCTTTATGAGGATTTTAACATACATTATGTTTTAATATTAAATTAAATAAATACGTTTACATTTAAATTCCAAAACAAATAGAATTATTTTAGTCATAATAAATGCCTCCTGACGATAAGCATGTTCGACCAAATAAAATAAGGACTCACTTTTTTTATAACATTCTGTTCAATTATATCATATCAATTATAAGTATAAAGTTAATTATCACAAAATTATGTTTCAGCAATTGGAGTGGCTAAGAGAGCAAGCAGAGGTTCTCAATACTTTTGCAGGCAATATTGCGTACAGAATGCCAGGAGACACTTACAGCCAACTAGCACAAATGCAGATTCTTATGCATTAATGTATTATGCGTAGTTATTATTGTAATCAGTCGATAATTTAGTAAAATAAAGCATATTAAGCATTTTAATTTCACTTTTATTGATTTTTTAAATTTAATTCAAGGATTTATTACATTATTTAATTTAAAAATATGTCAAGTTTAAAGTATTAAAAATGTACTGTTAAACAATATAGTGCGACAAGCTTGAGCTCTAAGTTCAGAAAGTTAACGCAGTTTTTCAATTTCAAGTTCATTATATATGACGTCGCGTTGACGCAACGGTTACAGCCATGGATTGTACTCGTTACGCTGGCGGTTGCGGGTTCGATCCCCACACATGACAAACATTTGTATTGGCCATACAGGTGTTTGGCGTGGTCTGGGTGTTTGTGCAGTCCTTGTGGGTCTCCCCACCGTGCCTCGGAGAGCACGTTAAGCCGTCGGTCCCGGTTGTTATCATGTACACCTGATAGCGATCGTTACTCATAGTAGGGAATATATCCGCCAACCCACATTGGAGCAGCGTGGTGGATTAAGCTCTGATCCTTCTCCTACATGGGGAAAGAGGCCTATGCCCAGTAGTGGGATATTACAGGCTGAAGCGTAAGTTCATTATATATAGTAAAGAACAATTTTAAATCCAAGTGAATTAATTTTTTTTTATTATGGTCGTACAATGTATAAAAGAGACATTAGATTTTTAATTTAAGATTATTGACTTATAAATGAATACCGATCATTTTAGCCTATCACAGTCCACTGCTGCACATAGGCTTCCACAAATTCGCGCCAAAAAATGGCACCCACGGCACACAGACATCAGAGCAGTCGTTACCTAATAAAAAAGAATAAATCTGCTTGAAGAACAAGTAGCACAATGTTAACTAAAATTACATATCATCATCATCATCATCACTTCAGCCTATCGCAGTCTACTGCTGGACATAGGCTTCCACAAGTTCGCGCCAAAAATGGCGTGAACTCGTGTTGCCCATAGTCACCACGCAGGGCAGACGGGTTAGTGACCACAGGGCTGGCTTTGTCGCATCGAAGACGCTGCTGCCCGTCTTCGGCCTGTGTTCCAAAGCCAGCAGTTGGATGGTTATCCCGCCATCGGCCGTCATTTTAAGTTCCAAGGTGGTAGTGGAACTGTGTTATCCCTTAGTCGCCTCTTACGACACCCACGGTAAAGAGGGGGTGGCTATATTCTACCGTACCGTAGCGACACACAAATTAATACCGAAGCGTATCAAGTAGCAATAGCAATACGTCTTTAATATTTAAAAATACCGATGACGCCAATTTTCAGTACACATGGTTAAACATGGCAACATTGAGTCAATGTCAATACTCTTGTCTCTTTGTCATTGACCAATGACATAATTATAATCTATAAATATGTCAAATGTGGTTAAATCGTGGTAAAATCGTGTGAGCATAGGTACTTGATCCTATTGATTTGTAGTTTGTATAAGTTGAAGAGATACGGTATTATTAATTTGATTACTAATCATGCTAACTATTTTTATAAGTTAAATTTTTGCTCAAACTACGCTAAAACTTAGGTTACTAGTATTAGTTTACTATTTTAAAAATTTTAAGTGATTATTTTTATGTTATAATATTGTATTATTTAAAACGTAAACAAATAAAGCTAATTATAATGGATAATATGGAAAATTTACATAAAGAATTATTTTGTGTCTTATTTCCTGGAAACGTTAAAAATGACGATAAAGCTATACAATGTTTGGGCGGTGTAAGGGCTATATCACAGGTAAATTAATATTGTTTTCACGTTATTATTTAAATTATTTAAGAACGCAATAAAGAAGGGCTAAGATCTAGACTAGGTAAAACCGAATTAGAAAAACCGAATTATTGGGATTTTGGTTGTGGAGGGTGGAAGGTGTAGGCGAATCTAGGCTAAGATCTACTACTAGGTAAAACCGAATTAGAAAAACCGAATTATGGGGTTTTTGGGTGTGGAGGGTGGAGGGTGTAGGGGAATCTATACAAGGTAACACTGTCACACCTCAAAACCCCATGGTTATGGAGATATCCATGGTTAATGTTTTGAGGTTAGAAGAAGAATTTAAAGCTATTATAATACCTTTGAGCTCGTACTGTTTGCATTGTGTGACAAATCGACACTTTTAAACAAAATAACGCGTCAGACATAATATTCTAATAAAATTAGTAACATTGCGTGCTAGAATATAGGTTTAGAAATTCGAAAAATACCCAAAACCGAATCGGAGCACCCCACTGTCCACGTGGTCTTGGTCTGTCCTACCCCTAGAGTGTTTTTTTTGTGCCGCGGAGGCGCGGAGGGAGGGCAGCCCTCGCACGCAAGGGCGGAAGGGCTGCACTTCCCGCAGCGCCGGAGCCAAGCGTTCCTCTAACTTTAGAAATTCTTCTTCTAACCTCAAAACTTTAACCATGGATATCTCCATAACCATGGGGTTCTGAGGTGTGACAGTGGTACCAGGGGTAGCGTTCCCCAGCCTCTCCCCCCCCTTCCCCCCACGGTCCCGAAATTCGGTTTTACCTAATCTAAAGCTTTACCTAAAGAAGTATATATATATTATAATAATGTTGTATTTTTAAAGGTATATATGCAGGCCAATAAAAAAAGATTAGGACTAAGTTTCCAGCCAGATAATCCTTTTATGAAAAAAATATATGCGGATGCAAAGCCAACTAGCGGAGTCCTATTGAAGCTCAAAGTAAAAAAAACAAAATCAGGCGATGAAGTTAAAAGAGAAATTTTATCCACATCAGTTGTAGGATCTGTTAAAAGAATAAATAAATTTGAATGTAAGTATCAATTAAACGTCACGAAGGCTGTATTTATTTTGCAAAAAAGGGCTATTTCCGGCTCTTAAAATCTGGAGCTCTGGTCTCCCTATGGGATGTTTTCAAAAGGTAGACATTAACAATTATGTTGCAACAAATTTATAACAATATTATGTATATTCACCAGAATATTCATTGTTTTGAAATAAATAGTAATAATCACATTGTAAACATGAGAAGGAATAACAAAATTGTAACTCCCAAGGTTCCGACTGCAAAGTAAACGTCTCCTTTCTAGGTTATGGTGTTCGCATGTATAATAAGATCCCATAACAATTTTGGAATTATCTCAACATAAATTTAAAGTTTTTATTTAAAAAAAAAATTAATAGACGTAACGTATTATCCTGTGCAGGATTATATAGTTAATAAAGATGTGTGGACTTGTGATGCTGTATTTCATGCAAGATATTACTAATTTTGTACCAAAATACGGTTTAATTATTATTTTAAAAAGAGTAACTGTGGGGTTTCTTGCCGATTCTTCTCTGCAGAATCTACGTTCCAAATCGGTGGTAGCTTTACTTTTACATAATTTTGTTTGCTTGCAAACGAAAAAAAAAACCGACATCAATTATATCGACGAGTAATACAACGAAGATCGACGAAAAAATAGTCAAGTAACTACGCGTTATCAAAGATTACTCAAAAAGTATTTATCAGATCTCGATAAAATTTATATGTGACCACACGATAAACATCAGCTATAGATTAAATTATCAAAATCGGTACACCCCGTAAAGTTATTGCGGATTTTCGAGAGTTTCCCTCGATTTTTCTGGGATCCCATCATCAGTGCCTAGTTTCTTTATCATGGTATCAAACTATGGATATTCCCTTTCCAACAAAAAAAGAATTATCAAAATCGTTACATCCAGTAGAAAGTTATTGCGGATTTTCGAGACTTTCCCTCGATTTCTCTGGGATCCCATCATCAATCCTAGTTTCGTTCGTTTCGTCGATTAAAATTTTTTATCGAAATCGGTCCACACGGTCAAAAGTTCTGATGTAACATACATAAAAAAAAATACAGTCGAATTGAGAACCTCCTCCTTTTTTGGAAGTCGGTTAAAAAGTAATAATCATTTGTAAAGATTTAATTTGTAAAATGACGATTCGAAAGTGCTCATGAGCCTCAAGAGCCTATTTGAATAAAGTTGTTTTTGATTTTGATTATTTTTATTTTTCAGCTATGTCAGATTTCCAGTATTTACCTATAAGTGCATCTTCGTCAGAATCGGATGATACCAAATGTGTTTTAGAAGAAATAATCCCTTCTGGCGTTGATAGTATAGAAACTTTATTGTACGTAGATTGATGATTTGTTTAAATTTTCATATAATTCTTTATTGTTCATACTATATTAATATTTCAGGCAACCAGCACCGTCATTTGTAACACCATTCAATTTTACAAGGTCTGATAAACCCATAGCTTACTGTTACACAGATAAGAGGTACAGTACAAAGGAATATGTTAAAGAAGAATATGATAGTGTTATCAATGATGACATTCATAAATCGAGAAGTGAAAGAGGTATACCAATACCTCGGTATCTTTTCAACTTGTCGAATGATTTACCCATAGAGCCAAATGAGTATTACTTGAAACAGAAGAAAAATAGACTCGCAATATATCCACAGTTAGAAAATGAATTCAAAACGGTTGCAAAGGTAATTTGATTATTATTTTTATGATATATTACATAATTTCACATAAGATTACTATTTATTACGTATTCTATAATACAAGTATTAAGTTCCTCACCTTAGGAACAGATGACCATGTGTGTTGTATGTTTTAGATATTTCATTTAAAAAAGAACTATATTTTTTTTGTTCTCTTGTACTTCTGTACTCGGCGACAACACCATCATTCAGTTAAATGGTAAACTGGTAGAGATCTCTTTGAGGGATAAGCTGGTCTTTGCCAACTGCCATTGTACTAATATTTTTAACCGACTTTAAAAAAAGGAGGAGGTTACCCAATTCGACCGTATATATATATATATATATATATATATATATATATATATATATATATATTATGTATGTTCGGGGATAACTCTGTCGTTTATGAACCGATTTTGATAATTCTTTTTTTTGTTGGAAAGGTGATGTCCCTAGTTTGGTACCATTATAAGGAAACCAATATCTGATGATGGGATCCCAGAGAAATCGAGGGTAACTCAAAAATCCGCAAAGCTTTTTACTAGGTGTACCGATTTTGATGATTTTTAATTCAATCGAAAGTCGACGTTTATCATGTGGTCACATTTAAATATCATCGAGATCTGATTACAATTTTTTGAGTAATCTTTGAAAATGCGTATTTACTTGACTATTTTTTCGTCTACCTACGTTGTATTATTTGTCGATATTATTGAAGTCGGATTTTCTTCGTTTGCCTGCAAACACAATTACGTATAACATTTTTTACATAAATAAATATAATTATACAACCAAAAATCGTTAATGCGAACCGTTCAGTATGAAATAAAACTATCATAAAAACTTTATAAACGCAATAAATATTACCTGCAGAAATATTAAAATACTTTTTTTTTGTAACCCAGTTAGTGATGTTTTGTTTATTATTAAACCGAATGTACTTTTTGCAGTAACGATTTATCTTATGTAGGCTAAAAATTTAAGTTCGTTTCCCTTTACGTTGAAGGTTTGGCACGCTAGTATCGTTCATTGTTTTCAGGAATTAATTTCAAGGTCATCGTTTTCGTAATGGGATTTTGTATTTACTTAACTATTTTTTCGTCTATCTACGTTGTATTACTTGTCGATATTATTGAAGTCGGGTTTGCCTGCAAACACAATTATTGTATTTGTTTTTAAGTGCAATAAAGAATATATAATTATTTAGGAATAGTTGTAGTATATTTTCATAATTTTATATTATATTTCCATAATTTTCTAGCTGTTTGAAGAAAGGCCAATATGGTCGCTAAATCTTCTCAAATTCCATACAAAAATAAGGATGTCATCATTGAGAATTATTTTACCCTGTCTCGCTATTTATATGCGAGAGGGACCCTGGAGAATGATGTGGGTTAAATATGGCTATGACCCTAGGAAGGATCCTGAAGCGAGGATTTATCAAACTTTAGATTTTAGAATGAGACATGCAGGTGAGATTTACAAAAAAAAACTTTGACAGTTAACTCTTAGAGCCCGTTCCACCTGTTGTGGATGATAGTATCCAACAGATAAAAGTATATATTATTCTTTTTCACTATCAAATTAAACTATATTTATGAGATATTTGTTATTGCAAATATGAATCTTAAAAGTTGTAGCCTATTAATTTAGGAGGAACAGGTCTTAAAGACCTATTCTACCTCCTGCTGTTAAAGTCTGTTTTTACTTAGTTCCATTATTAACTTTATTCAAAACTGTTGAAATGGGCCCTTATTATTATTAATAAACAAAATATTTTAATTGAAAAATTTAAAACAAACCCTATGATGTATTAATTTTATTTTTAATGTAAATATAAATTTTAATAAATACCTGATTATTTTGAATTACTCAAAAGATACTATGGTTACAGAATTGTAATAGTATGAGAGTAACTGTAACATTTTATTTTTCAGTTCAGTTAATATAATTGCATTAATTTCAATCAAAGGGGCTGCGCCTAAAAAACGTCACGCGGAATTTGACTATTGTGGACTTCTACTTCCCATTTTGTCATGCAAAAGCACACTTTCAGCAATCTTTAACAAATTTTAACGTCACAAAACTAGATCCTCCACCCAGAAATGATTTCTTGATTTATTATGAATAATACCATACAGATTAAATAAATTGTTGGTATTTTTTTAAACAATCTTCCCTTTATCGTATCGTCATACTAAGTAAAGACGGGGAGTCCCCATATTTGCGAACGTATTCCACAGACGACCCCAAGTATCTTTATTGAGGAAGGCTATTGGCGCTAAAATATTTTCATCCTTGTGCTTTTTACAGCTGGGGTGCATACTATGGTAATGACTCGTGACCAAGTTGTACACTGTAAGAAGACGGATCGTATTCGTAGCTTTAAGAAAACACCATTAGATGAATTATCACCGGAAGACATAGTTTTAGAGGGAGCAGTTTGCTTTAGACCAGGGATGGTCCCATCTCAGCGTCAGATTTACTATCAGGTAAATGTTTGTGACATTTATGATGATTAGGATCATAATGGTGATTTTTGTTTATTGAATTTACTCAGTAAAGGTAAAGGAAATAAAAAAAATTCTGGACTAGTTTTTTTTTACTTCACTATATTGTATCTAAAAGTATTATTATCGTGGATTGTCTGGAAGAAATGGCTAATTAGTCATTAGTCCACCCGTTGTACTTCACTGTCTGTAACTGTCTTTGTGCTTTGTTTCTTATGTATTTGTGGTGTACAATAAAGTATAAATTAAAAAATATTATTTAAATTTATGTCAAATAATTTTGCAAGAGTAGTGAATATTTAATAATATATTCGAGTTTACCATAATAGCCCTTAAATACCTCATTGTTGTATAAAGACTACATCTATTGAGGAAAAATACCTATTATAGCCAATTCTTCAAACTTAAAATTAATTGGATTTTAATTTAAATCTTATAATATAAATAAAAACTTAAAAGTAAACAGTGGTAAAAATAGTTTTTGATTGTGCTAATTTATCGTCTTAAAAAGAATTGTAAATGTTAATATATATATATAAATGAATGTTTGTTTGTATGTCCTTTATAGAACCGTAAACTATGCATTTGATCATTTCATGATCTTTAGCAAAGTGAAGCATGAGCCCACAAAGATTTCTGAGTTGGTACGACCAAAAAAAAACGTACCAACGCGTGCAGGGTACAACTAGTAATAAATAAATAAACGATTCATACTCAACGGCATAAGCCCACTAGGATTTACTCTTGCGTCGGAGATCGGAACGACACTATACCCAAGCACAATAGTCCGGAACTCGGCAAACACCTGTATGGCGAATAAAAATGTATATCGTGTGCGGGGATCGAGCCTGCGACCGCCAGCGCAACAGCTATAAAGTCAGTGCAGTGATAGTCACTGACAGTTACTGAGGTAGGGCACAGCAAGAAATTTTCTGCTCAAAATAGGGAGCAACCCGACGGGGGTAGTACCCCAGATCTTACAGAAGATCATAGCTAGATAAAACTGTTTTCAAGCAGTGATGTGTTACTATTGTGTCCAGAGCTCCTGGGGGAATTGGAGATAGGGTCGACCACGCGCTTGCGATGCTTCGGGTTTTGCAGACGTCTATAAGCTATGGTAGTTGCTTACCATCAGCTGAGCCGTACGCTTGTTTGCCGACCTAGTTGTATATATAAAAAAAAAATACCGCGTCGTTAAAAACAACAGTATCGACAAAAAGCACCTCCATGTGTCAGCCACACTAAAAAGTTACGTGCCATGTGTCCACAGTACCACGACGTGCAAATACCTGAAGTACAGGAGCTGATATCTCGGCCACCGGCTCCCGGAGCACGCTGTCATGAAAAACGCGGTTGGCTACCACCCGACATAGACAACGTGTGCCGCGACCACATCTTCCGCTACGTCAAACAGACACTACTCGCTACTCACAAAGCTGACCTTAAATTTGAGGTAATCCTTTTTTAATTTAATCGTCTCGTTTATGGTATCATTTTGTGGGCTATTAATGATAGGTAATTTTATGGTAATTTACTGGTTGGTGTATAATCCTTTTTAAATCGTAGGCTTACAGAACTGGACGCACCTTTTAACTACGGTAGGGTACAGTCGGAAATATCCTGCTCAAATGAGTAGCCCGACTGGGGAAGTACCTCGACTTACAGAAGATCACAGCTAAATAATACTGCTTTCAAGTAGTGTTGTGTTCTTGTGGTGGGTGAGGTAACCAGAGCTCCTGGGGGGGACTAGGGAATAGGCTCGGCAACGCGCTTGTGATCTAACCGTCTAAGCGTCTTGTGATGTAATCGCTTATCATCAGGTGAGCCGTACTCTTGTTTGCCAACCTAGTTGTATAAAAAAAATACCTTTCCTCATTATATCTCGTCCCTTTTCCTACTTATTTGCTAACGTATTTTATGAATTAGATCTAAAAGTGCGGTTTAATCTTTTATATTTTAGGTAGATGGATGGTTAACTTTATAAAAAAAAAAGTATTTTAAAAGTATTTTACTGTTTTTTTACTGGCCTCGCAGCTCTATTTACGTTAATATAAAAGACGCTATTAAGATATTTTATCATGCTGTGCTATTAGCTAAAACACGGGTCGCATCGCTTCCAACCTGTAACATCCCCCACTGCTGGGCATAGGCCTTTTTCTCAATATAGGAGAAAGTTGGGAGCTTAATTCATCACGCTGCTCCATTGCGGGTTGGCGGATATATTCCCTACTACTAGTAACAATCGCTATTAGGTATTTGTGATTTGTACCGGGACCGACGACTTAATGTGCTTTCCGAGGCACGGTGGGGTGACCCACAAGGACGTCTGTCCTACCGAAATCATACCGGAAAGAAATATTTGTACAAATATCTATCCCGAACGGGTATCGAACCCGCAAACCGTCGGTGCTTTAGGTGACTACTTGCACCACTACACCAGAGCTGAAACACGTCACTAATCAATTAATAGAAATATATATATATATTGTTACTGAAATGTTCAATTTGACTGCTATCATAATAATGTTTTATTACCTAGGACGCTAGCAGCGGAGATGATTCGGGATCAGACGGAGACGACGCTAACAAATCGGTCGCGGATCTAGATGAATCGTCAGCAAGTGGCAAAATGGATGAAATGGATGACTTAAATAATTAATATACTGTGATATAATACCCTAACGTATTTTATTTACCAATTTCATTTCCAAAGTACTATAGAAAAATGTTTAAGGTAGTTAGTGGTAAGACTGGGTATTAATGTAATGAATCGCAACAAAAGTTAATTTATATTATTACTAAATAATCCTATTACATCTTTTACACACACACACACACACACACACACACACACACACACACACACACACACACACACACACACATGCACACGCACACGCACCCACACCCACACAAGCACACGCACGCACGCACGCTAGCAAGCACGCACGCACGACTGAATGCCCGCAGTCTTTCAGGCAGTAATTAGTACAACTGTTATTTAAAGGTCGTGTTATTTTTATTCTATATAAATATTAAATAAAGGCCAACAATGAGCAATGATGGTTACGTTATATCAGTTATATGTGATTATAAATCCAAAATGGTTAAAAGTTTTACTTTCACGTATTTTTTATGTGTTTACAAACATAAAATACTCGCTTTTATGTGTTTGTAAAGATTATACTTAAGAAATACAACGTAAATAACTTACAATTAGTAGAACTATCCGTCACCTCATTGCTTAATAGTTCAGAACGATCGCAAGAATAATGACGTGTTAAATTTTCATCATCAATAAGTAGAATGTTTATTGAACTATATAACTTTTTTTACTTAATACTAAAAAAAGTTCTACTACTATGGTATAGTTACTTGGCACGTTTCCATCCCGCATACCCTTTAGCCTACATGTTTGCCTCATCCATACATATGCATTTTGCTGTAACATGTTTTCATAAGAATAATTTCAACAATAAAAGACAAGTCAACAACAGTCAACTTTTTCATTTATAAATTGAACTTGTGAAAAATCGGGCTGTTTCCTTCTGAAATCGTAGGCCACAGAACAGATGCTTAATCACGTAAATTTACTTTTTTATTAAAAAAAAAAAAAAAAAAATATATATATATATATATATATATATAATATAGCTAGTATATATATATATATATATACTAGCTGTGCCCGCAGCTTCGCCCGCGTTGAAATCAGTTTGTCACAAAGTTTTCCCGGCAAACTTCCAGTGTTCTCATCAAAATCGGCTTTGCCGTTCCTCAAACCTTCCTCTTGAAGCCCTCTCTCCATTTGTGAAATCGCATGAAAATCTGTTTAGTAGATTTTGAAGGAATCGATCACATACACTTTTGGGAACTTTGTTTTATAATACACTAAATGTTGGCCGCGATTACGTCCGCGTGGTTATGGTCATTACTATTAAGATGTTTAACGCAATTTTTTTTTATTTCAGTCACTTGAAATGTTTATCAAACTGAGTAACTTTTTAAAAGGCAGAATTTAGTATAATTAATAGTTATTTTTATAAAACCTCTCTATACACCACATTTTTAGTTTTATTTTCAGGCTGTATATGTTTCATACAAACTATCAACCCCAATTAAATCCTGTTAGCGGTGGAATATCGTAAAATCCGTTCTTAGCGGACGTCTGCTAACGATAATTTACCTCCCTGCCAAGTTTCATCTTTGTCCATTTTGGATGGATGGACCATCTAGCGGTTTTTGAGTTCTCGTGATGAGTGAGTCAGTGACCTTTCTCTTTTATATATATAGATTACGATGTGTTATTTGGACACTTCCTCGCCATCTATAGAGCATACATTTTAAATTTAAAGTTTCTTACTTCAAAAACATAGGACTTTCATACAAACTTCTAACCCCCATTTTACCTCCTTAGGGGTGAACTATCATAAAATCAGTTCTTAGCAAACGTCTACACCCTATAAGAAATCTACCTGCCAAATTTCATGTTTATAGCTGTTATAGTTTCGGAGATTTCGTGATGAGTGAATTAACCTACCATCCCCCGTTTTAACCCCAAAAGGGACTTGATTTCTAAAGATACATTATTTGAACACCTTCTCACTATCTATAGAGCATACATTTTAAATTTCAAGTCTCTTCATTCAAAAACATAGGACTTTCATACAAACTTCCAACCCCCGTTTTATCCCCTTAAGGGTCGAATTTCGTGGAATTCGTTCGCGGATGTCTACGCCCTATAAGGAGCCTTTCTGCCAAATTTCAAGTTTGTAACTGTTATAGTTTCGGAGATTTCATGATCAGTGAGCGAACCTACTATCCCCCGTTTTAACCCCAAAAAGGGGTTGATTTCTAAAGATACATTATTTGGACACCTTTTCACCATCTATAGAGCTTACATTTAAAAATATCAAGTCTCGTACTTCAAAAACATAGGACTTTCATACAAACTTTCAACCCCCGTTTTACCCCCTTAGGGGTCGTTTTTCATAAAATCCGTTCTTAGCGGATGCCTACGTCTTATAAGGAGCCTACCTGCCAAATTTCAAGTTTTTAGGTGTTATAGTTTTGGAGATTTCGTGATGAGTGACCTTTCGCGTTTATATATATTATAGATATAGATTATAGATATATATATATATATATATATATATATATATATATATATATATATATATATATATACATATATATCTGGAAACCTATACTTTCGTGGTCTTATATTCATCTTATCAGGATATTGTTGGGGAATCTCTCAGGAAATTCAGTGAACTCAACAGTGACATGTATAATACAGAGGTGGTTCGTGTAATTTTTTGGTAGAGGTTCACAAAAAGTAAACGAAAAACTAGACCTAACTAAATGGTAAAATTTATTTTATTTGTACAGAAAATTCATTCCGTCTATGCACGTCGTGTGTGAGCGGTAGGAGTATGTATAAGCAAGTTATTTTACTCTTTGGAGTAGGCTAATTTCTCATATGAATTCTTTTGTTTCACGCGTCGTCCTGTGTCTATGTTTCTCTTTCGCACTCATTGAATACAGTGCTGGAATCGTGCTAAATTTCGTTTTATAGGAGCGCAATCTCTGAGGCGCTCTTCGTTACAAATTGACGTCAATGTACGCATAGGTGTAGTTAATACAATACACTATTGTATAGGCATAGTAGAATAGAAAGAATGTAATGTAAGGATAGTATGTATTATAAAGAAATATAGGTTTAAGATTATCTGTGGAATTTTCGTGGGAGTGCACTGCACCAGCGCTGTTTAGGATGAGTCGTCTCTGGTATAATAAAATAAGTTTTTGTACATTTTGGATATCTATTTCTTCTAAGTAGAATTCTTTTGTAATAAATTAACGACTTCCGTAATTTTTTTCTGAAAAATACAGATTTTCCACCACCTCCTCATACATTTAGGAGGATTGATTTTAAGATAGTAACTATAGTGCATGGGCAAATATATTGTTTTGTAGGTACTTTCGGTAGGGTCAATTTTTTTAAAGCGAATGTCATTTTTAAATTTTTATTGTTTTCTTCCTTTTTTATCTGATATTTTCAATGTGCTTAAAACACCCAATTAAAATTTTGGAAATAATTTCTTGAATAAATCGATCTACCATTGTCCCTAATTTTAATTACTGTTCCTGTATTTTATTTTTCGAAGAAGATATAGTAGTATCCTTACTATCTACCATTATTACTATCTAGTTACTCTTCTCTATATTAAAGATTCCGGTAATTTTTGACATAATATACATCAATACGAGTAGTATCATGTAGAGATAAAACTAGATTTAATTTGATATGTCCATATATCGTATAATTTACAAGTATATATTACGAAGGCTAAATGAGCAGTGACAACCATTTTTTTAAGCTTTTTACATACATATATCTAAAATAGCAACCTCTATCGTCTACTGAGTGGCTACGGCAGTAAAGAATATTCTCCCTCTGGACTGACCCTTGGACTGCGATAAGCTGAAGTGAGTGACTAAATAGAGTTGCGAGTAGTCGCTTAAAACATCGACGGTTTGTGGGTTCGATTCCTGCTCATCAGTTCATCATCACCAGTTCAGCCCCCACCCGATTCCCGCTCGGGATGGATATTTGTATTTGGTATATTTCTTTTCGGTTTGGATGTATGTTCTTGTGGCTCTCCCCACCGAACCTCGGAGAATACGTTAAGCCTTCGGTCGCAGTTGTTATCATAAATCGATAGTGATCGTTACTCATATTAGGGAACATATCCAACCTATACATAATCATACAAACATACATATCGAACATATCGAACATAAGCAAGCCGCAGTGTAGTAGCGTAGTGGATTATGCTCCAATCCTTTTCTTACATTGGTAAAAGAGGCCTATGCCCAGAAGTGGGATGTTACAGGCTGAATGCGAATGCGATATAATACCTATATAAAGTTCATTTATACACATAGACGTACGTACATACACACATAAACACGCATTTAAGTGTAATATTTTAATGAAACTATTTTATTTTATATCGCAATGTCTAAACACCATTTTGATTTTAGGTTTCAGAACTATTACGACGTAAATTCACGCGAACAATTGAATGATAGTTTGGTAATAACGTTTACTTGCATGCATGTATTGTGTTTAAGTATTTTAGCTCGATTTTATGTATTCTTTGTCGATAATTTGGACTATGAACTGTGACTAAATAGATATTCACTATAAAATTTATTACTTATTAACTCAATAACAATAAAAAATAATAGCTTTATTATTTGTAATTATAATAGAGCGATAAGCAGAAGCAAATAGAGCGACGACTCCTATTTATAGGTATCTATATATCTATCTATTAGCTGTCCTGGCGAACTTCGTACCGCCTTATTTTTTTTTTCGGAAAAAATATTTTAATAATTATTTATGTCGAAATAAAATAAAGCCATCTTTCAAGTTGGGTCAAACTGCACACGGTGTGCAAATTTGTTTAAAATCGGTTAAGTAGTTTAGGAGTCCATCGCGGGCAAACAACGTGACGCGTAATTTATATATATTAACATATGTAACAAGCATTTGCGAAGATATAGAATTTTAATCATACGAGAATATATTTTTAATAAAGATTAAAACTTTCCTAACTTCGCTCATCGCATCTCTTAATCACATACAACGTACATCATGTAGATACGTATGTAACCATGAGTAAATCATATTATGTACGTATGTATGGTCCAGTGGATAGAGCACGTAAAGTAATAGTATACACAAAACGTAACAGTACACGTATACACGTAAAGTAATAGTAACACATGTAATGTAGTGTATTTCAATCGGGTCTGGAAACGTTGACTTTAACATTTGTAAAATCTGTTTTTAAAACTCATTTCCTGCTGGTCGGATGTAGGAAAACATTGCGAGGGATCGTGTTTAGGAAGGATTTCTTAGACATGGCTCGTATCTGTTAATTTGGCACGGAAGTGACTTCATACCATAGTCTATGTTCTTAGTTTATACAATAGATTTAAAAAAAGGTTAAATAGTCGTTTTCTACCTACCGAACTTACACATTAAAAAATATACTTATGTTATTATAATAAATACCCCTTCTACTGCCTATCCTTGATTATGCTGATGTATGCTATCTGGATGTGACTGAGGAGCTACTTACAAAGTTAGAGCGTCTCCAAAATCTTGCCATAAGATTCATTTTTGGCCTGCGAAAATTTGATCGCATCTCTCAATTTCGTGCTCAGTTAAAATGGCTCCCCATTCGTCTTCGGCGTGATATGCACATCCTTTCCACTCTCTTTAATATCCTTCACGATCCAAATGCTCCATCGTATCTTCGATCCCGATTTCACCTACTGCCCTCTCCTACTCGTTCCAGGCGCTCTGGCATTACAGCTAAGCTAGACATACCAAAATGTAATACAAAATTTAAGTTAAATTCTTATTCGGTACGCGCCTCCATACTATGGAACAAACTCCCAAGAGTCATTCAAACTAGTCCTTCCCTTGTTTCCTTTAAATATAAATTAAAGAAACACTTGCTTTCACTAGCTAATGTGTAATCATCTGTATATTATAGAATATGTATGTATTTACTTATATATTATAGTGAGTATGTATATGTTTATGTATATGTATAAGTATATTTGTATTTTGGTATGTATCTTTATATGTATTTGTTAATATGTAGCATGTTACATTTTTGTATATGTATATAAATTTTATTCTTTTATTTTATTTATTTTTTCTTTGGTGTTTTTTTTTTAATATTTATTATTTATTTTTTATTTTCTTCTGAATGAATACTTCTTGCACTGTTTGCCTCGCTATATGAAACACTTACTCATGACCATGGGTTGACTGGAAGAAATCTCTTTCAGAGATAAGTCCACCTTTGCCATAAACCTTTCTATTATTGTAAGTTTTATATCTATTTTTTGAGTGCAATAAAGTATATAATAATAAATAATTATGAAAACTTTAAAACTTCTTTAACTGTTATATGAAAAGTTATACTGTTTTTTTACGTGTAATTCATAAAATAATTAATAATATTTTCTTTACGTAGGGACTCGATGTACCTATTAAGTAGATTATCATTTATTTCAAATTTATCAAAATCAACAGATCTAACTAATATTTATAGTAAGTCTGGAATAGGGAATGCAGAGTTTTGGTTCAGCCTAGACCGGAAACAAATATAATATAAATATTACCTCCGAGTGGGAATCGAAGCCATGGCACACAGAAATCAGAGCGGTCGTCACCTAATAAAAAAGAAAAAATCTTCTTGAAGAACAAGTAAGCACAATGTCAACTAAAATTACATATTATCATAATTATCACTTCAGCCTATCGCAGTCCCCTTCTGGATATAGGCCTCCACAAGTTCGCGCCAACTAAAAATACAATTAAGAAATACTAATGGGTATTAAAAACGAGTGTGTTTTGGACCACACGACTGAAGTAAAACTTACGAAACGTAACTCTCTCTTTCTATCCTCACTAACTTATATCTCCCTCTCAAATTCCGTTCACTTCGCCCGATCACACTTTTCGTAACACTCGTGTAATTTCAAAAACTTTTCTTATTTGTCTATTTATTATTATAGTCCTTTATTCATACCGTAACAGGTAGATTAGGAATACAATATATTATATGATGCGTTTAACAAACTACTAATTATGAAGATTTCTTTAACGATGAATACCTATTTCCATACATAAACAATGTATTTAAATTTCAAAATGTATACGACCAAATTTCAAGGATGTTCAATCGAGGCGCAATTAATAGATTAAATGGAATTTTCAGGGATTTATGCATTAGGGTAACTGGACTACGAGTACGTCTAAGTGTATATTAAAATCGGTAACATTAAAATTTTGCCTCATTACCATCAAATGTTAGATATAGATTACATTAATTATTTTCAACAAAGACCAAAATCTTTTAAGTACCTATTAAGGAAACTAACTATTCATCAATAAATAGGTATTATATTATTCTTTGATTTAGTCAACCTCTAATAAAAATGTAATATACAAACCTATTATGAAAATAACAAATAAATTGTACAAACAGTAATCATTGAAAATAAAACCTACAACATAATTGGACAAACATATCGACACATATAGAAGACTAAGAAGTTTAAAGTACAATTAATTAATTACAATATTTTGTTAGTCTCTTATCTCAACGCTCCCCTAGCGACCTTTTTCGACAAAGAGGCGTTAACAGCCCTCAGGGAGACAAAGCGAGTGCCTTATCACGTGTCTATATAACCGCGGCGGAGCTGCGCGAGCGCACACTCGCTTCGTTCTTTCTCACACTGCACGATCGTTTTCCCGTCCCTTTGTAAGTTTCCACTGCGCGAGTGTGAGGTTAGTGTGTGATTTTCACAATATTCCGCAACTTAAATATTTTGCGAACAAACTGGAGCGTATATTCAGCTGTTTCGATTGTGTCGTGGACGGTTGATTTGTTTACGTGTATGTTATTTTTTTTTAAATATTCTTTGTTTATAGAGTTAAAGTTTTTCTATACTATATATTGAACGTGGTATTTATTTAGTTTTATCGTAATTCGGATGTATCTGGTAAGAAATTAAGATATAGTCATTCATACAAGAATTAAAAATATAATTTTTAGTCTAGTTATTTAAATTAGAAACAATTGTTTAAGGTTACCTAGGAATTTTATCCTAGGATATTTAACATGAAAAGGGTAATGTTTGTAATTCCTAAGATTTTTACGTTTCTGTCGTAAATAAATTGTTCGAGAAAATAATCATTTAAGGTATTTTGATAGAAGGTATACTTTGTTTTCTTTTTTGTTCAGACCGGTTTCTAAAATTGCTAGTATCGAATTAGTTTCATTTTAATTTTATAAAAGTACATGCAAATTATACTTCATATCATGTAATGAAACATGTGCATAACTTACAAAAGCCTACAAACGTAATTTAATATACGATGGAGATACCTGCAGTAAAACAATTTAAACTATAAGTTGTATCTAGTCATAGTTTAGTCTACATAAAACACGTTAATCACATAGAAATAAAACATGTTTCATTAGTTATCATAAATACCTAGTATTCTTGGTAAGTTCAAAAAGCATTAATACAACATAGTCTTTAAGACCACGTATACCTATATAAGCAAGTTTGATGTAGTTGTTTTATTTGATTACAAAACATTGTTTTGATTTTGTACATCATTTGAATTGGCACAAAATCTATAAATAACTTTCAAATGTTCTCGCAACTTTATATTTTTATTTGATAAAGGCTATATCTTTAAAGGTGTAAAATATACATACCTACTGACCCTAATAATTATCGTTATATAATATATCGGTAAGTAATAAGAAATTAAAATAAGAAAATGGAAAAATATTTTTACAAATTTTGCAAAATTGAAGCAAATAGACAATCTATACTAATATTATACAGAGGCAAAGTTTTTAACTTTGTTTCTTTGTAGAGGGTAATCTTTGCAAATACTTACCCGATCATGAAAATTCTTTCACTAACAGAAAGCTACACTATTCGGGAGAGACATATTTTATTATTATTAAACAAATAATTCAGTGAAAAGTAAATGTATATGTGAATCAAGTCGGAGATGTACGAGCGAGATGAAAACTTTACTATATATTTGCATCATAAAAATAATTACGGCCAACGAAGTGGACACGGGTCGGCTAGTAGATAATAAGTAATATGAGACGTATCTGTAAATCTAAACAATTTTAGTTATAAATAATTTATGCATTTATGTAATTTCTTATTTGTACATGAAAATTATAATCCCTTTATCTAATAATCAAATCAATTTTATCAAAATAGTTAATTATGATAAAATATACGTAATTATGAATGTCAAGATGGAAGTTTTGCGACCTTTTTAATAGTAGGTATTACTTAATCTTTTAAATTGCGAGTACATTATCATATTTAACTTTTAAAATCATTCTTATGACTGCTGCTGATCTGCAAAATATTTTAAATTACTTTAGGATATTCAATATTTAAGATTAATGCTTATTACTGTAAGTTGATTCAATAGATACTTTAAAAGCATTACGATTCTCAGTCACCACTTCGAAAATAAGTTACGAAATAACTGAAGCAGTAAACTAAATGCTTCAACAATTGGTAAACTTTTACATATATCGAACAAAAGAGATACATATATACAATATATTAATAGCTGTGTTTGTTCCTAAACGAAAAACAAAAAAGAAAACGACTTCAAATCCGTATTATGAAGGATAACTCAAAAAGTACTTACTGGTCAGATCTCGCTTTTTAAATGGGATCACATGATAAGGACTAGCTGTTCAATACAAAAGTAATCATCAAAATAAATACACCCAGCAAAATTTTATAAAGTAACATACATAAAAAAAGTACAGTTGAAATAAGAACTTTCTCATTTTTTTGGAATATTAATACCTAAATAATTGATTATTTTTAGGTTATAAATCTTCTATATTTAGACTTTTAAGTAACTTCCCTGGTGGAAATATTTGTTGAAAAAAAAAAACTTCATGACTTAATAAAACTTTTAAAAAAATAAGTCCGATGGTCCGAAATTTCGCAGAACATTCTTTTTTAAAGATCAAAATGGTTTCAGAACATTACCTATAGAGCTATAAGAACTTATTATTTTAAGTCTTATGACCTTTTTTTTAAGATTTTTGGCACAGGTATGAAGACCTTCTTAAGACCTTTTTTATACTTTTTCTAAACAAATATTTCCACCAGTGTTGAGAAGCGATGTAGCCACAAAATAATCTTAAATCTTAATATATATAAATCTCGTGTCACAATGTTTGTCCGCGATGAACTCTTAAACTACTTAACCGATTTTAATCAAATTTGCACACCGTGTGCAGTTTGATCCAACTTGAAAGATAGGGTATATTTTGTTTTGATATATGTAATTATTATATTTAAGAAAAAAAATAAGGCGATACGAAGTTTGCCAGGTCAGCTAGTATACCTATATAAATTACGCATCACGTTGCTTGTCCGCGATGGACTCCTAAACTACTTAACCGATTTTTACCAAGTCTGCACACCGTGTGCAGTTAGATCCAACTTGAAAGATAGGCTATATTTTATTTTGATATATGTAATTATTATATTTAGGAAAAAAAATAAGGCGATACGAAGTTCGCCACGTCGCGTCAGCTAGTAATAATATAAAAATATGTGAAAACCGCAATGTTTGACCGCGATCTTGTATTTGAAATATTATAATAATTTATATTATTAATTATATCAGATCCTGCATTGAATCCGATTTGCGAATTGATTGGATTTTGGACCCATGATACTATCATTGAATCTAATCGATATATGGTTTAACATAATTAACGCGGAATTGTCCCTTATTTGTAGTTGTATTTGACAAAATATAAGACTGATATTATATAATACACATTTATTTCAGTCGACATTTTACTAAACATTAATTCTCAATAAAAATAGTATAATGACGTGTATTAATTTTCGATTACTATATACGTATTCTTACTTTGCTATTTGCTATTGCTACGATTATCTACTATTTTAAAAAAATAAAAAAAAATGACAATAAACGGACACTATTAGTCACTAAATAATGATGATGATCTTTGAATAAAAACGGTAATACGGAAATTAATAAGTATTTACACAATAATTTAAAATAAAATAAATCGATGTCAATGTACTGAGAACGTACATTGTTACATAATAACGTATTATATACATCATAGATAGCTTGCAATAGTCATTGAAGGTAGGTAATAAATAATATGGAACTGTCAAGTGTTTATTAAAATTCTTTTCGATATTTTTTATGTTTATTTTTAAAATATTAATCTTATGTAAAATAATATGTCACTGCGTAGCAATGGTCAACGTATGTAAGCATCTTTTTGTTTGATTTTTGAAAATTGTAATATATTTTTTTCATTTCCTAGGTTCATCAAGATGACTTCAAGTGAGTTTAGAATCGAAAGAAATCTGGAGTTATCGGATGAGACTAAGGCGATTGCTGAGAAGGAACTTAGAGAGACACCAGAGAGAGTCCGAGAAGCCTTAGAGAGACTGAAGGAAATTCTCAAAGAAAACAAAGACTTATACTTCGGAGACGACGATGAATTGCTCACAATATTTTTGCGGCCTTGCAAGTGGTACCCAGAAAGCGCAATGGCTTTAGTAAGTCAGATTTTTTAAATAATAAATTTATAAACTTGGTATTATATTAATAATTTGTAAGTAAACGTGGTCACTAGGTACTAAAGACGCTTTACGTAACTTAGGAACAGTTGATGACGGTGCAGTTTAAGCAACACTTCAATTACAAACCTTACGATCCAGTCCGATTGCTCCGTCCTAGACCTCTATCGTAATCTTTTATGTTTTGAGTATGACATAACAGTAAATTAGAATGTATAGATATCATAGCTACGTAATAAGACGACCGAGCAGACGCAAAATTTCAAGATATTTGAACTACGTAGGTATGTCTTTTTTGTTGCTATAACGATTAATGCAAGTCTCTTGAAGTATAGTAAAGTAGGTTATGACGGGTATGAGAGGTCATTTTGTTTGCAAATACGTTACGTTAAACCTCGTAATATGTATGTAACTTGTAAAGACTTAATACCTATTATGTTAAACTCTGTTTTTATCTACAATTTTTATAAAAAAGTTGCCATAACTGTTGTTATAAACGCCAGAAATATTACTAATTACAGTAAACACATCGGATGCGATATAATATGACATGCAAATTATTATTTTTCTATCTAGAGTAGAAAGTTAGAGCTTTCATACTTTCTTGCGTATTATAGGGTACGAGAGAGACTTGACTGAGCCGGACTTTAATTTCTCTCTGGACGGAAATCTTAGTTATATTAATATCTCATATTTATACTAAAACAGCTTAGGGGGTCATTAACAAATTTAACTGAGATTGCAAATTTATCACCGCTCTATCATCTTCTGATGATATTATATTCCTGGTGACCTTCCATTAGAAATTTCGTGTAAAGCTGTTTTAATTTCAATTTTAGGTATTTCTAGTACATCTTCTCAACTGACATTTGTTATGGTACGATAAATTACTCTACTTGGTTTGAGATTTCTTGCTGTTAAGTTCTTCATAGTGATTATCAATTAAATTTAGTAACGGGTTCTGCTCTACAATTAAATTCTTATCTTAATTCCAAAGTTTCATAATTTTTAACCGACTTCAAAAAAGGAGGAGGCTACTCAATTCGACCGTATATATATATATTTATGTATGTTCGAGGTTCGAGGTTCGTATATATTTTTATGTATAGCTTCGTCGTTTATAAGCCGATTTTATTAAATTTTTTTGTTAGAAAGGAGATATCCTTGGTGTGGTATCGTGATAAGAAAACTAGGATCTGATGATGGGATCCCAGAGAAATCGAGGGAAACTCGAAAATCCGCATAACTTTTTACTGGGTGTACCGATTTTAATGATTTTTAATTTAATCGAAAGCCGATATTCATCGTGTGGTCACATTTAAATTTCATCGAGATTTAATTACAACTTTTGAAGTAATATTTGATAATGCGTATTTAATTGACTATTTTTTCGTCTACCTACGTTGTATTACTTGTCGATATAATTGAAGTCGTTTTTTTTTCGTTTGCCTGCAAACATAATTATATCTGCACCTGGTGACAAAATCCCTTTAAATGTTTGTTATATTTCTCGATGGTGTCTTTAAGTATTCTTTCACGGTACGCAGGCAAAGCCGCAACAACACAGCAGTGACCAAGAAGTATATGTATAATTTTTTTCAAGGGTGTCCTTTAATCAAACTGAACTTAAAACTAGCTATATTTTTTGGATTTGAGAGAAACTTGGGACGATTTGAGTTTTTACTAAGTACGTAAATGTTCAGTAGGTACGTTGTATCCTGAAATTTAGGACATTGGATGTTAAAATGTATATAATTGAGAATAAAGTAGTGGCTTGCCTGTTTGAATTTATATTTCTTGGAAATCTTTGTTTTGAAATCAGTACTTTGATAAAAACTGTGAAATGTGATTGTGAAGTAAATTCAAAAAGACACTTTTAAAACTCAATTATTGCATTCAGATACAAGCGTCAAATTAATAGGATTGGGCTTCAGCTCGGGATAGAAACAGCCGACCGAAGATAGGCTAATGGAGCAATGTCAAAGGGGAAATGTATATCAGTAAGAGATAAGTTTATCAGCATTGCCTTCATTTGACATAAGCGGTTATAAATAATAACATGTCGATTTTATCTCTGTTCTCATTCACGAATAACTTTTTAATTTAATTTTTCACTGCATATCGATGAATGAATAATTTAACTGTTCACTGCATATTACTAAATGTGTAGCAGTTTGTGAAGAAAGACTTGACTACTTGTCTTGCATATGGAAGGTAGTAAATCTATCAATAACGACTATTGACGTTCGTTGTTATTGTTGTCTTATACAGTACAGTAATGCATATAAATACTAGTACATATATCGAAAATAAGGAAACAAACTATATTGTATCAAAACGGTTTTTTATATTTATAAAATGGTAAAACACAATTCGTTCACACGTTTACAAATGTGTGAACGAATTACAAAGTTTGTCACAAATAGTTATTTCAAGTTGCCCTTTTATTTTGTTGCTCCTTTTTTCACGTTTACATTAGCCTCAAATTCTAATACGCTTTTTTTATACCATTAGGTGGGTAAACAATACTCTCGGCTCATTTACTGGTAAGCGATTACCTACAGTAATCGCTTACCATTTAATGAGCCCTATTAGGTTTATGCTACGGCATAAAGATGACTGCAACATCAAAAGTATCACAAGCGCGTTGCCAACCCTACCCCCAATCCTCCACAGGAGCTCTGGTCACCTTACCCACGACAGGAACACAGCACTACTTGATAACAGAATTATTAAGTGATCTTCTTTAAGGTTGAGGTACTACCCCAGTTGGGATGCTTCAGATTTTGAGCAGGATATTTCCTGCTGTGCTCTACCTCAGTCAATATAATACGAGTATTATTCCTACCGATTATATAGCCTAAATGGTACACTATAGGTATAGTAACTAGTTCTTATAATGCTTAAGAAGTTAATGTAGACATAGAATTTATTATAAACATTTAGATTTTTTTAAAGTATAATGTATAACAACAGCCTCTAACTTACACTAAAAGAGTATTGTGTTATTATTTGCTATTCATGACAAATAGCAATATGTAACAACTATAGCCTTGTACTCTCATAGTCCTTTGCGAAAATAATGTTATGTTTAATGAACTGTTTTGAAAAACACGGAAGATTTGCAATAAATACTCCACTATCGGCAACATTAATCGTTGGAGAAAACAACCTCCAAGGCCTACTGTATCCATATTACATTAGTTCAACCATTCATACACTTTAGTTCGACAGAACAAAAACAATGACTTTAAAAATAGTATGCTATATTTGGAATATATTACAAATACATCGTATTAAATATTTATTTTGTAGGTAGTTGATAAGTTTTTTTTAGTTTTCTGTTTCGTACGTAGACAGTAATTTAAATACTCGGCAATTAAAGAACGACTAACATCTATAGACAGTTATCAGCAATAAATACGTTACAAATAAGTACCAACTAAGGAATCTTGACAAACAAATAAGATTAGTTTAGTGCACTTTGTACACTTAAAATGTTATCTATCGTTTATCTTTTCCCGATAGTAGTTGACCGAGGTTTGCCTGATAACTCAGATCCGGTATCCGGACGAATTCATTCGAAATTGAAAACAAAGAAAATATATTTTCGAACAACAATATTTATCTAATGTCTGTTATGTTAGATTATTTCCTTCGAATCGGATAGCAAATATCTACGCATTCATCTTTATATAAATTATGTACACACGGGTAGTGTTAGGTATCAATTTTTATTTAATATAAATATTTATTACTGAGTATATACTTAATACAACAATACAAAATGCACACGACAACACAGTGCTAACTAAATTTAGACGAGATTTGTAACGACCCATTTAAATGTATTTAATGAGTTTATTCATATTGGGTACTTAACAAATGCTTAGTTTCGTCACAGTATTCTGCGACGAAGATTGACGACGAAATTCACGTCATGTTGATTGTCGAAAAGTCGTTCCATGAATATAAATTGAACTGACATTAATTTGTTTTTTTAAACTGCAACTATTAACAGTAACGTCAAAAACAAAACAAAAAAAACGTTTAAATACAGAATTATGGAATGTTAATTAGCAAACATAATTATCAAATTTAATAATGGTGAAGAATTGTTTAACAAAACATTATTTTATTTATTTATTAAACATGTGAAAATAAATACTTTATCTTTAATTGCATTTATGTTCGTTGCTGTCAAATCACATAATTTATTAGTATTAGAATCATGTGTCCGTTATAATGAAGAGTGCATACAATTTATAACGGGAATACGATTAAGCAAGATCCACTCTGGTTAGTGAAGGCACGGGTACGTGTTCGCTGGTTGCTAGGTATTCGCAATCAGACGTTAACCTGTCTCTTAAGCAACACACTAATTCATTCAGACCAAACTTTGCCTCTTGAATACGGCAGCAATGTTATTATAAAACTAAATTGCATATACTCATGGCAACTTTGTATTCGTATGCAATAGTGTATTGTAAGAGATAGATATGGGTTTCTTTTTTAATTATTGAACTACTCTCTTATACTTTGTTTTAATTTGAAAGTATATTGAATGTTATATTTAACAATGATTACTTAGACTAAATGATTTAAATCTTTATATCTACATTCGCATATTGTAACGTTACAACAAACTATGACACAAAAACAAAGATAAGTATTTATAAATAATTAAGGGCGTGAGGTCAATTATTCTCTCTCTCTCTCTCTCATCATCATCTCATCTCATTGCTGGCATAGGTCTCTTTTCCCATGTAAGAGAAGGATCAGAGCTTAATCCACCACGCTGCAGGTTGGCGGATATATTCTCTACTATGATTAATGATCGCTATCAGGTGTACATGATAACAACTGGGACCGACGGTTTTATGTGCTCACCGAGGCACGGTGAGAAGACCCACAAGGACTGCACAAACACTCAGAACACGGCAAACATCTGTATGGCCAATACAGATGTTCGATCCCGTAACCGCCAGCGCAACAGCCACAAACTAGTGCTTTAACTGTTGTGCCAACGCGTCGTCAATTATTACTAAGTTACTAAAAAAAGTAAAACATAAACAATAAAACATTTACAATAATCCAGTTAAGTAGAATATGTACTGTTTGAATTTTGTTTAAGTTAAGTTTATTGAAATAGGACTCACTAGCGACTTCTGTCCGTTCATATTTTTTTACATGATAAGTAATCACCAACACATTATATATTTAAAACTTCTCTGAAATACGCTGCATCTTATGGTATCAGTATTATTGGGATCGGTTTAGTAATCTTTGCAGTATAACGTAACAAAAAAACAACTCTCTATTTATTAGTATAGATAGAAACTTAAAAAAACAGTTTCTACTGTAACGAATTTGATAATAGAACATTTCAAAGGCAATAGTAGACAGTGATTACAGAAATGATAGAAAATTTGATCACTTATTTTACCGGTTAGTGCGCGATAGAATGAATTACTGCCTACCAAGTAATTTTATCATTGTTCTTTTTTCCACATTATCAAAAGTACCCAACAAGGAAATCGCCGGCATTATGTTTCACTCACTGATGTAAACTGTTCCTTTATTATGATAACAATCTTATAACAACATCGCTTGAAATTTATGTATATCGCCTTATATACCTATCAATTGTCAATATTCTCGTTGTAGTGATCGGAAATAGAACATAAGCGAAAGAACTACATTACTACAATGCTTTGTTATCTATTCTATGCAAATTAGTTAATTTTTCATTGTATACCTTACAAATAAATTATACCTAATAAAAATTAACCAACCTAAATATATATATTATGCAATTTAAGAATACGACGAAACAATTTTTAAAATTACACTAAGGACGAAAAGTGGTGCAATTTTGATAACAATCATATAGCAATCAAGTAGACACGCGAAAAAGAAAAGGAATATTCTGAAGGCCTGACAGAACGAATTAAATTTATTTCGATTATTATCTTATGGTCTAAGATTTTTGTAATATCCATTATAATTATTATGCACTTAGTGCTTCATCTGTAGTTAAAAAGAGGTTATACTTACTACTCTATATTTGCTAAAAAAGGCAGAATAGGTACCTACTTCAACAAAACAAAAAAATTATGTTTACTTCTTGAATAAGTTCTTTTTTTTCTACGTTGAATAAGATTTGTTGCGGGATTTACGAGTATGTCCTAAGTTATGTTTTAAATTTTAGATGAGGCGCGTTGCGGAGTTCAAGCGTGAAAACGCAAGTCTTTTGGACGGATTATTACCAGAGCACGTGAAGGAAGCCTTCCTTGAGCATCAAGTAGTCAATGTCATGAAGGGTAGAGACGACAAGGGCAGAAGAGTGCTTATTGTCAACGTCGGAGGTAACGAAGTAGCTTTATTTAATATTTTTAATAAGATAACAAAAATCACCAGCTTAGAAAGAAGCCGTACAACTTTTCTTCTTATGAAACTAAATTGATTTTTTCCAATTTTGAAATCTAATATTGATTTCAATCGAAACAGTTTTATAGGCTATAAAATATCAAGCTTCTATTCATAGTAATCAAACCACAGTTACAAGCTGTCAATTTGATATCAGTTTATTTTTTCTAAGACAAGGACATAAAAATAATTTATGCATTTAACGATTTAACGCAGTTGATTGTTGTTATAATTACAATTTTCATAGATCGCAACAGACGACAGTAATCGTAGTGTAAGTAAGCGTATGTTAGTTTTAATAATAAAGTACAAGTAGGTACCTACACAGATAAATATTTATATTCATATTTATGATCCATTCAGTCATCAATTTTAATACACGTGAATATAATTTTCTAACAATTATGAATATGACAAAGTAGGGTCATTGCGCCTGTTCGCGTCCACTTAGTGTAGTTGGCAAGTTTGAAGAAGAAAATAAAAATGTCCCCGCACTAATTTCTATGAAAAATTTATTTACTGTGTTCATTATATAGTCTATTTAAAGATTCATTTTCAGTTTTGTTCGAAACATCTTGTTATTATTTTATTTAAATACAAACGTCAGAATTAGGCGATTTACCCAGTTTGCGTCCATAAAATCCAATTTGCGTCCACCCGCTGGACCACTTCGCGTCCACCAGCTTAGAAAAGGAATAAAGAGGTGATATTTTTATGATAATCTAAAGAGATATTGGATTTTAATAATTTATTTATTGAAGAATTATAGTTATTTAAAAATCAACACATTAACATTAATAAATCACTATAAAGAAAATAATACACCTATTTATTCTTCTAAACATTGATAGAACTTAAAATTAAAAAACAAATTAACCTGTGTACAACCTATGTAGTCAGTAAATAGTAATTCCACCTTTAAAATTCAACAATTATCTGTTCTGTGAATTTTAAAGGAATGTAAGCAAGCTAAAGATCAGCCTGCAATTACAATCACAGCAGCCTTTCGCAGTCGACTACTGGACATAGGCCTTGACAAGTTCACTCCTGTGTTTTGCTCATAGTCACCACGCTGGGCTGACGGGTTGGTGACCACAGGCCTGGCATTGTCGTACCGAAGACGCTGCTGCCCGTCTTCGTCCTGTGTATTTCAAAGCCAGCAGTTGGATGGATATCCCGCCATCGGTCGGCTTTTTAAGTTCCGAGGTAGTAGAGGAACTTAATCGCCTCTTACCACACCCACGGGAAGAGAGGGGGTGTTTATATTCTTTGATGCCGTAAGCACACAGCACCACAAAGATCAGCCTTGATTAATAATAATTATGGAAACCAAATACGAGGTGCACACATATCTCCATTCGCATTAAATATTAATAATACCGCTGTTTTCTTCTTCGTTACTTGGTTTTATTTGATACTAGCTGTGCTCGCGACTTCATCCGCGTGGAATTATAATTACAATTATAATAAAAAAAATATTGTTCTGTTCGTAGAATTACAAAATAAATAAATTTCTAAAATAAAAGTAGCCTAATTTACTCCTTATTTCATTAGCTATCTAGATGGTAACGTCAAAATCAGTCCAGTCGTTTCAGTGATTAGCCGGAGCAAACAGACAGACAGACAAAAATTCTAAAAAATGTTTTTATTTATTTATTTTCTTACATCTAATATTACAGGTATAACCCAATTCATTAGACATAGTAAAGGAGACAAAAAGCGAAAGGAAAAAAATGTAAACTATAATTAAAAAGGAATTGGCTGACTTGAACATAATACTAAAAACAAAACAATAATAAATATAAAAATATTAAATTCATTTCTCATAACATATTGTATACAAAGTAACTTTTGCGAATTCATTCCACGAACAAGAAAAAAGGTCTAGTGTTTCAGCCACCAAGTTTAGCGTTCTGACTGAACGAGCAAGGGGGCCGTTGCGCACTAGCTCGGTTCTGCCGTGGGGTACTGCAAATAAGCTCGGTCGCTGTCTTCGTTGTAGATGATACCTATTGGGTACGCTCAAACCTATCCACTGCAGTACCCCTGGATTATTGACAACAACCAGGAATAATTTAAAATATAAGTTGCCAGAACCAGCTCTCTCTTAGTCTCCAACTTGTTGTATCCAACCATGCCCAATACAAACAATGTTGGATACATCAAGGGATACACGCCATAAAGCCTATGGTAAAGAAACCTGGTGAATTTATTTTGAACATATTCCAGTATGAGACTGTATTTGACTTCATGTGGAGACCATACTACCGCATTATACTCAAGCTGACTTCTTATTAGGGCATCATACAGTAAAGAGATTGCTTATTTTGGTATATGTACCGTGTATAAATCAATATACATTTAGTAAAAAGGTGTTACTTTAATATTACAAACAGACACTCCAATTTTATTTATTTGTGTAGATAAGTTTTGAACCCTCTTGGTCTGCACCCACTGATTTTGTCCAATATCGAAATAGCATATTTTTTGCATAGGTGCTTGTCTTACCGATTTCTTCTTCTCTTGGATCTCATGCAAATCTTCCTTTGTGTATGTTCTTTTTTCCTTCTTCTTTCTTATCTGCAAAGAACTCATCTTAAATAGAAAAAAATAAGAAAGAAATTACTTATTTCATTCAAAGTAGAATAGGTATTAAACTTTTAGTTTTATGTACTAAACTTATAGAATTAATTTAAAAAATGGACGCGATTTAGTTTTCTTATTAATCCCTTTAGGTATAGTTTGCGTCCACTGCGGACGCAAAGTGGAAGTTTTATAAATTCGGTGTAGCAGTTCGCGTCCACCTTATTTTACTATTAACTATAAAAAAAATGAGCAAATTCATAATTATTATAATTCCTTTTATCATAACCAACGCCTAGAAACAGCTATGTATCCAAAATAGACATAAAACAATAAAAGACTTACCTTCAAACGAACCGCTGCCCACTATTTTCTTCTTATTATTCCGTGCCTTCGCGCTCTCTTGTTGAACAGCCCTCACTAACTATTTTTTTTTATCCAGGATTGCTTGGATGCACGGAACTTTTGTTTATGCGTACGTGCCTCTTATACATTGAGGTATTAGCCGGTAATTATTTTTCGACTTATTGGCGTCTTAGTATACTTAATTTCGAGACTTTTCAAAGTGAGATCCATAAAATGGACGCGAATTGGGCGGTGGACGCGAACAGGCGCAATGACCCTATGAATGGGAAATAAAATATTTTAAGATGTGTAAAGTAATATTGCATATTTAATTTTTTTTTATTTTAAAACTATTAAACAGGTTTTATCCCATTGATAATGTCAAGAAGAAGGCTATTAATGAACTTACAATAATAGCTACCTATAACATATAAAGACTGCTGTGTGGTTACGGCAGTAAGAATATAGCCACTCCCTCTCTTCCCGTGGGTGTCGTAAGAGGCGACTAAGGGATAACACAGTTCCACTACCACCTTGGAACTTAAAAACCCGACCGATGGCGGGATAACCATCTAACTTCTGGCTTTGAAATACACAGACCGAAGACGGGCAGCAGCGTTTTTAGTGCGACAAAGCCAGCCCACAACCCGCCTGCCCAGCGTGGTGACTTGGGCAAAACACATGAGTTCACGCCATTTTTAGCGCGAACTTGTTGAGGCCTATGTCCAGTAGTGGACTGCAATAGGCTGAAATGATGATGATGATGATAAAGACTTGAAAAATATGTTCACTACTTAAGTTTTATGCACAAGTATATTATTTAGGGTTAAGTTAATTTAAAATCAAATATTTATGAAAATATATTATAATAAAATTTCATTATTAAAAAAACAAAAACCCGACTGCGAAAAATAACCAGTAAAAATAGAAAAAAAAAACAAGGTTTATAATTCAGTGCACCGTGTTCCGTGTTATTCTATTCTTTAAGTACTTTCATAAATTACAGATATTTTATCTTCTCTTAATATATAAAACAAAGTCGTCTTTGTTCGAATGAAAGAAAAACGAAATTCCAATACAAAATCTTCATGGGTTTGGTAACTGTCAAGCATTCAATGTTCATCCCGTCGATACAGGTTACTCTCCCCTCAAATTAGAAAACGTATTAAAATAAAGGTTTCGAATACAATATAGATCCACAATTTTCGTATAATGGCGTATTTTAGATTTTAATAATGTAGGTAATGAAAAAGGATTCACATATATATTGGTTGCCAAATATTTATGCGTGCATTTAGAAATTTATTTTGTGTAAATAGCTTTCTTTCATATACTGATGATGCATTTATAACAGCGAAAAAGATTATAATGATTGACATTAATTATCATCATAATTATATCATATAGGTAGCATTTTGATTATTCAATATGAATATTTGAATCTATACTAATATTATAATTTTGGTCGGTGGATTCACGTCTGCATTAGGGACACTCAGATAGAATAATTAATTTTCTTAATGTAAACTGCAGTAGTGTACCAAGTAACGATCACTAACAAAAATAAAAATTGGAATAACAAAAGCACGGGCATTATAAGCCCGTGGACATATCTTTATTAAAAAAAAAATCTTTTTGTATTGGATAGTCCATTTACCGAGGAAGACTAAGCTATAATTATAACATTTTAGAACGGTTGTTCCTCAAATTAACGAGTTGAAATAAATATATTGACTTTATATGGAGAAATTTTTGGTATGGTAAACACTATTTGGTTGATGCCAATTTACAACGTTGCTAAGTCAGCAGTAGTTCAGTGTGATAGGGCACAAGTACAATATCTTTTACAGACCATAGTGATATTAAGATACACAACAATTTTTGTTATGTTGTTTTATTGTTATTTTTAATAATTATAATTTTACAAAATAAATATGCGATTTCTAATAGGGAAAATATAAAAATGTAAAGTATTAATACGCTTATAATTTTATTTAGGTTCGTGGGATCCCAAGAAGGTTCCTGCCGACCAATTGTTCAAACTATTCTACTTGATCCACGAAGCAGCTATGCTGGAGCCAGAGTCCCAGGTTCGAGGCACTGTCGTCATCATGGACTTCTATAACATGGGCTGGAATCAGGTATGTATTCTGTAAATTGTATTGAATGATATTTTCAGCATAAGTTCATTACAGTACTACGGGAAATATATCGACTGATTAATCTTCCTCTTTCTCATGAGTAATTTAAAAATTCTTGGAACTGATGTAATGCTGCGTGTGCCGTTTCCGCGGCACCTAAATACCGAAAGTAGGGGGTTTGATTCCCGCTCGAAGTTGATATTTGTGTTTATACAAATATTTATTTCTGGTCTGGTTGTTAGTCTTTGTGGTGGGAGAGGACGTTAAGCTGTCGGTCCCGGTTGTTATCATGTACACCTGATAGTGATCGTTACTCATAGTAAGGAATAAGTGTATCCGTCAACCCACATTGGAACAGTGTGGTGGGTTAAGCTCTGATCCTTCTTGTATATGCCTATCTGTGGGATATTACAGGCTGAAGCGTACTTAGGACTTAGATTATTTCGTATAGGTACCTTTTTTGACCATTTAATATACCAACCATGTAACCAAACCAACCAAAACCAAATAATGATATTATAATATTAATTAACATTATTTTTTTCTACTACATTGTGTTAAAAAAAAAAATAACACTGGGTCAAAATCGATGATTTTTGGTCGTAAATGTATATATAAATTTTGCTCCTCGAGATATTCTTTTATCTATTAATTATTTACGACTTTTTTCTATAAAAACACTTAATAAATAGAATATGATACCTTTTGCTTCGCTTACATTTTGGAATATGATTACTAAAGTATAAACGTTCAAAATAAAAACCAATTCAGCACAAAAATAAATTTCTATTCAAACTGATTAGAAATTAATTTACCACATAACTATGTATATTGCTGAGCCTGATTTTTTTTTCATACAACTCTACGAATGTCAATGCACTCTAAAAATGAGAACATGAATGAAGATTTGCTTCAAAGTCAAACTTCATCATGTATATTACTCAAGTTAAGAGTTAAAAATAATACTGATATTGTACTTTTGTACTAAATAATGCTGACTCTGACTCTCATCTCAACGTAAGCTAAGATTTTTTACTACGCTTTTTGGCATTTAGTGTGCTTATAACACAGCGTTATCTAACAATAATATTTTTTGAAATGAACCAATTGTCACAATCAAACAATACTTCCATTTTTCCAACATTAAGCATAAGTATAGAAATAGATATTACGGATAAACATGGATATTCTAAGGTAACAAACAAGAGAGACCATCACAGATTACATAATTTATAAAACTACATCTCAAATAAAGTGTACAATTGTTTGCACTCCATCGAAGTGTCTATATATTACTTTACATAATGGTAAACAATACGTACAAGCAGTACACGGATACTTCGCTACTTAACGAATTAATCACTAGATTAAAAATTTACTGAAAATTACTTATCGACCGTATATATATATATATATATATATATATATATGTATTATAAATATATATATATGTATTGTATATATATATATATATATTTTTTTTTTTTTTTTTTTTAATGTATGTTCGCGGATAACTCCGTCGTTTATTAAAGTCGGTTTTTCTTCGTTTGCCTGCAAACACAATTATGTATAACATTTTTTACATAAATAAATATAATTATACAAACAAAAATCGTTAATGCGAACCGTTCAGTATGAAATGAAACTATCATAAAAACTTAACAAACGCAATAAATATTACCTGCAGAAATATTAAAATACTTTTGTTTTGTAACCCAGTTAGTAATGTTTTGTTTATTATAAAACCGAATGTACATACTTTTTGCAGTAACGATTTATCTTATGTAGGCTAAAAATTTAAGTTCGTTTCCCTTTACGTTGAAGGTTTGGCACGCTAGTATCGTTCATTGTTTTCAGGAATTAATTTCAAGGTCAACGTTTTCGTAATGGGATTTTGTATTTAGATGATTAGCGGTGACGAAATTAGAGTACTTTTAAAAAATATATTTTTATATGTATTATTGCAAATATATTTTGTATTTGTCACGTACACGTGTTCGCAAAATATTTAAACTTTAACGAATTGTTGTACTTAAACGGCAAATATTAGTTATCAATTCAGACGATGTCTTATAACTTTCACTCCGCGTGTGCATGACGTGATTGCAAAATATTCATGTGTATAGACACTAATATTATTAATATTTTTCTTTGTTAGATTTAAACGTTTTACGGCAATGTTTATATATTTGACTGACACACGTAATAAGTATGCATTCTTTGTTTTGCTACAAAATATATAAATATATTCAAAACAACGAGCAGTGACAATGTTTCGGGCTATCTCTGTCTCATTTATTTTTTTCCAACAACAACGTCCTTTGGATGCTATGATTCATGAGTCCTCAACAAAGAGTTTTGGTAGGAAGGTACGAGCAAAGTGACAAAAGTAATTACAAAGTACGAATATTAAACAAAGATACGGATAATACAATTACAGCTTTTCATTGTTTCTTTATCGTCGTGTTGCGTAGTTACAAAACACCTGTATATTAGATTTTGTTTCTTTAGTGGAGCACGTACCTTGACTTCTTCGCTTGGTCTACTTACTAGAATCTAGATGATTGCGGCTTTACCTTACTCTTTACTCATTTTAAATTCAGTATTTCTGTGTTATTTCGGTTTTAATTAACTACATCGAGTTGTAAAAATATTAATTTCATAAGGCTAAATATAAACAATTTTATGCAAGTTGCTTCATTGATTGCAAAATACGTATTGCTTCGTCTATTTTATTTATGATAAATATTCGTTAACCAAATGTAATTATATAATTTCGCGTTACGTAGTATAATATTCCCTAACAGGATCTGATATAGGTGTAATTGACCTTGACTTACTGATACGATACTTCTTATAAAAATTATATCAATTTTCCTTATCTTTAATAGAGAAGTATTTTGTAATTAGGTATGACGATTGTAACGATGACGATGGGATCTATCTACAAATTATAATAATCTTTGATTGTAGTGTATTGTGAATGTATTACCTACTTGAAAAATTTCAAACAATGTTAAAAATGTAGACATTAGCGGCTGTTTTAATATATAATGCAGTTCTAAATAATAATATAAATCGATGTAATAATCGTTTCAAATGTTTTATCATGATTTCAGACCCAGAAATATAATTTTAACCTATGAAACTTTTTTTAAAGTTCTTATAATATCTTTCAAAACTTCAATAGTAATAATTTTTCGCAAATACAATCAATCAATTAAACCTACATAGCGCAATTGACCTCACGTTTTAGTACATTAAGTAAGTACTATTAAGACAGGTACGATGAGTTTAAACGCAGATCACGTCTCAATTGTTATTGTTGTTTGAATATTATTGATGTAAAATGCATAAACGGACGCTAGTAGTAAAATAGTCACTTCCTAGATGAACATGATCTCTTGTTGGAAATGTTATATCCAGCGAAAACTGATATCTGTAAAATCATTTATACATATAGGTACAATATATTGCTTAAAACCTGGAGCAGCCTGACTGGGGAATTACTTTAACCTTACTTAAGATCACAGTCTTATAATACTCGTCTCAAATAGTGTTGTGTTACTGTTTGGAGTCAGGTAACCAGAGCTTTTGATGAGAGTAATGGGTAGGTAGTGTCGGTAACATGCTTGAAATGCTTCTGGTGTTGCAGGCGTCTATAAGCTACGGTAACCATTTACAATTAGGCGGGCCGTATGCTTGTTTGCCACCCTAATCGTTTATATAAAAAACATGATCTTTTGATGGAATGCTGTCCTCCGAAATGAGGATATCTGTAAAATGAGATCATTTATCGCTAGTATTGAGAGGAAAACCATAAAGCAAGGTTTTGGCTCAAGGGACGTCACGTTCGAGGCTGAGAAATGATTTTGTATTCCCTGTATGTATTATCATCTACGTCGGAGTTATCTCGCGGTCATTAGACTCATTGGTTACTGGAAGTTTTGTGCTCAAATAATAGTTTGTTTACAATAACTTGAAGACATTAAGATTGTATATTTTATATTTATTTGTATAAAATTATAACAGATAAGTCTGTAGCGTTTGTTGGCTATTGAGAAATGTGTTGTAATTGGCCTTATTAAGTTTTTTATTTTTATTTTACCGTCTGAATGTAACTTTGAATGCAACAGTTACGTATGTAAATGACAAAATCTTTGTTCTTCATCAAGTTTCATTAACCAATACGGTATATTTTGTAAAATACTTGAAATATCAAAACGCGTATTACTAAATAATAGATTTAATAAATGATACATTTTCCAAATGTTTTGAAAATATTAGAAACATGGAATAGCAAACCGAATGTTGCATACTGTACGCAGGTATTCCTATGCACATATGCAAAGTAATAAAATTATAGTAAACATTTTCTATATATTGTATTAATAAAGTTAAACCTCTACACTGAGGTTGAAGTATCAACGAATCTTTGATAGAGTGATGTTTACTTTTTGTATTTAATAGAACAACAACAAAACGCACTCCAATATTTAGCACATAATATTGTTAATATGCAACAATATAAGAAGTATGTAAAATGCTTTTCATTATAGATAATCTTTATTGTTGGTTAGCAATATTTAATGTACCTATATGTATGAGTTATACATGAATATATAAAAGACCAATGGAATCTACTGATAACGACGATACATGAGTCCACAGTCCAAAGTTACTCTTCAAAGAAATGTATTTAACATTTATAAATATTTTTACTTGTATATCGCTAATTGTATTTTGGTGTACTTATAGTTTACATACGATAATAGACCAATAGTTTTAGTTAAACTTCCGTTGATTGTCAAAAGTAAGGATACGGCACTTCCTTTACAAAGGAAGGACGAACGCAAACGGACGACGCAAATGGTTTTGCGTAAATAAAAAACCCTTTTATGTTTGTTTATCTGATCTGTTGTGACCTTTGAGAGTCTACCACAATTAGGTTTTGTATTACATTTGTCAATTTATCTTAATTGTATACATACTTATGTGTGTGTCTTAGATCTGTTACAGCTGATAGGTATATTGAGTTATCGTGACTTATTTAGTTACTATGTAGTAGTAGCTGTTTTACGAATTTTAGTTCCAATGTTTTTGTATGATATCAGTACTCAGTTGTGGCTTTGCATATTTATTTGCATGCAAGCTCTTGTTTCAAGAGTTCTTAGTCTGATTATATAGATTAATTATATATCATTACGCTTATTAAGAAAGTTTAAGGTATGAAATCATCGTCAGTAAATCTGAAAGAAAATAACTATAAAATCAAAGTTAATCTCAATATTATAGAGACTTACATATATGAAGATATTATGTTTTATATAGTCATAAATTCATAATCAGAGAATCGGAATTATGTAGTTTAAACGTTAATAAACAAGCGATGAAGACGAAAAATATCATTTAGATAAGTCGTCCTAATCTAAGGTATTCTTAATGAGATAGTAATAAAATATTTTATTCGATTCCATTTTCGATTGTTATAAATCCGAATATTCGTAATATTTAATAAATAAGGAACTAAATTAAAAGTACATTAAGATTAAGAGTTTATTTCACTTTTTTACCACATTTAGTTTATATATCGTATCATATCGTATCGTATCGATCAAATCTGGTTTTAAAATTTTGGGAGATACTACTTTTTGTATTCCGAACTGCATATTTTTGTACGTGCAACACAACCAGTTCAGAAATTGAGTGGAAGAAATGAATTTTGCGGCATCGCTAAAATTTCAAAGTTGTCCCGTAAGAACAACCGTAATCAAGCACACAAGGCTTTATTATCGAATCTCAGAAAAAAGCCTTAACGTATTTTTAATTTACAAAATTTTTAATTTGCAAAATATTTTACAAATCGTTTTCTTGCAAGGAAAATATCGTAAGGAAATCTTTTATTCCGTTCGGAAGAAGTTCTGTGATATGCATACTAAATTATGTCATTAAACGAGGCTAGTAAACTGTTTATCCCTATAAAGAGATCTGTACGTCTACCATGAGTTTCCAGAGACGATACACGTTAGCGAGTGTAGTAGAAAATTTGTATGGCAAGTTGAGCAGCGCCTCTACCGGATACTATCATTACTATATTTGGTACCATAAGTTTTCTCAGGACAGTTAAGTTAACTACACTCGTAAATGTCATTCTAGAGCGCCGATATTTTCATACAATTCGCTACCATGAGTAACATATTTGACAGATGTCACCCTGTTTAACGTTACTATTATAGTTGCGTCACTCACTTGAAAAAATCGTGCGAGTTGTTTGTGTCTTGTTTTAGGTGGATCAACAGAGTTTAAATTATTCTCTTTCTCTGACATAATTTTGTAATCTCACAGTCAAATTTGTAATCTCAGAGTCAATTTCAAAATAACAGAACAAATTCAATTACTCGGACATTGGCAAATCCTAGAGGAAGCTAGAATTTAAAAGAAGAAGAAGTATATAATTATTAAGTTACATACTATTTAATTTCATTATGTTTGGTAGAACATATTTTGCCACGGAAATGTTAGAAGCAGCCACGTTAGCAGACGAAAGACGGCAGCAAAAAGCCTTTCAAAGTGAAATGCGTTCCTTAGTTGGAAACCAACTTGAAACAATTAGTGAAGCCAAGTTCGTCAAGCTGTATCGCCTATCAAAGCAAGCCTTTGTTGATTTGTGTGAAATGTTGCGACAACATACAGATTTGGAGTCTACCCAACGGGTTTCATTGGAATCTAAAGTAAGTTTGTATTTCGGAATGCTTAGCCTTGTACAGTGTTCGTGTATTTCTCCCTATAAAACAACGAATTTTTCACAGGTCTTATGTGCATTACTGTTTTACGCCAATGGAGATTATCAACGCGTAGTGGGAGAAGCAAACCATTTTTCTCAAGAAGCCATGAGTGTATATATTAAAGAGGTAACTGAGGCATTAAATAACCAAAGCATTTTAAAATGTTACATTAAGTTTCCAGTAACCCAACAAGACAGGAATGTTATAAAACAAAGGTACTTTCCATACTTTAGTGAAATTTCAAATGTTTCATTAGTTGCTAAATGAAGATTTTTTTTCAGTTTTTACAATAAATATCAGATTCCTGGAGTAATAGGTTGTATTGATGGAAGTCACTTCAAAATTGTTAAGCCCAAAGCTGAAATTGAGCATCTATATTATTGCAGGAAACATTATCACTCTTTGAATGTACAGATAGTAAGTACTTAGCTCACAGAAAGCATAGTTATTATTTTGGATTTTACTTTTTAATTTGAAATGCAATAATGAGATCAATCACTCAATATATTTGTTTGTTTCTTTTGATAATATAAAATTTTAGGTTTGCGATATGAACTGTAAAATACTTGCTATCAATGCAAAGTTCGGTGGTGCTACCCATGATGCCTTCATCTGGGAAAATAGCAATATAAATGATTATATGAAATATTTATACCGGAGTAATGAATCTGTGTGGCTATTGGGTATGTATTCTTTAATTATTCCTAATAGTACTCAACTACTGGTTTAGTAGTTTATTATTCATAAATTATATTGGTGATAGGTGATTCTGGGTATCCTCAAAGACCTTGGATGATGACACCATATACAGATGCAGCACAGGACTCAATTGAAGAGATATATAATAAAAAACATTCCTGTGCCAGAGTAGTTATCGAAAACACGTTTGGAAGGTTGAAGAATCGTTGGAGATGTTTAAACAAGGACAGAGTATTGCATTATAAGCCAGAAAAATGTGCAAAAATTATTATTGCATGTTGTGTATTGCATAATATTGCACTCCAGTATCATGTTCCAGACCCAGCTCACATTTTCACTGATGTACAGGTTCCAACAGGTTAGTTTATTTTTTTACCTTGTCTCTTTGTTGTAATTATAATTTTAAATTAATATTGGTAATTAATGATAGAGGCTTTTTCATCTGAAAAATTGTATAGTAATCAAAATGTGTCCCAATTAGTTTTAAAATTATTTCGCTTTATTGAAAACATGTTCACCACACTAACTTCTTGTTTCTAGTTAGTGAGCCTAGTTTCTAATATGAACACTGGCATTGTTAATACAATATTTCGAATGTTCTTACATAGCCAATTATTTATTGATTCTTATTAATTCTGTTTGCTTACAGAGCGGCAAGATGTTTCTCAAGAAAGTGAAGCCAGTACAGATTTACTCTTAGGAAGAACACTAAGAAGTCAATTAGCTAGAAGAGTTGCTGAGAGCCATTCAAATCAATAAATACTGAATAGAATAATTAATTCTTATTCTTTTAGTTTGAACAATTTCCCCTTTCAAAACAGAAACATAACACAATTTTTTAAAATATGTCAGAATCAGAAGTTAAAATGCGTTGAAATGTAATATAAACATTTATTTCGTCATAAGGTGATATACACACTTAACGTAAAAACAAAAAAAAAAATATAAAAAAAAAAAACTAGACAATAATAAAAAAAGTTAAGGCAGCAAAAATCAAACAATAAAATAAAAAATTAAATAAAATAAAATAAAAATTTAATCTTAACATTGGGTACACGACAAACTTAGGTAATATACCCAGTGTTATGTGCAACCTTAACTTAAATCAAAATAATCAACATATTAACTTAAATTTCTAATGTCTCGATAGACATTACCTTCCTACTGTCCTCCCGCTTTATTCAATATTACAATAAATTTTAAAAGTTTTAAAAGAAACTAACAATTTATTACTCTTCATAATTACAATACAAATACTCTTTATTGTACACTAACAGAGAAAATTTTTTACATTGAAAGAAAAATATAAATGTGTACAAAAGGCGGTCTTATCCCTAAAAGAGTGATCTCTTCCAGACAACCTCTAGCATGAAAAGAGAATTAGATGGCATGGAGGTGTACATACGTATATATACATATAAACATACACATAAATATACATACATATACATACATATACATATTACGTATATAAACTCAAATATATATTATTACATAGATTTTACATAGTTTAAACATTTATTTATTTATATATTTATTTGCTACCTCAGTTACGATTGAGAGAAATTGACCAAACAACTCCTGCCATCTTGCTTGTTGTTGCAACTCAATTTCTCTCAATCGGAGCCTCTCTTTCTCAATTTCATGTACATGTCTCTCCTTTTCCCTGTGAAACGCACGCCACTCAGCGTCTGATCTGGAGAACTGCGTTCTCGCTAATTCTGACTGAGTAGCAGGACGAGATGTTCTTGGGGAACCACCTAATATGCGTCTGCGTGTTGCATATGGTCGTCGTCTTGGAGAGGCTTGTACAGTAGATGGTGGCGATGGTGGCGGCGGTGGCAACGGCGGGGTGTTAGGCAGGGCAGTTGAATTAGGACGTACACTGACAGGCTGAGCTGGTGATTGTGGCTCCACAGCTGCCAGCTCTAACCTTGGTACTGTGGCTGAACTTGTGCCTGGCTGACTACAATAGGTTGCTGCAATAAGTATTAAATATATATTAATTATATACTATATCATTGTTTAAAATATTAATTCAGTTGTAGTAGTAATACAAAATTTGATAAAAAGTATACTTTACTATGCAATATTTTTTTCTGTTTAATGAAATAACTTACAAAATTCATCACTGGCCTCTTGCTCGACAGCATTTAATTGAGGTTCTGGTGGTAACTCGTTTAAAGGGTTATCCTGTAGATGTGAGAACTGTTTTAGTAATAAATAATGGTAGTCGAGAATGCTTTTGTATTGTGCAATAAAGTATAAAATAAAGAAATAAATAATGGTATTAGGTATTTTTTAGCATTAAGATCAAAAACCTATAGCAGTACAATTTCTGTATTATTTCCGTAGGACTACGAGCAAGAACAAATAAGTCAACATGCTTGTTACAGGATATAAGTTACACAGTCATACTGTTCACCTGATTAATAATAATAAATAATATAAATTCATGCTTAGATGCAAAAACAAACATAGTGTTTAATGAAAGTAAAGAAATAAAAGAAAAAAAAATGAAATTAACCTGATGTAAGCCAATTTCCATCACCTCTACCATCCCCATAGCTGCTTGCGACCCAATAATATTTAGAATGCGGAGTTCTAAATCATTTAATTTAATTTTTGCTGCTGGTCCACCACCAGTTCCTATGGCAGCTCTATGGAATCTAGCTGCCTTTCTTTTGGTATTATTTTTGAGGTCACTCCATACCTTAGCAACATGCAATACAAATAATGTTAAGGCAAGATAATGCGAATACAGAGAATTTAAAATAAAGCATTATAGCGGCACAAGCATAGTTAAGAGTGGTGTAATAGTTGCTGTGTTTCAGTAGTTATTATTGACTATGTTATAATTTTATCAAATTAGTCATTTATCAAAAAGGAAGGCATTTGCTTTTAAAACATAAAATCACACAATCTTCTAATCTCTAGAAGTAAGTATGATAGAAAAAAAGGGCAAGTAGTGCTTAACATACCTTTCTCCACTTCTCGGCTGTTTTTTTATCACCCGTACCATCAGCATTTAGAGTTAAAGTCAGATCGGTCCACTGTTGTATATTTCTTATGCGGCCTTGTGGACCATCTGTGGGTTTGCTAAGGTCCCCGTTCCTAAAACACGATTTACGTGAATAAAATTATGATCACGATTTACGTGAATAAAGAAAGAGATAAATAACCATAACACTTACTTTTCCATATAATCCACCATAAGTTCGAACTGGGAAGCACTAGTTCTCATTTTTTTAAATTTTGTGTTGTTTTAGAATTAATCTTCACAAATTTTTGACAACAACTAAAGTTAGACTGTTAGACATTTAAATTTTAAACTGACGAAATAACTTGAATAAATTTAAAAGTTCTTGAGCTCGCATGAATACACTGTAATATACTGCTTTGCATTTTTGTCGGATTATTTTAAACTTCATTTAGACCTCACTTCATTCGAAAGTCATCATGTTTACTCTTTCTTTTTTCTATACGGAAGAAAGAGATAAAGATATTAGTAACTAATACCAATATAACGGATTTAAAACTATAAGTCTTATCGAGTGCTCGATAGACTCTATAGTGAAATTTCGAAATACTCATAATAGGTATGGTATAGATAACTATTCCTGTTGCGTTTCTACGTTTACTACTGTAGTTATGTCATGTGCGTTTGTAACAAAAACTCATGGTAGACGTACTGTACGTCTACCATGAGTTTCCAGAGACGATACACGTTAGCGAGTGTAGTAGAAAATTTGTATGGCAAGTTGAGCAGCGCCTCTACCGGATACTATCATTACTATATTTGGTACCATAAGTTTTCTCAGGACAGTTAAGTTAACTACACTCGTAAATGTCATTCTAGAGCGCCGATATTTTCATACAATTCGCTACCATGAGTAACATATTTGACAGATGTCACCCTGTTTAACGTTACTATTATAGTTGCGTCACTCACTTGAAAAAATCGTGCGAGAAGTTTATAATTATTAGGTTTATATACTATTTAATTGCATTATATTTGGTAGAACATAGCCCCGTTCCTAAAACACAATTTACGATATAATAATATTATTTTCTATATTCAATTTACGAAATAATATAATAATATAATACAAATTATACAATTTATTTATAAAATTATGATCACGATTTACGTTAATAAAGAAAGAGATAAATAACCATAACACTTAAATAAACACTTACTTTTTCATATAATCCACCATAAGTTCGAACTGGGAAGCATTAGTTCTCATTTTTTATATTTTGTTGTTTTAGAATTATTGTATAACAATTAAACAATATGATTGTTTCACAAGTGTTTGACAACAACTTAAGTTAGACATTTAAACTGACGGAATAAATTGAAAAAATTTAGAAGTTCTTGAGCTCGCATGAATACACTGTAATATGCTGCTTTGCATTTTTGTCGGATTATTTTAAACTTCGTTTAGACCTCACTTCATTCGAAAGTCATCATGTTTACTCTTTCTTTTTTCTATACGGAAGAAAGAGATAAAGATATTAGTAACTAATACCAATATAACGGATTTAAAACTATAAGTCTTATCGAGTGTTCGATAGACTCTATAGTGAAATTTAGAAATACTCATAATAGGTATGGTATAGATAACTATTCCTGTTGCGTTTCTACGTTTACTACTGTAGTTATGTCATGTGCGCTTGTAACAAAAACTCATGGTAGAGGTACTGATTGTTAAATCGATCTTAATACAGAAGTAGATAATAATATATTCTTTATTGTAAAACATATACAGTAAAACTGCAGAAAAACGTGTCTAAAGGCAATCTTATCACTAATAATAAAATTGTGTTTGCTAGCAAACGAAAAAAAAAACATTTTTAACTACATAGACAAGTAATACAACGTAGGTAGACAAAAATTTTAACAAGTAAATAAAAGCGCATGATTAGATATATCTCAAAAAGTACTAGTTAGATCGCAATTAAATCAAATTGTGACCACATGACATGCACTACTTTTCAAATAATTTTTTTTATCAAAATTGGTTCAGCTAGTCAAAATTTTTGAGGTAACATACATCAAAAAATACATTTGAATGGAGAAGCTCCTTTTTTGGAAGTCGGTTAATAAAGCGAGATCTTACAGAGACCATTGGCCAAAGAACATTATGTAGTAGCAACAGAAACGCACATATTAAATAAAGGATAATAATAGAGATATATATTATTTAATTTCAGTTAACTTTTTACTGTCGCTAATTATTAATTTATTTTTTCACAGACTATGGGTCTAACACCGGCGTTTTCGAAGCGTCTGCTGACTTTTATACAAGATGCTATGCCTCTTAGATTAAAAGAAGTGCATTTTGTGAAGGAACCCATGATCTTCAACGTCGTTTGGAAGATGTTCAAACCTTTCATCAGAGAGAAACTAAAAAACAGGGTAAGTTATAATATTTACTTTTCACACGTGGATATTACATGGAACACCTTTAGTCATAATTACTAATTTTAAAGATTATAAAATATAAAATTAGGTAAATAATAGCGTAAAATTATATTAGATTTCTTGAGTTGTTTTTTTATGCAACTAACAAAGGCAAAAACAAGCGTACACCTGACGGTAAGCGATTACCGTAGCTTATAGACGCCTGCAACACCAGAAGCATTGCAAGCGCGTTGCCCACCTTACCCCCAGTCCCCCCAGGAGCTCTGGTCACCTTACCAACAGTAACACAAGACTGCTTGAAAACAGTATAATTATATATTTTATATTATATATATATAATTATGTATATATATTATGTTTATATATATTTGATATATATATATGTGTGTATGTATATGTGTATGTATGTGTGTATGTGTATATGTGTATATGTATATATGTATATATGTATGTATGTATGTATATGTATATATATGTGTATGTGTATGTATGTATATTCACGTATTATATGTATATATTATGTATGTACACCTCCATGCCGTCTAATTCTTTAGTCATGTCCTTTTCATGCTAGAGGTTGTCTGGAAGAGATCGCTCTTTTAGCGATAAGACCGCCTTTTGTACATGTCTATATTTTCTTTTACGGTGTAAAATTTTTCTCTGATAGTGTACAATAAAGAGTATTTGTATTGTATTGTATTGTAATTTAGCTGTGATCTTCTATAAAGTCGAGGTACTACCTCAGTCTGGCTGCTCCATATTTTGAGCAGGATATTCCTTGCTGTGACCTACCTCAGTCAGTAGTAGTAAGTTGATTGACGAATGTGTCGCTAATATTTTTTATATTAATTCGTTTTGTTAAATTTACAATTATTAGGATATAACTTTGATTAAATATCAAAATTCTCATTTTTAGATCTACTTCCATGGCTCGAAAATGGCGTCTCTTCACAAGCATATAGCGCCAACACACTTACCTGCCGACTACGGCGGCGAACTGGGAGCCATCGATTACTCCGGCGCTGACTGGTATCCCGTCATCAACGACGTCCTTCCACACATTAACAACTGGAATTCATACGGTTTCGTTAAGAACACGTAATTTTAGTTAAACAAAATCATTCTTGGATTACTAATCGTATCGTTTGGTTTTTAGTTTAAGCTAGGAATTTGCCATAATTAGAGGATTTGTAGACAATTGAGGTATTGTAGTTTTTCATGTTCAGTTACATAAATCATGACACATTTTATAGATTATGACGAGATGTTTTTTATTTTTTTCTACGCAATATATGATATATTTTTTATTTATAACAGTAATCATTCATAGATGACGTGCCTTATTGTTAAACGAAGACGTTTCAATGCGAATTTTGCGTATATTGTTAAGTAGATGTTTTTAATATAAATTAGTTTAAAATTAGAACGATTAAGAAATGATTTGAATAAATATAAATAGTATATACTTTAAAATAAACATTCGTGTACAAATTATTATCATTTAAATTTTATTTATACAATTTTATAGATGTTTAATGATTAATGAATTATGCGATTACAACGTGGTAATAAAATGATGCTGTCGCATTATATGTATTCTTATCATAAACAAAGGTCTATCGTGTGAATGCTTATATAAACAATGTCATATAAGCTGATAGTTTAATAATACACCGTTGTTATTTAAACTTTGCTGAATTAAATATGAAAAATTTTGCTCAAATTGTTTTTAGAAAGTCATTTGATTTCTAAGATATTCCTATGATAATAAAATGTGTGCCTTAAACGTAAATATTGGCTTATAGTAGTTGATTATTTTAGCGATTAATAATAAGTGTTCGTATGCTGTTTGATTGTTTATAAATTTATATTTGAGCGGATTTCATGACATTTTTGTACTAAACGATGATTTTTTGTACTTTAAGAATGTTACGGTTTTATAATAAAATGGCTGTGAATGTAAAACGTTACTGTTTAAGATGTTTTTCATAATATTTCTATAAGCCATATTTTTATGTAAATAATGGTAAAAATGCACGACAAAAGTCCATTAAAAATTGTTTAATCTTCTCTTTCGAAATGTAAAATAAAAGTAGCATTCTTTAATGTTGTTATAAATTCTTAAATTAAAATATTGTATGTTTTGAATGTTATTTGAAATATATAACTGCTATATGACTGCATTAATATATATTTTATTTGACCCATACATAATGATCTTTGTTACAAGTATGCCTCACTTCTTTTATTCTGTACTAGCTGTGCCCGCGGCTTCGCCCGCGTTGAAATCAGTTTGTCACAAAGTTTTCCCGGCAAACTTCCAGTGAAACTTTCATCAAAATCGGCTTTGCCGTTCCGTAAACCTTCCTCTTGAAGCCCTCTCTCCATTTGTGAAACCGCATGAAAATCCGCTAAGTAGATTTTGAGGGAATCGGTCACATACGCTTTTGGGAACTTTGTTTTATAATACACTAACTGTTGCCCGCGACTACGTTCGCGTAGTTATGAAGATATGCATTACTATTAAGATGCTTAACGCAAATTATTTTTTTTATTTCAGTCACTTGAAATGCTTATCACTCTGAGTAACTTTTTCAAAGGCACAATTTAGTATAATTTAATAGTTATTTTTATAAAACCTCTCTATACACCACATTTTTAGTTTTATTTTCAGGCTGCAGTATGAATAACCTATCAGGCGAACTTGTTGCTACTGTATATGTTTCATACAAACTATCAACCCCAATTAAACCCCCTTAGCGACGGAATATCGCAAAATCCGTTCTTAGCGGACGTCTACTAACTATAATCTACCTCCCTGCCAAATTTCATCTTTGTCCATCTTGGATGGATGGACCATCCAGCGGTTTTTGAGTTCTCGTGATGTCAATCAGTGACCTTTCTCTTTTATATATATATATATATATATATAGATTACGATGTATTATTTGGACACTTCCTCGCCATCTATAGAGCATACATTTTAAATTTCAAGTCTCTTACCTTAATAACATATGACTTTCATATAAACTTCCAACCCCCGTTTTATCCCCTTATGGATCGAGTTTCGTAAAATCCGTTCTCAGCGGATGTTTACGCCCTATAAGAAACCTATCTGCAAAATTTCAAGTTTGTAGCTGTTACAGTTTCAGAGATTTCGTGATGAGTGAGTCAACCTACCATACCCCATTTTAACCGCAAAAGGGAGTTGATTTCTAAAGATACATTATTTGAACACCTTCTCAACATCTATAGAGCATACATTTTAAATTTCAAGTCTCTTACTTCAAAAACATAAGACTTTCATACAAACTTCCGACCCCCGTTTTATCCCCTTAGGGGTCGATTTTCGTAAAATCAGCTCTTAGCGGATGTCTACGCCCTATAAGAAACCTACCTGCTAAATTCCAACTTTGTAGCTGTTATAGTTTCGGAGGTTTCGTGATGAGTGAGTCAACCTACCATCCCCCGTTTTAACTCCAAAAAAGAGTTCATTTTTAAAGATACATTATTTGGTCACCTTTCTACAATTTATAAAGCATGCATTTTAAATTTCAAGTATTTTACTTCAAAAACATAAGACTTTCATACAAACTTCCAACCCCCGTTTTATCCTCTAAAGGGTCAAGTTTTGTAAAATCAGCTCTAAGCGGATATTTACGCCCTATAAGGAACCTACCTGCCAAATTTCAAGTTTGTAGCTGTTATAGTTTCGGAGATTTCGTGATGAGGGAGTCAACCTACCATCCCCCGTTTTAACCCCAAAAAGGAGTTAATTTCTAAAGATACATTATTTGGACACCTTTTCACCATCTAAAGAGCGTACATTTAAAATTTCAAGTCTCTTACTTCAAAAACATAGGACTTTCATACAAACTTCCAACCCCCGTTTTACCCCCTTAATGGTCGCATTTCGTAAAATGCGTTCTTAACGGATGTTTACGCCCTATAAGAAACCTACCTGCTAAATTCCAACTTTGTAGCTGTTATAGTTTCGGAGGTTTCGTGATGAGTGAGTCAACCTACCATCCCCCGTTTTAACTCCAAAAAAGAGTTCATTTTTAAAGATACATTATTTGGTCACCTTTCTACAATTTATAAAGCATGCATTTTAAATTTCAAGTATTTTACTTCAAAAACATAAGACTTTCATACAAACTTCCAACCCCCGTTTTATCCTCTAAAGGGTCGAGTTTCGTAAAATCCGTTCTTAGCGGATGTCTACGTCCTATAAGGAGCCTACCTGCCAAATTTCAAGTTTGTTGGTGTTATAGTGACCTTTCGCTTTTATAAATATTATTATTATAGATTATAGATAAATATTCGAAGACTTAAATCAAGTAAGCTATAATTAATTTGATGCAAAGGAAGGGTCAAACCGGGTTATTTATTATCTTTGAACTTACAATGCAATCCTTTTTTTCAACGAAGTTCTTGTACTTAAGAGTAATAGAAAAAGATTTCCGGGCAAGAATGAAGTTATAATAATGTATATGGTATTATATAACACCGCGTTGGCGCAACGGTCATAGCACTGGTTTGTCGCTGTTGCGCTGGCGGTTGCGGGTTCGATCACCGCACATGACAAACATTTGCATGGGTCATACACATGATTGCCGCGGTCTGGGTGTTTGTGCAGTCTTTGTGGGTCTCCCCACCGTGCCTCAGAGAGCACGTTAAGCTGTCGGTGCAGGTTGTTACCATTTACAACTAATAGCGATCGTTACTCATAGTAGGGAATATATCCGCCAGCGCGCATCGGAGCAGCTTGGTGGATTAGGCGTATATAAGTGTATAATCTATGGATTAGGCTCTGATCCTTTTCCTACATGTCGAAAGAGGCCTATACCCAGCAGTAAGATATTACAGGCTGAAGCGTGTATATGGTATTATATTAATAAGGGATGTTTTGAAGTTTCGTCATCGTTACCATAACCGATTTTCAAATTAATGTTTCGGATAGAGGTAAGTCTAAAGAGTGCATGTTATGCTATGCTAAATGCTATGCTAAAAACATACCAGATATTTTGAAAGAAAAACATAAAATCTCTGAGTTTATTTTCGCATTTTTTTTCGCATTTTCAAGCTCTTGTAAGAATAATGCAAATTATAAATAAATCTACTGATACACGTATACTCGTATCTCGATGAGCGTAGTGATGTATTTTGTCTACGTTAAGTTATTAAATCACTCAATTCGATTGTATTTTTTTTTATGTATGTTACATCAGAACTTTTGACCGGGTGGACCGATTTCGACAATTTTTTTTTAATCGAAAGGTGGTGTGTGTTAATTGGTCCCGTTTAAATTTATTTGAGATCTAACAACTACTTTTCGTGTTATATCTAATAATGCGTTTTACTTGACGCTTTTTTCGTCGACCTACGTTGTATTATACCGCATAACGTTCTATTGGATATACCGATTTTGGTAATTCTTTTTTTGTTGGAAAGGGGATATTCCTAGTTTGGTACCATAATAAGGAAACCAGGATCTGATGATGGGTTACCAGAGAAATCGAGGGAAACTCTCGAAAATCTCGAAAATATTCAGGTCAAATATTTTGTTAAAAATCTAAAATGTTATTTTGGAGTTTACTCTTTAAAAACGACATAAGGCCTGAAGGATTAAAAAATATGGAGAATGAAATCTGGCGAAGAAACAGACATATATGACGCTTGACAGTGACGCTTTGCAGCGCTTTTTGCTGTTTATGTAAGGTAAAGACATAATAGTATACATGCATTTACTACACCATTTAGTTTACGTATTCATTTTAGAGACCCATTATTTAAACTAATTATAATTTGTTTCGTTTAATAGAACATTTTAATTTTTTAAACTCCAGTCACATATTGAAGCTGACACACACGTTTTTTTTCATTTCGTATAAGCTAATATGATTTTTGAATATGTATGTCGGAAACACAAAATAGGCGAATGACTTAATTAAATAATTGTATCAACATTTTCTTTTAATAATAAAAGTTTGATAACAATTGATAGAATAAGGCGATTCATAAAAGTAAAAAAAAAAGATTTTCCCGTTATAATTTTATGATTTTGGCTGTAATATTAGTATCAACAAGAAATAGAAAGTAAATTATTATTATTATGTTAGTTGTTGAACGCCTACAAAATTTTTATAGCAAAAACTTTAATAATAATAATAGCTCATAAGAGTAGCGACGTACCAGCCTGGAAGAGGAGAACAGAACGCCGTATCAGCCTGGCTAGGGCCCTCATTGGTAGGCTGCTAGCCTTCAGGTCGGGCAACACAAGGCCAAGGATTGTGAGCTCTCTTAGAATGGCCCTCAACGGGCTACGCATCAGCCTCGATAAGCCTGACATAGCCGATAGACTAACGGAGCACATTAATGGCCTAAAGTAGAGAATCGCGACATAGGAAAAGCGCATTCGCAGGTACTCTGAGAGAGTTTACCGCTTCCAACAAAATCGCCTCTTCGTGAGTGATTAGAAAGGTTCTATAGAAAGTTGGAGAGCCCGATACCGTACTCTGCTTCCCTAAAACCGAGTACGGTTGACCTCGTCGCCTTCTGGCGCAACATATGGTCAAGGGAGGTGGAGCATGGGGAAGACCCTTGGATTGCGGTGGTTCAGGACGCATGTGCTAAAATCGAATCGTTGAACCCGATCGCCATCACTAAAGAGGACGTCAGTAGTGCGGTCCGGCGGGCTCCCAACTGGAAAAGTCCGGGGGCCGACGGTCTGCATCACTACTGGCTGAAAGGGCTCTCGGTCTGCCATGCGACCATGGCTCGACAATACCAAGAGGCAATAGATCGGAAGACACTCCCGAACCTTTTCACTACCGGGATCACTCCCTTAGCTCCTAAGTCCACCAACACTGCGGACCCTACCAACTACCGCCCCATAATGTGTCTGACCTCAATCTACAAGACACTGGCGTCCGTTCTGTGCTGTAAGATCTCACGACATATTGTCTGCAACTCAGAACGGATTTCGTAGAGGCGGTCGCGGTAAAAAAGAGCTCCTTCTCATTGATTCTGTGGCGGGCCAGCTGGTCAGACGCAGCTGTCGGTACTTTTTGGCTGCCTGGATTGCCTACAAAAAGGCTTTCGACTCGGTGCTTCATTCATGGCTTCTTAGCCATGAGCATTCATGGCATCGAGCTGTACAAGATTGATGATGCAGTTCGAGACTTTCTCGGAGTGTGCATGGGGCAATGGAGTACGATCCTTTGTCTCCAGGGCGAGCGACTAAAAAAAAAAGATGTAAAAAGGCGATCTTATCGCTGAAGAGCGATTTCTTCCAGATAGCCTTTGGGCACAGGACGCGACATAGTAGTGGCAGATAGAAAGTGTACAATATTCTTAAGGGTGAATAAAAATAGTGTATGATAGATTCAATAATACATACGCATACACAAATACGAATATCCATACATAAATAATCAAGATAGTATAATATACGTGTGTAAATGGAAAACATGTTTAAATTCTGAAAATTATTATATGTTAAAGGACATGTAATACTTCTTTAGACGTTGCTTAAAACAGGCTGGAGAATTCCAAAGGCGGACAGCTTTACCAGTGAAAGAATTAGTATAGAAGGAAAAACTTTTAGAAGTAAATTGGAGTCAGATCAAAGGGAACGTACATGGGAATTGCAGAGATACGTGAACTGTTCTTTAAGGTATTGAGGGGCATCAGAATTGAAAACTACACAGTAAAGAAGAGAAAGAACATGAGTATTCCTGTGAAAACGAATCGGGAGCCACTTGAGTTTCTTGCGGAAATCGGAGACATGGTCGTATTTGCGAAGCTCAAATACGGAAAACTGATCTAGAGTTACCTCCAGATTCTCTGTCTCTCAGATACTCTTGCTGTAGTTCAGAATAGTATTGTTAAATACGTTACAGGTAGTATAACGGCCGAACCCAATATTCAATCTATCTCTGGTTATGTCCTACTAGAGACAGAAATATCTATCTATCATTCATTTTACTGACCCAATAAACTTGTCGACGATAGGCAATCTTATCCTTCAAAGCTGTCTATCGACGAGAGGGAGGATAGCTTACTAGAGATAACAGTTCGTATGAAAATGACAGTGTAAGCGTCCCAATAATAATAGAGTTCTATCTGTCAGTAACGTTGGTTATCTTTAGTAATAACAATATCCGATCTATAGTTTTCGGGGGATAACTAAGATTTATTAATTGAAAAAGTATTTTCTTTGTTTAAAATAAAATTAATTTCGAGTGAAAAATAATGGCAGACTCAAGTTCAAGTAGCAGTTCAAGTGATATTGCTCTTTTGCAACAATTAATTGAATAAAAATAATATGTTTCTTGTGAAATAATACTTACTTTACTCATCTTTTGAATAAAACAAACAATTTGGTGAATGATTGTACCTATAATTTGCAATAATTTGTATAATTTGATTTGTAAAAAAAATATACAAATTCAAACGAAACAACGATTCAATAAAGCGTAATGGCGTCGTAGCGTCTTTTCGTGTCGTGTTAAAACGTTCCGTTACTAGATTTACCATGGATTCCATATTAAAATAATATCATTTATTATAAATTAAAAAGTCTGTGTAAAAATTAATTTGTCCATATTTTTATAAAACAAGATTACTTTAATATGAATAAAATTTGTATGACAAATTTAAATACTACAAAACATCTGTGTAACATAACTGAGGCCGTCTGTGACGCTGCGTATACTGGAATCTAAGGAAGAGCTCAGGTAGCCGGTCTATCTACAGCTAACTGGAGATAGTATTCCCCTATGCGAATTATTGGGACAACTACAAAGGATAGATAGTTAGTTATTAGCAGTCGATGATAACTACCTATCTCTATCTTTAGATTGAATATTGGGTTCGGCCGTAAGTGACCAATCTATACATCTGATCAACTTTGGACTACCTACAATATTGACCTGGGACTGACTTAACTGTCGTTTAAGTTACCAATTCAGTCAGTTCTAAGCTTGTACGATGATTATCAAGTTTATTTAAAAAGTAATACATTAAAATTTGGAGTTTTGTTATTAGAAGCGATAGTTTATAGATCAATAATACAGCATCTAAGGTCACCTGATGTCACAAATGCTTACAATACACGTATGTTACGTACGTGTATGTACGTTCAATGATTCACAGACACAGAGTTGGCGGTGTAACAAAAATGCTCTATTAAAAGCTTAATAAATAAAAGGTAAGTGGAGCTTGTTTTACTAACAGTAGATTGGGACTCTGTGTACTTTGTAATTACATAATTCCACTTCGGTAGCGACTGCTTCCTAATAGGTAATCATCATTTGACATCAGTTAAACGAGTTTCGAATATTCTGCAAAAAATTCTCTTTCTATCTTCACTAGTTTATACCTCCCTCTCGACTTTTTCCCTTGTCTCTCCCGGTCTTACTTGTCGTAACACTCTCGTCCACCAGCTAACTCCCCAAATCAAGCATGCGTAAAGAAGTTTTCCAAAAAAAAAAAAAAAAATTAAATGCGAGAGCAATAAACCTAATCGCATATTCACTTTCTAAATAAAATTGTTTAGTATTTTTATTTTTCAAAATATAATTTATATAGACAATAATGCAGACAAATAAATATAATTGTATTATTTTTTACGTCTTATTCTGTTTTTTCGATATTACGTTTGTGTAATTGACTGGTACAAGAACATAACGGTCAAATGCTGCAGTTTAGGCCACGAAGGTGTTGTTAGGTTAAAGCGAGGGTCTTCCAAACAAGTTATGATCGCGGGCAAATACATTTCATTAAATAATTGTTAATTTGAAATAATATTAGAGTAATATTTATGCTATTGATTGTTCATTAAATCATTTTTTTTTTAAATTCCGTCATAGTCACTTCCATAAACGTATTATTAATTAGTCATTATTAGACACATTGAAGAAAACTATATTTTAGTTTTATAAAATTTTTATAACGAGCCAAACATACGCCGTTGCAAGTTGAAACTTTAGTATGGGGTCTACATTGCACAAACACCTGTTTTAAGAGACTAAAAAAAGCAACTCAGGGTTGAAATCATATTGCGTTCATAACTATTCAATCTCGTCTAAAGAAAATTTCTGGAAGTACGGATTTTTGAACGGAAGAGCGAGAAAATTATTTAGCATCATAAGAAAACGGATAGAAAGACACTCATATAAAACCTGAAAAATAAGATTTTTCGTTAGAAGTTTTAATATCATCACTACATCACTACAGCCTATACAGTCCACTGCTGGACATAGGCCTCCACAAGTTTACGTCAAAAATAACGTGAACTCATGTGTTTTGCCCATAGTCACCACGCTGGGCAGGCGGGTTGGTGACCGCAGTACTTTTTTTGAAGTTTTAATAGGTCACAATATATAAAAGAGTTTTCATACAATCATGCAAAGGACAATTTTTAGGAGAACCGTCTATAACCAGCTGTGTGAAAATAGCCTTTTACAGACAGTCATATGACAGCGTAGATATAGTTATCAATTAGTTCTGACAAAACAATTATCAATTTTCAAAACTCATAAAATATATATTATTTAAATATTTATATTATTTAAATTAAAATTATATTATAATAATCATTTATGTTTTTATAGATAGAATAGATGGGTAAAACACATGAGTTCGCGCCATAATACATGGCGCGAACTTGGGGATGCCTATGTCCAGCAGTGGACTGCGATTAGGCTAAAGCAATGAGATAGAATCGATAGGATATACTTTATTGCACACCACTCAGGAATGATTTACATAAAACAGTTATTTATACATAGAGATAGTAATGTACAAAGGCTGTCTTATCGCTTAGTAGCAATCTCTTCCAGACAACCTTTAGAAATAGGAAAATATGTATTGGAAAGATAGGTGCAGCAGCGTAATTATCTGTATAATGTGTAAATAACACCTCATGTAGGCGAACATAATGCATTTTCGTTCCCTACATTAAAAAAAAACAGTACCCGGGTGACCGAGCTTAGCTCGGTATTCTTAGTAAATTGTATTTTTTGGAAATCATATTTAAATATTTATAAAATATGGATATTTTTTACCGACAATGATAAAAAATATAAATAAATATAAAAAATAAAAAATAATTAAAATATAATAATGATAAAATTGACGCCGCGTTGGCGCAGCGGTCACAGCCATGGATTGTACCTGTTGCGCTGGCGGTTGCGGGTTCGATTCCCGCACATGACAAACATTTGTATTGGCCATACAGGTGTTTGCCGTGGTCTGGGTGTTTGTGCAGTCCTAGTGGGTCTCCCCACCGTGCCTCGGAGAGCACGTTAAGCCCGGTCCCGGTTGTTATCATGTACACCTGGTAGCGATCGTTACTCATAGTAGGTAATATATCCGCGAACCCGCATTGGAGCAGCGTGGTGGATTAAGCTCTGATCCTTCTCCTACATGGGGAAAGAGGCCTATGTATGCCCAGTAGTGGGATATTACAGGCTGAAGCGAATGATAAAATATGAATATTTTTCGATTTAACACACATTATTAAATAAAAAATAACGATTGCAATTAGAAAAAAAAGAAAAAATAATAATCGATCGAGGATTTGAACCGTGGTCTTTTCGGGAGATCGCGAACGGCTGATTTCCCACCTGAGCTGTAACAACTTTACTGACAATTGCGAAATTTACCTTCGTATTCTAACGATATTTTTTCATTATCTAAAAACTGGGATAAAACGACATTTTCTAAAAATGAAGCCTAGCTAGATTTATTTATCTCCCCCGACATCTCCTGTATACTAAATATTATGAAAATCGTTGGAGCCGTTTCCGAGATTCAGATTATATATATATGACTACCATACGATAATAATAATAATAATAATAATAATATATTTATTTCGGGACTAGCCCATATAGTGTTAGTAATAATTTTTCTTATAATCTAGTGTTAGTACAATTACAAAGTATAAACTATAAAAAATACATTTTAATAATAATCTACGTGTTAGGTACATAAAACTTAAAACTAAACTTACAACTAAGTTAGTAAAACTTATAAATGTAATATAATAATTTCTTCCTATGGGACCCCTGTGCTAAAGATTATAGTTAGCAGAAGGAGCATGAAGCTGTACCCAGCGACAAAATAGTGGGGAGTCCCATCGGTCGGCCAAGACGTTCAGGATGGTTTTCGATGCTCCGCGTACTCGCGCCCACAACGACGCGCACCGCTTTCTAATGATCGCGTGGAAGCAGTCGGTGCGCGCCTCGGCGAACATAGACGACGCGTTACAGAAGCGCGGCAAACCAAACAACATCCTGAACGCGTTGTTGTACTGGACACGGAGTGCACTGTATGCTCGCTGCGTGAAATCGACCCACAGACCGCACGTGTAGAACGATTGACAGTAGGCTTTGAAAAGTGTTATTTTGACTTGTTTACTACAGCGCGCAAATCTGTGAATCAACATGTTACAGCGAACAGACAGCGCCCTACGCTCTCTTTCAATATCCACCGTGTCTGTCAAGCTCTCAGTGACCCAGTGACCCAGATATTTGAATCGGTCAACTCTTTTCAGCTGAGAGCCCCCTAGAGTAACACAAGTTACTCTCCGTTGTCTCCTCGCGCCCGTCGCCCGAAAAACCATGAACTCGCTTTTCAACGCGTTATATCTGAGTCCATGAGCCACTGCGTACTCTTCACATATGTGAAGCAACTTAGTCAAGGCACCGATCGACGGGCTCAGCAGCACCATATCGTCTGCGTAGCTGATGTTATTGATGCAAGTCCCGCCTACATGGCATCCTATGTAGGTGCTGCTGAGCTCCTCGATCAGCTTATTAATATACAAGTTAAAAAGCTTGGGTGAGGTCAACCCCCCCTGCCTCATCCCACATTCCAACCCGTACTCATCCGATCGCGAGCCAGCCCACTTGACGCAATTCCTCTGGTTGTCATACCAATATTTAAATATTGATATGACATCAAGAGGTAGACTGCTTTCACACCGTAGTTTTCTCCACAGCAAATTGTACGATACTAAATCGAATGCCTTCGACAAGTCCAAAAAGCAAGCAAAGACTGGGGTTTTTCGAGCCGTGTAGTACTGCACAGTTTGCTTAAGACAGAAAACGGCACTCTCTGTGGACAAGCCAGGTTTAAAACCAAACTGTAAATCGTGGATTTTAATATTTTCGGCCAGTCTTCTGTCAAGCAAACCATCCAGCACCTTGGCTATAACCGTAGCCAGAGATATAGGCCTGTAGTTGGACAAGTCGGAGGCATCTCCCGTTCTATTTTTTATTATAGGCACAACAACAGTATACATTAGTTCATTTGGTAGGTAACAATGGCTTATACATAAATTAAAAAACGTGGCCAGAACTCGAGGCAAGTGCACCCCCGCGTACTTCAGGTGCTCGATACTGAGATCATCGTGACCGGGAGACTTACCTCTGGCCATTCCTTTAATAACCGAAGCGACCTCACCTTCAGAAAATCTAACAGTAAAGTCCCCGTCGCGACACCCAACATCGAACACCCGCGACTCTATAGGGAGGGAAGACTCCACTTTAAAGTGTTTACGGAAGGCATTGGCTATGTCAGACGGATCAAACTTACCATCAATACTCACGGGGAGGCTCGATTTTGGATTAAGCTTATTAGTATTTTTCCAAAATTTATTGAAATTTTTATCAGCATGATTTTGAGCAATAATATCTAATTTTATTTGTTTTTCATTATTTTGACAATATTTTAACTTAGCTTTAAATAATTTTTTCGAGTCACGCATCTTATCATAAATAAAACCAGAGTCCGGTTTACCATACAATAACCAAGACTGATACCAAAACCGAGCCTCCCTGTGAGTGCTACTAACGTGCATATTCCAGCCCGCTATGCACTTATGCCTCGTCACTTTTTTATCGATATAGCTACATGCTGCCGACTCCCTCAGAATACATACAATCTTATTATACATAGCTGTTATTTTAATTTTATGATCGACATTTGAACACTTTTTATCATTGCATCCACAAAAATCCGCCGGAAGGTCTATTAAGCGTAATTTACTATTACAACTATCAGTATATATCTGTATTTGATCACTGTCCCTTTCACCCCATTTTATTTGATTAAAATATTGTGTGGGGGCCACAATTTTACACTGAATCTTGCTTATGTTACATTCAATTAATAAGGGAAAGTGATCAGACCAGTAAACATCATGATTCAAAACAGATGCATTAAGTACAGAATGCCGTGCGGCACTAGTAACAATACAATGGTCGAGCCATCTGCGAGAGCCGTGTGAGTCACTCACATATGTATAGGTATTGCTAGGTAATAGTTCCATATCTACACACGACCACATGTTTTCGTTACAAAAATTTAAAAGTTCTACTGAAAACTGCTCACCGGGGTGTGCGTTGAAGTCCCCAAGTATAAAAACTGATTCGATGCTGTTTGTATAATAACACTAAGTGGTATTTCGCAAAACTAAAGCTAAAGCAGTTAATTGATGTGTAAGTTATTCACTTGAAAGGAATTAATAAGAAACGGCTGTTATAAAATTTGATTTATACTTAGCGTATTAGAAATAATTTAATATTTACTGTTAGATTATATTAAAATCCACTGGTTTAATTATAAAAAGAAATAACAAGAACAGTAGATCAAGGTTTAAATTTAGCACAGATTTTTTCCTTTGTATAGTCTTAAGTAAAAACAAACAAACAATAGTGCGACTACTTATCATTGAATATGCTTTGAACTGCAACTACTATTTTAATTACAAATGTAATTTATAACGAATATTTATAATAATATACAACCTATATTAAACTTTGTGTTAACTTAAACTTGTTCTAGCTGTGTGGCTACGGCATTAAAGAATATAGCCACTCCCTCTCTTCCTGTGGGTGTCGTAAGAGGCGACTAAGTGATAACACAGTTTCACTACCACCTTGGAACTTAAAAACCCGACCGATGGCGGGATAAGCATCCAACTTCTGACTTTGAAATACATAGACCGAAGACGGGCAGCAGCGTTTTTAGTGCGACAGAGCCAGCCCTGCGGTCACCAACCCGCCTGCCCAGCGTGGACTATGGGCAACACACATAAGATCGCGCCATTTTTGGAACGAGCTTGTGGAGGCCTATGTCCAGCAGTGGACTGCAGTGGGCTGAATGAAGCTTTGATCACTTTTTGTGAACTCGTGTGAATATGATTTCAATTTGTAAAATGACGATACAACACGGTACACGGTAACACAGAAAAAAATAGTCTAATTGAGAACAGCTTCCTTTTTTTTGATGTCCGTTGAAAATGAACAACATCAACGTAGTCCAAGTTATTTAAATACGCATTATTAGGAATAACTCGAAACTACTCTAATTAAAATATTACCACATGACGAACACCGGCTTTGGAATAATAAAAATAAGCATTGAAATAATAATAAAAATTATGACGTAACGCTATTTGCGTTACAAAAAAAAATACAGTCGAATTGCGAACATCCTCCTTTTTTCATCATTACAGCCTATACAGTCCACTGCTGGACATAGGCCTCCACGAGTTTACGCCGAAAATAACGTGAACTCATGTGCCTTGCCCATAGTCACCACGCCGGGCAGGCGGGTTGGTGACCGCAGTACTGGCTTTGTCGCACCGAAGACGCTGCTGCCCGTCTTCGGCCTGTGTATTTCAAAGCCAGCAGTTGGATGGTTATCCCGCCATCGGTCGGCTTCTTAAGTTCCAAGGTGGTAGCGGAACTGTGTTATCCCTTAGTCGCCTCTTACGACACCCACGGGAAGAGAGGGGGTGGCTAAATTCTTTAGTGCCGTAGCCACACAGCACACCTTTTTTAAGTTGGCTAAAATACTTCTACTAAAACTAATTTATGAGTATACAATAATGCGAAAAAGGCCTAAATGTTAAATTTTTATTTCACGTCACTTTAAAATTACGTTAAGATGTTCAGAAAGACGTTACATAAAAGAACATTGTTCGGCTACTTAATTAAAAGCAATTACTGTCAATTTATTATTAGGATAGCTTCATTTCAATCATAAGACTTGGGGTTCCTGGCCTTGTGTATTTTTACGTACTAGTAGCACCTCACGCTTGATCATGCAAATTTATGTCTATGTGTTCTGGACCTCCAGCCATGTACTTGTATGTACCAAGTCGTTATAAACAGTTAACTTTTTGCTCGAAAGATTAACGAACATCCATCCTTTGTTTCGCGTTTATAATATTAGTATAGCTTGTAAAATAAATGAATTTAACATCAAGTATTATCGAATTAGATAGAAAACCAGAACATAATAAGTTTTAAATATTTATTATAAGACTTATGACGATCGATAGATATATTTGCTGTTCGATAAAATGGCTAATTGTAACGTTTAGATACGATAAATTATTTTCATGTATCTAAAAATATACGCATTAGTTTTTACGTTACGTGACTTAAACCATACGGATTTTTTTGCAACATTATATTTTAACTATTAAAATATCTGAAATAATGAAAAATATTTACTTGACGCAATCACATAAATCGCAGACATCAAAATCTCATATAGGTAACTCTAAAAATTTCATAAACATCTTTCTATGGAATGTTCCTAAAGTTTCTATTTATTTATGTTTTTACGTTATTTTTTTAAGCACAACCAGTTTAACAAACAGTTGTATTATGGTGGGACAATCTCCGTTAAGTGCGCTCGTGCCGCTTCTGGTCACTTCGCATCAGTTGCCCGCGCGCTTTTTATCGCTGTACTCATATGCAAACCAAACATAATACGAAAAATTATTTGTTACGTTGACCGCTTACTAATGTTTCGTTTAAAACAATTAAATTAAGTTTAATTATAATATGGAGAAAATTTCAGCGTAGATTTTTTTAATTGAACGTCTAAAATGTTGAAATAATACATCGCGAAATCTGTGTCGAGTTGCTTAACTATCTTAAATCTCAGTGAAGGGTTTGCGACAGTACTGGCCTACTAGATGTAGGTTGATTAAATCAGAACTTTAAAAAGAAATTAAGAAATTACAATAATCGCGGCGCCAATATTAAATATACTTTTAAATAAAAACAAAACGATACGAGCTTATTTCACTTTTTATAAAGAAAAGTTTTAATAAAGGAATAACAAGTAAAATGAGCTTACATTTTGAACCAGATGGTACTCCCTTCGTTATGTGTGAGAAACATAAAATAAAATTGGAAAAAGAGCCTATAACAGAAAATTTCTACGTTAAGAAAGCGAGGGATGAACTAAGAGAGACTCCGGAAAATATTGAAAATGGCCTAAAAGAATTGAGACAACTGCTTAAATGTAAGTAAACACTTGGAGATACTAACACAAAATTAGTTACTCTTTGTCATATCTACACAAATCTTAGGTAAATTTATTTTCATAATGAAATAATTATGGAAAATTATTTCGGCAAAATCGTCATACTAAGCCAACAAACAATAACTAAAACGTGGATAACAAATTAAATTGTCTATTTTATTAATGACTTTTATAAGTATAGAATTTTAAGTGTATTTATATTGTTTTTTTAATGCATTGTTTTATTTACAATAGTTATTTATTATTCCATATGTTACATTTAAACTTTTGACTTCATTCCAAATTTTGTCCTTAGTAAAACATTGTTAGTAAATAACTATTGAATTCGGGTTAGAAAACTAAGCGGTTTATATATGATGTTCATATCAATAATAATTGCTGTTAGATTCTTGTTAAAAGTTTAAATATTTTCGCTTTCAGTTGTTGATGTTACACCTACATTACCTAGCTATATAGCGTTTTACTAAAAAAAAAACAAACCTCATTTTTTTTTACTTTAAAGTCATATTTGGAATATGCTATCGCTAATTTGGTAACGCACAACAAACAAAATGACAAATTATAATTAATATCCACTAAAGGCGACGAATATTATACACACATAAAATGATATTCTAAAAAAATTAAGAAAAAAAAAAATTGAAAAAATAATTATATAACATAAATAGGTTTGGCAATATGGAATTTCATTTCAATGTTGAAATTTTATTATTGTTACTAATTAAAATTATATTATATACTAGCTGTACCCGCGACTCCGTCAGCGTGGTATTCAAAAATCATTATTGTTCACTTCGCATAGTTACAAAATAAATAAATATCTAAAATAAAAGTAGCCTATGTTACTCCTTGATATACCAGCTATCTGCCAATAAAAGTCCCATCAAAATCGATCACGCCGTTTCAGAGATTAGCCGGAACAAAACAATAAAAAAATACATAAACAGTTTATATGTAAAACATTTTTTTTTTTGAGTTAAGAATTTGGTCATAGTCTCGAAACAAACCATTGTAATAAATAATCCAACCTTATCCGTACCTTTTGATAAAAGATTAATTTTTTTATCGTCATTATTTAAGATAATTGTCAGATAAACACCTACGTAATTAATATTAAAATACAAATAAAATGATAATTTCGCTAATAAAAAAATATTATTTGCTTTTTTGTGAAATAATAGAACACACCGAAAAAATGTTACATAAAATAATTTTTAACAAAAAAAAAACCGACTTCAAACAGGAAACTAAAAAGTGAAAAATAAATTTACTTAGTACAAAGTAATTCGTATTTTGATTTAGTTAATCAGAAATGATTAAATAAATATTTTATAATTTTGAAGTCGGTGCCAAGTAAAGCAATGACTACTCTAGTATCTACTCATAAGTTATATTTAGTTTTCCTTCATAATTTGTTTCATTGACTATAAGGTTGAATACTGTTATTATTCTGTTATTGTTTTGACATATCTAATAATATTTTTTGTACTTGTTTGTTGTGTGTGTGTTGTTTATATTTTTTATTGTAGCCAAGTTGTTGTAGTATTTACTTGGCACCAACTTCAAAATTATAAAATATTTCTTTAATCATTTCTGATTAACTAAATCAAAATACGAATTACTTTGTACTAAGTAAATTTATTTTTCACTTTTTAGTTTCCTGTTTGAAGTCGGTTTTTTTTTGTTAAAAATTATTTTATTTTACAATTTTTAGTGATGGGTAGACCTAACAAGGATGCTTTTTCTCTTGTGTCGGGAGTCCGGAAATATACACAATACACAAGCACAAACACCCAGATAATGACAAACATCTATATGGCCAATACAAATGTCTGTCGTGCGCGGAGATTGAACCCACTAACGCCAGCGCAACAGCCGGTGCTGTGACCGCTGCGCTAACGCGTCGACATACTATGAGTAAAGTTTGCTATCAGGTGTACGTAATAACAACCGGGACTGACAGCCTAGCGTGTTCTCCGCTCCGCGCGTGTGAGGCTAGGTTGGGAGAACCACAAGGATTAACAACTAGACCGAAAATAAATATTTGTATAAACATAAATATCCACTCCGAGCGGGAATAGAACCCGCGACCGTCGGTGTTTAGGCGCCGCCGACACGGTACATGCACCATTATATCAAAGCGGTCGTCAAACAGCAAAAGGTAACTGCTGTAAATTGTTGAGAAATTCCCTCGAGTGTTTATGGACTCCATCATCAAACCTGGTCCTGCGACACAGATGATCACACAGCAGGTAATTGCTATAAATCGTTGAAAAGTTCCCTCGACTATCTTTCGTCTCCATCATCAGACTGTAATGGCACTTGTAACTCATATAGGTGCAAAGTTCTCATCAATAGAAATGAATTAAGTTCAAACAGCAGGTAATTGCTATAAGTCGTTGAAGAGTACCCTCGACTATCTTTCGTCTCCATCATCAGACTGAAATGGCACTTATAACTCACATAGGTGCAAAGTTCTCGTCAATAGAAACGAATTAAGTTCAAACAGCAGGTAATTGCTATAAATCGTTAAAGAGTTCCCTCGACTAACTTTTGTCTCCATCATCAGACTGTAATGGCACTTACAACTCATACAGGTGCAAAGTTCTCATCAATAGAAACGAATTAAGTTCAAAAAGCAGGTAGTTGCTATAAATTGTTGAAGAGTTCCCTTGACTATCTTTCTTCTCCATCATCAGACCGACTCCAGACCTTTATTAAATAGTAGCGCTTTATAGTACTTAATGAAAACATGATTAAATTTACTAGTCACCCATACGATTTTTGAAAGTTTCCTCCGATTTCTCCGGGATCCCATCATCAGATCCTGGTTTCCTTATCATGGTACCAAACTATGAATATCTCCTTTCCAACAAAAAAAGAATTATCAAAATCGGTTCATAAACGAAGAAGTTATCTCCGAACATACTTAAAAAAAAATATATATATATATATATACGGTCGAATTGAGTAACCTCCTCCTTTTTTTGAAGTCGGTTAAAAAGGCTCTTGCGAGAGACGCTAGACCATTAATTTAGCAAGATGGTTACAAATTTTATTTGAGCATTAAGTAAAATTTTGTGTAGAAATTTCAATAGTAAATTTACTAGAAGACCTTATATCGTAAGCGAATACGCACTACCATTGCAAACAATTTTTGTGCAATTTTTATTCGCAAAATTCCAATTCCCTTTCTAAAATAAAACTAGAGAACTTCAGTTAGATAAAGTAGTAGAAATTAGTAACTTTTTAGTTATAACATTTTTTAGTAGAAGGTGAGACGATTTCAGAAATTATATCTGGAAGTCGGAAGAAACCGACCTATAATTTTTTTTTTTTATAAATAACAAAAATTATACCAGCTAATTAAAAAATATACCAGCTAATTAAAAATTATACCAGCTAATTAAAAATATATTTTTAATCCATTTTATTTATATAAATATACACAATACATATGTATGGATGTATAATATTAAATAATATTTTCTTACAATGTTAGTGTTGTATAATGCGTTGCTTTGACTCTGAGTTTACATTTTTAAACTTAGAACTCACAATTACAAAACCGTGAAATAATGTTTTGTATATAACACTTTAATATATGTTAATTATTCTGCAATTTTACATATTTTTGAATGCGGATTAACGTATTGCTGGTAACATTTCATGTCGTTTGTTAATTTTAGATTTACAAAGTAGAACAAGACTACTTCATTAAGTATACGATTATATAAGGTTTGATATCTATGAGGTATTAACGGAATTCTACTACGATTTTACTGTCTATTCGTATATCCAATTCAAAGCAAATTCTATCTTTAGAACCTTACAGACACATGTTGGAAACGTTTATAGGATACTAGCTGTACCCTGCGCGCGGTGCTACACTTTCTTTTTTTGGTCGTACCAACTCAAAAACCTTTGTGGGCTCATACACAGCACTGATGAAGATCATGACATGATCAAATGCATAGCTTACAATTCTATAAAGGACATACAGATAAACATTCATTTATATATATATATATATATACATGAATGTTTATATATGACGCCGCGTGGGCGCAACGGTTACAGCCATGGGTTGTATCAGTTGCGCTGGCGGTTGCGGGTTCGATCCCCGCACATGACAAACATTTGTATTGGCCATACAGGTGTTTGCCGTGGTCTGGGTGTTTCTGCAGTCCTTGTGGGTCTCCCCACTGTGCCTCGGAGAGCACGTTAAGCCGTCGGTCCCGGTTGTTATCATGTACACCTGATAGCGATCGTTACTTATAGTAGGGAATATATCCGCCAACCCGCATTGGAGCAGCGTGGTGGATTAAGCTCTGATCCTTCTCCTACATGGGGAAAGAGGCCTATGCCCAGTAATGGGATATTACAGGCTGAAACGTACATCTATATATATAGATGTACGACTATAGTATTAATATATACACAATAAGGATAAATTAAAGTTAAATATCAAGAGAGGCTCATAAAATCAACACATAGCAGCTTTACTTTAGGCAAAAAACACTTCGTTTTAACGTTATTAAAAAAAATAGCCAAAAACTAGAAAGACGCCATAGAAACTCAAGGTTGAGTTATGGTAGAGAACATGAGAATTGGACTCTGAATGATTGTTAAGAGGTATGTTTTCAGACGAGTCTAGATACTGTTTATAGAAGCAGGAAAAGAGGAAAATAGTGTACAGAAGATCAGGAGAGAGCTATAAGCAAGCCAGTGTATAAGAAAAAGTACAATACGGCGGAGGCTCTGTTCACGTGTGGGCTAGGATTTCTTCCGAAAACCGCACTGAGCTAGTGGTGACAGTAATTGGAATTTTAATTGTACAAAGATATGTCACTGTAATTCTGAATAACTACGTTGGTCCATTTTTAGTGGACATAGCATACACAATTCAATCATTAATTAATTATATTATTTTTTATTTTTATCATATAGTACAAAAAATTTCAAACCATTCGTTATGTTATGTCAGTTATTCATTCTTTCAATTATTTCATTCTCATGAATGAAGCTTTGTCTTGATTAGGTCATATTACTGATATATACTTACTAATATATGTATATGTAGATAGAAACAAATCAATCAATTGTTCCCGAAGTAAATTAAACGTCTCGACTTTATGACACGACGACGACGGACATGTTTTGGTATTTATTACTAATTTTGCACGACAAGTAGATAATAATAAAAGTCATATTTATAAGCTATTAGAAGTCACAAATTTGCAGAACTATCAAAGTTACATTTACTAGTAAGATAAAAAAAATCCTGCGTTGTGTCATGTAGTGTGACATGATCCTTGATATTTTGGAACTATTGAAAGCAATTAAGCCAAATAACTCTCGATGTTGTCGATGAGTACATCTACCTGGGACAACTAATCCGCATGGGTAAGTCCACTTTCGAGAGAGAGGTAACTTGTAGAATCTAACTCGAAATTATAAAATATCTTCTCGTCCAGTATACTTAAGTACCTGAAGACAAAAGCATTTGAGCACTATGTGTTGCCAGTGAGGAACTACGGCGCTAAGACATGGTCTTTTTCCGTTAGCCCTTTCCATAGGCTCAAGGTCATTAGCTATTATCGGTATTTCTCTACGTAAAAGAGTTCGGAGTGATGAAATCTGTAGACGAACGTAGGTCACCGACAGCTCTCAAAATCTGCAAGTTGAAGTGACAATGGGTAGGCCACAAAGCAAGAAGAAACTGTGACCGATGGGGAACGAAAGTTTTTCGAATAGTTACCTCATCGTGACATCATCGTGGTCGTCGTCGATAAAAGGCTGTCTTTTTATATAAAAAAGCCTGTACAAAAAGCTTGATATATAAATGCTACATGAGCTCACTGAAAGAAACCTAATGGACCGTGTACTCATTTGCGAAATCGTAGTCAAAGGTCGGTCACACGTCACAGACTATCGCTAAACCCGAGTCGCATACACATGAGGGACTACTTTTAAGTCCGAAGCGATTCAGGTACGCCGAGAAACCCCCGTGACCGGTCAGAATTTGGACATCGACTGGTGTTAGTGTCATATTCTTGATTATAGTCCTGGCGGTTTTTACGCACGGTAAAAACACCTTCGTGACCGAACCAGCCACGGTTGACTCATAGCGCCGCTGCCATCTCCTCACCGTCTCCTCACGTATATACGCCTCGTAACGTACGATGTTGGAACTTGATCGTATCAAAATCGGTTCATAAACGACAAAGTTATCCGCGTACATAAATAAAAAAATTATGTATACAGTTGAACTGAGAAACCTCCTCCTTTTTTGAAGTCTGTTAAAAACGTTAATAATAGTCACATGTCTTGTACATTATTTATCATTAATGTACAAGTTATACATCCCTTTTTAATTACATTTCATAATATTATTACATTCACTGAGTTAATATTTTTGTATTTTTAATACATAATTGTGTTTGCTCGCAAACGAAAAAAAAAACCGACTTCAATTACATCGACGAGTAATACAACGTAGATCGACGAAAAAATAGTCAAGTAACTACGCGTTATCCAAGATTACTCAAAAAGTAGTTTTATCAGATCTCAATCAAATTTATATGTGACCACATGACAAACATCAGCTTTCAATTAAATTAAAAATTATTAAAATCGGTACACCCAGTAAAAAGTTATTGCGGATTTTCAATAGTTACCCTCGATTTCTCTGGAATGCCATCATCAGATCCTGGTTTCCTTATCATGGTACTAAACTAGACATATCTTCTTTCCAACAAAAAAATAATTATCAAAATCGGTACACCCAGTAAAAAGTTATTGCGGATTTTCAAGAGTTTCCTTCGATTTCTCTGGGATCCCATCATCAAATCCTAGTTTCCTTATCATGGTTTTAAACTAGGGATATCTCCTTTCCAACAAAAAAAGAATTACCAAAATCGGTACATCCAGTAGAAAGTTATGCGGTATAATACAACGTAGGTCGACGAAAAAAGCGTCAAGTAAAAACGCATTATTAGATATAACTCGAAAAGTAGTTGTTAGATCTCAAATAAATTTAAATGGGACCAATTGACACACACCACCTTTCGATTAAAAATTTTTTTGTCGAAATCGGTCCACACGGGCAAAAGTTCTGATGTAACATACATTAAAAAAAAATACAGTCGAATTGAGAACCTCCTCCTTTTTTGGAAGTCGGTTAAAAACTATACACGATGTTATCAACTGATCGAAAAAGCCTTTATTTACACAACGTGCCATTTAATTGCATGATAGCATTTCATAATTTTATGTTGTATTACTCTTATGTAATACAACTTAATTTTTAAAAGGGTAACTGCGGAGATTCTTGTCGTTTCATCTGCAGAATCTACATTCCAAATCGGTGATAACTTCACTTTTAAATATAATTAATTAATTAAATAATATTAATATAATTAATATTAATATAAAATTTAAATATAATTAAAAAATAAAATATTAATTTGTCAAATGATGATTTAAAAGTGCTTTTAAAGTTTATTTAATTAAATAAGGTATTAAGATTTATAAGCTCATAATTAAGAATATGATATAAATATTGTGTTGTCTCTAAACATAATAATTAATAAATGTTGTAAATGATTGACGCGTATATATGTAACTCATTAAGGACATGTAATTGGATGCAGCTTGAATGACAATATGCTTGGTATTAAAATGGTTTTAATACAAGAACAGTTCATTGAACCCACAAGAGTTAATGTATTGACTTAAGATATATATATGTTTATAACATTGTATAAAAATATCATACACTTGTATATTATCAATCAAGATTTTTACTAATGTCTTTTTTTTGTAATTTAAATAAACAATATAATGTATGTTTTAGGTGAAACCAACTTGGTTATACCACTAGATGAAGATGAGTTTCTACTTAAGTTCCTAAGGCCAGCGAAATTTTACGCGAAGAGTGCATTCGAGAGGGTAAGTTAATTTAACACATTTTTAACATCTCTATTTGTGTTGTTTTTAATATAAAACTAAATTAAAATGAAAGTACGTGTGTGCAATTCACATAATATTCTATCTCATTCACTCCTATACATTTTTGACTTTGTTTCTTTACCGTGACGCATTTTCGTTTCATCGAGTTTAAAACCACAACGAGTCTAAAGCATTACTTTCGTAAAAGTACTTTGTATTTTTTTTGAGAATGTATAGTTTTTTTTTCACCTTTATTTGTGTTATAGATAAACTGTCTGAATTAGAATAAATTTAGAAACTGTCACAACAAGCCGAATAAATCGTTTCCGTTATGCAGATTCTTTAACACTTGCAGAAAACAGGACAGTGAAAGCTGTTGTTTCATTATTCGTGTAAAGAATTGACGAATATTAAAATAGTTAGAAATCTATACGTCTTTGGGACATTTCGATATTATAAAATTTTCTACTTATAATAATAGTCTGTTTCATCGTTTTCTTAATTTCAGATACAAGCTTATTACAAGTTTAGGTTATCACACCAGGACTATTGTCAGGATCTTTTCCCGAGCAACGTTCGGGTAGCTTTCGATCACTCTATCATCTCTATCCTCTCGCCAAGAGACGAAAACGGCCGTCGCATCATGTTTGTAGAATCTGGAGGTAAAATAAACAAAAAGTAAAAAGTTTATGTAAATGGATGATATACATGAATGGATGGACATAGAGTCACATCCATCCATTAATGTTATGATGGAACTTCATATACAATATGATAGTTGATGAGCCAAATTAACGAAATGTTTATGTAATTATCATATATGTATATTAAAATTTCCAAGGATACAGACAGTTATTCTATTGATGCATCCTTGATACATTTCAATTAGAAGATACTAGGACGCAGTACGAGCTGTTAACCTATTATTTACATAATTATTTCCGTAAATTTTACAACTCGTTTTTTGGTTTCTTATCGATTATATGAAAGAGAATTTTATTACAAGAAAAATAATAATAAATACTAAGCCTCGGTAAAATATAAACTGTTATCAGATATATAAAATATACTCGTATACGAGATATCCGAAACGTCGGGAATCTAAAAAGTTAATAAACCGCGATAAAATCCGAAAAAGTTGTTTCATTTAAACGAGTACAATTCGCGTAAACATTAGAAAACAATATACTCGTATACTCCATGTAGGTAGTAGTTTTTTGCATAAATGATGATATAATGTGTTGTTTGTATAAAATTTTATTTTGTTCTCAATTTACAGAATATTTTAAATTAATAAATGAAAAAATATAAACAATTCGAAGATATCGAATAATGTGTTACTATAGTTGAAAATCAAGACTTCAAGGTTATTGCTTGGTTTTTAAACAGAAACATACCTACTATATATCTTATTCTTCTCTGTGCTGTCATATAACAACCTGTAAGCGACATCTGTTGAGGCTCTTATAGGCCTTACTCCTAAAAAACAAACTACTAAGTAAAAAAACCTAAAGCATGACTGCTGGTCTGCTGCTGAATGAAGCTGACCAATATAATATATTTATGAGGTTTATTTCCAATCTAAATTAAACGTAACTAATTCATAAAAATATCAAAGTTAATGACAGAACAGGTTATTTTGACTCGGAAGCGTGGGACAAAATAAACAATTATAAATTTAAAACTCCTGAGACAGAAATAATTGAAATATCGGTGATTTTGGTCGCTAGACTCAAAGTGAATAATTTTCGGAAAATAAATTATGATAATAATTTGTTCACTGCTAGACTGCCGTAATGGCAGATTTCCTCAGTTTTAGATACTTTAGAAATTGGCATTTGAGAAAAAACAATATTTTTTCTAGTCAATTTTAAATAGCAAATATAATGTATATTTGCTTATTGCATCAACAAACAATTTCCTGTCAACAAGCCTCTCTGTTCTTATGAAACGGCAACTGTTACATACGTTGTTAATATTGACACACATTTACACACATGAGCCAGCCTATCTTTTCGTTTTTTATATGAGCGATAAATTTGAATGGAACTATTCAATGCAAATTTTATGAATTAAAATTTGTTTAATTTTAATAATAATTCAGTTTTGCTGTAAAATAGAAAAGGGAATTTTTTATTTTAAATTAATGAATAAATGGTAATGAAAATAATAATGGATGGGTTATGTGACCTTTGTTATTCTACTTTTATTTTCTATTACATTTTGGTTCTCAACAAGTTATTTTGGATAGTGATGGAACTTAAAAAATATGTTTATGTTGTCTTTTGATTTAACAAAAGTACAAATAAATACAGTCATATCTATAATATATATAAAAGCGAAAGGTCACTCACTCATCACAAAATCTCCGAAACTATAACACCTACAAACTTGAAATTTGGTAGGTAGGCTCCTTATAGAACGTAGACATCCGCTAAGAACGGATTTTACGAAACTCGACCCCTAAGGGGGTAAAACAGGGGTTGCAAGTTTGTATGAAAGTCCTATGTTTTTGAAGTAAGAGACTTGAAATTTAAAATGTATGCTCTATAGATGACAAGAAGGCGTTCAAATAATGTATCTTTAGAAATCAACCCCCTTTTGGGGTTAAAACGGGGGATGGTAGGTTGACTCACTGATCACGAAATCTCCGAAACTATAACAGCTATAAACTTGAAATTTGGCAGGAAGGCTCCTTATAGGGCGTAAACATCTGCTAAGTTCGGATTTTACGAAATTCCACCCCTAAGGGGGTAAAACGGGGGTTGGAAGTTTGTGTGAAAATCCCATGTTTTTAAAGTAAGAGACTTGAAATATAAAATGTACGCTCTTTAGATGGTGAGAAGGTGTCCAAATAATGTATATTTAGAAATCAACTCCTTTTTGGGGTTAAAACGGGGGATGGTAGGTTGACTCCCTCATCACGAAATCTCCGAAACTATAACAGCTATAAACTTGAAATTTGGCAGGTAGGTTCCTTATAGGGCGTAAACATTCTCTAAGACATGATTTTACGAAACTCGACCCCTAAGGGGGTAAAACGGGGGTTGCAAGTTTGTATGAAAGTCCTATGTTTTTGAAGTAAGAGACTTAAAAATTAAAAATGTATGCTCTATAGATGATAAGAAGGCGTCCAAATAATGTATTTTTAGAAATCAACCCCCTTTTGGGGTTAAAACGGGAGATGGTAGGTTGACTCACTGATCACGAAATCTCCGAAACTATAACACTTACAAACTTGAAATTTGGCAGGAAGGCTCCTTATAGGGCGTAGACATCCGCTAATAACGGATTTTACGAAATTCCACCCCTAAAGGGGTAAAAAGTTGGTTGCAAGTTTGTATTAGTCCTATGTTTTTGAAGTAAGAGACTTGAAATTTAAAATGTATGCTCTATAGATAGTGAGAAGGTGTCCAAATAATGCATCGTTATCTATATATATAAAAGAGAAAGGTAAATAACTCACGAATCACGAGAACTCAAAAACCGCTGGATGGTCTATTCATCCAGGTTGGACAAAGATAAAATTTGGCAGGGAGGTAGATTATAGTTAGCAGACGTCCGCTAAGAACGGATTTTACGGTATTCCACCGCTAAGGGGGTTTAATTGGGGTTGATAGTTTGTATGAAACATATACAGCCTGAAAACAAAACTAAAAATGTGGTGTATAGAGAGGTTTTATAAAAATAACTATTATATTATACTTAATTGTGCCTTTTAAAAAGTTACTCAGTTTGATAAGCATTTCAAGTGACTAAAATAAAAATAATAATTTGCGTTCACCATCTTAATAGTATTGCATATCTTCATAACCATGCGGAGGTAGTCCCGGACAACAGTTAGTGTATTTATAAAACAAAGTCCCCAAAAGTGTATGTGATCGATTCGCTCAAAATCTACAGAACGGATTTTCATGCGGTTTCACCATTGGAGAGAGGGCTCCACCACTGGCAAGAGGAAGGTTTACGGAACGGCTAAGCCGATTTTGATGAGAGTTTCACTGGAAATTTATCGGGAAAACTTTGTGACACACTAATTTCAACGCGGGCGAAGCCGCGGGCACAGCTAGTATATATAGGAAAAAGGATAATAATTAATTTTAATTTCATTTTATTAATTATCACACGGTAGAACGTCGGCAACAGAAATAAGAGATACAAAACAACAAAATTAGAATTGTATTCCGTAAATATCGATTTCCTGAAACGACATTTATTTTTACATACATTTTAAACATTAAAAAAGGTTGTTTGAACTGCTTCGCTCGCATATAAAGTATATAAATTTATTTTTCGGGCGATAGGCTGCTTTAATTTTTATTTAATATTAAACCTTATATTGATATCAACTTTATAATCAACTTTATATCATTATCAAGCAAATTAAATATGTTGTTGAAATATATATATATATATAAACTCTACTTTTAAAATTAATGTATAAGATATTTTTTTTTCTAAATTATCAAACAACTTTAAATTCTTTATTTTTTCAGAGAAATGGAACCCCCGCGATGTTCCCCTACGTGATGTTTTCCGTGGCGTGCAGCTGGGGCTGGAGTCTGCGATGGTGGAACCACGTACCCAGGTCTGCGGCGTTGTTGTTATACTCGACATGAAAGGCCTTTCTTTCACACACATAATGCAATTCACGCCATCATTTGCGAAGATGGTCGTTGATTGGATCCAGGTTGGTTTTTATTTTTTCAAAAAAGTAATTTGTATATCGATATATCGATATCGTATTGTAATGTCTGCGTTTGTATCGATAGACGATATTATCGAATCCCTTTATATCGAAAGTATCGATACCTACGACATTTTTGATATTTTTATGATTACAAAATGTTTAAGATAAACTTGTAGCTTTTTAGTTTACTCTCTTAGCGGGATTTTGACGTTTTAATTACCAAAATAACACAAAAATGTACATATTTACAAGATGAAACTAAAAGTCTTTTTTTTTTGTTTACGAGTAAACGCAATTTGCTATTGAAACCGTTTCTGAGATAAAATCATGTCAGCTTTCTAATAATAAAAAAAATCAAAAAGAAAAAATGTGTGCCTTAGGTTAGAAAGCATTAATTATTGATTAAAAAAACCTACTAAAAACCTACATTCGCCCTTATCGGACATTTAAAATACCACCAAATAATAAATTCGTAGTACTTTTTTAGTTTTTACAAATATATTGCTCAACTTACACTTTCCACCGTTATCCGCATTAATAAAATAACTCTATACAATCAACACTGGTGATGCCTTAATAAAATGGAAATCGGATATTACTCGAAAGGAACAAAAACAAGCAATGAGCTTTAAATTTAAGCAAAGCTTCTCGTACTTACAAAGTTACAAACTTATAAAGATCTCAAATAATTAAAACATATAGACAGAAGTGTAATTAAAAGTTGACTGGTAGAGTTCTAAACTTCTAATAACAATGTCTATCTAGTATTACTACTTTTTACATTTAAATGATATGAGTTGGTGCTGTTAAGTAATGTGATCCATATAAATTTTATTTAAAGAAAATATTATCATAGTGTATTAATGCGTTAAATCTATACGATATTTTAATAGGAATACGTTATATCGTAGCAAATCGCAGGGTTATAATATAGTATTATATATAGATATAATGTTATCGTATAATTTTGTATCGATATTTCGATATATCGTATAGTTTTGGGCATCACTACTTCAAATCCATTTCCAACCGTAACATTTTTTTATGTATTTCTTATACACAATTGGTTGTCTGTTCTTAAGATAAGGTACTTTGATGCTTAAGATATCTATAGACAACAGTCAACGACGTACATACTTTTATTAATTTTGGTAATTAAATTGACATTATACATAGTACACATTAATACAAAGACAACCCTGCGGTCACCAATCCGCCTGCCCAGCGTGGTGACAATGGGCAACACACATGAGTTCACGCCAGTTTTGGCGCGAAATTGTAAATGCCTATGTCCAGCAGTGGACTGCTAGGCTGATGATGATGAGTCTGAAAATCTAACGATAAGATTTATATGAAACAAATTTATTGTTTGGTTATCATTTACAGGACTGTATACCAATTAGATTGAAAGGAGTACACATTGTCAATCAGCCGTACATATTTAATATGTTATTCGCGATATTTAAGCCGTTTCTACGGCAGAAGCTTCGCTCGCGGATATTTTTCCACGGCACGGATAAAAAATCTTTGTTGAAACATATCAATAAGGAAGCCCTGATGATGAGGCTGGGAGGATGCTTGCCTGATAATGAAATATCTGGTGAGGTATTGTGGAAAATGCTGCATCATTATGAAGAAAGTTTCAGGCGTAAGTTTTTTATTATATTTTAAAATGTATTCCAAATTATGTACTCATAAGGTACACAATATAATATAGCGTTGAAAACGAATATGCACAAATTTTAAAACAAAACAACAACAACCTTTTTAAACGGTTTTATTTAGCTCACCCCGTTTGTTTTATTTATTATTCTTGGGTCAAATTTAGTAATTCAAATTTCACCCTCTTCCTGTCAACCGATTAATCTGAAATTTTGTATACACTTTGGATTTTGGTGACAATACAATTATGTTTATTCATTATCATTATAAATTCAAGATGGCCGCCGCTACAAAATGGCGGATAATTTATGTTTTATTAATCCCATCAATATGGGTATCAAATGAAAGGGCTCAACAAGCAGAATACAATATACTATAAAAAATTGAAATCCAAGATGGCGGCCGCTACAAAATGGCGGATAACGTAGGTTTTATCAATCCCATCAATATGGGTATCAAATGAAAGGGCTCAACAAGCAGAATACAATATACTATAAAAAATTGAAATACAAGATGGCGGCCGCTACAAAATGGCGGATAACGTAGGTTTTATCGATCCCATCAATATGGGTATCAAATGAAAGTGCTCAACCAGTATAATCAATGTACTATATAAAATTAAAATCCAAGATGGCGGCCTCTACAAAATGGCGGATAACTTAGGTTTTATCAATCCCATCAACATGGGTATCAAATGAAAGGTCTCAACAAGTAGAATACAATTTACTATGCAAAATTGAAATCTAAGCTGGCCGCCGCTACCAAATGTCTGATAACAATTTTTTATCAATCCCACCAATATGGGTATCAAATAAAAGGGCTTGACAAGAAGAATACAGTGCACTATACAACCTCAATATTTAAGATGGGCCTTGCAATAATGAAGCACTAAATGAATTAAACAGAATGCGAAATAAAAACTAAAAACTAGAAAATAAAAATAGGTAAAAAAACTTTTTAAGTTAAACGGTTTTATGTTAAACATACATTGCAATGTTTAAGATAAATGTACTAAAAACCAAAAAATAATAAAATAGATACAGTCGTGGGAATTATAAACATATGCATAGACTAGACTAAAATAAAACCGTGGGGCACGTCAATTGTCTACAAATTATCGACTTAATGTGCGATAGAAGAATCGTTTAATTCGTCGTTAAAATAGGCAGTTGGCCCGCAGACGGTGAGGAAATTACTTACTATTTTCTTGCTCATGGAAATTCCAATAGTTATACACTCCATGTAAATATAAAAGAGATGTTTCAACTAGTTTATCGTTGGACATTCACACTGCTGGCTGGCGAGGAATCGTTTCACTGCTCGTAGTTTGTCTATCGACAAAACGTATGATAAAAGTAGTACTCGCTCACCACTATGAAACCCTAAAACTCGCTTATAATCGAGCTTGCTAGCTTGTTTCCACATTCTAGCCCTACTTATCACACGTCCATCGTTGTCGGTTGAACAACTGCCTAATTATAGTGTAACATTACAAAACAAACATTTTAATCAACGATTGTAGACAATTGACGTGCCCCACGGTTTTATTTTAGTCTAGTCTATGCATATGTTTATAATTCCCACGACTGTATCTATTTTATTATTTTTTGGTTTTTAGTACATTTATCTTAAACATTGCAATGTATGTTTAACATAAAACCGTTTAACTTAAAAAGTTTTTTATTGTTATTTTCGCGAACTGAAAAGGGTGGGGACCACAGAGTTGAACAAAGTAGAAGACATAAAATGTTACCAAATGTATTTATTTTTTGTATTTATTTTTTACAGGAGCAGATTCGTACGGATACATTACGAACAATAACAAATGACAAGGGATTTAGAAAAATAGATTTTAATGACAAGGTCAAAACTCTAATAGGTTAAAAATAGCTACCATTATGAAATGTCCTTGAATTTAAGATACAAAAATGATTATATAATTATAGTTTTGCATGAGTGACACCGTGAATAATTTTGTATTATCATAACATTAAATTTACATTATATTTAGGTGCCTACATAAAATGATTTAGGAATTGTAAAAGCTTTATCATTTGACTCATATCGTTGTTATATGTTTTAAACTTATGTATGTAAGGTATGACGGAATATTATTAAAGAATTTTAAAAGAAACTTTCTAATGTAGTTATTCCAAATTTTATCGATTTGTGACTAAGGTAGGGACTTAGTAATAATTGTGTTTGCTAGCAAACGAAAAAAAAAAACGACTTCAATTACACCGACGATACAACGTAAGTAGACGAAAAAAATTAAAAAACGCACTAGTCGTCACTACGATTTTCGAGAGTACCCCTCGATTTCTCTCGGATTTCATCGTCAGATCCTGGTTTTCTTATCATGGTACCACTCTTGGGATATCTCTTTTTCAATAATAAAAAAATTATGAAAATCAGTTCATAAACGACGAAGTTATCCCCGAACATACTTAAAAAAGGGGAGGCCCATGTCCAGCAGTGGACTGCGATAGGCTGAAGTGTGTGTGTGTGTGTGTATACTTAATATATATATATATATATATATATATATATATATATATATATATATATATATATATATATATTCGACCGTTTGAAGACCGCATTGAGTAACCTCCTCCTTTTTTGAAGTCAGTTAAAAATATCAAAATAATAGACACAAAAATTTCAAATCACCTTCGAAAACAAAAATCAAATTCATCACCATCATCGTCATTCTTGTTTAATAAAAGTTGCTGACCGATAATAGATAATTAGCGTAACGTAATGTTTTTTTAAACAAGCCAGTTCCATATTTTTTGTGGCACGTTTGTGTTTTGTGTATATTTCATATGGAAATGAATCCAAAAAATAAAACATGAATAAATTTGAGCAAACTTATTTTAAGAAGTTAGTACAATTTTAGTTATGTTAAGGTTCGTAAGATTAAAAAAAAAAAAACAGTAAAAATTTAACTTTCGAGTTTTATTTAAGTATGTTAAAGCATGCAAGTATGCAAAGCATAGTTGAAACAATATGTATTAATAACCTGTGGTATGGTGGTGTAAACGGGGTAAAATAAGAAATAAAGGATTTTAATTTACTCTTCTTGCTATTATTTTTACTGGAAAGTTTCGTCAAATGTTTTCTTTTATAATAATATATTCAATAATAAATCCGAATATATTGAAGCTATCATGTATTGATTAACAACCTATCATAATGAGCCAAAGCAACTAACTACTATAAAAATCTACTTTTGACTTTCTGGGATTGCTCGTGTTAAAAGAAACCCAACAATAAGAATACAAAATCTTTATTGCGATCTCAACATTTTTTATACACATTACAATATCAATCTTTTTTCTCAATATTTTACATAGTGTGATAAAGTTGAATAAAATGAAATTTTTTTATACTAAATTTAATTTGAACTTAAATTAATATTAATTAACCTAACAAGTTATAGAATAATAAAATAAAATAAGGATAAGATGCAATAATTTGCTAATATACAGATAAATCATTTAAATTCTTAAAACTAGTAATAAAGCAAATCATTCTTGCATTGATTAATTATGGCAAAAATATTTCTTATAGCAGAATCAAAAATTTTCTAATGTAACAACTAAATTCATACCAACATATAATCATTAATTCTTTATGTTGAGGAATTCATATATTTTCACCTTATATCACTACATTTACAAGTACGATAGAACCCTGTATATATTATGTTTTTTATGGAATATTAGTAATAACAATCTCGACAGCAATCATTTTAATACACAAATTTATTTATGAGGTATCTACATAACCATAGTAAAATATATGTGTTGTATACACATATATTTCTTAAGTTTATAGCAAGTCTAGAAAATGGTAAGTAGAAACCAACTTCTTATGATATTTTTATATAAAAATTGTCGTAACCGTAAAATTTTCACATTTAATAATGCCGTCAAAAAAAGATGCTATTTGTGCATTACACTTAACAATTCCATTTATTTGATATAAAAATGTTGTATTATTAAACGTGTCTTTTGTAAAACGTATTTTTAAAACATGTTACAATTACCTTGACAAACGTAAGTAAAACTAGAGTTTCTTCTTTACAGCTGCTTGTAACATCACAGTGACATATTAGTATTGGCCAAAAAAAAAAAAGATTTTTTTTTCGAGTCTTGTACTGAAGTATGTAATTTTCAATGTTTTAGAATCGCCTCCAAACAGCAGCTCATAAAAAAATTTAATAAAAATAACTGTCAAACATCAATTTTTTACTTGTTTTCTTTATTGTTTAATTTTTTTCTACAAGAAAAAATATCAAGATCCTAAAAACCTCGAGACGAAATTTCAATATTTTGAGGTCGCTCCAAATTTATCAAAGTTTTCAAGACAAGTGCTTTATATATTTTATAACATATTTTGGTACGATACTCGAAAAAAAAAATTTTTTTTTGCGCTATCCTAGTATGTATGTATAACACACAAATCTTACTTGTGCAGTAGTATATAATTTTAATACTATTTTACATTTAGAAAAACAAGAATGTTTGTTTAAATATCACAGCCCACACCTAATGGTTTTTATTGTGAAAACAAAAAAGTGCTAATCAAATATAGAAATTCTTCGCTTGTGACAGTATTTTGAGAATGAAACGTTTATTTAAGTAATTAATATATCCTACTAGGTGTGTGAATAAAATAAAATTACACTATTAAATACGAAGAATAAGAATATATCAAAATCAATAAAATCAAATAAATACAAAAACAGCCTAGTACTTAAAAATATGATATTACCATAAATATTTTAAAAATTCTAACTTTCGAAAGGTTTAAAATATGTTTTATATTGGCTATAAAATTTTCTAGAAAATATTTATATCCCGCTAGAAATCGTACAGTAAAGTCTTAACCTCTAATGATGTTTATATACACATCTTCAAGTAAAATATCACAATGTTTTATTTTAATAAGAATAAGAGTAATTTACTATACAATCAATGGCATATTACTTCTTATATCCGTAATTGTTGATTGCTGAAACAGAATGAAAATTAAATTAATTTAGGCATGTTTGATCTTTTTTTTTTTTTACATTTTTTAAGGACGTTTTTAATTATAATTGAGTAAATTAATACTTTTTTAACTAATAGTAAATGTCCCACTACATCTGTTTAAAGAAGAGAAAGTTCGGTGTGGTTCATTAAATATTAATAAAAATATTCGTTGGCGCAACGGTCACAGGGTTGGTTTGTGGCTGCTGCGGTTGCATGTTCGATCCCCGCACATGACAAACATTTGTATTGGCCATACAGATGTTTGCCGTGGTCTGGGTGTTTGTGCAGTCCTTGTGGGACTCCAAACCATGCCTCGTAGAGCACGCTAAGCCGTCGGTCCCGGTTGTTATCATGTACACCCAATAGCGCTCGTTACTCATAGAAGGGAATATATCCACCAACCCGAATTCTATCAGCGTAGTGGATTAAGGTCTGATCCTTCTCCTACATGGGGAAAGAAGCCTATGCCCAGCCACGGGATATTACAGGCCGAAGCGATTTTAAAATCATAGTAAGTATAACTTATTTCAATAATCATTTTCCGAAGCAAAATAATTATTTAAAATGGAGCCATTAATTATCGTATTTGTAAGACTAGTGAAATAACTATTTATAAAATTTCTTTACAATTACCGTTTAATTTGTAATAATTAATGGTAAATAAGGCCAAAGGGAGCAATTTCATTATGTTTAGAAAGTAACAACTTACGCTTCAGCCTGTAATATCCCACTACTGGGCATAGGCCTCTTTTCCCATGTCGGAGAAGGATCAGAGCTTAATCCACCACGCTGCTCCAATGCGAGTTGGCGGATACAACTTATTACTATTTATTTCAATAATCAAATATCTTCTATTTCATTTCTAGCAAATGATTTTTATCAACAAAATTTTGATTTTATAATATTTTCTTTGCAAGAATTTAAATTCATTTAAGCTCAGATTATTTTAAACCATATCTTGAATTATTTCAATAATTTTCTAATTTTAATTAAAAAAAGAAATATTAAAGAATTTATATGACGTTACCTGCAAATTCTGTATCACAGATTAACAAGAGTTCCAACCACTGTGGTCCGTTAACATTCGGTATTGAGAGAGTACCGCCGTAGCAGTCCGGGAGACATTTAGGGCTTATGTACTTATACAAAAGCTCTCTATCACTACCCATGAATACAATACGCGAGCGCAGCTTTTCTTTGAGCAAGGGTTTGAAAAGCTGGAACACCATGTTGAATATGTAGGGCTGGTTGATTATGTATAAGCCTTTGATTCGTAGTGGAATGCTTTCCTGAAAATAGATAACAAGAATTTTAATAAAAAGAGTTTACATTGCTAGCGATACCCCAGTTTCTTTTCACAATTACATAAATCACTGTTGATTGTATATTAATAATTTATTTCTATTCGTAAGCTAGTTTACATTATAGGGAAAATAATGATAGAATTTGTGGCAAGACTTATCTTCTGCTCTTTGCGAACCCGATATAAAGTAGGCACTTCCAAGGTTAGATGTATGTGTATGGGAGTCACGTTTTGTTATTTGTTCAAATCGAAACGTGAGGTGATTATCGATAAAGGTAAATAAAGTAATAACCTGACTTTACGGTATTACGATTTAAAGGTAAGCGAATCTAAAACAAAAACAATAAACACAAATTGCCACAGAAAGATAGAAAGATTGACATTGAAATATCTACTTTTAATTTAATACTGTTTCGAATTAAAGTAGAAGGAAAAATGTTTTCTAATTTTTTTCCTGATTTATTTTACCTGTCTTAACTCTGTGATTGTGATGCACGTTTATCATATATATGTACTACAATTGGAAAGATTTATCATCTTATTTAAATAAATAATATAACGTTTCCTATAGGTATTGATTCTGAGATTTGTGCCTTTTAAGAAGTAATATAACCTCTTATAACTTAGGGGTATGAAAAATAGATGTTGGTTGATTCTCAGACCTACCCGCTACGCATACAAAATTTCATAAAAATTGGTTCAGCCATTTCTGAGGGGTATGGTAACTAACATTGTTGCACGATAATTTTATATAAAGACGTATAAATAAATAGCTGAATGTGTTGTGAAGAGCAAAACTTGGGAAAGCCTAAATCAATTCTAGCCTAGTTGTTTCTTAAACTTTCCTAATACTAAATATTATAAGGTTCTTATGGAAATTAAATTGGTAAAATTCGAAAATCTTACTAAACGTATCATCATCATCATTACAGCCTATACAGTCCACTGCTGGACATAGGCCTCCACAAGTTTACGCCAAAAATAACGTGAACTCATGTGTTTTGCCCATAGTCACCACGCTGGGCAGGCGGGTTGGTGACCGCAGTACTGGCTTTGTCGCACCGAAGACGCTGCTGCCCGTCTTCGGCCTGTGTATTTCAAAGCCAGCAGTTGGATGGTTATCCCGCCATCGGTCGGCTTCTTAAGTTCCAAGGTGGTTGTGGAACCTTGTTATCCCTTAGTCGCCTCTTACGACACCCACGGGAAGAGAGGGGGTGGCTAAATTCTTTAGTGCCGTAGCCACACAGTACTACTAAACGTAACGATCATTTAAAGTTTACGCGTTTTATAGTTCGCAAGGTAGGTAGACTTCTGTCGGGTTAGCGAGAGTACAATGTACCAGAACTCCTTACCTGTAGCCAATCAACAATTCGTTTAGCGAATTGTGGCGTGAATTGCCATACTTGTTGCATTGATAAGCCTTCCATATCGAATATGACGACCGCACCGCAGATCTGCGTTTCCGGCTCCAACATGGCGGCCTCCAGGAACAACACGCATCCTTTGAAAACTTCGTCTAGTGAACACTTACTTGTGTTCCATTTCTCTGTAAGCAACAAGAAATTATTGTGATTAATTCATAAATCAATACAATTAAGGAAAAAATATTAAAACTACGCATATTTGAAGCTGTTTTGTTGCTTTTATCGTTTTCTTTTTAATGATAAATATTTCTATTTCAGATTGTTTAACTTTAGTTAGAATTGTTTATTGTTAATTTAATATTGTAATTAGTTAGTAGCAAAATAAAAAAAAATGAAGATAAAGGTGATTCTCAAAAGTAATGGATAAATTTTTAATTATAACACTTATAAGGTGTATACGGCAGGTATATGAAAAAAGAAACTGCAATTCTAACGCGTTTAGTGTTATTTTTTTTTAAATGTTAAATGTCCACATCATAATGTTATTTAAATTTATTAAAAATACATATAATTATTGCGAATACATTAACTAAAATTGAAATCTTTCTTCAGATTCATAATCGTTACAGAAATTGTTATAAACTTTATAGGTTGTGTCAAGAGTCACGATTGTATGAAAAAAATGTGATATTAAATTAAAAATAGCAATTAGATGTAATATTATGTAACATATAATTTGTATGGGTTAGTCTTTTGTGGTCAACTATTATTGTTTGCACCTTGCTATTTTATAATTCTTAACGTTGCGTGACCGGTAACATGAACGCATCTGTAATGTTTAATGATAATAATAGTAGCTCTAATATGCTGTAAAATTAAATTCGCTTTTAGTTTTGGCTGAAATAATTTTACATTGTTTAATTGTACTAAGATTTTATGCATATCTAATACCTTATAATTTATTTAAAAATAATTGTAAAGTAAAATAATTTTAGTAGAGCAAAAGTGACGACTAAATGGGTTTCGATCTAAATGGGCTTTTACACTTTTTTGCACTTTTTCTTCAGTTTATCGGTAAATAAGTTATGTTTTTCACTTACTTCCTAGTTCGAGGACAAGAACTCTTCTGCCCAGCTGGTCGCGGTTTGGCAACACTCGTAGTATGTTTTGGTTGAAGATATTTTGCTCTTTGCTGGGTGTGAGACCATCGTAGAGTTTGTGGTGCTTTACTTTGAAGGCGTAATATCTTTTTATCTGAAATATTATATTTCTGTACAAGATTAAAGTATACGATATAATATTATTCTGACATATCAGTTACCACTTAATTTTTGTAATTTGTAATGGTGTTTTCATTGCAGTGACGAAAGTCTGTAAATTGTATACATATTTTTATATTTGATTTTGGTTTAGATGTTTATCCTTGTGGAGATTCATCGTGCTTCGAAAAGTAACTAAGGCCGTTGAGCCGGTTGTAATTACAAGCACGTAATACATATTGTAAAGTTTTACACTTTATCGTTAGTCAATTGCAATTGTTTCTATAAGTGAGATATTTATATAGTTAATGAATCATTTATCCACCATTTTGACATATTCCAGTTGTTTCGGATCAGATCTGTTCATCCGTATACTCTTCAATACAAAAAGTAATATCTAAATCGGATTACCCAATTGAAAGCTGTATTGGAATAACAATCGCTAGTTCGATTCTATTAATTTACCTACTGGTGGAACAACAAACTTCCTCGTTTTTATGTTCTTGTACGACTTTTATTACTTAAAACAGATTTATTGGTATGGTAACGATATTTGCATCTTTTATCTGATCTTTTTTTATTTATTAAATTGTAATCTTATTAAACTTACCATATCATAAGCACTCTCTGGATAGAACTTGCACGGTCGTAAAAATCTTATCAGCCACGCATCTCTATCATGAGGGACTGTAAGATCCTTGTCCTCTAAAAGTGAAAAAAGTAATAATTAATAATAATAATAATAATTAATAATATATGCTCTATATCCTGGTTACAACATGGGAATCTCTTTGGAGAAACCGAAGGTTTTGTCTGTACAATTATGGACGAAGTTATTAAGATGAATACTATTCATCTTAATAACTTCTTTATCGGAAACATATCACGAAAGACGGAACTCTAGACATATACCGAGCTTGTCATAAGTTTGGAGAATCCATTAGACATGTTGTTTCCGGTTGTAGTCATCTTGCTAACGGTGAGTACTCACACAAACATAAACAAGTAGCCAGGATTATACACCAACAACTTGCTATTTGGTATGGCCTCGTTATAATTGTGTTTGCTCGCAAACGAAAAAAAACTGACTTCAATTACATCGAAGAGTAATACAACGAAGATCGACGAAAAAATAGTCACGTAACTACGCGTTATCAAAGATTACTCAAAAAGTAGTTATCAGATCTCGATAAAATTTATATGAGACCACATAATAAACATCAGCTTTCGATTAAATTAAAAATTATCAAAATCGGTACACCCAGTAAAAAGTTATTGCGGATTTTTGAGAGTTTCCCTCGATTTCTCTGGAATCTTATCATCAGATCATGGTTTCTTTATCATGGTACCAAACTAGAGATATCCCCTTTCCAACAAAAAAAGAATTATCAAAATCGGGACATCCGGTAGAAAGTTATGCGGTATAATACAACGTAGGTCGACGAAAAAAGCGTCAAGTAAAAACGCATTATTAGATATAACTCGAAAAGTAGTTGTTAGATCTCAAATAAATTTAAATGGGACCAATTGGCATACACCACCTTTCGATTAAAAAAAATTGTCGAAATCGGTCCACCCGGTCAAAAGTTCTGATGTAACATACATAAAAAAAAATACAGTCGAATTGAGAACCTCCTCCTTTTTTTGGAAGTCGGTTAAAAAATGAGTTGCCTTATTATACCCCGTATAACCCAACGCCATTTCTTGAAAATGGTCGTGCATTGATCTACTGGGATCGGTCTATTGTAACTGGCAGGTTTATTGCAGCCAATAAAACTGATATAGTGCTAGTAGACCGATCAGTGCGCCGAGCAATTATTGTTGACATTACAGTTTCACATGACGATAATCCTGTAAAGGTCGAAAAAGAAAAATGAAGTAAATATATAGAGCTTGCCGACGAGATTACCAGCATGTGAAATGTAGACTCAACAATAATTGTTCCTATTGTTGTGTCGGTCAATGGCCTATTAGCGAAGAGTTTCGACCAACACCTTAAGAAACTCTCGATTCCTGATCCAACAGTCAACTGTTGGATCAACGGTCGGATTCAAAGGCAGTGTTGCTTGAAACGGCCCGCATTGTAAGGGAGTTCCTCAGCCTTAACTACCGGTGGCCTGGGCCTCAACCTGCCTGCGACTACTATTTTTATATTTTTAAATATTTTTTACAAATATATTTAAAAATGTAATCATTAAGAAATACATTGAATAAAATAAATAATATGTTAATAATTTACATCGATAACATTTATAAGACAGTACTCGTTATTTTAAGCCACAAAGAGACACAATAAAAATTATTTCAAATAAAGAATTATGTACAAATATTACTACACTATAAATATATGAAATAAATTACTAATCCATGATTTACATGAAACACTACGTACGTTATAATTTAAGTTTACTTCTTATAAATAAAACAAAAATTCATAACCTATAATAACACCCAAAAAACACATTTGATAATCAAAGACCTTTGTAGCTACATTTTATAGTTAGTAACTAAAGAGTTAAATTTTATTTATGTCAGACATTAATGTGTCAATGTAGTATAAATTTATTTATTATTGTTATTGTATTATTGTGTTTTTTTAATACTTGTTTTGTATATTGTTTATTTCGCAATATTTATAATCATATGTGAACTTAGACATTTTTTTATTGGTGGCATGTTTATTAATTACATAAACCAACTTTTCAGAGAATCAATACCAAAACTCATTTATTAATATTTTAAAAAAATTGTGAATCCCCATTGAATATAATTGTGTTTGTTCTCAAACAAAATAAAAAAATCTGACCAATTTATCTCGACAAGGATGTATATTATTATCTTACTTAAATTTAAATAACATCACACGATAAGCACCAATTTTTGATTCGTGATTCGGTGATTTCGTCAACGCCAGGAAGAAATAATAATTTATCAAACTCGTTGAGTCGTATTACAAGCCACGTAGGAGTTAATATTTTTAAAGTATGTTAGGTATGGATTTTTTTGTGATATTATCTAATCGTATATTTACTATGATCTTTACTGGTTTTTTTAGTAATTTAAGATTTGTCTTTACTTAACATTGTTGTCATTACGTTAAAATAGCCTAACATTTTAAAAAGATTATTTTTAAACTATTAGGTACATATTCTTATTTGTAGTGAAAACGATTTTCTTTAACTTTAAATATGAAATTCAAGTTTTGTATATTATAGTACTGTATATACTATACATATATTGTAGATTATACATACATTATACTAGCGACCCGCCCCGGCTCCGCACGGGTGCAAAAAAACTATCAGTGTTCCTTTACTGTATTATGCGTGTATTATACGTATAAACCTTCCTCTGGAATCCACCACTACTAAAGAAAACCGCATCAAAATACGTTGCATAGTTTTAAAGATCTAAGCATACGTACAGCGGGAAGCGACTTTGTTTTATACTATGTAGTGATTATCAGGTTTTAAATAACCTTATATTACATTTGACTGTTTTAGTAAATTTAATTATTGTAGATTGTAGTAGTTATAACTAACTACTTGTTGTAAATGTGTGTGTTTGTTGTAAGCAACAGCATATATTTATATCTGCTATTGTAAGTAAAGAAATCGTATAGGTATACTTATGTTATTGATTGTATTATACAGGCATATCACATAATTAAAACATTTTTTATTCCTTCCGCGCACTTCCGCGTCAATATAATAAATAGATTTAAATTCTTGACGAAATTTTGACAAGGCGAGTCGTGGGTTTGCTCTCCGTTCTTAATAGTTGACAGAGACGAAGAACAGAATCGTATCTAAGAAATTGTCAAAATATAATCGTGGACTTTACAATTGAGTAAAAAAAAATAACGTATGCTTCGTAAATGTAACTAGACCTACAGTTTCCCAGATTTTATAATTAATTTTTGGTATTAGGTCGAATTATTTTTCACAGAACTGCTAAGATTTGTACTATATTAAAAAAAAAAAATCTCAGATATGATATTATTAAATGTAATTACTCTTTGACTTGAAGTGTCAACCAAGTTTGTACCAATAAACATATGTATAATATATGTATATATGTATATGTTCCGGGTCGTAGGTATGTGTAGTATTAATGAAAACAAGACGCGGTCAAGATTACGATTTGTTCTTAATATAACGTTAAATTATTTTTACAGAACCGCTAAGCTTTGTAATATAATAAAACAATTGGTCAGATACGATTTTATTCTTCATACATGTAACAGCTTTTATTTTTGAAGCTATAACCAAAATTTATACCTATGTATATCATACCTTATGTAGTCATGAAAATAAGAAATAGAGTCAAGATAACCTCGCACCTCTCTCGCTATGCCCATGACTGTAAAGCCTAAGCCTAAGTAAGTAAAGCACAAGCTTACGTACCTTCTAACAATTTCCTCAGTTCTTCAACAGCTGGTTTTACAACTTCCGGCGTTTCGCGTAGTTCTCGTCTGGCTATTTCTCGTACCGACTCCCTGGGCTCTTCAAGCTCAAATTGCAGTAAAAAATCTCCTAGCTGTACGCTAGGCAACTTTGAAACATCCGAGAGCATGTGTTGAGAAACTGAAATTAAAAGAAAATAATTATTATAGAAAACTTGTTAATTTTTAAGGTACATCTTTTAAATAATTGTGTTTGCAGGCAAACGAAGAAAAACCGACTTCAATTATATCGACAAGTAATACAAAGTAGGTAGACGAATAAAAAGGTCAAGTAAATACGCATTATCAAAGATTACTCCAAAAGTTGTAATTAGATCTCGATGAAATGTGACCACATGATAAACATCGGCTTTCGATTAAATTCAAAATCATTAAAATCGGTACCCAGGAAAAATTTGTGCGGATTTTCGAAAATTTCCCTCGATTTCTCTGGGATCCCATCATCAGATCCTGGTTTCCTTATCATGGTACCAAACTAGGGATATTTTCTTTCCAACAAAAAAAGAATTATCAAAATCGGTTCATAAACGACGAAGTTATTATATATATATATACGATCGAATTGAGTAGCCTCCTCCTTTTTTTAACTCGGTTAAAAAATATCCAACATTGATTTTTTTCGGTACTTCATTTTTATTTATATTGTTTACACCGTAGGTGTACTTATTTAAAAGTATACGAGGAAGCAATAAGTTAGAGAATTGTTTTAACATATAGAGGCCCTCATATCGAATCGAAGGTAAATGACTACAAACGTAAAATTAGTCATCTCATAAGTGGGCTCAGTGGGCGAAATATAATACGATATTACACGATTACCTCAAGCGTGTCTATATTTTTTTGCAAAGCAAAGTAAAGTACAAGCGTAATGTATATCTATTGTATACGATAATCTTATTTTGAAGTCATCACTATAATCTCTATAAAGGTAATTTTAATTTAATACAGAGGAAAAGGAAGTGAGCGATTAGTTTTCTGTCATTAATGTTAGTAATGTCGTTACACGACTCGGTTACTAAAATTAACTTGATAGCTGTCGTGAAAATTTATATAATTATAATGGTCGTATAAGCTTTTTATGTATTTCGATAGAGTAACGTAGCCTAAGGGGCCAACGTTTTCTATACCTATATTATTAACGTATTCCTAGGTATAGAATGTATATCGCGTATCTTTTATATATTTTAAATATATATCAATAAGCAATAGTATTTCCCGTATCTTTTATGTAATTTGCTATATATAGAGCCTTCTGCTATATTGGCGTTTGTAACTGTAAAAAGTTACTTGATAGCACCCATGCGTTTTTTTATAATATGGAATTTCCACCTTTTTGTATTATTAGTCGTTGTAGTAGCACGGAACCTAGCATGTGGGAGTTCGATAAGACTTTGCTAACCTTTTTTATTATGAGTTTTTGTTGTATTTTGCTAAGCACTAATTTTTTTACGAATGAAAAAAGTTTTTAAAAGATAAACTAGCATTTAGTATATGTAGATTGATGTTTCACAGACATCATTGCTATAAGGACAGTATTGGAAGTCAGAAAGAAGTATCAATCACAGAGCATTAAGCTCAATTTGAATATAAAGGTGTTTGACTCCTAGTTGCATTTCTTTAAATAGGGTGTTCTATAGGTGTAAAAGATGACGTTCCACGTTAAAAAAAATCCGAGTCCATTTTTAAATTTGACTTCGTTTGAAAACACGAGCTACTTTGATAGAATCGTTCATTATGATACTTTTATTGAGCGCGTAAGCATGGATATAATTTACTATGAGACAAATAATTCGTTTTCATAGGTATGCGATTTTTAGTTGTAGGCGGCAATTAGTATTCATATTTCACTTTACCGAAGTTTTTTAGGGCTAAGAAAAATAGTATTGGATGGTTATGCAAAATTACTTCGCCAAAGTAGCTGGTGTATTGAGACAAAGTAAAATAAAAAAATGGCTAAAAATATTTTCACGTACAACGTAATTTATAACATCTAATCCCCATCTAAAGGAACGCAGTTAGAAGTCGAACATCCTATGTATAAGCCTGTAATATCCCGCTGTTGGATATAGGCATCTTTTTTCAAGTAGGAGAAGGATGGGAGCTTAATCAACCACGCTGCTCCTCTGCGGGTTTGCGGATGTTCTATATATATATATGTGTGTGTGTGTGTGTCCCTACTTTGAGTAACGGTCACTCACTTCAGCCTATCGCAGTCCACTGCTGGACATAGGCCTCCCCAAGTTCGCGCCACACATCCCGGTCTTCCGCAATCCTCATCCAGCCTACACCGGCAATCTTACGTAGATCGTCGGTCCAACGGGCCGGAGGACGTCCCACACTGCGTTTGCCAAGACGCGGTCTCCACTCTAGGACCCGTCTACTCCAACGGCCATCGGTCCTGCGACACAGATGACCAGCCCACTGCCACTTCAACTTGCTAATTCTGTGGGCTATGTCGGTTACTTTCGTTCTCTCGCGGATAGTCTCATTTCTAATCCTGTCTTTGAGAGAGACCCCAAGCATAGCCCGTTCCATTGCACGTTGAGCGACTTTAAACTTGTGGACCAGTCCCTTGGTCAGTGTCCACGTCTCGGCTCCGTATGTTAACACAGGCAGGACGCATTGCTCGAAAACTTTTGTCTTCAAGCATTGCGGAATCTTCGAAGTGAAGACTCGACGGAGTCTGCCAAACGCCGCCCAGCCCAACCGAATCCTCCTATCGGCCTCCTTCTCGAAGTTGTTGCGGCCTAGTTGGATAGTATGGCCTAGGTAAATATAATCCTGAACAACTTCGAGAAGGGTACCATCGACCGATACCGGTATCGGTATGACTTGGTTGTTAAACATAACTTTCGTCTTATCCAAGTTCATACAGAGACCGACACGTCGGGAGGACCCGTTTAGGCCGGCCAGCATTTGGCCTAACTCATCCAGCGTCTCCGCAAAGATGACAATATCGTCGGCGAAACGAAGGTGAGAGATGAATTCACCGTTGACGTTGATGCCCCGTTCCCCCCAATCCAAGGTCTTAAAAACATCCTCTAGCGCAGTGGTAAACAGTTTCGGTGATATTACATCCCCCTGTCTTACCCCGCGCCGGAGGGAAATAGGTCTTGTTCCTTGGTCATTGACATGAACGGTCATCGTCGCCGCGTCGTACATAGATTTTAGTACCTCGATATATCGCCAGTCGATATGACATCTCTGCAGAGAGTCCAGGACAGCCCAGGTCTCGACGGAGTCGAAGGCTTTCTCGTAGTCCACAAATGCCATACACAGCGGTTGATTATATTCTTCCGTCTTTTAGATAATCTGCCGAACAGTATGGATGTGGTCCACGGTGCTGTAGCCATTTCGAAACCCAGCCTGCTCTGGTGGTTGGAATTCGTCGAGTCTTCTGGCGAGACGATTCGTAACAACCCTCGAAAACAGCTTATAGACGTGGCTCAGAAGTGAGATCGGTCTGTAATTCTTTAACAGAGACTTATCGCCTCTCTTAAAGAACAGCACCACCACACTCCTGGACCACGCCTCCGGCGTGGTACCTCGGTGGATGTCGGCGTTAAATAGTCTTGCCAAGGCTTTCAGGACAGGTCGCCCTGCGGCTTTAAGGAGTTCAGTGGTAACTCCGTCATCCCCCGGGGCCCTTCCGTTTTTAAGCTGCCCGAGCGCTGCACCAATCTCATCCTCTTCGAAGTCCGGGATACACTCCGAATAATGGCGCAACAATGGTGCCCGTGGATCTTCGGTGTCCCAAGTCGCAGGCTTGCGTGCGCTCGACGAGTACAGCTGTCCATAAAAATTCTCAACCTCTTCTCGGACCTGAGGGCGAGAGCAGACGGTTCTGCCATCTGCTGTTTTAAGCTTCGCAAGAAGGCTTCTCCCCAATGGTCTTTGGAAAACTTTAGACCCCCTATTCTGCTCAATCAGAGTAGCAACCTCTCTCGTATTTGAGCAGCGGAGGTCTCGGCGAATAATTTTCCGTACCCTCTTGGAAAGAGCCCTCTGTTCTGGCGAAGCAGCCGGCAACTCGCGCCTCTGCCGCATCAGATCCAAGGCTTCGGGAGAAAGTTTGGACTGCTTCGTTGGCTTTGTTGGTGGAAAGTGCCTGCGACCCAGTGTACACACCGTCTTCACCACGTTGTCGGTTATCTCGTCCACGTCGCTAGTAGTTTCCAGCGAATCGAATCGGTTTTGGAGTTCCAACTGAAACTGCTCGGAGCCACATAGTATTTGGGGCAGCGTAGGTCGGAGAGTAGATTTCATCAAGCGGGTCCGCTCCTTTCGGAGACATATATTCAGAGTGCCCCGTACTAGCCGGTGGTCGCTGCCGGTGTTAAACCTGTTAACCACTGAGACATCTCTGAATATATGCCTTTTATCCGCTATGATGAAATCTATCTCGTTCCTCGTCACAGTATCGGGGCTTTGCCATGTCCACCTCCTTTGGGGCTTCTTCTCAAAAAATGAGTTCATCAAGAAGAGCCCCTCCGATTCGAGGAAGTTGACAAGCGTCTGCCCCCTGTGATTCCTGTGCTCCAATCCGTGTGGTCCGATACTCGATCCGTCGCGGCCTTGTACTCCCACTTTAGCGTTGAAGTCTCCCATAACAACGCTGTAGAAGGTCGAAGTAGTGCCATGTATGGCCCTTGTAATATCTTCATACAAGGCTTCGACTTCATCGTCAGAGTGTGCCGAGGTCGGCGCATATACCTGTATCACTTTCAGGGAGTACCTGTCGGTGAGCTTAAGTACAAGGTACGCTACTCGGGTCGACACACTACTAACTTCCACAACGTTGTTAGTGAGAGTCTTGTGAACCAGAAAACCGACGCCACCTTGGGAAAGCCCATCACCTTCACGGAAGTAGAACAAGTGCCCGGAGTCCAGGATCATCGTGTCCTCTCCCTCTCTTCGGACTTCAGACAACCCCAGTATGCTCCACTTAATGTGACTAAGTTCTACCTCAAGTTCGGTGAGGTGATGGTCCAACCGTAGCGTGCGTCCATTATACGTAGCCAGGAATATTTTTCTATGGCAGCCTCCCGTACCCCGGTGATTCTTAGCACCCTCTACCCCACCGTTACCACGGCCGCTGCCGTAGCCGGGAATAGTGGGGCTGCCGGGAACTGAGGGCCTTATTTTTAGGTTCGAACTCATGGGGGTTTTTGCCCATAGTCACCACGCTGGGCAGGCGGGTTGGTGACCGCAGGGCTGACTTTGTCGCACCGAAGACGCTGCTGCCCGTCCTCGGTCTGTGCATTTAAAAAGCCAGCAGTTGGATGGCTATCCCGCCATCGGTCGGCCTTTTAAGTTCCAAGGTGGTAGTGGAACTGTGCTATCCCTTAGTCGCCTCTTACGACACCCACGGGAAGAGATGGGGTGGCTAAATTCTTTAGTGCCGTAACCACACGGCACGCGGTAACGGTGAGTAACGGTCGCTATCAGCTATTTATGATAAAAACCGGGACCGAGGGCCTAACGTGCTCTCCGAGGGAAGGTGGGGAGGCCCAGAAGAACAGATATACAAACAAACCGGCGAGAAATATTTGTACAAATACAAATATCTATCCCGAGTGGGATCCGAACCCACAAACCGTCGGTGTTTTAGGCGACTACTCGCACCATTACACCAGAGCGGTTGTATATATACATACTCGTACTTTATAAAATAATTAAATTTTGACCACAAAGGATCACCTTCCTTTTGATTTCCCTTCCTTTCCAACGGAATAAATAGGAATGTATATTTCTTTTACGTTTCATTTTATTAGCATTTATTAAATAAACACGCCCTCTGAGCTTGCATGGCTGATTTCATTCAAGCCTAAAATTCAATAGCCCGGTTACGTAAAATGTGGTCAGCATGGTTTTAACTTATAAGAGGATTTTTTTTTGAAATAATTGGCTAGGAGTAGAAACGAAAGACGTAGCTTTAAATGGAAATTCAGCATTTCTTAAGCAAGAGATACAAATAAAGAATGTATGGCTTTCAGATTAGTTACACATGAACATGTGATTCGGTGTTTTTGTCATCATCGAAGACAGTGTGAGACGAATAAAAAGTTCTTATGCTATTTCGGCCCTTTAGAAATATACATAGAAAGTAAAGAAGAAAATATTTTTTCACTTTTGATTAGGAATAAGTAAAGACAAGTATGAGCGTCATTGGCAAGCCCACCTTCACGAAGGATCATGTTGTAGGTATACATATTTTTATATTATATGTATTATAACATATTTTTTTTTGCTTTTTTGTGTGTGCAATGCTATGATACACATGGAAACTACATATTTGGAGAAGTTATAAGTATCTACATTATGTTTTCTGACAACAAAGAAACTATACGTCCACTTGGATTTATTTCGTGACGCATGGAAACACTAATTGTAGCTCTGCGTTGCTCATTCGTGTAACGACTTGGCAATTTAGCAAATATTATTGAAGCTACCGTATTTTATTAGCATAGTATATCCCGGCATTCAAAGATCATTAGTTAAATACAGTGCGCTATAATCTTTTACTCTTTGAGGCTGTCCTATTCAAACAGGAAAGTGGCGTTGCATAGATGTCTTAATAGAATTTTCAAACAGAGCTATATAAATACGTACGTGTTTTTAAACAGTAAATACATAACTGCTTAAATATGTATTTAACCTTCACTTCGGAGTTTTCTAACTAAACCTGTGCACTTGTTATACATGATTTGATGATACCTATTGTAATGTTATTAAGATGAATGTTATGTTTTGTTTCAAAGCTCTTATTTCATTTAACTGATTTTTAAATATGTTGTATTCTAGTAGATAACAACATTATTCTAAGGTAAGATAGGATAGCTATCTCGATGTTACAAACAGTTAAAGGAGTGAAAGAGCAGTAAAGGCACTGTAGGTACCTACTGTATTTTACTATAAATGTGTAGGCAGGGTTGTTGCTGATGCGAAAGTTTTGACACGGGTGCAGATGCGAATGCAGATTATTAGAGGCTGACGTCTGCGGATGCGAATGCGGATGCTGTTGTCAGGGTTTATCAAAATATTTTAATTTTATGAACGAAAACAGTTTTCATTAATCATATTTAGGTAATAAAATGAAAATAATTTAGTCTTTCTTCTATACTCTATGGATGTAAATAAGTAAATTAAAAAACGTTGGCTGGTAGAAAATGCATTAGTGTTAGGCCCGCTTTTTATACACAATTGTATTAGTGTGTTTATTTTATAATAAAGAATTAAATAAATAATAAATAAATAATCTTTATTGATTTATTAATAATTATACATAAAATAATTTAAAGTATAGTTTTACTCGTAAAATGAAAAAGAAAAGGTTAAATTAGCAGTTAGCGTATCTTGGGGGCCGTTGTTTTTTTTTTGTGAAATCAATCAAATGAAAAGAAGCATTTGATATATTTTGATTCAAAAATTAAAATTTTAAAATGATCTTTGAAAATGATCTGATCTTGATATATGGTTTACATTTACGTATAAATAAATTATGAAATACAATCGGTGAAATTATGTGTCGTTATTAGGTAATGCAGTGATTATTATTGTCGCAATAAAACATTAGATATTTAAATATAGATGTGGCTTTCTGTAGTCTGTGGTTTCTTGCAATGATGAGGCAAATCTTACACTTAACTAGCGTATTTTCCCTTCTTGAAAATGTATGATTTATTAATTTCAATAATTATAATATAAATATAATTGAAAGGTGATAATTATTTTTATTCGCAATCGTGCTTTCTGTTCACACAGTACAAAATCATAAATTCAGTTGGATAAGGTAAATATCTAAATTATCTAATGCGTTACCGATTTAAACATGTGCTGATATATTAAACAACTTTTAAAATAAACTGATGCAATGTTTATTTTACCAAAGGAAAATATATAATAAAAAGTTCTATTTATCAGAAATAGCTACAGGGCATAGCACTGGTAATTTTCGTTATTTTAAATGAGACTAAACACATTTAATGATTATAAAAATCAAAAAACTAATCAATTGACCTGTTTGCTTACATTCAACGAAATACAAACTTAAAACATTGCGTGTGAATCGATTTTACATGATATATAGTTCTAGATATTTATTTTACGATAATTTTACTATAGGTTAAATATTGTAGAAAAGTTATAGGACTCTTATATATAAAACAAAATATGCATGTAAAATTAAAAAAAAATTACTCACCTTTTCCCATTTTTAATGTAAGAGAGATGTCACTACCGGTAAAAAGTATAATTAAGGTATTCGCTTGAGCAACAGCGGTACGAAGGCGGTCACGTTTACAATGGTACTGTACGGTCGACCGGGCATCCGTGTTGATTTATACGGTACCTACCTATTAGCGCGTCTAATACATCTGTGGCTCTGTGCTGTTTAACATTTACCCCCAATGTGATTATATTTATTTTGAACTCACTAATCCGACAGACGGTGTGCCTTGTCTAGCAAACTGCCAATTGCGTGAATTTGATAATTCTTAGTTTTTCTGAATTTCTCACTTTTCTCTATAACTTTTTTTTAAAATGTTCAACAACAATGTTGTAAATACAATGTTTCATAAGAAACTTCTACAAAGTATTAGAACTAAAAAAAAAAAAAACAAATCAGACCAGCCTTTCTCGGCTTTTATGCTTATTTGTGTCGATTTTATTAGTAAAGATTTTGTTTAAATGTGCTTATTCTAGACAGTAAACGTACCGAGTCTTCGATTTTAAAGAACAACCATCATTACCATTATTATTAACCATACATAATTGTGTTTGCTCGGAAACGAAAAAAAACCGACTTCAATTACATCGACGAGTACCTAATACGACGTAGATCGACGAAAAAATAGTCAAGTAACTACGCGTTATCAAAGATTACTCAAAAAGTAGTTATCAGATCTCGATAAAATTTATATGTGACCACATTATAAACATCATCACTTCAGCCTATCGCAGTCCACTGCTGGACATAGGCCTCCCCAAGTTCGCGCCACACATCCCGGTTTTCCGCAATCCTCATCCAGCCTACACCGGCAATCTTACGTAGATCGTCGGTCCAACGGGCCGGAGGACGTATATAAACATCAGCTTTCGACTAAATTAAAAATTATCAAAATCAGTACTCCCAGTAAAAAGTTATTGCGGATTTTCGAGAGTTTCCCTCGATTTCTCTAGGATCCCATCATCAGATCCTGGTTTCTTTATCATGGTACCAAACTAGGGATATCCTCTTCAACCTTCCTCCGACAAAAAAAGAATTCTCAAAATCGGTACAATCAGTAGAAAGTTGTGCGGTATAATACAATGTAGGTCGACGAAAAAAGCGTCAAGCAAAAACGCATTATTAGATATAACTCGAAAAGTAGTTGTTAGATCTCAAATAAATTTAAATGGGACCAAATGACACACACCACCTTTCGATTAAAAGAAAATTTGTCGAAATCGCTCCACCTAGTCAAAAGTTCTGAAGTAACATACATAAAAAAAAAAAAAAAAAATACAGTCGAATTGAGAACCTTCTCCTTTTTTGGAAATCGGTTAAAAACCATTTATTACTTTACCAAATTCTACTGATGGCATACTTTATTTTTAGAACCACTTTTGAGTCTGCGTTTAAATAGACGATAAAGAAATAACTAATAATTAATACTGATATTATTAATCTGAAGAGTTTGTTTGTTTGCTTACTTGAACGCGCTAATCTCAGGGACTACTGGTTCGATTTAAAAAATTCTTTCAGTGTTAGATAGCCCATTTATCGAGGAAGGCTATAGGCTATATAATATTTTAGTATCACTTTTTTCCTAAATTAACGTAGGTGAAACCGTGGGGTGCATCTAGTTATAATAATAAATCAACATCAAACTAAAACTTAGGGTCCCTTCTATAAATTATCAGCTCAAACTTAATAAAAGTGTTGAAGAAGCTCGACCTTAACTTGACCGTTTCTTTAACAAAATCTTTTAAAGGATTTTTAATTTGCATTAGCAGTTAGTATTTGTGTAATGTGTTAGAAGTATAGTAAGTAAATACATTTACGATTTTTTTTTAGTTGGGTCATTGTTTTTATGTATCTCGTCATCGGCTGCGCATGAAAGATATGTAGTATGTGTATCTGATTATTAGTGTTCGTTTTGAATTGATGAGGTTTCCTTTCTTTGAAAGATGAATTGTAAAGTAAAGGTTACTTAAGATTTCAGAACAATACAAAGAAAATTAATGTGTACCTAGGTATACGTACGTTACGTATTTATATCAATTTATTGATTTTTTACATATTTCTTATTTATTTGTGTGTATAAAAACTGTACACTTTTACCGTCTCGTACTCGTCCGTAGAGATCACTCTTCAGCGATAAGGATACCTTTTGTACATACTTCGTTTTTTTTTGTTATTTATTTTAAATATATTGAAAACTACTATAAAACCACGTGTTTCATCTATGAATTTATAAATAACTCGAAGAACTTCATGTTACCTATAACCTACAATATTCGGCTTATTTTTCTTCTTAAAAAATATAGAATTACTAGAATTAATTAAGAAATTACATACTAGAATTAATTAAGAATTACATTAATTAAGAAATTACATTGTAAATTGGAATAAATGGATTTCAAAATATTTCAAGGTGATGTGATAAAAATATGTTAGGTTTTTGTACCTATAAATATTATTAGCATTATTCAAAACGGTATTTGTGATGTAGGTATGTTGGTAATATTATTTTGGTATTTAAATAATTATAGAATCACGGAAATAGATTTTTTAAACAATATTTATGTGATCATATTTAATTAAATTAAATATATTTCTTTTTAGATTGAACTTGATTAACATAAACACGTTAAGAAACATTAAATAAATATAGTTAATAAGGCTATAAAAAACTTGATTTAATAAAAATAGAGCTTGTTGTTTGAAATTATTTCTTATCTATCACTTATTTATTCGCTGTTATGATTAAAAAAAAAGCATAATTTTGCATGTGACTGTATTTTTAATGTATAAAATAAAATAAATTATTTATCAAATGTTGATTAAGAATACTCGAGAGCCATCTGCTGTTGAATAGTGAAAACATGATATGCTTGTAGTATAATTTTTCAACAAAAGATGGCAGTAGATATCGGAATCTTTAAATTGCTGTAGAGGAAATTAGATTATATTCAAATAAATAAATAAATGTAATGGAAAAAAAACGGTCGCGCAACGGTCATAGCACTAGTTTATGGCTGTAGCGCTGGCGGTTACGGGTTCGATACCCGCATACGACAAACATTTGTATTGGCCATACAGAAGTTTGTTGTCTGGGTGATTTGTGCAGTCCTTGTGGGTCTCCCCAGTGTGCCTCGTAGAGCACGTTAAGCCGTCAGTTCCGGTTGTTATCATTACACCTGATAGCGATCGTTACTCATAGTAGGGAATATATCCGCCAACCCGCACTGGAGCAGCGTGGTGGATTAAGCTCTGATCCTTCTCCTACATAGGGAAAGACGCCTATGCCCAGCAGTGGGATATTACAGGCTGAAGAAAAAATGTAGGAACTATTTAATATTATACTTTTACATTGTTGAAAATGTATCCCTATATTTATATATTCGAAAATATAAAACTTCAATGGTGAAATGTGATCGCGTATTTTTTATTTTAATCTATGTATATAATGTGTTATGTTTAATCTATGTAACCACTTATAAACTGACTTTTAAAAAAAGGAAAAGGTTCTTCGACGTAATTCATTGCAAACCTTCCAATTGTTAAACTTTGGAAAATAGCCGTGTAGTTTGATTTTGTTAGACATTTCAAGGCTAGATAAAAATAAGGTTAGATAAAAATTATTTAACACAACGAATATTTTGTACTAGTAGACAATTTAGTGAATTGAAATAGGTAGTAGATTAGTAGAGTACCTAGTAGATTATTTTGTTAGGTAATCTATCTAAATTATGTTTACAGTAGGTATATTGTGAATATAAAGGACCTTTTAATCAACTACGCCATTAAACACGCCATTCAAAACGTAATCTGCGTTTCTTTTTTTACACCGATACTCTTTTACCTTCAAATTAATAAGAGGAGGTTTTCAATTCGACTGTATTTTTTGTATGTGTTACCACATAATTTTTTACTGAGGGGAGCGATTTTGGTGAATCTTATTTTAATCGAAAGCTGGTGCTTGTCATGTGTTTCTATTTAAATTAGAGTTAAATACTTTTATAGTGATTATACTTTTTTAGTTATTTTGAGCTATGTTTTTTTTTCGTTTGCTAGCAAACACAATTATTTATATTTTCCCTATTTCCTATTCCATCATTTTTCTGAACCGTATTAGCTTAATGCCCTTGGCATTCAGTTCGTAGTATGAACTCAAATCCGAAGATACTATTTAAAATTTCCAATATAGTTTTATCAGCTCGGATTATGACAGCTCGACAACGGAGCTGGAATCGCTTTGCGCGTCGTGCTCTAATCGCAAACGGAAAGTAGTTTCATACCTATATTCCGATACTAGTTTTATTTCGCAAATGTAATGTATAATAATTAAAATCTCAAAATTTGAGTCTCAGTGTTGTATTAAAATTGCGTTGATATTGAAATCTGTATTGAAGGTTACGGCGCTTTCTGCGTGCACCTGACCTAAGAAGTGTTTGCGAGGTCAATGAGCTGAGTGTTGACTTAGTTGCGTACTCAGCTGTTTCCGCGTTACTTATATTTACAAGTAATTCAGAATAACATGTAGATGTGTTTTATGTATCTAGGTGATAAGTTATATAGAATTAATACTTCGAGATGGAGTTATTATATGATCAACTAAATATCTTATGAATATATAAAACTTTTAGTTTTTTTTTTTTTAAATCCTAATATATAAAAACGGACTAATAGTAAATTTAGTGGAAACAAAGCGTTAAAATGATGATCTGGCCACCTGTAAAAATTTTACTTAATGTAGTTAATATAATATGTACCTACTTATAAAAAGTATATTTATTGAAACTGCAGATTTAAATTACAGATACCAATGTTTATTTATGAAGTTGCTCGTTGTTATTACACGCGTTTGCCCTAATTGCGGCGTCAATGTTTTGACTAGAAAAGTAATGGAGAATGATAATTATATGTATAACGCTCGGTCAAGGCCACTGAAAAGGACAAACAAATTATTAAATTCACTCTACTGAACTATAGCGCTAAGAGTAGTCACTTTTTTTCTGGTACATCATCAAACATTAGGTTGTTGTCCGGGTTACTCCGATAGATTTTTAAATATTGAAGTCAAGCTTGTCAAGGTAGCTGAATCCTGAATAGGATATAGACAGTTTTGTTTATGTAAAGAATAGAGTTTTGGGGTGGTTGGGGTCTACCTCCTAGTGGTCCACCCCGGGCAACGGCACCACTAATTTACTGGGGTGGTTGGGGTCTACCTCCTAGTGGTCCACCCCGGGCAACGGCACCACTAATTTACTGGGGTGGTTGGGGTCTACCTCCTAGTGGTCCACCCCGGGCAACGGCACCACTAATTTACTGGGGTGGTTGGGGTCTACCTCCTAGTGGTCCACCCCGGGCAACGGCACCACTAATTTACTTTTGGTGACGGCTGAACGACCCCCACACAACGCGGTGGTAGGTCCCACTCAGGGGCCGCCTGGCAGCGACCACCCTCCCGTCGGAACCAGACGCCAAGCAGCTTACTGCGTTCCGTCTGTGAGCGGGAGTATCAGTGCCTTTGGGGGATTAGAAGAGTGTCAGTTGCGCAGCTTGCGCAGTTTTTTTTTCGGAATCTTGGACTGCACTGTACCGGGTAGCTCATACTGGAGGGTAGCGGGATCCGAGGCACGGTCTTGCCGTTGACCGACCGCAGGCAGTTGGGGGCCCTAGCGCGCCAGCCACGTGGCAAAGGCTGCCCCGCCACCTCGCGAAAAATCCTGGGATGGCTCCACCGTGCCAGTTGGCGACTGGGTGGGAGGACCCGGTGGCGATTTCCAGGGGGGCTCGGGCGTCCCCGCAGTCTCCAGATGAGCTCCTCTAATGGTCGGCTTAGCCTAGGGAATCCGCATGGTAAAAGCTGCGCCTCGACATCCAACTGCTTCCCCATCATCACTCCTCAATATGAAAAAAGCACAAAGAAGGAAAAAAGTTAAAAAACGGCTGCACTTCCTCCCACTGAAGGTGCACCTCATTAACATCCGAGGTTTGCATTCCAATATTGACCCGGTCTACCACCACCTCGAGACCGTGAAGCCGCATCTGTTTTTCTTAACGGAGACGCAAATCAAATGTCCAGCAGATGCGACGTACCTCAACTACCCATGCTACTCATTAGAACATAAGTTCAAGGAACACGCTGGGGTCTGTGTGTACGTCCGCAATGACATTTGCTATAAGCGACTCCGGTGCTTTGAAGCGACCGGGTTCTCTACATTGTGGGTTTTAGTGGACACCGGCGTGGACAAGACTGTCTACGCCTGTGTTTATCGGTCGCACAGTGGAGATCAGGAGACAGCCAGGCTCTTCGACCACCTTACAGAGATGGCAGACAAAGCGCAGCAACGGTATCCGACGGCGGAACTTGTTTTTCTCGGGGACTTTAACGCCCACCACGAGCAGTGGTTGTTCCCGTACGAGAAAACATGCCAAGCTGGGAGGGAGGCGCGCAAATTCGCGTTAGCACTCGATCTTACCCAGATGGTACAGGTTGCAACACGGGTACCAGATATTGCTAGCCATACAGCCAATTGCCTGGACCTTCTGCTGACTACAGATCCAGACAGACACTCGGTCTCAGTATCTGCCCCTCTAGGATCATCCGACCATTGTCTGGTGAAATCCATATCAACCGCCTCTCCTCCGGACAACTGTCCAAGGGGCACAAGAAGGGTGTGGCGATATGAGTTAGCGGACTGGGAAGAGATGCGGCATTTCTATGCATCTTTCCCTTGGCGGCAAGTCTGTTTTTCCTCAGGTGACCCCTCGTGTTCGGCTGAGGCAGTTGCGGGCGTGATTCGACAGGGAATGGAATACTTTATACCATTCTCCGACATATCGCTCGACCACAAATCCCGACCTTGGTACAATGCTGAGTGCGCCCATGCTGAAGCCCTTAAAGAGTCTGCTTACAAAGCTTGGGTACAAGTCCGCGATGCCAAAGCTGGAGCGCGGAGGGTTCGCACGAGGAAGAAAGCTTTTAATTCAGCCGCCAAGTCCTGCAAACGGATATTACAAAAGGCCCGATTCGACCATATCCGTCGTATAGGCGCTAAACTTGCCTCCTACCCCCCTGGTAGTAAACAATTCTGGTCTCTGTCGAAGGCAGTAGAGTCCAATTTCTGCCGCCCTACATTGCCTCCTCTGCAGAAGCCTGATGGTTCGCTAGCTCACTCGGCAGTGGAAAAGGCAAACTTGTTTGCATCTCTCTTTGCGAGCAATTCGCGTCTTGACGCTAGCTCTACACAACCACCATCCTTGCCTCGATGTGACTCTTCTATGCAAGAGATCACGATCCACAATAAAGAGGTCCGTAGAGTTTTGCTGAACCTTGACGTGAATAAGACTAGTGGACCTGACGGTATACCTGCGCGCGTCCTAAAGGCCTGTGCACCTGAGCTGTCTCCTGTTCTCACGCGCCTGTACCGCCTCTCTCTTCAAACTAGAACGGTGCCAAAATCTTGGAAGCTGGCTAATGTGCAGCCAGTGCCCAAAAAGGGTAGCCGAGTGAATCCCTGCAACTACCGACCAATCGCCATCACCTCCATGCTCTGCAAAGTCATGGAAAAGGTACTTAACAGCAAGTTGCTGAACTACCTAGAGCACAATGAACTCCTCAGTGACCACCAATACGGTTTTCGTCAGGGGCGGTCTACTGGAGATCTTCTGGTGTATGTCACACACTGCTGGGGCGAAGCCATAGAGAAACATGGTGAGGCGCTCGCTGTATCACTAGATATCTCGAAGGCCTTCGACAGGGTTTGGCACGCAAGTCTCCTTAGCAAACTTCCTGCTTACGGCATCCCTGTTGACTTTTGTAGCTGGATTTCAGACTTTTTGAGTGAACGGTCGATCAGAGTGGTCGTGGACGGCTGCTCCTCTGACCTGATGGATATAAACGCCGGCGTACCTCAAGGTTCTGTTCTCTCTGCAACTCTTTTCCTGCTCCATATTAACGACATGCTACGACCAGGCATTGTTGGATACGCAGATGACAGTACGATTGTTGAGAGATATTTGTCCAGCGCAAAAGACAGCAGGGACGTAATACGTTCTCAGAGAGAGGCCATGGTGGAACGAACAAATTCAATACTGGAGCAAGTATCCCAATGGGGTGATTGCAACCTGGTCACGTTCAACGCCGCCAAAACGCAGGCCTGTTTATTCTCCACCAAACGGAGTCCTTTCAACTTGACTCCTACTTTCCGTGGTACACCTGTCCCTGTGTCCGATACCCTCGACCTCCTTGGCATAGAGTTGAATTCTAACCTCAACTTTGGCAATTACATTGAGTCCAAAGCGCAAACTGCGGCCAGAAAGCTTGGCATCTTAAATAAGGTTAAGCGATATTTCACGCCTAAACAACTTCTTACGCTATACAAAGCTCAAATCCGATCGTGCATGGAATATTGTAGTCACTTGTGGGATGGCTCAGCCAAATATCAACTCGCCACACTGGACTCAGTGGAACGCAGAGCCAAGCGGCTTATCGGTAATGCCAGTTTGGTGAAATCTCTTCACACTCTGGCTCACCGAAGAAAGGTTGCCAGTCTAACGGTCTTTTACAGGTTGTACTTTGGAGAGTGTGCCCTGGAGCTGCACGAGCTCATACCCCCATCTCCTTTCTTCCATCGGACTTTCAGACGTACCGCAGGCTTTCATTCCTACCTGATTGATATACCTTTCATACGTACAAAGCGCTTCGAATCATCTTTTTTAATGCGCACAGCCAAGGAATGGAATTCCCTGCCAGCGTCTGTATTTCCGAGTTCATATAACCCGAACATATTTAAAGCGCGAGTGAACAGGCTTCTTCTGGGCGAACTCGCTCCATCTTCGACCTCGTCTGTGCTCTAGGGCTAGACTGAGGTCAAGAGTAAGCCCATATCGTAATAAAAAAAAAAAAAAAAGAGTCGTTAAGACTAGAGTAATTAAGACTAGAGTCGTTAAGACTAGTCTTTTTTAGATATCTAGAACAATGCAAAACATTAAACTTTTTGTTGTATTGTTTACTTTTGAATATGTTGTCTTCATAATTGAACGATTTTTAATGACAGCGATTTATTTTTTATATAAGGACGTTTATATGGTTTAATAAAAGGCCTATCGCTTGTGTCCATTCAGTATATATAAGTAGGAAACTAGATATTATCAAGTGCATGTCCTCTTTAACACTGGTATTATCAATTCAGGTATCGGGACTAGGGATCTTGTTTACGTACACCGTTATATTTATCAACGGTACAAAATTACGCGTTCATACAAATAATTTTTTAAACTTATGTGTTTTTAATACTCACACTGCAATCTAAAATAGGAATCACACATAAGATAACAAATTACTATTGTTGTGAAAAAACTTATCTCCATCTTTGTTGACATTACAAAATAATGGTTTTGTTTGTCTCAGTATGATTATTAGTGAAAACAATATGACTTGTTGTTTAAGCAAAAACATTTTTCATTCAGGAAGGTTAGGTATATAGGTTAATCATAATCTTGTCACGATGAGTTGAGTTAAAAATAATCAATTGTGTTAAAAGACAGTCCTTTAGTTAAGTTTTCGAAATGATTTCCCTGAATTTGTTCACTTTAACGATACAATCAAATAGTAGCATAGCAACGGTTAACCTTATTTCGAAAACAACTGGTTGGATGTTTAGCCTCAATAGTTTTTCAGAAACTAACTATTCATATTTTTAGCCGTAAAAGGTGATGACTATTTAACCAAAAAAGTACGTATAAATTATTATTTTACTGAGCTAATTTAAAAATATATATTCATTCGCGATTTTTAATACGTAGTATTAAACAAAATATAGTGAAAGTTTGAAGGTCATATCTGTTGATTTCTCAAAAGGCAAAGGAATATCTCGAGTATTGACAAATTTTGTCAAAAGTATGGCGCAATACGAGTATAACGTTCTGAATCGTCTGGTGTTCCAATTCTAACGATATTTAAATTTGTTATTGGACGTTTGTATCACTTCTTACGATACGTAATCGTTTTAATCATTGTATAAGTGAGATTCAACTATAAGAAGTAGATTAATTATTTAATAAAAGATATAAAGTGTTATGTTAAAGAATTAGTGGATATTGATGTGGAGTTTTATTTTATTTATACCCTTGATGACATATTTTGGATGAACAGTCTATAGCTAAACCTTGTGACCTACACCTGTGATATTATTTATGTTCTATGAAATACATTTAGGTGTGATTAATAGCCATGAATAAAGGACCGACGATCTACGTAAGATTTTTCGATTTTGTGGGCTAGATGAGTATTGCAGAAAATCGGGATGTCTAGTGCGAATTGAGGAATTCCTATCTCCTGCAGTGGACTGCATAGACTGAACAGACTGACTGATTGATACGACTTATCTATAAAAAATAGTAAAGAAGTTATACATATAGATTAACTATACAGATAATTAATTACTATATAATTTAGATGTAAGTATATACTCGTAGTTTTCCTCTTCGATCAAGTTTTAAGATGTGACGCATAACTCTACGTAGGTGCAGTCTTACAATTTTATTGTCTATTAAATGTCGATTAAAGAGATGTCTCGAATTTATAAAAGCTAAGTGACGTCAGAATCGCTACACGTGGACTTATAGACATATGTAGTTGTGAATATAGGTCTGCATGCTGTTACTGTTTAAAAATATTTTGATAAATGTTTATGATGTGAATCCATTGATATAGTCAGATCGAGTAGAGTGCCATAGGTTTGGATGGTGGCCAAAATTAAAAGGTTAATGAACTATTACACGTGCAGATGTATTAATTTACTGCTCTATTGTATAACTAAAATTATACATCCATGTTGACTATTGTAGCCATATACGTATGATCATCTATTATCATACCATTTTCGTCTTGATATGTTTACAATAATTCGTATGGTTTCGTACGCTTTAAGCTTCGATATTTTTGACAGAAATAAGGTACCAATACTGTTCCTCTTTTTGAGTCACAGAATAGTTTTAAAGTCGTCTCAATAATCAAAATTTTATGAAAAAAAAGTATGTTTAAAATAGACTTATTAGTAGGTCATTGAAATAGAAAGCAAACTGTTGTTTACTTTTTTTGTATTATTTTAAAGATATAGTTCACTTTAGGTCTCACACATGATCTCAGTAAAGATCATAGGTATTTAAATATTGTTAACTATTTAAAGAGTGTTAACAATTAACCCTTAACCCTGAACGTGAGATGGAAATAAGATTAAAATAACTGGTCCTTTATATATGAGTTAATGAATACTTCTGACTGACGTATAGCGATTAAAATGAAGATATATTTTTTAAATATCTTAAGCTTTATCTAATTATTAAAAATCTTTGCAATATATACTGTGTTATTGTATCCTAAAACATTCACGTGTGTATCTATCGTGATTCAAATGAAAGTATTATTTTTATTTTCTTGTCCTTAATGATTAAAATTGTATTTTTTTAATTGACATCACAATACACCAACAGCCTTCTTCGTCTTGGTTTTCGTATATATCTACATATACGAGCAGATTTAGAGAATAGTAGGTATACGATTTCGGAGTGATCCCCATCTATCTACTTTAATGTATTGTTTTACTTAGTAATTTAAGTATCAATAAAAATTCGTGACTTTAAAACAAAACGTGCTTATTCCTTACTTTATGTTATTGTCCGATAAGATTTCTGATATGATTCATAAAATATATGATAATTACATTTTGGTAATTACAGCATCCATAGACATCGTTAGTGATATGTCACGTATTAGTATTTATATCTTTTAATTTTATCTTTAACTTCTTCTTATGTCATTACGTGTGCTTGTAAATTGTTTTTCTAAATGATTACCCGTTATCATTTCATCATTTCACCCTATCGCAGTCTACTGCTGGACATAGGCCTCCACAAGTTCGCGCCAAAAATGGCGTGAACTCATGTGTGTTGCCCATAGTCACCACGCTGGGCAGATGGGATGGTGACCGCAGGGCTGGAGTTGGATGGTTATCCCGCCATCGGTCGGCTGTATAAGTTCCAAGGTGGTAGTGGAACTGTGTTATCCCTTAGTCGCCTCTTACGACACCCATGGGAAGAGAGAGGGTGGCTATATTCTTTAATGCCGTAGCCACACAGCCGTTATCATTTCATGTAAGACAAATACTAGATGTTAGTTTATAAATTGTATTTACAATATTTTTATTTATTTATTCAGTATAATCTATCCAATTACTAAGTTCAGATTCTCATGCGGTGTAATTTTTTTGGAACCCTTAATCCAATTTTCTTTACTTTAAAAACTGAAGCCATAGTTACTTAGAAGAGGTTTTAATATTTTCAGCTTGTTTTATACTAAATAGAACCTTACAGAATGGACTTTTATAGTTTTTAATCGTCTTATACTGAACTATAATTATATATATTACAATATATTTATATTTGAACTGTACAATATTAAAATAATATTCAGTTTCGTTTTCATTGTTTTGTACGTTATTTGAATTTATAAAGCACAGAAGTCGCGTTTATCATTCTATCATAATGTTGTTAATTGTCACCTTTTTTAAAATATTAACTAAAAATTAATTTATACTTAATAATTCTACATATATGTGTTTTATAATTAATAATTAAACGTATATTAATTTTATCATCTCCATTATATATTTATTCAAAAAATGTATTTCTGGTATCACATAAAATATGTACACAAATAAAAATTAAACGCCGAAATGTATGTGCAAGAATAGACTTCGGAATGTCTGGATCAAATCATTTCATTCATTCATTCTTTTTGGGTTTCGTTATTATCGAGACAAGGTTATATAAAGAAAAAAAAAACGATATTGTCACAAAAGAATATGGCAATACGTACATCGCTAGGTCAACTAATTTCTAATAATAAGTCTTAAACACAAAACTCATAGTAATGTGAACATGAACTAACGATAAGTACCTACTCCCTTTTTAGTTTAGCTATAATGACGAATGGGTAGTACTTAGGTTTTCAGTCAGTCATTCAGTTCAGCCTATTGTAGTCCACTGCTGGCCTCTCCAAGTTCGCGCCAGACATTCCGATTTTCCTCAATCCTTGTCCAGTCTACACCGCTACCTTACGTAGATTTTCGGTCCATTCAGCTGGAGGACGTCTCACACTGCGTTTGCCAAGACGCGATCTCCACTGCAGGACACGTTTGCTCCAACGGCCATCGGTCCTGCGACACAGCCACACAGGTGACCCACACAAGTGATGCCGCCACGCCACGCCACTTCAACTTGCGAATTCTGTGGGCTATGTCAGTTACTTTCGTTCTCTCATGGACAGTCTCATTTCTAATCCTATCTTTAAGAGAAACCCCAAGTAAAGCTATTTGCTAAATGTAAACAATGCGAGTGAGTTGATGAATCATCGCTAATATACATTGTGTAAAAAACGCCAAGCACTTCTCTTTGTTTCGAGTTACTCTTCTTGAGTAATTTATGTAAAATTAATTCCATTTTTGATACGAAATATTATTTACAATTACAAATAGTACTCTAGTAACGCTATTTGTAAGTTGGTATAAAAATATTATAATATTATTAAATCAAAATTTTATGCAACGTATTATGCGGGTTTGTTTTCCTTTTGTTACGTAGCCTGCTTATAAAATGCGTTATAGGCTATAAATGATCACACAACATCTTTTAAGATCGTAACAGGAACTATAAGTACATCCAGAGACATGTGTGGAAACATGGCCTAAGTAAATGATAATATAGCTAGTGTTGTCTTACATCTATTTTTGTCCACTTATGCATAAAAAAATCGTCTCTATATTTTTTTTATTCTTATGGTTAAAAATAAAGAAAAAGTTTTTTGTAAAGTACATAATTAAAGTGGAACACTTTTTGTAAAAGACAATTCTTATATCAATGTTGTGTCTTTAAATTTAAATGTAACAATACATTGCACACATACATATGTTTTGAATGTCTATAAATTAATATACCTATTATAATGTATGTGATGTTAATGTGCTTTAGTAAATGTATGTTTAACTAACACACAGAATACACTAAAATAATTGTCGTAGTAATTAATAATAAAAACAAAAATATTTTTTTCATCGTTAATGTTATAGGTTGTTTTTTTTTCTATATACGACTAGGGTGGCGAACAAGCCTACGGCCGTCTTGATGCGAAAGCAGTTACCGTAGCCTATACAAGCCTTCAACACCAGAAGCATCCCAATGCGTTGCCGAACCTTACCTAAACCCTCCATAGGAGCTCTAGCTACCTTTCTGACGTACCACAGGAAAATAGCACTACTTGAGGGCAATGTTACTTAGCTGTGATCTTTTGTAAGGTTGAGGTACCCTAGATAGGCTGCTCCAGGTTATGAGTATATTCTACTGTGCCTTAATTCAACAAAAAATCAATCAATTGTAAGTCAATAAGGTATATTAAATGAGGTTACATTTTTGTTGTATGTGTTTACAGCACTGAAGCTGGTGTTATCACGAGGAGTAACTGCAAGTAGGACAAAAGTCAACGTATTTACTATCTATGCATGTTTTTTGTAGAATATTTTAGATAACAATTTAGAGCGGGTCAAAGTTTATTAAACAAATACTAGTAAACATTATAAAGAAATCTTACTGATGGTCATTTTTCATTCCTGATATTTTTAAACGACTTAAAAAAAGGAGGAGGTTACTCAATTCGACCGTATATCCGGGGATGACTTCGTCGTTTATGAACCGATTTGGTAATTCTTTTTTTGTTAGAAAGAAGATATCCTAGGGGTGGCACCATGATAAGGAAACCAGGATCTGATGATGGAATCCTAGAGAATTCGAGGGGAACCCTCGAAAATCGGAGTGACGATTACTAGTGCGTTTGTCAATTTTTTTTGTCAACTTACGTTGTATTACTTGTTTATGTAATTGAAGTCGATTTTTTTTTTTTCGTTTGCGAGCAAACACCATTATAGTCATAGGTATATGGTTTAATAATTTGTCTGATAAATTATAATTATGTTCATATGAATACTATATAAAGAAATAAACGATAAAGTGATCATCAGAAAAATATAATAAAATTTATTATTCTCAACGGAAATAAAAAAAAATTGTTAGGCATTATTGCGATATACCTTCTCTAAACTCGTTCCTTATAAGCGAAACTATCGGATGTAGCAATAATACAAGGTGCGTATAGTTTTTAGATCTTTGATTTTAAAAATCCTTTTAAGATAATTAGAGGTAAAGTTATTTGTAAATGTGTGATATTCCTATAGAGTGGCGTAGTCCTTATGGACTAAAACTCCTTAAACAAAGAGAAAAAAAAAGATAATTATATAAAGGTAATTATAATTATAAAATAAGAAAGTATATATATATACGGTCGAATTGAGTAACCTCCTCCTTTGTTAAAGTTGGTTAAATACTAAGTTACACCCACTTAAATATTTAGTTCTGTACACAAATTTTTGAAGTAAAACTTCTATACGCACGCTTGACTTGGGGAGTAAGCTGGTGCATGCGTGACGAGAGCGTTACGAAAGCGAACTGAAGTTGAGAGGGAGATATAAGTTAGTGACGATAGAAAGAGATAGAGTTACGTTTCGTAAGTTTTACTTCAGTCGTGTGATCTAAGGCATACTCGTTTTTTTATTTTTGAAATATATTCAAATATAGAATTGTAAACTACTAGTTCTCCGTCTGCAGCTTTACTTGCGGCTATTGCATATGACACACACTGTTAGTGATAACGTAGCATTCTCCTGGTGAAGGTGTTTTTCAAAATCGGTCGAGTAGTTCTTACGTTTATGCATTACAAACTAACAAAAATCTATTTTTAACCGACTTCCAAAAAAGGAGGAGGTTCTCAATTCGACTGTATTTTTTTTTTTTTGTTTTAATCGAAAGGTTGTGTGTGCCAATTGGTCTCATTTAAATTTATTTGAGATCTAACAACTACTTTTTGAGTTATATCTAATAATGCGTTTTTACTTGACGCTTTTTTCGTCGACCTACTTTGTATTATACCGCATAACTTTCTACTGGATGTACCGATTTTGATAATTCTTTTTTTGTTGGAAAGGGGATATCCCTAGTTTGGTACCGTGATAAGGAAACCAGGATCTGATGATGGGATCCCAGAGAAATCGAGGGAAACTCTCGAAAATCCGTAATAACTTTTTACTGGGTGTACCGATTTTGATAATTTTTAATTTAATCGAAAGCTGATGTTTATTATGTGGTCACATATAAATTTTATCGAGATCTGATAACTACTTTTTGAGTAATCTTTGATAACGCGTAGTTGCTTGACTATTTTTTCGTCGATCTACGTTGTATTACTTGTCGATGTAATTGAAGTCGGTTTTTTTTTCGTTTGCGAGCAAACACAATTATTTTCGTAATAATAAAAATAGATTTAGTAATAAAGTATTATCTTAATTTGTTTAGCAAAACTTTTAATCTATATAATCATAAGTTGTAGTAGTAAGTAATAATGTTATTGTATTATTTTGATTGCATACTATTTCCTACATCTGATTCAGTCGATATTGTACCTACACTACAGCCAGTTACACCTGTGGCTCCTTTGTTACTTTTTACTATCCAAACCTTATTCTGTTTTTCTTAAAAAATAATATGAATTTAATTGTACATTATCTTTTTATTTTGAAATAACGTTTCAATTTCTCAACACACATGGCCCTATTTAGTTCGATGTTATCTACACTACCGCACATAGCTCTTCCTCAATTTATCATCCATTTGCTTTTGTCACACATTATGACAGCTCGAATACAAAGCGTTCACAAAACGATCAACGATCAACGCTCTTACTGTGAAATACAGATTCAATGATTTTATCGTTACTTTGTAATAATATAGACAAATATGAATAATACGTGTAAAATATAAAAGTTACTAATTTGAATATTGTGATAGAACTATTAATTCTACTATCAAAATTATTATAGTGTTAAGAACCATACAATATGTGTATTAATTACTTTTCCTTTGACTACATTAAAAGATTAGACAAGTATTTTAAATTATAAGAAATAATATGGGTAAAAAGTACCTACTATGAATGTTTAATTGTACAAAAACATTAATGTAAGATTTAATATAGTTTTATGATTTATTGCTTATTCTTAAAATAAACCTTATTATTATAATAGAAATGTATAAAATAATATAATTATACTACGAAAGACTCAAAATCGTTGTTACGACTAGTGGTGTAAGGGCCTCTAGGTCAATGAGCTGTATCGACCACTAAACCTAGTTTTACCGAGGTCGTTGTGAGGTCATGTAATTTTTATTTATAAATTTAGTTTAACATTAAAATTATTTTATTTTGTAATTTATATATAACCATTAATCGGGAGTTCGTTGTTTTGATTGTTATAAATATTACGACATCGAAAACTATAAATTTAAAATTTTGAAACGGCTTAATTAGTTCTTATGAAAAAAAAATTGTTAAGTATGTAGTACCTACAGCCAACAATATTAAGCCTAGATATTTTTAAGTTTAATTCCAAAAAGGTAAAAAGAAATAATTTCTAGTAAATTCCCTTAATTTTGTCACTAATGTTACTACAGTTACAAAATACAGCCTTCATGATGGACCGAGGGACAGATGGACGGGCAATGCATGCTTAATATTAGCCCAATTGTAAAGAATCCTAAAAAGCCGTTGCGTCAATGAATGGTATCAATTTCGTAAGAAATAAAAATTGCTTGGAGATTTTACTAAGCCGTTAAGTAAGATCGTTGAGTTACTTAATATGTAAATTTTCCAGCTTAAGATAGCAAGGTTGTGTTTTGTAAAATAAAATCTAAACGATAATTGTTTTTGTTGAAAATAATATCTTTCATGTCATGTTTGTGACTCACCGAATTTGATCGAACATATACTATGAACTATAGATTTGAATTTAATTATAAATAGGTGAAAAACAGAAACATGACGTTTACTTATAATGATTTGGACTAATTTAGTAACAGTTGTTTGTTTAGATTTGAAATTATAGTCATTCATAAATAATTATATAGAGTTGTAAAACACTACTTTTTTACATTAATAAGTGTGTGTTAAAAAGTACGTTTGTTTTGAATATGGGAAAACCAACTGCATGACTCTACATTATACCTAAGTATTCATGTAAGTGCCTTAACTGAATAAAATATATAAATATTTTGAGTTCCGACTATGTATTATTTAGTATATAGTTTATGATAGTATATATTATTATTATTTTATTATTTAGTTTATGATAGTATTTAGGGTATATACGCGCTATTTAAAATGTCAAACTACTCATACACACATGCTTTATTTATTCTAATTTATCAATATTACAACAACCTACGAGTATACCTGTTTAATTTGCAATTTTGTAACAGATTTTTAATATTTATTTTGCAAGTGATCATGACATAGATAATAACCTAGTTAAATAAAATATTGCGATAATAATTAATAGAGTGTTGTTGAGGTTAACCAAAATAAAATGTTTTAATTTTTTTGCTAGTTTTATTTTACCTACTAGCTGTGCCCGCGACTGCCCGCGTTGAATTTAACAATAAAGCTATTGTTAAGCAGTTCTCAGAGTTATAAAACAAATAAACCTAAAATAAAAGTAGCTTTTTACTCCTTACTACATCGGCTATCTGCCAGTAAAATTCCCGTCAAAATAGGTCCAGCCGTTTCAGAGATAATCCGGAACAAACATACAGACAGATAAAAATTGTAAAATATTTTATTTTGGTATACGTACCGTTTATACCTCCATATACATTTACTATAAAGCGGTTATTTTAATATTACAAACAGAAACTCCAATTTTATTTATTTGTATGTAACTAAAGTAAACATTTTTTTTTGTAATGTGTAAGACTGGAACTTATATACGCGTTACAAAAAAAAATGATGTTTACTTTAGTTACGTCTTTGTTTTAACAATTTTATTTTTTGAAATAACATGTACTTATATAATTATAAAACGATTAATTAGCTTATGTTACTGTTGCTATTGTTCAAATGTAAAGACGTATTTTGACAATGGCCGATATAGACGCTATGCACGATCAGAGGATTCAGAGGTGACAATGGTGCTTGCAAAGTATCGAGAACTCAAAAGAACTAATAACATACATGGTGAATTTCCTATTTACCATATAAATCACAGTGCCATAACCAGGAAAGCTTGATAACTTTTTTATCTCAATGGTTCCGTCGTAATAAATAGTCGTAAATTTTGTTTTGATCGATATTTATTATTGTATGGTTAAATGCGCACTAATATTTTACGAAATATTCCAAGACAATAAAAGAACAACATGAATGGGAATTAAAGTTCACGGTTTGTAGAATTGTTTATAATATTGAATAAATTAAGTTAGTAACAAAAATTTTACATTATGCAATTGTGTTTATAGACGCCGCGTTGGCGCAGCGGTTACAGCCATGGATTGTACCTGTTGCGCAGGCGGTTGCGGGTTCGATCCCCGCACATGACAAACATTTGTATTTGCCATACAGATGTATGCCGTGGTCTGGGTGTTTGTGCAGTCCTAGTGGGTCTCCCCACCGTGCCTCGGAGAGCACGTTAAGCCGTCGGTCCCGGTTGTTATCATGTACACCTGATAGCGATCGTTACTCATAGTAGGGAATATATCCACCAACCCGCATTGGAGCAGCGCGGTGGATTAAGCTCTGATGTGTATGTCTGTTTATGTCTTTTTATATATATTATTACTTAGTTTAGAATTAGAAGTATTACTCTAAGACAAGGAGACAAAAAAAGTTAAGCACGTAGTAATGAAATCGTAACGAAGTCGAAGAAGAAGTTTTCACATATTATTTTTAACACCGTTTGACGTGGTCTTTAATATGAAAATCGAAACCAAATAGTCAGTTAGAAAAAAGTTTTTCGATCTGGTTGTACCTCTGCAAACATATCAAACGAAACGTTTAAAAAGTATAAATAAACAAGTATCTTAAGGTTAAAATATACATTTCTTAGGCGTTGTATTTTATTTGTAGCTTTATTCAGAATACCTGTCTCTACTACAAGTCTTGGAATGTAAATAATTTAATTTCAAGGATATAACGATATTCTATTTATAACTTTATACGAACTGTGCCTTTAAAAACGATGATTTTTTTTACTTTTTCTTAATAAGAAAAATAAAATTTAGGTTTCTTCTAGGTTCCCAGGAAGTGATCTTTTATGTTTATAAATTCAAGTATGTACTCCTACTAAACGGAATTCAGGAAAGACTTAAAGTTTAAGTCCGGGTATTACGTCCGGTTAAACATTATATTGAGCATTATATAGTAAAATCAAGATAATGTATTATATAAATTAAGATATAATGACTGATATATTTATAAATGACATATATATTATTTGATATATTGTAACTTTTTAAAATTATTTTAATATGTGAACTGTATTTTGTAGCACTGTGCAAACTCTAATGTTTTTTTGATACTCATAATTTAAGCACATTGTGTTAAATTTTATAATTAAATACATAAACTTGAGCTTTTACTCACTTTCAGGTGTAACATCACGTAGAATAACTTGAGTTTGTGCTTGAGCCGGCATTTTGAACAATGTTTGGCAAAGCTGACGGTCAAAACAATAGTAATTTCAAACAAATATCTCTTTATCGTTTAAGAAATATTGTTTTGATGAATAGTGTTTTAAGAAGTCTTTTAACGTTTTCACTTTCGACTATTTATTCACAATTTTGTTCGTAATGTTACGTTTAATTACGATTCTGTATGACACAAGCGCAGTTCTTTGGCACTGCGGCGATACTGACTACTGGCGACCGTATACCAGACCGGTTCGTTCAAAGCGCGTATTCCGGCGTAGATGCGACAACGTACTTATGCATTACATTTATAAGCTCTGGCGTTTTGATACATTTGCGTCACTGTAAGAAAGCACACGTACATTTGTAGATTATCTCTATGTTGCAATGATGGGCATGATGATCTGAAATGATCGAAATCATTCCTAAATTGGATGTGTTGTAGAGGGACTTGATAAACACGTTTTACTGTATTATTGTACGCAACGTAGAGAATTTTTTTTTTATAAAATTTAAAGCAAAAAAAGTCATTAAATATCATATATCTATATTGTTTCTATATCGACTCTACTTTGTTATACATACTCAGTTATATTTTACAATGTGACTCGCAAGAGGACTATCGCTTACTAATTACGAACTTCTTATTATGAATAATACTTAAAAGTTCGAATTTAAAAGAGTTAAGAAATTTTGGTTCTCTAAGAAACTTCTGCCATTTTTAACGTACTTTTTTGACCACAAAGCAAATAAATTGCATTTGCTTCCAAATAAAATAAAACAAACGACTTCAATTATATGTAGTAGTAATACAACGTAGGTAAACGCGAAAATAGTCAAGTGTATGCGCATTAGAGAGACTATTTAGGGATAACTCAAAAATCACAAAGCGCAATTCAATGAAATTTATATGGAATCACACGACCGGTATTAAAATAAATCATTGAAATCAGTCAACCCAGTAGAAGTTATAAGCTAACACACATCAAAAATACATTAAAATATACCTGACTGTCTCTACCGGTCGGCATGGCAATGTATTTTTACATTTTTTCTTACTAGCCGCAGACCACTCGCCTCCCACGGGGCAGTACCTATGTTTGAAACCATAGAAAGTATTTTGGTTTATATATCTTTATAGAATATACATCACATTACAGGATCCACAACGAATGTTTTTAATTATGATCTGAGAGTTAAAAAGTGCGTTATTTACAATTTTATTTTATTTTTTTGTTTCTTTTTTTTTTAAATCAAATTGTAGATATTAAATGTATTTTACTTCAGAACTTTTGACTGGGTGGAGCGATTTCGACAATTTTTGTTTTGGTCGAAAGATAGTGTGTGTCATTTGGTCCCATTTGAGATCTAACAACTACTTTTCGAGTTATATCTACTAATGCGTTTTTACTTGACGCTTTTTTCGTCGACCGACGTTGTATTATACCGCATAACTTTTTGCTGGATATACCGATTTTGATAATTCTTTTTTCGTTGAAAAGGGGATATCCCTAGTTTAGTACCATGATAAGGAAACCAGGATCTGATGATGGAATCCCAGAGAAATCGAGGGAAACTCTCGAAAATCCGCAATAACTTTTTACTGGGTATACCGATTTTGATAATTTTTAATTTAATCGAAAGCTGATGTTTAATCTTGTGGTTATATATAAATTTTATCGAGATCTGATAAGTACTTTTTGAGTAATCTTTAATAACGCGTAGTTACTTGACTATTTTTTCGTCGATCTACGTTGTATTATTCGTCGATGTAATTGAAGTCGGTTTTTTTTCGTTTGCGAGCAAACACAATTATTTAATATTTTTATGACAATTATTACTTATTGTTTCAAAATTTATTTTAATGATAAACAAGTTTAATCCATACATTATTTATACATTACATTTCAAACTGATATTTTGCAATTGTTTCCTGTATGTCTTTCTGCTTTTAATATTCTGTAGGTTGTGTAAAGTTAACATTGAGAGACTGTCAAACCTGACTATTAAAACTACTTGTCGCGGTTTTTTATGAGAACTCCTAAAATTAAGTAGCAATGGAATCCTGTCACTACCCATGAGATGGCGGCAAGTTATCGAACAAAAAGGTACATATATATTATTAATAATGTAAATAAAATTTGTAAAATCTTACCTTGAATTTCTATATAAAATATGACGAAACTTTTTCCCCGATCTAATTAGTTAAGAACGATGAAACATACCACATCAAAAAGACATTTATTCATTAACACCTACCTAATAAGAAAATAATGATTGATAATAGTTGAATACGCAATTGTTATAACCGTAAAAAGTTTCATAGTTAGTCGTTTAGTAGTATGATCAAACTAGGGATGTCCAAAAAAGTAATTTGTATCGATATATCGTATCGTTATATATCGCATGCGTTTGTATCAATACATGATATTATCAAATCTTTTTTTACCGACAATATTGATGCATACGATATTTTTGATATTTCTATCAAATTATCAATATCGACGTTTCAACCTGTATCTAATATCCCACTGCGGGCATAGGCCTCTTTCACCATGTAAGAGAATGATCAGGGCTTAATCCACCACGTTGCTCCAATGCGGGTTGGCGGATACATACCCTACTATGAGTAACGATCGCTATGAGGTGTACATGATAACAACCGGGACCGACGGCTTAACGTGCTCTCTGAGGCACGGTGGGGAGACCCACAAGGATGGCACAAACACCCAGACCACAGCATACATCTGTATGGCAAAAATGGCATAATGATTTGTCATGTGCGGGGATCGAACCCGCAACCACCAGCGAAACAGCCAAAAACCAGTGCTGTGACCGTTGCGCCGATGCGGCGTCATTTCTATCAATATGATATTGATAAAATTGAAGCTTTTAGTCTCCTCTCGTAACGCTTTGTTGATGATTATTTAGACACAGAAGCAGACACGAATTAAAAAAAATCAAGGAGGCATTTGACTTTTTTTATTACAAAAAAAAAAAAAAATGTATATTCACAGGACGAAACAAGAAGTTGGTTTATTTATTTTTTTGTTTGCGAGCATAAAAAACTATTTTCAATTGAAACCGTTTCTAAGATAAAATCATATAATCTTTAAAAAAAAAAAAAATCTAGAATTTCTAGAAATATATAGTGTAACATACATAATATTTCCTAATGAATGTTAGTTCATCAAAACGGATCGCGATCTTTGTAGGCTTTAGGGTAGAAAGCATACATTATATTTTTGTATGCAAATATATTGCACATCTATGAGTCAAACTTCGTATTTGGCCATTGTTTCTACCGGTGGTACCTTCTCGAAAACTCGACAACCGGAATTCAGGACCGATTTTTCGCAGCTCGGAGAAGGTCGTTTTATAATGGGATCCTATAAAGAAGTTCAAAAGAAAACAAATAAATTATTACATTTGACTAGTCGTCTAAAACTTTCTCTATTGATTTTAATAATGAGTTCAAAACTTTGGTACTTAACTTACATAATACGTATTGATAAATACTCTATAGAGTTAATATAGATTGTAAAAACAAAGAGAACAATATTTAAAATATTATTTTATCTACTATCTTAATTGCAGCCATAAACAGCTTTTGTGCAATTATAAAATTAATTATTATATTTATGGTACTAAAATAAAGTGAAACATAGTTTTACCCGTAATGAACTTTGACCGGATGAATTATTATAATTCTTAACGCTAGTCATTTTATGCCTACAAACAGAATCAATACATCATACTACACAATGAATCAGAAAATGAATAAATCATACAACACATAAGACTTGAATTACAATATAAATGAACAGTTCAATCTACATATTTGTTGTATGCGTGTTCATCTGTCTAGCATAGTCTAGCATTTTGTATACATATGTATACATATACATAAATACCAATAAAAATTTTGAATATTTAATTTGATTATTTGTATTTCTGCTTTTAGCTTCCTGCTTTGACATTGGTTGACATGACCTCTGATCAATACGACAAGGCAACAAACGAGTCATTGAGACGGGAAGGGAGGAGAGATTTTTTTTTCATTTCATAAAATTGTTTGTCGTCTAGGTGCAACGACCTCAATATCTAGCTATTGGGCTGGCGGTTCGATTAGTACTCACTCAAGACACATATTTGTACATATAAAATTTAGTTTACGCTTCATAACATCAGTAAGAATTTTTCTTAGGTCCGATAGACTACAACTATGGTACTTACTGGCATCAGTAATTTAGTTGAGTTAGGGCCTGTTTCGCTGAATGTGGATAACGCTATTTGATAGAAGACGGTGTCCAACCGATAAACGCTTTTGATATATTATTCTTTTTTTAACCGACTTCAAAAAAGTAGGAGGTTACCCAATTCGACCCTCTATATATATATCAATATTTTTTATCTATGTTCGGGGATAACTTCGTCATTTATGAACCGGTTTTGATAATTCTTTTTTTGTTGGAAAGGTGATATCCTAAGTGTGGTACCATGATAAGGAGATAAGGATCTGGCGATGGGATCCCAGAGAAATCGAGGGAAACATAACTTTTTACTGTGTGTACCGATTTTGATGATTTTTAATTTAATCGAAAGCCGATGTTTATCATGTGGTCACATTTAGATTTCGTCGAAATCTGATTGAAACTTTTGGGAGTAATCTTCGATAATGCGTATTTACTTGAATATTTTTTCGTCTACCTACGTTGTATTACGTGTTGATGTAATTGAAGTCGGTTTTTTTCGTTTGCCAGCAAACACAATTATCACCATTGAAATACACTATATTTATTAGATATTGAATACCTAATACCCTATCTCCTGCTGTTGAAGTCAATTCGTAACGTTTTAGCAGAATAAACTTTACTCTACTATACAATGGGGAAAACCGGCCCCTACAATACTCTATACATACGTATATTGCATTTTTATATTGTAGTAACTTAATAGTCGTGGTCTGTGGGTATATTTATAGCTGTGTATGGTATGAATATATTATTCGGTATTTTGCACTTACACTGCTAAATCATTAGGTGATTTAATAATTTAAAAAATACAATTATTACGATATAGCACGGTGGAATAACCGCCATCGCCACGGATATGATGAAAAGCAACATGATATTTCACAATGTCTAGAGTTGGCATAGCATGGTGTGTAAGCATCATTATTCTAATATTTACCAGTTTTAAATTTTGGAGAAATGAGATTTCGTGATAAGTTAGTGATTTAATTTTATTTATCAAATAAATAATAATGTACTTATCTATCTATCTAATCTATATATCTATCTAATACTATTAAACGAGCAATTCTTGTATATATATATATATATATATATATATATATATATATAGAATCTGAATCTCGGAAACGGCTCCAACGGTTTTCATAAAATTTAGAATATAGGAGGTTTCGGGGGAGATAAATCCACCTAACTAGGATTCATTTTTAGAAAATGTCGTTTTATCCTAGTTTTAGACAGTGAAAAAATGGCTACAATATCGTTAGAATACGAAGGTAAATTTCGCAGATGTCAATAAAGTTATAATAGCTTAGACGGGTAATCGGCCGGTCGGAAGCAAAAGAGAAGACCACGTTTCAAATCCCCACGTCTTCAGATTGACTATTTTTTTCCATTTTTTTTTCTAATTGTACTCATGATTTTTTATTTAAATAGCCAGTTCTTATTTTTTATTATTATGTCGGTTTATTCATTCGGATTTCATCATTATTATTTTTTAATTATTTTTAATTTTTAATTTTTAATTTATATATTTATTTATATTTTTTATTATTGTCGGTACAAAAAATATTATTCATATTTTATAAATATGTAATTCGTATTTAAATATGATTTCAAAAAAAAAACGATTTGTTGGAGCGCCTATCAGTTTTTGTGAAGCAATTACTCTCAATCGTGTAATTGTGTATTTTGTATTAATTTTTAATTATTCGTAAAGTTTTATTTTTATTTTGCGTTAATTCATTATTAATAATTGTGTTTGCAGGCAAACGAAAAAAAATCTATTTCAATTACATCGACAAGTAATACAATGTAGGTATACGAAAAAATAGTCAAGAAATACGCATTATCAAAGATTATTCCAGAAGTTGTAATGAGGTCTCGATGAAATATGACTACATGATAAACATAGGCTTTCGATTAAGTTAAAAATCATCAAAGTCGGAACACCCAGTAAAAAGTTATGCGGATTTTCGAGATTTTCCCTTGATTTCTCTGGGATTCCATCATCAGATCCTGGTTTCCTTATCATGGTACCACACCAGGGATATCTCCTTTCCATCATTACAGCCTATACAGTCCACTGCTGGACATAGGCCTCCACAAGTTTACGCCAAAAATAACGTGAACTCATGTGTTTTACCCATAGTCACCACGCTGGGCAGGCGGGTTGGTGACCGCAGTACTGGCTTTGTCGCACCGAAGACGCTGCTGCCCGTCTTCGGCCTGTGTATTTCAAAGCCAGCAGTTAGATGGTTATCCCGCCACCGGTCGGCTTTTTAAGTTCCAAGGTGGTAGCGGAACTGTGTTATCCCTTAGTCGCCTCTTACGACACCCACGGGAAGAGAGGGGGTGGCTATATTCTTTAGTACCGTAGCCACACAGTACTCTCCTTTCCAACTAAATAAGAATTATCTAAATCTTTTCATAAACGACGAAGTTATCCCCGAACATACATAAATATATATATTGATTTTCCTCCGGCCGAATTGAGTAGCCTCCTCCTTTTTCAAGTCGGTTAAAAAAGACTTCATCAAAACCGGCAGCGAATCATTTTAACTTTCTCTTCTACTACTAATCCCTCACGATTTACTAAAAATACAGAGCTGAGCTCGGTCAACCAGGTACTTTATTATAAACAGCATTAAAAAACCACGCAGGTTTATGACAATGCTATTTAGTAATAACCAATGAAATAAAAAATATAAAATAATTAGTAAATATTTCATGTGTACATAATTTTTTTTGGTCTAGACAGATACATCTAGCGTTAAATAGCTGTACTGAAATAAAACTGTATAGTTTTTAATATTTTCGCCATATATCAATAGATGGCGCTATATATTTTTATTAATTTTTATAATGCGTTTTAAATTAATATTTTAAAACTCTCATATATTATTTTATTATTTTGTTCTATATGAAAATGTAAAGAGATTATCTGTGTTATCTGTTAAAATAATATTAAAAATAAAACTCGCCGTTAATATACTCTGCCCAAAATGATAAACAAGGTCAGCGTGATCGTTAAAATATATTTTGGATATCATTTAGAACAATCGAAACAAAAAATATTGGCCATTTAGAATAAATATAAAAAAATAACATTTAACTGTTTGTCTGTTTCGTTAATTTTAACGTTTTAAGTTTTATTTAAAACGTAATATATAAAACAATATTTAACTTTTGTAACAGTTTAATTGATCATCGCAAACGATAATTAAAAAGTTTTTTTTTAGTCTCAATGCTAAGCAAGAAAAAACTTCATAAGCTGTGTTAGTGATTAGTCACGACGTTATCCTTCGACGCAGTAAAAGAAAGGTGCTTGTTTTGATACATAACTGCAAACATCGCTGCAGAGTCACGTGTTTAATACATTTGCGAATCTCGGCAGTTAGAAATTATTGTTTTTGATCCTCTGGCAAGGCTCAGCTTAGTAGGTCTATAATTATATTATAAAGAATTAGCTCTATGGACATACTATCGTTTACAACTAATGATGCGAACATTTCCCATAACCAATGGCGAAATAATTTATGTAACACAGACAAAGGGTATTTAAGAATTGCATAAATAAATCCAAATATTTTTTTGTTACGGTTAATTAATGTAACAGGTGACAGATTTAAAGAAACTAGTGATCCCCTAGTGGTCGAAAAACTAAAGCTTGAACATTATTAAGGTTCTGTTGTCAAAGACTATAATTCTATAATAATAATAAAAGAGTATATATGCATGTGTGTGTCAAAAACATGGTAGCTGTGTAATGTTTTTTTTTTATATAGATTTAATGTATTTTTATGCAGAATTGAAAAAAATAGCAGAATACACTCTTTCTCTATGTAAACTATAAGTGTGCGAAATTTCATACTCCTCCGTCCGCGCAATTTTCATAAAAAGGGGTAGGTACAAAGTTTTTGCTTCACGTATTATAATAATTATATAGATTTAAGATCTTAGAAGATCTTAGAAGTCTATGAGATAGCACGCTATGACATGTACTCGTATTAGCCGATCCGTAAATATTTACTTATAACTAATTTGAAAAATCTAATCAAATCGGTTGAACTTGATGGGACATCCACAACCGGATTTAAAACAAATTTAATATTGTTTTTCTGAGCTGTTCTCCATTTAATGCAGAATGCTACTTTCTCTTGTGGATGAAGTAAGAACTTATTATACATCCTATATCTCATCCTTTTTCGTCTTCAAAAACTTAACAAGTCCTATGGTCTACCTAACAAAATAGAGTGTCAACTAATGATTAGACTAAGTACTTCCATGATTTCATCGATGGTAGATTCTTGTTTTACTTATTGTTAGTTAAGGACACTAAGCTGGGCAACGCCCACCCTAAATCTTCTTTCCCTATGTGGGTGGTGTAGAATAACTTACAGTTAAATTGATTTTTATTTTTAGAATCAATACCAATTCGGCAGAGCAAAAACATTTAAATGTTACTTTTTTGATTTTGTTTGAACGATAAATAGTTATCTTAAATGAATTTTATTAGTGTAATTAAATTTTATTACTCCGCACGTTAGCTATAAAAACATCTTTTCATTTGCCTAATTTTCATCACATATTTTTAAAAAGTACCAATATGTTTATTATCAATTAAAACGTCAATAGGTTGTAATATGGTTATCAATATTATTTAAGATTGTGTGTAGTACATACACTGTGTGTTATAGTTGTTAATTTGAAGTTAAAATATAAAGTAGGTAATGTAAACTTTGTTATTGGCTTCATATAATAATAGTTGAAAGATTTTTTTTGTGGTCTATACAGTCTCCGTAGGTTAGTTGCGTTCAATGACACCGATGCATTATGAATGCCATTGTTTACCATACGATGCATCAATTTAATTAGATGCGTCATGAACGATATTTAATGATGCATTCTTTTTTTAAATGAAATATCGAAAGTATTTACGCGTTTTTTTTATTAAAACTTGTGAATATCTGAAAGCTTTTCTGTGATTTAAAAATACGCTCACAGTTTTAAAAATGATTTGTTGATAAGAATAATACAGCCTACGGTCTGTACTGTGATCTTTGCCTAATTTTATGAGATAATAAAACAATAAGTGGCTAAAATTAAATTAAAAACTGTTCTAACTTAATTAAATTCTTGAGTTTAGTGGCGCACAGTCGTGCCAGAGAGGCAAAGTTGATTTAGGCGATTTTTTGACGCAGGTTGGATTGACAAACTCATTCGTATCTTGTCAGCACTCCGTGAGCTTAGCGAAATCTACTAACTTATATATAAAATTCTCGTGTCACAATGTTAGTTACAATACTCCTCCGAAACGGCTGGACCGATTTTTATGAAATGTTGTGCGCATGTCGGGTAGGTCTGAGAATCGGCCAACATCTAAGTTATAAGGGGAGGGGGGAGGATTAAGGGGTTAATAATATATATGGCAAAATAACGTTTGCGGGGTCAGCTAGTCTTATATATAAAATTCTCGTATCACAATGTTAGTTACAATACTCCTCCGAAACGGCTGGACCGATTTTTATAAAATGTTGTGCGCATGTCGGGTAGGTCTGAGAATCGGCCAACATCTAAGTTATAAGGGGAGGGGAGAGGATTAAGGGGTTAATAATATATATGGCAAAATAACGTTTGCGGGGTCAGCTAGTCTTATATATATAATGTACGGATCTGATTGACAATGAAATAAAACGACGTGTTGCTCTGTAAACAAAGAAACGACATTTAACGTTTATTATTCACAGTGTCAATTTCTTTATTAATCTTTTTTAATAATCTAAACAAATTATATAAGGTTTAGTCTTAACCGCAATATCATCTTTTCCCAATCCATCAATTTATAATCTCTTCATTTGCATTGACAGCACTGCTTTACGGCCAGTACGTAACATTCAAATCAAAGAAAAGTTTATCTATTTCTTTACGTATATAAAATTCTCGTATCACAATATTAGTTACCATACTGCTCGGAAACGGCTGAACCGGTGTTAATTAAATTTTGTGTGCATATCGGGTGACTCAGAGAATCGGCCAACATCTATTTTTCATACCCCTAAGTTATAATGGGGGAGGGGGATTAAGGGGGTAATAACATATATGCCAAAACAACGTTTACGGGGTCAGCTAGTAATATATAAAATATCAAATATTACTCCTTTTTTTTTATGAGTTCTAAGCTGCTTTTTTTAAGAGTTATTGTACTCTTCGGCAGCGAAAGCAAATGAATTTGCTCGCATTGATTTTTTTAAAATAAAAAGTATCCTATGTTATGTACTTCTAATATCTCCAAGATTATGTAGGTATACAAAGTTTCATGATGATCGTTTAAGTAATTTTTACGTGAAAGCGTAACAAACAAACTTCCATTCATAATATTACTAGCTATGCCCGTAACCTCATCCGCGTGGAATTTAACAAACTATATATTGTTCAATTCGCAATTATAAAAAAAAAACAAATCAAAGTAGCCTAAGTTACCCTTATTAAATCTACCAGTGAAAGTCCCGTCAAAATTTGTCAAGCCGTTTCAGAGATTAGCTGGAACAAACAGACAGACAGACAGACAGCAAAAAATTGTAAAAAATGTTATCCCACCAAAAACATTTTCATGTAAAATGTTGCCAAAACGAGATCATATGGCTCGCACTGTCAAAAAGTTATCAGATCTCATGTAGAGCTAAGCTTCTAACTCTACACGCCCTAACTCTACAAGCTCTAACTTCACAAACTCTACACCTTAGTCAAAATATGTGGCTTGGCCGTTTCGTTACTACCGGCCGATGTTGTAGATGACAACTGCTGGTGAGGTGGACTACTGCTGCTGGCCATGCTGCCCCCTGCCTCTTCATTTTGGCCCCGTCGCGGGACAGCATGGATGATAAGTTAGTAACGGCCAAGCCACATATTTTGACCAAGGTGTAGAGTTTGTGAAGTTAGGGCTTGTAGAGTTAGGGCGTGTAGAGTTAGAAGCTTGGCTCTACATGAGATCTGATAACTTTTTGACAGTGCGTGTCATATGATCTCATCTTGGCAACATTTTACATGAAAATGTTTTTGGTGGGATTTCACTTCTTTTTGTAAGTTGCTTATGACAATATTATAGCTGCATTTTACCTCCGACACATTTTATACCATAAATATCATCCAATCTTCACCATATTCGGTTTAAGTACGCTGTTTTTGATTTTATGTTGAACTGATATGCAAACGTTGACCTCCGCCAAAACTTAAATACCAAAATTACAAAAAGTAAATTTTCGACATAAACTAATAACCGATTTTTATTTTTTATGTATTTTATTATTATTATTTATAACAAGGAGTAACAAGGAGTCCCTATATCAATTTTCAGACCTCTAGCATCAAAATTTGCAGAAGTCTCATACAAACTTCTATCCCCTAGTTTAAGGGGTTGGGGGGTAAAGGTTCCAAGTTTTAGATTTTTTTTGTTGTTTGTGTCCTAATACTAGCTTACGTACCAAATTCCAGTTTTCTGGGACTTCAGGAAGTACTCTAAGATTTTTGATGATCATCAGTGAGTGACGAAATCGGGGTTTTTTAGATATCAATAAAATCTAAAGTATAAGAGCTATGTAATTGAAACTTTATACGTTTCATAAGTCTACTATTGACATCATAACCCCAGAATTTTGTATATCTGGTATAATCCAAACCCAAGTTATGAGGGTTCAAAAAAACGACGAAGCGCTTCGAGAAAAGATAGGTAGTGCTTTTCGTTTTTGGCTCGTCTTGGCGGGGGGACTACCGTGCCCCCAGATTTTGGTATATGTACCGTGTATTTAACATACACATGAATTTAGTAAAAGGCGGTTATTTTAATATTACAGAGAGACACTCCAATTTTATTTATTTGTATAGATTAGGGATTACGCTACATAAAATTATTTAATTTAATAAGGTAGAGCACAGCAGGAACTATCTTGCTAAACATTTTAAGCAGACACTCGCAAGACTAGAGCATTAATCTTATCGCGCTTTAGGTTGTTTTTTTGCGGTACTCTCTTTTAACAGTAGGGTGAGCCCCAGCGATACCGTGAATTGATCCGAACCTTCTAAACGACAAAAGCCGATGCTTATTTTTCTGCTGGGTCATTCAGGAAAAGAGTTGCACCTTGCGCCCTAATACTTGGTTCCCCAGGCGTTTTTTTCTGAGTATTTCCTTAAACGTGGCACAAAGGTTGGTCTATTGAGACGCTGTCGGTGTTTCTCCTCTCCCAAGCCCTCTCCGCAGCATTTTTGGGACACCTCGCAGTGACCTCACAACAGGAGTTTGAGAAATGCTAGCTTGTATAGCTGCTGTGCTCTGTGTCGTTCTTTGACCAAACCGCGGGTATTCTAAAAGAAAAGAGAGTACCGTTTCCTCGCATTTTGAGTCGCAGACACATGAGGGTTTGCTTAAAATACATATATTAAAAATATCAATTATTACAAATGTACTACCTTTTGTAAATGGTAATTTTTAATAGATTACGATTTTGGGTGCTGGTTAGTGTTGTAAGAGGCGACTAAAGGATAACACAGTTTCACTACCACCTTGGAACTTAAAAAGCCGACCGATGGCGGGATAGCCATCCAACTGCTGGCTTTGAAATACATAGGCCGACAGCAGCGTCTTCGGTGCGACAAAACCAGCCCTGCGGTCACCAACCCGCCTTCCCAGCGTGGTGACTAAGGGCAAAACACATAAGTTCACGTCATTTTTGTCACGAACTTTTGGACACCTATGTCCAGCAGTGGACTGTATTAGGCTGAAGTGATAATGATGATGAGTGGAAGTGTTAGTTAAGTTATTCCTTAGTCGCCTCTTATGACACCCACAGGAAGAGAGGGGGTGGTTATATTCTTAATTCCGTAACCACACAGCGTATACTAGCTATTCTACAAAACTATTACTAAAACAATTATTTTAAATTTTCCATGCTTTTAATATATTCTTGATTAGTGTAATATAATTTATCAATGTCACTTTAATTGTTTTTGTTACAAATTAAACGCTACATGCTTCATTTACCTGAATGGTTACGTTGTGTTGTCTGTCTGTGTGCAGTTTAGTAGCGCATCCCTCTGAAACGATGTAATGAATATAAATTTAAATGGACACGATTTGAGTTCACACAAAGACTGACTACTGGATACTTTTTATGTCTTTAAATATTCAAAATATTGTAATTCATCAACGTTTAATCAAATTTTATTCATTCATTCTTTGTTGGAATAGCAATATTTTATAGATTATTCCGTAATTTTTTTAAATGTTTGTCGTTTAAGTTCAGTAATTATCAGAATTATAAATCATAACAGAACACTCAGCATTAGCTTCAAATAACTTAATACATGGATTGTAGAAAATAATTTAAGCGAACAGCTCGTCTTAGGCAACGGCTGTCAATCGCGAACGAAGTGGCAGGTAGAGCTAATATGACATACCTAAGAATGAAGGGTTTATAATAATAACTTACAGAGAGATTTATTGAAACTTGTAATTAAATAAAATTAGAAAGAAATTACATATCCTTTGCCTTGGGACTGGTACTTAACGGGGCGATATTATTAACGAAGGCGTGCCAGGATTGTCGTAGCTTCAATAGATTCCTTGCAATATTCTTGCACTACGCGAATCGCCACTTTCCACTGCGACCTTTGGTTGAATATTATTGACGGACACCCGACAGTCAGTAACACTAAAAGGTGAACCGTGGTGCTTCGAAAACTGGTTATCTCTGTGTTAACGGGTCTAGATTTGTCGGAGTCTTCCAGTCAGATTAATGTAGGAGACATTCTGTTTTCTGTACTACATTCACAGTTACAAACAAAACATTGTATAAAGATATTGATCTTCAAACCTGAAACCTTCAATATTCTGTTTGTTTATTACTGCAAAAATAAAACCTTGCACTATTTAAATGTTAAATAATATTTTATTTTTAAATAAACAAAAACAATTAAAATTCTACACAACACGTGTGCTCTTGGAGCGTTAAAAGATAACAGTATTTTACTTGTTTTTCAAGTCATAAAAGTGTTTTTTTTTTGTGACGTTATGTTAACTGTAAATGATTTACTTGTATTTTCTTTTAATTGCAGGTGGGGTTGTGTTCATTTTGTACTAACGAAACATCCCAATTCTAGTCAAAAGTACTAATTGCCCAGCAAACTAAATTTTGTTCGTGGCGAATCGCTATTTATTTAAATGTACAACTTTTTAATGAACGCATATCTAATAATGACTAGCGCACAGTAAACTCATCATTTTTGTATATAAAACAAGGGTTCCATTTTTTATCACATATAATTATTAATTAATTATTACACATTAGTTTCGATATTTAATTATAAAATAGCGCACGAACGAGCCGAAACAACAGACAGACAGTACAGCAGAGTTTTTCAAGAAAGGCATTAATAAGTTACAACTACGTTGGCAAAAATGCCTTGATTCCATGGGTAATTACTTTGAATAATAAAAATAAAAAATATAAAAAAAAGTACGTTAACTTATTCAATCAAAAACGGCAATTTCATAGGTATAGACCTATTATATTAAAAATGACTATTTTTAATTATTTATTACTTTTTTTTAAATTGAAAATTGCAACATCAAGATAATAAGAAGACTTTAATCTGGTTTGATAGTATGAAACGTATATATTACATATACATGATTATTAATTAATAAAAGTTTATTATGAAAGTGCTCACAAAAGTTCCCACACCAGTGTGTAATTGCAAGCAGAGAACTCACCAGATTTAACGCAGGTAATGAATTTATTAATTTCGTCCATGCCGTCATTATTATTTTTATTTTAGTTTCATCTAAAACAGATATTTTGGTAAACTAGTGCTCAAGATGCCAAATGTCGCCAAATGCATTTTTCGGCGAGATTCAATTATTATTATCTTACTGAATGTCACTCCGCCCGCCCAATACATAATAGATACATATATTATAATAACTACTTATATAAATAATATAGTAAATTTACTTATACTTACATATATAAATATAAGCGGGTGGAGGAATACGCCCCGGCAGGGAGATCAAACGGCCGGGGGTTAGGGCTGTAGGCTGAGAAACCGGCGGACAATCCTAGCCGAGTCAAGTAACACCGCCTTCTGCATCCTGGCTGCGAGCGAACCGTATTATTATTATTATTATTATTATTATTATTTATATAACATACACACACGACTGTTTCTACGGTAAGTAACTTATGAGTGTTATAGTTATATGGTTATAAGTAACAACTGACTGATACAAATATTACACCCCGGAGCATAAAGCAGGTTCACAACAAACTGTGCCAACGAGCTAATCAACATTTTGAGGACGTTCTTATCATTTAGGATTGGCGTGACGTGTTTTCTACGCGATATACCAAAACAGTATCGTGCACAAGAAAACTCTTAAACAAGTCTAGGTACTTCTGATTAACTATTTATTTTGACTAGCCCGTTGGCGCAGTTTGTTGTGACCCTGCTTTATGCTCCTGGGTTTGTGCAACGTACCGCACCGCTTTGGACAGCTTTTTTGGATATATCTTTTGGTTTATTCTGGACACCAGAATAGTTCTAATATTTTGTCTCTGGTCGCAAACTTATAAAACATTCATATACGCTTCAGCCTGTAATATCCCACTACTGGGCATAGGCCTCTTTCTCCATGTAGGAGAAGGATCAGAGCTTAATCCACCACGCTGCTCCAATGCGGGTTGGCGGATATATTCCCTACTATGAGTAACGGTCGCTATCAGGTGTAAATGATAACAACCAGGACCGACGGATTAACGTGCTCTCCGAGGCACGGTGGGGAGACCCACAAGGACTGCACAAATACCCAGACCACGGCAAACACCTGTATGGCCAATACAAATGTTTGTCATGTGCGGGGATCGAACCCGCAACCGCCAGCGCAACAGGCACAATCCATAGCTGTAACCGTTGCGCCAACGCAGCGTCAACATTCATATAAACCTTACATATTTCCATACAAACTTTCATGCTCTATTCCTTATTGTTATTCCCTATTGTTTTCTCTTGAGGATAAAAATGTTACAAACTTTGCATACCTATTTATTTATATCGAATCAACAGCCTAAAAAATAAGTTTCAAGCTTTTAGCTCTAAAAATGACGATACTTCCATACAACTTTTTATCCCCACCTTTCAACCACTTACACCCCTTTTTCGCATTAAAGTAGCCCATGTCCTTTCTCAGGCTCTAGACTATTTGTGTATCAAATTTCATTTAAACCGGTTCAGTAGTTTTGGCGTGAAAGCGCGACACACAGATAGACAGACAGAGCTACTTTCGAATTTGTAATATTCGTAAAGATTTTAGAGCAGGTTTTGATTTCTGTCAACAACAGATAGAACACAACAAACACAACAGATTGAAGACAACAACAAAAAACAAATTTAATTTGTAATCGTCAAAAGTGATTAATCTTGACCAATTATTCAAACAGCGCAGTAAAAAAATATACACAGCCAGTTAAAAAAATAACCCAACCTTTTTTTTTAAACCTAACCCAACAAACTAATTATCTGATAATCGAGGCATTGTGATAAAGAATGAATTATAATTATATCTTCCGCCTTAAGCATTATTTATTAGATTCTATTTATGACTTGATCCATGACATATAAATTTGCTGAGCGTTTCATTTGAAATTTTAAGTATTTTATGTTCAGCTAGTTTTGATGTGCTGATAGGAAACACTGCTGCAAGAATAGTTAATTTGCCGTACATTTGAAATAAATTATTTTGCGTACAAAACAATTTTTTTCTAACATCAGAGAAAAAATACAAGCAACTTTTGATTTTATTTTTCGAAATATTTGTTATGCCACTTTTGATAATCAATTGAATTGCTTCGTGTGTATTTGATGTAAAAATGAAAATATGTTGCTGGGTGATAAGTTTTTTTGATATCTAATTAAAAATACCCTTCAAACAAAATCAAACAAAAAATTAAGTACCACATTACTCTGCATGCTCAAATTACCATGTAGTTCAATGATCTCTGTGAATTTTTTTTAATCTTGCCGTGTAGAAAATTAGTAGTAAACTTTAGTTATTTAGTTTTTTTTTTACTGTTTTGTCTTGCGTTTACTGCGTCCGTGGATATAATTTAGAAAAATTAGTACGTATAATTAGAAGTATAAAATTAAAAAAAAAAAAAAATTAAAGAAAAATTAGTAGTATATATTTTATAATATAGACGTTTAGCAATTTTGATTATCACTACATAGTATAAAACAAAGTCGCTTTCTCTGTCCCTGCACATGTATGTACGCTTAAATCTTTGAAACTACGCAACGGATTTTGATGCGGTTCTTTTTAATAGATAGATTGATTCAAGAGGAAGGTTTATATGTATAATAACATCCATTAAATAGTGGAGAAATACTGTTATTTTTGAGTTTTCTAATGTTATGTCGTAAATAATTATTTTTATTTTTCGCTTAAATTGCAAACGCATGCTGAACCCTACGAGATTTATCAAAATAATGTACTAAGTATTGTACACATTGAAAAGGCCTACAGAAAACTCCGCGATGGTGTACATAGGTACTCTTATGGATATCCCACAATAACATTTTTTTGTCATTTACTTTTTACGACAAATAATGGCTAATTTTCGAAGTGATTTTAACCAATACAGCATTAATCCTTATCCAATTAAATACCTTAAATATATTTTTTATTTAATATAGATCTATATGGCCCTTTACAGCATATGATTTAAGTGAATATTTTCGAAGATATTACAGATTTAAAAATTGCGGTACGTAGCGTTTGCGGCGGTTCCGGCCGGCTTTTACTCTAAGTTAACGCGTGCGGGCCACGGGCTGTAATGAATAAATCAAAACTACTGGACCGATTTTAATCATTTTTTCAGTGAATGACATAGGCTATAATTATATTTTATACCCGTGCGAAGCCGGAGCGGGTCGCTAGTACTATTATATAACCCCTCTTATATTGTAATTACGAGCGACACTGACCGGTTCCATGCCTTCTCCTTGTTTGTGTTCTCTTTATATACGGAATATAATATATATCTACGATTATAAATATGTGAAACAAAATTATAAGACAACAAAAGTAATAACTTAATACTCGTATATTCTTTACTGCATCCGCTAATTAACAAAATAAGTATTATGATAAACGAAGAAATATAATTATATTATTTCTTTGTGCTTCATATAAAACCTTTATTGCGCTTAAAATTTTTGTACAGTTATTTTTATATTACTTGCTTTATTATAGAAACATATACTTGTCAACCTTTGGCAACAGGATATGACATAATAATAACTGTGTTTGCGCGAAACGAAGAAAAACTTCAATTATATTGACAAGTAATACAACGTAGGTAGACGAAAAACTAGTCAAGTAAATACGCATTATCAAAGATTACTCCATAAGTTGTAATCAGATCTCGATGAAATTTAAATGTGATCACATGATAAACATCGGCTTTCGATTGAATTCTGAAAAATCATCAAAATCGGTACACCCAGTAAAAAGTTATGCGGATTTTTGAGTTTCCCTCAATTTCTCTAGGATCCTATCATCAGATCCTGGTTTCCTTATCATGAGGACACACTAGGGATATCTCTTTTCCAACAAAAAAAGCATTATCAAAATTGGTTCATAAACGACGGAGTTATCCCCGAACATACAATATACAGTCGAATTTTCCTCCTTTTTTGAAGTCGGTTAAAAATGATTAGGAAATGATAATACTGAATGTATAAAATATAAATTATAGCTAAAACGTAAGTGTTTAAGAGAGAAATTTACAAAAGGTTATATTAACTGAAGTAGGGGACAGCAGGAATTTCCTGCTCAAAATCTGGAGCAGCCTGACTGGGGTAGTACCTCGACCTTACAGAAGATCACAGCTAAATAATACTGTTTTCAAGCAGTATTGTGTTCCTGTTGGTGAGTAAGGTGAATAGAGCTCCTAGGGGGGATTGGGGATGGGTCGGCAACGCGCTTGCGATGCCTCTGGTGTTGCTGGCGGCGTCTATAAGCTACGGTAATCTCTTACCATCAGGTGAGTCGTACGCTTGTTTGCCGACCTAGTGATATTAAAAAAAAAAGTGAAATTGGTTTTTTTTTTGTCACTCTAACTTGAATCAGCGTTAATAAGGATCACTGGTGCTACAAGTGACCGATCCATTTAGCATACTGTTTTTGAATTGATAATGACGTGATATTTTAAGGGATTAAGATTTAATCTGTAACAGCTCCACCTAATATGAAAGTCTTTTAAGTCCTTATTCGAGTTATTTATAGATGTCGCTAAAACAGTCAAATTTGTATAGAAGTAAATTTTAAGATCAAACACGTTAAGTTGGTAGCATATAAAATTAAAAATAGTTGAGAAGAAAACATGCCACCTTGTTTAACGCCAGTATTTACATTAGACTATCCTAAACATGAATCATATACAAACACCGCGACACGAGAATTTAATATATATATATATATATATATATATATATATATATATATAACGGTGCGTGATATATTTTAAAGAAAATAATTAAATTTTGATTTGATTAATACTGTTGCCATGTGAAATTGTTTTCGTTAATAACGAATTACGTGCTTTATTACGATTATTGTATTTTGGAGCGGGTAAACACTCGATGGAGTTGTCAGTCTGGTGTCAGTTCGGTCGCTGGTCACTTTTTTTATTGAGATCGGACATGTACTTGCAAACCCATCAGCTCCAAATCAGTTTGATTCTTTGTAATCTTTTTAAATTTAGTTTCTTAAATTAATTTGCCAATTAAAATTAGTTCGATAATATTTCGTAGTGGTATGATTATTTGTTGTAAATCTTTGTAAAACAACATCCATGATGGACAATTCTAAGGAAGCACCCGCTATGAATAACGATGATGAAGAGAGTCCGGTCTATCATGAGAATTCGCTCGGCGTTCCTTCTTATATATATATACACGGTCGAATTGAGTAACCAACCTCCTCCTTTTTTGAAGTCGGTTAAAAATACTTCATCCAAACCGGCAGCGAATCATTTTAACTCTCTCTTCTGCTAATCCTTTACGCTTTACGAAACATACCGAGTTAAGCTCGGTCACCCAGGTACTTATATTAATTTTATTTTATTTATTTATTACTTATTGCATACATATAATCAAACACTTTTACGTAGTAAAAAAAAAGAAGAAAAAAAAAACAACAGAACAGAAATAAAATTAAACAAAAAGTAGTTACAATGACAGCATGCAAAGGCGGTCTATAAGCAATTAGTATACAAATCGTAAATCTGTAAAATATTAATATAAATAATTACCCAATTAATATATTTACGAACAGCGCAATCCTTGTAAGTTATTGTGAATTTCGCAACTTGTTAACATTGAATTTTTAAATTCTCATGCACGATAAAATCTCGTCACTGGTAAAAAAAAAAAAAAACTTTAAGGTTTTGTAATTTTAAATATGCCTTCCACATTTCGCTGGTAAGTTTAGTGAAATATATTATATTGGAATATAAGATATTCATCTTAGTGCGAAATTTGGTAATATTAAATAAGCGTTTAATAATATTCCCTTACATTAAACTTTTTAATTTGTTTTACGTCATTTCGATCAAGCATCTACAATCTGCCAACAATTTGATCTCGATTAGCCTCGCTCACCATTTGAGGTAACTGGAGATCCGTGATGGTTCACTAGTAGCCAGGAAGCTGAAGGTGGTAATACTTGACGAGTATTTTAGGCCGATTTCTCAGCCTTCTCAAATCGTTTGAACTCATCATTATCATCATTACAGCCTATACAGTCCACTGCTGGACATAGGCCTCCACAAGTTTACGTCAAAAATAACGTGAACTCATGTGTTTTGCCCATAGTCACCACGCTGGGCAGGCGGGTTGGTGACCGCAGTACTGGCTTTGTCGCACCAAAGACGCTGCTGCCCGTCTTCGGCCTGTGTATTTCAAAGACAGTAGTTGGATGGTTATCCCGCCATCGGTCGGCTTCTTAAGTTCCAAGATGGTTGTGGAACCTTGTTATCCCTTAGTCGCCTCTTACGACACCCACGGGAAGATGCCAGATAGCCACGGGGGGTGGCTAAATTCTTTAGTGCCGTAGCCACACAGCACCGTTTGAACTCCTGTTGGGGTATACTCCACGACTATTTAACTTATACATATATGTAAGCTTATTAACTGAAAGACGGGCATTAGATATCTGGAGTGACACAGAGAATAGTAATAATAAATTAAAAGATATAATTTTATATCACAATCTTATATATAATCTATATCTATAGTAATATTATAAAGAGGTAAAGTTTTTAAGTTTGTGTGTTTGTAAGGGGTAATCTTCGCAAATACCGATCCGGTCATGAAAATTCTTTCACTAACAAAAAGCTACACTATTCAGGAGTGATATAAGCTATACTTTATTGTTATTGAACAAAAAATTCAGTGAAAAATAATGTATATGTAAATTAAGTCGGAGAAATACGAGCGAGATGAAAACTTGAAAACTTTTAATATTTGCATCACAAAAATAATAATTAACGCCCAACGAAGTGGCCATGGGTCGGCTAGTATTTTATATAATCTTATTCATATTATTCAGATGATCTCTAAGCGACTCACGTATCATTTTGTGTCATTTATTTTAAATAATACACTTTACGGTTATTTATATATACATATGTACTTATTTTAATAATACTTAACTTTATAAGACTTTAATATTTTATAACTTAAGAAAAAAAACATAACAGGTATATAAGTTACATAATTATTTATATAAGCATAACAGAAATAAAAATAGTATTTATTTACGAGTATTTTTATTGCGTAAACTTTTAACACTACACAAAATACTTGTTCTAGAAAATCATTTAATTATCTGGCGTCACATTTAAGCTTAAATAGTATCAATCATGCATTTTTAAGCAGTAAGACAATATTTCGCAATACACTGGAACGACACAAACATTATCAAAAATATTATTAATTAAACGATATACTAATTTCAATGTCGATGAAACGGAAGTTGTCAACTCAAACATATTTCAAGATCGAGTTATTGAATTCACGTTTCTAGACTCTACTTTAAATGTGGTATTTCAGTATAATTAACTTTTGTTTCGTAAAAAGTCCCACCACTTAGGTCACTAAGATTCAACTTATTAAAGTTTTTCATAAAATTAAATTTCTTGCATTTTAAAGTGATAATGTTAAGTGAACATCGAATTCTCCAAACTATAATCAAATGTTAATTACTACATTCTCAGCTTGAAGTTATTTATATAAGTTATTTCGTAAGCAAGTGCGACAACCTTTGCTGAAACAAAGTCTCTTGTAATTACAAATTTTAGTCATATTTTCTCTATTGACTAGCGTTTATTCTCCTCTGACATCATTGAACTCAGACTCCAGTATTCGTTTTGTATAAGGTTCATACAATAGTTACTCAGTCAATATTATATATATCTACCAATATTATACTTTAGCGCCTCAGGGACTTTTCTTTTTTTTTCTTATATAGACACTGTAACAAACTTTAGCTGTTGTGATCATACAAGTTTTACTATTTATTATTTTAATTGATTGTAAACAAAAAAAAAAACGACTTCAATACATCGACAATATAATGTAAGTAAACCAAAAAATAGTCTAGTGAAAACGAATTGTGTATTAGAGATAATTCAAAAATTACTTGTCAGATCAGGATCAAATTTAAAAGGGATCCACGTGATAATCACCAGCTTTCGACTAAAGAAGAATCATCAATATAGTACCTATTATATACATACAATACCTATATAGGTACTCCCAGTAGAAATTTTTGAGGTAATCCACATGCGTCTTCGGTGCGACAAAGCCAGCCCTACGGTCACCAACCCGCCTGCCCAGCGTGGTGACTATGGGCAACACACATGAGTTCATGCATTTTTGGCGCGAACTTGTGGAGGCCTATAGGCTGGAATGGTAATCCACATAAAAAATACAGTCGAATTGAGAACCTACTCCTTTTTGAAGTCGTTTAAAAAACCTACAAGTATATGTCGTAAACAATTTATGATTTTAATTCTTAGTCCTTATTAATATTGATTTATATAAACAAAAACATATAGTTAAATATTGCCTGCGGCTACGCTCGCGTAGATATTGATTATAGTTACAGAGGTGCTGAAACAGTACCTACATAATATATTACAATAATTTAAAACTTGGCACATTATGGTTCAACTTTTAAGCGCTACAATTACTAGACTACTCTCAGAGTGTCTACTAAGTGTAAATATGTAGCATTTGCAGCACAAAAAGTTAAGGACTTTCACAATAAATTTGCGAGAGCCCTTAGAATTTCTTAATGCGGCCCTATTACAAATTTTTTCTTAGTGGACGTCTACTAACTGTTATCTACCTCTCTGTCTAATTTAAATTTAGTAGCACAAAATCCGTTCTTAGTAGACATTTTCTACTTCTCTTTCAAATTTCAAGTTTGTAGCACGAAAAAGTCCTATCATAAAAACTTGCGAGACCCTTAAACCTCATTATTACAGCCCTACGTAAAATACGGTCTTAGCGGACGTCTACTAAGTATTAACTACCTTTCTTTCTTGTTCTCTCTCTGAATTTCAAGCTTTTGGTATAAGAAATTAGGACTTTCATAAAAACTTGCGAGAGCCTCTAGGCCTTTTGATTTGGCCCGCAAAATACGTTCTTAGAGAACATCTATTAATTATAAAGTAACTCCCTGCCAAATTTTATCTTTATACGTCAAATATTTAGAATATAGATAAAGAAAAACATTTATTTTTACTGGCAATACCCGTGTGAATAATTCGCACTAAATAAGTAAAAAATTTACTGACCGTCAATCCTGTTGACGTTGTTTCAAAATTAAAGCCGTCATATATATAATTTTAATAATTAATTAATATACAAAAACACTAACAATAATAATTTTTTTAGTTGTGGATGCCGGTAGAGCAAGTAATTATGTATACAATGATATATAATTTATGTGGAGCAATTGCGAGGTTTTTTCTAAAAAGCTAGGCAAACATCTTAACCTTAGCGTATTAATATATATGATTGTAATTAGATATTAATGTTATAAAACAGAAATCAACTGAATTACTTCTTGTAATCTATTGATATTGCCTCAGAATATAGAATATTCTTTATAAAACATATTAAATATCGTAACAGTTATTAAATAATTGCTATATGTGTCATTTAACATATGTCCGATGTATATAATTGTTGGTATAGGTTCTGTATTGTGAACACTGTTTATTTCACTATCGGATGCTAATAACAAGGGAACGTGTGTATGTCCGCGACGCAATGCGCCGGAGTGTTTCGTAGAGTGAGGACGTCAACGATCGACTTCTCGCCTAGGATAATTTTGTAAGTAATTAATTTGTTCTAAGATTAAAAAAGATTTTAAAATATATTCATTTAACTTACAATATTTTAATAAGTTTTAACTTACGAACATATGAAAGTTTGTATAAATTTATTTAGCTTTGAAAATTGTTGAGAATCAATAAAGCTTTATGCTGGAAGCTATATTTTGGAATCCAGTTCGTAAACGATTTAATAATAAAAACGATTTAATTATAAAGATAGCTGTATTTATCACAAAATATTTAATTTCAAATCCGTTGACCAGCGAAAATGTTTTAATAAAATATGGAAGCTTTTATTATTTCTAAAGCTTATTATTTACTATAATTATTAATATCACACACGCATTTTTAGAAATATATTTTTAATTACTAGTTTTTTTTATGGATATAGTTCTATTAATATTCAATTACTATTATATAACAAGATATAAGTATAAGTCATCCTTTCTGCAGGCGTTATTGATTATACGGCTTACTAGAGCTGTTATGTTCCGTATAAACTTCTTTGTTAAGTAGTTTTTTTAAACATTTGTTTGAGGTATAAAATGAAAATATATTATACAATGTTAAAAAAAATAAAAGAGCTTAACTTAAAACCTTCGTCTAAAAGTTATTTTTCAAAATAAAGTAATAAAATAAATATGTTGCAGCGCAAAGATAATTAAAGTTATTGAACCGTCGAATATTATCGCATTCAAATAAAGAAATACCTATACAAATTTTCTATTTTATAATTTTTTTATTTAGGGACTTTTCATACACCTTTATAGTATTGATATAATCAATGTGGCGAAAATATGTCGTAACTTTGTTTTCCCAATGTTTTTAAGATCATCTAATTATTTTGAATGAACATTTTGGTAGCTTGCTTTATTTTTATTTTTCTTCGCAATCAAAGTTACCTATTAATAAAGCACGACTATAAAAGTTTTTAAGGTTTAGGGAATTTTCTTATAAAAGCAATAATTTAAACGTACCAGAGATAAAAATCATGATTTCAACATGAAATCCTTAATAACATCTTAACTGATGTTCATATTAACAGTTGTAGTGTGTAAAAATAATGGAAGGGTTAGTTAGCAAGTACTCTTTGTTAAAATGCGAGTGAAGTCGGTGAGCTCTATATAAATCGATATATTATACAACCCACATGAAAACGTCGATGTGTGCTTACCGGTCAACTGCGAGCGGTTTGACCTTGGAGCCGGTTATGCACGTGCTTATACATTTATACCTACAACTCTACGCAGCGCAGAGATGCGTCAAGACTGAACGGCGTATTGAAGTTAATATAAAACAAAAATAGACAATATTGCATATAGAGATCGTTTTCTAAATAAAGTTAATTGTCATTATTGCGAACAGCATGTCTGTGTTGTTTGCCAGTTTGTAAATAATCTGTTATTTTTAGATCTTACATTGTAGTACAACATGTGTATTTTGCGATATAAAAATTAGATATTAGGTATTTTTCATCATTAATTATTCAATATAATCAAAACTGTTTGATTTCAAATAAGTAAAGATAAATATATCTAAAAATATTTTTTAAAAAGAAAGATTGAAATCAATAATATATATTAATAATTTCATATAAAATAACGTACACCGAAGGTAGCTTTTATTTTACGAAACAAATATAAATACTTAAATAATTTAAGCAACTAACTTGTCTATAGGCTGCTCTAACATATATTACATCACATCAGGTACAATGTTAGTTTTATTAAATCCATAACTTTGTTACTTAAATGGAAAAGTTTAATGTAATTATGAAATAAAAAAGGACACAGTTCACTATAATCATCGATTACGGATATCGTTAATGATCAAGGTTTCAGATCTTATATTTTATTTAATATAAACGAATTTTTCGCAACAACTTTTTCGGTATCAATTTACGATTGCTCCTTGAAAAAATTTATTTCTGGAAATAAAAGTGTCGGTCACTATACATTTACTTTTTCACAACAACTCACTTGCCCTTCGCTTTGTTCATTCCACTTGTTTATTTCTTATATTTATTAGGGATTTATATAATATATAAATTGTAAGAAATACATTTTTAAAAATACAAAGGAAGGTTTAAATTTATTTAAACCTTCCTCTGTATTCATTTGCCTTTTAAGGCAACATTTCGTTACATTGAATTGTTTACATAACATAATAAATATAAATTTTAAACAATTTTTCCTTAATAATATTCATACATTGTTGTTTATTCTTTAATTATTTTTTTATTGATATTAAAAGCACAACAAAGTATGTTTCTTTCCTATTATAAATTTTCATGCAACATAATACAAAGCATAACATAAAAATGTATATTTTATTATAATACTTCGTATTATTATGATCGAAAAAACTTTACCCTTTTTAATTTTTATTATTTTAGTTTTTTATTGAAAAGTATTATGTAACAATACTTTGAAACAACAAAATATTATTATACCTTAAAATTTATTTGACAGTTAAATCAGATAATTTTCTGTCAATAGAGCAATAGTAACGCATACACAAACGCGCGTACCGATTTTTCAACACTGTTCACGTAAGAAATTTTCTTTGCTCACCCGTATTAAAGGGCAGAGAGCTAGATTGCACACAAAAAGAAACAATTTGGATAAGGATGGAAGCTCAGTGTATTATAAAACCCATATATTCTATATTTATTATATATAAAGTAACTTAATTGCAAAAAGCTTTACACTTTTACTTCCATCAACTGTTTACGGTTTCTGTGTTGAAAAGCAGTTTAGGAATTCGTCACATTTGTATTGTATAAAAACACAAATTATTTAAAAAAAATACATAATTGTCATGTTTAATTAATTAAATCCATTACAATCTCATTACAATGTGTACTATTGTTTCAATTTTTTTTTCTATACGTACCTACTTTTAAAAAAATATTGTTTTTTATAGTTGATTTAATGAGATAGGAAACACAAAACTCCATGCAATGAATAATGAAGCCCGAGCGATAACCATAAATGTCAAATAATTTAAGAATTAGCTATTATGCAAGTAGCGCCGAGACTTCCCTAACTGCTTTTGTTGTATAGCTTATAATTAAACTGATATATTGTTATCATAAAAATGCCATAAGCTTAAGTTGAAAATTAGTTAGTTAAGTATCTTAGTGTTGGTTTTTTACGTAATGAGTTATGTTTATATAATAATCATCGTAATTTATATAAATTTGTTAGGGCATTAAAACAAATGAATGAATAAAATTTGTTTGTCTGTTTGTTTTTTGAAAGCGTAGTTTTTGATTAGAGTTTTGCTAAGTAAAATAATTTCAGAAATACCAAAACACAACGCAGGTGAAACCGCCTTGTAAAATATATTTTTGAGGAACAGCATATCATTTTTGATAAAATATTAAAATAAAAAGGAGGCTGCTTAATACCCATTATTTAGGTCAACATAAAAATATATTTTGTATCTTTGACATAGACATGTTATTTGGTACGTGGACGCAAATATGCACATTGCATGTAAAGCATGAAAGTATATAAGGTAACCTACCCTCATTATATTACTGGAGTTATTCTGACGCGAACGGTGCAACCGCGGCTTAGGCAGTCTTGGTTCTGGCTTGGCACGATGTACTTGTTGTATCCTGCTAATAGCTTAACCTAGACTTTCAATAATTAATTTTTGCAAACGCATTAATTGTTACATAACGATCTATAACTTGGCTAGGGAAGGCGGACAACTCGAGCAGTGAAGGTGAGAGTTGATCTACATCTCAAAGGGGGCCTTCTTAAACCTACACCTAGGTCGCAAGTCCTAGGAACTGCTCTGAGTTTCTCCCTCTGCTATACGATGGACCCGGCACCCGCACGGTGTATCCATCGAATGCTAAGAATGTAGTTTCTCTGCCCCGTTAACTAATGACTATCCCGCATTCTGTGCTGAGTACCTTTCTAATAAAAAGGACTTGCTGCTAAGTGTTTCCTGTGTTATAGGAAATTGGTGATATCATAAATTGTGTTTACTTGTGCCATCATTGACCACTGAAGCCTACAGTAGACCGAGTACTCAGAGACGATAAGCGAGAGAGATCTACCTCATCCGACAGATATAATTTGTAGATAGATTAGTGTACAAGTCAAATTTGCTTAGCCAAATTATATATTCTTATCAAAAATATTTTAAACTAGCTAATCCGACGAACTTCGTACCGATTTTTTTTTCATGAATGTATAATTTTCTAATGTTTTATTTGATACAAAATCTTGTGACAATACCACCGCAGACTTTTTTGTTGACTTTTTAAGGTGTACATTACTAGTACTGTACTGTGTATACTGTAGTAAATTATTTTAATCTATCTCGTAGGGTTCAGCCAGCGTTTGCAATGTAAGCTCAAAAAAATTTGTCTTTTTACATCATATTAGAAACCTCTACAACTATGTTCCTCTACTATGTTATGCATGTATTATACACATAAACCTTGCTCTGGAATTACTTTATTTAACGAAAAAAATCGCATCAAAATCCGTTGCGTAGTTTTAAAGATCTTAGCATACAGACAGTGGGAAGCGACTTTGTTTTAAGTACGTATTGATCTCCTTTCGTCTCCCCCGATCACAATTAATGTGGTACATCATAAATTAAGTTATATATATATAATCCCGTATTTGTGTGGAAAAAAACACAGATACGGTATTTTTAATTAGATCTTTTACCTATATTTAAATGTTATTTGAGTCAAATACGTGTAATCTCATATTGAATTCTTTTAATGGTGATTCTTTATTGAAGAGGAAAACATCGAAATTGATTCTTGTAAATAAAAAAGGGACTCTTACGAGTAAGAGTGGGTTGATTTTTCATAACCTAGTTTATTGTTATAAATTAAAATAACTATTGTGTAAAAGAAAATTCAATATAAATTATACTATTTATGTAATATCTTAATCTTATTCCGTTCCAAACTCGTTATTTCCTTTGCCCAAATGTTTTCTTAAAGGGCTCGTTCTTTGGGGGATAAGACTGCTTTTTGAACATTTTTTTTTGTTTTCGTTCCGGTCTTTTATGTACAATAAAGAATGTTTGTATTTGTATCATAAAAACACACTGTGCTATGCCTGTGTCACAATATTAAGCTTCGTTTATTTATGCTTTGACTAGTTTGAGTGTTCATTTGGCGCTAACTTACAAGTATTTTAATTACTTCGCAGTTGTAGGTGTTAAATTTAAATAAATTTTGTTTTTCCTTGTTAATAAAGTTTGTGTGATATCATTTTTTTAGTTCTCATAACATCTACTCATCGTTTAACACACCGATGTCAAAGTGATATAAGCAAAAAATAATTTAATAATACCGTATTTACTGCTTACGAGAGATTACTCAGCGAATTATTTATTTCCGTAACAAAAATATTCCTTTTAGTTGGCATTTAAAAGCATACCTTTATTTATTTTTTTTTATTTAATAAAAAATACATCCACGTGTAAAATAACAAGAGTAATAATTTTGATAATAATGTGTTTCATTTTTTTTAACATAGCTACTTATCTAATGTCTTTCAATTACACTTTATTTAAAATTACTCTACTTTTAAATGTTTTGTACACAAATTAAGTTAAAATTAAATTATTTATTGCTCCGATCTGGAGTAGTGGTGCGAGTAGTCGCCTATAACACCGACGCTCGGGACTCATGTACACCCGATAGCCTCATAGAAGGGAATATATCCACCAACCCGCAACGGAGCAGCGTGGTGGTTTAAGCTGATCCTTCTCCTACGTGGGGACAGAGACCTATGTCTAACAGAGGGATGTTAACATAATTTTAATATAATTTTCCTTTCCTTTCTATATATTGTCTATACGTACATATATTTGAATTCAAGTTATTCAAGTTTAATAGAATAAATAAAAATAATAATAAGGCTCTATTTAATTAAGAAACCAATTCTACATACTGGCTAAGTTTCACTAAGCAAAAATATTTGTCGGAAACGAAACTAATTTTTAAGTAATTTATTATTATTTGAAGTGAACCTGAACAGTGATTTATATTGCAATCCTAAATAAATATTATAACTAATAATGGAGATTATAAACGCTTGTTAAATATGTAAAATAGTTGTTTGACTTCCTTGTTATCGCACAACCAAAACTGTTGTACCTAGAAAATCGAATAATCTTTTTTAAATATAACCAGAGAAAATATATATACCTAAATAATGAGATAAATAGAGATGAAACGTTAAAAGAGGATCTAAATATCATTTCAAACTATTGCCTTACAATTTAGCACATAAAAATTTCACTAAAGGTAAATTAATGTACACTACAGATTATTTAAACATTTTTCATTATTTATCTCCCACGCATGTAAAATAAAGGATAAAACTTAACTGTTTTTATTTTTTATTTACATCCATGCGAATTTTCTGGCCTGTAAATCAGTAAGAAATTTTTTCATTTAGATAAACAAAATCAACGTTCTTGTAATTAATTGAGTCCACTAGTGCTATTAATAAGTAATAATTAAACGCCTCACATTCAACGGCTCCTAGTAACGAGTGAATTTAGCGTCGAGGGCTCAAAATCACACAATACTAGAACACGTATATCTAAACTGCTACAAAGGTTTATGGTATATATAAAATAAATATTTGTTTAAACGGTTTAACCCTTTTTTTAAAATTATAATATATTAATAAAATTTTGTTATAATAATATGTCACAACTTAAAGCTAAGCAAAAAAAAAAATCGAAAAGCTAGTAAAAATTGTGTTACAATGATTTACAGATTATTTTTATTAAAATTAATGAAATAGCCAGCTATGGCTATAGTTTATAAAACAATGTTTTTTTTTTATAAAAAATATTGTTAGCTTTTAGATTTTTTACTTTGTGGTATCTTACCACAAAGTAATTTAGATATGAAAAGTATTAAATATTATTTATCTAATAATCGACTTTTTATAAAAAAAAATCGATAAAAAATTTATAGCGCAGTATTAATTATATAGCGCATATAATTTATATATATATTTTTTATCGTCAACACATAACACATTGTGTAATATTCTGAGATTTGTACTTGAAAATAAATTTTTTGAATAATTTACCACGCTCGCGCTCATGACATGCGACAAATATATATATAATTTAACATTATTTTGAAAGTTTTTTAACAAACTTTTCAACATGCAAGAAGACACTTGAATCTTTTCTTTATTAACCTTGACAAATAAATAAATTAATCAATAACCGACTGCAAAGATTAAACATATTTGAAAATTTATACTAAAAATCATTCTCATACAATTTGGTACCGAGTTGTTCCAATATTATAAACACAGTCGTGAGAATAATGGATGAATACTTGTAATTATTTTTAAAACTACTCGATTGTGACGAAACTTTGTTTCAGTAAGTAGAGAACCAGTATAATCTTAATATATATAAATAGCGCGTCACATTGTTTGTCAGCGATGGACTCCTAAACCACTGAACCGATTTTAATCAAATTCGAACACCGAGTGCAGTTTGATCCAACTTGAAAGATAGAGATTTTATTTCAATATAAATAATTATTATATTCACAATAAAAAAAAAAATAAAAAATAAGACGGTACTAAGTTCGCCAGGCCAGCTAGTATCATATAAACGTATTTCTTCATTTCCTACTAATTACATTTCCAACATAATTTCTTCTTATTTTGTTAATAATTGTAATCGTATTAACGATACATTTTTTTAAAAATGCTTTTTTTTATTCTCTTAAATTTAAATACATCTTTAAACTTGTAGTTGATTACATTTGATATTAATATTGTCTGTTAAATATTATTATTTAAATATTGCTGTGTGGTTACAGCAGTAAGAATATAGCCACTCCCTCTATTCCCGTAGGTATCGTAAGAGGCGACTAAGGGATAACACAGTTCTACTACCACCTTGGAACTTAAAAAGCCTACCGATGGCGGGATAACCATCCAACTGCTGGCTTTGAAATACTCAGGCCGAAGACGGGCAGCAGCGTCTTCGGTGCGACAAGTCCTGCGGTCACCAACCTGCCTGCCTAGCGTGGTAACTATGGGCAATACACATGAGTTCACGCCATTTTTGGTGCCAACTTGTGTAGGCCTATGTCCAGCAGTGGACTGCGATAGGCTGAAGTGACAGATTACTTTTGTATTTACCAAATGAGTTGAATAGTTTTTAAAACTGCTACAGTTCTAGTTACTACATTTAGTTTTTTTTATTCCGATCTCTCGTCTTGTATACTTAACAAAAAACTTTCTCACGCTCGTAAGTATATATTATATTTTTATGTTTATGTTATTCTGAATTCGCTTATAATAATTTATGTGAATCAAAAATTGATCAAATTTACGCTTCAGCCTGTAATATCCCACTACTGGGCATAGGCCTCTTTCCCCATGTAGGAGAAGGATCAGAGCTTAATCCACCACACTGCTCAATGCGGGTTGGCGGATATATTTCCTACTATAAGTAACGATCACTATCAGGTGTACATGATAACAACCGGGACCGACGGCTCTCCGAGGCACGGTGGGGACCCACAAGGACTGCACAAACACCCAGACCACGGCAAACACCTGTATGGCCAATACAAATGTTTTTCATGTACGGGATCGAACCCGCAACCGCCAGCGCAACAGGTACAATCCATGGCTGTAACCGTTGCGCCAACGCGGCGTCTACATATTATAATACGGCTTTTACGTAGTTATTACATTTGACTCACACTTATACACATTTATATACTTATATACTAGCGGACCTGGCAGGCGTTGTCCTGCCCGGAAAAGAGCTACCAAATTTGATTGCTAGCAGCACCAGCACCGGGTTCAAAAAAGTTGAACCAAATTACAGATGCTTACAAAGTTTGGTAATTTTTTATTTATATAGATTTACTATTTGCGTTTGCATTATAGTTATTAGTCACCGCATTGTCAACTAGTATATAGAGTGTATAAAATGCCTAGATTTAATAAAAGAATTATTATTTAATCATTTAAACAAGGCAAAACGGTCACTGCGCCAGTTGACGCGCTGGCGGTTGAGGATTCTTTTCGTTTATGGAAAATATTTATATTGGCCATAAAGAAATTTTCCGTCATCTGAGTGTTTTTGATTGTACCTTGTGTTTGTTTTCGGACTACCGTGCACCGGCACAAAAGTCTTAGTAGGCATTGTTGAGTGTGAAGCCTTTATTTATTTAGTGAAAAGCTAATTATGCTGTCCGTATCGTACCGCCATTTATTGTTAATACATGCTTTTTCTTAATTTTCATGTTTAAAGACATTGTTCTGAAAATAACGAAAACAAAAAAAAAAAAAGATTTGTCTAATTTGATTCCATCTTTTAGAAGTTACATGCGTACATACATTTCTATACTATGCTAGAATATGTTAAACGATCCCTCATCTCAATCATACAATTGATTTTCATTACGAATACATTATACAATATAGACCAGTAGAACTAAAAAAGGAAAAAAAAATCCGAATAGTATCGAGACCTCTAGGCGAGTAAATTTGCGAGGACGTCTTGTTATTTATAAAGCACAATAATTAATTTTATCTACTTTACTTATTCGCTAGAGTGATTGCGTCATTCTGTGTATCTAGTACGACTAACTTTGGTCATTCTCAAGGATAAAGAGAACATGTAACATTGATAGGAGTTTTTTAACCGACTTCCAAAAAAGGAGGAGGTTCTCAATTCGACTGTATTTTTTTTAATGTATGTTACATCAGAACTTTTGACCGTGTGGACCGATTTCGACAAATTTTCTTTTGACCGAAAGGTGGTGTGTGTCAATTGGTCTCATTTAAATTTATTTGAGATCTAACAACTACTTTTCGAGTTATATCTAATAATGCGTTTTTACTTGACGCTTTTTTCGTCGACCTACGTTGTATTATACCGCATAACTTTCTACTGGATGTACCGATTTTGATAATTCTTTTTTTTTGTTGGAAAGTAGATATCCCTACTTTAGTACAATGATAAGGAAACCAGGATCTGATGATGGGATCCCAGATAAATCGAGGGAAACTCTTGAAAATCCGCAATAACTTTTTACCGGGTGTACCGATTTTAATAATTTTTAATTTAATCGAAAGCTGATGTTTGTCATGTGGTCACATATAAATTTTATTGAGATCTGATAACTACTTTTTGAGTAATCTTTGATAACGCGTTATTACTTGACTATTTTTTCGTCGATCTACGTTGTATTACTCGTCGATGTAATTGAAGTCGGTTTTTTTTAGTTTGCGAGCAAACACAATTATAATCCTTAAGTTATTGTTATTACGAAATTTATTTTAGGTTAATATAGATTAATGTTCCTACAGCAACATGTTTATAATACAAGTTTTACATATGAAAAAAATGGTATCTTAGGATCTATCTATTTTTTGTAGTTTTTTTTAATAAGCGAAGTGATTAACGGATAATTTGATAGAGGTGATTTCAAAGGATTAGACTGTAATAGAATGATTGAAATTAAATCATCAAGATACTGTTGTACGCGAAAAGAAAGTACTTAACAAAATTAAAAATATGTACTTATAATAAAACTGTAATAGATTAGTATTAAGATATCTTGGTAAAGATCCTAAAGAGCGGAGATAATTAATAATGAAGAAAGTAGATACTTATATGAATAAACTAGAAATGAAAAAATTTAAAAAAAAAAATCAATAACCAATTAAAATTTATTACCCAGAAGAAAACATACATTATTGTTTATTATTACGAAAGATAACGTGAACTCTCTTTGTTAAAAATAAAAAATAACCAAAACCATACATACGAAATTGTAAAAGGAGTGTGGGAAATCATTTGTGTCCTCGTTTTCCGGTTTCGTTCCTTTACTACAGATGTTGAACAAAGGCTTCTTTTTCACCCCACACAATGTTCAACGCGAAAAATGAACGCACTCTATTCTCTGACTATGTAATATATATGCTACTAGAATGTAGGGTATGTGTAACTGCGACACAATAAGAGTTGTTGGTAGAAAGGAGATAATGACGAAGCGGCAAATAGGACTCAGCCTTAGTTCTTATGACGTCCTTTTTTCAAGCAAATGGAACTATTTCCTTTTAAGTCGTTAAAAAGGATTATACTACAATTAAACTTTCTTTCGGTTATTAATTTTATTTACTAATAGCTGGCCCTGGGAAGTTCGTGCTGCGATATGATTTTTTTCCTTCATGATTATATCAATTTTTTTTATGTTAACCTTATCCTGACAATAATGAAAACAAAAAAAGGTTATCCAATTTGGAGTAGTCGTTTGTAAGCTATGTATGTGCGTACATACATTTTAGCGATTCATTTTCGTTTATATAAAATAAGGTAGATATACAATCAGAAGGATTACATATGAATCTGGGTTGTCTGGAAGGAATCGCTAATTATATATAAGTCCGCGCACTATACTTCACTGTCGATTTGCGGTGTACAATAAAGTATAAAATAAATAAACATAAAAAATAATCTTTAAAAAAAAATTGTTTGGTCAAAGTCCGGTTAGACATTAAAACTAAAAGGTCAACTTAAAAAAAGGTTAACTATAATTGTGATCAATTATTATTTCGTTACAGTACCATACAAAAACATATCTGTTCGTTTTATTGAGGTCGAAGGGTTCAAGGTTCGTTTGTTCTGCATCGGTTGTATTATTACGAGTATCATAATTGAAAGTGAAATACAATTACCTTGCTGTGGGTGATTTTATGACAAAAAAAATGGTTTTGTGACAATCATAAACGTCGAATTGCTATCCTCCTCAAAGTAAACCTTTAATCGGGTTAGTTTTTATGGGTTATACCTACATAAATTATTTGTCAGTTTATATGGTTTATCATAAAACATTTTTTTGTAATAGTTATTATATAAGTTACAATTCTTACAAGTACTTTTTTTTTGGGAGTTGAGGCGATATTATATATACACATGAAATTAATTTTACAATGAGGCTTTAACATAATTTTGCTTTTCAATTTGTGAGTCACTCCGAGTAGCAGTGAGAATTAAAAAGAAATGTTAGATTCATTATGAAAGCGAAGGGACGAGTACCTAAAATAAACGTCAGCCCAGCGTGACTGGTTCACACTATCAACTTGTTCCCACAATCCAGCGGTGTCTGGTGTATAAATTTTATGCACTTTCTCTAAGCCCTACCGCATCCGCCCTATAGATTAATTGCATCGATTTTGCGCATGCGTTACTCAGTGAACGCCAACTGTTTTATGTAGAATATTATCAAAGAACCTGTTAATATATATATTAGCATTTGGTATGGTAAATGAATTTGCCCTTGACATTCTACATCGGCTATTCATGTGCGTTACCAACTAATCTTACGTCATAACATCTGTGCGTAATATATGTATAACAAAAAAGCAACGTCAAACCAATTATTAGATACGTTTAAGGAGCTCTAACACTGGATTACTTAAATAATGGGAGTGATACTACAATAGCTATAGATATTTGTCATTATTTTTCATCTTCATAAACACATAATTTTCAACCGTTATACTTGATTGGTACACTACACAAAAACACAAAAGCCATACGATACAATTCTTGTGGTAATTTTTTAGTCAGTACAAATTAAATTTAATTCAATACTACAAGTTCATTTATAGAACGGCTGATATTGGTTGTGTTTCGTCGGTTATATTTTTTTCCTGTGGACGAAATTTTAATGCCAGCAGCAAGTGCTAATTTCTATAAATAAAATTTTGACTAACAATAAAATCATTAAACAAATATAAAATTGCTTGTTGTATAAAGTTTTCGTTTTGTAGAAGTTAATTAGCACTTCATGCGATAAGCTTGAAATAACAGTAGGAAAGTTGTTCTTATCTAAATTAGCTGTTAAAATAATTCAAGCTTATCTTAAACAGCTTGAGCGCGGTTCTTAGGTAATAGGAAGTCACATTTGTTATACAAGTATTGTGCTTCTTCATTTACATATCGCTTAATAGTTTCTATTACGTCGTTTCTCCTTCAGGTTTTGAACGGTTATGGAAACCGCTGGGCAAATTATTATGCAAGGGCAGTAACTATGGAGGAACTGTACAAGTTGTAAATAACTTCTAAAATTTCTTGTAGGTAACATATATATTTTAAATTATTATTGTTGTCATGTGCGCTAATGGTCGCGAGTTCGATCTCCATTCGTGACAATCGATTGTTTAGGCCAACCAAATGCGTGTCGCGGTTTGGGAATTTTTGTTTACTTTGTGTTTTTTTTTGGATCTTGAAAGTAAAACAATAACTACTCTAGTATCTACTCATAAGTTGTATTCAGTTTTGTTTCATTGACTATTAGGTTGAATACTGTTATTATTCTGTTATTGTTTTGACATATCTAATAATATTTTTTCTACTTGTTTGTTGTGTGTGTGTTGTTTGTATTTGTTATTGTAGCCAGGTTGTTGTAGTATTTACTTGGCACCAAGTATTTATTTACGCGCATAACTTTTGAATTACTTCAGGAAATTGTATGATTCATGTTCATCACTACATAGTATAAAACAAAGTCGCTTTCTCTGTCCCTGCACATGTATGTACGCTTAAATCTTTAAAACTACTCAACGGATTTTGATGCGGTTCTTTTTAATAGATAGATTGATTCAAGAGGAAGGTTTATATGTATAATAACATCCATTAAATAGTGGAGAAATACTGTTATTTTTGAGTTTTCTAATGTCATGTCGTAAATAATAATTATTTTTTCGCTTAAATTGCAAACGCAGGCTGAACCCTACGAGATTTATCAAAATAATGTAATAAGTATTGTACACATTAAAAAGGTCTACAGAAAACTCCGCTATGGTATACACCATATCTCTCATGGATGTCTATCTCTTATGGATATCCCACAATAACATTTTTTTGTCATTTACTTTTTACGACAAATAATGGCTAATTTTCAAAACGATTTTAACCAATACAGCATTAATCCTTAGCTAATTAAATACCTTAAATACATTGTTGATTTAATATAGATCTATATGTCTCTTTACAGCATATGATTTAAATGAATATTTTCGAAGATATTACAGATTTAAAAATTACGGTACGTAGCGTTTGCGGCGGTTCCGGCCGGCTTTTACTCTAAAGTTAACGCGAGCGGACCACGGGCAGTAATGAATGAATCAAAATTACTGGATCGATTTTAATCATTTTTTCAGTGAATGATATAGGCTATAATTATATTTTATACCCGTGCGAAGCCGGAGCGGGTCGCTAGTTATGTATATATTAATACATGAAGCAAAAACTTTGTGCCCCTTTTTACGAAAATCCGCGGAGGAGTATGAAATTTTGTACACTTATAGTTTAGTACCTGGGTGACCGAGCTTAGCTCGGTATTTTTTAACCCACTTCAAAAAAAGGAGAAGGTTACAATTCGACCGTATATATATATATATTTTTTAATGTATGTTCGGAGATAACTTCTTCGTTTATGAACCGATTTTGATAATTCTTTTTTTGTTGGAAAGGAGATATTCATAGTTTGGTACCATGATAAGGAAACCAGTATCTGATGATGGGATCCCAGAGAAATCGAGGGAAACTTTCAAAAATCGTAAGGGTGACTAGTAAGTTTAATCATGTTTTCATTAAGTACTATAAAGCACTACTATTTAATAAAGGCCTGGAGTCGATCTGATGATGGAGAAGAAAGATAGTCGAGGGAACTCTTCAACAATTTATAGCAATTACCTGCTTTTCGAACTTAATTCGTTTCTATTGATGAGAACTTTGCACTTGTATGAGTTATAAGTGCCATTACAGTCTGATGATGGAGACAAAAGTTAGTCGAGGGAACTCTTTAACGATTTATAGCAATTACCTGCTGTTTGAACTTAATTCGTTTCTATCGATGAGAACTTTGCATATATATGAGTTATAAGTGCCACTTCAGTCTGATGATGGAGACGAAAGATAGTCGAGGGTACTCTTCAACGACTTATAGCAATTACCTGCTGTTTGAACTTAATTCGTTTCTATTGATGAGAACTTTGCACCTATATGAGTTACAAGTGCCATTAAAGTCTGATGATGGAGACGAAAGATAGTCGAGGGAACTTTTCAACGATTTATAACAATTACCTGCTGTGTGATCATCTGTGTCGCAGGACCAGGTTGATGATGGAGCCCATAAGCACTCGGGGGAATTTCTCAACAATTTACAGCAGTTACCTTTTGCTGTTTGACGACCGCTTTGATATATTGGTGCATGTGCCGTGTCGGCGGCGCCTAAACACCGACGGTTGCGGGTTCTACTCCCGCTCGGAGTGGATATTTATGTTTATTCAAATATTTATTTTCGGTCTAGTTGTTAATCCTTGTGGTTCTCCCAACCTAGCTTCGGAGAACACGCTAGGCTGTCAGTCCCGTTTGTAATTACGTACACCTGATAGCGAACTTTACTCATAGTATGTCGAAGCGTTAGCGCAGCTGTCACAGCACCGGCTGTTGCGCTAGCGTTAGTGGGTTCAATCCCCGCGTACGACAGACATTTGTATTGGCCATATAGATGTTTGTCATGATCTGGGTGTTTGTGCTTGTGTATTGTGTATGTTTCCGAACCCCCGACATAAGAGAAAAAGCATCCTTGTTAGGTCTACTTTATTTGGCACCGACATCAAAATTATAAAATATTTATTTAATCATTTCTGATTAACTAAATCAAAATACGAATTACTTTGTACTAAGTAAATTTTTATTTTTCACTTTTTAGTTTCCTTTTTGAAGTCGTTTTTTTTGTTAAAAATTATTTTAGTAAATCGTGAAGGATTAGTAGAAGAGAGAGTTAAAATGATTCGCTGCCGGTTTGGATGAAGTCTTTTTTTTTCGACTTCAAATAAGGAGGAGGTTACTCAATTCGACCGTGTATATATATATATATAATGTATGTTCGGGTATAACTTCGTCGTTTATGAAAAGTTTTCGATAATTCTTTTTTTGTTGGAAAGGAGATATCCCTCCCTGGTGTGGTACCATGATAAGGAAACCAGGATCTGATGATGGGATCCCAGAGAAATCGAAGGAAACTCTCGATAATCCGCATAATTTTTTACTGGGTGTACCGATTTTGATGATTTTTAACTTAATCGAAAGGCGATGTTTATCATGTGGTCACATTTCATCGAGATCTGATTACAACTTTTGGAGTATTCTTTGATAATGCGTATTTCTTGACAATTTTTTCGTATACCTACGTTGTATTACTTGTCGATATAATGGAAGTCGGATTTTTTTTCGTTTGCCTGCAAACACAATTATTAATAATGAATTAACGCACGATGTGTAACAAAAGCAATGTATAAAATAAAAAAAAAAATAAAAAAATTACGATACATTAAAAATTTTGACTAGCCCGTTGGCGCAGTTTGTAGTGACCCTGCTTTCTGCTCCGAAGGTTGTGAGTTCGATTCCCACCTCGAGTCTGGGTGTAATATAAATATTTATTTATATATTTATATATGTATTATTTATAAGTATGTTATCAAAAAAAATATGTAGCTATATACCAGTCGGCTGTTACCTATAACACAAGCATTTAGTTGCTTACTTTAGGAACAGACGACCGTGTGTGTATTGTGTAGATATTTATTTATTTATTTATTTTATTTATTAAAAATTGATACAAATTACACAATTACAAGATTGAGAGTAATTGCTTCTCAAAAACTGATAGGCGCTCTAACAAATCGTGTTTTTGGAAATCATATTTAAATACGAATTACATATTTATAAAATATGAGTAATATTTTTTACCGACAATAATAAAAAATATAAATAAATATAAAAAATCAAAAATAAAAAATAATTAAAAAATAATAATGATAAAAAATGAACAATATTTTTCGATTTTACCGAGATAATAATAAAAAATTAGAACTGACTATTTAAATAAAAAAATAACGAGTGCAATTAGAAAAAAAAAGGAAAAAAATAATAGATCAGGGACATGGAGATTTGAACCAAGATCTTCTCAGTTAATTTAGACCGGCCAATTTCCCACCGGGCTATTAGAAATTTTCTGACAGTTGCGAAATTTACCTTCGTATTCTAACGATATTGTAGCTATTTTTTCACTCCCTAAAAACAGTGATAAAACGTCATTTTCTAAAAATGAATCCTAGCTAGATGGTTTTATCTCCTCCGAAACCTTCTATATACTAAATTTTATGGAAATCGTGGGAGCCGTTTCCGAGATTCAGATTATATAATCTATATATGACAACATAATAACAACTTAAGGGTTGACACCACTACCGAATGGATAAAAAACAAAAAATTAAACAAAACATGTTTAGGCTATACATAATTATATTTAATGAACTATGTAATTTAAAAAAATGTTGTCCGCGATATGGAAAAGGAATCTTAAAAACATGATATGTAATCGCATATGTTCTAAAAATGATATCCATATTAAGGATTTTATCACTTTTGATAACGATAATTTTGCTTTCTATTCAATTATCATTAGGTGTGGAAGGGTATTCATGAGAAGAGGTTTCTGTTTAGTGAAACATTTATAGTTTATTTTCAGTTCATTTCAGAAGTTAAGTAATGGTACACCATTATATAATACATTATAAGCTATAGTAAAAGAAGACGTGTGAACATGTACATATTATAACTTATTGTTGGTATATATAGATATGAGTACGACTGAGTTGTCAAACAGTGAAAAGGTTTGTTTACTTACAACCAATCATAATTACCTTTTTAAGTGCAACTTAACGGTGAAATTTAAATAAATATATAGTCATATTCTGCTTTGTACGTTGTGTGTAATATGTTTAAAATGTAATTTGTATATATATATATATATATCTCGAAAACGGCTCCAACGATTTTCATGAAATTTAATATGCAGGGGATTTCGGGGGACATAAATAAATCAACCTAGGATTCATTTTCAGAAAATGTCGTTTTATCCCAGTTTTAGACAAATGAAAAAATGGCTACAATATCGTTACAATACGAAGGTAAATTTCGCAGATGTCAATAAAGTTGTAATAGCTTAGACGGGTAATCGGCCGGTCGGGAGCAAACGAGAAGACCACGGTTCAAATCCCCACGTCTTCAGATCGACTATTTTTTCCATTTTTTTTCTAATTGTTCTCATGATTTTTTATTTAATTAGCCAGTTCGTATTTTTTATTATTATGTCGGTAAAATCGAAAGATATTATTCATATTTTATCATTATTTTTTTATTTTTGGTTTTTTCTTTTATATTTATTTATAGTTTTTATTACTGTCAGTAAAAAAATATTACTCATCTTAATATATATAAATCTCGTATCACAATGTTTGTCCGCGATGAACTCTTAAACTACTTAACCGATTTTAATCAAATTTGCACACCGTGTGCAGTTTGATCCAACTTGAAAGATAGGGTATATTTTGTTTTGATATATGTAATTATTATATTTAAGAAAAAAAAAATAAGGCGATACGAAGTTTGCCAGGTCAGCTAGTATTTTATAAATATGTAATTCGTATTTAAATATGATTTACAAAAAACACGATTTACTAAAAATACCGAGCTAAGCTTGGTCGCCCAGGTACTACGTACCTTAAAGCGGCGATGCATGTAAGAATTCGTATAGAGCAGTTTTATGTATTAGGTTTTGTATTTTTAAGTACAAAAATGTTCTTCTTATTGTAACCTTTTATATCTATATATTTAAGTTTCCAATTTCCATTAATCAGGTGGGTTTCAACAAAAATATAACCTTTTAACTATACAGACATTTATCTTAACTATAAAATACTCGTAGGTAGGCGTAAAATAATAAATATAATAAATATAACCGCCTAGTCCGTTGCCACAGTTTATGGTGACCTTTTTTTCAGTCCCGAGTCTGTATGTATTATTCATATATTACTAATGTTATAAACACTTCACTTCACTTCAGGATTCACTTCAGGATTTGTTCGTTCATTTTAAAGATTTTAAAATTTGTATATTAAGGTAAATGGACGAATTAAATAAAAATACTTGAATTATTTCTATAATCCTGCTATTTTATAGTGTAATCGAAGTGTGGTAGTAAATCTAATACTATTAATGAGCAATTCTTGTATATATATATACTAGCTGACTCGGCAAACGTTGTCTTGCCGCTAAACGCTATTTAAAAATAGGGGTTGGTGGTGGAAGGGTGAAAATTTAGGGTTGTATGTATTTTTTTACACCAAATCATAATGTAATAAAAAATGAACAATTTATCTAATAATTTAAAGAAAATTTAGGGGTGGATTACTTTTAACATTTAGAGGGATGAAAAATAGATGTTGTTCGATTCTCAAACCTACCCAATATGCACACAAAATTTCTTGACAATCGGTCAAGCCGTTTCGGAAGAGTTTAACTATAAACACAGCGATACCAGAATTTTATATATAGAAGAGTGCAATTGGTGCAATCACCTTGAATCTTGCAAACATTCTGAAATGGAGCAAGCAGTACGGACTGAATGTTAACCCTAATAAATCTCAGGTCATAATAATCGGCAGCCCTGGAATGATTGCAAGAATTAAAAGTATGATTACCTGCCTGTATATGATTTACCTGCCGTCATGTACAATGGTGTTAGAATGCCCTACTGTAGCACAATTAAGGACCTAGGTGTGCATTTAGACGAGACGTTATCTTGGTCGGTACAAATTAAGGAAGTAAACCGGAAAACGTTTACTGCACTGAGCTCCTTGCGCCGCCTCAGATCTGTTCTACCAATCCCTACCAAAACTATTTTGGCAAACTCTCTTCTCCTGTCTGTTCTAGATTACGCAGATGCAAGCTATCCTAATTTGACCGAGAACCAACTAAATAAGCTTGAGCGACTACAAAATCTTGCTATCCGGTTCATATTTTGCCTCCGCAAATTTGACCATGTTTCCCAATTTCGCTTAAAGCTCAAGTGGCTTTCTATACGCTCTCGCCGAAAACTGCATATTCTTTCTCTACTGTACTGTGTGTTATTTGATCCTAAGGCTCCGTCTTACTTAAAAGAAAAATTTGAACATCTAAGTGATGCTTCGGTATCAAGGACATTGCAAAGTCATGTACTGAAGATGCCGATGCAGAAAAGTAAATTTTTCAGTCAGTCTTTTACTGTTGAAGCTATAAGTTTATGGAATAGTCTGCCGTTATATATAAAAGAGGCTGAGTCACTACAGGCATTTAAGAAGTATGTAAAAAGTCATTATATTAAACTGGAGACGATATAAAACGAGTTTTGTTCTAATATGTTTTCCACTCAGAGTTTAATATGTACATTATTAATTTTATTAATTATAATAATAATGATTATTTTTTATTTATTTATTAGTTTATAATGAGGTTATGTATTATGTATGTATGTATTTATGTGTGTATTCTGTATAAGTATAACTGCACCACCTACCCTGTCTCGAGATTCTATTAAAATTATCCTTTCTTTCATTGGGTTGTCTGGAAGAAATGGCTAAATAGCCATAAGTCCGCCCATTGTACTTCACAATCTGTAAATGTTTTTTAAATGTGTTTATTGTTTAAAATCTAGTAGTGGTGTACAATAAAGTATAAATAAATAAATAAATAAATAAATAAAATCTGCCATCTGCGAGCTATTCTGGCGTACGCTGCAAAAACTGTAGCGTTTACGCGTATATAATGTATAAGAGAAATGTTTATCTTAATTACTCCTACAAAAAAATCCGCGACAGCATATATCTATCTTTTATGAGTAAGCCATTATCGTAAAAACAGTGAACCATAAATACAATAAAAATTGATAATATATTTCTAATGCACATTTGGTACTAACAAATTGATTTTTATGTCGCAGAACCAATTTTGATGAATTTTGGTATAAAGATAGCTATTGAGAAGATAATAAGCTACTCGAAGTACTTACTAATTCTGCGCAGACGAAGTCGCGGGTATCAGCTAGTTGTCAATAGAGCTGTAACAGCTCAGGTGGGAAATCGTTCGGTCGGAAACGACTGAGAAGACCACGGTTCAAATCTCCATGTCTCCAGTTCGAATATTGTAATATCATTTTTAATTTTATTTTTGATTTTTTATATTTATTTATATTTTCTATTATTATCGGTAAAATCGAAAAGTATTATTCATATCTTATAAATATGAAATTCGTATTTAAATATGATTTCCGAAAAAACACGGTTTACTAAAAATACCGAGCTAAGTTCGGTCACCCAGATACTATATATATTATATGGTTAAAAAGCTATTTATGAAATTAAATAACAAATTTACTGTTAAACGATGTATATAAAAGTGATTGATAAATACAATTGCAAGTGGAAACCTATTTGATTTTTATATACCTACGTTGAGTCGGTTCTATTGGTATTACAGTAAAATATTATATACATTTATAAATATAACTCTTCACTATAAATAGAGTATGTTTTGAAACCTGTGCCAACAAACTTAAGACTGTCTAAAATGTTGTTAATTCTTTACGCTATGTTGTTTATATTTGCGCTATACCTACATAAAGTATTTCGTATTCTAGTCGTCTAACTAGGCTCAGTCATTTCATTCTACGTCGCATATCTGATACCTTTTTCATGTTTTAATATTCATGAATAGGACTTAACAGCTAAAGTACTTGTCTTTATCCTTTCTTTAACCTACTATATTAAATTAATTTATAAAATATATTGTCAACATGTCTACAAATGAGTTAGAAGGCACAACTGGTTGCTAACCTAATATTTGCGAAATAAATACATAGGTTTTATTATACGTGGTTGTGCGTGAGTCTCTGTAAATTTATAAGACTATCATTTTAGTAGCTGGCATCGAAATTTCTCTAATTATGTATGATCAATCTGAACATATAAAGAAATATTTCAATTGACGCATACGATTACGCATTGAAAACGATTCAATCTGAATTAAGAATTCTAAACTATTTTTTTTCGGAATTTTATACAATTAAATATTTTTATTTTCAGGAGGAAATGCCAACTCCAGAATACAATGTGGACTTCGATCTCGGCGAGCCCCCACCAGATTTGCAGGAGTACGCTCGCCTCCAATGTGGCGAAGACCCTAATTCGCGGCTACAAGCAATTTACGAGCTTAGAGACATGATATATGGTAAGTACATAAAAACTATTTACACATATATGCTTGCTGAATAAAAATACCGATAATTTACATACATATCAATATATGTTACATATACATTGCAATCTCCGGTTTTTGATAAGGACGACGTTGCGTAACTTTGATATTTAAACACTTTCGCTATAAAACTTATCTAATCTATTTTTCTATTAAATACATTTCAAAGTTTAATAACATGTTTTGTCATATATCGAATGATTAAAGCTTAAGGAAAACGGTTTCAAAAAATTTCATATGTCCTTGCAAAAAAATTATACGATTTAATAAATTTAAAACCCATGACTTTTCCGCTAAATCTTAAATAATTCAGTGGTGAAGAGTAAATATTTATAATAAGTAACAACAATGGGAAAAAACTAATTTATAAAAGTCACTTAATTTTTTTTTAAATAAAACATATTTTGTATAAAATGCTTTGCTATTCTTAATAATATCGCTTAGATGCAAAGATTATCTTTTACACCAAAATGTAAGTAAATCAAAGCGCTATTTATTATAAAGTTTATTGTAATATTCTAATAGCTTTTATATTGTAATAAGCCTTGACTGTTGATTATTTATTTATAATTTATAACTTACTACGCCTGTTGATATTTTTTGTGTACTCATGTCACTATATTATTTACTAGCTGTGCCCGCAACTTTGTTCGCGTGGAATTTAACAAAAAAGTTATTGTTTAGTTCACAGAGTAATAAAATAATTAAATTTGAAAATTAAAAGTAGCCTAAGTTACTCCTCATTACATATTAAAAACAACTATTAACCTCGCCGGCATGATCAACTTTAAATTATTTATATCGAAAAAGGGATTGGTCATGATGTTTTTGAAATATCATAGATGGCGCTGCTTTAAAATTGTCTTGATACTACTTATATTCATTTAATTATGTTTATCGGCCTAAGTTACTTATATTGCGTGATTTTTATAGTGTGAAGCTAGCTTATAGCATGATTATTAACATAATAACAACAACATTCAAATTGCGTCGTTAGATTACACGTTGTTACAGAATGCGTTGAAGAAATAAAGGTTCACTGCTCGTTCCCCGTAGGTGATAGCGTGATAATATGTAGCCTATATGTTGACCCGACTTTTTAATAATATTCGTGCTAAATTTGAAGTAAATCCATGCAGTTTTTGAGTTTATCCCGGACATACATACAGACAAACGGACAAACAGACAAAAATTCTAAAAACTATATTTTTGGCTTCGGTATCAATTGTAGTTCACACCCCAAGAGAGATCAGATCACACCCAAAAAATATTCAATGTACAGTTTTGACTTTCCTACCATTTTATTGTTATTATATATAGATTATTTATAAAACTCTGAGTCGCAAGTGTTTTTTTTTGTAATCATGTTTGATTTACAGACATCAGATTTTATTAAAGTTTTGAATAATCGTTTTTCTTAATTTTATACAGCAGTATTTGCCTTTTAATAAAAATGAGTTACGAGTATAAATTTTCCATACAAAAAATGTGTTCGTTGCTTCAAAATTTTAAATTCTGTGAGTTAACCTAAATAATTTAGCTCACTATCAATAGTCTAATTTATCGTTCTTGTAGGAACTAACAACAAGAAAAGCGCACTCACGATACTTAATATTGTAGATACCTGCTTGTTTTACATTTGCAATAACGACAAAGCAATTTTTGTGTTAGTTTGAAATATTTCAATGGTCCATCGCAAATCTAGTACTAGCAAGATTTTATTACGCAAATCTAAGGCAATCTATGTTTATTTTATAGGTATTTGTATAAAGAGACTAACGTGTCGTATAGTCTGCGATTTATGTACTATGTTATTTTATTTATGGTCTTAAATACAATTTGTTTATTATATTTCTTATCCTATTTCCTATTTAATATACGCGTAATTCGAATTGCAAAAAATGTAAACTAAATGCGAAGTGTTATAAAGGATATCTAAATACAAAATACCAACAATTAGAATATACGGGTACATATATATGCAATAGATTCCTACTACTACAATACCTACATTAATTCCGGTTTTCCGGATCCGGTAACCCGGCGGATCCAGTATCATTTCACACTTACCGGAACCGGTGCCAATTTTGCGGTTCCGGTGACCGGATCCGCTGATTGCATATTTTAAGAAAATAAGATTTCGCTAGAGTTAAAGAATTTCGCCATTGTAGTTACTTGCAGAATACCAAAAAAACATTAAGATTCTGACTAGGAATGTTAGAGAACCTCGCAATTGTAAATGAAAATGTCGGATATCCAAAATAAAAATCTATCCGTAACCGCAACATAAATCGATATAAAGATTCTGCATCACGAGGATAACTTCGTAGTTTATGAAGCGATTTTAATAATTTTTAATTTAATCGAAAGCCGATGTTTATCATGTGGTCACATTTAAATTTTATCGAGATCTGATTTCAACTTTTGGAGTAATCTTTGATAATGCGTATTTACTTGACTAATTTTTCGTCTACCAACGTTGTATTACTTGTCGATATAATTGAAGTCCGTTTTTTTTCGTTTGCCTGCAAACAAAATTATTATTGTTATATTTACACTTCAGTCAAAAAATAGTTTGTTCGATCCGGTCCGGATCGGATCGGATCCGACCGCATTCGGCCGAATTGTAACCGTAATTAATACGCACTTAAAAAACTTCATACATTAAAGCTACATAAATAATATGTTATACAATTAAATACTTATAAAAAGTATTATACTTGAATATATAAATAATTGTGTTTGCTAGCAATCGAAATATACCGACTTCAATTACATCGACAAGTAATACAACGTAAGTGGACGAAAAAAATTAACAAACGCGCTAGTCGTCACTACGATTTTCGAGGGTCCCCCTCGATTTCTTTGGGATTCCATGATCAGATCTTGGTTTCCTTATCATGGTACCCTTGGGATATCTCCTTTCCAACAAAAAAGAATTATCATAATCGGTTCATATTTTAAACTCGGTTAAAAATAAAAATAATCGTATTATTTTAAATCGTTGTCATTGAAATCAACAAAAGTGGAATTGGAAGGAGGTTTAGTGACATTTGGCTTGGAATATAGGTACTCGTTCGTAACTTGCCCTAAACTTGCTCATGTCTTATTCATGGCCATCTAGAGTTGAATGGCAGAGACCTGTCACATGAAGTAGGCTAATTCTAAACTAGTTTCTTTTGTAACATTTTAAATCGATTCAAAGTTACTCTTGAGAAGATGTATTGGAGCAATCAATTGTTTTAGTATCGGTGTCAAGGCAAACATTCGGCGAAATCCTAACAAAGAATGGCGTCTACTATGAATCGTGGTAATAATAATTAATGGGTGCGCAGGTCACGATGTTTTTATTTTACAAAATCAAGTAATTTAAGTATAGTAAAGACAATTTTATTTATATGTGAGTTACGGAACCACGATCCCACGAATATGCTGACGTACCAAACAGATGGAATGTTCCTAGGCGATCGCCTCATGAGTTTCCCATATTGGCCGAGTTCTCCGTATTAGACTTTCAATGCCCCATTGTTCTAATTTTTAACTTTAATTATTGTATAATTATTTCGATCACTCTTTATTCCCACTTCGAGTAAAGTACTCGTTAGTCTTAAGAATAATTGTATTAATTTAGTATTAATAAATAATTATAAATTATTCGGTTTTTTTTTCGACCCCCTGACTGCTGCAAACGTAATTAGTGTAATATATTATTTTATATGTAAATGTACCACTCCAACATTTATGTATCGATTATATAACTTTTATAATGGACTTTTAATGTAAACAATTAATTTCTAAAAAAGCTGGTCTGAAGTATTTTTACTGATCAGAATCACTCATTTGAAGTTCAAATATAGGAGTGAAATCAAATTTTAAATTTATTTTAATACTAGCTGTACCCCGCGGTATTAAACGCATTAATTTGGGGAAAACATAGCCTAACCTCGGTAAATGGGCTATCTAACACAAAAATGATTTTTTTTAAGATAAGCGCGTTTAAACATACAAACGAATAAACATTCAAACTTTTCAGCTTTATAATATAAGTACCTATAGATTATAAATAGAAATATTACGACCTATTGTTTTCTTATATTCCATCATGAATTAATCTTTAAATAGTGACAGGTACTTACTTACTCGTATATGTATGTTACAACTTTTGACTGGGTGGACCGATTTCGATAAAAAATTTTTTATCGAAATTGATTGATAACGCGTATTTACTTGGCTATTTTTTCGTGTACCTACATTGTTTTACTTGTCGATGTAACTGAGGTTTTCTTTTTCTTTGCGAGCAAACACACATATTTTTCGATTGAATTGAATTACTAATTATAAGTTATAGTTGCCATAGTTTGAATGGTGTCTAACAAAGACCAATCTACCAAAAAATTTTAAACGTCGAATACAAATATTTGATCATATAATTATGTACATACCTAATGGCGTCGTTTATAGCTTTTACCTATATGTTTATTTGTAAACCAGTTACGGAGATAAATGAAAAAAAAAAACAAACTAATTATATATATTAGCTTTTGCCGTATTAAGTAAAAGTAAATAAGTGTCTGGAATTTAGTAGTAAATAATAGCTCACATTTGTTATTACTTATTCTATAATTGTACTTTATTGTTTGTACTAGACTAGACAGTGGCCAGCGATGTCATTCTTGCAATTACAATATTTATAAATTATATACATATGATATGTTGAATACATTAATACAGAAAAAAATAAATAGAAATAACGCATCAATACATTAATGACCTTGTTTAATCCTTCTAAAGGAGAGAATTCTTAGAACGTTGATATTTGTACATTTTTCTGATAAAAAGTATATATATATATAATTTTTAATGTGCGAAAAATTGCAGATTACTCATTGGTCTTAGTCCGTCTATTGCACACGATTTAGACAGTGTCAGACAGACACTGTGTCGCCTAGGTCACTCTTCAGGATAACGCAGAGTTGCCTAAGCTCTGCGCCACCCTCTCGACCTCACTGGCTAGGCCCACAGGAACGACGAGTCGATACTTGTGGAGCCAGTTTTTCGCATTTTAGAGCTATACCACGAATGCTTGACGGAGACCCCATTCCGGGTTTCAAATGAAGTTTTCCTTGTCCAGGACCCTGATGATTTTGGGCCAGGTTTATTCTTCGGTCGCCTTTTACGACCCCCACGGGAAGAAAGGGGGTGGTGTAATTCTACTCGGGCGACACTACAAGGATAAAGCTTTTTACATATAAAAATTGCAGATTAAAAATATAAATATTCTTTTCAAATGTTTACGTGAATTTCACTCATTATACTGAAACAACTTTTTCAGATTTTATCGTTGTTTATTAGGGTTTTTAGATGCCACCATGGTCACAGGAGAACTCAGTCCTTCCGTTACCATGGTGGCATGGTGGGGACGACTCAGTCCTCCCATGACCATGGTTGCTGTAAAGTATCCGAAAAGTCGGACGAAAAAGTTGTTTCATTATAATATAAATATTCTAATAAACGTTATCTTACGATCTAAATTAAATCTGATTTTATTAAATTTTTAACAATAGCTAAATAAACTGTTATGGTTAACAATCTTTTTTTTTAAACTTAATTTATTGTGTATTTCCTGAACTTAGTCCCTTTAATAAAAGAAAACCTGCGTACGAAAGACGAATACACGTAAAATTATTTTTGTAACTTAATATCGAACTGTATGATTTGACGAACCTATTTTTATTGAATAAAGTAGATGTATATCGAAATTAACTCTAGCAAATTTAATAAAATATTCAACACCTTTAAGAAAATTTTTGAGCGTTCACCTTTCAAATTTTATTATATTTTTACATGATTCTCGATTCAACCACGCGCAACTGTATATTGGAATGTCTGATTGAGATGATTTATTTTTTATTGAATAGAGTATAACATTGAAATTTATATTGTATACAAATTGAAACCTCATACTTGAGAATAGGAATAATTGTTTCTTTATATACTGACATCTGCTCGATATTTAAATAAATGTCGCCAAACTATGTGAAAATCTTCTTTATAAACATAAATAATTCACCGAAATGTATAAGACGCGCATAACTTTTAATCGACTGCACCGAATAGGATATATTTTGCATTCGTTCTTGTCATGACACGGTTTGTATTTTTTTATACAAGTAGGTCTGCAAACAAGCGTACGACTAACCTGATGGTAAGCGATTACCGTAGCTTATACGCCTGCAATAACAGAAGCATCGCAAGCGCGTTGCCGACTCTAATCCCCCCCCAGCAGCTCTGTTCAACTTACTCACCACAGGAACAGAAAACGAACGTAAGGTCGAGATACTTCCCCAGTTGGGCTTGTCTAGATTTTGAGCAGGATATTTTCTACTGTGCCTTACCTCACTTTAAATATATAATAATGTATTAATAAAAAAAATGTATATTTATGAAAAGGAAAATAATGCGGTACGAAGTTCGCCGGTTCTGCTAGTGCACGAAATTCCGGTACGAAAGCAAAGTCAAGTGCTATATTAGGTCAAATTGAAATTATTTACTTGCAGCTTTGCAAATGAGAATTTTAGTAGATTAATCGATAATTTTTATTTTCTTTTCTTTAATATAAAAATTTATTAAATATAATCTAATCTTTAAAGGTAAAACCGTATAAAAAAATAATACGACAATTTAGGCAGACAAAATTTCGTTGAAAAATATAAGGAATATCGTCATTACTTACATGTAAAAATAAATGAAAATCGATAGATTTCCATTAAGAAGCTTCAGTCTGTAATATCTGCTGGGCATATAGGCCTCTTTTCCCAAGTAGGGAAGGATCAGAGCTTAACCCACCAGGGTGCTCCAATGCGGGTTGGCGGATATATTCCCTACTATGAGTAACGATCTCTATCTGGTGTACATGAAAACTGTCGGTACCGATGGCTTAACATACACTCCAAGACTCGGTGGGGAGACCCACAAGGAAACAAAAATCTGTATAGCTAAAAGAAATGTTTGTCATTGCGGGTATCGAACTCGCAACCACCAGCAGCCACATCCGCCATCATTTATAGTATTTTTTCTTTTCCTTTGACTTATTCTGCACAGGCTTATCAGATTTATTTTTAAGTTATATTGTGAACAAGTGGTTCGATAAGCATTCATTTGTATAATTACAGAACGCGGCGAATGTACTCCCCATCGAATGGATGATGAGTATTTGTTACGATTTTTGAGGGCACGCAATTTTATTCCACAACGAGCACATAGACTGGTACGTACTCGAAGTTACAGGAACACTATTTAAGTGACATAAGAAATTCATTGTTGACATAATATTGGTGTCTATGATTGTTTTCTTTTTAAAAATATTCAAAATGTATTCTTCTCGCATGCAAAACGTATTTTTTTAACTTTCATTAATGTACCTTTTACCACTAAAAACAATGAGCGACGCTTAAGACGGTATTAGTACCAGACAATTCAATATCAGATAATTCAATATCTTTAAATTACTAATTGTTAGTTGATATGGACATTAAATTTGTGAGCTAATATTTCTGTAAAGTTACCTTTTTTAAATCCTCAAAATTTGTATTATATAATCGACTGATTCCTATATAACTAAGTATATTTTATTTTGAAACTTCTAGTGTTGTTGTAATTAATACTCGCCTTCAGACATTAAGAATGATCAAGTTTATCTTTAATATTATATAATTTTATATTTTTGCTTTAATTTTTCTTATTTATTCCGTGTAGATGGTAAATTATTACCAGTTTAAAGAAGATAATCCAGAGTTGTTTGAAAACGTTTACCCCTTAGACTTGAAGAGGATAGGAGATAATAATATTGTATCTGCGCCACCGTATCGTGATCAACATGGACGAAGATTGCTTTTTTTCAGACTTGGTAAGTAAATAGTAATATATATAATATTTATTTGCATTCAGCCTGTAACATCCCACTGCTGGGCATAGGCTTCTTTCTCCGTGTCGGAGAAGGATTGGAGCTTAATCCACCACGCTGCTCCACTGCGGGTTCACGGATACGTTCCCTACTATGAGTGATGATCGCTATCAGATATTTATGATAACAACTGGGACCGACGGCTTAACGTGCTTTCCGAGGCACGGTGGGGAGAACCACAAGGACAGACATCCAAACCACGAAGAAATATTTGTAATATCCATCCCGAGCGGGAATCGAACCCAAAACCGTCGGTGTTTTAGGACACGCACCACAACATCAGAGTAGTTGGTCTTATCAAAATATAAATAAACATATAATAATACTCTCATAATTGGGACGGAAATCAAAACTACAACTATCGAAGCAGGAAGCACTGCAAACTGCACTAATTTTATGGTTATTCAAATGAATTTGGTACTAAGACTTGATTCTGATTGATAGAATAGACAACAGTGTAACCTTTAACCAGAAATTCCTATAGCATCAAGAAATGGAGCAAGAATTAGGGAACACAGAAGCACTTTAACATTTCACTATTAAAATATTTTTAATTATTAATAAGCAAGATATCTAGGACAAGTTTAATAGGTATGGCAAGTATGTTAAAAAAGAGTTAGTAATTGTGACTGTATTTTTTCTTTCAGGATGTTGGGATCCGAAGGAAACGTCGGTAGAAGATCTCTTCAAAGCCACCATATTTACATTAGAACTGGGCCTATTAGAGCAACGCACTCAAATATTAGGAGGAGTGGCATTGTTTGATCTGGAGGATCTGGGCATTCAACACGCCTGGCAAATTACTCCTTCAGTCGCAACTAAAATTATTAAGCTTCTGGTGGTATGTCTTATCTACATTTTTGATAAAACTTTACTCTCAGTATTTTTTTCATTCTTTATTCGAAAGCGAAAAGAGAAAAACTCACAATTCGAACAAACGAAGTTCATGATATTTATGTGACTAGCATTCGTTTATATTGAAATATAAATTCAAAATACCTGCAATATTACAAGAGTTTGCGTGGGGGCTAGACATGTACTTACATACATATGTGGTCAACAGACGCAAGCGTTGTACAATTTGAGTCAACCTCTTCATTGTTATTGACTATTTTTCTGCAATAAGTTCAATAGCATAAACAAAATCTGAGGTTTCACTCTTTGTTTTACCTTAAATTGTTTTTCGTATTTCTCTCTCTTCGCCAAAATTGTGATTAAATTTTATTTTTCAGTCATCTTTTCCAACGAAGACTCACGCCATACATATAATTAATCATTCGTGGATTTTTGATAAAATATATAATATATTCAAGCCACTTCTTACGAAAGAGATGAGCTCTAAGATCTACTTCCACGGCCACGACAAAACTTCGCTTCACAAGCACATCAGTCCTGATCATTTACCAGAGAGATATGGAGGCACCTGGCCAGAATACCCGTACACGATTTGGCTTGAATCTTTAAAAACAAATTTCATCGTAGCCAAAGATATTCTAGCAAATGGATACAAGTTTCGCGAAGAAGAAATTTGTCCTGAAGTAGTGAGACGACTTAAAGAGGAAGGCATAAAACTATCTTAAGTGGACAACATAGTATTGTAACCATGTGGCCATAATTTTCCGCAGTTCCACATTTTGATATAAATATATTTAATGTGAAATTCTTAGTCATACTGAATCTTAATTTAAAAGTTAACTTTTTTTTTGTTGTAATTAGATTATAATAATTTTCATGCCATTAAACATGTATATTTACGTACAATTTACGTATTCAATACTAGTTTTCGTTAATTATATTTTATATAGGTATATATTAAAGTTAAATGATACCAATCCCTAAAAGCAAAACGGTTTTTTTTTGCTTTAACAGCTAAACATTACTAAAAAAGAACTTTGCAATTAAATAAAAGTTATGTTTAAATAAGTTGTTAACTTAAAAATGTAAAATAAATTTTTGTGATTGTTATTATCATATTTTCTAGTAAGATGTAATTATTATTTACTCTATAGGATTCGTCAAAAAACCTGTGATAAAGTTTTTGAAATATTGGGATCAGCCTGTACTTAGATGAATTTATAATTATTTAAGTTATAGTTAGTTTATTCGCGTTAAGAAAGTATAGTCATCTTTGTCACTTAGCTAAGCCATGCTATCACAAATTAAATCATAGTAAATTGAAATGCTTATTTAAATGGTTTGTTTTAAACGGTCAATTTGGACACGAGGTTCTAATTTACTATGTTTAATTGGTTAGGGGCATGGCCAAACAAGTGATAGTGATGACTCACTATTCTATAAGCAAATATAATGTATTAATATATCGGTGACGTGACACGTTGAATGTTCTTTTATACTATTATTTCAATAGTTTTGTATCTTAGCTTACGGTTTTTAATGTGACTTTCAATTTATCGTACACACTCATAGCGTTTTTTTTTAATTTAACGAGAAATCAATTTGTGTCCCATCTCCGGTCTATTGAAATGACATCAATATTATTCTGCTATTTTATTTCATTATTGACGACAGATTTCAAAATTTTAGAGATAACAAAACTGATATTGTCAGATAAAATTAATATTATACTAGAGTTTACCATCTCGTGTATAAGTTCTAAGCATAAATAAATATATTCCTAGAAAAATGTTTGATCTCTCATAATATTAAATTTCTCATATTGGCATTTGCAATCATAAACTTTGAACAGGTAAATGATTTTTATAGTACATTAACGTACAGTTATTGTAATGGAATTTTATAAATTAATTGAAGAAAATTTTTTGCTTGTTACCGATATTTTTCGTCACTTCACATCGTAGGCACCGAGGTGTTATTTAAAGTAACAAAAAACTAAATAGGTGGCGAAAGATATCCCACTACCCACACAGGGTATTCCAGTAATACCTGATAAAACTGTAGAGAAGATAATTTATCGGCAAATGACAAAAAAGCTTTTATTATTATTTTATTCAGTTAGTAAAATTAAGGTGTAAGATGTATTATGAGTATTACGATTTGTTGTACCATATTACCGAGGCTAAAAAAAATTTTTATTTATAAAAGTGTTAAACGGCTTTTTGTCTTGTCTGATTTAAATTGTACCCATATTTTTATTTAATAAAACTAAAGTTTTGTCATTTTTCTACTTATTTTTAATGTTTATTGTTCAAATATTCTAAAAAAAATCAGCAAAGCTGAACTTAAAGTTTTGTAGTCTTAAGATGCCTCTAAGGCCGTAAGATATTATGCTTTAAGTAGATGTTCAAAAAAATATGTGTACATAAGTACAAATACGTATACACATAGAAAGGTTCAAAAATACATATTTACATACTTTTATTCAAATATGCATATATTTTTGTAATACTACACATACGCGGATCAGGTATAATATGTTTTACATTTTCTAAAGTAATTTCAAAACCTGATACTGAAAAGAATGCTAGGGGGAGCAAAAGTTATATAGCAAAAACACATGCTAACATCAATATGGCCCAAAAAAAACAGTTGACGGAACGAAAAGAAAGACCTCGCACACAGAGTAAAGAATAAAAAGTTAAAGCAAAAAATATAGGTACCTACAAACACATAGTAACCAAATTTTCTCATAATGCCATTTTTTCGAAATGTCATTATAAAGCAGAAGATGATTTTACTAACTTGTAATTAGTAATTTAAATCTTGGATATTCAAAATCTGTCTCAGAAAATCTTCAGAATCTGTCTTAAAAAAATTACGTAATCAAAATTGCTTACCTACATATTTATAGAAAGAAATACAAGACTCATGTTATAGGTTCAAATTGAACTATCCACGTGTCGAGAATTTATATTTCTACAACATATAATTTAATATGCATTAATGGCGGGATAACTATCCAACTGCTGGCTTTGAAATACACAGGTCGAAGACGGGCAGCAGCGTCCTCGGTGCGACAAAGCCAGACCTGCGGTCACTAACCCGCCTGCCTGCCCAGCGTGGTGACTATGGGCAAAACACATGAGTTCACTCCATTTTTGGCGCGAACTTGTGAGGCCGATGTCCAATAGTGGACTGTAATAGGCTGAAATGATGATGATATATAGAATATAAATATATACAGTGCATTCGTAAACTAGTATTAATTAATAAGTTTCGTGAACAAGATATTTGTAGATAATGTCGAAATATCGAGTTCCGCAAATTGAAAATAAAAACATGGTAAATATCCCGTTTTTGAATAATTTTAGTAATAATAATTACCATGTTAATTTAAAATTTAATATAGTATTAATTGTTCAATTATTACTAAATTTCAAATTACTCCATTTCATTCGCGCACGTGCAAATATGGATAAACAGTCTGAGTTGTTGACCTGGAGCACTTTTAATACAAAGGTTTTCAAACTTCAAATGCTTACTTGATATCAATTAAAGATATATACTTATATTTATGTATGTGTGTATATTGTGTATATATTGTAAATAAGGCCTATTGGTTTTTTATTTTGATATAATAATTTTAAGTTGGCGGAGGTGAATTTGCTGGACGGCAAACACTCGTAGAGATGAGGATTTGTCTTTAAACATAAAAGTATGAATATAATAATGAGTCTATTAATCAGTATTTTTGGGAAGTAGTCGCCAACTGGTTGTCGACTACAAATATGTCGGAATTGTCATCAGTTTTGCATGTTATCGTACATCTCTAACTGTATTATAAAGAATTAAAAGACAATAATAAAATTCCAACGATTGCATTTTAAAATACATGTCGATACAAAATCTTTTCAATAACATATCAACAATCTTATCTATCGAACGTCTTTAAATATTGACGGGAGTTTTCATGAATCTTTGTATTTTTATTCCACTTCTTGTTTTGAAAATCTTTGTATTTATCAGATGCTTCCTCCGTTATAGACTTCAAGTGAGACGAATAGACTTTACTAAATCGTTCACAGTTTGGTAGCTTACAATTGGATGTGGTGTTTACCACTTCTATGTCATCCGTCCTATTTTCTGCCATGTCGTTATATTTTCTGTACTTTCGAAACGAATTCATGACGCGTGCTAAAAAACTTTCCCTCTTTGATTTAGGATATGGAAGGATTTGATGCATTGAAAGAGATTTAAAACCTTGTGCTTTTGTACTTGTTTGCAGATTTTCAGATAACTGCTCACATTTAGTTCTTTGATGAGATTCAATCAAACCACTGAGCGATTTTTCATTAAGTCGTTGCTTTAAAAAATGTAAACTAGCCGTGTAAAATAATTCTACGTCATCGGGTTTTGTTAGCGCAATATCTAATGACGCCCTTGAGTCAGTATTTGTGTTTCTGGAACACGATGTCAATGGCTGCTGTTGCATTCCTTGTACAGCAAAGATTTTGTCTTTTTGTACATTTTCATGTTATTCATATATTTAAAAGGCACACGTCGAGGCACAAATAAATTTTTAAAATTTAAAATTATCATTTACAAACTGTCCTAAGACATTGACATATCTGACATATCATATTATAGATAACGAAAATGATAAGAAATTTTTGGTTTGCTTCCATTGGTGACAAGAGGGCTGGTGCATTTGTTGCCCAAATAATCGGCATAGAGATTCAATGGGGAAATGCTGCCAACATTCTTGGCACAATTCCACGCGAATGTGATTTATACCGTAACTATCTGTAAATATTTGGTTCTTAAGTTGTGAATTGTAAATATAGATTATTTAAAAAAGTTTTCCGTTTTTTGAAATATTTGATATTAAATAGTTTGCTAGTTTTTAAATTTACGCAAAGTTCTTTAAATAAATACATTAAATTGCTATTTTAATGAAATTGTGTAGCAAATTATTCGGTTATATGAATGATAAAAAATGTATAATATTATATGATTAAAAAATATATATATGTAAATATGTATAATATTATAAAATTTCGAACTAAAAAAATTGATATAACATTATTATCAAAATATATAAACATCCTCGAGTGGCAGCGACCTCTTCTCGTGAGATATAATTATCGTTTATAATAACCAATTAAGGCTTTTCTGGCTCAACGCTCATTTAGACGTTTTGCTTTAATTTCTATGTTATTGTTAAATGGTAAATAATTTTAATAATAATATTATTAATTCTCTGTATTGTATCCGCCAACCCGCAGTAGAGGAGCGCAGTGGATTAAGCTCCGATCCTTCTCCTACACGGAGAAAGAGGCTTATGACCAGCAGTGGGATGTACAGACTGAATTGTATGTTAAGTCTTATAGATTTATGAATACTCCTTAAAAAGCTACCCACCTGTTTGCGAACTATAAAAGATTTTCCTCAATATACAAATATTAATTTACTTTTAAGAGAATTTTACCTTAATTTTATACATAAAACGAGAGAGAAGGGACAGTCGGGGCATAAATGCTTACAGTCAATGAACTCTCAATATAACACCAATTTAGTGTCACGAAGTTTCACTCGCCTTAGTGAAATTTTCATTAAATAAATTTCAAGCGACTTTTAGGAGAGCCACAAAGACGAGGAAACAAACCACGCGGAGAAAGTTCTGACGAGATTACAAATGCCTTGATTGTTTAAGTTTCAAATCTGAGTAATCACAAATGAATTAACTTAAATTTCATCCTAAAAAATATTTTAAGCCCTTTTGTGTTCAATCAAATGCCTTTGATTACTTTTCTTCGGTTTCACGAAGAAGTAAAAAAAGGAGATTATAACATGGATGCGGTTTTATAGAACGTGGACTGTACGATGTTACATTTTACCATTAAGTTTAAATAGAACTCTGGCATTAAATTGGAACATTCAATTGAGTTTTCCTGCGATACATAGCTCTGAACTAAGTTGAAGACGTTCAACCTGTAAATGTTTCACTGATGATGGTCCACGCTAGTCAAGTGCCTCTATTTTCCTCACCCCAAATAAGGATCATTATTCAAATCGTGTGAATAGCTGTGTGGCTACGGCATTAAGGAATATAGACAATCCCACTCTTCTCGTAGGTGTCGTAAGAGGTGACTAAGGGATATAAAAGTTCCACTACCACCATGGAACTCATAAAGCCGACCGATGGCGGGATAACTATTCAACACACATTGAAATACACAGACCGAAGACGGGCAGCAGCGTCTTCGGCGCGACAAAGCCAGCTCTGTGGTCACCAATCCGCCTGCCCAGCGTGGTGACTATGGGCAACACACATGAGTTCACACCATTTTTGGCGCGAACTTGTAAAAGCTCATGTCCAGCAGTAGACTGCAATCGGCTGAAATGATGATGAAGATGATGATGATGATTGAAATCAAATGAAAATATTTTTTTTCGCCATGAGGTTATTATACAAACTTAATGAAATTAAAAATAAATGTCTACATTTTCAAATAACTAACAATAACAAGGTAGCAAAACCAACAATCATTTTAAAATTAATATATTTCAACATAAGGTACAGTACAAACTTAGGTAGTGTTATCCAGCACCTCAAGTTAATCGCAATATTTAATGAACTAATCTAATCCCTAGTTTGTCGGTAGACATCACCTCCTATTATCTCATCGACTTTATACAATATTACAATAAATAACAAGCCCACAAGGACATACAACCTAATCACAAAATATTTCTATATGTTAATAAAATTTCCGCTTTGTTTGATAAATTAATTCAGGAACCTTAACGGTTTTCATATAAACAAAAATAATAGGTACAATTTTTAAAATATGAGAAAGGCATTTGTTGCGAAGCGTACTCCAACTTAGTCTATATTATTACCATTTAATAAGAAGACTGTAGTCAGGCGTATTGTAAAAAAAAAACAAGAACTAAACACAATGATTATTCTAATAAATAATAAAAAATGGACTGTTGTTGAACGCCAAGAATTAGGAACATTGAAATGTAAATATTTTTTCGTGTCACTGTCCGACTAGAGGGTCGTTGTTGATGCAAAATCACGTTTATTTATGTGGAATAACTCTCAACTTTTCGAGTTTATTTTTAGTTAGTTCATTCGATCGATAGTTTATATGATCCACTTAATTTAGACATTATTAATTAGTTAATATATCTTTTTTATTTATTTTTTTGTCAAATCTTTATCCTTCACAACGGTCACAAAAAATTAACTATCCAATTTCTCTTTTGCAATTGCTCATAATTTATTAAATGTATTATTATTTTGGAGATTCAGTTTTATTTATATTGATTTTATTTATGAATTGTAGTTGTCTATTGATAGATACATCGAATAGCTTATAGATTGTGATGCTGCACTCTATAAAATTCTCTAAGTTAGCTAAATCTAATACAAAAGCTCGGTTTGTATATTATCATTTATAGCATGAAAAATTTTATTCATGAATTTTTTACTGAAATTTAACTTTTTAGTCATAAATATATTGACTGTACCCCCATTATTCTGTAAATATTATTACTTCTAGCTAGTAAAAGGCACCTAACATTTATTTTAATAGCATAGATGAGTCTCATGACGTTGTAATATTCCACGAGCAAACACAAAACCTTGGGACTTTCATTATAATTATATTACAAACAGTTGTGTTCCTTATTGCGAAATAACTAAGATATATAGATAATTATAAAGCAAAAATACATTTCTTTATTTTGCGTCACGTAATACGTTTCGTGGGTAAGAAATTGTCCTGTCACTTCAAGTTCCAACTGAACATTACGGTGGGAGCGTTGACCTCAGGAATTTTAAGCCTCGAGATAAAATTGATGTTTTTCGCAGGATCTAAAACTTTTCTTTTATATGGAAAAAAAATCTATAAATTTTGGTCGTCTGTACTGGAAACCAAAGTTTTTATTTATTCTCCTTGAGAAGCTGATAACACTTTGAGAGATATAGTTTGAAAGTTATTTGTAATATATTAATATTTAAATACATACAAAACTTAAGATCTCTTTAGATTCTCTTTTGAAAAGAATTTAAATAGCTTTTAACATATTTAAATTACAAGAAATTTGTTATACCACATCATCATTTGTAGATAATGTGCACGATCCCCAACTTTTTGCCGCTCTTATCAAGTTTTACACCATATAGCGTTTACTTTGCTTTAGCCAGTAATATCCCACTGCTGGGCATAGGCCTCTTTCGCCATGTAGGAGAAGGATCAGAGCTTAATCCACCACGCTGCTCCAATGCGGGTTGGCGGATATATTCCTTACTATGAGTAACGATCTCTATCAGGTGTACATGATAACAGTCGGTACCGATGGCTTAACGTGCACTCCAAGGCTCGGTGGGGAGACCCCCAAGGACTGCACAAACATCCAGATCACGGCAAACATCTGTATGGCCAATACAAATATTTGTCATGTGTAGGAATTGAATCTGTAACTGCCACAAACCAGTGCTGTGACCGTTGTGCCAACCAGTCGTCAACATATACATAGTCAACATAGTCAGTTGTAATTATTTCAACTAGATTCAAAATCAAAAACATAATCACAAAAAGACAAATTAGTGTCATTACTTTGAAAACTGTGAAAATAAAACAAAAAATTTGAAAAATAGTAATATAAATATACAATATCATTATTGTTACATATATTTGTAAAAATTTATTACTCATATGTATATTTGTTTCTTGCCTGTTTTAACATTTAAAGCTTAATAATTCTTATGTATATTTTTCGGTTTTATCTTAATCCTTACGATAACAATAGAAGGTCATTGACTGTATCTCGGGGTTACTCGTGGAAAAAAATTTGATTGATCTTTCAAAATTTTACATATAAATACTTCGTCATCAATCATTTGGGATAGCATTCGAAAAAAGGGAAGTACCCCTGAATTAGGCGCATTTGGGTCAAATGATGAAAGTGTAAACAATTAAAAAATTTCCATTACTCTTATTCTAGATGATCCAAACGGTAGAAAATATTGGAATTCTAATGGTTTATTTTCTTTTGCGCAAGAAATTTTACAAAACTATTTTTAATTATTATTTAAGAGCAGAACGATTATATTAATATGTAAGGTAGTTCATAATCCGCTAATCGCTGTCCAAGATAGTCGGACGCTCGTAGCGGTTTGACCTCTAGGTTAACCCTCTTGCCCGTGCATCGCCTCCATGAACGCATGGAAAATAACCATTGGTTCAATTTCGAACAACCTTTACCTAACCCTAAGTGAATCACAATTTGTCCTTAATAGTAAAATAAATAAAATGAAATTTATCAATTCATCTTTGGTTTTCTTTTGCAACTTTGATACATTTTTTGACGATACGTTAGCGCAACGATCACTGACTGGTTTTTGGCTAATACGTTCTTTTTATTTGTTGATAATGTTTATTTATTTAAGCTTGAACAATAAATAATATTGGCCATGATATAAAATTAGTTAACGAATATTTTTATTACGAGTATATTCAATATCGAAAAGTTAAATTGATACGTCAAAAGACTATTAGTATAACAACACAGACGTGTCTGATTGCCCCTCGAGTTGACGCAGCATGCAGGCTTTATCCGATCTGCAATAAACATGCTTCACGGGGATGTTAAATATTTACGATTTAATTTAGCTTACGGGATTACGCTTTTGAAGTCTATTTGGTACACGAGTGAGATTTTCTAATAAACTTCTTACATCCGGGGTCACGAACAAGACTAATTATAAATTGTAGACTACGTAGAGTACATATCATACAAAAAGCCTTTCTTGTTCATTTTCTTTTGATATAACAAAGTAAGTGTGAATAAAGTTAAATTATTTTCGTTATTAGAATAAAATATTGAAAACTTTGTACAAATCATTATTGTTAGTTACCGTAGTACTAAATATAATATACAGTGTTATAATTTTTAATTAACCCCGCTCTGATGTAGTGGTGCGCGGGCGTTTGTTGGCGCCTAAGCAACGGCGGTCTCGGGTTCGATTCCTTCTCGGAACTGTATTATATTTTTGATTTTGAAACACATTTTTCGTTTAAAAATTTTGTCATTTTCTTTTCAGGTTTCGAGTAGCAAAATCTGACTTACAATATCAACAAAATGTTAAGTTAATATATTAGTACAAATCTTAATAAATTATTGTAAATGTAACGTCAACGTTTTAAATTATTCTTTAGTATTTCTCCTAAGTAATTTTTATTACACGCCCACATCTTACGCTTTCACTTTTTATATTTATATAAAGCATGCAAAGCATTATCGGCATAACGTAGCATACGCAACTTGCAATTTCGATGAAAATTAATTATTTTATTAGGCTTATTTCGTTATCAAATTACTATAAAATGCAAAAAAAATTATACCAATACAAAAAACTATATTTTAATTTGTGACTAATATCAAAAGTGTCTTAAGCAAACTCATTGACCTTTCGATTCAGCGCGACTGTTTATAAACAACGCCAAACGTTCCAACGTTTCTTCCCGTTCAATTTCCTTTGAATTTGCAAAATAAAAACTAATTGTTCTTATTATTACGTTCTCATGTTTGATGATTATATGAATGTAATCTGTGTTAATGAAGACATATAATATTTGTATCAAAATTTGTATAATTGACGTCATGTGGAACGATTAACTAACCTTTCGGGGAACAATAAAATTTAAATAGCATATTTTATTCGGTAAGTTGATTTTTTATGACGTTACGCTATACTTCTATTTTTATATAGTTACGGCATTAGTAAATACTTATAGAAATGTAAACGAAAAAATATGAAAACGTCCCAAAAATCTCGTAGATAACAAAATGACTTTTCCCTGCTGAAAGTTCCAGATAGATCCAAATAAGAAACGATGATTGATGGGAAGTTATTGTAAACTATTGTGAGTTTGAAACAGGGATTTCAAATACTTTATTCAAATTTGATGCGATAAAATACTCGTAAAATTTTTATCTGGACATTTTTCGATCCAGATAGATTTATCAGGATCCCCAATGGAACTTAACATTTTATATTGGAATTTTTCCACAGGGTTATTTATGTTGTTGTAGCATTCATGAATCTCACTTTTCAATTTAATTTATAGTGTTTATTATAAAAACTGTTAGGGTATGATGCAATACATACATTGTTTTTTAGAAAATTTACATTTTAATTTAAACATTTAAAAAATTTCGTAAATCGTTTTTAGAACAAATTTATATTACAATTAAAAAATTTGATTTTTATAATATAAGTATCCTTGTTTATATGCATAAGTGCGATTATTGATTACCTTGTTTAGACCTAAACTTGTAAATATTATTCTTTTAAATATTTCGTTGAAAGATTGAGTTATAACAAAACTGTTGTGTTTTATCAACAATAACAAATTAACTTAATTTTAATAATAAATAATATAATATAATATTATATATATATATATATATATATATATATATAATATTATTTTGTCGGATATCGTTCGCTGTATTTATATTTTTGCTAAGAATTTCTTCTTATTTATTAAAAGGATGTTGACATTGGTCGAATATTAATTAATTTCAGAGAAGCTACATCAGTCACATCTACGAAAACAAAGTTTCAAGGGTGTAATGGGGATAAATAACGTGAAATTTACGTGATTATATTCGCCTAAAGTAAAATTAAAATAATATGTACATGAATTTCATTTATTTTATTTACATCTACGTATTTGATGGTGTGTTTTACGTTTAGAACATTAAGCGGAATGCAGATATAATTTTTTTGTTAATCTTTATACAAAAAAAAAATCATTACTTCCGAACGTCTGCACTAAATTGTATAATTTCTTTTTTGTAAATGTCTTTTTTTTTTGAAGGACTAGATTCTTATAGAAGGAAATAAAAAAAAATTGATATATTCACGAAACAAAAATTATGCAGTACGAAGTTTGTCGAGTCAGCTAGCTATTTATACAAAATAATTTACATACAACGAGGATTGTAGCTATATAGCGAATAAATATATAAAATGGGACACATTAACGTGCCATGTATTTTCACAGCGCTTGACACTTGTGGAGGAAGTAATGAATCAGGTTCATCGCGGTTCAGCTTTCCGAAAGGAGATTCATGAACTTTGAACCCTGCATTCTTGTGTTAAATCGTATGCTTTGTATAAAACACCCATTGTACTCTAACATGGAAATATACATTGATTCTAATTTTATAGAATTTCGCCTATTGTGTTACTGTTATATTAATTAAGAAAATTGAAATGAATAAAACAAAAGGTTCGCTACGTAGTGGTGTGCAAGCTATAATATACTAGCTGGTACCCGCGACTTCATCTGCGCAGGATTAGTAAGGACTTCGAGAAGCTTATTATCTTCTCAATATCTATCATTCTACCAAAATTCACCAAAATTGGTTCTGCAACATAAAAATCAATTCGTTACTATCAAATGTGCATTAGAAATAATATATTATCAATTTTTTATTGTAATTATGGTTCACTGTTTTTGTGATAATGGCTTACTCGTAAAAGGTGAATATATGCTTTTGCGGACTTTTTTGTAGGACTAATTAAAATAAACATTTCTTTTATACATTATATACGTGTAAACTACTGTTTTTCCAGCGTACGCCAGAATAACTCGCAGATGGCAGATTTTTTTCCGACTTACTTGACAATTATCGTTATATTTTGGACAATTCACATATTATCTTTAAAAATTATAGCCTATGTGTTATTTTAATGTTAATAAGCTATATTATGGTAAACTTTCATTAAAATCCATTCGGTAGTTTCTGCGTGAAAGAGGAACAAACATCCTTACATCCATACATACGATCTTTCGCGTTTATAATATTAGTAGGATATTTACATTGATATAAAAACGCCTGGTAATGATCATTATTCTTAATAAGAAAATGCTGCTAGTATGCTAGAGCATGTTAAAATAAGTCCTAAAACTTTACATATATTGACAGTTTTTTTACCCAGTAGTGCGGTGTTTATGTATGTTTAGTTTAAAGTGACATTACTTTTTTTTTATTTTAAAGTATTCTGCCACTAAAATTGTCACAGTCAAATTCGCTATGGAATCGAAAAATACTTCAATATATTTTTTAAGAATGTATATACATACTTATACTCGTATTCAAATGTAAGTGTACATACTTAATCATGATGTTTAAATTTAATTTCCAAATGAATTAATAACATGTACCTACATACAAAATTAAACAGTATCATCACTTAAAGCAATCATTAACTTTATGATGTTTTTAGCTGTTCGTACATATATGTTCGTTCTTTAAACTTTGAACGCTCACGACTCTGTTTTTGCACGCTTAATTAAGTTTATATCAAAGTGAGGTATGTTCAGTCACTAGACTTGAATTTGAATTTCGAGAAATCGACAAATATTTTCTTCACGAGTTGACGGGATTAATTACTTTAGAATATATACCTTCGTAAGTTAAGTATTCTAGGACAATCAATTGACAATGATGCTAATATGTTATCATAGACCACCAAAAAAAGGGTTGTCTTTAATTTATGAAGTTTATTATACATATACAAGTTGTACCCACGAATTTGTTCATTATTACCATTTCCAAGGAACTCGTACAGAATTTTGACGGGAAAAAGGATCCTATGTGTATTTAGTAAAGGCGCAGATCCGACCCCACATGAAATATAGAGCTCTCACTTGTGGGCTGGGGCGACCCAATATCAGCTCCTTCCATTTGACCGCATTCAACGCTGGGCGGCTCGAATCATCGGCGACAAGATTATCTTCGATCGGCTTGATTCTTTGGCACTGCGTAGAGATATCGGGTCACTCTGCATCTTCTACCGTATCTACCACGGGGAGTGTTCTGAGGGATTCTTCAGACTAATACCTACAGCAGAATTCTACCATTGGCCAATATTCCAAGTTTCACCTACATCACCTCGATGTCCGGAGCTCTACGACAGCTCAATTTTTGCGCCATTACCTGCTACGCACGACCACTCTATGGAACCAGCTGCCACCTACGGTATGTCCGACCCGATACGACCTAGGAACCTTAAAAAGAGCATTTCCTATTTGAAAGGCCGGCAATGCCCCTGCTAATCCCTCGGGTGTCTATGGATGTTGTTTGCCACCTCTTCTATAAAAAAAAGAAAAAAAAGTATTTTCAACTAAGATACAGACAAACATATTTAGAAAATGTTACAGATTTGAATTCAGTTATCGGTTATATAAGGCCTTCAAAAAAGTTTTTTTTAAATGTCTTCTTTTATTTTTTTTTTAAAATATAGATTGTTATATCGTCTATAGGTACCTAATTAGTAAATTTAAGAAATTTGTAAGAAATAAATATAACACACACATGGTCGTCTGTTCCTATGATAAGTAACTTAATGCTTGTGTTGCAGGTAACAAACAACACATATATATTTTTTTAAATATACATAAAAATAATACATATATGGTTATATAAATACAAATATTAAATCCGGACTCAGGCGCGAATCGAACCGGCAACCCGCGGAACAGAAAGCAGGGCCACTACAAACCGCGCCACTGGGCTAGTTAATGATGAATCGAGTAATAAACGCTTCACACTCAACGGCCCCCAGTACAATTTTGTCTTGTATAGGGGGTCCGGAAACATACACAATACATAAGCACAAACGCCCAGACCACGACTAACATCTATATGATCAATACAAATATCTGTCGAGAGCGGGGATCGAACACGCGACCGCCAGCACAACAGTCAGTACTGTGACCGCTGCGCCAACGCGTGGTCAAGATCGCGAGTAATGAGTCTTTTATCAATAGCTCTGGCTTGGTTATTTCGGCGATACTTTTATTTTAATTTGCATTTTTGTTTCTGTATTTCCGCATTTATATATTGAGTTAAAATCTTCAACACAATCTAATAAATCACAAAATCTGATAAATGTTAACATTACGTGCAATCTGCTATAAAAGCTTGCTACGTGTAAACGAATTGTTTGTTGGGTTAGAGAGTCCAACAAAGAGAGCGCAAACCCTCGCCATGAGGCTTATATACAGCAAAGCCAGCGCGTCGCGACACTACTACCCCCTAAAGTGAACCGCGACGTAATACAATACGAGGGTATTCCAAAAATTAAATCAGTCGCCTAGAAAAAGAGTAAATATCAACGCTAATGCATAACTGTGCTATTATACATCAGCAGGAACGAAACTACGTGCTATTAAAAATATATGCTACAATTGGCCCCACGTTGGGCGCCAGTGCTACGTGTAAACGAATTGTTTGTTGGGTTAGAGAGTCCAACAAAGAGAGCGCAAACCCTCGCCCTGAGTATTATATACAGCAAACCCAGCGCGTCGCGACACTACTACCCCCTAAGGTGAACCGCGTCGTAATACAATACGAGGGTATTCCAAAAATTAAATCAGTCGCCTAGAAAAAGAGTAAATAGCAACGCTAATGCATAACTGTGCTATTATACATCAGCAGGAACAAAACTACGTGCTATTAAAAATATATGCTACAAGCTTGTTTCAAAACTTGTATTCTCTATTAAAAATGTTGTCTTGTAGTTTGTGCCTGTTACATGGCGAATAGCTGATTTTCAGAATGCAAAATTACTATAGACAAATGCAAAATAAAGACATTGCTAGTGTCTAAATCTACGACTTTATCTTTGAAAAAGTTTCGTTAAGAGGTAAATCAACTTTGAATAATAATGCCATTGAAGCCTCTACAGCCTAATCACACTACACACTACTACAAAATCAAGTCAGCTGTGACTGACAGGCCTTTAGAAGGTACCATATATTATTTATATATGTGATAATTAGTTGTGATTGGAATTTTATACGTTTTTTGTTGGTACCTGTGCTACAAGTTGTTTACAGGACGTTTTTGTAATAACTCATGATACTTAACTCTCTCTTTCTATTTTCACTAACTTATACCTCCCTCTCAACTTCTGTTCACTTCGCCCTATCACACTTTTCATAACGCGCTCGTCACGCAATCACCTAGTCACCAGCTTACTCCAAGAAATTAGACTTTAAAAACTATGATTTTATACTATTAGGTTGGTAAACAAGCATATGACTCACCTGATGGTAAGCGGTTACCGTAGCCTATAGCCTGCAACACTAGAAGCATCGCAAAGGCATTGCCCACCTTACTCCCGCCTCTCCCCAGGAGGTCTGGCCACTTTATTTATATGTAGTTATGTTCCCGTGCACATAAAACTACTTGGGAACAGTATTATTAAGCTGTGATCTTCTGTAAAAATGAAGTACTTCTATAGTAATGCTGTTTCAGATTATGAGCAGGATATATCCTGTTATGCCCAACCTCAATAAAATGTGTACTGTAAATACTATTGTATTTTTTATTAATCAATTAGTCGAAACACCATTTGTCACAACTTACCTCGTTACCCGTCACAACTTACCTCGGTGATGAGAGTTGTGACAGAGAGTGTAGTCCTTATTTTTGATGAAATTCTCCGAAATTATAATATTTTGATTCGTTTTGGTAATTTTTGAAAGGGAGGGAATGGTGCTACACCAAATCACATAAGTCAAAACTGTGGAATGTTTGTTAAGCGAGATAATTATGTCCCTTAAAGTAAAAATTATTACAGCTCTTCTAGGTCTATAGAACTAAAATATAAGTGATAGCGGGAGTAAAGTAAGCAACGAATTGATGATTTAAAAAAAAACAAAGAGTGGTAACCCAACGGAGGTTTACTGGTAGAGCCTTCCTTCTAGACTTCTAGACATTATATCTTGTAGTTAAGCAACCTTAGAAACCTTAAATTAACATTTTATTTAAAAATCTTGATAGTCGTATTTATATACATATAAAGCTTTATTTTCTTAGGCCTTTAAGAAAAATGATATACTTTTATTTATCAAGTACTTTACAAACTTTATTGAGTTAACTAACACTGTCATTATTTTAGACGTTTCACCGCTTTATTAGATAAAAACTTGAACCGTAAATATTGAGTGCAAAAGTTCAAAGGTTTACGACCTCAACGGAAAAGCATTTTCTAATGGAAAAACCCGCTTTTTTAGAGTAGGTTACGAAAACTTTGAAAACTCATAAATAATATAAAATTGAGCAAGAGGTATTTATTTTATAAGCATTAGTTTTTATCACAACAAATATCCTTTTAAATTAGTTAAATAAATACTTTTCACAATTCTAATGTAAATTTTTATTCTCTTAACGTTTAACGTTTAGAACTTTGACTTAAATTATGATATCTTTATTTTATGATCAAACTGTACATAATTCTTATGTAGGATGGTACACGGTTACAATCACGCAGGCTTTGTTGTCCGCCTACATGTTCTTCAATTTATTAGAACATATACAATCTTAAAAGTAAATTTGAGCGAGAAATATCGACCATGTGTATGTTACCGTTCATAAGTATGAGGTAAACCTGTCCTTCGAATCCATCGTCTGCAGTCAGAGGTGAGCTGAGCTGCAAGTAGCATACTTGCTGCCTTTCATGTCCAATAAATTAAATTAATAGTCATTAAATTAAGAACCATTTAGTGTATTGATGTTTCAATTTTAATGAATATCGATAAGTGTACGATATAAAATTCCAGAGCTCTCGATCTCAGTACTGAGCGGAAAACGGAGATAAATCAATCAACTAGCAGTATATTAAATTAGACAACCGCAGTATCTAAAATTAGATGTTTAAAAGAGGACCAGTGGGACGAATTAAATTGATTAAAAATAACGATTATTTACGCACTTACGCCGAAACTTTCCAGTTGTTTGTTTTCTTAATACATTTCAATTGAATGGGTCATTCCAAAACGAAAATAAGTCATTAGACTTTTAGTCATGGAAAAGTACCTGTATCAGGTGCCTGTTCTGATAGATAGTTATGAATCGGATCTTATTAATACCACACTGCCGTAGAAGAGGTTCATATTCCAATGGTTAACAAATCTTTTGCATAAGTACACCAGTCGGTCCGTTTGAATTGATACTGGATGAATGATAGTTACATTTAATATAACTATATTCACCAGTTACCCGACACAAATCCATTATATTGTTTTAATGCAAAGAACATAGTTGAACTTTTCGACGTAAAGATAGTATTAAATAATTAGGTAGATATTATGTGTAAATAAATAAAATAAAATTAAGAAATTATTGTCGAAACATATAACTGTTGAATGAATACACTACACCCACACTACAGGAGTTAATCCACGGAGCTTAAGGAAAGTTTTACGATACAACTTCTGTGTTGGTTGATGTGACTTAATTTCCCATCACATAATATATTTATAACCTAATAGTTGGACTAATTTAGCATTTTTCCTTGTTGGATTGTATTTGGATTGGAGTCCTTTCCATCTGACTTCCTTTTTCCGCGGTGTGCCGGTGCCCATAACACGCCACCTGGAGCTTCTTGGCATTACTTTGTAATCTGCCCTCAATTTTGGCTCATACATAGAGACCAAGGCTCAAACAGCTGCCAAAAAACTGGACGTCCTCTCGAAGGTGAGACTACTGTAAAAAAAACTTCACTCTGGAACAGCTTTTAAATTTATATCAACCGCAAGTTCGATCATGCATGGAGTACTGCTCTTATCTTTGGGTTGGCTCAGCCAAGTACCAGCAGGAGCTTCTTGAGTCAATTGAGAGACGAGCCAGGAGGCTCATCGGTGATGATGCACTGGTCGCTACAAAGCTGCAAAGCTTGCATCATCGGCGTAGGGTGGCCAGCCGTATTTTATCGGATACACTTCGGAGATTGTGTGTAGGAACTCTTGATCTGATTTCCCCCTCCCCCTTCCATCTTCGTACAACCAGAAGCTCTGCGTTACGCCATCCTTATATGGTTGATATTCCCCCTAACGCACTAAGCGATTCGCTAGTACATTCTAGATCCCTACGGCCAAACAATGGAACTCTCTACTAGCGTCTGTGTTGCCGGAAAACTATAACCTGGGGATCGCACGAGGGAAGTCGCGAGTGAATAGGTTACTTCTAGGTAAGCGTGCTCCACCTTAGACCGCATTTTCACTAATCATCATGTAAAATAGTGGTCAAACGCAAGCCTATCATTGTATAAAAAAATATTTTCTTAAATTTCATAAAATGACTTTTACGGGATAAAAAAAAAATTAGAAAAATATGCTAAAGATAGTAAGTAATACATCCGAAATTGTAAGAGTTATTTCAACTTTATGCTATCTGTCTCTATGCATTGATAATGAGCGAAATACAGGACTACGCTGTCGGGTCAGCTAGTTATAAAAAATGTTTATCATACCCACGATATTCTGATCCTAAGGTAAGCAATTTAATGTCAGTATTTTAAGTGACAGCTCTCTGATACACTTTTTACCCGACTGCAAAGAAAGGGTTATTTTGAACATATATATCATTTAGGTACGAGGCAGAAATCGAATTCACAACCCGGAAGCAGTAAATAGGGTCAGTAAGCTACAGCCACATGGTTGTTAAACTAATAACTAACTGCCAACTAATGCCAACAGGTTCTTCATCCTTAAAAAGCTAAAATAAAGTTATTAGTCATTTAGAATTCTTAATTCCTAAAAATGTAGATCTAAATTTATATTTAGAAACCGCAGCAAAAATATATGAAAGCGAAATTAGTTTAGCACATTACCAGTAGTCATTTTCGCACATCGTTAAAAACATTAATAAAACGATTTAATCGTCGATGTCAAGAGGTGTAAGGTAATTTGTGGGTCGATCTGTAAAAATTCTAACATATTTATCAAAATATTTTATGAACTAATTTATTACATGGAATACGCCGCTACAGCGGCGCCAGTAGATAGCGTTGAAGTGATCTATCTAATCGTGGCATCAACGACCTAATATAATGTCTAGTCTAAAATGATCAGCATTAGTAAATACATATAGTTTTAAAAAGCAGACCTATGTAGTAACAAATATGTTCTCATGTTTTCCTATAATTATCAGATCCGTGAATATTTCTTACATTATATATAAGTTTTCGTTTAATTATTACTTTCGTTTAAATGTTTGGTGTACTTTTAAAAATTTAAAAATTTTGATATGTGAATGTTCGAAAACATTAATTTTGTCTAAATATACAGATTAGTATGGAAATATTCCTATCTATACGCATGTAGCTAAAATACTATTATTATTTTTTTCTAATTTTTAAATACTTCTATATGACTTATAAATCAGGAGTGGCCAACGACGCGCCCGTGACCGATTTTAGATGCGTCTAGAACGGCTATTCGATAAAATTAATTATTTACTTTTATTTTTCATATACTGGACTACACTGTGCTGTACTTTAATTACTCAATAACATTCCAAAGGCTAAGCATGGGTATCACATACTTGTATATAAGGACTAGCTGACCCCGCAAACGTTGTTTTGCCATATATGTTATTAACCCCCTTAATCCCCCCCCCCTTATAGCTTAGGGGTATGAAAAATAGATCTTGGCCGAATCTCAAACCTACCTGATATGGACACAAAATTTCATAAAAATCGGTTTAGCCGTTTCGGAAGAGTATTGTAACTAAGATAAGATTAAGCTTAATTGACAGCTTCGTTCGACTGCGGATTAGTTCCAGCTCAAAAATCTTTTCAGGAATTAAAAAACAAGTCGTAGACAAAATATAAAATAAATTTATAATGAAGTAATTATTTCCACTTCAAGAATTATTAACTTTTTTACGATCTTAGTACCGACTTATACATTTTAATACTATATAAAATAAAACTGAGTTTTATGTCGATCTGTCGACATTTTATAAGGTGTACAATAAAATAAGATAATATATTATTGTGATGACTGTTATCTAAACCCATTTAATAAAAAAATATCAAAGGTAGTAGCAGAGTCAATAATTAATTTATAAATGAAAAGGACGTTAATGCAGACTTATGATATCATAAAAAATATTGCTATTCATAATGGATTGCATTCTATATTTTCAAAAGTTTAGTCACCTTTACTTTTTTAAAAAGGAAGTAAAATAAATTTACACACGTCAAAACATGACCAAAAATGTAAACATAGCATTTTTCTCATCAAATTCTCCGATCCTATCGTGGCCAATGTCCTACCTAGTAGAAAACTTAAATAAACAAAGACTGGCGAGAATCAACTCCTTAAATTCTGGAGTGAGATTAAACTTATCAACGTCAATAACCTTACGAGATTTATTGACTTTTTTACATTTAAAAGTGATCTTCGTATAAATATTAGTTTTTAACACGCCAACTTTTTTTCGACTTTTATATTCTTATATCATTATACTAATTGAATTACTTCAATTTTAACTTATAATATTAATTTTTATTTTTTGTAAAACTTTTCTAATGAAACACGAAATTTACTTAATTGATATACATATATTTGAAACATCGATTTACATTTTTATCCTATTAATATCTTTACGTTCATAAGGAAACATTTTTATTAATAAATCTGTTCTTGACTTGAGTAGTCTGCATTATTTTTAAATGATTTTATATTTATCTAAATACTCAAAATGGTAAAGAGTAATAAAATATCACGCGCAAAGTATTTGTACCAAAAATTATACCTGCAATATTTCTGTTTTGGCAATAGTTTGAAACACGTGTGCATTTCGCAGATATTCAAAGGTGTTTTGTCATATAATCTTCATATCAATCTGTTAATATTCGTTTGAAAATAATTCGTCATATGGCAATAGGTTTTATAGTCTCTCGTTATATCATTAATTAAAAAATATTAAATCAAAACTATTCAACATATAAATATACTAACTTTCCGCTCACTGCTTCGAACGGGCTCTGGACTAAACGATTTTGGCTGTTTCGTTTTCTCCTGCTAAAATATTTCATAATTATGACACTCAGTGAAAACGTAACTCCTAGATGGAGGTGAAAGATAATTTTAAACAATTCAGTAGTTTTTGTAGTTATCTATTTATTACAAACAATCAAAAAATACAAATATTTTATCTTAAAAAAAATAATATTTTAGGCTTAGGTTTCTTAATACATCAATTGATTAGATACTAATTCAATATGTAAAATATTTGCAAAGAAATTAAATAGAAAATCTCAATCGAACCTACGTGAAACTGCTTAGATCCACAGTCATGGTTCACGAACGCTTAATTGTAACATGTTTACGGAGCGACTTTCCGTTCGTTAATCTTGTTTAAGCGTCTCAGTTATTTTCCACTACCCTTACGCATGGAGAAATACATGAGCAGTGAACTTTTTCTTAGCTATACCGCTATTTTTAGTTTACTGGCTAGTAAGTACTTATTTTATATTCCCAATTGGTGTATTAAGGATGAAATAAGATTTGTGCTTATAAAATAGAATATAGAAAATTGTAATAACGACAATGAATATGATTAAGACAATATTTAGCAGTATTTCAACATTTCAACATTCAAAAAAAAAACATTGTAAAACAAAACTGTTACAAATCCAAATGTGCAAAATTATTTACCCAACCACATAAATAAGCTAAGGTAGCCAAAAGTAGACAATTAGGACTCAAAGTAGGGGGAACCCACCCTGTGTGAGAAAGGCGATCAATGCAAGAAAGATTAAATATGAGGCATGAAAGTACGAAAGGCATAAAAGCGAGAACTGGTATGAAAGAGAACAAAGAAGAGGGCGAGATAAAAAAAAGCACTAGGGGGTTGCAGCTAGGATGAACCGTGAATTGTGAAGAAGTCAGTTGAAATAGCTACAAGTTACTAATTACTATTCTGTTAAGAAGGATTTTACCAAACTCACATTATACCGTGGTTTTGCATATTGAACTCCGTTTAAGAAACTAGAACACTCAATTCATTCATTACTATCTTGTGTAAAGTGATTGAAAAATGTTTTTTTCTTTTGTGATATTTCTTTTATTAACACTTCTTTTGTATCCTTCCTTTTCTATATTTATGTTATTGATAGTCCAAGTAACGGAACAACATACAAATCTTCTTTGTATTATCTTAATATATATAAATCTCATGTCACAATGTTTGTCCTCAATGGACTCCTAAACTACTTAACCGATTTTAGTCAAATTTGCACACCGTGTGCAGTTTGATCCAACTTAAAAGATAGGCTATATTTTATTTTGATATATTATGTTATTATTATATTTCAGAAAAAAATAAGGTGATACGAAGTTCGCCAGGTCAGCTAGTTGAGTTATATTATTATAGTATTTATTAGTTTACTAACTTAGATGAGGAGCTGTGAAATTATCTTAAGTATTTTTATACACTTGTAGGGTAAAACCGGGATAGATGACTCACTTTTTGAAATAGCCACCTAATTTTAAAAATATGATTTTTATACGAATAATTTTTATTAATGTAGCTAGCTCAATCCTTTATGTTGAATTATGACTATTTTTTTTCAACCTAACCAATGCAGATTAAGCAGAAATTAGCTTTTCGTGAACCCTTTTTTTTGAGGATAGATGCCTACCTATATGGATAGTTGCCCCACCATGAAAATAGTGAGTAGGATAGATGCCCTTTAAACCGTGTAAACGAAAAACCCAAACCAAATGTTAGGTTAGGTTAGGTTAATTCTACTCCTAAAACATCGATTGTCTCCAAGAAACATAACATAGCAATGAAAAAATTTTGTGTTTTTTTTATATCTTTTAATTGTTATAATTAGAATATATATTTAATTAAATTTTACAAGCATTTATTCAACAAAAGTATAAATTCTTAATTGTTGGTCTAAAATATTCATATCAAGTGTCAACATGCACATTGCATAATCATACTTTCTCATCGAAAGCTGGCTGTAGGTTTTCTATAGTCCAAGAACATACTCGAGCTCGCATTTCTTCCTTTCTTTTATATTTTCGTGGCATAGTTCTGCTAGAATCAGTAAAACATCCAAACATAAATATACGTAAATACATAAAAAATATAACAGACACAAAAAAAATTATACATATAAACTTACTCGGTATATGGTGAATGAAGGGATAGATGCCCCTAAATCAGGAGTCAATCAATCAACCTATACCTCAAAAAATCAGGGCAACTATCCTTTGTGATTGGGATAGATGCCCACGTATTTTTTAAATAAATTATAAACAAAATAGCATCTATTTACAACTATATGCAGACTCAATGACCCAGTATATAGACGTGATAAAAAATATAACGGAATTTATTACTATTTATAAAATTATACAACCTTAAATACTAACCTTTAAAACTTTGACGTGTTTGTAAATTTCGCCACGGAGAAAATTACACACACGATCCAAACGCGTCCTTGCCACACGAATATCTGTGGATATCTGAGGTACGTGGTGACTTCGACTCCTACTTATGCGATTAATTTTTATTTGTGAGTTCGGGATGTTAGGTTTTTAGAACATGAGGCATCTATCCCACTGCGGCATCTCTCCCGGTTTTACCATACATAAATTAAACATTAGACATGGTATTTATTTATTGTAAAGTAATCTCGAAATCACTTATTGTTAGTGGATTTTCTGTAGAATATTGACGGCTTTTCGATGTTCATAGAAGAATTTCCTTATTGAAGATATTTCTTGACTTGATCCACTTCTTCAATCTTTTGTTCACCATTTCGAATAGAAATATGCCTATAAGTTTATAGACGATTGTATGATGTGTCTTTGTTTTATTTATACAATCAATCGATTAAACAAACAAGTGCATAATTATTTGCTCTAATTTACTTGTGTAATTTTCAATGCAAGATTTTAATTAAATTAATAGAGCATCCCGGGCGATGGCGGGATAACCATCCAACTGCTGGCTTTTAAATAAACAGGCCGAAGACGGACAGCAGCGTCTTCGGTGCCACAAAGCCAGCCCGGTCACCAACCCGCCTGCCCAGCGTGGTGACTATGGGCAAAACACATGAGTTCGCGCCATCAGGTCGGGCGCGAACTGGTGGGGCCCATGTACAGCTGTGGACTGCGGCAAGCTGAAGTGATGGTGATGAATAGAACATTGGTTTGAGTAGGGTTAATTGTTATCGTGTTCATAAAGTTAGTCCATATAATAACGTAGTGTATCATTCTATTATATCTGAACTCCATTTCCAGGGTCTGTCAAAACCACAACTGTGAGAAATCCATATTTACGACGTAGTTTAGTTAGTGGCACGTTCAAACTTTTTGATATTCGACGTACATCCTAACGACATAACAATAAAATTGTATTAATTATTACGTTTATTCCGCATAGTTTAAGATTTTCGGTGTTTTTTATTCGTTTTTTTAACTTTTTTTATTATTACACATTTTCTTTACTTTATAAAACTTCTTCCATTAATATTAAATTTATTAGTGTATGTGCTCTTACATAAAATATAAATTACATTAAAATAAAAAGTAAGCGCTTTGCTTTCAACGACCTCCAGTAGGATATGTATAAAACTGTATGGGGATCGTATCCGCGACCGCTATCGCTATTAGGTAGTTCTTGGCTAATTTAAATGAACCATTGCGCAAACGAAATAAAAAAATAGTTGGTTGTTAATCCATAATATTATATAGGTAACGTTTCTAAAAAAAAAATGGGTAAACGCAAATGTTTTTTCAACGTGGAACCTCAAAGACTAAATAATATTTGCACGTTAAATAAGAGGATTTTTATAAACACGCAAAACTTCAACATATGTTTATAATCATCACGGTAGTTTTTAATATTTTGACCTTCTTAGACGACCTAAAAACGTCTTAAAACGATCGTTTTATAATTGAACCAATGATGAAGTATATCAATCGTTGTATTAAAAAATTAACATGTGACCTTTTGCGGAAGTGTTGCACGTATGGCGCACGTCTGGATTGTATAAACACGACTTATCCTACTCTATATTTTATTTATTCATTGACCCGTTAAAGATTTTTATATCGGAGCTCATAAAATAATCGTTACTGTAATAAATATTGTTTTAATTAAATATAATCTACGTAGCCATATTATTGATACCTATACATTATTTAATACTAGCCCGCGGCTTCGCCCGTGTTGAAATCAGTGTATTACAAAGTTTTCCCGGCAAAACTTCCAGTGAAACTCTCATCAAAATCGGCTTAGCCGTTCCATAAACCTTCTTCTTGAAGCCCTCTCTTCATTGGTGAAACCGCATGAAAATCCGTTCAGTAGATTTTGAGGGAATCGATCACATACACTTTTGCGGACTTTGTTTTATAATACACTAACTGTTGCCCGCGACTACGTCCGCGTGGTTATGAAGATATGCATTACTATTAAGATGTTTAACGCAAATTATTTTTTTATTTCAGTCTCTTGAAATACTTATCACACTGAGTAACTTTTTAAATTTAGTATAATTTAATAGTTATTTTTATAAAACCTCTCTGTACACCACATTTTTAGTTTTATTTTCAGGCTACAGTATAAATAACCTATCAGGCGAACTTATAGCTGCTGTATATGTTTTATACAAACTATCAACCCCAAGTTAACCACAGTCACCTTAGTGGTGGAATATCGCAAAATCCCTTCTTAGCGGACGTCTACTAATTATAATCTACCTCCCTGCTAAATTTCATCTTTGTCCATCCTGGATGGATGGACCATCCAGCGGTTTTCGAGTTCTCGTGATGAGTGAGTCAGTGACCTCCCCCCCCCGTTTTATCCCCTTAGGGGTCGAGTTACATAAAATCTTACCTACCAAATTTCAAGTTTGTAGCTGTTATAGTTTCGGAGATTTTGTGATGAGTGAGTCAACCTACCATCCCCCGTTGTAACCCCAAAAGGGATTTGTTTTCTAAAGATACATTATTTGGACACCTTCTCACCATCTATAGAGCATACATTTTAAATTGCAAGTCTCTTACTTGAAAAACATAGGACTTTCATACAAACTTCCAACCACTGTTTTACCCTCTTAGGGGTCGAATTTCGTAAAATTTGTTCTTAGCGGATGTCTACGTCTTATAAGGAGCCTACATGCCAAATTCCAAGTTTGTAAGTGTTTATAGTTTCACAGGCCAAAGACGGGCAGCAGCGTCTTCAGTGCGACAAGCCAGTACTGTGGTCACCAACCCGCCTGCCCAGCGTGGTGACTTTGGGCAAAACACATGAGTTCACATTATTTTTGGCGTAAACTTGTGGAGGCCTATGTCCAGCGGTGGACTGTATAGGCTGTAATGATACCAAAGCAATACTTATGTGCGGTCGAAGCAGAGGACACAGCTAGTACGTAATAACATTTTAAGATACTGCGCTACAATTGTAAGTAGGTATAACGGCCTTATTAAAACCAGAAAGAAAGAAAACTCCTCGATAATAGCTTTGCTTATAATAGCTTTAATATATATTTCATATTATATTATATAAGGTCGAAGTAAAAGTTTCTTCGTATATTATAAAGAAATTCAAGGTTTTACAAAATTTATTTGCATTAATTATAATATATATGTTTCATTTTGTTCGATAACTTGCTGCCCTCTCGTACGTAATGACAGGATTCCGTTGCTGTAGTAATTTCGGATTTCGGATTAAAAAACCGCGGCGAGTACTTTGGCAGTCCTCTCTTGGTGTTAACTTTACACTTTGCTTCCGCCTGTAATATCCCATTACTGGGCATAGGCCTCTTTCCCCACGTAGGAGAAGGATCAGAGCTAAATCCACCATGCTGCTCCAATGCGGGTTGGTGGATATATTCCCTACTATGAGTAACGATCGCTATCAGGTGTACATGATAACAAACGGGACCGACGGCTTAAAGTGCACGTCTCCGAGGCACGGTGGGGAGACCCATAAGGACTGCACAAACACCCAGACCACGGCAAACACCTGTATGGCCATTACAAATGTTTGTCATGTGCGAGGATCGAACCCGCAACCGCTAGCGCAACAGGTACAATCCATGGCTGTGACCGTTGCGCCAACCCGTCGTTTTTAACTTTATTTTAAAAGTCACCTTTTCAGGGTAACAAAACCAGGCAGTAACAAACAATAAATACATCCAAAAAGATTGTATGGCAACTTTTAACTAGAAAATACGAAAAGACTTTTTCCCCAACCTATTATTTATATTCATAATGTATTTCAATGTCTGCAAACTTACTCAAACAGATAAGCCTAAGAAAACTAGAAAAAAAGGAATATTAAAAATCCAACTACAATAGATCAAAGCAGTTTTTCCTACGTATTTTTGTAACTAATAATAATAAAGTAAGACCTTAATTAGGAAAAATATACATAATATGTAAAATACCAAATCTACAAAAACTGATTGCACATAAAATTTAACATCTCATACTTATTTCCGGTTTGTGTTTTTGTGTAGGCTATTATGAAGAAAAAAAATGGCATTTAGTTGTTGAAATCGCAGTCGACTTTTTAAAACATTTTAAATCGCTTCTTAATGCATTATTAACACTCAGTCTGACGTAAAAATTAATATGTGCTATTCTTTATGGACTACTAGCTGGTACCCCCGCAACTTCGTCTGCGCAGGGTTAGTAAGTGCTTCGAGTAACTTATTATTTTCTCAATATCTATCTTTATACCAAAATTCAACAATATTGGTTCTGCGACATAAAACTTAGTTTGTTAGTACCAAATGTGCATTTATTAGAAATATATTATCAATTTTTATTGTATTTATGGTTCACTGTTTTTGCGATACTGGATTGGATTGGATTTTGCTAATACATTATATACGTGTAAACTCTACAGTTGTTGCAGCGCACGCCAGAATAGCTCGCAGATGGCAGATTTTTTTCCGACTTACTTGACCACTATCGTTATATTTTGGACAATTCACACACTATCTTTGAAAATTATAGCCTATGTGTTATTCTAATGTATAATGTATAAGTATAATAATACATTCGGTAGTTTTTGCGTGAAAGAGGAACAAACATCCATACATCCATACATACAAACTTTCGCGTTTATAATATTAATAGGATAAATATATACTCTCAAGCGAAATAAACACATGTTTGTTTTCTTGATGTATTTATTATAATTCAAGAGCCGTCATGTTGAAACTGATGAACTATATTGTGAAACTAATTAACTCGATTTGTATAACAACAACATCGCAGAGTACTATTCTCTTTATAGCTTACGAGGCTAATTAAAAATACGCTATAAATATTTATGTATGATGAACTAAAATAGCTAATAATACTGTCATAAATACATTGTTATCTCCATGGAACCTTTTATATGTATAACTTATTAGTTTACCGTACGACGGATAATTATTAAATGCACTATTAACAAATATATAGTGTACCAAAAGCACAAAAAAAAAAACGGCGTAATAGATTTCTTTTGGATCTGTTAATATTTTTATATATATGACCTTTTTCAGCAGTTCATTTTATAACACGGCCTAGAATATGATATTGCATGTATCTTCATCGGCTATTTATCAGTGCTCTGTCAATGTTAACTATTTTCACAATGAAGGCGATCGCTAATTAAACAAACGCGCGAAATATATTCACGAATATGATACCGCACTCGTTGCCAATATTGTAAGAAGGTTGGATTGTATTTACGGTTGAAAGACGGACGTTTCGTTATTTTTCTTTGAATCAGTTTCATGAATGACTCTCAGTTACAATGACTCACTTTTCATACTCGAAAAATTCGAGCATAGTTTTGCGAGAATTAAAAGGAGAGATTATTGTTATCTTCCGGAAATATATTTTGCTAAAATTAAAATTTGCGGAAAATATAAACAACTTTATCACGTTTCTGTGAAGAGTTAATTGACTGAATTGATAATTATTTCATAGTAACGAAGACATTCCTGGTTGCTTGATTCATTCGTCGTCGTAACGCAATTTGTTATTATTGGCAGTTGCGGATAGTGAATGTTTCATATGTTTGCTGAAAAGTCGTTGAGTGTCGCGCTATCTCAGGTTTTCGAATGTCAATAAACTGATTTAATCCTATTAGTATTCGCCCAGTGGTAGAAATTCGACCATAATTAATTTAAATTATTAGTTTGAACGTTATCAAGGTTCTGTTGTCAAACACTTCTATAGTAATAAACAAAATAGTATATATGCGTGTGTGTGTCAAATATATGGTAGTATGTGAAATGTTTTTTTTTTTGTTGATTTAATGTATTTTTATGCATAATTTTTAAAAAATATTAGCATTATACACTCCTCTATATAAACTATAAGTGTGCCAAATTTCATACTCCTCCGTCCGCGCAATTTTCGTAAAAAGGGGTACAAAGGTTTTACTTCATGTATTCATATATATATACGCTTCAGCCTGTAATATCCTTCTACTGGGCCTATGCCCAGTAGTGGGATATTACAGGCTGAAGGGCCTCTTTCCCCATGTAGGAGAAGGATCAGAGCATAATCCACCACGCTGCTCCAAAGCGGGTTGGCGGATATATTCCCTACTATGAGTAACGATCGCTATCAGGTGTACATGTTAACAACCGGGACTGACGGCTTAACGTGCTCTCTGAGGTACCGTAGGGAGACCCACAAGGACTGCACAAACACCCAAACCACGGCAAACACCTGTATGGCCAACACAAATGTTTGTCATTTGCGGGGATCGAACCCGCAACCGCCAGCGCAATAGTTACAATTCATGGCTGTGACCGTTGCGCCAACGCGGCGTTTATATATATAGATAAGAGTTATTTGTGAACGTAAACGATAACATTATGATCTAACTATAATGTTATAGAATTATATCCGCTGTTATGTAAAATAACCATGATTATGTACTTGAAAAGCTTGCCAGCAGTTTTAATCTGAAAGAATAAAGTTACAAAAGCTTAATCTTGAAATATTATCTCCAGTATCAAGGATCTCTGTATAAATAAAATCTTTACTTCCGCACCTAGTTTTATGTTCACGTGTGTGTTTATATTTCGTACTTTTAGAAGCGACATTGAGACATAACCGTAAAGTAGATGAATGTGTTATATTCAGCAAGCCGTATAATTAATACTGTTCATTGAAGTTTTTAAAGATATACTAACTAAATTTTTAGAAGAAAATTAATAAGCTTTCACATACAGATACAAGAAATAAGTTCGTCGGATTTTTTTAATCACAATATATTATATTTACAAAAAATAATTAGAAAACAGTGGTATACGAATGGTGATTCATTAGATACTTGTGGAAATATTCAGTTTATTACACGTCATTAAAACTCTAAATAAAATTAGCGAAAATTTTATAGTATGCCAAACAACAAGATGTTTTGAAACTAATTGAATATTTGTAAATAACCAAACGACATAAAAATATTACGACTGTTTTTGATTAGTCGCTCCATAAACGTAAAATGTGATTTCCGAATGTTAATAAGTAAACTGGAATTTTACGTAAAAAAAACGCATTTTCTAAATAGAACATCAATGTACGACATCGAAATCATAAATATATACACACATAGCAATAAATGTTTCTGCGGCCCACGATTCCGCGTCGTGTGTGATGCAATACCCACTCTATAATCGATAAAATGACGAAAGATCGAAATATCAACAAACATAACATTGAATAGCGGACGTAAACTGCGAAAAATTAGGTCTATATATAATTTTAGGGTCCGGTCGAAAAATGTACCAATGTATTTTGTAATATTTAGGTTTTGTGGTTTGTGCTTGTGTTTTGTGGTTTCAGGATATACGACTGAATTTATAGCAATTGAGTATTTATAAAGAACTTGAACTTCTTGCCGATATTAAATTTCTTGCCGATTGTTCTCATCGAATCTATATTTTGAAACACTATATACAATATACAGTATTTATTGTACGTGAGATACGTACCCTAAAATGAGGAATAGCAATTCTACTTGAAATAATAATACATGTTATTCTTTTGTCGAGTTGTCCACATACGAAAAGTCGAAATGCTTAAGACATACAAAAAAATATCAAACATCATCACATCATCTCAACAATCAAGAGCTACAGCTCTTACAGAGCTGGTACTTCGTCAATTCCTCTCAAATAATTTGAAACATTTTTATAAGTGAAATATACTTTCTAAGCAATTCGAAAAAAAGTAACGTTTAAAATGAATACAGCTGATACAACATATTTTAATTTTATAAAACCTTTTGATATTTAATATTTTAATAGTAAGTGTTATTTATTTAGAGTATTCAATTACAGAATAATTTAGCAACGTGTTTGTATAATCTACTTAGGAACGTAACCTCATTCATGGAATGTTATATAATTCGAAAGATAAATATTTTTATGTACGCTAACTGTTATTTTTGCGCATGTTTCACATTAGTGCCTTAATAATTTTTTAAATATTTATTTTGCCCTCGTTCCAAGGATGTGATTATTGCTTTGTACTTCTACTATATCGTTATCACAGTAATTGAAAGAAAAAAAAAACGGTCTCATTAAACGGTTCTAATTAACATTATAGGTAGCTATAGTACGAATGTAATTTTTTTTCGTTTTTTTATTTTTTCAGCACTTTGTGGCTACGGCGATTATGTCACCACTTTTTATAAGGACATATTTATACATTCTTAATACACTGTTGACAAAAAATGTATCTATAATTATTTGTTAAGTAAAAATTCTTGTCAAAAAATATTACCTACAGCTCACGAAATAGTTAGTCTTAAATTATAATAAATATAAGAGTAACAATATATCATATTTAATTAAAATGACCACGAATGTCATATCCGTGTAATAGTTGCAAAATTTATTATAGCTTTTTAATTATACGTATGTATATATTTATACATTCATCCATTATTCCGAAATTCTCAATCATTGTGTTCCTTTATTTTGAATACGAAAATTCTTTGGCTATCTGTCCCCGGAAATATAAAAATGAGCTGTCCCACTTTGACACTTTTAGAGATATATAGTATTTAAAAATACGTCGATCTTACTATTGAAATATTCGGGCTTACTATACTTACATTAAAACATTATTTAATGCTTGTACTACAAGAGGTTACATTACATTTACAAAAGTATATAATTTAACAGTAACATTTAATAATAATAAAATGTATGGAAGAATTAACGAACCAACGTCGGGAAATTTTTGACATAATCAAATAAGCTTTTCTGTTTCAATTACAACGTTTAAAAACTTATAATATTATATCCTGCCGTAATTTTTTTTCAAAAATACAATAATTGTGACAATAGTATTCTATTCTTTTCTTTACACTGACTTTATTTCAAAACACCATTTCAGAACTAAGCAAAAGTAATGAAAATAATGTAAAAATAGCATAATACTCATTACTGTACACTATATAGAAACAAACCAAAAATTAATACACATAAAAAAGATGTACTTCGGCGCTCTTGTCGCTAAGAGGGATTAGTGTTACTTAGAGGTGGATTAGGTAATGTATAAGAAGTTACAGGACTATACATTTTATTATTATATTCTATTTCTAATTACAAAATATTACTACTAATACTACTTCTACTAACGACAAATTATATACTGTGTATAACTGATATGATTTAGATGATTTGATAGCGATCACGAATTCATAAAACGGGCACCTTCTTAGTTATTAAACGGACGTAAGACGGTTATAGAACTGAGATCGAGCGCCCTTTACTATCGACAGTCCCTTTGAAGATAGCCCAGAGTGACTCACTGACGCTTTGTGAAGACGGTAGATAGGTTACTATGTATTTTTACAGCGACTCGCCTTTCAATCATGTTACCAATAGCCATTTGACAGGTCATTACTGAAACACGAAGATGGCTATAAGTAGTTAATGAAATTAATGACGTGTTTTTAATTTAAAATTTTGATTACAGAAGAGACTTCTTGTTTCTATACATTTTATATTTATAATTAGCATTTGTTTGTGTGATTGATTGATTAATGTGACGTTATCACCCATTCGAAATGTAGATTTAACAGATAAAAATAGGCGAGAAAATCCGCAGTTATTAAAAAAACTATCAATAATTGTAAATTTAATCATGTCTTAGGTGAAATAGATCACCACTATCTATATTTTTAACATAATCTTGAACCACTTTGAATTCACTCAAAGTAAATAAATAACAATGAAAAAATGTATTAATAATTATTCATTTTATAATATCAAGTCCATAGTAAGTCTTTGAAAACTTTTTCTTTCAGTATTGTAGACACTTTGCTTGTAAGTACGATCTATGCTGTTGGGACGATTAGGCATCTGCCCTAATTTGAAGATGAGGATTACCCAAATATGTTAATTTACTTACAAGACATTATTTCATATATAAACAAGACGACCGGTACACTTTCATTCGCGTTCACCTTTTTCTGTTTCATTATCCAGATTAGATTAATAAATTCAGCGAACTTTTAACTTTTCTTTAGAACTGGTTTTATGTGTATTTTAAAGTCACAACTTACTAACGGAATGAAAAGGAAATTGGAAATATTGAACTTTAATTGAGATTTTTAAATAACAAGGAATAACGATTAGTACTAAATGGTCTAATATGGATAAACAATAAAAGCATAGTATTCTGTACAGTGTATTATCCGCATAAACATTAATAAAGTCGATGCTGTGCAAAAGTCAAAACAATTGGCCGATAAGACGTCTCTCTCCACATAGTATTTAAAATACATACTTCGTTAGAGACCAGCCCATGCACGTGCTAGCCGTTCGTTCCGTAAGATGTTGAAACTGCGTGGTCGGACGATGCTTCAGCTATTTCCGGATGCTCTCGTAAAACAAACTATGAACTTTTATCTTTTAGAATTACGTAACATTCAGTGTTATTTAGTGTTACTAACACTAAATGTTGAGTCTTATCACTTTGATTGAAGACATCTTTATAGAGTTTTGCAATTAAGTTACTATTAATGATATTTTTTTCTCTCATAACACTATTATACTACTGGCTGTGGCTAAATCTACCCTGTAATTGCAAAAACCAAATACGCGCGTTTGTTTTTTATGAAGTATGTATCTATCTTAATGTAATAATAGTATTGCTGTTTATATTTTATGTGTCAATGACGCCGTTATGAGTGGAATGCAGAACCATTGAACAAAATAATATTAAAGTATACTTTGATATGACTCTTATACCTAACGGTCATGTTATACCTAACGACCATGGCAATTTTCTTTGAACTTCAATGTCAAAGAAGCTTAATCGACTATTATTTTTTAACTATCCGAAATTTTCACAACATCTGCAAATCAAATTGGTAAATAGGCGTAGTCTGGTAGAATCCACAGTATATTTGCTGTGTCCGCGCATATTTGGCGCAGAGCCAATTGCACTCGCCGGATGCCGTTCGTTCTCAAGAATTTGAATCTGAGCATCATCGGCGTCGCGACTCGCGCCCTACCGACAAATGACGGCGCCTGCCCACCATAAATATGGATATACGTATAAGAAATCATCTTTGATTTTACATTTACAAATAAAAAAACATATGTTTTTAGGGTGATATTAGGATTGTGTGTTATAAGGACTCGACTTCTTGGAAAGTTTGTACAGAAGTTAATACGTGCATGCGATGCCGTAATTCCGGTGCAATTAAACCGTTTATGAGAAAATGAGTAAACAGGTTGACGGGGCGCCCACGGAATTTATGAGTTACTTTAACATTTAGAGATCATTGACATCGATATGTTTATAAAAATAAAGTGTCCAATCTAATGAATAAATGATTTATATTTACATAACTAACAAATAGACAAATTGATATTGCTTAGTTACAATCTCATATAGGTTTCAAATTTAAAAAATAAAATAACTACAATGGCAATAGTGTATTTATACGTCGACATCGCTAATAAGGAATAACTGTCTCATCATTCCAGTACAAGACAGATGTGGGCTAGGTCCAGATTGAGAAGTACTAAAGATGTTTAATTTAGAATATTATTTATGCTTTGATGACATCTGAAATTAAAGATATGCGATCCTTGTCGACTTGATGACTACCGGGTCTGACAGAAGGACGCACTTTATAACCCACACAACAAGGCTGAATTATAACTGTAATAATTTTGTCTTTCTTCTCTTCAGGAACCTTGGAAATGTTTGTTCTTTGTAACTTAAGTATAAACAAATAGTTTATTTTACCTAGAGTATCGTTTTTCGTTACATCTTTTTTGTCCGTAGTTCTCATTAAACTGTTAGACAACTAATTATAACAAATTTTTAAATAATATCCTTGGATAAAAACAATGAGTAAATCCTATTGACCTTTATTCTCATCGAGAAAAAAAAAAAAAAAAAAAACAATTGACCTAATTTTCATTTAAAACAAGGCGTGTTTCATGAACAGTCATGCATAACAAGAACTTCCGATTTCTTTCTATCGTAATAAATAAACATGTCCTCGGAGACATCTTCAGTACACCAAATGGTCGCCAGAGGTCGCAAGGTGGTGAAACACATCCGCGGTATTGTATGACAATTAGCGGTATGAGACACAGCTGCTCAGCCGGCGGCCAAGAACATTAGCTGTCATTCTTGAAAATAATGTACTGAACAATAATATTGAAATCGTACCAATATTGATCACATTTCCTGCTAATTTTCGTGAGTAGTTCGATTGATTTCTATACTCTTTTTATTACTGTTTCCTGTAAAAGATATACGACTTCTAGTTAAGTATATTAAATTTTATGAAAATAAGGCAATTTACTAAGATATTTTTTATAAATCACATTCTTTATACTTTAAGCTCTGATTTAAATATTTAAGGTAATGAAGTACTAAAAAGATGATTTTGATCATAAAAAAATCAAAAATAAGAGAAAGTAAGTATATAAAAAATAATTGGCAATTATCAATGTTTATTGAATGAAAAGTGTAAGTGCTGGTCGTCTCATCTCGCGGCCTTTACCGAGGTCGTGCTCGACCTGAATTTGCCACGCTGCCGACGTCGCACAGAGAAAAACATGAGTGACTCACTCTTTCAAGTATAATAACTACAACAACAAACATGATACAACAAACATCGCCATGATATTAATAAAAATTCGCGATCCGATGGGATTTCCCAATGAAAAATAAGAAACTACTAAACAAATAACATCTCTTCATAATCTCACTTTTCTTTAACATATTTGGTGATGATTCAAAACAATTATTAATGCTATCGGACGGTTTTAAAGAATTTATTTGCTTTTAATCTTGTCGGCTTAGGAATACTAGGTAATTAGTAGCCTAGGCAAAGTCTGCATCGATTTCAGCGACACTAAATTGTTAATGCGGGGTCAAAGGTCGTGCTTAACAGTTTGTCGTCAATAATTCCCTGTTATTTATTTATAGAGGAAAATGGTATATTATTAGTTGTAATTAATTCTTACTACTTATATTTTATAAGTAAAGGACAATGACCTATAATACAAAGCCACTTTTTGCGAAATTGAACCCGGTGTGAAAGGTTAAGGAACAATTAGATCGTCGAAATCAACAGATTATAAGGAAGCAACATACCTACTAAAATTTAGCTTTCCTTTTTTCACTTGGATAACTATAAGTAGAAGAATATATGTTATATAATGTTTAATTATATTGCAGAAGTTGTTATTAAGTAGTTATGACTTAACACAAAATATTGAGATGATATTAAATACCTACTATGCCACAACCTATTTCTTATTAAACAGAAGAAAATTAGGAAATATTCCCTGAGACGAGGCTATTGACAAATATAAAATGTATTAAAGTTTATAAGAAATTGATTATAAGAATGAAGTTGCCGATTCTTCTCAGCTGATTCTACATTTGTAATTGGTTGTAGCTTAATACTGATTGTAACTAATTTATTTAATAATATAATATATTCTGTCAATTGAATAGTTTAAAATGCTTTTGTGACCTACTTAAATACAGAAAATATTGATTTTGATTTTTAAACATAATCCGATATGGTGTTTCAATTTATTTATAATTAGCGAACCGCCGCAGCTTCGCAAGGTTGCAAAAACTGTCAGTGTTGCTTTACGATATTATGCATGTATTACACATATAAAACTTTTTCTGGAATATCTCTATTTACCAAAGAAAACTGCATCAAAATCCGTTGCGTGGTTTTAAAGATCTAAGCATACACACAACGGGAAGCGACTTTGTTTTATACTATGTAATGTAATTAAAAATAATAAGATATATTTTAACCAATATCATCTCCACAGTAATTTATAGTTATTACTTTTATCTCTTTATACTTTTAGCTTTTATAACGAACCTGTCATGAAAATGCATCTCAATCACTACAGCGGATAGACGGATTACGTACATTAGTGCCGAGGCACGAGGCTAGTGAAAATGTTTGATCACCTGGTTCAAGCGCAAGTCGATAGTCACGTGATTTTTATTATATGATTGAAAAATAATATGGATTTAATGGTAATAAAATTAATGTATATATATATAAACATTGGTAACAGCGGAAACTGTTGTAACCATATTAATCATCAGACAGGAAAATTATTACGATAACGTTTTTTTAAGCAGGACATATCCTGCTCAAATTCTGGAGCAGCCTGACTCGGATAGAGTATCTCGACCTTACAGAAGATAATACTCCTTTAGCACAGCAAATTAATACTAATCTTACAATACAAGCAGTGTTGTGGTCCTGTGCTAAGTAAGGTGACGAGAGTTCCTGGAGGGATTCAGCAACGCGCTTGTAATTCTTCGGGTGTTGTAGGCATTTATATACGCCTGTTTGCCGTCCGAGTTGTATATAAAAAAATACTTACAGCACCAATTAATAAAGAAGTTTATTTTTGCAATAAGATATAAATATGCCATTAAGTTCTAAAAGTCAAATTAACACTTTGTTTGATGTGCTATGTTATAAATATGTTATATAATACGTTATGTTATATGTTATTTTCGATTCGCGTCCTTTATATTTGAACGAAGATGGTAAATATAATAAATATTAATATTACACGCTATATTATTACAATTTGTCTTTGTAAGTTACAGTTATTGCGATACAGCATTGACTTTATATTTTGTTAATATACAATATTTTAGATGTAAAACAAAGATGTCACAAAATATCAAATTCCATATGAGCGCCGTGAAAAACAAATACCTAACGGTTTATTTGGAACAAAGTTTTCCACAGCAGACGGCTGCGGACATAGAAACCATTGTTTCCTTCCATTCATTACTCTTTTGTTTTGCCCGATATTAGCCGGAGCTATGACCGGCTCGGACACGTGTACTTATTGTTAGCAGTATATAATAATAAATAATGTTGTTATTTATTAATGACTGGCGGTGCCCGCGACTTCATCCGCGTGGAATTTAACAAAAAAGTTATTGTTCAGTCCGCAGTGTTATAAAATAAATAAATTTCTATAATAAAAATAGCCTATGTTATTCCTTATTAGATCCGCTATCTGCCAGTGAAAGTCCCGTTAAAATTGGTCCACCCGTTTCAGAGATTAACCAGAACAAACAGACAGACAGACAGAAAAATTGTAAAAAAAATATTTTCATATATGTACCGTGTATCAGTGTATCCATAATCATCCATATGCATTTAGTGAAAAGCGGTTATTTTAATATTACAAACAGACACTCCAATTTTATTTATTTGTGTAGATATATTAAAAATTTTTAACGCTTTATATGCTTGTGTAATTTTTATAAGACAATTAGGCTCAAGAGTAAAATGTATAAGTCTTGAACAGTAAATTTGTAAAATATTACTGTTTTAAGTACAATTGTTTTATGAGTCTTTTCGTATTTAAACAAACATTTTTTTAGAACTTCGGACAGAGATTATATGCTATAGGGTTTGAATTCAAATTCGATTTTCTATTTTAATTCATTCTTCTAAAATATTATACCTATTCTTCTAAATGGATTCCTTAAGTACATAAAAATAATACCGAAGTACCATTAAATTAAGGTTAGTAAAAATGTTCATATTTCTTAAGCATTGACAGATTTCAAAGAACAATAAACGAAAATGAAAAAGTACGTAAAAAACGTTCGTTCCAGGGCATTTTCAAATTAATAGAAAAGCTTAAAAGCTTTTAAAGATATTATAAAAAAATGTCTTACTTATTATCTAATATATTCCTTACTTATGGTCTTAATCTAAAAGATTTTTCAGAAACTCATGTTTCGTATCAGTGAATTAATCATAATTTGAACAAAGAACTTATGTTTCAAACAACACAGGGCCGTTAAACTCTAATTTAAAATGGTAATGTGGCCTACTATGAAGGAACGAGGGCGCAGTCGACAGGGATTACAAACATCGCTACATTCTCAGGTAGGTAAGGTTTTTGACCGAGCTTTTGACATCGCAAAAATTCCGAAGTGGCGCCCGTCAAATTTATGCGTCGAGCTTAAGTTGTCACGGAGGAATCCTGAATACATTTCGTAGCTAGATGCAAGATGCGTCCCGTTTGCTCTCGTCTGAATCGCGTGAAACCGTCCTTAGGTACTAATATAAAAGTAAACGACTTCTTTCGCTCTTCTTAAATACGGTAAAATTAATAACACGCAATTTGGGCTTGTTTACAAACATTAACACAGTAATACATTTGTTCCGTTTAAAAATGTCGATAATTTTTTCCGTGTTCTGTTTTATTTAGAACGTTCAAATATAATACTTACAGTGAAAAATCATAATATATTATTCGTAGCATCATTCATTTATAATAGCTTTTTAAATGTTATTTTTGGATGCTAACCGCTTCCGCAATAAGAATAGTTCAATTAATGAAAAGGGAATGTCAAATTCTTGGCAATGCTCGTGTAGACAAGGGAATTTTCTTAGCTTTGTTTATTGATATAAGGTAGGAGATTAGTGATTATCGTTGAGTGAGGTCGACTGATGCGTACTTCGATAGTTAATCACAGGACGAATAGCTGGTGAATCACATCGCTTGAGAACGGTGGGCGACAAGTAATCCCGTTTATTTTTACAACTTGACTTGTGATACAATAAGAAAGTAATTTTGGAAAGCTTGTTACGTCCCTGTTAGTATTTATACAATTTTCACTTTCCGTTTGGTAACGCGTGCATCAGTAAGAAGACCACAATTGGAACGTATTATTAACAGTCCAGGCTGCGGCAATAATTCCTTAATGCGACAATCTCAGAATCATAATTATATCGCTAATATATGTAGTCTAAAATTAAAAAAGAAAGATATATGTATGTCGCTTTCAGCCTGAAACATACTACTGCTGGACATACGCCACTTTCTCACTGTGGGAGAAGGATTGGAGCTTAATCCACCACGCTGCTCCACTAAGGGTTAGCAGATATATTGCTTAATATGTATAACGATCGCTATAAGGTACTTATGATAACAACCAAGACCGACAGCTTAACGTATTCTTCGAAGCACGGTGGGGAGACTCGCAAGAATAGATATTCAAATCGTTAAAGAAATTTGTAAAAATACATACATAATAGTATACCCATCCCGAGCGGGAATCAAACCCACAAACCATCGGTGTTTTAGGCGCACACCCGCACCACTAAATCAGAGCGTTGTGATAATGTAACGTTGTTATAAATTATTAATTAAATTTTAAGCGAATGCGTCAGAAAAAGTATTATTTATCTAGAATATTGTTGTATAATATAATACGCTTCATAAATCATAGTAGTTTAACATCACTTTGGATGCAAATATCCATGTGCTGACATGACCAGACCCACTCTTGGTCACGAGGATCTTATCTAAACGCCATTACTATCTGAGTACTCAAACAGACTTTCAAGTGTTTACAATTATTAATAATACGCTCTCCTTTGAAGAAAACAATGTAACAAACATACATATCTAGGAAGAGAAGATTCAGGTGTTCAATTAAAAAAAATCAAAGTACACAATAAAAATATTGAAGTAATATTTTTTATTTATTTATTACTTAGCGAACATTATACAAAGAATACATTTCTTAACTTAATACAATTATCAATATAAAAAATGTTACAAAATATACCTATATCATAATTATACAAACTTGCATGCAAGTAAAACTTTTACACACATATAGAATCAAAACACATAAAAATGAATATAACTCCATATTTATTTTGCGGTTGCCATATTATCAGAAGTATCACAAGTGCGTTACCGACCCTACCCCCCGCCCCCTCCGATTTCTGGTCACCTTACTTACCATAGAGCATTGTTAAACATCCTTTGTGTCGAGATGACTATAAAACTCTGTTATAGATAACACAAAGTTTTAGAGTTTCTGATGAAATTGGAAGGTTTCAAACATATACAAGGAAGTTTCTCAAATACAATCTATTATATAGTTGTCAAGAAACTTAGACTAAATAAGTTGAGCGTGAATGAATATTGAAATAAACTTAAGGCTTACACGTGATACCATGAGGTTGTTGCGGTTTGAGCAGAACGGAAGAACAACTCTAAAGGACTTATAATCCATACTAATATTATACATACGAAGGTAACTGTCTGTTTCTTTTTTTTATACAACTAAGTCGGCAAACGGGCTTATGGCTCACACGATGGTAATCGATTATCATAATTACAGACGCCTGCAAAACCAGAAGTATCGTAAACGCGTTGCGAACCCTACCCCTAACGCCCCAGCAGCCTACCTTACTCACCGCAGTAACACAACACTGTTTTAAAGCAGTATCATTTAGCTATGATCTTCTCTAAGGTACTTCCTTAATCGGGCTGTTCCTGATTTTGAGCAGGATATTTCCTGTTATGCCCTACCTCAAATAAACACATACATTTTGTGATTCATTTTTAAACACGTTTTACATTGTATCATAACAATATTGGATTACCTAATAAAATAAAATATTATCATAATCCTTTCCGTTGAAAGATCACAATGAAACAACGGCACATTGATATTATTTGTTTGCGTATTAAATCAGCGCGTATGAATTTTAACCGAGAAACTTAAAGTACAAATGCTAAAGCAATTTCCTCCTTTACATAAATCCGGACAAAGACATTGTTTGCAAACATAACCGGAGATTACACAAATCACTGGCGGATGGAAATTGGATTAAAAATAAATCCATAATAATAACATAATCCTATCATATTTAACATCTCACAAAACTTTCATAATGTACCTACGGTGTTATTACTTTTATATTGCAAAAGGTAAAATTTGGCTTCTGTTTGTATGTTGTAATAATATGTAGACTTTTAAAAACGCCAAATGTCCATGTGATTTTTCGAAATTGTCGAATCACGCAGTTCATTCGCGGTATCTTAATTTTAAAAAAAAATCTGTAAAAAAAATGAAATCGGTTACCATGATTAAATCTTTTAAAATAATCAAGTATATTATGGTTATTATAATAATAATATGATAAGTACAGCATTATCTAGAAAAAATAAATAAATCTAAATAGTTTAGATAATAATTATTATTGTTCTTCTACAACCTCATATGAAGGTTCCTTATAAACTAAACATTATATATTTCTACCTCTAGTAACACTAAAGTGTTTAAAATTGTACAAACAAGTAATATAGATATTTAATATAAAATTAATTTAATTAACTTTTCTTAGAAATAAATATTTTACATAGTAACACATTCTATATTTAATTTTCGTTTAGCTAGGATTTTACGAGATATGAAAATTATTACGGTCAATGAAATATTTTAAAGTTGGTTCTTGAACTATTCCAGTGTGATATATATATATTGTACAGTGTTTAAAAAATCCCCCTTCCTTCGGGAACAGTCGGATCAATGATGATGCGTATTAATAATTAGTAGTGGTCACCCAGTGGTCGAAATTCGACGATAATTAATTTAAAGTTTGGACATTATTAAGGTTCTGTTGTCAAAGACGCTATACTTCTATAATAATAAACAAAAGAGTATATATACGTGTGTGTGTCAAATACATAGTAGCTGTGTAATGTTTTTTTATTGATTTAATGTACTTTTTATGCATAATTTAAAAAAAATTAGGATTCTGCACTCCTTCTCTATATAAAATATAAGTATGCTAAAGTTCATACTCCTCCGTCCGCGCAATTTTCATAAAAAGATTTACAAAGTTTTTGCTTCACGTATTAATATGTAGATACTATAACTATATGAAATTGAGGCCAAACGTAGTGTAAGTTATCATATTTGTAATTATGGAAAATTTAAAACTATATGAGAACCTACATAATTGAATATTAACGAGTATGCATTTCGGTTGCGTCATTTATACTAATTTAAAGCGAGAAGAGTAGGAGGCATTTGTTGTATGGGAAATTTATTACGTCAGAATAAATATGGCGGAAAAAAGATAACGTTATGGGTCTTTCATAAGAAGAACGCTTACCCAAAGCGAGGCCCTCCGGCCTTTTAATCTTTTAAAAGTATCATCTTTACATCATCTAATTTTTTTCAGACTTTACGACGTCGCTCAATGTATGTCCGTATTAAACTGCGGATTTTAGTGTATGGATTATTTTCTCGAAGGGGCCAGTTCAGGCATTCCTCGTGAATAAAAGGATTAATGTGTTGAATATTTAAGACAATATTTACATGACATAAGCTCGCGTCAAGATCACATCACTATCTTACTTTCATTACAATGTATGCAACATGTTCGTTATAAAACACCCTACATATTACAGTATTTGGACATTAATTACTTTTTTATAACCAATTAAATGAGCCGTGTGCGTATTTTTAGTGAGCGATCGATTTGTGACTGATTCGATCTGGACCTAGGAATGAAATGCATATAATATGTGTTTTGTAAATATATACATAAAAATATTACTTGCTCGCCCTGTGGCGCGAAAGCGCGTGGTGGCCGGGTTGCGCTGGGCTCCCTGGAGCTTTATTCACTTGCTCGGTGCGATCCGGCTACCAGGGATAGGCTTGACCTGATGATCGCCTGACCTCAAACTTTAGGATGCTCCTGGACCTCATCTCCCTCCTGCAGACAGCAGTGGGATTGACTTGGACCGGTTGAGTGTCCCTTCCAACGGGGCCGAAAGGCCAACACTGGGGGTGTTGTGGTAGAATGCGAAAGCAATCCCATTGCGTCCCCACTGTCCCAAAAACAGATGATAGTTTTAGTGGATAGTCTGGCAGTAGGCTGGAAGCTCCACACTCTCGTCGCCCTCGGGTGCCGGTGCTATGCGTAAATAGCATTTCCCCGTCTATAAAAAAAAGACAATTTATGTTTAAAATATAGGTACTCGATACACTAAGTTCATTTCTAAGTAATTAATTTCAGTAAAACTTAAGCATTTAAAATTTGCAATTTACAACTGAAATAGTGTTTTTAAATTTCAAAATGTTAGCAAAACTTCTTAATAATTGATTTCTGTGAGTTTGACGTCTGATATGTTCCATGAGTGGTTCAAGCCCCTTATCATTTTAAGGGTGACCACTCTGTTCTTTTGAGACTTTGACAATATGTTCTGGATACCAAAACACGAAACTTTTTGAGGAGAAGAGAAGAAACCACACAAATATTGTTTCAGTTTGGGCTTCTTTTTATCAATTGGGCCATCTTTAAATTATTTACGTAATTATAAAAAAAATATTCTTGAGAATTATTAAGTTATCACTTCTATTACAAATACTTAAATATCAAATTACAGTTCTACCTGAAATAAAAAAAAAAAAACGTGAAGAAACTTTTTAAGACTAGGGGACTAGATACCACTAGTGTGAATGTCTCAAAAAAAAAACAAAATCGAATACATTTGCAATTACTGCAAAAACGTACGTGTGACTCAAGTTTTCTAAGAACTAAATAGCTTAAAGAACATGTCATTTGCAAGAAACCGATTCATATGTGTAATTTTAGCAAACGAATTTAAACTTAATCCTCACGAGCATCGCATTGTTTTAAACACAAAAGGTATTGTGTAGACAGATATGAAGCCAAACAACAATATTTCTAGTAGCTATTTCCAGTATTTATTAATCGTGATTTCCATGAATATATTTTAATTCCCTTGTTTGGCTTACACGAAAAATAGATTTGTCTGGAGACAGATTTGAATCGTAATTGCTTGAAATTATATTTTGAGCATTATGTGTTTTTAAAAATTTTATTGCGTAATAAACGAAATGTCTCCAGATTCGAAATGTGTGACGGAAGTCCTTTTATATTTAGCTCGAAGTTTAATATCAAAATATTTGAACCGAATGACGTTACTTATCAATATGTGAATAGATAGTTGCCTTCTATGCAATGCCAATAACAACTAAACCATAATACATTTTTATATCAAGAATTTATTATATATATAGTGACATCCTGTATCCTCACTAGGATGTCATTCTGTGTCGGTGGTCTGGAAATAACCACAACACGTATCACAAACACCTAGGCCAAAACATTCATCTATATCTCAGTTCAGCCTATTGCAGTCCGTTGCTGGACACATAGGCCATCTCAAGTTGGTTTATTCAAATATTTGTCACATGCGGGGCCGTATCTTAGACCGCTAATGTACCGTCACTGTAACAATTGCACCATTGCATTGTCTAATATAGACTACTAGTGGATTTATTAACTTTAGATTGTAAAATATTAGACGGACAGACGGTATCATCCACTCATTTAGTCAATTATTATTATTTATTATATATTATTATTATTGTAATTATAATTTTTTTCGTACGAAAAAGTCAAATTATTACACGCTTATGTAGCCAATAATTTCACTTATAAGTAAAATTACCGTTCGTCATTTAAGGAAACGATAATGTTTCTATTTTATTAATATTTTATTAAATATATTAAAATTTTATTTACAATTTTCAGATGCATGGTTCACCAATATACAGTTCAGTAATATAGCGTGACAAGCTCTAGCTCTTTATCAATTTAATCTAAAGGTGAAAGGGCTTTTACTTAACAGTAATTTACAGGACAAAACAATAAGTTTTAATAAACGATTTGTGTACACATAATACAACACAAAATTGTAGCGCATGCGGTCCGCGTGTGCGAATATAGTAAATATATAATACTCCTAATTTACGTTTATTTAATGAATGAAATCCAAAAATAGATTATCAAGTGCCATTTTGGTATCTCGTAATTTACATATTTAGTGATCGTCCACTTCACTCAAGTTGAGTGTATAAATTTCAATGGAAACGTACTTTTTTGGTATAAAAATAGGATATTTTTTATTTATCAAGGTTAAGTCTAAATATATAGCTTTTATTGATTTTTATTTATCCTTTTTAGTCGCATGACTGATATAAGGGTTTGAAATAGGTATCTCACAAAAAAAAAATCTGATAAACCCATTTATAAGCTACGACCTATTGATTTTCAAATTTGTAAAAAGTGCAATATTTACACAGCTTATTTTAATGTTTAACAAGATATTTTAATCCCTATTCATTTTAAATTGTATTATTCTAGAACAATCACATTTTAGCACAAAATGAAACATAAGCTCCTTGTTTTTTGTTATTTTAGGACGAGTATAAAGGCCAAACTTGTGTAAATAGCAGTGTAATATTTGTATAGGTTTTTCTTCACTTTATTTAAAAAGTTAGATTGAAATTTATAATTTTATTAAATCATTAATATTGTATTAGTTTACTTAAATCTACGTACAAACGTCAAATAGCAAGGTCGATATCGGTTATGCAAAAAATACGGTGTAGTAATAACAATGTTTATTGGCTTGTTAGCGTGTTCTCATTTCTTGGACAGTAAATAATTCCGTATATCCGGGGTACCGGCACACATCCCGTGGGCCCACGGGCAATTAATTGACAATTTTATCTAAGACTTTGTCAATATTACGTCGCTATTACTTAAACCTTACAGTAAATTACTCTTTACACGTAACTGACATCACATAATTACATAGACTAGTATATTTATGTATATGTTAATCTGAAATAACAATTCTGGTGTTGCAGGTGTCTATGGATATGGACAAAAAAAACAAAATTATTTATACACCTACCTACCCCTAAAATCGTAACCTATCACTAATAGTTCTAAATTCATAGGTATACTCATGTGTAAGCTAATGTATATCAAGTATTCACCATTGCAGAATAAGCAGTATTTCTGTCTTAAACATAAACGTAGTAATGAGAACGTGTATCATAATACACGAATATCATATTGAATTTGATTTTTTTTTCCCTCAAAAACTTTACCCAATCGTATTCTTAAAACCAAGTTTATATTAGCTGGTTTTTTATTTTAAGTTGAAGGTTTTTGTGTTAATGTACTAAACGAATTTGGTGAATTGATTACTCAATCTCGAAACATTCAGTTTCAATTAATTAAGGCATAAAACTTATTATACACCATATTATAAATACAACTGTATTAGGTTTGTACTGTGATAAGTTACCTAAAACGAGTTATTACTGCCTCAGGCGCAATAACTGTTTGACATTAGTCACGGCAATAAAAAATTAATTCTAGATAAATATGAAAATAATACTCCGATATCTCTAGGCTAATAAAAGTAATATTCCACAATAATACTAAGAAATAATTATCAAAAAATCAATTTCAGAAATCAATTCTATCGGATCGGAATTATTCAGAATTGGATTTTAAGTTATACCACGAAGAACTGGCACTAAAATAAACAGTTGCATTACAAATTCAACTATAATTATATACTGTGTGAATGACAGTGTTACTGCGTTATTTAATTTAATACGTTTTTACAATTGCTATTTATTGTAAATTTACAACAAAGCTACTATTCCAATAGTGAATAATATAATTTTTATGTTTTAATTGTGTTGTGTGTTAAAAAAAAAAAACAAAAGAATAATAAAAGAATGGCCTCCATGTTTATTAATTATTTGAAAGAAAACTTTTATACAGATAAATACAAAAACCTTCACTTATTTCTTTCTCAAGTTCTACTCTCTGTATTTGATTTTTCTCGGTCAATAAACAAGTGTAACACTTTTAATGGAAAAATAAGTTATATGTAGCCGTGATTGCTTGGAGCCTTTTTAATATATATCTCACATTTCTACATAATAGAAAAATTACTAAAAAACTTATAATACAAGAAAAGAAAGGTAGATAATATCAAAGTTTCATTTCTTTACAAAATTAAGTCTATTTTAATCTAACGCACCTCTTTTGCAAATAGTATCTACTGAAGGTTATAATATCTGTAATTTTGGACTGTCAAATCGACAAGCTTGAAATATTTGCGAGACTTTTTTCAAGAACCTTCCCTGTGATAAAAAAAAAATAATGACATCGAAAAACTACCTTAATAAATTAAAACAAAGTATAAGGTATAAGTTTTTTAGATTAAAAGTTTGGCATGATACATTGCCAAGATATACACAGAGAGACACAAAAATATACTACAGTATGTAGCCCTCCCCCTCAAAGGGAGAAAACATTTTAAATATCTTCAATGCAAAGATTTAGACCTGTTACAATTGATAAACAATCTAGTGTATGTTAGTTATTATAGTTGTTGTCTTGTAAAATCTATATAGTTATTTGTATAGTATACAGTCTTTGTCAATAATAGGTCGTCTCGTGTAAAGTTTGTAAATAAACGTCAAAGCTACTTGTGTCGCATTCATGTCACGTCAGTATCGTAGACAAAGCCTTCGTAACGCACCCGCTACGGCTACGAAGTACCTGTCTACACTTTGACAGCAGTCGTTTAATGTGGTGATTTTAAATAAAAAAAAAAGTAATATGTAAGAGTAATATATATCATGTATATACTTTTGTATCCGCCAACCCGTATTGGAGCAGCGTGGTGGATAAAGCTCTGATCCTTCTCCTAGATGGGAAAAGAGGCCTATCCTTAGCAGTGGGATACAGTGTGTCTGGTATCCCCAGCAGTGGAATATTACAGGCCGCAGCGTATACTTTTGTCTAAAAATTATTTTATAAATATTCTTATTATTATGTATTCACACATTTATATAATTTACTAGTTGTGCCCCGTGGTTTTACATGCGTTGATTTTAGGAGAAATAGCCTATATACTTGCTCGGTAAATGGGCATGTTCCTCAGGTTAGCGCCTTTAAAAAAACACAAAAAAAAACTTTCCGCTTTATAATATTAGTATATATATATTTAATAAGGCTAAAGAAGCTTGCTAATATATTTGAGGCTACTTAACTTATATTTTGTATTTCTGAATTACAACAGATTAAATTTAAGTGACGAAACTACTATTATTCTGTTTTGTGTCAATATTTATATTTGTGCAAATACATATATATGGTTTGGTCAGTGACGTGCTCAAAGAGCACGTAGTGTTCAGTCCAGGCTGTTATGCTGTTATTCTAAGAAGACAGTAACGATCCTTACCTTGGGAGAGTGAGGATGATCTATGAAGGCGCAAAAATACTTTTAAGAAGAATTTTTAAGAAATTTGAATTGAATGATGATCTGTGGATAAATTGTATTAATTGCTTAATAATAATGCGTATATGAGTGAACAACTAAACTCAAACATAATTATAGTATGTTTTGTAAAAATAAAATTCGTACAAGTGTGTAATTTCTGAGTCATTAGATACGAAAGAAATTTTTAAGAGACAAAATAGATTGGCATGTAGATTATAATAGCTACAATAAAAATTTTAGCGTAAAATAGATTCGGTGACATGATTTTCTCACACATTACTTTTTTTTTCTTGTCTACATCTATATATAAACTGTCCGAAGCGTACTACTATCTTCTAGTCGATAGGATCTTGTGATAGTCATTTGAAATATAAAAGCTTTTCTGGCTTGGGATACAAAAACCTCTCTATATATTGACCTAAAATACGAGTTGCCGTATTTTATTTCGGTCAACTCCATTGTTAATTTGATTCGTACAAGGAAAAAAGTGTGTATGTAGTTTATCATACGAAATAATTTGCGATTTTACTCACGGTTATGTTTTCGAATACCTACTCTGTCTCGATATATTTATGAAATATTTCCTGCACAGTTGACCTTTCTAAATTAAAAACAAAAATAAAAATACGTTAGTAATTTACGAGATTTCAAACAAATAAACTCTGCTACTTGTAAAAAGACAATGTTTAATCATATATAATATCAAGACAATGTTTTTATAATGTAACTCTGTAAGTATTTAATTGTTATTTTAAATTCATCATATATGTGTAAATGTGTTTTCATAATCATTATGAAAATGCGTTTCAGTAAAACTATCAAATGGATTGCAAATACAAACCAAATTTTCAATTCCTCACAAGAGTTACTGTTAGCGACAGACATTCATGGAAGTTTATTGTCATTGTCGCTTATATCGCGAAAAAGTTGTATACATTTATTCCAAAGTTACGATTTTCAATAATTTTCGTTATGCGTATTTATTTGATATTATTTCCGTTTTTACCAATTTACAAAGTAAGACGTATTGCGCACCAATTACCATAAAGAATGAACAGTGTATTTGGGAGTCTCCAATTTTGTTTCAAGTGTAAATTTTATCCTTGGACTGATTTCTTCTTCAAATCATTTGTTTAAAAATTCCGTTATTACGCTTTCTGCCAAGTTATCTTAACAATTATAAGCCGCAAAATCTGAAACAAATTTGAATAAGTGTTAATCATGTAATGATTTTAAGCTTAACAAAATTCTGATGTGTACTAATAATGAGTTTGTTCTTCATCTAAATGGCTACTTAATATTTCTGTCTCTATATGGTATTGCAAATATTGTGACTAAGTTACTAATGTCGGTCATTAGAGATTGAAAGAATCTGGTCAGCTATCTCCCGATGCATGCCTGGGATCAACGCTCTCATTGTGTCGGAGAAGTTAGTGACAGAGAAATTTAGGTTCCAGATTCTTACTGTATTTTTGTGTGAAAATCGCTCTGAAAACGGGCAGATGTAGCTAGTAGCGATACGTATATATAGGCCTGAGTGAGAGCGGGCAGCTCAGTCACTTGCAGGCGTTCGCTCTAAACGCATGTTAATAGCGCGTAGTAAGTGATTTTTGTAAACATTTCTGTATTTTAAGCATACTGAACTGAATATCTTAGTTATTTGTTAATAAAAGTTGAAAAGCTGTAAAATATAGTGGCTAAAGAACTACTGTGTTTTGTGAGAAGACTTTTTACATACAAGCGTTGCAGAGCCGGCTACTAGTTGACCTGAAACTGTAAACTCGGGTCGACTTTGATTTCATAAATTATAACAGGTGAGTGTATTTCTCGACCCGTTCATCCTTTTCATTCTCTTTTGTATATTGTTACTGTACTGTCCTTATTGTTATTATACAAAGAGTCGTCAAAAAAGGATTTAAAAAAATTATTTATTAAGTGTTTTTGTTTTACATATTTTAATTGATAAATTCATTCCAAAATATTCAATTTCTTATTTTGAAAATTTTTATTTTAATATAAACTTGGAAGAAATCAAATATTTTAGACAGTTCATTCAGTCAACCGAAAATCGTCTTTCTATTTCAATCATTTTGTTAACAATTATAGGTAAATTTTTTATCACTTATCTGAAAAACTCGACCACCAGACTGTCTTTAGCTATGTGATTTTTCTTTGAAAATGTTAAATTCTTTTTTTAACATTTTATAGTTACATTAATACGTTACGTTTTACTATCTCGCAGGCTTATTTTATTTTTACTGTAATATAACACATAGTAATTGCCTTTTTTAAAAGCTTTTCAAATCATAAAAATATTGTAGGAGATCCAATCTAGACGCGAACTTCACCCGTCTATTACTACTTACTTACATTTAATTTTTTATATTAGAAAAATCGCGAAAAGGCTGACTGAACATTCCTGGCTAGGCTATATTTAATTCAAAATTGAAAAATTTATTTTTATTTAAAAATACATCTATGAGCTTTAAGAATAAATTTAATATCTACCGACAATATGAACCCTATAGAAAAATCAATCGTTGGGTTGTCTATTATTTATTTATTTTCCTATCATAACTACTATGTTGGCAGGTATGCCGAAAATAATATAGCCTGGCCAGGAATTTTCCAGTCAACGATTTTGCGATTTATCTTTGACATACTAAAGAAGATAATTATTTTATTTTATATAGTCGGGATCTTAGACTAATAGTAACGTTCAACATATATACTAAATAAATAAATATCTTCATACAAATACGGTAGCATGTTCCTAAATAGGTAACTTAATGCTTGTGTTAACTTAATACAGTTCCGATACTACCTTGGAACTTAAAAAGCCGATCGATGGCGGGATAGCCATTCAACTGCTGACTTTGAAATACACAGGCCGAAGACGGGCAGTAGCGTCTTCGGTGCGACAAAGCCAGCCCTGCGGTCACTAACCCGCCTGCCCAGCATAGTGACTATTGGCAAAACACATGAGTTCACGCCATTTTTGGCGTCAACTTGTGGAGGCATAGGGCAGTAGTGGACTGCGAAAGGCTGATGTGATGATGATGTGATGATGATGTGATGAACGCTTGTGTTATAGGTAATTAGAAACTGATACAGCAACATGTTTTTTTTAATTTATATATATATATATATTTCAGCTGTGTGATTACGGCATCATAGCCCTCTCTTCTCGTAGGTGTCGTAAGAGGCGACTAAGGGATAACACAGTTCCACTACCACCTTGGAACTTAAAAAGCCGACTGATGGCGGTATAACCATCGACTGCTGGCTTTGAAATCTTATACGTGAAGTATCAAATCGTGATATTGTGATATGTGAATAGTAGTATTTTTAACCGACTTCCAAAAAAGGAGGAGGTTCTCAATTCGACTGTATTTTTTTATTTTTATGTATGTTACATCAGAACTTTTGACCGGGTAGACCGATTTCGACAAATTTTGTTTTAATCGAAAGGTGGTGTGTGCCAATTGGTCCCATTTAAATTTATTTGAGATCTAACAACTGCTTTTCGAGTTATATCTAATAATGCGTTTTTACTTGACGCTTTTTTCGTCGACCTACGTTGTATTATACCGCATAACTTTCTACTGGATGTACCGATTTTGACAATTCTTTTTTTGTTAGAAAGGGGATATCCCTAGTTTGGTACCGTGATAAGGAAACCAGGATTTGATGATGGAATCCCAGAGAAATTGAGGGAAATTCTCGAAAATCCGTAATAACTTTTTACCGGGTGTACCGATTTTGATAATTTTTAATTTAATCGAAAGCTGATGTTTATCATATGGTCACATATAAATTTTATCGAGATCTGATAACTACTTTTTGAGTAATCTTTGATAACGCGTAGTTGCTTGACTATTTTTTCGTCAATCTACGTTGTATTACTTGTCGATGTAATTGAAGTCGGTTTTTTTTTCGTTTGCGAGCAAACACAATTATTTCAGAATTGTTCGTTAGGTACCTCGAAACATAAGACGTTATATGTCATGTGAACTATACATAGACAGCCTTTTTCCTTAGGTACATAAGCTTAAGCTCTGATATATTTTACATGGCACGAGCATAGATCAAGTAAAAAGAATAGATAACGCACTTAGAACAAAAAAGTGAAGCCACTTTTTTAAATATGTGTGAGTGAGTGAAGTGTTGACACTTTTTAAAAAAAGTCCCTGAAAATTTTATTAAATGGGATTAAACACAATTAATTTAATATAGGTAAAATGGGTATGCGAAAATAAAAATCTGTTTATAGTTTTAAATATATTTACTCCTTTTTTGCTTCAAATTGTTAAATAAATCTATTGCAGCCATGTTTTGATTTAATGAATTATATAAATTTTTGTCAATGAAAATTGCGTTTTTAAGTAATTGATGATTCCTCTGAAGGGCAAGTTCCTGTTTTAAAGACGTCTAACTCTTTGCTGTAATGATTTAATTTTTTTACATTTTTTTTAAATAAAGTTCCTGCTTTTTTAACTTTTCTCTTAGTTTATGTTTTCTAGGTGTATCAAAGATTGAATCTTGGTTAACGACTAATTTAAGACTCATCCGGTAGGTCCTAGAACAAAAAAATCAACATTAAAATAACTAGTAGTAAGTAGTAGTATATACGTGTTGGTACTTACTCTGCGAAGTCCACGTTTTGTACCGTACATGTCAGCTTTATCAAAATGGTTTGAACAAACCACACTAGATGAGGATGGCTGTCGTTGCAGTTCGTTTCAGCTCAGTCGCACAGCAGCTACCTATTTTATCTATCTCCTATTAAAATATTCGTTGGAAACCTAAAATTATGATATTTAGTAGTAAAATATGAGTAGTTAATTCACAAATTTAAACAGACAAAAACGAGTTAAGAATTCATATTGACTTCAATTTAGGTAAAACATAAAATATAAACAAAAAAAAAAAACACAATAATGATGTCCACTTTCTACTTAATTATTTTTCTATGATTGCCTGCAATTTACTTACCCGCATTTTGCGCTAATGGAAATAAAAATTACTGGTAACACTCCCTCGGTACGTCATTTCGGGGCATAGAAATTATAAGTTCCGAATAACCTCAATATTATTTTGGAATAACAAAAAATATAAAGTTTTGTATGTATTTACGTGTGAAACGATATTTCTTCAGACTTTTTGTTCGCTTTGGTATTGTTTTTGCACCATTTAATTACAAAAGAACGGCATTTTATAGGCAAAGTTACTGTACGAAGCCTCGTGAGATACTAACGAAAATGAGCGTAGTTTGATGCATATGTGTGCGTGAGCGCGTGTGTTTACTTGAAGGAGCCGAGTTTTGTGGCTTCACTAACAACAAAGGCCGCGCATTATCTACCTTTTTTTACTTCATCTATGGGCACGAGTATTTGTTTTTACTTGACATAATTATACACATGGTTGGCTACTAAAATAGGCTACTTAGTACCGGGTATTTACAGTAATTAAAAGCTTGATATACTCGTATACTTATATATACGATATATAATAAATGACTTTTTCACACGCGTCATATGTATATAAATCTATACTACTCGTAATATTATAAAGCTGAAGAGTTTGTTTGTTTGTTTCTTTGAACGCGCTTATCTCAGGAACTACTGGTCCGATTTGAATTCTTTCAGTGTTCAGTGTTTGATAGCCCATTTATCGAGGAAGGATATAGGCTATATATCATCACGCAAAGATCAATTGAAGCGGAGCGCTAATGAAGAACGTTTCAAAATCGGGGGTGTTTTTCAAGTAACTATTCAACGCCGAAGTCGTGGGCAGTAGCTACTATTACTACTAAATTCAGAATCAAACCTACAATACAAGCCTACATGAAAATATAATTTTTGTTATTAACTTTGTTTAATGGAAATGTTAATATAGAGAAAAGTACACATCATTAATCATACACGTTGGATGTTAACGGCCGTAAAATAACTGCGCTTTATTTTTCCGCTGCACATTTAAAAATTTATAAATTTTTATTAGTTTAGTTTGTATACATATATTAGATTTTTAGTCAAATGACGTTCACCTCGGCCTCGAACGCAATAATTAGACGCAATAAGATTGATCTAATTCATTACTTTAGTTACCAATTAACTGTTCTCTGTTTTAATTATTATAGAAAACAGAACGGAAATCGCATAGTTATATTCTGAATGATATGACTATTCCTTAAAAGGCAAGATACTATTTCTCCAAATTCGTATTACATACGAGGAGACAAATTAATATTTTTTTTTAATTTATTTTACCAAATATCTTTAAATGGATCTGAAAAAAATCAAATAATCGAGATACTCAAATTAACGATTGTCGAGATTCTACGAGTACTCTCTTACTGTCTAGCACTGTGTAGGTTATTATGGATAGAACAACCACAGTTATAAATTTCATTAAATAGACAAGAAAATAGGTTTTTTTTTTATATCACTAAGTCGGCAAACAAGCGTACGACTCACCTGATTCCCGTAGCTTATAGACGCCTGCAACATCAGAAGCATCGCAAGCGTGTTGCCGACTCAATCCCCAATCAGCCAAGGAGCTCTGGTCACCTTACTCACCAACAGGAACACAATACTGCTTGACAACAGTATTATTTAGCTGTGATCTTCTGTAAGGTCGAGGTACTACCCCAGTCGGGCTGCTCCATATTTTGAGCAGGAAATTCCTGCTGTGCCCTACCTCAGAAAAGGGCATAGCTTAAACGAGATAAAGCAGAATTTTTACTTTAGTCTCCTGTTTACTTTTCTATGTCCTGTCATAAAAGAGGTTTTATATGTGGGTTGACTTGTTGTTTTATGTCGTAAAGCTTACTTACCTATTTTTTTTTCGCTTAAATTCATTACGGTGACTATTTTTTCAGATTTTTTTGTCAAATATAAAAACCAAGCGTTTAACATGAGGCTTTAACTATAAAGTACGTCAAAGTTTACGAGTAGTATAACGCAATCAATTATCTGAATCGAAAATGGTTTTCATGCTCCCACGTATATTTTTCAACTTTTCCAACGACGTCCCACACTTTGGCTTGAATGAGAAAAAATTTATGTATATGACAGGCTTATGTACTAAAATGAAACCATATTTTATTAGTTTTTAGTACTTTGCGATTATACTAGTATTGTATCGGTTACGGGCAAACAGATAAATAAACTCACTATGATATATGTTATTGCTTACAGGAAAATATAATCTACAAAACTTTTTTACCAATCGTAATGACCAATCAAAACAAATATTCTTTGTTTCGAACTTTCGAATGGTCAAAGGTCAACAAACATCTTTAATATATGTATGTTATGATTACACATTACACCGAAAACTATTTTTACTCTATACCTATATCAAATAAAAAAAAGAAAGTTTGTAAAGCTTTGTTATCCATTATTTTTTTATTAAATAAATTCTCCTGATAGCGATCGTTACTCATAGTAGGCATATATCCGCTACCCCGTATTGGAGCAGCGTGGTGGATTAAGCTCTGATCCTCCTCCTACACGGGGAAGGAGGTCTTTACCCAATAGTGAGATATTACAGTTTGAAGTGAAAATTAAATTCTCGGATTTCGGAAATTGTTTCGTGTTTCAATTTATATTAAAAGTAAGTATTTAATTGAAAATCTTGAAAGATATTAATGGGGCTAGTTTTAGAATATCCATAATGGATGCGGACAAGTCTCGAGACTGAAATCTTAAAAGATATCATATTATAACATCAATCGATTTTCAAGAATCTCCGACATTTTTCTTTGAAATAGCAGGTTTCTTTGAACAGTAAGTCAATTAATTTTACTACGCTGTTAATGCACCATAATATTTTGGGGCATTATTTTAAAAATGATTTGTCCAACTTCGAATGTTTAATATGTATGTTATTTAACATCACTACCGAAGTTAATTTTGATTACTGTTTACTGGTAACTTTATATTTTAGGATAAAATAACAAAATGTAATATACGCGTAGCGAAATATAAATCATGATGAATAAATGTGAAATATAAAATGTTAACATCTGTCATTTATCATTAAGTTTGCTATAAACATAAAACAAAATGTTCATATAAATGTGGGTACACACAAAGTTAAATCATTACACATTATAAAGAAAAAGTATAAATCATAGGCCTCTATTCCTCCATATAGGAAAAGGATCCGAGCTTAATTATAACGAAACTTAGGCCAAGATCAACGTAAGCACTGTACAACGAATTACTTTGTTGTTTGTTGTTTTTGTCTATTTATAATTGATTTTTCCTCCTTAATTTGTGCAGACCTTAACCGCCGCTACTGTATCGTGTCCAGTACCCAAAGGTTATCTGGAAGAAATCGCTATTTAGCGATAAGTTCGCCTTTTACATCTTCTATTGTATCTTTCTTTATTTGTGTCTGTATTTCGGTGTACATTAAGAATGCAGAAATAAATAAATACTTTATAAAACGAACATTATATGTGCGATATTTTCTAATTCAATTCAGCTCATGCCTCCAAATTGTGTCTAGGTAATATCATACAAAATAAATAATTCTTTATATTGAACGCAACATCCATCTTAGGCAAACCCACTTTAGAACGGTAACCCTATTTTGTTTAATACACGTGGTGAAATGATGATCGTTCATATCGTAGCTATGTTTGTTATTGATTCGTGCCAATACCTCGCGGATTTACGATGAAAATATTATCATGGCGTACATCGGAAAGTTTCATGAGCCGTACGCATTTGAACTGTAAGAGAATGATGACAGATACACTTGTTGTTTCCATAGTAATGTAATATAGGAATAAGCTTGGGGAGTAATATAATAGCTAATAAAATTAAAATTCTTATAGTACATAAGTAATACAACATAATATATAATAATCAATTATGGTTTCGCTTATAATTTCCACAGTAAGACATAAGATTCCTGTCAGCATATAAGACTAAACAGTAAACATTATCTGAACTCTTTTGCCGAATTTATTACGACCAGTAAGAAAATGTTAATAAATAACACATCAACATTATAAAATACTATTTACAAATATTAATGGCAAGCTAAATTGATGTTAGCTTCCACATGACCGGATGTAAAGGCGAGGTATAAACACATTGATATTGTATTTCAGAATATTGTATATTAAGCGTTCATTTTCTTTATTACATTCATAAATAAACCGACGAACTGAGTATTTTGAACAAAATATCATTTTGATACGTGCATTCGAATATTCGCAGTTGCCAACTTGAAATAGAACGTATTTTTTATTATTTTTTGTCCTTGAAAACGTCATTACAATGCATATTATTGTTTGACAGTGTTAAAAATTGATGTACAGGAATCTTCATTAGCCTAATTTTACCGACAACCTCAAATGAGCCGGCCAAAACATTGTGCAATTTTCATAACTGGGTTGGATCTTATTGTAAGGCAAACAACTAGGTCAAGTTTACAACAAACAGAGAGACGAGAGACGAGTTATTTATTGTTAAAATATTATAAAAAAAGTCTCAAGTTCAACCAGCCCTTTAATCTTAGTGTTATAAACAGTCCCCCAAGGTTGGCCCTTTTTTAAATGTAGATATTTCATTCACGATCTCGAGTCCTGAATCCGATAATTGTTTAGAAAAACCGTGAAATGTATTGACGCGTGTTACAAGTAATGTACGTAAACTATGGCTGTAGTAAATAGGAATGTTATCAAGGCGTGAAAAATATTTTACGCCTGATGAATAAGCAAACCTTCAAACTTTAAACAACGAATAAAACGAAAACCCATCGAAATGAGTTTGATGTTGAAAACAATCATTTTTAATAATTGAACGAAGGTATGTTAATTCAACATTACGTAATTTTTATAAAATTGATCATTGCCATAAGCTAGTGGGCATGCAACAGGAAATATAAATAATTTGTAGATAATATTCCAACTCCTGCATAACTCCAGGAGGCGTTTACCTCCTGCACTAAATATAATTCGATCCACACCCATTGCGTTAATCCAAGACTATTAGATCGTTGTCCATGATAAAATACCATTGCTGCTATATAAATAAATTGCGTTCATTTAAATTTGAAATGAAAACTGTTTCAAAAATTCCTAATGGTTTTTAGGAATAAAGCTAAGCTACCCTTAGGCACGTTTTCCGTTCTAGATAATGAAATACAAAAAAAATGCTTTCAGTTTTTGTCTTTCACTTTTCTGTAGGCACTATTTTCGAATCATGTACTTATTTCGAATTTTATATATAAAATATATATAATTCTCGTGTCACAATGTTAGTTACAATGCTCCTCCAAAACGGCTGGACCGATTTTTATGAAATTTTGTGTACATATCGAGTAGGTTTGAGAATCAGTCAACTTTTCATATCCCTAAGTTATATGGGGGGGATTAAGGGGGTTATTAACATATATGCCAAAACAACGTTTGCGGGGTCAGCTAGTATATAATTGATTAAAATTTGTTTTTATTTTGTGTACTAAAATGTACGAAGTTTTTAATGTATTTTGGTGTATGTTTTTGAATTAAATCAATTAATTATATAATAAACCTTTCAATTTTTACTATTTTCCTCATGCCATTAATTACGGGAGCCGGGTTAAAGGAAAATTTTACGCAGGAGATATGTAAATACTTCATATTCGGGCTATCAGTGCGTAACAAATATAGTTTTATCGTAAAATAGATGGCACAAATCTTGATATATAACGATCGTATTTTTTGGTTAATGGGATTAATGTATCGTAATAAACCAAAGGGAACACAGACTTAAGATTTTCTTTAATTTTTTATTGAATTACTAAAACGTTTTCCACATCTATTGCAAATATCCGGTTACAGCGCCATTACTATCCGAATAAGCGATATTGTGAAAATCTTTGATCTATGTTGAACAAAATCGACCGAATGTTGCCACCAAATAACTGCACCGAAATGCCGACATCAAAGTATATGTTTTACGACGTTCCGCGATTCTACAATATTTAATCTTTGTAGTGACAAAGTATTGCAAAACTGCGAAATATACCAGCGAATAAAAATAAGCAAATATAAGGACATCCCGTACTGAAATTCTGAGAGGAAATTTTAAGACCTTCTTCTTAGTAGTAAAATATCTTTACTTAAACGTGGGAGTGGTGGTGAGAGAAAAGTCGTTGCGGTAAAATATATACCATAAAATGCAGTACAATGCACTCAAAATAAGAAAAAATTAAATTTAAAATTTAAAAAAACCTTTGATACAATAACCTGATTTGCCTTTAAAAAGTAAAAAATAATTAAAGAAACTCAATCTTAAAGTACCTAAGTATGTACGAGAATTAATAATTCTAAAAAAATACATCGCGTTGGGGGACCGCTCCTACTTATTTATTACCTACTATTTATTTTTCATTAGTATCACATGTCTACTTACTAATTTTGTAAAGTGCACGTGATGCTATTTCATTTGGTAGGTACTTGGGTAAATTTTCTCTCCACCACATATATTTGCAGATATTGGGTATTTTCCCCACTTTTACCCCCAGAGTTTTTTCAGGGCTCAACCGATTTTCATTGAACACATTATTTTGTAATATGCACGTGATGCGCTTTCATTTGAGACTCCACTAGATTATATTTGCAGACATTCGGTTATTCTTCCCCACTTTCACCCCCCACATCTTTTAACCGACTCAACCGATTTTCATTAAACATATCTAAAAACACTCGCCCGTAATTCACCTTTCATACAAAAAAAAAACTAAATTGAAATCGCTTCATCCGTTCGCGAGCTACGGAGTTACAGACAGACAGACAGACACGTCAAACTTATAACACCACTCTTTTTGCGTCGGGGGTTAAAAAACTAAGAACATTGATTTACGTACTTATAGCTATACACATTTATAACAGCTATTTTATTGAAATTTCTCAGTCATCTTGATCCTTTTTCAATTTCGATTCCACTTTTGTTTCAAACCTTGAATTTGCCTTGACGACAAAAACATAGGAATTATTAGGAAGACTTAACGAAAGCCCCGACCTTCCTAGTAAGCGTTCGATTGGGGTCTTTGGGCGAAATCGATAGCAAAACAAGTATTTGATATTGGTGCTGTTTGATTTCAAGGGCGACAATCGAATCGCTTATAATACGATATAAATTGTGTGGTTATATGACATTACACATTAGTGACATTGTTATAAATAGAAGGACGAATATCTTAATATTTAATTTAGGAGCAAAAAGAAATTATATCTACTTTTACTAAGGTACTAGCCGACCCAAAAAACGTTATTCATGTGAAATAACGTTATGTTATCAGATATTTTCTAATTTTCTTAATATTTCATTTCGTAAGAATCTTCCACAAATAATTAGAATTCTTCAAAAAAATCAGCCGAAATTGTCCAGTCGTTTTCGAGTACTGCGTTTAGCAATACCTCTAATGAGCTATTTTTATGTACACAACAAATTATTATCAGACATATATCAGACGCATTAACAATAATTTAATTTAAATTTAATTAGCAGTTAAATTTGAAATTACAGACACGGACGCATTACCGTAACGTATGATCAAACGTTAGTTGTATTCAATTTGCATATTATTAGCGAACTATTTTCAAGTTCAGTGTTTGTGCATACCACCCACCCGTTCCGCATCTATCTACCAAGCGCGAAGGAATCGCCCACGCGCCCGCGGCGAGTCGTCTTCATCACATCTGACTAAATCATTTGTTATCGCTGTATAGCCCTTTATTTAAAATACCAACACCCACGGTGACCTTTGCATTAATATAATTATATTTGCTGGTAAAACAATTCTACTTGTGGATGTACGTCAAATTATATGATTAATTTTCATGTTATTTGTAAAACTTTTTATTCCACTATGTTCTGCTTTTATAATCTTTGACTAACGTATGATATGTCTAACTGATAATGCTATCAACAAATTAAGCTTTGGAAAGGATAAACCCTTAAGAATTGTTTGCGTAAGATATTCAGAATATAAGGTATAATATGTAAATACTTTTTATTTTCAAATTTTTTGTCATTATTAGAACGATCTCTAAAGTACACTTGTAAAATAACTTAAGCACACTTGTAAAGTATATTCAACAACTTGACTTTTATTACTCGTGGTGAATATTTTTGGCGACAACTTTATTTATATCTCAGTATATTTAAACATCATATTTATTCTACATAAGCTTTTGTCCGTGACTTCGTTCAAGTAGAATAACTACATTGAGTGGCATTTTCAGTATTTTAGAATACTTATTTTGCAAATAATAGACTTACTTTTATCGTAATAAACGTTAGCCTAGCTTTCTTAAGGTCTAGTCTATTTCTGTACCAAATTCATCACAATCAGTCAAGTGGAGTCGGTGTGAAAGTGTAAGATATAGACGGATAGGTCTGAGGTAGGACACAAAATGAAATACCTACTCAAATACAGAAGCGGTCCGACTGGGGAAGTACCTTGACCTTACTAAAGATCATAGCTAAATAATATTACTTTCAAGCAGTGTTGTGTTCCTGTGGTGAGTAAAATGGTGAGAGCTCCTTAGGGGTAGGGTCGGCAACACGTTTGCGATACTTATGGTTTTTTTTCTGTTCTGCGTCTATAATCTGCGATAATCGCTTACCATCGTGTGAGCCGTAGCGCTTTTTGCCGATCTAGTTGTATAAAAAAAGATAGAGACAGATAGTTACCTTCGTATATATAATATTAGTATGGATTATAAGTCTAAGTATAAGTTTAGTGTTGTTCTTCCGTTTGCTGATAAATATATTATCGTATCACATGTAAGTCTAAAGTTTATTTCAATATGCATCCACGTTTAACTTATTTAATATAAGTTTCTTAACTACTTTCTTGTATATATTTGAAACGTTCCAATTTCAACAGAAACTCGAAGACTTTGTATTATCTAAAACAGATTTGAATGATCATCCCGTCACAAAGGATGATTAACAATGCTTTATAATATAAACATCGACCTCTAAGAACTTTGCATAACATTCTCTCAAATATAATAAAAATATATTTTAATGTATGTACTCGCATAATTCTTAAGGTAATGTTTGGATGTATAATAAGAATTATTTCTTATGTAGACCCGGCCCAGTTACAGCGTTATATGTATGGATAATACTGCGTCAAAAGTAAAATTTTGGCAGCATTCTACCTTTTTTTCGCGACACCTCTGAAATTATTATAGCTTGACGCCACACATAAATAAGACCTGACAGCGTCGCGACGAAGTTACTACCGGCGAATACAGCAGTGCATCAAACCAATTTGTTTTGTTTTTAACCTAAAAAAACGAACTTTATTGTTATTCCATTAAAAAGGGTCGGTTTTTTATATCAAATTATAACTTGACGTTATATTATAATAATATTTTTTATGTCTACAAAAAATAACAAAATTGCTTCAACATTTATGATGAAGCTATTTTATTATTAAGGATGTATTTTGTTATTGCTTAGAATGAAAAATCACATATTTCAAACCATTACCTCCGATAAATTTTATATCTACTGTAGTACTGTACTGTAGTCTGTACTGTGTACTTATGAAAACACTTTCTTTGAATTTATCAATCTTTGAAAATATTTAAGAAAAAAAAATTAGTGCATCTAAACAGGCTTTTAATTATGCTTCAGAATGGCGGCTACTAGTTCGAGATAAACGACCGGCGAAATAAAATTGATTTATAATTTCAGATTAAAAAGTTTTCTTTTGTACGATAGTAAATTAAATATATTAAAACAGAAAACACTTTCAAGCGGTTTATTTTGAATTAGGTCGACTATTAATTCAAGTACGAATACCTACTTGTAGTACAAATGTTTTTTTTATTTCGTATTTTTTTATGTTTTTTCGCATACAAGTGGCTTACGATAAATTTAAATAAATAATTCATTACATGCAGCTATATCTGTTGTATAATATATTCAAGGATGGAATACATGCGCTTGTCACTTGCATGTTCAGTTAGGGTTATTCAACCATTTGATACAACTGACGTAAGACGAAACTCTATTAATATTTCTTATGCCTAATGAGGCGTGGCAAACAAAGTTGTTTTTGTGAGATTTTTGAGTATATAATTCATCATCTCATGCTTTACGCTACACTTACATTAATAATATAGTGATTCACACTTTGCTTACTAGATTTATTTATTCTCTGGATTGACTGACAAAATTCATTGAACTTAAACGAAAAACTTACAATTAAAAAATCATCTTTGTTAGATATAATTATTTATTTTGAGTAATTTTCGTTCAGCATATATGTTAAAACAAATAAGTCGAAAACTTTGACATCCGCATTTTCCCGTGTTAATAAAAATAAATAACCTATGTTGAAACATATTAGTTCTAAAACTGGTAAGGTTAAGTATGTCGTATTCAGTGAGAGTATAAGTGTGAGACGTCATCATGGTGGTATGCCCCTAATGAATGAACAGAAGTCCGCCAACCACCTCTCTACTCATTTCGATGACATATTAGATTTAGTACTTGGAAATGTTTCAAAACAATTAACAAATTTTTGCGACTGGCCGACGATGTTTTCTTTAAATAATTGCTGTAGAAAAAGGACAAAATAAACAGAGTAACATTTTACACTGACGCATTCGCTTAAGCAGGAAACTGAAAAACCGCAAGATTTAAAAATATATTCCAAGCTGAATTCGCTCTGAGAAGTACCTATACTTAAACAACCACGTTTCATTATATCTAATAGTTATGTGTTTATAAAAGTGTTCGATAATAGATCATTGTTTTGTTCCAGCTGAGCCACATTTACGCAATCATGAGGGACGAGCGTGCCAGTCCTCCGCGCGTGCGCATCGCTGTCATTGGAAGCTCTCGCGTTGGCAAGTCTGGTGAGTAAATACGTTTTTCAATTTTTTTTTGCCAATCAACATTCCGTATAAATATAGTTTTGAGAGATATTAATGATTCTATCGGTAACGTATATCTAAAAATGAATCATGAAACTAGGAGCCAAAATATGTAAGTACGAAAAGAATGCTTTAGATATGTTTAATACTTACGAGTACAGCGTAAGTAGTAATCTAGAATACGATTCACATAAAAATACATCAGCTATCGTAATTTTTATACACAACAATATCACGTCGGTTTGTAGACTGTATATTTAACCTAAATGTTAAAGAGCGTCTGTCATAATTTTAAAAGTTTATGACCTGAAATTATTTTCAGGTCACATCTACTTTCTGTCTTATGAAATTTGAAACTGTGGAATACAGTTCTATATATACCTAACGCTACAAATTATACTATGACATCCTAATGAGCAAAGGTGTTAAAATGCATAAGCTTAACAAATTATTGTGCGTATCTATCAGAACCGTAAGAAAATTTTACAAGAGTAAAAATATTGCTTTCCTTTTAATAAACAATAAACGGCAATACATATAAATATAGAAAAATATTTATTACTTACCTCCATTTTCAATATATGATATTATAATATATGATATTATTATAAATTATATTTGTAATGACAATTTTTTTTAAAACGGCACCAAACTAACTCTACAAGTAATCTTTAAACTGAACAGTGGCTTTTTCCATTAAAATGTATTTCGCGCGTTTGTTTGTTTTTGTTTCGCATACATTAAAACGAGCTAGCATAAATTTATCACCAATAAATTTACCACCAACTACAAGCAATACCTATATTTAAATTTTTTTTCACGAAATGGACGAACTTCTACTTGCATTAACTCGTAAAATAAGATATAAAGTGCAAGTTATTTTATTGTAAAACTTTGAAAATAACAATCGAATTTTTTAATTTTTCCGAGTTGACAAACTTTTAACTAGTTTATGAATAGAATATCGAAAATCTTGTTAAGGAAAAGTGTTAGCATAAACAAATTATTTCACTATTATTGCACAATATGGTCGCGATAATTTTTCTGGTAATGTATTCATATTGCTGTTTTCTTAAACAGCATTCCAAGTTCTCATCAAGCCCATCAATCTTTCAATTTTGAATTTCCATCAAATATCATTCTAAAACAATTTGCTAACAAAAAAAAAGCATTACTGTTGGGTACTTATTTTCGTTAGCGATGCAATTTCTTTTTCCCGTTCTTTGATCATTTTTTCCATGATCATTAGTTTTTCGATCTTTTTAAAAACTTACTAACCATTATTTTGTTACTGAATTAATTAACCGACTTCCAAAAAAGGAGGAAGTTCTCAATTCGACTGTATTTTTCTTTTTTTTTGTATTATCGTTGTATTATAACACATAACTTTTTACTGGATGTACCGATTTTGATAATTCTGTTTTTGTTGGAAAGGAGATATCCCTTGTTTTGTACCATGATAAGGAAACCAGGATTTGATGATGGGATCCCAGAGAAATCGAGGGAAACTCTCGAAAATCCGCATAACTTTTTACTGGGTGTACCAATTTTGATAATTTTTAATTTAATCAAAAGGTAATGTTTATGATGTGGTCACATTTAAATTTTATCGAGATCTGATAACTACTTTTTGAGTAATCTTTGATAACACGTAGTTACTTGACTATTTTTTCGTCGATCTACGTTGTATTACTTCTCGATGTAATTGAAGTCGGTTTTTTTTCGTATGTCTGCAAACACAATTATTATGTTAAAAGCGTTCGGTCAAACACCGTGATACACAATCTCAAAGCGTTATCAAGATATGCAAGCCCACACGATAAAATAAACGTTGTTTAGTTCATAATATACAAACCCAATAACTGATGTTCTTTGTTTCAGCTCTTATCGTACGATACCTTACTAGGAGATATATAGGAGAATATCATTCAAATACAGGTTAGTATTCGTGACTACTAGAATAGTATTTTTATATTTATATATATATAATGGATAAATAAATAAATTAATAGTATTTTTAAATAATTGTCGATCACGTTATTACCCTTGTTGTGTACGTATTTATTGATACTGATATATTCATATAATATGTAGTGTGATTATTATAGCCCATGTTACTTTTAAGTTTAAGCTCTAATACATATAAAATATCCTTTTCTTTACTTAATATTGTACGACTGATTTCTCAGTTCCGTAGTTCTCTTAATACGAGTAATATTGGTGTAGACAAAATGTTCTAATTTATTCTCAATGTTTAATTAAGTATTTTTATTGAAACTTGAAAGTAATAAATTACCGCTTTAAATGTTTTAAACGTGTCAATTATTTATTCATTTTAATTTTGACAGATCTCCTCTACAGACAAACGGTTCCAATAAATGGAACTCCAGTTGAATTAGAAGTAATTGACGTATCTGGATCGAACGCTGACAAATTTCCGTCTGAACAGGTAATGTAACTTAATATACAGAGAAACAGCTAAAATACAAAAACATATAGGGACAACAATATACATTCTTGCAATAGAGATCATTTATATATTCACTTTACCACATAGATATATTAATTTGTTAGAATCAGTTCATTCATAAATGTAGGATAATAAATACATCATAATAAAACTCACTTTGCGGGAATATATTTTAGTTTTACTTTTTTTTCATGTGCGATATGTTTCTAAAGGAACCAATACGTTGAATTTAATTCTCGTTGTAAATAATGACTTTTAAAGCGTATTATTAGGTTAGTAGAACATTGAGATGATGTTTGGCATCCTTAACCTACAATCACTGCATTACGGAAATAATAAGGATGTTTAGTTTTCTTTTGAATAACTGTCCGAGGTCATATGTTATAGGCACTCAACGCCTTTGTTTTACGCCACATAATCGTAAAATAAACTGATTTTTTATTGAAACAAACTTCACAAAAATATTATTGTTCACTTCCGTGCATACGTATTACGATCTTTTTATTTACTGACATAACGATTTTCCGTGACATAAACCTTATGTTTTTACACGTGTGCTAGTGTTAAACAGTCCAAGTTGGATCGTCGTAGTTGCAAATGAAATCATAGATTAATCCAAGTCAGCACAGTCGTTTAACGTCCAGGCAAGTGGGTTAATCGTTGCGAATATAATACGAATGTTAGGAGGAGCGAAGTCGTTCTAGTGACCCGAACCGTCGCTCACCACGCGCTGCGTATGAATCACTCTGTTTACAGCACTGCGTTAAATGAATAATTTCTCTTACCTGTCTTGGACTTTGTATATTTCCGCTGCCTTGATATCTGCTTCAATTTTGGTCTGAAATAATGATCTGAAGATGTTTTGAACTTTGATGCACGAGCTTTTGTACTACGTATTTAGTTATTTACGTTAAGTACTACCATCGTAATAGTAACTATCTAAATTTATAAAACGAGCAAGTGATCAAGGATCAAATTGAATTGAATGGGTGGAAATTTTATCGTACTCTCAAGGCCGTTATTGTAAGAAAAAGTAATCAATCATTGCCCTAGAAATGTTTTATACAATAAAAGTTTTTCATTCAGTTTTAATTGAGTTTATTTTTTTTTTTATTTTTTTTATTTTATACAATGATAGGCTTGCGTTTGACCACTATTTCACCTGATGATAAGTGAAAATGCGGTCTAAGATGGAGCACGCTTACCTAGAAGTAACCTATTCACTCGCGACTTATAGATCCCCAGGTTATAATTTTCTGGAAACACAGACGCTGGTAGAGAGTTCCATTCTTTGGCTGTACGGATCAAGAATGTACTAGCGAATCGCTTAGTGCGTATAAGGGGAATGTCAACCATATAAGGGTGGCGTAACGCAGAGCGTCTGGTTGTACGATGATGGAAGGGCGAAGGGGGAATCAAGTTATGGAGTTCCTGCGCACACTCTCCGAAGTGTATCCGATAAAAAACCGATAGGCCGGCCACCCTCCGTCGATGATGCAAGCTTTGCAGCTTTGCAGCGACCAGTGCATCATCACCGATGAGCCTCCTGGCTCGTCTCTCAATCGACTCGAGAAGCTCCAGCTGGTACTTGGCTGAGCCATCCCAAAGATGAGAGCAGTACTCCATGCATGATCGAACTTGCGCTTGATATAAATTTAGAAGCTGTTCCGGAGTGAAGTACTGTCTCACCTTCGAGAGGACGCCCAGTTTTCTGGCAGCTGTTTGAGCCTTTGTCTCTATGTATGAGCCGAAATTGAGGGTGGATGACAAAGTAACGCCAAGAAGCTCTAGGCGGTCGGTTATGGGCACGGGCACACCGCGGAAAGAGGGAGTCAGATGAAAAGGACTCCGCTTTGCCGAAAAAAGACACGCCTGGGTCTTAGAGGCGTTGAACTTGACCAGGTTTGCGTCACCCCAATCGGAGACAGCTTTAAGGGACAAGTTCAGACGCTGAATCATAGCTTCCCTCAGCGATTGGATCTCAGACCCACTCGCTCGTGCGTTGGACACGTAACGCTCGACAACGGTGCTGTCATCTGCATACCCAAAAGTTCCGGGTTTGAGCAGGTCGTTGATGTGCAGCAAGAATAGCGTTGCCGAGAGTACAGACCCCTGAGGAACCCCGGCATTGATGGCCAAACGATCGGAATCGCAACCGTCTATGACAACGCGGATCGATCGATCCCTCAGGAAGTCAGATATCCAAACACAGAGAGAAGTGGGTAGGCCGTATGAAGGAAGTTTGCTAATAAGGCCGTCATGCCAGACCCTGTCAAATGCCTTCGAGATATCGAGCGAGACCGCAATGGCTTCCCCGTGTTTCTCGATAGCCTCACTCCAAATGTGTGTGGCATACGCCAGAAGATCACCCGTTGACCGATTACGGCGAAAACCAAACTGTCGGTCGCTAAGGAGATCGTTCTTCTCAAGGTGTGCCAGGAGCCGGTTATTCAGTATACGTTCCATACTCTTACAGAGTATGGACGTTATGGAAATAGGTCTGTAATTGACAGGGTCAGCTCGACTGCCCTTTTTGGGCACAGGCTGCACGTTAGCTTGCTTCCAGGCTTTCGGCACTTGTCCTGTCGCTAGAGAGAGACGAAACAGACGTGTCAGGATTGGAGACAACTCAGGCGCACAAGTTTTGAGTACTATGGCAGGTATTCCGTCAGGACCACTAGCTTTATTTACGTCCAGATTGCGCAAGGTTTTAAGGACCTCTTTTTGACGGATTCGGACTTCAGACATAGACGTCTCGCATCGAATCGAAGAAGTTGGAGGTGTGGCGCTGCCTAAATCAAGACGCGAGGATTCCGCAAAGAGATTAGCAAACAAGTTTGCCTTCTCCTCAGCGGTGTGGGCTAGTGATCCATCGGGTTTTATCAGTGGAGGTAGTGAGGGGCGACAGAAGTTCGATTCGGCCGCTTTAGCCAGGGACCAAAAGGCTTTACTACCAGGTGGGTATGACGCAAGTCTAGTCCCAATTCTGCCAATGTGGTCAAATCGAGCCTTCTGCAGAGCCTTCTTGCAGGACTTAGTGGCTCTGTTATAGGCTTTCTTCCTCTGACCCACGTCTGTTGTCTTGTGGTTACGAGCGTCGACCCAGGCCAAGTAAGCAGTGTTCTTTTCTGCTTCAGCACGAGAACAGTCAGAATTAAACCAGGGTCGAGCTGCCACGGATGCTGATGCGTCAGTGAATGGTATGTAATACTCCATTCCCTGACGCAGAACATCAGCCACAGCATTCGCACAAGATGAGGGATCATCGGAGGAGAAGCAAATCTGTCGCCATGGGTACGATGCAAAGAAAGAACGCATCTCATCCCAGTTTGCTGACTTGTATCGCCATATTCTACGGGTGCCTTTAGGGCAGGGTAAGGGCGGTGAATGGACGGATATGGACTTCACCAGACAGTGGTCAGAGCTGCCTAAAGGCGATGAGACCGAAACCGAATAGCGGTCAGGATCTGTTGTCAGGAAAAGGTCCAAACAGTTAGCAGTATGCGAGTCAACATCGGGTACCCTTGTTGCTTCCTGGACCAGCTGGGTGAGATTGAGCGCTAAAGCGAGATTGCGAATCTCTTTACCAGCGTGGTCAGTGTGCTGGTATGGGAATAGCCACTCTTGGTGGTGGGCGTTAAAGTCCCCCAGCATTACCAATTGAGCAGTAGGATACCGGTGCTGAGCCGCATCAGCCGCCTCACTAAGGTGTTGAATAAGCCTGGTTGTCTCCAGATCTCCGCTGTGCGAACGGTAAACACAGACATAAAGAATTTTCTCCACTCCTGTGTCCACCAAAACCCATAAGTTAGAGAAGCTGGGATCTTCAAGATTACGAAGACGCCGGCAGCATATGTCGTCGCGGGCATATAAGCAAACACCCGCGTGTGGTTTAAAATTATGCTCCAAGGTATAACCCGGGTAACACAAGTATGCTGTGTCAGACGGGCTGCCGATCTGCGTCTCCGAGAGGAACAGTAGGGCCGGTTTCTCAGTCTCAAGATGGTGGTGGACTGCAACGAGATTGGAGTGCAAACCTCGAATGTTAGAGAGGTGCACTGAGAGTGAGAGGGAGTGCAACCGCTGTGCTGTCTTGTTAATTCTGTTACTCTTTTTCATAAAGGCGAGTGAAGGAAGGTGAGAAGAAGGAAGTGAAACGAGGCTCCACACTACTAACCCTCAGACTTTCACCGAATCACTACGATGGAAAAGGGGATTGGACTGGAGACTGCGGGGACGCCCGAGCCCCCCCGGAGATGTCCACCGGGCCCTCTCATCCGGTCGCCAACCGGCACGATGGCGCATCCCGGGATTTTTCGACAGTTGGCGGGGCAGCCTTTCGTGTGTGGCTGGCACATAATTGGGCCCCCAACTACCTGCGGTCGGCCAGCGGTGCACCGTGCCTCGGATCCCGCTACCCTCCAGAACCAATCACCACAGCGCAGCGGTACCAGTGCCAGTCAGACTGGCCAATTCGCGCGGAACAACTTTTTCGACCCAAATTCTCAGTCGGCTACACCGATCAACGTACCGAAACACGAAACCGCTTGACGGTACGACTTTGTTCGGTGGGTGGTCGCGAGCCGTCGGCCAGAGCCTACCACCAGTATGTCACCTGATTAGCACCACCCAGGGACCACGTGTAGGGTTTCACAACGGGGTATACACCTACGGACGAGGGCGACTCAGTCCCCAAAAACCAATTATATTGTAACGGATTGATTTTGTAATCAATAAACTCAATTAGTACGATAAAGTTCAAGTCTGATTGTACTTTAGCGTAAAAATTAATTTGAAATTCTAAATTAATTTAGTTATTATTCTACTTATTCGATCTTATTATGTGAAGCTTTTTTTACAAAAGCGAATCCAAAATATTAATACTGTCTGGCATCAATCTCAGAAAGACTACCTGCTCTACATTACGCGACCTAATTAATATCCATACACGGCACTTGAATCTGTATGTTCTATAAGTTGTAAGACAAGTTATTAACAATATAATATAACCTATTTTAATCAGCGAGGAGTAAATCATTAATGTTTTAGTATATGTAGTTAGTTATAGTATCCATATTTTATAATTTATTTCATTTGTTACAGATTCAGTGGGCTGATGCCTGTCTTCTTGTTTACTCCGTTACGGATAGAAGTAGTTTCGACTACGCCACAGAGATTTTAAACACATTAAAAAGAACGCCTATGCATGGAAGCCCAGCCCATGGACCAGCGGGAGCGCAGTCAGGAATGCCTCTCGCACTATTGGGGAACAAAACAGACTTAGATCATCTACGACAGGTTAGTGTCTAAAATAAACTTGCTATTTCAGTATTCGTAATTAACGTTTTACTATATAGTGATTAGACTTTTAACTTTCAACGCCTCCACGCCAAATATTTATAACGTAACTAGCAGTTGCCCGAGACTTCACTCGCGTAGAAATTGATAACATTTACATATAGGGGCTAAAGTAGAGTATAATCATTATAGTACAAAAATTTATGACCTCTTTGTACCACATTGATGGTTCACCTTTCATGTCTTAGAATCACCACATTGCTGGAAAGCTCGCTCTCAATCAAGCTTCATGAAACAGTCGTGCAATAATCTTCCCTTAGGTTTCTCAAGTTATTTTTGCCTCAGTATCAATATTACTGATCAAATATCTATGGAAAAAGTTTAAAGCTTCTTACTCCAGAAGTAACGGATTTCTGTACAAATTTTATTCCGTATTTCACCCATTTACGTTTAGAATTTACACAAAAACTGAAACACTCGTTCGCTCATTTTTAATAGTAGTCCAGAACTATAATTTGATGTTTTGAGCTTCAAAATAGACGAATTTCTCAATCAAAATTTCAATCCCTATTTCATCCCTTTAAGGGCAGTTTATCCACTAATGCTGAAATGCATATTTATTCATTTTTAGTTAATAGTACAAAAATAATTTCATGCCCCTAAGTTAAAAAATATAATGAATTGATTGTATGACAAATACACATGCTTACTAACTATTGACTATCTCCCTGCCAAATTTCAAACTTTTAGCGTTAAAATTTAAGATCTATCATACAAACTTTCTCTAGCCCTTAGATCACAATAATCCGGTCCTGTCACAAAATACGCTCTTAGCGGACCTTTACTAACTTTAAACTACATCTGAGTCACATTTCAAACTTTTAGTACAAAAAATGATCGACTTTCATACAAACTTGTGAGAGGCCTTTCTAACCTTAATCCCTATCATCCTTAAGCCCTATCGGAAAAACCGATCTTAGCGGACGTCTACTAACTACAAACTATATCCCTGCCAAATTGAATCTTTATGTGTCCTGCGGTTTTTGTGATTTCGTAATGAATCAATGACCTAATATACTTATATAGACTAGCAACATATAAAAAATGAGCTCAACTCGTAATAACTGCTGAAAATTAATTTACTATAAACAAATTTAAAGTTTCACATTATAGATTATTAAGTGTTAAATTTAATTTGATATTCTATTAGAGTATACCTATTTATGTCTTTATAATTAGTATTGATCGTACTTATTCAAGGCTTCATCGTACAAAATATTTACTCAATACAACTTTATCGCTACCATTATCCATATCTGTGTTAAAGTACATAACTTCCTACTTACAACATAAATAAACTGGGAAATATCTTTTTGTGTTTCGTCAATTATAAATATTTAATAATAAAATTTTATGGAACGTAAAGAAAATGTCTGATATATTATATTGTATTTTTTACTACATATCCTTATAGAAGATAAGGACGCGTGGGTTTAAATTTATATTACATCTAGACTCTATACATTATTGATAGGTTATAAAGCATGAAATTGTGTGCGTGGGGATAGGTCCTTAATGTAATCTTAGACGTTTGACATTTTAAAACATCAACTACAAAAACTATAATTAAATTATCTTCTGGGATGGGGTTTTCGCAAATTTGTATCAGTATAGTAGCTACTTTCCTTACCGTACATTCACGAAGTCTTAATGTCCCACTGCTGGACACCCCTACCTCTTGGAGAAAAAGCTGAGTGAAAGAGTTTACCTCAATGGGATAGCGTTAAAAAAATCGACTTGAGGTGATGAGTTAAAAAATATGAGTTTCAGAATTTCTTCCCACGTAAGCTTTCGAGTACGCGTTAAATTCTACGATGGAATAAAATTACCCTCGGAAACATGAATACGTGATATATATCATATTCGTATCATTAAAAACTATATTATATAATTATGTTATTAGTTAAAAATAATTATATATGTTATTAATTAAAAACTATATTAAGCCTATAGACTCTCACTTTGACGAAGCGGACATATGTATGATTGACCATAAATATACAAGTACAACGTTATGAAATTCTAATTTTTGGGTGCCGTTGTTACGAGAAAAGAAATCACGTCGATTACTGGAACATATTGAATAATCCATCATCGACATAGCTATCGTCCATTGGAAGTTGTAGTTTAGAGTAGTTTGACGATTTAAATTAAAATAACTTATTTTTACAGAGCTGAATGAAATAAGCTAAATAGCAATATAAGGCGCACAAGAGCAATAAAAATAAAATTTTCAACATCCGTCGAAGATTAGAACATGATAAGAAAAAGCATCTAATTACTGATAGGCGACTTTTCATACTGTAATTTTAATTTTGCCCTGGTAACTAAATTACTAGAAGACTAGAATTTGTGTATTAACTTTATAAATAAATAACATTTTTGAAAAACGAAAAGAAATAAAAGTTATGGACAATATATCCTACACACCTTCTTAGTGATTTCACTAACAAAATTGGATTTTTGTTGAGTTCTCTCGCGGTCGAAATGTATGACAACGCCGTTTTATTCATAATATCTGAATATTGGAAACGCTATCCGCTATTTCGAGTAGATCATCCTTGTCTATATTTGTTCGCCTAATACGTTAATAAATGTGAAAATACTATAGATATAAAATGCTAGTAATAATATAATGCGTAACTAAGTTACATAATTAAATATGATATTGAAAATTATAGTAATTGAATAAAAATACACCTACACTTACCGCCATATATACAAGGCAGGTCTGAGAGTTTGCGTAGACGGAAATTCATAATGCTTAAAACAATGGCGTAGGTAGACCCCTCGTTTGTGTTTCAATTGAGGTTTGTCAGTTTCTTAACGAGAACGACAGAAATAATATAAGGTACATATATGTAACCTGATGAGTCAGTATATCCATTTCACTGTCGAAAACAGTAGGTATGTATGTTAATTTTTTTTTTGCATTTGACTAACGGGTAATATCAAACGAATGTATTTTATATTACGTGTCTGTTGCTCTTGTATACATATAAAATAGTAATTAGTTTACTACAAATGCGTCATTATATATATCGAAGAATTTTCTTATTATTTCCGTTTGAAAGATCCAAATATGTCTATACTTTTGGGAATATCCCAATAGAATCCCTTACATTTGTCATCTATTTTTTCGTATACTTAAGCTAAAATATAATTTATTTTTACAGGTACCAACAAAAGAGGGTCAAGCTGTTAGCGTAGCGTACGGTGCCACGTTCAGTGAAGCGAGTGTGGCCGACAATTCCGGCGATCTCTATCGTTGCGTTGACCGCTTGTTAGCTGAAGTACGCACTCCACAGCGAACGAGAAAATTTTCTGTGACGAAGATGTTAGGATCTTTAATAGGTTGGTAAATTTTATACATTCGACAAACACATAAAAATTTTCACGTTGTTGGTATAAACTCAATGTGTATCTGTACATAATATAAATGAATTAAATATAAATTAATAATCAATAAATAATATTATTTTTAGGTGGAGCAACGAATAATAACCAAACAACCCGCGGATCCGTAGTGGCGTGCCCGAGAGTGCCCGCGCCGTCGAGGCCTCCACTAGCGGCCGCTGCACCCTGACCGACCCTGGAACCCACGGACCGCGCACGCTGACGTTTCGCCGGTGCCGTATGCCTCGTCTGTCTACCAGTACCATCACGATTCTCATCACCACTGCCTAATATGTAAACCTCTTCCGCAAAAAAAATATGAAGACATTTCTTCGTTGAGAAGAGGATAAACACATTTTTTGGTTTCATTTTACAGTGATTGGTGGTTGAAGACAATGCGCCTAAGTGCTGGTGTATTTTTAAGCTTTAAATTTCCGTTGCTTTGTTTTTTTAGGTGTATTTTATGATATTATAAATCTTATTTACAATATGACAAAATACACCTAAAAGAACTTAGCAAAATACATATTTTATCGTAACTTTGACAATAATCATATCTTGGAGTCATCGTTAGTAAAGATACCTGATAGATATCGTGCCAAAGAACTAAAATGACTATATATGATAAACGATGTAAAAGGACACATTTTTAGAGAAAATTTTCTTACTTTTTCACTTTATGCGCAAACGGGGACCCAAAATCCAGTAGATCAATTTCATTGTATAAATTATGAAAATGTTAATTACGTATTTTTTTTATACTGTAGAAAATAAAACGTTCTCTATATATCTACAAAATATCTTAAATATTTAGAATTATGATGAGACGATCATTTGTGACTCGATAAAAACTTTTTATATAGGTGTAACAATACACTAGGTACATACAATTAGTTAAAATTCATACACGATTTTCTACTTTTGCATTGTATTAATCGTAAGAATTTTTATGGTATACATAACAATTTTTACTACTTACTGTAACTTGAAAGAAGAAAGAAGGGATACATATATAGAACTATTGCAAATTTTTAAGGCTGCTTTTCTATAAATGTATTTCTATAAAGATCATATTATTCTCACAAAAATTTAATTTTGCTAATCTATAGTATAATCCACAACTAGGCTATATCAACAATGGCAAATAGATATAAAATAGCTTATTGTAACAATAACAAAGTATGAAAAAAACACTGTTCTTTTAAGAATTGACATTCCGATTGAAAGTATGAAAAAACTGTAAAGTTCTTATTCGTGTGAGTTTCAGATTTTTTTGCATTATTTATTAGTTTCAAATTACTTATACATATGAACAAAAATTCGAATATATTAGATATTAAGAATTCATAACCCAGTTAAAAGCTAATTAATTGTTTCGATAAATACATTATATAACGTGTTCCGAAACAGGTGTCCTTCCGCTTAGGGGCATATAGAGATACATCTAGGCATCAGTCAGTCAGAAAGTTCAGCCTATCGTGGTCCTGTACATAGTAGGCCTCCCCAAGTTTACGCCAGACATCCCGGTTTTCCGCAATACTCATCCAGCCTATACCGGCAATCTTTTAGTCGGGCATACCGTAGGCGAAATTATAAGTGAAATAAATAAAAAAATAAGAAACTACAGCTAAATAATTAAAAAAATCAACACATTTTAAAAACACACGTCGTGAAGGCATCGGTAAAGAGGATATAATAAATAACCGAATTTACTGTAAAATAGTTACTTAGTAATGAGCTACTTTTTCATTTTTTTTTTCACTTATAATTTCGACTGTGGTATGTATGCCTACCCCTAAATGAAAGGAAACCTGTTTGTGTTAAAATGTTGAAATAGTATTTAAATTATAAAATATTATTATAATCTGTCTAAAAATTGTCATAAATGTGTCTTAACCAAATATATCAATAGAAAATCTTTTACGCATGTATTAAAAAAATAGTCAATGTCTAGTCATTAGGTATAGGCTGTGAAAAGACATGAGAAGGAATATGCAGAATCAATGTTTTTTTTAATAAAATAACTAATTAAAGCGTATAACGATGATTAAATGTATGTTTCTTATTCAGGATCAAAATGAAACTCGAATTTGAAGTTTCGATTGTATGATGTAAGATGTAAAAATCATCAAACATGTCTAAAACTACATTATTTTATTAAATCTTAAATTTTAATTTAAGATAAGAGAACTGCTTTTTTGAAATCCTTATGCATTGATAAGTTAAGGTGGATTTTGATAAAACTTGATATTGGTATATCTATCGGCTTTTGGCAAGCAAGCACTTGCTCATTATTAGAACATCTAAGTTTTAATAACACAATGTAGCTTTGGTGATTTTACTGTTTATATAAAATATTTGAGCGGAATGTGCCTAGAAAGTATATGAAATGTGTAATATTTACATGTTTGTAATTTATGTATTATAATAATATGCCAAAGAGTCAAAATATTCGATGTTATAGTTAATGGACAATGACAGGTGAATTATGTTTGTTGATGATTACATGTTTATTATAATTCGATGTATTTAATTGATATTAGATAAGAATGAAGTAAGGGTAGAAGTACGTGTTATAAATAGAAAGTAAGGAATTTGAACTGACTGGGATAAGTTGTAAATAAAATGTATGTTAAAAAATAAACGTTTAATAAATAATTTCCTTTTTTATTTTCTTCAAAAATATTTACTTTTTTTTTTAATTATAAATAGACTTGAAAACAATATAATATATCGGAATTATTTTTTTTATTTATGAGACAATATTTACGAATTCTTAAGCTTCAAATCAGTGCCATGACTTTTATAAAAGGACTCGGTTATAAGATAAATATCTTATTTAAATAATTTTACCTACTTATTGTACGTTTTCAGTTTGAGCACAAAATAATATAATACTTGGATGAGCTATGAAAATTTTCACAAAATGAATGTAGTACTTCGCACCACTGTTTCGTTATACAGTTTTCTAGCGGTAATAAAGAAAAAAAAAACTCGTTACACTGTTATATACTTAAATTCACACTAACAACCAAAAAATCATAATAAACACATATTTTATTTTATTTTATTTTTATTTTATTTTCAAATTTTGAAAACTTACAGCTAAATTACAAATATAAAAAAAAAAACAATGATCAAGTTACGGCCAATTACAAGTTTTCGCAAATAGTATGGTGGACATATGGAAAAAAATCAATTTAATATAAGATCGAAAACAATAACCACGCAAACAACTCAACACAACGGCCAAGAACACACCACTTCTGAAATAAATATACTACCGTTGATTTGCAAAAAAATCGATACACATCGCTCTTTTTAGTCTTGTCACAGTTGTGCTAAATATATCAATATCGACCCTCCGGCACACCGCATTGAACAACCGACAAGCTCTGATCATGAATGAATTCTGCCTATAGATACTACGGGTGGCAGGAGTGTAAAGAAGATCATGTTTTCGTAATTGAGCTGATGGTACGCACAGTCCAATTTTGCTCACCAGCTCGGCTACATTCGTCGACCCATTTGCAATTTTAAATAAAAAGGCAATATCCGTTATTATTCTACGCTGTCGCAAAGGAAGTAAGTGAAACTTTCGGCATCGGCTGAAATAGTCCGGCGAATATGTTTTGGAACGATATTGTATGAACCTTAAGAACTTTTTTTGAATATTTTCTAAACGTGAGATATATATATCATAATTGGGGTTCCACACCTGAGAAGCGTATTCGAGGTGACTACGGACAAAAGCGCAATATAAAATTTTGATTGTTTTAATGTTTTTAAAATCTTTTGATGACCTAATGATGAATCCTAGTGCCTTATTTGCCTTACTAACTATGTTTGAAATGTGTGCATCAAATAAGAGCTTTGAGTCGAATGTTACCCCAAGATCTCTGATAGCGTTAACTCTAGTTATTGCGATACCAGATAATGTGTATTGGCAAATTATTGGTTTAGGCTTGCGTGTAAAAGTACAAACATAGCATTTTGAGATGTTCAAGTCCAGTTTGTTTTTTGTACAGTAAATTCGGAACCGATCCAGATCGTCTTGCAGGTCAATAGTATCCTCATATGAACATATTTTACGAAGTATTTTCATATCGTCTGCATACAAAAGTATTTTTGACGTACGAAAACAGGATATGACATCGTTTATAAATATATTAAATAACAGAGGTTCTAGCAAGGACCCCTGTGGAATTCCTGAAGGGATACACAAAGACCTCGTCGACGAGTAACCGTTAAGAACGACAACTTGACTTCTGTTCTCAACATATGATGAAAACCATCTGTACAGATTACCGCATATACCCATATGTAATAGTTTCTGTCTGAGAATAAGATGATCTATTCTATCGAAACACTTGCTGTAATCTGTGTATATAACGTCTACCTGGAATCGTTGTGACATGTGTTCCGATATAAAATCGCTGCAAACTATAAGATTTGATGTGGTGGAGCGACCACCAAGAAAACCGTGTTGATGCTCACCAAAGTTAAGTCTAATAGCCGAATAGAGTTGCCTGTAAATAATTTTTTCGAGTATTTTAGCGAATACACACAGCTTGGAGATAGGTCTATAGTTCTCCACCTCATCTCTCGGACCTTTTTTGTGTATTGGAGTTATATATGCCGACTTCCAAATCGCAGGTACTTCTCCCTCAATGAGAGACCGTTCAAAAAGGATCGTAATAGGAACAGTTAGAGATTTAGAACATTTAAATATGAAGATTGGTGGAATATTGTCGGGTCCTGCAGATTTATTCAGGTCAACCTGTTTTAATAACTTAAACACTTCGGCTTTTTGTATTTCTATCGAGCCTATACCTGAGTTATTCCCATAACAATAATTATGAGTCAGCTGGGACTCTTGTAAACCAGCGGTCACGTTAGTATCTTGAGGATCGGAGTGTTGAAAGTTAGAATAGAAATATTCCGAGAACAGATTGCATATGTCTTCCCCATTTTCCAATGACTGTCCCTTATATTTTAGTACAGAGGGATAAGAATGTGACTGATTTTTATATTTAATATATCGCCAAAAAGCTCGTGGGTTCTCAGAAATATCCGACTCAATTTTTGACATATATTCATCAAACATACTTTTCTCTAATTCCCTGGCACGCTGTCGCAGTGTAATGAAGGAAAGTTGATCAGATAAGTTACCATATTTTTTGAACTTTTTGTGTGATTTAGCTTTTTCTTTAAGAATCTTCATTAACGGTTTATTATACCAAGGGTTGGTACCGTTGGTATTATACCAACGGTTTATTATACCAATATCTTTCATGTCTCTAGTTTTATGACACTTTTATTAGATAATTATACATATAATCAGAAAAAATCAAATTGAATTAAAAAAAAACTTAATAAATGTAACAATTCGTTGTGCATTGTTGCAACTTGTAAAAAAATTGAAAGTATACATATTTTCCATTTCTAGGTTATCCCTGCTCCGGTGGATAAAAACGTGATATTGAAAATAATACCTTTATTCCAGTCGTTCTAATTTCATGAAAATTTACACGTACACACGTACGTAATACTATTTGGAATGAGCTTATACGGAAAACGAATCTAAATCTGATAACAATGAAAAGTTTTAATAACTCTAATAACCCCTGTAGGGAAAAAAATATGCCCAATGGAATCGTTTTTTTTATCTTTTTAATTTATTCAGTTTTTAAAAATCAAATAACTACAGTAGTTATATTATTGTGCTTTTATATGCTACTATTGTCTATAAATTAAAAAATCATTTTATAAATCAACATAAAAAAAAAATAGCTATACAAATACTCTACAAGCAGAATGAGCTGATACAGTTTGTTGTTTGACTGACTGTTAAATATTTCGTTGCCTAATAAGTAAACATTGTACAACAATTTGGATGTCGATATAATTTTTAACCAATCATAAATGCAACTACAATTCGATTTTGTATCCTTTGCCTTCGTAATTAGGATTTAAGGAGTGTGCGAGTGTTTGCTTGACAATGGCGTAGCATTACTTTTCGCTGCAAAGCACATATTTGCTGATGCTCCCTCACAATTTTAGCTATTACTTTAAAGTTTAAGTATCTAATATTTTATTAGATTTTTTTTAATTTAAAATTGAAAAAATACGACACCACGTTTCGTTTGCTACTCGTGGCCTCGGTCTCCTGAGATCTTGCACGCTACGCCATTGCGATCTGTGTGTTATCAAAAACTCCATTAACTCCGACTGCAGGTTTGATATAGGCACTCATTTATTTGATTCATAAGTCTGATATATTATGTAATTTTTGTGCAGTAATATTATTGCGGCGTCATTATCATGTCACCAAGGTATCATTATGGTTTATAATGTTATATCTAATTTTTTACGTCGTCTTCCCGAAACTCACTTAATATATAAATTTTACATTACCCACAGATATAATATTCCAAAAATAATTAAAATTCCAAAAATAATTATTATTTCCAAAGAGGCGTAAATTTTGTGTTTATAAAAACTAGATTCATAGATTATAATATAATCAGACAAAACAAAACTGTTTATTATTCAATCGCATCAATCGACCTCGACCTATTGAGAAAGAGTGCGTAAGGATTTAAAAAGTTTGGTTAACTATAAAAATTTTAAACAATTTTATAAGTCAGCGTTATCTATCAAAACCAGTTTAAGATTTTCCGAGCATTCAGAGCTTGGGAAATTCCTACAATAACAGTAGCCGCGATGTTTCGTTGATTTAATACTAAAGCTCATCTGCATTTAGCCCACTTACAAAATTGCTAAATAAATTATATCAAAGTACGTTGGAGGTGGTGAATGCACCGAATCTACTGACGAAATACCGTTAGTACAATATAAATAAACATATTCGTCATTTTTAACCGACTTAAAAAAGGAGGAGGTTACTCAATTCGACCGTATATATATTTTTTATGTATGTTCGGGGATAACTTCGTCGTTTATGAACTGATTTTGATATTTTTTTTATTGGAAAGTAGATATCCCAGGTGTGGTACCATGATAAAGAAACTAGGATGTGATGATGGGATCCCAGAGAAATCGAGAGGAAATCCTTGCAAATCCGCATAACTTTTTACTGGGTGTACCGATTTTAATGATTTTTAATTTTATCGAAAGCCGATATTTATCATGTGGTCACACTTAAATTTCATCGAGATCTGATTACAATTTTTGGAGTAATCTTTGATAATGCTTATTTACTTGACTATTTTTTCGTCTACCTATGTTGTATTACTTGTCGATGTAATTGAAGTCAGTTTTTTTAGTTTGCCACCAAAGACAATTATGTGTTTTCAATTAAAAATCGATAATTATAAAATGTTGATTGCAAAATATTATTTAATATACTTTCTCAAATTTTTTGAAACTCAAATAAAAAATTGAAAGTTTTTTAAACTTTTTATTCTTTCTTGCTTAAAAATGTGTACTAGATAAATCTGCAATTTAAATGTTTTTCTCAATTACTACATAAATTATTTATATGCCCAAATTAAAAAAAAAATCATTAAAATTGATGTGATTTTAAAGTAAAAAATGTTAGGGTGAATCGAAGAGCGGGCATCATAATCGTGATTATGCTATAACAATAGACGCACCAATACCGCGGGTCGTGCACGCGCTCAAATAAATCACATTCGCATCTCCGAACAATGCCGCGAGATCAGAGGGGTGCGCACCCCAGCTGCGTGCCCCGATCGATCTGTGGACCGCTCCAACTTCTCGCTGCAAAGCTTTACTGTCTGTCAACTCCGCTCCAAATTCAAACGTCCGTCAAAAACAAAATTAAAAAATAAACGTTATGTATTAATTACTGGCCAGTCTGCGTAGATATATTTTGTGATTAGTGCTATGTGTTAATATTTTTATAATGGAGGGGCGGAGGACTTGGGATGGAGTGCCACTGGGCGAGTCGCACTCTCCTCCACAGTCGGTGCCGGGGCGACGGACGCCGTTGGGAGCCGTCGGCCTCGGCGGATTCTACATGCAAGGAGGCCAGCCTCCGCCTCAACAGCACTGCTATCCCACTGATGAGAATCAACCAGAACCAGGAACAAGCTATGCTCAAAGGTTAGTTGAATATCACTGAAGTATATTAATGTTAGTATAGATTAAGGATTAAGTAATTTGAAATGTATTTCGTACAGTGTACACAAATATATATTATACATTATGAAAAATTAAAATAACATATACGGCTTATGTTAAATGTATAAAACCACATTAAGCGTTATAGAATAAATAAATAAAAATAAATTAGTATGTTTATATAACATGTGCACAATGTAACATAAATTGAATGTAATTCTATAAAATATACAATAAAATTAAAGCAATTAACCAATTTCCATTACGAATTAAAATTCTGTTTATCCTACCTGCATATGATTTATATAGGTCTATTATTAATTGTACAAATTTTATTCTAAATCATTCGTACCGGACATTTAAGAGGAAGCCCGTCTATTGTTAGACACCGTACACTCATACACTAACACTTGTTACGCTTCGGTACATTGAAAGCTCCGACCCGATTCCCGTGGGTTGAACGTGTCGATTCACTTACTTATAAACGTATTTAATAACAATACATAATAAAAAAAATCTTATTAATGCAAGCTAAAGTAGTGGATTTAAACAAACTATTGATAGGACGCGTTTGCGCAACGGTCACTGCACTGGTTTGTGGCCATGTCGGTTGCAGGTTCGATCCCCTCACACATTACATGACAAACATTTGTATTGGCCATACAGATGTTTGCCGTGGTCTGGGTGTTTGTGAAGTCCTTGTGGGTCTCCCCACTTTGCCTAGGAGAGCACGTTAAGCTGTCGGTCCTGTTTGTTATCATGTACACCTGATAGCGATCGTTACTCATAGTAGGAAATATATCCGTCAATTCGCGTTGGAGCAGCGTAGTGGACTAAGCTCTGATCCTTCTCCTACATGGAGAAAAAGGTCTATGCCCAGAAATGTGACATTACAAGCTGAAGTGTGAAAACCAAAAAGCACTTTATTCTAGTGTGTATAATCGTTCATGCTACACGTCATAAAACCAAAACATCGACTATAAAATAGACGGTAATTTCATTGAAAAAATTCTTTATTTACAGACCTATCGGAGAAGGTAAATCAAAACAGAAGATAAGACAAGGAAAAAATGTGAGACTGAACATAAATGCACGGGAACGAAGGAGGATGCATGATTTAGTACGCACTTTTTATTTATTTAGACTTTAAGTAAGCCACTACATTATTTGTTAAAATTCTGACATTTAATGTTCATAAGGATTATAATACATACATCTAAACAAATAAATAAAATTGGAGCGGTTATCTTAATATTTGTAATATTAAGATAATCGCTTTTTACTAAATGCATATGGATACATAGTACATATGCCAAAATAACATTTTTTTTACAATTTTTGTCTGTCTGTTGTTCCGGTTAATCTCTGAAATAGCTGAACCGATTTTTACGGAACTTTCACTGGCAGATAGCTGATGTAGTAAGAAGTAACATACGTGACTTTTATTTTAGAAATTGATATTTATTTTATAGCACTGCGAACTGAACAATACCTTATTGTAAAATTCCACGCATTCCACGAAGTCGCAGGCACAGCTAGATTTTTGTTGATAAATACCCTTTTCAAATGAATTATAACGAAATAGTAATAAAACGTCATAATATGTGTAATTATGTAATTTTGATTTGTTGTACTTTTTTGCGTATGTACTGTGTTTATAATTTAAAGTAATAATAAAATTGTAAGAGGATAATTTATATATAATTGAAGGTATTTTCTCTCTATTGACACTGAAGCCAATAACGTATTAATTTTCTCTCAGTCTATCTTTCTAAGCCAAGTACTAAATGAATTTGAATAAAACTTAGCAGGGTTTTATTATTTAAAGATTTATGAAACTGGGTACTTTTTATACAATTCAGCTCGGGTTCTTGGGAAAGGATGTGAAAATCAAAATATTCATTACATTCGTAGTCCAATTTTATTATTTATTTTTTATTAGACAGGAGGATGATACTAAATTATCTACTATACTAGTTTACTAATAATAATTAACCTTTGTATAATTTTTCTATCTACAGAACGACGCGCTCGACGAATTGCGCAGTGTCATTCCCTATGCTCATTCGCCATCAGTTCGAAAGCTTTCAAAAATAGCAACGTTACTTCTTGCAAAAAACTATATTCTTATGCAAGCCAGCGCTCTGGAAGAATTACGAAGGTATGACTCCTTATATATCTAGAATTTTATGTAGACTTGTATGTACTTATATGGAACTTATTCTATATATATGTAGTAATGGTAATCTATAAACGCACAAACTTCAATATAGAACACATTGCTATAAATACGAATATAGCAATGACTTTATAAAATTATTAATGTATTTACTAGATTTATATAATTTAAAATAAAAGTATTTAACTGCACATTAAAATTAACCGAAATTAGCTTAAGCTTTTCTTATAAGAAGAATTTGAACAAAAACATATATTTTGACCTTTTTTATATCCAGGTTGGTAGCCTACTTACAAGGCACGGCGACAGCTGCTGGTATTGTTCCACCGCCTGGTTTCGACCTAGCAGGTCTTCCTGCAGCAGCAAAGCTTCTTCAACCACCTGCTACTGGGCCGCCCGCCCCTCCTGATCCACCCTCTTGAGACCCAACTGTCAAATATGAACCATAGAGTTAGCAAGTATAAAACTTATTTTCACTGGTAATATTATAAAATTGAAATAATAATGTAACGATTTAAATTCTAGGAAATGTAAAACTTACCAAATCGCTTCGTTGATGCTTGTTCTCATGTTAATTTAGTCTTCTTTTGCAATCACCATACATAACTTGTTTCACATAATAAAAAATATACCGATATAGTGTTTATTGAATGCAACAACATATTTATAAAAAATATTCTAATGACTAGAAAATATGTTTTATAAAATATGGATGAGGTAATAATTATTTCCGACAGTCACAAAAATATTGGAATAATTATTATTTACACTAAGAATAATTTGTCAAAGAAAAACGTGGAAAATAATTAGCATTTAAGATAAATAATTTACATAATAACAATCGTTTAATACAACTGTTTGTTTGGAAATAGTTGTGAATGCTGTTAGTACTAAATATGCCTATCTGTCATCTTAGATCCTCTGATTTGAAAATTTGTGTGTGTTAATCAACGTACCTAGTAATTTAAAAATATTATAGGCAATATGATAACAGGCTAAGCTAACGCTTATTTGACGGATGACGGTATCCAACAGATATTTTTTTTATATATTATTCTTTATTACTATCGAATTCCACTATATTTATGAGATATTCTATTCGCAAAAACGAATCTAAAGGTTTTAGTTTATTAATTGAGAAGAAATAGGTCCTAATGGCCTATTCTACCTCCTACTATTAAATTTATTCGTAACTTATTTGCAGGATAAACTTTCCTATCAACCGGTGAAACAGATCCCATGACTTATATTAAAGGAGCAGTAAACATAAACACCAATAAATAATAAAGCCAACGGGAGTCGAAATTTAAAATTAATTGAACTGCAGGGCTCAAAAAATATATGTATAATAACAATTTCTCTTTTTTATATATACAATATGATTTATGTATACAAAGTACATGTACATATGTGCTATGACAGAAATTATTACAGTTTAGTTTTAAAGAACTAGCTTTAAGAAATAGCTCTATGTCGTTTAGAACTTAACGCTCATTTTTTTTTTGTTTTTTTTTAACGTAGAATATTCAAAATAAGGGGGTTTCTTTAGCTTGCAAGATGGCGGTTACTTGCTCATACTACATAGCTACACATCACGGTTTTTCGGCTTTTGTGTTGTACGCTTATTTTAATAAATTAAAAATAGTTTTATAAAACGATATTTTACCTTATATTGATTATTTTTGAAGTAAAACTTCTTAAAGCACGATTGACTTGGGGTGTAAGCTGATGGATGCGTGACAAGAGCGTTACGAAAAGTGTGATCGGGCGAGGCGAACTGAAATTGAGAGCGACATAAGTTAGTGAAGATAGATAGAGAGAGAGTTACGTTTCCTAAGTTTTACTTCAGTAGTGTGGTCTAAAGCACATAGTTTTTTTTACTATGAATTTGCTTAATATTCCTCATCTTGCAAGCTCTAGTAAGTAACAAAACTTTTTCATCCTCTTCTCACAAAGAGGAGACTGTGAATGCATGTGCCAAATAATTAGAAAGTATTATAGTAAAAATGTAAGTTAATGCATATTGTAATCTTTACTAAGCTACTGTAATAAACTTCTTATATTGTAGTTAGTAATACTTATATTTAAATATAAGTGGCATGTATATTGCCTTTAGAGTTAAGTACGAGTGTTAAAATAGTGTAAAAAAAATACTTAATTCGATTTAATAGAAGTTAATTTTTTTTTGCTGATTCCAAGTCCAAAATTATATGTTTCTAAAACAGATATAATTATAGAATTTTATACGGATATTAAAAAAAATCATTTAATATAATTATATTTTTAATGAAATTAAATCTGCTTTAAAAGGACTTTTAATTTTGGTCAAAATGGCAACGAGTTGTATCAAAGTCATTTCCGTGTCATAGGTATGTTTATATGGTCATCGTTTAATGTTGCATTATAAATAATTATAAAGAGTTTAGATATAAATAGATTTAAGTAAAATATGTATTATGATTTAAGTTTTTCTATAAACCAAAGTAAAATGTGATTTTTATTAGCAATAAATCTTAATAAATATAATTATTTAATTATTTATAGTGAATTGTACCTAAAATAAAAAAAATTAAGTGATAGACAATGTGTCTTTTATTAATTGCGATTAAAAACTATGTTTGTTTCAAAAATACTGACTTTGTTGCAGATAACCCTAAATTCACTTTAATGAGGTAGGGTACTGCAGCAAATATCTCGTTCAAAAACTGGAGCGGTGCGGCAGAAGAAGTACCTCAACTTAACAGCAAATCATAGCCTAATGATACTCCTCTCAAGAAGTGTTGTCTTTCTGTGATGAGTAAAGTAGCCAGAGCTCCTGTGGCCGGATGAGGGTAGGGTCGGCTCATAATTTTGCTGGTGGTGCAGGCGTCATTTGGCTACGGTATCCGATTCCCATCAGTAAAGCTTATTCGCCACTCTTGACGTATAAAAAAATGAAATAAGCCTAATCTAAATACTCACTAATCAGTTTTACGTCCCTGCTTCCTTAGCTCTACGTAAATAAATGTGCTTATTCTTCATTTTTTTCACTTGAACAATAATAAAAGTATAACATCATTACATGTTAAAATTAAATTGGTATTGTTAAATAACTCCATCTATAGAAATTCTCTCACTTAATTTAAAGCGACATTAATAAAATTATTGTTATGAGAATTAGAAGAATATCAGACACGTATATAGTTTGCATAGTTTTAAAAAACTAGAGCAAAAGGCAGCAAAGAAGTTTTCACACATGCCGGTAGATGGCGCTGTAATTATAATTATAAAAACCACACCCAAATGCATATACATACATCTACATAAGGACGAATAATGTACGTATTATATATATAGGTGTAGAAAATAATAACACACAACACAGACACAACTGGTTTTATATGAAGTAGGCGTGTACGTTTACCGTTACAAAAAGTATTAAAATGAAAATTTTACTCAGTATGAAATAATAACTTATATTGATAAAACTTACATGTATAAAATTATGAATATATAAACTTAGACATTTCGGTTTATAAGTCGTCATAGCAAAATAAATTGTTATCAAGTATTTGTTTTAAATTGAGGCAAAGAATATATATTTAAAAAATTACATTTAGATAAATACATACGCTTCTATTGTTATTTATTCATACGTAATAAAAATCGCAAAAAAATATTTTGAGATATTTTTCTCCTTGTATATAGAAATAATGTTTGTACCTAAATTATATTGTGTTTTCCATTGACACCATGACCTTTGTATTCTAGGTCGTGACATTTGACCTATGCAACGTGGACTAAGAAAAATGAATGTATAAAACTATCACTTGTAATAATAATTATAAATTGAATATGTGTATTACTAATATCGTGTACTTCGCGTTTTTGTTATCATATTATAATTCAATTAATTTACACTTTATCACGTTAAATATTATAAAGACGATTATGCAAACAATGCTATTTTCGATAAGAATACTTTTTAAATAATATTCCTTATTAACTTTACACTTCCTCATATGATATATCAAAGCCGTCGCAGGTAATGTCGGGGCCCTTGAGCACACTTTACTTTTAGGGTCCTAATAGAAAGTAATAGGTAAGTAGTAAATTATATCCAACTACGTCGAATTTCTTCACAAACAAATATTTGAAAATAAGTAGAACAACCTAAGATAGCTAATAAGCTACACGAGATATACAGTACTGGACAAAAATAAGTACGCACTGCTCAAATTTCAATCGATGGGTTTTTCTCATTCTAAATATTAAATATAAACCAAACTTGGACCATTCATAACAAAATTTCATTTATTTACCTTTACGCTGCTTTTAAAAAAATGTTTTAAGTAGTGGAAAGCAGAAATAAAACGATTTTAGAGAAAAGATGCATCTTATCTGCTAAACAAAAAAAAGTATGCAGCCCAGGCTTATTTTTTGCCTATTTTCTGTATCCAAATACGATAGTAAAAATTCCACGATATAGAATTTTTTCATCTAAGTACACATACTTATAATTAAAGACCAAAAAATTACCTCTCTAAAAAAGAAATCAGGGCATAATATTAAAAGGTTCAGGGGTAGTTATAAAAAGAACCAAAAGCTTAAAGAATCGCAAATAGTGATAAATGAAAATGGCCACATTGAAAGATCGTAAAAATCAACTGTTAACTACTAGCCGGGTAATTTTCAAAAATACGGGGATAGATGTTTTTAAAAGAATATCCCGCAGAAGACTTCGAGCAGCAAGGAATAAAAAAGTTTTGCCCAACGTCGCCTGTTTATTCAAAAAGGATTTCGTTTCGGAATAAGGTTTTTAGAGTGAAAAAAAATTAATGTGGATGAAGGCCTATCTAGCTTCGTGATGAAAATATAAAAGATAAGTATTTAGTACGAAGAAAACAGTACATTAGCGAGGTTTGAGTGAGCAGGTGTGGAAAAATTAAATCAAATCAACGGCATAGTAACCGTAAATGTAGAAAAAAAGATTACTTTAACTTTATTTTTTAGCAAGATAAAGATTCCGAGCACGAAAATAATTATTTATTTCTGTTCTTCGCGAATAAAACTTTGCCGATTTGGTTGCACACATTTAAATTCTAACGAAAATCTGTGATCTGCTTTAGACCGAAATATTAATAAGGACAAAATTAGAATAAAGACAAGTTTTTTAACCGACTTCCAAAAAAGGAGGAGGTTCTCAATTCGACTGTATTTTTTTTTTTTTTTTTTATGTATGTTACATCAGAACTTTTGACCGGGTGGACCGATTTCGACAAATTTTGTCTTAATCGAAAGGTGGTGTGTGCCAATTGGTCCCATTTAAATTTATTTGAGATCTAACAACTACTTTTCGAGTTATATCTAATAATGCGTTTTTACTTGACGCTTTTTTCGTCGACCTACGTTGTATTATACCGCATAACTTTCTACTGGATGTACCGATTTTGATAATTCTTTTTTTGTTGGAAAGAAGATATCCCTAGTTTGCTACCATGATAAGGAAATCAGGATCTGATGATGGGATCCCAGAGAAATCGAGGGAAACTCTCGAAAATCCGCAATAACTTTTTACTGGGTATACCGATTTTGATAATTTTTGATTTAATCGAAAGCTGATGTCTATCATGTGGTCAAATAAATTTTATCGAGATCTGATAACTACTTTTTGAGTAATCTTTGATAACGCGTAGTTACTTGATTATTTTTTCGTCGATCTACGTTGTATTACTCGTCGATGTAATTGAAGTCGGTTTTTTTTTTCGTTTGCGAGCAAACACAATTATTATCTTAGCGAGAGACGGGACATTAATCCCGTAAAAAGTGTAAGTGGTCACACAAAATGTTACATGCCTGTGGTGCCCTTTGCGTGCGTACTTTTTTAGTCCAACATAAAATTTCGAATTAGTTTTATAACTTTTCAGTGAAAATGTAAGCATTATGTGATAATAAACTCTCTATGAAACTTTTTTAGAAGTACTCCATTTATTATTTTGAATTGAATTATAAAGAGTATATACATTATTTTGTCCGATACTATAAATTTGTACATTAATAAAAATAACACCAAGTCATATTAAGCAGACGGAACTTCTTTGCACATATGAAGTTACAAGAAAAAAAATTAAAACTACAAAAAGTTAACTAGTTTTTGTTTACAATTTAAAATAAAACGAAATTATCCATAAAGACATTAATGGAGCTCGTCTGTTATTAAATAAAATGAAGGTCGTAACTGTGAATTATTTGCAACATTGATATTTTCAAGATTTCTATTCTACGAAATATACTCACGGCGGACATTAAAGTAGATTTTGTCAGACATTTGGGGTTCCCAAAATGTCGGAGGCTCTGGTAAAGCCTCCTTGTGCATATGATAATATGATTTTAATCGCTAATGTTGTCGGTTTTCGGATTTCGACTTAGTACACATATTCACTAATAGATCCTAGTATCTTAGGACCCTAAGACCCTGGTACGTATGCACTAAATCAATTTTGAGTATATTTGTCAAGACCTATGTATGTCCGTTTATACATTTGTATAGGGTATTTACATATATAGAAGCGTAGATAGAGATATCTTATATTATTCATAATGGTAGTTTGGATTTACAACCATTTAGTATGCACTTCCCAGTTTAATGTCCTCCTCCTTTGACAGAAATTCAGGATAATGTCGATATTTACACGGACTTCTTTTTGTGTTAATTTTTTTTTTTTTGTATTTTTTCAATCTAATAAGAATAAACAATAACTAATCTACTCATCCTTCATAAATGTTAGACATACTAAGTGTTTGAAAAGATAACGTTTGGATAAGACTGGGTCAAAAGGGCATTGAACTTCTTTATAAAGTAATAAGCCTCTTCACTGTGTCCTTATCAATATATGCTTGTTTTGAAAATACGACATAACAGTAAAATCTCGTAATAATAAATACCTAAAGTTTAAAGAAATATCTTTTAATATTATTAAGTTACAATGTAAAAAATAATAATTAGTCAATATTGAGATATATTCAGTGTTGTGCATAACAATGATGCATAGCATTATTAATAAAATTATTGTAGTTTACAGTAAAAATAAACTAAGTAACGAATATCGAATCGTAAAGTCAACATTCGGAAGTTTAATCAAAATCAGTCTTCATAGCTAGGACCGGGTCTTATTGGCAATAAAGTTTTGTTTACCAGCCAGAGGCGAGTCATCCTAAACATAAAAATCGGATATACCAGTATGTGACAGATATGTCATAACATTTCTATATTGACTCTAACTGACCCCGCCAACGTTGTTTTACCATATATGTTATTAAAACGATTCTCAGACCTACCCGACATGCACACAAAATTTTATAAAAATCGGTCCAGCCGTTTCGGAGGAGTCTGGTAACTAACATTGTGAGACGAGAATTTTACATATATCTCATATTTTTTTGCTATCTCAGATTTTTTTGTATACATATAAACTTGTTGTTAAGTTGACATATTAGTCATCTAACAGTATCAAATAACTCGCTAGTGACTATTAACATAGTCGGAACTGCAAAATCGCATTTTTTTGTTTATTTCATAAAACGTTCCCAAATGACCAAGTCTTTCATCAGCTGAATAGAATTTTTTTATTTTATGCATAGTTTTTGAATTACTTAATTTAAAAATGTCGGATATTACCTGGCTAGCTCGCTAACAATGTCAGATGATAACTACCAACGTTGTTAGCGGTGCGCAGGAGCGGGTGAGTGCGCACGATCTCCCACTTCAGACTATGTTAGCGGGACTAACTGATGTTGCTATGACACTTGTGTTTTTAGGACATTTTATTGTTAATCCTTTACTTTATAACACCGTTCACAATGTCTAGTAGATAAGCACGTTTAATCAAACTAGCTACTGGACGTGGTAAACAAAAACATAGTAATAGAAGTAAAAATGCCGATGAAAACATTTTGAGCAAAGCAAAACCTAGTGAGAAACAGGTATTAATTTTTACTTATTATATTACTTTTACGATTTCTAACAATAAAGTTCATAGTTTAATACTATTGCAAATTTAATAATAGATAATAGAAATTACACGAGACATTTACAGTAAGTAATTTAAAATCGTAGGATGTACCTCATCCAACTTTGTTAACCGGTTTTTGAAAGGAGTTAAATGTCGTTAGTACCATATCCGACGTTGTTAATCGGTTTTCAATATGAGTTTAATGTCATTAGTACCACATCTGACGTTGTTTATCGGTTTATCAAATGGATTCAATGTCGGTAGTACCATATCCGACGTTTTCAACGTTTTTTTTTAATTAATTAAATGTCGGATATATTACATTTGGAGTTCTTTGAGGTTATGCAGATGACTTAAAATATCTTTAGTACCAAATATAACACCCAAACATATAAAATAGTTAATTTTAACTGTTTTTTTTTTTTTATTATCATTTCCTATTGAGTGAACTCAATTTTTTTTATATATAACTAGATCACCCAACAAGCGTAAGGCTCACTTGGTGGTAAGCGATTACCGTAGCTTAAAGACGTCTGCAACCTACTCACTAACAGGAACACAAAACTGCTTGAAAGCAGCGTTATTTAGCTTTGATCTTCTGTAAGGTCGAGGTACTACCCCAGTCGGGCTGCTCCATATTTTGAGCAGGATATTTCTTGCTGTGCCTTACCTCAATAACTACTAAGTATGGTCATAAAATTTTATTATTTCCATCCAGACCATAAAAAGTTATAGTATGTAATGTTCTTAACTACAATATCTGCAGGTAAGCGCATCATCTCACTACATAATGGAAAAAATTGAGGAACGAATTTCAGTTTTAGTAGATCAACGTGGCAAATATTAGCACAAGAACTGAATTAAAGATAAAGAGATGACGAGAAGTGTGTGTGATGATGTCAAATCGTTTTCATTGATTGTATCATATTGTGTCAGCAAAAATTCAAAGAAACTATATTTAGAAGGTGTGGATAGTGCTTCTCGAATGTATAGCATATACACGGAATGATTTGATTCTAAAAAAATATAGTGACAAAGCAAATAAATAGGAATATACTTAACACAAATTTTAATATTGGCTATCATAAGCCTAAAAAAAGATCTCTATGATACTTGTCACACATATACGAAAGTAAAGAATTACCTACAAATGAAAAGTAATCAGTAGATAAAGATGAAGCTAAGTCGAATGAAGAAGTATTAGCAGCTACTTTTGATTTTGAAAAAGTTTTGATAACACCACATATATATGTAAGCGTGTTTTACTACAAAATGAAATTGTCTACCTTAAACTTTACGTTCTATAATTTGTCTAACAAAATAGCTACATGTTTTATGTGCCACGAAGCTATTGCAAAACGTTGTGCAAATGAAGTTTCAGGTTGACTTTATCAATATATATATATAAGAAAACGCATATAGTCTAGGCAGAAATTTTGGTCCGACTATAGCCCGGGTCAGAACAGGAACGGAAGGAAGGTTTTTTCTCTATACTTGCTTGCAGTAAAAGAATTTGGAGTCACGATTACTCACTGTTTCATGGAGAAGGGTCATACTCAGGATGAAGGGGATAGTGTGCATTCAATCATCGAGCGCGTAGTGAACGCAAGATGCTATATTATATACCAGAGAAATGGTGCTGCCTCGTTCGCTGTGCCAAAGCTGAAGGTGAACCTTATGAAGTTAAAGTGATGACAACTCCAGAAATATTGGATTTTAAATCCTTGTTTTGAATTATATTAATTACACTGGACACATATGAAATATGTAACAGTTATGACACAGTTTTGACAGAATTTAATATGAATATAATTTTTAGGACGCATTTAAGTGACTAATCCCCAAAAGATATCACAATTTTTATTAGAATTCTATAATGTATCGGAAGGAATCTTCTTGGATGAAGAAGACTGATTTTCATTGATTAATCTAAAACATGTTACAACATCACATTTGATTACTACCCAAGTGTCTTATTAAATCTAGATAATTATTATAGAAGATTTTGTCTTTTGTTTAGTAGATTTTAGTTATGCCACCAATTGTTGATTGTCAATAAGAAGATTGATTTGATTTAGTTAATCTGAATATTACTTTTAAAAAAAACAAAAGCTGTAATTATTTGTTGAGTTATTTCATCATCTCAGCCGATCACAGTCCATTGCTGGACATAGGCATCCATAAGTTCACGCCAAAAATGGCGTGAACTCGTGTGTTTTGCCCATAGTCACCACGCTGGTCAGGGAGTTGGTGACCGCAGGGCTGGCATTGTCGCACCGAAGACGCTGCTGCCCGTCTTCGGCCTGTGTATTTCAAAGCCAGCAGTTGGATGGTTATCCCGCCATCGGTCGGCTTTGTTAGTTCCAAGGTAGTAGTGGAACTGTGTTATCCCTTAGTCGCCTCTTACGACACCCCCGGGAAGAGGGCTAGGGTGAGAGGGTGGTTGAGTTATTTAAGTCAAAAGAAATATTTTGTATTTATTTTGATGATTTCCTTTATTCAACAAACTTTTCTTTGTTATTTTCTAAATAAATATATTCACTTTTTTAAATTTTTGGTGTTTGTATTTTTTAGTAATATTTACATACGACATACATTTGTTATAAATACTAACAATGAACAATGACGTAAATGGAACTTCCGACAAGCAATCATCAATTTCGTACAATCAACAATGTCGGTTGTGGTACTTCTGACAAATCAGTATTAGTCTTAACCCGTTAAAAATGTAACAAGTGACTTTTCTCATATTTACACATTAAATACCGGCTAGTAATAATATTATCCAAAATATAAATAGCCTGTACAGCATTACTCTAAAATTTCATGACCCTGCTTAAAATGAGTAAAAAGATACACGCAATTTACACTTTGAATCGCTCTCCTGTAAAGTTGCTGTTTTTCACATCCGACGTTTTTAATAGTCATGGGCGAACTATTAGATATTTTACCTTTCTTGCAAATTTTTAAACGCGAGAAGGTTAAGTAATCATTTCGTTTACGTAAAAATTTTTCTAACTATACCCATCAATTCATTCTGTAAAATCTTATATATTAAATTCTCGTATCACAATGTTAGTTAAAATACTCCTCTACACTGATTTTTATGAACTTTTGTGTGCATATCGGGTAGGTCTGAGAATCGGCCAACATCTATTTTTCATACCCCTAAGCTATAAGGGGGTTAAGAACACACATGGCAAAACAACGTGCGGGGTCAGCTAATATATTTATATATATTCGACAGTTAGCTTGCAATATTCTTAAAAGAATCAGTTCAAAATTTTTTTTAATTATAATTACATATTATATTTTAATAGTTTTCTTGGCAACAATGATATTTTCTATTATAATATTTGGGGTTAAGGGGGTTAATAACATATAAAGCAAAATGACATTTGCGGGGTCCAGCTAGTAATTTTATAAAATTACTAGCTGTGCCCGCGGCTTCGCCCGCGTTGAAATTAGTGTGTCACAAAGTTTTCCCGGTAAATTTCCAGTGAAACTCTCATCAAAATCGGCTTAGCCGTTCCGTAAACCTTCTTCTTGCCAGTGGTGGAGCCCTCTCTCCAATGGTGAAACCGCATGAAAATCAGTTCTGTAGATTTTGAGCGAATCGATCACATACACTTTTGGGGACTTTGTTTTATAGTACACTAACTGTTGTCCGCGACTACGTCCGCGTGGTTATGAAGATATGCATTACTATTAAGATGGTGAACGCAAATTATTTTTTTTATTTCAGTCACTTGAAATGCTTATCAAACTGAGTAACTTTTTAAAAGGCACAATTTAGTATAATTTAATAGTTATTTTTATAAAACCTCTCTATACACCACATTTTTAGTTTTGTTTTCAGGCTGTATATCTTTCATACAAACTATCAACCCTAATTAAACCCCCTTAGCGGTGGAATATTGTAAAATCCGTTCTTAGCGGACGTCTGCTAACTATAATCTACCTCCCTGCCAAATTTTATCTTTGTCCAACCTGGATGGATAGACCATCCAGCGGTTTTTGAGTTCTCGTGATACGTGAGCTATTTACCTTTCTCTTTTATATATATAGATAACGATGCATTATTTGGACACCTCATCACCATCTAAAGAGCGTACATTTTATATTTCAAGTCTCTTACTTCAAAAACATAGGACTTTCATACAAACTTCCAACCCCCGTTTTATCCTTTTAGGGGTCGAGTTTCGTAAAATCATCTCTTAGCAGATGTTTAGGCCCTATAAGGAACCTACCTGCCAAATTTCAAGTTTGTAGCTGTTATAGTTTCGGAGATTTCGTGATGAGGGAGTCAACCTACCATCCCCCGTTTTAACCCCAAAAAGGAGTTGATTTCTAAAGATACATTATTTGGACACCTTCTCACCATCTAAAGAGCATATATTTTAAATTTCAAGTCTCTTACTTCAAATACATAGGACTTTCATACAAACTTCCAAACCCCGTTTTATCCCCTTAGGGGTCGAGTTTCGTAAAATCATCTCTTAGTGGATGTTTACGCCCTATAAGAAACCTACCTGCCAAATTTCAAGTTTGTAGCTGTTATAGTTTCGGAGATTTCGTGATGAGGAAGTCAACCTACCATCCCCCGTTTTAACCCCAAAAAGGGGTTGATTTCTAAAGATACATTATTTGGACGCCTTCTTATCATCTATAGAGCATACATTTTAAATTTCAAGTCTCTTACTTCAAAAACATAGGACTTTCATACAAACTTGCAACCCCCGTTTTACCCCCTTAGGGGTCGAGTTTCGTAAAATCCGTTCTTAGCGGATGTCTACGTCCTATAAGGAGCCTACCTGCCAAATTTCAACTTTGTAGGTGTTATAGTTTCGGAGATTTCGTGATGAGTGAGTGACCTTTCGCTTTTATATATATTATAGATTGCAGACTAGCTGTGCTCACGACTTCGTCTGCGTAGAATTTAACAAAAAATTTATTGTTTCGTTCGCAGTGTTACAAAATAATTAAATTTTTAAAATAAAAATAGCCTAAGTTAAGTAAGTCAACAATCCTAACATAGTGCATTCGAAACTGAGGCACTTATCCCATCGAGGCAACTATCTAACCATCAACATCTTTACCCTACAACATTTTTAAATTACTAGGTACGTTGATTAACACACATACATTTTCAAATCAGAGGTTCTAAGATGACAGATAGACACATTTAGTACCAACAGCATTCACATTCATTTCCAAAGAAACAGTTGTGTTAAACGATTGTTAGTATATAAATTATGACATGAAATTATGACATTATTCTAAGTGTAAATAAAATGATTCCAATACGTCGTGGCTGTCGGAAATAATTGATATCTCATCCATATTTTATAAAACATACTAGCTGTGCCCTGACTTTGCCCGCATAGAATTTAACAAAAAAGTTATTGTTCCGTTCGCAGTGTTATAAAATAATTAAATTTCTAAAATAAAAGTAGCCTAAGTTACTCCTTACTACATCAGCTATCTGCCAGTGAAGTTCCGTCAAAATCGGTCCAGCTGTTTCAGAAATTAGCCGGGACAAACAGACAGACAAACTGACAAAATTTGTAAATAATGTTATTTTGGTTTATGTATCATGTATGTATCACATGGATGTATATATGCATCTAGTAACTAACGGTTATTTTAATATTACAAACAGACACTCTTATTTTGCTTATTTATATAGATTTGACAGCTGTTACGCTCTAGGAGGTGACATAGAATAAGGTACATTTGTACTCATGCTAAACCTAAATAAATTGAATTACTTATTTTTATTAATAAAATATTAGCAGGGAAAAGTGCATTTGTGCTTTATACCATGTAAAATGGTAAGTATTTTGGTATAATTTGACTGTTATATTTAATAGGCAATGTTGAGATTTTATGAAACTCCTGTGTTACTTACACCAAGGGGTAAAACGGCCTTGTGTCTTTACTACTAAGATTGTACGTTCAATCGATGTGGATGCGCGTAATATCGATAGAATCCTAAACATTCTATTGATTAGGTAATATAGTTATGCAAAATGGAAACAAATTTAATAATAATAAATTGTTTGATATAATTTGAGTTCTACACAACTGAATTAAATGCAGTCCAAACAGATTGTGGTTGCGAAAGAAACATACTTTGCTTTAGCTGGTAATGAATTTTTTCATCAACTTGAAGCACTGTAAGTAAAAGAAAACATTATTTTATCTTGAAAACCTTCACTAGGTCTTCAGTAAGAGACTATATAATACATGTAAGTAGGTATGTTTGTATGCGTTCAATTGGTTTTTTTTATTAGAAAACATCAGAGAGACTAATTTTTAAATTAAATAAACATAATTAAATTGAAATTATAGATATTGTTAATCTGTAAAAGAGTTTTATTATAGGTACTGACTCTTGTATTAAAAATTTTAGTCGTGAGTTTGTAAATATCGTATACAAAACTAAAAGAGCCTGACTGACGTCGACATGTCCTTATTAAATTAAATAAAAGGATTACGGAAATCTTACAGAAAAATGTAGTCTATTTTTTTTACGTTCCATAATCTTCTCTTTTTATAATTAAACAGTGTTATTACAAATTTCCTGTTCTTAAAAATTATAACAAACATTTTAAACCAAAAAAATTGGTTGTCTCTAAAGTTGGATTATTATTATTATTATTACGATAGTTTAACGTGACAACGTCGTAACAAAACATCTCCTCGGACGCATAGGCCAATCGAACGGAAGAGAGATAGACGCGGCGCAAGCGATCGATTTATTCGACGTTGTCACGTCAAAAATAAATTCTCAATCAGTACATATCATAAAATGGTACCAAAATAATATCGCACTATTGCTAAAAGTAAAACTTATTTTAATTTTACAAAGTGCTTTCAGTCTGACGACTAGTTACAACCTGAATATTTGATAAAACGAACATTAATCAAACGAGTTTTCAACGAAGCATTATTTAAAATTAAAAGAATTTTTACTATTATATTACGATATTACTGTTTTTCTTACAAAACGCGATTTATATTTATATTATAGTAAGTATAGATAAAAAATTCGACTCTTTCACGATTTAGCCAGTATGGCTATCTCACTGCAGGGAATTACCCTCTTTCTCAATGTAGGAGAAAGATCGACGAGACTTCGACGAGCTTAATCCGCCACACTGCTCCACTGCAGGTTGACGAATATAATCACCTTAGAAGTGATGATTGCTAAAAGGTGTCTATGATAACAATCGGGACTGACTGCTTAACGTGTTCTCCGACGCACAGTGAAGAGACCCACAAGAACAGACCGGATCCAAACCGGAAAGAAATATTTGTACAAACACAAACTGCGCCAACGGGCTAATCAGAAAGTTGCCTTATAAATAGAATATCACTCCTAGACCTTTTTTATACTAGGTTGGCCTACAAGCATACGTTTCGACTTACCCTATTGACGCCTACAACATCAGGAGCTACGCAAGCGCGTTGCCGACATTACTCTTATCCTTTCCCAGACGCTCTGGCCACCCTACCCACCGCAAGAACATATAACTTACTTGAGAGCAGCATTTTGTGGCTGTGATCTGCTGCCTCTAGTCAGCCCACCCCAAAATACACTTTCACTGAATTTCGAAATAAATTTCTTATTTTATTATTTGTTTTGGTTATAAGAAAAATAGGCTAGGAAACATAGGTAGTACATAATAACTCGGTAATTTGCCAATAAAAAAAATTGAGTATGATTCCAAGAAACTTCATGAGTTAGGCATGTTTTTTAAGCTATAAGCCTCCTAGGTCTCCCTAGGTTTTTTTTATACCACAGGTGCTCAAACTTTATCTCAAAAAATTCGAATCGACAAAATCGAAAAAAAAAAGAAACAGCACGTGGAGCTGTCGGTCCCGGTTGTTATCATACACACCTGATAGTGATCGTTACTTATAGTAGCAAACGTATCCGCCAACCCATAACGGAGCAGCGTGGTGGATCAAACTCTAATCCTTCTCCTACATGGAGAGTGAGGTCTATGACTAGCAGTATGATGTTACAAGCTCTTTCGTCATTTTTTACACATATATGATTACTTTGTTTATCCAAACAAATTATAAAATTTACTTAAAAGTTACATAAATTCTGATAAAGATTTGTTAGAATACAAAGTTTGCTACATGTCATAAATTTTGTTTTACTAACCTTGCTCATTTTTTAGCGATTATTTAATCACACAAAATAGGTTCTGTAATTGTTTTATTTACGTAGTTTCTTAAAATTTAGACGAATTAACATTATATGTATATATAAGCAGAGCGTATGATACCTAATTTTTACATGAGAAAAATTATTGCCTAAATATTATTTAGGTAAGAAAGTAACCACAATGCCTTTGGATTGACATAGACACGATTAAATAGGTATATTAGGTCGAAATAGGATTATTTTTCTCTACGTCTATGTTAGGCAATAGAGACAAAACGTTCCTACTCTACTAACTCCATACTAACTCGCTCCCAAACAGTATCTAAGAAAAAACAAATTATTAGAGTTGGTTATATTAAACGAAATAATTTTACTGCATTTATTATATAACTAAAACTAGCATGTAATTATAAAAAATAATAATAATCAAAAAGTTTTTATTACAATGCTTGCTCTCTCTAGAATTTTCACACGAGTTTTTTAAATTGTTCAAGTCAATTAATCCGATTTATAAAAATAGATTTTACTCCAGATATCTTTCAAAAATTTGGTTGCAATTAAAATTGTTTGCAATTGAGTAAATTTTGTATACAGCTCTACCGAGGTCACTACTTCAAGAATATATCACCACATGTTCTCAGAAAAAAAGATGCTATAGCTAGTGTAGCTAGCTAGTCTTGTTTGCTTTTATCCATTTAACCATAAGCGTTATACATTATACAAGTGAAGTTGGTGATCACCAACTCGACATCAAAAATTCGCCTACTGCTTACCGTCAAATTAATTTATTAGAGGTTTTTTATCGCGTCACATCCTCGTAGACGTACTATACAAAACATTAAAGATATCTTTCTCCGTTGCCTTACCTGTGTATTTCAATGGAATATGTAGCTACTAGGACAGTATTGTGAGATGAAATACGTCAGGAAGCAATCCCAACGCTAACGTTGATGAATACGAGAGAGCTTGAGGCAACGCTAGGTATGTAGTATGAAATTTAATCTACCCCCGTCTACCCCCTACTCCACCCGGCCCCTACCTTCTTTCCTTCGCCTACCTTCTGTATGTCCATTATAAAAATAATTTATTCATATAAACACAAGTTTTTAATGAATATACCAATACGTAAATGATCGCTGTGTAAAGAAGTTTGCTTTCCACTGTTGCCATGTGAACGTTGAAGCCAGTTTGAATCAGTCTACGTAATAGTGCCTAGGTACGAAGCGATACGGCGTTGGACTATATACGTATTACTACACAGACCTACACAGTACACAGGGACTGGCAGCGACACAGTATAACGTTAACTTTAGATAAAACTGCTTTAATTACAAGTTTTATTTCAATTTTTATGTCATTATTTATAGATTTTTTTATTTCTTATATCTTAACTTTATATTAATAAATTTTTTAGAAGTCCACTTTGCCAATAATGTCATATACGTCGCGAACTTACTAAAGTGCGACACATGATAATTATTTTTGAAAATAGAAGATATTATAAAATATATATACATATTATAAATTCTTACTTTCTAGCTAGTAATTTTTGGAGTATCTTATTTCTTATTACCTTCTGAAACATCGTAGGTATTTTTATTTTCTAAGTATAATATCAATACTGTCTTCAGATTTTAGGGATAAAAATTAATAGAAAAAATGCGTAAGAACGATATCTACAAACTGAGTAAATAATTATATCTTGAAGACTTTATGATTAGGTTATAATTTTAAAGGGTAAAAACGGAACAGTCAAAATCGTGTAATCCACGCGGGCGAAGCCGCGAGCAGGAAATTAGTGTCATTAAAATCAAGAAGCTCACGAAAACAAGTACGCCTGATATAAATTGTTATTGTTATGATACTAAAATATTTTATCAGTAGGTATTTCAAATGTATTTATTTTCGCTCAAAGTTTGTGTGACCTGAAATGATATCACTAAAAATAATTTTAAATAGACACATACAATTATAGTAGTACCTATATAATTCGCAAAACAATAAATTAATTGCGCATTACTAGCACCATATATCTTCATCATTTAATTAGTTGCCGAATTTACATAAAAATTGTTAAGTGTATTACAGTCTTCATTTAAACCATAAAGTTTTTAACAACTTTTTGACTATGAACCCCAAAACAATTAAACTTTTCCTTTTTAAATAAAGGATTTTTGAGAAGATTTTGGTAAATTATTTATTAACATATTATCTTTCTTAAAATTATCTGTCTATATCGGCTGCTATTAAATTATCTGAATTCTAATATTATGTGTATGATGCTTACTATATTTTATAAATTGTAATATGTATGATATTACCACAGAATGCAGTTGATGTATTTCGTGATTTATTTAAGACAATTGATTAAGTGAATTAAAAATCTTTTAGATATAGCTACACATTAGAATGCTAATGATAGAACTTTTCGTCTTATTACATGATTTATATCTCATTGATAAAATGAAAAACGTTTTTTTACAAATATTATAGTCTTCTGGACCTGTGCTAAAAATTAGAACCTCACGGGGACTAATTTTATTTCCTTTTTTATTGTAAAGAAGTTCAATCAGAGCTTCTGTAGTGGTAGCCAGAGATTATCGGCAAGCTTTTTGTTGACCGAGGATGTGAGATTGCGATGCTCTTGGTGTTACAAGCATTCATAGGCCACCCCTTCTCAAAATTCTTGTTTTCTGATGACACTTATTTTAAAACTAGATTGTTTAACAGTTTATTATTTACTTTTATATATCAAGAAATACTATAGTTTTTACTTTGTTAATGTTTTTACGTTGCAGAGTTGTAGCAATTATCATCGAATGGTAAGTAATAAGAACTTTAATGTACATACAGTTGTATGTTTTCCATCATACATTTCACTTTCCACAGTATACACCATTTAAAGTATGAAGATAAGAGGCAAAGAGAAACGACTCGTATGGGGTATCACTCCAATCAGATAATAATTGCCTATCGATACGTAGCAATAATTGTGTTTGTAGACAAACGAAAAAAAAAACCGACTTCAATTACATCGACAAGTAATGCAACGTAGATCGACGAAAAAATAGTTAAGTAACTACGCGTTATCAAAGATTACTCTAAAACTAGTTATAAGATCTCGATAAAATTAATATTAAATAATTAAATAGATGTGACCACATGATAAACATCAGCTTTTGATTAAATTAAAAATTATCAAAATCGGTACACCCAGTAAAAAGTTATGCGGATTTTCGAGAGTTTCCCTCGATTTCTCTGGGATTCCATCATTAGATGCTGGTTTTCTTATCACGGTACAAAACAATGGATAATATGGATAATCCTAAATGGATAACTATGGATATCTCCTTTCCAACAAACAAAGAATTATCAAAATCGGTACATCCAGTAAAAAGTTATGTGGTATAATACAACGTAGGTCGACGAAAAAAGCGTCAAGTAAAAACGCATTATTAGATATAACTCGAAAACTAGTTATTAGATCTCAAATAAATTTAAATGGAACCAATTGATATACACCACCTTTCGATTAAAAAAAAATTGTCGAAATCGGTCTACCTGGTCAAAAGTTCTGATGTAACATATATTTAAAAAAATACAGTCGAATTGAGAACCTCTTCCTTTTTTGGAAGTCGGTTAAAAATATGGTTCCTCATAATTGCGCTGGCGTAAAAAAAAACTACGATATAAACTTAGCTGTTGTAAACGGAAAGAAGTGTGCCGAGTTCAGACATTTAAGATGAAGTAAAAATATTGCATGGTGACTATGGGCAACATACATGAGTTCAGGCCGTTTTTGGCGTAAGCTTGTGGAGGCCTATGTCCAACAGTGGACAACGATAGGCTGAAGTGAAGTGAGTGTTAATACCTATATTATAGAACAGTTATAAATAACACAATAATATCGATCCTTTGACAGTCGCTTCAGCCTGTAATATCCCACTGCTGAGCATAGGCGTCTTTCCCCATGTAGGAGAAGGATCAGAGCTTAATCCACCACGTTGCTCCAATGCGGGTTGGCGGATATATTCCCTACTATAAGTAACGATCGCTATCAGGTGTACATGATAACAACCGGGACCGACGGCTTAACGTGCTCTCCGAGGCACGGTGGGAAAACCCACAAGGACTGCACAAACCAGACTACTGTAAACACCTGTATGGCCAATAGAAATGTTTGTCATGTGCGGGGATCGAACACGCAACCGCCAGCGCAACAGGTACAATCCATGGCTGTGACCGTTGCGCCAACGCGGCGTCAATAGTTACGTTATATTAAAACCACAAGAAGAAAGGATAACCTTATAACAACATTCTTTCGACTTTGAAAGATCAATATTTTCTTCGGGAGCAAGTTGGAATCGAATTTTTTTACCAAATGAAATATTATAAAAGGACGTGTTAAAAATTTTTGAAACACAGAATTAGTTTATATTAGTTGAAAGCCATTATGCTGAATGAATGAATGAATAGTTTATATTGATGATTATGTACATATTTTGCTGTCCTTCTGACGCAATATTTAAATTTTTAATTCTTTAGTGTTGTATTTTATTTACGTATACTACAGATTTTTTTTGTTTTGGTCATCCTTCCCAGCAGAATTTCAATAACGGTTATAAATACTTTTAGAGTACACACGAATAACGTATACTTCAATTTTGACATACACGGAAGGCCTATCATGCTCTACATGTGAAATATAATATATGAGTATACTATAGTGCTTGTAACATCAGTTACGCAAAAGAAGAAAAGATCTCAAATGGAAGATTTTATTATTATTTTATGAACAACAATATTCAACAAAGTAAGGAAATATCGTAACATTTTACCTAGTCTGTAAAAATTACAGGCGAGAGCGAGAAAGCCCTATGCAAGCGTCGCTTTCGCCCTCCGCGAAAGCCTCCTGAAAATATCTATTGATTATCGTATACATGCTGCTTGGTACGTATAGCCACCTCGCCCTATATTATGTCTACCGCCGCAGAGTGCCAATTTATTTGACGAACGCTCCCATATTGTAAGCGAGTACACCAACAACTCAGATGCAATTAACAGTAACAGAAACAGAGAAAAAACTATAATGTAAATATATATAAAAAAATATGTCTACGCTTTGTATTTTTAACATTTAAAGTAAAGTAATGTCAAAATATATATTTATTAAAATATATAAAACATCTCTTATAAAAAGATACACGGTGGCATTTATTAAAATATGTAGGTATATATGTACAAATGTTAGAACTTTGACGCAGTTTTTACCGACATATTCTGTATTTACAAACGCAACCGATATATTTCGTTTAAGCACGCCACCATGTCCTACTAATAATAAAGTCTTAAAATAGATTAAAACATACGTCGATTACCTTGAGTAACGAAATGCTATTTTTATTACGAATTCATGCTGCTCGCCGTTCAACGTATATCTAACTCACCTTGCATTTAGATTAAATTTGAAAGAAATAATTGGTCACGATAATATACCTATCTTACAACATATGGTTAATAAATAGATCTCTTTCTCTCCGAAAATGTAACTGTACTAATTAAAAATTCGTTTTTGTTTTGCTTTGAATAACATAATGACCTTTGTAGTGTTTTATATATTCGTTGTAAGTGTTGTGTATCATTGGAGTTTTTCCTTCACGAGTAACTAACGTGAACTCAGATGGATGTGTTGGACTTTAGCTTAGAGATTACGAATGATTATGTAAAGTTGTTTCTCGTAATTGATTACAGTTTTGAATAGCTTTTTTGAATATTATTGTTTTGTAATCAAAATCTTATATTATTATTTACTTTAAAAAATCTTAATTAATTCTTAATATTGAAGTAATACCATACAAATTTTCGTGTTCCAATTTAAACCTGTACCTGTGTAAATGATGAAAAGTAAAAAACCTAATATTCACGTTTGTTTCTTCCTTGACACCAATAAATACATGTAAAAATTTATTTGACAAGCTTTAACTGAAAGGACCTCTATACAAAGCTTTACATAAAAAAGCAATCAAGTAATAATTTAGAACGTATTATTTTCCAAGTATAATTAAACTGAAGTATTTGCTTCCTTATTCCATAAAGCTATGTATGCGAATTTAATTGATAAATATTTATTGATTTTGATTATATTATCGTATAACGGATAATATTACTTTTTATCAAATATTCAACAATGAAACTTTGAGTTAGGGTTAAAAAATATTTTGATATTTAATCTATAAAACGTTTAAATAAAACTTTACATAAAAGTGGTACAGTTTGTAGTATAGTAAGTAGAGTTGTAATAAGGAGTATCTAGATTTAAATCAATATTGGTCTATAACACTAGATGTTAGAGTACAGAGACAAATAATGTAGAGAATTCTTATATATATATATATACAAAACTTACATTTAAAAATCTAAATAAATAAATAATTTTTGATTTCACTTCAATGCCTCTATCAATTTTCACTTAAGGTCGCAAATAAAAGTAGATAAAAGTTAACGGCTTCATGCTGAAATCAGTACATTTCTGATTACAGTCACATCCCTAAACAGTTTTAACTTACAACATCTAAGTATAGATAAATAGCACGGTACATCTTTGTATTGCATATACATCCCTATATACACACATATTGCTTACGTTTTTAAGCCTATATTTTACTTTTGGTTTAAGTTTACTAAGTTTAGACGACGCGTTGGCGTAACGGTCACAGCACTGGTTTTTGGCTGTTGCGCTGGCGGTCGCGGGTTCAATTCCCCGCACATGACAAACATTTGTATTGGCCGTACAGATGTTTGCCGTGCTCTGGGTGATTGTGCAGTCCTTGTGGGTCTCCCCACCTAGGAGAGTGCCTAGGAGAGCATGTTAAGCCAAGTCGGTCCCGGTTGTTATCATGTAGGTACACCTGATAGCGATCGTTAGTCGTAGTACGGAATATATCCACAAACCGTATTGGAGCAGCGTGGTGGATTAAGCTCTGATCCTTCTCCTATAGCGGGAAAGAGACCTTTGCCCAGCAGTGGGATATTACAGACTGAAGCGGGCGAACTTTTGGAACGAAGTTCTTTACGGAAGGCTTGATATTTGGCTGGGCGAGTGAACTTAAAAAAATGTGATACTAAAACCGTAAGAAAATTATATAACGGAAGTGACGTAATATCAGTCACACGACTGTATAATGTGACGTTTGTAAAACTAAAATACTACTAGAAAACTTTTTTTAAAATTCTTTATGTAATATTATATTGTCGACAAAAATAAATAAAGACGTGTTTTTTTATTTCACTTAATATTATTATTGTTATTATTATTTTGTTTAATTTATTTTATTTTACGGTATTTGTTATTTTCTAAAATACTAAATAATACTTTTATGTACTTAATTAAAAACCAATCGAAAAAATTAAAAAAAAAATCAAGAACTAGAAAATATATATAAAATTCAACTTTTTTTAACCGACTTCCAAAAAAGGAGGAGGTTCTCAATTCGACTGTTTTTTTTTATGTATGTTACATCAGAACTTTTCACTGGGTGGAGCGATTTCGACAAATTTTCTTTTAATCGAAAGTTGGTGTATGCCAATTGGTCCCATTTAAATTTATTTGAGATCTAATCACTACTTTTCGAGCTATAGCTAATAATGCGTTTTTACTTGACGCTTTTTTCGTCGACCTACGTTGTATTATATACCGCATAACTTTCTACTGGATGTACCGATTTTGATAATTCTTTTTTTGTTGGAAAGAAGATATCCTTAGTTTAGTACCATGATAAGGAAACTAGGATCTGATAATGGAATCCCAGAGAAATGGAGGGAACTTCTTGAAAATCCGCAATAACTTTTTACTGGGTGTACCGATTTTAATAATTTTTAATTTAATCGAAAGCTGATGTTTGTCATGTGGTCACATATAAATTTCATTGAGATCTGATAACCACTTTTTGAGTAATCTTTGATAACGCGCAGTTACTTGAGTATTTTTTCGTCGATCTACGTTGTATTACTCGTCGATGTAATTGAAGTCGGTTTTTTTTTCGTTTGCGAGCAAACACAATTATTTTAAATTGTGTTGCTTCTATACGTACAATCCGAAGGAACTTCATTCCTACCTGGTGTCCCATGACACCACATAATTTTTGGTAAACTTATTTTGTGTGTAGGGACTACAATCCTGCAGCACATTAAATCCCGCGGGATCACTCAATCTTAAAGTTATATTACAAAATGTCGATTGAATATATAATTAAATATCTATCTATACTAATAATCTAAGGAACTACTGGTTTGCATTGAAAAATAATTTTTGGGTCGGATAGTCCATTTACCGAGGAAAGCTACAGGAAATTTTTCTTAAATTAACGCGTGTGAAATCGCGGGGCAGTTCATCTATACAAATAAATAAAATGGAGTGTCTATTTTTAATATTAAAATAACCGCTTTTTGCCAAATGCATATGAATGTAACACGGTACATAGACCAAAATAACATATTTTTTTTTAAATTTTATCTATCTGTCTGTCTGTTTGTTCGGGCTAAGCTCTGAAACAGCTGGATCGATTTTGACGGGACTTTCACTGGCAGATAGCTGATGTAATAAAGAGTAACTTAGGCTACTTTTATTTTGCTACATGGATTTATTTTATAACTCTGTGAACTGATATTGTTCATTTCCACTTTTTTGTTAAATTCCACGCGGATGATGTCGCGGGCACAGCTAGTTATAAATAAAATGTTAATACAAGTAGTTAATAAGAGTTATTTTACACTGACTATTAAATATTATAACTTAAATGTTAATACTAGTAATCAGAATTTTCAGGTCAATCGGGTAAATTACCTGGCAATCCGAATGCTTACCCTGCGTAATGGATCCCGCGGGATTGCCGGATCCCGCTTTGCGGGATTGCAATCCCTATTTATGTTAAACATAGTTGTACAAAATGTATGAATCTTTCATAACTTACGGACGTAGATAACTTAACGGTGGTAGAATATTACCATTTTTTTAAGGAATCCTCGTATGGTAACTATCAAAATTTTATCACTTTTTTTTAAGAAAATACTAAATTTGAGAATAACCTGGACGTGAAAAGTTACGTTCTTTCTTTTTCTGCTTCAATTGTGCATGCAAGCTATCAAAATATAATACGAAATCAAAGTTCAATTTTTTTCCAACTAAGCGAAGTTTCTCACGAAAGGACGGCGTTTTTATCATTTACTAGCTGACCTGGCGAACTTTGTACAGCTAATTTTTTTTTCTTCAATATAATAACTACACATATCAAAATAAATTATAGCCTATTTTTCAAGTTGGATCAAACTGCTCTCGGTGTGCTAATTTGATTAAAATCGGTTATTCAGTTTACTAGTTTAGGAGTCCATCGTGGACAAATCACGTGACACGTAATTTACGATATATAATATATATAATACGAGTATAGTTATGATAATCGAAATACTAGACAGCACTCATTTTGATAGGTAATTGTTATCAGTAATTAATTATTTGACATTGTTAATTTGAATTTATTGCATATTTAAGAAACATAAGAAGGAAATAAACGAACACGTGTCGATACAGTTTACAATAATTATTGTTAAACATAACGATTTAATATCACCCAGACAAGTTACAAGCCTACTGATTGCGCCAGACAGATTTCTATCCTAGGCTGCGGCAGACAAGAATCGGGACGGCGTGTGGGCTTTCCTAAATAATAACTACATATTATTATATTTAAACGTTATTTAATGAAAACATGGGGGAGAAGACCGAACAGAAGTGCATGATCAACTGAAATTACATCTTAAGAAAGTTAACAAGAAATAAGTATAAGAAAAATTTAGTTTAAAAAAGACTTCTGTAACATTAACATTTGTGCAAAACATTTAGGATGCAAAAGAGGTTAATTGTAAAGATAAAAGTCATTGATCTAAAAACCTAAAGAATTGAAAGGAGTGGCGTACGTTATAAGCACTTCGCAGATGCTACCTACGGTTACATAACTACCTACTTATAGTTATGTTTATACGTTTTTACTGTTATACAGTTCTTGCCTAGAATCCATAAATATATAGTATGCATACATTCTAAGGAACAACCAAAAAGGTAATTTTTTTGTCCATATATGACTAACGCAATAATAGGACCCTTTTTGGTTGCAGGTATACTGCTACACATTTTTTATATAGTATTGTGAAATTTCATTATTCTTGAACACATTGTAGAACTATAAATTTCTTTATTTCTGTTTTTGTAATTATTTATGCTTTTTAACCTTGACTGACTGAACAAAAGGTTTTTTGTGTAGTGTGAAGTTTCAATGCATGTGTTTTTACTTAACTGTCGTACAAATGTAATGGGTACAAAACCAAATTAAGCTATGATAAGAGATATTATTAATGGTTTTTATTTTGGTACAACACGATATTGCTTTATGCTTTTCTCGTGTCTAAGGAGATAAAAATTAGCGGTCGCGTGAAGGTTTTAGTCAGTAGAAGGGTGTGTTAGATTAATTTTTTTCAATCACCTATTTATTATTTATAGTAAAGTAAAACGTATAATTCTAATAACACAATAAATAACAAAAGTACACAAATAGTCGTACCTAAGTAATAACAAACGTTGACAAATCTTGAAACATGTGGGTACTTGACACTTAAGAACTCGAAGCTTCTTATCACATTGTTACAATTCAAATGAAAAAAGTCCTTGTATTGATTTCTAGAATAATTAAATAATAATAAAAAACGCTAAAATGGATTTGATAAAATTGTATGGCAATTGTTTTAAGATCTCCTGCTATCGAAATGATTATATATATGTAGGTATGATTATACATATGAATAATGTATGTATTGTGTGGTTGGCTTAAAAAATAACCCTATGGATCAGATTTTTACATCTATACTTATATTATAAAGCTAAAAAGTTTGTTTGTTTAAACGGGCTAATCTCAGAAACTACTGGGTTAAATTGAAAAATATTTTTGTGTCGGATAGCCCATTTACAAAGGAAGGCTATAGGCAATTTTTTTTTCTTCAAATTAACGCTTGTGAAACCTCATGGCACAGCCACTTTATTTATATACAGGTAAATGTAATACAGACTTATAGTTAATAGTTATGTACTTTAATAATTAATAAATTAGTTTCGTGGCATGTAAGTTAAAGAGGCCTACTTTAACAAAAGATAATGGTAGTTTTTTATAAATATTTAAACATAAAATACATGTCGCATACGCCATGTATGTCTATTGATGTATTTTGTTCTAATATTTGTAGTAGAATAAAAAAAAACTATAATGTTTAACTAACCAGAAAACATTATGAAAATCTTAGATAGATATTTATATTTTTTAAAGTATCAGTTAATATTTGTTTTTAAAGTAAATTTTACTAAAACTTTCGCCTAATAATTTTTGATTATAATTTATCGCTTTATTACAATAAGAATGATACATTAGCTTACTAGCAGTGTCAATTGAATACATCACATTTTAACATTATTATTTCTTCTAAATTATTTAAGATAAAGCTATAAATTAAATAACATTTTTTTACGTATAATTTAATTCGAAGGAAAGTAATCTGAAACGATAAAAACAATGTAAATAAGTTGAAAATACTAACAGTCTTGATGAGTCAATCGTAGTTATTACATTCGCGTAAAGTTCGTGCGAAGTTAATAATATATCATTATATTTTTCCTATGTGGTTGAAGAGTACGTATAATACTATTTGAGTACAGAAAAATTAATAAAAAGAAGAAAATAAAAAATTTGTGGTATTTGATTATTTGTCATTCGTACATTTTCATTAACCGTCATTTTATAGTTATTAATGACTACACTAATTAAATCATGCTATATCAACCTAGTACATAGAGCAGTTGCAAAATGACGTAGAGCTTGTGCTGAACGAGACCTGTCGAGTGTCGTATTTTCTTGAGCAGAAGGTTATGAACTGCAGTGTTTGTTTTATTTCCAACATTTAAAGGAGATATTTTTAGCAACATTTATATATCTAAAACATTATTACTATAAAGACCTTTGTTTCGTTGACTGCGCCGAAGTACTTATATAAAATAAATAATTTTAATCTACATTGCTTATTTAATTTGCATTGACTAATACAATATATATATATATATATATATATATATATATATATATATATATATATATATATATATATATATATATATATATTAGCAGTTTTTCATAAAAAATATACATTAATTTATAGAAAATACAAATTTTCACTACGATCCTACAGTGAGGGAAATGATATTGTAGAGCTGGTATTATCACTAAGCGAGAGCCAAACCGCGCATGCGCGCGTTCGACGGGTAAACACGGTGCGGAGGGTCGCAAGGCCGGGGGGAAGAGTAAAGGGAGAGGTAACGTCACGTCGAACAACGCAAGTTTTATGCTACCTATTTTAGTAGGTCTTGAGCACTCCCACTGTTCGCCGCGTTAACCATCTTTTTAATCTGGTCGAGTTAAAACTTGCCTGCGTCGCTCAAGAGTCGTCGTACATGATTACGAGAGTGGGAACGGCAAGTTCGTTGTAGTAAAAGTGAGCTCTCTCCGTGCGATTAAATTGTGTTGATGTTGATTTTTAACATTATTGTTGCGAAAAATGTGTTACGTGTTTAGTTTTTTACAATAACAATTTCGATAAACTGATTATGTGCACCTAAGTAATATATGTGGAACAAATATCAAAATAAAGCAGAAAATAAATAAATAGGGACCGATACGGCGCGTCACCAATGTAGTGCTAGTTATAATAAGAACCTTATTTCGTTACATTTTAAAGTGATATTCGCGTAAACTTGCAATTGTGAACATTGATAACTAAATTAATAAAAATTATGACTCTTTGCTTATTTCTCGACTGCTGATTCTAGCGTATGGGTACGGTCAGCACCTTGTTTAATGAATCATAATGGACTGGAGAATTCGAAGACACTCATACGAATGCCGGTGAAGACCGTTGAGGCCACGGACTTTTGAAACAGGTACCGGTTTTGTATTATCATTTTGTTTGATTTATAATGCTGCTCCGTTCAAACCCGACGGGTGCCTTGCACCGAACTATAGTGCAACAATTTTAAACTTTATTTGACCTCAATTTTATAAATATAATTTTAATTTTCACACAAATACTTTTGAATGCAAGTTATACAATTATAACCTTAAAGAATGTATTACTTATACTTTTTCCGTTTATTACAGATAAAAATTATCAGCAAAGTTAAGTTCATTCTAAGGATTAACACAGAACAGTGTACCAAGAAAATTAAACTAATAGCAACAAAATCATTCTAAGCCAAAATGGAAGAACCAACAAATGGCTGTTTAGACATAAACAAGGAAGAAAAAAATAGTGACAGTGATGTTAATAGTGAAGAAGTTAGTTCTAATGATGAACAAAGTAATGTAAATAGTAATAACTCTCCGTTTTACGAGAGTTGTGATAGTAAAATGGATTACGCTGTGAAGTTAGACGACAACGACACTCTGAGTGACATAGAAGATATAAAGACAGATTCTGCATCAGCAGATAGTGAAGACTCCGCGCTTGGCAGTCTTCCACCGGACTGTGTATTAAACGAAAAAGAAGAAGATGTACAAGAAAGATCAGACGGTAGCGACTCCGGTTTAGGTTCAGAAACTTCAGATGATAGTAAAATACCTAACTTTAACCTAATACCACCTAGCGAGAACGAATCACGAAGCGTACAGCCAAGTGAAGAAGATATAAATGTAAATTCTTTCCCTAATAATAACAACAATGAAAGTGAAGACCACACTTCTGCTGAAGTAATTAATAAGCCCCTTAAAAGTAGCCTCAAAAGGAAACACGAGAATGAACAAAATGAAGAGCCACAACTGAAAAAAAAGAAATATAAAATACAATTCGACAATGTGACGGTTTTTTATTTTCCTAGAGCTCAAGGCTTTACGTGTGTACCTTCACAAGGAGGCTCTACATTAGGAATGGAATGGGAACACAGTCATATTCAAAAATTTACACTTGTTGAACACGCAATGGAACAAAGACGACTGCACAGACAAGTACTACAGCAGTTAAAAAGTGAACGGCACAATTTACAAGGGGTATCTCTTTCGTCCAGTGAAGACAGTGATACTGAAGAAGAAACTAGCGATATATCTGAGTCAGAGTTAGATTTAGATAGCTACTATTTTTTGCAACCAGTTCCTACCAGACAGAGGCGAGCATTGTTACGAGCAGCTGGTGTTAGAAAAATTGAAGGCTATGAAAAAGACGAATGTAGAGACATTAGAACATCTCGCGAATTTTGTGGTTGTGCTTGCAAAGGTGTATGCAATCCAGATAACTGTTCTTGTAGTCTTGCTGGTATTAAATGTCAAGTCGATAGACTTAATTTTCCCTGTGGTTGTACGAGGGACGGATGTTGTAATACTACTGGAAGAATAGAGTTTAATCCTATGAGAGTACGAACTCATTTTATTAATACGCTTATGAGGATTGGTCTTGAAAAGAAAAATGAAGAGAATCAGGAAGTTGCTAAAAGAAAGTGGGCAGAAGCACATAGTGCTATATCCTCTCCTTGTGTGTCTACCACACCCTATAATAAAGAAAACTGCCATAGTCACGATGAAACTGCAATAGCCAATATGAATCTACCTCCTAGATTAGGAATGGATTCTTGTATTAACACTGGAAGTTTCAGTAGTATACACCACAATATCAATAATTCTAATAATAGTGATACATTTAATTATAGAGGTGACACAATAGATCACAGAAATTTTAAAATCAATAATATGATGGGATTTGAAGACAAGTCCGGTCATCGGAGCCACGAACCCTACACGTCTAACATTCTTCAAGGGAAAGGTCCACCTTATCATCCTATAAATACGATGGAATTTAACACAATGACGAACAATATGCAGAGATATCATTGTGAATACTCATACGATCAACAGTACCCAGATAGTCAACATTTTAAAGGATTACAAACGTTTTCGGCTGCTAGTTTTGAAGAGTTTGCACATAACTCACACATGTCTATGCTTAGTCATTATGGCCACATGTATGTCTCAGATTACATGCAAAAACCAGGCACAAGCATGTCTGAGCATAGTTCTATGCAGTACCAATCGATGCCGCATAACCATTACGACATGTATAAAAATTCCGAGTGTGTAAATACCGAAAACAAAGTAGATCCACACTATACAACTTTAATGACGATGCCATATCATCAAAGTAATAAACTACAAACAGTAGATAATGATGAAAATTGGTTTAGTGACAACACCCTGCTTAATTTAGATCATTCAGTTCAGGTTAATGAAAATGCCTCAATAGTGCAAACAGAACAAGTTCAAACTGTGACAGAAAGTGAAGCAAGTGACACTACAGAAAATTTTGGTGAACTCATAAAAAAGACTATGGTAGAGTCTGTTATAGTATAGTCATATTATTTGTTGTTTTTAATCCTATCGAAAATCACTCACGTTACTGAGTTTTTGATTATATTAATTGGGACTTCAACTATCATTATGTTATTATTATTCTATCAAACAGACCTAAAATTGCAAATATGAAAATGTTTTTCTTAAATTTGATAAGGACTAAGTCATGTTATACTTAAGAGTGTATTTATTATCTCTAATTAAATTTAAGTATTGAAATTTTAGGTTAAAAAATAAAGTATTAATTAATTTACTAACAGTATTTTTACTTTTAACAATTTATTTATATTAATAAATATACCATTTTCTTTCCTCATATGTTTCTTGGCATTAAATATGTAAATCAACTAAATCTAAGGTTTTTGAATTATAAATAATTAATTAACAATATTGATCAGGATTATGCTTTATGGTAATTATTTTATCAAATTCTAAACAAATTGAATATCAAAGAGTTGTTTAAAAAGTAGTGGTAACATATACGAATTATACTAAAAATACAATGACTAATCAAATTGTACCCTTAAAAATTTTAGTTAACGCTTAATTCGACTGATACCTACCTGTATTTTATAATTAGGCAAATTACCATGAGACCTCTGATAGTGTCATATGTTTGATAGTCTTTAAAATTATATGTACCTAAATCCTAAATTAACAAAACGCAAACTTTCCGCGGTCCTATAAGTACAGGTAGCCCAGTATTTTCATTAAAGAAAACGTTAACCTTAATCATATTCTTCCTAAATTTTAATAATAGTTTAGAACTTTTTCAATGTAACGTAATGGGGCATCAATTAATTACGTGAGCTATTTTTGGATCAGTTTAGAAGGGGGGACCCCCTTTAGTAAGATTTGCCTGGATCCCACCTTCCTTTACGTGAGACTGACGATAAAAATATTTTAAAATAACTCTTTTTTATTTATTTTTTTTAATTAAACGATTTTAACAGCCATCAGATTTATTTTAGAGGGCAAAATGAACACTCAAAATAATTTTCCTTTAATATCTGTAATATTTTATATATTTTGAAGTTAGGTGAGATTTTCGATTATCCCCCCTCGGTTTAAATGAGATTTGGTGATATTTCATTGGACCCCTCCCCCCCAGCCATATTCTGAGCTCACGTAATTAATGGACGTCCCCTAAGCTCATAGATCAGACAGAAGCGAGTTGTAAATTCTTGGTCTTTAAAATCTGCGTGCTCAGCAAAGGAAAACCTGATGATGATGCCTCCATTATTTTGGTTTTTTTTTTTAAATTCTTATCCACATGCACGCAGCGCAGCAGTTTTAGAGACAGCAGGGTATTATTAACAGGTCACTAGAATACAGCATTTACCTAAACTTGAATGTAACAAACCCTTCATAAACAATACACTTACAATTTAATGAGATTTCTTTTAACTGCATGATCTAAAATTATTATATTCTAAGAATTACACTATGTATATGTAGCATATTATACCACTATTTTTTACATTTAAATACTGTGTTCTCAAGTAGGTACCAACATGATTCGGTATGTTTAGTCAAAATAGAGATTGCGAAAAAAAAATCGTTTGCGGTTTTATATATTTTATTAAATATTAAATTGTCCATATACTATGCAAGATTTTAGTTAATTCATAATAAAATCCAAATATGGATATGTTGAAAATATAAATGTTACTTCAAAGTAAATCTAATTAACGCCATCTACGAGTGGTATGTAAAAGCAAGACTATTTTTAGTTCATTCACGGGTCTCGAAGCCCCATTTCATACTCCATCTGACGCATACTTGTGAAAAAGTACAGTAAGTAACACTAATCCTTTTTTCATTCACCCGACATATATTTTAATTACCCCGATACACCTGAATTATATTTTATAAAAAAACTAGCTGACCCGGCGAATTTCGTATCGCCTAACAGTCGATTCTTTAATTTTATTGTTTTTTTTTTTAGAATTTTCTCTCCGTAAGAACCAACCTCGTACTTCAAGGAATATTTTAAAAAAAGAATTAGCGAAATTGGTCCAACCGTTCTCGAGTTTTGCGCTTAGCAACACATTCAGCGAGTCATTTTTATATTATAGATTAGTGATTTGTGCAAATATAAATGATTCATTTAAGTTCTAAACCACCATATAATTTACATAGAAGATAAGACGACAAAAACACTGTTAATATTTCATATACAGTACTTCCTCTTATTTTTAATTTTGCGTTTATTTTTTTGTTAGGTACAGCAACTCAAAAATAAAAGATAAACATTTCAGATATTTATTCACAGTTGGTATAATAAGAGTACATATTTTGTTTAAAATTAAATTTAAATCATGCGCTATTTTCGAAGATGACATTTTAAAAATGGAATGAAATTAAATATCTATTCTAATTTAATATCACTTTATTGTCCTTATACAGGTATACATAAGTCATGAACATCTCTATTTTTACAAAATACTCGAATACTTTGAAATTACAGCTATAAAAAAAATAGATTTGCCGTAATAATACTGAAATAATAGTAAATAACAATAGGTCAGGATCTCTGTGTTAGTTGCCACACTTTAATCGATTTATCATTACTTGCCGTGATAAGAGTCTTTGAAGGGTAATCGAAGTGTATACTCTGGATTAAATCTGAAAATGCATACAAATAGAAGTTATCAATACACATCACTCATCATCATCATCACTTCAGCCTGATACAGTCCACTACTGGACATAGGCTTCCACAAGTTCATGCCAAAAATGGCGTGAGCTCATGTGTGTTGCCCATAGATTTTCACATTTATCTACAAATATCTTGTTCGCGAGACTTATTAATTAATACTAGTTTACGAATGCACTATATATATATATATATAATCATTATCATCATTTCAGTCTATTACAGTCCATTTCTGGACATAGGCCTCCACAAGTTCGCGCCAAAAATGAAGTGAACTCATGTGTTTTGCCCTAAGTCACCACGCTAGGCAGGCAGGTTGGTGATCGCAGGGCTGGCTTCGTCGCACCGAAGACGCTGCAGCCAGTCTTCGGCCTGTGTATTTCAAAGCCACGAGTTGGATGGTTATCCCGCCATCGGTCGGCTTTTTAAGTTCCAAAGTGATAGTGGAACTGTGTTATCCCTTAGCCGCCTCTTACGACACCCACGGGAAGAGAGGCGGCGGCTACATTCTTTACTGCCGTAGCCACTCAGCAGTAAAACTAAATAAGTACTCATAATGTAAAGTAACTAAAAGAATTTAAAAATAAGTCAGTGATGTAAATAGTACCATCATGGGCGTGCTCATCACTCAGTTATGCTACAATTGCCATGTTCCAAAAACGTTTGGAGCGCATAAAACAACACATTTTTTTAATTTTGAAAGACAAAAATAGTTCAGAACTTTTTTTCTACCGTTACTATTCTTTAACTCCTACCAGTAAATATCATAAATAAGTACATATAAGTTTCAAAATATAAATCATTAATGAAATACCATCGTGTGCTTGATCTTCGCTCAGTTGTGCTACAGTAGTCATGTTCCACTGCAGCAGGGTCCCCGAGCTACCCCCGAGCCACACACAGGTGCCGTCACAACAAACAGAGCTTATTGTTGCAGACACTTGTTTTTCATACACCTGACAAAAAATCATATTTTCTAACATCTATAACGATATCTAATGATTTTCTTAATTTTACCACTAAACATTTTTAGCTTAGCTAGAGCCAAATATTACACAATTAAATCTTTTAATGCTTGAAGTAATTCGAAACCTTTGTTCAGTTTTCAGGATGAGGGTAAATCCATTAATTACGTGAGCTATTTTTTGCGATCAGGTTTGACCTCCCTCCCCTTAGGTGAGATTTAGTGAGATTTGCCTGGACCTCCCTCCCCTTACGTGAGATCGACGCTGAATATAATAGAGATTGACGGGAAATAATAAACTGTTTAAGTATACTATAGTAAATTTATTTCAATTAAATAAAATTCAAAGCAAAAACTTAATTAATTTAATAGCCTTGAGATTTATTTGTGTGGCTAAAATTAACACTCAAAATTATTTCTATTTAATATCTGTAATATTTTATATTTTTTGAAGTTGATGTGAGATTTTCGATCATCACCCCTTCGGTTTAAATGAGATTTGGTGAGATTTCATTGGACCACTCCCCCCATTCTGAGCTCACGTAATTAATGGATGTCCCCAATCCATATGACAGAAACTATATTAATTTAAATTATTTAATACAATAAAGCTGAAGTTTGAACACTCTTAAGATCTCCTAGTTTCAAAAATTTAATATATATCACTTTAAAAATGCTATTCATCATAAATTCAAATTTATAAAACATCACAAAATCAAAAATAACTTTATTCAAATAGGCCCCATGAGAACTTTCGAATCGTCATTTTACAAATTAAAACTTTAAGGTGTTTATTATTTTTGTAAAAGTAAAGCTACCACCGATTCGGAATGTAGATTCTTCAGAGAAGAATGGGCAAGAAACTCCGCAGTTACTCTTGTGAAAATAAGATATAAACTGTGGTTTTGTACAAAATTAGTAATAACTTTCATAAAATACAACATCACTAAGTCGACAAATCTTTATCAACTATGTAATCCTGCACCGAATAATACGCTTTATCTATTAATCTCTTTTTAATAAAAACTTTAAATTTATGTTGAGACAATCCCAAAATTGTTTGTGGGATTTCATTATACATGCGAATACCATAACCCAGAAAGAAGATGTTTACTTTGCGCAGTCGGAAACTGGGGAGTTACAATTTTGTTATTCCTTCTCGTGTTTACATTGCGATTATTACTATTTATTTCAAAACAATAAATATTCTGGTACATCTGGTGAGAAAAATCCCGTAGGGAGACTCGGTAATGAAGTATAGGTAAACAACATAGATGAAAAAGCAGGCTAGTACTATTATATATATGGAATAATATACTGATTAGTTATACATATGGAATTACCGAGTTTAAAACACTGAGATCCGTAACGCTCAAAGTGCCATCCTCGCTTGTTGTAACAATCCTGTCTTCGCACAACAGACTCACGCCGGTCACATCTGACGTGTGAATATTGATTTTGTTTATAAGCTCCTTTGTAGAATAATTCCAAATAAATATTTCACCATCCGACGTTCCCGCCAATATGTCGAGGATATGTCTCCTATATCTGTACGATAAATAGTACCAATTTAGTAGACTACATGTAAATTAGACGTGCTTTTAGAATATTTCTTATATCAAGACCAAAGTAGATCAAACCTTCAAATTTTTAGTTGTGATTTGTGATTTATAAATTTGCAATACTTATATGTTTTAACTTAATTAAAAAAAAGAGTTATGTTACTAAAAAGAAAAAATAGTTATGTTATCATTACAGCCTATACAGTCCACTGCTGGACATAGGCCTCCACAAGTTTACGCCAAAAACAACGTGAACTCATGTGTTTTGCCCATAGTCACCACGCTGGGCAGGCGGGTTGGTGACCGCAGTACTGGCTTTGTCGCACCGAAGACGCTGCTGCCCGTCTTCGGCCTGTGTATTTCAAAGCCAGCAGTGGATGGTTATCCCGCCATCGGTCGGCTTCTTAAGTTCCAAGGTTATGTTACTAAATTCATAATCAAAAGTACAAAAACAATTTACCTAAAGGCGATAGAGGTGATTTTGCCATCATGGTCGAATTCCGCCTTCAGTCCGCGTAGAGCTTGTCCCGTCTTGCCCACGTTCCCCCATACACGCACCACGCCGTCCCATCCTCCGGATACCAATAAATGATCTAGAAAATTAATATAATAATTATAGCAATATTTGAATATATCGAAAACAATGTCAAATACGTACACAGACAATCATTCATCATCATCATTACAGCCTATACAGTCCACTGCTGGACATAGGCCTTCACAAGTTCGCGCCAAAAATAACGTGAACTCATGTGTTTTGCCCATAGTCACCACGCTGGGCAGGCAGGTAGTGACCGCAGGGCTGGCTTTGTCGCACCGAAGACGCTGCTGCCCGTCTTCGGCCTGTGTATATATGGTTATCCCGCCACTGGTCGGTTTTTTAAGTTCCAAGGTGATAGCGGAACTGTGTTATCCCTTAGTCGCCTCTTACGACACCCACGGGAAGAAAGGGGGTGGCTATGGTCTTAAGTACCGTAGCCACACAGTATGTAGTAGTACACAGACATATAAATGTCTAAATGCTTATAAAGAAGAATTAGAGCATACTGTAATATCGTAAAAGCACATTTCTCAAATATGAAAAATTCCTAACGTTATTTTCTTTTAACCCTGAGTTCTATACAATTTAATGGTGCGTTCAGATTTGGCGAACGTTCGCATACTTTGATTTACTTTTTGTTACGTTTGACAGATAAGGAAAGTTTTTGGAAGCTCAACAGTACGACATTTACAAGCATACTTTTGTTATAGCTAACAGAAGTATGCTTATTAAAATAATAATGTTAAATAGTGCGAATTACCTTTAGAAAGCCACTGCAAACAGCTGACCGAATCGTCGTGCGCTCTAAAACTCTCAACAATCCGACCATATTCAACATCATACAAATAACTGAAATTACATATTTCATAATAAAATAATTTTCAACACTAAACATAAAACAATGATAAATCTTGTATATAAAATTCTTGTATTACAATGTTAATTACAATACTCCTCCGGAACGGCTGGACCGATTTTTCTGCAATTTTGTGTACATATCTGTCTGAGAATCGGCCAACATCTATTTTTCATAATGGATTTCATAAATTAGGGTATTAAGGGGGTAAATAACATATATGGCAAAACAACGTTTGCGGGGTCAGCTAGTATTTAAATAATATTCAAATAGGTAACAAAATTAATATATTAATTTATGTCAATTAAATACGAAAAAACATGATTTAAGAATACCAATGATTTTATAAGCAAAAAAAAAATTAATAATAATAGCAAGCTATAAAATATAATTACATTTCATTATCCCATGATCCAGCAGCAACAATATTCTGATCAACCATAACGCACGAGCTTAAAGGTGTTGAACACAGTATAACACTCCTTATTTGCTTCATGTGGACCATATTATATACTTTCAGAGTACCATCCTTGCTCACCGATACTATTATATCACCAGTACGTAGTGCTGACGTCACTGCTTCTTTATGTAATGTTATAGTATTTATACATTTCATACTGTATTCGTGATTGTCATAGCCTTTATTTGATAACGGTCTTAGGATTGTCGGTAATATCTTCCTGACGTGAGGTTTAGTGAACAATTGCTTGGGTACTTGACCAAACTCCATTATTTGAACCTCAAGAGCGTGTCTGTCGTTCATATCGTAAATACATTCAAGATCAACGGATCCTTCATAGCAGACGTGATGGAACACTATAAAAATGTATTTACAATGAGTAAGTATCGAGACGAAAAGATATAGGTCTATAATTGTTGGCATTGTTATATATTTTGATCTAAGGAGGGATAGATTAATTGTATCAGTCTTATATAACAATTTTACAATTGTCCAAAGTATCGTAGCCACAATATATCAAATAATAATAAAAGTATATAAAACTTCTCAATTATTCAAATGCTTTGCACCAAAAATATGTAAGTATACTTGAATATGAAAGCTACTTGTATTTTTTATAACTATAATAATTAATATTATTTTGTACATACTTAGTTATGTAATTCGAGCATAAAAATAACTTACAAACCATTATAAGCTTTCTCCGCCTCTTTTCCTCTTTGCTTATAACCAAATATAAGATCAATCCATAAGTGTAAATATCTAGAAACATACTCGGACTCCAAAGCTTCCCTGAGTTTGGTTACAAAATCCTCTGGGGATAAGGCCCAAGGAGGAAGATTCACATTGTCCACCTTACTACCGTCATGTCGATCCCCAAAATCAATATTGTATATATTTACTAAAAAATCTCCCTTTGCTGAAGTGTCATAGAATTCGGGGACTAATTCCTGAAAATTGATTTAGTACAAATTATACTTTTGAACTCAAATAACATTGCAAAAATATTTTATGAATGAAAGAATGTGTTTGTTTGTTTGTCTTTCTTTCTATGATATAAAACTTTTTGTCATAGTTATGTTTATTAATTAGTAAAGAAATGAACTATAAATAATAGAGATAGGATCTCTTATGGAAAACAAAACAAAAAGGAACTTGTATAACTAATATTTATATGAACAACCTATATTGTCATCATCATCATATCAGCTCACGGACGCCCACTGCTGAGCATAAGCCTCCCCTAATGCTTTCCACGACGATCGGTCCTGCGCAGTACGCATCCAATATTATATTACATGTCAATATATTATATGGAAGTCGTTTTCGTCGAAACACAATTTTTTAACAATAGAAATAAATTTTAACATATATTTACTCACTTTAAAGTCAGACATATTCTTCAAACAATTGTTGTAAACATCTTTCACAGAATTAAACATTCTATCTGGATGGTCAAATCTTCCATTTTGTAGACACAGCATGTAATGAGGATATTTTCGTACCTATTAAACAAAATTGATTTTTAAAATAGATTACTGTTATTATGAAGATGACTATAGGCGTAAAAATATTATGATAACATTATTTTTCAACTTTCGTCATCGACAATTCGTCATCATAATAATTTGAACATTCTTTGTTTAAAGTACAACAATTGCAAACCATAAAAATGTGTAATGAAAATGAATTTTGTACAAATTGTAGTTAACTGGCAAAAAAAAAACAGATAAGGATATTTTAACACTTTTTAAATTGAGGACGAAAATTGAGGAATTGAGGAATGAAATAATTTCATATATCACATATTAAATTTATAGTTATTAACAGTTCATGGTTAGCAGAAATAGATTTAAAATAAACAATGCTTCTATTAATATAGTGATATAGATCTAGATAGATTCAACAATTTAATTCTTTTTGCACACAAACTTTTATATTTGAAAACCCTTAGTACAAGATGTAAACTATGTATAAAAAGTCTGTAGAAGCAATAATCATAAATTCTGATCATTTCATTAAATTATAAAACAAAAAGAAATATTACTTATATATTATAGGAAAAGTATATTATCAGAACAAGACTTACTAAATAAAATAAGACCAGACCAGGTGCAGAATAATGAGACCCATATAAAAATTTAGGGTCTGACATTTCATGGTACCTCTCCAGCAGTTTCTCCAATCTATCAGGATTTAAGGCTCCCATTGGCTTGGATAAGTCTCGAAACGTCTGAGCAGATTCCATGTCCAGTATTTCTGAAGTATAATCTGCTATCACCCATGGGAATACAGGGTATTGAGTGAGATCATTTTTACTTCTATCTGCAAGGCTTAAAAAAATATCAATTTCATACTATATTACATAAAAATTATAAATAGACACTATTTTACAAATAAATAATTAATAAAATAACCAATAGGTAAGCTGCATGTGAGACAATTTAAAAAAATATCTATTCTGATGTAACCTAATGTAAATCAGGAGAACTCTTACTACCGGGCATAGGCCATTTTCTCTATGCTGGTCAAGGGTTACAACACTTAAGTTTACTGGTACAACGTACAGTACAGACTAAAGTAAATTGAAGTCATCTCTCACATTACTACACTACTTATAAATAGAGGGTATATTATGTCCGAGAGAATCAATAAAAGTAATTACCAATTTAAATACATCAAGTAGTCAAAGTTAGAGACAACACCATTTTGCCACTGCAGTGTCATTTCTTCTATGTGCACTCGTTCTAATGCAATGTTAGGAGATTCTTCCAGTATTTGGTGCGCTCTGTCTCTTTCTCTCTCACTTTGAAACGCTAAATAAATATGACATACTGAGCTTTCTTCTGAACAATATATTTCAAGGCCCTAAAATGATGATTATAAATAAAATCAAATAAACATTTGCTTTTAATTTTAAAAAGATAGCCCCAATAAGCTTTTTTTTCTGAATTTATAGCACACAAAAACATCAAGGCATTTATTTAAAATAAAATAATATAAAAAAATACTAGCAACATCCATTAGAAGCAACTAAATTTAAATTATAAACAAAATAATAAGTGTTAACATACATGGATACATACAACTTGCCTTAGTAAAAATCTTCTCTTATATATCCTTCTCATATGTTCGAGCTTCATCTTCAGAATAGGGCTCTGTAATTAAAAAATATAACCAATAAGAATACACACGCAAAATAGGCGCAAAGTCGTCGAGTTGCGGAAACCAGCCCGTGTTAACCATACCATACCAACCAACCAACCAATAAGAATTTTTATTTTACAAAATGCTAACTGAGATTTTCTTAAATTATGCTAAAAACTGAAACAAACAGTATATTTATTTTTATTGGAGATTTTTTTTTTATAATTTAACAAAAACAATAAGTCGATTTACTGTGCACTGAAAAAATTAAGTACTATCTTAATTTACATTTGTTAACAAATGGCCACTATAACAACAATTAATGTTGTTTTATTTTAACTGACTTAAAGAGTCATTAAACCTTACGCTACTTACATTTTCAACATTACTGAAAGGCTGAAAGTAAAGAGTGGTGGGTGTCAATGCAAGTTTCCCTTGATGTCTGACTAATGGAGATATTTTTTCAGTTTGGAATTCACAAATAATTTTCTCTGTAAAATCTTCCATCATAATTGGATCAAAAACCATTCTAGTGTACCGAGAATGGAGAATTGTAGCTACCATACTATTGTGTTCTGGAGCATGTAGTGTGGATGCCCTTAACAGTTGCTGCATTTGATGCAAGCATTCATCAGCAGATGCAAAATCAAATTTAAAAAAGAAATCCATACTTTCATATACAAATTTATATGGTGCTAAAATGTTTTCCTCCAACATTTCCGAGTATTGTTTGACTTTAACTTGAATCATATTTGACTCATTTGAATTTTTATTTTGTATAGTGTCTATGGCAGTACACTCTTTAAAATGCAACTTAATTAATGGATTAACCCAATCTATAGGTTCGAAAACTAGTGATTTCGAACAAAGCTTTAACCGGCCTTGCAGTCCACATTCAGTTTTCATTTTTATCATATTCATTGTACATGAATAATCTTCAAAATATATTTCGCCAGGCTCCAATAACAACATGGAAAATCTGAAATATTAATTAGTTTACAAGCTTATCAATGATATAATTAGGTACTACTTCAAACTCTTATATATATAGCTGACTCGGCAAACGTTGTATTGCCACTAAACGCTATTTAAAAATAGGGGTTGGTGGTAGAAGGGTGAAAATTTAGGGTTGTATGTATTTTTCAACGCCAAATCATAATAAAATAAAAAATAAATTAGCGGTGGACCAGCCTTAACATTTAGGGGGATGAAAAATAGATGTTGTTCGATTCTCAGACCTACCCAATATGCACACAAAATTTCATGAGAATCGGTCAAGCCGTTTCGGAGGAGTTTAACTACAAACACCGCGACACGAGAATTTTATATATTAGATTTTTTTTTTTGACTAATACCTGGATTTGTTCATGATTGCAATAAAAAATCTCACAATTTTTTTATTATCTTTTATCAGTCTTGAAGCTTTTACAACACTACAGTCATCGTATATGTATTAAATTTATTCAAACAATGCTGAGTAGCAAGTATTTGTTTAGGTAGTAAAAATTGAGTGTCGACACTTTATGCCTGAAAAAAACTTCTAATATTCACTAGATAATCACAACACACAATCAACTGATATTAATTTCTACAATTTTACATTTCTAATATTCGTTTAACTTCATCAAATTTATTTTTTTATTTTAATATTTGACGGAAACAACATTATTTCACTAAATAGTGCATGACAAGCAAAGATTTTTTTTTTTTTTTTTTTTATGGACTGCACGTTAGTGCATTGCCAATGACGAGCAGGAATTAAGAAAAATGTTCAAAAATTGTGGATAACGGACAAGACGAATTTATGAGAGGATTCAGAACAGGATAGGAAGAAACACAATAATATATTTTATGATGAAAAGGAAAAAATAAAAATAAATAAAAAACATATACAGTATATTAAATGTCTATATTATTAAGAAATATATAATCCAATACAATTTTATATATATCATACTTTCTAGAAGACAATAAACAATTTATAGATGTAGGAAAAGGAATTTTATATTCAATCAGTGACTCTAGGAAACGGGAGCGGTTGAAAAGTGGACAAGAGAATAAAAGATGGTTAATATCCCCCGTTTCATAACCACAAAAACAGGACGGACTGGAAATAATTTTAAATCTAGCCAGATGGTGTGGAGAACAAGTGTGACCAAGCCTTAGTCTCGATATTATGCTACAGCCTTTTCTATTAAAATCCATATTATAAAACCATGGTTTTACCAAAATTTCAGATTGTAAACTATAATAATACGTTCCTTTTTGCCTACTACTATGATCATAGGACTCTTGCCACGACTTATCCATACAAAGTTTGGGCAAAGTTAATAAATCTGGGTAGGAAATTTTATATGGAAAAAGGTCACCACTTATTGTAGCTTCTCTAGCCAGAGTATCTGCTCTAACATTTCCCTCTATTCCACAATGGCTAGGGATCCAAGCAAGCGTTATTAAAATGCTTTTCTCAGTGCACTCCGTTAATAATTGTCTAATGCCAAATATATAAGGATGCTGTTGTTTAATTTTAAAAGGATTCTTGACAAGAGCTTGAACAGAACTTAATGAATCTGTGAAAACTATGGATTTTTTAAGTTTAGCTAACCTTATATATTCTAAAGCTTTTAAAATGCCTAAGCATTCCCCAGAGAATACTGTACATTCAGGAGGGAGTTTGATTTTTTGAACAATATTATATTGAAAGTGAAAAACTCCTACTCCGACATTACTATTGGCAAAATGTTTTGACGCATCTGTGAAAATATAATGATAATCGCTAAATCGTGTTTTAATTATTCTTTTAAATTTTTCATCAGCCCTAAAAGAATTTGTTTTTTCTATGTCAAAGTTTACAACATTAGGAATAGAAATAAGGGCATTGTATGAACAAGAGAAAATTGGTAAATTACAAGAGCTTTGAATTGGAGCGGAAAGAGATTTCAATTTAAGATAACTTGTAACTAAACACGGGTTTGGTTTATTTGTCCAATACGAACTATTAGAAACAAAGTAAGCAAGTTGTTGGAGCTTTGCAATAATTGGATGATCAGTGACTTGAAGGCAGCGAAAAAGGTATTTGTCTGCCAAATATTGACGACGTAAATGCAAAGGAGGGTCACAGCATTCAGCCTGTAAAGCATTAATAGGGCTAGTTTTCATGGCCCCACAGATGATCCTAAGACATTTACTTTGAATTTTGTCCAATGCTTTAAATCCCGACATTGACCCAGGTTCTAGCAAGAAGGTGCCATATTCTAATATGCTACGTATTAATGCGTTATATATCAATTTTAAGTAAAAAGGATGGGCACCCCACCATACACCTGCAAGACATCTCATAATATTTAAATTTCTCTCACATCTATTTATAATAAAATTAAAGTGAGGAGTTCCTGAAAGCTTTTCGTCTAAAATAATACCTAAAAATTTATGATGGTTTTTTTGCGGTATAATACTATTGTCATAAGTCACATGAAGTAATGGAGCTCTACGCATTCGATGAAAAAGAACGACGGAGCTTTTTGATGGTGATAAATCGAGACCATGATTATCTAACCACCGTTTAAGATAACACAGAGATTCCGTTAATTTCGCAGACGCATCATCAATATTATTTCCTTTTATGTATAAAAGTAAGTCATCCGCATATTGCAAAACATCAACATTCTTGTCAATTGCTAAATCTAAATCATGGGTATACAAATTGAACAACAAGGGGCTTAAAACTGACCCTTGAGGTAAACCTTTGGTGAGGATTCTTAAATATTTTTGGTTATTATTGTAAAAAATAATTGATCTATCAGTAAGCATATTTATTATAAATGAAATAATTTTGCTGGGGATTTTAAGACTGAATAATTTTTGTCTTAGTATTGATACAATGACATTATCATAGGCATTCGACAGATCTAGGAAGGCTGAAAGCACAAATTTATTCACAGAAAAAGCTAATCTTATATCCGAAGTATATATACCTATATTGTCGTACGTGCTTTTATTTCGCCGAAAACCAAACTGGGACGAAGAAAGAAGAGAGTTACTTTCTACGAACCACTCAAGGCGATTTTTAACTAAATGTTCAATTATTTTTAAAAGGACTGATGAAAGAGCTATGGGGCGATATGAGGATGGAAGGAGAGGATCCTTGTTTGTTTTTAATATAGGGATAATAAGTTGACATTTCCATTCTAATGGGATATTGCCAGACTGAAAAATAATGTTTATTATTTTTAGGTATATTGTCAAACTATTGTCATTAAGATGGGAAATAAATGAGTAATATATACCATCAGGTCCAGGGGCAGAGTCTGAGACATAAGATAATACATTTTTTAATTCCGTTTTGCTAAAGGAAGAATTTAATCCTGGAGATTCGTCATGTTCGTCTGCTATGCTATTTTTGTCTAATAGGTTAATATTTATGTTAACTGTTGGAGGAGCAAGTTTATCTAGAAAATCATTTGCTATACTGCTGGGGAGTGATACAGAATGGGTTGTATTATATGCTGACTTGAATCTTCTTATCTTTTTCCATACATCTGATGGAGGAGTATGAGGAGATAAGGAGGAGCAGAAATTTCTCCAACCATCACATTTTTTTCTTTTGAAAAGTAATCTAGTACTGTTTACAATATTTTTTAATGACAGATAGTTTTCCAAACACATATTGTTATTATATTTTTTTTCAGCCTGTTTTCTTTTTTTTATAGCTTCCGTACAATCTTTATCCCACCAAGGTGGACTAGGAATATGAGAAGGTTCATTTTTCACTGGGAAGATTTCATTAGCACTTTCAATCAAGACATCCGTGAAAACAGGAGCATCAATAAGAGCATCCTTTGACAATAGTTGTAGCAATTTTGTATCTACTTTATTACTAAATTGCTCCCATGTTTCTGATGTAACATTATTAAGATTATATCTAGGGAGCAGTTTTATGTTTTGTTTTGGTATATTTACATTATTAAAAGCACAAGAAGTGATTACAGGAAAATGATCACTTCCATAGGTTGAACTTAATACAGAACATGTTAATTGTGGCACAAACTGTGGTGAACAAATAGTTAGGTCCACTGCGCTTTTACCTTCAAAAGGCAGAGTCCGCCTTGTAGGCTCTCCAGAATTAATAATACACAAATTATTTACATCAAGAATATCTAAAAGCTTTTTACCATAACTGTTACTTACTGAACTACCCCAGGACTGATGCTGGCAGTTAAAATCCCCTGTTATTATTAACGGCTTTGGAAGTGATGCTAAAATATTATTTATTTCATTTAAAATATTATTAGAAATATGAGAAATATATACAGACACAAAAGATATGTTATGTACACTTATAGCTAAAATAGAAAGTTCAGAACTATGTACAGGAATATTAATTAAATTAAAAGGAACGTTTTTCTCAATGAGAAAGGCTACTCCGCCAAAACCATCTAGTCTATCTTCTCTGATGGTATTATAATTACGAAACCTAAGATTATTACTTGGCCTAAGCCAAGTTTCTGAGATAGAAAATAAAAAGGGTTTATAATTATTTAATAAATAAATTATGTCGTTTTTTTTATTAATTACACTTCTGGCGTTCCACTGTATTATTATCTGGGAACTGTCCATTTTGAATTATATTTACGATACACTGTATTAAAGGGGCAACGATGGACGGTAAACTTTTGTTGTTTTGTAAATAACTCTGTAATAGTGAAAGCACATCTGAAATTTTGGCAAAATCATTTTTAGAGTTAATAATATCTATTGGAGTTGAATTTTTTTCAAATTCATTGAATGAAAATTCTTTTATTATATTTTTATGAGCAATTTTATCATAACCTATATTAGGCTTAATAGGATCCCGAGGTCTAGATATAAATGTTTTTTTTGTATGATTTATTAGGATTTTGGCTAATATTTACTTCTTTACTAACTTCTGAATAAGATTTGTATGACGTTGGTATCTCTTTATTAGCCTCTGCATATGATACACACTTTTCAGCCATATGTACTTTAATAGATTTTTGCCTATTGAATTCAGGGCACGCTTTACTATTTGCCATATGGTTGCCAGAACATAAACAACAAAAATAATTATCATCATTGGCATTGCATGATTCAGATGTGTGCTCCTGACCACACTTTAAACACCTAGGCTTAGACCTGCACTGCAATTTTGTGTGTCCATAACGACAACATTTGTAGCATTGGATTGTGGGAAAGATGTAGAGCTCGACTGGAAGAGAATTGTAACATATAAAAATTCTTTTTGGGAGGACCCTGCCATCAAAATAAATTACTACTGATTGTGTGGGCTTCCACACAGTAGCGCCTTCAACAACAGTTTTGTAATTTAAACGTCTAACCTTTACAACTTTACCACAACCAATAGGTGTAGAAATATTTTTTATAATTTCTTCTGGGGACCATTCTATTGGTACACCCCTAACGATACCGATTCTTATAACATTAAAAGATGGTATAAAAGCGTGATAACTATTTTCAAGAAGCAGGCTATTATTTAAAAAAGAATTCGCGTCTTTAAAATTATTAAATGCTACAGAAATTCGGTTTCGTCCTATCTTTTTCAAGCTGCCGTTAATAATATTATATATTTTATTTTTCATAAGGAAATCTCCGAATGTGATTGGGTGTAAAATCGTTCCATCGTTATCACCTTTTGTAATTTTTTGAACATGAATTAAATATGGAGACACGTCATTTTCATTATAAATATTTCTGCCTATGGAATTTTTAGAGACAGTGTTATCAGGTTGGAGATGTGATTGTGGTACCGAAACGGGGACATTTTTATTACTTTCATTTTTATTCGTCTCATCTGATTTCTCAGACTCCGAACAATGACAACCAACTTTTTGGTTTCCCGCGTTTTTTCTAACTTTTTTATTACATTGTTTACAAATTTTATGAAGACGAGATCTCTTAAGTGGCTTTTTAGTCATAGAGTGATCAGTTTCTATACTCGATTCATCGTAATCAATAGTAATAAAATTGCTAGGTTGCGGAATATATTGTGAATTAAAATCATTCCCGCCACCCGGGTCCGGAGGTTCGTTCATTGTATAAATATTTACATACACTTACCAAAAATAGAAGAAAAACAAACTAAATACAAAACTAAAACTAAATAACTAAATATATACACTTTACACCTGATCTGAACTATATTTAAAATAATTTTAGCAGTAGCAAGAAAAAACACAACCGCGCGCGTTTAAGTTTCCCGCTCGTTCCCGACAAGCAAAGATGACAATTGTATATATAATGTACTCTGTGATGACAATTGACAAAAAGTATTTTCGTTTCTTTTTAATATAATTCATTATTTCATTAAGCAAAAATAGAAAATATATATCGGCCCATTATTTGTTAAAAGAGAATAATGTTTTACAATTAAATTTAATTAATAAATATTTATTTATACTCTGAAACGTAAAAACTGTTTACAAAAACATTTAAAATAATGCACAAATAATGCCGCTGAGGCCATCGAACCATAAATACAACCATACATATGAAAAAATTATATTTTGTAGTTCACCAAGAGGTTCACACATTGAAGTGAAGTATTTAATAAAACGAAACCTCGTTATACTTTTATTTAACTCTAAATATAATATTATTGAATTATTATTACTAATTTTAAATTGTTTTGTATTGTTTATATAAAAAAAAAAGGTAATCTGTTTAGATTAGTAGTTTTTCGAAATAAAAAAAAGTTGAATAGAATTGTATAGAAAAATATCGATTAAAAAAAACGAAAGGTATATTATGAAAAAGCACAAACGTATTTCTTAGTCCAGAAACACTCCAGAAATAAAACGAGGTTTATCCACACACATATTAACATAATATAAGAGGAAGGTTTATCGAATTATTGATGGTTGTGGCCACACTGCTTCTTAAAGCCAACATTAAGAAAATTAATATCGGAAAAATACAGAAAACTAACTAATCCGGCGCGAACTTTAATTATTGCAGTTTTTAATTGAAAAATGTGTGCTTAATTTAACCCTCTTAAAATTAAATTATAACTAATTAAAATATTAAGTTATATTTAAGTTCAATATTAATTATTAAATAATATAAAAATGCAGGAAGCTACAAACGCTATTTCACAAATGCGTTTTCCGCAAAAGCTGTGGTATTTACTCAATTTGAACACCGATGCAATATTATGGGGCGGAACAGGTCGAACTATTTTGTTAAATTATAGAGTCCTTCAGCATTATTTAAAATGCGACCAATCCATCTTTAAAACAACCAATATCTCCAGTTTTATAAGACAGTTGAATTTATATGGTTTTCGGAAAGTAACTTCACATCTGCAGGACCCCCTATGCAATTCTAGTAATCCGTATATGCATGAATTTATTCACGATAACTTTCAGTATCAAAGACCCGAATTGCTTAACAAAATTACCAGAAAAGCACTAACTATAAAAAAAGGATTTAAGCCGAGGGTAAAATATTCGTCCACCTTTTACTTTTTTATTGCTTAAGTGAAATTCTAATTGTTCGGTCTATTTCAGAGCTTAAATAATTCAGAACAAATTATTTACATCTCTCCGTTACAAAAAGCGCGCCATGCTTTGCGCTTAGCATTGAAAAAAGCTGCTCAAGATCTGCTTGTATTAACTACATCAAAAGCAGAGTCTAATGGTCTAAGTGATGGTAAGTTGTGAATAGCTTTTCTATTGTTGATATATTATTTAAATTTGATTTTTTTTTTTGTATAATTTTGTTGTACTATATTAAATTATGAGATATTTTAGATTCACCAGGCGATTGCTGCGAGGAAGAAGAAAATACTGAACTTGATTGGCTTATTCCAGAAAGCAGCATTGATACCCAAAAAGATTTCATTAAACCAGGTCTTTTCCCAGTTCCTATTATTCAAATAATCTTGATAATTCTTTTTCCCTGCATTCCTTATTCTTTCCTTCATATTGTCCTAAACAGATACTGTTCAAAGAATAAATGAAAATACAAGTGCTACTACTAACTATGGGTAAGTTAGTTATTTTATGAATATCATAAAATGTTAGTTCAAAATTTTTATATAATTTTTTTTTAAGGGACTTATCTCAAGATAATCTTATGGATTTTACCACACAAATAGAAACATGTCAGCAGAGTAATGAAAACTTTTCATCTCAATTTCTGAGCATGCCAGATCTTGACGATGAAACATCAGAAAAGAAATCTGATGTTGAATTATTAGCAGAGTTCAATATAAACAGTGATATTGAACAAGATATCGTAAAAAGAAGTGAAGCGTCTAATGAGGGCTATTCATTGAATTGTGTCCTGCCTTCAGTAAATAATCAGATTGATGATGGTGTAATTCCCGAGGTGATACATTTTATTTTAACACTTAATATTTTATTCATGATCTAATTTTATCACATATCACAAACTACTTATTTTTCTTTTATAGAAGGATGACATAAATCACTATCATGGTGAATGGGATCAAATGTTCTATGACATGATTAATAATAAAGGTTCTAATCAAGAAGGTCTTTCAAACTTCAGAGAACTCTACTCACAAATTTCTCAAACAATAGATTTATTAAATTCCTAAACCCGATTTGTATGAAATGAAAAATTTATGTAAAAATTTTACAATGTATTATAGTAGTTATTTAAAAAAAATCATTTCTTTTGTTTTTTCTTTTCGGCTTCCTCTTCTTTTTCTTTTTCAATCACGGTCACATATGAGTTTATGGTGTCCATATCTAACATTTGCATTGGTTGATTTCTTCTCATAACTGCAATTTCTAGGTTTTTCTGCCCAGATTGAACTACTTCAAGTAGAGCTCGAATTGCCAGCTGCAAATAAGAATAAATATAAATCAACATTCCATTATATGATTAAATTATACACAATAAAATATATGTATAATATTACCTTTACAGCGCCGTTTTCGGTAGCTACTTCATCTGCAGTATAATTTTTTTCTAAAAATTCACGAACAGTTTTTGCAGATCTGCCTGTAGCATTAGCTTTCCATTCATAGTATATGCCAGAAGGTTCCGTTTGAAACAGGTGGGGTAAACCATCGTAGTCAAATCCACCAATAAGACACGATATGCCAAAAGGACGACGTCCATTACTTTGTGTGTACTTCTGCTTGAGGCCAGCAATATATCTAGTTATGTATTCTAATGTAACAGGATCCTCAACAGTCAGTTTATGAGACTGGCACTCGATTTGTGCGCGGTTAATGAGAATACGTGCGTCTGCTGTCAAGCCGGCGAAAGCCATGACAACATGATCGTCAAGGAGACATATCTTCCTTACAGTCCTTTCTTCCTGCAGTTTTGCAACAGATTTTTTTTCAACGCCTAACACAACAACATCTTTACCTCTAACACCAACCTAAAATAAAAAAAGAACTATGAATATACAGTAAATTAAGAATAGTTTGAAGTATTCACAATGGAACATACCGCAGTAGATCCCTTGCGTACAGCTTCTTGTGCATATTCTACTTGTAATAAATGACCGTCCGGTGAAAATACTGTTATAGCTCTATCGTATCTAGCGGACATTGTATAAAGTTAGGAGGAAAATGCTAACAACAGAATCTGCTTAGTAATTGCTTTACCGAAACAAGTTCGCCCAACACAGACTATAGCATGACGAGACAATTTGACAACAGCAAAACAAAATACAGATAAGATAATCTCGATGTTGGGCTGGGTACACTACATGCCATGTAGTAGGTGAGGCATAAACTGATATTTTGTATACATCAAAAGATATAGGAGTTTATTTTAGGATTATAGGAGTTAAAATATCCGCAATTTTTTTGGCTTCCCATCATTGTCTATGCGCATCCGCAGCGCTCACCTGTCTTATGATATAAACGTTAAATTTGTTCGAACTATATATATTTATTTAAAAATTAAGGAAAGTGGAGCTGTTCCAAACTACTTGAGCAACTATTAATGCAACTTGAGCAGTTTTTTCACACTTTGAGCAATTTACAATTTGTATACATCAAAAGATATAGGAGTTTGAAAATATTGATAATTGAATTTTTTTCAACAACTATTGATTTTTAATTAAATTGTTTAAGGTGAGCAATTTAAAAGGATAACGTAGTTGAATTGAGTTCTTGAAAATGTATCGATTAGTATTTTTTTTTCACAAATATCATTATTTTATCTGTTCAAACTATTTATATTTATTTAAAAATTAAGGCAAGTGGTTCTGTTTCAAACTATACTTGAGCAATTATAAATGTAACTAGAGCAGTTTTTTAACACTTTGAGCAATTCAAAATATTGTATACATCAAAAGATATAGGAGTTTGAAAATATTGATAAATGAATTTTTTTCAATAACTTTATTGATTTTTAATTAAATTATTTAAGGTGAGCAATTTAAAAGGACAACGTAGTTGAATTGAGCAATTGAAAATCTGTCGATTAGTATTTTTTTTATTATAAATATCATTATTTTAAGGCTGGGGTGGGGTAGGTACCTTTACCCTAACCTAACATTGTTGCATGACCTGTCTATAAGACCGTGCACTGGCCACTGAGCACTATAAGCATAGATCAAGTAAAAAAAGGTAGATAACGCACCTAGAACAGAAAACTGAAGCCACTTTTTTATAGATGTGTGAGTGAGTGAAGTGTTGACACCTTTTAAAAAAAGTCCCTAAAATTTTTATTAAACAATTAATTTAATATAGGTAAAATGGGTATGTGAAAATAAAAACCTGTTTATAGTTTTAAATAAATTTACTAAAAATAAAACAAAAAATCGGTAGAATAATAAAAAAATATATTCGTAAGATAATCGTATGAATGGACACTTCCTATCCCCTCTGTTTATCTCTTTTCAGTTTGCAGTCGGTTTTTTTTAAACTATTTTTCTTAAACCTAGAATCCTTTATGTTGTATAAGTTTTTTAAATTTTTGTCGCTTAGAACTCAGAGTCATCGTCATTGTTTGCATTTTACTAATATGATGTAGTCTTATGTTCAAATATTTTTCAATCACTAATCGTATTAAATTGACTTTATGCGCATGGCCAGCATAATCGTGGTCATTTTCTCAGTCTTACAGCCGCTACCCATTCACCTCTTATTAAAATATTCGTTGGAAACCTAAAACCATGAAATTTGATAGTAAAATATGGGTACCTAGTTTACTCAAAAATTGTAAAAAGTTAAAACATAAAACAAACGAGTCAATAATTCATAAATATATTTTGATTTTTTTATTTTCAATTTATGTAACATAAAATAACACGAGAAAAAAAAACAATAACTATGTCTACTTTTTACTTAATTATTTTTCTGATTGCGTACAATTTACTTACCCACATTTTGGGGTATTGAAAAAAAGAACTACTGGCAACACTTCCGTGGTACGTCATTTCGTGACATTGAAATTATAAGTTCCGAATAACCTCAATATTATTTTGGAATAACAATAAATTTAAAGTTTTATATGTACTTACGTGTGAAACGATATTCCTTCAGATTTTTTGTTTACTTTGGTATTGTTTTTGCACCATTTAATCACACAAGACGGCATTTTATAGGCAAAGTTACTGTATGAAGCCTCGTGACATACTAACGAAAATGAGCGTAGTTTGATGCATATGTGTGCGTGAGCGCGTGTATTTACTTGAAGGAGCCGAGTTTTGTGGCTTCACTAACAACAAAGGCCGTGCATTATCTACTTTTTTTTACTATATCTATGACTATAAGTCTACATTCTAACTCTACACTACCTACCCCACCCCAGCCCGCAAAATAATGATATTTGTAATAAAAAAAATACTAATTGATAGATTTTGAATTGCTCAATTCAACTACGTTGTCCTTTTAAATTGCTCACCTCAAATTATATAATTAAAAATTAAAATTAAAAAAAAAAAAAATATTTTCAAACTCCTATATCTTTCGATGTATACAATATTTTAAATTGCTCAAGGTGTTAAAAAACTGCTCAAGTTGCATTTATAATTGCTCAAGTATAGTTTGGAACAGATCCACTTTCCTTAATTTTTAAATAAATATAAATAGTTTGAACAAATAAAATAATGATATTGGTAAAAAAAATACTAATCGATACATTTTCAATAGCTCAATTCAACTACGTTGTCCTTTTAAATTGCTCACCTCAAATTATTTAATTAAAAATCAAAAAAGTCGTTGAAAAATATTCTTTTATCAATATTTTCAAACTCCTATATCTTTTGATGTATACAATATTTTAAATTGCTCAACGTGTTAAAACCCTGCTCAAGTTGCATTTATAATTGCTCAAGTACAGATTTAAACAGCTCCACTTTCCTCAATTTTTAAATAAATATATAAAGTTCGAACAAATTTAACGTTTAAATCATAAGATAAGGTGAGCGCTGCGGATGCGCATAGACAATGACGGGAAGCCAAAAAAAATGCGGATATTCGTAATAAAAAGATGCTAATCGTTCAATTTTCAATAGCTCAATTCAACTACGTTATCCTTTTAAATTGCTCACCTCAAATTATTTAATTATAAATCAAAAAAGTCGTTGAAAAAATTCATTTATCAATATTTTCAAACTCCTATATCTTTCGACGTATACAATATTTTAAATTGCTCAAGGTGTTAAAAAACTGCTCAAGTTGCATTTATAATTGCTCAAGTATAGTTTGGAACAGATCCACTTTCCTTAATTTTTAAATAAATATAAATAGTTTGAACAAATTTATCGTTTAAATCATAAGACAGGTGTACGCTGCACGTGCGCATAGACAATGATGCGAAGCCAAAAAATTGCGGATATTCGTAATAAAAAAGATACTAATCGATAGATTTTCAATAGCTCAATTCAACTACGTTGTCCTTTAAAATTGCTCACCTCAAATTAATTAATTAAAAATCAAAAAAGTCGTTGAAAAAAATTCACTTATCAATATTTTCAAACTCCTATGTCTTTTGATGTATACAATATTTTAAATTGCTCAACGTATTAAAACCCTGCTGAAGTTGCATTTATAATTGCTCAAGTACAGATTTGAACAGCTCCACTTTCCTTAATTTTTAAATAAATATATAAAGTTGGAACAAATTTAACGTTTATATCGATAAAGTGAGCGCTGCAGATGCGCATAGACAATGATGGGAAGCCAAAAAAATTGCGGTTATTCGTAATTAAAAGATGCTAATCGTTCGTTTTTTAATGGCTCAATTCAACTACGTTGGCCTTTTAAATTGCTCACCTCAAATTATTTAATTATAAATCAAAAAAGTCGTTGAAAAAATTCATTTATCAATATTTTCAAACTCCTATATCTTTTGATGTATACAATATTTTAAATTGCTCAACGTGTTAAAGAACTGCTCAAGTTGCATTTATAATTGCTCAAGTTCAGTTTGGAACAGCCCCACTTTTTTGGCAGGCAGATTTCATACTTTCCTCGTATAATTAAAATAATTACCTACTTTTATTAGTTATCAGGATTCACATACATCGTTAAAGTAACATTACTTTCCACTGTCATCCTCAATTGCCGGTTGCTTCTATTAAATAGTTTAAGGTGAACAATTTAAAAGGCCAACGTAGTTGAATTCAGCTATTGAAAATCTATCGATTAGTATCTTTTTTATTACGAATATCCGCAATTTTTTTGCTTCGCATCATTGTCTATGCGTACGCGCAGCGTACACCTGTCTTATGATATAAACGTTAAATTTGTTCAAACTATTTATATTTATTTAAAAATTAAGTAAAGCGGGGCTGTTCCAAACTGTACTTGAGCAATTATAAATGCAACTTGAGCAGTTCTTTAACACTTTGAGCAATTTAAAATATTGTATACATCAAAAGATATAGGAGTTTGAAAATATTGATAAAAGAATATTTTTCAACGACTTTTTTGATTTTTAATTATATAATTTGAGGTGAGCAATTTAAAAGGACAACGTAGTTGAATTGAGCAATTCAAAATCTACCAATTAGTATTTTTTTTATTACAAATATCATTATTTTGCGGGCTGGGGTGGGGTAGGTCTCTACCACAGACATATAAGAGAAATATATGTCTGTGGTCTCTACACTACTACAACACTACTAGTATATAAGTGTATAATCTATGGTCTACACCTCAGTTGTTGTGACAAATATCTTAATTTGTCAAAAAATAAAATTTAATTGCAATGTCAACATGGCGACTGCAATAGGCGAATTTGAGCCGTGGTTAATTGATAAATTAAAGTCACTGAAAACTGATGAAGGTGTTTTTGGATCATATATATCAAGTATTTTGGAAAGTGAAGAAACTATAGATGAGAAAAAGGACGCTCTGGAAGGCATACTATCTGAGATTGTTGTAAGTAATGTAACGTAATGGTTAGAATATATTTTGACAATGCCTGTTGCTTAAAGTTTTTGAGAGAAATAATTATTCTCTTTCAGGAAAAAGACATATCAGAGCACGTAAATGAAATATTAGAGAAGTGGGAGCTATGCAGACCAAAAGAAGAGAATCAAAAACCTGCAGCAGGTGTAGATCTTCAGTTGGCAAAATTGTTAGAATCTCAATCATTAGCAACTACCACTCGTCGAGAATACACTGAAGAAGAGAAGAAAATACGAGAAGCGATATTATCGCAGTACAGTCAGCTCTCTGATAACGAGGTAATTAGTTTAAAACTTAATACTTATAGTAGTAAACTTATTTTTAACATATACTAGTAGTAATGATATTTAACGCGATTACAACATTTAAATTTCAGCAAGATCAAGATAATGAGGAGGAAACAGATTGCCAAGATTTGGTCAGAAACACAAATGCTTTAGACGTCGCTACTGCTGCTCGTGAGCGACGTGAAAATGCTCGTCTAGAGGCTCAACGAAAAAAAGAAAAGGACAAAGAAGATAGGTACGTTTTACTCTCTTTTAGTTTTGTTAGGGTATGCAATAACAAGAACAAGAAGTGTTATTAATATTTATATAATAACCTCAATGTTTTCAACTTTAATTCTAAATAAATTAGTCTAGTTATTATATTTGAGTATAATTATATATTTTTTGATGGGTGCTCATTAAACAGACATGTTTTTAATAGTATCATTTGCCCCTAAAAATCTTCATATTGTCTTCTAAATTAATAAGTCAGCCACAAATAACAAGCATCTGAATGATACTATCTTAACCACCAGTTGTCTCCTATGTAAGCCACTCTAAATACAACTCAGCGTGGTGGTTATTTTTTATCATCTAAAGTTATAACTGTTGCGGTGTGGTTACGGCATTAAGAATATGGCCACCCCCTCTTTTCCTGTGGGTGTCGTAAGAGGCAACTAAGGGATAACACAGTTCCCCTACCACCTTGGAACTCAAAGTGATGGCGGGATAACCATCCAACTGCTGACTTTGAAATACACAGACCAAAGACGGGCAGCAGCATATTCGGTGCGACAAAGCCAGCCTTGCGGTCACCAACCCGCCTGCCCAGCATGTTGACTATGGGCAAAACACATGAGTTCACTCCATTTTTGGTGTGCAGACGTGTCCAGCAGTAGACTGTATTAGGTTAATGTGATGATGATGATGATGAGTGATGAAAGGAGAATGATGCGATTCCATACATTCTTGGGCCAAAATGTAATGAAATGAAAATGGTATAAATTAATGCATTTAGGCTTATTGATCCCTCGCTGAAAATTATCTATATTTTGGCTATCTGAGAGTGGAGTTATTCGACTTTTTGTAAAAGTGAGGTTATGTTACAATGTCTATAAAAAACCCGATCACTAAGTTCTTGTAGCATTAATGTTTGTTATATTTAGTAAAGACTGTTTGAAAACTCATTACAAATATTGATATACACTTGAAACCATAAATAAATATCAGGAATGGACTCAGAATGCATCGGAAAACAGTAAACACTAAACGAGTGACGGCCACAGTATTACTGTTAGTAAGCTGTCGAAGCTGTCATTAAAAATATGATTTATTTTAAATCGATACGAAATCGATAATCATTTTTGTTTATCAAATATTAATTGATATTTTCGATATTAATGTAACTTTATTTAAATACACATTATTGTTTACAGCTTTAATTATGTATCTAAATATCTTGAGTTAATTAACTAGTGCAAACATTTTCTTTTTGAATTCTGTAATCGATTATAGTGGAATCGATACCCAAATAATTTGATGAAAACTATCTTTCTCAATTTTCTCCGCTTCTAGATTCAGAATTGAGGTGATATTTTATATTTTAAAATAAAAAAATATGACCAATTTTTTAAACAATATCTCTACTCATTACATTTTGGCCCAAAAGTCGCATTCTCCTTTGTAACATCCATTCAAGCAATAAACTTCTAAAAATATTAATATATATCACATCAATTTAAGATATTCTATTAGTTTAAAAAAATTTAACTCAGTGTGTTTAAATGTAACTCATCCTGCATTAATTGATCGTCAAATATTAGCTAAATTTTTTTTATCAAATAGTAAATTGTAGCCACTAATATTACCCTGAATCTTTTTAGGGAAATAAAATAAAATACTTCATTTTTGAAAAGATAAAAAAATTGACCATTGTGTTCGTTGCAAGCGCATGTCTACGTTTGATTTTTTTAACGCACTAACGATAATAAACGAATACAGGTGACTTACTCGTCGTCGGTACATGAATCAAATGGCGCCCTCTGATTGGTGCAAATGGCCGGTCACTGTCTTCTCACGCGCTCGCGCTAAATCTTGCTTTGGCTATTTTTGCTAAAAGAATATGATGTATTATTTTACATGCTAAGTTATTATAAATGATACTGTCTATGGAAGCTTGAATTATATTTTTTGAGGACCTTGTGTTGAAGCTGCAAAACGTAAAATGGTGATAATATGTAATATTTGTGGCCGAGTTAGTAAATTATGTGGCAAATAAAAATAAGAAGGACAAGTAAAAATAATTGTAGATCTTTACTTGACGCTTTCTATAGAATATTTAGTTGGCGTTGTAAAAAAGACGAATTAGTCTATCTCGTTTTCCCAATGCTTAGTTATAAAGTGAGAAGTTAGATTACGTGGCCAATAAAAAATCTGTGGCAGCTTATAGTTTCCCTTGTTTGATTTATAGCTCACCAAAAAAATATTTCTTTTTTTAATATTTATAATAGAAGTGAAAAACTATTTTGTTAAATTTTTCTAATGTTGTGTTTTTAAATTTCACTTAGTTTCACTTGGTAATTTCATTACAGAGAGAAGCAAAAAGCCCTTAAAGAAGACAAAAAAGAAAAACGCAAAACACAAAAAGTTGAAAGGAAAAGGTAGCAATCTTAAACAATAGCCAAATAAGCTGCTATTGTTATATTACTATTAGTAAATAGGTTGAAAATTATTCTTTCTAATTTTCCTGCAAAATATGTGAAATTTTTGAGACTGCGTTATATTGACACATTTCATCAGTAAAGTATTTATAATTCTTGTTTATACATTTTTATGCTGACATAATTATTATTTCCTTGCAAATTTTTACGTTGCATGTGTGTATAGTTACTGTAAATTGTATTAAAATAAATTATAATCATAATAGTCATTATTTATGTAATAATAGTATTACTCTATGAAACTTTTAATTTTAATTATTCTAATTGTCTGGAAAATTTATATGATATTCAAGAACATTTCAATAAATGTGAAATTTTAACCTTTTATTTTGTTGTTATTATTTAAATGAGTTTTTAGTATGTAAACATATTTGTAGAAAAACTTAGAACATGTTAAAGCAAGTATTGAGAATGTAACAAATTATGTAGTAAGGAACAAACATGAAATATATAATTAGAATTTCATTAAGAGAACCAATTTACCTAATTTAAAGGAAAGCAAGGGTCGTTAACTGAATAAAATAATAAGTTATGACATGTAGTGACCAATTGGTTGGTTTAGGCAAAAATTGATACCACTTAGGTGCTGAGGAATTTAATGTCTATGTAAGCACATCGATCTTGGTCATACTTGTGTTTGACATTGACTATGTGTAAAGTTGTCTTGGGATTTTAAATACAAAATATATAAAATTCAATTACAAGCTGATCCGGCAAACTTCGTAATGCTATATTTTTTGCTGAATACATTTTTTAAATTTTTCTTTTATCTAAACCTCGTCTACAACAACACATATAACATTAGTTTTTTTTTTAAATTTATATACTAGCTTTTATCGCGGCTTCGTCTACGAAGGTCTACATTTTAAATGCTAACAATATCTAGATATAAGAACCATAGAAATTTAATAGGTTCAAAATAATTTCAAAAAATGGCAAGAGTAATATTAAAAATTAAAAATTCAATTAAAATAAGTATTAATATACATGATTATGGTTTTACTTTAATTGACTTGTTACAATATTTTTAAAAATACTTATGAAAAAAATTGAAAAAGTCTTAATGTATTATTAACCAAAAAGCCCGTTGGCGCAACGGTTACAGCCATGGATTGTACCTGTTGCGCTGGCGGTTGCGGGTTTGATCCCAGCACATGACAAACATTTGTATTGGCCATACAGGTGTTTGCCGTGGTCTGGGTGTTTGTGCAGTCCTTGTGGGTCTCCCCACCGTGCCTCGGAGAGCACGTTAAGCCGTCGGTCCCGGTTATCATGTAGACCTGATAGCGATCGTTACTCATAGTAGGGAATATATCCGCCAACCCGCATTGGAGCAGCGTGGTAGATTAAGCTCTGATCCTTCTCCTACATGGGGAAAAAGGCCTGTGCCCAGTAGTGGGATATTACAGGCTGAAGCGTAACAAAACCCTTACTAATAGTAACATAGGTTAAGTGTATATTTTAAATAGAACAAAAATCTTATATATATAAAAATCTTGTGTCATGATGTATGTTGCCAATAAACTCCAAATCTACTAAACCGATTTCAATCAAATTTCACATGTACCCGTATTTTGGTCTAACTTGCTGGATAGGATAGATATCATCTCAATTATTCGACCGTTGCGCCAACGCGGCGTTTTTTTTATCCTTGTTTATATATAGTTATTATTAATATTTTTAATATTAATATTTATGCATTATTTATTAAGACAAGATTTAGTAAGTAGTATTTTTTTAATTTTATTGAATGTATTACTTGTGGTTTTACAGTCTTGAAATACAATACTTATATCCCTTGGTTATAATTCTTGTACTGGTTCTTTTACTGTTTATAATAAAATAATAGTGTAGGACTTAGTCTGAAACTAATAATGAACTATGTAATACCTATGTACCTACTGAAATACACATTAAAAGAAAGTAAAAAGGAGGTCAAAATAAACCATTAATAATAATTACTAAATAATTAAAAGTAAAAACCCTATCCCTATTCAAACTTTATCTTTCCAACTTTCCTAGTAACCCCTCATGCGTCCCTATTTATCTACTTGTTTTCATGTTTTGGCGTGTTTATTTAAACGCGAGTACCTATTTCATATTTACCCTCTAACCATACTTTTATAACCTCGTATCAAATCGAAATGAGTATTATTTTAAATATTTTTTAATCTATAATCTATAATATATATAAAAGCGAAAGGTCACTCACTCATCACGGAATCTCCGAAACTATAACACCTACAAACTTGAAATTTGGCAGGTAGGCTTCTTATAGGACGTAGACATCCGCTAAGAACGGATTTTACGAAACTCGACCCCTAAGGGGGTAAAACGGGGGGTGCAAGTTTGTATGAAAGTCCTATGTTTTTGAAGTAAGAGACTTGAAATTTAAAATGTATGCTCTATAGATGATGAAAAGGTGTCCAAATAATGTATCTTTAGAAATAAACTACCTTTTGGGGTTAAAACGGGGGATGGTAGGTTGACTCACTCATCACAAAATCTCCGAAACTATAACACCTACAAACTTGAAATTTCACAGGAAGGCTCCTTATAGAGTGTAGACATCCGCTAAGAACGGATTTTATGAAATTCGACCCTTAAGGGGGTAAAACGGGGGTTGGAAGTTTGTGTGAAAGTCCCATGTTTTTGAAGTAAGAGACTTGAAATTTAAAATGTATGCCTTATAAATGATGAAAAGGTGTACAAATAATGTATCTTTAGAAATCAACTCCCTTTTGGGGTTAAAACGGGGGGTGGTAGGTTTACTTACTCATCACGAAATCTCCGAAATTATAACACCTACAAACTTGAAATTTGGCAGGTAGGCTCCTTATAGGACGTAGACATCCGCTAAGAACGGATTTTACGAAACTTGACCCCTAAGGGGGTAAAACGGGGGGTGCAAGTTTGTATGAAAGTCCTATGTTTTTGAAGTAAGAGACTTGAAATTTAAAATGTATGCTCTATAGATGATGAAAAGGTGTCCAAATAATGTATCTTTAGAAATAAACTACCTTTTGGGGTTAAAACGGGGGATGGTAGGTTGACTCACTCATCACAAAATCTCCGAAAGTATAACACCTACAAACTTGAAATTTGACAGGAAGGCTCCTTATAAGGTGTAGACATTTGTTAAGAACGGATTTTACGAAATTCGAGCCTTAAAGGGGTAAAACGGGGGTTGGAAGTTTGTATGAAAAGCCTATGTTTTTGAAGTAAGAGACTTGAAATTTAAAATGTTCGCTCTTTAGATGGTGAGAAGGTGTCCAAATAATGTATCTTTAGAAAGCAACTCCCTTTTTTGTTAAAACGGGGGATGGTAGATTGATTCATTCATCACGAAATCTCCGGAACTATAACAGCTACAAATTGAAATTTAGCAGATAGGTTCCTTATAGTGCGTAAACATCCGCTAAGAACTGATTTTACGAAACTCGATCCCTAAGGGGATAAAACGGGGTTTGGAAGTTTGTATGAAAGTCCTATGTTTTTGAAGTAAGAGACTTGAAATTTAAAATCTTCGCTCTTTAGATGGTGAGAAGGTGTCCCAATAATGTATCTTTAGAAAGAAAGTCTTTTTTGGGGTTAAAACGGGGGATGGTAAATTGATTCACTCATCACGAAATCTCTGGAACTATAACAGCTACAAACTTGAAATTTTGCAGGTAGGCTCCTTATAGGACGTAGACATCCGCTAAGAACGGATTTTACGAAACTTGACCCCTAAGGGGGTAAAACGGGGGGTGCAAGTTTGTATGAAAGTCCTATGTTTTTGAAGTAAGAGACTTGAAATTTAAAATGTATGCTCTATAGATGATGAAAAGGTGTCCAAATAATGTATCTTTAGAAATAAACTACCTTTTGGGGTTAAAACGGGGGATGGTAGGTTGACTCACTCATCACAAAATCTCCGAAAGTATAACACCTACAAACTTGAAATTTGACAGGAAGGCTCCTTATAAGGTGTAGACATTTGTTAAGAACGGATTTTACGAAATTCGAGCCTTAAAGGGGTAAAACGGGGGTTGGAAGTTTGTATGAAAAGCCTATGTTTTTGAAGTAAGAGACTTGAAATTTAAAATGTTCGCTCTTTAGATGGTGAGAAGGTGTCCAAATAATGTATCTTTAGAAAGCAACTCCCTTTTTTGTTAAAACGGGGGATGGTAGATTGATTCATTCATCACGAAATCTCCGGAACTATAACAGCTACAAATTGAAATTTAGCAGATAGGTTCCTTATAGTGCGTAAACATCCGCTAAGAACTGATTTTACGAAACTCGATCCCTAAGGGGATAAAACGGGGTTTGGAAGTTTGTATGAAAGTCCTATGTTTTTGAAGTAAGAGACTTGAAATTTAAAATCTTCGCTCTTTAGATGGTGAGAAGGTGTCCCAATAATGTATCTTTAGAAAGAAAGTCTTTTTTGGGGTTAAAACGGGGGATGGTAAATTGATTCACTCATCACGAAATCTCTGGAACTATAACAGCTACAAACTTGAAATTTAGCAGATAGGTTCCTTATAGGGCGTAAACATCCGCTAAGAACTGATTTTACGAAACTCGATCCCTAAGGGGATAAAACGGGGTTTGGAAGTTTGTATGAAAGTCCTATGTTTTTGAAGTAAGAGACTTGAAATTTAAAATGTATGCTCTATAGATAAGGAAAAAGTGTCCAAATAATTTACCTTTAGAAATCAACTCTCTTTTGGGGTTAAAATGTGGGATCGTAGGTTGACTCATTCATCACGAAATATCCCAAACTATAACAGCTACAAACTTGAAATTTTGCAGGTAGGTTCCTTATAGGACGTAAACATCTGCTAAGAACTGATTATACGAAACTCGACCCCTAAGGGGATAAAACGGAGGTTGGAAGTTTGTATGAAAGCCCTATGTTTTTGAAGTAAGAGACTTGAAATTTAAAATGTTCACTCTTTAGATGGTGAGAAGGTGTCCAAATAATGCATCGTAATCTATATGTATAAAAGAGATAGGTCACTAACTCACTCATTACGAGAACTCAAAAACCGCTGGATGGTCTATCCATCCAGGTTGGACAGAGATAAAATTTGGCAGGGAGGTAGATTATAGTTAGCAGACATTCGCTAAGAACGGATTTTACGATATTCCACCGCTAAGGGGGTTTAATTGGAGTTGATAGTTTGTATGAAACATATACAGCCTGAAAATAAAACTAAAAATGTGGTGTCTAGAAAGGTTTTATAAAAATAACTATTAAATTATACTAAATTGTGCCTTTTAAAAAGTTACTCAGTTTGATAAGCATTTCAAGTGACTGAAATAAAAAAATAATTTGCGTTAAACATCTTAATAGTAATGCATATCTTCATAACCACGTGGACTTAGTCGCGGGCAATAGTTAGTGTATTATAAAATAAAGTCCCCAAAAGTGTATGTGATCGATTCCTTTAAAATCTACTGAACGGATTTTCATGCGGTTTCACCATACGAGAGAGGGCTCCACCATTGGCAAGAGGAAAGTTTATGGAACGGCTAAGCCGATTTTGATAAGAGTTTCACTGGAAGTTTGCCGGAAAAACTTTGTGACACACTAATTTCAACGCGGGCGAAGCCGCGGGCACAGCTAGTTTATTATATAAATTGATAATATATATGCTTATCTTGTAGTAAGTATGTATGTGCAATAATAAATCACTTGTTATCGGAAACTAATTTTATTAGACATTTAGACTTTTGTAGATATTAAACAAGTTTTGAGAATCACTAAAATCACAAATTTGAGGAGCTATGTTTATCCCTTTATTTTACACGTTTTTTGAAAATTCCTCACTGGTTTGGCGATACTAAAGTCAAGATGAGATACTTATTCTATTATACGGTAAAATTAGTCATATCAATTTCGATTATGTATGTGTTGTTTATGTATGTATGTATGTAAATAAGTAAATATATTCAAACGTTTATGTCTCAATTTGTACACCTACACTGACACAATACCATCTCCTCTGCCCCTAGGTTGCCTGGAAGAGATCGCTTTTTAGCGATAAGGCCGCCCTTTGTGCCTGATGATACTCTGTTTAAGTCCATAATATGTATTATTTCTGTTTTGGTGTACAATAAAGTGTATTGTTATGTTATTATGCAATGAAACCAAGCAAGTCCTAGTGACCCCGTTTTAGGGTATTACCCCGTTTAGGGTTTTAAGTGCTTATTATTTATGACTATAAAAGAACGTTATTCAAAATAGATTAATTAAAAAAAAATTAAGTCTGAAAAATAGCGTTAGGTCCCTATGCCATGTGCATTTCAAGTTTCATGGCGTTCGGGCAAGCCGTTGATCCGCGAAAGTCGAATAAACAAACTCACTTTCATATTTATAATATTAGTGTAGATAAAATATAATAGTATTCTGCTAGTATCACTTTGACATTTATAAGGTAGGTACATGTTTAGCATTTAAATGAAATTATGTCTTGGGACATAGCGAACAGCAATAAATATGGTGATTCATTAATTTCTTTAATATTCATTACGATATATCGTTTTGGTGTGGCAAAGGTAATAAAGAGTTGGGCGCACGTGGATCTCGGGCAATAAATTGCGTTAGTCCCGTGATTCATGATCAGCCCGGGAATATACGATTACACTGGCAGCTCGACCATATAACGCCTTTGTGGCACACAGAACTAACAAGTATTACATGTATGGAAGCAGAATTAGGTACTAAGAATGCCTGAAACTTAATTTTAATACCTACTATTACAGTCGTCAAAACGAATTTAAAAAATATGAAACTTGAAAAAAAAAAAAGATACAGAAGGTTAATTTCAGTAAGTACCTATTGATTTTATATATTTTCTTTTTTACTAAACTGCTAAAATCTAACGTAGCAGTTATGATGTTATCGGATCTTATTTTCTTACTTAGATATGCTTATGTATTTAATTCTAATGCGTAAAGTACAAACTTAATATTATAATAGAAAACATCATGTATGTTGTCAAAATAACTTAAATATAATATGCAATTAAAAATTTAAATTTTTTTGAACCTATTCTTTTAAGAATATTGCAAGCAAACTGACCTAAATTAGCTGACTCCAAAACTTAATCCACTTAATCCATTAATTAGGGGTATGAAAAATAGATGTTGGCCGATTCTCAGACTTACCCGATATGCACACAAAATTTCATGAAAATCGGTCCAGCGCTTCGGGGGAGTAAGTATTGTAACTAACATCGTCACCCGAGAATTTTATATACATATAAGATATATGTATATGTTGTGACCGTTAACGCAAGGATCACAGTACTGGTTTCATTATTCATAGTAAAAGCAATTTACTAGCGATAGAATTTTGACGAAAGCTCCATACAAATTTTGTCAAAAATCTATCGCTAGTAGGCAAAACCAGAGACAGATATATTATTGAAAACGGTCGTAAGGAGAAACTCAAACCGCTGCCTTGTCTCAGTAGTTCATTCATATAAGTAATTCTTCGGATTTTTAGCTAATATCAATTTGCTATTTCTTTAGTATTAAGTTCTCATTGATTTGAGATTTCACAAATTAATTAAACCTATAGTTTGCCGTCGACGCCTATATCAAACATAACATTATTGCTTGACTTGACGCTAGTACGTTATATTATTGTAAGCTATAATACCCGAAGCGGAGAAGCGTGGTGGACCAGTGGATTAAGCGCCGACCCTACATGGATAACGAACCCTCGTTCTATGCCCTGCAGTGAAACGTGAGACGACGGTAAAATGTCAAAATAAGCTAAAGTTTTAACTAAAAGTTTGAGAGCACCTAACCTTCGATAAATAGTGTTAGCACCTGATTTAATATGTACTTATGTGCGACTAGTACCTACCAGTATATATTATATTATAAAATTTCTTAATTTACAGACTATTCAGAACATATTTGTACACGTTAGCCTTTACGAAATCCGACAGTAATTTTTCAAATCAGAAGAAAGTTTAAGGCCTTTCTTACAAATAATAGTGTGTGTTCCGCTTATCTACCTCAAATTGCTTATTTTCCACTCCGCAGGATGTCCATATCTTCCAAACTACTGAATATTTAAGTTTGAAATTTATGTATGGTAAAGTTCAGGACATAAACTATCTTTCATATGTTTCGAAAACACGATTCCATAAAATTTTCTCGATACAAAAAAATCGCAAAATTACCTCTATTTTTGTATTAAAACCTTAATATCTCAGTAAATATAGAAGTTATGGACTTGAGATTAAGCATGGTAATTAAAATAAGTATGAACAACATTTTACATGTTGCGTTTTTTAAAAAATAACTATTGATAATGTTTGTGGGGAGAAAATACATATAATTCGCGCGATGAACAACCAAGCGCTCTCAATTCTCATGTGTATTTAGTACGGGTAAAATCTGAATTCGAGCTGAGGTAGTGTAGAGTGTAGTATAGTTAAGATTACACGATGTGATGTCTGTTACAGATTTGTACAATCGTGTTTGGTCGCAGACGAAAAAAAAGCGACTTTAATTAAATCGATAAATACACCGTAGATCAGGGTCTCCCAAACTTATTTTGTCTACTGCCCACATTGAGAATAAATTATTTTTAGTGCCCCCTTTGAGCAATATCTTAATTAATATTAGTTGATGTTCACAAGTTGTAGTCGAGAGTCGAGAGCTCAGTCGTTGTCTAAAAAGCCCTTATAGATAAAATTACAAATCACTCTCAAAGCCTTTACGCAACGCCACCACTTTTTTCTCTTACCTTTTTTCTTTACTGTAGCTCTCACAAGGGGGCGTTATCGCCTACTTTGGGATAGACTGCCGTAGATAGACGAATAAAATAAACAAGTAAATACGCATAATCAAGAATAACTTAAAAAGATAAGTTACATCTCGATCAAATTGTAACCAGTAAAAAGTTATGAGGTGACAGCCCAAAATACAATCGAGTTGAGAATATCCTCCTTCTTATACGGTCGGTAAAAAATATACACATATTATTGTCAAATGTTTTTCTTTGAAACCGTTCGGTATGTTGAGAACATCAAATTATTATAAGTGATTGGACTTTGTTCATCTGGTTGTGGGCCTTTTTGGGATTTTTTAAAGTCGACATCAGTTGCTCCTTTTCACTCAATTTTATTTTACATCTGATTTGTAAAACCAATCAAACAAAATTACCAAAGCGCTTTACTATTGAATTGGAATAAATCCAGACTTAAAAAGCGCTTCGTTCTTACACAAAAAAAAAATGGTCAAAGAAATAAATCGGTGTAAGCTGAAATACCTTTACGAGCAAAAACATTAAAGGGACGATTACGGAACGTGTCACGTGCATTTACTTGTGACACCAAAGAAAGATATATCGTAACATTCGAACATTTTCCAAATGTATCCAATTGGCTTTTTCAGCGCTCTGTCATTTTTCTTGTCTTCCTGTCAAGTTTTTGAGCAGTTATCGAAATGGTTAAGGATGTAGCTGTAAAATATTAAATGAAAGCTTATTTTTAGAGCCAATTTTGGCAGGCAACATTTGGCAGTATCGAAAAAAGAACAGACAACTTAATTCAGCCCACTCAGCCTTTAAATTTGTATACCTACTTAAACATAAATCATTTCTGTTTTCATTTATTCTCGTTTAGTTAATGGTGCGTTGCCTCTAGATTTGTGAAGGTATTTATAAAATATTTATTTGATATTATCAACGGTCACTTTTATCTTAGTCGACTAATTTCCAATAAGGGGTCGATTTAATTAACTGGTCTGATAAAACAATATCTAAGGGTGACAACAAAATATTGTCATAGACATCATTGTTTATTTTTTATAGTCGGTCGGCAAACAAGCGTACGGCTCACCTGATGGTAAGAGATTACCGTAGCTTATAGACGCCTACAATACCAGAAGCATCGAAAGCGCGTTGCCGACCCAATCCCCAATCCCCCCCAGGAGCTCTGGTCACCTTACTCACCAACAGGAACACAATACTGCTTGAAAACAGTATTATTTAGCTGTGGTCTTCTGTAAGGTCGAGGTACTACCCCAGTTGGGCTGCTCCATATTTTGAGAAGGAAATTCCTGCTGTGCCCTACCTCAGTTAAAATTATTATTATTTATTGTCATCGACTTGACACGGATGACGCGAATCGCTGCCAACTGACGATGAATCAGTTTTCCTGATTTGACGATGATTTAGCAAATAATTTGTGTTGATCGGTAATTTTATTAGAGTTCAAGTCTAAGGTCAAATTATTTGTAAATAACATGTAACTGAAGAAAACACCCGTCGAAATGACTGTTCAATTGGCTTATAACTGCTGAAAGCTTTTTAACATAAGGTTTCGCGAGATCAATCGGTTTAATGCATGTAGTGCCATAATGCGCATCTCAAACCGATCCTGCATGGATTATCTGTTTTTGCTTAGCTAATTTTGTATTAAACTAACTTTCATAGTTTGTTTTCCGCCTTTCTTTTATAAACTTAATACCATCTCCCTAAAAGTAATAATCTTTCTATATTCTCTAAAGAATTTAAATTATCGACCTGAAAAACTACGGTAGGTAATTATTTTTTATTTCAGACGAACAAAAAGGGTTCTCATGAGATAACAAAAAACCTTGTCTGCAAACCACCGATCGCGCGAATCAGGTCGCGGGCATATGCCAAGTATAAAAACTTATTTTCCCCTGTTATATTCTTTCTAGCGCTCGTGTAATATGAATGTCGATGAAACAACATCAATCACATTTTGGCGTTTGATTTTACCTTATTTCCGCTTTTATTACGAATGTGTGTTTAAACACATACTTCTACTACACTCGGTTTTCTACTATCGAAAATAAAAATTTCTTTTAATTATTGATATTAATGTAAAATATTTTGATAATATCCAAGGCAGCCTATTATTTGAAACACAGAGAATAGTTTCATAGCCATTTTTAAATTGTCGTCTATACATTTATTATATAATATATAGTTATTTACACGATACTAAAACACAAACAAACGATTATTAAAATGTTTGTCCGGGCTTAATCTTCGGAACGGCTAAACCGATTTTTACGGGACTTTAACTGGAAAATAGCGGAGGTTATGGAGCAATATACGGGCTATTTTTATCTCAGAAATCATCTGAAATCGGGATTTACGGAGGAAAAACTGCGTTTACTGTTGGCGAGTATCTACCGCCCAGAAAGATATGAAATAAGCAAATATTTTTGTATTGAATATGTGTACATTTTGCACGCAAAACAACTAACATCCCCTAAAAATTTAAATAAATATAAAATAAAATATCTAAATAGTAAAAACAAATGAAATTAAAATAATACAATCTGCATACAAAAAAATTACCATGTTTTGTCAAGTATTGTTATTTTTACCCCTGTCTATTTGTTTTGTATTTGTACAACTGTCTCTGGGACGGCTAAAGTAATATAAAGGCAAGTCACATGACAAAATATATTTTTTGTCCCATAATTCGCACGGGATCAGGATCACGCCATTAAATGAATAATGAGCTGTATCCAGATAGAATCTTTAAAATAATAAGCACAATTAAAAAGCTATCACCGGTTTAGAGGTAACTCAACATTTTTATATTTAAACAATAACAAGTAATTAAATATATAGATGTGAATTAAAAAAAGTTACATACGAGAACAAATTATGAAGTATTGTAAAAATATAAAAATAAAAAATCATGTAAAAAAAGTTTAAATGTTTAAAAAGCCAATTACAGCAAACGAGATAAGAAACCGTTTTTTTATCACTACCTAACTACTTTGTTTTATTTTTGGCGTACATTTTTATTCCACTCTTTTTTATCCTGAAAAACTGAACGTGTAATGAGATAAAGACCGGCGAGGGTCACAGGTCGAAGCTAATCTGTTTAAATTTCTCTGCCACTCGCTAGCATAAATCCTGTTAACATAAACGTAAAACTGTCCATGTGTGCCATTACTTAATCCCTTGCTTTAATCCCCTTGAAAATGATCGCGTCATGCTTCCAACCCTTCAAGTTTTACATTTTTTGTTACAAGACTTAAATCTTTAGAGAATTTATATCTTGGAAAACAAGAAATGCCAACAAAAATGTTTATAAATAAATGACTATACAAGGATTAAAAATTAAGAGTAGATAGGTACAAGGCAGGGCAAAGTAGGTACTTCGGCTTAACAGAAGACGAAAGAGAAACGACGAAAGAGAAGACGAAGAAGACGACAGAAAGTACGAAGAGATACAAACTATAAGACAATGAAAACAGGTCGTTAAATAAACGTAGTGAAACAGTATTCATAAGCTATAACATTTTTAATCGATTTCAAAACATGAGAAGGCTGGCCCTACGTTTGAGTGTATCTACTCTATTTATTATTTAAGTAGTGTTCGTCAAAATCATCTCCAATTGTGGACCGATTTTTTTTCTTTTTATTGAAAGGGCAAATAAAGGACTGGCTTTTTTATGTGTATTTGTCGATATATTCGTTGATTTTTATTATGATATTTTTTATTTTTTTAAAGGGCTTACCTCAGAGCTGGTCACCATATCAGATCTGATCACGGCAGGTTGGGTCATGAAATGTTTGTGTTTTTTTTTAATACTTTAATCAAGTATCCGTATCTGAAAGTTTGTGTATTCTAACACTAATATAATAAAAAAGTTGATAGTAAATGCATGCATGTAAACAATTTCTTATTAGCGATACAAATAAACAGTTGTTTTTTTCTGTATATACATATATATACAACTAGGACGGGATATCCTGTTTTACCTAAATTTGTTGCATGAATATAGTAAAATGGAGTCGTAAACATCTAGGGGCTCTATCTAACCTTGCTTAGGCAATTACAAGAAAGACGTAACGAAGCTTACAGTGAAATAATCACAATCAGAAAACAAAGGGAAAAACAGTTTAAGCTAATCGCCCCTACACCCTAACCCCTAAAAATAAATATAAAAGCTTAAGTTAAATTTATTGTATTTTATAACTAAAAAATGTTGTTTAAAAAAATGAGTAAGTATTTAAATTAATTTCCGTCGAAGCTGTAAAAAACTTTTTATTCCTTTTACTGTAGCTGTTTATGATGGTACGTTGACCTCAGCCTGCGGCATCTTAGTGTAAACCTTTTGAAAACCTTACCTTACCGGAATGAAAACTGTCGGGATGTAGAACGAGCGTTGACCGTTTAAACTATAGTCATACATATGCCCCGCGCTACCTCCGCCCTGTTTTGTCTATGTGTGACTATGTCGTGGTGTTTGTTACTGTGCGCGCGTAGTCGCCTGCGCCGCCTGTCCGTTATTGTTGTTGACGGAATTTTTTAGTATTCGCATTGTTCGTTTGTAATTGACTATAGCGCAAAGTGCTCTTTTTCTGAATTTGGCTTGTTTTATTGAATTTGTTCTGCTTCGTACTCCTGTGACTTACGGCTTACTTTTATTGGATTTCGTAAACTATTGTTTTCTAATGTTTACGCGAATTTTACTCATTTAATAAAACATGGTCCTCCCGTGACCATGGTTGCTGTAAAGTATCCGAAACGTCGGGAATCAAAAGTTAACAATAAACCGCGATAAAATCCGAAAAAAGTGTTTTATTAAATTTCGTAAACTAGTTATTATTTTGACTTGGATACTCTTTGTGACTTGGATACCTAAATTGATCGGATTGTAATCTACTTAACTATATTTTGGTGAGTAATTATTGAAATACTTAGGTACTTTATTTATAAATTACGTATGTACCTAATTACATGGTTGAAGTGTGTGTAAGAATGGGTGTTGAGATACATACATATAGTGTATACATGTAGTACCTATATAGTTTAAGTTTAAGTATAGTATAATTATACATGTATAGTAGTGATACATACATAGTATAAAACATTTGTCTTAGTATATAATTTGTAATCTCATGTTCGTCGCAATTATTAATACGTAGGTATAGGTTATATTAATTAACACATAATTGTGACGATGTGATATCATTATTTTATTTGTATCTTTTTAGTTACGTAAATTACGTAATCGATTCAATTTTTTTAAAATAGTTTGGTGTTTTAGTCATTTGGTGATTAACATAACATAAAATAACAATACACTTTATTGTACACCAAAACAGAAATAATACATATCAGAAAGTATCATAAGGTTACAAAGGGTGACCTTGTCGCTGAATAGCGATCTCTTCCAGGCAACCTAGAGGCAAAGGTCGTCAAAAGTGTGTCGGTGAAGGTGTACAAATTGTGACTTTCTTATTGTATTTTTTATTAGTATTACGGTACTAATAATCATGATATACTTTTTTGAAATCATTGTATTTAGCCCTTTTATTTGATACCAATATTGTATAACTACAATGACTTCGCACAGTCGCCATAGTTGATTTTTTAACGTCACCTATCTAAGAACATTTGGACTGATAAGACAAATCTAACGATACTTCAATTATGTAAATCTGTTCAGTGGTTCTGGAGATATGATGTATAGAATATTACATACATAGACACAAGATATGCGCGAAAAACATAACCTTTCCTTTGCAATCGGGTGAAAATCACTATTCCTTACTACGCGATCAGAATGCAGTGCAAACTCGATCGCTCACTGGCAGGATCACCATGTAAGGAAAACTGTTGATAATGTTACTAGTTGATCGGTGAGCTTAATTTTACTTTACATACATGAGACATTACAACTTATTTATTGAGACAAACAAATTAGTTACACTACACTACATATGATTATGACACCCCAATGCGGTCAAATACTTGTGCATTTATTATCTACATTTTTTTCAGAAAAACAACGCGAAGTTACCTAAGTACTTAAACCTACAATGGGTGGTGGAAGAAAAGGATACAAATCTCGTTTATTTCTGAATGCTAAACGGAAGAAAAATCATTTCAAAATTAAACGCCAGGTTCATGAACTGCGTATGATTTCCAGGTATTTTATTCCACCTATGTTATCTTATCTATTAAGGTAAGTATATGGTAGATAGGTACCTGCATGAATTTTATAATCATTACGCAGGGGGTGTATTTAAAAAGTTTGACTTGATTTTTGTTTATGAGGTTCAAACAAGTCTTTTTTCAGTGTTGCTGATGAATATGACGCTGCTATAGAAAATTCACCTTAAATGAATACAAACAACTCAGACGACAAAAATTGTGAGAAAAATTTAACGCCATCAATGTCATCGCCAGACTATTTGAATGTCGAAGGAGAAGTTACTGGTGATTGTGAAGAGGTCACTACTGATGAACAATTAGAAGGACGCAGAGTAGTGGATATAAAGTATTTTTTTTCTGTAAATTCAAATATAAAACACGAACACACTAATTGTTCATTCGTAGAATTAAAATTTATAAAAAAACCGGGATGGATTTCTGAGTATATTTTCGAGTGCAAAATGTTCAAATAAATTAAAAGAACTCATTCTGAAGACCCGCAGATGGAACTATCTGTGAATACCGCCTTCGTTGAAGGAATAATGTGTTCTGGTAATGGCTATTCCCAATTGAATGAGTTGTGTAGTGTATTAAATATGCCTACCATGAGTAGAAAAACCTACACAAACACAGAACAAAATTTAACGCCAATAATTCACGAATGTGCCTTGGATGAAATGATCGCAGCAGGAGAAGAACAGAAGAGCCTGGCTATTTTAAGTGGTGACGTGGACACCGATGGAATTCCGTTGATAACAGTGGTGGCCGATGGATCTTGGGCGAAGAGGTCCTACAAAAGTGGATTCAGTTCCTCATCAGGTGCAGGATGCATAGTTGGACTGCGGACCCAAAAAAAATTATTTATCGGAGTGAGAAACTCGTATTGTAGTATATGTGCGAGATATCAAAAATTAAAATTAGATGTTCCAGAGCACACGTGCTTCAAAAACAGGCGTGATAGTGCAAATGCAATGGAGGCTGATATAATTGCAGAAGGATTCTCAAAAATTATTGAACTGCATGGCGTAAAATTTAATAAACTGCTCGAAGATGGTAATTAGAGTATCATGAAAAAAATGATTTTAAAAAAGCCATATGGACCTAATTTTTTAATCCTAAAAATCGAATGTAAGAATCATTTACTCCAAAATTTTTGCAAAAAATTAAATGTATCGTATAAAAAGACCAATAACGACAAAGGCTTTGTACCAGTATCACTGAAGAAAAAAGTTGAGGACAACATTTTACGAAAGAGAAAAGCCATAGTTGGAGCAATGAAGAACAAGATGAAAGAACAAGATGCTACGTATCTAGAGAAAAATAAATATTTAAAAATGAACATTTAAAATTCAGCCAATCACGTTTTCGGCTACCACAAAAACAGCGCGTCATATTTCTATGAGCCTGAAAATTATACCACTGAAATAAATTAAGTCCCTGAACTGCAAGCTTGTGGATTATGGTCGCCTGACCAGCAATTTATATGTAATTTAATGGTAAATGGCGACAGCCTTATTTTAGACGTGACCAATAACACAGTCGAGCAAGTTAACAATGTTATTGCTTAATTCATTGGAGGCAAAAGAGTTAATTTCACTGCAAGAGAGTCATACCAAACGAGGTGTTTTGGTACTGTGACATCATGGAATAGTGAAAGAGCTGTCCATAATCACCTTCAAAAAAGGCTTCAAAATCGTAGTGCTGGAATATGTATGAAACAATACAAAGAGAGGAAAAAGCTTTCTATAGAATATACTGAAAGATGTCGTAAAAAAAAAATTAGATACGAATAAAGACAATTCCTATAAAAAGAAGAAAGTTTCAGGACCTGATGAAAATTATGGACAGTTGGAGCTAGGACCCGATATGAGACCCGAAATTCTTGAGAGGAAAAAAAGGAGAACTTCTAACAGAATTGATAAAATCAAATACTGAAGAGGTTGAAAGAAACACAGTAAATCAAAGCGAAAATAGTCTGTGAGTTATTGCAAGGTGAAAGCGACTTACAGCGTCTAATTTGGGTAAAAATTGTAAATTGCGAAAAAAAAACATCAGTAGCAGGAATTTTAAAAAGTATACTATACTCACAGTTTAAGGGAATTCTAGCTACAAATTATGGCAAAGAAAAAGAACAGAAAGCAGTGGAACAATTTATGGCTGATACGGGACTACAAGTATCGAGCTGGGGATTATTTGTCGATGATGACAAAAGATTTTTAGCTGCAAGTCCTGATGGTCTTATCGGAAAAGACTCAATCGTGGAATTTAAATGTCCGTACAAAATTGCAGAAATAACACCTATCTATGCAAAAAAAGAAATAAAAATAAAAAAAAACACCTATGCAAGGAATTGAATAAAAAAGTTGACTTCTGCACACTTGAAGGCAATCAGTTAAAACTGAAAGAAAACCACAATTATTATTACCAAGTGCAAGGCCAGTTGCATATAACCCGCAGAAGCTAGTGCTATTTTATATTGTGGAGCCCTAAAGGAATCATTTACCAAAGAATTGAAAAGGACGATGCTTTCTGGAATTTAATGGAACCAGTATTAGAATTTTTTTACTATGATTGCCTTTTGCCAGAAATAATCGACGGTCGTATACCAAGAAATTTACCAGCAAGGGAAAGGAAAGGAAATAAATAAATCTTTACAGACTTGAACTAAATAAATCCTTCTTATACTGAAGTTTTTTTAGCTTTATTTAGGTTAACTAACATTTCCCAGTGTCTGTCCGTCCGTCGTTCTACACTACTTTGCACACTCCTTTGCCTCTGTAATCAGACTACCGTTAGCCAAAATTTTAGTCAAACCAAAAACAAACAACATAATTATTGAAAATGCTTCTTGGCAGCCCTTTTAATAATTGCGTTTGCGGGCAAACGAAGAAACACCGACTTCAATTATATCGACAAGTAATACAAAGTAAGTAGGTAAAAATAGTCAAGTAAATACGCATTATCAAAGATTACTCCAAAAGTTGTAATCAGATCTCGATGAAATTTAAATGTGACCACATGATAAACATCGGCTTTCGATCAAATTAAATATCATTAAAATCGGTACACCCAGTAAAAAGTTATGCAGATTTTCGAGGGTTTCCCTCGATTTCTCTGGGATCCCATCATCAGATCCTGGTTTACTTATCATGGTACCACACTGAGTATATATCCTTTCCAACAAAAAATTAATTGTCAAAATCGGTTCATAAACTACGAAGTTATCCCCGAACCGTAATGATGATGATGATGAGTGATACATAAAAATATATACATAAATATATATATATATATATATATATATATATATATATATACGGTCGAATTGAGTAATTTCCTCCTTTTTCGAAGTCGGTTAAAAAAGAAATATTTCAGTTTTTTTCAGTAAATCTAGTAAAAAGTTAAATACAACGCAGGTCGACGAAAAAATAGTCAAGTAAAAACGCATTATTAGATATAGCTCGAAAAGTAGTTGTTAGATCTCAAATAAATTTAAATGGGACCAAATGACACGCACCACCTTTCGATTAAAAAAAATTGTCGAAGTCGGTTCACCCAGTCAACATTTCTGAAGTAACATACATAAAAAAGTTGAATTGAGAACCTCCTCCTTTTTTGGAAGTCTGTTAAAAATAAAAGCGATTTTACACGCCTAAGGAATTCATATGTTGAGAAGCTTGAACAGTGAAAGATTTAGTAAAAAGAAGGGGAGTGAGAGGGAATTTCAAGAAGTAAGCTATCCCCAGAACTAAGACTGCGTTCATGGGAATCACTAAGAAATTTAAATCGTTGCTTTAGTTAAGCAGGTGCAACAGGGTTAAATAGAATAGAGTAAAGTAGGTTGAGAATATGCGTATTCCTGCGAAAGCGAATTGGGAGCCACTTGAGTTTTTTACGCAATAGAAATGTGATCATATTTGTGAAGTCCAAATACGAATCGCATGTCTACATAAAATCTGAATTCGCTTAGGTTTATTAATCTGTTCCTCAGTAATGTCAAGATAACAATTAAGAAATTTTTCCGACGAAAAAAAAAACAGAGGAGGTTCTAAAGTCACCACGTACCTATATATATATTTTTTTTATGTTTGACCATGCATAACTTTTTACAGAGTTTAACTATTTTTTTTTAACTTTCTTATTGTATTTTTTGTTACTATTACGGTAATAATAATCATGATATACTTTTGGAAATCTTTTATTTGATACCAAAAACAACACAATAATTATTGAGGATAATTATCTTTTTTATTTGTTAGCTTTACCCTTTCTTAGCCCAGGTTTGTACATTGTAACAATGAAAACCGCCTCCAAATGCGGTTTTATTATAGTTATGAAAAGAGAGATTATTTAATTTTGTTAATACGAATTTTAGAAAATATCGTCTAAAAATTACATCACTCACATCACATCACAAACAGCAAGAAAGAGACAACTGCAGCTCAAACTGTTTTAGGTACTTAATTATTGGCCAAAACAGTATTTCGTAGTCGACTATTTTCTCATCAAAACGACAATTTTTTTTACATAGCTAAAAAAAGCCTACAGCTATGCCCATGTGTTCTCGTTTTTTTGAAAATATGCATATATATTTTTTAATGAGTGTCTGAAAATGTACAAAAAATTAGGCAAGATTTCTAGTTTTCGAAGTCTCTTACTTCCTATGATAATAAGAATATGAAAAAAACCAAGACCATGGTCATGGCAGTAAAAAGTTTAATGTTACAAAAATTGAATTTGATCTAGTGTCATTATCCAGGGAGAAAACAGTCGACTACGTTTGTATGGAGAAAGAGCTGGTATCCTTTCCTCATGATATGTTTATCTGTGAGAGGCGTTGGTCAAAAGAATTCTTATATCTACACTTTTGTTCCTGGCAAGAACTTGTCTCAAAACAGTTTACGGGGACGCAGCCGCACACAAACTTTTCCTTTCACGGAATAAATAGAACCTTACATAAAAGTATAACGGGATAACTTATTAAACTTTACTTTCCCAATGTGTTTTACCGTATTGGACAATAAGGTATTTTGAAACATTTTTACAATTCATTTATAAATATGTAACTTATTTTAATATTTTAACAAAATAACTAACTGCAAATGACTAGCTGAAAATGCAGAATTGTGAATCTGTCTATTTCAAAATTAATTAATTTAATGTACTTTGTAATTCTTCATGAATAAAAATAGTGTATGCGTGCCGTGTGCACGTACACACTATGTGACGATGTGATACATCTAAAAAATTCGTAGGAAGGTAGGCCGTTGCGATTTGTTCTATCGACGATAACCACGGTCTCGTGATAAGGTCGTAAGCGTCATGCAAAACGCGACATTTACGCTTTTTGAGGAGTACCTAATGTTAGAATTCACATTCTCTTCTACGCATTTATAACATCCTTAAAATAAATTATTATTATTATTTATGCGTTTGTTTCTTTATCGTGACGCATTTTCGTTTCATTAAACGATTCTAAAGAAGTTTCAATTCAAAAGGATAAAGCAAAATGTCATAGAACAAAACGATGACTGTAAAAAAGGGTGAGTTAAGCTGCCATTGTTTTAGTATCGGCTTGTCCGGATAAGCTCTTGTGAGTTTTCGTGGCAGGCTTATGTATAAGTTTTAACTATGTGTTTTTTGTATTTTGAACAAATAAAAAAATAAAAAAAATAGTAATTGCAGAGTGGGAGCTTAAACTTCACAGCGTATATTATGTGATCCATACTGTTGTGGGAATTTAACTGTTTATTACCTATTATTTCAGATTTAGTAGGTATTTAGTTTCATGAGCAATATTTTTAGATCGTATTTAATAAATACTATAACAAAACACAAATTATCATTAATATGCGTCTAACAGCTTAACTTTTTATTGGACCTTCCTTCTATTCGGGAAACCTGGGAACCGAAGATGGATGACGACTGTATTCTGAGATTAGTTAGTAGAGAGCATACGGCTGGAATAATGATAATCAGCAATTTTTATTTGCATCGTTTATAAAACTTTCTTTAACCAAATCAGTTTTTATCAAATGGTCATAATAGTCACGACAGCTTCAGAGATTTATTGTTCCTGTAATTTTAGCTGGTGTATTTGAGATACCTAGCAAATAAGAAATAAAGCTAAAGTTGTATCATAATTGTCTAAACATATGTACACACACAATCCTCTGTTTTTAAGGTAGACTAGCTTGCTGCTTATCTTAATGCATGTATTATAGGTAACAGTCGACTGATATAGCTACATACCTATATACTTACTGCTTAAACTGATGGTAAAAATTATTTACTGCAAGTTATTAGATCAAAAAATTATAACGACTTGATATACACGAAAAACTCATCGCTATATAATGTTAAAAATAGTTGCATAATTTTATGGTTCAACACACAAATTGCAAGTTTCTTCTACGGTAAACTAAATGCTCCAATATTTCAATGTTCAAATATTCCAATATTTTTATTTTTATTTATTTCAAAAGCACACTTATAACATAATTACATAAAAAATTTAAAATTAAACAATACATAATAACAAAGTATCTGATATGCATGTCAGTTACAAATGTACATAATACTGTGGAATACAATGGTAGAAGCACAAAAAAAAAACATAAATAGTTAAAACATTTGAACTTTAAACATTAATACAGTTCAACAATATTTAAAAAAAAAGAAAAGAAAGTGACACCCCATCATCATAACAAGCAAAATAATCAAAATCAAAAATCAAAAAAGGACAATTATAAACATTTATAAAATTAAACAATTGGATAATTTAATCAAAACAACTAAAGATTAGAAACAAATTATCATTAATTAAATAATTAAGAATATGAAAACAAAAAACCAAAATATACAAAATTCCAAATAGAAAAAATTAAAATTATTGTTAAAATTAATTTTTTAAACTAATCATGCACTCAAAATTGCGAATATTTAATTTGTTCGTAATGTTCGATCAAGAATATTGCTTGAATAATCAAGAAACAATCTCAAAGTTGGTTGTATTAAACAATTTCAAAGTCAAATCATAATACGCCAACAACTTGTAAAAATGTCGAAACAAGTAGAGTATTTTCAAATGTTCTGTATTGGAGAAAGTTTCTGATCTTTTGAACAATGTTTACGAAATTCATTTAACGAGTTAAACCGTCTACGTCGTGATTGTTCAGTAAATAACTAAAAAAGTAATAGTACCTAATATTTTAGTTTTTAATGTAGATACCTAATTTAAAGAAGTGACGACGTTATAATTTTTACACAATATTTTCCATAATGATAATTATACCAATGGTTGAGACATTATTTTACTCTGATACTGCAAGGATGATTTCAAAGATACTGGTATGGTTTTGCCGACAGTATGTATGCCATTTGCCATGAATGGATTTGTAAGGAGTCACGGTGTTGCATAACATTTTAAATAATGAAAATAATATATTTTTTAAACAACTAGGACGTCTAACAAACGTACGATTGGTAAACTGTAACGTAGCCAATAGACGCCTGAAACGCCAGAACCAACGCAAGCCCGTTCTGACCCTACCCCTAACCGTTCCTAGGAACTCTGGCAAAATTACTTTGAATGATAATAATAGTACGTATTTATTGGCTAACTATCCTGCAAAACATGAGTAAGTATAATGAGTATAATATCATATGAGTCACAGCTATGAAAAACTAAATAAAACAGTTAGATTTTAGTTGTTTTATTTTTTAATAAGCATACAAATATTATTACAGAAAGAAATTAACAAGTTACATGTAAAAAATAATAATAACTAATAAATTTATTGGTAACTAAGACAACAAGTAACTTGGACATCTTCAATTACATCGACGAGTAATACAACGTAGATCGACGAAAAACAGTCAAGTAACTACGCGTTATCAAAGATTACTCAAAAAGTAGTTATCAGATCTCAATAAAATTTACATGTGACCACATGACAAACATCAGCTTTCGGTTAAATTAAAAATTATTAAAATCGGTACACCCAGTAAAAAGTTATTGCGGATTTTCAAGAGTTTCCCTCGATTTCTCTGGGATCCCATCACCAGATCCTGGTTTTCTTATCATGGTACTAAACTAGGGTTATCTTCTTTCCAACAAAAAAAGAATTATTAAAATCGGTAAACCCAGTAAAAAGTTATTGCGGATTTTCAAGAGTTTCCCTCGATTTCTCTGGGATCCCATCATCAGATCCTGGTTTTCTTTTTATGGTACTAAACTAGGGATATCTCCTTTCCAACAAAAGAAGAATTATCATCTAGTAGAAAGTTATGCGGTATAATACAACGTAGGTCGACGAAAAAAGCGTCAAGTAAAAACGCATTATTAGATATAACTCGAAAAGTAGTTGTTAGATCTCAAATAAATTTAAATGGGACCAATTGACACACCACCTTTCGATTAAAAAAAATTGTTGAAATTGGTCCACACGGTCAAAAGTTCTGATGTAACATACATAAAAAAAAATACAGTCGAATTGAGAACCTCCTCCTTTTTTGGAAGTCGGTTAAAAAAACAGGAGAAAACAGTAGGTAAAGTAAAAAAAGGCAGATTTTATACTTTCCTCTATAATTAAAATAATTACCTACTTTTATTAGTTATCAGGACTCACATACATTGTTAAAGTAACATTATTTTCCACATTAATCCTCAATTGCCTCAGTATTAGTGTTTCCAGACTAACTTTCCTTCTTAAAATCATACATATTGTTGATAATTATATTAATATATTATTATATATAATAGGCTTTGTATGTATGTGTTTGTGTATGTATAAGTTTATGTATATATGTATGTATGTATGTAAATAAGTAAATATATTCAAACGTTTATGTCTCAATTTGTACACCTACACTGACACAATACCATCTCCTCTGCCCCTAGGTTGCCTGGAAGAGATCGCTTTTTAGCGATAAGGCCGCCCTTTGTGCCTGATGATACTCTGTTTAAGTCCATAATATATATCATTTCTGTTTTGGTGTACAATAAAGTGTATTGTTATGTTATGTTATAATTTCTTTATGGCCTTTTTGTGTCTTCAAATGAGTAGCAATCAGTTATTTCGGATTTAACCGTTTGCTACTCATTTGAAGATTTAATTTGTATGACCTTACGGTCGATATTTTGATGCGTAATTAAGTTTTCATAATATTTATAGCAGAAAATAATCTTTACACGGTGGCGCTGCAAGTAAGCACAAAAGTTTCTTCAGCAATTCACACAATACACACAAAAATTTAACATTTGTAAATGCTTGAAATGTTTAAAAATATCCGAAAAATAGGTTTTGGAGAATTTTGTATGTAGTTAATTTTGTTCAAAGTTTGTACACGATTTCCCCGTGTATAAAATATTAATGTCAGTCATAATCATAAGTATATATTATATTATATTATATAGCACTTATTTAGCACTTATTATGATGCTTGCTGTGTGGTTACGGCACTAAAGAATTTAGCCACCCCATCTCTTCCCGTGGGTGTCGTAAGAGGCGACTAAGGGATAGCACAGTTCCACTACCATCTTGGAACTTAAAAGGCCGACCGATGGCGGGATAGCCATCCAACTGCTGGCTTTTTAAATGCACAGACCGAGGACGGGCAGCAGCGTCTTCGGTGCGACAAAGTCAGCCCTGCGGTCACCAACCCGCCTGCCCAGCGTGGTGACTATGGGCAAAAACCCCCATGAGTTCGAACTTAAAAATAAGGCCCTCAGTTCCCGGCAGCCCCACTATTCCCGGCTACGGCAGCGGCCGTGGTAACGGTGGGGTAGAGGGTGCCAAGAATCACCGGGGTACGGGAGGCTGCCATAGAAAAATATTCCTGGCTACGTATAATGGACGCACGCTACGGTTGAACCATCACCTCACCGAACTTGAGGTAGAACTTAGTCACATTAAGTGGAGCATACTGGGGTTGTCTGAAGTCCGAAGAGAGGGAGAGGACACGATGATCCTGGACTCCGGGCACTTGTTCTACTTCCGTGAAGGTGATGGGCTTTCCCAAGGTGGCGTCGGTTTTCTGGTTCACAAGACTCTCACTAACAACGTTGTGGAAGTCAGTAGTGTGTCGACCCGGGTAGCGTACCTTGTACTTAAGCTCACCGACAGGTACTCCCTGAAAGTGATACAGGTATATGCGCCGACCTCGGCACACTCTGATGATGAAGTCGAAGCCTTGTATGAAGATATTACAAGGGCCATACATGGCACTACTTCGACCTTCTACAGCGTTGTTATGGGAGACTTCAACGCTAAAGTGGGAGTACAAGGCCGCGACGGATCGAGCATCGGACCACACGGATCGGGGCACAGGAATCACAGGGGGCAGACGCTTGTCAACTTCCTCGAATCGGAGGGGCTCTTCTTGATGAACTCATTTTTTGAGAAGAAGCCCCAAAGGAGGTGGACATGGCAAAGCCCCGATACTGTGACGAGGAACGAGATAGATTTCATCATAGCGGATAAAAGGCATATATTCAGAGATGTCTCAGTGGTTAACAGGTTTAACACCGGCAGCGACCACCGGCTAGTACGGGGCACTCTGAATATATGTCTCCGAAAGGAGCGGACCCGCTTGATGAAATCTACTCTCCGACCTACGCTGCCTCAAATACTATGTGGCTCCGAGCAGTTTCAGTTGGAACTCCAAAACCGATTCGATTCGCTGGAAACTACTAGCGACGTGGACGAGATAACCGACAACGTGGTAAAGACGGTGTGTACACTGGGTCGCAGGCACTTTCCACCAACAAAGCCAACGAAGCAGTCCAAACTTTCTCCCGAAGCCTTGGATCTGATGCGGCAGAGGCGCGAGTTGCCGGCTGCTTCGCCAGAACAGAAGGCTCTTTCCAAGAGGGTACGGAAAATTATTCGCCGAGACCTCCGCTGCTCAAATACGAGAGAGGTTGCTACTCTGATTGAGCAGAATAGGGGGTCTAAACTTTTCCAAAGACCATTGGGGAGAAGCCTTCTTGCGAAGCTTAAAACAGCAGATGGCAGAACCGTCTGCTCTCGCCCACAGGTCCGAGAAGAGGTTGAGAATTTTTATGGACAGCTGTACTCGTCGAGCGCACGCAAGCCTGCGACTTGGGACACCGAAGATCCACGGGCACCATTGTTGCGCCATTATTCGGAGTGTATCCCGGACTTCGAAGAGGATGAGATTGGTGCAGCGCTCGGCCAGCTTAAAAACGGGAGGGCCCCGGGGGATGACGGAGTTACCACTGAACTCCTTAAAGCCGCAGGGCGACCTGTCCTGAAAGCCTTGGCAAGACTATTTAACGCCGTCATCCACCGAGGTACCACGCCGGAGGCGTGGTCCAGGAGTGTGGTGGTGCTGTTCTTTAAAAGAGGCGATAAGTCTCTGTTAAAGAATTACAGACCGATCTCACTTCTGAGCCACGTCTATAAGCTGTTTTCGAGGATTGTTACGAATCGTCTCGCCAGAAGACTCGACGAATTCCAACCACCAGAGCAGGCTGGGTTTCGAAATGGCTACAGCACCGTGGACCACATCCATACTGTTCGGCAGATTATCCAAAAGACGGAAGAATATAATCAACCGCTGTGTATGGCTTTTGTGGACTACGAGAAAGCCTTTGACTCCGTCGAGACCTGGGCTGTCCTGGACTCTCTGCAGAGATGTCATATCGACTGGCGATATATCGAGGTACTAAAATCTATGTACGACGCGGCGACGATGACCGTTCATGTCAATGACCAAAGAACAAGACCTATTTCCCTCCGGCGCGGGGTAAGACAGGGGGATGTAATATCACCGAAACTGTTTACCACTGCGCTAGAGGATGTTTTTAAGACCTTAGATTGGGGGGAACGGGGCATCAACGTCAACGGTGAATTCATCTCTCACCTTCGTTTCGCCGACGATATTGTCATCTTTGCGGAGACGCTGGATGAGTTAGGCCAAATGCTGGCCGGCCTAAACGAGTCCTCTCGACGTGTCGGTCTCTGTATGAACTTGGATAAGACGAAAGTTATGTTTAACAACCAAGTCATACCGATACCGGTATCGGTCGATGGTACCCTTCTCGAGGTTGTTCAGGATTATATTTACCTAGGCCATACTATCCAACTAGGCCGCAACAACTTCGAGAAGGAGGCCGATAGGAGGATTCGGTTGGGCTGGGCGGCGTTTGGCAGACTCCGTCGAGTCTTCACTTCGAAGATTCCACAATGCTTGAAGACAAAAGTTTTCGAGCAATGCGTCCTGCCTGTGTTAACATACGGAGCCGAGACGTGGACACTGACCAAGGGACTGGTCCACAAGTTTAAAGTCGCTCAACGTGCAATGGAACGGGCTATGCTTGGGGTCTCTCTCAAAGACAGGATTAGAAATGAGACTATCCGCGAGAGAACGAAAGTAACCGACATAGCCCACAGAATTAGCAAGTTGAAGTGGCAGTGGGCTGGTCATCTGTGTCGCAGGACCGATGGCCGTTGGAGTAGACGGGTCCTAGAGTGGAGACCGCGTCTTGGCAAACGCAGTGTGGGACGTCCTCCGGCCCGTTGGACCGACGATCTACGTAAGATTGCCGGTGTAGGCTGAATGAGGATTGCGGAAGACCGGGATATGTGGCGCGAACTTGGGGAGGCCTATGTCCAGCAGTGGACTGCGATAGGCTGAAGTGAGTGAGTTATGATAGCACTTATTTTGCGCCCATATCCCCAATAACAATCAATTCTAGTCCTCTGCCCAAAGGTTGCCTGGAAGAAATCGCTGCTTTAGCGATAAGGCCGCCTGCTGCAACTAATGCAAATTTATTATTTTTTTAACCTCATTAAACTTATTTTACTTTTGTGTTGGTGTGCAAAAAGTGTAAATAAATAAATAAAAAAAAAATGTCAATCACATAAGACTGGTCGGAGAATTCCCTCGAATCGTGATAAGAGTAATTATCACCTGGTGATCTGGTATCATTGTATATTATTATTTAGTGGTCATCAAAACATATTACATAGCGTAATCATAATAGATAACGCTGAACACTAATTGAAAAACAGTAAAAATTAGGAATGAAACAGAAAACAGGGGCATCATTGTAAAAACAGCAAATCTACTGTTAAAACAGTAGGGCTGGTAACACTGGACATAAGTTTTGAACTGGTGGGGACGGGGCTCTAGAAGACAGCAACGAATAAATTTCACGTAAATAAAAATATACCTATAGGTACCTATAAACGTTTCTGTAGACAGCCCTGACACATGTTTGTAAAGGTATACTCGATGAAGTGACGAACAATTTGATACCACGCGAATATACTTTGATTGCTGTTGACAGCTAACTGGAACAAGCTAGGAGGGGAAATTCCCGTCAATATTGCAAGAAATATATTCTATTTTTCCCAATTGATTAAAAAATGTTGCCATCTCAATTTTTTTTTTTTGTTGTAATTTATTTTGCTTAATTTTGGTAACCGAAAAGTGTTAGGTTTGCTTGGAAAACAATTTTGTCGGATTATCGGTACTCTTGTATGACTCCTGCGCTTTTTAGTATAAGAAGGTTGTGGCGATGTGCACAGTGCACGCACCCTTGCTGCTTTTATAGCTCCATTTGAGGCTTCCTATGGTATTCCAGCGATTCCATGTATATCCTTGCTTTGCGGGTTTGCCCGGAACAATTCCGAGAATTCTTTTCCTTGACAGTGTGCGTTAAAACAGGGTACAAATTAATGTCTAGATTAAATATTTATTATTTTATCGATCAATATAATATGATAGACAGATAGATATATAAATAAATTTTTACCTGAAATGGCATAATGCCGCTACATTTTTATGCCTGGCATCTCTGAATTCTGACACCTCTCTATCTCTAACCTCTCTTGTCAGTGTCAATTTGTTACTGACAGACTGACTTGACTTCTTAATCGAGGTTAGGACAAAGAGTAAAATAACTTGCTTATACAGGTTAGGAGTACATAACGTTCATTGTATTTTATTCATTTTTAATTTATGATTATTGTAATACTAATATTTTTTTACAAATCGTGGCTTAGGTACCGTTTCAACATAATGTAAATGTTTGCCCGGCATTTGCCGTGGCCGCCGCTGTTAAATGGTTATTAATTTTTCTGTTTGGCACCTTATGATTTCTTTTTATTTAATTTATATTTTATCACCACAAATAGATTGTAAACAGTTTAAAGATAAGTATATTAGTTATAATTTCTAGTATATTTTCAAGTACTGTAGTTATATTTTCTAGTACTTGTTTAAAAAAAGTGATAATTTAGGTTAATATAAAAAAAGAATTGACAAACAAGATTTGTTTGTTTACAAAATTCAATTAAGATTGTTTTCTTGAGTGCATTCATATATCTGTTTCCTATTGTTTTCCATTTAATGTAGCATTGGCAAAATCAACCTTGCCCTAAGAATATGATAAAGGCTATTGTGTGTCTACAAATTGTTTTCAATTGTCAATCGTGTATTTTACTTATAGTAGTAGAAAATATGACAGACTAGGAGAAAACCTTCTCATCAACTTAAAAATAAATTTATTTTACCTATTTATATGAGAAATATGAAATCCATTGGTGAAATTTGGACATGGGTAAATAGTATTATTTACACAAATAAATATATCCAATAAAAGAAAATAATTAATAAGTTCATTTTAACTTTTAGGGTGCTAACTCGCATGGCCAATTAGGTCTCGATATAACTAGTGAACAAATAGAAAAGCCTACAAAAGTAGTAACCGAATTTTCTGATGCTATTAAGCATATTGCTTGTGGTGGTGCCCATTCTCTCTTATTAGATTGCCAGGGAAAACTTTTTTCATGCGGTTGGAATTCCAAAGGACAACTGGGGCATAAAAAAGACATATATACGTTTAGTCGTATTTGGGAATTGAGTGGGATAAATTTTATAAATATATCATGCGGATGGGACTTTAGTTGTGCTGTTACAGATGATAATTTTTTATTTGTCTGGGGCTCTAATAGTCATGGTCAGCTAGGTTTACCAAAAAAACATTTTGGAGATACCATTGCACCATTTAGACTTCAAGTAAATGTCTGTTCCATTTCAATGGGGCTAAGGCATACGGCAATGATTAACTCAAAAGGAGAGGTGTGGGCAACTGGTTGCGGCAGACATGGTCAGCTTGGCTTGGGTGAAGATATCACTAGTTCAGATAGATTTCAAAGAATACCTAAACTAACTAAAATATCACATATTGCTTGTGGACAAAATCATACTGTTGGGTGGAGTTCTGAGGAAAAAGCTTTGTATGTTTGGGGTGAGAATAAACATGGTCAGTTGTTGCTCAATTCTCAGGAATATAGAAAAATATTTGTACCACAAAAAATTGATATTAATGTAAAGAAAGATGTTAAAAAGCTACTAAGTGGTTGGACTAATGTCTTACTATGGTTACAAGATGGATCATTATTGACATGGGGAAGAAATAATAAAGCACAACTTGGGACAGGTGCCCCATTTACTGGAAAGATAATTAATATAAAACTACCAGGTATAGTTGTGTGCTTTGTTTAGTGAATGGTAATACTTATTAACATACTATTTCTTATACTATATACACATAGATATGATTAAATGTATTCCTTAATTATCTTTTTGCAGATAATAGATACGTAGAAGATGTTGCATTGGGATCTGAACATACTATATGTTTGGCAACAGATAAAACACTCTGGGCTTGGGGATGGAATGAACACGCAAATACCGGGTTGCCCTGCACAGCAGAAGTTATAAGTTGTCCCACTCAAGTCAAAATTGAAACTAATTCAACGATAAATTGGATATTTGCTGGAGGAGCTCACAACTTTGTTGTTACAGACAGTAATAAAGAGAGTGGTTGTAATGATATAGATAAATAGATAGTATATATGGATATGTAAATAACACAAATAAAATATTTGTACATTTGATTGGATTGGTGCTATTTGAATATTATTTTTTATTTGAGCTGTGATGACCAAGTATGATACTTATGGTAATATAATGGTTTGTTATATTCAGGTAATATAAAGGATATTATTTTATTATTGAAAGTACTTTTAAGTTACTTTAATAATTAACTTTCGATTTTATCTCGTTTCCATTATCATAGATAAAAGTAAATAATAAAAATTGCTATTTATTGTTACATAACACTGTTATATTGTTACAACTTATGCTAGTCTAGCCAAAAAGTATTTTATTTTTGATATATTATACAAAAGTAGCTGTACCCTGTGCACATTGCTAAGCTTATTTTATTTTATTTTTTGGTCATACCAACTCAGAAACCTTTGTGGGCTCATGCACATCACTATGCTAAAGATCATGATGTGATCAAATGCATAGTTTACGATTCTGTAAAGGACATACAGACAAACATTCTTTTTGATATAGTATTAGCTGTGCCCGCGTCTTCGTACACGTGGAATTTAACAAAAAAGTTATTGTTTAGTTTGCACAGTCATAAAAATTAATTTCTAATGTAAAAGTAGCCTAAGTTAATCCTTATTTTATTAGCTACTAGTGAAAGTCCCGTTAAAATCGGTCCAGCCGTTGCAGAGATGAGCCGGAACAAACAGACAGACAGACAATAATTGTAATATGTAAAAGATGTTATTTTGGTATATGTACCGTGTATATATCCATATGCATTTAGTAAATGGGTTTAGACTTGAAAGTTATGTTATGATACAGAAAAATCTTAACAATAGGCATTAATGTTGATGCTTGTAAAACCATGGTGGTTAGGTTGTGTTAATTGTAATAAACTTTTGTTTAAAACACGGTTTTTTATTTATTACATTTTTTAAATATGTGTAGTTCTGTATTTCTTAATTGAAAATAACGAATAAGTAAGAGGAATTAAATAATGTTAATGTTATTCTTGAAATGGCTCCCTTGCCCAATATCAGAGTATTTTAACTTTGCTTTATTTGGAGTTATAGTGGAGTACAAGTTCGGTTCCAATTCCCGCACAAGTTTGCCTGAAAGAAAAGTTAACTTGCCTAAGACAAAAACACACAAAGATATATAAAAATACAACAGTAAATATATACTTGGAATAGTTAACTTTTGTTAGATATCGTCCATCCATCCATCCCGTTATAGTTTTATATTGTTAGTTTCAATGAAAGTGCATAAATAAGTAATAAACGGGGAGAAAAGACACATTAATAAGGACTTTAGGTCAGTAGGACGTGGAATCTCAGGGAGAAGAGCATCATACAAAGAGAATCGTAATTTAGGACAAGAAAAAAATATATGTTCTAGGGTGCCTTCGTCTAAACCACATTCACAAATAGAGGAGTCTTTAATTCGTATTTTGGCCAGGAATACAGGTGTACACGAGTGGCCCAACCTTAGACGACATATAGTTGAGGTAACGGCTTTGCTTGCATCGCGATATTTAAAAAACCACGGCTTGACTAATATTGATTCTTGGATGCTAGCATAGTACTTCCCTTTAATGAGGCTACTACGGGACCAATGTTCACCCCAGTCTGAGAGCATGCGGGTTTTGGAAAGGGTCATGATATCATAACAGTAAGCCCTATATTGACACAATATTCCATATGTAGTGGCTTCCTTCGCATAGTAATCTGCATCTTCATTGCCTTTAATACCTGAGTGACCAGGAATCCATACCAGTTTGACATGGATCCCCTTTAGGGTTTTAAGGGATTGAGCCTACACTGATAAATTGGACAGGGAAGACTGGTCAATTTAAGGAAAGATTTGATTAGACAAGGCAGTTCCTTCTGTCTCCAGTAATTAGAATAAGAAGTAAGTTCAGATAGGAGAAATTATATAAACTGTCACTGATTTATAATCGTGAAAGACAGGATAGTGTTGTTTTGTGTGCAAATGAAACACAATTGATTTTTTAAATGAAATTATTTTTATAGTTCGTTGTATTTAATTTAAAAGAAAGATTAAAGAAATAACAGGTGCTAAGGCTCAGACTCTCCTAGCCCTTCCCCCACTTCTTTATGAAATACCTTTTGAAGGGTTAAAATTTTCCACTGGTCACTCAGGTACATAATTAAATTAAATCATCTTTATAATTCTGTTTGCTCATAAATGAAAAAAAAACCGACTTCAATTACATCGACAAGAATTAATTTGATATGTAGGTAATTAGTTTAAATGTTTACAAAAAAAAATTTTTTTGTCTAACATCTGAGGAAGAAAATACAAGCAACTTGATGTTATTTTTAGAAATATGTGTAATCAATCGCTTTACTTGCAGTTAAATAATTATTTGATGTGAAAATGAACATTGTGAATACAAATTTAAATATAAATTAATAAATTATAGCCCTCCGTTTTGGAATTACTCCAGTCGGAAAAAATCCTATCAATTTAATTAATTTGATAGAGTAGGTATAAATATTACAATTAAACTAGTTTTTGAATTCTTAACTTGATAGGTCGGTAAAACAAGCGACTGTTTAATTATACCTATATCCAAAAAATCTATAATAAACATGTTTGACTAGTTTGTTGGCACTGTTTGCATTTACCTACTTGTTTTCTGCTCCGATAGTTGCGGATTCGATTTCCACCCCGAGTCTGGGTGTAATGATTATTTACTTACATGTATCTTTTATATGTATATCTGTTATAAAAATATCTATATCAGTCTGTTTCCTCAAACAATCACTAAGTTGCCTAAATTAACAGACGATCGTGTGTTCGTGTGTGTACAACGTATTCATTGAATAATTTATTAAAAATATCTGCTTGGATATTCTTTATTTAACATTACCGAAAAAAACCAAATTTCAATAAAAAATTACATATTTGTGAAAAATAAAACAAAACAATATATTCTTCTCTCTTTAATCTAATCTCTTTAATCTCATTGACTCATGTAAGTTTGCTTGGTTTTGAGGCGCATCTACGATACGTACTTGTTATGTGTTATTAGTCGTTGGAAACTGTTCTGGTGATGATTTTCCAAATATGTTCTAATTTGTAAAAATTATTGTATACTCTTTGTATCCACTGAAAATAAATAAATAAAACAATATATAAGCAATAATATGCATGTCGTGTGTACGAGTACCGTCGTAATTCAATGTAGCTCCGATATGCAAACTTGGCTAATGAAGTTTAGTTAAGCCAGCTCGTACGATCCAATCTCCCGCCAGGCCTAATTCCGTTGATATAACGTTAACTGGATGTGAATTTAATATCGGACAAGCGTGGAGTGAGTAGTTTTTTAAACGGTTTTATTTAGCTCACCCCGTTTGTTTTATTTATTTTTTATTATTCTTGGGTCAAATTTAGTAATTCAAATTTCACCCTCTTCCTGTCAACCGATTAATCTGAAATTTTGTATACACTTTGGATTTTGGTGACAATACAATTATGTTTATTCATTATCATTATAAATTCAAGATGGCCGCCGCTACAAAATGGCGGATAATTTATGTTTTATTAATCCCATCAATATGGGTATCAAATGAAAGGGCTCAACAAGCAGAATACAATATACTATAAAAAATTGAAATCCAAGATGGCGGCCGCTACAAAATGGCGGATAACGTAGGTTTTATCAATCCCATCAATATGGGTATCAAATGAAAGGGCTCAACAAGCAGAATACAATATACTATAAAAAATTGAAATACAAGATGGCGGCCGCTACAAAATGGCGGATAACGTAGGTTTTATCGATCCCATCAATATGGGTATCAAATGAAAGTGCTCAACCAGTTTAATCAATGTACTATATAAAATTAAAATCCAAGATGGCGGCCTCTACAAAATGGCGGATAACTTAGGTTTTATCAATCCCATCAACATGGGTATCAAATGAAAGGTCTCAACAAGTAGAATACAATTTACTATGCAAAATTGAAATCTAAGCTGGCCGCCGCTACCAAATGTCTGATAACAATTTTTTATCAATCCCACCAATATGGGTATCAAATAAAAGGGCTTGACAAGAAGAATACAGTGCACTATACAACCTCAATATTTAAGATGGGCCTTGCAATAATGAAGCACTAAATGAATTAAACAGAATGCGAAATAAAAACTAAAAACTAGAAAATAAAAATACTTAAAAAAACTTTTTAAGTTAAACGGTTTTATGTTAAACATACATTGCAATGTTTAAGATAAATGTACTAAAAACCAAAAAATAATAAAATAGATACAGTCGTGGGAATTATAAACATATGCATAGACTAGACTAAAATAAAACCGTGGGGCACGTCAATTGTCTACAAATTATCGACTTAATGTGCGATAGAAGAATCGTTTAATTCGTCGTTAAAATAGGCAGTTGGCCCGCAGACGGTGAGGAAATTACTTACTATTTTCTTGCTCATGGAAATTCCAATAGTTATAAACTCCATGTAAATAAAAGAGATGTTTCAACTAGTTTATCGTTGGACATTCACACTGCTGGCTGGCGAGGAATCGTTTCACTGCTCGTAGTTTGTCTTTAATCGATAAAACATATGATAAAAGTACTACTCGCTCACCACTATGAAACCCTAAAACTCGCTTATAATCGAGCTTGCTAGCTTGTTTCCACATTCTAGCCCTACTTATCACACGTCCATCGTTGTCGGTTGAACAACTGCCTAATTATAGTGTAACATTACAAAACAAACATTTTAATCAACGATTGTAGACAATTGACGTGCCCCACGGTTTTATTTTAGTCTAGTCTATGCATATGTTTATAATTCCCACGACTGTATCTATTTTATTATTTTTTGGTTTTTAGTACATTTATCTTAAACATTGCAATGTATGTTTAACATAAAACCGTTTAACTTAAAAAGTTTTTTACCTATTTTTTGTTGTAAAAAAGAGAGATTAAAAGAGCGCTTATTTTTTAAAGCTCTTCGAAGCAGCACGTTTCGAACTGATGTCAGAGTTTTAATTATCGTAATTGAAATACTTGGTTTTGTTAAGAGATTACTACTATAAAACTTAAAATCTACTCGCATAAACTGTTTGCATGTATGTATTTGTTAGAGCTGTTTTTAGGTACAATAGTTTAGTATAACATCACAGCCTATGTAACAAATTTTACGCTGTGATAATATCATGATTTTCCTACCGTGAATAAGAGTAACTAAGTATAAGGTATCAATGATAACAATAGTGACAACAATGTTACAAGAGTATTACCAAGAGTTTCTTAGAACTAATATTATTTAAATATTTGTTAACATTAGGAACGGTCAAAAAGCTTAAATATTTTCAAAAGATTCAGTGCGTTCTATTTATTCTCTCATTTAAAAGACGGTTAAAGTGCCATTACTGGATACTGGATACCCTCATTAGCGACGCATTGTTGCCTAAAAGAAGTTCTTTCTAAGAGAAATACTTTAAATATTGACGTTGAAATACCCTAAAAAATATTACAATATTATGTCATTTTTTTCAAATGTTTGTTAGCAAGAATAAACTGTAATGTTATTTTTTATATTTAGAAGTAAAATGTAAATAGCTATTACATTTCGTGCCACTCCTGTAATTAGGTGAAAATTCGTTACTAACTAGCCCGAATAACAAATTCAATTACGAAAAAAATATATTCATAGCAAAGCGATGAATTTCTACAGAGGTACCTATATGTAGATGAGTCTAATTTTGATTTAGTAGGTTTATAAGACAAAGAAAAGGACAAAGTAAGTTTAAATTAAAAAGTAAATAAATGGATCTGATTGTTCTTAGTTCTTTCTTGTACGTCTTAGAATTGTGTGCGTAACTTAAAGCCTCTTGTACTAGTTATCTACAGCTGGAAAATTAATTCTTTGAATAATCTTTTTTTTTATTAACCCAGAGGAAACTAATTATGGGTGCCTGTGGTTCGGGGGTGCCGCAGGGTATGTCCGACGGGGTATGTTGCACAGACTAAAACCTCTAGGGTGTTCCGCTGATGCGCCTATATGGCGGGATCACGGGGACGCTTGCGGGCCCACCGTGGTGCAGAGCACCTCTGAAGGCGCACTTGAACACATAAAGTGCGTCTTCCTCCTCGGAGCCGATTAGCGCGGACGACGGGTCATCCGACCCACCACCCGCCGGACCCGCTGGCGGGGAGTAATCTACTACTACCTACTACCGCGCCCCAGGGGCGCAACTTCCTCGCACCGCCCCGGCGCCTTAAGTGTATTCTAGGGTTACAGTGCTAACCTGAGTCGGCAAAGGCCAGATTGGCAACGGCCCTTTACCACGGTAGGACGCGGCCTCGCTTTCGGCTTTCGCGTACCATAGAGTAGACAAGTGAACCCACCCAACCCATCCTCCGCGTGGGGGACGGGAACCTGACTCTCTCTCCACGCCATCATAGCGCCACACCCTTACCTTTGGCACCTCCGTGCCACCCACAACTCACCCATCCCTGAATGAACCCATCTACGTCGAGAGACGAGCCAGAGCTGCTCCCAGGCAGTTCAGGATCGGCCCAGGGGCATGAGGCCACAGCCCAAGCACCCCAGACCGCAGCCCCAACATCCCGCCTCACCTTCGTGCCCACCTCTGCTGGTTTTGGTCCGCTGGGATGTAAACAAATTTAATATTTTGCAGCTATTAATATTCTATTTTTATAAGGATAACCTTTCATTTCACATCGAGAACTATTAAAAAACATATGTTATTTCCAGTAATCATTATACGTATCGCTTGGTTGTGATATTGCAATTTCCCAGTGCATTCACTTCCATCTCAATGCCCATGGCAGCAGTAACACTAGACGTTCATAAAGTAATTTGCCCCGGAGCTATTCTTCCGTTAAGTCAAAAAGTCTGTCATTTACGTACGTGTATATGAATTCAGAAAAAAAAAACTTGAATTTTTTAAGTTTAAAACGAACAGAGAAACATTCTTAATATTACATGCTTTTTTAATTATTAAGTCTGGCTGTATTTAATCATTAAAAACCTTTAGAATATCTCGATTTTGTGAACCAAACAATAAAATAATTGTTGTACCTATAAGCAGAAAATCTTTGCGTACGTACCTTTTTTACAAGCACAATAGAAAATTGCTGTGCTAAGTTCCAGTTATTTTTAACCGACTTCCAAAAAAGGAGGAGGTTCTCAATTCGACTGTATTTTTTTTTTATGTACCTATGTTACATCAGAACTTTTGACCGTGTGGACCGATTACGACAAAATTTTTTTAATCGAAAGGTGGTGTGTGTCAGTTGGTCCCATTTAAATTTATTTGAGATCTAACAACTACTTTTCAAGCTATATCTAATAATGCGTTTTTACTTGACGCTTTTTTCGTCGACCTACGTTGTATTATACCACATAACTTTCTACTGGATGTACCGATTTTGATAATTTTTTTTTGTTGGAAAGGAGATATCCCAAGTTTTGTACCATGATGAGAAAACCAAGATCTGATGATGGGATCTCAGAGAAATCGAGAGAAACTCTTGAAAATCCGCAATAACTTTTTACTGGGTGTACCGATTTTAATAATTTTTAATTTAATCGAAAGCTGATGTTTGCCATGTGGTCACATATAAATTTTATTGAGATCTGATAACTACTTTTTGAGTAATCTTTAATAACGCGTAGTTACTTGACTATTTTTTCGTCGATCTACGTTGTATTACTCGTCGATGTAATTGAAGTCGGTTTTTTTTTACGTTTGCGAGCAAACACAATTATTATTTAACATAACAGTATTATAATAAAGTGTAACATCGAATACGTCAATCTTTGCTACTTCAATTATTCTGCGAATTGAAAAGACAGTCCTAGTTTCGTATCCTAATGTAAATAATTGTGTTTGCTCGCAAACGAAAAAAAAAACCGACTTCAATTACATCGACGAGTAATACAACGTATATCGATGAAAAAATAGTCAAGTAACTACGCGTTATCAAAGATTACTCAAAAATTTGTTATCAGATCTCAATAAAATATATATGTGACCACATGACAAACATCACCTTTCGATTAAATTAAAAATTATTAAAATCGGTACACCCAGTAAAAAGTTATTGCGGATTTTCAAAAGTTTCCCTCGATTTCTCTGAGATCCCATCATCGGATCCTGGTTTCCTTATCATGGTACTAAACTAGGGATATCTTCTTTCCAACAAAAAAAAGAATTATCAAAATCGGTACCCCCAGTAAAAAGTTATTGCGGACTTTCAAGAGTTTCCCTCGATTTCTCTGGAATCCCATCGTCAGATCCTGGTTTCCTTATCATAGTACTAAACTAGGGATATCTTCTTTCCAACAAAAAAGAATTATCGAAATCGGTACATCCAGTAGAAAGTTATGTGGTATAATACAACGTAGGTCGACGAAAAAAGCGTCAAGTAAAAACGCATTATTAGATATAACTTGAAAAGTAGTTGTTAGATCTCAAATAAATTTAAATGGGACCAATTGGCACACACCACCTTTCGATTAAAACAAAATTTATCGAAATCGGTCTACCCGGTCAAAAGTTCTGATGTAACATACATTAAAAAAAATACAGTCGAATTGAGAACCTCCTCCTTTTTTGGAAGTCGGTTAAGAATTCATAAAACGAGGCAGTCTAAAAGGAATGTTTGTTGAACCAGTCGGCACTGAAGGTGCGTAGAATCTCTTTACTCATAAATACAATTCAAATGCTTTAAAATTTATTCTACGTTTATCAGACGCCTTACATACTTGTACTAGCATTACTATTAAAGATTAATTAAGAAGACAAAAATTATAGTTTGAAAGAGTACCTACAATATTTATTTCATCACGACTAAATATTTGAAAGATAATTTAATTTTCAGTTTACAAAGATATTTATTCTGTAACTTCCAAATCAATAAATGAAAGAGTAAACACACATCTGTCACACGTAGACGTGAGAGACAATTCAATACAGCTTTGATATGCAAACTGACTAATGAAGTTTAGCTAAGCCGATTCGAGTAATACGGCGTCCCGCTACGCCCGGTCAATGCGTTAATTAAATATGATTTATTATGCAAACGGACAATTCTCTGATACGTATATGGTTTCTATTATTGGAACGAAGTTCCTCACGGCAGGCTTGGCATTTGGCTGGACGATCGAACTGAGAAAAATGTGAGACTAAAACCGTAAGAAAAATATATAACGGAAGTGACGTAATATCAGTCACACGACTGTATAATATGACGTTTGTAAAACTAAAATATTACTAGTAAACTTTTTTTAAAATTATTTATGTAATTTTATACTGTCGACAAAAATAAATACACGTTTTTTTATTTCACTTAATAGTTTGAGTTATTATTATTAGTATTATTATTATTTTGTTTGAATTATTTTATTTTACGGTATTTGTTATTTTCTAAAATACTAAATTTCCTAAATACTTCTACGTACTTAATAAAAACCAATCAACAAAATTAAAAAAAAAAAATTATGAACTAGAAAATATATATAAAATTCAACATTTTTTTTTTTCAAATTGTGTTGCTTCTATACTATCAGAAGGAACTTCGTTCCTACCTGGTGTCCCATGATACCTCATAATTTTTATAATTATAAATATGATTTTTTTACATTGCTAATAAAATCACTGTGTCGTACAAATCATATTAAATGCTACATAACAGTATTTTTTGTTTAATTTTTTTATAACTTGAATAAATGATTTTAAAATAGCCTATTTTACCCGATATCAATATAACAATTTAACACAAAAAAATATAACGACACTTCGTTGGTAGTAATGTCACAACGCTATTGCTAATAAAAAAGTCGCTCGCTTCAGCTTATAATATCCCACTTCTGGGTATATAGGCCTCTCTCCGAAGCACGGTGGGGAGACCCGCAAGAACTGCACAAACACCCAGACCACGGAAAACATCTGTATGAGCTATTACAAACGTTTGTTATGTGCGGGAATCGCACCCGCAACTACCAGCGCAACAGCAAAAAACAGCATAAACAAGTGCTGTGACCAGTCAACATGTATTCAGTGAGTGACTAAGTTACCATTTCCTAAGTAATTTTGTGATTGTATATTTTTATTTATTAATACTAATAACGACACAATTTGAAATCTTTGCTTTTTGGTGAAAATGAACTAATACAGAACGTTTGAACGTTCGTGAGTTCGTTAGTTTTTTCGTTCCACTTTCACGGCTCTATCACTTGACTGCTACTAATGAAATTTCTAATGCTCATAGCTTAAGACTACGAAAAAAATCCCTTTTTATTCCGTAAAAATGCATTTTGCACTAGGCTTAGCGAAAAATATACGACGACATTTGTATTTATATACACTAACATATTTTACGATTTCAACGACAACTGGCAAAAGAATCAGCAAATATTCTAAATTTGACACAGGTAGATGCTATGTTAGAAAATTTTGCCTTTTTCATGATATTGTAAAGACCTTAACAATTCTAACGAAGGTCATCGAAAATGTCGATTAAATATCCCAAAAGTTAAAAAAGGTACAGATCCTTGAAACTTAACTGTCCACTTATATAAGCCTTATTCATATTATAAATCTTTTAAAAAGTAACAGAGAATGGCTGTGTGAGAGAAAAATTTTACACATGAAATTGTTAGGCAGATATCGAACTGCCTAACAAATTCAATCCTAGAAAAAAAAAAAAGATATCCTATTACACGTAGAAGATGATGTTATATAGAATGCCTACCCGTAGACGATGTTATTGACACTGATTAAATGACGTCGTCTGTTAATACAGATTAGCTCAAGGGATAAAACTAATAAATTATAGTTATAAAAAACTAAAAAAAAACACGCTTTTATAGCTAATCGAACTTAAAGTAGAAAATAATTTTTAATTACAAAGAGTTTATATTACAGTAGTTGAAGATCGAACAATCAATCATAATTAACAACTTCAAAATAAAATTTAAGTTATTAAGAGAATAATTAAATTAAGAGTAAAATATATTTAGAGTATTATTTTCGACGTTTTAGTTCGATTAGCTACAAAGCGTGGTTTTTTATTAAACGGTTTTATTTAGCTCACCCCGTTTGTTTTATTTTTTATTATTCTTGGGTCAAATTTAGTAATTCAAATTTCACCCTCTTCCTGTCAACCGATTAATCTGAAATTTTGTATACACTTTGGATTTTGGTGACAATACAATTATGTTTATTCATTATCATTATAAATTCAAGATGGCCGCCGCTACAAAATGGCGGATAATTTATGTTTTATTAATCCCATCAATATGGGTATCAAATGAAAGGGCTCAACAAGCAGAATACAATATACTATAAAAAATTGAAATCCAAGATGGCGGCCGCTACAAAATGGCGGATAACGTAGGTTTTATCAATCCCATCAATATGGGTATCAAATGAAAGGGCTCAACAAGCAGAATACAATATACTATAAAAAATTGAAATACAAGATGGCGGCCGCTACAAAATGGCGGATAACGTAGGTTTTATCGATCCCATCAATATGGGTATCAAATGAAAGTGCTCAACCAGTATAATCAATGTACTATATAAAATTAAAATCCAAGATGGCGGCCTCTACAAAATGGCGGATAACTTAGGTTTTATCAATCCCATCAACATGGGTATCAAATGAAAGGTCTCAACAAGTAGAATACAATTTACTATGCAAAATTGAAATCTAAGCTGGCCGCCGCTACCAAATGTCTGATAACAATTTTTTATCAATCCCACCAATATGGGTATCAAATAAAAGGGCTTGACAAGAAGAATACAGTGCACTATACAACCTCAATATTTAAGATGGGCCTTGCAATATTGAAGCACTAAATGAATTAAACAGAATGCGAAATAAAAACTAAAAACTAGAAAATAAAAATAGGTAAAAAAACTTTTTAAGTTAAACGGTTTTATGTTAAACATACATTGCAATGTTTAAGATAAATGTACTAAAAACCAAAAAATAATAAAATAGATACAGTCGTGGGAATTATAAACATATGCATAGACTAGACTAAAATAAAACCGTGGGGCACGTCAATTGTCTACAATCGTTGATTCGTTATTGAAATGCCTTACGAACTATTTTGTAATCTAGTCATTTCGTCTAAAGCTTCACTGTTGCATGGGGTTTTTCCTGTTAATTAAGACCAATCAAGTTCTTCAATCCGAATTATTGGGAAACTGTTATTGAATTTTTGCATTGTCATCGGTCCTTGATACGTGTACAAAGCTTCAAATTAATCAAACTTCTAGAAATTGGTGAAAATTATGCTCAAAGATTCCATTACATACATACATACAACCCAAGTTAATAAAAGCGTGGTATAAAGGTAAGCTCACAAAAAAGTCTTTTTCTTGTTTAAATCTTGTTTTTGAACGTCAAGAAAACAATGAGTGTTTGTGTTGCCCAATGTTAAGCATCTGAATTATAATTTTAAAATTAATAATAAATAACGAGAGGGTTATTGTTAGTGATATTATGGTTTTCTTAGGGATAAATTTGGATTCAAAAAATCAGTGGAATCCCCATTTGTCATTCCTGAATGAGAGACTAAGCTCCGCAGCATTCGCTGTTAGAAAAGTCCGTCAACTGACCGACGTTGCTACTGCTCATTTAATATATTTTAGCTATTTCCATAGTTTATTAACTTTTTAGATTCCCGACGTTTCGGATACTTTACAGCAACCGTGGTCACGGGAGGACTGAGGTGTCAGATGTCCTAACGTTACAAAGTTATTCGAAACTACCCGACATATATCAATATTTTATTTAGTCCTATCTACGCAGAATGTGCTAATTGAGTCTTTACTCTGTGGTATATTATGTTTTGTTTTTGATTTCATTATATCAATAATGGGATCCCAAGCAGGTGGTAATAGCCAGCCATCTTCTCTATCTCGGTTTTATAATATCACTAGTCTCACGAATCATCCTTGGTTGGAATCGGTGTTCTTTTGCGAGGATCTGTGGTTTATCGAATCTAATATAATGGCTAGCTGTGTCTAGACTGTGTTCACAGATTGCGGACTTAGTATAGCGACGATGTTTCAAGTCAGCTATAATGTTCTTTAACGCGAGTTTTGATTGATCGTTTTGTTTGTCCTATATAAGAGATACAACATTCACAATCAAGCTTGTATACTCCTGCATCTTGTCAGGGTATATGACACTTGACAGATGGTAAAAATTGACTTATCGTTTTTGGCGGCTTGAAAAAGGTTTTTATAGAAGCTCGCTTTAGGATGAAGCCAATCTTGTCAGTGGTAATGCTTGAGAAGGTCAGCATATTCTATCGGCATGTCATTTTGACTTTCAAAGACCAGCGGTCCTGCAACAAAGTTGACAATAGAAGTGACACTATACTTTCATTTTCATACACACACAACCTATCACTTTAAATTGCTAATTCTGTGGGCTATGTCAGTTATTTTCGTTCTCTCGCGGATAATCTCATTTCTAATCCTATCTATGAGAGAAATCTCAAGTATAGCTCATTCCATTGCACATTGAGCATCCCTTCGTTAGTGTCCACGTCTCGGCTCCGTATGTTAACACAGGCAAGAGGCATTGCTCGAGGATTTTTGTTTTCAAGCATTCAGCATATTTTGATGTAAATAATTTTAATCGCAGTATAAGCACGAGAAGGAAAAAGACATTGTTACTTCACGTTTCCGACTGCAAAAAGTAAACGTCTCCTTTTTGGGTTATAGGAGGTACCTATACATGGTATTCGTATGTATAATAATATTCCACAAACTTTATTGAAATTGTCTTAGAAAAAAATTAAGGTTTATGTTAAAAAGAAATTAATAGCTAAAGCTTATTATTCAGTGCAGGATTACATAAATGATAAAGATATGAGACCTTATGACACTGTATTTTACGTAAGACATTACCAAATTTGTATATAAACACAGTTTATATATTTGTTTAAGAGTAATGCAAAGTTTCTTGCTAATTATTCGGTGCAGGATTACATATAATATGATAAAGATGTGAGACCTAATGACACTGTATTTTACGTAAGACATTAACAAATTTAAAAAAAAACACAGTATTATATTTGTTTAAGATTAATGCAAAGTTTCTTGCTGGTTCTTCTCCGCATAATTTACATTTCAAGCCGGTGGTAGCTTCACTTTTAAAAATACTCAATTAAAATTTTAATTTGATAAATGACAATTCAATGGTAGTTTTAGTTTTGGTTTTGAATTATATTATTTTGTTCGTAGTTTAATAATGGTATGTTCGATAAATGATAATGTGTTTTAATTTCATGCCTCACGCTTATACATATATTTGTTTGTAAAATGAAGTATAGCTTGTTTGTGTATATAATGCTGTCCTTAATTATATTTATAAGGTACTGGTTTCATTTTCCACATATTTACACATTTTTTTTCTAAGTCTGAACAACGCATTGCAATGTAAAGTTGACAATGTAAAGGTTAAGTAGATAATTGTGTTTGCAGGCAAATGAAGAAAAACCGACTTTAATTATATCGACAAGTAATACAACGTTGGTAGACGAAAAAATAGTCAAGTAAATACGCCTTATCAAAGATTACTCCAAAAGTTTTAATCAGATCTCGATGAAATTTTAACATCGGCTTTCGGTTAAATTAAAAATCATCGCAATCGGTACACCGAGTAAAAAGTTATGCGGATTTTCGAGAGTTTCCCTCGATTTCTCTGGGATACCATCATCAGATCCTGGTTTCCTTATCATGGTTCCAAACTAGGGATATCTCCTTTCCAACAAAAAAAGAATTATCAAAATCGATTTATAAACGACGGCGTTATCCCCGAACATACATAATATATATACGGTCGAATTGAGTAACGAGTAAAAAGGAGGAGCCTTTTTTTGATGTCAGTTAAAAATACTTTATAATATGTTTCTACAAATATTTTTAGTGAAAAAAAAGTAATCAGAATTCCTAATATTTCACATAACGCAAGTAAACTTCAACCCACCCATTTTATTTCCCGACGCAATAACACTTTATATTTTTCTCTGGAATCAGTTATTTTGTACGTCTCCCGTTTTTGGGACTACATTTGAGTAGTCATCATTAATCTCTGTACTTTCTTTTAGCGTAAAGCAACCAGTAACTGATGAGTATGGGTAAAGTAGGTTGTTTTTACACTTCACTATATCACACTATTGTGTATAAGTATACATTTTTTATTGTGAATGTCGTTTGTATATTACATTTCCCTTAATAAAATGATTAAATCATTATTATTGTTGCATAAAGTATCTTAAAAAAGTATCTTGGAAAGAAAAAAAAAAAAAAACGAACGTGCATAACATTCAAGTTGCTGAAATGAAAATGATGAACTAAGGTCGATAAGATCCGCCATGAGTACGGGGTAGTTTTGTTGTGCGTTGTACGCGATATGACCGACAAAACAGGAAAGTAGGCTGCGATGGTATGGTCATGTAAATAAGGCCACCTAACTACATTGGCATTTTCGCACTGCAGTTTTCTCTCCCTGGCAGAAGACCAAGAGGCAGACCAAAGACGAGATGGAGAGATATAGTAAGGACATGTGTGAGACCTAAGTAGCTGATGGCGATGTCGGGAAAAGAGCGAAATGGAAGAGAAATATAAGGAAAGCTGACCCGCAACCATAAATATGGGACGACTAGCTCAGCAAAGAGAGAGATTATTGTTGACATTAATTTTGTTTGTGCAAAGAAATGGAAAGTGTAGATGTGTTTTTAACCGTCGGAAAATAAAAAGGTTATCTGTATTTTTGTGGATGTAATGCGAAAACGTTGTTTATTTTGTGAACATAACTCAAAGGTCCGATATAAATGAAATATTTCTGCTTTGACGTAAATATCGGAGATATTATTGAAACTGTTTTGTAATGCAACACAAAGTATGTGTACTTCTGTAAACATTTAATTAAAATATCAAAAGAAATTATTGTCCTTGTTGTTTTATACATTTTCAGCGTTATCTGTAACATTTTGTTGAAGATTAGTTTATTTAAGCGTAAAAATTTATTTTCCGAATTCTTTAAATGTTGGTAGTGATCGAACATGAGAGCTAGTTTTTCAAATTTGTCTTATGTGACACAGACTAACTAACCGAAATAAATAGCAAAAAGATCTGAATAATAACAGCCAACAAAGCGCATAAAGCATTTGAACTTGCTATTCTCTAACCTCAAATAAGTAGATACATCATGTCTGTACACTGTCAATATATACCTATATAATATTAAATGATTTGAACGATAATTGAAATTTCACTCGCATTCCTCACAATTATAATTATGTAAGATGCGGCAACAGTCTACTAATCAATTACCCTTCTTACTGAAAATATTTTACTGCTATAATATAATTCTTTTGATATAAGATAGGTACGTTATGATTTTTTATAATAATATATTCACAATCCTGTCATTGTTATATCGGCCGAGGGTCGCTCTGAGGTTGGAAGCGCTGTAATATTCAACTTTAGCCGCAGTGTTTTATTTAACCGCCGCCCGTTTTCAATATTCATCACATTACCGACAGCACTCTTTGTTCTTGAATAAAATACACAACTCGCGTTTATATTCCGGTGACGCTGTGGACTTAGGTCGTGTCTCGACAGCTGTTATTTACACTGACACCAAAGTTTTGAGTACATAAATTATTATGCTTGATTTACGCTAACGGAGCAAGAATAATTTATCATAGTTTAAGTATATTAGGAGCGAGGGTTCTTCTCGCTTGATAAATATTGAAGAAAATTACGCTGTTCTACCTATTTTAATAATACAAAACTTGTTTGTGTAACGCGTTTATGACAGGGAGGTTAAAACCACGAGAGACATGCATATTGTATAAATAAGCTCATCATATGAATACATTAATTTTATTATATTTTTCAGATACCTTGATAAAACGGTAGGTCAATCAAATAGTAACAATATTTTAACTATATTTTTATTTATTTGATATCAACAAATATTTGTACATCTAATGAAAGTTTACATCATTTCAGTGAATGCCAGTATTTCCACCTCACGACAGCGCAGTTACCGCATTAAACGTTTCACTTCGTTGACGATTCTGGAATGAAAAACTTTGAAATGAAAAAGAAACATAAAGTGACGTCCATTACGAGGTGCCAAGTAAGGAACTTATAACAAGGGTGCTGCAAAATGGATATTTGTCGAGTCAGTCACCGAGAGCTCAGCGCGAACGACTAGGAACGTGACTTCACTATATTACGATTTTTGACTTTTTCGCTTTTTCTTCTTATTTACAATCTAGAAACTGAAACACATTTTATCAATATCCTCTTTTAAAATATGGTCACAAGGAAAACTCTCGATTATGCTGATGTGTTTTTAATTTGTTTTTTTTTTTTGCCAGCCCAGCCAGCGTTATCAGACAGTATTAAATCGTCTACATATACATACACATGTAAGAACGGACCCATAATTATATTCATAGCTCTAAATCTATCTATATGTATTAATACGTAAAGCAAAAACTTGGAACCTAAACAATGCTAATATTTTTTAATTTAATATTAAAAAATACATTAAATCGGTACAAAAACATTAAACATACTACCATATATTTGACACACATACACACGCATATATACACTTTTATTGATTTTATTATACAAGTATAGTGATATCTACGAGTATACAAATAAATAAAATTAGAGTATGTTACTCAATGTATATGGATATATATACACGGTACATATACCAAAATAACATTTTTTACAATTTTTGTCTGTTTGTCTGTCTGTTTGTTCCGGATAATCTTTAAAACGGCTGGACCGATTTTGACGGAACTTTCACTGGCAGATAGCTGATATAATAAGGACTAACTTAGGTTACTTTTATTTTAGAAGTTCATTTATTTTGTAACTCTGCGAACTGAACAATATTTTTTTTAAATTCCACATGGACGAAGTTGCGCACACAGCTAGTTTATGAAAAAATGTTAACGTATGTTATACCTCGTAACATTAAAAAGGCATAATCGTATTTACCCGGACAAGCTATGAATCACGGGACTAGCACAATTTATTGCCCGAGATCTACTTGCGTCCAACTTTTTACTACCTTTGCCACACCAGGACCATACATGTACCTACTATAAATTATAATAAATATTTTATCATAAGGCTACCGAATCTCGTGTGGATTTTAACATTTTACTTGTAAATGTATTTAATAACTGTAATATATATTTTATTGAGACTAACCGTAATGACATTAAAGTATAGAAATCCATTTAATTTATATGAAAACTATGTATATATTTTTTTCAAACAACAATAGGTTCACAAATACTATTAGAGATGTGATGAACAAAAATAATTAAATATGTGTTACTGAACGAAATAACATTTGAATATTGGTTTTTCTTCTCTTGTACGGCGCGTTCCAGTGAAGTAAAAAGTTTTTTGTCGGGTTAATCTTTGAGTAGAATCTCGGATATAAAAGTTCAAAGTGGTCTCCAAACTGCTGCATGCCTTTTCATACTTTTACTTTTTATATCATACATTTTCTTTTATTTTATTTCAGGCAAACTTTCTCGTGTACTTCGGCCTGGAAGAAATTTCGCTGGTTTCAAAACATTAATTATTATTATACCAGAATCGACGAGACACACCAAGTATAAAATGTTTTTAGGACAAATGAAATGATTTCTAAACATACTTTAATCGAGCTTACTATTTAGTAGAGTCAAAACTACAAAACTAGTTACTACTTTGTGATGGAATATGTTTAAACTCATCAAATAATAAGTCAAGAGTTTTATTTAATATTTGAATTTTGTTACTAGGTATCTGGGAGCACGGTAGTGCCCCCGCCAAGACGAGCCAAAAAAAAAAAAACGAAAAGCACTACCTATCTTTTCTCGAAGCACTTCGTCGTTTTTTTGATTCCTCATAACTTTGGTTTGGATTATACCAGATAAACAAAATTCTCAGGATATGATATCAATAGTGGACTTATTAAACATATAAAGTTTCAATTGCATAGCTCTTATACTTTAGATGTTATTGATATCTAAAAAACCCTGATTTCGTCACTCACTGATGATCATCAAAATTCTCTCTTTCCGGGATAGAACTATTACACCCGCCTATTGAGTTTTCCGTTAAAATTCACTTTCAGGGAATCTTGTATTGGGGCTAGGTTCCGCTTCTACAAAGCTGACTATGACAAAATTACAAGTGCCCTGAATAATATTCTTGGGAGAAGAAATTGTCGAGTTATGATTGCTGTTCTGAGAATTATCATTGCTAAACATGTGCCCAAATCCAAAACACGGTCTAGTAAATATCCGCTATGGTTTTCTGCAGCACTGATAAAAGTCATCAATGAAAAATTTAAATATCGTAAAAATGGCAACCCTCGTGATTTAATTACTTTTAAGTTGCTCAGGGAGCGTTGCGCGAAGCTTCATAATCTAAACTATAAATTGTATTTGAATAGCCTGGAAACAACTTTGTCTTCAAACCCTAAATTTCCTATCCTGCCACGATGTCCTTAGATGGCGAAGTGGCTTCTTCCGGACCTGGACAGATACCGTGACTTGACGTGTTGGCGTGTTGGCGCATTGGCGTGTTGGCGTGTTGGCGTGTTGGCATGTTGGCGTGTTGGCGTGTTGGCGTGTTTGGCGTGTTGGCGTGTTGGCGTGTTGGCGTGTTGGCGCGTTGGCTCGTTGGCGCGTTGGCGCGTTGGCGTGTTGGCGTGTTTGGCGTGTTGGCGTGTTGGAGTGTTGGCGTGTTGGCGTGTTGGCGTGTTGGTGTGTTGGAGTGTTGGCGTGTTGGCATGTTGGCGTGTTGGCGTATTGGCGTGTTGGCATGTTGGCGTGTTGGACTGTTGCGTATTGGCACATTGGCGTGTTGGACTGTTGGCGCATTGGCACATTGGCGTGTTGGCGTGTTGGCGCAATGGCGTATTGGCGTGTTGGCATATTGGCATGTTGGCGCATTGGCGTGTTGGCGTGTTGGCATATTGGCGTGTTGGCATGTTGGCATATTGGCGTGTTGGAGTGTTGGCGTATTAGAGTGTTGATGTGTTGGCATGTTGGCGCATTGGCGTGTTGGCGTGTTGGCGTTTTGACGTGTTGGCGTGTTGGCGTGTTGGCGTATTGGCGTATTGGCGTATTGGCGTATTGGCGTATTGGCACATTGGCGTGTTGGCGTGTTGGCGCATTGGTGTATTGGCGTGTTGGCGTGTTGGAGTGTTGGCGTGTTGGCGTGTTGGCGTGTTGGTGTGTTGGAGTGTTGGCGTGTTGGCGTATTGGTGTATTGGCGTATTGGCGTATTGGCGTATTGGCGTATTGGCACATTGGCGTGTTGGCGTGTTGGCGCATTGGCGTGTTGGCGTGTTGGCATATTGGCGTGTTGGCATGTTGGCGTGTTGGTATGTTGGCGTATTGGCACATTGGCGTGTTGGCGCATTGGCGTATTGGCGTGTTGACCTGTTAGCGTGTTGGCATATTGGCACATTGGCGTGTTGGCATGTTGGCGCATTGGCGTATTGGCGTGTTGGCGTGTTGGCGTGTTGGCGTTTTGACATGTTGGGATGTTGGTGTGTTGGCGTATTTGCGTATTGGCGTGTTGGCGTTTTGCCGTGTTGGCGTATTGGCGTGTTGGCGTTTTGTCATGTTGGGATGTTGGTGTGTTGGCGTATTTGCGTATTGGCGTGTTGGCGTGTTGCCGTGTTGGCGTATTGGCGTGTTGGCATGTTGGCGTATTGGTGTGTTGGCACGTTGGTGTGTTGAGTTCGCGCAAGACATCCCGGTTTTCCGCAATATAACAATATATTTATATATAATTACTAGCTGTGCCCGCGGCTTCGCCCGCGTTTAAATCAGTGAGTCACAAAGTTTTCCCGGCAAACTTCCAGTGAAACTCAAAATCTCATCAAAATCGGCTTAGTCGTTCCGTAAACCTTCCTCATGAAGCCCTCTCTCCATTGGTAAAACCGCATGAAAAGCCGTTCAGTAAATTTTGAGGGAATCGATCACATACACTTTTGAGGACTTATTGTTATAATACACTAACTGTTGCCCGCGACTACGTTCGCGTAGTTATGAAGATATGCATTACTATCAAGATGTTTAAGCAAATTATTTTTTTATTTTAGTCACTTGAAATGCTTATCACGCTGAGTAATTTTTTAAAAGGCACAATTTAGTATAATTTATTAGTTATTTTTATAAAACCTCTCTATACACCGCATTTTTAGTTTTATTTTCAGGCTGCAGTATAAATAACCTAGCTGCTGTATATGTTTCATAAAAACTATCAACCCCAATCAAACGCCCTTAGCAGTGGAATATCAAAAAATCCGTTCTTAGCGGACGTTTACTAACTATAATCTACCTCCCTGCTAAATTTCATCTTTGTCCATCCTGGATGGATGGACCATCCAGCGGTTTTTGAGTTCTCGTGATGAGTGAGTCAGTGACCTTTCTCTTTTATATATATAGATTACGATGCATTATTTGGACTCCTTTGCACCATCTATAGAGCATACATTTAAAATTTCGTCTTTTACTTTAAAAACATAGGCCTTTCATACAAACTTCCAACCCCTGTTTTATCCATTTAGGGGTCGAGTTTCGTAAAATCCGTTCTCAGTGGATGTTTACGCCCTATAAGGAACCTACCTGCCAAATTTCAAGTTTATAGTTGTTATATTTTCGGGGATTTCGTGATGAGTGAGTCAACCTACCATCCCCCGTTTTAACCCTAAAAGGGAGTTGATTTCTAAAGATACATTATTTAGACATCTTTTCATCATCTATAGAGTATACATTTTAAATTTCAAGTCTTTTACTTCAAAAACATAGGATTTTCATACAAACTTCCAACCCCCGTTTCACCCCCTTAGAGGTCGAGTTTCGTAAAATCCGTTCTTAGCGGATGTCTGCGTTCTATAAGAAATCTACCTGCCAAATTTAAAGTTTGTAGGTGTTATAGTTTCGGAGATTTCGTGATGAATGACCTTTCGCTTTTATATAGATTATAGATTATAGATGGTATATAGAATATATATAGATATATACATATATTATAAAGGTATTTATGATAATACTGGGACAGACAGCTTAACGTGTTCTCCGAAACACTGTGGGGAGACGCACTAGGATAGATGAGGCCGGAAACAAATATTTGTACAAATAGAAATATCCATCCCGAGCGACGGTGCTTAGGTGCCGTGCCTGCACACGCACTACTACACCAAAGTGGTCTCGCAGCTATTGAGTAATAAATATACATATATTCCTGTATTTTTTACAAGTAATTTAATTTTATAAAAAAAACTTAAAATGAAATTCGAGTCTCAAGTCTACATCTCTCCTAACCACGTTACAGTTAGCAAATTTGCGGTGTAACTTCGGGATTGTGGGATTCAATTTACGACCGTCGTAATGTACGGAACGTTTATTGTAATTAATGTTGGAAGCATATAAAAATTAATGTGGGCAGGACTTATTGCTTGCGTGTCCCAAAATCTCAACTTTGATTTTTATGATAAGGATTTTTAGCTATATTTGGGGTTTATGTAAATTTTAATAAAATTATCTTCAGCATGGCGTAGCATATATGCAAGGGGGTACAAAATCATAGAGAGATTCATCGTAACTTCGGCTAGATCCTTATTATAACACTAATTGTTTTAGCTACAAAAGCTAAATATTAATATTTTTAATAGATTCATTGAATTAACATAACTATTTCGGTATTGTGGTTTTAGTAACGATAACTTGAATCGAGTCCTTTTTTTTTATTGACTAGGTCGGTAAACAAGCGTACGGTCCACATCATGATAAGCGTTTTCCGTAGTCTATAGATAGATGCCAACAACACTAGAAGCATTGCAAGGGCGTTGCCGATCTTACTCCCGACCCTCCCCAGGAGCTCTGGCTACTTTACTCACCACAGGATTACAACAATACTGAAGAGCAGTATTAAAAGTGAAGATTTTTTTTTATACGCTTCAGCCTGCAATATTCCACTACTGAGCATAGGCCTCTTTCCCCATGTAGGAGAAGGATCAGAGCTTAATCCACCACGCTGCTCCAATGCAGGTTGGCGGTTATATTCCCTACTATGAGTAACGATCGCTATCAGGTGTACATGATAACAACCGGGACCGACGGCTTAACGTGCTCTCCGAGGCACGGTGGGGAGAACCACAAGGACTGCACAAACACCCAGACCACGGCAAACATCTGTATGGCCAATACAAATGTTTGTCATGTGCGGGGATCGAACCAGCAACCGCCAGCGCAACAGTTACAATCCGTGGCTGTAACCGTTGCGCCAACGCGGCGTTTTTTTTATATCAATAAAAAATTAAAAAAGTCTTGATAGAGGAAAAAAAATTACTAATTGCTGTCTCTGTAATCATTAGCATACAGGTTAGGTTAGGATCTACAACTTTTTAGTCAGTAGGAGTCTGACGTAACCCTCTGGCGCCCCCGCGCTGGAGGGTATCCATGATGGATTTTCCCCACGTAAAAAAAAAAGGATCTACAACTCTTTTATGGGTTTTCGTTTGAGTTCTTATTCCAATTGATATTTGTAAGCATGTGTAATATTGTGAAATTTCGAATTCGATTATTTTTCTATCGTCTCACCATATCTCTTCCATAACTAACCTGAATTTGGCCCGTGAGCAATTTGCTTTTTCTTGTATTGTGAGGCACAATCCGTAACGACAACTTATAATTTTTGCTAATACACAGCTATATTTCCAATTGATATTTGTAAGCATGTGTAATATTGTGAAATTTCGAATAAAAAAAATGTAATTTTCTTGCAACCCAGTATTTATCTGGTGTTTTGATAATATCTTCACCATAATTTGCAAGGCTGATGAAAAATGATTTAATTTCTAATATACGAATAATATTTTCTAATATACGAATAAGTTTAAAGTATCATAAAAAACCTTTTCCTATCAGAATCACTCACTCACTTCAGCCAATCACAGTCCACTGCTGGACATAGGCCTGCAACGACATAGGCTCATAAGGTTACTGATAGGTTTTAACAGTAGGAGATTAAGGGTCTATTTGGGGTACGTTGATATTTTAAGCAAAATATGATTTTGTTGACCTTATTTGTTGCATATGCATAATTATGTCTTTATACGATAGATAGCTTTCTCAGTAACAAACTTAAGAGGACGAAATTAAAAATTATTTTTTACATTATTTTTAAACATTTATATGTTTAAACAGAATTCTAACTTAATAAACTAAAACAAATAGCAATGTAGTAAATTAAACTGCTTGCAGCCGGACTCTGCCATTAAACAGCTCTGCAAACAGATGATATAAAAAATATTATTTACACGAAGTCTCCAAAGAAGTGCAATAATTAACCTCATTTCCTGTTCTATTTACTATGAGAACAAAAGACACGGTTGCACGTTAAAAACTAGGCTAATGAGTAAACTTATTTTTAACTAACAGGTAAGAGCTCTTCTCTTACAACTAAAAATTTAAATTTTCGAGAATAACTTTTGCAAACGTATGTAAAACATGGTTGATATTTTATGTAAAATTTATACATATCATACATAATATCACAATACAAACTTACGTAATATAATGAATTTCATTTTAAGTTTTATTACTGATTTATCAACAAATTAAACTGTATACGGAATTTTGTTTCGTACACATTTCCAATTTTCATGCCCACTCCCTAGAGACCTTATTGATTATTAGCGGTATAAATGTAATCATCGTCATGCTATATTACATGTTATATTATAGTTCATACTCAAGACTCAAATCATTTTAATTTTCATTAAAATTTATTCACTAGTATCGATGTGATGTGTTACCAATTTCAAGACGGTTATACAGACAGATGCACAAAAAACGAAAAAAAGACCTTTAAAAAAATGTTAAAATGTCTTTAATGTACAGAATAGGTAAAAAGATTAAAGTTTGTACAGTACAAGTTTGTATTATATGTAGTTAAAATTATCAATTCGCATTATTTGATATTTTTACGTGTTGATATAATTGAATACGATCTCTTTAAGTTCTGGTACTCAACAGATATATTTATTTAACTGAGGTAGGGTCACAGCCGGAAATATTCCACTCAAAATCTGGAGCAGCCCGACTGGGGATACTTCCCCTCGACCTTATAGAAAATCACAGCAAAATAATACTGCTTTCAACTAACTGCAGTGTTGTGTTCCTGTGGTGAGTAATGTGACCAGATTTCTGGGGGCTGGGGTTAGGATCGGCAACGTGCTTGCGATGCTTCAGCAGATGCAAACGTCTAAAAGCTACTGTAATTGCTTACCATTAGGTGAGCCATACGTTTGTTTGCCGACCTAGTTATTTAAAAAAAAAAATAACATTATAATTCTCTACTCTGTCACGTAAAGGTCTCTTGTGTGTAAAGTAAGTTATATACGAGTGAGTGGTGATGGGCATCGGCAACGCTGATCGATTGTACGCTCTAATAATTCTGATACGCTACGAACCTTTGACTTGTTTTTATAAATAAAAATAACATATCTCTTAAGTGATAAATTTGGAGAAGATAGAAAGAAACATTGTTGTTTGCAACATTTTAGGTATTTTTAACCGACTTCAAAAAAGGAGGAGGTTACTCAATTCGACCGCATATATATATTTTTTATATATGTTCGGTGATAACTTCGTCGTTTATGAACCGATTTTGATAATTCTTTTTTTGTTGGAAAGGAGATATTCGAAGTGTGGTAAGATGATAAGGAAATCAGGATCTGATAATGGGCTCCCAGAGAAATCGAGGAAAACCCTCGAAATTCCGCATAAATTTTTACTGAGTCTATCGATTTTGTTGATTTTTAATTTAATCAAAAGCCGATGTTTATCATGTGGTCACATTTAAATTTCATCGAGATCTGATTACAACTTTTGAAGTAATCTTTGATAATGCGTATTTACTAGACTATTTTTTTCATCTACCTACGTTGTCGATGTAATTGAAGTCGTTTTTTTTTTCGTTGTCCAGCAAACAATTATTATGCAATAACGATTTCATATCAAATGAATAATAGGTAAGTATTACAACCATACCACTCACTATAATATATTCGATGAATTTGGTGGATGGTGCATTCGATTCGCAACACAAATGGGCCTGGTGAGGTCTACAAACTGATATCTCATTCCTGTGGTCGAGGCTCAAACTGCGCCTGCCCCTTTATTGGTCGAGTGGATTTTGTCAAATATTTAGGTATTAATATAGACTGTAACCTAAATTTTAAGCGGCATATTTATGATTTATCAAGTAAAATTCGAAAGTTAACTTACATTTTTAGAAATCTTCGAGACGTTGTTGAACTTATTATTATTATTTTTAAAATTAATGTTAAATTAAACTGATACATACAGATCATCAATATTATGCATACAAATATCTAAGTTTAGTCAAACATTTACTTTGTAAAATAAAATAAAAAAATCAATATGTGGTTCCAGATTCACGTTAGGTTGTTCACCATGAAAGTTTAAGAGAACAAACTTGCTACTTCGTCAATTTTCAAAAATCAGCTATCATGTTAAAAGAATAAATGAAAATTTAAAAAGTAAATAAATAAAATTCTATTTGATCCTTAAAAATTGTAGAACTAGCGAGTTAAACAATCTCTACGCTAATATTTTTAACTTTTGCTTCAACTCCTATAAATCCTGCTATAAAATAGGATTAGGTGTATCAGTGTATCTATCGATACATGTACGTATATTATAAACATGCCACTTATTTACGTTTGTGTTTTATTAATTTAATACTATATAACAGCTCGTAGTCTGTATTGTCACACACATTTTTTTATAGGTACTTTTGTTTTTTTTTTTTTTCGATTATAAAAATTTTGAAGTATACTTGTTTTCTACAATGGAATTATGTATAAGAGTATAGACACATTCTGTCAAATAAATAATTGATGTCTTTTGCTATTTTTCTATACATATGGAAATTAATATCAACGTATCCAAAATTTAATCCTCTTTAAACATATTACTAATAATAAAAATAATTTAACCCATTACCGCAAACAACTATGTAGCGATCTGGTTTTATACTATTTACCGTACATTATATGAAGATGAGTATTCATAACCTTTGAGAACTAAATGAACGTGTTATAGCGGCCACTCAGAATTGATTAGGGGAACGTGTATTCTTGGTGCGTAAGGGAACTAGTAGTCTGCTTATTAGTACAATGACCTTTATAGATTATGTAATATAGTATTACCCCTATTACACGGATCACTGAAGTTTATCTAATATATATCGAAATTTACTATTATAATTGTTATGATAGAAGATTTTATAACTTACATTATAATATTTAACAGATAAATTACATTAAATTTAAAAAAAAAAAATCCTTAAGTATATTATATATACATAATATAATAACTAAAAAATATTATTAAAAGGAGTCCCTTTAGGCAAGGTTCCGAAGATACTGGCAGCGTTCCCCCTTTGAATAGCTAGACTAATTCTTTGTCCGAAGTAGCTGCCAGCTCTTCGGTCTCCTGTAACGTCGACTAACCTTTTTGCTATTTCCTTAAATAGTGTTATAGCACTAGGACCCCACGGACCAAGGGTCTCGACACCGAATGGGACAAAATCATATTCGGAGCCTAGACCCCTGTATTTGTCTGCTTTTGTTTTTTCAGCCGCTTCACAAGCCGCACCAGCTCTGTTGTTTGTTCCATGTAGATGGGAAGGGGCTAGCGTGTCTGAACAGGTTGCATCCCATACCAGCACCCGGCCCATCTTCCATGGAATCAAACTCATACCGTCCGGTCTCTTGCCATCGTCTCTTGCAATACCAGTCGGCTCAAGTAGACTTGGCATGTTGACGGTGGCAAGGGACCGGCGTATGATATCGTTAAGTGCGGCATGTCTCGAGAAGCGGCCTGCACTTTTTAGGCATGACAGACCGTGATGTCCTAGCTTATCGACATCACTAGATTAAATTATATTCATCACAAATTTACTTAGAGTTTAAATAGCAGAAGTACAAAATAAATATTGTATTGCGTTTGCTCTATATTTGGCTAGGATTTATATATTTTAAATTAAAAATAATTTTGCGAAGAATAGCTGTGCGAAATATATATTACAGAAATACTTACCTAACTGTTTCAAAACTGTATACATATATATATATATATATATATATATATATATATATATATATTAAGCTGTAAAAAAAAGAATCTTTTGTAAAAGAAAGTTTAAAAATGTTGCAGTTTCAAATTTTGAGACGATGGCCACAGACTACATTTGTAATGACTGGGCCCCGAGGGCTTACGTAGAGATAGCGCGTTGTAACATAATTTACATGAAGCGAGGGTAAGCCACTTATATAATTAATGAAGTGAGAACCAAGATGAAGCTCATTGTAAATTTTACGTTCAAATTGTGTCATATTTTAATATTTATAACTGCACACAACATAATATAAACAAAATAAATAATATAAAAACTTAAGTCAATTACAACTTAGGTCAAATAGATTAATATTTGAGAAAATTTATGATGGAAAAAAACTGCATTAAAATTAATTTTCAATAACTAGAAGTTTTAAAAAAATGTATTTTAACCTAAGCATGCACTTTATCTATTCAAATTATTTTATTACTTTCTTTATTATCCAAATATAAGTATAAACGATGAAAAATTTAAATTAGATGTATAAATATATAAAGAGAGCATGAAAAATTTGTACGTGTTGAATAATATATTTATCGTAATAGCGACCGTTTTTCCAGTTTTCCTCTTAATCCACTAATCCTTTTTCTAAAAACCAGCAGAATTATGAACATTACTAACGTTGGCACGTACATTAGCTTTAATGTTATACAATTATAAAAACATGTGGCGGCAAGTATCACTCAGAAAAATAAAATTAAATGAAAGCGTTTACAAGGACTGTGGGTTTTCGATTGACGATCTGTGGTTTTTTATAAATATTGTAGCTGTGCCCCGCGGTTACACCCGCATTAATTTGAAAGCAAAACGTACTCAAATATTATATAGCCTATATTTTACCTTTGTAAATAGCCTATATTACACAAAAAAAAAATTCAATTCGAACCAGTAGATCCTGAGATTAGCACGTTCAAACAAATAAACGCTTTATAATATTAAATATAGATGGTAAATTCAAAAGCTCGATTCATTGAATTCATAATATGTTTATGGAATTGCGTTATCACCAATTTTGTGCTGATCCATATTATTGTTTTTCAGTAATAAAGTTATGTCTCACTGGTTCGCGAGTTATAGGTTTTTAAACAATATTGTTACGAGATTAAAGTATAAGTAAGTTTTTCGTGAATAAAAATAGTAATTTTTCAATGAAAACCACTAATTTCTATTAAAAACCACTACTTTTTACTATCTGTTATCAAAAGAGTATATAACAAGAAAGAAAGAAACAAATCATCATTTCTAAAGTTGTTTACAGCAAAAAATATATATTAAATGTTATCTTTTATCTTTTCTTCGCTCTGTAAAACTCGACACTGTAAGTGTTCTCGACTCTCGTCCCAGTTCGGTCCGAGTCCGTTTTTCTTCAAACGGAAATAAGATTTCCCGGCAGACATAATAGCTTTTCACGGACTACGTCATGCAAGTTATGAAATAGGAAAATTTCTTTAAGAATTCTCTGTTAAAACAGTCTTCGTAATATACCATTTTAAGCGTATCTTCAGACGCCTATTACCATGAAAGCGAATTATTTTCATTTTGTAAAATTGTTGCGATGGATATTGTGTTTTCTGGAGTCTAATTGGATAATTATTTAAGAACCTCTTGTTAGGACAGAACTCAATTTCTTAAATTTCTTTGCTTTTTAAAGACGATGGTACGTTGGTAAAAATAATATCTAGAAATGACAGTAAAATTGTTTTAACGTAAGATTTCATTAACGTAAGAGAATATTTTAAAATTCTGTTCTCGTTTTGTCGTGGAAATACAATCAAGCGTGAACTTTGCATATCAGCGGCTGACGAATTTACATTCTAGGTAGGAAGAACTCTTTATCTTCTTGATAAATAATGTAAATCACGATTAAAGTTGACATAATTTTTTTTTTGTCAGATATTTTAGTTATGGAATTCATAACGGTTTGCACATAATAAAATCTATTATTTTATGGAAAGAAAACAATTAGTTAATTGGCAATCTCTACATATAAAAATGAATGTTTATCCGTATGTCCTTTATAGAATCATAAAATATGCATTTGATCATGTCATGATCTTCAGCAAAGTGCATGAGCCCACAAAAGCTTATGAGTTAAAAAAAGTTAAAAAAGCGTAGCACAGGCGCGCAGGGTACAGCTAGTAACTAATAAAACAATAATGATATCGCACCTTCGGTGGAACAAGGGCGCATCTTACAAAAAATCGTAAAATGAGTTAAATATGCAGAAATGCCCAAAAAACACTGTAGTATCTAGTGGGACAAAGACTCCCATTGGATTCACCTTAAAAGTCGCTACACGGCAAAAGTGTCTTTGTCATTTTGGATCGAATTGGTGAGCGTTTTGGCGCGACATCATCTCATTGGTCAGTTGCGCCGTTGCCCCCGCGCGCAATGTTTTTATCTTGGAGCGCCAAAGCCGCGAAGGTAAATATGCCTTTTAATATTTGATATTCCTGGAGAGACAAAGTCATATTTAGCTCACTTATGCCTTTTTCGTGAGCAAATGTTTGGAGAGACAAAGCCATTGCAACATTTGTGACTTTGTACTTCCAACATTTTTATTATTTTATAGTGTTATGAACAAATGTGGTGTTGTTATTCCAAAGAAAGAAAGAAAGAAAGAAAGAAAAGTTCTTTATTGGCCATTATCATTTAAAATATTAATATTACAATTAAGTTAGAAGGCCAACCAGGTCTCTGCCTCAGCATTGCTTAGCAGCAAGTTGTTACTGCTGCAATTCCAATACATGTTTTATAAAATAGGCATAAAAACAATTCATACTTTCTCATTCCGAATTCCTTTCTAACTCTGAGTAGTTGATTACACTGTGATAAATAATTTTTTTTTTAATTTTAAAATGGTGTTTCTGTTTAAACTCTGAAGCTTTATTCGAAGTCGAAAAATTTTGATGATGTTAAATGATGACAAAGACATTCAGAATATCGAAGAAATGTATGTGCCTCAAATTGATAGCATCCAAGCCACCTTCGTTGAAGACCACCAAAATAAAAAAATCATCATCATCATCATCATACCAGTTCATGGACGCCCACTGCTGAGCATAAGCCTCCCCTTCTTCTTTCGACGACGATCGATCCTGCGTTGGTTCTTTATTTTTTTGGCAGCGGGTCTTGAAGAACTTAGACCCCACCGCACGGGCAATTTCCACCAGCCCGTCGTTGAGCTCGTCCACATTTACGCAGTCGGCCAGGCGACAGGCCAAAGCGATTTTGGAGTTCGAGTTGAAAGCTCTCGGGGTTTTGAATCTGAGCAGGCACAGGTTGGAGCGCAGACCCTATCAGCCGACCCTTCTCAAGCTTGACATCGATATTCAATGTGCCTCGAACAAGTCGGTTATCACTTCCTGTTTTCACAGCATTGATCACAGAGACATCATTAAATATGTGCTTGTTCGTCGACATGATAAAGTCTATCTCGTTCCTGACGGTGCCGTCGGGACTCAACCAGGTCCATTTGCGCCGTTCCGGCTTCCCGAAGAAGGAGTTCATTATAAAGAGTCCCTCCTTCTCCATGAAGTCAGCCAGTAGTCAGCCCAGGGAGTTCCGTTGCTCGTATCCAAATTGCCCCACTCACAACTCATCACCGCATCGTCTGCTTAGCTTCGCATTGAAGTCCCTCATCACAGCGGTGTAGTGGCATTTAGAGCTATGTATGGCTGTAGAGATTTCCTCATACATAGCTTCCACTTCGTCATATGGATGTGTCCAGGTCGGTGCGTAAACCTGTATGATCTTTAGCGAATATTCTCAATGAGCTTCGCGTCGGTCCGCAGCGTCCTAGCGTTATATGTTGCCAGGGCCAAGTGTCGTCATTGGGTGTGGTGGCCTGGCTTCTGCCGGAGATTATAGCCTCCTGCCCTGCCGTTACCGTGGCCTCCACCGTAGCCAGGACTAGCGGGGCCGCCGGGGACTGGGGGACAATTTTTTGTCGTGTCTGCCATTTAGGGGGATTTGGCGTAATCGCCACGCTTGCCAGGCTGTGCTTAGAAGGCGCTGCTGCCCACCCTCTAGTGGTTTTCCCTCTATCGCCTCTTACGATACCCACGGGATGAGATGGGGTGAAATTACAGATACCTCTTTAAGGGATAGATCTCGTGCTACGTGATTCATTTGTTTTCTATGAAAGCATCGTTGCTATTATTATTTTAGTTTTTTAGATACGTTTTCTTTTTTATAGTTTTTTTTTTTTGTTAAAAATTTACTGTAAAATGCCAAAGTGGTCTGTACAACAATAACTATGAAGATTGTTTGTAGTTTTATGTTTGTTAGTTTTGATTTGTTCAAGTGGAGTTATTGAGTAAGTGAGTTTGATTTGTTAAAGTAAAGTAAAAACGGACTGATTACTATGGACAAAGATTTTATAACGTTAATATTAACGCTAATTTTAAAGGCAAATTTCAAAGAGTTTCGCTAGAGTTTTTTAAGATTTTTCAACAGAAGTTCCTAAAAAAGATGTTTAATTATATAATAAAACATTTTTTGCAACAAATAAACTAGTTTCTATTTTTCAAAATCTTTAAAACACGAACGATAAATATGGTCATAATTACAAAACGATTTAAATGTTGGTGGAACAAAGGCATAAATGTACACCTTATTTTGAAAAAAATATTAATAGAAATTAACAAAAAATATTTGACACTTGTAAAGTACATGGCCATATTCACAAATAAATAGGTCGTATTTCATGCAAAGAACAAACACTTTGAAGCAGTACAAAGACGAATAATACGACTCGGAATGTAAAAAAAACTTTAAAATGGCTCTCCTGTAAAATTACAAAAAGTGGAGTTGTGCCCTTGTTCCACCGAAGGTGCGATATGATGTCAAAATTATTTGGTGTCTATTAACATGCAAACAGTTTTGACGATTTTACAACAAAATAAAAATTTTACCAAGTAAAGTATTTTTGGCTAAAAGTAAGATGGTAAGTTAATGTAAATAATGTACGAGTATAATAATTTGTACTCGTACCTAGTCCTAAATTTAATTATAATGAAAACCGCGTAAGTTTTAGATTACACATTGTTAGACAATGTACTTTACTAATATATTAATTATCCTATTTCAAGTCATCTTTTTATACATTTTTTATGTTGTTCATTGACCTCGAGATCTTATATACTCTTTAAAAATCGTGCCGGAATGAATGTCGAGATGTAGAGCGAGCGTTGACCGGTTAAATTGCAGTAGGCGTACAAGTTTCTGAGGGCCAGTCAACGTGAAAAATTCATTTCGCTAGCAGACATGTTTTATTTAAACTCCGCGCACTGCGACACATTTAAATATTTAGTATTAGTGAAGGCTGGGTTAAAAGATCTCAGATATTGATGACATAAGTGGAGTCGGGGTTGTTTGTTTAGTCAAATAGTTATGAATACACACATAGTTTTTTTTATATACAATAACAGCTCACTTCTACAAAGTAAGTATTATATATTTATATATATTTATGTGTGTGTGTGTGTGTGTATATATGTATATATTTTTATATGTGTATGTATGTATGTGTGTATGTATGTTTATGTGTGTGTATATGTATATTATATAGTATACACTAAAATATTTACTTATTTATATGTTTTTTTTTTCTTTAATAATTATGTAAGTCTACCATTTCATAGTTTTTATCTATTTATTATTGATTTTTCCTTCTTAATTTGTGCACACTTCTAACCGCTGCTACTGTATCGTGTCCAGTTCCCAAAGGTTATCTGGAAGAAATCGCTATTTAGCGATAAGATCGCCTTTGTACATCTTGTATTGTATCTTTCTTTATATGTGTCTGTATTTTGGTGTACATTAAGAATAAATAATAATAATAATAATAATAAGTAGGTGCCGCAGGTTGCGGGTTCAATTTCCGCCTGAGTCTAGGTGTAGTATTTGTATTTATATAATATGTATAATTTCCATGTATATTTATCAAAAAAATATTTAGCTGTGTCAGTAGACTGTTATATATAACACAAGCATTAAGTTACATACAATAGGAACTGACTGAAAAAAAAACATTTTTTAAGGAAAACTGGAAAAGAGCGGAAATATACCTTTTAGAGTATTAATACTTCAGTCCTAAGCAGATTGTAATGACGGAAAACTCTTAAGAGAGTTACTCGTAATAAAGAGCTTAAAGCCTCGTTTTTATTGTAACCGTATGTCAAGAATGTTAAATAAGGTTTATATGCTTGTAGCATCTGACCAACGGACAATAGAAGCCGTCAGATATTATCGTAAGGAATTAATAATATAATGTTTAAGTAATGAGTATTAGTGCAGTTATAATTAGGATTAATTATTGTTTAAAAAAATCGGTTGTCTGTAAAGTTGGTTTACAAACGATAGTATAACGTGACAACGTAATAACAAAACATCTCAGAGATAGATGCGGCGCAAGCGTACAATGAGTGTAACGGGACAATCAGTCATCCTTTTTCGTGCATGCAGCCGGCGTTTTATAAGACGTTGTCACGTCAAAACCAAGTGTTGTTTAAACCAAAAACTTAAAAAAATAAACTAAGGATTTATTGTTATTATCAAAATTTTTTGCAGAATTGTCATTTCTTTAACTCCATAATATCCTATTTAAAATACGTATTAAAATATAATATCTCGAGCAAATAGTATATTAAAAAAATGTCAACTTTGTATAATACTAATTATGTACCTCTATATTTAAAAAGGCTGAGCGAACTTATGTATATGCACGCGCTTACCAACTTTTGCTTTTAAGGAAGAAGATAGAACCTTACATAAAAGCATAATAGGTTAACTTTAGCATTTTAACTTTAGGGGTTGGATACAATATTGAACTTAACATTTATGGGATAATTTTTTTCTATCTAAATTTTCTAAATTTCTATAAAAAAAGAAACAAAATTTGCTTTGGGCTAAGAGATACTTATGTATAACACTCATTATATGTTCACTTTACTTCTATAATAACTATAATAATACAAAGTGAGGCTCGAAACGGAGGAAGGTGTCCGAAAAACATCACGAAATATCATGAGGAGGCGGGAGGGCTGTATTGAGATACAAATTACGTGTATTTATTTATCGTTGAACGCGCGACTTCTATACTAATAAAACAAACAGCAACCTTGATGTCTATCAAGAAATTTGTATCACGATGTTGAATTTTTCAAAATTTAGTCAGATCTAAAAATAATATTCTGAAAAACTCATTACATTTTTATGCCAAAATATATACGTGATTTTTAAGTATAGGTGTTTTAAAACCTCACCACATAGCACTAAGGGGACAGGGGATCAAAAAGTTTCTAAAAACATCACGTGATTACAACGGGGACATAACGTAAATTTTTTACAAAAGTTTCGTAGAATTAGTAATTGATGATAATTTTGAAGTCAAACACTAAACTCTACTAAAATAAAATTTATATCAATCACATGAAAATATCTTTAATTAACTCTTCCCAAACTTTTTTATTATTGAAATTGAAATACTTCATTTATAGTCAAACAACGTTTTTGCGATAATTAACGTTTTATACAGAACCAAATCTATAGTGAATATTTAGAAATATATACAAATAAATAAAATTGGATCAGTTGTGTGTAAATATACTAAAATAACGTGTTTTACAATTTTTGTCTTTTGGCTAATCTCTGAAACGGCTGGACCGGTTTTGACGGGACATTATAAAGGGAAAGGGACTTTGTAAGGAGTAACTTAGGCTACTTTTATTTTAGAAATTAGTGATTTTATAACTCTGCTAACATAACAATAACTTTTTGTTAAATTCCACACGAGCAAAGTCGCGAGCACAGCTAGTTAAAAATAATAATTTTCAAAAAGTGAGGAACATCAAAAGTAAATGAATAAAAGGGTTTTTGCGTTAATAGTCCGGGATCCACGGTCTATTTTTACCACTTATTACTATCAAGCTAATTTTCCGAGTGTAGCTTCATTTTGACAAGACGCTCAACCTTTGCTCTGACAACGATTTTCGTTTATGGTAGCTGATGTTGTATTCCCAGTATGTGTACGTTAATATAAATTTTCTATACTTATTGTTATATTTCTATAAAAATCCCAAATAAATATATTTTATTTCTATTTTGTATACTTATATATATCAAAAAAGCTGTTTACAAGAATGTATTGCAATAGGGCCTGGTATTATAGCAACGTTTAAAATATATGTATTTCTACTTATTTACATATTCTATAATATATTCATTTGCAATCCATACTTTATATAATAAAATGCAAGATTTGTATTGTTTGTTGAACACACTTTTCATTTATTTTCCGTTATCATTTGTGTATCATTCGCAATTAGTTATTTACCTTCAATGTTTCTTATATACTTTTTTAAAAAAGCCTGAATAGATGTCAAATTAACATTTTATTCAATTAAATTCTTCGTTTAGGATGATATTACATCACGTCAAATATGTCAAGTGGCATTCGTACACGGGCCACCTGACAACAGAGGAAATTGTTGCTATATGCAAAGCATTTATCATCGTCTGGTATAACCCTATCATAGGGACATGCTCTACTTTTTATACAAACGCCTTGCATATTTGCACAATCCACCAATAAACCTGAAACATAAACAAACTTTGTATGTATATTGTTTTTAATAGACGTTTTATTATAGATATTTGATTTGCTTCAAGTATTTTTAATTCTAATAATTAATTATGATAATTAATAAATTAATATTTTTTAATTCGTTGACGTTAGGACTTATCCTAAGAACAAAAATGATATGGTGAAGTGTAGGCAGTAATTCAGTGTAAAGTATAAATTAAGAGGAGATTGGAACTAAGCGGACCTTATACTAGTAGGTATAACGTTTTGAAGACGACCATAGTGTAGAATGAATTCCCCTCCTCTAATGTCGACATTTATTTTACAATTCTATTTAAAAAAGGTTTCTCTTACTAACACAACTAATAAAAACAATTTAAAAATCAGTTAATATAATAATTTCGACAAGATAAAATGATAATAATTTCGACAAGATGTTTAATTACCTGTCTTATATTATAAGTGTTTTTGTGTTACAAAAGTTTAAAAGTAATTTACTATTTGTATTTTTAATGAAAAAAAAATATAGTCCAATTTTATTAAAAATCATCACAACAACATATTAACAGTCAAAATATTAAATCATGTTAGTAGTGTTAGTAATAGTTTACTGAGTTCAAAGATAACATAATAGGAAACTTACTCTGTTCCGTATCCGGTGTAGTAGATTTTATACCCAGTCCTGAAAAATTTCTTTGATGATGCCATAGTCTGGAACTAACGGGTATTTGAAGGAAACACAAAGTAAAATATATAATACAGTAGCAATTGCAAGCCGTCGACATTTTGCTTTAGTTTTATCGCATTAGTCCATATCAGTACAATAATTTTTAAATGCCTAATTAAGTTGAACACGATACTTTGATTAGATTTTTTTTATGGCAATAGTATTGTTGAATGAAACTTGTATGTTATGAATTTAAAAATAATAATTGCTTAAATCGATAAATTAACACAGATTCTTAAAGCGTGACTGTGAAAAAAAGTAATTAGTCTTAGAGAAAATTATTTTATTTACTGCTTTTGAAAGTAATAATAGAGCTTCATTTGAAGATTCCCACAAATAGACGTACATGACAGAATAAGATAAAAAGTAGACTTGAGCTATTTTCAAAATTATATTTCCGCCGATAAACAGATAACAGTTAGGCGGGTTAAGAAATCGTAAAAGTATTTGGTCCGAATATAGAATTTATTATTTATTAAAAAAAAACCTTTTACTATGCCAAATTTTGTTCAAACATTTGCTTTAATAATAGTCATAAATGTAAACAAAACATTTTTGTTTAAACTAAACAATGAGGAGAAAATTGAATGTGAGGAAAGGAATAGAAAAGGAGACTTGACCTTCTAATTTATTCAAAGTTCCTTGAAGGATCGTTTCTAAACGGTAATAAAATCAAAAAAAAGTCGTAGCAATCTCTTTGCTGATAATATTAAAGACCAACAAGCAAAATTTAAGAACAAAGAAAAAGAAAATACTTGTTTTGTTACTAAATATGTCTGGTTTTTTTTTTCTAAAATAAGGTTATGATAAAATGTCATGTCTCGTGAACATGACATTCGTAGACAATGTCGAAATATCGAGCTCCCCAAAATAAAATAAAAAAACATGATAATATCGTTTTAAATAATTTAAAACGATAATATTTAAAGGTAATATTTAAAAAGAAAAAGTCCTAGCAGTCTATTAATGTCATTGCTGTAGAAAATTCTTAATATCATGCTGTTTATAATTATAGTTATCTTGTTAGACCTGGAAATAACATGTTTAACCTATTCTCTGTAAGGTTTAGTATTGTTACAATGTAACTAAGTAGCGTTTATAGTCCACAATCTCCCCGGAAATAACGAGGTCCAAAGAGTAAGCAGAGGTTACGTGTGAGGATATCATAAATTTCATTACTTTCATTTAACACCGACATTTTGTTTATTATTATTTTTTTGTTGTTTTTAAAAATAATGAGAAAACGGATAGTAATCACAGCATGCTACTGTCTTGAATCTTAATGAAAAGTTAACTAACAAATACACACGTAGTACTGTGAGCCAAGATAGGCTGAACTGCCTTTAGGTATCGCAACATCTGTTTTTTTCTGACGAAGGGCTTTTTTTAATAATTTTGCTTCATGATTTATGTTTTTAAGAGGCCTTCTGCAAAGAAGGTTGAATTAGATTGGAAATATTACTGAGTACTTTATCATAGTTAATATCTGTCATATTGAGGAATCATATTTTCGTAAGAAACATTTATACAGCTTGTTTAACTTAAGAATTTAATAATGCTGTTGGCTTGCAATTAAAAAAACCGACTTCATTTACATCGGCACGTTATCTAAGATTGCTGAAAAAAAAGTTATCAGATCTCAATTAAATTAAATGGGATTACAAGACAAGCATCAGTTTTCGATCAAAATAAAAATCATCAAAATCGTTACACCCAGTGAAAAGTTATGCGTTATAATACAACGTATGTCGATGAAAAAATAGTCAAGTAAATACGCATAATAAAAGACAACTAAAAAAATACTCGTTATATCTCAATTGAAAACACATCATTTGTTTTGTGTAAACATTTTTTTCGTCTTTTGATCAAGCAGAGCGCACGACTTGGTAATAAATTTCTCCTTTCATAATCTTTTTTAATACACTTGTGCGTCTCAGTAACAGCAAGACTTGAGTTATCGAAAGCAATATATTGGTTTATATAAATATAAACATATTGGTTTTGAGCGTTTGGCGCTAGTAACGCTCCGGGCGTTAATTCCTTACTTACGCAACTCTCTTACGCTTTCCATTCAACGCTATTGGATATTAATTACATAAGTAAAACAATTCATTTAAATAAACAAATGAAGAAAAAATCTCACTGCTTAATGATAGTAATTTATTTTAAAGTTAAAGTCATTCAGCCACAACTATTTTCATGGAAACTTTCGTGAGTTTTTATAAAAATCGTTCATAAGTTTTCTGTATTTTCTAAGATATTGAGTTTAGTGGAGCAGTCGCTTAGTAAATTTTGAGTGACGGAATCTACAAAAATTATCTCTTTTTAAATTAAAGACTCCCAAATTAAATCAAAACAAATCTCCGACAGGGTGAAAGAAATTTTAATCATTTAAATATAATTTTTTTTATAGAAAGAATTTACTACTCTGTTGTTATAATAGTAAAAACGCTTGTGTATTGGTTCATTATATATGGTTATCAATCAACAATCGCAATAAAGTTATTAGTTATTTTCAACGTAAATAGTAAAATGTAAAAAAAAGATAAGTTACTTATCAATATATTTCTACTTACGTGATGCACGTGCAGATCTTGTGGGTCTCCTAACCGTGCCTCGGCGAGCACGTTAAGCCGTTGGTCCCAGTTGTTATCATGTACACCTGATAGCGATCGTTACTCATAGTAAGGAATATATCCGCCAACCCGCATTGGAGCAGCGTGGTGGATTAAGCTCTGATTCTTCTCCTGCATGGGGAAAGAGGCCTATGTCCGGCCGTGGAACATTACAGGCCTAATTGATACACATTATGTTTTTTTGTAATTATGTTTCACCTGTAAAGTATTTTACACCATTGTCATGTTCTATCCACAACACACGTTAATAACGCCGCCTCATTATGTACCTAAAGCACTTTCCATGAAATATATTGCCACTCAAGTTTCATACGTTCGACTGTAGCTGTGTGACAATGTTTTAAATGAAACTTTCATACAACAATATCACTTTAGCTGTCTCATGTAATAAATTTTGGTGAATTTTAATAACTTTTTATTTTGTAGTTTTAACGTTGTTTTTTGGGCATAAATTGATGCCGATATAATATTTTTTTATCGACCTTTCTATGTATTTGTCGTATTTCTCTGAAACTTCTGAAAGATTTCGAATAATACTTGATATGTTTTAAATGCCTGATACGGATTAAATGAATACTGCGCATTTTTTTTATACCGAATTAAAAAAAATGTACCCTTTTTTTAAGAATTTGAATTTGAGATTAGGACCGATAAGAAGCTAATATCATCTTGATACGATATTTAAACAAGATTATTGCCAACGCGATAATAATGTTTGTATAGAGCTAAACAGAGTGTGGTAAAGTGTATATTACTTACATAATGTCATATAAAAAAAAAAAAACGTTTAGTTCAATAGGTTTTTTTAAAGTACGTAGTACGAGTACATAGTTGAAGTAACAAATATTGTTATCCAGATTATTTCCACACACAGTCGTGTCACTAATGACTTGCAATGTCCTTTACATGTCTCGTTACCGTATATCTGTAGTGCCTCATGACTCATGTTTTATTATAATTTGTTTTCCCTTAACTATCGAATGTGTATATATTTTTTTATCAGATTATTTTAATCAAATATTTGTCAGGAATAATGTTTTTGGTTAATGTTAAATTTTACTTTTAAACAATTTATTTTGGCAAATTCACTACGTCAAGAATTTTATGTTTATATATTTCAGGCGTAATTGAAGTGTTGTGTAATATATAGATATTGCTTAAGGATTTATTACAAACTAATTATATCTATACTATGTGTTTATTAGGTCAAAAAATGGCGTTGAATTAAGTACAGTGATCCTATCCTGAAGACCATAGAAATTAGCTACCACGATTAGTGGTATGACATTTACTGGTAGATATCGCAGCGTTTTATAGACATACAGCGCTAAACTCAAATTTCCTAATATTGCGAATTGAACAAAACTAAGGAGCTTACTTAAATATGAATTAATAATAAAGGATAACAAAATATATCATTTTAAACTTATGCAGATGATGATAATCTTTACGATGGCATAAGAATAATGTAACTAAGTAATGTCTTATACATTTTTTGACGAAATATAATAAAAATTGACACCGTTTGTGACTTAGTACGAGTATTTTGAATAATATTATAGAAGTGATCTTCTATTGCTTTCAGTTGGATTTGAAAACCTTTCAGGATGGTGAAAATACGTTTAGAGAGTAAAAATTCAAGGATAGTACTTTGACTAAATAATTAACTATAATTATACGACTTTAGAAGATGAAACAACGAAATCTTCGTAATAATTAATAATGAATATTTAATGAACTTTTAATCAACATTTTCAGTTTAAGGATTATTCACCGAATCATTTCTTCGTTTAGCTTTGAAGATTCGTACCTCTACCATCTTCATTAAAAATGCTCTTAATGTAAAATAAGTGCCATGCTGTTTTACGGAATGATTAATTAATAATAAGTAATTTACTATAAAAATAAACCTTAATAAAACAATCAGACCAGATCAATGTTTCATGAAAATTAAGCAAATTATCGTCAAATTCGAATGATGTACGACACTTTAAAATTTATCCTCATAAATTATACATTTATTTTCGTTAAAATTAGATGTAGATCACCCGTAATTTATTTTTTCTTTAATTTTTGTTTGATTATGATTTCACCATTCAATGATTTCATCCTTCTATTGATTTTTTCTTCTCTTGATTTTTTTGGTTTCAAAAATTATCGGGTTTTATCCAATGTGATGGTTAAGTTTAACTCCTTCGCGGTTTTGCTATTATCTGATATATAAAATTCTTGTGTCACGGTGTTTGTAGTTAAACTCCTCCGAAACGGCTTGACTGATTCTCATGAAATTTTGTGTGCCGATTGGGTGATTCTGAAAATCGAACAACATCTATTTTTCATACCCTGAAGTTATACGGGGGGGGGGGGGGGATTAAGGGGTTTAATAACATATATGGCAAAACAACGTTTGTGGGATCAGCTAGTCTATAATATAAAAATGAGTCGCTGAATGTGTTGCTAAGCGCAAAACTCGAGAACGGTTGGACCGATTTCGCTAATTCTTTTTTTAAAATATTTCTTTAAGTACGAGGATGGTTCTTACGGAGAGAAAAATTCTAAAAAAAAAATAATAAAATTAAAGAATCGACTGTTAGGTGATACGAAGTTCGCCGAGTCAGCTAGTAATTTTCTAAAATTCAAAAAATGTTTTGGGCTCGTCCGGGATTTGAACCCGGGACCTCTCGCACCCTAAGCGAAAATCATACCCCTAGACCAACGAGCCGCTTGATGTTTCTTCGAAATTTACTATGAAGTTTTTTAATATATCTACATAGATTACAAATTGTTACTATGTAAGTAAATATCATCATATCATCATCATATATATATTAATTTAGCGTATTAATATATAAGGAAGGTTAAGATGTTGGTCTCCCTTTAAAGAAAAAAGCTCACAATTACTCCACATAAATTTTATATCATTTTATAGATAATTGCTTGCTCTACCGGTATCAGAAATAATAAAAAAAATATTATTGCTTTTGTTTTGTAAATTAATTAATTATTAAGATTATATATTGATATACATTGAGACAATACAGCAAAGCTGCCATCCGACGGCTTTAATTTTGTAACAGCGTCAACATGATTGACAGTCGGTAAATTTTTTGTGCAATTTCAAATCAACTCACGTATAAATACTTTTTTTGTAATTTCGTAAAGTGATAATTACTATACTTATTTAGTGCGAATTATTCGCAAGGGTATTGCTAGTAATATTAATTGTTGTTACAATTTATATTTATATTATGTATATTCTCATTATACAACAATTTTGTCAAACTTTTATAATTTGAAGTTTTAAGTTTTGTTTTAATATTAGAAATTTAATATTGAATATTAAAGTATATTGAAAAAAAATAGAGTAAAAATTTGGAATGTATCGCTTACTAAGTTCATAAAAGTGGCTAATTCTAAGCGAATTTAAAAATAAATTATATAATAATAATTAATTTTAAAAAAAACGGGCTCGTCCGGGATTTGAACCCGGGACCTCTCGCACCCAAAGCGAGAATCATACCCCTAGACCAACGAGCCGCTTGAACGTATTTCTCAAATTATAATTCGTATTGCAGTGGTTAAACACATACAGTTCCACAATATAGGTGATCAACCTCTTATGTACTGACGTCATATCTAACCGGATTTCAAGTATTGAGAACGTGACCTCTCACACTAACGTGCAACGTGTCAATTTTACGTTACACCAATATTGAAATATCACTACGTATACACCTATTAGCATTTATTATTGATACATAATATGTAATTATTATATATTATTATTTTGTATATTATTATTATTTTGCACTACCCAAGTATAGAAAGTGATTTACTCCCACAAAAGGTTGTCTGGTAGATATAGTAGACTAACAGCAATAAGACCGTCTTTGGGGTTGTCCATTAATCACATGATGTTTTTAGCCAATTTTCAACTCCTAACTCACTGTTGTTAGTGTGTGCTGAGGTTTTAGACTAAGATACCAATACCCAAAAATCACGTGTAAGTTTTGTAGAACATTAAAGTGACTCTATCCAGAGTCGTACTTGATCTCTGATCATTTTTAAATTTAATATTAATTTAAATTGGTCCTGAAAATTTAATAGTAAACGTGTTCGACATTAGCTCAGAAAATTCTCATAAAACTGTGGTTAATGTAATAACGTTGTATTATTAGTTTATAAAGCCACTAATGAAAAATTATAAAGCCACGTTCTTAGTGACCTGCATATAATGGTTGTTATCAATGATAAGTATTAAGTTTATAATTTGACTTAAGGTGGTATTACCGTCAGGTGGAACGTACGCTTGTTTGCTACTATCGTAGTACAAAAGAAGACAGTTTTATGTGTATTTAATACAAATACATTTAATTTTGTGCATTAATTAAAAGTTAAATTAAAATAATAATAATAATAATAAACGCTTCACACTCAACAGCCCCCAGTAGGATTTTCCCCTGTCGAGGGTCCGGAAACACACACAATACACAAGCACAAACGCCCAGACCACGACAAACATCATATGGCCAATACAAATGTCTGTCGTGAGCGGGGATCGAAGCCGCGACCGCCAGCGTACAGCCAGTGCTGTAACCGCTGCGCCAACGCGTCGTCAATTGATCTCTAGTTTAGTATATAGTTATAAGCGTTTTAGTTTCATCAAGTATGGAGCAATCCTCTGCATAGTTGAGATAATAAGAAGAGTAGAACTAATTTCAGGTGAGCGAAACTGCAAAAACAGATGTTACATATAATTTTACCATTCATAATTAACTTTGAATGTTCTTATTTCTGTAAGTAATATTAAAAGTTTTAGTTCCTTATTCCGTATTAGTTTTTATACCTTCGTTTATTCCATCATTACGTTAGACTGCACATAATTATGTGAGCCATTGCTGTGCTATTTCGAATAAAATGAACAGGTCATGATTCCATTTCAATTTAGTTTATGCTAAATACTAACATAGTTAAAAGGTTAAATTGTTATTGAAAGAAATGAGTCATAATATGTTACTTGATATGAAATGAAATGATGATATGAGATGATTATGATTTTTGAATATCATATCAAAAATTGACCGCTCCAGCGGGTTTCGAACCCGCGTCTCCGACTGACCGCGTCGGTGAAGATGATTATGATTTCAATAATTTTAATTTTAATGGCCAATACAAGTTACAAAATAACAGTTAAAAAGAAGTAATTATTATTCTTATTATTAGATTTTATATCTTTTAACCATTAATAATTCAATTTTATATAAATGACAATAAGCTATTCAATTCGGTAAAATATGACACCGCACATAATCTGTGGTCGAATGATTCGAAACAGATAGCCTAAAATACAGTGACGTAGGTATGTATGTAGTAATAAATTGTGTTGTTGAGTACTCGAAAATGAATGTTGTTTTTAAATAATGACAACAGATTTTTTACATGATTTAAATTTTAAGTGTTTTATTACGAATAAATGAATTTCGCTAACAATGACTCCCTTTTTTCATTTTTGATCCTATCTCTTTTGATATTTATTCGTAAATCGTATTTTATCTGTTTGTAATGAACTGTTCTTCACGGTGAATTCAGCTTGCTCGATTGACTGAAGAAAGATGTTTTAAATGGTTCTTGTTTCTTGACCATTAAAATATATAGTTACGGCTATTTTAAGTATTTCACCTTATTTGTTAATGTATAAATATGTATATAAATAAAAATGAACCACGAAATATGTACGTGCCAAACATTTGAGTAGTTGGAGAAGTTATATTTCTTTAGGCGCGTTAGGGAAAATGATAGAGTAAATTTTTATGATGCGCATGCACACCGTTACAACAAACTGACACCCTGAAGTTAGCTAGTCAATGAAGAAGAATTTAGCAACGTGAAGTTAGCTAGCCAATAAAGTATAACTTCTTACGTGCGGATATAAGTACAGACACACACTTTTTTGTTTTTATTATTGTTAGTACAAGGTTTGTATTCAAAATAAAATTTAAAAAAAAATCGATATATTTACGAAAAAAATATGACAGTTAAAAGTCTGCTGGGTCAGCTAATTTCATATATACAAACAACTTCGTAGTGTGACGTGTCGTTTAAGCTTTAACGTGTAATGTTTAATGCTGCTTTTAACTTTTGGAAATTCCCTAAGGACAGATAAGCTGCCAGTGTCACTTTTCAAACAAAACTTTTCTGTGTGAAATAATAACACGAATACCTTTGTCTTTGTAGGAATAACTCGTGTTATTCTTATATACTTTTAACAGTTTAAAACTTTAATTCATACGTATAAATAAAAGCCACATAGCTCAATAAGCTTAGTAGTTCTACTTTCCTTTCCGCGCGTTGCGGGTTTGATTTTCGCCTGAGTCTGGGTGTAATATTTGTATTTATATAGTTATATACGTATTTTTTCAATGTATATTTATAAAAAAAATATGAGTATAATAGTCGGCTGTTTACTATATATTGGTTTTTTATTATTTATTAATACCATATATTGATTGAATATGAAAACACGAAATAAAATACAGAATAAAACACACATTTTTATTTGTAGGAATAAAACAAAATTTAAAAATTTCTATACAATAGCGATAGAAAATTGAGAATAATAAGAATTATGAATAACCTCTCCAAATATGTGTATTGTCATACTTTAAAAACAAAAACATATAAATAACTTGAAATGAAAATGTAATAAAAACTCGTAACAATATTTCATCGAGAAGGTATAAAACTGCCACAGAACAACAGACTGAAATAAAATTGACGCTATGAAACAAAATTTTCAACATAAAATGGTTGAGTGGTTCTGTCGGAGTGCTCTTGAGCGCCGCAAATGAAATAACCCCTCTTCGTTCCGAGTATCAATACTATACGGGTGAATTGGATTTTTTTCCTTCGAATTTAATGAACACTCGATTTCTATACTAGTTGAATGCTTCTCCATTGTAACTTAGTTTATATTTTTTCAATTAAAGTTAGATCAAATATAGACAACGGTTTACAAATTTTGCGTTTGTGTCTCTTGTAAGTTTAATTTCACTTCATTTAAAAAGCATATCAAATTGTTTTTCTATTAAAAGCATTTGACTAGAACAAATTTTCACGACTATAAATAAATGAAAGCTAATTTCTTTCTCTATTAGCACACAACCAATAAAGGTACCATAAAAAACGACGGTCCCCTGTCGTTTCTATTTAAAATATAATCAAATCGGCAATAATTGATTGGTCTCTAAAGCCTCATCATTTAGTTGTCGAACTGAATAGAAATTGCTTTATTAGTGAAAAGTCTATTGATTAATAACGGTCTCATAGTCATGTCATGCAGAGCGTATACTGAGTTGATTAAGAAGTTTTATTTTTCTTATCCAGAACAAGCGATTTGCAGTGGATAAACAGAGACTGTTAAATGGTAGTTGTCTGTTTATTGCAACTCTTATAGTAACGAGTTTATTGCTTTTCCTCTCAACATTGCAACATTTATTTGTCTCTGTCTGAGATATCTATCTAGTTATCATATATATGTTTACCAAATACGTGTCCAGTATGCCAGTTAAAATGTATTTTCAATATGTACATAGTTGTTTTTACTTTTACCAAACTTTTATTTTGGAACTAGACTAGGTTTCCACCTATGTCCAGTCGTTGAACCAAGTTTCTACAATTTACATTCTAGACTCTCACTTCAGCCTGCAATATCCCACTACTGGGCATAGGCCTCTTTCCCCGCGTAGCGGCAGGATCAGAGCTTAATCTACCACGCTGCTCCAATGCGCGTTGGCGTATATATTCCCTACTATGAGTAACGATCGCTAACAGGTGTACATTACAACAACCGGGACCAACGGCTTAACGTACTGTCTGAGGCACGGTGGGGAGACCCACAAGGACTGCACAAACACCCAGACCACGGTAAACACCTCTACGGCTAATACAAATGTTTGTCGTGTTCGGGGATCGAACGCTCAACCGCCAGCGCAACAGGTACAATCCATGGCTGTGACCGTTGCGCCAACGCAGCGTCTTCACTTTCTAGAGTACCTCTATCAAATTATAAAGTCGTAACTGATACATCATCCTGATACTTTGTTTTAAATACATTGTATCTATGTCATTTGAAGATTTCCACATCCTTTGGATAAGGATTACTAATCCTTCTGTCGACTTTCATGACAATAAGATGTTTATCTAAAACTTAAAGATAAGATGTCACGTGACGCCAGATTTTTCTCTCGTGGAAAAATTGCATATTGTGGTACTGCTGACTCCGAATAAGTGCACCAACGACTATTCCTTCTGTAAGTCTCGCCTAAGATGTACAGTACTTACCACAACATTTGCACCAACTACTTCGGAGAGGTCTGCGGTAAGGGGCTGTTTTCGGAATAAACATCTCCTATCGATCTTATCCTTCCGTAGTAGAGTTTTTTACTTGTTAGAAAACTTCATAACGAAATTCAGTTTTTCCAATTTCTTCTTAGCTGTAATAATATATAAGTGAACTTGGAGAGGCTTTTTTTACAGGAAGATGTTAGTTTTGGAATACCAATAACAAACTTCTTTTTCCTTAAATACCATTTATATACAAACAGCTATCTAGGCTAAACTCTTATTATGTAAATAAAAATATGTATAAGAACATTAATTGATATATAATTATGTATTTATGGTATAATCATAAGGTTTATATTTATATATGATAGTCCATTTTTGTATCACAAAAATCATTAAAAATTATTAACTTTAAGGTAAGTAGTATATCTGAGTCTTTAGGAACACCATTACATCAATCATCAATACATATAATAAAAATGTAGCGGGTCACCGTCTGTACATTTAAGATATATGAGAAATAAGTATTATTGGGACCTTTATCAATGCAAATAGTAACCAAAACAATGATTGTCAGAATTTTTGTCTGCTTGTCTGTGTGTTTGTACACGCTAATCTCAGAAACGGCTTATCCGATTTAGATGTGGTTTATACTAATATATTTTAGCAAGCTTAGCTTAAGATTCAGTGTTTAATTCATGTCAATCGGTTCATAAATAAAAAAGTTATGCGAATTTAAAGAATCACGTGGATAATATAAAGTTCCAAATAATAAAGTATATTCCACACGGACGAAGCGCGAGCACAGCTAGTTCATAATAAAATAATAACGGCCTCATTATTACATAGTGCATTTAAACCACTATGATTGTTAATAATTAATGTATTCTAAGAACACATATTACCTACTTAGTATATATTTGAATATTAAATATGTATCAACTAGAACTACATGTACTCCTATATATGTACTACTTATATCTGCGTTACGATGAGCGCAATATGTATTTGCTTTCTCTCCTTTTATATAAATAATATAATAAGAGGCCGAAAAATATCTTATAATATTTTTTGCTCGTGATTTCGTCTAGCTGATCGGGGCTTTTTGTACGTTGTATTTATTTGAACCCTTGTTCTTTTAGGCTGTCAGAGATGATAGGATTAAATAACTGTAACGGGTGTTGAATAAAGCCAAGTTATTTTTTTTTCTATATATAAAACCTTGTTAGTTTACCGATCCGCTAAAAATACCTATATAGTGAAGAATCTATAGATCTATAGTATCGGATTATTGAACAAATCGTATAAGAGACAATATGTCTGTGTATCTTACACATCTGTGTTTCTTTTGTTATCTGTATCGTAGCACGAAATCGAGGCCCAAAACTATAAGATGACAAATAATTAATGACGGCTGCGATCGGTCACTTTTGGATATTAAACGTGTTGAAACCCCGCTAGCTGTAGTACTGGTCGTCACTTCGTCGTTAACTAGCCATTTCTTGATATAATTAACATTACGTAACTTTATCAAGACGATAAATTTTCGGTGTTCTATAAAACTTTGATTATGTTTTTAAAATATGAATATATATTCAAGACCGACTTTTTCACATCAACCTTGTGATGCAATTTTATTCATTCGTTATTTCATGTACCAAGCAATTGAAAGCTATAGATACAAATTTACTTATACACCAATAGCGTTCTATGGATTTTTCCCAATATCGTAAACGTGGAAAGCGCAACAGCTGCATCTATGGCGAATGGCCTTTGTTAAAATCGCAGTATTGTTCATTATAGTAGAAGCTATTGTAAGAAGTTTTGTAAATATTACGTTTTCAATAATTTTACTTAATAACTTTTAAAATGATAACTTTTATATTCCTTTGTCAGTGAAGTATTCTCGTGAGATTTACAATGGTAGTAATAAATCGCTTCAGCCTGTAATATACCACTGCTGGGCATAACCCTCTTTCCCCATGTAGAAGAAGGATCAGAGCTTAGTCCACCAAAATAAAAAATAATGTAAGTTAGTAATTATATTACTAAATATCTACTCTTCGATTTGTTAGTATTATTTTATTTATTATAAGACAATAATTATTATAAATGATTACATTTAATACAACCGTTTTGTTGATTTTACACAGGTGAAATACACTAATCCTCTTACACGGATTATAATATTAACGATCACCGCGGAGAGCTTTGTGCGTCAATTCATTATGCGATATGAAACCATTTCGCTGGTCAGTGGATTTTAACGATTTAACACAATACCTATTACATTCGCTACACTTATAGCGTTTTATTCGCGTTTAGTGGTCCATTTTTATTTTAAGAACTTGTGGTATAATTCGGTATTTTAAGCCTTAACGTATATTAGCTCGAATGAAATTTTATGTAGGATCGAACACTCATTTCGATTTTTTTATTATTTAAAATTAACATCCACGGGCTCTAAATGCCCATGCCTTTTGTTGAATATGCATTATGATACCACAGGCGATTTATTAGTCGAACTACAGTTCGACAGTCTTATGACTGCCTAGTAAAGTTAGGACGTGGTCCGAAGCTGACGGATTTTGTTTTTATTTTTTTATATAACATACATGTAGACTCATACATGCACACAGACATACACACATACAGATAGATAGAGATACACTACACTACATACATATACATTCATGTAATTACTTATCACTATTGTCAGTGTAGTAGAAACAGGTGTTAGTGTGTCTTGTTACCGCTACTTCCGCATGAGGCACACTGTCGTGGATTTGTAGCCTCTCGGTCTTTGTTTGTGCTTGTGATTCATAAACGGACATGATGCGCGATCATTCGCCAGTGTCGTATCCGTAGTCTATCAGGATTTTTTCTTTCCTGCGTATAGACCAAGTATAGTGTGTCTCGCTGAACTTTGGGTATTGCCCCGCCAGTGTATCCATTAACTCAAAAACTGATGACTATAAGACATTCATTTCGATTAAAAAAAGAATTATTTCTTTTAGGTAGTCGCTAACATAGAAATATTTGGTAAATCAATAATAAAATAATAGTAATGTTAATAATAATAATAATAACTAAGATTAATAGTGGTACTCGGCGAATTTTAGTAATAATACATTTTGAGTTATTTATAATGCGACATATTCTGATTGATTCTTTACCTCACTAAGTATAATTGATTGCATGTTAATGTTAAACATATGTTTTAAATACAGTAAATATTCAAGATCGGTTTCAATTTCAATTCATTTTTTATTTGGTAGGTCAGAAGTTGCAGACATAACAACCTTCAAATAAATGTTACCACAAAAGTTGCGATATGTATCAGCCAAACAAAATACATAACTTTATATAAATAATTTTGTATTCCCCAAACCCACACAATTACACACTGGGAAAGCGATTTCACAAATGACGGTTTTATCGCTAAAAGAGTTATCTTTTTCATGTACAAGTCGGAGAAAAGGCATGAATTAGAATAAAGCGATACACACTTAGGAATTGGTATAAAATAATATATGATATAGTACAAGACTATCCATGTGGTTTACCTGCGATTATTTTATATTTGTATCACTATGTGGTTAATTTTACGTATGATTACTACGTATTAAGTACGTATGATTTTTTAAACGACTTCAAAAAAGGAGGAGGTTACTCAATTCGACCGTGTCTATATATATATATATATATATATATATATATATATTATGTATGTTCGGGGATAACTCCGTCGTTTATGAACCGATTTTGATAATTCTTTTTTTGTTAGAAAGGAGATATCTTCAGTTTGGTACCAGGATAAGGAAACCAGGATCTGATGATGATATCCCAGAGAAATCGAGGGAAACTCTTGAAAATCCGCATAACTTTTTACTGGGTATACCGATTTTGATGATTTTTAATTTAATCGAAAGCCGATGTTTATCATGGGGTCACATTTAAAGTTCATCGAGATCTGATTACAACTTTTGGAGTAATCTTTGATAATGCGTATTTACTTGACTATTTTTCGTCTACCTACTTTGTATTACTTGTCGATATAATTGAAGTCGGTTTTTTTCGTTTGTCTGCAAACACGATCGCGACGGAGCAAAATAAAAAAAAATTGCCATAGCACGCGAAAGGAAAATGCATAAGAAACAAAAAAGTCTTAATTATATATCTATACGAATAAATAAAATTGGAGTGTCTTTTTGTAAAATCAAAATAGCCTCTTTTTACTAAGCGCATATGGACACGGTACACATACCAAAATGACATTTTTCACTGTTAGTTCCGGCTAATCTCTGAAACAGCTGGATCGATTTTGACGAGACTTTTACTGGCAGATAGGTGATATTAAGGAGTAAGTTATGCTACTTTTATCTTAGACATTTATTTATTTTATAACTCTGCGAACTGAACAATAACTTTTTTGTTAAATCCCACGCGGACAAAGTCGCCGGCACAACTAGTCTATAATATATATAAAAGCGAAAGGTCACTCACTCATCACGAAATCTCCGAAACTATAACACCTACAAACTTGAAATTTGGCAGGTAGGTTCCTTATAAGACGTAGGCATCCGCTAAGAACGGATTTTACGAAACTCGACCCCTAAGGGGGTAAAACGGGGGTTGGAAGTTTGTATGAAAGTCCTATGTTTTTGAAGTAAGAGACTTGAAATTTAAAATGTAAGCTCTATAGATGGTGAAAAGGTGTCCAAATAGTGAATCTTTAGAAATTAACTCCCTTTTGGGGTTAATACAGGGGATGGTAGGCTGACTTACTCATCGCGAAATCTCCGAAACTATAATAGCTACAATCTTGAAATTTGGCAGGTAGACTCTTTATAGGACATAAACATCCGGTAATAACGGATTTTAAGAAACTCGATCCCTAAGGGGGTAAAACGGGGGTTGGAATTTTATATGAAAGTCCTATATTTTTGAAGTAAGAGACTTGAAATTTAAAATGTATGCTCTATAGATGGTGAGAAGATGTTCTAATAATGTATCTTTAGAAATCAACCCCCTTTTGGGGTTAAAACGGGGGATGGTACGCTGACTCACTCATCGCGAAATCGCCGAAACTGTAATAGCTACAAACTTGAAATTTGGCAGGAAGGCTCCTTATAGAGCGTAGACATCCGCTAAGAATGGATTTTACAAAATTCAACCCTTACAGGGGTAAAACGGGGGTTGAAAATTTGTGTGAAAGTCCCATGTTTTTGAAGTAAGAGACTTGAAATTTAAAATGTATGCCTTATAGATGATGAGAAGGTGTCCAAATAATGTGTCTTTAGAAATCAACTACCTTTTGGGGTTAAAAAAGGGGATGGTAGGCTGACTTACTCATCGCGAAACCTCCGAAACTATAACAGCTACAAACTTGAAATTTGGCAGGTAGGTTCCTTATGAGGCGTAGACATCCGCTAAGAACTGATTTTATGAAACTCGACCCTTAAAGGGATAAAACAGGGGTTAGAAGTTTGTATGAAAGTCCTATGTTTTTAAAGTAAGAGACTTGAAATTTAAAATGTATGCTCTATAGATGGTAGAAAGGTGACCAAATAATGTATCTTTAGAAATCAACTCTCTTTTGGAGTTAAAACGGGGGATGATAGGTTGACACACTCATCATGAAACCTCCGAAACTATAACAGCTACAAACTTGAAATTTGGCAGGTAGGTTCCTTATAGAGCGTAAACATCCGCTAAGAACTGATGTTACGAAACTCGACCCCTAAGGGGCTAAAACGGGGGTTGGAAGTTTGTATGAAAGTCCTATGTTTTTGAAGTAAGAGACTTAAAATTTAAAATATATGCTCTATAGATAGTGAGGAGGTGTCCAAATAATGCATCGTAATCTATATATATATAAAAGAGAAAGGTCACTGACTCACTCATCACGAGAACTCAAAACCGCTGGATGGTCTATCCATCCAGGTTGGACAAAGATAAAGTTTGGCAGGGATGTAGATTATAGTTAGCAGACGTCCGCTAAGAACGGATTTTACGATATTCCATCGCTAAGGGGGTTTAATTGGGGTTGATAGTTTGTAATGAAACATATACAGCCTGAAAATAAAACCAAAAATGTGGTGTATAGAGAGGTTTTATAAAAATAACTATTAAATTATAGTAAATTGTGCCGTCAAAAAAGTTACTCAGTTTGATAAGCATTTCAAGTGACTGAAATAAAAAAATAATTTGCGTTAAACATCTTAATAGTAATACATATCTTCATAACCACGAGGACGTAATCGCGGGCAACAGTTAGTGTATTATAAACAAAGTCCCCAAAAGTTTATGTGATCGATTCGCTCAAAATTTACTGAACGGATTTTCATGCGGTTTCACCATTGTAGAGAGGGCTCCACCATTGGCAAGAGGAAGGTTTACGGAACGGCTAAGCCGATTTTGATGAGAGTTTCACTGGAAGTTTGCCGGCAAAACTTTGTGACACACTAATTTCAACGCGGGCGAAGCCGCGGGCACAGCTAGTATATATATATATATAGTAATATGTGTGATATAAAAATTATATTCTAATTATAACAATTAAAAGATATAAAAAAACACAAAAATTTTTTCATTGCTATGGCCCATGTTTCTTGGAGACAATCGATGTTTTAGGAGTAGCCTAATCTAACATTTGGTTTTTGGTTTTTCGTTTACACGGTTTAAAGGGCATCTATTCTACTCACTATTTTCATGGTGAGGCAACTATCCATATAGGTAGGCATCTATCCTCAAAAAAAAGGGTTCACGAAAAGCTAATTTCTGCTTAATCTGCATTGGCTAGGTTGAAAAAAAATAGTCATAATTCAACATAAAGGGTTGAGCTAGCTACATTAATAAAAATTATTCGTATAAAAATCATATTTTTAAAATTAGGTGGCTATTTCAAAAAGTGAGGCATCTATCACGGTTTTACCCTATATGGTGCGTAATATTCGACCCAAATTTTTTACCAGTCGTTAATAAGAAGGAATGTAAAAACTGTAAATTGATTGATTGAAAGCATTAAGCCTGCACTCTCTCCCACTGCTAGGCATAATCTTCTATCTCAATGTATGAGAAGATTCGTAGCTTAATCTACCACGCTGCTCTGTTGCAGATTGAAGGATGTGTTCTTTACTATGAGTATCGATCATTGTCAGGTGTCTGACAGTTTGTTCGTGATAGTTTACATGCTCTACGTACTTACGTGACCTATACGTGCTCTCTGAGGCACATTGGGGAGACGGTGAAAGAGATTTCTCCAAGTATAAATATATTCAAATTCAGCGGAAATTAAACCTACGATCTCGGTGTTTAGTCGCTTACATGCAACACTATACTAGATTGGGTTATAAAATAAAAAAATAATAATGATGGATCTAAAAAAACTATGATGCAATATTTTTCAAGTAAGATCAAAAATAATCTGTGTATAATAAATTCGATTAAAATGACATACAGATACAATATGCAAAAAAAATATCTCTAAAGGCATATTGTTCTCTTAAGTAGTAACATATTTCATAAAAATTCAAATTATTGTGTACGAATTTTTATGAAAAAATTATGTCATTTTTTTTATACTAACCATAATTTTTGGTTAAACCTTAAATTCCTTTTTTGTTTTAATTTTGATTCGTTGCCGCTTTCGCTCAAGTAAAGCTCGTATTTAATTTGAAAAACGGACGTCGCAAATTTATATTTCACATTCAATTAAAAAGCTCTACGCTTATTAGCACACGAAAGAATCTAGCCAAGCGAGTGAGCACATAGCCGCATTTTATGAATCTTACATATACTGAATAATTTGGCAGAGGATAGAAACATTTTATTCCGTGCGTATAATTGGATTATAAATTACCTGAATATTACGTGAGCTAATTATAGGCTGGTTATTTAAATGTATTACAAAATGTTTAATGTTAAACTTACAATTTTAAGTATGAAAAAACATGATACATACTATATACGTTTTATTTTTACAATTATAAAAGTCATTAGGGTTTTTTTATTATTGTGCGTTAAATTTTTTATGAGTAATTTACATTGATAGAAACATAATTATAATAAGTAATTGTAAAGTATATCTGTTGCTTTCAAAATAACTAGCTATAGATTATGATGTAGAATGGTTATTTTACAGTAAGTATAAGTGAAAGGTTTTTACATAAACCACCTATACTACGTACCATTCCTAAGCTGCATACAAAATCATGAGCTGATGAGTCGAGGCACAACTTAGAGACAACTGATAGACATCTCTATATGGCGTTGATAACGAACTTGCTACCCTCACCCCCTCCCCGCCAAAAAATTACTAATAAAATTAATTATGTACTTAACAACGCACTGAAGTAAAGCATTTGCGTAATTTAGTGCAGGCAGTCCTCGATTTAGGTCGTTTCGAGTGACGTCGCGTATTTCGATAGCCTAACATGCCGTAAGTACGAGGACTACCTGTCATCATCATCACTTCTGCCCATTGAAGTCCACTACTGGGCATAGGCCTTCACAAATTCGCGCCAGAAATAGCATGAACTCATGTGTGTTGCCCATAGTCACCACGCTGGGCAGGCGGGTTGGTGACCGCAGGGCTGGCTTTGTCGCACCGAAGACGCTGCTGCTTGTCTTTGACCCGTGTATTTCAAAGCCAACCGTTGGATGGTTATCCCGCCATCGACCGGATTTTTAAGTTCCAAGATGGTTGTGGGATGGACGGTACTCCCATAGTACTAAATAAGTAGCAGAGTAAATGTAGTGCTTGAAAACATATTCCCTGTGTTCTAATAAGATTCGTTCCTTCACAATCAATTTTGTCGTCGAATTTCAAATACGTTTCTTACAGAATAGCTTTACTAATGCCTATATTTATCACAGAAACGTTTGTATGTAAGCAGCTACATGTCAATTTGTCTGCGTCAATCTTCGTGACACAGTGAGGGCGTGAAATTGATGGTTCTGCATAAACGAGTCGTGAGTATAAGTATAAGAGGCACGATTTTTATTTTATGTATTTCACGACTGTCTTTCATTTTAGGAACAAAATTATGAGGTGAAGGATAATAGGGTTGATACAATTGTTGTTAATTTCTTTACCATTTGTCAGGTCATTCACAAATGCGAAACTCTGTGAGTACTCAAGAAATTTTAATCATACGAAAATCATTGTAAAAATACGTTGATTATTATACGTATGACATTAGAGGCTTTTAAAGGTTACTTCACAATTACACCAGCTAAACAATAAAAATGAATGATGTATATATTGACTTATTTATTAAAATACAATATACTAACAACTGAAGTATGTAGAAACAAATAAAAAAGTTGATGATAACTTAATACGTAACGCGAATCGATTAAATTTAGGTACGTGTATATACATACGATCTTCGTTTTCCAATATTTCCCCTCCGTATACTTCAATCAATAACTTTTTGAAGATATACGATGGTAACATTTGCATCAGGTCAGAATTATCTACAATTGTGCGTTGTGATCAGTACGGGCCGGGTCATAAGTCATGACTTATGACTAATGTGAGTTACATAGCCATGTCAGCATCACCTGCTGTACGAGTCCATAACGCTTCTTATGTAAATAGTAAAGATAGATACAGATATAGGTACCATACTATTAAATTATATTGTAATCAAATCAAACATATTATTTCAATACATATCTACTATAGGCAGATGTGTATTACATACTGCTATGCTAACAAACACAGATAAGGACTAGTGAATAAAAAAAAACAGCAATCAAAGACAGTTTTATATATATATTAAAACCATAGAAAATAAAACCTAGGCCATTAGTGTATATTATGGCTACGGAATAATTAATGCGTTCATGTCAAGGGCGCCACTCCTTCGAAAACATTAGTTATAACTAATCATAACACTCTTTAGTAATATTGTTCTACTATTCCCCGATTTTACTTTAAAAACTAAAATGTACTAATTATTATTAATAATTATGTTTTGGGTTATATGTCACTTCGGCCAATCGCAGTCCACTGCTGCACATAGGCCTCCCCAAGTTCGCGTCAAATGTAGGTCTGAGAATAGATCGTAGGCTATTATTTTATACCCTTAGGTGATAATGGTGTCATTTATGTCAGAATAACGATTGCCGAGTTAGCTAGTTTAAGTATAAATTCAATATATATGTTGTGTAGGTAGCTTTTGTAGAGGAGTTTTGAGTTATAGCTCCTTATATATTATAAATAAATAAATATAATAAAATCCATTCCAACCTAATTATTTAGGTCACATGATAGCTGTATTTTAGAAAACAGCAATAGTTTAGTTTAGATAAAAAATTTTTTGTATAAAATTGTGATCTGTAAAAATTATTTTCTATCTCGATAATTAATATTCGTACTAATATTCAATTTGTAACTCGTAATATATATAAACAATAATAAATCGCTAACTGTGTTGCTAAGCATAAAACCCGAGAAAAGCTAAATATTTTGAAGTTTTTCAAACCATTGGAGAAGGTTCTACGGAACTAATAATTAAAAAAATTGTGTACAAAAATGAAAATTTTTAGAAAACGTAATGGTTATTTCAACTTTACGTACTTGCCTAGTACGTACGTACTGTGTGGCTACGGTACTAAAGAATTTAGCCACCCCCTCTCTTCCCGTGGGTGTCGTAAGAGGCGACTAAGGGATAACAAGGTTCCACAACCATCTTGGAACTTAAGAAGCCGATCGATGGCGGGATAACCATCCAACTGCTGGCTTTGAAATACACAGGCCGAAGACGGACAGCAGCGTCTTCGGTGCGACAAAGCCAGTACTGCGGTCACCAACCCGCCTGCCCAGCGTGGTGACTATGGGCAAAACACATGAGTTCACGTTATTTTTGGCGTAAACTTGTGGAGGCCTATGTCCAGCAGTGGACTGTATAGGCTGTAATGAAGTACTTGCCTAGTAGGTACTTTTTAATAAAAGTTATAGTACATTAAAGAGCTTATTCTTTTAAAAGCATCAATCTTAAAATGAGGTTCACATTTTAAGCCTACATCTTTAAAAATGTTTAGAAACAAGAAAAGCATTATGGTATACCTAACAGGTTTTGGTCAGCAATCACCAACACGTTTGAAAAGGTCTAGAATATGTTACGAGACGAACACACTGTTCTTGACGTTTTCATTTACCTGTGTAATAGAGATTCGAGCCATAGATTATCCTTTGACGAGATTCTGCGAACGAATTGTGTAAAGTGATTGAGGAGTTGATTAATCCGGACTATAAATTGTGAAAAACCATTTGAGTTTAAAATTAATTTTGTTACTTTAAAATATTACTAGGTATTAATCAGTATTTAGATAATAAATCTTGATATAAATATAGCCTTTTAGAAGTTATTAAATTAAACCTGTTTAGTGGTGTTCACTTGTATTTTATAAAAGTTACGAGTTTATTTGTCTGCAAAATTTTAATACCGGTATATTATATCCACATATCGCACCTTTAATAAAACAAAGATGTAACTCAAAATTTGTGGATTTGGAGATTTTACAATAAAACCCGTCTTCGTCGCGTAAAGAATAGTTAGACTTCGACTCCGGCGTTTTAACTATAAGATACAGAGAGATACGCGACTGTTGCTCTCTTTTCTATCAACTGGAACTGACAAGTCAGTTCTTATAAAGTGGCGTGATTCAGAGATGCACCGGCAGTGAGCGGAGATTGAAGTGCTGCCGTTTTGAGTAACATCAAATAATTCGATATTAGATTAAAAGGGATTTAAAATAAAAAGATGATTTTTGTTATACTTCATTCTCTCAGAAAACGCGTTTGATAATGATGTGTAACATTTGGATTTACTTCGGTTTTGTTTTAAAAATTGACAAATTTTACAAAGTTAACGCCTAACACTTCAGTTTTATATTGAAATATATGCCTTAGTTGTTGGAGTAATTGGTTAAGTATCACTTTATTGTAATAAATAAGGCTATTTATAAAAGTCACTTTTGTTTACTCCTTTTTATTATTTAGAATGACGAAAGATAAGTAAAAACTTTCAACATTAATTCCCTTTTCGTGTAAAAGTTAAGAATAACTTGTAACTGTTGTGCTTATTTGTATAGGTTTTGAAAATGGTCTTAGAGTTCACAATTTTTTTTAAGTTTAATACCACATTCAGAAACTGAACACCACAATGAAGAATTACAGCGTATCGAGCGTAAAAGTTATAAGATAAACATAATAGTGTATCATTACAACCTATATAGTCCACTGCTGGACATAGGCCTCCACAAGCTTTCGCCAAAAATAGCGTGAACTTATGTGTTTTGCCCATAGTCACCACGCTGGGCAGGCGGGTTGGTGACCGCAGGGCTGGCTTTGTCGCTCCGAAGACGCTGCTGCCCGTCTTCGGCCTGTGTATTTCAAAGCCAGCAATTGGATGGTTATCCCGCCACCGGTCGGCTTTTTAAGTAATATAATAATAGTGTAATAAGTTATAATTTTTTTTTCATCTGATTACTGTAATAAATGTGAAAGTTTATGAGGACGACGTATGGATGGATGATTGTTACTCTTTTATGGCAAAACGACTGAATAGATCATTGTCATTCAACAATGCTGCTATTTTGACGTTAAATAATTATGATTATTATTCATCCTTAAAATATACTACAGTGCTATGAATTATTGTTATTTTAGACTAAAGAAGTTATGCAGGTTGAAGAGGAAAATCAACAAAATACTTATATCTCCAGAGCCCAAAAATGTAACTGCAGAGCTGACGAAAATGATGACACCGACTCAATATTTTACTGTCACTTATGAGTTGACGAGAAAAATGACACCTAAATAATACTAGCCATTTACAGTCCTCTAGTTCGTCTTCAAGATCATCTTCATCTAGTTCCGATTCATCTAGCTCATCATCGTCAAGCTCTTCTAGCTCATCTTCATCCAGTTTTTCAAGCTCCAATAGTTCAATGCCTACCCAAAACCCTACCCCACAAAACGTTACAACGGATTGTGAAGAAAAGACGTCTTATACCAATTCACCACAAAATACTGAGCAAAATATGAGCAAATTCAGCTGAGAGAGCGACGAAATTACAATAGTGTGGCCAGTTACAATATTTCTCCAGTATAATACACAGATCTAAGTGACGTCGACCTGAGTGACGACGATGCACTGTAGATTTTAATACGTTGTTTAATAAGCCTGTCAACAGAAGAAATTTTATGTTTGAAAATCAAAGTTCTTCTGACTCTGACTGCAATAATAAACCAAATATTTGTCAGTCAGTTCAGCCTATTGCAATGCACTGCAGGACATAGGCCTCCCCAAGTTCGCGCTAGACATCCCGGTTTTCCGCAATCCTCATCCAGCTTACACGGCAATCTTAGGTAGATCGTCGGTCCAACGGACCAGAGGACGTCACACACTGTGTTTGCCAAGACGCGATCTCTACTCCAGGACGCGTCTGCTCCAACAGCCACCGGTCCTGCGCCACACATGACCAGCCCACTGCCACTTCAACTTGCTAATTCTGTGGGCTATATCGGTTACTTTCGTTCTCTCGCGGTAGTCTCGTTTCTAATCCTATCTTTGAGGGAAACCCCAAGCATGGCCAGTTCCATTGCACGTTGAGGGACTTTATATTTGTGGACCAGTCCCTTCGTCAGTGTCCATGTCTCGGCTCGGTATGTTAACACAGGCAGGACGTATTGCTCGAAGACTTTTGTCTTCAAGCATTGCGGAATCTTCGAAGTGAAGACTCGACGAAGCCTGCCAAATGCTGCCCAGCCCCACCGAATCCTCCTATCGGCCTCCTTCTCAAAGTTGTTGAGGCCTAGTTGGATAGTATGGCCTAAGTAAATATAATCCTGAACAACTTAGAGAAGGGTACCATCGACCGATACCTGTCTCGGTATGACTTGGTTGTTAGACATAACTTTCGTTTTGTCCAAGTTCATACAGAGAACGACACGTCGGGAGGACTCGTTTAGACCGGCTAGCATTTGGCCTAACTCATCTAACGTGTCCGCGAAGATGACGATATCGTCGGCGAAACGAAGGTGAGAGATGTATTCACCGTTGACATTGATGCCTTGTTCAAGATCTTAAAGATATCCTCCAGCGCAGTGGTAAACAGTTTCGATGATATTACATCTTGCTGTCTTACCCCACGCCGCAGGGAAATAGGTATTGTTCTCTGGTCCTTGACATGAACGGTCATCGTCGTTGCGTCGTACATACATCTCAGTACCACGATATATCACCAGTCGATATGACATCTCTGCAGAGAGTCCAGGACAGCCCAGGTCTCGACACAGTTGAAGGCTTCCTCGCAGTCCACAAATTCCATACACAGCGGCTGATTATATGTCTCTGTCTTTTGAATAATCTGTCGAACAGTATGGATGTGGTCTACAGTGTTGTAGCCATTTCGAAACCCAACCTGCTCTGGTGGTTGGAATTCGTCGAGTCTTATGGCGAGACGATTCAAATGTGCAGAAAATATTGATTCCGACGGTATTTAACTTAGGGTTTCACCAACCAAAAACAGGTCAGTGTGATTGATCTATGTGTATCATATGATAATTCAAACAATGAGCAAAAACAAGATGATAGACATTATAAGAAAGAAGAGACTGCTGATTTTTATACTATTTACTAGCTGACCCCGCAAATTTTGTTTTGCCATATATGTTATTAAACCCCTTAATCCCCCACCCTCCTTTTAACTTAGGGGTATGAAAAATAGATGTTCGATTCTCAGACCTACCCGATATGCACACAAAATTTCATGTGAATCGGTCTAGCCGTTTCGGAGGAGTTTAATTACAAACACCGCGACACGAGAATTTTATATATTAGATTATTTGTGGTTAGTAATTATTTGTGATTTTAGGAGATATTTACTGGAGACTAATTGTACCTAATTCTTATAATAGTGTATAGTTTTTGTTTTGTTTAAAAAACAATATTTGTAGCCATAAAGAGATATATAAATATCAGATGATTAATAAAAATTTGTTTAATTTAAAAAAAAAGGTGATAAATTTCAGTTTTCGTTTTATAAAAAAATGATGCATTAATACATACAACGTTATAATTACAATTAAATAATGATAAAACGAAACATTGTGATTTGTTTTTAAAACTTTTTGTTATGTTTTAATACTAAAGAGAATTTTTTTGAAATACTACCTAAAATATTAAGTAATTTTTGGCATAAAGAGATTTAAGTCGGAACTTTTTTTTCATCTCCATTTTACAGCTATTATAGACTGTAACACAGTTGTTTTTCTATTATTCTATTAATCTCTGTACTTTAAACTACTGATATCAATAGTAAAAGTCATTAAGAGCATTACAAATAATTGGTAATTTTTAATCAAACACAATGCGGAAAAAGTGCTAAACTTCAAACGCCAATTCCCACAATTTGCGATTTTTGAGTTACATCTTTGTTTTATTAAGGGTGCGATATATTATAGATTATAACCACAAAAGTAATCTAGTTTCATCATTATCCATGAGTGTACCCAGTTTTTGTAAAGGTAATGCAAAAACAAATAAGTGTAAAACTCGATAAGTAGTAGAAAATTAAATTATTTTTTTATAGCAAATTTTCATATATTATCACTTTCTCACTAATACAATAATAGCTTGCGGAAGTTTTGGCTAAATCTACCTAAAAGTTCCTTATTAAAATCTAAAATATCAATTATGGACTTAGAGTCAGGGCATATGCCCCACATTGGCCCACTGTGGGTACGCCCATGTCTGTAATATAAATAAACTTATTTAACGCCCAAACAATTTTAACAATAATGAATAATCGCGACTGTAAACGAAGTTAAATTACCTTCATTACAAGGAACTTTATCAAATCTACAAAATTTGAGTGGCCATTAATCAAATCATTTGTTATGAAATTTCAGCCAATAACAAAATGTTCGGGCGATTTACTTATTTTTTAATTCATTTGCTATATTTTTCTTTCATATAACTTAAGGGAAAATGTGTCAATTTGTTAGTTGAATACATGTAATAATTAAATTAAAATGAAATCTAAACCGTTTTAAAATAATATTTGATGAACAATATCCCAATATATAAATTTTTAATATAAAATCAAAATAAAAATGACTTTATTCTAGTAGTCTTCATAAGCCCTTTTGTATCGTCATTTTAAAAATTAAAATTATATTCCTTATAATATAGTAAATTAATTATAGTTGTGTATGTAGATTTTACAGAGAAGAATCTCCAAAAAGTATCAACAACTTTTACCATTCATATAACCGAATAATTTGCTACACAATTTCATAAAAATAGCAATTTAAGGTATTTATTTAAAGAACTTACGTAAATTTAAAAACATAAACAAAATATTTCAAAGACCGAATAACTATTTTAAATAATCTCAATTTAAGAAGTCAATATTTATAGATAGTTACGGTATAAATCACATCCATGTGGAATGGTGCCAAGAATGCTGGGAGTATTTCCCCGTTGAATCGCTATGCCGATTCTCTGGGCAAAAAATGCATTGATTAATTAATTGGTTTTAACATAATAATATGTATTATACTGTATGAGATGTGTTATGCGGGATCACCCTTATTAGTTTCAACTTATACTCATTAGCTTTATCTGGTTGAATCATATATACTTACGATTTATTTTTGTGTTACCCACACTTTAGGAAATTCTAAAAAAAATTTTTAATATCATATCAAAAATTGACCGTTCCAGCGGGGATCGAACCTGCATCTCCGACTTACCGTGTCGGTGCTTTAGCCAATTAATTAATTAGCGGTCGCTTAGACCAAATATAAAATCATCATATCGAAAATTTCGATCTAGCGAGTATGTACATCGTTCCTAGCTTAGTTGGCTAAAGCACCGACACGGTAAGTCAGTATTAAAAAAAAATTTTAGTAAGATATTTAAAAAAAAATGTTTAAAATCATATATATAATGAACTCTTTTCTTAAGAGTTTTACTAAAATACTAATACATTATAAAAATAAATAAAGTGTTATAGACAATCATTTTAGTTTCAGCGATTGCAGATTGGTTGAGGTTATAGGCGGCTGTCTTAGGAGTTGTATGGCATTATGAATAGAAAAAAATACTTATAACTAGCTGACCCGGTGATTTCATACCGTTTTGTTTTCTTCCGTGAATATTTTTTAAATAAACTTTTTACATTAAATTTTATACAAACTGTAATCAATATCGATCACAACAAAAAAATAATTATTCAATTAGTTGCAGTCGTTCGGAAAGAGTGCACGAATTACAAAAGCGACAGCCGAAGGTAGCAAAAAAAAACAAACCTTAATTAAAAATTAAATTAAATTAAATGTTTTTTATATACAAATACAACAGCAACTACTCTAAAATTTTCGTGATCAATTTACTAGAAATATTCCTTAACGAAAAGTCTTAGGTCATTATATAAACGTATAAATAAACATTTTGGACGTTGATTAGACTTTTTTCGCACTTAATTTTCATTTCTACGGAGAAATTGTTGCAGGTAACATTATAAACTCCATTTACATAGAATATCAACAAAGTTTCAACAGCAAACATGTGACACTCGTCGTTTGTTTTTGCTACCGGATTGTTTTAACTGCTCTACCCTCAGTTCACTGAGTTTTTACCCTGTTTAATGGCTTAATACAAATTACGCTACTGCGATTCGAGTTAACCAGTAGTCGTGGAAATTTATATGATGCTTCGAGCTAAAATTGCTCAGTTAGGACGGTCTTACAACTTTGAATAGCTGTTCATGTATAAAAAAAAGCTTATAGTATTTAAAAGTTGTATAATACATGCATAGCGCTTGTCTATTCTTTGAACTTTATTTTTTAAAAACGTTATTTCTTAAAAATTACATTATAATCACAGTCGTAGCACAGCTACTGTATTTTATTTTTAGAATGTATCTTTTGACTTTCGTTTTTATTAAGTTTCTTTTTTGGATAATATTTAATATGAATAATAGGTTAATATTTAAGTGGAATTTCTTGGTTTATAGAGAAAAGTACCTGGGTGACCGAGCTTAGCTCGGTATTTTTAGTAAATCGTGTTTTTTGGAAATCATATTTAGATACGAATTACATATTGATAAAATATGAATAATATTTTCCGATTTTACCGACATAAAACATATGGTTATTTAAATAAAAAAACATGAGTGCAATTACGAGTAGAAAAAAATGGAAAAAAATAATCAATCTGGAGACATGGGGATTTGAACCGTGATCTTCTGGGTCGATCCCAACCGGCCGATTTCCCACCTGAGCTATTACAACTTTATTGACTACACGAAATTTACCTTCGTATTCCTACGATATTGTAGCCATTTCTTTATTACCTAAAAACAGGGACAAAATGACATTTTCTAAAAATGAATCCTAGCTATATCGATTTATCGCCCCTGAAATCCCCTGCATACTAAATTTCATGAAAATCGTTGGAGTCGTTTCCGAGATTCAGATTATATATATATACAAGAATTGCTCATTTAATAGTATTAGATAAAATACTCTTTGGTCAAATGTACATGTATCATCTTATGCTACATCTTTCCACAAAATGAAATATAATAAAAAATAAAACACAAAATAAAATATAATAAAGCGTATAAAATCGTTTCATAATTTAGCTACAAAAGAAATGTAATTGCAAAGACATTGTTAATACATCGTCTTATTACGTGTTCAAATTTTACTCTTTTAACATTTATAAATTATTACGAAGCATGATTGCCTATAACCTCGTTGAGCTGACTATGTCAATTTATCTCCATCACACTTCGAGGACACTGATGTTGACATATTTCCTATTGACAGCGATTACGAAAGCAGAACAGAAAATGAGATACGTCAAAAAGCTTATCATTGAAGTTTGACAACTATTAGTTCATAAATGTACAATAAAAGTAATAACTAATAATAATGTTAGAAGAGTTATTTCAAAGTCACCTGATATTTACTAATTGTCTTAGAATTACATTATTAGATTTATTATCAGACAAAGAATATCTAAGATGCTTTTAACGTAAAGTAGCTAATGGTTTGCGTAATAATTTAAGTAAAAGTTGGTACAAATTTCTTTCCTGTTATATATATAATATATGTATAATTATATATATACTTTATAATAAGTTTTCCTTCAGAAACTACTTGGTATATAAACATCGAACCTACAGTATAAAAGACGTAGCTCAAGTAGAGTTCTACTTAAATGATGACTTAATAATAATTCTTATTATTATTCAATGTAATAACTTGAATGTAGCAAGATCATACTTTGTTTAGTAAACTTACACTTACTTACTTTGTTATATAAAGTTAAGTCCACCATTTTCTTGTGAGCAACGTAACGATTCAAATTTTAACCTTCCTCTTATATCATAAGAAAAAAAAGTCAGTAGGAAATTTGTCAACCAATCAATATAAACAATTTTTAATTTTATTCCCATGTATGTATTTTAGTTTCCCTATTTACTTAAGAATGTTTCTTATACAGCAGGAATTTAATATTGTACTATAGTTGAAATACTCGTACATTTGTATCATAAAGTAACAAAAATATTTATACGAGTTCATTCTGTCTGGAATTTTTATACGAAACGAAATATTTATTAATTTTCAGATGGCGAACGTAATTGAGTTTATTATGTATTAACTGGTAATAAAATACATTTGATATCATTTATTTATAATTGGTTTCATTAATGATAGAGTCGGCTTCACGATATTTAAAAATGTAGATGTTCTATCTTTAAAAGTAGTAAAAATACTTTTAATTAATGCAAGCTTTTTCACGTGACGTTGTTTTCGTGTAACATTTACTAGGGGCAGCATTTTAATTTTTTTTTTAATATTTATTTTGAAAATATAATAGATGCAAATTACTGGTAATCATAGACGTATTAGTTTGAACTTTTGGCTAGTATTTCATCACGAAGCAAGTCGAAATTTCAAAATAACTGGTTCAAATATTTACGTATTTTTATCAAGTGCCTAAATACAAATTTTCCTGATTTCATTTTCAGTAATAATGAGAATTTCCTAGATAAATTTTCGTCACCTATTTTAAATAATAATTATAAAAATAATTTTATTTACTTCTCTATTCTTTAATCTAAATATGTAACAAGTACCGTCAAAATTAGTTTGATAGTGTAGGTGCTTGGTTCAGTAGTAGGTCCTCCGAACTGGAGCAGCGTGGTGGGATGTTACAAGCTGAATCGCGAAGTTTCACAGACAGCTAGACAGACGGCTACTTTCGGATTTGTAATATGAGAAGGGGTCTACTTGCAGCGATCCCAATTCCTTCCATTTCAACTGAATTTATTGCGTTATAGCGGTTTAGCCTTTAGTATCGCTACGGTGTAATTACTATTAAAGATAAATGGTGTGTATCGATCGTAATATTATGTTTACATGGCCCGGAGCTCTTACCGCTAATAATTAATAACACTGTAAACAATGTAATGGAAATGTAATAGTCGTATAATATTGCAATTCTGTAATTTTGGTTACAAAGAGAAGTATGTGTCTGCTAGAATATGGCTTTTAATGAATTTTGAATATTCCATCCAGCTTTAATTGAGATACATTTTGACTATTAGTAGAACAGAAAGAAATATTACGCAGTCAAAACTATAACGATTTAAGTAAGTATAGAAAATATATTAAACTGTTTTTTTCTGTATGTATAAACATTTTAAGCAAGTTTAATGATTATTAAATCCAATGTTAAAAGCAGGCTACTTGTGAACAGCTATATAAAAGTAGTATAAAGAAATACTAAAATATTTTTTTTTTACACAGAAGAACCAAAATCTATGCAATAATAACTATCCCTAAAGCATTGTGAAATATAAAGAACCTATTTAAAAATTTCATGTAAAAGCTTTTTATAATTTCATGAAAACGTTTTAGGGACACTCGCTAAGTGACGTATGGCCAAATAATTGTATTACTGAAATGGACCTAATAGCGGCGAGCGGTTACGGACAACATTTGCACACACATATGTTAATTTTCTCTTGAAAGAAGAGAGTTTTTTTTTTCGACTCACAAAATGTAAATATTTATGAATAGAATTGTGGTAAAAGCAACTGGAGTTACAAAAATACCTAAAGTCGGCGTAGTACATACTTGTGAAAAAAAAGAGTGGCTTAATACATTTTTACTCTTACATCAATACATTTATGCATAACTAAAATAAAATAAAGTATTTTTATGAATACTGTACAAAATGACACTATTTAGAAGAGGTAGTCGTAAATATATATGTTATATGCGTTTCAATTTTGTCATCATTAAACGAAACATAGTCATTTCGATATTTTACTGTTATTTCCCGTATTGGTAGATCAACGGTAATAAAAATGTTAGTCACGTTTTTCGACAACGTTTCATCAATAGTTTAATTGTTTTTGATGGAAATATAAAAAATTTCTTTTACGTCACGTACAAAGCTTAAACTTTGGACAAACTAATTATTATAACTCAACTAAGGAAATAGCGAAAACTTCGCTTAGGGGAAATAAAAAAAAAATAAGTTGTCTATTTTTTGGTTATTTTTATAATTCCTAAAGACCAAAATATACACATACATACAAATATAATATATTCTATAAATTAAAAACACGCACCATATAATATATTTAATTGTTATAGAACGCAAAATTGTGTTTTAATTAATACAAGTAACTTTTAACTGTAGTCGATGAAATATTAAAGTACTTGGTGAAATTTTATAATATGGTAGTAATTACGAATTTCTGCACTAGTAGTATTTTATCCTTTTGAAAATATTTATTTCATATTAAATATGTAAAGCAACAAAATAAAAAACGTACATTTTTAACTCAACGTAAAGGCCGCGAAGCTTTTATTTAATCAACCTATTTTATAAGTGCGTTACTACATGCTCCAGTTATGGTCGTAACGAACAAAAAATGTATACACACATTTATACGCACACATTTTATTGTGTGTAATATTTGTCTAACTTTTGTCCTACTTTCAAATCTAATTAAGCTAATGGTGGCATTGTTGGAAGTAAACAAGTTACAACACCAACCTGTAGTTAATGAGACGTGTGAGGGATATAGGATCATTAGCGCCGAGCCCAGGTGCCACGAGGGCCCTCTATTTATGATTCGCACGTTACCTGACCTGCTTACCAAGTAAACAATTGGATAAAAGATTCCAAACTTTTGTGGTAAAAATTGTATCATTTTTATTCATATTTTTTGTTTTATTATGTATTGTACTTTATTTTAAGGTCTAATTTACTAACATATAACGAAGACCACTGTATTTAAAACGATGTAAAAAAATAAAAATTACGACTAAAAAGATATTGTAAATTTATTTAAAGATATAATTTTTTTTTTTGTCGAATTTGATGTATTTTAAACTTTAACATAAACCACATAATAAATAATTTTTAACAAAAAAAAAAACCAACTTCAAACAGGAAACTAAAAAGTGAAAAATAAAATTTATTTAGTACAAAGTAATTCGTATTTTGATTTAGTTAATTAGAAATGATTAAATAAATATTTTATAATTTTGAAGTCGGTGCCAAGTAAAACAATAACTACTCTAGTATCTCTATCGTAAGTTGTATTCAGTTTTCTTTCATAATTTGTTTCATTGGCTATTAGGTTGAATACTGTTATTATTCTGTTATTGTTTTGACATATCTAATAATATTTTTTGTACTTGTTTGTTGTGTGTGTGTTGTTTGTATTTGTTATTGTAGCCAGGTTGTTGTAGTATTTACTTGGCACCAACTTCAAAATTATAAAATATTTATTTAATCATTTCTGATTAACTAAATCAAAATACGAATTACTTTGTACTAAGTAAATTTATTTTTCACTTTTTAGTTTCCTGTTTGAAGTCGGTTTTTTTTTTGTTAAAAATTATTTTATTTTACAATTTTTAGTGATGGGTAGACCTAACAAGGATGCTTTTTCTCTTGTGTCGGGGGTCCGGAAACATACATAATACACAAGCACAAACACCCAGACAATGACAAAAATCTATATGGCCAATGCAAATGTCTGTCGTGCGCGGAGATTGAACCCACTAACGCCAGCGCAACAGCCGGTGCTGTGACCGCTGCACTAACGCACCGATATACTATGAGTAAAGTTCGCTATCAGGTGTACATAATAACAACCGGGACTGACAGCCTAGCGTGTTCTCTGAGGCTAGGTTGGGAGAACCACAAGGATTAACAACTAGACCGAAAATAAATATTTGTATAAACATAAATACCCACTCCAAGCGGGAATAGAACCCGCGACCGTCGGTGTTTAAGCAGGTAATTGCTATAAATCGTTGAAAAGTTCCCTCGACTATCTTTCGTCTGCATCATCAGACTGTAATGGCACTTATAACTCATACAGATGCAAAGTTCTCATCAATAGAAACGAATTAAGTTCAAAAAGCAGGTAATTGCTATAAATTGTTGAAGAGTTCCCTCGACTATCTTTCTTCTCCATCATCAGATCGACTCCAGACCTTTATTAAATAGTAGTGCTTTATAGTACTTAATGAAAACATGATTAAATTTACTAGTCACCCATACGATTTTTGAAAGTTTACCTCGATTTCTCTGGGATCCCATCATCAGATCCTGGTTTCCTTATCATGGTACCAAACTATGAATATCTCCTTTCCAACAAAAAAAGAATTATCAAAATCGGTTCATAAACGAAGAAGTTATCTCCGAACATACATATATATATATATATACGGTCGAATTGAGTAACCTCCTCCTCTTTTTGAAGTCGGTTAAAAAAATCATCAAAAAACATCAGCTTGTAATAAAGTTACAGTTATAGATAAAATTAATTTCACGTTATAAGATATTAATAATAAAAAATAATAATAAAAGAGTCGGGATTTGTCCCGATTCTTATTATTATTTTTCATGGTGGTCATAAAATTAATTCTAACAATTTTTTATAACTTATGACATAGAACCTTAGAATTCGTCCTTAAAGTTAAAAATAAATGATCTTAAAGAATTGATTGAATCCATTTTAAGATGTATTAGCGTTAGTTTGTTTCTGTACTAAAACTGTGGGGAAGTACTTACTATTTGTCTACATATTTCGTAAGAAAGAGACCACTGCTATTTTGTAATGTTTCTTTTTATAATAAACATTGAAGAATCTGCCAAAATCTAAAACTACTTTTCAGCACTTAGACTTTATGATAAAGAGCACAGGGACTAATTTAAACATTTTATACAAAGAACATAGTTTTCAAAACAGATATGGCAACAATATCATGATAGAACGGCCCTTTGTTACAGTCTCGAGTCCGAGTACATTTAGCCGGCTCGCATTTCCTAAGTGTCTCCTAGTGCCGTCGTCCTAATGTCATTCCATTTTATTTCGGCTGCATTTCATATAAATTTTAAATTCAAAAGACCATTTGCTTTGTCATCAAAACGCGCATCAGAATGCAATGCCAAGTTTTAAATTCTTGGTGGTATTAATTAAAACATGACTAAGATAATATGACATCGTAACAATTTCTTTTTTAAATCACTGCGATCTTGATTGTAAGCTTTGAGGCAAACAAGCGTATGGTTCATCTGATGGTAAGTTTAAGCATCTAGTCTGCAGGATCAGGAATGTTACAAGCGTATTGTCAATTCTCAACCCTCACCCTTCCTGATAACTCTAGCGTCAATATTCATTACAGGTACACAACTGCTGAGATCTGTATTATTTAGCTTTGATTTTCTGTAATGACTTGTAAGATAAGAAGGTATTTAACAAGTCGGACCTTTTTTATACCACTAGGTCGGAAAACAAGCGTACGGTTCACCTGATGGTAGGCGATTACCGTAGCTTATATAAACGCCTGCACCATGCTGCTGCAAATTTCCTGCTTCCTTAGATTTTGATCAGGATAAGTCCTGCTACTCCCTTAATAATGATCTACCCACCATAATAATTATTTAATAATATGAGTTTGATTAGATATGTGTTTTTATTTTTTAATAAAGATATTTTATAATATTGTCCAGCAACTTACTAAATAATATATACAATTTTATACAAAGTAGGTATGTACTATTGTACTACAAAATCAGACTTTTTAAGATGTTTGTTCTTTTTATTCCTCGAGCAGTTTCGGTAACTCTTAGGGATTGACAACGCATACTGATTAAGTCAGACGAGAGGTTTTATTTGCTATTAAAATTTAAAAAAAAATCGCTGAAGGGTACTATTAGAATTTAATTATTTTGAAAAAATAGTTAATCAATTAAATTACAAAACCTTTTACACTGGAAAGTGAAAGATACACTATTTTAGTCTAATGTTGGAAAAAATATTGCTATCACTACCTGTAAACTCCCTCTAAATAATATGTAGTGTTTCGACTATCATCAGAGCTGTTTGAGTGAGCGTACATTTTCGGAAAGGAGGACGATGTTCTAATAAAATGGCTCTTACAGTAATCACGTCACACAGTAGAATAAATAGAGTTCACAAAATAATCATAATTACTAAAATTTATTTAAAATGTAACGTCTACCGAATACGTGGTTGCGTAAAAATAAATATTGCCTTTACAGTCTTCGAAATTGTCGACAAACACAAAATTAAGTTTAAGAACCTCGTAAATAAATCGAAAACTTATTACTGGGAACATTAAAATATTTTGCCATTGGTTGTTTACTTTTGTCTAAATTTTATTACAATTAATTTGATTACGTAGAATAATTTTACAGACAAAACAATAATTTCACTTGATTATAACTGTAATAAAAATATTTTTAAGAACTATCTTCTCCTCAAAGTCTATCCCTACTTAAAACTATATCATCATCAAATGTCATTACCACAAGTTTAAACAATTTATTTGAACTTAGGTGTATATGTAAAACGTATTTTACTGACGTGCGAAAATTTTGACAAAGTATAAATATATTAACCGAGGTAGGGCACAACAGGAAATTTCCTGCTCAAAATATGGAGCCTTGACCTTACAGAATCTAAATAATAATAAAAATAAAAGCCTTATATTATTTGTTACAAGAAAAAAAATCTTAAAGTTATAAATCAAACTTAATCCTAAAATATATTACATGCTAGTTTGTAAAAACCCCTCCGCGGGTGAAGGCGTCCTCCAAGGAATTCCAGCTTTCCCTGCCTTGAGCCGTTTGCAACCATCCTGGGCCCGCTACTTTTGTATGTCATCAGTCCATCTAGTGAGCGGTTTTCCTCTGTGCCGTTTCCCACTTGGGCCTCTTCACCGTGTCACCCCAACGCTCATCTGACAATCTTGCCAAAAGCCCTATTCCATTTTTGCTTTAGAGCATGTTCTAGTGTATCGGTAGCTCTGGTCTGGTGTCACAGAATCTAAATAATACAGCTAAATAATACTGCTTTCAATCAGTGTTGTGATCCTGTTGGTGAGTAAGGTGAACAGAACTATTGGGGTGAATTCGGGATAGGGCCGGCAACGCGCTTGCGATGCTTCTGGTGTTGCAGGCGTCTGTCTGCCAACCTACTTGTAAAAAAATATATTATACAGATACATATTTAAATAGTGAGTATAAACTATTACAAGGAATTGAATAAAGTATCATATATTTGTTGTTTATTTTATTTATTGGAAAATTGTAAGTTAAATTTTGTAAATTTGTGATTAAATATAGTGATTAATAATTATGTTTGTCGTAGTCTCGGGGAGTTCCTTATGAAGTTGATTGCGATAAGTCGATGCTTATGTCAATATTTGTGACCGTGAGTAAACAAGGGCGGTGTCTTGCAAACATGTCGCCTCCCTAAGACGGTTTACGTCTAAAGTGAATTACGCTAAGTGTACGAACGAGGCAGTTATAGTGCGATACCCTGAGCAGGTAATGTTAGAAACATTTTATTTTATACGTAATTTTCATATTAAATGCTTTGTGAATTAATCGTCTCTTATTTTTTTATTTTATTACATATCAAACATTTTTATTGTAGCTTCTACTTATGAGAAGCCTGTAATTCTTGTAAAAATGTAAATCTGATATTTTCAAGGCATATCCAGATGAATTTAAACGAGAAAGCTTTAATTATCTCTAAGATAGCAAATGACAATCGTCATGGAACTGTTTAACAATGAGTGTTTACACTACAAAACTCTTAGCGATTCATCGGTATGAAATACATGTACAATTTAACTATAAAATGAAATTTATGAAACGGAGAGTTAAATATATAGCTACGTATTCTTCTACATTTACAAAAAATATTAACCGGTTTTTAAATTTGATCTAACATTTTTCATACGAATTAAAGAAACTACTGTTTTGTTTAAATTAATGTACACAAATATCAAATTATACAATAAAGTAGAAAAAAATTATATTAAAAGCTAATTTTTTATCGATACAACACTAGCTTATCTATCATCATCATATACATTGATACGCTAAGATATTTGCCTCCCTTTTTAGAAAAAACCTCACAATTACTCCAAATAAATTATGTATCATTTTATAGATAATTGCTTGCTCTACAGGCATCAACAACAAAAAAAATTATTGCTTTTGTTTTTGTAAATTAATTATTTATCATAATTATATATATGAAGGCTTTAATATTGAAATAACGTCAACAGGATTGACGGTCGATAAATTTTTTACTTATTTAGTCCGAATTATTCGCACGGGTATTGCTAGTAAAATGAAATTTGGTAAATAAAATATTAAAATAGATGAAAGGCTGCATTCTGATATCAAATTATCCTAATAAAATCATTTTGTAGCGTCGTAATTAATAATTAAATATGTACATAGTCTGCCCTATTGTTTAAAAAAAATCTATGGCGTTATTTCTAATGTGTTAGTTTAATGCATTAATATAAAATCATTGAAAATATACAAAGCTTATTCGAAGTGTTCTGTTTAAAAATTGTGTATGGTTCTATACCTACTTTGTGTAATTAAATTACAGTAATTCGGTTCTCTTTATCGCTGTGGCTACGGCATTAAAGAAAAAGTTATCCTTCTCTTCCCGTGGCTGTCGTAAGAGGCGACTAAGGGATAACACAGTTCCACTACCACCTTGGAACTTATAAAACCGACCGATAGCGGGATAACCATCCAACTGCTGGCTTTGAAATAGACAGGCCGAAGACGGGCAGCAGCGTCTTCGGTGTGACAAAGCTAGTCCTGCGGTCACCAACCCGCCTGCCCAGCGTGGTGAATATGGGCAACACACATAAGTTCACGCCATTTTTGGCGCGAGCTTGTAGAGGCCAATGTCAAGCAGTGGACTGCGATATGCTGAAATGATATTACCCCACTCTATTTTAATATCTCAAAAAATATTACATTATATTGGCGCAAAAATGAGAAAACACAATGAACAATCATATAAAAACGACTTATTCCAAATTCAAATGTAACATTAATTTTATTCTTTTAATTGTAACAGTATTTAAGGCCATACTATGGTAAAACCGGGAGAGATGCCGCAGTGGGATAGATGCCTCATGTTCTAAAAACCTAACATCCCAAACTCACAAATAAAAATTAATCGCATAAGTAGGAGTCGAAGACACCCCGTACCTCAGATATCCACAGATATTCGTGTGGCAAGGACGCGTTTGGATCGTGTGTGTAATTTTCTCCGTGGCGAAATTTACAAACACGTCAAAGTTTTAAGGGTTAGTATTTAAGGCTGTATAATTTTATAAATAGTAATAAATTCCGTTATATTTTTTATCACGTCTATATACTGGGTCATTGAGTCTGCATATAGTTGTAAATAGATGCTATTTTGTTTATAATTTATTTAAAAAATACGTGGGCATCTATCCCAATTACAAAGGATAGTTGCCCTGATTTTTTGAGGTATAGGTGCCCTTAGGGACCCTTAGGGGCATCTATCCCTTCATTCACCATATGCAGAGTAAGTTTATATGTATAATTTTTTTGTGTCTGTTATATTTTTTATGTATTTAGGTATATTTATGTTTGTATGTTTTACTGATTCTAGCAGAACTATGCCACGAAAATATAAAAGAAAGGAAGAAATGCGAGTTCGAATATGTTCTTGGACTCTAGAAAACCTACAGTCGGCTTTCGATGAGAAAGCATGAGAAAGCATTGTGCAATGTGCATGTTGACACTTGATATGAATATTTTAGACCAACAATTAAGAATTTATACTTTTGTTGAATAAATGCTTGTAAAATTTAATTAAATTTATATATATATATATATATATAGTAATCTGTGTGATATAAAAATTATATTCTAATTATAACAATTAAAAGTTATAAAAAAAACACAAAAAATTTTTCATTGCTATGGCCCATGTTTCTTGGAGACAATCGATGTTTTAGGAGTAGCCTAACCTAACATTTGGTTTTTGGTTTTTCGTTTACACGGTTTAAAGGGCATCTATCCTACTCACTATTTTCATGGTGAGGCAACTATCCATATAGGTAGGCATCTATCCTCAAAAAAAAGGGTTCACGAAAAGCTAATTTCTGCTTAATCTGCATTGGCTAGGTTGAAAAAAAATAGTCATAATTCAACATAAAGGATTGAGATAGCTACATTAATAAAAATTATTCGTATAAAAATTATATTTTTAAAATTAGGTGGCTATTTCAAAAAGTGAGGCATCTATCCCGGTTTTACCCTATGTATTAGTCCTTTAGACTGTAACTGACTATAAACTGACTTTAATTTAAATAAACCTTTTAACCTTGAAAGGATGACACGGGCCGAAATTATCCTATTTATACACATCTCTGGATTTGTAATCCGCGTAATAATTTCAACTTTAGAGTATAAAAACAAATATTTGTACACTCACTCGTACTGGTGCACTACACTACTCTGAACACATATGTACGTACGAGTAAACGTACCGAATCTGTTTACTACTACTGTTAATACAAATTAAAATATGTTCGAAATATTTTAATGAGTAATCAAGTGATAATATGAGACTTGTACGAGTATATAGTGATTTCAGTACACTAGCGTTCACTTGAAATTGCTAGCTAAATTAATTAGTTAAGTAGATTATGACGAGCGTTGCATGCTAACAATTTATTAAGTCTCCAGTAGTTAACTTGGAATTAGATAGAATAAGTACGTTTATAATTTACACGATTATCTGATAATTTTCTCATTAGATTTTTGGTATCTTTAGGTAAAGTCTTAAAATTTAAAGTTTATATTAAAAATAGTTTAATAACTAAAACCGGTTCAAGATTATTTTAATATATAAAATTCTCGTGCCGCGATGTTTATAGTTAAACTCCTCCGAAACGGCTTGACCGATTCTCGTGAAATTTTGTGTGCATATTGGGTAGGTCTGAGAATCGAACAACATCTATTTTTCATGCCCCTAAATGTTAAGGGTAGTCCACCCCTATTTTTTTTTAATTTTTAGATAAATTATTTATTTTTTATTTTCATTTGAGTCAGCTAGTAATCTATATATTAGTACGTGAAGCAAAAACTTTGTACCTTTTTTACGAAAATTGTGCGTTAATATAGAGAAGGAGTGCAGTGCTAATAATTTTTTAAATTATACATAAAATATACATTAATTTAATAAAAAAAAAATTACACACACTACCATGTATTTGACACACACACCCATATTATAATATGTTGTTGATTGTCAAAGTCTGTAATAAAATTGATATTTAAAAAATAAACTTTATTTTGTAACTTTTATAGTTTGAGTAATCAGTGAAATTCGCGTAAACATTTGAAAACAATATTTGTACCCTCCTGTCAAGAGTGGAAGCTATGAGACGGGTTAGTTGTTTCAGAATTTTTTTACACTGCTACTATGGTCTAGTATTTCGACTGTAAACGGAACAAAGACTGGAAAATGGTGCAAGCTTTTTTAGATGAGGATATATTTTGTTTTAAGTGTTATTTTTTAATGATAACTTTTCTCCAACTCCAAGCCCGAAACACTTCCTGAATTTTGGACTTGACGAAACTTTAATGACCGAGATATCAATTTAAAAGCTATTCTAATACTATCTATAACTACTTCATAGTTTAAAAAAAGAAGCTAAAACAAAATTTTAGCTTTCGATAGAAAATTATCGAGCGTGCTGGCATTTTAGTAGCTTTCAATTTGTCTAAGTGGTACTCCATTTAGATATTTAATGAAAGTTGAGTTAACACGTTCTAACAGGACCGCTTTTTGTTCAAGAATCTCAGCAGTGCTGACTTTATGATTGGATATTATATACTTGTCCGTAACAATGTTGTCACTTATGCTAATGATGCCAGGGAAATTTTAATAGATGATCTATATGAAAAAATAAAAGTATTATGTAGAAGACATATCTCTAAGGAATACTGTCGATATAATATATAGGTATGACCGGCATATAAGGCGTAGCTATTAAGTCGGAAGAGTATACAACAATTATCCATCCCATTAATATTTTATTAGGTTTATTTTAATTCTTCTTTTAAGTAAAGTAGGTTATGTTATGCTACACAACCTACTTTACTTACTTATGGTTATGCTACACTTTGTCTCTACAAATATACACTACAAATTCTTACTTTATACACGTTTATTTTTAAGATATTTCTCAAATATTGACAAAATTATACAACCGATTATAATAATCAATATATAATTAAGAAGGTCCAATCTTTTCGTAAGAAAGACATGAGATCTTTTGTTAGTACTCATATTTATGATACGACGGTTCATGATTAGTATCGAGCAGAACTGCGTGTGACTCGTAGCAATCAATTTAGTTCGAGCACTCATCTCGAATTACACACAGATGAAAAAGAATGAGAAAATAATAATAATATTTGCCTAAATAATAATCATAATGATTGTATGCGTAATACATCGTAAGCTAGAAAAATACGCGTTCATTCAACGCTATTCGAGGAAAAGTGTTAACGTTAGTGGGAAAAGATATTGTGAAGTCTCTATCATACGTACTCTAAACATATCTGGTGTGGGTTCTTAATGCAACTTAGTGTGTTAGAATGCCTGTTAAAAAAAAAGAAAACACATAAGTTACCATGTGTTGTGCTGTGTGGCTACGGCACTAAAGAATTTAGCCACCCCCTCTCTTCCCGTGGGTGTCGTAAGAGGCGACTAAGGGATAACAAGGTTCCACAACCACCTTGGAACTTAAGAAGCCGATGGCGGGATAACCATCCAACTGCTGGCTTTGAAATACACAGGCCGAAGACGGGCAGCAGCGTCTTCGGTGCGACAAAGCCAGTACTGCGGTCACCAACCCGCCTGCCCAGCGTGGTGACTATGGGCAAAACACATGAGTTCACGTTATTTTTGGCGTAAACTTGTGGAGGCCTATGTCCAGCAGTGGATTGTATAGGCTGTAATGATGATGATGACATAAGTTACCAATGAACTCTTAATCTGTGGTATTAATGTTGTTTTATTGCAGTAAATAAATATCAGTCTAGAGATAAATTTGATAAAAAATTGATATAAATAATTTAATTGGTTCTTATATTTAGTACGAACTAGAATAAGAGAAATATTTATTGTCAATGTATGTAATGCATATGAAACATTAATCTATACAAATAAATAAAATTGGAGTGTCTGTTTGAATATTAAAATAACCGCTTTTTATGAAATGCATATGGATGTATACACGGTACATATACCAAAATAACATTTTTTACAATTTTTTTCTGCCTGTCTGTTTTTCTGTCTGTTTGTTCCGGCTAATCTCTGAAACGGCTGGACCGATTTTGACTTGCACTGGCAGATAGCTGATATAGTAAGGAGTAACTTAGGCTACTTTTATTTTAGAAATTTATTTATTTTATATAACTCTGCGAACTGTAACAAATGTTATTTTGGTATATGGACCGTGTATACATCCATATGCATTTAGTAAAAAGCGGTTATTTTAATATTACAAACAGACACTCCAATTTTATTTATTTGAATAGACAAAAATAATTATTGACTTAATTATAACGATCATAATGGTGTTAATTTTTGATTCCTATGACAGAAGATAAATCAAATATTCATAATCTTACTTCAAAATAATAGTTACTTATTAAATAATTATGAAACAAACTATCTTTATCTACTTCTTCAATAAAAAATGGTTTATAGTTCTATTTAATTTCTAACACATTATGTTATAGCGACTCTTTTTATTTCAAACTTCATATGTTATAGAGACAAAAAGTATTTGTTATACAATTACAAACTGTATTTAAGCATAATATCTCCTCATACATTATAAATTAGCGAGGAAAAGTTATTACTCGGTTAATCGTGTGGGACTCAGTACGAGGGTAGGCGATACTTCAAACTTACTGAAGTTTACCAAGATGGAACGATTAGAAGTTATAAGATTGATGAATCTTAAACTTTGGCGACAGATTTCTTCGTGGATACGGATCGGTATTTTAAATAACTTCCTTAAATGACATAAAGTTAACGGTCTATGGATTTTTTAAATCTTGATTGCCTTTGATGATATTTTTAGATGAGATTTACTGTAAGGAAATGTTGATTATGTGTTTGTTAAATTTGTGTAAAATTTTCGAAGTATAAATACATATAGATAGAATATTAGAGATTAACGTTAAATTACGTTGTTCGTCCCTCTGATGGTCACCGGGCTTAATTTTTGGAACCATGATAATTAGAAACTTGAAAATTTTAAAGAAAAGCATTATGTAACCATAAAAATAAAATTATAGTTCGTTCTGATATCGACACTAATAAATATCCATTGTTAAACATTCCCAACCCACACTAAGATTTTTAAATATTTTGTTCATATTATTAACTTAACAATTTTACCGTATTTTCATTACTTAACTACAAATAATAAATACTTATCTATAATACATTTGATAATTAGGTAAATTTATTCAACAGAACTAATTTTAAAATCAGAATATTCAAGCAAGAAGATTGCACGAGTCAGGAATAAGCGAGAAATGTAAAAACGTCTCCTCCTACATGCATGTATGTATAAGGCAGATAGATGTACGTCACTTCACTCGTGGCGGTGCGAGCAATTTAGCGCAGCACTTAGCTGCACTCCGTCACGCCGCATTAGCGCCTGCCCTCCGCCCTCCACTCACGTTGCTTTAAATTCTCATATATATCTAAGCAGTTTGTACATTTGTGTAATTTATGGTTATATACGACTAGCCCATTAGCGCAGTTTGTAGTGATCCTGTTTTCTGCTCCGAGGGTTGTGGGTTCGATTCCCTTCCCAAGTCTAGGTGTAATAAATATATTTATTTATAATGTACTATATAATATGTCTATAAAAAATGTAGCTATACCAGTCGGCTATTACATATAACACAAGCAATAAGTTGCTTACTTTAGGAACAGACGACTATATGTGTATGTTGTAGATATTTTTTTATTTGCTAGCAAACCAATAACATACTGATAACAAACATTATGTTACAATGATCTTATTTCTATATAATCACTAATACACGGTATGCATAAAAATTTACATAAATAGTTTATTTATAAAAAAACTAAACAAAGAGCGAAATTAGTGTTTTAAATTTACATTTTTTATAAGAAATATATAAAATAGACATATTTATTATAGGTTCCAAGAAAAACAAAATAATAAATTTGAAAAACACAAATCAAATAAAGGATGCAAATAAATTGGTAGGCTAAGGCAGTTTTGTTAAGTTAATAATTACGTTTAGCATATTCAACTGAGACGACAGTATATACCTAACTATGGCGCTAGTTTAACTCAAAAGTAGGATAAAGTAACTTTTCTATCGCTTTAGGCTTTTAAAATTAATAATTCCATTAACGTTTAAGTATAACGTCGTGAGCAAATCAGAACACGTCGAAAGAAAGTCTAAAAATATTTAAATTGATTCAATGAAATATTTATTATTGTTTTGTGATTCCATTCATTTCTATTTTCATGATCTTGAAAATAGATTTAAGTAAAACAATAAGACATTTACTGCTGGTACTACTACATGTTTTTTAAGTTGTGCATTCTTGAAACGGCAGAGAAAAGTTTCTTTCTTCTTAAGCTTTTCTTTTAAATGTCTTGTTATCGTATACTTATCTTGCGTATGGACTTTTTTTTAAATTTTTTAATTTGATAGTTGTATTAAACATTGTTCATATTATTTGTATAATACAGGGTAATACAGGTATAATAGTTGGTGGCGTTTGCCAATAAAACTATTTTATTAAAATTAAAAAAAAATCTTAAACATTGATTTATGAGTATTTCGTCATTGATATTTCAGAACTACCACTTACACCGCTATAGTGTAATGCTGTGTAAAGGTGCCTAAAAGCTGGAGATCACGGGCTCAATACCTCCCCGCATATGATTTTGGATTTGTACAAATATTTCTTTCCGGTCGAGGTGTTTGTCCTCGTGTGTCACTCCAATGCCCCAGAGAGCGCGTAAAGCTTTTGGTCCCGGTTGTTATCATACACACCTGATAGCAATCGTTATTCATAATAGGAAATATGTTTTCCAACCCTTTAGTGAAGAAGCTTAGGATTATAAGCTCCAATTCTTCACCTATATGGAGAAAGAGGCCTATACCCAGCAGTGTGGTATTAGAAGCTAAATCAATGAATCATTTTCTATAAATGCATATTAAATTAATAGTTTGTTGGACAGTTATATATACGTCAAAAAGATTAGTTAGCGTCGAATGTACAAACACACAAGCGCTACCATTTCACTAATAATTGCTGCTGTTCAAACAATCATTTACATTGCACTATTCGCCGTTATTTTGATACTGGTTTTTTATTTGATTTTGATTGCGTTTAACAACATTTTACAGAAAACTTTTTAAACGGTTGTAACAATGTATATGTAGACAAATCACATTATGCGTATTGTATTTTATTAGTTTTATTAAATAATTATGTAAATACACCATAAAAGTTTGGAAAGTGTAAAAAACATAATGAAATAGTTGAATGAAAGATCATTTAATAATCTATTTTTAACTCTGAGCTTTTGAATTTAATTTCCCTTAATTTTATATGTAGATGGAACTTTAGATTTATTAAAATAAGTTCAAAATAACACATATGATAAAAACTTAAAATTCTACAGTAACAATATTTACTACGCGTTTTTTGAGATAGACAATGTATATATAACCTACATAGTTCGGGATCTTTAATTTTTAATTCTGTTTAATTCTTTTATGTGGGTATAGTAGCCGTAACCTATTTATATTTTGTGTAAATTTACACTGCGTTGTAAGAACGACACTAGTGACAGAACGAGGAACAATTTTTACTAAAAAAAACACATAATTAAAAAGTTAGTAAAGTTGATAACGATTTAAATTCCATAAATTTTCGTCTTACCTAAATCCATTCAAAAGAACAATATGAGCACCGAAAACTCTGAACACGGTAATTGGGCTCTTATGCGCCTCAATCTCGATAAATTTCTAAATGAGATTATAAACCAACTGAAAGGTTCTTTGTTACACTTGTAATATATATTGTGTTCATGTTATAATACCTGTATTTTATCCGACTTCAAAAAGCGAGAAAATTTTCAATTATACTACATACTAGGCAATATTCCAGTAGCTCCTAAACTGATTTTTTAATTATATTTTTAATTGATCCATATAAATTACTAAAAATGTAATCCACTAACACTTAAAATTTTCGACTTCTAGAGTTTTTGAAGATGATTTTAATTACGATTCAACAACAACACCTAATATGTTTACTATACGTTATAATTAAATAATTTAATAGTATTTTGATTAATATTTCATAATAAGAAGAAGTGACTCATTTACTTATTTTTGTGTTTAATTGTTGTTATAAATTCGTATTTTAATAACATTAAGCTGACATCATAAAATATTTGTGTTGAAGTAAGACCACAACACACATCACTTGCGGACAGACCATTCTCTGTAACACGTAAATGTTTACACTAAGGTACAATATTTTTTTATATATTGTTAGAATATAATTCAAGACATGAAATAAATAATGATTTATAATCTAATATACGAACTAGAAACGACCTTCAGCTAACTGATTAATGCAATAATAACTACGAAAGAAACATCACAATTATTTTTAGGGTTTTAATCTTTATCAGCTGGTTACAAACAATGATGCGGTTTTGTAGTTATGATCCAAAGAAGGTATATATCCTATGTTATGGACAGAGAGCAAGTGGCGTCATTCCTCTGTAGTTTCTGTCCCATACGCTAAGCTTAAAATGTAGTGTCGATGAAAGTAGCTTGCAATTGTGATAAAAAAATCTGCAAGACACTGGAAGATATATTTTGATTCGATTCTTCATGGTCTTGGATGTATGAGATGTGGTCACGATGCTCGAGTACAGAGAACGGGGAAATGTGGAATGTACGTACTCGTACATGCGTGTAGTTTACGAAAGTTGATTGAATTAAATTATTACCCAAAGTTATTGATCATTAAACATCAAAACTATTAATATTTTTTTTTAAATGGTACGCAAAGATAAAAAATTAGTCTATATAGTAAACAAATGCTAAAATAAAATGCTATTATTTCAGTTGCGTTAAGAACTGATGTCTTATGATATAGTATAAAATTTATAAGCTTTGGGAAATACGATTTATAGAAACTTGTATTAGTATTTGTTTTGTTTGATAATAGTAATAAAATAAATACTCGTGTCTGTGGAGTAAAGATTAACTAGTAAATTTTATACGTGAACAATTTATGCACAACAAACAACTATCTATTTGTTAAGGATTCGAAAAGCTTTGAATAATTTTCTAAAGCAAATCATTACCATAAAGTTCAAATAAAATTTCAATATTATGTATAGTTATTTTTTTTATCAGCCCGTTGGCGCAGTTTGTAGTCACTGCTTTCTGCTCCGAGGGTTGTGGGTTCGATTCCCACCCCGAGTCTGGGTGTAATATAAATATTTATTTATATATTTATATATGTATTATTTATAAGTATGTTAATCGAAAAAAAATAAAGTGTAGTTAAATACCAGTCGGCTGTTATCTATAATACAAGCATTAAGTTGCTTACTTTAGGAACAGATGACCGTGTGTGTATTCTTTAACAAAAAGTTATTTAACACACACATTTTTATATGTTTTTAATTGATTGTCAATACACACAAATACGTGTGCAAAATAGGTACGGTAAAAAATTGTGACAATTGAATAAACCTGACAATAAATCCGACTATTTTGTTACCCTATATAATTTAGCTGTAACCGGCATAATATTCAATTCAATTTTTTTAGGCACTCCCTGATCCGCTCCTTGTATGATATTTCGTATACCCAAATCATGTCTGAAAGAGATTGCTGCAATAGTGATAAGACCGCCTTTGTACAACTTTCTTTGTTTGTTATAATTGTTCGTCTATTCATAAAGAGTTTTTAATTAATTTAATTTGTTATGAAAATTTAATATACTTTAACTGAGGTAGGGCACAGCAGGAATTTCCTGCTCAAAATCTGGAGCAGCCCGACTGGGGTAGTACCTCGACCTTACAGAAGATCACAGCAAAATAATACTGTTTTCAAGCAGTGTTGTGTTCCTGTTGGTGAGTAAGGTGACCAGAGCTCCTGGGGGGTTGGGGATTGGGTCGGCAACGCGCTTGCGATGCCTCTGGTGTTGCAGGCGTCTATAAGCTACGGTAATCGCTTACCATCAGGTGAGCCGTACGCTTGTTTGCCGACCTAGTGACATAAAAAAAAAAAAAAATATTAGCATGTTTATTCACTAGTAAAACTAATATATACTATAACTTCTAAATTAGTGCACCATATTAACAAGTTTTTTTTTGTATTCGTATCATCGGAAAAAATAACGATACATTGACGAAAAACAAAATATGTTTTTACGAAGTTTACAGGGTTAGCTAGTACTTATAATTGATTTCCCTAACTATAAATATTACTGAGATTCTTATACGTCGATAGAATTAATACCAGCCCTATAAAATGGCCTCCGGTATCCTCTGGAATCCACTAACGTTAACGTAAAGTGATTTGTGTGTGACACAGGTCGGAATGTCTCGAGGCAGCAGGTGATCTCGGTATTTTGGGCATTTACATAATGCGTGTTGTCTGTACTTTAAGAGCTTTATAATTTAAGGAATGTTATGTGATATATCTTATATTTACTATATAAATTTTTTCGTTTTGTTACTTTCACGATTTATAAGTCAATTGTGCGTACAAAACTAACTGGTTAATAATACCGTAAAAATAAAATACTAGTTAAATATACCGTATATTTACGTATTATAAAAAATAATATAACAAAATATGAGAACATAATTTCAAAATAGTTAAATTTGCTTGAATGAATCTTAATTTACGCAACAGCTAACGAACAGCAACAGCATAAAGCTTACAAACAGACACAAGAAATCAAACAATTTTACAATATTTTATATATAGTAGATAGTTTTCATTTTAATCGCTATTCTAATTATAAGCATTGCTGTGTTAATTGTGACAACAATCACAATTAGGGATTCCCAATTAACAAAAACAGAAACACTATCAGTTACAGCACATGCCAGGTTGTATTGAAAAAACATGCCTATATATGGTACACATATGTTATGCGTTCACGGTATCAATATTCAACGTGTAGCTTTTAGTATCATTTTATAGCGCGATGCGTGGCGAAGATGCTATAAATATTTGATCACACGAGTAGGACATAAAACCAGAATGTAATATTTTGATAGATAAGTATGTACTTAGCTTTTTTCAATACTTTAAGTAAGTATCTACAGATATCGTATAATTAAGATGCGGAAAATACGACCATAAGATATTCCTATAAATCAAGATTTCTAACAACTGAGAAAGCGTTTGAAAGTATTAAACTGAACTGTAGAGAAATTAAGTTTGATTATGAGTTAAATATCTTTATGAAAGGTAAAGACATAATAAATAAATATCTTTGACATACACACACGTTCGTCTGCTTCATAAAAAAGTAAGTAAGCTGTTTTATAGGCAACAGCCTACAGATTCATTTTTTGATAAATATACATATGAATAATAGTTTTTTTTCCTTTTGGTATCAAGGAAATGAGTGGACGAAGCCATCTGATCCTAAATAATGACGTGTGCAACATTTGAGGAGTTGCGGGTGCGTTGCCTGCCTAATATATATATAGTAAGGACTTTCGACTCCTAACTCCGTCTCTTCAAATGACGGTTTTGTAGGCGTAATAGATCATATTTCAAGTGAAAAAAAATTACTTTGACCTTTTCTTAATTTTACGTGGAACATGGTCTACCGAACCCCCCCCCCCCACCTACAGAACCCCCATTTGAAGAAACGTAGTTAGGGGGCCAAACTTCCTGTATAATATATGATTAAATGTATATTACTATACATATATTGAAGTTTAGAACTGTATTTTTACGGTATAATACCGTGAAATGTTTAAGTTTTAATAGAATACAATTTACGTTTATAAAATTAAGTATAAATTACGTTTATGACGCCACAGGTGTGCAAAGCAACTCTTACTTTGTTTAAAGAACGGTTTATCCCGCAACATTACGTTTATAAGCTTTCCATGTACCTTTTTATAATGAAGGCTTATGATGTTACGGGCTGTGGTCGTAAAGCGTGTGAAGTACAGCAATGACTTTCAACTCCGTAACATTTTCGCTAAACGAATGAAACAATTTATCACTTAACAAGATATATATTTTGTAACTTATTCGTCTTTCATAACGATTAAAATGAACTTAACTTTTAAAAAAATAATAGTTAAATGTGCACAAGCGTAAAACTCGGTAACGGCTATCGATAATACTAGGTGATTTTTTAAAAGTTTCATTTTTATACAACTAGCTCAACAAAAAAGCCTATAGCTCGCCTGATGATAAGGGAATACCACCAAATACCAGAAGCATCGTAAGCGCGTTACCGACCCTATCCCCAATTGCTTTGATCGCCTAACACACGAACAAGAACACAACACTAAGGTCGAGGTACTACCCCAATCGGGATTCTCCATATTTTGAGCAGGACATTTTCTGATGTGCCCTACCTCAGTTTAAATGAAATGTGTAAGCACACAATTACCTTTTCAAACATTTTTACTCCAAATATATTTCAAACTTTGGTTGCGTCTATTAATATAACTGATCTAAAGAATTCAAGTTCTGCCCGCTTCCTAAACAAAGACCTAAAAAATATATTGAAAAAATTAATACATAACCGTAATATTTTAGCCGTAATATTGAAATTTAAAATAATTAAACTCTGGTTGCAAGCAATAAGAACAATGCAGATTTAAATACTCTCTCATCATATCAAAAGAATGTGTGTAAAACGATATCCATAAAAATCCCATTCAGAAACATCATCATCAACTAAGTTAAATAATACAATAGAAACATACTCATAAGTTATTCTAATGTTCATATCCCTTTAAACGGCAAAGACACGTAAGTTGAAGGATAAACAGTCTTATTCAGAATCTTCCTTAGCTCAGAATTATTACAAATAAAATTATTGATATCGGACTAACAGACTGCGTAATCTACAACATTATCAGTGGCTTACAGTATAAGCTTTTTAAAAAACATATGAACAAACAACTTGCCTTGTGTTTAGAGCGTTTACGTTACTATTTTATATATATACGTATTTTTAATATAATTTTCCATTACGACTTTTTAAAGTAACACTAATTGAAATCGTTTTGAATTGAAATTTTAATACAGGCATGATAAAGTATGCTAAATCAGTTATTAAGAGTATAAAATATTAAATTCCAAGACAAGATACCAACAATGATTAAATTTTTTATCGAAAGAAATCTCAAATGCCAAGTCTCGTAAAGTGTGTTGCCCGTAATTCTTCTCCGGTTCTTTTAGGCTTTGCATCTTAAATTTCAATCTCATAAATAAACTCATTGTTTATTTATATACATATATAAATAATGTGCTACAACGAACTTTTCAAAATATTCCATGGCAAAATAAGTTTGCCATTAAAGAGAATATAAGTAGTTTACAATTTTAAGTACATGTAAAAGTAAAACATAAATTAATCTTTACTAAGTGTAAACGTGAACGTAATGTATCGTGTAGCATCGTTTAAAAATTAAAAAAATGAAAAATCCTACAGTATTCAGATGCAACAAGACGTAGAATAACACAATGACTAAGGTTTTGCTTCGCTTTAATTTAGAATAAAATAACGATAGGCTTATCTTCAATTATACTACAGTTTTCTTAGAAATAAATTTGGATTCAAAACTTCAGTGGAATTCCCATTTGTCATACTTGAATGGTAGACTCAGCTCCGCAGCATTCGCAGCTAGAAAAGTTCTACAATTGACCGACGTAGCCTGACGTACAGATATTGAGACAATATTTTGCAAAAAAAGGGCTATCCGCGGCATTTATGATCTTTCAAGCTCGAGTCTCCCTACGGAATATTTCTCAGAAGGTAAACATATTAACGACTGTGTCACAATATATTTATAGCTATATAATATACCTATATTAAGAAGAATATTGATCGATATAAATAGTAATAATCGCTGTGTAAACTTATAGTAAGAATAATTTGTGTGCCCAAATGTACTTCAGTTTTTCGTATTACCTTTAAAACCTAACTTTGTTCAAGAATTGTAGTATAAATTTATTCAATTAGTTTACGATTTCTCGAAAGGTTTTCTTAAAATTGGAAAATTGAGTCGTTGCTGCGGCTTCTAAGAAGTCGCACTTTTTAGTGAAAAGTTGTAATAAATCGGTTTTGGTTGTATTGCTTGTAACTGGCTGGTTTTGATACCATGAATAGGTGACACTATAAAAATTAAATTAAAAAGTGAAAAACAGTTTCTTGCTACTTTCCATTTATTCTTGTGTCCGCCAAGAAATGAATTCAACGAAGAAAATCGATACATTTTAAAGTTTTGCTTTAAAAAAGGAAAAAATGTAACTCGAGCTGTGAATAAACTTTGTGTCGTTTATGTACCTAATGCAGTTTCAATTTAGGTAGTATAAATTTACATCAGGAGAGTACTGTCAAAACTACTTGTCGGGGTATTTTAATGAGAAGTCCTAAAATTTCCATAGTTCAGGAGTCAGCACAAAATAGTACAGTATATTATGATTATCCGGCCCGTTGGACCGACGATCTACGTAAGATTGCCGGTGTAGGCTGGATGAGGATTGCGGAAGACCGGGATGTGTGGCGCGAACTTGGGGAGGCCTATGTCCAGCAGTGGACTGCGATAGGCTGAAGTGGTGGTGGAAGTGGATATTATGATTAATGTTAGTAAATTTTGTAAAATCTTCCCTTCAATTTCTAAATAAAATACAAAGAAACTTCTTCCCTAACCTAATGTTACAGGCGTTGAAGAAAATTGTTTTCTTAATTGTACAATGTTGCGTTATTTTAATGAAGGAGCAGTTAGGCTATTATATTGAAGGAGATTTTGCATTTTATTAGCGTAATTTTATAAGAGTGTGCGCAAATAGTTTGGCGAATAATTTTTACACATGTTTATAAGTGTAGTCTACAAATATAAAGCTTTTATTACGCTTCAGCCTGTAATATCCCACCGCTGCGCATAGGCCTCTTTCGCCATGTAGGAGAAGGATCAGAGCTTAATCCACCACGTTGCTCCAATGCGGGTTGGCGGATATATTCCCTACTATGAGTAACGAGGCACGGTGTAAAGCTTTTGTTAGGTCATAGTTTTATATTTTTTATAAAACAACATTGTCAGTGTCTAAGTTTATATTAAATTAACTAAAATATATGTATAGCATGTCAGTAAATTAAATATAAAGATTGTTTAACGACACCTTCAGTGTTTCATCAGAGTAGTATAAATATTGCAATAAATGCCTACATATAGTACATACTGCCTAATATTAGGACTGGGTAGGAGACACCTCACTTTACATGATTTATCTGACGTGGAAAATATAGATAGGCAAAAGAGTTCGTTCAAATATTCCCGACAGCAACGAAATTCGGTTATATAAAAATGTTTAAAAAAATGTATTTCAGGAAAACGAAAAAAATTCAAATCTACTGAACATATTTGCATAAAGTTGAACATCATCTTTATATACATTATCTTACAAGCATTAAGTACTGGTGCACCACCGTTATGTAACCAAAAGAGTAAGAGAACGCAAATTACTTGAAATATCAGTAAATAATTATTATGGCAAAAGGACGAATCAGTATTTGTTACCTAAAATATTTTATAACGTAGTATGGCTTAGAGAATTAAATTTTAGTGAAAAAATAATTAGGTTAACTCTAAAAAATAAATTGTAAACTAAATTACTTAATGAGTTCGTCAAAAATATTGATTACTAAGTTTGTAAATTTTATTAAATTAAGTTTAGTAAAAAAATAAAATAAAATACGAGTATTATATAATACGAGTATATGTTGACAAGCATTAATGCCACCGATAAACTGCCACACAGTTTGGCGAGTTAAGAAATTGTAAAGTATTTGATCCAAATAATGAATTAATTAATTATTTAATTATTATTTAGTAATCAAGGAAGATCTGATTTGAATAATTATTTGCCAAAGCTTCTCAAAGAACCAGTAGGTCAATAGTTCTTTTTCCAAATCGTAAAGTACGACTTATAAAAATGGTCATATAAATTTTGATTTAAATATTAAACGTGATATTTACCATGTTTCTCGGTAGTTTTGAGTTTCCCGATATTTCAGCAATATTGTAAATGCCATTTAAGGTCATGACTGAAGAGTTTTTTTTTCATATAGGCTACCTAGAAGTTACTTTAATCAACTCTTAGCCGACTCCAATATAAATATTACAACCGTAAATCTATAATCTATAATACAAGCGAAAGGTCACTCACTCATCACGAAATCTCCGAAACTATAATACCTACAAACTTGAAATTTGGCAGGTAGGCTGCTTATAGGACGTAGACATCCGCTAAGAACGGATTTTACGAAATTCGACCCCTAAAGGGGTAAAACGGGGGTTGCAAGTTTGTATGAAAGTCCTATGTTTTTGAAGTAAGGGACTTGAAATTTAAAATGTATACTCTATAGATGGTGAAAAGGTGTCTAAATAATGTATCTTTAGAAATCAACTCCCTTTTGGGGTTAAAACGGGGGATGGTAGGTTTACTCACTCATCACGAAATCTCCGGAACTATAACAGCTACAAACTTGAAATTTAGCATGTAGGTTCTTTATAAGACTTAAATATCCGCTAAGAACTAATTTTACGAAACTCGACCCTTAAGGGGATAAAACGGGGGTTGGAAGTTTGTATGAAAGTCCTACGTTTTTGAAGTAAGAGACTTGAAATTTAAAATGTATGCCTTATAGATGATGAGAAGGCGTCCAAATAATGTATCTTTAGAAATCAACTCCTTTTTGGGGTTAAAACGGGGGATGGTAGGTTGACTCCCTCATCACGAAATCTTCTAGACTATAATAGCTACAGGCTTAAAATTTGGCAGGTAGGTTCCTTATAGGGCGTAAATATCCGCAAAGAGCTGATTTTACGAAACTCGACCCCTAAAGGGGTAAAACGGGGGTTGCAAGTTTGTATGAAAGTCCTATGTTTTTGAAGTAAGAGACTTGAAATTTTAAATGTACGCTCTTTAGATGTTGAGAAGGTGTCCAAATAATGTATCTTTAGAAGTCAACTCCTTTTTGGGGTTAAAACGGGGAATGGTAGGTTGACTCCCTCATTTCGAAATCTCCGAAACTATAAAAGCTAAAAACTTGAAATTTGGCAAGTAGGTTCCTTATAAGGCGTAAACATCCGCTAAGAGCTGATTTTATGAAACTCGACCCTTAAAGGGATAAAACGGGGGTTGGAAATTTGTATGAAAGTCCTATGTTTTTGAAGTAAGAGACTTGAAATTTAAAATGTATGCTCTATAGATGGTAGAAAGGTGACCAAATAATGCATCGTAATCTATATATATATAAGAGAAAGGTGACTGACTCCTCATCACGAGAACTCAAAAACCGCTGGATGGTCTATCCATCCAGGTTGGACAAAGATAAAGTTTAGCAGGGATGTAGATTATAGTTAGCAGACGTCCGCTAAGAACGGATTTTATGATATTCCATCGCTAAGGGGGTTTAATTGGGGTTGATAGTTTGTATGAAACATATACAGCCTGAAAATAAAACCAAAAATGTGGTGTATAGAGAGGTTTTATAAAAATAACTATTAAATTATACTAAATTGTGCCTTTTAAAAAGTTACTCAGTTTGATAAGCATTTCAAGTGACTGAAATAAAAAAATAATTTGCGTTAAAAATCTCAATAGGAATACATATCTTTATAACCACGAGGAGGTAATCGCGGGCAACAGTTAGTGTATTATAAACAAAGTCCCCAAAAGTGTATGTGATCGATTCGCTCAAAATTTACTGAACGGATTTTCATGCGGTTTCACCATTGTAAAGGGCTCCGCCATTGGCAAGAGGAAGGTTTACGGAACGGCTATGCCGATTTTGATGAGAGTTTCACTGGAAGTTTGCCGGCAAAACTTTGTGACACACTAATTTCAACGCGGGCGAAGCCGCGGGCACAGCTAGTATAATATAAAAAGCATAACATCATTATAAGGGTTATAAACAGGTTTATGCTTTTGTTAAAATATATTGTATATTATATTTTATATAGTTCTTTATACGAGTAAAAACAGTATGTTATAACTGAAACACATTACTAACATTCGGCTACTGAATACTAACAAGATCGAATTGATCAGAATAATACATATTATGCAAATGTCAAGATCACCTGCTACCTTGAGTGATTCCGGCGCTTATTATACAGGACTGCCTGTATCTGAAAAACTATTGTTTTGGTTTGGTATTAATGTTTCATAAATTTTGCCGGTCGTGGGTTCTACTTGCGCATAGCAAATAATTATATTTGTAAAAAACTTTAGAAGTTTAGGGGAATGTACTTTTGTAGTCTATGGAGAGTATGTGAACAAATTGGCTTCTGTTGTTATCAAAATCATCTAACGAGAGCCGTTATTCTTGATAGGTAAATTATACGTTAATCTACTGTGGAGCAGCGTTTTTACAACATATTTAGCTCCGAAGTCCCTATATAGAGAGAAGGCCTCATCAAAGCAGTGGCTTTTTTACAATGTGTTATAAATAAGTACGTGTCTTTAGGGATATCACATTACAAGCTTCAAGTAATTACTAATTCCCTGGTCTACGGCACAAATTAAGTTATCCTCGTTAAGTCAAACCTCGGGCAATAATCATCAATCCGTAAATCTCCCTCGAGACTCCCGAGACAAAATTCTTCACAGCGTATTCGATCGGCGAGTAAGAGATGAATTTTTAAATATGTTTTAAGTTTGAACAGATGAACTGGGATATTTTAACTCAATTTTTATACACTAAATAGAAGATAAAATGACAATATACTTTTTTCAATTATTTTTGATCGTATCAAAACATTACAAATTTAAGGCTTTTAAAACTTTAAGCCGAACGAAGCGAACTTTCTCCTTTACAAACCTTTTTGTTCTGAAAGTGGTTAATGAATTCGTAAAATGCAAATTTATAATACGAATGTTAAAAATCAAGTAAACAAAATAGGATAGGAAGTCCCGACCTTTTTGTTGTTTTTAAAGGTAAAAAGTTTTGTCTAAACTTCGCTTATTGTTTTTTGTTGTATCAATTTATTTCACCTATTGTGTGAACTAAGTGAGGTTAAGCATAGCAAGAAATATCCGGCTCAAATTCTGATGCAGCCCGACTGTTGAAGTACCTCGACCTTACAGAAGATCATAGCTAAATAATACTGCTTTCAAGCAGTGTTGTATTCCTGTGGTGAGTAAGGTGACCGAGCTCGTAGGAGAAATTGGGTGGTAAGGTTGGTGACGCTCATGCATTGCTTCTGGTATTGCAGGCATTTATAAGCTACACGAATTAAAACATATTTGACTAGCCCGTTGGCGCAGTTTGTAGTGACCCTGCTTTCTGCTCCGAGGGTTGTGGGTTCGATTCCCACCCCGAGTCTGGGTGTAATATAAATATTTATTTATATATTTATATATGTATTATTTATAAGTATGTTTATCGAAGAAATATGTAGCTATATACCAGTCGGCTGTAACCTATAACACAAGCATTAAGTTGCTTACTTTAGGGACAGACGACCGTGTGTGTATTGTGTAAATATTTATTTATTATTTATTTATTTATTATTTATTTATGAAATATTACTACCTAATTTCTATTTTTATTACAGTTACTTCCTGTCGCTGTGCATAGTGGCTGTTACTTAGGTCAGTGGTTTTCACTATTTAGTAAAGACATATAATTCACCAGGCAAGCTTTAAAACTTTTACATAAAAGAAAAGGTAGGCTTAACTTTTTTATTTTACCTTCATTTTACAAATTTAACACTACTAAGTCTATACTTTTGATAAAACTACAACATGTCTATTTTTGAATATTTTTTAGGAAGTCAGAGATAAAAAAATCAAAAATGTGGTATTTTATCTCTGTACCTTAGACATTATTTAGTCCGAACCTACTAAATTAATAATAACGAAATTTGACAAAATTTGAGGTTATATAACAAGTTATAATACTGGACACATTTGAATTAATATTTAATTCTTGGGTTTTATGGCTTTCAGTTGTGTATGGCTTTTAACTACCCACATTTAGAACAATGCATTGAAAAATATATTTGAAAAAATGTGCAACTGCTAATGAAATCGCGAGTTCAGCTTGTTACAATCTCAATAAACCAAAAAACATTACATTACAACAACGTAAAAACTAAGATTATATAATTGTGTTTGCAGGCAAGCGAAAAAAAGCCGATTTCAATTATATCGACAAGTAATACAACGTAGGTAGACAAAAAAATAGTCAAGTAAATACGCACTATCCAAAAGTTGTAATCAGATCTCGATGAAATTTAAATGTGACAACATGATAAACATCGTCTTTCGATGAAATTTAAAATCATCAAAATCGGTACACCTATTAAAAAGTTATGCGGATTTTCGAGTGTTTCCCTCGATTTCTCTGGGATCTCATCATCAGATCCTGGTTTCCTTATCATGGTACCAAACTAGGGATATCTCATTTCCAACAAAAAAAGAATTATCAAAATCGGTTCATAAACGACGGAGTTATCGCCGAACATACATAAAAAAAATATATATATATACGGTCGAATTGAGTAACGTCCTCCTTTTTTTGAAATCGGTTAAAAAAGTAGTTTTAAAAATATCAATAAATTTAAGAAAACAAAATGGCCAAGTCAGCTTGTTAAAAATATATATAATACATTGAGTTATAAACAATCGATTTAGTCCAAAATACTGTTACCCATGAACACTTAGGATGATTAAAATACGTTCTACATCTGTAAGTACACTACCATCGATATTTTTACCGAGTTATGCGCTACAAACGCCTCGTAAATATTTAATGACCGACAGGTTGTAGTAAAACGGAGTAAGCACATCGACCGATACGATATGGATATTTAAGCAAGTCAACTTATCTATTTAAAAATAAATAATTATTGAATGAATTACTTCAACAGATCAATTTGAATATGACGTTCTGATTTATTACGGTTTAATTGTTTATCTATAGTAATAATGGAGTCAAGATCTTATTAATAATTTCTGTGTCTCAATGATTGAAAATCCGTGTTGGGTGTGTGGTCAGACCAAAGTTTGACCAACTTCCTTTAACTTTTGAATAAGCTATAGGCAACAGAGCTTGAAGCTGCGTTCAACGTCTGGAGATCTCGTAAATTCGTTCTAGTAACTGAAAACAGACTGAAAACACGGATATCTAATACCTTCGATCTATCTCTATAGATGTTATTTCTTAGGAAAATTTAATTATTTTATTTTAAACAGTAACTACTTTTAATAGAAAAAGTTGTACAGTTTTCAAGCCCACCTTTTGTGCAATGTATATTGTATAGTTCATTAATAAAATGAAATAAACAAAATATATATGTTTGTTATTAAACTAATTATAAAAGCGACAGCCGAAAGTTGCAAAAAAAAGCAAAGTTTTATTTAAAATTAAATTTATTATAACTAAATTATAATTAATTAATTACACGTGACAATTGTTCGATGTGAGAAACAAGAGTGACTTAAAATTAAAGATCGCTCAGTCGGAGCATCGGGTTGTTTTAGGTTCTTCATGTTGGGTCGTTTCACACGGTGCCCAGGTGCGATGCTCAGATGCGATGCCATGGTGGGAAAGTTTCGTAACAAGCTCCGGCTACCGATTCGAGACGTGGGAATGTTTCGAAGCAAACTCCGGTCAGCAAAACCTGGCATAGAGCATTTCGTAACAAACTAGATTCAGATTCAATTCTTTGACGATAAATATTTATACAAAATATTTTGTATTAGCCGAGGTTTGAGTGTTTTGTATATTTGTCCGTGTCCCAAATATCGATCCAAATAGGAAAAATGAAAGGTTGTTTAACAAACAAAATTTACATTTATGGTCGATTTTATTAAAGAGAAGCAGTAAGTTAATTTTTACATTTAAACGCTTTGATAATATTTAGAAATTGATTATTACATTTTTTTAATTTGAAACATTTGCCGGTACGAAAAATGTCATTCTTTGACAAACGGGAAGGGCTGGACCGATGTGATTTATTTATTTATTTAACTAATTCATATTTTTTGAATTTGGTACGGAGATCGCATAACTAGGTCAGGTAAAATAAAAATCCATCAAGAATTAGAATAATAAGGGTTTAAAATTATATTCATCTCATTAAATAGAAGTCTTTGGCTAGAATCCTTTTTGTAGTTTAAATCTAAGACTTAACTAAAATTATATTCATTTAAATAAAATCAAAAGTTGCAAAGTAGAATAAACTTTTAGTTGTAAATCTTATTACTTCATCAAAATAGGTATCGCGAAGAATGAACATAAAAATCCATTCATCGTAGATCTTTCGTCAAATTTACGAAGATAAGGAAAAATATAAGGAAAAGCCTTTAATTTACTTATGAATAGGGTTGTTAAGGGACAGAATATTTCTAAATGTAAATTTATTTTTATACTTTTATCTCCCTATTATTTATTGCTTTAATAATTCATTTAGATTTACTATGTTTATCTGACACGCACTACCCAGTCCATAATTTAAAACACCTGGGAGCAATAACCTTATACGCTGTACGAGATAATTTGAGTGGTTGTAGGGAAATTATCCACCAACAAGCAGTTTAGCATCTTGGTGGGTTAAACTCAAAAACTTCTCCGATTCAGGCCTTTGAAAAGCAACGGGACGTTACATGCGGAATTAATCAAAATACAATAATTACTTAAATAATGACTTTCGAAACTCGTGATTCATATGATAACCATTGAAGTCTATAAAAAAATACTCATAATATTAGAGTTAACATTTATTTACAACTGATTCCGGAAAAAATTGACAACCCTTGTTAATGAAAATGGACGACTAAGCTCATTTTATTTTTTACTGTTACTTTTTACGATAGGAAAGCGGCCGGATGGCCTGCCTGTTAACATCCTAATTATAAGATGACAGATTTTATATATTTTTTTACGATAGAGTCTAGCGACACGATTTTTTTTTTATGTAGTTGAATAATTCTATTCACTGTAGCTACATTGAATTTATTCACCCTCGCATAAATATAAAAACCGTTCTTAGAGATTTCGAATAACAAGAAAAAACAAGTATTTTATACTAACATAGACAGACAACACATTAGACACGTCTCTCTTTCTGCCCTTCACGAAACTATATTTAAGGATCCTCACGATAAAAAACTTGAGGGACTCAAGTTCATGATGTGGTAGTGAGTAATAGCGAGTTTCATACTTACAACCGCTTTATATCATTTATTTATTTATGTATTTCACTATTATAATTTAGCTTTATCTACCGCTTTTATGTAATTGTGCGTGTACCAAGTCGGCGCCTACACACCGGCAATTTGCAAGTTTGATTCATGCACGGGATAGATATTTGTATTTACAAATATTTTTATCCGGTTTGGATATCAGTCTTTGTGGGTCACGTTAAGCTGTCGGTCCCGGCTGTTATTAGAAATACCTGTTAATGATCGTTATTTATGGTAGGGAATGTATCCGACAACCCGCAGTGGAGCAGAGTGATGGATCCTTCTCCTGCACGTAGAAAGAGGCCTGTGCCCAGCAGTTAGATGTTACAGGCTGAATCGTGATCGTGTTATAGGTTCGATGCATGATTTCATTTTTACATTCATTGATCGAAAGATTTTTTAATACTTTCTGAACTTTGCCATGAGTGTATCAAAAACACAACTGAAAGCAGCAGAAGAAGTAGGGGGACGAAGGGAGTAAGGGGGTAAGGGTAACAAATGCTTTATCTCGATTTCCAGCTAAACTAAAATTCCCATTAAAAAAGTTCAATGACAAAGCTATAGATACTAAAAAGATCTACAACTTTTGTATTTACACTTTTTTCGCATAACCTCAAAATTCATGCGAAAAATTCAAAAAACTAAGTTTTTCAATTCCTCTGATAACTCCTGAAAATTCTCACGTCAAAATATCAGCTTTTTTAAAAAAGTCGGTGGGTTTTTTTTTGAAATCTCTACTTTCTGATGGTGTAAAAAATATACATTAATACGGTAAATGTTTTCAGTTTTTTATGTTCGGAAGCCTACTCTTAATTCATTTCGATGTGTGTATTCTCATTATGTTCACAAAAATATGGTATTAAACAAACCATTAACGAGATCACGTAGTTTCTATTAATCTCTATGTAAATATTTTGGTTTTGAAGAAAACATCTTTTAAATAATATCCATTAGAATAGATACACGAACTCTAATAGTTTTTGTTCACGGATCTGCTCAATAAGTTTTAGTTTATTTAAGAACTAGTGACACAAATTTTTATTCGTATAATGTTTCATTCCTTAAGATTCGTACCAATAATTAAATATTCAGACTTAGAGGCAAAATTATTTGATAATTGTATAAATATAAATATATGAGATCGATGTTAAACCTATAAAGAACGTAAAAGAATGCTCTGTCCGTCTGTTGTACGTTGGTTTCTTTTCAACTATTTATTGTATTGATCTCTTCAATAAAAGTAAGGTCGCATTGAGTGGTGCTCTTCAGGTTGAAATATATAAAAAATTTATTTAGAATTTATTGTTTATTTTGCGAGTATTGGTTTGGAGTACTCAAGCGAAAATTTTAAAGGTAGCCTTGTGAAAAGAAATTGAAAAGAAAATTAAATTGAATTTGAGAACCGCGCAGAGTTGAGAGGGCTGGCGCTGAAGTATTCGACAAATATTGGCTACGGTAAATGTTTCAAAAGTTTTGAGTATTTATAAAAAACACTTTCAGCAAAGTTGCTGCTTCATAAGTTTACTGCAAATTTGAGGAGTATATTTACTAAATAATAATATATACTTAATAATAAGGTCAAAATAAAAAAATTTTGTCTGTCTAAATCTTTATTTATAAAATCAGTAACCTATTAGCTACATAATTGATAAATATAATTTATTAAACTGAATATCATTAGACACCCACACAAACAAGTTTCATAGAATTTCTTCTATATCCATGTGAATTCATTCCGTTTAATAGACGCTTACAAGTACGCTTAGCGTAGTACTAAAGCGGTATTTTTTTTTATCATTCGTGTTCACGACCTTCTATTTACTGTGCTATTAATTAATTTATAATTTTTCTTAGAGTTTATTTATAAAATATTTAAAACTTATTCTAGAATGATATGATTTATGAATTTCATTTTCTTATACATTAATATAACTATGAAAAGTACATATTTACTGCTCATTGTGTTTATGTCTTTTGTCTCGATACGATTCTGTAACGATTTTAAATGTAAAAAAAGGATAAAAAGAAAGATAAAAAATATTGCCAACTAAATTCTAATTTCAATAGAGAAAAAAAATTATAACTTACTCTTTTATGAAGATATATTAAAAATTATAACTAACTCTTATATTAAATGTTGTTAGAAATATATTATCGCTTATTTAATGTCTGACACGTTTGACACTCTCTTTCTCAAAGTATTTAAATATGAATATTATAATTATGTAAATTTATAGTAATAATATATTTAGCTATGCTATATTCCAAGAATTAGAATTGACTACTTCATTTTATGATTCTAAAATGAACGTGATAGAAAATTCAGATGATAAAATAGGGATACATGCAGTGCTTAAAATATGATAATGAATGATGATCTAGCTATTATGAAACATTGATAATATAATATGAAAATCAGCTAAGTGCACTGTGTCGTCACTTATTTGTGACTGTGAAATACTAGCTAGGTAGATGTTTTATTTGGTTCAGTCGTTTATATTCATAGAAGTTTCTCGTATGGCAGTCAAAATACAGGAATGTTATGTAATATTTCTAACCTAAAATGCGAAATGGGTTAAATTTATTGACTCTGTTCTGCTGCGGCCGTCTGGACCTGTTGGGCTTATGTAATGGTTCACTTGCAGCGGATAATAATGGTGATTGGAAATCGTCGATTTCAGGTGTTGTATCTGTGTTATTCTTTTCAACATGCTCATTAAAATCTGCTTCCGCTTCTCCGTCATGGCTTTCATTAATTGTTACGTTATAAGTATTATAAGCATCCTCGGAAATGTTTTGAGTTTTCATATCGTTCGTGAAATTATAAGCATTTGTATCAATATTTAAATCATTAGTAACTGTTATTAATGTAGCTTCAGTTGAGTGCGGTACTGTATCGGATGAAGTTAAATTTTGTTCAACTGGCCGAATAGAAGCCGTTATTAAATCATTTACAGATGAAGGAGGATTATCGCTAATCGTGAACAGCAAGGCGTTAGGCTGTGTCGTCGTATGGTGATCAGACAAAACTGTTGTTTCACTATTATTTGTATCAGAGTCATCTTTATAAGCTGGAGTCTTAGTTGTTACTTCATAAACAGTGACATCAATATTAGACCGACTGTTATTTCTCTCATTAATTATTTCTATTTTTATTACTTCGTCATTAAGTATTACTTGACGATCGGTAGTTACAGTGTAAGTCAATTTATTTTCCGTTTTATTGGCTATTAAATTATTTGTATCATTTTTGGTAAAATTTTTTGAAGATTGTTTATGCTTGTTATTAACGTCTGGCTCTTTTATAATAACAGTGAGTTCGAGAGATGAATCTTCTTCAGGGTATTTATTACTGGGATATTTTAACTGTAATGTTTTTAATAGTGGGTTTGTTGAAATTGCTTCTGTGTTTGAATTGGACGGTGGTGAAGATAAATCTATAGATTTTCCATAAATGCGAGCCTTAAAATTTTTCGTTTTCACATTATCATACTTATTATTATACTTTTTCGGCAACACATTCTTTGTATTGCTTATATTGTTATTCACCCCAGTGGAAGACAATATATTAGTTAATGGATTATCAGTTATAAATATTTTGTTTAAAGTTTCCGTAGAAGCGACATCTTTGAAATCATTTTTAGTATCCAAAACAGTACTTTGTATATTATTACGTTCTATTGATTGCCGTTCGGCGAGCTGTTGTGCTAACTTTTCTTCAATTGATAAGGCTGTCATATCGTCACTAATTTTAGCTTTTGCCATTACTAACGGAGGCACAAAATGATCAGTGGGTTGATTGAATATTGTTTCAAAATTACCAAGACGGGCGAGTTCATCATGAAGTTTTTTGTGTTGCATGTTTCTTTCATCTTCTAACTTCTCCGATTCTTCATTTATGAAAAACTCATTATTACTAGCTTCTTTCGGAATGTCATTACTTAAAAGGTTATTGTTCTCAGTTATATCTAATTTGTCATTTTTTTCTGAAGAAACTCGATATTTGTCCACGGGTATATGATGCTTTTGTTCCCACGTATCCATTGTGCTAGTCTGGACAGGTATTTTACTTGATAACTCTGTACTGTATTGATTGATATCATCTTCATGTTCAGTAGTGAAACTTTCTTCTGTACTAATCTCTTTATTAACGTCTTGATTAGAAAATCCTAAGTCGGTAGAGGTTTCGGAAGGTATTACCGAAGATGTTAAAACTGAAGTAGTAGATGTTTGTTCGTCTTCAGAACATGACAGTTCTTTTAATAGATCTTCTCGTTTCTACAAAATAAATTATCAATGTAATATACAGAATAGTTAATTCATTTTAACAAACTATTTAAAATTATCATACCATGTTTCCAGTACACTGAACACGTTTCACGCCAGCTAAACCGCAATCTGCAGTGAGCTGAACTGCCGCACTTTCAGGTAAATATAGTATTGTTAGAGCCGGCAAAGCTCGCACCATGCATCCCTCATTTCCAAGTGCCCATTGTGGTACTGTGAAAATAATAAATATTGAACAATAAACATCAAGGTTTTTTTATACCTCTTATTATTACGTACAGTAATAGATTTTTGGCTTTAATAATATATTGTTAACACCCAAACAGGAACTGTTAATATAAAGTTAATAATAATTTAATTTGATTGTTTTACCCGGCAATTCACAGATAAAAGAAGCTACAGATGGGCCCCCGCACGCACGAGCCTCCCAGCGGTAGTCTCCAGCGGGGTCAGCGGCGGCACACAAGGGCGCTGAGCGGGCGTCCGGAGCAGCACTCCAGTAACCATCGCTGCTTAAACCTCGATAATCACTGCCAAATGATTTTTATGACGTTATTTCTGTTCTTATTTAAAGGATTTAACATAAAAGCTTTATAGATTTATATAAATGATGTTCATTAATTAAATTAATAAAAAAAAATAGTACATCAGGAGCAAAAGTAATCAATATGGGTCTCTAGTTGTGAAATACTTAATTATCGAGAAAGAAATCTAGCAACATACGTCCATGTAAAGTCGCCATCAGGATTGCTGCGAATCAGACCGATCCACACCGCGCTTGAGATGTCCAGTTCCTTGAGGTAGGCCCGTACCGCGTCGTATTGTGCCGTCGTATCAACTACCAAACAAAAAAAAGTTATAACATCTTAACAAGTCATCACTGTTGTCGTTTGCAATCAAAAAAGCAAGAAAATTACTTATAAATAATAGAATGTAGTATTTCGTTTGTACGAAATTTGTTCTGAAATTTAATTTAATATTATCGAGATTACATATTATTCTGTGTTTAAATTTGACTTTATTTTCTAGTAATGTGGATGACACTAAACTTGTTAAAGGTCTATCGATCAAAATATATCAAATCAAAATGAAATGCCGAAGTGTATGTTCACGCATAGCCTCCGACCGATAACACCAAATTGGTTATGTTGTATTACTGTTTTTTTTTGTGCTTTTTTTTGTTCGTTATTGTCAGGAAAAGTTACATGGCATGGCGGTACGAAATTCCACGGATCGACTAGTATTATATATGTACAGTAAGCAAAGACCTTTATAAATTGTATATACTTGCAATTTATTTAAGCTGTTTATACTGTCACGTACTGAGTTATTTAGTAGGGGCTACTACGAGTATAATCCCATTGATTGACACATCAATTAGGCGGCTGAATTATAACAGGAAATCGGCACTTAGTGGAAAAGTTATTCATGCCTCCCTTATAAAGATTAAATACTGAGTTTTATGAATGTGTTCTACTAATTTAAGCTCATACATATATGTCGATTATGGTTTAATTAATCCATATTGATATTATAAATGTGAATGTGAGTTTGTTTGTTTGTTCCACTTTCACGGCTCAACAGCTTGACGGTTTGCCATGAAATTTGACATGCACATAGCTAGGGCCCCGGGACGGATATAGGCTACCTTTCATTCCGGAAAAATGCAACGTCCTCGAGGGATAGGGAAAACACGTTACCGACGCAACCGTCACCCTGGAGACTTTCCTAAGAACGTATAGGCAAAAGTCTTACGATTTTAACTACAATAAGTGAAAGAATCACGGTAGTGTGTCAAAAATTGACAAACTTAAGCATTTCCGGAATTTCACCTTTATCCATACTAATATTATAAATGTGAGTGAAAGTGAGTGAGACTCTTCATTTGTTGAGTTATGGATTGTGTATGATTTTATTTTATTGATTGTTAATAGTAAAAGTATAAAAGTATACTTGACTTTTTAGTTATGGTCAACTTTTTACATATGTGTTTTGGAGTTCATTAGTAATTTTTCAATCTTTTGTAGGTACTACTAGTTATATTTGACCTCAATTACACATTCGTTATAGTACTTATGAAAATTTCCTGAGCGTTATGAAAGTTTCGTTTAATTTGTAATTTGCTGTTAATTTTGTTAAATATAATTATATGTTAAATATACGTGGACACATTATTTGTGCCTGAAATTAAAAATTGTTTGATATTAATATCATTGTTTTTTGTTATAACATGATTGAATTAAATACATACGTACGAGTAATTTACATGTACTTTGACTACTTTAATTAAGGTCAGGATGAATAGAAAAAAAGAGTATGTCTTAAATATACAGGAGATCATAATACATTTTCAACCAGGAATAATGTCAATTTTAGGTTTGTACATTGTAGCCTAATAAATTATAGATAGTAGTTTTAGGAAAACAAAATAAAAATAAAATATATAGGCAAATACACAAACTTAAACCATTTCATAAATTATCCACCGATTTTTTTAGCATTAAACAAATGAAAATAATAAATGAAGATTAAAGTGGACATAAAAACAGAAACTACATTTATTATTTGCTTTTTTAACCGACTTCCAAAAAAGGAGGAGGTTCTCAATTCGACTGTATTTTTTTATTTTTTATTTTATGTATGTTACATCAGAACTTTTGCCCGTGTGGACCGATTTCGACAAATTTTCTTTTAATCGAAAGGTGGTGTGTGTCATTTGGTCCCATTTAAATTTATTTGAGATCTAACAACTACTTTTCGAGCTATATCTAATAATGCGTTTTTACTTGCTTTACTCGCTTTTTTCGTCGACCTACGTTGTATTATACCGCATAACTTTCTACTGGATGTACCGATTTTGATAATTCTTTTTTTGTTAGAAAGGAGATATCCCAAGTTTAGTACCATGATAAGGAAATCAGGATCTGATGATGGGATCCTAGATAAATCGAGGGAAACTCTTGAAAATCCGCAATAACTTTTTACTAGGTGTACCGATTTTGATAATTCTTTTTTTGTTGGAAAGAAAATATCCCTAGTTTAGTACCATGATAAGGAAACCAGGATCTGATGATGGGATCTCAGAGAAATCGAGGGAACTTCTTGAAAATCCGCAATAACTTTTTATTAGGTGTACCGATTTTAATGATTTTTAATTTAATCGAAAGCCGATGTTTATCATGTGGTCACATTTAAATTTCATCGAAATTTGATAACTAATTTTTGAGTAATCTTTGATAATGCGTTGTTACTTGACTATTTTTTCGTCGATCTACGTTGTATTACGCGTCGATGTAATTGAAGTCGGTTTTTTTTCGTTTGCGAGCAAACACAATTATTATGTGTATATTACTAATGCTTGTAACAACTTTACACTTTAGTAATTTTAGTGTCAAAGTAACATTCCCAATAACCATAATGTAGCTTTTATCGCAGTTTTGCCTGCAAAGATCTAGATTTAAAGTTTCTAACAATATCTAGATATTTATAGATATAATAAACCATAGGATTTGAAGACGTTCAGTTTAAAAATACTTCCAAAAAATTTAAGGGTAAATAATATTAAATATTAAAAATTTATTTGAAATAAAAATTTAATATACGTGATTATGATACGGTCCTATTTAAATTTGAGCGAGTTCTGACAAGTATTTTTTGAGATATCTATACAAATAAATAAAATTGGGGTAGCTGTTTGTAGTATTAAAATTACCGCTTTATATTAAATGCATATGGATTTATACACGGTACATATACCAAAATAACATTTTTTACAATTATTGTCTGTATGTCTGTTGCTTGTTCCCGGTAATCTCTGAAACGGCCGGACCGATTTTGACAGGACTTTCACTGGCAGATAGCTGATGTAATGAGTAACTTAGACAACTTTCATTTTAGATTTCTTTTATTTTATAACTCTACGAACTGTACAATAATTATTTTGTTAAATTACACACGGAAGAAGTCGCGCGTTAGCTAGTACTTAATAATGCGTGTTTATTTTGTTAGCCTTTTTTCGATGCAAATTGAAGCCGGTCTTTTTTCGTTTGTGAGCAACACAATTTTAAATTTTTTTTATTTAAATTTTTTTACATTCACGTGCTCAAAATGCCCATCTCTTTTGTTAAACATGCATTATAATTATATTAATACCACAGGCGATTTGACATACAAACTACAGATCGACAGTCCTGTGACTGCCTAGTAAAACTAGGTCGTGGTTCGACGCTGACGGTTTTTTTCCCTTACAAATACTCTTTGATCACTCATTATTCATTAATTCATCATTTCTGAAAAATTTATTCATTTTCTTATCTATGTCTATATCTACACTTATTTGCTAGTTATCATATAATTATGTACATTTATTTCCTAGTTACCATATATTTACACTTATTTTCTACTTACAATATATACTTAGTCTATGTTACTGTTATATAAGCTGACCTCGCAAACGTTGTTTTGTCATATATTTTATTAATCTTCCCCCCCCCCCCCCCCCCTTATAACGTAGGGGAATGAAAAATAGATATTGGCCAATTCTCAGACCTACCTGATATGCACACAAAATTTTATGAGAATCGGTCAAGTCGTTTCGGAGGAGTTTAACTACAAACACCACGACACGAGATTTTTATATATTAGATATATTTATTTGTTTATTTATTTATATATAATTATTAATATTTATCTATTTATTATTATTTATTTCTGCTATTTACTTACATTCCGCTACATTAAATACACCTATATAATTATATATCTATATCTACTTTATTTGTACATCAAACACCGCACCGTGTCACTAATTCACAGACACGGACCCTACGCCTGCCCCTAGCATCTTGAGCAGAGCCCTTGCCCGCGACATATCACGCTTGTAGATAGTTCTTTTAAGGTTGTGCTCCAAGATTGTTTTCGTCGAGGCACCCAGCGCTCGGCTAACTAGACACAGGTTGGCTTGTCAACGCTACTACCGCATGAGGCACACTGTCGTGGATTTGTAGCCTTTCGGTCTTTGTCTGGACGATGATGACCTCGCCGTGGGTTTGCCCTTGTGCTTTATGAATGGTCATGACGCGCGATCCCTCTCCAGTGCCGTATCCCTGGTCTATCAGGATTTTTTTCTCTTCCTGCGTATAGACCAAGTGTCCTTTTGAAGTTTTGGTATTGGCGCGCCAGTGTACCCATTCATTCTGAGGGACACAATTATTTCTTCATATGAAGTTTATTTGTTTCTTATTTCTATGTCTTTCCTTTACAATACAAATTAAATATGAAAAAATATTATTTATTAATATGTAAATGTTGCATGTTGATTGTTCAGTTCCTACTACCAATAGTATATTTCAAGTTTATAAGCATAGATCAAGTAAAAAAAGGTAGATAACGCACCTAGAACAGAAAACTGAAGCCACTTTTTTAAAGATGTGTGAGTGAGTGAAGTGTTGACACCTTTTAAAAAAAGTCCCTAAAATTTTTATTAAACAATTAATTTAATATAGGTAAAATGGGTATGTGAAAATAAAAACCTGTTTATAGTTTTAAATAAATTTACTAAAAATAAAACAAAAAATCGGTAGAATAATAAAAAAATATATTCGTAAGATAATCGTATGAATGAACACTTCCTATCCCCTCTGTTTATCTCTTTTCAGTTTTGCAGTCGGTTTTTTTTTAACTATTTTTCTTAAACCTAGAATCCTTTATGTTGTATAAGTTTTTTAAATTTTTGTCGCTTAGAACTCAGAGTCATCGTCATTGTTTGCATTTTACTAATATGATCTAGTCTTATGTTCAAATAATTTTTAATCACTAATCGTATTAAATTCACTTTATGCGCATGGCCAGCATAATCGTGGTCATTTTCTCAGTCTTACAGCCGCTACGCATTCACCTCTTATTAAAATATTCGTTGGAAACCTAAAACCATGAAATTTGATAGTAAAATATGGGTACCTAGTTTACTCAAAAATTGTAAAAAGTTAAAACATAAAACAAACGAGTTAATAATTCATAAATATATTTTGATTTTTTATTTTCAATTTATGTAACATAAAATAACACGAGAAAAAAAAAACAATAACTATGTCTACTTTTTACTTAATTATTTTTCTGATTGCGTACGATTTACTTACCCACATTTTGGGGTACTGAAAAAAAGAACTACTGGCAACACTCCCGTGGTACGTCATTTCGTGACATTGAAATTATAAGTTCCGAATAACCTCAATATTATTTTGGAATAACAATAAATTTAAAGTTTTATATGTACTTACGTGTGAAACGATATTTCTTCAGATTTTTTGTTTACTTTGGAATTGTTTTTGCACCATTTAATCACACAAGACGGCATTTTATAAGCAAAGTTACTGTATGAAGCCTCGTGACATACTAACGAAAATGAGCGTAGTTTGATGCATATGTGTGCGTGAGCGCGTGTATTTACTTGAAGAAGCCGAGTTTTGTGGCTTCACTAACAACAAAGGCCGCGCATTATCTACTTTTTTTACTATATCTATGTTTATAAGTTACAAAAAAAATCTTAATATACTTTAATCGTATAATGTATTTATATATTCAGCCCAAGTGCACTTCATCAAGTCATCGCCGTGTCTAACATTGTCCTCGTATAATATCTGTTAGGAGAATATATCGAAAGTATTAAAATTATACGCTTAAAACACGAAAAATCAAAGGTATTGGTTAGATCAAGAAATGAGAAATAAGGAAAGGTTATAATGGTTAAAAATTGCTATAACACACGCACTCTCTTAGTACACAATGCACGATACCGAAAATTAATTAAATATGTTATTTTATAAGACACCCCTGAAATTTTTTTTTGTAGTTTTGCGGTTAGCAATAAAAGAAAAATGTTTCAGAATAATTCCTCTATGAAGTAAATAATAATAATAAATTAGGTAAAAATCTCACGAAATCCCAAAAGAGGAAAGAAAAAAAACGTATTCGCCGACAAATAGTCTCTCGTAGTTATAATTAAAAATAAACATATGCTAGATGTATACATGTTTGCAGACTATTTAGCATTTATAACCTATTCGATAATAAACTTTAAAAATTTGTACTTATCGCTCAAAACAGTAACTTTCCATAGCAATTAGAATACTGTCATTTGTAGAATAACCTGATCGTTACCATTTTAAATTCACAACCCAACAAAAAACTGTCAAACGTGACGATTTTAGATATCTAATAGCTATCAATAATTTTGCGACTAAAAAAACTTCTTGCAATATTCGATGAGGTATCATCTGAAAATATGCTAGCCATATCTAAAAGTATTTCCAAACGCAACATTAACTTTCAGTAGATCGTATCTGTGTTTACGTAAGATTATCCCAAAGATCATATAATGTTGGACGAAACCTATGAAAACTCATACACGTGGCTAGTTACATAAAAACCATAAAACTCATAGAAGTACCTATTTCACGACCCTGTCTTTCAATGCTTTACGTCACTTATGGCTGGTGCATCTCGCCTCAGGGATATCAGATTTTACTCACCAGACACAAATATACCCATCACCGTATTCATACATATGAGATAACCTTGGCTACTTAGTCCAAATCACTATGAAGCAATGCTAGATATGGTGAACCAACGAAATAATTAAATATTCTACTCAAGTCATGTATTAATAATTTTAAAAAAAACTTAGAAGAAAGATAAAATATGAACCGTTACTTTTTGAAAGGACTATCGAATTTTTACGGCACACTTACTTGACGGCATTGGAATTCGTATCGTGCCTTTGTATAGAAGTAAATTGAACATTACAAAATGTAGTACAAAATACTTTCTTTTTTTGTTTTTTATAATTATAATAAAATGAAAAATATGCAAATAAAATTTAGAAATATTTCGCGTGTAGGCCCGAAAAGTAATACAAAAATTACACTTTTCCAAATGCAAAGAAATTTTTAACGATATTTAAAGAAAATCATAGTTTAACCCATCGCATGAAATGGTTTCACTTCAGCCTATAGTAGTCCAATGCTGGACATGGGCCTTTCCAAGTTCGCGCCAAACATCCCGGTTTTCCGCAATCCACATCCAGCAGCATGAAATATTTTGTTAGAAGATTATTAACGATGGTAACTTTATAACAATTGGCATCCTGCCAAGACTTTCCAACGAGACCGACAACCAGTAAAAGTTTGGATCACAACCAAGACAATATTTTGTTAAGCGATTTAAATGTCCACATGTATGTAACTGCTGTGCGTTTTATATTTACACAAAATAATAAAACAACTCTAGCAGCTATAAATATAAGCTATGTAGCTAAAAAAAAAATAAAGTTCAATATTTTACGAAGACTTGCAAATATTATTTTGAGCGTGTAAAATATTAACAACAACTGACTCATAATATAAATCAATATATCTTATTTTAATAAACAATATAAAAGTTCCAAAACTGTTATAATCTTATTTAAGTCTCCCGAAACATTCTGACAGCCGCAATAAAGTCCCGAGAGATCCGATAACTACGTTTGTAATATTTGAACATGTACTCTACGATCGCGACTTGAGAACAATTTGAAACAGAATTAAGGTTTCTCGTTAAGAATTTACAACTTGATCAATTATAAAGTTTGAATCAAAATGGTAAACTATTTTGACGAACTAACATGAATGAAAGTAAGTAAATAGTTTATTAATATCGAGAATATTTTTATAACACCAGACCACACCGTGAGCGCTCTATTACTCGGGTAGCAAGTCGGAGGAACCTTTTTTTTATAAAGAATATTTAATCAACTAGCGCGAAGGGGCTTTTTAATTGTGAATATCTATTCATCCAACGGGCTGATGACCCAATTCCCGTTCTAGATGTGCGGATGCTACAATGCTTGATGATCGCTGGGAGGATATGAGGCGATGTCAAAATATCATGAGAGAAATATCTCTAGAAAATTATCTTTAAGAAACAAATAAAGAGAATAAACCTACCAATTATATATAAGTTTGTTCGAATGTTTGGTAAAACTATACTTTAGTTGATATAATTAGAATTAGAGTATGATCGTGTTGATATAATTATCCATAAAGATAATGTAATATAAGCCCCTAAATGAAAAAAAAAAATATAATAAAAAAACATACACTCCATTATTTAGTCTATAAAAACAATATTACTTCACAAAGCAACTATAAAAAATATTCCAGTAACATTTGGAGACTAGTAAAAAAATATTTCGTATCACTTTGTGATTTAAGAAACCATGTTTAAAAAAACTAATTACATCCGTGTGAAATCGTTATGAATCGCTACTAGGTGTAAATTTGCAAAGGATTCAGAACACAATACGATTCGATTTAATAACTAACTACACGCGTATTATGCTTATTATAGTGTAGTGATTTTACTTGCGAGTCTACCGATCACACTTTACTTATCGATAAATTATATGGCGAAATTATAGATATTTTGACGGTAGCCGCAACGGAATCCAACACTGTAAGATTGCGTGGCGGGAGGCGGCCGGTGGTTGGGTGGAACAGATATGTGCGCGATGCTCACGGGGAGGCCAGATCTAAATTTTTAATGTGGGTTTGGTGGGGTAAACCAGATAGTGGAGAAGTATATGAGGAAATGCGGCGTAGTCGCAATGTATTTAAGTCACGCTTACGCTGGTGTCAAAACCACAGCGAGCAAATTAAAATGGACATTGCGGCTACGCAGCATTCGAACAATGACTTTAAGAACTTTTGGAAATCTACCAATAAATTGAATGGTAGACCTGGCTTACCAGTGAGCGTTGGGGGTATTAATGACCATAGTATTATAGCGGACATGTTCAAAGACCATTTTGCGGTGACGTCACCGTTGGGACCATCACAGCTTGGAAGAGATGATTGTACGGGTGGTCAGGAGATTGAAATCCGATTTACAGCAATGGATGTCAATAATGCTATAGCCTCTATGTCCCGTGGCAGGTCTCCTGGCCATGACGGTCTGAGTATTGAACATCTAAGATATGCGGGTCCTCATCTGCCCGGAGTGCTTGCCATGTTTTATAACTTGTGCATGGCACACTCGTACTTGCCTTCAGCGCTGATGAGAACTGTGGTGGTGCCAATTGTGAAGAACAGAACGGGGGATGTGTCTGATAAATCCAATTACAGGCCTATCTCACTAGCCACGGTTGTTGCGAAGGTTCTTGACAGTTTGCTTAGCGTCCACCTTGATAAATATATAAGCTTACATGATAATCAGTTTGGTTTCAGGCCAGGTTTATCAACTGAGTCGGCCATACTATGTCTGAAGCAGACTGTTAAGTACTATTCGGTTAGACGTACATCTGTATATGCCTGTTTTCTCGACCTTAGTAAGGCTTTTGACCTGGTAAGTTACGATATCCTATGGCAGAAATTGAAAAATACTGGACTGCCTGAAGAAGCAACCAGAATCTTCAAATATTGGTACCGTAACCAGGTCAATGTTGTGCGATGGTCCGAATCTTATTCGCAGCCATATAGGTTGGAGTGCGGAGTTAGACAGGGAGGCCTAACCTCCCCTAAGCTCTTCAACTTATATGTCAATGCCCTCATAGAGGAGCTCAGTGGCACACATGTCGGTTGTCACATTGACGGAGTATGTCTTAGCAACATCAGTTACGCTGACGACATGGTGTTGCTGAGTGCTTCTGTTTGTGGCTTAGCGAAACTGTTGAGCATATGTGAAAACTATGCTCACAGTCACGGCCTTATTTATAATGTGAAAAAAAGCGAATGTATGGTCTTTCAGGCCAAAGGAAAAGCATTACCATCAATTGTACCACCCATTAAATTATATGGTACGCCGTTAAAGAGGGTGTCGCAATTTAAATATCTTGGTCATGTGGTAACCTTTGACTTGAAAGACGATGCTGATATCGAGAGAGAGCGCAGAGCATTGTCGGTTAGGGCGAACATGATAGCTCGCAGGTTTGTTCGTTGTTCCACCCCGGTTAAAGTAACGCTCTTTAGAGCTTACTGTACTTCATTTTACACAAGCAGCCTGTGGATCGATTTTACGCAGAAACAGTACAATGCTCTGCGCGTTCAGTACAATAATGCTTTCAGGATGCTGATGGGATTGCCTCGATGCTGCAGTGCGTCGGGTGTGTTCGCTGATGCGCATGTTGATTGTTTTCACTCGACCATGCGCAAGCGGTGCACATCCCTGGTGCGCAGGGTTAGGGATAGTCCCAGTGGCATCCTGAGGGCATTTGCTGACAGACTGGATTGTCAGTACCTGAACCACTGCCGTATGGTTCACGTGCTGACAAATCAGGGCTGTATTAGATATAAGATATAGATTAAGGTAGTTTTAAGTTTACTAACATTAGACTAGTGTTTTTCTTATATATGTTACTAAAAAATATGATCTTTAAGGTCGAAATAAATGATTTTTATTTATTTTTTATTTTATAGTACAAAAGTGTGTAATAATCGCTTCAAAATCGAATCATTGTGTAATACCTACATGAAAAGATGAAACCAATAAATCGCCTTACGCCCCCAACAAAAGAAGCTTAGAGAAACTATAATAACGTATTGTAGTTGGATTATTATCTGTTAACAAAGTAATCTTCTGACTGAAGCGAGTTATCTTTTTTTTTTGTAAGAACGTAGAAATTTATGTTACTAACTAATGTATACAGATAACTACTTCGTGTTGCCTTGCTGACTATAGTTTATGAAATAATTTACAGAAAGATTTGAAATAACCTATATAAAGTATATACATTCCTTCTTTTTTTTTGCTGGCGTTAGCTGTGGTAAGAGAGATTTTGGTATTTTATTTTGTGTTTTTAACTCTGCTTTATTAGTTATATACAAAAATAGTTGGTAATTGCTTATAGTGATTGTTTTTATAATTTTTAAGCTCTGATAAGTGTTTTATTGCTTATATATTTTTTAAGTTAGTTGTCTATATTTTTTTTTCATTATTTTTGTCTTAATTATTTCTGATCCTCCAGATCCGAGTGGCCATCAACTGATGACCTAATCACCTCCAATTCATCTTCCAAAATTACTATTCTATTCCTTCTTTCCAAATTGTTTATGTACATCCTTCCTTCTCCAAGGTACCCAAAATCTATAAAGAATACGATAAAGCTCCTTTTATATTCCACGTCTCTAGGGAAGTTTCATACCCAGCTGCAGGTACAACCCTGCGAGCAATCAAATTTGGCAAAAATTTCACACATAAAATTAAGTCCATCACTAATAATGGAGTACAAAATATTGGTCGCAGCACGATCTCTATTGAATTTTTCTCACACATTTATGTCGAACCTAGGTCTAGATATGTGCAAATAGAAAACTGCTGTACCGATATACAACACCATTAGAATGGTTTTATTTAACGGAATTCCTACTCACTGGTCTATGTAGGAACTTGTGTAGTCTCTGGAACTACCTTCTGGTCGCGGTGAAGTCACCAAAACCAGACAGTTGAATCGATAAACAACAAATGACGGAAATATTTTATTTAATTGAGTTCCAATTATAAATATATAAGTTAGTATAATAGAAGTAAAATATACAAGTTTCCTAATATCCAATCTCTGAACGGCTATCGCTTTGTTCACATTTAAAAGCAGTGTAGATCGAAACCGAGATTATAAAAACATTTCTTACCTGGAAGCATTGCCCAGTCTTCCTTCTGTTAACAGATCTTACGCTGAAGTAGTGAAAGAATTGTTTTCCCCTATTATATACTCCCCTGATATTTCTCTTCTCCTACACTCGCAATTCTTCATCTAACCGTTCCTACCCCGTCCCCGTTTCCTTAGGTAAAGGTGACAGACTGGCCCGAAAAGCCATTATGAGTATGTTTGTCGATATTAACTCTGCTTATGACAATGATGTTCTTGCGGTACTCACGCAAAAATGCTTAAGCTGAGTATTTCTACGAGCCTAATTCATTTTATTCGTATGCTTTTGTAGATCGATAGTTGTTAATCACAAATAACATTCTCTTTCCAACATCAACTTTCTCTTTCTAGACTTGTCTCGAAGGGACTCCCCCTTGTTCCCTCAGTTTTATAACATATACACTAAGGTGTCTCTTATAAATAATTTTTATGTAAATATATGTAATATAAAAAGGTTTTGATTTCATGTGCCATTCTACGCGACATTGGCAAAATCAGTCGTGCGATTTTGGATTTATTGGAAGCCATTAATACATTCCTGGAATGTTCATGCATTAGCCAACACCATGACTGTGCTTGTCATTTTTACGCACAGCTTTAGAATAAACTGTTTTATTATGATACTTAATGATGAATTACTTAAAAGGTTTGGTGTTGAGGAAAAATTGCGAGAATTTATATATATTATAGAAAATATCGTAAGAATTTTTGTTAAAACACGGTTTTAGAGTTAAATTTAACACGAAGCGAGGAAGGAATTCAGTGAACACTTATAGTGTGATCTTCTTAAAACCTCTTTCCTAATTGTAGACATCTGGATCCTACTTTGAACCTTCCCGGTCTTATTCGCTAAATTACTACCATCTACAAAATTGTTTATTTAAAAGAATTCTCAAGCTAACATTACGAAATTAAATCATTTTAATCCGATATAATTACGTTGTATTGAACACAGGACTGAAACAGAAAATTTAAATAAAATCTCTGTTTTCGTCCTTCATTAAACTTTAGTGTTTTGCATGATAAAAATTTTAAATTTTGATAAGTTATATAGTTTTAAAGAACATTTAAATGAAAGTAGCATTACTTATGATATAAAATCTACTAGATAAAATGTACTGTTCCAAACGGAACTGAAAGTTTAAATCAATGCAATCAATAAAAAAGTATTTGAAATTATTGTTTGTCCTTTTCTAAAATGGGTCAATTGAAAAATGTTATTTCATGAAAGTTCGAATACAAGAAAATAGCATATTTATTTGCAACAGCGCGAATAACTCCGGTTGGCCGCGTGCCAAATGTCTTGACGATCGCGGGACTGGCAAGCGGCAAAGCTACGAACACCGCCAAGTCAATATGTATTTGGGACGCCATTTTGACTTAGCACATTGCCTACGTAGGTACACAATTTACCTGTTTAAATTGAAAAATATGTTTTAGAATACAGTAAAAACCTTGCAACAAAATGTGTAAAACTTTTTTAAACAAAAAATAAATTAAAGAATTGTTTTAAATATAGAACGAAATAAAAATATTAAACAATAGAACAATATTGATACTGGCAGTTGAAGAATATCAAGTATAAACTTTTTTAATTTGGAAACATTTCGAACAATTTTCGGATGTTTACTTTCTTTCTTAGTGTTCAAATATAAATGAAAATTAAATACTATATATTTATATATTTTCATACTTTTACAGCAATATATTTCTGTTATATTACAGAAAGCAAATTAAATATACTTACTCCATTTTAAAATTAAAGTAATTACTTCAATACTAATAACACTATACTTCATTGAAACAGTCTCTGCTTGTGCTATTACTGGGCAAAAGCTTGTGTATAGAAACTAATTTAGTATAGGTGCTGTCGAAGCGAGAATAACTAATATTAGTAGATTATTACATTATATTTTACTGTGCTGTACTGTTTATGCTGAGTGGTTACAGCAGTAAGAATATAACCACCCCCTCTCTTCCCGTGGATGTCGTAAGAGGCAACTAAGGGATAACACAGTTCCACTACCACCTTGGAACTTAAAAAGTCGACCGATGGCGGGATAACCATTCAACTGCTGGCTTTGAAATGCAGAGGCCGAGGACGGTCAGCAGCGTCTTCGGTGCGACAAAGCCAGCCCTGCAGTCACCAACCTGCCTGCCCAGCGTGGTGACTATGAGCAAAACACATGAGTTCACGCCATTTTTGGCTCGAACTTATGGAGGCCTATGTCCTGTAGTGGACAGCGAAAGGCTGATGTGATGATGATGTGATTTGATTATATTTAGCTTAGGATATTTAGTTACTACGACGTCCTCTGGCCCGTTGGACCGACAATCTACGTAAGTGTAGGCTGGATGAGGATTGCGCAAAACTGGGATGTCTGGCGCGAACTTGGGGAGGTGTATGTCCAGCACTGGACTGCAATAGGCTGAACTGATGATGATGACTGATGAAGTTAGTTACTTAACGTATAATGTACATTACAAAGAAATTCTCGAGAGTAACTTTTCTCGTGAGTCTTAATCAGAAAACTTAAAAACAATCACAAACTAAACATTTTGATTGAGAAATGTATAAGTGAAGTACATTACTAACAATACAATTTGTTTTAAAAGCCATTTGATTACTTTACAACTTTCTAAATAAGTTGTTGGTCATTACAATAATTGATGATCTGTTTCGTTTCCGTAATTGCTTTCTTGTCACGTAGACGCTTCTAAAACAAACTCGATAAGTTAAATATAAAATGTTTATACGTCAGGAACTTTAGTACGAAGGCGGAAGTTTAGTACAGTCAAGGTTCGAAGCTTTGCTGATTTCTGTAGCTTATATCTTCTTGTATATTTATTATTATTTATTAGCTCACCAGCGAACTTTGAGTTTACTTTTTTTTTGTGAATAGACAAATTTAACGTAACATTTTTTAATTTATTAATTATAAGAAAAAAAAAATTAATCTCCACCAAAGTTATAAACATAAAGATAAAAGGTTGTTTGCTTCAACGAGCCAATCTTAGGATCTATCTGTTTTTGTTTTAAAGACCTTCATTAAAGAGGCTGAAAGGCTTAAAAACATCACGCTGAAAATCGGAAGGGAGTCACGGTAGTATTGAGAAGCTCCTCCTTTTTTGGAAGTCGGTTAAAAATAGTGAGCACACATTACATAATTTTACACACTACGATTTTATTTTGAAATCTTTGAGATCTGTGTCAAAAATATCAAAATGCCTTTCTTCTCATTATATTAACTGTAGATGTAACTGAAGTCGTGTGTTTTTTTTTCGTTTGTAAGCAAACACAATTATTTAAAGTAATAAATTCCGTACAGTAAATGAACTTCTGACTTGCAAGTAATCTCGAAATTACTCATTCAAACTGTTCTGATACAATCGGTGCCTGATTGACAGGCAATTCAGGTGGCAAATAATAGTAGGAAACTACGGCACTCGACGATCGCGGGGAGGAAATTTGCATTACCGCTACGAGATGTCACCTCCGTGTCAGACTTATTCAAATTGAGTCTGTTAAATGGAACACGCGCCTCGAAGACGAGAGCTCTGTAATATGAAAATGTTGGCAAAATTCTACAATAAAGCCACGTTGAGTTTAATTAAAAACCTAAACTATATTATGTATATAATATGTATGTATATCATATACATCCAGTAGCAGCGATAAATTTTATAGCTTATACATATAATGTTAAACGCAACTTTGGCACGTGTTATATTTTTTTTATTAAAATTCAGTATTTTTTTCACACGTTGAATTTAATATACATATACATGATATTATTTTATTTTGCGTTTATAATTACATAAAAAATAACAATAGTCTAACTTACAAAAGATCAAAAGCTGTCTATTTATTATTGAAATACAAATTTAAAAATATCCCATTAAGTTGCAATTGTGTATTGATTTCAGTTTTGTTGCCGTAGCAATAAATAAATAATAGTGATCTCGTACTCTTATCTCAGACTCTTACTCTTATCACAAACAGAGAAAATGTAATATTTTATTATAATTTTATGTCATTGTAATAAAAAACTATTTTTCAAACATATTCTTCTCTTGTTGTTTTTAAATACTCGTACTGTATTTTGTTTCGAAATGAATACTTTATTGTGAAAGGTTTAGAGATAAAAAATGTCGTGATAATGTGATGATAAGAAATAAGCAATAACTGTGCAATAATTTAGTGTAATATATTGACGATGCGTTAGCGTAGCGGTCATAGTACAGGCTAATGATGGTAGCGCGGGTTCGATCCCGCTCACAACAGAAATTTGTATATGGCCATATAAATGTTTGTCGTGATCTGGGCGTTTTTGTTCTCGTGTGTGTGTGTGTGTGTGTGTGTGTGTGTGTGTGTGTTTCTGTGTTTCCGGACCCCTGGACACAAAAGAAATCCTACTATGTGGCGTTGAGTGTGAAGCGTTTATTAAGCGTTTATCACTTATAATTTCCGTAGACACATACATTGTCATATTTAGTTCAAAAATCATATATACATTTACAATACCAAGTAAGTTACGATTACTGAAGTACTATTTATGTTTTATATAGTATAATAGAAGTTGAGCGTGTACTTTGAAAATTCAGTATCTGTATGAAAATCAAAGTACCGTTCAACTGTGAATAGGAACCCGATAAATCCTTTTAGTAGGAACACAAAGAGATATTAAGAGAGCCACATTACACATAGACGCATTATTTGTGAGCGTTATCATTTTTTACATGAAGCAATTCATCATCCCTTCCGAGTAACGTGATATAACAAAGAAATCCATTGAGACTCTTTTTAAATTCAGGCTAACGATGTTATGTTGACTTTTTTATACCATTATACATATTTTTATTACAATTATTATCTTTTACTAGCTGATCCTGTGAACTATGTACCCTTTTTTTATGTCAGTACTGTTTTTTTTGTATAAACTTCCTCCCTATACACATACAAAAAATATACAATTTAATGTAGTCGGTTAAAGGTTATACGCAAAAATAACATGTATTTCGACACTTCATTTTTATTTATATATATATATGTATATATATAAATATCAATTCTAACTAAATACTTTATTAAAATGAATACGCAATTTATTAAATTATCAACTGATTTAAATACGAAGCTATTAATGAATAAATTTATTCTGTTAATTTCCTTGGGTACAAGATTTGTCAAATTAATTAAATTTTATGTCTTACTGTTGTAGTATACGTAAAATTTTTAGTACATCTTATTTATTCTAAACTAAATACTATATTAAGAATCTATTATTATATAATGGCTCTTAAAAATATTTTATAAAAAGATTAAAATTGTAAAAAAACGAGTTTGCTTTAGACCATACGACTGAAGTAAAACTTTCTATCTTCACTAACTTATATCTCCCTCTCAACTTCCGTTCGCCTCGACCGATTACACTATTCCTAATGCTCTCGTCACGCATTCACCAGCTTACTCCCCAAGTCAAGCGTACGCAAAGAAGTTTTACTTGAATAATCTATAGCTTAACAATATTTTAAAATATTAATTTTCAATCCTACGCAATCTCTGTCTTGTAAAAATTAAAAATAACTTACTGAAATTCAATATTAGAACTTTAAACTAAATTTGTTGAAAATTAAAAAAACCACTTTTTTAACTGAGATAGGGTACAGTAGGAATTATTTTGTTCAAAACCTGGATCAGCCCAATTATGGAAGTACGGCGACCTTACAGAATTTTGTTGAATAGTTGTGTTCTTGTGGTGAGTAAGGTTACCAGAGCTCCTGGGATTGAGGCTAGGGTTAGCAACGCGTCTGTGACGCTTCTAGTGTTGCAGGTGCCTATAAGCTACGGTGATTGCTTACCATCAGGTGAGCCGTACGCTTGTTTGCTGACCTACCTGTGTAAAAGAACCAACAAAATTGTACCTATTACATATTTTTCATACAAATAATAGAAATCCTAAACTAGTTTGGCAGCCCCAAGTACATGAAATATATAAGCAACTTTAGCTTGAAATTTCTTTCAGCTTAGGATATATCTTCAAATAAATAAGAACAAACACTGTGTTTTTATTTGGTAACGGGACAAATAGCAGCTGGCAAAGTGCCAAATAAGTCGCAACGGCCCGCGGGAATGGCAACCGGCAAAATTACGGACCAACGCCAAGTCAATATTGTGACGCTGTTTAACTGTCCACATCCCATGCTTGCAATAATAATTAAAACTTGAAATGTGTCGTTTTACTCAAGATGAGACGTACAATGAAGACACTAACTATACTTTGACATAATTTTTATATTATTATTCTTAAATATAAAAATTATTTTAATTACGATTAAGTATATACGTACTTGAAATATATTTCCAAATCTCATATATATCATAAATATATACTAATACTATGAAAAATAAATTTGTATGTTTGTTTGCAATAGATAAACTCAAAACCTACCAGATGAACCGCTTTTTAAAAAAAATTACTAGAAGAATGTTATGTTATCACTGAGTCATATTAGCTTTATTTTAACGATATTTTAAAAACGGAACAGTCAAAATCCTCCAGTACATGCGGGCAAAGCCACAGCGAAAACCTAATGTAAAACAATTATAAAATAACGTAACCCATACTAATCTAATTATTTGTAAGTAAAATATGTTGAATCATATTTTGCATACCTATCTCGTAGTACGTAATATTTTTGAAAACATAAATTTAGATTAATCCACAATATTAATCCACCTACTAATCATAGTATTAATTAATATCAGAACAGCTGAACTGGAAGCCGTTACGCTAATTAAACACAAGGCATAACTGCTCCTACATTATTAACATCGTTTTGCATTTATTACTAACAAAAATAAAGTATTTATTATTATATTCTTTATTGCACTAAGTAATTTTACAATAGTCATTATAATATAGGGAGTTGGCAAGGACGAACTTATGTCTACAAGAGATTTCTTCCAGTCAACCCATGGAAGTGATAAATTATATTAACGCAGGGCAAAGTAATGCAGGAATAGGAGAATAATAAATTAAATTAAAAAAAAAAAAACATAAAATACATACACTACATATAAACTACATAGACTACTAACGCTATGTAGATAAATATATAAATAAATATATACATATAAACATACACATACATACATAAACATAGATACATATATATACATACATACATACATACATATACTACATAATTATATTTTATTCAATTTTATTCGATGATAAAAATTAATAAATATAATTTAAATAATATAATCACTTTCGAAATGCTAAGACCAATAATCTAAGACCATTTCTTAAAATTATAATAAATTAAATTCAAAAAGTAATAGTAAAAAACAAATTCTTAAACCTTAAGCTTTGTTTATGAGAAATAGAGCTTAAAAGTTTATTTAAACAAAATTGTTCTTATGTAAGTTTCTTTTGTTTTAATCCTTAGAAGTATTTTAGCATTAACAATCTTCCATACTTCAAAATGTAACTATAAGAGTATTAATTATGTAGTATTAATTGTGTAAATGTAGTATTAATTTTTTTTAGAAGAAATAACTTTAATAAAAAACAACACCTGATTTACAAACAATGAAAAGTCGCTGTGCTCTTGAGATGCCAATTATAAAAAATCAATTTGTGAATTGTAAAAATCTTGACTTATCGGTTTGCTTTGATTTTTTTATAAATTTTACACAAAAAAACTCGGTCAAGTTAGTCGTCATCGTCAATAAGTACAAATGTATCTTAAAGGAGACTATTTTTTTATATATTGGTTATATACATAAACTCGCCTCGCGTTTACAGTCACGTAGTTTCCAATCCCCGTGGGATTGTCCGAGTAAAATGTAGGCTATGTGTAGTTCTTACGTAGCAAGTTTCATAACAATCAGTTCCGTAGTTTTTGGGTGAAACAGTACCTAATAAACCCATCCATCCATCCATCCATCCTTACAAACTTTCGCATTTACAAAATTAGTAGGATAACAATACACTAGCCAGAGCAGATGCCAGCAAGGATAATGATTTTAATTGTTTATCAAATTACGAGTCAAACAATTGAATTTGAATTCTATCATTGAGTCTTTTCATTCGACACCCATCACCATTGGTTTTGCGAGATTTTCCATTATCAAGATGGCGCTCGTCTGCTATATTGAATTTTTGTTAGCTTTACTAAATATAGAAAGCTCGGGATAAAGGAATCCATTACTTTAATTCTTTATATCTATCGAATATAAAAGATGTTGAAATTATATCCAATAGGTATATTTACAAATATTCACCTCAACTCTCGGAATATAAAGCGAAATAAGGAAACTCGATATCAGCCATTCTATGTTGGTTTGTATAACCCCAAGAGGGTTAGAGTCTGTACCCAAGAGACCAAACAACTAAGAGAACTTTTCTTACCACTCTTTATAGAACTCTGTTAGACTACGTTTCTTGTAAATTGAATGTAAACATCTATCTGTATTGTTGCGTTTTATTTATAAAGAACATATAAAGTATTTAATAAATCATTCCATACGTATGTTTGTGAGCGATTTTGTTACGTCATCTATCATATCACATAATTAACAACAGTTTTTTATTACAAGTAATCGTGAATATTAATGTCTCTTTACCCTCATAATTTAGTTAATTACGATGCAATAATATTACATAATTATCTCTAATAAACTTTTATTATTCAACAGCTCAGCCTATCGTAGTCCACTGCTGGACTTAGGCCTCCCCAAGTTCACACCAAATATCCCAGTTTTCCAGAATCCTCTTCCAGATTCCAACGACAATCCTACGTAGATCGTCGTTCCAGCGGGCTGAAGAACGTCCCAAACTGCGTTTTTCACGCGGTCTCCACTCCAGGACATGTCTGTTCCAGCGGCCATCGGTCCTGCTTCATAGGTGACCAATCCACTGCCACTTCAACTTGCTAATTCTATAGGTTATATCGGTTACTTTCGTTCTCTCGCGGATAGTCCCATTTCTGATCCTATCTTTGAGAGAGACCCCAAGCGTAGCCCCATCCATTGCACGTTGACTTTAAAATTGTGAACCAATAACTTCGTCTCTCGCTGCCAAACATGCTGTAGACCACGCTCGGCAACGACAGGTTTTCGCCTATCCCGACCACACGGGCGCAGCTCTGGGGCCCCCAAGCGACACAATTCTCAAGAGTGTGACACATCATATATATCGGCTCGCCACATTCGTGACAGGGCGCCCCTGCCTGTCACGAATGTATCGAGCTGACTGTACAGTATAGCTCTCATGGCTAGGACCCTCTGCAGTATCCTCAAAATAATTCTATTCTCAGGAGTGAGATCGTCTCCAAAGACGGGGTCATAGTACATTGCCATACTCCGCATGATAGTAGCACAGAAATGCCGCCGCTCTGAACCCGGCCCTCCTACGTTGGGCAGGAGTCTAGCCTAGTTGGATAGTGTGGCCTGAGTAGACAGAATCCTGAACAGCCCAGCATTTAGCTTAGCTCCTCCAACGTCTCCACAAGGATGACGATATCGTGGGTGAAAAGACGGTGCTTGATGTATTTGCCGTTGACGTTGATGCCTCGTCCCCCTCCAAGGTCATAAAAACATCCTTCAGCGCAATGGTAAACAGTTTTTGTGTTATTACATCCCCCTGTCTTTCCCCGCGACGAAGGAAAATGGGTCTTGTTCGAACAGTATTGGATATGACAGTCCGGCTGCGCCGCATTTTTTATCATCACTTATAAAAGTCATCGTGTAAAAAATTACTAAAGACTAATTTTGAAAAAGATTTCTTGTATTATCGTTTCAGAGACCCGCATGAATAAGGTTTTGTCAACCCTTCCAAAGTTCGCAAAATGTGAGAAAGTTATTGGGCGAAAAGAAAAACAAAGTTGATGTTCCTCAGAAAATAAATTTTTAGTAAGTAATGCGATAAAAAAATTAAAAGATATTACCGAATTAGTCAAACATAATTGTTAGCTTATATGACTTTAATTTAATATATATATATATATATTTATATTAGCTGTATCCTGCACCTGTTGCTACGCTTTATTTTTAATTTTTTTTTTTTGGTCGTACCAACTCAGAAAACTGTGGGCTCATGCACAACACTTTGCTGAAGATCTTGACATACATGACCACATATGACCAAATGCATAGTTTACGTTTCTATAAAGGACATATAGACAAACATTAATTTATATATACCTATATATATATATAAGACCAATGAGTTATATTCTTTTGTTAAAGCATAACACAATTTTGATTCATCTAAAACAAAGATTTATTTATTAAAAACAGATAGGTTTTACATAACAATTATCACAATCAAAAAACAATTAGGTAGGTACTAACCTAAAACAAAGAATCGACAATTAGATGTTCATGCTTTACAATTGTTATTATAAAAACTTAAATAGTTCTTTACACTTTGAATTGAAGCAAATTCACAAACAACTACGTTTTAAAGATATTATAAAGAAAACATTTGTAATCTAATTAATTCTAACTATTTGATTTGGACAAAACAAAAAATACGCTTTTATATTCTCCCCACTGGTGGCTCCCTCTTGTAGCTTAACTGATAGGTACATCTTAAAAGTCAATGTCAGTGTCAACGTCAACACAAAGCTTACATCACCCTCCTTCGAAATGCAAATTTTTCCAACTTAAGTTGAGTAAAATTTAGCTGTGAAATCTAATAATCAATAAGCATAGGAATGAGCTTTGTGACATGATACAATCCAATAGATTTTGTACCACGACCGGTGTTTATTTTAAAAACTGAATCTGATATTTTTTCTTCAATTTCAAAGGGACCAATTCTAATTTCATCCATCTTTTTTTTGTTTAATTTGTTTCCATAATCGACATATACCTTATCTCCTTTTTTAAATTCATGTTGTAATCTATTCTTGGCAAATAAAGTTTTATTATATTCGTGCGATTTTATTGACCTTTGTAGTGCTATTTTCCTGTCTTCTTCCAAATTTTTTGATAATAACTGTTTTCCCTTTAATTCATGTGGTAACAAGTCTGTAGACTCACCTGATAGTAAATATTTAGGAGAAAATCCTGTTACAGAATGGTTTGTTTCATTGTATCTATTTCTACATTCTTCTGCTATTTTTGACCAATTTGTTTTTCCTTTTGATTCATTCATTTTGCATCTTATTTTGTTCACAATTGTCTGGTTAAGCCTTTCGTTTAAACCGTTTGAGAACGGTGCATCTACCGCTGTAAGTATTAATTGAATATTTCGGTTCTCAAGGTATTTTTTGAATTCAATCGAATTAATAGCTGGATATTGATCAGAGAGTAAGATGTCTATTGTTTCTTCTTTTGGAATTTTTTCTATAAGTTTGATGAAGTCTCGAGCATGTTGATTCTTAGAGCATAGGATATATGCGTACCTAGTAAAGTGGTCTACCAGCAGATGTAAATATCTTTTTGTTGATCTTTGACCCCCAAATCCTCCTATTGTGTCCAGTGACATTATTTGAAAAGGTTTATTAGCTGGACCTAATTGCGACATAAAGCCATATTTTCTATTTAACCTTGTCTTATTTTTTATGCATATCTCGCAGTTTTTGCATATGTGTTTAATATTTTCTGATAGATTCGGTGCAGTATAAAAGGGTTTTATTTTAGATTCTGTTTGATTTATTCCAGTATGACAATATTTTTCATGCGTTTTTTTTATTATGGTTTTACTGTAATCTTCACTTAGAATTATTTTTTTTCTCTTTTTCCCTCCTTTTTTATAATAAACTCCATCTTCAAAAATAATGTTCTTTTTAAGTGGTTTTATTTCTAAATTTTGTGCTTGATCATATTTTATGTCATGAATATCAATAATATTTACTGTTTTTAAGTTATCTTCATTATTTGCATTAATGTCCAATACTGGGTTTCTGCTGAGACAATCCGCTTCTGTATTATTTTTTCCTGGAAAATATTTTATTTCACAATTATATTGTGACAGATAATGTGACATATCCCCTAATTCATCGTCAGGTCTGTTTCTTATATTTAACTTCTCTAAAGGTTTGTGATCTGTGTAGACAGTAAAATAGTTTCCAATCAACCAATGTTGCCAAAATTTTATGCTCTCTTTTATGGCTAAACATTCTAAAAATATCGCTTTTTTATTTTTTTGTGATTCATTTAGTTTTTTAGAAAAATATGCTACCGGTTTTTCTTCGCCATTGTGCTGAATTTGTTTCAAAACTGCTCCTATTCCTATGGCACTGGCATCTGTATAAATAAATATTGGTGCTTGTGGATCATAAATAGCTAGTATTGGTTTGGAACATAGATAATCCTTAACTTTCCGGAATGCGTCCTCACACTGTTCTGTCCAATTAAAGCTCTGATCTTTTCTCAGCAATTTATGTAGAGGATCAAGTAATATTGAGGCATTCGGGATGTATTTTCCATAAAAATTTATTTTCCCTAAAAATTGTCGTATTTGTTTTCTATTTTGAGGAGCAGGAAAATCTTTTATTGATTTCAAATTGTCTTTTAGAGGTGTAATCGTATTCTTTTGTAATATATGGCCTAAATACTTTACAGTGTCACATGCAAACTTACATTTTATTAATTTTAGCCTGAAACCTTCTTCGCGAATAGCATCTAGCAATTTTTTTAAGTGTGTGATATGGCTATCAAACGTCTTAGAGAAGATTAGTATATCATCAATAAAATTCACTGCAAATTCTGTCAAACCATTTTTCCTTATAATATTTCCCAAAATCCGTTGAAATATGGCTGGTGATGTCTTAAGGCCGAAAGGTAAACACGTCCATTGGTAATGACCTTCTTGAGTTACAAACCCAGTTTTGTGTCTGTCTGTAATTTTTAATGGGATGGACCAAAAAGCTGAATTTATATCTAAAGTTGTAAAATAATTACAATTTATTGTTTTTGTTATTAGGTCTTCTATGAGAGGAAATGGTTGCGATTGAGGTATAATTATTTTATTTAAATCCCTGAAGTCTATGCAAAGTCTACTTTTTTTTCCTTCGTCCCTTTTAAAAGCTAAGGTAACTGGTGCCGCAAATGGACTGTAAGATTCCTCGATTAATTTATGTTTTAAAAGTTGTGTGATTTGATTTTCTATTTCTATCTTGTCTTGGACTGAACACCTATATGGTCTTTTATAACAATATTTTTCAACTTGCAAATCTATACAGGCTTCATACTTTCTCACTTTTCCAGTGTCATATTTATCTTTAGCAAAAATTTCCACGTAATTATCCAATAATATGTTTATTTGTTTTCTTTGATCAGTATTTAAGTGCTCTGTGTCTATATTAAATTTATTTGTATCTATACCTTCATTGAAGTTAACTGCATATTCTTTTTCTTCTATATTTATTTCCATATTTTCAATCCGTTTATCTTCAAACATATTATTACTATGCATTTGGATATTTAAATTCTCATCATGAGTCAACCCAAATTTATGTATTGAATCTAACCCTAATATTAGATCATATTCAAAATTTTCATTTTCAAAGATAAATGCATTTATTTTAATCTTCTTATGCAATAACTCCGCATCCAGTGTAACTAACCCTTTAGTTTTACCCCCTCCACTTATTGTTTTTATTGTATTATAACAATAATTTGGCTTTAATTTCGTCACCTGAACTAATTTTGAATTTATTAATGTTATTCGTGAACCAGGGTCATACAGCCCTTTAGCTTCTAATGTATTATTTAATATCACCGTAATCTCAATTAGTGGAGGGAATTTTAGTTTTTTGGATCTTCATTACTCAGTTCAACTTTTAATATTGAATTAGAATTAAGGTTTTTGTCATCTGTGGTTTTTTTTCCATAGTTATACCAGCAAACATTCTCTGGATGAATTCTATTTAATTTTCCTTTATTTTCACAAATCCTGCAAGGTTTTTTTTCCATTTGTTTTATTTCTTGTTTATTGTATTTATTTCCTGTGCTTAAGTTTTTCTTTGTGACATTATTCCTTGTTAAACTCTCTAGTCCTCTTATGCAGTTAAATAAGTCATTTACTTCTTTAAGGCTATCTCTGTCTATTCTATCCATTATGAAGTTTGGTAGACCGGTGGCAATCAAATATATCAGAGTTTGGGTATCTATTGATTTATTAATTTCTAATAACAGTCTCTCTTTTTTAAGAGCATATTCCAACATTGATCCTTGTATATATTTAAAATTCATAGCGTACCTGATTGGTAACCAGCCTTTATCAGCAAATGTTTCACTTAAACTTTTCTTCCATACAGACCAATTTGAATCTACAGTATGTTTGATAATCATTGAGGTGTACCAATCTATACAAGTATCTTCTAATAATAATCTTAGAATTTCTATTTTTTGTAAATCTGTATCTATTTGTAAACGTACACATTCACTTTCAAAAGTATTTAACCATTGTTGAACATTTGTTGTGTTTCTTGAAAACTTCTCTATTGAAAATTCTGCTACTAATCTCGTTTTATTTTCTGTTTTTTTTAACAATGTTGGTTCTGTTGATGACGACTCATGACTTTGTTCTTATTTTTCAAGTAAAAACCCATTAAATTGTAAGTTGTCATCATCTAAATATGTTGATTTCATTTCCTCGGTTAATGTTATCCAAACCTGTCTCTTATCATGCCTTTTTTGGAGAGATTTTTTTACTTTGTTAAATATTTCATGCTTTAATATTTCTTTGTGTAATTGCACGGATTGATACTCTGTAGGCACAACAAAAGTTTGGTTTTGTGTATCCGTAATAGAGGTTATGGCATACATATTTGTCTTAATATCGTCCGATTTGGCTTTTATAATAAATTCAAATCTTAATTTCTCCATTGTGTAGGTTAACAATCATTAATTTATATTTCACATGTATACGAATTGTCGATTTATAAGACCAATGAGTTATATTCTTTTGTTAAAGCATAACACAATTTTGATTCATCTAAAACAAAGATTTATTTATTAAAAACAGATAGGTTTTACATAACAATTATCACAATCAAAAAACAATTAGGTAGGTACTAACCTAAAACAAAGAATCGACAATTAGATGTTCATGCTTTACAATTGTTATTATAAAAACTTAAATAGTTCTTTACACTTTGAATTGAAGCAAATTCACAAACAACTACGTTTTAAAGATATTATAAAGAAAACATTTGTAATCTAATTAATTCTAACTATTTGATTTGGACAAAACAAAAAATACGCTTTTATATTCTCCCCACTGGTGGCTCCCTCTTGTAGCTTAACTGATAGGTACATCTTAAAAGTCAATGTCAGTGTCAACGTCAACACAAAGCTTACATATATATATCTTAATATATATAAATCTCGTGTCACAATGTTTGTCCTCAATGGACTCCTAAACTACTTAACCGATTTTAGTCAAATTTGCACACCGTGTGCAGTTTGATCCAACTTAAAAGATAGGCTATATTTTATTTTGATATATTATGTTATTATTATATTTCAGAAAAAAAGAAGGTGATACGAAGTTCGCCAGGTCAGCTAGTATATATATTTATATATATAATAATATTGCGGGGAGCCCTTAACAATCACGAGGCATATGCTGAATCCATCTGATCGGTGTAATTGCCATATACATTTCCTAAATATTTGTCTCTAACAAGTGACCATATATGGCACAGATAATGTCTTTAGCTTAAACTCTTTTTTCTACGCTTTTATCTTGTGTGTCTCTTGTATTAGCTGCGGTTCTGGGAGTGTGATGATGTATGATGAGATATGATATATGTGAAACGCTTTTCAAGAATAACTATGAAAAAATAAAAAATACATTGAATAAATAAAACCTTCGTCTTTACATGCTCGAACGCTTATCGACTCTAAATTCCATCATCTATCCATGCCACTGAACTGAATGATGTTCCAAGAATAACGTAACGATAAGATGCGCCATCCATATAAAGGAGTTCAAGTACTTTCTTTCAAAAAATGTATTTTTTTCCCAAACGTACCATCAAAGAGAACTGAAAAGAGTCAAAAACGAGCAAAATATAAATTTAGACACTTCTATATTTTGATCCGATCCTCGGTAGAAGTCATCCGCTTGCCTAATTGACAATGGATTGTGCAATATTTCTATAAACCTATTCTTATGAAATCTTGAACTGTTGTATTAATGAATTTTCTTGCATATTTCGACTACACCTTTTCGTATTTACGATATAGATACTGCTTATAAATAAGATTTCTAATCAATATTTATAAAAATCTAAAGATCTGCTAGTTAAGAATTCAAAAATCTAAGATAAGTCTTTTAAATAAACAAATGAATACATCTTAATGTGAGTTTTAAGATCTCTCAAGAAAGTTTCTAGTCGTTAAACCTCTTAGGTTGGGTAGGTTTAATGCTAACATTTCAAAGTCAAATTAGCAGCTAAATAGTTGACCGCAAGTAAACACTCAAACTTAATTAATTAATTAAAGACCTATTAGTACAGGGACATTCACTCAAACATTATTAATTTAATTTTTAAACTTTTGTTATGTCATTTACGGTAGATTATTGAAAATATAAATTATCATGAATCCAGATGGATTAGCTAATCTTTATAAATTGTTTAACAGAGTTGTCAGTGTGTTGACAGAGTGTAAGTGTGTCACAGATAAACTACTGATATATATATATCTTACTATAGTTTCTTCAACATTTAACTTTTTATGACGCGTTGGTGAAGCAGTCATAGTACTAGCAGTTACGCTGGCGGTCGCGGGTTTGATTTCCGCTTACGACAGACATTTGTATCGACCATATAGATGTTAGTCGTAGTCTGGGCGTTGTGTTTGTGTATTATGTGTGTTTCCGGACCCCCAACACAGGAGAAAATCCTATTGGGGGATCCGTTGAGTGTGAAGCGTTTATTAATAATTAATTTTAATCTAAAAATGCTGTACTGTATCTTCATTTTTAATCTTAAGTTATGAAAGTTATGAAAAATAAACGTTTTATTTAAGTGCAACGTATTTTCACAAATAAATTTTGTAAACATATTATTAATTAATTATAATTCAAGTCATTTTTTATCCTTGTAAAATACTCTATTAATGTAATAAGCAAAGCAAACGAAGTCGCGATTAGCTAATAGATTGTAAGTGAAAATCTTAAATTTCAGATCAAATTGAACTGAAATAAAACAACCTATAAACGTTCAACTTCTGAGCAAAGATTACCTACAGTACAGTAATCTATGGATAATTTTCCGATCACGAACAACGGTTTTTACTAACTGACAGCTACGTACTCTGCGGGGACGACGATACGATCCATAGGAACACCCAGTTAAGTAAAAATACTGGTCTTCGTATATTTTTTATTAAAATAAAATACAATTTACAAGTAGATGGGATAAAAAGATTATATTTCTAGGACTTGACGCCCGTCTTGACACAATTTTCTCAGAATAGTTCAGATTTAGGGTTGTACTTGGAGAACGTGATCGGAATGTCAAATGTTATCTTATATTTGATACAAATATTCTTAAACTTTAAAAGTTTTTATTTCTAGTAAACTATATCTATTTATATTTCCAGAACCTATGCTGAACTAAAAATCATTTTACCATTCTTAATAAAATAAATACATATATTATACAAACATACATGTTTACTATAAATGTTAATTTAATATAGATTACATAAACATAATTATAAGATATTATATCTACTAGTAATCGCCCAGTGGTTGAAATTCCACCATAATTAAAAATTTAAATTAAAAAAAAAAATTTAAATTTTCCAATTTCATTATAGACTTTGGCAATCAACAAAATATGCGTTCGTGTGTCAAATACACGGCAGTGTGTGTAATGATTCTTGCATTTATTTAATTTATTTTTATGCATAAATTAAAAAAAAAACAGCATTCTGCACTACTCTATATGAACTATAACCGTACGAAATTTCATACTAATCCGTCCGCGCAATTTCCGTAAAAAAGGGGTAAAAAGTTTTTGTTTCACGTATTAATATATAAATAATATTACATAATGTCCTATCACTAATAATTGACTTAATAAATATCGTAAGATTTTTAACCATTGAACCGTTGAGATCCAGTAGATTCTGCTATGTAAATTGATAGGATTAACTTCATCGCGTAACGTTCCAGCCTAACTTACTCTCAAGGTAATGTCGTTTAAGAGATTCGTGATATTCGCGGAAATTGAAATGTAGGATCCGAGTTTCAAATTGGAAACGATATCGAATCAAATGCAGGCTTCCTTTATAAATACTCAATAATAATAAATTTAAATTGAAATCAAAATAGCTTTGTTTCAAAATAATATTCAAAATATGAATATCGCTATCATTTAAACTTTTCTTCGTATTCGAATCGGAAAATGCTTTAAGTGTGCATTTGTTGCAAGACAACATCATCACTTACGAGGTTCAATTATCAGACTAAACATAAGCACATCAGCTCATTTAAAAATGATCATATTCATGTATCGTAACAATATTAAATTTGTATGTGCGAAATTCCGTTAAAAATGGCTTAGTAAAAATAATAAATAAAAATTAAATCTATGGCTCTACCAATTCGGCTAATTTAATTTTTCTTTTTTGTATGACTCAATTCACTGAGGTAGGGCACAGCAGGAATTTCCTGCTCAAAATATGGAGCAGCCCGACTGGGGTAGTACCTCGACCTTACAGAAGATCGCAGCAAAATAATACTGTTTTCAAGCAGTATTGTGCTCCTGTTGGTGAGTAAGGTGACCAGAGCTCCTGGGGGGATTGGGGATTGGGTCGGCAACGCGCTTGCGATACTTCTGGTGTTGCAGGTGTCTATAAGCTACGGTAATCACTTACCATCAGGTGAGCCGTACGCTTGTTTGCCGACCTAGTGACATAAAAAAAATGTTCCCTTAAGACACAAGGTTTTAATATTACAAAAATAAAATAAAAAGAAATAACAAAAGTAATTTTAACTATTAACTTTTGACAGAACAACGTCTGTCCGGGCAGTTAGTCTATACAAATAAATAAAATTGGAGTGTCTGTTTGTAATATTAAAATAACCGCTTTTACTAAATGCATATGGATGTATACACGGTACACAAATAACATTTTTTTTTTAATTTTTATCCGTCTATCTGTCTGTCTGTCTGTCTTTCTGTATGGCTATTTGTCTGTCTGTTTGTTCCGGCTAATCTCTAACACGGTTGGTCCGATTTTCACGGGACTGTCCCTGGTAGATAGCTGATGTAATAAGGAGTAACTTAGGCTACTTTTATTTTAGAAATTTATTTATTTTATAACTCTGTGAACTGAAAAATAACTTTTTTGTTAAATTCCACGCGGACGAAGTCGCGGGCACAGCTAGTATTCAATAAAAGAAAAGTTTCATATTGTTTTGAAAATTTAGTCGGCTTTAGATCACGTACTATTAGTGTAGCTTTGTAGTGAGTTCAATGATATAGAAAAAATACTTTTATTCTTGGATTCTTCACAATACGTTCTTGTATTATTTATTATTCGTGACTCCATCCATATACTAATAATACGCAAAGAGCAAGAGAAAATCACGCAACAAGACTCCCAGACTCCATAATATTAAATTAATATTCATTTTATAACGTTTGTTCATATTTTATTCAGTCAGAAGAATAAAATTTGATATAAAAATGTCTTAGATAAAACACAAAGTAAAGTTTATAAATTCTTTTTTAAATTTTAGATGTTAAATTTTTAAAAACAAATGCTCAATAAACAAAACAATTCCCAAATGTGTTCATAGGGAACAACAAAATTTTGTAGACATATATAAAATTTTTACCACTCACACATTGAATAAATTAATAATGCGGGGCGACGCGTCCGACAGCAATTAAGGGGGTGTTTGTTGCCCAGTGTCAGGTGTCAGTGGACCAAAGGGAGGTTTAACGTGATATCGTACTACGCACACAAGAAATTAAGACCAACATTTTGTTTAATTTTGGCCCGACCTAACAGACTTTGTATTGTGCGAAATGCACTAAATTAGATTTATTTGAAGATACATTTTTATTTACCGAAAAATCACTTTAAATTTTTTAATAATTTTTCGCGGTGTAATTCTTAGACTAAAATATCCGCGTCTTTAATTCTGAGTCGGTTCCAATAATCTTTGGTATAACTACCCAGAGACATAACTTCTAATTACCATTTCAATATGCTGACTTTATGTGCAACAGTGGAGGCTTTTGTTCTCTCTAGGAGAAGCCGAACTAAAGAATTCGCTTTGAATCGTGTGTACCTGTAATGATCTACGAAGCCGAAACGTGGACACTTACAATGGAGAAGATCTGCAAACTCAAGGTAACTCAATCAGTGATGGAGATTCACTAACAGATAGAATTCATTACAAAGCTATTCTCCAGAGGGTCAAATTGCGGTATCCCGGGATTTAAATTTCGATGTATAAATTTTATGTAGCAATGTACAAGTAGACCTCACATAAATATTTTTGAATTTAACGATAAATACTTTACAAAATTTGTTTTGAATTTCTTTTAAAAATGAAATACATATATTACAATAATCACAATTTTATTATAAGTCATAATTTTTATGAAAATAATTTTTTTTAAGTTGATATAAATTTTTTTTTAATTAAATTTTAATAATTATTATTGTTTTCAAGTATTGTGTAGGTATGTTGAAAAATCAACAGAATATTTAGACTAAATCTTTATCACGTTAATGGTATTCAAGAATCTGACGAATTTGTGATAATTATTTTATTATAACATGTATAAATAACCGCTCTGGTGCAGTGGGTGCGTGTGTCATCTACAAAACAGCGGTTTGCGGGTTCGATTCCCACTTGAGATGAATATTTGTTTTTACAAATATTTCTTTCCAATTTAGATTTAGAAACTTGCGACAAACAGTGATGTTTGTTGTTCAGTTTTCATATTTTTGACGTCTAACTTAAAACTTTAGTGCAAGTTTTATCTTGATAAACTATGCTCGATAGCTTTACTAGGTATAATTTAACATAACCTTTTTAACATTATTTATAATCTAAAAAAGGTTTTTAATTTTTTCAAAGCATTAGCTCGGTGAGACTCACTGATTTAATTTATCTTTGTACCTTTCTATAACGAAGTCAACGTACATCGTCTAATTCATCTTATTATTTTGTATCGTGATTTACAAATAATCACCACAAGTGCAAGACTTTAATATGTCTTATAACTAACTAAATTTTATTTTAGTTATTTTACACATTTTTTAATAAATAATGATCCCACCAAAAACATTTTCATGTAAAATGTTGCCAAGACGAGATCATATGGCTCGCACTGTCAAAAAGTTATCAGATCTCTTGTAGAGCCAAGCTTCTAACTCTACACGCCCTAACTCTACAAGCCCTAACTTCACAAACTCTACACCTTAGTCAAAATATGTGGCTTGGCCGTTTGAAAATTTGAACGAATATTTGAATAAAGTACATACAGATAATATATAATAATAAACATATCTACATAAAACTTACATATATAAATTACATACATATATAAATATATAATAAATATATATTATATATCGATTCTCAATTCGATTGTATTTTTTTTTGTTTGTTAATTCCTTAGAACTTTTGTGTGTGTAAACCGATTTTGATATTTTTTTTAATAAAAAGAAGGTGCGTTTATGTGGTCCTATTTAAATTTAATTGAGATCTGACAAGTACTGAGTTAGATGTAATAATACGAAAAAAATTTTAAAAAGCTTGAGAGAGTGGAGAATGTGATGCATATATTTATTTAAGTTAAGAAAAAAATAAAAATGTTATGATACCGAAGATACAAAAAGAAACCTAAAAACTCTCAGATGAAATGGTAATGAAAATTTTTTATTTAAAAATTTTATCGCCTAAATTACTTAGCGTCTATAAAATTTAATGGGAAATTTGCTCGAGTTATAAAACCATTAGACGAGATATTTTATTATCATCCTAAATCATATTATATGGCTACCATGATGGATTTCCGACACAAACAATACCGCTCCGATGTTATCCGAGATAGGTTCAATGTAGGCCATCGAAGTTATTAGATTTTACGGCCCGAATTTCACTGGCATACATCAGTATTTCATGAAGCCAATAACCGCGAAACGATTTTTCGGGGGTTGTTTGTTTGGAGAAAGAACAGACCAAAGACCAAAGCGTGTTGAATTTTCAACCCGATAAATAATGTTGTTTCTAAAGTAATTTCGAAGAGCAAAACTGTTCGGTTTTCTTTTGCAATGTTTTCCAAGGGTCTGAAATCCTTTGACATCAAGAGTAGTACAACTTGCGGGTCTTAATAAAGTTTCCTTCGTAGACTTATTTACGCTTTTTCTTAGGTGATTCTGTGGAGTATTTTTCTTCTAATCCAAAAAATCTAGCTTACTAGTATATAAAATACATTGTATTGGTACGATTTTGTTAAACTTTTCTTTAAGTTTTCCTAAAGTGTATATATTTAAGACCTTTATAAGACCTAGTATATGATGATGACCTAGGATATGCCCTGATTCCAGTATCAGTAACTCTTAAATGTTGATTGATTTTTATAGTAAATCCACCTGTAATTCGGTTGCTTAGTAGTCATTCTTAAGCAAACAGGTCAACAAACAAAATTCACGTCAGACAAGAGAGTCTATTTAATCTAAGATAAACGTTCAAACTCTAGACAATTTTAAACAAACTGATGACCTACATATACAGTGCTATACGGATGTAGCCTGGCCAGCCGTATTTATATACGTTTAACGGTACTTTTACTATAGGAATATAAAACTAACTTTACATCTTGTTGAATGAAAAATTTTATATTAATGAAATCTAAGCGAATTTATAAGTAAATAGCTAAACTCGTAAACTCTACAAGCAATACAACCGATAGCGTATCTTACTCATTTTTCCAGCCACAGCCCTGTGAAAAATCACACATAACAAAAATCACGCAAAACTTTTTCAATACTCGAAGTTATTTCGCTTAACATTCCTCACGTACTGAGCGTCGTGATTCCAGCTCGATTTTCGTTCAACTCCTAATTATCCTTTAAAGCGACACTTAATAATAAAAGGTAGAGATCGAACCGTGTCTCAGAATTAATGGAGTATAATAAGGTTGACGGAGGTCCTAACGTTCTTGCTGATTAGTTATATCTCTAATAATTTTGGAAAGGATTGTTCAAACATAACTTGGTATAACTTTCGGGTAAGGATTATAGTCCCACTAATTACTCAGAGTAACGATAAAATAGTCAAAATTGTATAAATATTTTATACTCCTGATTGAGAAATATTGTTTTACAGTGATGAAATATCAAAAAAAAAAAAAAAAAACAGTAAATGATATACAGTATATTCAGTGCAATATATTATTTAAATTAAGTATTTGATAACACCTAAAAAGAAATTTAATTTATGTGAATTCATGATATAGAGTATACAATTTGAAGATCGAAAAGATTGGTCTACATTTAAATTTAAACAAGCAATTTGTATCTAATATTTTATTCTATGTATTAAAAATCACACAAAATATAACGGTGAGAGCTTTTATATGTAAACGTAAGTAGATGATGGAAACTTGATCCGGCTCACTGCTCCAGTGGAAGTTACGAATATACGCAAATAACACAAAATGTCTATTGAAATATGTAGGTTATATTGCGATATTTTTTATCGTAAACCATGAGAACAAGACGAAAGCCTTGGTAATTCAGCTATACTAGCCAAAATAAAATCATCGGTTTTTAACAAAGATCTACTCGAAATTATCTACTGAGCCGTCTTATATATTTATCATGTTAAAACACATATCAAAACTTTACCAACGATATATGAACAATACAGTGTATATTAAGACACAAGTTACTTAGTACAAAAATAACCAAGGCGATCAATAGCGGCACTCCTATTTGAACTACCAGCATACTCTACTAGCTACGGCTTCTAACCACACCTCATCTCAAGGGTATAAAGTGATAGAGGGTAATCAACCTAATAAGAACAACCAATCGTTATATAATTATTAGTATAGCTCGATTAGTAATTTCGATTATAATTTATTGATATTCTGAGTAATGGAACTATTATAAAGTATATTCATTTGTATTATAATTAATGTAAAATGTTTAATAAGGTTAAAAAAATAGTTAAAATAATATCTTACAAAATAATTATAACGAAATTACATTATAACAATAGAAGTCTAATAAAGTTTACATAAAGCTATCTGTATAAAATATGCACATAGTCTCTTTTATTTTTTGTTCTGTATCCAAGTTAAATAGAAAGATCCAGCATGCAAATACATTTCAATACGAGAATTGCGAAAGTCTAAATCCTAGACTTAAAAGATAGCAAAATAATTTCTTTAGATACTAAAAGATCCACGGGGTTTCTTGTGCACTGGTATATTGGTTCTAGGCACATTAAATGTTATTTTTTATTTATAATTCTAGAACTAAAATCTATTTGCTGTGCTATGTATACTATCCTTTTGAAAAGAACTTATTACGTACGAACGTATTTAAGAACGTACGCTTTCTAAAACTAAATAAAAACATAAACTCTGGTGCTTTTTATATAACATATGTTATCAAGGTGACAAGTTTAACGGGATTAGTTTTTTTATGTAATTTGAAATTCAAATATATATTAGCTAATAAAAAAAACCTTTCAGAAAATTGGCGATTCTATTAAAATTCCTAAAATATAAACGTTGTAAGCCTGAACAAATTGAAAAAGCTTTCAACCTTTTGAGCCGTTATTTTTACATTCGCTCCCAGTCAATGGAATGATTTTGCGGTTGCAAGCAAAAAAATAAATACCAAAACATCGAATCCAGATCAGGAAAAGCAGGTAAAAGTTTAACCCGCAAATATTTAAACTAAAACTGGACGCTCGAAAATTCGTGAAATGAAATATTTCTGTGGATTTTAATAACGTTTTCAATACTAGAAACTTTTTTTATAGAAACTGGAATTTTATTTCAGACAATTTTATAAATAATTTATTTCTTAAATATTTTCATTTCAAATTGTAGATAAAGTATTTCTAAACTATTCATGCTATCATAATTTATATTAACCTAACCTAATACCTCACGAACGGCTTAGACAATGATATTATCACAGTCCATAAGCTCGAAGATACGCACATTCATACTCATTGTCTCCGTTAAGTATATCTTACCGCTTTACCCTTATGGAATTAGCTTTGCTTAATCCCTAATACGCTTACTACCAAGCTTTGTTAACTCTATTTACTATAATAACAGAGCTAACAAATAGATAAATGGCTAAGTTATAACTAATCTCATTACTTGCTAAAAGATATAGCAGCAGAAACAGATAAGTTTATAAAGACTAAAAAATGTATTTCAAAGGGACAGGCGGTTCAGAGAATGTCTTATTTCGAATTCCTTAGAAATATATAACACAACTGTTCAAAAATAAAATTGATATTCAATAAAAATATTTTATGAATACGATAATCAATAACATTATTCACTTTGATCGCAAGTAACTCCAATTAATCTCTCCTAAAAAGCGAGAGGTTGCGCGAAGGCAAGTTGTTGGTAATAAACGATGTCGCCGATCCATTGTACAAACTTCGCAACAGCCACAAGCCAAGGCACCATTCATTATTCAAATCCTAGTAAACTTAGAAATTAAATCCGGTTATGTTAATATCATTTATATCATCTGTGTTGTTAATTTGTAGAGAGATCAATACTTTGTTCATTATAGTATCCCTTTCTGTAACACGATTCTTAATTAAAAATGTTATTTGGTCCAAAAGGTCGCTTTAGTTAATTCTTCTAATTAATTTCGTTATACAACTTACTTTAAGTCGAGAACTGTACAAGGTATTATTTAATGTTATCTAGATGTGATACCCCTTAAATTTGTTTAGGCCGTTTTATTTTTAAAGCTAATCAAATCAATATATTTACGCATATCAAATATACATGCATAAGAACTATATACAATATACATGCATGCGGTTTGCCAGATAGCGAGCAGATACCGTAGCATATGGACGCTGGCAAGACCAGGATCACGCGATCTAAGCGAGTTGTCGAGTTTACCTACGGTCCCCAGGAGCTCCGGCTACCTATTTACCAGAGAAACACAACACTACTTGATTGCAATATTATTTGGTTTCATTTTTCTGTAGGTTTTAGGGATCTCCCTAGTCAGACTAATCCAAACTTTGAGCAATATAATTTTCCTTGTGAAATAACGCCACTATATATGAACATTGACGCTCGTGAAATTATCCATCGGGGCTAACAAAGGTGACCGATACTTATTTGTTTACGTTCCTCCGACCAGTGCCTATAAAACGAACGTAACATGAAATTTGATAATAAAAATTAGCATTATTTATCGTTGTGTCCATTTGTTATAAATATTCTTTGACGATTAGCAGGAAAGTGGACATAGGGTGCCAATCAAACCACCAATTGCAAATTCATGCGACGTTTCGATCCTTTATTGGACCATCATCAGGCATCTACAAAATACAAAACATTGAAGAAAGTTGTATACCTAAATTAATCCATTTGGTTCTTTTTGTTTGGTTGTTGTTGTGGATTAATTTAGGTATACAACTTTCTTCAATGTTTTGTATTTTGTAGATGCCTGATGATGGTCCAATAAAGGATCGAAACGTCGCATGAATTTGCAATTGGTGGTTTGATTGGCACCCTATGTCCACTTTCCTGCTAATCGTCAAAGAATATAAAAATTAGCTATTCACATACATTACGTACATTTTTCTGGAAATTAATTACCCTAGTAAGGCTACTTAAATGACATTTTTTTTAAATTAATTAATATATTATTTACTAGATGACCCGGTGAACTTCGTATCACCTACATAAATTTATTAAAAATATGGTCGAAACTTAATACAAAATTTTTATCTACATCAAATATAAGAAAGTTATACACTTTCTGAACGCACCTATAAGGATTTAACAACCGATTCGCTTCAGCCTGTAATATCCCACTACTGGGCATAGGCCTCTTTCGCCATAGAGGAGAAGAGCTTAATCTACCACGCTGCTCCAATGGCGGATTGGCGGATATATTCCTTACTATGAGTAACGATCGCTATCAGGTGTACATGATAACAACCGGGACCGACGGCTTAGCGTGCTCTCCTAGGCACGGTGGGGAGACCCACAAGGACTGCACAAACACCCAGACCATGGCAAACACCTGTATGCCAATACAAATGTTTATCATGTATGGGAATCGAACCCGCAACCGCCAGCGCAAGAGGCACAATCCATGGCTGTGACCGTTGCGCCAAAGAGGCGTCAACCAAGTGACAATTTTTTATTTATAAATAGACAAAATACATCAAATGTTTCACAGTCAATAGTATTTTCCGTTACTTATTATATTATTTATGTTTCTCACCGTTTAAACCTTCCTCGAACCTCCACAAATATTTCAAGATCAAAATTAGCCAAATTGGTCCAGCGATTCTCGAATTTTAGCGAGACAAACGAATAGCAATTGACTTTTATGTATACTCGTATAGTGAAAATTAATTAGTATATTAACCAAAAACAAAACAGACGAAGGGTTTCGCTCTTTTTTCATTTTCAACCTTTTTTGTCCGTATAGCGGCCATTGTTATGTATCACAATATATTTTGTGAAAATGCCAAGAATCTATCTTTTGCAGTTCTAACGGATGGAAGGATGAACGGACGGATAGAGACATAAAAATAGGTTACGTTGGCACCTTTTTTAATACGAAACCCCGAAAAATCGCTTTTTATACTAGAGAATTTAAATTGTTAAATATATTTTTAAGCAATTTATTCTTACGTATAATTATACGTATATTTATTCTTACGTATAATTATAATGTTACAAGTAACATATTTCAATCTATTTATAAAAAAAATCCACAAAATAATTTCAGCGATAAATGTAAAATAAAATAGAAATTGTATCAAAATATTGCCTCACAAACAGTTTTTATTCACATAAAAGAGACGTTAAACTGTCCCAAGTGTTCTTAGGCCAAACGAAATGTTAATATAAACGTCAGTTGTCCAAATTTTTTATGAAGAACGTACATATCCTGAATATTCCAGTCACGCACGGGTCGCGTACGTTTACAGAACTTCCAAAATACGCTAAAATAACTTTTTTTACGATAACGTGGTCGAGTTCTCGAATACAATAACTTAGGACTTAATTAAACAGAAAATTGCTCGTTTTACTATTTTTTATACGTTACACTGCGTTATTTCAACTTAATTATATTTGATATTACTGAATGATTAAATTTAGTTTCGTTTGTAGTCTGTTTAATATTATTGGATACTTTGTCATTTTATATTAATTCCTGAGATCACTGACTGCCCAACATTGGCGTCTTGTATTATCAGGTTCAAATCGAAAATTTAGCCTACATTCGTGTAAACATAAAAAGCAGTGTAAACACTGTTACATTTAATGAACTGACGATAAGTTGAATCAGTGGTAACAACAAAGTTTGACGAACTGTTTGAGGAAAAAGTTTATATACGCTATTCTGATTGTCTTGATCTTGGCACATATGTTGTGTTTGTTTCCAATTCTCCAATATTGAAATTTTTACCCACTTTACTTAAGTCCTCACAAGCGATATTAATATTATTTTTATTTACTAGAACAAAAATCATACAATTTAAACAATGTAACTCTAACACACTAACTAGTTCAACAAAGTCGTTCCTTCGTAAAGTGAACAACTTTTAACATGCCTCGGACGTGTTACGCCTCGGGTCATACATGCGTACCTACAGAACGCCGCTTATTCTACATAACAAGCATTTTAACATTTGCAATCAGCTCCATTGTTCCTGTCTCAGCTTCTATTCACAAAGACATTTTATATACGGTTCCTTTAGAGTCATGAGACGTATATGACACGAATGGTAAGCACTGTTTAAGATTTCATGATTGTGTTCATTATATTCTCGGATGAGTACGTGTCTGCGTCAATATCTCGTATTTTAAAAACTAGATTGTGTAAAAAAAATCTACCCATATAGCCATCTTTTTTTTACTGATTAAAATAAATTAAAATGTAGTTCTGTATACTTTTCTACCACTTATTACTTAAATTTATTTATTGAAATCGCTACACCAGTAGAAAAAGTCTTAATATTATCAAGATTTAAAAAGTTTTTAAGTCAAGATACGTCATTAAATTGCCATTGAAATTAAATACACTTTCCTCAAATTAAACTAAGCGTTCTCGTCCAGTTGAATTAAATAGGTTAGAAAACAAAGACTCTATTAAACCGAATTTAATGAAATGGAAATGCTAAGATGTTCGCTGCAATTTACTAACTTAATCGTAACTGAAGTAGCATAGCTATCGTAGCGTCGTTTTTAAAATCCCTTCAGGAAGAAACGTTTCTCTTTTGTGTTCCTTTTTGGTGTATTTTGGTTTTATTGAAAAAATCTCTTTTGATTGCAGTCTCGTTCGTTACCTGAATGTGTTGACGCATCAAAAAAAAAAATATTTTACACAAATAAATAATCATCTGTAAATACGATACATTTGTGTGTTTACATTTGTTTCTTATCTATCAATCAATCTCCGCTGGGGTCACTATCTATCAGGAATTTTAGAATACTATAAAGTACACTCACGTAACCAATCCATTGCTATTCAAGTAAATAAGAAAAAATAAGTTCTCGATAAATAAAACAATGTACACCTAATAGCGATCGTTACTCATAGTAAGGAATATATTACCGCGCCAACCCGCATTGGAGCAGCGTGATGGATTAAGCTCTGATCCTTCTCCTACATGGGGGAAGAGGCCTATGCCCAGTAGTGGGATATTACAGGCTGAAGCGAGCGAAATAAAACAATTATTCACAAAAAAGTATCAAATATAAGGCAACAGTGTAAGTAAACGCTATGGAAACGTACCGAAATACTCTATAAGTAAAGAAAAACCCAATAAGAAAATAACCCATTCATTTGTATAAGACTACTTACAAAGAAACTACGTTTTAATCAATACAAGAGTTGATACAAATTTAATTTCGAGTCATATAAATTCCGTACAAAGCAATTATAAATGAGATAATATACATATGAATTTAATCTAGTCTAACTACCAAAAGTTTATCTTCATAATGACTACCGAACCTGAACTTTTCATACGCACAAACAAATTAGAATATTATAACGGGTCTATTGTAACGGGAGCTCTCACCTGAAATTACATCGTTTCGTTTATTTCTTTGTCTTCAGTGATTAATTGCAAGATCGACCCAGAATTACTTAATTACGCTATCCTAATAACTTCGTTGTTTGGATTTAAACTGTTTACTTACGTTATATTTCAATTTCCCGTTTGATCAATATCCACATTTAGTTCAAACTCTCCCAATATAATTGTATATCTTGATTAATTTTCAATCGTCAATAAAGTACTTTTTTTAGTAATCCAGTCAAGTTTAAACAGAAGACTTATTGGTACTTGTAGATATATATATATATATATATATATATATATACTAGCTGACCCGGCGAACTTCGTATCGCCTAACACAAACTTTATCGTATGGTATTAAAGACAAATTTTTCAAATTTTTCAAATTGACTTTTAAGTATTATCACAAATCTTTTGTATGGGAGTATAGAAAAGTGTTGTTTTTAGACTTTTTCATGAAATTAAAATTATTTTTTTTAGAATTTTTCTCTCCGTAAGAACCATCCTCGTACTTCAAGGAATATTTAAAAAAAAGAATTAGCGAAATCGGTCCCACCGTTCTCGAGTTTTGCGCTTAGCAACACATTCAGCGACTCATTTTTATATTATAGATATGTGTGTGTGTGTGTGTGTGTATGATAATACTTGACGTTAATAGAGTTATTCCAAATATTAATTTACTATTGTTTTCTAATGTTTACGCGAATTTTACTCATTTAATGAAACAACTTTTTTCGGATTTTATCGCGGTTTATTATTATCTTTTGATTTGATTGAATCAAAAGATAATAAGAAACCGCGATAAAATCCGAAAAAAGTTGTTTCATTAAATTAATTTACTAATTAAATTATCCCTTCTCCTTCATAAATAAAGAGCCCAGCAGTGGAATGCTACAAGCTGAATCAATTAAAAATACTTTGCTTTGTAGACCTACGTAGGAATTAATTTTAGGAAAAGATATCAATAATAATTGTCAACCAATCAAGTCAATAAAAATTACATATCAAATTAATTATAGCGGTTAAAAGCGTGGAGAAATAGGTACTTACAAATATATGTATATAATATAAAGCCAAGATACAAACTCCTATATCACTATCGTGCTGCTTAACCACTATTTCGATTAATTAAAGCTGCCAACCCCACAATAACGATATCGTTATCTTGATATTATCTTCTCGTTTAATAATACTAAAAGCATTCAGCCATTAGCGATATTTAAAACAAAGCTGAGTTTAGCCATACGATGCGGCTTTGTTCTTCTTCTTTATATAATTACGTAGATGAAATTACAAACGATATTTTCATTAATTTATATTTTTTTTATTAATGGAATATTATAACAATTGGAATGATGTAATATTATAAAGCTACAGAGATGATTTTAAAATCTAATAAAAAAAAATTTAAGTTCGATTATGATAATAATTTGGAATAGTTGGAATCTGCTGTGTCGTTAGGACAGTAAAGAATATAGCCACTCCCTCTCTTCCCGTGGGTGTCGTAAGAGGCGACTAAGGCATAAAACAATTGCACTACCACCGCACGGCACTACATAATGCCACTCGCCTGGTCCCAGCGAGTGGTAGGGCTCTTAGGTCCTAGACCCCCGTGGACCAAAAGCCGGTGGACGGATGAGGCGGGTGGTTTAGTCACGCGTCCTGTGGCGCGAAAGCGCGGTGTGCCGGCCGGGTTGCGCTAGCTCCCTGGAGCCTTGCTCGGTTGCTGGTGCAATCCGGCAGACCTGATGTGTGAGGGCCGGGCTGTGCTGGCACCCTGGAGCTTTTAGCTCGATTGTCGGTGCAGTCCAGCAGACCCGTGGCGTAGTTGTCGGGTCGCGCTGGGTTCCCTGGAGCCTTGCTCGGTTGCTCGGTGCGATCCGGCGTTGGAGGCCGGGCGGGCCCGACCGCCAACGCCGTGTAACTGGGCATTGGAGGTCTGCCTGGCTTGGAGGGGACGCTCCTGGACATGTGTCCCCATTCTGCAGATGGTAGACTGGCCTGTTGAGCGTCTCTTAAGTGGGGTGGCCGGCTAAGGGGTCGGGGGACCTTCAGTTGACTTGAGACCCCACACGTCGTCGGGAGGGGTGGTCTTGTGGGTTCCACCCCTCTCTGGGTGCCGGGGCCCGGATGTTTTCATTCGGGCCGGCCGCCGGGGCGAGGTGGTACATTTTAGCGCGTTCCCATCTCGCCCCACTTAGGCGGAGGTCTACTCGCGTGGATGGTTTTTATTCAGTAAGAGTCTGACTCCCAACCCCCCCGGTGCCCCCACGCTGGGTAGGAGGGTATATCCATAAGGATTTATTTTAAATGTGACCACATGATAAACATCGGCTTTCGATTAAATTGAAAATCATCAAAATCGGTACACCCAGTAAAAAGTTATGCGGATTGCCGAGAGTTTCCGTCGATTTCTCTGAAATCCCATCATCAGATCCTGGTTTTAATGGTACCAAACTAGGGTTATCTCCTTTCCAACAAAATATACATATATATATATATCTATTCTATATATATATATATATATATATACGGTCGAATTGAGTAACCTCCTCCTTTTTTTGAAGTCGATTAAAAATCACTATAATCAATTACCAATTATTTTCACTATATAACTAACCAAGCAGAATTTAAAATTGATACTAAAATTACCAATATCTCTCTAACACGAGTGTTAACCACAGCTAGACACGGAAAGGAGGTTATTTAAAAATCTACCTGTAAATAATTTATTTCCTAAGCATTGGGCAGTATGGGAAAACGACTTAGTTATCTGTTTAAATTAGTTTTTGTTCTTACAAAAAATATATAACCCGCACCAGAGCATATATAATAATGTATTAAACTATAATTTCAAATAAATTATCGTATATTTATCTAAATATCTATGTAAATTATGTATTGTAATAACACAACCATTGCTAGATACGGACTGGCAGCCGTCAAACTTTATTTTTAATACATCTTCTTACATAGGTACTATATATTACAACATGTTTGTTTTGAATTATTCTACAGTGTATTTTCACTTGATGTAGCCATCGTACCCACATTAAGGGCACAAAAATATCCTTTCCATTACCCATGTACGAAAAAGTATGTCGGAATTCTTTTTACTACAGCAGGATAAAATCTTCTCGAAGCCAATAAATTTTCTTGATAAACGGGTTGGGGTCGGCTGTCCCTTCACTACCTTGACAGTATAATACCTTTTCGAGGGTAAAAATCTTTACGTGTCAAAAAAAATACGCCAAAAACGTACACCATTCGAAAAAAAATATGACTATTTACATTAAAATACTATCGATTAATATATGTTTTATATCTAAAATACATACAAGAAAAATGTATTTTAAAACTTTTTATTGGGACAATTTTTATTGGGACAATATTCATAAATTATTGTGGTAACTACTGTAATATACTATTTTCGTGTATGATTAAATAAAATGGAGTAGTTTTATTAATGTATCTCAAGTAGTAACTTAAAAATTTGACATACATATTACTTTTAGTGTAAAGTGATTATTATCATCATATATATTAATGCACTAAGGTTAAGATTTTTGCCTCTCGTTTTAGAAAAAACCTCACAACTGTTCCACATAATTTAAATAGGTATCATTTTTTAGATAATTACTTACCCTACCGGCATCCACAACCAAAAAAATATTTGTGATTGCTTCTGTTTTTGTAAATTAATTAATCATTAAAATTATATATGTGACGGCTTTAATTTTAAAACAACGTTAACATGATTGACGGTCGGAAATTTTTTTATTCAATTTAAAATCAACTCACGTACCTATAAATACTTTTTTGTAATTTTGTAGTGATAATTATTATACTTATTTAGTTAGCGAAGAAGCGAATAATTCGTATTCGCACGGGTATAGCTAATATATCTTAAACACTTTCATAATAACATCATCAATGTAATGTATTATTTTTTTCATACACAACAATTTTAATATAGATAAGTTTATTTGTCTATTGCTTTGACATTAAAGAAACGACATTTAAAGTTTATTAATCTTTAAGTATTGCTCTTCTTCAAAAATTCTAGTAATTAAAAATAATGAGATAAATTTTACAACATTCCTTCTGACATCGTTTTATCTATCTTAAAAATCTGATGACAGCCAGCTAGGCGTGGCATCATTAAACTTAAGAGATTCTATAGGAATTATATATATATATATATATATATATATATATATATATGTGTGTGTGTGTGTGTGTGTGTGTACTAACTGACCCTACAAACATTGTTTTGCCATATACACTAGTAACCCCCTTAATCCCCCTCTTGTAACTTAGGAATCACAACTTGACCATTGGCGCAGTTTGTAGTGACCCTGCTTTCTGCTATATATTTATTTATATATATTTATTTATAAATGGAGCATACACAAAGTGGCTTAATATCGAAAAAGGTGTTAGACACTGATGTGTAGCGTCACCGTGGCTGTTTAATCTATTCATGGACAATTGTTTGACAGATTTAAAAAGAATGAAAATGGGTTGAGAATGAATGAGTTACTCGTCAAATGTCTTCTCTATGCTGATGATCAAGTATTACTTGCGTCTTCGCCCGAGGAGTTGCAAGAGATGGTAACTGATGAGAGTGGAGCTTTTGTAAGAAAGAGAATGAAGATGAATATAAAGAAGACGAAAGTGATGGTGTTTGAAAGAGATGAGGCAGTAACAGACTGCAATATCGTGATTGGAAATGAACAAACAATGGGTTCAATGTTTAGAAGAGATGGAAAGTATGAGAGTGATATTGAAAGAAAAGTGAATGCAGGAAACAGGGTGAATGGAGCTTTGCACTCATTTATGAGTAGTCGGAAGGTATCTAACAAGGCTCGTTTGGCTGTGCATGAGGGGGTGTTGGTTCTGACACTCATGTACGGAAGTGAAAGTTGGGTATGGCAGAAAAAACATGAAAGCAGAATAAATGCAGTTGAGATGAGAGCGTTAAGAAGTATGATAGGAGTTAAACTGAGTGACGGGATAAGAAATAGTGAGATAAGGAAGCGTTGTGGTCTGAAAGAAAATGAAGTGACAAAAATTGAGAAAGGTATGCTCAGATGGTTTGGACATGTCGAGAGAATGAGTGAAGAACGATTGACGAAAAAAGTGTATAAGGCGAGTGTGGATGGAAGGGTTGGAAGAGGTAGACCTAGGCGGACGTTCCGAGACCAAATAAGGGACGTCTTGAAAAAAGGCCACCCTAAACCGAAGAGTATGTAATGAAGGGAATAATGAAAGTGGACGAAGCGAAAGAAGTATGTAAGGATCGTAGCAAGTGGAAAGAAGTGGTCTCTGCCTACCCCTACTTGAAAGAAGCGTGATTATATGTATGTATGTGTATTTATATATGTATTATTTATATGTATTTTTATCGAAAAAAAATGTAGCTTGTAATACCAGTCGGCTGTTACCTATAACACAAACATTAAATTGCTTACTTTAGGAACAGACGACCGTGTCTGTATGTTGTAGATATTTATTATTATTATTACTTATATATGCACCTGCAAACGGCTGATCGATTTTTATGAAATTGTGGGTGCATGACATGCACCCACAATTTTGTAAAAATCGATTGTTTTGCAGGAGTATGGTAACTAACATTGTGATACAAGAATTTTATATATATATATATATATATATACGAACGATAATGAAAAGAAAATAATATAAAAAAATACATTAAAAAATTAAAAGTTAATCTCCTTCTATTTGTAGTCTCTCCGTCTATTTTTAAAAGTCGAAAATCCCACAAAGGCCGCAACGTGATTTTAATGAAGTTCAGGATAATAAGTCGCTACAATATATGAGACGTTTTACGTTCTAAAGGATTAAACGGTCTCCATCAGAAAGTCAAGAAACTGAAATCGCTGGATTAGCTAAGTACGATAAACATTATCTCATTTTTGCCTACAGATTAGGCTGTTTCGTGTTAGAGACGTTCAATAACGGAACACTTATAATATTATGAAACTAGCTGTACCCTGCGCGCGTTACTGCGCTTTTTTTCGGTCGAACGAACACAGAAACCATTGTGGGCTCATGCACAAGACTTTGCTGAAGATCATGACAGGATCAAATGCGTAGTTTACGATTCTATAAAGGACATATAGACAAACATTCATTTCTATATATATATATATATATATATATATATATATATATATATATATATATATATATATATCTGATCACGTTTTACTTCGATAGAAATATTATTGTAATTGTTTATTCAACTGATTTAATACTTCATTTGTATGTGTAGACTAGTGAGAAGTGAAATCGTAAGAACTCACACAGTAAATGTAATCAGAAACTACAAAGCAATATAAAGTAGCTTAATAAAAAATAAAATAAATATAATTTCCCCATTACTTTAAAAGTTAATTTAAACATAAAGCCGAAGCTTTCAAATTCCTAAGGAAAATTATCACAATATAACTTTATGGATCTCAAGACAAAGTGGAATCGAAAACTTGATATTCAAAGTTTGAGTAACAATTTACACAAGAGTTCCATCAGAAAGTCAAACTGTTTGCTAAAATTTAAATAAAATAAACTGTAGAAAAAGAAGACAAATTAATTATGACTCAAAAACTTGAAAATAAAAATATATGTATATGTTGGTATAAGTAGATAATATGAATTTAGTGAGTATAACGGATGATTAAATATTACCTATATAATACGGTACGGTAGTAGTAAAACGGATTTGTGGTGATGGATCATAATTATGAAACTAATTGAACTGTTAAAGAAATATTATTAACAAGGATTAATAAATAATAAATAAATAAATAAATATCTACACAATACACACACGGTCGTCTGTCCCTAAAGTAAGCAACTTAATGCTTGTGTTATAGGTAACAGCAGACTGGTATAGCTACATTTTTTTTTTTTTTTTTTGATAAACATACTTATAAATAATACATATATAAATATATAAATAAATATATACGTTACACCCAGACTCAGGGTGGGAATCGAACCCACAACCCCCGGAGCAGAAAGCAGGGTCACTACAAACTGCGCCAACGGGCTAGTCAATCTTAATTAAAACAATCACCTATTTAGACATACTGAAAAACGCCGAACAGAGATCCCGTTTCGGCAATTAACGGAGCTTAAACGGCAAAACCGCACGATACACGAGTTGAAACTAGGCCATAACACTCGTAACGCGTACCTCACAGCCTAAATTCATAATTTACTGCCAAAAAGTGTTATGGTAAATCTTTTTTCAGCTTTTCCATCACGGTATAATGAGTAAGCGCGGTCTATTGCGCCTAGACCAGGTCTTTTGAAACATTTAATGATGATCTTTGTTTGAAATATTTTTCAAGCGGCAAAATTAGAGCAGCATTCAAACTAGTATGCTTTCATGATTAAAAGCAACGAGCACTGAATATTTCTCGTACAAAAAACCTTGATTGCAGCACTTGGGCAATTTACTCAACCTAAAAACATCAGGTATCCTAGATACGCAATCAATTCGTACCAAAATATATACTTTTATTCCATTCATGGGATGTTATCTCCATACTGCAGTGAAATGACCGTCGGAATAGTTTTAGATCTTTTTTTAGTTTGTTATAAGTCAAAAACTAACATTTTACGATAAAATGTATTTAAAAAACTACTAGTTTTCGTAGGATAAAAGATTATTTTGTCGCTTTTGCTTAATATAGAAATACTCATTTCGAAAAGCAATATTTATAATAATAATTGATTCTATGAATTTTTTTGTCTTTCTTTGTGTGCTCCCAACAAAACTTTTAAGACTTGGTGTTCTAGAGACTTTAGTCATCACAATATTTAATAAGAGTGAATAATAATAATATAACAACCTACGTACAAAACATTTCCAAGAAATATGAAACCCCAAAATTTTATAAAGTATAAGCATTTACTAAGCTTTGTTTATAAATCCGTTCATTCTTTTCTTTTCAACATTTTCCTCTTTATTACCTTAACCTTTTTTATTCCTCTCTTTATTTTGAAAGCTTTATTGCTACGGCAAATATGACGTTCTGTTAGTAGATACCTATACGTACACAACTATACTCAAAATATTAAATAATATGATATGACATAAATTTAGAGAAATAGATTTTTATAATTAAGATAATGCTACTAAATATATTCACTAATACATATATTCCTAAAAACAATGTATTAAAAAAAATGGTTGTCTATAAAGTTGGTTTTCGGACGATAGTTTAACGTGACAACGTCATAACGTGACAACGTCATAACAAAACATTTCTTCAGACGCATAGGTCGATCGAGTGTAAGAGAGATAGGTGCAGCGCAAGCGTACTATGAGCGTAATGGGACAGTGTGAGTAACGGGACAGTAAGAGTAACGGGACAGTACGAGTAACAGGAAAATGACTCATCATTTTTCGTGCATGCAGCCGGCGTTCATCGATTTAATAGACGTTGTCACATCAAAATATTTCTTTGAATAATTTTATTCACAACATATTAAGTTAAAATTTAAATATAAGTGTATTCTACCAATAGAAATGTTATAAAAATAGACTACTCATTTAATTATCCGACTTATTGCATGGAATGTGTCCAGACATCAGCCGTAAAACAGAAATGACGTCTTTTCTACTAAATAAAATTTTATCAATACATAGTACATATATTCGATGCTTGGTGTTGTCTAGTCTATAGTCTATATCTTTGTCTTTTAACCTTCGAAATATTTATTGCATAAAAAAATATTTAATTGAACCAATTCTATATCTGGTTTATAATAATTTGAACGACAGTATTCAATCTCTAACTCAAAAAAAGTTATGCATTTATTTAAAGTAAAAAAATCCATTAACCTTATATGACTGAGCTTCTGTAGGCATAAATTTTTATTCGAAGAAAAAGTTGCTAAAAACAGGTTGAATCCATAAATCCGATTACGTTATATGAGTCGGAATAATCGTAATGTACTAAGAACTAACTGTGTATTCCATTTAATGACAAAATTGTATTATGTCGGTAATATTTATGTAAAATACAGATACCTGATGTTATAAATTCCGATGAACGAGTTAGCTTATTGTGTATTTTGAGATATACAAACCTCTACATATAAGGAGTAAATACTAAGCAGTAAATACTCCTTAACTCGACAGTCAAGTAAAAAGTTTCGGGACGAAGTAACGTGTATTTAGAATGCATTTTTTTTTTCATAAATATGACCGAAGATTTTTTAATTAGTAAATATTTATAAAATTACCAACCGTTCATTCAACTCTCAAAACCTATTGAAATTTTTTGAATTACATTTTAATACTTTTCCAAAAAACAACAAATTACTAAAGTATCCGCAAAATCCTAAATCAAATCTTAAGTAAGAGCGAAAGATTTTGATCACAATTTCGATCGAGATGAACTGTATTATACGTACATATTATTTGGTGTAAACACAAATGTGAACGCATAATCTTTGCTAAGCGAAAGCAATTAGCCTAACCATAAATGAGTCGCCCGAGCCCTCAGTAATTACAACGAGAGAGAGAGAAAGAGTACGCCATTCACAGATTGGTATTTGTCATTTGGCGATAGTCAATGCTGTGCTGGTGTAAATTACATACATGTAATTACTACAAACATATTACGTAGCTGATAATTTTTTGTTTTAATATTTGAATTTCAAAAAATCTTCAAATTAAATGATATCACATTCTGTTTGCGTTTTACCGGCAGTACTAAAATTTACATACTCGTATTATGTTGCATAAAAGTCCTCTATTTATTTAGATAAAAACTTTTCTTTTTCTTTATAAACCAATATTACGAAAATATTTCTCAAATAAAGTTTTAAATGTAGGCTTAAGTAAGGGCATAGCATAATAAAAGGCCCACAGCTGACTTAGATCTTTATACCTAATAAGCTGTTCCTTACATACTCCTTCCTTTATAATATAGCATATATATGAGTAATATATAAAAATAATATTATATTCTACAAGAATAAATTATATATAATAATAATAAAATTATTTATTTTGTAGCGTTTAAGCCCAATTTTAATGTAAAATGAGATCTTTAACCGTAGGAACACAAAGTAAACTTTAAGGTTTTCTTAAGATATTATATTACCGTGAGCTTCAGTGGGTATAATTCTTAGTAATTTATCTCGCAACTTAATTTAAAATAAAATACATAATATAATAATATACCTGTTATATGTACCTATTAAGCCAGTACTGCGGTTACCAACCCGCCTGCCCAGCGTGGTGACTATGGGCAAAACACATGAGTTCACGTTATTTTTGGCGTAAACTTGTGGAGGCCTATGTCCAGCGGTGGACTGTATAGGCTGTAATGATGATGTTCACGTTCATATTTTAAATTTTATAATAAATAGCATAAATATTCTTCTTTTTATTTATTTATGTATTTTTTATGATAGTGCTAATGATAATAGTAAATTCTTTATTTTATTATAAGTATTTGAATGTAGACATTTGTATGTAAGTTTATTATACATCTACACCACCTACCCAATTTAGATAATAAGTTTCCTTTTTATGTATGGGTTGTCTGGAAGAAATGACTAATTAGCCATAAGTCCGCCCATTGTACTTCACTGTCTGTAACTATCTTTATGCTTTGTTTGTAATATATTTGTGGTGTACAATAAAGTATAAAATAAATAAATAAATAAATAATATAAACAGGCACCTAGCATTCATTTCGACCTATCGCAGTCCACTGTTAGACATATGCCTCCCCGAATTCGCGTCATAGGATCATGGCCATAGGCCTGGACTGGACATAGGCCTCCTCAAATTCGCACCAAAAATCCCAGTTATATAATTATTCTATTTACTTATAGCTTTTTCCTTTATTGACAGGTTTTGTTGACTTTTTATTATTTTTTTCTTCGTTGTTACTTACCAAGTAATATATTGTATGCGTAAATATGTAGGTACATTATACGAATATCTTATCAAAACAATAGTCCAGTAAGCGTAAAATTAATTCAATTAATTCGAGTAAGTATTATTTGAAACAAACAATGCCCATCGTCATCGTCACAGCCTTGACGCCTTGTTATGGGCTCCTTCAAAGATATTGCCCAACAAATCCTTTGAAACGTAAAACGTCTCCTGTAAATGGAAACTCAAATGAGCCCCGAAAAGCTGTCGAGAGATTTATTCCACGATCTGGCATTCCGCAACTTCGCAAAATTATGTTGAAAGCAAACTTTGTGAAGAGGGGTAATTTATAAGTACGACATAATTGATTATAGCTAATTATATCTTCACTCCTTGTTTTGAAATATTTTAACTGAAGCTGAAAAATTAGATAATTATAAAGTGTTGTAAAAAAATAGAATAAAAAATTGGTCACAATTTTTTTTCTTTAAATATCAAACATGATGTGGACAAAATAAATAAAACTCATACAAGATGTTTTTGTTTTTCCATATTTTGTATATAACGACATCACATATATGTACCTACCTATGTAGATGTTTTGTTGTTAATATGAGAAGCTTTTAAAAAGAATCCAAAAATGTATAATATGATAAATATTGAAACAAAATAGGTAAATGTTCTCTTAACATATATTTGAAAACAAATTTATAAATTACGGTCTGCTCCCGATTCGTAGCAAGTTTCATAAGAGGAGGTTTAACTATGACATTTTATTTCAAATATTAATTTTTTTTTCGCGTTTTTATGTTTTATAATCTATAATAAGTTTAATTTTTAAATACTTTTTTAAATAAAATATTTTACCTCTTAATTTTAATTTTAAATTATGTAAAAGAAATAAAATGTAAAGGGAAAAATTAAATGGGGTTAATAATGGGGTTTAATTAAATGGGAAGAGACACAAACAGATTATATAAGGATTTTTCCGAAAAAAGAAAATCTAATGTTATGTTAAACCCTACTTATAGTTTAAACATGTTTTTACTATATCTTGTTTTTTTGGAATTGTCCTAATTGGTAAACAAACCGCTGTCAATCGTAATTCACGTTTTTTCCGCATTTATCACTCACTTTCACAAAATATTAGCTTACGGACATTTGTAAAACTCCATTTACTATTTATTTCACTAAAAACAAATATCAATTTATCATTTTAAACACATAAAAACTACAAAATACGAATTCCGAGAGTACAGATAACTAATATTTTCGAATATGACATTTCAATATCTTTTTTTATAAGGCAAATAGGGATGTGGTCATAATATTTTTAGAAGTGAATGAGTATAAGTGAATGAACAGCATGAGCGATAAAATAGGCCATGTTCTTTAACTATATATTAAAATTTCACGAATTATAACTTGTTAAATAATATTACAGTAAAGCGATTTGTTATTTATTTGTATTTTGTTATTAATTGTTTTTTTTTTTCTTCTTTTTTTTATGTTGAGCGCACAAAAAAAATGCTTACAAAATATTGCAAATGTCAATCATTTATGGTAAAGTGTTCATTGTAAAGGTTTTATTTTATATTATGAATATTTCTGAATATCAATTTCATCCTGAACATTTTTAATGCTATCCCATATAATATTAAAGTATACTACATAGCAGCGGCATAAACGTTTACTGTAGTTCACAGGAAAAAATTTTGAGACTTTAGGATGAGACTTAAGATTACCCAATGAGAGCTTCGTGGAGTACAATGTTATTAGTCCTTTTTTTATATGTTAGAGAGAGTGTGCCGCCGGCGCAAGGTTTTTTATTCATAGTAAATACAAATAATGTGACAATAATATTAATAGGGTCGACTTTTTTTAGACACAGGCGGCCCCTTTATTTTGTTGTAAATTTTATTTTTGGCTTTTTTTTTACTGACCATATCACATAAACGAAATATGTAGGGGACTGTCCACTTTGTATGGGGGTTTCGGCCCCGAGTGGACAGTCACTGAGAATAATAATTATATATTAAGTTAGTAGTACTAACAAGTATGAATTAGAAAAATGATATAGTTTTGTATCCAGGTGTTTCATTTTTTGTTTTTTTGTGGATAATTACAAGAAGGTTTCTGAAATAAAAAATCATTGTTTTGTTATTTTTGTTTTACTAATCGGATTCGTACGTTAACAGAATGTTATCTAAAAACTAGGCAGGTAGATTTATAAAATCTTGAAACCTTTTTCAGCCCAAAAACCAAATAATTTCATGACATGGCCACAACAACCTACTGTCCGTCGACCAACGATGCAGTTGCAATAATATTTTTTTATGGCTTCTCTGCCTGACCTTTATTGTTTACATATAAAATAAATACAAAATATATTTTCCTACTTATGAATATGCCTACTGTGTATTTTACGTCGCAGTAGTGATGAATTCTCGGTTGACGGAAAACCTTACAGTAGGTTGCTATATCACCATGAAAGCAACATCGAAGTCAAATGAATGTATGAAGCAAAAGTCTGTAGTTTAGGGTTGCCATAATAAATAATATTTTCAATAAACAAATAAATCGATTAAATCGATAATCGAATTTAATATAATTAATTGCTTGCTTTTTATTTAGTCAATAACAATGTTTCTAAAATAGTTTATTTTTCACCAAAGTTAAATGTTTTTTTACTAAATACACTTTTATAGACTTTTTTTAGACTTTTTTCTTATTAATTCGATTTAACAATACTTTTAATCGATTTTAACAAATAATTGATTTAAAAATATTTTAAAATCGATTGTTCGTTAATAATAATTGTTTTTTTAAGACTGGCAACGTGTTGTAATCAAATCACCAACCGCAAATAAACTAGAAGTATATAATTAATGAATTAAAATACTTATTAAATAAACTTTTCATCAGTTTATATTGATAAAACTGCAATTCACGAATAAACATGATTTAATTTATGAAAATTATTGGTATGTTTTTTTGTATGAATTCTGTTCACCTTGGGCCAAAATGGACAGTCCCCTTTGTTGCCTTTTATGCTCGATGCTCGATTAATATTTTTTTTCGTAATTCTGTACCTCTACTAATTCTTAGCAAAAATATTCAATATATTATTAGGTTTTGAAATAATTTTAGCAATATGGTATCATTAAATATTTCGATGTAAAATTAATTTTACTTTGTCTATGGCTTATTGATATTGTTCATTCATTTGCTCTTTGTGTCACTTCACTAAGCTACACTATACTCTAATTGTCTGTGGTCATAAGTACGCCATATTTGTTTACCAATTAGGACAATTCCAAAAAAACAGACCTTACATGAAAGTATTTTGTAGATGACAGGTCCTTTGTTATTAGTTAACTAGTAAAAACCAGAGTTTACTGTTTTACATGTTTAAATTCTGGCTAAATTATAATTATAAAATTGAACATAAATTAAAAAACAATTCAAAGAAATAGTCAAATAACAGAATCCCACTTCAAATGTGCAAGTATCGTTTATATTATCTACAACTACTTTTACTACACAAATACATACGTACTACAAATGCACTAATTATATACATACTAGCTGACCTGGCGAACTTTGTACCGCCTTCTTTATTTTTTTCTTAAATATAATAATTAATATATCAAAATAAAATATAGCCTATCTTTCAAGTTGGATCGAACTGCACATGGTGTGCGAATTTTATTATAATCGGTTAAGTGGTTTAGGAGTCCATTGAGGACAAACATTGTGACACGAGATTTATATATATTGAGATATATGTATCTTACAATAGATGTATATTTTTATTTATTGCAGTAAATGTATTTGTATTGACTTATGAATATAGCGTATACCTCTACCATATTTTTATAGCATTCAGGCAGGTAACCGCCTTGAAGTGATTACTGTTTTAGGGATAGGGACGTCTCTTGAGCATCTCTTAATTTTGTTGCTATTTATACTATTTACTGTACAACGAAGAGTATAAATAAATAAATACCAATATTTAATATCATTATGCAGTATCATAAGATATGTGTTAATATTTTGGATGATTTTGTATACATATGCAAATACCTGTATAGCAAACGACGAGACAATCCATCAGATTATAAGTAGTCAAGGACATGTGTGACATAGGGTATGATTGCTTTGCTTACCTTTAGGATTATACAGAATCTTGTATGTGCTCTAGCGTATAGATATAATGTTACGTAAATCGGTTTATATTTAGGATTACTGAAATGCATATTATCTAATTGATTTATAAAAATCTCATGTCATTGTGTTTTTTTTTTTTATGTCACTAGGTCGGCAAACAAGCGTACGGCTCACCTGATGGTAAGCGACTACCGCAGCCTATAGACACCTGCAACACCAGAAGCATCGCAAGCGCGTTGCCGATCCAATCCCCAATCCCCCCAGGAGCTCTGGTCACCTTACTCACCAACAGGAACACAATACTGCTTGAAAATAGTATTATTTTGCTGTGATCTTCTGTAAGGTTGCTCCATATTTTGAGCAGGAAATTCCTGCTGTGCCCTACCTCAGTTGACCTCAGTTGCGGTAAATTCCATCCAAAAATGTTCAACCGACCTTTCTATTTTTTGAACATTTGTTAGATATGTGAATATAATAAAATATTTTATACCACTATGTGATTAGGATGTCACTAACTAGATTTCTTTTATTTACTATTTCACGAGTTTGACAGTTAAGAAGACAGGACAATTTCAGTTAACTAGTTTAGTAGTTTACCATAAGGGCTACCCCTTATGGTATATCTAATATATGGTATATATGGTAGCATCTATATGGTATATGTATATATGGTAGCATCTAATAAATATCCTTCTTGGTCCCTTCGATATACCATATTTTGCCACAGGCTATTAATCTGATTCCAATTGTTGTTAAATAATTGTTTACTCAATTTTCCTCAAGGCCATCTTAAATTGTAAAACATCTGCTTTTACCCCACGATGTACAACACTGACTCGTAATTGTTATTTTGTAATATTTATAAAACGTATTCCGTATTTTTAAAAAATATTTATAGCACGATATATGTATATACTAGTGTGATAAAAGCAAAAGTTTGTGAGGATGGATTGATAGATTGTTATTCTTTCACGTAAAAACTACTGAATTGATTGTAATGTAAATACTACTTGATGTAACTGGAAGTCCAGAATAACACACATGCTACTTTTTATACCACAGACAAACATACCCACGGGACTATAAGCAATATTAGATTATTTATTAACCACTACTGTAAAATATGGTACAATATACAATTACTACTCATCGCATATTTAATATTTTCTCTATTAGTTACACTTAATATTCTGTCCTTAAATTTAACTAATATAAGAAAAATACTTTATCAAATCGAGATATAAGTTTTCTCCTAGACTAAAATCGATATTCCTTTAGCAAAATCAAGGACTTATTGCACGACGTAGTTTAGCGGGAATGGATAATCTTCCTCCGATCTATAATACAACTAGCTGACCTGGCGAACTTCGTATCACCTTATTTTTTTCTGAAATATAATAATAACATAATATATCAAAATAAAATATAGCCTATCTTTTAAGTTGGATCAAACTGCACACGGTGTGCAAATTTGACTAAAATCGGTTAAGTAGTTTAGGAGTCCATTGAGGACAAACATTGTGACACGAGATTTATATATATTAAGATATTATTCCGTATGTTTTTCTCTTTAATTTTATTCCCTTTATTGCACCTAAAATTTTGTGTCGTTATTCGTATCGATATTTATTTAAAACTAGCTGTGCTCGCGACTTCGTCCGCGTGGAATAGTGACTTTACATGTTCAAAGAGATTCTTTAAATTGACATAACTTTTTAATTTATGAACCGGTTGACATGAATCAAACACAAATTTTTTAAAGTAAGCTTGCCACAATATATTAGTGAAAACCGCATCTGAATCGGATAAGCCATTTCTGAGGTTATCGTGCACAAACGCACAGACAAACAGACCAAAATTCTAACAATCATTGTTTTGGGTGCTATTTGCGTTGATAAAGGTCCCAATGATATTTTTTCTCATATATCCTAAATGTACAAAAAGCGACCCGTTACATTTTTTTATATATATTGATTACAGAAGCAACCTATTTAGTATTATTCATATCAACACAAAACATTGAGCAAGAAAACATTCATTTGCATACAATCTTTTTTCCAGCGAGAAAATGCTACATAGTGAAAAACTAGTAATTGTATTATGTCTGCATATTTTTATTTTATTTACCTTTATTTTCGATCTGCGGTGGAATATTAAATAGATAAATAAATTAATTAATTAACAGAATTTAAATAAATAATTTAAAAAATAAAAATAAGTATATATTATAATAGATCGCTAAGTTCCATGATAAATAACACGCCACACTAATATGTTTTAAAACATATAAAATCCGCTCGAAATTAATGTAATTTAGGCGGTCCAAGTTTTATATTTATATTATCTTATCGTGGGGTACATTTATTTGTGACGGGTGATATCGCAGGGTCGGCGACATCAACGGTAATGGAGGTCTCGGGTGGGCTTCGATTACACCTAACAAGGGTGGTATTGATATTATATTTTGTTTATTCGTTGTGTCATATTTAATAGTGTGATATGAACAATAAACGTGTTTCAAGTATACGTTTGCGTACAATTATTTTTCATATTTACCTTTTAATAAACTAGGACAGTTTATAATATGACATAAGTAGATTTCTAGTTTAATATAGTCAATCTTATAAGTTTTTTTTTAATTATATACACTAATGAGTTAATAATCAAAATTATGAATATTTTATTCGAGAATTTCTTCGATTAAATATTATTTATTTATTATTATTACTAATACAGATTAACTAAAAATTTGAACTGTTTAAATATGATTATTACAAAAGTAAGCAGTAAATGCAGTTAAAGATGTACTTCTTGGTCTCCCTTCTATGCCGTGTAGAGAATGGCAAAATTGTCTATTCGTGATTATACATATATCATAAACACATGACAATGATCTCTTAGTTTAAGTCTTAAGTATAGACACCGCGTTGGCGCAGTGGTCACAGCCATGGATTTTACCTGTTGCGCTAGTGGTTGCGGGTTCGATCCCCGCACATGACAAACATTTGTATTGGCCATACAGGTGTTTGCCGTGGTCTGGGTGTTTGTGCAGTCCTAGTGGGTCTCCCCACCGTGCCTCGGAGAGCACGTTAAGCCGTCGGTCCCGGGTGTTATCATTTACACCTGATAGCGATCGTTACTCATAGTAGGGAATATATCCACCAACCCGCAACGCGCAGCAGCGTGGTGGATTAAGCTATGATCCTTCTCCTACATGGGGAAAGAGGTCTATGCCCAGTAGTAGGATATGACAGGCTGAAGCGTAAGTTATATCCGGCAGTCCGAAGTGAAATAGTGTGTTCGGTTAAGTTTTAAGTCTTATTCTATATGGAAAAGACAACCATATAACACATCTTTATTTTGGACCAAATACTTTTCATTATTAAATAGCCAAAATGCGTGTCAGCTTGTCATTCTGTTCAGCCGTATACAACGTCCCCTACTACGCGAAATATAATCAAAACTTTGTTATTGTTTGTTTTCATGGCTTCACCTCCATTGAGGTTTAATTTCCGATAGATTGATTGAATTTTTTAACAGCTATTCCAATAATTAACGTATCCAAACAAACATTTTTACCGACAAAGTACCTACCAGATCGATGACATTAATACATGCTGAACCAAAGTCTCAAGATATTAATTTTTTTAAAACAATATCTTCGTAATCCTTAATGAATTTCTTCTTTCATTTACTTTGTCTTATCTTTAGTATAAAAGTATTTTAATCGCGTCCTAACAGCTTCTCATTTTTGTGAACAATGGCTAAATTGCTTTCCTAAATGTCCTCATTACGGCCAACAATACCGTCATTCCGGATATAATGATAGGTTATTACTGTAATGACCCTATTATCTCATTGTAGCCGTTTTCTTATCCTGTTATAAGGTTTTATTAATTGCAAGTATTATTTTTTGGAAATTACATTTTATGATATCCGATTACATTTCTACCAACTATAGATTTTATCATAAAAAAATTATTAAAATATGAGAAAATCCCAACATAAAACCAAAAAAATACATATATTATCTATATACTGAGAAAATATACGACCAGATACGACCTTATCGCCATTTATATTGATAGAAAAAACTATTGTTATCTTAGTCGGATAGATGGATGGATCTATATTAAAAGCTTTTCGTACATCTTTATTATACTTGTCCTTTTCATATGTTTATAAGACTAACCTTTATATTTTCTTAGTTATACTTAATGTATATTAGTTCTTTTTAATGTTCAATTTTTGCAAAGGGATAGACTAAAAAGACTCAGGTAACGCTTTTTGATTTATTCGTGAGTAGCAACAACCGCTATTAAAACATAGTAACACACAGTAAATTCAAGGAACCACTTATTTAAGATAGTTCAGTTCATCCCAGTTTAGTCTCAAATTCGTAACGATCGAAAGAATGCTTGCAACATTTTTCGTTTGAAGGGCTGAATACTGAAATAATTAATAGAAAAATTTAACATCCAAGAAGAATACGGAATATAGATGTTTTAATTTATTTTGAGACTAAAGAAAATATATTTAAATTTTACAAATATAGTAGAAAACGGCTTTGAATAAATCAGAAGTACAGTTTTATATTTATATCGTACTAGCGACCCGCTCCGGCTTCGCACGGGTATAAAATATAATTATAGCCTATATCATTCACTGAAAAAATGATTAAAATCGATCCAGTAATTTTGATTTATTCATTACTGCCCGTGGCCAGCTCGCGTTAACTTTAGAGTAAAAGCCGGCCGGAACCGCCGCAAACGATACGTACCGCAATTTTTAAATCTGTAATATCTTCGAAAATATTCATTTAAATCATATGTTGTAAAGGGCCATATAGATCAATATTAAATCAACAATGTATTTAAGGTATTTAATTAGATAAAGATTAATGCTGTATTGGTTAAAATCGTTTTGAAAATTAGCCATTATTTGTCGTAAAAAGTAAATGACAAAAAAATGTTATTGTGGGATATCCATAAGAGATAGATATACACCATAGCGGAGTTTTTTGTAGACCTTTTTAATGTGTACAATACTTAGTACATTATTTTGATAAATCTCGTAGGGTTCAGCCTGCGTTTGCAATTTAAGCGAAAAAATAAATAATTATTTACGACATAACATTAGAAAACTCAAAAATAACAGTCTTTCTCCACTATTTAATGGATGATATTATACATATAAACCTTCCTCTTGAATCAATCTATCTATTAAAAAGAACCGCATCAAAATCCGTTGCGTAGTTTTAAAGATTTAAGCGTACATACATGTGCAGGGACAAAGAAAGCGACTTTGTTTTATACTATGTAGTGATGATACACAGCAAAAGAGCTTTTTTATTTCCATTTTTTGTCGTCTTTCATATAGTTTCTTTCCATTTTCTCATTCGGAGTGTTGTACATAGCGTTCTCAGATAATTTTAACTTACTGAAATATCAAACGGTACAGATTTCTTTCAAATCGTTCAAGAAATTACATCAGCAAGCCCTATTGTTTTAACAATTATTTAGGTACGAGTGAATATTATAATTTAGCGTAGCTATAAGGTGCGGCTGACGTAATTTTATTTTTCAATAATATTTTGTTTCAAGTATAAACCACGCTTACCTGTAACGAGATTCGCATGGTGGAACTGACACACCGCATCAGCCTCGTACCAAGAGATGCGGTCCCTGAAGTAGCGGTAAAACACGGGGAAGCCCTCCTCTGGAAGCACCCATGTGTTACTGATGTTCACCTGTTTCCAATGAACAGATTGAATTATATTTCGAACTTGAAATACAAAATGTTTCATATGATCAACCGTTCGTTATAATTAATAGCAATAGTACAATTAGTAGTAATTCAATATACGGACAGCCTTAAATTTTATAATATTTTAAAGCATCACCTAAACACTATTTAATTTATTACTATTTATTTCAAATATTGAAGGTTGTACGTTTTAACAAGAAAATTCCTTTCCAGGGTTTTGTCCCTAAAACGGACACTATCGTTTATTTCCGTCTATAATAAATGAATCTCTTAAAAGGTTTTACATGTTAAATACGTCTTATGTAAAAACTTAGTAATTAAATAAATAAAAGGCTGCCAAGCAAATCTATACAAAAACACAACTAAGCGTAAGATATTAATTACTTTATTTATTAGTATACAGCTACACAGTCTTTTAACGGCTTGGTTGTATGTTACCCAGAAACGGGTTGAATAATAAATTACTACCAATATACCTAGAGGTAGCGCACAGAACAAGACAAAATTGAAGTCGGAATGCACTGGCTGCATTATTAATGAACTACACTTGGTATGCTCGAACTTTAATAAAAGTTTGAATTGCCACAGAATCTCAGAGCTTTATCAAATCGACATCGTTGAAAGTAATTTCCTGTTCGGCGTCATCTGTTTCATTTGCTCCTATTCACTCAGGTATCATACCTATGATAGGTATATAATACGTTATATAACCCTAATAGCGTATGATTCCATTATGATATGTATCTTTTGTTACTTAAATTGCCTGATATAATAACGTCTTCACTTTTCATTCCTTATTTAATATTTGATAAGTTACAGGAGTGACGAGAGTTTTAGAATAAAATGTTTTACGCAATGTTTTTTAATAATAAATATGCGCTTTGACTTTTTTCTGATATGTTACGATGTAAAATGAAAGTATACGTAAATGTTTATATCCCTATAAATGAGTCTGAATATGTCATACTCAGAAGTTAATAAAACTCTCAATATATTCTAACTGTTTAATTTATAAATTCTTTCGTCAACTTGATATGGATAGAATTAGGTGTGTTTTAAAACTAGTAAACTGCTTTATTAAAATATATAGAGAATATATTAGTATGGTTGTGACATTTTAATTGATTTATTTAAATTGAAGACAACGAGATACAAAACAACGGCTGACGTATTGTAAATTGAACGCAGACAAAAATGGATCAATATTTGAATAAACATTTATTAAATAAAACTAAAAATTTTAGAACATGGCCATGCAAGAATTATATTTCTAGATGCAAAAATTGTCTTCTTTTTTATTCTCTGTGATATACTTAATAGATATTTAAAAGATAACAAATTTAATTTATTTTTGTTATTTTCATTTTATCGAGAAGTTTGGGGCCATCCATTAATTACGTAAGAGAATTTTGGCGATTTTTCTTTTCAAGATTCTTAAACTAAATTATAGTGGTCTCTTGAACTTCTCAGTAAAATTATATAGGTAATGGTAATAAGTTTATTGATATGGTAAAGGTAATTTACGGGGGCAAAGCTTCTTTTGTATTTTAGTATAAGTTTTATATTTACGTATATATTTACTTTTTAATATTTGAAACATACAAACGAAATATAATTATACAAACGAAATAAAGAAAAATATCATGGGAAACATTATGTTTAAAATCAAACTTTATAAATTGTTATAAGTTTGTGTATTTGATGTAAAGGATATAAATATAACTGTCAAATGTTCCGTACAAAAGACAACAGATATGTTTCAAAAATTGAAACACGTTTAAACACGTATATAAATATGCACATTTTATACAACAGATATGTTTCAAAAATTGAAACACGTTTAAACACGTATATAAATATGCACATTTTATATGTATAGATACAATTCACAAAGTTAACGTGTTCTATCGATGACATAACTTTATCAGCCTTTAGACACTGGACTGGACAGAAGTGTACCCTAGTATTTCGCCACTCCTACACCCTCGGAATCTAGCGGCTTCTCGCTATCTTCTTCAGGTCGACAATCCCCCTGGTTAAGAAACGGCCTGTGCTCTTTATACATACATGAAGACAAGATAGTCCCTTGTATCTAACTCGTTAGTTTACATAACACCAAGCTAGACTGCCGGCTATCTTGATTTAATTTGTGCTATATACTATACAATAATACATATAACTCTGTCTCTTGACCATGGGTTGACTGGAAGAGATTTTTCAGAAATAAGTCCAATTTTGATTATACCGTTATATTTGATTTACCGTATATAATGTTGGTCATTTTGAGTTCCCTATAATTCAGCCCTATTACAAGTGCTATGGCCAGGGATGTACTTTTATTTCTATCTCTATATCAATCACAGATTCATTTAACACGCGATTTTTTTCCTAAATAACTAATTTAGCAAACGAAAAACAATCGTAATAAATAAACGGCTCTTTAAATCTTTTCTTGAAATCATAGTTTGAGCTAAGTCAGTTATCTTAAATCTAAACTAGGTTAACCTTATCATTTTATTTTTTCATACTATTTACAATAAAAAGTAATGAAATGATAAAATATTTCATATGATACCAATGGCGACAAGCTCATAGTTGGTTTTTTCTCAACATACAGTAAACGATAAAATTATTTATACGATCACAACTCGAGCGCATTTTAAAATTTATCGGAGATTTTAGACCTTTAAAATTTTGCATAAAATAAATTCCTATTTTACTACGCAAAGTAATTTACATAAACGCTGGTTATCCTCTCCTGTCGTCGAAACATCCCGGTAACTTTAAACCTTCGTAGTTTTGCCTAGACCAATAAATTGTGATGCGAATGATTGTTGAACAATATATTGCTATACCAAATAAACCCAATTGGTTTTTTCTGAATGTATAATATGTACTATGTTTGTTGTATATTTGTATGGCAATAATAAAAAATAAAAAAATAAAGTATTAATTATTATCATCTAGGAAAGCTTATTATCGAACGGCGTTTATTTATCGAATTTGAAAGATACTTGCTTAATTCAACAATAACTTAGCGCTATGTAAATCTGCCTATAGTAGAGTAGCAGAGATTCAGCTCCCATTGTCATACAATCAAAGTTATCTTTATCAAGCGCTGAAAGGTTCACGAGCTTAGTTCACTAGCTGTACTCTACACGCGTTGCTACGTTTTTTATTTATCTTCCTATCAACTCAGAAACCTTTGTGGACTCATGCACAACACTTTGCTGCATGGTTTACAGTTCTATCAAGGACATCACTTCAGCCTGATACAGTCCACTGCTGGACATAGGCTTTCACAAGTTTGTGCCAAAAAGGCGTGAACTCATGTGTTTTGCCCATAATCACCACGCTGGGCAGGCGCGTTGGTAACCGCAGGGCTGGCATTGTCGCATCGAAGACGCTACGAAAGACATACAGACAAACATTCATTTTTATACATATAGATTAATAATAATATTACTGACTTTCGTTTTTACAGTAGTATATATCTATTTCGGTAGTAAAGTAAAAGGTTTATTATTTTCATTATAACCATTACACGTTCATTAATCATAATGTATTTATTGTAATAAAAATACAGGCAAATAAACGATATGATTTCAAAAGACAAACTCAAACTTTAAAAACATTGGATTTTTAAAATTTATTTCTCAAGTGAAGTATCTTTTTATAATAATATTTGAGACAGTAACTAAAGTTTATTAGATCTCGCCATAACTTACATAACGATTGCTTCTAAATGCGCTTTAAAATATTAATAAAGTACTTACTAGCACGGAAAGAATTTCATAATGTAATGAACAATCGACTAAGATTTTTTTAAGGAGTGCGAACAAGTATCAAATATTTTACACGTGTTTTTGAATTTACTGTTTAAAATTTCTAAATCTTATAAAGAAAAATACAATTTTAAGCTATGGTTTTTATTCTGTACCTACGCGTAATTTTTCCAGTAGGTATATCAGTTGTAGAAAATAACTTTGCTTAACAGATAATTAAAAAATCTATCATTTATTATAGATTTTCATTGACAAGATATAACTTTGTTTTGCCATATATATTATAAACCCCCTTTTATAACTTTGGGGTAGGAAAAACTGATGCTGACTGATTCTCAGACCTACCCGATATGCATACAAAATTTCATAAAAATCGGTCCAGCTGTTTCGGAGGAGTATGTTAACTAACATTGTAAGACGAGAATTTTATATATAAGATTTTTATTTTAGATTTCTCACTTCAACGCCGTTTTGATAAATAACAATTAATCAATGACTATATGTCATGACCACAAATTGTCCACACGTTGCGTCTATATCATTTTGAATAACCACAAAAGAGTTTTCTAGTATTCGTTATTTTCTAACTTTTATGAACGATAAAATTTATTCACAGTTGTTCGAAATTATTATGTGTAGTGATCAATGCTGGTTACACTCGAGAATATAAGCAAAACAGAGCAAAAAGCAAAAAGAGAATATTAAAAAAAAAAACAATATTACTGTGGTTACAAAGGCGTGAACTAAAGATAACATTTAAAAGGATTGTCTGTTGGGATTATCTATTTAGGTCTGGAAAATGACAGAGAATACAAAAAGTTATTAATAGGTTTTATAGATAAAGTTGTTCTTATCTCTTATATTAAAACGAGTACTTCGTGCAGCCCGTGATGAAAATATCCCAAATCACTTCATTATCTAAGTAATAGAAATATTAGGTATGACATAAAATTATAATTTTTACTTTTTAGTTGGTAAAATAAGCTTACGGTCGTCATTTAAATATATTTTATGTTTTAGTTATTGAGAGCATACATTATTTTATTACTTTAGAAAACAAGTTATTAATATTTAGTCGAAAATTGTGATATAAAAAAATTACGTGTTTATTTACTTACAAAAATCATGATAAAATTGAATTTTATTGAATAATGAACTTACAGGGATATAATTTGAAAAAAAATCTTTTCAACGAAAATTCTTTTATTACTTTCAACATTTAATATTTAAAAGTCGCACAAAAAGATACGGAACGTTAAATTTGCCGAAGTGATAAATTACGTCTACAGCGGATTCAACTGTAGACGCTAGAAAGTTAGCTTCGTTTTGAACGAGTGTAAAGAATTATGTCTGAACGTTTCAACATAAAAGAAAAATGTACTTAGAACTTCCAACGTTTATCACGATTATATTTAAAGTATAATTTAAAGCAGACTTCCACTTTATTCATATTCTTAAAAATAAATATTTAAATGTTCCTTTCAGTTTTACTCTACATACTAAGCAGTGCTGAAAGAATAAGAAAATCATTCTTACCGCGCGTCCTTGGACTGTGGCAAACAGAGTCAAAAGTAGAAAACACCACATTACGTAGCTGTAGCGCGTAGCACTGACGTAGCTCTGTAGCGCCCACCGTAAAGGTCAGCCGCCTTCGCGTGACTGCCGCGGCATCGTGCGCTAGGCTTGCGTGCCGCGCCATCGTCGCGGACTCCGCCGCACGTTATATAAACAAATAGACGACAATAACACGGATAAGAATTTCCTACTTTTGTTCTACTTACATCTATTCTGTTTTTGCTCGTAAGGGTCAGGGTTAGGATTATGAGGATTTATGTTTTGACTGAAGAGTGGAAAGAATTTATACTAAACATACTTACGTAATGCAGAACGACTTAAAGTATTTACGTTTATATTTCAACTTAGATAATAATTTAAATTTGTGGCAAAATAAATCGACTATTTTAATAACGTTCTTGTAATACTTTGTAGAAGGTTCTGACGTAGTATAAATTTTAACAAAATTTGCTTAGTAATTTGTAAAATTGCAGCAAAATGTAACGATTATTTAAGCTTCACATGTTTTACAAATCTCAGATAAGGCCAATGTCTGTCGGGTCCAGCTAATTTACATAGCAAAAAGTAGACAAAAGCATTTAGAACTTTACTAGGTAATGTTATATCACAAGGACATAGGATATCACGTTACCATCACAATAGCTGGAATAACATTTTCCCGACTTGCTGACCGATGACACGACTCAGCCTTAAAGTATCAAATATTTTGAAGACAAAGACATATAAGGAAAACCTAATAAAAAGTTGCAAGATAAAAGTAACTACCGAAAAATGTTAAGTTCGCAAGTGCAAATGGCTTGTGAAAATTGTAAGATTTAACTATAATTTTACGCAAATTGCTATAATAGCAATTGCTAGATATATATATAAGCAAAATTATTTATATCAAAACACAGATATATTCATAACACAGTTTCGGATCAATTTTTTGAACAAGAAGATAGCTATGTTTGCTGCTATATAATCACATGATTTTTACTTACAACAATAATAACAATAACACCAAGTACTCTCAATTGCACACCAAAATTGTATAAAGTAAAGATATTTACGAGAGTACTTTACTATTAAGTAGCATTTTTGCTAAAGCAGAAATTTTTCCAGGCCACCTTAGGAGACTTGCGATCATTATATTTTGTAGTAGACTAAAATACATCGTTCAAATTTGTACATGGGAAAATTAAATAAAGAATTATTAACTAAAGTTGTCACAAAAAAAATATAAAAAATTGAAGAAAAATTTATCAATATGTGTCATCACACCATCGAAAAACCTCGGCGTATCAAAAGAAAATCGGGATGAAGTAGCACTGCAACTGCGTTCCGTACGAGCAGAATTAATTATAGCTACCTCTATCCTGTTTCTATTTCCTGTTCTCTCTATTAATTTCTTTAATCAGAAATGCACTGGTAGCTATGGTGATACGAAATTTTTTCAATGATGATTACTTAAAATTATTTCACTTCAGCAATAATTAAGTCATTAAAACAAATATAATTTTAATTTTTAAAGTGACGATTCAAAAGTGATTTTAAAGCTCTTATGAATGAGGTAATTTTTAATTTTTATTTTTCAACTAGCTCGTTTGTTTGCTTTCATTAAGAGGAAAGGGTACCGGGTCTTTCTCCATACAAACGTAGTCGACTGTTTTCTCCCTGGATAATGACACTAGATCAAATATTTTTGTGACATAGAACTCTTTGCTGCCATGACCATGCCCCTATGTTTTGATTTTTTTCATATTCTTATTATCATAGGAATTAGGAGACTTCAAAAACTCGAAATATTGCATAATTTTTTGTACATTTTCAGACACTCATTAAAAAAAATATATGCATATTTTCAAAAAAATGAAAACATAGGGGCATAGCCGAAGTCTTTTTTTATTTTCTAAAAAAAATTTTTTTAAAAAATTGCCATGTTCTGAGGAGAAAACAGTCGACTACGAAACACTGTTTTGGTCAAAAATTATATACCTAAAACGGTCTGAGCTGCAGTTGTCCCTTTCTTGCTTTTTGGGGGATAGGTCTGGGGGAGGGAAGGGTCAAAGCAATACGTATATACGCCAACGAAGTGATGCCTCATAGTCGACAATTATATCGATACACTAGTGATGTTATTTTTAGTCGATATTTTCTAAAATTCGTATTAACAAAATTAAATAATTTCTCTTTTCATAACTACAATAAAACCATATTTGTATATGCGGTTTTTATTGTAACACTGTGCAAACCTGGGCTAACGAAGGGTTTCGCTAACAAATAACAATGATAATTATGGTAAATAACTGTGTTGTTTGTTTTTGGTATCAAAAGGGCTCAATACAAGGATTTCAAAAAAGTATATTATGATTATTATTACTGTAATACTAATAAAAAATACAATAAGAAAGTTTAAAAAATTAGGACTGCTCTTTCCCATGCCTATGCCAAGCAAGCTGCGAGCCGCGCTTCTTCCTCGCCTCCTAGGCGAAAAACAACTTCGGGGTTTACTCTTTCCAATATATTTTTTTATCAATTTCGGAATACTTTGTAAAAAACTATGCATGGTCAAACATAAATAAATATAGGTACGTAGCGACTTTAGAACCTCCTCTGTTTTTTTTCATCGGTAAAAAATTGCTTAGTTGTTTTCTTGACATTACTGAGGAGCAGATTATTAAATTTGGTCGAATCTATGTACCTATGCGATTCGTATTTGGACTTCGCAAATAGAATCATATTTCTGAATTGCGTAAAAAACTCAAGTGGCCCCACTAGCGTAGCATTCCTTGGAACCCCGGGAACCCTGTATCAAAATTAGTGGGGGGGCAGGCAAATGATGGGTAAAGATTTCTCACAAAAAATGCTTGCATTGAATTAAAATAAATGTTTATTGATTATAAGTTATAACTTCCTCCTAGAATAGAAAATAGTGAGTGTAGTCTGCTGTAGCTGTTCCTGTTCCATCGAAATCCTTAGGTAATTTTTTATCAGTTTTAGTTTTGAAAAACATCAAGTTAATACCTCCGGAAAATTGGATGCAAGGCTATTGAATTTTATCAGTAATAATTCCATGAGTTCTTTAATGGAATGAATGTTTTGAATTTCGGATTTTAAGCTAATTTAAAGAGCTTGTAGTTCCAAGCTGGAGAGTTATTAGCCTTGACCTGCAGCAATAGATGCGGGGGATCGTTCGCTTCAGCCTGTGAGGCCAATACTATTAGTGAATTCCTATGAATCTTCCGCATCTATATGGGGGATTACTACAGGCGCATAACCTGAAGAAGAGATTCAACGCTGCCTCCAGGTCTTACAGGTAGTAAATCGCTAGGGCAAAGTTCAAACACAGCAGAATTGGCGAGAGACTATTGGGCTTTCCAAATGGAACCCATGCCTTTTGTTTCTTACAAAAGCTGTCGAAGGTAACTTTCTTTAGTCTACACTTCCATCATTGCGCGAACCTGAAGGCTCTCTGGCATATTATGCGAAAAAGTAAGCGAAATTCTTTGCACTCTTTTTGCGTCGAATTCAACTCTTGACGATGAGGGAAAAGCACCACCGAACATTCCACGGTGCGAACACGCGATGCGTAATGTGCACTATGAGCAGTGTCGTTTGTCGTGTTCTGCATTATTTCGATGTCAAGAAGTCTAGTGGTGCTAATTGTATCCACCAGTGGTTTGCAACCAATGTGCGAGCTTCGTGCGCAATGTTTCCGCGTACATTCAAAGCGTGGAATGACCTTGCTAAAATTTGGGGGTTTTAAAGCGTCTAGTGTCTACATCTTTTCTCTAAAGGCCATGGGCGACGGTAGCCGTTATAAATCAGATGGCTTCGTCTGCTTGTGTGCCCCATTCTTATATAAAAAAGATTAATTCATTGTTCATAATGATTAACTGAATCCCGAAATAAACGATACAGAATGTTATCAACAATTGGGCGCACGCTTGACTCTGATAAAAGGGGACTGCTTTTCAGACTTCAGTCATTTCTGAAGTTAAAACTCTATAGGTATGTATGACAGTTTTATTATTCTTTTTTCCAGGAAGCACAAGATTAAGTGACATTGTGGATAGCATTTTACTAATTTTTGCTTACACACCTTAGGGGCCCTGTAAATAGGGGGCCCCGTATCATTGATACGGCTGATACGGCAGTAGTTACGCCCTGAGTGGCACCCAATTCCCTACTTCGGGAATACGTATATTCTCAACTTACTTTACTCTATTCTTTTTAATCCTGTTGTACCTGCTTACCTAAAACGACGATTTAAGTTTCTTAGTGATTCCAATGAACGCAGTTTTCGTTCTGAGGAAAGCTTACTTCTTGAATTTCCCTCTCACTCCTCTTTCATTTATACTAAATCTTTCACTGTTCAAGCTTGTCGACTTAGGAATTCTATAGACGTGTAAAATCGGTTTCTATTTTTAACCCACTTCCAAAAAAGGAGGAAGCTCTCAATTTAACTGTATTTTTTATGTATGTTACTTCAGAACTTTTGACTGAGTGGACCGATTTCTACAAATTTTTTTTTAATCGAAAGGTGGTGTGTGTCATTTGGTCTCACTTGAGTTTATTTGAGATCTAACAACAACTTTTCGAGTAATATAAATAATACGTTTTTACTTGACTATTTTCGTCGACCTACGTTGTATTATACCGCATAACTTTTTACTAGGTGTACCGATTTTGATGATTTTTAATTTAATCGAAAGCTGATGTTTATCGTGTAGTCATATTTAAATTTCATCGAGATCTGATAACAAATTTTTGAGTAATCTTTAATAACGCGTATTTACTTGACTATATTTTCGTCTACCTTTGTTGTATTACATGTCGATGTAGTTGAAGTCGGCTTTTTTTCCTTTGCGTACAAGTCGAACTCGGTCCACCCCGTCAAAAGTTCTGAAGTAACATATATACAAAAAAAAAAAAAGAAAAATACAGTCGAATTAAGAACCTCCTCCTTTTTTGGAAGTCGGTTAAAAATCAATCTGATACGTATTATTATTTTCTGTTGGTGTTCAATAAAGTGTATTGTTATGTTATGTCATGTTAATCAACCACTCTTTAAAAAAATTCAATCGATTACGTAATTTGCCTAACTAAAAAAACATAAATAAAATAATAATTGAAAAAATCGCCTTCATGATTTTTGTAAGTGTACAGTACATTATGTTTGAAATTGGTGCAATTTATTTAGCTATCTTTGTGTAATTATTGAATTTTTATCTTGTTCCAGCTTTTTCAATTGACTTTCTAATAGTTGTTCTTCACGCAGGCGGCTTTTCTTGTTTTTTTTTTTATTATTTATAATATTATTTTTAACCATTGTTATATCGCCGCAATTATATGTTAATTAATACATATAACCTATACCCATGTATTAATAACTGCGACAAACATGAGACATTACAAATTATATAGGTACTAAGGCAAACATTTTATACTGTGTATGTACTATATTACATATATATACTATACTTACACTTATACTATGTACTACATGTATACACTATAATTATGTATGTATTTCATTACCCATTCTTACACACACCTCAACCATGTAATTACATACCTAATTCATAAATAAAGTACCTAAGTATTTCGATAATTACCCACAAAAATATAGACATGTATCAAGTCACAAAGAGTATCCAATTCAAAATAATAAAACATAAATAATAAGTAGTTTACGAAATTCAATAATAGTAAGCCGAGTCACAGCAATACGATGCAGAACAAATTCAATAAAACAAGCCAAATTCAGAAAAATAGCACTATGCGCTATATGTACTCGTAGTCAATCACAAACGAAAGATGCGAATACTAAAATATCGTCAACAATTAATAGCTGAATAGCCGGCGCACGCACACTAACAACACGACAGTCACACATAGAAAAAACGGGGCAGAGATGGCGCGGGGCGCGGTAGCGGCATGCAGCGCGACAGAAACATTTTATTCAAATACCTATTTTTGAAAAGTCTCTTCGGTACCCTTTCCTCTTAATGAAACAAAACGACTGCCGCAGCTCTTTGTCTACTAATTTCAAAAAAATACCCTTGCCGCATAGTCATGTCATATATATCTTTTCGTTATAAAATTATGTTATTTTGGACAGAGAACAATAGCCTAAAAGGTGAAGAAATGAACAAAATGTTTACGAGAAAACAATAAAAGCCCAAATTTGGTAGTAACGTAAGTTACGGAAACCTGACCCCACGAATGTGTTGACGAACCGAACTGATGGAATCTTCCCAGGCGACCACCTGGTGACCACCCAGGCGACCATCCTATGCTCGTAGGATGGTCGATTCTCATATTAGCCGAGTTCCCGTATTAGCCTTTCAATGTCCCATTGTTTTAATTTCTAACTTTATTACTTGTAATATTATTTTGGTCACTCTTTATTTACACTTCGAGTAGAGTAGTCGTTAGTTATAAGATAATTATTGTATTAATATACTATTAATAAATACGTTAATTAGTAATTAAGTATTCAGTTATCATGTACCCCTGATAGCGATCGTTACTCATAGTAGGAAACATATCCGTCAACTAGCAGTGGAGCAGCGTAGTGGATTAAGCTCCAATCCTTCTCCTACATGTAGAAAGATGCCTATGCCCAACAGTGGAATATTACAGGCTAAAAGCATACACTTATCTGTAAAACCAATTTTTAACTTACTCTCAATTTCTATCATACCCATTTCTCAGTGCTCTCGTCCAAAAAACAATAAAGGTCGAACTTTAAAAAAGGACATCTCTAAAATGATCTGCTTTTTTTCACTTCGTTTTTTTGTTCGCTTTGCGTGTCTTTGCAACGCCCATTATCGGTCTTTTCGATCTAACTCAAATCTGATTCTTAAGATTTCACATCACACTTCTTCTTTCTACGCCAACTCCTTCTTCGTAACAACTGTTAAGCTCTGGAATTCTTTTCCTCTCTCTATAAGACAAGCTCTATCACTCTTCAGCTTCAAAAAGTATATCAAGGCTCACTATTTGTCGCTAATTTCGCCATGATTGTCTTTTCACCTTTGGATGATATAAATATGTATGATTTTTTTATATTTATTTATATTTGTATACGTGTATATGTGAGTGTATTTGAGTATGTATGTATATATGTATAATTTTATATTCTAGTGTAATTTATTTCTAATTTCTATTGCAACATTTGTATACTTCCTAACCGCTTTTCTATGCCCTGTCCTATACCCAAAGGTTGTCTGGAAGAAATCGCTCTTTTAGCGATAAGACCGCCTTTGTACATCTTCCTCTAATTGTACTACTTTTGTTTGTATCTTATAATGGTGTGCAATAAAGAATATTATAATTGTTATTATTTTCAACCTCCTGACTGCTACAAACGTAATTCGTTTTACTTACAACATAAAATGTATGCCTTTGTAAAAGTTGTTGTTATTTTGACTAGTATCCTTCAACATAGATGTCATAAGTGGTTAATATTTGAAAGAATTTTAATTCTAATCTTATAGTTATTTTTTTTACACTAGTCCAGAATTTTTATAGTGCCTACAAAGTTATAGGACATATAGTCAATTAAAGCACGAGCGCGGTTGTAATATCACGTGTAATTAATTCGCGGTGTATTAACGAAATCACAAAAGGCATTCGTTTCAATAACGATACGTTACATTACAATATTATTTACGCGTATTTGTGGATTTAGAACCTAATCCAAAGGTGTTGGGATTGAGATCAATATTAAAAGGTTTTTGAAATCTAGCTAAATGTATATATTACAAACTAATCTTAATAAAGGTATATCTATTTGTATAATGAGTTTTATTTTTTATTTTTTAATTATAATGGCAGTTTAATATTTTGATTGTTTTATACACTAAATACGCTCCTAAAAATATATAGAACATCGTAAAATTCTTTAAAGAATCTGATAAAAAAAAATTAGATTTGAAGCAGCTGCAGTTCGCTTTTATTTCTCTTTAATGACCCAAAGCCTTCGTGTACAACTGTATCCATCTCGTTAAATTGAAATATAAAGATTATAAAATTGACGCATTGCAGAGAGTAGTAAATTGATTGGTCTGCGCTGAATAACTATGAATGTATAACTTCATTCGATTCTGATGTGTAAAGAATACACGACATGTGCATATAATTAAATAATCAACTCGTCCAACAGCTATGGACTGCTATAGGGAATACTTTTAATTAATTTTCAACGTTACCAGAGTTTTCGATATAGCAAATATTAGTTGTTTTAAATAGAACTCGAATTGTTGAAAACCACAAATTGATTAATATTTAATTCATAAAACTGCACTGATCAACAAATCATAAAACTTTATTTATAATGAATATTGAAATAGAAAAATCGAATAATTGTGTTAATTGAAACACTTGACATAACTAAAAGCGTACCACCTCTGTATCTCACAAACACTATTTTTATTTGAATAGAACAAAATGTTCAAAACAATAGTTATTGCTTACTTTATAAATAGAGCATTTCAATACGCTTAAGTGAATATCTACCCTCTGTGTGATTACATGACGCTCCTTTCATATCAAAGTGCCAAAGTAAATCTATTCCTTCGATTTTCCTCCCCAAACGTGACATGAATTTAAACCCGCAGATATTGTAGACGAAGGATGCGCCACCTTCGCGATATAGCGCAATCTCTCGCGTTTATACGACTTGTAACATCTGGCAAACTTATTTCCACGCACATTACTGTCCTACTGAGAATTATAGACCTCTTTCACTTCATAATAAGAGCTATACGAATCGTTAATGAAAGAAAAATATGAGATAAAAGTTGTAATAAATATTTTCCCGTACAACAATAACTTCGTATCGGTTGCACAGACGAGGTATGATCGAAGATTTAATACACAATAACGCGACCGCTTTATGGCGGCGATAGCAATTTCTTTGTTTATCACCCGTATTTTATTGCTTAATCTGCGTTCGAAATGATTCCATAACGTTGCAAGACTCATGACAAAATAAAATTGAATTTGTTTTAATGCTGTAAGTTATAGAGTTTAATTTAAAATTGTAAATACACCATATAAATAATTCATAGTACGTTTTATGTATAGTTAATTTACTCACGAGTAGTTTTCAAACATTTCGTTTGAATAAATTATTCAGACCTAATAGCTAACCGCTTAAATATAAAAGAGCCCCTATTTTATTAACAACTCTATGTAGAGGTAATATTAACTGCATTGCAGACGTGCACAACATGCAGATGCTCTTTGAGAACAACATAAAACATAGCCTTTTCCATTAAAAAGTTTGCTGAAAGGATTAGGGAGTATAGAAATGGAATAAAGGAAATAAAATAAATTCTTTTATAACTTTATTTAAATGGTAGAAAAAATTATGAACTTGATTATGTTCTTTCTCTTTTAACGTAAAGTAGTTTCATTCTCATACTAGCCGCTCCGCGTTGATTTTACCTCGAGAATGTTTTTGTTAAGGTTAAATTAATCGCAAAATGAGTTTTAAGTATGTATACATTTCTTGAAAAGCATGCGTGTGATCGATCGTTAATCAATCTCCAATTATTATTTTTTAAGATCGGTTTTATGTATAGAGCAAACCACAATACAGTTTAATTTCAAATATCAAAACATTTATTGCAGACTAACGCTATTTCTATACCTTTTACCATGGTCTTCATCGTACCGATTTTTACCAGAACGCGAAATACAGGCGTATGCGTATTTAAGCTATAATGCTAACCCAGTCGCAAACATAAAGGAAATACCTCATCATGTCTTAATTGTTTATGATTCAAAATTCTGTTCCGGAAGTCTCATCGGAAGTAAGACAGTAGTGACCGCGGCCAGTTGTTTTTTAAAAAGAAAAGGCCAACAAATCGTCGTGAAAGTGGGTGCAAATACTATGACTGGAAATGGGTAAGTGTGTTTTAGTTTTAAAGTTTATTCTTAATAAAATTAATTTTATAATCTAAGAAGCCAATCAAATTTAACTACTAATTTAATCAAAACTCATCTCAAACTTAGCAATGAAGGAAAATAGTATTGGAAAACTGGCATGCTTAAGGACTAAAATAAAAGCTTGTTCTCGCACATATGGCAGTTCGTTGGACTAGTTTGACTGGTTAATAGATCTTATATATAGGATAGATAGATATTTGTATTATATGGAAATAGATATAGATGTTATTGTATATTATGTATTATTACACTTCCAATCTAAAAATATTTATGGTATATGAATATTACTATATTTATATGTTGAAATCATGTCCGAGCCCAGTTCGCTTATCAATTCATAGCTGACTGTATAATATTGTCAATATCATTGATGCTACGTATCAAACGTATCTGAAATATTTTTGAATTTATACAATAAGCCAATTCTATCGCAATATGGATGCAAAATGCATTCCAATGCGCTTGCGAAATATAGCAAACTGAGATTTAGTTTGTACAAATTTTTGCATTAATAAACTACATGTTTTAAATATAGTGTATATTATATACGTACAAATACTAACAATATAGTACAACATAGTATAATATATATGAGCTAAGATGATTTTTTATCATTAATAACTTTCGAATAAAATGCATTACTTTTTATTAATTATTTAATTATTGCACTTCGTATCAAAAGTTTATTCAAAAAAAAAATTTAAAATAAAAATTATTGGCATTCATTTAAAAACGTAACTTAAAAGAATTTTTCTTTAATGGATTGTTTTTGTAGGCAAGTAATCACTGTCATAGAGCTTAAAATCCACGAGTACTTTAAACATTTAAGCAATTCAGATAACGATATAGCGCTACTGATGCTTAAGGTAAAGCAAAATAAACCACGAATCTGATTAAATATATGTATATTTATATATTTTACTGAAAGAACTTAGTAAATAAGTTAAATCTTTACTGCGTTTTTATTTACAGAGTCATGTGGTTTTTGGGTCAAACGTTATTAAAACAGTTAATGTAGAGTCAGATGTTGCTCTACGTGTCGGCGCTCAAGTAATAGTCTCGGGCTGGGGTAGTACAGTAAGAGCGTTCTTTATTTAACTATTATGACGACCGTATGTCTTTATTTATAAAAATAACACGAATATCTTTATTGCTTTCTCATTAAGTGACATGTTACCGACTTAAAGAAGCAATAAAAAACTGAAAACGTTAACTCAAACATAGAAATATTTTTTCATTTGCAGGTTCTGTAGGATTAAAAAAACAAATGATTTTATGTGTAAATAAGAAAACTTTCTTAAATAAAATAAGAAAAGTTAATAATAAAAAAAATAAGAGAACTTTTTGCTTGGTTGGTTATTTCTTTTTTAACTAATAATGAAATGTTTTCTGTTTGATGTTTTCTATCGCCTCCGATACCCCAGCATTGTGGTACATAGTAAAAAATACTGACCTAAATTCGTCCATTTAATTAATCACTAAGCCATTTAAAAAAAATGGCCTCTTCTCATATTCATCCAGTTTTTTTTAGTATATATTTGATAGGTACTGCAAGTATTAAAACTCTACTTTCTACTATAAAGTAGCGCCATCTACAATAAATACGTGTATTTATATCTGCCGTGGAATAATTCTTGTTTCATTTCATTATTGTGTCGTGTTACATTTGCACTAGTTCCTGAAAACATTTCGAGATGGCGTTTTAATAAAAATTTTATGAAGTCAAACAAAAACTTTTAGTTATTTACGATCTCTAGTATATTTTTCATCCAATTTTAGTATTTTATAATTAAATTAAAAATAATTAACTTATTTTATTAAAATTTCAGGACTTGCCAATAAAATATTTGAACCTACTTTTACGTTCTGAAATGTTAGTAATAAACAGAAGATTATGCAAAAAACATTATGGCAAATTAATTACCCCATCGAATTTCTGTGTTAAGTATAATTTAGTAAGTGTGATTAACAAAAACTATTACTGTTGATCTTTTACCGATATCAAAAAAGGAGGAAGCTCTCCATTTGACTGTAATTTCTAAGTTTCCTCATAATTTTTTGCTGGTTGTACCAATTTTAATAAAAAAATTTTTATCTGTTATCTTAATACAACGTAATCTGACGAGTACTTGTTAAATTATCCCGAATAATTCATACTGAATCAACTATTTTTTCGTTACTTACGTTGTACTGATCAATGTAAATCGAATTCGGTTTTTTCATTTGCAAGCTTATCACGTTCTACACTTTCTGACGGAAAAACATGAAAAAATTTCCATGAAGAAAACTATAGCGATTTAAAAAAATAGCTAAAAGCGCATCTCCTCTCAAGAATTACTATCATCTTCGAATCGGTCGAGCAATTTTATTTTTATTTTTCATGCTTACATTTCTTTTTGATAATGGCATAAATTTTCGTGTTGTCAACAACCTGTCTGCTTTTTTATACTATGAAACTGGTTCTAAGCTTTTGTCATAGTAAAATACTGTTCGAATAATTTTTTTCAGGAGCATCGTTTGAGCGATAACGGCGGAGGTGCAATTTTCGAAGATATGTTAGTCGGAATTCTATCGTCTGGAACCAGCAAGCAGAGCTATAAATATGCTATACTTACAAACGTTTCTTATTTTCACAGGCAAGTAATGTATTGACTTAATATCGCTTATTTAGTAAACAATGTAATTTATTTTGAAAAATTATCCCATTAAAATCATAATGATTATACTATAGTAGGAAATCCAAACTAGAGACGAACTTCATACGTCTGATTAATTTATACTTAGTTATTTTAAAGATATTTAAAATAAAAATAAATATATTTTAAAGATATTTAAAATAAAAATAAATATATTTTAAAGATATTTAAAATAAATATAAAAGAATAAATAATTTATTAGAAAAATAATTCAATTTTATTTTCGTTTTAAAATGCACATACGAGTTTAAAGAATTTAACTAGCAATACCGTGTGAATAATTCGTTCTAAATTATTTTATTAATAATTAATTTATAAAAACAAAAGCAATAAAAAAATTAGTTATGGATGCCGGTGGAGCAAGCAATTAGCTATAAAATGATAATTAAAAATAAAATAAAATATATATTGTATTTATAATTTATGTGAAGTAACTGTGAGGTTTTACCTACAAAGGATGGCAAACGTCTTAAACTTAGCGTATTAATATACGACAGTACGAAACTTATATAAAATACAAGCTTTGTGTATTATTTTGCACTTAAAACATATGCAGTATATTTATTTAAGTATAATAAAATGGCATTAACGTTTCGTAACGTCAGTATAACCTGCAGTTAGAAAAATTAGGCTATGAATAATTGAATGTTGAAATATTTATGTTAATTTTTTTTACCTTTGCAATAATTATTTATAAGACAAGTCTCTAAAGGTATATTTGTTAATTCCTATGTTTTATTGTCCAATAATTACTAGCTTTTAGATTAGTAGATTAATTTTTTTTTAAATATTGAAACAAGACAACTAAACTAAAGTAAAATAATTTATTTATTTATATTTATTAAAACTTTATTGATTATACATTAGATGCAAAAGCAAATAACTATGCACAGGCGCCCTTATCGCTTATAGCGATCTCTTCCAGGCTACCTTTAATGACTGAGGTGCACTTTTTAAGTATTGTAAGAATTATTAACCGTAGCATAAGTTGTAGTTTCTTTCAATTCGTATTTCCTTATAACAACCATAACTCTCCCTTGCATTTAGTTTTTGGCGTTCACGGGAAAACTGATGGGGGGTCTATATCACGTGAGACATTGATCGTTCTAAATTACGTTAGAATTCCATTTTCCGAATGACTGACATATTTACGAGAGAGATAACATTTCTACGTGAACGGTTTTGTCGTTACCTGTAATTTTCCACGTCAAATAGCAAAAAATAGTATAGGTATCTCATGCTCTGACACGATGGATAGTCAGTGCCCCACTAACCTACAAATACTTAGGTGCCTCAACGCCTACAAAAGTCTTAAAACGATTTTTTTTTTTTGATATTTATAATGGCAGCTTTTAGGTTTTGAATATTAACAGAAGTGAATTAGAGCTTAAATTTCATCAGCTGGTATCTTTCTTGCTTAATCTTAACATGAAGGTGCATCATACTATGCAGTGATCGCTACCGATTTTTGATTTTTGTACTTAAAAAAGCCAGCGGCTTCTTGAAAATCTAGTTCATTATATAGGAAATACTATTACATTCTTGTCCTAGTGCTTCTAGCTAAATTACTCTTAAAACGTCTTCAATCGCTTAGACGTGCAGTATAATATATTATTACTGAATAGTAGATTTTACTAGCCCACAGACCACGCGAAAGCCTACGTGCTCTTCTAAACGACCCAAAAGGGAGCGCATCTTTCTTAATTGTGAATATATCTTTTAAATATTCTGTTTCAAAAAAATATATTACTACATACTCTCCGCCAATATGCAACAAACAATATTTTTTTTAATTGTTTTTATTTCCTTTTCTTCTAGCAATTTCGAAATGAAATTGACACAATTATGTGATGTGACTTTGTGACTTGCTGTACTTTAGACACGCACATACTATCCGGACTTAAAGCCCACATTGAGTCACGCCCAAAGGTCATTTTAACTATATGAGATGGATATACTGTGAGAGTTAACATAGTAAAAGTTTATATAGGAAAAAATGTGTAATTTTTAGATAGTATGAGATAAAAATGGATTAATTGAAATTCGTGTTTACACTATTAATTTCGAATACAAAAATTATTTGAATAATTCGAAAAAATAATTCAGATACGATAAAATTCAAATAAAAAATAAATAAATAACAACCATATTTTCATAACAATACACAATCTTGAATGACTTTTTCCACAACAAAATTATTATTTTCATTTTAACATTTCTTAAATTAATCATTTTAACCATAACTAACGATGGCTGAGTGATTATCGTGAAATAATTTGAAAATCTTTGTTATTTTAAAGTACAGTCGTCATACTTCTTCAGTGTGAATGTCTGGTTATCATACCTGTAAACGTAAGGTAAAAATCGCCCAACTACACCAAGTGTGATTGCTTTTGGACCTAGAAAAGATTGCAACGTAGACTTCAAACTACTTATTCCTTTAAATATTTATTAATTTTATTATTTTTTACAGGTGGATCACGCTAAACACTAACCGATTTCTGACAAAATATTGTCGCTATAAAAATGATACACCAACCGAAGAATCTTCAGAGTATAAAGATTAATAATGTAAATGGCAAAAAAAAATATATTTTTAATAATACTTATTAATTATTATTATCGTCATGTAAATACAGCAATATCAGCAGTATAATAATATTGTTGAAAAAAATAATAATATTAATTACAATTTTTCTACTTTTAATCATTTTAAAATAAAATCCACAATAAGCTTGTTAATTTTACTTTTATACTTCATATACAAATTAATTATTATTACGCAAATCACAAATGTTTATGATACAAGTTTATTGGCTGGAATTAATTACAATATGTTTTCATAAACTCTGTAACAGTTCTTTCGATCCATTTCCGGTGGAAACTCACACTTATATAAACACTAGGCTTGTCTTTCTTGGCACATCCTTCCCCATGGGATACAATTCCGATGACAGTTCTGAAAATACACATTTCGATATTAAATGCCTCAAACTCGACGGCACTCAGTAGGACGAGAATGTGTTGGGGATCAGATAGACGGATTATTCGGTTTGGTTCTAAATAAAAACAAATATGGTAAACAAGTAAAGTACAAGTTAAACAGTAAAGTACTCGTCACTTTATTTATTTTTTTATTCATTTTATACGTGCTGTTTATTTAGTATTGTGTTTCCCTCGACAACGTGATTCAAATCTTACTGGGGTCGTTGGATTTGACCTGTTTATTTATCTATTAGAGCGAGTTGGGTACTGGTAAGAAACTACAAATATTTCGTTATAAATAGTAACTGAACTAATACTAAATTATTACATTGCTACATACACTTTTTTTATTATTATTTTATCATTATAATACAACATAGCTTTCTTAAAAGTGTTATTTTTACTGTTCATTACGAACTATATATTATTCACAAGACGACATTGAATAACTATTACTTTTAGGGTTTCGCATCGATCATTATTCTGTTGACCATATGCTATTATAATTAAAAAAGAATTAATGGAGGTCTAATACAAAAACAAGTTTTTTTGGAGGTTTTATCTCCATAAAAAAAATTCAACTTGGCCTCAAAAAACATGTTGTTTAGTTCAATATTTTACAAGTTCTAAAATCATTCATATCCATTATTGAGAGCGAGTACTTAGCCGGATTTTCCACAAAAATATAATACTCTTATAAATTTAAATGTGTCCCAAGATCAATACACTACCTGTTCCAAACAATGCCACCTCCCGAGTCTCCCTTACAAGTGTCTCGCCTCCCATCGCCATACAAACAGAACATATCGTCAGTAAGTTTAAGTTTATGTAGCTTTCCGCATTCTCGTCTGGCAACGTATCGCAAGGTCGTTCGCAACAGACCTAGCTCTGATATTTGTCCTCCATACTAAAATATGAAATAAAATTTACTGTGTGTTTTTTAAAACTAGCTTTTGTTATTTAAATGTCTGAAATTTGAAAATAGATGTCATCCGTGTGTTCGTAAAATATAAATAATATAAATACAATTTTAAATAAAACTTAAAAAAATTTCAGATATAATCTTAAATTTATTTTAAAAATAAAACTGTAACCAGTCTTTTCGAGAATTCTTTTTTATTTAATTGCATCAATTACACCTCTTATAGGTATATCACAAATTCAATCGAGGAAATTGTTTTATCTGCTGTGTGGTTACGGCATTAAGAATATAGCCACCCCCTCTCTTCCCGTGGGTGTCGTAAGAGGTGACTAAGAGATAATACAGTTCCACCACCTTGGAACTTAAAAAGCCGACCGATGACGGAATAACCATCCAACTGCTGGCTTTGAAATACACAGGCCGAAGACGGGCAGCAACGTCTTCGGTGCGACAAAGCCAGCCCTGCGATCACCAACTCGCCTGCCCCGTGTTAACTATGGGCAAAACACGTGAGTTCACGCCATTTTTGGCTCGAACTTGATGAGGCCTATGTCCAGCAATGGACTGCGATAGGCTGAAGTGTGTAAAATAATTCTACCTAATCGTATTACTGAAACTAGTAATTGGTTAATTTATATCGCTTACTTTTGTCATTCCCCAACCAATAGCAACGATATCGTTATTAGTTTTTTTCATCCAATCGTCGTTACTAGCCAGCAAAGCCTTCTTTTTTCTTGCCCCGAAGTTAATCGGCTCCTTTACAAAAATGAGAGCAATATCCGCGTAGAATGGAATAAATTTGTTATAATCCTCGTGAATAGCAAAACTGTGTACTTCGTGTAATTCTGCATTTTCCTCGTTAATATATCTAGTACCTAAAATTAAATTAAAAGGTCGGGGACAAAGTATTTTTGTATTTTTTAGTAAAAAGTCACAATATAATATTTTTGGTTGTATTGTTGATAACTGGTTGGTTTTCATAACATGAATCGGGTGACATTGGAAATAAAAAAGTAAAAAACAGTTTCCCTCCACTTGTCATTTGTTTTTTTTTTGTTTTTTTTTTTTGTCTGTCAAAATGGGTGAATCCAACGAAGAACTCTAGTATTTTAAAGTTTTACTTCAAATAAGGGAAAAATGGGCCTCAAGCCGCGAAACAAAGTAATGTTTATGAACCATTTGATACATGCAATGTCAGTAAGAGTAGCACAATATTGGTTTAAGCGTTATTTATCAGTCAGGAAATTTTAATGTCAAAAATTTTTTTCGCTTTTCGGTTGCACAGTTACGGATAAACGTTTTTGAAAAAGTGAAGCTACATTGACATTTGAGTATTTACAATATAGCTGAAGATCTGAGAATTGAACAATAAACAGTTTTTACCTATTTGAAAAACGCTACCAGGCTATACTCAAACTCAAAAAAACTCGATATATGGATGCTACATGAACTCCCTTAAAAGAAACCTAATAGACCGTGGACTCATTTGGGATTCTCTCTCGTAATGATAAAACCCTTTTTTGATTATATTAATCACTGATGACAAAAAGTGGATCACCTATGATAAGAATATACGAAAGAGATCGTGGTTAAAAGTAGATCAAGCTGCGCAGACTATCGCGAAACCGGGATTGAAACGCAATATAGCGATTTGAGTGTATGGTGGAATTGGAAGGGTAACATTCATTATAGGCTTTTGCCGCAAGGCAAAACCATCAATTCGGATTTCTACTATCAACGGCTGATGAAACTTAAGCAAGAATTGAGAATAAGCTGCTATAATTGATGAATTGTCATTTGCCACTCAACAAAAATTGAGAGAATTTGACTGGGAAGTCTTAATGCATCCAACATATACCCATTATCTTGCACTCTGAGATTTTCGTCTGTTTCTGATTCTTCAGAATTTTCAGGTAGTGTAAAGTTGATATCAATAGAAGTCACTCAACAAGAAGAGAGTAACAGAAAACAGGGCCACTACAATCTGCGCCAACGAGCTAGTCACTAATGTAAATAAATTTTGTGAACCCTTGAATTTCTGTATAAAATACGAAGAAACTGTTTTCCCGGCCTAATACATAATCAAACAACACACTGTACGGTCTTACAAAATTGTCAAATAGGTACATACATAGATACAGAAAATTTTCCTAGATATCTCTAATATATTTTTAAAGGAAATGCAACTCACTCATTTCAATTATCATTTCTTCCCTGTCTTTGTTAACGTCAAAACAATGCGCAGCAGTAAGAATACTGTAGCTATTTAATATGACGCCAGAACAAAGATTTTTCGCGTTAAAGAATAAAACAGCAAACGCGAAACTCTCTATCTTAATCGGATAGCCGCCAACTATTTTACTTTGTAGCTTAAAATAACTAGTTCTGTTTACTTGTTTTACACACTTAATATGTTGTAAATAACTTATAATGAAAATTAATTTAAGCGCGTTGATGAGGTTAAAAACCATATTTGCCATACAGTTTGTATAAATTTCTTTGTTAAAAATGAAGTCGATTAAAAAAAGTTCTGTCATTATCAGAAATAATAATAATTCAATAAGGTTCGTAAAACCTGCCTGACTGCGTTTTACGACTCAAATAAATTTTTTATTTGTTGTTTGTTTGTGATTGAATTTGCAAAGAACAGATCTTTTATGCTCTTTAAATTTTATTGGCTTTATGAATTATTACTTTTAAGCACGTAATTAGCTACTTGTATTCAAATACAATTATTATTAAAAATTATTATGAAATATTAAATGTTAAAACTGTCTCTAATTTTCCTTTTTAATCTTAGATCTACTTTATTTATTCTATTTACATCTTTTAAAAATAATTTTATTTGATATCATTGTTAAATACTTGTTTGCAATTACAAAAAACTATCATGGAATCAATATTACATATATTAGGGTAAAGTATTATTAGTAATTAATAAATAATTATAATTTAATTCAATCTTATGAATGATTTGTATCATTGGCTTGTGCCCAAGATACAAAGACTTATTTCAATGATTTATTATTATGAAAATTACAAAAGTCTTTGTAAATCTTCTTGACGGTTTCATTAATCCAACTCCTATAATAATAAACGTTAACGTAAATGCCTGGCGCTTGAGCACATCCTCGTCCATGCGAAATAATACCCACTAAAGCTCTGAGAACAAAGAAAGCCTTCCATTTACTTGGATATAATATGAGTAACAGAAAAAAAATCTCATGTATTTCTTATCACAAACAGCATAACTGTTTATTAAATATTTTTAGAAATAAAAAATTGACTTCTGTATTAAAAGTTCTGTGCTTTACCGTGTGTATAATAACCACACATGTCCTATAGCCCGTTTCGAAACATGCACATAATATTAAGATGTTTTTATTAAGAGAAGTGGAAACAAAAGTATTATAGTACTTTGTAATAACTAAACTTGTGCTTGCTATGAATGTCAACAAACAATGAGTTGTTTGATTAAAGGCAACCAGTATTGTAATAAGTCAATTAGTGCCAATATATTTAAATGATTAGTCTATATTTTAATCTCAGTAATTTTACGTGCGCTCTCAAAAAGTATTGATTTATTACTTAATTGAGTTAGCCTTCACGTAAATGTTGATTTATTTACGATAACAACTGGAATATTTGATGTGAAAACTATTTACAGACCCATTCCACAAGACCGCTCCGCCCGAGTCTCCACGACACGTGTCTGTCTCACCATCTCCGATCAAACAAAACATTTCAGGGCTCAAGACGATTCTGTTTTCAGTTTGACATATTTCCTTAGGAACGTAATGTAAGTCGACTTTCTTGAACTTGTTATTCTTAAAACCTTCACCATACTAAAATAAAAATAAACCGTTTTACTTCTACGTCAGGGTTTCCTGTATTTTTAAAAAGCTTGTATATTGTGTTAATTTAGGTTATAGTTATAGTTTATAGTATATTTAGTTTCGCAATATTTCTATCCATTTTTATTGTAACTAGCTTTCGTCCCACGGTTGCGCCCGCTAAGCCATTTTCTCTGTTCCATTTTCTCCGGATAAAATGTAGCCTATATCACTGGGTGATAATGTAGCAAAAGACTAATTAAAGAATTCTTAACCCCTTAAGCCGGTAAACCATAAATGGAACATTATTTTTATTTGATGTAATTTAGAAATAATATCAAAAAAAAATTAAAGAGTAGTGGGAAAATAGTTTTTTTTTTATGTAACTAATACTCCTTCGAGATCTATCTCGACATTTCCGATAAAAATAGCACAAAATATTTTGCATTAAATTATCATAATTACTGTTGAAAACGAAAACGTGTCAATAAATATAAAATTAACTATACAGCACCCATTTTTTTAAAACATCTAACTAAAAAGACGCTCAGCCGATTATCGTCAAATTGTCAACATTCAAATAACTTAATCTCACTGTTACGATAAGAGCACTGTAAACATTAAATACTAGAAGGATAGATGCATCTTTCTACTTCACATTTTGTCCACGAACAAATCCGGATAATGTCTTGAGAACAGGCAAATTTATATTATAAAATTGACCTAAAAACAGACAAACAGATCAGATTTCTGAGTTTATCCATTACAAAGAAAAAATAATCAAATCTTTCCACTTTCAAATGTAAGTATAGAAACAAAACCTTCAAAAAATCAATTCCAAACCTTATTCTCACCCCATCCGATAGCCACAAAAGTATTGTTTAATTTCATCCATATATCTGTATCGATAATTGTCACTTTTTGCACTTGGGTACCAAAATTAAAGTAATCGTGAATTATTAGAATTGCAATGTCATTGGAAAAAACCATTTCTTTGCTGTAGTTCTGGTGTATCTCAAATTGCCACACTTCATGTATTATCGATTGAAGATCAAAAAGGAATCGTGGATCTACAATTTAAATACAATTTTATAATTCAATTATTTCATATATAACAAAATAGAAATCGTTTATTTACTAGAAAAAATTTTCATATCATCTATATTTTTGTTATGGTCGAAGCAATGTGCTGCCGTCAACATAGTTTTTCTTGTCAGAATGCTACCACCACACAGACCACCGTGGTTAAAAAATTGAACAGCAAAGGGATGCTCGTATTTCGAAGTGTTTGTTCCACCGATGATTCGTTTCTCAAGATTATTTAAAACATATGACCAATTTCTCTTAACTTCTCCTAAGTCTTTTAAATGGCATTCCGTTAACGCAGTGAGATGAATGAAATGTAGTAAAACTATTTTAATTATGGTCTCGTAAAACATTTGTAATTGGAATTACAATGACTTTAAAACTGAGTTGAAAATTAAAATTGTTACGAGAGTTTTATTTCACTTTATTAACTTTATCTGTTATCTATAACACGGCTCGGTTTAATTTTTTAAAAGCGTTAATCCTCAGAGTTTTGTATGTAGTACCTGGGTGACCGAGCTTAGCTTGGTATTTTTAGTAAATCGTGAAGGATTAGTTAAAATAATTTGCTATTGGTTTGGATGAAGTCTTTTTGAATAATGAATGTTAATTTTTATTAAACGCACGATGTGTAACAAAGGCAATGTATAAAATAAAAATAAAAAATGACGGTAAATTAAAAATTGATGCAAATTACAAAATTACAAGTTTGAGAGTAATTGCTTCTCAAAAACTGATACGTGCTCCAACAAATCGTGTTTTTTTGGAAATCATATTTAAATACGAATTACATATTTATAAAATGTGAATAATATTTTTTTTGCCGACAATGATAAAAAATATAAGTCAAAAATAAAAAAAAATTAACAAAAAATAATGAAAAAAAATGAATAATATTTTTCGATTTTACCATTTTATGAATCCTAGCTAGATTTATTTATTTTCGCCGAAATCCCCTCCATACTAAATTTCATGAAAATCGTTGGAGCCGTTTCCGAGATTCAGAGTCTATATATATATTATATATACAAGAATTTCAAGAATTTCTCGTTTAATAGTATTAGATTTATACAAACTACTGGTCGCTCAGAGGCCAAACTTCGACCATAATAAAAATTTAAATTATAGAAAACCAAAAAATAATAAAAATAAAGAACCTTTTTTAATAATTTTCAATTTGCTTACAAACTTTTACAATTAACTAAAAAGTATAATATGCGTGTATGTGTTTTTTTTATTATTGATTTAATGTACTTTTTATGCATAACTTAAAAAAAGGGCATTCTGCACTCCTTCACTATATAAACTATACCTAAGTGTACGAAATTTCATACTCCTCCTTCCGCGTAATTTTAGTAAAATGGGGTACAAAGTTTTTGCTTCACGTATTAATATAATGATTAGTTTATTAACCGACTTCCAAAAAAGGAGGAGGTTCTCAATTCGGCTGTATTTTTTTTTATGTATGTTACATCAGAACTTTTGCCCGTGTGGACCGATTTCGACAAATTTTCTTTTAATCGAAAGGTGGTATGTGTCAATTGGTCCCATTTAAATATATTTGAGGTCTAACAATTACTTTTCGATTTATATCTAATAATGCGTTTTTACGTGACGCTTTTTTCGTCGACCTACGTTGTATTATACCGCATAACTTTCTACTGGATGTACTGATTTTGATAATTCTTTTTTTGTTAGAAAGGACATATCCCTAGTGTAGTACCATGATAAGGAAATCAGGATCTGATGATGGTATCCCAGAGAAATTGAGGGAAACTCTTGAAAATCCGCAATAACTTTTTACAGAGTATACCGATTTTGATAATTCTTTTTTTGTTGGAAAGAAGATATCCCTAGTTTAGTAACATGATAAGGAAACCAGGATCTGATGATGGGATCCCAGAGAAATCGAGGGAAACTCTTGAAAATCCACAATAACTTTTTACTGGGTGTACCGATTTTAATAATTTTTAATTTAATCGAAAACTGATGTTTGTCATGTGGTCACATATAAATTTTATTGAGATCTGATAACTACTTTTTGAGTAATCTTTGATAACGCGTAGTTACTTGACTATTTTTTCGTCGATCTACGTTGTATTACTCGTCGATGTAATTGAAGTCGGTTTTTTCTCGTTTGCGAGCAAACACAATTATTTGCTTAAGAGCCATTTCACAAAAATCGGTAACAATCCGCGAAATTGTAATATTTTGACGTCGTTAATCTCAGTGTTGGATGCAATAATGTAATTTATATTCTTGAAATATAATAGAGCAACCTTTGTTGTAGTCCATAGTCAGATCAGAATTTTGATTTATATTATGTGTATAAAATTATTAACCTTTTCATCAGCCTCCTCCCTGGGTAAACGGTCGCAATGTATACTTTGAAGTCCTACTTTTCAATAACCTCTACGTTGAAACCATTTTAAAAATATATCATAATATGTGGAATATAATTTTGTTGTCCACTATCATAGATTTTTATTCCATTTGTATCGCTATTAAACGATAAAAAAAATTTAAAGTTACGAATATTTTCCAAATAAGTACAATTTTAAAAGCGATATTTCTCTTAGAAAACTAAGAAATTTTAACGAACTATCTTCATCAAAGTAAACTTACATCATTAAGGAATACAAAAAAAAATAATTAAAAGATGTAATTATTTTTAATACATTTTATATTAAATAATAAAAAGATAGTATATATTGCCACGCATCAAGCCCGGTAAATCAGTCGAGCGCTAGCGCTCTTAGAGGTACGCCAAATTCTGCGCAGCCGTCTCTTTCGCTCACACGCGCCAAGCGCCTGTTGTTATAGCGGATAAAACGCATTTGATACTTTCATAATAAAATATAAATAAAATAAACATATTACGAAAATGACTGTAAAATAATATAATGATAATTTCTGTAAACAAATGTATAATTTAATTTTCTTTTCTCACACTATCAATACAAATAGGCATTTCAATCTGTTTGTCTTGTTATTTGTTAATTAATATGTTTGTCGATGTCGATGTCATTAAATGCTTTTTTATTCATATCGTAAATATTAGATTCATTCGTAAACTGAAAAAACTAAATCAATTTAAAAAAATTGTTTCATAAAATTGATTTTTTTAATTTTATTTTAAATTTATTGACTGTTGTTATATAACATACTTGAAATTTTTAACAAATTAATTATGTAAAAAACATTTTATACCATAGTTATAATTTTTATTATACATCAGAAAATGATCACGATGGTCTTTTGGTTGTCACACTATACGTACTAGCACAAAGATCGCGCGGCTCGTACGATTCGCGCGATGCTACCAAATTTACCTAAACTTGCAGAGCGTAAAATTGTGAAATGGCTCTTAAGTCGCTTATTACTTAAGCTCGGTACTTATACAGACACCTCCATTTACTTTAGACATTACACCGTCTCTTGCTGCATATTATAGATATATACTGGTGCTCACAAAAACTTATATTTTTTTGTACCAAAACATTTTGTACCAAAATCATCCTATTCTTATTATTATTTAAGCGTATATTATTATTTATACACGTTAAACCACTTTATTATATATTAATAATTTTCATCACATTCATGTGTAACATAAATATTAAACATCTGTTTTACATGTTAAAGAGAATTAATTGGAGTCAACAACTAGAAATGGCAGAATATTTTCACGCATGAAATATAATCCGTCTCGTTTACACCTGAAGAAATAACGATTTCAAAATGCGACAGCGCACTTGCGGCAAGTAACATGACAGGCAGGAAAGCTACACGAGTTTCAGCCGCCTTCGGGACCGAGTAGTCAGTTGCCCACCGCCGGTCGCCGACAGCGCCGCGCGCGGCCCCACCTCGCAACCTGTCATAATCTAGCATGGCCTAATATTGTTCATAACTCGACAATACAAACAATAACATTTGATAATAAATTTGGACATATCAAAGTCATTATAATATGATTTAATGATACGTGATTTACTATTTATACGTTAGTATGAAAATTATAAATTTTGTTTCGAAATTAGGGCACGAATCTAAGCAAAGGTGTATATCGATTGCCTTATCCACTATAAGGAAAATTAATTCGTCTTATAAAAAAATATATATTTGAAAGCAGATTTGAGGTAAGTTTTATATAGACATATTATTATTTATTGTAGTAACATGGCTATCAGAAACACCTGTTAGCTTGTTTAATTCCCACCGTCTGTGAAGATAAACGAATAAAAGTTCTCTTCGTCTGGATATATGACTTAAAATATTTATACACATATCATCTTATTTAATTATACAGTATTATATGGACAATGATTTCTCCAGTTCTATATTTTAATGAGTTGACTGTATGAAAATGAACGAAAAACTCGTATTACTCACACAAATGTTTCTTTTCGATTTTATATTGTGTGTATTGGTAATATTCTGATTTTGTCTGGTACAATAAAGTATTTTATCACACTTCGCTCTTATTCTTTACGAAATGCTAAACTTCAAAGAAAATACTAGAGCCTATATATTCATATAGGTTAATAAATAGTAAAGCAACTCATAGAATATAAATCAATAAAAAGCAATTAAGCTCCGAATATTTGTCTCCAATCAAAAGCAATCAAGACTCAAGAGTAACCGATTTAAATTTATTCTGATTTGTTAGTTAAAATTTTGACTGTTTTTGTGTATAGGACATATTTGCGTAGGGAAATAATTTTTCGATCGTAATAAATCGACTTTCTTAAGTATAAAACATTTAGCTATTAGTATTAAAATAATGTACTATCATAAAGAGAAGTAGTTCGTATCATAAGTGGTTAATGGATGTATAATATTCTTTATTTCAGACCAATAGTCAATATTTTTAGTTAAGAAAACGTTTTAAACCTATATAATAAATTATAGCATAATATTACCGAACTCAGTATTTGTTATTACTTTTAAACACCTACTCGTAGTACTCGTACGCAATCGCCTTTTGGCAGGGCTATACATATGCACCGTTATTAATAGTTCATCTATAGAGGACTATCGTATAATAACATTTTGATGCGGAAGTGAATACTGCTAACAAACTGATTCATTATAGACGCGTCACATTTGCGGATATTACGTGGAAGTCAATCCTTCGAAAACATAACTCTCTCTCTGCTGCCATGTAGCTATACAAGTCTATAAGTATATAACTGAGGAAGGGCACACCAGGAAATAACTGAGGTAAGGCACAGCAGGAAAATTCCTGCTCAAAATATGGAGCAGCCCGACTGGGGTAGTACCTCGACCTTACAGAAGATCACAGCGAAATAGCACTGTTTTCAAGCAGTGTTATGTATCCTGTTGGTGAGTAAAGTGACTAGAGCTCCTGGGGGGAACTGGAGATGGGGTCGGCAACGCGCTTGCGATGCTTCTGATGTTGCAGACGTCTATAAGCTACGGAATCGCTTATCATCAGGTGAGCCTAACGTTTGTTTGTTAAAAAAAATTAGAATTTAACCCAAAACGTATTTTCTCACCATTTTTACCTCGATCATTAAGAACGTCATCGATTTTTAACTAAATCATATTAAATCTTGGAAATGGTAAAACGGGACCCATAACATAGCGAAACTCTAACAACATGAAATAAATAATGTAAAGGCTGCCCGGCTGTAGCGAGGGCTTTTAAATTAATATTCTCTTTACAACATACGAAACATATCAATCATATATATATATATATATATATATATATATATATATATATATATATATATATATATATATATATCTTCCTCTCAACTTCCGTTCGTCTCGCCTGATCACACTTCTCATAACGCTCTTGTCGCGCATTCACCAGCTTACTTCCCAAGTCAAGCGAGCGTAAAAAAGTTTTACTTCAAAAAATAAAAATGTTTACAAGGTGATAATGTTACATACAAATATAAATCACGATAAAATTTTGTTAATTCTTATTTCTTATTACTGTTTATGTTATTAACCATTATTACTGATTTTCATTTAATTCAAGCGAGTAAACGTGTTCATTGAGTAAATAAACGACGCACAGCCACAGCGACGATCGAGCTCAACTAATCGAGCGCCTATAATCGTGTTACTATTGCGCCCGGAGGATACAGGGTTGAAAATATGCGTAAAAATTTTAGAATAAGTACTGAATTTTTAATTATGGTTTTATTAAATCGAAAATATAAAAAAAGTACAGAGTTCCAAGGAACATGCTACAGAACTCGTCTATTCCCTAATTGGAACTTTTTTCAAAACTGTTAATTAAATTAAGTGTTATAAAAATTAACAAGTATGTCTATACAAATAAATAAAATTGGAGTGTCTATTTGTAATATTAAAATACTCGCTTTTTACTAAAAGCATGTGGAAGTATTCACGGTACATATACCAAAATGACATTTTTTTTTAATTTTTGTCTGTCTGTCTGTCTGTTTGTCCGGCTAATCTCTGACACGGCTGGACCGATTTTTATGGGACTTTCACAGGCAGATAGCTGATAAAGTAAAGAGTAACTTAGACCACTATTATTTTAGATTTTTTTTTATAACTGTGAACTGAACAATAACTTTTTTTTGTAAATTCCACGTGGAAGAAGTCGCGTAGTACAGCTAGTATTTTTATAAAACGTTAAGTATACGGTTCAAAAAAATTGTAAAATGAAATAATTTGGTTTTAGTTATCAAAATCCAAGCAGTTAACGTCGTTATTTTTATATTTGTAATTAAAATTTGATTAGTACTATTTTTTATTGTGCATGATTTATAGCTGTTCTTCTTCCAAATTAATGTTCGTTTATCAAGGTTACTTAAGTAAAATGTTTTTGCTGTATATCGTATCTTTATATCGTTCAAGAATACTCTTTCGACTTAAAATACATATTCGTTACAATATCCACAAGAATGATATTTATCTATATTTTTTTTTTCTATATTTATTAAAAATATAAATTGTTTCAATTTTTGAGTTATTTAAATAAAATATATATAATATTATGATACTTATTAAGGTAATAGACCTTTGGAAATATAATATATTAAAACAATAAAAAATGCGATTATTAGCTTGTGCTTTCTACTAAAGGCACTTTTCATTTTCTTTTTAGTAAAATACACCGTTGACAATCTGTTTAATGTACCGTAAGCAATTCTGGTTATTGTTGTTCGTTCGAATTGAAAAAGTCTATTGTGTTGGGTAATCCATTTACCATCTGCTACGCGGATGACACTTTCGTTTACTCCCGGGGACGAGACTACAAGGTGGCGGCGCGGCTGGCCGAGGTCGTACTCGACCTCGTGATCAGCCGCATAAAGAGTTTGGGGCTTCGTGTCAGAATTGACAAGACGAAGATTTTTTGTGCTGCGTCGCGTTCTGACGACAGTCCTCGGAGGGGACTTGTCACTGTCGAGCGTCATCACTGCGATGCTCGGCGACGGAGTCCTGGAAGGCGATGGTCCTTCTGCGAGACAGCTATGTCCCAGAAGGAGAATAACGAGCGGGTAAGAGAGGAGGCCACTGACGAGACCTCCCTCCGCAGACGACGAACGGGGATGCTTAAGAGGTAGTAGAGACTACTTAATGCGCCTCCAGTAACGCCCCTGTGCCTGTGTCGGGCCGGGATGGGAACCCGGTCCCGCTAGACACGGCGTCGTCGGGATTGTTCAGAGGTGAACCGGACAGTCCCCATGGAGGAGAAGTCTGGCCTTTTCGCCGAGGTCAGCCTGTCACTAGAGGGATCTGCAGATCCAGGTCCCTCCAATTAGAGCGGTTGAAGACTCCCGCAGGGGTTTTGGTCGGTATTGCACCCCCAAGTGCTGAAGCCGACATATGGTCTAGGAATGCCTACCCGGGCATTCTAGATATCACCCGTAAAGAAAGGGTAGTCCATTTACCGAGGAAGGCTAAAGACTGTATAATACTTTAGTACGTTTTTTCCTTACATTAACGCAAGTGATACCACAGGGCACAGGTACTATGACTATAAATACCTAACAAAAAGTTTCAATCATTTCAATTCTTTTTATGTAAAACTTATAGGACAACCCTACAAAATTGAGTCGTTTACGCCTAAACGAACGCGCTCTGCCGCCGCTGTTAACAATATATTTATCCTAGGTTTTTTACTATTACAACTTTATTATTCTGTACTGTAACAGGTTGTAAAGTTCCCACTGCTTGATATGATATACTCTTCCATGAAAGAAAGATGTTTTTTCTTTACAGCCGGATGAGCCGGATAATAATGATAAAATTAATAAATTTAGTATATTAAATTGCTAATGATTTTGTTTCTTTTTTATTAATCATTAAGGTGACAAACAACCGTTCGCTCCGCCTGATTGTAAACGGCTACCATGGCTTATCATCATTACAGCCTATACAGTCCACTGCTGGACACAGGCCTCCACAAGTCTACGTCAAAAACAACGTGAACTCATGTGTTTTGCCCATAGTCACCACGCTGGGCAGGCGGGTTGGTGACCGCAGTACTGGCTTTGTCGCACCAAAGACGCTGCTACCCGTCTTCGGCCTGTGTATTTCAAAGCCAGCAGTTGGATGGTTATCCCGCCATCGGTCGGCTTCTTAAGTTCCAAGATGGTTGTGGAACCTTATTATCCCTTAGTCGCCTCTTACGACACCCACGGGAAGAGAGGGGGTGGCTAAATTCTTTAGTGCCGTAGCCACACAGCACCATGGCTTATAGATGCCTGCAATACCAAGAATATTGCAAGCACAATACCGACCCTAGCCCCAACTCAAAACCACCTTACTCTCCATAAGAACATAATACTACTTAGTTCCTAGTAAACAGTATTATTTAGCTGTGGTCTTCTGTAAGGTTTGAGTATTTCCCCAGTGGGGCTGCTCTAAATTTTGATGAGAAATACTTCCTACTATTCTCTTCCTTAAATAAGATCTGTAAAATTAGAATTTTTGATATGTTCACATGTTTTTTAAAAGAAAATCTTAATGACCATACATACATTGCAGCTATTTTTCATCTCATTTTAGATGCTTTTATTTATGGATCAGTCAGTCAGCTCAGCCAACTGCAGTCCACTGCTGGACATAGGCCTCCCCAAGTTCGCGCCAGATTATTTATGAATGAGTTAGACTTAAAACTTATTCAGTACATAAAAAATCCAATTGTGGCAGGTCCGGTTTAATTATTTTATGTATGTGTCCTTATAGACTGGATCTCCCTTAAATATATTTCATAGATAACAATTTATATGTAGAATAAACCGTTTACACGTATTACTGAATTCTGTTCGAGTTTTACATGTTTCGCACCTAACCTTAATACGCATAAGATTTTCTTTTATCCCTCCGGCTTTACATCTGTTACTTTCAGGTGAATGATTATTACATGTATATATTATGTATGTACACCTTCATGCCGTCTAATTCTTTTGTCATGTCCTTTTCATGCTAGAGGTTGTCTGGAAGAGATCGCTCTTTTAGCGATAAGACCGCCTTTTGTACATGTCTATATTTTCTTACTTTCGGTGTAAATTTTTTTCTCTGATAGTGTACAATAAAGAGTATGTATTGTATTGGTTTGTATTGTGAATGTTATTTAATCAGCAACAATCGATAAAAACGTTGGATATAATAAAAATTTGTCTTATTCAGGGAATGCCTTCTAATTAACATGAATCGTAATTTTTTTTCACTTTACTCAAGACAAATGACCATATTATGATACTTACAATCAATATTAAATATTGATTTTATTGTGTAACATTTGTGTTACTTAGCTAATAATAAAACCTGATAAGGTGAGCGATAAAGATAAAAATCCCGCACTCACCAAAAATAAATAACCAAATATTTTATTAAATATATACACAGTTATATGGCCTGTTATCACAGAATACACCGCCTGTGATTTAGATATACACTTCGCTGTATGCGCATTTATAAATATTTTCAACATAAACACATATTGTTTGCGATTATTTTGTAAAGAAGACCTTGTCTGCTTTTTGAAACCATGACATCTTAAAACAAACAGGCGATCAACGCAGTATTTGTTATTTCTAACCCATCTTCAAGGTTACTTACAGAATGAATTACAAGTAAAACAGGCTATTTACCGCGTTTGTTGTTAATCACTTTAAGTTTGTTTAATTTATCGAATTGTTGTTAAAATATAATTTAGACAATTGTTAATTGATTTTCATATAGAATTTAATCAACATTCGTCTCAAATCCAGTCGATTAAAATTTGTGTTCATAATTTCAACTCGTGAGAACTTATTACGACAAATGCGTAGCAAATGCGTTGGGACAACGGTCACGGCGTTGGTTTGTGGCTGTTGCGCTGGCGGTTGCGGGTGCGATTTCCGAAGATAACAAACATTTGTATTGGCCATACAGATGTTTGCTGTGGTCTGGGTGTTTGTGCAGTCCTTGTGGGGTCTCCCCACCGTGCCTCGAAGATCACGTTAAGCCGTCGGTTCCGGTTGTTATCATGTATACCTGATAGCGATTGTTACTCATAGTAGGGAATATATCCGCCAACCCGCATTGGAGCAGCGTGGTAGATTAAGCTCTGATCCTTCTCCTACATGGGAAAATAGGCCTATGCCCCTAGCAGTGGTCATATTACAGGCTAAAGCGTAAGCGTAAGCGTAAGTGTTATGAAATTCAAACAACAACTAAGTATGTATTAACTACTTGTAAAACCCTCCTACCCCTTGCAGAGACGTGTGTATGTAAAGGTTATAAACCTTGTTTTGGGATGTTTTTTAGTTTCACAAGTTAAATCATAATAAAACAAAGAAATATATTTTTAAATTTTTAATATCAATGAAACAGGCTTTATTGGATAGAAAATTTTATGACATTAATGCTCAAATATGATTCAAGGTACAGTCTATGGTTGAGTGAGAGATAACATATGAGGGAAGGTTATGGAGGGAATCAAACCGAATGATATAGGCAGAAGTAGATACATCATCCATCATCATCATCCGTATGCATTAGGCAAACAGCAATTTCGTAAAAAATACGTAAGTTATTAGATCGCAAAAACAATCACATTGCTGGATGTGTACCAACCCGTACAGTACGTACAAGGCGCTATCTGAATCACCAATTTTAATAAAATTTTCGCAACATTTGCGGCCATATTTGGCCAATAACTCTTCTGATTTCCAGGGTTTCAATTGTCTCTTGTTTATCAACGTACACAAGGGAATTTTTTATATTTTTGTACCCATTCAACCAAAAATGGGCTTCATCCGAGAGCAACATCTTGAGTGGAAATTAAACATTAATGTGTATGTACATAATATTTATTTTTAATAATTTATAAATCAATAACAATATCAATATATATAATTGATATATATACTTTTTTACTAATTTATATTTGTATACCACCTGAAATTTGTAAAGCAATATTCCTTTCATTAACAGATTGTGTGGAAAAGATTACTTGTTAGCGATAGGATCGCCTGGTTATAAATGTTGTGACTATAGTTGCTTCTATCTTTAATTTTGTTCTTTGTTTAAATGGACAAAACAGTATTTTATTATTATTGTTATTATTATTATGTCGTTCATCTCCTTCACTGCCAATGCGCAGCTTACCGTAGATTTTTATATCGTTGTAATAACCATAATAAAGTTAAATAAATATATAACCTCTTCACACTCCAAGGCCCCCAGTAGGATTGACTCCTGTGTTAGGGGTCCGAAAAGACACACAATAAACACAAACGCCCAGACCACTAAAAACATCTATGTGTCCAATATAAACGTCTATAGTGAGCGGGGATCTAACTAGCGATCGCCAGCGCAACAGCCAGTGCTGTGACCGCTGCGCCAACGCGTCGTCAAAGTTCCTAAATAGATTACCTATACTTATATAATATAATAATACTTTGAAGTACTTACCTTTCCTTCTTTACCATTTTCATTTACTTTTTTTTTTGTTATCTATGTAAGATTGCCGGTGTTGGCTGGATGAGGATCCCAGAAAACCGGGTTGTCTGGCGCGAATTTGACTATTACTTATCACTCTCACTCACTAAAGAAAAATAGATCCAAAAGTTGAACGAATTCTGAAGACCAGAACTTTCTTTTTCGTTCAGTAGCCTGGTGGAACAGTTCGATAAGAACATCTCAATAAAATTTATTATATTAAATTAATTATAATTTCTCATGTCAATAAAATTTAAATAGACCTTTAAAAATATAAAGCTTAGTAGCAGACGTTGTCCTATCCGGAAAACAGATACCAAATTCGATTGCTTACATACCGATAACAGCGCCACCTACCGGGTCCTATTGGGATAAAAACTATCCTATCTCCCAAGTAGGACCAAATTACAGATGCTTACAAAATTGTAAAAAAATTGGTTCTGTAGTTTCATACCGATAGCAGCGCCACCTACCGGGTCCTATTGAGATAAAAACTATTCTATCTCCTAAATAGGACCAAATTACAGATGCTTACAAACTTTTATAAAAAATTGGTTCAGTAGTTTCATACCGATAGCAGTGCGACCTACCGGGTCCAATTGAGATAAAAACTATCCTATCTCCCAACTTGAACCAAATTATAGATGCTTACAAAATTTGATAAAAATTGGTTCAGTAGTTTTGGAGTTTATCGCCTACATACATCGTGACACGAATTTTTTATATATATGTATATAGATTAATATAAATAATTTAGTTAATCACATAAGAAGTAATCCGTTTAATTCATTACTGCGTTTATTAGCGGTAAACAGCAGCAAGCCGTTTGAATTGTTCGGTTCAAGTACACATCGGTCATGTCAAGATAAATAATAGATGCGTGATAAACTCTATATGTAACTGATAAACAAAAATTGTATAAATTTAGTTTTATGCATTTATTTTTAATATATACTATTCTATATCGTTTAACTCTGCATCTAATAGAAGCGAATGTTTAGTTATTTGTAAATTGATAACTCGACCTTTGGTTCCTATGTTCAGAGGAAGATTCGCTTTACTGACTATCGGGCGTACATGTGGTGTTCAAAATTTAAGGTTCCGTTATCATAACGAATCGTATTCTCAACAAATTTTAATCATCATTATCATTTTAATTTTATTCCATATTGTATTCTTCAGAAAATAAAGTGGATGCGTAATTATTTTATTGAAAACTCGACAACAATGATGACAAATCTTATGTCTCTTGTATAGCACATACGAGTACGTATATGAAATATCAAGATCAGGTCAACAAATAATATTGCTAACTTTAGTAAAAATATCCCATAGTACAATTATCCTGTTATTGATGACTATTTATGACTTGAATAAATCTTTATTATAATGATGTACGATGATATGAATGCATAATGTTGATATATAACTTTCCTTTAAAGTTACGAATTTTAAATAGTAATATCACATCATTATTAAATCACTTCATAAAATTTAAAAATTTATTAAAGAGATTAAATAAACGTATGTAAAACTTGTCAGAAATGAGACATAAAAGTGGAACTATTGTTATTTATGTAAATATTACGAAACTGGACATGAATGCGGGGTGGAACTGAGAGAGTCTCCTAGTCTATCCTTTTATTATAAAGCTAAAAACTTTAGAACTTATTTGGATATATATTCTCGGAATTTACCTGTATATAATATTTTATAGTAACACAAACAATGAATATACGCATTTTTTAATAATAAAAATGTAAGAAATTGTTAATAATATCAAGTTTTCCATTTAAAATAATAAATATACTTCGAGTTATAAATGTTTAAAACAAAGCATTGTAAGTACAGAACAATAATATTTCTGTTCGTCGCTTATAACCTTTCTAGGTCAAGAACTTTGATTTTATTGTCCTTATAAGACATAATTTATGTATCCTGACATTATTGTTATAATTTTGCATAAAGATTACAAAATATACCCACATAAAATAAAATATCATTTAGTATAATGTAGCAAGAACCCTTACTTGCACATGACTAGCCGTTTCCTGCAGCTTTACTCGCGTCCAAATTAATTACATTTACGAAGACATTCTTAAATATAGTAAATTTATGTTTCTGACTTCAAAAGTGACGGTCTTTCTATACAAATTTCTAACCAGAATTTCTAAAAATCCTTCCTTAGTAAATGTCTACTTAACAAAGTGACAAAATGACGACTTACCAAAATCCCAGTGTCCAACTTGGGTAGTTTTTGCTCGGCGATGGTCAATCAGTCATTCAGTGAATCAGGATAAGTTTTTTTTTATACAGAGATTGTATGTATAGATATATATATATATATATATATATATATAGATTTAAGAGATATTGTACTATAAATTATTGTAAATGGAACTTTTATTTTGCAATAAAATACGACTTTATACCCTGAGGTATCTGGGACAAATAAATTATATCAATTTCAATTAAGCTACAATGATTTACCGTTATTTATTTTTAGTCGTTAAAGAAATCTGCAGCGATATTATAACTTATCAAAATACTAGCGGACCCGGCAGACGTTGTCCTGCCCGGAAAACAGCTACTAAATTTTATAGCTTACATACCGATAGCAGCGCCACCTCGGGTCCAATTGAGATAAAAACTACCCTATCTCCCAAGTTGGACCAAATTACTAATGCTTAAGTAATTTGATAAAAATTGGTTCAGTTCGGAGTTACATACATTTAAAATTTTCATTGTTAAAGCCCCCCCCGTAATCCTTATTGGGCATGAGTTACCCAGAAAGCCGCTCATCGACCATTTCTACATCACATAGGTATAGAAGACTCGTACCAAATTTGGAGTCGATAGTTTATAAACGGGAATATTCCATTGTTAACGCCCAATATAATCATCACAGCAGCCCTTCGCAGTCCACTACTGCCGCTGCTGCCCGTCTTCGGTCTGTGTATTTCAAACCAGCAGTAGATGTTTATCCCGCCATCGGTCGCCTTTTTAAGTTCCAAGGTGGTAGTGGAACTGTGCTATCCCTTAGTCGCCTCTTACGACACCCACGGGAAGAGAAGGGATGGCTATATTCCTTACTACCGTAGCCACACAGCTACCTTAGCCACACAGCTAACGTATAATTAATTATAATTTATTAACGCGTCGTCCAATTTCACTCAATAATTTTGTGTCAAAAGGAATCTTTTTTAAAAATTGTCCATTACGAATACAATAACTGGTATATAAAATAAGGTAATATACATGACATACTAGAATCTAAGCTTGAATATACACATACACATACTAGTTGCTGGCAGATATTTGAAGGTTGACATCGCTTAAAATTCTCTGCCAGTTCCTTTGTTTGTAATGCAGCATTGAAGTTTATTGTATTTCTTCACAGCATGGTAATTTGATATTGTTTAAATGTAAGAATATTGTGTTATACCGATCGATGCTACCGGCAAATAGTTTTTAATATATTTGGCCTGTTAATTTCGAATTTCTAATTACAAAAAAAAGTTAAAAATACACATACTATAAAATGTAACTTTTCTTTCTCATATAAAGAAGTATTATACTTTTTTGAGCTACTTATTTTGGAAACAACTTTTTGGATCTGGTTTGTTTTCCAACCTTGTTTAGTTTTTTTTTTTCAAAGAAATTTATGCATATACGTAATCATTTATGTGTATCTATGTACTCGTATGCCCTTAGAATGTAACTTTTTTTTTGCCAGCTCTGAAAACTAATTTTAAAAGAATTTAAAAAGAGAAGAAAAAATAGTAAGAGAATTTGCTATTTAAATGTTTAGTATAAACGTTATGGAAGATACAGAACACAACAACATAATCTTCTACTCTTCTTCTTCAGCTCGATGATTTATGTAAGCTTAAGACAGAATTTATCTTTCAAGACATCCTTCTCCATTTTATATCGTCAGTACTTCTCAAATAGATCGTTGGCTCTGGTATCAAATCTTAAGATGTCCAGTTAACTTTCTTGGTCTATAATAGCAACAAATTTTAACACACATTACAAAAAAAATTGAATTTGTGTACTACTAATCGAAACTACTTCTTACAAATACGATTCCTATGCGGTCAATCCATGTCTCATTAATTTTTCCAACCTAAATTTTTCTTATATTCTATTGTAAAAAAACGCACACCGATAGTAAAACAAATATTTTATGTAGTATAATGGCATGGGCAACTAAGAGCCCGTGGATATTGTGAAATATATTATTTAAAAAAAAACCTTATCTAATATTTACTTTTTGTCTTGAGTATGCATGCCAACTTTCTTCATACAAGTTACTGCTATATAAGTATGTATACGCTTTTGAACTTGTTATTTACGCAAAGGTGGTGATCACTTGTCACCCCTATCACTTTGAATTTTAATCAATGCAGTATCTGTGCTGTGTGGTTACGGCAGTAAAGAATATAGCCACCCTCTCTCTTCCAGTGGGTGTCGTAATAGGCGACTAAGGGATAACACAGTTCCACTACCACTTTGGAACTTGAAATGATGAAATGCCGACGAAACGATAAAAAGCCGACCGATGGCGGATAAATTACTTTTAGCTTCAGGCCTGTTTGCATACATCAACAAGTCTTATGTCATCGTTATATTTATGTCAACCACGGAGTTTGATCTATGCTGTTTATGATAACCTTATCGATTATTGCTCTGTAAATAAAATACCTAAAACGGAGTATTGACGAACAGTGTAATCGGCAAGTGTGGCTTCAAAGTTTGCGTTAACTTATTTATAAATATTCCAGGAGATCTATCATCTGTCTTAATTTGTTTAAAAACAGAAAGATTTTAAACTAAACAGTTTAGTGCAACTAGGCACAGCGTGAAATATTGTGTTTAAACTTGAAACATCCCGACTGGGGAAGCACCTCAAGCTTACAGAAGACACAAACAAATCAGACTACTTTCAAGTAGTCTTCTATTTCTATGGTAAGTAAGGTGACCAAAACTCCTGGGAAAAGTTAGGGATAGAGTCGGTAACACACTTGGAATGCTAATGGTCTAAAAACTGCAATATTTTTATATTAAAATATAATATTAATTGAAACATTTCAAAACGAACGTGCAGAAAGCTGCACGACATAATATTTCTTTACATAATTATGATTGCAGGTAAACCAAGAAAAACCGACTTCAATTATATCGACAAGTAATACAACGTAGGTAGACGAAAAAATAGTCAAGTGAATACGTATTATCAAAGATTACTCCAAAAATTGAAATCAGATTTCGATGAAATTTAAATGTGACCACACGATAAACATCAGCTTTCGATTTAATTAAAAATCATCAAAATCGGTACACCCAGTAAAAAGTTATGCGGATTTTCGAGAGCTTCCCTCGATTTCTCTGGGATCCCATCATTAGATCCTGATTTCTTTATCATGGTACCAAACTAAGGATATCTCCTTTCCAACAAAAAAAGAATTATCGAAATTGATTCATAAACGACGGAGTTATCCTCGAAGATATATTAAATATATATATATATATATATATATATATATATATATATATATATACGGTGGAATTGAGTAACCTCTTCCTTTTTTGAAGGCGATTTAAAAATACTAAGAAATAAACTTAATAAAATTGTCCTGCCCTCTTGAGTTCGTTTGAATTGCGTGTTCTACGTCGTGTGTCTCGGCGCGGGTTTATAAATTCGGGTTTGTTGCATCAGCCGCTTGCCAGAAATAACCCAAAAAAGTTCTCTGCCATATCCCGTATATCTAAGATATATAATAGTATTTGTGAGAAGGTGAATGTTTTTGATGATACAAAAGAGCCTTCAGAAAAGTTGTTTTGAGATTGTTGAGGAATTAATTAATAATTATAAATGATTTTGCTTTTGTTAATTTTTGTGTTTACTGTTTATGTTTGTTTTTAACTTTAACTACATCTAATTTTAATTATTTTCACTTGTATTTCAATTTGTAGATATAATCTTTTTAATAACACTAGTGTTACATCTCTTTCTGTGCATGTTGTGACAACTTAAAATGTTCCACATTTATGCTCAATTATAGTATAGTTTTTATGTGAAAATTGTAATGTAGCAACTAGGTACTGTTTGTCCAAATGAAATAAATAAATAAATTAGTAACGTGGTATAATGCAACAGCCGTCGCCTGCAAGGCCAACTTACATTTATTCAATTTTCTTAGAATAACAGTGGAGATAAACACTAAAGAAAAAGAAAGAAAAAGCTTCTGGATCCTGGTCTTATAGAATACACATCTATAGGTACATTAAGCGTACTTACCTATACTTAACCTATGATCCCAGGTACAAGTAAGACACAACAACAACATACCTACAAGACACAGGTAAAAATTTAATATGATTTCATTATAATAATTCGATTAACTTTAAGGTATATATAAAACAATTTCAATATCATTTTATACTGATTCAGCAACAGGCATCATACTTGACATTCTACCTCAATAAATCCTTTTGTTTAAGCAAAACATAATAATAAAGGTATTATTTTGGAACACAAAATTTGAATGTCATCGACATTGAAAATTCACATCAAGTACATGCACCACACAACAATAGCCTTTATGCACACGGCGACTCGTAATCTAAAAACACGTAGTAAGATGTCTTTAGGCCACCCAACGACCAACATTTGTTTCCTCGGTTATCTCCTATTTTTGTTGTCGGTGAACTCGGTGATCAGTGAGACGGCGGCAGCACATGTGAGTGAACGCTCGTCGCGCGCTTATCAATACTCAGTGCACATCATAATAGTGCTCGTCATTCATGTACTAGTTTTCCCGCGTCTTATTAAATTCCAGTTTATAAAGAAAGAAAATCTCGTTGATCAAGACTTCGCCACCTTTTTTAACTTAATCCTAGGTATATGTTTTGTTTTTATTTAATTTTTTACTTTGAATACTTTTTGTTACAATGAATTGTTACACAATAGTGCCGCCAAAAATTAATTTAATAATATTATTACGTTATTTTGCTACAAGAATAAAATACAAAAAAGTTCTTATTGTACATCTCTTAATGAAAAATAATTTTACACTAGTTTTTATTAAGTATTCATTAGTAATTATGAATAAAAATGTTAATACATGACACTAGCTACTGATAAAAATATCGACTAACATTTAAGAAAGTGAGAAATAAGCAAAAGAAAGACCATAAAATTTTGACATATTCGTAACAAATTCTGTTACAATATTGTAAACAAAAAGAAACAAACAAACGATTAATTGCATTGTTTGATTGGTTGTTATACGAGTACTTTGATGCGCGACACCGAACGCTCGCCACGCGCTGAGTCACTGCACAGCGCAAACGTTTCGTAATTTGCATCGGCCCATTCGCTCCCAATCTCTAAAAACACGTGAAAAACACGTTTTCGAGCACACGACGACAAAATAAGACTACTAAACACTATAATTTATGCATCGTTTCACCCGTGGTCACATTAACTGTTTATATTTCACTACCATAAATAACTGTGGTAACCTATGATGATATTATGTAGCTTAAGTTCGCTAGGTAATTTATAATAGTATGAAAATCTGGATGTGAAGTATCGATTACAAACGAACATAATTAGGTATATTAGTACTAATGGAGCTACATTTATTTCATATTATACGAATAATAATGTTATTATAGCTGAAAACAATTATTTTATTTCCTTTGTATTAAGTTTGACAACAATTAATATCGATGTAAAGGATCAGGATTTAGTCCTGTATTGTAAGTCCACAATAAAAAGTAATAACAAGTATGTATATATATATATACTTTTGAGCATTCTAAAATCTTATGTCTGTTTTGTTTTGATATTTATGTGCTAAATTTACTTTTAAATTCACATTGTATTCATTGATAAACAAAATCACTGCGGGGAAAATCTGCATATTTCGTAATGGTAAATTTTTGAATGAATTTTTAAAACTGTAAAAAGTAATTGCGTTTGCTCGCAAACGAAAAAAACCAACTTCAATTACATCGACAAGTAATACAACTTCGGTAGACGAAAAAATAGTCAAGTAAATACGCGTAAAAGTAGTCGTCAGTCACATCTCGATCAAATTTAAATGGGACCATATGACAACCATCAGCGTTCGAGTAAAACAAGAGATATCAAAATCGGTACTCCCTATGAAAAGTTATCAGTATAATACAAAGTAGGTTGATGAAAAAAATGTTCAAGTTAATACGCATTATTAGCCATAACTCAAAAAGAACTTGAAAATGTCAATTTAATTTAAATAGGACCATGTAACAAGTACTACCTTTCGATAAAAATATCATCGAAATCGGGTCACCCAGTCAAAAGTACTGAGGTAACATACATTAAAAAAAAATACAATTGTATTGCGAACCTCCTCCTTTTTTGGAAGTAGGATCATTAACGCCTCAATACAACTAACTACAACACTAACGCCGAGTTGCACGAAACAAAATTAAAATTTAAGTAGAGATTAAACTAATTTAATCACAAGAATTTCATACAATTCTTCCGATTAAATTAGTTTAATCACTACTTAAATTTTAATTTCTTTTCGTGCAACTCGGCGTGAGACTACGAAAAAATTAGTGTACATTAAGTTATTACCTTGATTTTTATATTTACAAACCTTATAAAATAAATATAATTTATACGGAAATTTCCGTGATTGTAATTTTAACTCCGGTTTTTCGTAACGTTACCGACGGCATGGTCATGGACGAATGTTGAAGACGAAAAGTCGAATAAGTAATAGTTTTAATAGTAACCGTAACAGCTCATAAACACTAGGAAAGTCTATTCGAACGTTTGTTATTGGATAGAATTAGCCTCGCAAGGGCTAACGCCAGTTTTCCTGACCACTAAGCGCATAATCACACAGTAAATAAATGAAAATATTGGTACTAAATCGTGTGATGTAATGTAAAAATAACTCAAATTCATTCTATCATTAACATCGACCTTTTAATTGCCGATAAGGTCACATCTTATGAAAATATCTACTTTATGTTATTGGACATTCCCTAGTAAAATGTCAAGATATCAGTGACTCTAAGATGTTGATAATAAAGTTTAGTAAAATGATGTGACTCTTGACTTAAACTGGTTATAACTAATGACTATGTAATTTAAGCGGGAATATTTTCGTAACTAGGGTTAAAATTATTTCACTAAGATACCTTAAAAAATTTGACGCCTCGTTGGTGCAACGGTTACAGCCATGGATTTTACCTGTTGCGCTGGCGGTTGCGGGTTCCATCCCCGCACATGACTAACATTTGTATTGGCCGTACAGGTGTTTGCCGTGGTCTGGGTGTTTGTGCTGTCCTTGTGTCCTTGTCCTTGTTCCCCCAATCGTGCCTCGGCGTTAAGCCGTCGGTCCCGGTTGTTATCATATACACCTGATAGCGATTGTTACTCATTGTAGTGAATATATCCGCTAACCCGCATTGGAGCAGCGTGGTGGATGAAGCTCTGATCCTTCTCCTAGATGGGGAAAGAGGCCTATACCCAGTAGTGGGATATTACAGTCTGAAGCGTACCTTAAAAAATTTAAAAGTTACATTGACTGAGTTTAAATATTAAAAGCCTATTTGCCTATGTCTATTACATCTTTAATGTCAAAATAATTCTTTAATATAACAAACGCAATATAAAGTAAAAGGGAACACGTAGATAACCAATATTAAAACAGTCCCACTTACAACCACCTACATACGTCGATTCGAAATCGTACAGCAATGTCTGATACGGCGTTGTATTATCATTAAACAAACAAATTACATCTTTTGTTTAAAATACTCTAATATTTATTACCATAAAGTAAAAAAATAATGTGCTATGATGTGATTTTTTCATTAATTGCTATTTTAATCTTCTATTTGATAATTAATAACTAACTACTTTTACGAATTATTGGAATTTTTTCTTATTATATCATAAACATGTGATAAACATGTAATAAATAAATAATATATAAATAAACATATTTTGTTATAATCAAGAAAAAAAACTAGGCCACGTGCCCCTTTAATTAATATTACAATGTCTGTGTTATGTATGATACAACATCACAACATGCAAGGAAAAATGGAAACCAATATATTCCTAGTTATTATTGATAATATTTATTAAATTACAGTGATATCGGTGTGTGAGGAGTAAATATTTTGATATGTTTATGAGTTTGATAAAACTCGAGTTTTACGTGTTTATGCTTAATGTTACTTCATTACTCCGAACACTCTGGAAACAGTTTCGTTGAATTTATGATAATTTATCTTTTATTTTCGAATACTTATTCGTTATCATTTTTTTTAAACCAATGGATTGCCCTTATATACATATATCTCTTTTTACATTATGCAGGCAAAAATACGACAAATTTGTAAAGCTTTTGATATTTTTCGTTACATTTCTAAATCAAGTACAAAAAACCTTAAATATAACATATCGAAACGCAAAAGTATTTTTTTTTATAATATAAAATTAATAAACTATTAATTTATTATCTCAAGTTTCTGGAACTTATTTCTTAACAAATAAAGTTCCAGAAACGTTTTACGTCATAAATAATAATACTGTCTTTTTTTCTTTCTGCATTAAAGTATTTCGTACGTATTGAAGACAAAAGTAAGTGTACCTACTTAATACAATTATTTTAAAGGTCAAGCTGTTAAGAACTTACTACATACTTGACGAAGCAAGTTTTTATCTTCAACTGTGCAAAGTTAATGATGTAAAATAATACCCTTTCTACTTCTAAAAGCATTATATTATGTAAAATGTTAGAATTTCACCTACTTATTGACTGAATACAAGGATTTTTCATCTAATACTTATATCTGTTATTAATATGCATACAACATAACATGTGTTCAAAATGTGTGATAAATGTACGGTTTGACAAGCTTGTTGGCACAGTTTGCAGTTACCCTGCTTTCTGCTCCGGGGATTTCAGGGTTCGATTCCCACTCTGAATCTGGGTGTGGTATCTGTATTTATTTATATCTGTATTATTTATATAATTATATGTTGGTGTTATAAGAGTCTATCAGCGGTGTTATTGCACTTAAGTCCAATATTAACAGGCATATAAAATCACAACTCGCGACTTAGATTAGATTTGTCAAAACTATTTCTATAGAATTTAAATAACGTATTACTTAATATACGAGCACTTCTTTTTATTCAAATTTCGTCAAAACACTATTCTTACAAAATGACTCACTTCAGTTACTTATTTTATTTCGATGCTATTTTTTTTTACTTATCTCTATTGCAACCTATAGCGATAGTAATCTACATTCAGGGAACATTTCCAATATTTACACGTTTCCAAGGACAACCTTGAAAGATACCCTTGAAAGATAGGTAAACAATCTTAGTCATAAGGATCTGTTGGCAATTATAATCTCATGTAACCCTAAAAAATATAATAAACTTGCTACTTACTTTTTAAATAATAAATTTTAATAGAATTTTTATATAAATCTGATCGAGAACATTTTAATAGAATCAACATATTTTGTCAAATAATAAATAAACTTAAGATTAACAAAAAATATTTTTACTGTTTTACAATATCTTAACACTTTTTTTTTTGTTACAGATACCTAGCCAAAAATGTCTTCCAATGCCACCAGCAAATAGCAAAAGTATGAAGAAGCAGATTATAAAATCGCAGATAGTCATATAACTGTGCTCATGGTCTAATACCAGAGATCATGCAAGATACAGTAATGTTCTTAATTCGTCGTTATTCTTCCGCAAAGTCGCTTCCTTCTTTCTGATATATTTAAAGAAAAGCGCTCGAATACCAAGTGCCTCTATTTGATATAACCAATAAAACAGTCCATATTTTAGGAATCTATTACTATCATATCTAGCGAATACCTTGTTAACTGCCTTAAATATATACAAGTAGTGGGAAGTTTAAGTATACGGCAGTATTAAAGTGCTAAGCAAAGATGTCGCACGGGGGTGTGAAGAGCGCAAAGAATGGTAACAGTACGCAACTCGTCGAGACGTCGAGGGAGGGTTCAGAGAGCCTGCCACCCCCGCCAGACGGAGGGTGGGGCTGGATGATAGTCTTCGCATCCTTTATGATTCATGTAGTCAGTAAGTAATTTAAAGTTTATATTAGAAATAATAGAATAAGCGTTACAGTTATTTCATACAAACAGTTGTTTTATACTTCTTACTTCTCTTAAATATTATGAAAGAACCTAAAAGAAAATAATAAAACTTTATCTCCAGGGGCTTTTTGTGAGATGACTGATAAGTAATTGATAAATAAAGTTGATGAAAATTTTAGTTTCCTAGTTACGTAACTGACAGTCTCGTTTACAAAGCTTCTTTATTATTTTGAGAGATTTTAGACGGCTATTTCAAAAATTACAGGGAAAAGTTAAAATAAGGAAAAGATTCATAAGGCAAAGTTTGCCAAAAACTTAAACTGTGTTATTAATACTTTTATGAAAAAGATATTTCCTTGCCGCAGGTTAATGTAAACGTAGTCTCTCTTATTTATTAAAAAAAGTACATTCTATCTTCAACTGTCGCGCTTAACATTTTTAGATGGGATAAAGATAGGATATATATACAAAAATAATTGCGAAATAAAGCAATTTAATAAAATACATTTTTTTTTTAGGAAATCTGCTATAGGCACTTTCCAATATCATGAAATTTCGGTTAATTTGAAAGCATTCATTTTGTCAATTTAATAAATTAGAACCTAAACATGTAGCATTGTAGAGAACTTGTGACTCGAAGCATGAAGAATAACAAATTAACGCTATTTAAATAAATTACGATAAACCGCAAGACTTGACTATATATTTGTCTTATAATGACTCAATATATTTGTGACTCATTATCAATATACATTTTATTATTTCCCTCACAAATATATACGTACGAGTTGTTACATTAAAAGATATGCTGACTTACAATATTATGTACTAAAAAGATTGTTTTTCTTCCAATTATTTCACATACTTTTCTTGGCATAATTATCATTCTCAATGCACTTATCAGTATCGGCTCAATTTTATTTATGCTTTAATAAATTAATTAAGCTTTGTTTACGATAGATAACCTCGTCCTTCGTCAAATAACTATTATCAAATAAAAAAATATTCTATACAGAACAAATAATATTATTTTAGTTAAATATTCAATAAATACCATATCAAAGCCATTAATAATTATAAAATAAAACATATGACATTGTTTGACCTATATTAATAGGTTAGTTTTCCGTAATGTAAAATTAAACTAACATAAAACAAAGTCATTGAGTATACTACCCCCTCTCTTCCCGTGGGTGTCGTAAGAGGTGACTGAGGGATAACACAGTTCCACTATCACCTTGGAACTTAAAAAGCTGACCGATGGCGAGATAACCATCCAATTGCTGGCTTTGAAATATACAGACCGAAGACGGGCAGCAACATCTTCGGCGCTACAAAGCCAGCCCTGCAGTCACCAACCCATCTGCCCAGTATGGTGACTATGAGCAAAACACATAAGGTCACGCCATTTTTGGCGCGAACTTGTGGAGGCCTATGTCCAGGAGTAGGCTGCGATAGGCTTTTGTGATGATGATGGTGAAAACAAAGTCAAGAGACTTTAATTTTAACGTCAAATGCTACCACAATTTTATTGATAAATCCGAGCAAAAAATCTTTATCTTTTAAATAAGTATATGTACATATATAAATTTGGTTTTCCATAACATGACGTCTTGACATCTATCGACTTTATCTATACCTTGTCCAACCGTTTATATTTTGTTTTTGACAGCTCACGGCTATAAATTACAGATTTTTTTTTCGGAATAATAATGTACTATAAAATTCTACAGTAATGTCATACCGATGGCTCCTAAGTATACTGAGTCAACTAACAACTTTTGATAATATATAATATAAAACGTTAAGTGTACCTAATTGAAATTTAACTATCCAGAGTGAAAATTGATGCCCCGTCTGATTTTGCGAGTTAAGCGGTTTAAGATAGAAATAAACGCGCTGTGTCATCCGCAGTTTAATTGATATTTCTCAGTTTAGTTCATCTTTATGGTTAAATAGTCAACTGGTTTGAATTATTGCGTGTTTCGCAGTTATATTTTTCAATAAAAAATTACCTTTATATAATGAAACTGGCTTTCACCATTTGGTACTAGTAGACTTTTGAAACTTACACATAAATAACATTAAAAAGTACGCTTAAGAGCAAATTATGGTCTTATCAACGGGTTTATGAAATAGTTTTTAAAATAAAAATATTTAGTTAAATACTTTAATTCACTAAGGTGACAAACAAGCTATCGGTCCGTCTGATTGAGATTTGTTATCTTACCGGCTCTCGGATCTTCGGCAGAGATAACCGCCTGTAATATCAAACAATCACTTGCTGACCGTAGTAGTCGGATCTGGATTCTCTATGCCATTTAAATTAATCATTTTCAGTTAACATATTCGACGTGACTTATTTCTTCTGGCGCAACCTCTATAAATGTTGTTGCTATTTATTTAAATCTTTATTAGATGGCTAGTTAAAGTATTTGTTAAAAAATTATTTATATTTTTAAACAAAGTTTACGTTAACATCACAATATGCATATGAGTGCGAGTCTTCCCAGCAATCGTGTTAGAAGAATATAATGTTAATTAACCACAAGAAAATAATTGTACAGACAAAAATAAAACTATATATTTAATTTGCTTATATTTGCAGATAGCAATACTGCGCAAAGCAACGCGCCATATCGCGGGATAGAGACGAGGTCAGCTCTTATACGTATATCAATCGCTGACACACATTAACCCTGAGAACATAATTATTCCAATAAAAAAAATAAGAAACATAGATTAGGCATACAAAATATGTAACAGATTCTTATGAGAAGTGTCTTCCGGTTTATTTTTAAAAATCTTTAAAAATCATACTTCTAGTAGTAATACTTCTTTACGCACGCTTGACTTGGGGAGTAAGCTGGTGAATGCGTGACGAGAGCGTTACAAAAAGTGTAATCGGGAGAGGCTAACGGAGCATTGAGAGAGGTTCTTTTTCTCTTTCTCTCATAACTGGTTACGTTTCGTACATCTAAGACACAGTGCAGGTCTATTGTGTAGAAGTTTTACTTCAGTCGTGTGGTCTATGCCACACTCGTTTTTTTTTTAAATATTAATCTTATTTGAACTATGACAAAATCGTAGACTATTATTTAAATAAATTAACATATAAAAAATTTAAAAAGAAGTATAAACATAAACTGAAGAGTATCACATAATTCACCGCAGCAACATGGTGCCACTAAAAATATAAACAGAGTTGGTTATATGGTTGAACTCATTCTTTGGCCTTTTGCGGTATTATCAAGCAACTTTTCAAAAAGAGAACAAGGCTCCGACCTCCCAAAATCTTGTGTATTATTTCCACATCAAGAAGTATAAATTAAAATGTCTCTGCGTAGTCTTTATATTTATTCCACATATGCGACTATGCGAATAGGGTCTAACAATTTTCTTTCTGCATACTGTACACAGTTGACACATCTAACGAAAAGTAAAGTACCATATTAAAATACTATTAAAAATATGCAATTAAAGCTTAGAAAACATATACACATATAAACAAAAGAAAACAAAATATGAATAAAATCGAATCTATCTACGAGTAGATGAAGAGGAGCGTATTAAAACTAAACTTAATTACTTAAATTTGAATTTTAACCATACGGACCGGATAATTTACGAAAAACAGTATTTCGTATCATTATCTTAATAATTGTGTTTGCAAGGAAATGAAAAAAAAAAAAAAAAATACAGTCGAATTGAGAACCTCCTCCTTTTTTGGAAGTCGGTTAAAAAACCGACTTCAATTATAGCGACAAATAATATAACGTAGGTAGACGAAAAAATAGTCAAGTAAATACGCATAATCAAAGATTACTCCAAAAGTTGTAATCAGATCTCGATGAAATTTAGATGTGGCCACATGATAAACATTAGCTTTCGAATAACTTAAAAATCATCAAAATCAGCTCACCCAGTAAAAAGTTATGCGGATTTTCGAGAGTTTCCCTCGATTTCTCTGGGATCCCATTATCAGATCCTGGTTTCCTTATCATAGTACCGCACCAGGGATATCCCCTTTCCAACAAAAAAATATATTTCAAAATCGGTTCATAAACGACGAAGTTATCCCTATATACAGTCGAATTGAGTAACCTCCTCCTTTTTTAAGTCGGTTAAAAACAAAAAAGCATCGCTTGTAGTGTGTAGCTGAGCGATTGCAACATTATCAATATATTGCATAATGTGTCATTCATAATTATTGAACTCGATAGGAGATATATTTAAAATTTTGTTAAACAAATTATTATCTATTATGTAAATATTGCTGTATTTATATTTCGACATGTAAAACTGATACACTTTACACAAAACATCCACACAAATACTATTTAATGCCCACAGATACACATTAAATAATGAGAGTAACCAGTGTAACTTAAAATTTGTTGTTGAGTTAATACATCTTTCACCTTAATACCGGCGGTCACGGAATAGATTCCTGCTCGGCGTGGATATTTGTTTTTGTATTAATATTTATTTTAGGTCTTAAATTCTGTTCATGTCCATCTCCCCATCGTGTCTTGGAGATCACGTAAACTAGTCGGTCCCGGTTACTAATAGTAGAGAAAGAGGCTTTGCCCATCAATGGGATGTTCATGATGACGATGAATGAAACAAACAATCAAACAACATCCTCTGGAGCTATAAGTGTAATGGCTTTTTCCGTTAATTATTTATTTTAACTCTAATGAGAATAGAGTTGTTTTTATTTTATCATTTTTATAGTCTTATAAGTACATTTTTTAATCAACGTCCATGAAGACGCTAATCAATACTCGTAGTTGGTAATAAATACGTATTCAAAAACACAAACAGAAAAATAATAGCAATTCCATTTGGTTAAGCGATGAATGATTTATTAAGGAAATTCTCTTGCAACGGAAATAGCAGTGATTAGCGTAAATAATAATAACTGTTCTACCAAATGCTTGTTATGAAGGCATCATTAACTAGCACACTTCTCTGAAGTAATATTATTCGACATCTTTGTTCTTTACACAATTTTTATAATACTCTATATTGTAAATGTTAAAACTGACTTCCATTAAATTGTAGATTGCATTGCAGTCTGGCCTATAAAATAGTATTAATCATCATAACAAAGGTCGGATCCATAAGTCTGTCATATAAGAACCGACTTACTGTAACTATATTCGTTATTAATTAGTGTAGTTTATTTCAATTCTCTAAACTCCAAAAATAAAACATAAATAAAAAGATCTAGTTTTTATTTATTTTTTCATTTGCAATGAAATGTGTATTAATATAAAAAATTGTATACAAAAATAAAAAAATAATAATTATCACCATAGTATGGCCAAAAGATATAACCGAAGTTCGCTACTTGTATATAAATATCACGTACTCTACTTGTCCACATTTTTTGTCTATTTAGATAAATTCCTCGGTTATTGTCTTTTCATTTCTGATAGTTGTATACCATCGTATATATCACGTGTCGAGAGTATTTGTCTCATTATCAGAATGTCAATAAATAAATTGTCGTTTCAAATACACACTCTAGAGTTCAACGATACTTATACAAATATATTTATAGAATCCTCATATAATACAATGATCACTCAAATATTTATCGAACACAGAAACCTCGTTTGTTCGATATATCAATTAAATTAACATTGATACATGTGACTCTCGTTTTTGGTAATATTTAACAATGCGTATTGCCGTGCATATAAATATAGGTATTAAAAGTTAATAAGATGTTAACTAATTGTTTCAAATCTTATTTCGTACTATTTGTTTAATCCTATCCAACTAACATGCCAGCTATTTTTTAACCGACTTCCAAAAAAAGAGGAAGTTCTCAATTCGATTGTATTTTTTTATGTTACAAATTACAAAATACATTATGTTTACAATTTAGGTTTTTTAACCGACTGGAAAAAAGAAGGAGATTCTTAATGCGACTATTTTTATTATGTGTATTACCTCAGAACTTTTGACAGAGTGAACCGATTTCGATAAAAAAAAATTTAATCGAAAGGTGGTACGTGTCATCTGGTCCTATTTAAATTTATTTGAGATTTAACAACTACTTTTTGAGTTATATCTAATAATGCGTTTTTACTTGACTATTTTTTCGTCTACATACGTTGTACTTGTCGATGTAATTGAAGTCGGTTTTTTTTTTCGTTTGCGAGCAAACACAATTAACTTCATTGCACATATAGGCATTAAAAATAAAATATGTTTAGGTGTAAATGTTTTTTAGAGGCCTTTCTTTCAAAACAACCTAGGCTCATCTGACAAGTATAAACGGCTGAGGATATAACCTAACAATATATATATTCACAACAGTATTCAAATAGCCATAAGCGATAGACTTCTTGGTGATCAATACTAAAGGTATATTATTGCAAAAGCCAGTAAGGCAAGGGTGCCGCATGTGTAGTGTAAACGTGAAAGTTGATACGAGATAGCAATAAAGTTTTATTATGAGGAATTACTCTAGTTTCGAATGTAACAAATAATAATTTTACTGTCCCGTAAATTTTAAGTTTTATTTAATTTAAATAATTTTTCTTTTTCTTCATTAGGATTAGTGGTAAGGGTAAAATTATCTTTTGATAAATAATAATCAATCACTAACAATAGACATAAAAAATATTAAACGATTAAGTATATTGTTATTTACTATGTTACTTATTAATACTTACTTACTTAATAAGTATTTATTGTGTTACTTAAGTATTTAAATACCCGAGCATTAACCAAAAAACTATTTATAAATACGCCTAAGAAGATGTAACTAGAAACGTACACAAAAATACCACCTAAAAATGTGAACTTATACTTATCTAAAGGCCAAAACCTCTCTTAATCTGTACTAATACTGAACCCGTAATCTTTGTTTTGCCATAGATGTTATTAACCCCCTTAACCCCCGCCCCCCATTTCCTTAGGGGTTCCGCTGGCGGGATAACACTCCAACGGCTGGCGGCGTCTTCGATGCGACAAAGCCAGCCTTGCGGTCACCAACCCACACAGTAATGGTTTAAAAATATTAATTACATTTTTTCCTGAAATTAACACGCATGAAACCGCGACACACAGCTAGTATATTATAATAGCAAATACCTACACTATACTAAATAACAGAAAATATGATCTTTCACTTGATCTGAATTTTATACGAACTCTTTTACTATTACACGTTAGACAGCATTTTTTGTAATCAATTTAATTAGGCAATAATTATTTTTTACTTTGTATGAAAAAGTAAGGATATGGATATGTATAATTTAACACGTGACATTTAGTTTTTGTTTTTTTCTCGCAAATTTTATGTTACATATATTGTTTATATGCTTCTGGTTGTACATTAAAGTATATTTGTATTGTATTGTAATGACAGTATAAAGAGTAATGTATCATTATTACATAATTCATTAAATCGTTAGTTATAATTTTTTTATATCAATATAGACTGTAGACAGAAACAGATAAAATGAGTATTTCAAAAAGACGATGTAATTATGATATAAACAGATAAAATTAGTATTTCAAAATATTACCTTGCTGATAGATATGAAGTAAGCCTTTAGAAATTGTGTTACTGGGCCATAATTCCCATCCTCTGTAATAAACCTAATTACTTTTCTGCATTCTGGATAAATATGTAATCTAGTAAAATTTTATTCTTGAACACGACGTGTCTTGATTTAATTACTTTGGTTAAGTACGTAATGATTATTTTAATGAAACATACGCAAGTATAAGAGAGATGAGAGATGCATTGTTGCGATTGTCATGATAATCGGTTGTTGCGTTTGCGGTCGCAAGTTCAAGCCTTATATGGGCTCTCTAGTATTCTGTTGACAATGACAATATTACTAAGGCTGAAGATCGTGAACAAGTATTTTACTAAACATTTTATTAAATATTTATATTGAAACAAATATTTATTTCATACCTCTGTATTTCCCTTTGTGGGTTGTTTGTTCCGTCGTACCTTAGAGAGAACATAAACCTATCCCGACTTTAACGAAAAAATCTATATCATTACTCATTGAAGTTAAATAATTACGTATTTATTGCTATAAAAATATGTATAGTAAAAAGGGTAAATAATACATGTACATGTATGGTTGATGACTTATCTCTAAAAGAGATCTCTTCCAGTCAACTAATAGTCACGAGAGAGTAGGTACCTATCGTATAGAAGTTTTTCTCCCACCTACAGTGGGAAAACGTGATTTTGAGCTCCAACTTTTTTTTGTCTATAGAAGAATGAAAGAAACCAAGGTCCAAACCAAAGAAGGTCCAGCCCTTCTACCTACTAACCAAACCTACTAGATTAAGCTTTTCTTCCAAAGTATATTTCGCTATTGTCCGATCAATGGGGACAGTTTCTGGAAAAGACATATCTTTACTATCGTTTGTTAAAGCAATTTCCGTCTTCCGGGGGAATTGTCTGATAGTAGGTATTGTTATTGTTTATTTTTATTTATTTACTCTTTATTGTACACCACAATATGCAAATACTAAATAATAATAATACAGACAACTTAAGAATGTGTAGTACAAGAGGCGGTCTTATGGCTAGTTAGCCATTTCTTCCAGACAACCTGAAATAGGATTGAGTATTATTATTTATTTGAAGATCGGGTAGGTGGTGCAGTTATATTATAATAAACTTAGATACAAATATCTACACATTGATACTTACAAACAATACATAATTATATACATTAGAATAATATAATATAATATAATAAACTTATAAATATAACAACAGTATCTCATAGCATTTACAAACTATTTATGTTGGTGTACTAAACGTAGCATCTACTACATTTTGATATTCCAATAATGGCGTGTAAGTAATGTAACTTATCATGAGGGATATGTAAAGCCGAGGCTGCCTATGATGTAGTATGAATACATTTATTAAAATCAAAGGTCAAGTCAACCACGGATCCAATTAGGAGTTCTCGAAAGAAACGCTCGTTACAACTAACCAGAGCGAAGTTCACAATCCAATGACATAAATGATTGTATGACAATAAGCAATTTAAGATATACGGACATTTAATACGAGCGGATATTTAAATAATAATCACATCGACCTGGTATGTCCTAAATGTCTAATTTATAAATCGTTGCATGGTAACCACACTTCAAACGTATTAGGTATATTTAAATAAAAAATTGTTTCTACCGTTATTTTACTTGGTAGTTCTCTATTGCGTCATGCTTATTTTATAACCTCTAACAATACATTGTAATTTCAAACTATTGTCTTTACAATACCTACCTAAGATATTGAATTTTTAATATTATTATTCTCAAACATATATTTCACGTTTGAAATGCATGCTATTTCATATTATTATTACATTTGTATTTACTGAAGTGTTTTATTTATTTAAGGACTCTTATTTAGCAATCTGATCCGAAAAATCATTTTTGTATAAAACAGTGTAACCTTAGGAGGAGTAGCCGTAAATCTTATAATAAAACAATGTTAAAACTATAGTAACGACGTATAATGCAATTAAAAACTGGAACTATTTACTTCTTCAGTTCTACATATACTTCTTCAGTTCTACATATACGTATATTTACATAACTATTGTGTTTTTAATATTTTTACGTCTTAGGTAATACCGTGTCATGACACTTCGTATCGTTCTTTATCTAAAGGTTGACTGAAAGAGATTGCTCTTTTAGATCGCCCTTTTTAATTTTTTTAAATATTTATTTGTTAATTTTGTATAATTTGTATAAAGTATTTCTTTTTATTTGGTAGCGCACTACCTTCTGTTTAAAAAAATGTGTTTTATACCTACATTTTATTAAAGATCAATTGGACGCAGTTGTTACAGTAATTGACTATTGTGTTGAAAACTAAGTCCGCTAGAATAATGGAAAATACATTTGAATTAGTTATATAATTTTGTTTTGTTGTTCAGACGACCGACAAGGTATTGTTATCTACCGGGGGCCTTAAGTGTAAGTCATTTATTCCTTTATCTTATACTATTAAACGAGCAATTCTTGTATATATATATATATATATAGAATCTGGATCTCGGAAACGGCTCCAACGATTTTCGTAAAATTTAGTATATAGGGGGTTTCGGGGGAGATAAATCTATCTAGCTAGGATTCATTTTCAGAAAATGTCGTTTTATCCCTGTTTTTAGGGAGTGAAAAAAATATCGTTAGAATGCGAAAGTAAATTTCGCATTTGTCAAGTTAGTTGCAATAGCTCGGTGGGAAATCGGTCGGTCGGGACCAACCGAGAAGATCATGGTTCAAATCCCCATGTCCCTGGTCAATTATTTTTTCTTTTTCTTTTTCTAATTGCACTGGTTATTTTTTATTTAAATAGGCTGTTCCTACTTTTTTATTTATTATGTCGGTAAAATCGAAAAATATTATTCATATTTTACCATTATTATTTTTTAATTATTTTTTATTTCTGATTTTTTATGTTTATTTAAATTTTTTATTATTGTCGGTAAAAAAATATTATTTTATAAATATATAATTCGTATTTAAATGTGATTTTCAGAAAAAAACACGATTTGTTGGAGCGCCTGTCAATTTTTGAGACGCAATTATTCTCAATCTTGTAATTGTGTTTGACACGCGTTGGGGCAACGGTTACGCCATGGATTGTACCTGTTGCGTTGGCGGTTGCGGGTTCGATCCCAGCACGTGATAAACATTTGTATTGGCCATACAGGTGTTTGCCGTGGTCTGGGTGTTTGTGCAGTCCTTGTGGGTCTCCCCACCGTGCCTCGGAGAGCAAGCCGTCGGTCCCGGTTGTTATCATGTACACCTGATAGCGATCGTTACTCGCTTAATATCCGCCAACCCGCATTGGAGCAGCGTGGTGGATTAAGCTCTGATCCTTCTCCTAGATGGAGAAAGAGGCCTATGCCCAGTAGTGGGATATTACAGACTGAAGCGTTGTAATTGTGTATTTTGTATCAATTTTTAATTTATCGTTATTTTTTATTTTTATTTTGCGTTAATTCATTATTAATAATTGTGTTTGCAGGCAAACGAAAAAAAAAAATCGACTTCAATTACATCGACAAGTAATACAATATAGGTACACGAAAAAATAGTCAAGAAATACGCATTATCAAAGATTACTCAAAAAGTTGTAATCAGATCTCGATGAAATATGACCACATGATAAACATCGGCATTCGATTAAGTTAAAAATCATCAAAATCAGTACACCCAGTAGTATGTTAAGTATTATGTAGTTAATGTAAAGTTATGCGGATTTTCGAGAGTTTCCCTCGATTTCTCTAGGATCCCATCATCAGATCCTGGTTTCCTTATCATGCTACCACACCAGGGATATCTCCTTTCCACCCAAAAAGAATTATCAAAATCTTTTCATAAACGACGAAGTTATCCCCGAACATAAATTAAAATATATATATACTAGCGACCCGCTCCGGCTTCGCATGGGTATAAAATATAATTATAGCCTATGTCATTCACTGAAAAATGATTAAAATCGATCCAGTAGTTTTGATTTATTCATTATTGCCCGTGGCACGCGTTAACTTTAGAGTAAAAGCCGGCCGGAACTGTCGCAAACGCTACGTATCGCAATTTTTAAATCTATAATATCTTTAAAAAATATTCATTTAAATCATATGCTGTAAAGGGCTATATTAAATCAACAATGTATTTAAGGTATTTAATTAGATAAGGATTAATGCTGTATTGGTTAAAATCGCTTTGAAAATTAGCCATTATTTATCGTAAAAAGTAAATGACAAAAAAATGTTATTGTGGGATATCCATAAGAGATAGACATATACTATAGCGGAGTTTTCTGTAGAACTTTTCAATGTGTATAATACTTAGTACATTATTTTGATAAATCTCGTAGGGTTCAGGCTGCGTTTGCAATGTAAGCGAAAAAAATGTAATTATTTACGACATCACATTAGAAACCTCAAAAATAACAGTATTTCTCCACTATTTAATGGATGTTATTATACATATAAACCTTCCTCTTCAATCACTGTATCTACTAAAAAACCTCATCAAAATCCCATTGCGTAAGTTTAAAGATTTAAGCATATGTAGGGACATAGGAACAGAGAAAGCGACTTTGTTTTATACTATGTAGTGATAGTGATATATATATATCGCACCTTCGGTGCAACAAAGTCAAAACAGCTCATTTCTTAATTTTACAGGAGAGGATTTTCAATTTTTTTTTTTTCGCTTTTACTTCCTCATTTCTGGATTACTATTTATAGTAGGTTTGAAATCTTTATAAATTAATAGTTTACTTTCTTTGCTATAGTTTAAAAATCTTATATTAAATTATCAAAAAGTCCTAATAAAAGACATAACAAAAAAAGTGTCCTGAATTGTGACTTTGTTGCACCGAAGTTGCGATATGTATGTATTGAGTTTCCTTCAGCCGAATTGAGTAACCTCCTCCTTTTTTGAAGTCGGTTAAAAAAGACTTCATCCAAACCGGCAGCGAATCATTTTAACTCTCTTTTCTACTACTAATCCTTCACGATTTACTAAAAATACCGAGCTGGGCTCGGTCGCCCAGGTACTTTATCTTATAATAAGTAATATACTATCCAAATTTTTGTATATATCTTAGTTTTTAAGAAGCCGTTTTATTTTCAAATATATGAAACTAAACAAACTTCTTTTTAAGTAGTAGATATTAAATCTATCTATATAAATAAAAACGAACGTTGCTAATCGCATAACTCGAGAACGGCTCGACCAATTCGGATAACTTATTTTTTTGTATGTTCCTTAAAGGCCCACGGAAGGGGTTAATACTTAAAAGAAATTATTATTATTATTTTTTTTTTTTTTTTAATGTTTTACTATTGAGTTTTGTTTACGATATTTTAAAGTAACAGGACGAAGTCTGTCCGGGCAGCTAATTATTTAACAAATAGCAGGATTCCCGACAATTGAAATTATATTACAGCTGTTTCGTTGACAACAGTTAGTTTCTTATGTAAGCCGTGTTCTTTGATGAACCGGGTCAGAGTATCGTCACTTCCCTCCAGGATAATGCGATAATAAAGTCTATCAGCGCAGATTAAGCCGCTCAGCCTCTTTACGCCATTTAAACCCGTAATTTCTTGAAGAAATTGGACGGACGATCTCGCTAGTTATAATCCCAATTAATTCATCACACGCAATGTGCTAAACTTAAAAACGCCATCATCTCTGCAAAAAAAATGTTCCTTTTATATATTATTAAACAAATCTTGCTCTGACAATAACGGACTCAAAAAAAAAAACAATTTTCGTGCAGTCATTCGGAAAGTATGCTCGTACATACATTTCGACGTATCAATTTTATTACAAGCAACAAGTTTCAATTTTATTTAAGCAACAAGGAGTGTTCGAATAAATACAAATATCCGGAATATGTGTTACGTGTCAGTACCTAAACCTAAAGTGCTCAAGAGAATTCAACTATTTATTCAACCTTTTCGGGGCCTCGAATAAATTAATGAGTACCCGGAATATATTACTCGAATCATCCACCAACTGAGATTGGAATGTATATAAATTAATAGTGTAATATGGCTATAAATTGGCATTTTTTTTATAAAAATAATTCCCTGGTTTGAATGACAATACACATATATTGAATAAAAAACGAAAAAATATTTTAGATTAACGCCATTTTAAATCATTTAATAAAATAAAATAAAAAGTCGAAATAAATGACGTAGCATTGATCTCACTTTCTCACCTCATTCATTACTATATTTTACGTAAAGAAATGTCAGAAAATAAAAAGAATATTTAATAAGTCATCTACAATATTTTGAGAAAGTTGTACAATCTTCTTTAAATTATATGCGTAGATGCTTCGCCTCAGCCTGTAATAACCCACTGCTAGGCCTTTTTCCCCGTGTAGAAGAAGGATCAGAGCTTAATCCACCACGCTACTCCAATGCGGGTTAGCGGATATATTCACTACAATGAGTAACAATCGCTATCAGGTGTACATATTCCTTACTAACGTAGACGAGTAACGATCTCTATCAGGTGTACATGATAACAACCGGGACCGACAGCTTAACGCACAAACACCCAGACCACGGCAAATACCAGTATGGCCAATACAAATGTCTGTCATGTGCTGGCATCGAACCCGCAACCGCCAGCGCAATAGGCACAATTCATGGCTGTGACCGTTGCGCCCACGCGGCGTCATTATTCTTGTTTTATCGCTATTTTAAGATAACCTGAGTGACCTGCGGAAAATTGTAGCCCATCAAATGGTATTTCACGGAGAAGTGGGGGAAGGGGCTAGGAGGGTCTGAGCCTTACTCATTACTGCCTGGTAATTTTTTGAATTGTCTGAGAACATTTACCACAGTAATGTATATTTTTTTGACACTATCAAAAAGTAGAGATTACAACTGACAAAAAACCCACTGGCTTTTTTTAAAAAGCTGATATATTTTTCACGTGACAATTTTCAATTGAAAATTAGGGTAATTTTTCGATATTGAAGTCATAATAAAGTGAACAAATAAATATTTTAAGTAAAAAAAAATTACACTATGTCTGAGTCAAAAAAACGTAAGTTTTCACCAAATTGCGAAAAAAAAATGTATAAGATAAAATTTAGATAGAATTTTTCACATGAATTTTGAGGTTATGTAAAATAAGTGTAAATACAAAAGTTGTAGATCTTTTTATAACCTACAACTTTGTTATTTAACTATTTTTCATAGGACTTGTAGTTTCGCCGGAAATCGAGATAAACCATTTTTTACCCTTAAACCCCTCCCTACCACTTCCCGATCACAGATCACCCGTAATTTATTTTCTCTCTTCTTCTGTTCTTTTACAATGGGTTTCATCCTACTAAATTTTTTTCACTTTTTACCATTTTCACAGACTAATAGCAATTAGCACTGGTCTGTCTATACATAACAATACCTAAAATGTACGAATAGTCGTACGTTTGGGTATAGGCCCAAGCTGGCAATCATACACAAAATTCTAGATCCATTTATCTTTTATTGCAAGAAAAAACTCACGAGATTCTCTAAGCATGCTTACCTTAATCTAACAACAATCCGATAAATCCATCAACGTGCAAGTTCAAAAACAAAATGTTTATATTATTCTATCAGAAATTTATCATAATATAATCTTTTATGATAATATAATCCACGGTCGCTTAGACCGAATATAAAATCATCATACTCGTACTTATCAAAAACTAGCTTCTGCGCGCGACTTCGTCCGCGTAGAACAGCAGGGCTATTCTGTAAATAACCATTTCGATATCGAGCTTCACCTGAGTGACAGCGCTCACTTCGAAAGCGAATCCACTTGACCTTGGTTTGGAATTCTGTAAACATTCCGTACGCACAAGCGATGTGAAGTGAGTGTCGAATCGAAGAGCGGCAATTTAGAGCTGTGTTTATTTTATCGATATTCTTTTCTTATGACTTTATTTTAGAATATGTGCATGAAGTCAAGTGTCGAATCAAGTCTCGAATTGTGATGTGTGAAGCGGTAAATCCCCTTACAGAATACCGAATTCATACTATTAAATGTCATCGTTCTCACGCAACAGGGTTCGACTCGTCGCCGCACTCACAAGTGTGGCGCTACGGGACTGTCGAGTTTTAATGAATACGAATTTGATATCTCACCGCGGATTCCGCTGTCGAGACACGAAAATGTTCTTACAGAATAGCACTACAGATGCGCGCGCAATACTTGATCATTATTTTGCTGCGATGTTATTTTAAAACTGCAATATCTACTGAGACATTCATTGAAATCGAATTAAATAAATTATGTGGTGTCATGTGACACCAGGTAGGAACGAAGTTCCTTCGGATAGTATAGAAGCAATACAATTAAGCACAATAAAGGCAAAAAAAAATGTTGAATTTTATATATATTTTCTAGTTTTGATTTTTTTTTTTTTTTTTTTGATTGGTTTTTATTTAAGTACAAAAATTTAGTATTTTAGAAAATAACAAATACTGTAAAACAAAATAAATCAAACAAAATAATAATAATAATTCAAACTATTAAGTGAAATAAAAAAACATGTGTCTTTATTTATTTTTGCCGACAGTATAAAATTATATAAATATTTAAAAAAAGTTTACTATTAATATTTTAGTTTTACAAACGTCATATTATACAGTCGTGTGACTGATATTACGTCACTTCCGTTATATATTTTTCTTACGGTTTTAGTATCACATTTTTTTCAGTTCAGTTGCCCAGCCAAATGTCAAGCCTGCCGTAAGGAACTTCGTTCCAATTATGTAAAAGACTATTTTGTAACAAACAAACAAACTCTTCAGCTTTATAATATTATTATAGATTTCGATCTAGCGGGTACATCGTTCCATAGCTTAATTGGCTAGAGCACCGACACGATCAATGCAGGCTCGATCCCCGCTGGAACGGTCGATTTTTGATATGATATTAAAAAATGTTTATAATATAATCTTATACACTTAGGAAGATATCAAAAGTTTAAGCGGACTTCAACCGCGATTGTTTGTGATACAATATTTCTGTTACGAGTATAAGTTTAATCCACATTGCGGAGGTGTAAGCCACGGCTTACTTCTTTATAAGTTCCACTCAGATTCTCCGCAGGTTCATCGTAAAGCTGTAGATCTATAGACGTTTCTCGTGGATACGACCTTAATAACTTTAATGCTCGCTCTCCGCTTTCAATACTCCGGTATGGTGTAGTTACTATTGCTGAATGTAATCTATATTATGATATTATAAGCTGAAAAGTTTATTTGTTTAACGCATTAATCTTAGGAGCTACTGGTTCAAATCGTTTTGTGTTTTATAGCCCATTTACGCCGCCCTATCTTTTCCTCGAATTACCGCGTGTGAAACCGCGGGACACAAGTAATATCAAATATTTGTAATAATTTTAGAGATGTTTTAATTATTAAGATTATATTATTACTTACTGTTTATACGGTAATTTGAGATGTATAATAAATAAATAAGTAATTATTCATCCAGTCGGTTTTATATACTTATATATAAATTATTTTAAATGCTTTCTCATGCTGTTACGCATTTCAAGCAACACCATAAAAATATTCAATCCACGACAAATGTCTTTGTGGCGTATTCAAAAAATTGTCATGTGTTGAATTCGTATATCGATATATAAAAAAAAGAAATTCAAATTAAGTGAAGTACATACAGATACAGAGAACACTCAGCAATAATAAATACTACACTAGAGGAATTTCTCACGACATTTTAAATTGGCACACTCCATTCTGTGCAACTATTCTGTGAACGTTTTTATAGTACGTTAATATAAACGATTTTAAAATGTTGAAAAATACACTAGTGCTATAGTTTTTGTTTTGTCCATATAATATTTAAATACCTAACATTTATCAAACTTAAATATAAACCTACAAATGCAAGTCAAATATACATGTTCACCAGAAAATAAGAATTATCTTTATTTTATCTCGACTGTAATATTAAATCATCTAGACAAACAGTTGGAATTATATCAAATCTTCTTCCATTACAATGAGAATTTGCAAATTCACTTTGAATTTGCATTCATAATGATTATTGTCTCTCTAAACTTTACTACTGTGCTGTGTGGCTACGGCACTAAAGAATTTAGCCACCCCCTCTCTTCCCGTGGGTGTCGTAAGAGGCGACTAAGGGATAACAAGGTTCCACAACCACCTTGGAACTCAAGAAGCCGACCGATGGCGGAATAACCATCCAACTGCTGGCTTTGAAATACTCAGGCCGAAGACGGGCAGCAGCGTCTTCGGTGCGACAAAGCCAGTTCTGCGGTCACCAACCCGCCTGCCCAGCGTGGTGACTATGGGCAAAACACATGAGTTCACGTTTTATTTTGGCGTAAACTTGTGGAGGCCTATGTCCAGCAGTGGACTGTATAGGCTGTAATGATGAAACTTTACTAAAGTAATATTAACGTTACTTCCTTAAATTAAAATAAATAATATTTTAATTAGATTTTTTTATTAATTTATTATAATTTAAATTATTGCATAAATTTATATTTAAGAACTTTTACATTTACGTTAAAATATATTAAAATGAACGTATCCAAAACAAAGAAACACGTGTAGCAAATTTTTTACTCTGTATGTTAACGATGTTTATAATATTGGCAACTTACTTTACGACACATAATAATTGCACTTGACTACTATTTTTAGGAATGACATCACGGGTGTATTTAATTTTAAACTGCAACAGGTCAATGGTAATATATCGCGAGTAGATCAGACTTAGTGCACACATACACGTTCTTGATATTTATACATCACGGACATCTAACAAATGGTGTTAACTATTGCGGTTTAATTTGTAATGTATTATTTAATTAATTATTAATTTAGTTGTTTTAATGTAGTGTTAAATCTGAGGATTATTTTAGTACACCCATTTCATGACATTTTTTTATTTAAGAATTGTATCGTTTGATCGAGGCTTTCAGAAATGTATAACTCAAATAATAATTTGTGATTATTTATATGAAATTATTTGTCGTCTTTATTCTTAAGAAAAAAAAGACGTATATATATACAAATAAATAAAATTAGAGTGTCTGCATGTAATATTAAAATAACCGCTTTTTAATAAATGCATATGGATATACACGGTACATATACCAAAATAACATTTCTGACAATTTTTCTGTCTGTTTGTCTGTCTGTTTGTTCCAGCTAATCTCTGAAACGGCTGGACCGATTTTAACTGGCAGATAGCTGATGTAATAAGGAGTAACTTGGGCTACTTTTATTATATAAATTTATTTATTTTATAACTGCGAAGGGCATAAGTTTTTTGTTAAATTCCACGCGGACAAAATCGCGGGCACAGCTAGTATATATTTATAAAGATGATTTGGCTCAGTAGGAGTATCGGCCTTTTCCTGTTACTCAAAGCTCAAGATAATCTTTTTATCTTTTGTAGTAATAATTCTTTTATCAGCGTATATTTTGTAATTATCGTTACAATGATTGTTGTAATGATGCGATAAAATATTTTTTTTTACTAAAATTGATTGTAATTTAAAAAAAAATTGTTTCAATACTTTCTCTTATCAAATTTCATAAAAGCCATCGTCATCGATCAATACGTTATATCAACAAAACTTGTATAGATTGAGGTTATCTGTGATAGTTTCTAAGCGGCCTGAAACTTCTGTAACATCATAGATACCACAAAATATTATGCCTAACCGAGTTCGGTGTCATATCAACATATTTTTTTTCAAATTTCTCGATTTTAAAGTTACGTAGAATAACCTTTACTTACTACTGCTTCATTTTTTCACCTATAATTTCGGCTATGGTATGTCTCCACGTCTCACTACTTATTATCCCAGTTTAAAATAAATAGTATAAAAATAAAATGGTAGTAGAAACAGAATAATTGTGTTTGCTGGCAAACGAAAAAAGCCGACTTAAATTACGTCGATATAAGCTGCGGTATTTGTTTACCATCATGTGAGGCGTACACTTGTTTGCCAAACAAGTTGTATAAAAAAAAGAACAATACAGACAAAAAGATTTAACTGCAACTTTTTACAAAAAAATATGAAAAGACTTTTTACCCGACCTATTACGGTACAAACAACACTCTTTTACGGTACGGTATATGTATATATATATGTTAAACATTTTTAATCTATAACCTTCGGAGCTCAAAATGTGGGCGTGTACACAACGTTTGAAATATTGACATTTGCCAAATGAGGGTTATCTAATATCAGCCCCCGCGGCAATATGAGTGCTTATCACGTAAATAATGAATGTGACGTATATTTAATAGCACGCATCTTATAACAGCTGAAATACATATATATATAACAAAGCTGTTAAACTTTGTTAAATTACTTTTATAGATATACTTTTTACTCGTATTGATATATTATTATAACTTGTTTATTTTGACAAAAAACTGATAAAAATTACAAATTTTCCTTTGGCGCAAACAAAATCTTACAATCAGAGGGTTTTAAATGCACGAATTGATAGAACACAAATATCGAAAAGTATCTTTTAAAGATAAGTCGTAAAAACCGTTAAATTAAAGATAATTTTTGGTTTTCTAGGTCTTATATACATGTATATTGTAATGTTTAAACATACATACATTGTATATTGCATTACAAGATAAAAGTAAATAAAAGCCTTTGCTTGATTCGTGTCCATGTTTTATAATGAACATATAAAGCAATTTTGCATTTTAACGGCCGAACCCAATATTCAATCTAAAGATAGAGATAGGTAGTTATCATCGACTGCTAATAACTAACTATCTATCCTTTGTAGTTGTCCCAATAATTCGCATAGGGGACTACTATCTCCAGTTAGCTGTAGATAGACCGGCTACCTGAGCTCTTCCTTACATTCCAGTATACACAGCGTCACAGACGGCCTCAGTTATGTTATACAGATGTTTTGTAGTATTTAAATTTGTCATACAAATTTTATTCATATTAAAGTAATCTTGTTTTATAAAAATATGGACAAATCAATTTTTACACAGACTTTTTAATTTATAATAAATGATATTATTTTAATATGGAATCCATGGTAAATCTAGTAACGGAACGTTTTAACACGACACGAAAAGACGCTACGACGCCATTACGCTTTATTGAATCGTCGTTTCGTTTGAATTTGTATAATTTTTTTACAAATCAAAATTCAAATTATACAAATCATTGCAAATTATAGGTACAATCATTCACCAAATTGTTTGTTTTATTCACAAGATGAGTAAAGTAAGTATTATTTCACTAGAAACTTATTATTTTTATTCAATTAATTGTTGCAAAAGTGCAATATCACTTGAACTGCTACTTGAACTTGAGTCTGCCATTATTTTTCACTCGAGATTAATTTTATTTTAAACAAAGAAAATACTTTTTCAATTAATAAATCTTAGTTATCCCCCGAAAACTATAGATCGGATATTGTTGTTACTAAAGATAACCAACGTTACTGACAGATAGAACTCTATTATTATTGGGACGCTTACACTGTCATTTTCATACGAATTGTTATCTCTAGTAAGCTATCCTCCCTCTCGTCGATAGACAGCTTTGAAGGATAAGATTGCCTATCGTCGACAAGTTTATTGGGTCAGTAAAATGAATGATAGATAGATATTTCTGTCTCTAGTAGGACATAACCAGAGATAGATTGAATATTGGGTTCGGCCGTAAATGTATTTGCATAATAGCACCTTCCTAAAAGCTCAGCAATAACTACCAACATCAATTACTCTGCCAAATACCGAATCGTAAAACGGTTGGCTTTCGATTAAAATATATTTCTAACATTCTATCGATATAAATATAACAATATATAAAAATGTTTCAGGCCGCGTCAAATATTAACTAGTTATTTTTATTTAAAAATGCGAGTCGACTTTTATTTTATTGTCTAACATTAATGAATAATCGGATCGCCATAAAAATGCGTTGTTTATCGCAGTGTATAACTAAAGAAAATCAGTCAATAGAATGTTATTCTGACACATTTGAAGTGATCGATGTGTGTGATTAACGAGAAAAAGCAATACATATATATATATATTGATATATATATATATACCTTTGAAAAGAAAAAGTGCTTTTTATTCCACAATAATCCGTCTTCGCGTCCGTTTCATTCACCGACAATGATTTAAAGCTAGGAACTAAATAATCTCTATAAATAAAAAAACTTTTAATTCAACGAGATTACCACGATTTTTCGTTCTTTTGGCGATGTTGCAGGCGCCATGGTCGCAGGTGAATATCGGGAAATTCAATTACAAAATATCAATCACGGTAAGTTCCGTAGAATCAAAAGTGTTCATAGTGACCGTGAAAATTAAAATAACAAAATTAATCACTGAAAAATAATGAACACGTGTAACCTCCGAGGGACTACACCAAATTTTATAATTATTTTTTTACTTCGTTATTATCGTTTAAAAAGCTGATGTTGGTTCAGTGTTGAAAGCTGGTGCCCGTTACTTATGTGATCCGATTTAAATTTAGTCGAGATTTGACGTGTACTTTTTGAATTATCCGTAATAATGCGTATTTAATTGGCTGTTTTACCGATTACCTACGTCGTATTACTTGTCTCTGTAATTGAAGTGACGTACGATCATAAAGTTGAATCAATCTATTAATATTTTTAACCGACTTCCAAAAAAGGAGGAGGTTCTCAATTCGACTGTATTTTTTTTTATGTATGTTACATCAGAACTTTTGACCGTGTGGACCGATTTCGACAATTTTTTTTTAATCGAAAGGTGGTGTGTGCCAATTGGTTCCATTTAAATTTATTTGAAATCGAACAACTACTTTTCGAGTTATATCTAATAATGCGTTTTTACTTGACGCTTTTTTTGTCGACCTACGTTGTATTATACCGCATAACTTTCTACTGGATGTACCGATTTTGATAATTCTTTTTTTGTCGGAAAGAAGATATCCCTAATTTAGTACCATGATAAGGAAACCAGGATCTGATGATGGAATCCCAGAGAAATCGCGGGAATTTCTTGAAAATCCGCAATAACTTTTTACTGGGTGTACCGATTTTAATAATTTTTAATTTAATCGAAAGCTGATGTTTGTCATGTGGTCACATTTAAATTTTATTGAGATATGATCACTACTTTTTGAGTAATCTTTAATAACACGTAGTTACTTGACTATTTTTTCGTCGATCTACGTTGTATTACTCGTCGATGTAATTGAAGTCGGTTTTTTTTCGTTTGCGAGCAAACACAATTATCATTATTGAAACTCGAAGAACACGCGTGTCTATTCATTTTGCCGTCCAAATATAGCGTACCCGGTCGTGTGCGTCGTCTTTGACGCGCGACCAAAAACCGACCGACGACGGCGGTTCACGGTGCGAGCTAGCTCGCGCGGTAGGCGTTCCCCATGAGTGTACGCGTAGCTGCAAGTATTATGGACATAACGTTCTGGACACGCGTAAACTGAATACGCATACCAGTGTTCGCACTATCCGTACGCACCATGACAACGTCATAACAAACATCTCCTCGGACACACGCACATAAAGGGACAGTGAGCATAACGGGACAATGAGTCATCCTTTTTCGTGCATGCAGCCGGCGTTCATCGATTTATTACACGTTGTCACGTCAAAACGTTTACTCCAAAAAATTTTGTGGTGTCATGGGACACCAGGTAGGAACGAAGTTCCTTCGAATAGTAAAGAAGCAACACAATTTGAAAAAAAAATGTTGAATTTTATATATATTTTCTAGTTCTTGATTTTTTTTAACTATGTTGATTGGTTTTTAAGTACATAAAAGAATTTAGGAAATTTAGTATTTTTGAAAATAACAAATACCTTAAAACAAAATAAATCAAACAAAATAATAATAATAATAATTCAAACTATTAAGTGAAATAAAAAACATGTGTTTATTTGTTTTTCTCGACAGTATAAAATTACATAAATAATTTTAAAAAAAGTTTACTAGTAATATTTTAGTTCTACAAACATCATATTATACAGTCGTGTGACTGATATTACGTCACTTCCGTTATATATTTTTCTTACGGTTTTAGTATCACATTTTTTTCAGTTCGGTCGCCCAGCTGCCGTAAGCCTGTCAAGCCTGCCGTAAGGAACATCGTTCCAAAAATAATCTAGGAATTGCTTTGTATGTCCAAAATCCTTGACGACATGAAATGACCCTGACAGCACCAAATGTAACATGGACATTGGTTGTTATATGAATCACAAACATGTGTTATCGTAGTATTAAACAAATTGGATGTGTCTGCTAATAAATATTCTACGTTTTAGTACGTAAAGCAGTACGTAAGCAAGCACACGAATTGAGCAGACGTACATAGAATTAATTGAATAATTTGTTATTTTCTATTGTTAGATACTATGTACTTACTACATTAACATTATCTTAAGATAAACCGCACGCCAAAATATTTTTATTTTCCTACAATATATTATAGTACATCCGCCAACCCGCATTGGAGCAGCGTGGTGGATTACGCTCTGATCCTTCATCTACATGGGGAAAGAGGTCTATGCCCAGTAGTGGGATATTACAATATGAAAATACATAATATTAATTTCCAAAAGTGCCGGATACAAATCCTATTCTGTTAGAACCTTTTCCATTTGATAGTATGTAGTCATTATTTTAGATATGAAAAGAATATTTGCGAAATTAATCCAAACTTTATTTTAAAATTCCAATATCGTACTTACCATAAATACAAAAAACAATGCAATGCACAAAGTTTAAATTATTAGTTAAATATAAATATCATTGTATTTTTAATAATAGAGGCAGTAAATGTATAGTTTGTATGTTGATGTGAACGTGTTTTTTTTTATTATCTTATCTCTCTATTCTGATAACAATAATTCTTTGATCTGACTATATAAAACTCTCTCTCATGATCATTGATTGACTGAAAGAGATCTCACCTTTGCTATTAACCATACAATTGATTTTATGCTTTTATGCACGTCACGTATGTATGAATAGGTGACATGGAAACGTGTTCATATTATAACGCTTACAACTTTTGAAATCGTTATATGACAGAAACGGCGGCATTTAGGAAAAAAAATATAGATACCCTTTTTATAGATAATGTTATGATCTACAATTTTTAATTGCGATAAAACCTACCGTTTTGAATACGTATTTTCAAAACGATTTTTTTTAACTTTGACCTCGAGTCAACTTTTTTCCATGTAATAATAATAATAATAAATACTCTTTATTGTACACCACAAAGAAACTTTACGAAAAAAAATAGTACATGTACTGGAACGATGGAGAATTTCGAAATGTTGTTTTTAATTATGTTTTGAACAATTTGACTCGCTGTCAGCTTGATTTAAATGTATCTTTATTTTTTGGACTAATTTGATACGTGAAGCAAAAATTTTGTACCCCTTTTTACGAAAACTGTACGGACGAAGGAGTATGAAATTTCGCACACTTGTAGTTTTGAGGATTGCAGTTGGTAATTTTTTTTAATTTTGCATAAAGGATACATCAAACCATTAAAAAAAACATTACCGACACTCCCATATAGTTGACACATAGACGCATATATACTCTTTTGTTTATTATTATAGGAGTCTTTGACAACAGAACCTTAATAATGTTCAAACTTATAATTTAAATTAATTATGGTCAAATTTTGACCATTGGGCGACCACTAGTATTCATAAATTGTTTTCTTGCAATAACATTCGTAACTCATAGAATACTCACTATTCTTAGTATCGCTAAGTTCGTCATCAAACTACCCTCATTTCTCTTTCCTCCGTAAAGTAAGTCATTTAATGAGGTCCATTTAGTGATAGCAAATATGAATAAGAAGAAGAAATATACTTTATTGTGCATACAAGTAAACATACATAGGTATCTTAAAAAGTTAAACTTACAAAATAATATGCACAAAGGCGGTCTTATCGTCAGGTAAGCGATTTCTTGTAGACAACCTTGAGGTAGATGAGATTTTAAAATAATACAGAGAATGATAAATGTGAATAAGAAATTTGGTATATTTCTAGCTATCCTGTTAATTTTATATTATCTTATCTTAAGTGTTGTCAAAGATTCTAATTTTCATATCAGCATTTGATACATATGAAATGTATCTATATTTTTTTGTGTTAAAGTGACGTTAAATTGTAAAACATGCAAATCCCAGACTAGGCGATTATCAGTGATCTATATAAAAGTACTTAATGGTAACATTCAAATCGAAAAAAGCTAAACATGGTAGTAAAAAGAATCCGAAATTAGCAAGAAAAGTGAATTTACAAAAAATGTTTTGATATAAAGTAAAGATTAATTAACCTGTGCAGTTTATTGCATAATCAACATGTATCTTAAGTATATTATAAACTAACAGTGCCCGCGTCTTCGTCCGCGTGAAATTTAACACAAAGTTAATTTTTTAGATCGCAGTTATAAAATTTATAATTTTCTAAAATAAATGTAGCCTATGTTACTCCTTATTACATCAGCTATCTGCCAGCGAAAGTCCCGTCAAAATCGGTCCAGCCGTTTCAGAGATTAGCAGGAACAAACAGACAGACAGACAGACAGACAAAAAAATATAAATATATAATATAGTTATTTTGGTAAATGTACCGTGTATACATCTATACGTATTTAATAAAAAGCGCTTATTTTATTATTACAAACAGATACTCCAATTATATTTATTTATATATAGGTAACATGCATTAATATTGTAACATTACTTATTTCTAATTTCAAAAGTAATAATTTCACTAACAAATTTGCCGTTTATATTTGAAGTAGAACTACTTCATACCATTTTTTTTGTTCTTATGAAATTGACCAACCTTTTGTATAAAACACGTGGTAGGTATAGACTCGTCGACATTGTGCTCATACTATGCTGTGAAGTGTCTATCATGTTACCCTACTTTATTACAAGTCTGTCGCGTTGAGAGCACATCAAAAGAATCAACAACTTTGAGTCGAGTGGGAAAATCATTTTGTCCAACATTTCCATTTGTCTTATATATTTTATACTTTGGGCGAATTATTAAGATTGAAGGATTTATCATTCGACTCTTACTGGACGATTAATCAAGATTTTTCTTTTGAATTATAAACGAAATTTGAAGGTATGTTTCTTGATTTCAAGGGCGTTGTGATAAAAGAAAAAATGTTATGAGGGATCTGAAACTGATTCACTCCAAAATAAGTATTTAACCGAATAATAAAACAGTTCCTTATTGTAATAATTCGGTTTTGAGAAAGTTTTTTCGGCTACAGTAGTTTCACTGGGATGAAACTAAAAAAGACCTATTTATTATATCTAAATATTTAATGAAACACAACCTAAAAAATATAACACACCCTTAATGAATATAACTTTGACCTTTTCCTCAATAAACATCGCTTGTTCCAGCCGATGGCATGACCTATTCGTTCGGTGTCTTCTATGCTGAATTCCTGACCTACTTCAACGAAGGTAAAGGCAAGACTGCGTGGATCGTATCCATCCTCGTCGGGGTTACGCTAAGTTCAGGTATTATATTATAATTAGACTGAAACTAACACTACTGTGTGGCTACGGCACTAAAGAATTTAGCCACCCCCTCTCTTCCCGTGGGTGTCGTAAGATGCGACCAAGGGATAACAAGGTTCCACAACCACCTTGGAACTTAAGAAGCTGACCGATGGCGAGATAACCATCCAACTGCTGGCTTTGAAATACACAGGCCAAAGACGGGCAGCAGCGTCTTCAGTGCAACAAAGCCAGTAACTGCGGTCACCAACCCGCTTGCCCAGCGTGGTGACTATGGGCAAAATACATGAGTTCACGTTATTTTTGGCGTAAACTTGTGGAGGCCTATGTTCAGCAGTGGACTATATAGGCTGTAATGATGAACACTATCTTAATTAAGTCTGGTTCTAAGATGTATTTGGAGATACCGGTGATCTCGCTATGTGGCACACCGTTGTTCTGGGTAAATAAATTTAAATACCTGGGCCACTGGGTCACCGACAATTTAGTGGATAACTGTGAACAGTAGATCGTATAACAAAACACATTGCACAAACTTTGCACACTTGTGATTTAGTTTTGTTTTGGTAAATTAGATAAATTACTTCAAATCGACATTCTTTGATTGCCTAATAAAGCTAGGACGTGGTCTAAAATAATTCAGTTTATCTGTTTTTCTCCTTAGAAATATGGTTGCAGTGAACACCACGATCGGATTACCCATGTTTATGAAAGTAGACAACACGCGTGATGTTACTCGCATTTATATTTACTGCTACGCTTCTGTATCATACCGTTATTTTTTAACCGACTTCCAAAAAAGGAGGAGGTTCTCAATTCGACTGTATTTTTTTTTAATGTATGTTACTTCAGAACTTTTGATTGGGTGGACCGATTTCGACAAATTTTCTTTTAATCGAAAAGTGGTATATGTCATTTGGTCTTATTTAAATTTATTTGAGATCTAACAACTACTTTTCGAGTTATATCTAATAATGTGTTTTTACTTGACGCTTTTTTCGTCGACCTACGTTGTATTATACCACATAACTTTTTACTGGATGTACCGATTTTGATAATTCTTTTTTTTTGGAAAGGAGATATCTCTAGTTTGGTACCATGAGAAGGATATTAGATTTGATGATGGGATCCTAGAGAAATCGAGGGAAACTCTCCAAAATCCTGCATAACTTTTTACTGGGTGTACCGATTTTGATAATTTTTAATTTAATCGAAAGCTGATGTTTATCATGTGGTCACATATAAATTTTATCGAGATCTGATAACTACTTTTTGAGTAATATTTGATAACGCGTAGTTACTTGACTATTTTTTTGTCGATCTATGTTGTATTACTCGTCGATGTAATTGAAGTCGTTTTTTTTTTCGTTTGCAAACAAACATAATTATTATGGCTTATTATTTAACTGATAAAGTCATTACATCCTAATATTGAAGCGTTTAAATAAATAAACAATTTATTTCATTTTGCAATGTTAACTACTATACAGTCATAATAATTTAGTTACATTACTTAGTTACAGTGAGATTGAAAGAGATAGTAGGTAGGTTGCTGTCTGTGCGACGCAACATATTAGCTCGGAGATTTGTAAGATGTACGAAGCCAGTCAAAATAACGCTTTTTAAAGCATTTTTTACCTTTTATTCCTTAATTGTAAATTAAATAATCATTTAATTTTATTTCTAAATAAAATATTAACATTTATATAATTTTAATTATAACTGAAAATAAACTTATGCTGTATTCATGAAATAAGACATTCATGAAGCCGACGTTGCGCCAAGCTACTCGGTTCAAGATAAGCTTTTAAATAATTATGTGGATGACAAATAATTCCCATAGGCCTCAACCCATCAGCAATTCAGAATTATCCGAATGAAGATTTTTTTCATTTTTCAAGTGGAAGACTTTTAAAATAATGGTAACTTTATTACATAATGTTTTGTATTACGGTTAGGTATTTTTTACTTTATAATTAGTAACAAATTGATATTTTTGAGTTTATAAATACTCTTAAAAATTTAAAACTATAATATAGAAAATTATAGATCATGGCTACATAAGTAAATATGTATTATTACATATGTATTGCAATAATGTACTTATATTTTTAACATTTTTCATCAAGTTAACATAATTGATTAGCTTCAAAAATAATTGTTCATAGGTCCAGTGTCGAGTTCATTTGTGAATCGTTGGGGATGTCGGTCGGTGACGGTGGCGGGCGCTCTACTCTCTGCCATCTGTGTAACAATATCAGCGTTTGCAAACAACGTTACAACCCTCATTTTCACAATTGGTCTTGGGTCCGGTATGGGCTTTGGTCTCATCTACCTCCCAGCTATTGTCAGCGTCACTGTGTGGTTTGAACGCTACAGAAGTCTTGCTACAGGTTTGTGACTTTGATTATTTACTATACACTTTAGTATATATCACTTGTAACTACGTACTTCGTGCATAATTATATAAATCGAAGCTAACTATGTGATGCAAATAAAGACCCTCAAACCGTAAACACTATGTTATAACTATGTGCAATAGTATAATGTACTGTCAATAAAAGTCATCGAGATGACTGTTTAAAACTTACGTATCGCAATAAAGAAGTATGAAATAGTTGGAAATAATATTTAATATGCCACACATTGTAAAAATTATCTATGTTGCTAAGCCTGATATAGTCATTCCAATATTATATCATAATTTCTTATGACATAATGATTGGTAAGAAACTTTTATTTTGTGTTATGATGGTTAATGGATTTTTTTTGTTTTATTAGGAATAGCGGTATGTGGATCTGGATTGGGAACTTTTTTGTTTGCTCCTATAACTTCAGCACTTATTGATTATTATGGATGGCGAGGTGCAATGGCGATTATTGGAGCTTTCATACTTAATTGTATTCCGTTAGGACTCATATTTAAACCAGTACCTGAACGTCCAAGAACGCCTGTTACTGAACCGATGTTACCAAAGACAAACAAATCGCCACTAAAAAGATCCCAAAGTACTGAACAAATTGCTCGTGCCAATGGAAAATTTGAAGATGATGTAACAAGACTGACCCTCTCCCAACCTGCTTTAAATAAACCACAAGAACAAAAACATCGTCTTCATTCACGTCATGGAAGCGGTATTATGGAGCGGCCCGATGTTTTGTACCAAGGAAGTATGGCTAGCTTAGCAAAATTCAGAGGGACATCACCAGACAGAGTACAAATTTCAATCAAAAAAGAAGAACGAAAACAGAAATGTGAATGGTTGCCATGTTCTGAGGAATCAAAGGCAGCATTAGCAAAAATGCTTGATATGTCTCTCCTCGTTGATCCTATATTTATTCTTTTCTCAGTGTCCAATTTTTTGACTAGTATAGGATTTTATATACCGTATGTCTATACAGTGCCTATGAGCGAAAAACTGGGTGTGACGAACCCTGCATATTTAATATCAATTATTGGAGCATCTAATTTAGTGGGAAGGATCATTCTAGGTTACATTAGTGATAAGCCTTGGGTAAATCGTTTGCTAGCCTATAATCTCTGCCTTACTATTGCCGGAATAAGTGAGTACAAAAATTAATTTTAATATTTACCTAAACGCTTAGACATATACATATTTATATCAGCAGTCCACTGCTGGACATAGGCCTCCACAAGTTCGCACCAAAAATGGCGTGAACTCATGTATTTTGCCCATAGTCACCACGTTGGGCAGGCGATTTGGCGATCGCAGGGCTGGCTTTGTCGCACCGTAGTTGCTGCTGCCCGTCTTCGGCCTGTGTACTTCAAATGAAAAACATAAATATATAGACATATATAAAACCTATCTTGTTTTTAGGTACTGCAATGGCAATGGCCTGTTGGGAATTTTGGGGACTCGCTCTTTATGCAACAACCTTTGGTTTCACAATTGGTGCTTATGTGGGGTTAACGTCTGTTGTATTAGTTGATCTCCTTGGTATAGAAAGATTGACTAATGCGTTTGGTCTTCTTTTACTTTTCCAAGGAATTGCATCACTTATTGGACCACCTTTTGCAGGTATGTTTGACAAAATGAATACACAAATCACAATCACGTCAAAAAAACTCATATGCTAATTTTTATTGTCATGTGACACAAGCGTGTATCATATAATTGTTTAAATTTTATGAGTATTTACAATTAGATATGAAATATCTTACAGCTATATTTGTCTTGTACAAATAGAGCAACAATTTAATTTGCATTCTGCTATCAAATTTTAGTTTTCTATTTGTTAATTTTGCGAAACTCACACTACATTTTAAATATATTATTAAATTGTTATTTTAGCATTCAATTTTAATTGTATAAAATTTTATTATTTATGCTAGCTTTATAATCATATTATTCATTATCATTTCAGGTTGGTTGTATGACTCGCTGCAGTCCTACGCGCCAGGGTTCTACGTAGCCGGAGGTACGATATCTCTCAGTGGTCTCATCCTTTTCTTCATCCCTATGTTAGAAAAGAGAGTTAACTATCGGAATACGATGTTAGAACAAATTTAGCAGGATGCATTCAGAGGGATGAGATGCAACTATCCAGTGATAGTTCTCAACAGTCCCTCTACGCCTTCTTCCACTAGATCCACGGAGGATACCTACAGTAACAAAGTATGTACAACTAGAGTCGTAGAAGAATACATTTCTTACAAGTGCGATGAAGATAACCAATGTGTACATAATGATAGAGTAGATGAATGTGATGTAATTAATATACATCGAGCTCATTCCAAAGACAGTGTAATAAGTGTGTGTGATAATTTTGATTAAAACTATGAAAGAAGAAATAATTAATAGTCTTTAGACTATAAAAAGTTAAGGCGTAAAGTTTTAAGAGAAACTCCAAAGAACTTCAACAAATTTATACACTTAAAGTGCTATATTTAAATAGTATAATAGTTATACATAAATTGTTTTTGTTTTAAAATTATTTCTGTTTTGTTTATAATGATTATTAATTATTAACACTATAATATAAGAAATACGTATTATTATAAGTAACTACTTCTAGAGTTACCACAAACTTATCATATCATGTGTTAGTCATCAGATATAAACATAAGTTATATATATACAGTCAGTCAGTCAGTTATATATATACTTTATATAATAAAAAAGTAATATGATACGTTCCTTTAAATAAATTGAGCAACAATGCACTTTACGAATATATAATGCAATAATTAGGTGACACTAATCTAAATACATACATAATAAAACTGTTTTACAAATGAATACGAGTATAAGTACTTTATTGCAAATAATAACGCATAAGGGCCTTAATGCGGACCAAATGTGGATAGAAATAGAATAATAATGAAATTCAAATAATTGATTTTGATTTGTGAAATTATGTCGCTAGTCGTTTAATATTTGAATTTAAATAATTCATTCATAAGTTCTTCAATTATACGTTTCATATCATTACGTTTTTTCACCATAATTTTTATGTGATATTATTATTTAAAAAAATTGGACCTTCACTTCGCATTGTGTATACAACATTAGACTGACTTATTATATGCAATCAATATTATATTTTTTACAGAGCATAGCGTTTCTTCGTACAAATTTTCAAGTGTAATAATAACGTTATTGAATGTTAACACGACTTTGATTATTATTATTATAATTATTACAGCAATTTAAAATGTCTTTTTTTTACTATAAATCCTTATAATTATCTATATATTATTATTATTACTATTATCTTTATGTTATTATGAATGTTTGTCGGTATGTCCTTTATATCCTTGTTATATAAATGCATTTAATCATGTCATGATCTTCAGCAAAGTGTTGTGCATCAGCCCACAACAGAGTGAGTTGGTACGACCAAAAATAAATAAATAAAAAGGGTAGCAACACACGAAGAGTACAGCTAGTATTTTATAAAATGAATTTTATTAAAAAGTTAAAAAGCCTCACCTAACACGATTCTGTATGTATGCTGGACGTTAAATAAAGCAATGTCTTTCGTAATATTTAAAATAATTCGGAAGCTATTGTACTTGAAAATAGTGGTTATATTCGTTTAAATAAAAATCTCTATAATATTCAGTGACACCTTATCTCGTTATCTAAATAGTCATTTATACATTATATGAAATGATGTATTACCTTATTGTTTTAATACAAAATAAAAGTAAAGCGGCTTGATAGTGAATATCTTGTTAATTTTTACTACAAATATTTATTAAATTAAATATTTTATAATATTGTTATTGAATGCTTATTTGATACAAAATATTATTAATAATGCAATATAAACACTTATGATTGTTGTATTTACTCATTCTTAACACTATCTTTCTTTTCGTCGCTCTTCCAAACACGAAGCATTTTCTGATGAACTTTTTCGTCGATTAGAAACATTGCTAATGTTGTAAAAGCAGGCGCCACCTACAATTTATAACCTTAATTACAATCATAGTATTTACAGTAAAGTACATTTAATTAATCAATGCTTACAGGCTCTCAAAAAGCCTTGCAAAATTTAATTTCATATTTTATCGTTATCATAAAAAAATTCTTGTTTGATAAAACAAAAGAAACTTTTATAATTTTAGTATTATTTTGAAAAATAGCGTCTAAGGGAAATAGTTTATTAAAGATAACAAGAAATATGTATTCTTTATACCCAATATGTCCATACTGCGAACTGTACTGTTGAGGCAGATGGAGGAGTCTGTATACTACCAGAAAACAGATATGAAAATACCACCAAACCACGAAGAAAAGCAATTGGTAGCCAGCAAATCAAGTTGACGAAGGTCACTACAACTGCACTCTGAAATTATTGCTGGTATAGGTCACATTGCTCGGTTTTATCTTTATATATAATATATTCTAATATAAAAGTTATCTTACGTGACAATTAAAAGTAGATTTTTTAGATGTCTTGTGATTCAACGCCAAAGAAGAAAAAAATTATATTCCTGCATCAAAACAAAACCCTAATAATACAAAATTGTACTTTAAAGTATTACCTTAGTGAATCGCTTATCTTTCAATGATTTTTCGGAGTCATCATAATTCGATTCTAGATTTGAAGCCCATAAAAGCATAGTTAACCTAAAAATGAACGTAATAACAAACACTTAATAACAAACTCTTGAACTTATTTTTCATTTGTGACTATGCCGGACCAATAAGACAATTTTCTTTTCTCAAGATGAAAATTTCAAAATAAATCATCTTAATAAGCCATTTACAGATAATTTCTGTAATATAGCAAAAAGTTAAATAAGATAAAGTCGATTTAAGTTTAACTATCTATTGTCTAAATAAATCTAGAATATTTTGACTGAAGTAATCTATATTGCTGTGTGGTTACGGTAGTAAGAATATAGCCACCCCCTCTCTTCCCGTGGATGTCGTAAGAGGCGACTAAGGGATAACACAGTTCCCCTACCACCTTGGAACTTAAAAAGCCGACCGATGGCGGGATAGTCATCCAACTGCTGGCTTTAAAACACACAGGCCGAAGACGGGCAGCAGCGTCTTCGGTGCGACAAAGCCAGCCCTGCGGTCACCAACCCGCCTGCCCAGCGTAGTGACGATGGGCAAAACACATTAGTTCACGCCATTTTTGGCGTGAACTTGTGGAGGCATATGTAAAGCAGTGGATTGCGATAGGCTCAAGTGATGACTAGTAACTATTTTGTTGCAACAAATTATATTTTGATTACAAATACTATGTATATTAAATAAATTAAATTATTGTAAGTACTTACATGAAACCTGTTGATTTCACACTTCGAAGCAAAAATATCAATACACTAATATATCTATCCCATGTTTCTGGTAGCACCATGTCCAAAACACAAGATTGGCAAGAAAAATCATAACCGAATCTTCCGATTCCGAACAAGGGCGGTAATGAGTATAAACTGGCAAATAATAAACATAAACTTTGAAACAAGACATAGTGATTTTTTTGTATCGGCCATCCTGAAAAAGTAGATCAGAAATTAAAGTATGATAGACTACAATTGTCCTAATATATCCTAAAAAATTTTATTTTTAGTATTTAATATTGACTATTTGTTTCATAATACAATATTATGTTTTATTATAATCTTATATTTACATATTTATTTCATTTAATTAATAAATCTTATAATTCGATGTTCAATTTTGTTTTGTACGTAATAAAAATTAGGAAACCTCACTTTTACTATTTTTTTAACTAAGCTTAAGATTGATAATGCTAAAATCACATATGTGGGAATTCGATCCATTAATAAGTTTAGACTCTTCATAATAAGTTTAGGCTCCCCCCCATAAGGTGAGATTTTGTGAGATTTTCCTGGACCCTTACGTGCGATTGACGCTAAAAACATTTTAAAGTAAATTTATTTTTATTATTCTGGAAAAGAATAAGCTATTCAAGTATACTATAGTTAATATATTTAAATTAAATAAAGTTCAAAGCAAAAACTAAAGGATTTTAATAGCCATGAGATTTTTTTAGCGGGCAAAATGAACACTCAAAACATATTTTTTAATATCTGTAATATTTTATAGTTTTTGAAGTTGAAGTAAGATTTTCAATTATCCCCCGTCTTTTGAAATGAGATTTGGTAAGATTTCATTGGACCCCCCCCCCCCCCCCCCTCCCATTCTGAACTCACGTAATTAAAGGTTTCCCCAATTGTACAAAACGTAAACAATAAACAAAAGAAATTTCACACTAAATATTACATTATAAAAGTAAAATTACAAAAATAAAAGTTTGTGTAAATGACATGCGTTATTAGAAGTGTTTAATAAATTACTTATTACCTCGTGTAGTATACTTAACCACGACATATCGTTCGATGCACACGTGAGTAAGACTTTCTACTTCGTAGACCGTCCAAAACGAATCCCAAAATCCAGAAATATCACATGATACATATTGGACCCCATCTTCGAAACTTAAATAAAAAAGGTACAATGAACATTTGCCTAAATAACAATATACATATGTTTTAGTCGTTTGAAGAAAAAAATATTGACATTAATACTAGTGTGTATTTGTAATCTAGAATAATATTATTATTAGAATGCTATCCCTCCTTACAAAGTAATCGAGCGTGAGCTTTACACATCGCAATGCTTTAATGAAACTGCAGGACGAGCTATTTTAATAGACACTATGTTTACATAATGACTATCAATGAATGAACAAATAAACGTTTAAAGCTAAATTTTAAGTTGACGAGACTGCTTAACTGCATTGGAGACGATGTATGAACAATTTGTTAAGTATTAATAATAAGTTACAATTGTATTTATTGAAGTGAAACTTCTTTAGGCGCATGAGGGTAAAATTTTTACGGATGAAACAGGAACGTTTTCATGAAACGGCAAAGTTTTGTCGAAGGCGCTGGAACGGAAATCTAAAGTTTTAGATTTGTATAAATATAAACGAGACTAAAATTAGTTTGCCAAATAAGTTTCACTTCTGACATGTGTATTTTGTACGCACGCATTTTTTTTAATAATAAAATATGAAAAATAATATTTTTTTCAGAGTTACAGGAGTACCCTTTACCTTACTATACCTACTTTTGTTTTAAATGCACAAAGCAAACTGTTATTACTCTTCTGATACCTTCAGATCTTTAAAGCTTACTATTTAATGTATCTTGTAAAAACACAATTTATACTAACTAAGCAAGCATTTAATTACTCCTGTTTGTACGTACCTCTCAGAGTAATTAAAAAGCGGGAGGTGGGAGAATACGGAGACACCGCGTCTTAGAGATGCGATAACCGTAAAAAAAGCCAAATTACGGTAGCTCAGATCTGATCTTAGATTAGTTAATAATAAAGCAATACTCAGCCAAACGCCCAATAGGAAAGCAATGGTCCCTGAAAACAAAACGAGGTTAACAAGTTTACTGTGAGCTAATCGCCAACCACGATTACTGTAGTATTTCTTAATTATGCACTCAATACTATTGAAAAAAAAAATACATCTTTAAATGAAACAATTCTTTTTATCGTTATCGCGTTAGTATATACATTAAAACTTATGATTATACTTATAATGATAGACTAAACCCGTTCGAACAAATACCAAACTTCAAACATGGTCGAGGCAATATATTTCTTTAAAAATAGATAACAAATAAATACCTGTCGCTATAAGTCCCCTTTCTAAATTAGCTCGTGACTGATCGTCGAATATATCACTCCACACGCAGCTCTGTGCAGCCATCTTATTTAGTCTATGTTGTCGTGGAGCTGTTTCTTATAATCGACAGCATCGATGAAGTGCCACAATACATCTAAGACATCAAATGATTTATGCATTATCTAGTATATTTTATTAGATCCGATTTCTACATCTCAGATTTCAGTTGTACCTACTACAAGTTTCGTTATGCTCTGTTTCTCCAATACGTGGTTAGAGTCACATGAAAACCACACGCACTTCGAACAAAAGGATAAGTACGTAAACTAGCTGTTGTTTAGTTTTTGAGTCATTCTTGTTACGCTTTAATGTTTAAAATATGAGCAATCTCTATGTAAACTTTAAAATTGTTTATGAATTTTACTAAGTGTTAAAATAGTAAGAAAAAATCAAAAAAAATCAACAGGTATTTACTTTGGCGTTAATATTATTTATTATACACATTAAAGTGTGAATCAAGCCTTCTTGATAGGTACCTACTTGATTAATAACTACACACATTATATGAGAGAATCGTTCTAGAATTACCAACTTGTCTAGATAAACGAATAAAATAATATGCTCAATAAACATTGTTCCTGTAATCAACTAATAAAAAAATTGACATTCATATTCTCTAAATTCTAATTTACTAAACATTAGACGCCTAAGGGTACTTTTATTAAAATATTTCAAGGAGGTACACAATCAAGTAGAATAATTTAAAAAGTAAAAGGAATAACGAATAAAATATCTCTTCTTATTCAATAACAAGATTTAGTTTAAATAATAAGTATATTTATCAAATTGCAGTCGTTTATTCCCCGTTAACGTTAACGTAATTACAAAACATTTATCGTCGCAATTCTGAAGTCTGCGAATCAATTTCAGCTTCCTTTGACAACCGTATGAATACGATTTCTTATCTACCAACAGAAATTCCAACTTTCTGGCCATTATGAATTTCTTTACCATCGCCTTTAACAGGTCGATAGTTAACATAGCTTTCACAATATTTTCATGTTCAGTTTTTAAGTTTTCCATTCAGTCATTTTAGTATATACTTCGCCTATATCGCTTAGCCCGTTCTGGATGTAACAAAGCATAGTGTTTCCTCATACGACCAAGTAGTGCCGCTCGGAGTCTCTCATCGCTTGCTAAATAACATAATACGGGAACACTAGTTGCTGCCTGTAATAAAATTTCTACTCTTGAAAAATAAAATTATATGATAACATGAACAAACTTTAATGGGGTCGTTATTTAATCACAAAGATAAGGAGAATTGTAACATTAATCTAAAAATATGTCACTCTTAATAATTTTACTTCAGTATATTTTGAATAACGATTGATATCAAAAACGATAACCTAAGAATAAAACTTTATAAATATATGTCAATAAGTATTTAATTTCATTAATAAAGTAAAGCATTGTACATATAAGACAATATTTTGCAACAAGGGTACAAACCGCATTTATTTACCTCTGCTGCTATTGGTGCAAATAGTGCAAGCACTTGTGGTACGTGTGGCCGGTAACCGTAAAACAACAGTGGCAACCACTGCCATCCCGCTAAAACTGCAGCTGGTATCCATAGCGCCAATGTAATTATACACACAACGTGGATACACTAAAAAAAGAAGAACGTAATTAATTTTATAAATAAAATAATAATTCATATTGACATAAAATCTCATCACATAACCAAAATATAAATTACAAATTAATGGTACAACTGAAAGTCGTTAAGCCAATCCTATAATCCGACATACAAAATGCATACTTTTACTAAAAATATGTATTATAGAATTAACCTTTGTAAACCGTCTTTCTTCCCTTTGTTGCTCACTCCTGTAATATATTCTTTCTAATCGAATAGACTTTCCCATAAAGAAAAATCTAGAACAAAATTGAAGAATTAATATCAAAGGTAACTTCTCTAGCAATACAATACAATTGCGCGACGGCAAACAAATAACTTAATTACTTACATTCCGAATATTGGCAAAATTCCGCACACGATGACATAAGGCACACTAAAACCCAACTGCCTTGCACCAGAATTAAGAGATGGCCATAATAACGCACAAACAGTACCAGTTGAGTCACAGGAATACATTCCGTAACCAAACAAGGGAGGTGCGGCAAAGATCACTGCGACCATCCAACATACACCAATTAGTGTCCAATAATACCTAAAGTACACATTTCTTTCTGAAATATGATATACCAATAAGAAACGATTACATTAGAGAACAAAACAATCCTAGTTATTTATAACAAACCTCGCCTGTAGTATCTTGCTAGCAAATACCTTTCCAGTACTATTGCAAATAAAGCGATCATTTGAAAGACACCAAAAAATTGATTCATAAATGCGAAAAGTTGACAACAAGCCGGCCCAAACAGCCATCTGAAATTGAGATCAATTTAATATATATTGTTTCAACAAATTCTTTAACTCTTAACTTAAAGTGATGGTAAATTTAATTGGTACTTTGACTTTTCATTAAGCTCGTAGTTAGTTTATTGGGTTTATAGACATAATATAATGTATCTAACATACCTTTTTGCTATTGCTGATGATCCTGCGAACGGAAATCCAAGTAAATTCCTTCCCAACGAAGCCGTACAAAGATTAAGAACGAGAACATGACTTTTAAATATGACCAGGTGACTGTGGATGAACGTGGCATATAGCCAAGCGTTGAGCAGCACCCCAAATACGCCTGTCAGTAACCAATTAACATATTATGTTGCGTTAACATTTTCATAAAAATAACGCAATAAATTATGGAAATCTTTAATAAAACAGGAGCGTAAATTATAGTTTTCAAAAGTCTGACTTCAATCTTGATTAATTTTCTAGTACAAAAATTTTAGAAAATCTTGAACAACATATGCCAGCCAGTGTTTAAGGCGAAGAAATAAAAATAAAATTATTTATCTTCAAGAACTCACCAAAAACTATGAGGCAAGCTCCCAAAAGGGTTTTGTACGAACTATCAAAGTAATACCACGGACAATCATCTTCGTTATAGTCAATCAATGTTTGCATTGCAACTTCCACACCTTAAATCACGGTTGGCACCAAATTAAGAAAACAGAAAACTATTTATTTTTTCACAACGTCCACATAGGAGAAGTGGTCATAGAGACTGGCTAAGTTGTCGAACTAACAGGATCTCGCCGAACAAAAGATAGGGATCACGTTACTACCCTAGTGCCACTTTGTGTGCGACAACTCAGAAATCAAAGTCAACGAAACGTAGTTTAGATGATTTAAAGCTAAGAAGTAGAGTTATAATTTATTAAATAAAAAAGTGTACTTAAGGTCGACACGCGACTAGAGTCTAATCCTTTAGAATGATTGCCGTGATGTTTAAAAAAATTAAATGTTATATTAAATTAATCTTCTATTTGCACCTGCTCTTTTAACTATAGTAAATTAACGATTTAAAAGTGTTTTTGAAGCCTATTGGACTGGAATAAAGTAATTTTTGATTTTGATTTGAAATCAAAATATAATTAATTAAATTAACAGAACTCTAAAATTAAAACAAAAAGTGACGATTGTTGTTCAGATCGATACAGTAAATGTTGATGTCGGGGAAAGCGACGAGAGTTGGAACGGAGGCAAATTGAAACGAAACAGCGCAAACTCTCAGAATCCAAAAACGCTAGTGAGTTGACATCAATGAAAAATTTCACTTTTGCCGCCCTCTCATTCGAAGTAAGTAAATCCTCATAATAGCTTCACCTCTATTTTGTTCAATTAGCTATTTAACTAAATTATGATATTTGTCAGCTTACAAATCCTAGTTTGAAATAGTATAAAGATTTGGAATTACTGTGTTGTTTTACGAGCATGCGTACCGTCTTATATTAGGAGTCACATCGCATGCGACTCCAATATTACAATGTTACCATTCCACTTCCATGACTATAATGTTACTTACCTCGGATCTCTCAGTCACACACTTCCACTCGCGTCAGAATTAAAATCTTTAAAATTCGCAAACCCCTATTAGGACCGAATTTTTTGCAGACAACCCAATATCAACGTATTCGCAATAAAACAGCGTTTATGTTGATATAAAATTTTTGTTATTATCCAATCAAGTGAAAGAAACTAGCACCGACATAGAAATAGTCAGTCCAGTATTTTTTTAGGCAACCTATTTTTAATATATTATTTATTTTAATATAGTATATTGTACTCAATTTATTATAAAATATGTTTAATTCTATTATCAGCTCGGTGAAGGTCGATTTGCATGCTTGGGGTATAGATTATGCCTATTATAGCAATATATGACATTACAGTAATTTACTAAACTTCCTTGACTGTTAAAGGAAGTTAAACGTTAGGATGAGACTACACGCACCGCCTAATACTTACGGCTATACTCTTGATAGTGATTGTCATAACCTGATGGCGTTAATTTGAACTACAGCTCTTAACGATTATCTAACTTGAGATTTTCTAAATATAGCTTTGGAGGATGCTTCTGCTGAAACCAGCGTAGTTTGTATTACACTGGTTGCAGTGTCTAGCTTATAATTTCAATATATCCAATTGCCCATAATAACTTTGGTTCAAACTAATAACTATTCTTCTGTTTACAACAAATCCTATGTAACTTCTACCACATCTGGTGTATTTTCCGTAGAAATATCATATATTTTCGGTAGAAACATCTACCGAAAACAGAGCATATAAAAAGTCCACAAAATAGATTAAGTCGATTACGATAAATGATATGCCAATGAAAGATGAATTAGCAGCCATTGAAACCAAAATAAAAAAGATAACGATAAAACTTTCTTCCAGGAAATATATGTTTCAACGCCCCTAGGTCTCTGTTTCTACTTACCTCACCAGTAGGAGAGTTAAAACAAAGTCACCAGTTGCATTCAAGTTGACTTTTTATAATTGTGTTTGCAGGCAAACGAAAAACAACCGACTTCAATTATTATATATCGACAAATAATACAACGTAGGTAGACCAAAAAATAGTGTAGTAAATACCCGTTATCAAAGATTACTCCAAAAGTTGTAATCAGATCTCGATGAAATTTAACTGTGACCACATGATAAATATCAGCTTTCGAGTAAATTAAAAATCATCAAAATCGGTACACCCAGTAAAAAGTTATGCGGATTTTCGAGAGTTTCTCTCGATTTCTCTAGGATTCTATCATCAGATCCTGGTTTCCTTATGGTACCACACCAGGGATATTTCCTTTTCAACAAAAAAAGAATTATCAAAATCGGTTCATAAACGATGAAGTTATCCCCGAAGATACATTAAAATACACACATATATATATATATATATATATATATATATATATAGGGTCGAATTGAGTAACCTCCTCCTTTTTTGAAGTTGGGTAACAAAGGAAATAGTGTCTCACTATTTGTCGTAGCCATTTGCTAGTTAATCAAACAAAGTTTCATTTAGTTACATACTATCACACGTTACATACTATCGTTAATTTTTAAAGTTATGGGTTAAAGTATTAGTTAAGGTAAAAGCTCATTCAAGTCTTCTAGGCCTCCCTTACTATTATATTGTCTTACTGAATAAGGTAAAAGCACTGTAAAACGTCACTCTCAGCGTCAGTGGTTTCACACGATTTTTCTCCTCATATTTTTTTCTTACCTCACCGGCCTTATATATAATATGATATCGTTTGTTAAGTATGCTCCAAAAATGTTCAAAACTACAATTTACTAATACAAGTGTATAAAAGTATTTAGTACAAAATTTTCTAATTACGTTACAAGCGTACGGCTCACCTTATGGTAAGCGATTACTGTAGCTAATATACTCCTACAACACCATAAGCATCGCAAACGTGTAGCTTACCCTACCCCCAAAGAGCTCTGGTCAACTTACTCATCACAGGAACACAACACTGCTTGAAAGCAGTATTATTTAACTGTGATCTTCTGTAAGGTCGAAATTCTTCCCCAGTTGGGCTGCTCCTGACTTTGTGAAGTATATTTCCTACTGTGACCTACCTCAGTAAACATAGCCGCGACATGAGGATATTGGCGCAACATAACATAAGTACATCGATTAGCAGTTAAATATATCCGGATCGGGGGTCTACATTTGTTACGCTATTTATGTTTAGAAACCAAATATAGATCTCGGCACAACAATGGTTTCCATAGCTGACGGTTCAATGAAGAATGACGATCGGAGTTATAAAAAGAAGAGCTCGAAATATGCTTACATATTTTTTTCTATTTATATAAATGAAAATTAAAAATATGTAATATTTGTTATAAAATGTTATTTTATAATTGTTTGTATAAATACCGTAGATAATTCATAAACACAACAAAGGTGTATCCTTTGTGTATAATATCTCTGTTCGAAAATTAAACGATATCTAGTAATTAGCAGTTAGCTGACGTCTCTTGCTAAAATTTCCTTGAACATTATTTTTAATATTCGAGGTAAATAGTTTCAGTCTGCGTATATACATATTTATTTCTTACCTCAGACCTATTCAAAAATAACTAAGTTATATAATAGTAATCTTCTTCGAAGAGAACTATAGTTTCTTAGCGAGTTTTATACATACATTTAGTGTCGAATGTTTTAGTGCGAAGTAGCTAAGTTTATATATTATATAGTTTATCTAACATACCGACATAATAAAATTGGCAACTGACGAGTGAAAAACGTCAGGTACGGCCTGTTCACGTCTATCGAACTCATTTTATTAGCTAGAGGATCGAATATGTTTTTGGCGGTACATAAATATATCTGATTACTGTCTAGGTAATGTTATCAAACTTACTGATGTGTATAATCGCGGCGAGTGCGCAGTGCAGTGCCGGCACCGGACGAGTAGCGACAGGATGGTCTCGATACAACAATTGTCGCTAATGGTCAATCAACATCTTGGTTTTCTCACATGTACCGACGACGCAAAAAACTGTATGAAATGGAAAATCTTCGATTCTCCTTTAGGTGGCAGAGGCCTTATCGCTACAGACGATATAAAATCCGGTGAAATTGTATTTGTTGATCATCCACTAGTATACGGCCCACGATCCGGAACTATTGTTCAACGCGGGTGTACTGTTTGTAGAAATATCGATAGTGATACGTTATACAAATGTTCTAAATGTGCGTTGTTATTGTGTTCGGAACAGTGTCAAAACAGTAGCACTCATTTAAGTGACTGTAGTGTAATTTCCTGTTGGCCTAACAAAGTGCCTATCGAGGACATCGATGACACACTAATGTCACGTGCACTAACAGCGGTACGAGCGTTGTCGTTAAATAAAGACCAAAAGAATCTTCTCACTTCCCTTCAAGCACATGTGTTACATCAACACGGGAGCGAAATAAGGGCTTTGAAAGAATATTTTGACATATTTGCACAAGATGAAGAATTTATGACACTCGTTTCATGTATACTCGACGCCAATGCCTTTCAAATGGCAGTACCGTATGGAAAGAAAGAAATGAATTTGCGAGGAATTTATCCGGTATCCTCACTAATGAACCATAATTGTACATCCAACACCAGGTATTCTTTTAACGCTGAATCTCATATGACAGTTAGAGCAGTCAAACCTATAAGATCTGGTACAGAAATATTTACATGTTATTCTGGGATGTTGTGGGGTACACCTGCTCGCCGACTTCATCTGTATAAAACGAAACATTTCCTTTGCGCTTGTGAACGTTGCTCGGATCCAACCGAACGAGGTACTCTTTTGGCGGCACTTAAATGTTTCTCTACAGAGTGTTCGGGTTCGCTTTTACCTATAGAACCATTAAAATCTAACTCAGCTTGGCGGTGTTTAGAATGTGGACTAAAAGTTCCATTCTTAAATATAAGCACTCTACAAAATGCTTTGGGAAGTCTTATGGGTTCCTTAGACTTCGACAATATTTATGAATTAGAAAAGTTTTTCTTAAACAGAATAACAAAATATATTCCGAAAACTAATCAAATCTACGTTGACCTACAGTGTCGACTAATATGGGAATTAGGAGAAACTGAAGGACTCCATTGGGCTGGTAAGTAAATTATATAGCATAATTTATATATCTTTACGTCATATTTTTAGATACATTTATTTCGCTGTCAATTTGTTGATAAACTTAAAATATATCATCGATATATCGTAGATATCATCTCGAATTATATACATATATCAATATGTATAAAGATGTATTCCGTTCTCTAATAAATTAAATTTTATCACGAAAATATTTTAAACACAAAAGCTTGTGAAAATTAATTAATGGGTATTAAATAATATCTAATATATTAAATTCTCGTGTCGCGGTGTTTGTAGTTAAACTCCTCCGAAACGGCTTGACCAATTCTCATGAAATTTTGTGTGCATAACGTGTAGGTCTGAAAATCGAACAACATCTATTTTTCATACCACTAAGTTATAAGGGGGAGGGGATTGAGAAGGTTAATAAAATATATGGCAAAACAACGTTTGTGGGGTCAGCTCGTGTGTATATATATATGTGTGGGTGTGTGTGCATGTCTGTGTTATTTGTTTGTTTCTTTGGACTCAAAATTACTACAGAGTTTGCAAATGGTACTGTGTAGGTAACTAAAGCAAAACGGCAATAATCGGGCTACTTTTTATCCCATAATGCACCGGATCATATTGTAGGAGCTTTAGCGTGAATTGACAAAAATGTAAAATTATTTGGTTTATGTAAATAACAATCTTATAGAAAGAAGTTTACTGGTAAAATCTATGGAACGAAGTTCCTTACGGCAGGCTTGACATTTGGCTGGGCGACCGAACTGAAAAAATGTGATACTAAAACCGTAAGAAAAATACATAACGAAAGTGACGTAATATCCAAGGTAATATAAGGTAAAAGTATAATATAAGGTAAGTCGAACGACTGTATAATATGACATTTGTAAAACTAAAATATTACTAGTAAACTTTTTTTAAATTATTTATGTAATTTTATACCGTCGACAAAAATAAATAAAGACATATGTTTTTTTTATTTCACTTAATAGTTTGAATTATTATTATTATTATTATTATTTATTATATTTCTTTGATTTATTTTATATTACGATATTAATTAAAAACCGATCAACAAAATTAAAAAAAAATCAAGAACTAGAAAATATATATAAAATCCAACATTTTTTTTTCAAATTGTGTTACTTCTATACTATCCGATCAACTTCGTTCCTACATGGTGTCCCATGACCAAATTAGTTTTGAAATTTTTTTCAAATAGATTTTAACAGTAAACTCGTCGAATAATCGTTGAAAATTATGCATAGCTTCCGAACGACTGCACTAAATTACATAACACTTTTTTCCTGTTCTTTATTGTCAAAACAAGGTTTAAATAAAAAAATCGATATAATCATAAAACATATGCTAGTTAGTAGTTTGTCGGATCAGCTACTTTATATTTATTATGATAGAGGTTAGACATGTGCAACCTACAACATAATTGCGTAAACAACACAATTGCATAATTTCTTTATCGCAAATACTGTGTTATCGTTACACAGCTTACATATATTAAATAATTATACAATATTTTCGTTACAAATAATAATACAATTATTTTCTTTACAAAGGACGTTATAAAAGAGCATTAATCAAGATAACTTGAGAATGACTTGAGTAAAGTATCTTAGTTTATTTGTTTTGAAAAATAAATTAAAAAAAATTAATGGAAAAGCCTAATTTTCATCGTACTCTTGTAAGAATATTTCACGTTCTCATTCTTCAGGCCATTTACCATCGCCATAATGCTGCTACTTCTTTTTTTCTGACCCAAAATCTGTCTGAAACAACTGCTCTGGTGTAGTGGTGCGTGTGCCGTGTACGCGTTTAAAAACCGGCAGTTTGTGGGTTCGATCCCCGCTCAGGATGGATATTTTTATTTGTTCAAATATTCCTTTCCAGTTTTGATGTCTATCCTTTGTGCGTCTCCCCACCATGCCTCGAAGAGCGCGTTAAACTGTCGGTTCCGGTCGTTATCATATTCACCTGATAGCGATCGTTTCTCTTAGTAGAGAATATATCTGCCAACCCATATTGGTGCAGAGTAGATTAAGCTCCGACCCTTCTCCTACATGGAGAAAGACGTCTATGCCCAGCAGTGGGATATTTCAGACTGAATTGTGCCAACCTAGTACAATAATCATAAAATAAAATTAAGAGAGGATTGCGTGAGAACATTACTATATCAGGAAAACTATACTAAGGTTTAACATAACTATGTTATGTGATTAGCTAACATATAAATGAGAAAAATAAAATAACTTGTTTTATCTAGTTTGAAATAAGTAAAAGTTGTTTTGGATATTTAAGAAACCATAACCAGTAATAGGTTAATTAAAATTTTAAATCAGAGTTTTGGTGGGTACACTCTATTAATAACTTCATATAAACCAAAATATTTTCTTGTACTGACAACAAATATTTTTTGTCATAATTATGGTGACGATACACTATAAAAAAATAATACGTATATATTTTTTTAAATTGAAGATCCAATGATTAATTTGTTCTCTATCATGGACATAGCTATACTTAACTTCACCAAAATACTTCTTACTTTAGGCTAATTTCATAATAAAGAAAAAAATTAATCTTATGATTAATGATCAAGTACTTAATGAATTCTATAAATTGGTATTCCGCAATATGAGTCCAAACTGCTGTAGAAACCCAATTAATGAAATCTTGTAGAAAACATCATTAGAGCTTACAGAGTTAGTAAAATTGTTTGACTATTTAAAAAGGTAAAATGGGGCAATATGAACATAAAACAATTAGTACATTTTAGTTATTTTCAAATTATTACCAATGTCGAATAGCGTATAATTTTTGTAATACCAAAGTTATAACTATGCGTTCGGCTAAAAGTTCTATTTGAAAAAAAAAGGGTTACACTGCGAAATGTATTTAAAAACTACAAAATATGACCACAATATATTATAGATTCTTTCTTGCTCTACCGGAATCCACAAAAAAAAATTATTATTGCTTTTGTTTTTGTAAATTAATTAATAATTAAAATTAAATATATGACGGCTTTAATTTTGAAACAAAAATTTTACCGACTACTAATAATGTTGATTATTAGTAGTCGGTAAAATTTTTACTTATTTAGTGCGAATTATTCGCACGGGTATTGCTAGTTTGTAATATAAAAACCCCACAAACAATTCCAGATTACCCACATTCCAAATATATAGAAGATATCATTTGTCATAATTTATGTATTTTAATTTATTTAATTCAAATACAACAACAAATAGTAACAAGTATGCATTCGTATCTCGTACGTTTTATATGTTAGAATTAACCAATCTTTTAATATTCGTAGTTTTGTAGATCTATAAAAACATAATTCAAACACATTCATTTTATATGCAAGATTGTAAATTGTAATTCAATTACTTCTTTACTATCAGATTTTTGTTTAGAGTAAAACTTTGCTGTAGACGTATGTTTTTGCTAAAACTCGACTTACAACTACTATATTCATCATATACATATAAAACAACTACTAATTGTCAAGAAAGATGTCTGTTATGTCTAACAATCAATTATTATGGGGATAATTAATCTTTACATTAACAAGCAACAGTAACAGTAAAAGTATGTAACGTAACTGTTAAAAAATATTAAGGTTTGATTAAAGAAAAATTCCAAGTTAAATTGCAAATAAGAAAACCCTAAAATAACCTTTAATATTACTTGGTTCATTATAGGAAAGCGCCGAGTAGGTACCTAAATATAATTGTGTTTGCTCGCAAACAAAAAAAAAACCGACTTCAATTACATCGACGAGTAATACAACGTACATCGACGAAAAAATAGTCAAGTAACTACGCTTTATCAAAGATTACTCAAAAAGTAGTTATCAGATCTCAATAAAATTTATATATGACCACACGATAAACATCAGCTTTTGAATAAATTAAAAATTATCAAAATCGGTACACCTAGTAAAAAGTTATTGCGAATTTTCGAAAGTTTCCTTCGATTTCTCTGGGATCCCATCATCAGATCCTGGTTTCTACTAAACTAAGGATATCCTTCCATATCCTTTTCCAAGAAAAAAAGAATTATCAAAATCGGTATATCCAGTAGAAAGTTATGCGGTATAATACAACGTAGGTCGACGAAAAAAGCGTTAAGTAAAACGCATAGATATAGACGCAATAGATATAACTCGAAAAGTAGTTGTTAGATCTCAAATAAATTTAAATGGGACCAAATGACACACACCACCTTTCGATTAAAAGAAAATTTGACGAAATCGCTCCACCCAGTCAAAAGTTCTGAAGTAACATACATTTAAAAAAAAAATAAGTCGAATTGAGAACCTCCTCCTTTTTTGGAAGTCGGTTAATTAAAAATTATGTGGTGTCATGGGACACCAGGTAGGAACGAAGTTCCTTCGGATAGTATAGAAGCAACACAATTTGAATTTTATAGGTATTGTCTAGTTCTTGATTTTTTTTTTTATAGTTTTGTTGATTGGTTTTTAATTAAGTACATAAAAGTATTTAGGAAATTTAGTATTTAAAAAATAAAAAATACCGTAAAATAAAATAAATCAAACAAAATAATAATAATAATTCAAATTATTAAGTGAAATAAAAAACATGTCTTTATTTTTGTCAACAGTAACATAAAATTACATCTATAATTTTAAAAAAGTTTACTAGTAATATTTCAGTTTTACAAATGACATATTATATAGTCGTGAAACTGATATTACATCACTTCCGTTATATATTTTTCTTATGGTTTTAGTTATTACATTTTTTTCAGTTCGGTCGCCAAGCCAAATCTCAAGCCTGCCGACAGGACGATGGAAACAGTGTATGTAAAAGTGTACTTCAGTGTACTTTTAAATAGGTATCTGATTGATATTTGTAAGGCGAACTACAACCGAAAAGCGTATTAAAAATTGTAAAGCAATATAGAGAATATTTGATGTGTGGATTTTAAAATAAATAACACAATGCTTAAACAGGTGATAAATTAGGGATAAATTTTAGCAATGTTCTATAAAAATAAAAATTCATGTATCACTTGTTAAAGATAACTTTGACCTACAATGAAATAATCTACATCAAAATAAAACAACTAAAACAGCAAACCAGCATTACGTAACACACTAAACGTATATCGGTTACATGATTCCAGTCCGTGAATTCCACATGCTATTTTCATAATAGGTTAAATACGTATATCGACGCTGGAACGATAAATTCCGTCAGTCAATCTTCAGCATAGCCGACTTTACAATATCTCGCGGCACAACCGTAGCAATATGTCAAAAAAAGTGAAATCTGAGTCCCTAGATTTATACTGTAAACTACAAGCCAATTTCAATGTTGTAATTGCAAAATCCACACTTGGTGGAAGAGGTTTATTTGCAACAGAGTTTATAAAGAAGGGGTCCTTGATTTTCTTTAATAAACCTACTGCCTATGGACCTCGAGCTAACTGTAACGTTAAAAAATTTTGCTCAAATTGTTTTAAAATAAGTGATTTGTGCTATCCCTGTGAAAAATGTTATGCCTTCGTGTGTTCCGAATACTGTAACGTTTCATCTGATCACAATCAATTATGTTCCTTCATACATGATAATTGGAAACTAAAAAACAATTTTTTAAACGCTATAGACATTGCGACAAAGCTTGCACGTGCAATAATTTACTTACGATTTTTGATGTTAGCTAAAGAAGAAAAAGATTTGTTAAAATTATTTCAAAGAACAGAAATAAAATCTAACTTTGAAGAGCTGGAAACGTTAAAAAGTGCATATTTTATTCCAGAACATCACATCAAATTTATAAACAACATTGAGTCCATTATTAAAGTAAATTCGTTCAGAATAAGTCACAACCCTATACGAAAGACAGTTGAATTGAGAGGTTTATACCCTTTATCTGCCTTTATGAATCACAGCTGTATACCAAATACTAGAAATAGTTTCGATGCAGACTACTCAATGGCCGTTTATGCAAGTAGATATATAGAAAAAGGAGAAGAAATTACAAGTTGCTATACGGGTCTTTTATGGTGCAGTCCTGCTCGTCGATTTCAACTTTATAAGTCGAAAAACTTTTGGTGTAAATGTGCGAGATGCAACGATAAGACCGAAATGGGCACTAGATTGTCAGCACTGAACTGCTTGAATAAATCCTGCATCGGATTTCTATTGCCCGAAATTCCTTTAGATTCACAAACAGTCTGGGTTTGCGATGTTTGCAATATAATTATACCTCCAGAAAAGATAAATGTGATACAAAGCATACTTGGAAGCCTTGTCGGAACCCTTAGACTTGATGATGAGTTTCAAATGGATAATGCTATTTTACAAAGGCTAGCCATTTTCATCCCCTATTCAAATCACATATTCGTTGATATAAGGTTGAGATTGGCATTAAAGATTGGATTTACTGATGATGTCAACATTAAGGGTATAAATAAACGGACACATTAATCAGCTAACACTACTAACTTCAGTTACTAAATGGAGTACATAATTTATTAAAACAGCTGATGATCATCAAAATAATGGTAGGTAGACGCATATTTAACTATTCATTATTCTTTTAAACAATAAAATATAACAAATACTTTTAGCATATAAACATTATTTCCGAATTCTTAGTAAATACTAGCTGTACCCTGCGCGCATTGCTACGCTTATTTTTATTTTATTGTTTTTTGGTCGTACCACCTCAGAAACCTTTGTGGTTCACGCATGATCATGATCAAATGCATAGTTTACGATTCTATAAAGGACATACAGACAAACATTCGTTTATATATATATATAACAACATATATATATATATATATATATATATATATAACACGTGTGTAGGAAAAAATTAATCAAACAGTTTCAAAAGATTGTATGTTTCTAAAATACAGACGTAAAAAATAAGAAGCAAATCTATTGAAATACATATCTACTTCAATAAATTTACACGAATTAATATGTAGGTAATAAACATAAGGTTACGTGTGTTTACACATAATATATTTATTTATTTAACAATTTATGTACACTAGGATAGCAATAGGAAATAACTCTTATAAACAATGCTGGTACAAAGGCACTACTTATCCCATGATGGAATCTCTTCCAGTAGTCCTACCACAGTAAATTATAAAATAGTCGCAAAATTAGCGTGTAAAATCTAAACATATTGCGAATAAAAATATAATATGTAATAAATACATAATTATACAATATAAAAATGCACACATACATAACAATGTATACACACGTAGATACAAATAATATAATACATATACTTATACATACACGCATACACATATACGATACATATTATAATACATACGATAATATATTCCAATACGCATAAAGACAATTAAATTGATTTTAGACTAGGATTGATTCAGGAGTAGGAATAAAAATCGGTACGGTGAGTGGGCATCTGAAGAAGAGAACGTTTATGAGATCTGCACGGAGAATCATCATCGTGAGAGAAAGAAAAGCGGTCCCGTAGATACGACGGAAAACAAGAATTAAAAAAGTGTTAAAAAGGAAACAATGTATTCTAAAATTTCTACGATGGCGGATAGGTAGCCATTGTAGCTGCATACGAAAGTGACTTACATGATCACATTTTTTTAAGCCGAAAATGAAAATATATACATATAATAAAAATGTTAATGTAATATGTTTGTGCACGCTAATCTCAGAAACGGATTATTCGGTCATTCGAAAATATTGTGGTAAGCTTCACTTCACATTTAGTGTTTGTTTCATGTTAATCGGTTCATAAATAAAAAAGGTACGTCAATTTAAAAAAATACGTTGAACATGTGAATACTCAAACGACGCTGTTGATATATCCAAAATAAATCAAAAGATATATCCAAAAAATTGTGTCCAAAGTCACTATTCCACGCGGACGAAGTCGTGGGCACAGCTAGTCTTGAGCTAACTTGACAAATGCATCTAACACAATAACATGCACAGTGTAGAGTTTCTAGGCCATGATGCGGTTTTCATTATGTCAAGGTTTCCATACAGAAAGAAATAGTTAATTAAATAATAAATAATATTTCATTTTTAATTATATAAACTACACATCTTAAATGAATGGAATACGGAGAATAGTTTTCAAAATCAAAGAACTTATTCATTAATATATCTGGTAAACGGTTGTCTGGAAGAGAACGCTCTTTCAGCGATAAGTCCGCCTTTGTACATCTTTAATTTTATGCTATTTTTATTTGTTGTTTCTTTTAATGGTGTACGATAAAGAGTATTACTATTATTGTTGTTTTTATTATTGGTATTTAAAAGAAGATAATACTATACTGCATGTATTAATTGTGTATTAAAAGTCTGAAATTAAAGAAAATAATTTTATGAATTTAGCCAGCAAACGAGAAGTCAGTTTTTCTAATAAAAAATTCACTAAGTATTTGACGCCGACCAACATAAAAGAAGTAGGTATAGTTTTGTCTCTCTAATCTACCGTAATCATTACATAACTTTGGTAGTTTTTTGACGACAAAGTATCTTACTTCATATTATTTACATTCGTTAAAATTTAGTAGAGAAGAAAAGCATTTCTACTAAAGTCCAACTAATTTTGCTTAAACAAACACAACTATAACAGTTGCTTACTTGTAAATTCGGTGCGTCTCGCATAATAGACATGTAGGTCACAATGTTTACAATCAAGGTAATTGCAACACTAATTTAATAAGTTTAGTATTCAACAACTAGTAATGTATCATAATGTTTTAACATATACCTCCTGTTTATAAAATTAGAATAACATACTTCTTTATAACTAATCCTCAATTAGAAGCGATTCAACTGACAAAAAAATACGTTTCTTTAATAATGTTTTTAATAATTATATTTAAAATAATTTTAGACCAAGAATTAAAAATTTTAACTATAAAAACACTGTATTTAATTCGATAGCCCCTGTAAATACATTTAGCTTAATAAACAAAAAACATACAAAAGACATATGTAAATAATAGTCAAATAAACAATACAGACAGTAACAAATAAACATAACGGAATCTCATATAAAAACAATTATTTAAATGTATATTTTTATTGAATTATTTATGATTACTTGTAAAGACTGAAATTTATTGTTATGGACTTGTTTACGTACTTATGTGGCGCTAAAAATAATTTAGGAAAAGCAGAACATATTGTAAAGACTAGTTTTAGTTAGCGTTTTTTAAAAAATATTATCTATTACATAATTGGCTCGTAATTTATAATATTTGGCTTACACGCTAGAAAATAAATTATATGGATGCTTTGATTGACGGATTGACACCATCGTCTAAATTTCAGAGTGCTATTATAAAGACAAAATTGAGTACATTTGGATTTTTTATAATCTATTTCACCACAAACAAACACAATTTCTAAAACATTCCTTTATATATAATTCAACAACTGCAATCTTACGCGTCAGAACACTGCGCAATTTCAACACATACGTAGGGATCATAAGCGCGATTGAATGTATTACTTTAAGGCCGCGCGTAAAATTTAAAAGTCATTAACGAAGTTAAGTTCTTTGTATCCTGACATACAGTGACATAGTGAGTAAATAAAATCATTGAAGTTTATCTTGAGTGGTTAGTTAACTGTTCGGTCGCCATTGACATGGGCGCCGCTGCGAAAAACGCTCGTCCACACGTCGTATCACGGTGGATCGGCTTGCCTCTTCCGTTAGTATAGCATTATATCAAGAAACAAATGTCGTTAAACTGTATAGTGATTTAAATATTTATTAACTTAGAATTATATCATAAATTATTTATTAATTATTATGTGCTGTGGTCGATAAACCTAAAGGTGTTTGAAGTGTTAAATTTTAACTAAAAAAGATCGGTTTTGAAATTTCTGTCTATAGCGGAGTAAACAAAAAAATTGAAGGTTGCAAATATCTTGCCAACTGTTTTACCAAAACAATTGCCTTGCACAAATGATAATAATGACAAGTGATGAATTATTACACTGAAACTAAAGATATCTGAATATAGTGTAGTCAAACATTTTTACAAACATAACTTTTAAAATAATAATACGAGTATATCACGGATTTATTTAGCTCATACCCGCTACATAATTTTAAGTAACCTTGCAAAAGTTGCGCTTGCGGGTAGATGGGTATATATAATTTTTTTTAAATAAATACCGTAAAATATTTGTCACTATGCAAATACGCAAACTATTTATGCTATCGTTTAACGTACTGACAAAGCTGATTAATTATTAAAATCATTTGTATTTAGCTATAATATAAAAAGCAGTAGAGGATAATGGATACAATTATATTGAAGAATATAAAACACAAAACAGAGTAGATATTATTTAAGCCTAACCACAAAAGATCGATTTAAACCTCATTTCAGAGCTATCGGAGTCTCGCTTGGAGCTGAAGGAGAGCCTGTGCCGAGGCACGCTCCGCACGGTGGCGGCGTTGGGCGCGGGCGACGCTCACCTGCGTGGCCTGCTGCTGTACCACCTGCACGCCGTACTAGCAGAACGCGCCCGCCGCTCGCCAGACCTATATGAGGTACCACTATCTTTTGTAAAAGATAAGAGTGAGTGCTGAAGTGTGGATTTAGTGACGCTGTATCTCATACAGGACATGACTATATTAATGCTGATATTAAATTGACAGTTATTTTAAAAAAGTACTGCGGAGTTTCTTGCCGATATCCCTCTGCAGTAACCATATCCCGAATCGCTGGTCTCACTTCACATGAACATAATTCATTTATTAATAATTGTTCGCTCCATCATCGACAAGTAATACAACGTAGGTAGAGAAAAAAACAGTCAAGAAAAAACGCATTATTAAAGATAACTCAAAAAGTACTCATCAAATCTCTATCAAATAGGACGACATGACAAGCAACAGATTTTGTATAAAAAAGAACCATCGAAATCGCTTTACTCCTTAAAAAGTTGAGGTAACACATAAAAAAAAATTACAGTCGAGTTGAGAACCTTCTCCTTTTTTATGTTGGTTAAAAACGAATAAAATTATTTTATGACTAGCCCGTTGACGCAGTTTGTAGTAACCCTGCTTTCTGCTCCGCGGGTTACGAGTTCGATTCCCCCCTGAGTCTGGCTGTAATATTTGTATTTATATATCTGGACCGGTAACAGATGTAAATATCAAAAGTGAGACTGTCATTAATTGCAATTGATATTGTCACTTTTGTGACCTTTATTGAAAATATAAAATAACACTAAATCAAAACGTTTTTATTCTAGGAGCTGAAATCAGAAATTGAAACTACCATAGAACAAGCGTATAACATCCTTCTTGGTGACATATCTGCGCCGCCCGATCTCGAGCTAAGAAGAGAGTACCTCGGACCAGGTTGCGATAAGCCTCACGAAGAAAGGTTTTTTATCCTAGATTCTCCAGATAGAATAATTAATTAAGCTTAATTACGAGTATTATGTTTATAGTATGTGTATTTAAAATTAGTGAATTTAAGTTGAGAAAAAGGGAGTACTATTATAATAAAAGTCCTAGTTGTTTATGTTTCATTTATTTGTATCTATCCATTCTGCGTGTAATAATTACTATCCGAAGGAATCAAACAATAAACGTATGACAAATTACATTGTGTTTGAATCAGGAATCTCATTAAATTATTTATTTTTCGTATGAATGCCATCGCTGCTTTAACTTAGAACTATTTTAATGCATACGCTTGTAAAGAAAATTGTGCTTGCTCCCAAACGAAAAAAAACACCAATAATACCAATAATACAACGTAGATAGACGAAAAATTTGTCAAAAAACAACTCAAAAGTACTTGTCAGATTTCAAATAAATTTAATTAGGCGCACATGACAAGCACCACTTTTCAATTAAAAAAAGAGATCAAAATCGGTCCATCCAGTAAAAAGCTCTGACACATTATAAAAATAGTCGAATTAAGAATCTCCTTCTTTTTTCCAGTCGGTTAAAAAACTTAACTTGTATAAGAAGATAAAGAGAGGTGTAAAAAATTCTTACCAGGTAATATTTTCCGAAGAAATAATGTTTAGTCAAAGTACATTTAAAGGCTTCAAACTGAATATTATTAAAGTGTATATACCTAATATTGTGGAGTTGTTTTTTTTTTTGTACATTAAAGGCATCTAGAGAATCCATCGCATTGGCTAGAGCAATGTTTTTATTTATTTATTTATTGTATTGTGTCGCATAACTACTTGAGGAATTATAGATATGACTAGAGTTTTATCAAGACATTAATAGACAATTTTTTAATATATTATATTTTTTTATACAGTTTTTACTTAATACCAAAAGTTAAGAACTTCTAAGATTTAACCATACTCATAAAACTCAGAGGTTGCAAGTAAAAAGACAAACAGTACGTCTATTTTGTTATCTGAGCTTCGCGTTGAGACGGGATTCCCACAAGGCGCAACTCTAGGCCAGTTCTTATTTTTAATTTATATTAATTTTGTTATCTGAGCTTCGCGTTGAGACGGGATTCCCACAAGGCGCAACTCTAGGCCAGTTCTTATTTTTAATTTATATTAACTGTCTGTTTTTCTGTTTGTCTGTATGCATGTCCGGGATAAACTCAAAAGTACTGCATGGATTTACTTCAAATTTGGCACGAATATTATTAAGAAGTCGGGTCAACATAGGCTACATATTATCACGCTATCACCTACGGGGAGCGAGCAGTGAACCTTTATTTCTTCAATGCATTCTGTAACAACGTGTAATCTAACGACGCATATTTGAATGTTGTTTTTATTATGTTAATAACCATGCTATAAATAAAGACATTCTGTAGTATATTTAGTATCAGCATTGCACCCGTGCGGAGCCGGGCGGGTCGCTAGTTTAAAATAAAACTAAAACCTTTTTATAGCATTTTAACAGATGTTGTTGCAGCTTCTAATTTAAATAAATAAAAAATAAGAATAAAATTTTGGTTAGCTTATAAGATAATAACATAAACTCAGTCAATTTAAAAAATATATATATATAATCAGACCACTGCAGCTTTTTTTACAATGTCATCAATTTCTTAATCTTATTAAAATAGAAAAATTCATATTTAATATAAAATAGCAACCTGTAATATTTTAATATTATAAAAAAAAAATAATTTCATATTATTAGTATAGATTACAGAAACCTTTTTTGTAGATGAACTTTAAACATCGACTTTTATTCCCAAAATATCTTTGGGGTGAAACCCATAAGCACTAAAATAAGTTTCTTAATATTTTTGTCGTTTAATACAAATACTGAACCATTGCGGATGTATATCAAATATATTTGGTATTTCAATTTCATCAACATTCCGAGTCACTCGCCGTGTCACAACTTGGATTCTAACGAAATTGGACAATGATTATCAAGTGGCCTCAGACTTATCATGCAATAATCAATACATGTGAAGGTTTTTCACAAAATAAAAAATGTCAAATATTTTAGGAGCACTCGATTGTACACATAATATGTGTACAATGGATTGCAAAGCCTTCTGATGATGCAGCAGATTTGATTTGATTTGCAGTAAGTAGTTGATTCTATTAGAAAGAAAATATGAAGTTTACTAATACTTATTGTGGTGAGCTAGGATCTTTACATGATGCTCCAGTTTTACGAAGATTACCTTTAAATGAAGAATGTTACAAAATATTTTTCAATTATTAAACATTACTAACAATCTGTACATATATCAATCTATGCAAAAACTTCGAGAAGGAGGCCGATAGGAGGATTCGGTTGGGCTGGGCGGCGTTTGGCAGGCTTCGTCGAGTCTTCACTTCGAAGATTCCGCAATGCTTGAAGACAATAGTCTGCGAGCAATGCGTCCTGCCTGTGTTAACATACGGAGCCGAGACGTGGACACTGACGAAGGGACTGGTCCACAAGCTTAAAGTCGCTCAAAGTGCATTGGAACGGGCTATGCTTGGGGTTTCTCTCAAAGATAGGATTAGAAATGAGACTATCCGTGAGAGAACGAAAGTAACTGACATAGCCCAGAGAATTAGCAAGTTGAAGTAGCAGTGGGCTGGTCATCTGTGTCCCAGGACCGATGGCCGTTGAAGCAGACAGGTCACGACAGCCACGTCTTGGAAAACGCAGTGTGGGACGTCGTCCGGCCCGTTGGACCGACGATCTACGTAAGATTCCGGTGATCTGGTCTGGTGGAGTGATCTGGTCTGGATCTGGTCCGGTGTTCGGTGGATGGTTAGATTGAGGAAAACCGAGATGTCTGGCGCGAACCTGGGGAAGCCTATGTCCAGCAGTGGATTGCAATAGGCTGAGCTGTAAAATCTATACATCTATACAGATAAACAAAATTGGAGTGTCTGTTTGTAATATTAAAATAAGCGCTTTGTACTAAATGCATATGCATACGGTACATATACCTTAATAACATTTTTGTCTGTCTGTTTGTCTATTTGTTCCAGCTAATCTTTCACTGGCAGATAGCTGATGTAGTAAGAAGTAACTTCTACTTTTTATTTTAGAAATTTATTTATTTTATAACTCTGCGAACTGAACAATACTTAACTACTTTTTTGTCAAATTCCACGCGGACGGTTAAATAAATAATTTCGATCAATGCCAACTTAAAGAAAAACACTTGTTAATTTTCTGCTACTGAGTTAGTATCGATTCTACCGTTGCACACATCATGTAAAAGCAGTACTTTTAAATGTGCACGATTGTGCGAAGCGTTACTATATTTGAAACATTCAACGTTGAGCATTATGACGTATAATGGTTTTTACTGCTGTAATTGCTAATTGGAAAACTAGGAAGTTGAATGTGCTCGATTGTGCGAAGCATTGCTGTAGTTGAAACATTCAACGCTGAGCATTGGCATAATGCTCAGCGTTGAATGTTTCAACTACATAATGTGCTTTAGTGCTTTAATTGGAAAACTAGGATCGTCACTAGGTTGGGACGTTCCACTAAGCGACCGCAACGATCGCAACGGCCTTTCTATCGTTCCACCTAAGGCCCGTGGTCGTTGCGAGCGATCGCTCGACTTCTTATGAAGTCACTGTTCATGACTAGATCGCGCCCACTTCGCCCACAAAATACAGTTGGGTCAGAGTTGTCATTCATCAAAACGTGGCGGGAATTTTAAAAAATAATTTCAATGTTAAATTAAAATTGTGCATATTATCTCTCATTCGATTCAGCAAAAAACGTAACGATAAATTCGCGGAAATCCATGTTGAATTAAGTTTTTTTCCAATCTTTGCGAAAGATTCACTCGCAACAATCACAGCTGCGTGTTTTCACCATGTCGTCATATTGCGAGCACTCAGTTGACACCTGATAGCGCCCAAATATGCGTTAACAACCACGGCGTTTTTGCGTTAGTAGCACGGCAATCAACGGTTGTGGTCGATGGCGTTGCGAGCCTTTAGTCGAATGCACTCATTATGGAGTGTAGAAGACAGGAGCACTATCTATATATATCAGACAGTGTACGTTCAAAGTCATGAAATAGGAGACGCCACTGCAGCAAGAGGGCAATTTTCAAATACTTTTTCAATTTTATCACAATTGTCACTTTATATTCACTTGCAAAAGCTCTTTATAATTCACAATAATTTGTTGACTTTCAAAGTTATCTTATAGTAACTGTTTAGGTTATATATACCAAATATTTTTCAAACTCGGCAGACTTAACGTTCTCTGTTGTTGCCCACTTCATATCATACTTTTTGTTTTTGCGATGTTAGCGCTATTTCGGTCGAATTATAAACTATAATTTAATGTTTGTTAGCGCTTTTTACTTTTTCAGCTGAATCCTTATATAAGATGGATGGCCCTTTCCTTCTACAATCTACTCCAACGACATTCTAAGCCGAGGTGCGATCTCGCTAGGAGACACTCTTAGGACGGGCGTTTCTGTTCAATTTGTTCATCTCCAATCTCGATATTGTAGTCTGTCACTGCCTCATCTCTTTCAAACACTATCACTTTCGTCTTCTTTACATTCATCTTCATTCCCACAAATTTTACTAATTTTTTCATCCTTACAAAAGCTCCACTCATAGCAGTTACCACCTCCTGTAACTCCTCGGCCAAAGACGCAAGTAATACTTGGTCATCAGCATAGAGAAAACATTTGACGAGTAACTCATTCATTCTCAACCCACTTTCATTCTCTTTTAAATCTGTCAAAGAATTGTCCATGAACAGATTAAACAGCCACAGTGTCGCTACACATCCATGTCTAACACCTTTTTCCATATTAAACCATTCAGTGTATGCCCCGTTTATCCTCACACAAGCACTAGAATCCCTATAAAGATATTGCAATGCTCGTATGAGGATACTGCTCACGCCATTTACGGACAATGCTGACCACAATTCATTCCTCAGCACTATAGAGTGGTGAGGAATGAATATTAGGCCTTTTCTAGATCCACGAATGCGCAATAGACTTTCTTGTTTTTAGCCAAAAACTTTTCAGCTATGCACCGCAAAGAAAAGACCTGATCCGTATATTCCATTCCCTTTCTAAATCCCATTTGTGCATCCCATACTTTTTCGTCTGTATCATTTACAACCCTTTCAATCAACACTTCTGCATACAATTTACCGACGACGCTGAGGAGGCTTACACCGCGGTAATTTTTGCAGTCCTGCGGTGACCCTTTTCCCTTATACAATGGGATTATTACGGCTTTGCACCAGTCTCTCGGTACTTACCCATTTCGCCAGCACATATTGAAAAGGCGGTACAGCTGGCTAGCCACTATGCCCTATCCAGCCTTCAGCATTTCGGCGTTAATCCTGTCAGCCCTGCAGCCTTACCTAATCTCATACTTTTCAACGCTTTCATTATTTCATCCATGCTTATCACACTTTCATCAACATTAAATTCACTTCCATGGAAGGTGCTGTATGTTGTACCTGCACTTCCTCTCTTTCAAACAAACTTTCAAATCACTCTTTCCATCTCTTTAACACACATTCTTCTTCTTTTATAATACTCCCATCTTAACTCCTGGTTGTACTTAGCTCCGAGGTAGAAGTTTTTCCTCTGGCTGTTTTGATGGATTTCTAGAAAAATATTTGACTGGAAATTTTCAGTGAGCCTTCTATCAAAATCATCCTTTCGTTCGTCTTTCTTTCTAGACACAACTTCTTTCGCTGCTAATTTCAATCTTTTATACTTCGTTCTTGCTTCCTTTATCTCGTTATCCGTTGCCTTTTGAACTTTTTGGTTAGCTTTTGTTACTAACCAATCCAACCACGCTTTCTTCTTTTCTTACACAACCTTTTGTACATCTTTATCCATTCACACATTATAGTTCTTTTTTCTTTTCCTTCTTTTAGCTACCCAGCATACCTCAATATGAACATTCACGATCCCTTCCTTAAATGTCTCCCACAAATCTTCAATCACGGTCGGGTCGGTGCATAGACCCCAAGGATAAACAAGCGAGTGAGTCCGACTTTTAACCTAATCCAGAGGAGTCTTGAGCTTACACATTCATGCTCCATCACACATTCAACTATTCGAGAGGAGAGAATCACATCAACTCCCTGGGAGCCTCGGCTGGTTTGGGGACTCTCGACCAGTATGCCGTGTAGGGACTATGAACCGTGGTGTCACATCCCTTCCTCTTGGTTTCGTTCACGCACAGAACAAAATAATATATTTTAAAAAATTTAATCCAATGCACTACATTACATAGTCAAATCGATCAAAGACTTATACAAACTTGAATCGATTTATTGTGAGTATCGAATACCGAGTCGTATTGTTACTTCGCTATTTACATCCCGGTGACAAATGTCAAAACGGGCCTATTATTTCATGATGACTATAGATATTAGAATGTTAGATAGTTATCAAGAACTATCTCAAATTTCTCAATTATTTCAAAATTCTCAAAACAATTATAGATTGTGTTTGAAATATATAGGACAAGATAAGTGATAACAATTCACGATTTATTATAAAAAACAAAATTTAGATATAACATACAATTGATTAATATTAAATGAGTACAGCTTCATTCACTTTTATAATACAACTGTGAATACAACAATGAAAGGGTGTCGTCAAGCGTTACTTTTATCATCATCTAACTGTCATGGATATTCATTTTTAGAATTTGCGAAACAAGAGATATCTTATTTTTTGAAAAAGTAAGTAGTTTTACTATTGTGCATATGTGGTAAATGTAAGAATTAATAAACTAGTTTTTTTATTTTTAGGAATGGGGTAAGCCAATTAATTTTTGTACCTTATGCCCAAAATGATTATGATGGTTACACAAAGTATGTTAGAGAAGTTATAGATACATGGGGATTCAAAGTAACTGGCCTCCATACTTACTCAGATCCTATGAATGCAATTAAAGCAGCTAAAGCTATTTTTGTTGGAGGAGGAAATACTTTCCTCTTATTGAAAAAACTCTATGAAAATAATTTAGTCAATCTTATAAGAGAAGAAGTCCTTACAGGAAATTTAGTTTATATTGGTAGCAGTGCAGGAACAAACGTTGCAACAAAGAGTATCCACACAACAAATGATATGCCCATTGTTTACCCACCGTCATTTGATGCTATTGGTATTGTGCCCTTCAATATTAACCCTCATTATATTGATCATTTAGAAATAGAAAATCACAAGGGTGAAACAAGAGACCAACGTATAAATGAATTTATTGAGATGCCGCATGCAAACCTAGTGCTTGGACTGAGGGAAGGTGGTATTTTACATGTTGATGGAGATTCTCTTGTACTCAAAGGTGTTGCTGGTGCAGTAGTCTTTAAAAAGTAAGCTTTTAATTATGTTAAATTTACTGACTATATGTTACAAATATTTATTAAATAATTGTAAACATTATTTTCAGGACAGAAAGCAAAACTGAATATCCAGTTGGAACAGATATATCATTTTTACTCAATAACTAAATCACATTACATGCTAACCACACATATTAATTTTGTAATTTTCCATCATAAACATATTTTACATAAAAATATATTATAATTGGCTTTAGCTATTCCTATTTGTTTTTAATGTTATATTTTGACCATTGCAGTTGCAGTTATACAGTTTTCGATTTCAACTGTGGGGAAAATGATTTTGCCCTCAGTTGTTTTATTTCTAGTTTTGACTGTCAAGAATTTTCTATTGTCTATATTTCATTGACCAAATAATAAGTTTTCATGGTTAATTACATTGATAAGTAATACAATGTAAGAGCCAAGTAAATACGCATTATCGGAATATAGCATAGCTCAAATAGTACTCGTTAGATCTCAATTACACATATCCATGCCATGTTTCGATTATAAAAAGTACATTGAAATTCGTACTATCCAGTTAAAAGTTCTGAGGCAACAAAAAAAAGTACAATGTCAATTCACATCCACCTCTGTTTTTGGAAGTCTGATAAAAACACACCTACATCACTTTATTCACACATTGTTTATATATAATGGTAAGTAATAGGTTAACACAATGTAGTACAAAAATTTTGGGCTTTAGTATATTTAAAAAATCCTTATGGCGTTTGATAAAAAAAAATTATAATTATCCATGGCATATTAATTATTTAATCTCATACTTTTCAACGCTTTCATTATTTCATCCATGCTTATCACACTTTCATCAACATTAAATTCACTTCCATGGAAGGTGCTGTATGTTGTACCTGCACTTCCTCTCTTTCAAACAAACTTTCAAATCACTCTTTCCATCTCTTTAACACACATTCTTCTTCTTTTATAATACTCCCATCTTAACTCCTGGTTGTACTTAGCTCCGAGGTAGAAGTTTTTCCTCTGGCTGTTTTGATGGATTTCTAGAAAAATATTTGACTGGAAATTTTCAGTGAGCCTTCTATCAAAATCATCCTTTCGTTCGTCTTTCTTTCTAGACACAACTTCTTTCGCTGCTAATTTCAATCTTTTATACTTCGTTCTTGCTTCCTTTATCTCGTTATCCGTTGCCTTTTGAACTTTTTGGTTAGCTTTTGTTACTAACCAATCCAACCACGCTTTCTTCTTTTCTTACACAACCTTTTGTACATCTTTATCCATTCACACATTATAGTTCTTTTTTCTTTTCCTTCTTTTAGCTACCCAGCATACCTCAATATGAACATTCACGATCCCTTCCTTAAATGTCTCCCACAAATCTTCAATCACGGTCGGGTCGGTGCATAGACCCCAAGGATAAACAAGCGAGTGAGTCCGACTTTTAACCTAATCCAGAGGAGTCTTGAGCTTACACATTCATGCTCCATCACACATTCAACTATTCGAGAGGAGAGAATCACATCAACTCCCTGGGAGCCTCGGCTGGTTTGGGGACTCTCGACCAGTATGCCGTGTAGGGACTATGAACCGTGGTGTCACATCCCTTCCTCTTGGTTTCGTTCACGCACAGAACAAAATAATATATTTTAAAAAATTTAATCCAATGCACTACATTACATAGTCAAATCGATCAAAGACTTATACAAACTTGAATCGATTTATTGTGAGTATCGAATACCGAGTCGTATTGTTACTTCGCTATTTACATCCCGGTGACAAATGTCAAAACGGGCCTATTATTTCATGATGACTATAGATATTAGAATGTTAGATAGTTATCAAGAACTATCTCAAATTTCTCAATTATTTCAAAATTCTCAAAACAATTATAGATTGTGTTTGAAATATATAGGACAAGATAAGTGATAACAATTCACGATTTATTATAAAAAACAAAATTTAGATATAACATACAACGTAGAATCGAACTATTAATTTTTGAAAAATAGAAATTACATTTATTATCATTACATAGTTTAAAACAGTCGCTCCCTGCTGTCTGTATGCTTAGATCTTTAAAGGGTAAAGCTTTAGATTAGGTAAAACCGAATTTCGGGACCATGGGGGGATGGGGGGGGGAGAGGGTGGGGAACGCTACCCCTGGTACCACTGTCACACCTCGGAACCCCATGGTTATGGAGATATCCATGGTTAAAGTTTTGAGGTTAGAAGGAGAATTTCGAAAGTTAGAGGAACGCTTGGCTACGGCGCTACGGGAAGTGCAGCCCTTGCGTGCGAAAGCACGCTCACTCATGCTCCGTTCCGCAGCGGAGGCTGGTCGCCTTCGGCGACCAGCCTCAGCCGCTCCTCTACGCATTCGTTCGCGCGCTTTCGCACGGCGGGCGAGGGCTGCCCTCCCTTCGCGCCTCCGCGGCACAAAAAAAACACTCTAGGGGTAGGACAAACCAAGACCACGTGGACAGTGGGGTGCTCCGATTCGGTTTTGGGTATTTTTCGAATTTCTAAACCTATATTCTAGCACGCAATGTTACTAATTTTATTAGAATATTATGTCTGACGCGTTATTTTGTTTAAAAGTGTCGATTTGTCACACAATGCAAACAGTACGAGCTCAAAGGTATTATAATAGCTTTAAATTCTTCTTCTAACCTCAAAACCTTAACCATGGATATCTCCATAACCATGGGGTTTTGAGGTATGACAGTGTTACCTTGTATAGATTCCCCTACACCCTCCACCCTCCACACCCAAAAACCCCATAATTCGGTTTTTTTTTGTACGGAGCATGAGTGAGCGTGCTTTCGCACGCAAGGGCTGCACTTCCCGTAGCGCCGGAGCCAAGCGTTCCTCTAACTTTCGAAATTCTTCTTCTAACCTCAAAACTTTAACCATGGATATCTCCATAACCATGGGGTTCCGAGGTGTGACAGTGGTACCAGGGGTAGCGTTTCCCCCCCCCCCCCCCCCCCCCCCCCCCCCATCCCCCCACGGTCCCGAAATTCGGTTTTACCTAATCTAGATCTTAGCCGAAGGGGTTTATATAATACATGAATAATATAGTAAAAGAACACATAGTTTTTGCAAACGTGCGAAGCCGGAGCGGGTCGCTAGTTACTTATAAAAAATCTCAACTGTTTACCTTGTTTTGTAGTGTTGTTATTGATTAAATGCTTTTTAAATCTTATATATTTTATAATTAAATCGCGTTGAATCGTTTTGAGTGATAGATAACTAACTATATTTACATTTAGAAGTGATAACACGACAGTAAAAGTGTTTGATTAATATTAAATGAGTACAGCTTCATTCACTTTTATAATACAACTGTGAATACAACAATGAAAGGGTGTCGTCAAGCGTTACTTTTATCATCATCTAACTGTCATGGATATTCATTTTTAGAATTTGCGAAACAAGAGATATCTTATTTTTTGAAAAAGTAAGTAGTTTTACTATTGTGCATATGTGGTAAATGTAAGAATTAATAAACTAGTTTTTTTATTTTTAGGAATGGGGTAAGCCAATTAATTTTTGTACCTTATGCCCAAAATGATTATGATGGTTACACAAAGTATGTTAGAGAAGTTATAGATACATGGGGATTCAAAGTAACTGGCCTCCATACTTACTCAGATCCTATGAATGCAATTAAAGCAGCTAAAGCTATTTTTGTTGGAGGAGGAAATACTTTCCTCTTATTGAAAAAACTCTATGAAAATAATTTAGTCAATCTTATAAGAGAAGAAGTCCTTACAGGAAATTTAGTTTATATTGGTAGCAGTGCAGGAACAAACGTTGCAACAAAGAGTATCCACACAACAAATGATATGCCCATTGTTTACCCACCGTCATTTGATGCTATTGGTATTGTGCCCTTCAATATTAACCCTCATTATATTGATCATTTAGAAATAGAAAATCACAAGGGTGAAACAAGAGACCAACGTATAAATGAATTTATTGAGATGCCGCATGCAAACCTAGTGCTTGGACTGAGGGAAGGTGGTATTTTACATGTTGATGGAGATTCTCTTGTACTCAAAGGTGTTGCTGGTGCAGTAGTCTTTAAAAAGTAAGCTTTTAATTATGTTAAATTTACTGACTATATGTTACAAATATTTATTAAATAATTGTAAACATTATTTTCAGGACAGAAAGCAAAATTGAATATCCAGTTGGAACAGATATATCATTTTTACTCAATAACTAAATCACATTACATGCTAACCACACATATTAATTTTGTAATTTTCCATCATAAACATATTTTACATAAAAATATATTATAATTGGCTTTAGCTATTCCTATTTGTTTTTAATGTTATATTTTGACCATTGCAGTTGCAGTTATACAGTTTTCGATTTCAACTGTGGGGAAAATGATTTTGCCCTCAGTTGTTTTATTTCTAGTTTTGACTGTCAAGAATTTTCTATTGTCTATATTTCATTGACCAAATAATAAGTTTTCATGGTTAATTACATTGATAAGTAATACAATGTAAGAGCCAAGTAAATACGCATTATCGGAATATAGCATAGCTCAAATAGTACTCGTTAGATCTCAATTACACATATCCATGCCATGTTTCGATTATAAAAAGTACATTGAAATTCGTACTATCCAGTTAAAAGTTCTGAGGCAACAAAAAAAAGTACAATGTCAATTCACATCCACCTCTGTTTTTGGAAGTCTGATAAAAACACACCTACATCACTTTATTCACACATTGTTTATATATAATGGTAAGTAATAGGTTAACACAATGTAGTACAAAAATTTTGGGCTTTAGTATATTTAAAAAATCCTTATGGCGTTTGATAAAAAAAAATTATAATTATCCATGGCATATTAATTATTTTTTAATTATTCATTAAATTAAGAAGAATGTGTGTAAAAATCATGTGTGTATTTGGCTTATGCTTGAAATCATTTTTGTGCATTAGCGCAACGGTCACGGCCATGGATTGTACCTGTTGCGCTGGTGGTTGCGGGTTTAGTCTCCACTCATGACAAACACTTGTATTGGCCATACAGGTGTTTGCCGTGGTCTGCGTGTTTGTGCAGTCCTTGTGGGTCTCCCCACCATGCCTTGGAGAGCTAGTTAAGCCGTCGGCCCAGGTTGTTATCATATACACCTGATAGCGATCGTTACTCATAGTAGGAAATATATCCGCCAACCCGCATTGGAGCAGCGTGGTGGATTAAGCTCTGATCCTTCTCCTACATGGGGAAAGAGGCCTATGCCCAGTAGTGGGATATTACAGGCTGAAGCGTATTGAAACCAATTTGACAGACGGCAAAGCCTGCAAAGAGTAAATTAATGAATAAAATTTATATATATTAAGAAAATATCCTTCAACATTCACACACAGTCATCTTTTCCTAAGGTAAGCAACTTCATACTTGTGTAATAGGTAACAGTTGGCTGATATAGCAAAAATTTTTTTATAAATATAAATGGAAATAATATATATATAAACATATAAATACAAAAATTACACCCAGACTCAGGCGAGAATCGAACCCACAACTCGTGGAGCAGAAAGCAGGACAAAATTAAATTAAAGCAACGAATATTCTCTGAGTAACTTTATTTTAACTTACATAAAAATGTTTATTATAAACTAAGAAACTAAAATAAAAATCCTTATATTTCATAGATGCTATTTTCTTACAATTAAAATATTCAATATAGTGAAACTTATAGTTAACTCAATTGAATTATAAAATGAGAAGAAAATGTCCATTTTTTTCATTTCAAAACACATTTTGCTTTGCAAGTCCACGAGATTCACTTATGGATATAATGTTTGTGACCAAGTCTTTGTCAGCCTGTTACAGGAGCTTGTATGAATATAGCACGGGCTGCATGGAATAGGGAAGGCTGTGGAGCTACACGTGACTGGCCAGTTCGCTCTGCAACTGGCAAATGACAAAGATACCGACGTAGTGCTAAATCACGTCTTGCACTTAAACCTCGCGTTATTTCACACCCTGAGCCAAATAAAACAGCTCGTTGACGTTTCCTTTTTTCTACAGCTACCTATAATAGAAAACGTTTTTTTTTTTTTTTATATTAAATCTTTCAAATTAATTATTATGAATTCAGTATGCTATAAAAAACCTACATACCTGAATAGCAGCGACTGGATGCAATTTGTCAACATCTATACAAGAAATATCAGGTTTTTCTAATTCTTTCTCTTCATGTTGTCCATTTATTAAATTAGACTTATCATCATTATCTGATGTCTTTTTATCTGATTGAATAGATTTTGCATTTTGCTTTATTATATTTTGTACTGTGTCTTTGCCAGCCATGTCAATAGAGAGACCAAGTCTTGACAATACACATTCTGGCTTCCACCTGTCTCTCACACCTCCAACAGGAGCGGTTTGTTCACGTCGATGAACGTCGGCCACGAGACTCGCCCAATCTACTCCAAGAGCGTCGCCTAAACCAGCTGAAATTATGTTTAAATACTCATTTCAAAACCTTTTAACTTAAAAATGATACAAATTAATGGTTATACTAAAATATGCATTATTACCTCGTGTTCGTTCTTCTTCTAATTCACCATCAGATATTTCTTCAAAATCTAAATTAGTAACATCCTCTTCATCTTTGCTTTCTTGTGATTCTTTTTCTTCACCCGCACCACTGGTGTCCTTAACATATCGCAAAAATTAAATACTATATTCTAACTAGAATTACAGATATTTTATATTTACTAAATAATATACAATATTTAAAACATAAACGTGAAGTTAGTTATAAATCCTACTATTCTCACATTTATTACCTTTTTTTATGAAATACACAGTAAAACTTGTTATAAATATTTATACATGTAACTCATACCTGAGTTGATTCTTTTTCTGAACATTCTGGTTTCGAAATGGCTTCTTCAAGAGGCTGTTCAGTTTGACTACTTTCATCCATATTTTGGTCTGCCATCTAAAAGACAGTATATTTATAAAAAACTATGGAAAAATGCTAAATTTAAAAATTATGGGAAACTGCTAAATTTAAAAATGATGAGCAAATAAATATATATGAATAATTCTTACGTCTTCTCTTTCGAGTATGTCATCTGGATCATCACTTATCTCACTAAGATCATCAGGGATAGGTTTATCATCGGCTTCCTGTTCCTCTGGTGGAGCAGTAGCAGTTGTTTGTGTAGAAGGCGCGACTAATTCTTTTGTAGTTTCTGTTTCATTTCTTGGTGCGCGTCTTTTAATACCTTCATTTCTTCCGTGATCCATTCTCCCTCCTCGATTATAATCGTCTTTAAAAAATTATTAAATATATTATAATATTTATCTTAAGCATATATTAAATTTAAATTATTGAATTAATTTATTTAGTAGAATACCATGCATTCGACCGCGGTGAGGCCCAGATGGATGACCGCGGTGATGCCAGCCTTCGACCTCTTGTTCTTTGTCACCCCATTCATTCATCTAAAATATAATATATAATTTTATTAAAAATTATCAAATAACTATTATAAAACAAAAAGAACAATAAATCATACCAAAATGGGGATATGGACATCCAAGGAATATGTGGGAAAGGATAGAACAGGGTTTCAAAACTCTTTTGCGATAATCAATTGGTTCATTCCAGTAAAGATATTGCAGAAACATACTCACCTAAATAAAATAAATTGCATTATATAATTATTGTATATATATATATATATATTTTTTTTTAATAAAATTAAGCCCTTTTTTTAATTTTTTTATAAAAAAAATTGGAAGCTTTTCATACAATTTATTTTTATTTTAAATCTGTCCTCGTCATCGTGATTTTTCAAGAAAACAAATGCAAATTATACTTGAATATGAAAAAGTATCCTAAATTTCTCAACTTTCTATTTCATCATATTATCACAGTTAAAAAATTTAAAAGGAATAGATTTTCTAATATTTATGTGTGTAAAACTGGCACGTACAAAGAAAAAGCGATGAAAATATTTTAAAGAATTTAGTGACCGGTCTGTTATGTATTTTAATTTAAAAGTTTGTAGTACCTGTGGCTCATGTAAAGGCCAGTGACGTTCACGACCCCAATCTCCAGGAGCTCTGTAATCATCATTGTCCCAATCTTTATGAGAATGCATATAGTTACGTTCACGCTCCATCGACCCTGATCGTCCTTCCCAGGAATGGTCACGGTGGGGGCGACGGTCATCATAACCTGTTATATGTTAATCATTATAAATTACTATAGTTAGCTAAAATAAATACATAAATAAATACTAATTTTGAATAACTACCTAATTCAACACCTCGAGGATCACCCATTGATTCTCCAAACATCCTATCGTCATCTTCTGGGTATCCTCTTGGTGGACCAGGCATATCATATCCTGTATCATAATGTCTATCTCTACCTTGCATATTATAACCAGGCGACCTGTCACCCTCTCTGGCAACACCTTCATAACGATCATCTAATCTATCATAATGTTCAATATTATGACCATGATCATATTGATCCATACCAATTTCATAATCTCCCTGCTCCCTATCTATACTATCCATCCTTTCTCGCTTATTAGATCGATCGCGTTCAAGTCTATCCTGTTTGCGACCGACCCTTTCAGAATGTGAATCTTGACGATCCTTTGAATTACTTGAGTTTTTATCTGGTTCCAAAGCTCTATTTGAAATCGCTGCTAGTGCAGCTAAGCGTTCTTCTGGTCGCGGAAGCAATCTTTGCATAGGTTTGTTTGGTTTTTCTAACCCTTTGTCACCTCTGCCACCACCTAGGCCGCGCTCACGGCCTCTTCTTTTTGAATCATCTCTTTTATTATCTTTGTTTCTGTCACGTCCCCTATCTTTCCTATCATGCCTATCTTTTTCATCATGTTTATCTTTCTTTCTTTCTAAAGATCTATCTTTATGATCGCGACCCCTATCTCTATCTCTGCTTAATGATCGTTTTCTATGTCTTTCAGGACTACCATCTCTTCTTATTTGTTTTTTGGGTGACACAGGTCTACTTCTTTCAGAACTTTCTTTCCTTCTTGGATCTTTCGGATTAGAACCATGTCTACGGGGGGACCTGGATCGTCCCTTTTTAGGTGATCGACTACGTACTCTCACTCGGTCTCTATCTTTATCTCGATCTTTCTCCTTGTCTTTGTCTCTTTCCTTATCTTTTGAGCGGTCCTTTTCCTTGTCCCTTTCTCTAACAGAATGAAGTGAAGCACTTCTATTTCTGTCTTTCCTTTGTGGAGATTTAACATGTTTAGAAGTATTCTTTGTAGTCACACTTTTTAAAGTTATTGGAGGTGTCCCTCCAGATTTTTTACCCGGAGATAAAGACTTCTTACCAATAGCCTTAGAAAGATTTTTCTTTTTATTAGCTTCATGTTTTTTTAATAATCTGTCATCTTTCTTTACATTTACTTTTTTAGATTCACTTTTATCCCTTTTGAGATTATCATTTTTAAGTAGCTTCTTTTTAGTAGGAATATCACACTCGGAAGATGAACTTGAGTTTCTTTTTAACTTACCTTTTTTAAATCTTCGTTTAGCATCTCTAAAATTAATGTAAGAAATAAAATTATTAATTATTCCACTTCTGTAGATAAATATACAAGTAGCTTTTTTACAACTAATTTACACAATAAAATACTTAGGCTGTGACATCTCATGGCTGGACGTATACTTCTTTCTCCATGTAGAAGAAGGATCGGAGCTTAATCCACCAAGCTCAATGACTCAGGTCGATATGATAACAACCGGGACAGACAGCTTAATGTCCTCTCTGATATACGATGTAGAGACTCGAAAGGACAAACAACCAGACCGGAAATTTTATTTATTTTATTTTATTTAATGGTTTACCAACAGATATACATCAAATATAGTATTAAGAGTACAGTATATAAAAATCGTCATGTTAGGATGTAGATCCAATTACAGGCAAACACAGCTTCCTCATTTAGTCATTAAGTCAAAATAATGAAAGCGAGAGAATAATAATTATAGGATAAGTTTAGAGAATAATTTTTTAGGTTAAGTTACGAGCTTTAAAATGTTTGACTAAATTTTCTATATGCGCCAAAACTACTGTGAAATATGTCTATCTTTGTTTTTTGATAAAAAAAAATTATAAATAAATATTTGTATAAACACAAATATCCTCTCCAAGTACGAAACGAACCCGCGACCTTCAGTGTTTAGGCGCCAGCAACATGGCACACGCACCATTACACTGGAGCGGTTGTCAGTACTTAAGGCTTAGAGAATGTCAAGTGTGTGTTATTTTTGATATATACACCTACAGACTTTTTTACTTACAATGTGCAATAGGCTTCGGCTAAGCTTTAGATTAAGAACCGTCATTTTGAAGCTAGATAGGTTAGGGTTATTTTTTTTTTGTAACGAAATTATGTCGATAAACGATCTAATATGGAAGTTAGATAGGTTACTTTTTTTTTTGTAACGAAATTATGCCGAAAATGGTCAAATTTTGAGATTTGATAATTCGACGTTTCTTAATCGAAAGCCTTACCTAAGGTTCAATTATATCAATCAAAAATTATTATGAATATTTGTTAATTAACTACACAGTAATCTTGTATGTACTATACTTATTAAGAATGTGCTTTTAAAAAAAATATAAATTTTATTTAATTTTTTTAAATCTACAACATACACAGTAGGTCATCTATTCTATGGTAAGCAACTTAATGCTTGTGCTATAAGGTAGCAGCTGACTGTTATAACTAAATTTTCTTTTTTGATACACATAAATATAAATAATGCAAATATAAATAAATATATATATTACACCCAGACTCGGGGTGGGAATCGAACCCAGAACCCCCAGAGCAGAAAGCAGGGTCACTACAAACTGCGCCAATTCGCTAGTCAATATTCGTTTTATTTTATTTCTGCTATAGTCTTTAAAACATTAATAGCACTAAGAGTAGTTTTTTGTAAAATATATATATATATACACTACCGTCCAAAAGTTTGGAAGCAACAAGATAAAATCAAATAAAATAAAAGTAAGCCATCTTAAATTTTTTTTATTGATACAGAATTAAAAAAATAGACAAAACACACTTCTACAACAATGAAATTAAATAAGTAATATAAAAATTAAATTAAATTTTAGCTTCATCGAAGTGTCCACCCCTCTCTTTAATTACCTTCTCGCATATTCTAGGCATCCTACTAATTAATTTCATAAAATACTGTTCATCTAACTTCTTCCATTCGCTCTGTAATAGTTGCCACAAATGTTCTGAGCTCGTAGGAGATTGATTTTTCACCCTTCTATCTAGTTCATCCCAAACAAGTTCAATGGGAGAAAGGTCAGGTGATTGAGACGGCCACTGCATGATTTTCACATCTTTTTTCTTCCTTAAAAAGTTCTGGCACAGTTTGGACGAATGTTTCGGGTCGTTATCTTGCTGAAAAACGAACCCAGGACCAATAAGATTCAGTCCACCGGGTATGGCGAAATCCTTAAGAATTTTCAAATAGCGTTCCTTGTTTAGTTTTTCGGTTATCCTCACAAGACTTCCGGGTTTATTGTTGCCGAAACACCCCCAAACCATGACATTACCACCACCATGTTTGATAGTAGGCACTGTACAAGCTTCTGAAGCTCTCTCTCCTTTAGATCGGCGCACAAAAACACGTCTATTGGACCCGAAAATCTGAAACTTCGATTCGTCACTCCAAAGAACTTTTTTCCATTGGTTTATTGTCCAGTTTTTATGTTCCTTTGCCCATTCTAGTCTGTTTTTCTTATGCCGAATTGTTAGTTTTGGTTTTTTAACTGCAACACAACCTCTTAGCCCCGCAGACAGTAGTCGTCTTTTAACTGTTGTTATTGACACGGGTGTTCCTCGCGTTTCATTCAGAGATGCGGTAATTTGTGGTGCAGTTAAGCGACGATTCCGTTTAGAAAGAACTCTGATGAAGTTATCCTCTTGACTTGTAGTGGATTTGGGCCTACCAGACCTTTTTCTATCTTCATTTTTGCCAGTTTCTTTTTTTCTAGCGAGGGTGTAGTGGACACCTTTACAAGAAATTCCGAGTTTTTTTGCGATTTGGCGTTCACTGTAGCCTTCCTCACGCAGAGTACAAATAGCGCTTCGCTGTTCAAGTGTGATTTGCTTGCGTTTTGCCATTTTCAATAAAAAAAAAAGACGGTCAAGGAAGTAGTCGAAATCTTTTGAATACAGACGATGTTAATATCACAACCTTCGCGTTCTAATGCTCAAGTGTGACTAAATAAGGTCCAAAAAAGATATAAACTACAAAATATTTTCAATAAAACCGCATCAATGCATGAAAGAAAGTCCCCGGCGGATGAAGTAATAAAACACGTGTTTCGTCAAAATCCAGGAATTTGTTAAAACTCAAGGAATATGCACTAGTAGTCCTTTTGTTTTGTGTTAAAAAATCACAAAAGGTCATAAAACTTTATTTTATTGCTATTATTTACCGCAGGGAGTCGGCAATCTTTTGTTTTGTTTGAAATCAGGTGTGCTTCCAAACTTTTGGACGGTAGTGTATATACATACATATTAATATGCTAAATTTAAGATATTTTTGCCTTACTTCTTAGAGAAAACCTCAAAATTACTCCACACAAATTATATATCATTTTATAGATAATTGTTTGCTCTACTGGCATTCACGATAAAGAATTTAAACTATTTAAAAAGGAAGGTTAGGTTTGCTTTAAGAAGGAAGGCATTTTCCTCAAATCTATGTGGTTGAAACTAAGGGGCCCAACTTGTTAAATATAAAGTATAAAAGACTAAACCCAACTGTAAGTCAACAATATTCATAGTTTCAATATTCTTACGATGCATTAGCACGTCACGGCACTGGTTTGTGGCTATTGCAAGTTCAATCACTATACAAGGCAAAAGTTTGTATTGGCCATACAGATGTTTACCATAGTCAGGGTGTTTGTGCTTGAGTATTATGTGTGTAAACCCCTGACAAAGGAATTGATCCTAATGGAGTCCGTAGAGTGTGAGAAGTTTAATACTTTATTTCTTTATTATACCTTCCAGATGAAGAGGACGAAGTACTGCCATCTGACGAGGATGATGAGACACTGGATGAGCTAGAGCTCCTAGATGAAGATGAACTTGATACTGCTTTCTTTTTGTCTTTACGCATATCCTTTGTCGAGTCCATTTTCAATTGTAATTCTAATTCACGTTGTAGCTGTTGTCTTCTCTTTTCAAGAACATCTGTATCCGCATATTCTAGGTCATTTTGATCCCAGTTGTCAATTTCGCCATCAGGACTACGGCCAGATCTAACAACTACAGTAGAGTGAAGGCGGTTTTTACCATCATCTTTTGCTAACCGTTTTTGCTCACTATCTTTGTTTGCCGCACGTTGTTTTGAAGGACTTATTAAAGTGTGCGTGGTTGCGAACTTGCAATTTTTTCCGTACGCACAACTGCCGTGTTGAGCCCACTGCCTACAATATTCCGTTGCTTTCTTGGCACTAGATTTTTTTGTACCGAGACGTTCAAACACACTAGGTCTGTTAGATAAGTCTTTCGTTTTCGGTAACTCCACAGTAATTTTTCTTTTTCCTTGTTTTGACATTATAATGAAAATACATTGGTCTCACCGAAAACGTTTATTAAAATAAAACATTTCCTTTCACAGAGAATATCATTTAAGATAACTATTTTGTTACTAATTAATAAAACAGTAAAAATAGTTTGATAAACGACGTATTTTAAGTCTTTTACATAAATTAATAACAATCGAAATTAATAATTACTAGATGGTTAAAGGGAAGTATTATCTATACCGTACATTGTTTCTAAGTTGTCAAATACAGATTTTTAAATACAGAATAAAAATTAGATAAAAAAAAAAATTTAAAATATCTGACCGTAAAAAACAAACAACTGCTAATGCCAAATGCCTATACTATATAGCAATACCACTTAAGTCAAAATTATTTTTTATGTAACTTTCATCTTAAATTATATACAGTTGAACTTGTACAATTAATCAAGTGAAACTTCTTTAGGCGCATGAGGGTACAATTTTTAAGGATGTAACGGCAATGTTTTGATGAGACGGCAACGTTTTTGTCGATGGCGCTGGAACGGAAATCTAAAGCTTTAGATTTGTATAAGTATAAACGAGACTTAAAAATTAGTTTGTCAAAGAAGTTCCACTTCTGACATGTATACCTTCTACGCACGCACTTTTTGTTTTGTATCATTAATGTAGTGGAAAAAAATCTTACAGTGGAAACTAAAGTAAAACTTTTTTAGCTCCTACAGTAATATACGAAACGTAATTCTCTCTCTTTTTATTTTCACTAAATTATATCTCCCTTTCAAATTCCGTTTGCACTTCACATCACACTTTTCGTAACGATCTCGTCACGCATTCACCAATTTACTCCCCAAATCTAGCGTTAGTAAAGAAGTTTTACTTTAAAAAAAAATTTTAATTTTTACAGCGCATACATGTAACATACGCGCGTATACAGCACAAACATGACAACACGTTGGAGCAACAGTCACAGCATTGATTTGTGGCTGCTGTACTGGCGGTTACGGGTTCGATCCCCGCACATGACAAGCATTTGTATTAGCCATACAGATGTTTGCCATGGTCTGGGTGTTTGTGCTGTCCTTGTGGGTGTCTCTACCGTGCCTCGGAGAGCACATTAAGCCGTCGGTCTCGCTTGTATTCATGTACTCCTGATAGCGATCGTTACTTATTATAGGGAATATATCCACCAACCGCATTTAAGCAGCTCTGATCCTTCTCCTACGTGGGGAAAGAGGCCTATGCCCAGCTGTGGGATATTACAGGTTGAAGCGATGTGTAACATCCTCTACACAGTAATCCTAAGTGTTTAAGTGTATGTTTATATGTTGCTTTATTTCAGTAAGTAAGAACGTTAACTAGCAAATATTATATTTACAAGCTATAACGATTAACCAAGTATAAAATATTTATATGTATGCATAAATTAGGCTATATGAATGTGTAAATATGCTTTTGAAGTGAAGCTTGTTTAGAATCGCTGTGAACTGAAACTCGATGAAACGAAAATTCGTCACAACAAAGAACACATACATATATGTGTTGGAGAGAATTGAGATAGAATACATTACGGCTCAAAACGCATTTTGCTAATTTGCTCTGCGCTAACGAACAATTTCATGAGACTGTGATTATTGTCGATAGAACAAATCGTAACGGCCTACTTTCCTGCGACTTTACAGAAGTTTCACTTCTCCCTTGTGTGAATCGCAAGTACACACTTTTTTCATTCAAAATTGAATGTCCCTATCGGTGGCGTAGCGTGGTTGTCGGCCGTCCGGGGCGAAAGGAACTGTTTCCTCCGTTCCGTTAAAGGGGCCTACTCAAAGCACTGCCTGCAGGGCCTGCTTGCAGTTACTGCCGCAGAGGATGTTGCTCCACAAAGCACTGCAAATAATTTACGCGGCATACGTTGTCGTGTTCACTTGTGTTCTCTTTGTCCTTGCCTAAATTCGTCAGTTTTTATAAATGGCTCCTACATTATTCAAACACCAAAAAATAGCATTGGGTTTGACTGTATTGAGTACTTGTAGCGTTCAAAAGAAAAAAAGGAAGCACTGGTGTAAAAAAGTTTTATATTTTTCATGTAAAAGCGACATAGCCTGCGACCGCATATCTTTGTTATGATAATGATCGTGGTTAGTTTTCCAAAGACATGGCAAATCCCTATACAATTAGATTACGTCCCTCCACACGTCTTTTTCTCGCTGGCTCATTTTTCTTGAAGAAAACAGAGCCAAACAAATAATATAATAAAACCAAACCAACTAACCACCAACTAACTGATTAATTGCTAAATGACAACCACTGACAAGACAAACCCCAGGTCAAATAGAGTAGACAAACGTCGCAATGTACCGACGTAAACAAAATGGTGGTCTAAATCGGCCCGACCGAGCTACACATGTCCCTGATTGCAGTTTACGGAGTGGGGAGATCGTGTGTCGGGCTGGCAGAACGACACTGCGGCCCTGCGACAGGGTGAACAATTAAAATATCGGCCCTGCATGCATACATACAATACGATCGGCAGTGGCACTGCAAGCAGGGCCCTGCAGGCAGTGCTTTGAGTAGGCCCCTTAAGGACTGCCAGTATACATAGAGCAACACGGAGGAGAGTAGCCCTGGCGTTTTTTACCGATACAAAACTGTCTGGTATTTTTTGCAGTGGGAAATTACACACATGCTTACTTTATCTAATTCCCACACAAAAATAATCGTCTATCACTACGAAACTCACACATAATAAATTAAAAACACACTTACATTTTTCACACATACATAGATACATTCTGTGTCATTACAGTATAATGACACGCCGCAACTACATTGACAAGTTGCTTACAGCCGTGGTTGTACCACATGTCGATATGCATTATCGATAAATTCAAGTACTCGGTTAGGGAAATGAGGTTTTTAAAGTGATACAAAGGTAAGATGTTATTATAAAATAGACTTAATTTATTATATACTACAAATCAAACATCTTCATGTAAAATAAACGATTATAAAGAGTAAAGATTTGATTGTTTGTTTGTTAACATTGAATAGGCTCCGAAACTACTGGACCGATTCAAAAAATTATTTCACTGTTGAGAAGCTACACTATCTCTGAGCGACGTAGGTTATACTATATTTTCAAAAATATTAGGGAACCTTACTAAAACTCAATAATGTAACCCAAGGGATAAATAAATAACCTAGAAAATTCCTTACATTGCTTGCGCTGCAAAAACAAATGATAATAGAAATATATAATGTAGTAAGACTTTGTAGAACACATAATTATCTACAATAGTTGTATTTGTGTGTGCTCGAAAAAAGAACGACTTTAATTACATCGACAATAATTGTGTTTGCTCGCAAACGAAAAAAAAACCGACTTCAATTATATCGACAAGTAATACAATATACATAATATATACGCGATATCAAAGGTTACTCAAAAAGTTGTTATCAGATATCGATGAAATTTGAACGCGACGACATGATAAATATCAGCTTTCTATTAAATTAAAAATCATCAAAATCGGTCCACCCAGTCAAAAGTTCTGAAGTAACAGACATAAAAAATACAGTCGAATTGAGAACTTTCCCCCTTTTTGGAAGTCGGTTAAAAAGTGTCGCGAAAGCATATGTCTTACTATTATAATTATGCCACAATACGTTTGGTGCAACGTTGTTGTGCCAAACAATGCCAGTCTACAATAAACGATTTAAAGTTAACCCACATTTTGAGGAGTTGATGATGTACACAGTGATGTCAACGAATCGGTAACAGGGAGCGTAGCACTAATGGCATCATAAGATGATAGCTTGTCATCTGCTAGATTGAATGATTTGTTGATGACTCTGAAAGGATGGATTTATCATTGTTAATTTTCGAAGTTGATAAATCTAAGCTTTATTTCACTACTATGACTAAGGTGAACCATATCTTGATTACTTTGTACGTGAGATAAAAAAAACTTACGGGACAAAAACAGTGTGGCGTTACTGTTAGTTTGGTGCCCTCGACTAATTTCCTTCTATTGTTCGTCAACACTTGAAAGTTAGTGGTATTGATATGATCTGAACAAATTACACTATTTTTTAGGTTAGTCTGTTATTACATTTTTTTTTTCAATGTATCCCTTAAATTTGGATTTTTAGAAATCTTGCCAAATTTTTGTATAAAACATTATGGTCGAAGTTCACATTAAGTATTTCTAGTAAAATGTGCTAATACTCATAATACGTGTTTTATATTTAATTTAATGCAATTTTATTATATAACTATGTTTATTAAAAAAGCTAGCAATAAAATATTTTAAATAAATCAAAATCTCAAAAATGTCTATCTCCTCTTTTGCCTTTGCCGTTTTTATCGATAACTATCTACAAACAAACCGGTAACAACGCTATCGCTCGGCGACAGTGACTTCTCGGAAAAATACTCCGATCAGTCGCTCGACCGATCCGCATATTGTATGAGGGCGATCGGCCTGTGTTGGTAAGCAAATCGAGTCAACACGACCGATAATATTTGTAATTTTTATGTTTAAAAAAGGTTTAAAAGAAGTATACAAGTAATAATGTGATTAAAAAATACTTACGTATGAAAGGTAATGCCATGTTTTAGTAAATTTGACGTGGCAGATCTCTTTTTGCAGCAAAAAAACAGAACAATTTGCCATTTTTTGAAGAACGTTGATTCAATCGCGCAACTAGATTTAGTCTAATGATCAGTACGGCTGCAACTAGTTTTATTGTACGCATATGGCCATTTGGCCTTATACCTTGACAGAGGGGAACGCCTATAAATGGCTACTCCCTTGTTACTCTTTGGCCAGTATACTGTCGCAGTACCCTAGGAAAATATTTGACGTCTAAATCGCTGCTATATTCTACTGTGAGCACTGGCGTTTTTGAGGTAAGGTACTCGCGGTACTTTGATCACGTGATCACTCAAAACCACTCAAGTGCCAACTGCCAAACGTCTTTTAAACAATACCTCCAGTTTTATCACAAAATTATAAAGTTCTGTAATTAGTTTAGATTAATAAATAAAGCATCGGAAGAATTGCAAAAATTAATCATATTAGATTGTGTTAAAAATGTTCAATACGAGCTGAAAGTTACGCAGGAAATTTTTCCATTCTGTATATTAATTTTAAAATAAATTCCTAAATTTTACCCTACACATCTGTACATTAACACATACCAACACAAAGTTAATATAAGTTTAGCAATGAAAAACATATTCTTTTTAATGAAAAACTACTAAATTTTATTATATTATAAATACAATTTACAATTACTATCAATGGGGAGAAAAACTAGCTTTTTATCACGACAGGTGGCGCAAAATCGACTGTACCTTTTATGACAGTATCAGCTGTCAAATCGTATGGGTTTTTGCAATTATTTCAGCTTAGTTCTGCTATTTTACTTTAAAATGCCTCAATGTAGTGCGTTAAACTGCAAAAACAGAGGAGTACATTTATTTCCTAAGGAAAGTAAGCGCAGAAAACAATGGGAATCGGCGTTACGTATTATAAACTTTAAGGCAAGTAATACTGCACGATTGTGTGCTGCACATTTCACAGAAGAGGATTATTATGGCAAAAGCAAATATACAGGTGATCCAACACAGTTATTCTATGCAATTCAATCAATACCCGTAACTGACAAATACTCAGATGCAAAAGTATATTATGATTTATCATTTTAGGTAATGAACCACTCGCCAAATTTCTTAAAAAGACTGCTGTTCCATCGGTTTTCTGCTTTACTAAGGTAAAACCAGAAAATCCAGCTGCCCTTGAACGACAGCATCGTTTTGAGAGAAGATGTATAAAGAAACTATTTCAAGAATCTCATACTAGTGTCACTATAGAAACTGAAAGAGACCTTACACTGGCAATAGGTCGTGAAGAAGAAGTGAACAATGAAACCACTTCAGCAGCATGTTCACATAGTGCACCTGAATTTGATACAAAAACTACTCAAGTTGACCATGAACACACATATGGGTCTATTAATAGGAATAAGAATAATGATACCTTTATTAAGTTTTACACAGGATTTGAATCATATAAAAAATTTCAGTTAGTGTACTCAACTCTGAGCCCAATGGTTCACAAAATTAGGTATTATGGCGGCTCTGTGATAAATCTGAGTGCAGAAGATCAGTTTTTTTTAACATTGATGAAATTAAGACAAAACAAATGTAATTTTGAACTTAGTATGTTTTTTAATGTCAGTCAAAGTACTGTATCAAATATTTTTATCACATGGGTAAACTTTATTTATCAATTGTGGATAAAATTAGATATTTGGCCCAGAAAAGAATTAGTCCAATATTATATGCCCAGAAGTTTCAAAAATTATGATTCAACTCTCAGAGTAATATTAGATGGAACCGAAATAAAAGTTCAAAAACCAAAGAACCCAAAGTCTCAGCAAGCATCTTGGAGTAGCTACAAACATGCAAACACATTGAAAATATTAGTTGGGGCAACACCTGGTGGGCTTCTATCATATTGCTCCCAAGCTTATGCAGGATCAATAAGTGACCGGCAGGCAGTGGAACGAAGCGAACTTCTTAAAAAATGCAAAAGCGGCGATAGTATATTGTATAGGCTGACAGAGGTTTCACTATACAGGACATGTTTGCAGACAAAAATGTGTCTGTTAAGATTCCAACATTTTTGAAAGGAAAATCTCAGTTGCCTGGCCTGACAGTAATAAAAGATAGAGAACTGGCAAATAAAAGGGTTCATATAGAAAGAATTATAGGGTTAACAAAAACATACAAAATTTTAAAAAATGAACTAGACCATAGCTATGTTCCAATAGCAAGTAAAATCTTTTTTATATGTTTTATGTGCTGTAATTTTAGGGAAAGTATTATGAATAATATTAAATAAAATTCTACATTTGGACTGTTTTTTTTATGAATTGTAAATAGTCTTTATGTAAGTGTTTATTTATAATAGCAGGTACTAAGCTATGTAGCTTAAAGGTTATCAAATTAATTAACATTTCATTGCTAACAAAATCGTACAACTTTTAAAAAATTAACTAGACCATAGCTATGTTCCAATAGCAAGTAAAATCTTTTTTATATGTTTTATGTGCTGTAATTTTAGTGAAAGTATTATGAATAATATTAAATAAAATTCTACATTTGGACTGATTTTTTTATAAATTGTAAATAGTCTTTATGTAAGTGTTTATTTATAATAGCAGGTTCTAAGCTATGTACCTTAAAGGTTATCAAATTAATTAACATTTCATTGTTAACAAAATCGTACAACATTTTAAAAAATTAACTAGACCATAGCTATGTTCCAATAGCAAGTAAAATCTTTTTTATATGTTTTATGTGCTGTAATTTTAGAGAAAGTATTATGAATAATATTAAATAAAATTCTACATTTTGACTCATTTTTTTATTATTTGTAAATAGTCTTTGTACAAGTATTTATTTATAATAGCGGGTTCTAAGCTATGTACATAAAAGTTAATCAAATTAATTAACATTTCATTAATAAATTGATCATCTCTGTTAATAAACACTACCTGCAAGTCCTCAAAAGTATAAACAATAAAATTACAATATTGCCGACCTGAACAATATAATTGTCCTTGTATCTGAGCATAATAAGGATGTTTCTTTTTCAAAAGAAACTGCCCATTACATCTCTCTAAATAAGGCACACTGACATCAGTTATTTTACAATTTCTTGCAGTATATGGACACTTGACTTCAATGATAGTGTCTTCTCCCAATAAGCCATCTGGTGAAGCAGCAAGAAAGGGATATTCAGAGGAAATAAACAATCCACATGCTTGTACTGACAGTCCGTAGGTGGCCTCATATTTCGCAATAGCAATTGTTTCATGAATCTTACCATGAACCATTGCTCGAGTATGCACAGTCTTTGGTGCTAAAATTTTTTGCAATAAACTTTTAGTGCAAGTTTTACTGTGGCACACTACATAAAACATGCTAGCAGTAATCCTGCATGATCTCATTTCATGCCACTCGGCAGAGGCATTTTGAGCTCTGGTATTCTTCTCCAACACTTGAATTTTTTCATTTGTGACATTTTTCAACAGGAGCTTTTCAAGCAAATTATCTTGTGGAGTCTTTGCTAAATATGGGTAGTGATCCCATTCAATCCCATGTGAATTTGCAGGTTCATATGTCTGCAGTAGAGGCATTGAGCTTTCACCATACCCAATGACCAAATTCCGCACATAATGTGGATAATTTTCCATTACGTCACTCTCATTTAGGGGCTTAAAATTACAGGATTTTAACCTCTTGCTTGGTAAATTATGAGCTGCTATGGGAGAGTTATAAAAAACTTTACTTGGTCTATTAAATGTCATTAGTTTTTCAGTACATGATTGATGCAGTTTAATTGATTTCTTGTGCACCATTTCATGTATACCAAACAACAATGCAGAGACATGTTTGCAACTTGCTTGAGTACCACTTCCTACAGCACAATCACAATGGCATTCTTCTATTACTCCATCTTTGCTTAACTTTACGTCAACCACATATGCAACTTTCTTCATACTGGCTTTACACTGTCCTCGCACATATGTGTAATTGCCTTCGTTGGAAAAACGGGCAGTCACAAGATGACGAGATTCGTAAAGGAGCAGCCCTTTAGGCTGGGTACTATATCTGTAAAAAATAATCATAATTAATATAACAAAATTTCTCGTCAAATAAGTACTTATTTTTCTATTTATAAATTAATTTATGTGGGCAAAACTGTCTCCTGTACATTTAGTCTATACTAATATTATAAATGGGAAAACTTTTCTGTTATTTTATTTGACTATTCACACTCAACCGCAGTACAAATCTTCTTGAAATATAGCACATATATAGATCCTCGAGATGTACTAAGCCCAAAGGATACTTTTTATCTCATAAAAGCACGTTGTTAAGCACCAGTTTAAAAAAATAGTCTTTGGTATCTCTACAACACATCACAGCTAAACAAACCTTAGCTTGAACAAAACTTAATCTTTCCAGAGAATTCTTCCCAAAGAAAATTCCCAGAGGATTATTAAAAAACCGAAACAAACACGGACGAAGTCGCGGACCGGTGCCCACTACTGGTACTAGTTATTGCTAGGAATTAAATAAGGGCACTTACTTTACAAAATATTCCTGTATTGCCTGTCTACTGATCATTGGCAGAAGAGTATCTGCATTTATGTCTCTGAATGTATCAGAAGGTGGACATACGTATGCAGGGTCCTCTTGGATGTCGCAGTCAGCACAAAAATTTTGGTTTTGATCATACGTTCGTAATCTGTAACAAAAATTAGAAAGTTAGTTCATTATAGCAAAAAAAAATGCTTACAAACCTTCATAACCTCAAATATTTCAAGCGTTTACCTTTCAATCAAATCAGCTTTTTTACCGGCAGTTGTTGCATTTCTTTTACGAAGCTCGGCTTTTAGTTGAGGCACAGTCATAAATGAGTAAATTTTAAAAACAATACACACTTTAAATCTCGTTTATCTCGTTATTAGCCAAACACTTTAATGCCGCGAAAAGTAAACAAAGTACAGTTGCTTAAAGCGACATCTGTAAACAGCTTTGAGTGAGCCTCCTCATTAAAATAAATTATATTATATTTAAATAACTTATATTTAATATTATATTATATTTAAATAATCAATCAAATTAAATATTTGATAGTAGTCCAACAACATTTTTTTTTGAATGAACTATAAAACTTTTTTAAACACTCATTTGAAATTTGAATGCTGCGTCAAAAAATGCGGCTGACACACAGACATAAATTGACGTTAAACTGTAAAGTGGTCGCAATGCATATCGGAACACAGCTACAGTTCACTACAGTTTAGAGCGAAAGACTTGTATCCAGCTCTCAATAAATTAAAAAAAAAAAAAAGTATAGTAGTTGACGTACCAGTATATAAGTGTATAATCCAAAGAGTAATATAAGCATACAGGTATAATCTATGCTACTAACCTAACATATACTCGATGTTTACGTGATTAATTATGTTTTTAAGAAGTCCTCAAATAGCTTTGACTTCTTGTTTGATTTAAGAATTCACTGCAGTTACTTGTTATTTTGAAGAGCTAAACATTTAGTCCAAAATGCCGTTACTTGATGGAAAAGAAATAGACATATTTTTTGTAAGTTTTCTTAAAATGTAATTTATTATAAATATTTTATTGTAATAGATTTTTTTTCTGTTTATATTATTGTTTCTTATTTAAAGTAATATTTAAGATTTTAATTATGTAGCATAACTTTGAGGTTTTTTATAATTATTTATGTACCGCTAATTGTACTACTACTTTACTTACCTATAAAGTAACTAACTCAACAGACACTATATAATAAATTAGTCAAGATTAAAATAATAAAAAATGTTATTTATATTGAAGTTTTTTTATTTGACTAAAATATAATATTACACGTTTATATTTACAGAGTGAAGAGGATTTACCATATGAAGAAGAAATATTAAGAAATCCTTTTTCAGTAAAACACTGGCTCAGGTACATCGAACATAAAAAAGCTGCACCTAAAAATGAAATTAATATGATATATGAGAGAGCACTCAAGGAGTTGCCAGGCTCGTTCAAACTGTGGTATAATTACTTGAAACTGAGAAGGTATCAAATACGCGGTCGCTGTGTAACTGACCCTGCTTATGATGATGTTAATAATTGTTTTGAAAGATCTTTAGTGTTTATGCACAAAATGCCTAGGATTTGGATGGATTATTGTACCTTTTTGACTGATCAATGGAAAATTACTAGTACAAGAAGAGCATTTGATAGTGCTTTAAGAGCATTGCCTATTACTCAACACCACAGAATTTGGCCACTTTATCTTAAATTTTTAAAGAAACATGATATCCCCGAGACAGCAGTTAGAGTATTTAGAAGGTATCTAAAATTATGTCCTGAAGACACAGAAGAATATATTGACTACTTAATATCAATAGAAAAGCTTGATGAAGCAGCTGTTAAATTGGCACAGCTTGTAAATAATGAGAATTTTCAGTCAAAGCATGGAAAATCCAACCATCAACTATGGAATGAATTATGTGAACTTATATCTAAAAATCCAGATAAAATTCACTCACTGAATGTTGATGCTATAATAAGAGGTGGACTTCGTCGCTACACAGATCAACTAGGCCACCTTTGGAATTCATTAGCTGACTATTATGTGAGAAGTGGTTTATTTGAAAGAGCAAGAGATATTTATGAGGAATCTATTCAAACTGTTACTACAGTGAGAGATTTTACGCAGGTTTTTGATGCTTATGCTCAATTTGAAGAACTCAGTTTGAGCAAAAAAATGGAAGAAGTTGCTAAAAAAGCAAATCCAACTGAAGATGATGATATTGACTTAGAATTGAGACTTGCTAGGTTTGAATATTTAATGGAAAGAAGATTACTTCTTCTTAATTCAGTTCTTTTGAGACAAAATCCACATAATGTGGCTGAATGGCATAAAAGAGTAAAGCTCTATGAGGGAAAACCTCATGAAATAATTGATACATACACTGAAGCTGTTCAAACTGTTGATCCTAAGTTAGCAGTAGGAAAGTTATATACTTTATGGGTGGGTTTTGCTAAGTTTTATGAAAGTAATGATCAAATTGATGATGCAAGACTGATTTTTGAAAAAGCAACTCAAGTAAATTATGCTAAAGTGGATGATCTGGCATCTGTTTGGTGTGAATGGACAGAGATGGAAATCAAACACGAGAATTATGAAGAAGCCCTCAAACTGATGCAAAGAGCAACTGTTTTACCTAGTAGAAAAGTAGCTTATCATGATGACAAAGAAACGGTACAGATGCGTCTTTATAAATCTCTTAAAGTATGGTCTATGTATGCTGACTTAGAAGAAAGTTTTGGTACCTACAAATCCTGTAAAGCTGTTTATGACCACATTATTGATTTAAAAATAGCAACACCACAAATTATTATTAACTATGGGTTATTCTTAGAGGAACACAATTATTTTGAAGAAGCTTTTAGGGCATATGAAAAGGGTATAGCACTTTTTAAATGGCCAAATGTATATGATATTTGGAATACATATTTGACTAAGTTTTTAAAAAGATATGGAGGATCAAAACTTGAAAGGGCTAGGGATTTATTTGAACAATGTTTAGAAAACTGTCCTCCTGAATTTGCAAAATCAATATTCTTACTATATGCAAAATTAGAAGAAGAACATGGTTTAGCCAGACATGCAATGTCTGTATATGAAAGAGCTGCTACGGCAGTTCTACCAGAGCAAATGTTCGAAATGTTTAACATTTACATTAAAAAAGCTGCGGAGATTTATGGTGTGCCAAAAACCAGACAAATATACGAAAAGGCTATTGAGACTCTTCCAGATGAAAAAGCTAGAGAAATGTGTATACGATTTTCGGAAATGGAAACACGACTTGGAGAAATAGACAGAGCCCGAGCTATTTACGCACATTGTAGCCAAATGTGTGACCCACGTATTACAGCTGATTTTTGGAACACTTGGAAAGAATTTGAAGTTAGACATGGAAATGAGGACACAATGCGTGAAATGCTTCGAATAAAGAGAAGTGTACAAGCTACATACAATACCCAAGTGAATATGATGTCAGCTCAAATGTTAAGCTCAGCAGCGCAAGCTGCTGGTACAATATCAGATCTAGCACCTGGAATGAAGGATGGCATGAGAATGCTAGAGGCTAAAGCTGCAGAAATGGCAGTCCAAAGCAAAGGTAATATTCTTTTTGTTAGAGGTGAAACGCAAGGTCTTAAAGAGAGTGGTGATAAGGTTGTTAATCCTGATGAGATTGATATTGATGAAGAAGAATCAGACAACAGTGGAGAAGACGATGAGGAAGAAGTCGCCCCTGTTCAAAAAAAAGACATACCTGCAGCAGTTTTTGGGGGTTTACTTCAAGAAAAAGAATAAATTTTTTACTAGTAAAAATAAATTCTTTAATTTAAATAAAACATGTTTAATTTACCAAGCTAACTTAGCAACAATTTTATACAAAAGCAATTTATATATTTACAAGAAAATCACAGAAATAATGTTAAGAGTTACGAATCATTTAACTTGGTTAAATGTTATTTGAAGCATAACAACTAATATCCATTCAATTATGCATTATATCAATTAAATTCAATGTTCTTACAAATTTTATAAATACAATTAAATGACAATTCTAATTTGTTTAGTATTAAAAATAAATGTTCCACAGTTCAGTTATGTATTCCAACTAAGGAAAGTATTTTTTTTTTTTTTTTGGGAATGGTTGTTAATAAATTCTTATATTAATAGTAGATATGAGTTTTGTTACATGAAGACATACATTGATTTTTTATTCATATACATTTTTGTAACTGTTAATTTTAGAGGAAGTTTTCTTTTACAGTTGAAATAATCTTAATTTTAAAAATTTCTGATATTTGTTATCAATTAAAATATCATCAATGTTCTCCGATCTTTGTATGTAAGAGATGAATGATTTTCATGCAGTAAAAAAAACTGTTCTTTAATTTAAATTAAACATTGTACTTGACAAATAGATCCCAGAAATACAAGCATTTTTTTATAAAAAATATTTTATTAATTGGCTTTATAGTCAATTAATAAAATATTTTTATATATTTAATTCACATTGCTGCAATGTAAATAAAAAATGTGCATGCCTTAGTTATAATCACAACACAAAGCAAAATGGGTATGGTAATCTTCAATTTAAAGCCTTTTTATGCTTTTTGACGTGACAACATCTATTAAATCGATGAATACCGGCCGCATGCAGGAAAAAGGTTGACTCATTGTCCCATTGCGCCCATTGTACGCTTTCCTGTATCTGACTCTCTTCCATTGATTGGCCTATGTGTCCGAGATATTTTGTTATGACATTGTCACATTAAACTATCGTCCGTATACCAACTTTACAGACAACCAATTTTTTTTTGCTCATAATTTAAATGATATCTCTTGGTGGTGCAATAAAGTGTAAGGAATTAGAGTACATATTTTGTTGTTCAGAATAGTTTAAAATACTTATATCATTATGTACACCACCAAACATTATCAACTCGCCATTACCCTTTACTAAAGAATACATGACCAATTCTTCAGGTGCACCATGCATTTCACCAAGGCGGGGACATAACCATGACACAAAATTTAAAGAATTTCCATCCACAACCGTAGAAATATCTAAAACATGCATGGCTAGAGTATTTCTTTTGATTTTCTTTACAGCTGGTGGTCTCTGTTGTGGATTGTCCGCAGGAGGTTCTATCCTATTTTCTAAGTGAGCTATTTGCCTTTGATTGATAAGATCATTTTCTGGTGCTGCATTGTTTCCTGTTGAATCACAAGCAAAGGCAGCCATTCTATATTTATTAGCCTCTTGCAACTGCCTGACTATCTTCATTCCCTTATTCTGTAATAAATAAATAAATATTATTACAATATTACAGTAAAGAAATAAATGTAAATGAATATACAATAAACAAGAAACATTTTTATACCTATTACCTTATTTTTATTTCTTCTCAGAGCGGATTCTTTCTTGGACATGTCAAAAGCATTATTTTGCCTTCCTTCTCCACTTGTACTAGCAATGTTACCTTCTTGATTAATGTTTACATTATTTGAGATAAGATTTCGAACTTGTTCATTCTCATTACTTGGTCCAGCTACTGGTTCATTAAATAGAATTCTTTGCCTTGGTAACACTCCACGTCTCCCATTAATATTTTGGTCTCTATCCAACGGCCTTTGTAAGCTTTGTTCAACTCTGACAGACACTGGGGGCCCTTCTCTATTGAGGTTTGATAATCTTACAGCCGATGTTACTAATGGTTTAGGACTATTCCAGCCATTTCTACTTCTACTCAAACTTACAACTTTGTCTCCGACTCGACAAGCAGGGTTACACCATATATTGGCAGAAGCCCATTCTTTATTTTTAACAGCTATTTCTTTCCATGTCCATGTTGGACCTTTCATAGTAAGTATCCAACAGTCGCTATAAACAAAGCGGTTTTGTAATGTTTGTACACCACCTAGCAACATAAGTCTATCATCATCTAATTTAATCAATGACTGAGCATAGCGTGGAGATGGCCTGGGTTTAGTAGTTGATTGTTTCCTCCAAACAAATGTTGAAATATTTAACACCCACACATCATTTGAACACTGTATTTGAAAATTGTGGGCAGCTGACATAATTAAACCACCAAATACTATCATTTCGTCATCTTTTATACACGCAGAATGTCCTGCCATTGGAGGAGGAGGATTTGTTGCATTAATTAATATCCATTTATTACTTTTCACACAGTAAAAGTGGATGTCATTAAACATTGTGACATTCTGATAATATTGAGATAGTGAAGGATAGGTCCAGCCACCAAAAACAATTAAGCAATCTTTATAATCAACCATTGTTGTATAAGCTTTTGGAACAGGATATGTCCCTGTAGCTAGTGGTCTTATCCATTGCCTTTTAGACAAATCAAATCTCCACAAATCATTAAAAGAAGTTGCATTTGTAGTACAGCCCCCAAAAATATACATATTATTTTCGAGAATACATGCTGCATGAGAAAATCTTTTTGTTATAGTAGGTACAATATCTGTTGCTGTAATATTTTTCCATAGTATATTAAATTCACCAACAGCTTTCATCAATTTTATGGACGTTTTATGTAGAACATCTGGAAAATGCATTAAAAATTTACGATACTGTTTTGTATAAAAATTGCGTACTGTGTACTAAACTTTACAAGATATTAACTTACTTTGAGCACAATTACACCACCTTTTGCAGACGTTCATACAATTTTGTAAATCCTTATAAGGTGGTAAAAAGCTTAATATAAATTCTAGTACTTCATCGGGGAGGTCCTCGATGGTTATTTGCAAATTTTGCTGTAATGTTTGATGCATAGATTCCATATTTACAATTTTAGATCCCTTTAAATAGGACAGCTAACCTTTCCATACTTATATGAGACGAAATATATTGAGTTGAGAACATCAGAATATCACATAAAGGTACAACGTTTACATGTATGTATTTATTACTTTTAGATTCCGCCTGTTTCTATTTTACTTATTTATTTTTATCCATGTTTATGACATTTTTGAAACATAATTCATGACAAAAACAGGACTTGACATCTGCTACAGAGTGATAATTTAACGTATGGTGCGTTCGACTGAAGGTCCGCAACGCCCTCGACGGCGGACCATGACCGCTGAAATTGCCATTCCACTGACGGAAAAAATGCTGCGGGCGCGGCGTTGTAGGCGAATTTTATAGGTGGAACGCATATTTGGGCGAAAATTCGTAAGACGGAGGGAGGGTAGACCGCCGGCGCGGCCTAGAAGAGGAAGTATCTCTCTTTAAACCGTGCGGTGCGGGGTGCTTGCGCGAATGTACGTGTGTAATATAAATTGTCATATTTGTGTACGATAGCGCAATAAATGAATATTGTACTTTACCACATAAATGATAGTACTTTTATACTGATAATACAGCAATTCGTGCAAAAGTATTCCCTAACAATTCCAAAATATCAAAAATGCACAACGTTAATTATTCAAGTTTTCACTTCTGCCGGCACTCCCACAGTGCAACCGGTTGTTTTTTTTTTCTCTAGATTAGCCAAAATTTTATTTATGTTACGTCTATGATGTATTTTAAATATTCGGTTGAAATTGAAACCATTTTTCATAGACATAGAGAGGGATTCCCGTTAAATAGTTTTGGTTTGTGCCAAGAACCTTATACAAAACACTGGAGAGTGCATCGTAAACAATGCTTTGAAGACAAAAAATTTGACCTTGAAGTACGTCACGTATGTTCTTTATCTCTTTCTGTAGGGTGACCACGTTGATTCTAAGTTAACGATCCATACTATTTAAAAATTTTGTCAAGTATTTACAAGACTTCTTTATTCTGTTAGCTCGCAAAAATGAAAAGTGAAAGTGGCATTCCTATTGACGGTAATGGTAATAATCTATCAAAAAACGTTTACTATTTGAGCTAATATTTTTATCGTTTCTAGCTTCATTTTGAAGATTATTTCGGTAGATTATGATGTGCTAGGGATAAGGAATCTTCTAACTCAAGTGATTATTAGATCCATCAAATTTGGTAGGCTAAAAAACGTGATGACGAAGATGCGTTGTTACTTGATGGACCCTATCGTAATATTTGCGATTAGTTTGATCTCGGCCCATTCCACGCGTGCATATCCGTCTTTATCTCCTGTAGTGAGCCATGTAGTGGATGTGGCAACATCGCAATTTACTGTCACTGGTAGGTCGATACGTAAAATAAATAATCAGTGGAAATGTTCTAGCTCAGTATAGCTTAGTGTTGATAAACAGACTTACACCAATTAGCTGCTTTATTTTTATGGCGCGCATACTTTGAGTATTTAATGCACATGAATGACACTTAACACAATAAATAATTAGATAATTTTGTGTTTTAAGAAACACCCAAGAGTGAATTGAAAAGGTAAACTGATGTAACAAAAGTTACAATAAAAAAAGACTTCGTGTCGTGTTATGGCCCATTTCTATTAAGCCAAACCGATCTTGATGAAATTTGCACTTTACGCTAAGATTGAAAGATTCTCAAAACAACTAAAATAGATTTTTAGATAAAGATCATCATCATCCGCAACCTATCAATGGTTCACTACTGAGCACAGGTCTCCGCTCAGAATAGGGTTATAGGCCATAGTCTATCACGCTGGCCCAATGCGAATTGACAGACTTCATATACCTTCAAGAACTTAATGGGGAAATCTCAGGTGTGCAAGTTTCCTCACGATGTTTTCCTTCACCGTTGAAGCTAGCGTTATTTAATTACATAAACGCACTTAATTTCGAAAAGTCAGAGGTGCATGCCCGGGATCGAACTGCGACCGCCCAAATAGGAAGCCACAGTCCAAACCACTAGGCTATTAGTGTTTAGATAAAGATAAAGTAGGTACCTTAATAATTGTGTTTGCTCGCAAACGAAAAAAAACCGACTTCAATTACATCGACGAGTAATACAACGTAGATCGACGAAAAAATACTCAAGTAACTGCGCGTTATCAAAGATTACTCAAAAAGAAGTTATCAGATCTCAATGAAATTTATATGTGACCACATGACAAACATCAGCTTTCGATTAAATTAAAAATTATTAAAATCGGTATACCCAGTAAAAAGTTATTGCGGATTTTCAAGTAATCCCTCGATTTCTCTAGGATCCCATTATCAAATCCTAGTTTCCTTATCATGGTACTAAACTAAGGACATTTTCTTTCCAACAAAAAAAGAATTATCAAAATCGGTACACCCAGTAAAAAGTTATTGCGGATTTTCAAGAATTTCCATCAATTTCTCTGGGATCCCATCATCAGATCCTGGTTTCCTTATCATGATACCAAACTAGGGATATCTCATTTTCAACAAAAAAAGAATTATCAAAATCGGTACATCCAGTAGAAAGTTATGCGGTATAATACAACGTAGGTCGACGAAAAAAAGCGTCAAGTAAAAACGCATTATTAGATATAGCTCGAAAAGTAGTTTGTTAGATCTCAAATAAATTTAAATGGGACCAAGTGGCACACACCACCTTTCGATTAAAAGAAAATTTGTCAAAATCGCTCCACCCAGTCAAAAGTTCTGATGTCACATACATAAAAAAAATACAGTCGAATTGAGAACCTCCTCCTTTTTTGGAAGTTGGTTAAAAAACAAAATAAAACTTCTTCAAAAAGCGAATATTCTCTTTATTAATACTTTCTTATTATGAATAATAAAAGTAGTCAACCTAAAATCAAAATCAAATCATACTAGGATGAAGCAAATCGTACTGTTTTTTGGCGTTTCGTACAGTGTTACTATAATTATAAAATGGCAGCTCCCTACAATTAGGGAAGTAAAACCAGAAAAGAGAACACTGACTTCACGAAATCATGAAAATCAGAATCCACATCAAGGTAGGTACAGATAGATATGTTATTATATGCATGGTTTGACCATGCTCTTGGATAAGCAATGCAAATAGTTCTGTGCAAAAAATTTGGTAAAATCATCCTTTTAATAATAAATAAATTTATTTGTAAAAAAAATATGCTGATCAAGTTAAAATTATACAAAAAAAAACACATAGTGCATAATTTATAACAGGACAAAGTGACCGCAAACGAAAAACAAATAAAAGAAAAAATGAAAAGAGATACAACATAAACTTATTGATTAAAAGTTGACAACACACATATTGATTATGATTTTTTGTACATACCATGGCAATTTTAAATAAAGTGTGAGGGGGGGATCGAAAACATAACTGGGGTGAATGAACTTGTCTTCACTAAAATGTTTTAGATGCACTCTCCACTGTTTTATATAAGCTTCTTGGTTTGTGTACATAAAGTTAATTGTTTCTGGTATTACAGCTAGAAAGCTATTGAACTCAAGTACCAACAACTCTAGCAACTTGTGCATTGTGATATCATAATGATCATATCCTTCATTATTATTATTTTTAGGCTTAATGGCTTTCAGTTATGCCAGGGGCACTGTCGATTTCGCCGATTTAACGTGGGATAGAAAAGAATCAAATCATTCATATAGAAAAAGCTTTATATTTTAATTTAATCTATTGATCCAGGGTCTTAATACACCCGTGATTGTTTCTAAAAATGACAACATAATTGATGAGCTACATCTACAAAGTCGGGGCAGCCCCCTAACAGTTCTCCATGCGCATAATTTTTTCATTGAATAGGTACTGTTACTGTCGTATCAAATGTCAACATTCGGTAGCACATTAGCTACGTTCCACTTACGGCCCTCAACGCCATCGACCACGACCGCTGAAATTGCCGTTCCACTAACGTAAAAACGCTACGGGCGTCGTAGGCGAATTTTATATGTGGGACGCATATTTGAGCTCTGTGCTCTCGCAATATGGCAGCATGATAAAAACAAGCAGCTGTGGGTGTTGTCAGTAAATATTTCGAATGGCATTGAAGTAAAACTTAATTCAACAAGGATTCTAGTGAATTTTTCGTTGCATTTTTGACGAAACTAATGACAGATAATGACTCGTAAAGTTCATCAAATTCTGATGATATTCACATTTGACGTTGACAATTGTTTTTTCAAATTCCTGTCACCTTTTGATAAAAACCAACACTGATCCACCTATATTTTTAGGGTGAAGTGAGCGCGATGTGGTCATGAACAGTGACGTCATCTGTGACGTCGAGCAATCGCTCGCGACGACCTCAAGCATATTACACACACTCACACTCACACGGGCTACATTCGTTGCGGTCGTTGAGTGGAACGTACCCATTCAGTCCATCAATGTCATCTCGTAACCGGGAATATTTAAGTTACTGTTACAATTAAGTGTTGGTAATTAATAATAACAATTACGTGTTGTGACGACTAGTAAAATTTAATTTGTCGTTAAATTACCAAAACTGAACATAAAATTATGACTTTTTAACTATATTTCATAATTGGTGTCTTATTTATGTTGTTTTAAAATTTATCCCCAAGGTGTCTTATTTAGTTGCGTGTGACAGATAACCTAAGTGGACATAGTTTGTGATTAAAAACAGTGAAAACACGAGACTGTGTGTATTTTAAGTGACCTCAAACCAAGATGCAACAGATATTAAATGCTAGTCCAATTTTAGATAAGTTAAAGCATTTTCAACAAGTGTTATCATACAGAATCCAATTGACAACTTCACAAAAGGTTAAATTAATTTAATATTTTTACTAAATTAACCCATAAGTTAGATTAATTAACTTAGGTTTTTGTAGTTTTATGTATCTATCAATAATTAATATGATTATTCTTTATCCTTTAATAAAGTAAGGTCAAATATTTTAAGATACAAGTTTCAAGGTGTTTTTAGTCATGAGTATTGTTTTTTTTTTTTTTTATTATGTTGACTATTTAATAATTATTCATTACCTGTAAAAATATTTTTTTATTTATTTGTAATAATAATTTATACCATTTAATTATTATAATTTTGCTACAGTAATATATTCATGAAACAATATGATAATTGTGCTACCTAATTATTTATTGTTTGAATTTTATTTATAGGTTATGCTATGGAGTTTAGGAGTGGTAGGTACAAGTGCTATGGTAGTAGGGATACTTTCAAGATATCTTGCCAGAAGACGTGCAAAACCTATCTTTAATCCAAGGATTCAACGAGCCATCAATAAAAGACTCTCAAGGATGAGAAGTCCGAATGGTGGTAAGATAGTTATATTATTTCTGATTTACTTATTAACATAATGAAATGTCCTTCACTCTTTGTGATTAATTGTAGGTATGGGCTCTGTGGCAAGCAGTGGTGGGCGAAGTAGTCCTATTGGATTTAGCGAGAGACTCTCCATGACTTCTGGTTCTATCGGTTCTGGTGGTGATCCTGCCTCTTTATCACCTCAACAGCTTGGAGTGATGGGTAAGTAAAATTTAAATTCAGTACCAACTATTTTTGAAAAAATTTCATTGATTCTTATTAGTTTTGTACCAAATATAAAAGTGCTTAGTAAGTGTTATTTAAATTTTTGAAGCGCCATCTATTGATGAGTAGCTAAACCATGACAATAAACAAATTACTTTAACATAATTTTTATTGTTTGCAATAGATGGCGCTTCTAACAATTTTAGGGAATTTAATAAAATTTATATTTCATTTTAATAACGTTGGTTTCTAAACATTTTTGAACATAACGTTGGTTTCATGTATATACATATCATTGTTTTACATTATATCATTATTGTAGAATTGAAAAAAAAAAGACATTTTTGGGTGAATTCTATTAAACTTAAGAAGATATTCACAGCTCTTATTTTTTGTTTGCACGTAAATTTCTTGATTTGTTACAAAGAATCACGACTTCGTGAATTTAATTTGAAGGTCACGATTTTAATTATCCTTGATACTCACGCATTCTTACCGACTCGTTTTTACGAGATTTTTTTTATTCTAAAAGATATTTTTTGAGCATAGAGATATTTTTATTATTTCTAACGATACATAATTTTCTTAAAATTTTTACATAGTATATAATATATTTTTTTTATAGTTGAAAAAAAAGAAACAATAATTAGTAGCTACTAGTTGGTCACCCAGTGGTCGAAATTCGACCATAATTAATTTAAATTATAAGTTTAAAAAGTAGTGTATGTAATATTTTTTATTGATTTAATGTATTTTTTATCCGTAATTTAGAAAAAAATATTGGCAATCTGCACTCCTCTATATGTATAAACTATAGTGTGCGAAATTTCATACTACTTCGTCGGCGCAATTTTCGTTTAAAAGAGGTACAAAGTTTTTGCTTCACGTATTTAATATATAGATAACATAGCCTCTTGCTTAATCAATTTTATAGAAGACACAGCACCACAAATAACTTTTGATCTTAATGTATTGCCTTGCATCTCTGCGTCGTTGTTAGAAATCTTCATCATGGCCTCCACAAGTTCGCGCCAAAACAGCGTGAACTCATGTGTGTGTATAGGCTGGAATGATGAATAAATTCATGAATAATTTTAATGAAATTCATTGATAATTGCGATCAATAGGCATTTCGCCTTGAAATTGTACGTTGTTATAAACATGTGTTTTATAATACTTGCGTAGTAGGATAATTTATAAGTATATTATATTTAGTATTGTCGACAAATTTTCAAGTTAAGTATAAAATTTTAATCGTTATTTATCAATACTTATATAAAACCGCCAGTATGTTCGTCTGTTATTAGAGGAACGAAAAGATTTCACAACCGCGTTTTGTGAATATTTTCCCTTAGACATTCGATTACAATTAAAATTTATGTTATGTCCAGAGGATTTTCATGATTTTAGCTATTTTTGCTTTGCTCCCGTTTTTCGGTTATGTTTATACCCGAAGATAACCCTGGGACGCAAAAAGGTCCCGTTTTGATCCAAAAACAATGGTCACGCTAGGTGTAACGGTAACAGGCTTACGCAGTAAAGAAACACGAACAGAGAAACAAAATAACAATCAATATTATAGTGTTGTACACAAGTTACGATGATGACACTAAGTACCTAAAACAGTAAAGATAAACAATACTTACGATAGCACGCAATTAAAGCCGCAAAAAAACATAAGTTCATATACCTAATAACTATTTGCTGCCCATGGCTTTGCTCTAGTGAAAATAGATCGAAAATATTTTGTTATACAAAATTGAGCACTGAAAGCCCAAGCTTAAGGTTTTGTTGAGTATAATAATAATTATGTTGAGTATAATAACCCATCCATTTGTCTCACTTATTAAGGCCTACATTACTTTTAGTTAAGTGTATCTGTGTCTCAATATAGATATTTGTTTCTCACTCATATGTATTAGGTATAAGAAATATGTGCGTTATGTCTACTTTTTTATTTTATTTTTTTATATATTCATATAAAGATACAATAATATTATTCGTTTAACTCATTTTGTCAAATAAGTTAAACGTATGTAATTGTATTTGCTCGCAAACGAAAAAAAAAACAACTTCAATTACATTGACAAGTAATACAACTTAGATCGACGAAAAAATAGTCAAGTAAATACGTGTTATCAACGATTACTCAAAAAGTTGTTATCAGATCTCAATGAAATTTATTTAAAGTGACCACAGTCATGATAAACATTAGCTTTCGATTAAATTAAAAATCATCAAAATCAGTACACCCAGTAAAAAGTTATGCGGTATAATAGAACGTAGGTCGACGAAAAAATGGTCAAGTAAAAACGCATTATTAGATATAACTCAAAAAGAAGTTGTTATATCTCAAATAAATTTAAATGGGACCAAATGACACACACTACCTTTCGATAAAAAAAATATTGTCAAAATCGGTCCATCCAGTCAAAAGTTCTGATGTAACATACATAAAAAAATACAGTCGAATTGAGACCCTCCTCCTTTTTTGGAAGTCGGTTAAAAATAAAAAATAAATAAAACAAAAACTTGTGGTAAGGTTTCAAAAATTCAATCAATTGAAAAATAAACGAAGTTATGCCACTATTTGTGATATTTATAGATAAAAATAAAGTAATATTTTACAAGTTAACGATACTACATAGTTAATATTTTCATATAAAGTTTTCGAAGGCCATTCCGATCGTATAATTCACTGCCTTGTAATAAGGCTCGTTGGTCTAGGGGTATGATTCTCGCTTTGGGTGCGAGAGGTCCCGGGTTCAAATCCCGGACGAGCCCGCTTTTTGTTCGACATTTTTTATTTTTGTATTGGAATAATTGTAAAGATTATCTGCTACCCTTCACTTTCGCACATTACGTAGAACGATAATTGCAACAAACAAAGAAAAATATACAAATGCGGTTTAAAACTTTACATTCAGCCTTTAACATCCCATTACTGAGCATAGGCCTCTTTCTCCATTTAGGAGAAGAATTGGAGCTTAATCCGTCACGCTGCTCCACTGCGGATTGGCGGATATGTTGCCTACTATGAGTAATGATCGCTATCAGATATTTATGATAAGAACCGGGACCGGCGTCTTAACGTGTTCTCCGAGACATGGTGGAGAGACCCACAGGGCCAGCTATCCAAGCCGGACAGAAATATTTGTACAAATGCTGTTGGTATATGTGAACATTTATATTGTAATCTATGTACATAAATACATACAGGCAACACTTATATAAAATCTATGTTATGTTATCTATGGCTGATCCGGAGTTCCCTTTTGTTGTAACCACGTAACACGTTGTAACTGTTCTTTCTTTATAAAATAAAATAATAATAAAGTGTATAAAAATGATGGTCTAAATATATCTATCTCGAGCGGGAATCGAACCTGCAGACCGTCGGTGTTTTAGGTGACTACTTGCACTACTACACCAGAGCGGCGGTTAAAAGTTTAGTTTACAGTTATCAAACACTCGCCGTGTATTTGTATTTTCGCGATTTTCTCTACTTATAAATGATAAAATAAAAGATAAATTATAAGAAAATATAGAAGGATAAAAATTAAAAATGGGAAATTAAACCTAATTATAATATTATAATATATCCTATATTAAAATATTTCATTTAAGTACCTGCCTCTCATTCTGGTAGAAAACTTGCATTATATACCACTTAGGAATGAGTTGTCCTCGCATGTGTGGGATGTTTTAAGTTGTAACAGACTGATAATATTTGATCATGTTACTTTGACAAATCAATAAATGCTGGATTCCAGTATCCAAAAAGAAGTTAAGTGGTTCTGTCTCTGCTTGTGTGGTGTGTATATGACAAACGAAAGAAAAGTGTAATGTTTAAGGATAATTCATAAAGTACTTGACAGATTTCGATTCAGACGAAAAAAAAAAACATCAAAATCGGTACACCTAGTAAAAAGTTAAGCGGTAACACAAAAAAATAAAACAGTCGAATTCTACATTATATTACATTATACTAAAGTGCCCAGAGCCCTAATATCCTAAAACATACACCTACAGTAGATTAAGGACGGTCCTGGCCTCGTGAGATCATCTCCCGAGATTGCACGACTCTGTTTTACGTTCGTGACACGTCCGTCCTACTAACAATTGTAGGTCATCTTCGCATACTTTTAATAACAATTGAATAAAATTATTATGATAAATATCGTATGCATATATTAAATTTACACATTAGTTTTACAGAACATTTCTCTTGAATAAATCCAGAAATGGGATTTTTCTACTCAGGTAAACTTAACGAAACTTTGTTTCAGACGAACAGATCGAATCGAATTTTAGGTTAGAAATGTGAGACTGGTACTAAACCACTACATATATTGTGTTTTATACTTTAATTACACACCAAACCATTTAAATAAATAACTATGAAAATGTAGCTACGTGACAGAAATCTTTTCCTCCAAATACAAGGTGAAATTAGAATTCCTAACAATATTACCTTTTCGGTTTCGCCGTAGCCGAGTAATAAAATACCGAGACGTCTGGAAAAAGATAATTTACCTTTTAGAGTTCCTCGCACGTTTTTGTTCCACTTGCAGAGTAAGATGTGTTTGCATTTAAAAGATTAAATCAGATATTATACTTACATTATTATTACATAAGTTTTGTATTACAATTATCTTTTTTTTTGACGCTTTTATGATCTAACCCCGCCGCCAAACGGCGACAGGAGTGTAGGGCTTCCAACATGACAGAACGTGCCACACTACCCATTAAAACCCAGCGGTTCCCTCGTCGTCATAGTGGGGCGCACGTTTGGATCGCCTGTGCGGTAGCTGCCTTCGCCTAAAGAGGCTCACGGGCACTGTGCATAAGGCTTTCGAACATTTTTATAAAATAATACATTTTTTAAATTTGGCATGGAGATATTGAGTAGTTAGTAGACATCTACCAAGAACGGATTTTGCGATAGAGTCGTATTAATGGCTCTTTACATTTTTTGTAAAGCACTAATATAGTACACTTTTTGTTTTACAAGCTTTAAACTTGGCAGATAGATTGTTAATAGTTAGTAGAAGTCCACTAAGAACGAATTTGTGACAGAGAAGAACTCCGAACTCCGTGCCGTGTGGCTACGGCATCAAAGAATATAGCCACCCCTTTCTTACCGTGGGTGTCTTAAGAGGCGACGACTAAGGGATAACACAGTTCCACTACCACCTTGTTGTTGTTGTAATGGTTTAAAAATATTTATTACCTTTTTTCCTCAAATTAACGCGCATGAAACTGCGACACACAGCTAATATATTATAATAGTATATGTTACATGTATTGTTTCTATGTTTGTGGTTGTACATTAAAGTATATTTGTATTGTTTTATATAAAAGTATAAATAGTAATGTATTATTATTACGCAACGCTTCAGCCTGTAATATCCCACTACTGGGCATAGGCCTCTTTCCCTATGTAGGAGAAGGATCATAGCTTAATCCACCACGCCGCTCCAATGCGGGTTGGCGGATATATTCCCTACTACGAGTAACGATCGCTTTCAGATGTACATGATAACAACCGGGACCGACGGCTTAACGTGCTCTCCGAGGCACGGTGCGGAGACCCACAAGGACTGCACAAACACCCAGACCACGGCCATCGAACCCGCAACCGCCAACGCAACAGGTACAATCCATGGTTGTAACCGTTGCGTCAACGCGGCCTCTATTATTATTATTATTACATCATTCATTAAATCGATAATTATTATTTTTTTATATCAAGATAGACTGCACATGAGTTCGCGCCATTTTTGGCCCGAACTTGTGAAGGCCTATGTCCAGCAGTAGACTGCAATAGGCTGAAATGATGATGATGAATGATGAAGAACTCCGAAATATTACTCAGAATTTAACTCAGATGTCACTTATAGTTAGCAAAGTTTCGCTAAAAACGGTTGTGTCGACAGGGCCAGATTAAAGTTGTCTTAGGGCTCTCACAAGTTTGTATGAAAGACCATATTTTTTGTGACACAGGAGTTTGAAATATGACTTAGATGTAGTTTAAAATTAGTAACAGCCCGGTAAGAACGGATTTTGTGACAGGTCTAAGGGCTAAAGAAAATTTGTATGATAGTTCTTAACTGTTTGTGTAAGAAATAAAGTTAGCTGTTGATGGACAAGAAATTTATGTATATAATGTTACGATAATGTTTGCTACATTATACTTATTATAATGTTATTATACAATGTCATAAGGAGTATTTTGCAAGTCAGATAAGTTAATAGTCATTTTATGGGCAATCGCACTCGAAGCGCCTTTATTATCTTTGCTTTCCATCAAGGTCTTATAAAATATTTGTTTATTCTCTAATTTGTTTAAATGATTGTTTTTTTCATAAGATGAACACATGAAACCCATTTAATGACGTTATTCTCTTTTTTAACCGACTTCCAAAAAAGGAGGACGTTCTCAATTCGACTGTATTTTTTTTTTATGTATGTTACATCAGAACTTTTGACCGGGTAGACCGATTTCGACAAATTTTGTAAAACCTGATGTTTATCATGTGGTCACATATAAATTTTATTGAGATCTGATAACTTCTTTTTGAGTAATCTTTGATAACGCGTAGTTGCTTGACTATTTATTTTCGTCGATCTACGTTGTATTACTTTTCGATGTAATTGAAGTCGGTTTTTTTTTTCGTTTGCGAGCAAACACAATTATTTTGTTTTTGATTATTATTTTTATTTTATCATTTCTTTTCGGGAATTAAGCTCTAATCCTTCTCCTACATGGAGAAAGAGGCCTAACCTAACAGTGGGGTGTTGATGGCTGAATCAATCATTTCCTTCATCACACATCTTAACCATAATACATTTAAATCTTAAATTTTGCATACATTGGTGGGAAAAAATTAATTCAACCTAAAACAAATTCGAATCAAATTTTCGCCGCTTTTTTACTTCGAAATCTGGTTTCAAGATCTGTTACTTTTCGCAACATCAGAGATAAATAATATGTGTTCTATATGAAAACCTAGAGCTTATCTTTTGTGTCTATCTACTATGACGTCTCAAGAAAGCGTGGTATTGATTCATCGTCTACGTGTAACCTAGAACACCTACATGTGGGCAATAAGAAGTCGTACATAACTGACGTCACACGATTTCACGATTTTTTTTACCTGTTCTCTTTGACACTGCCCCCTCTACCTAGTTTGACGTCACATATTTTACTATTTTGCACATCAGTTTCGACATTATTTTATTTTAATCAATGCTGCTCCGCCAAAACAAGCATGTATAAACTTTAACTTTTTAAGTTAACTATTAATAGGTAGGTAGTTAAAACGTCATGTTTTAATACTTAAAATTAGAAATATCATATTTTAAAATGTGATTCCTCCAAGTTTTAGACCCCTCCCATTGTCACACAATGTTACTTTGTGGACCCCTACCCACCATTTAATGTGTGACGTAATTTATTGATGGCCCCTAATACCTATAATAAAATGAATGTTTATATACATGATTATAATAAAATAGTTTAAATTGTTACTTGCTCTACTTGTATGTTTTTTTATTGACTACCTACATATTTCTTATGTAGCTTGTTATTGAATGCAGTAACGGATTAGTGCACTAATCAAGTACGTAGTTTTCAATGTAAAAAACATTTTAGTAAATAAATAAAAAGCAATCAATTTTCCAAAAAGATCGACTTGTTAATGAAAATACATTTACATTTGAAGTGATACATCAACGAAAAACATTTAATCGTATCAGAAAGAAGTACCAACCGGTTCGTCTATTAGATGAATTAGGTGCTCGTCTAATCTATTTAATACAATTTTTTTATATTTCATCTTGTTTCTTCCTTATTTCTTGTTTTGTATACTAGCGAGTACCTATAGCCTAGTTGTAGATATCTATGTACATATGTATATACCGTGTGTAGGTACGTATGTTGTTTGTTCATTGTCACATTATTAGGAATAATTCTAAAACTATTAGTCAGATGTCGATCAATTTAAAGTTGTAAAAATAAACCATTAAATTTCAATCCTAATATACATCTCTGTGGAACTCCTCTAAAACAAGTATCTGAGTTCAAATACTTTGGCCATATTGTGAATGAACACCTAGATGATGATAGCGATATCGAGCGCAAGCGCAGAGCTTTGTCAGTTAGAGGTAATATGTTGGCCCGTAGATTTGCTCGTTGTATGTCACAAGTAAAAGTAATTTTATATAAAGCCTTTTGCCAGTCTTTTTACACGTGTAGTCTATGGGAGAATTACACTTGGCTAGCATATAGTCCTCTGCGTGTACAGTACAACAATGTGCTGAGGGTTTTGTTGAAGAAGCTTCGGTACTGCAGTGCGTCGACAATGTTTGCCGAGGCTCGTATAGATGATTTCTATGCGATCATACGCAAGCGGACCGCGTCCGCAATGCGTAGATTAATGAACAGCTCCAATAACCTTCTCAGCACATTGGCTGTAAAGCTAGATAGTCCCCTCTGGAGACGCTGGGATGGTGCACACGTAGCTGCGAGGGAAGCTTAAATAAATACATTTCGATAGCTTTTACCAACATAGTTGTTAAGAATTATTGTAACTGACATTTAATTATAATTTTGATTTCAATTTCGATTTTGTCTTGATTCTTAGTTTTAATTTTTGATTTTGGTTTTACGGTGATAATTTGTGATAATTTAATATATTGATTTTTTTTTAATTTAATTTAAATTGAATAAGTCATTATTTTTTAAGCTTTTAATTGACTGATTGTTGATTTTAGTTTTTAGATTTAATTTTAATTTTGATTGAATTTTAATATTGATTTTTGTTTTTTTTTAATTTTTACTATTGTAATTTTGAATTTTAGTATTTATTTCAATTTTTAATTTTAATTATTGCAATATTGATTGAATTTTAGTATTGAATTTGGTGATCATTTTAATTTTGGGTTTGATTGAATTTTAGTATATTGATTTTGATTTCAGTGCTATTTTTATTGATTTTTGATTTGGTATAATTTGTTTGGTCACAATTGTTGAAACTAACATAGTTTAGGAAAAAAATGTAACTAACAAAAATATGAACATATGTCTGAATTAAATTATTATTATTATTATAAAATATAAAAGGAACACAACACTTACTTAAGAAAAAAAGAATCATCAAAATTGGTGCTTACAGTTTTTTTAGGAATCTAGTTTTAATTACTTCACCGCACAATAAACTTCAATTTTCTTCAATTTTCACCTACATCTAGGGTTGCCTTCTCGATAAAACTATAAGCAATAATAAGAGCCTTTTCTATGATATAAATATGTATTTTATAAAACAAATTTATAATAAAGTAAAATTAATATACTTAGAAGTAAACAAATGTGAATCATAATCAAAAATAACTTTATTCAAATAAGTTTCAAAACTACCTTCGAACCGTCATTTTACGAATTGTACTATTAATTATGGTTATAAATGAAGTTACCACAAAGTACATTCAATATACGAGAAGTTACCACCGACTCGGCATGTAGATTCTGTAGAATCTTCAAGAAACCCCGTAGTTGCTCTTTAAAAAAAAAACTAATATCTTTAATATAAGTATACGTCTAGTCTGAAATTTCATTAAATTATTATTAGTAAATGTAACTATTTTTCGTCGGTGCGTGCCGATTGACGGTTTTTAGCGAAAAATCGATGATAAGGCATGTTTTCAATTTTGTGTTAGATTATAATTATCCAATAACTATTTCTTATCAAATTAAAAAATTCATGTAAATATTCACTTGTGTTCGTAAAAATATTTATAATTTTAAGTTAATTGAATTTAGTCATACGTTATACATAAAATAAATTGTTATCTAATATAAAATATTAAAATGTAATTTTATAGTAATATTATATAAATCATATTGATAACATCTCACGTTATAAAAAAAAAATCGCCACCAATTAAAGGTAAATAATGTTTTTTTTTTGTTTTTTTTTTTCATGTATTAAGTATCTACTATTTTTAAGACAGTACACAGCTATCACAATATCTAGCAAATATTTAATGTTTCTTTTTAAACATAGAAACAGGTAAAAAATATCTGAAAATAACTTGAAGTCAGTGTATTTAATCTGTAATGTTCTAAAACTATCACCATTTTAATTTTTCACTACTGGACGATAGATGGCGTTTTAGCTATAATGACTTCATTCAACATTTTTATTATATACTAGCTGACCCGGCGAACTTTGTATCGCCTAACAGTGACTTTTAAGTATTATCACAAATCTTTTGTATGGGAGTATAGAAAAGTGTTGTTTTTAGACTTTTTCAGGAAATTTAATTTTTTTTTTTAGAATTTTTCTCTCCGTAAGAACCATCCTCGTACTTCTAGGAATATTTAAAAAAAGAATTAGCGAAACCGGTCCAACCGTTCTCGAGTTTTGCGCTTAGCAACACATTCAGCGACTCATTTTTATATTATAGATGGTACCTATCGCTTAAGCCTGTAATATCCCACTGCTGGGCATAGGCCTCTTTCCACATGTAAGAGAAGGACAGAACTTAATCCACGTTGCTCCAATGCGGGCTGGCGGATATAAGTATTCCGTACTATGAGTAACGATCGCTATCAGGTGTACATGATAACAACTGGGACCGACGGCTTAACGTGATCTTCGAAGCACGGTGGGGAGACCCACAAGGACTGCACAAACACCCAGACCACGGCAAACATCTGTATGGCCAATACAAATGTTTGTCATGTGTGGGGATCGAAACCGCAACTGCCAGCGCCACAACCACAAACTACTGCTGTGACCGTTGCGCCAACGCGTCTTCGTAGATATAGTACCTAAGGTTAATTAATTGTAAGGATTAAAAAGAAAAAAAAAGATAATAAAAAAAAATATAAAAAAATTGTAACTATAACATGGCGAGTCATAATTAGTCAATATTTTCGTTTTTATACATAAGCGGCTCGTTGGTCTAGGGGTATGATTTTCGCTTAGGGTGCGAGAGGTCCCGGGTTCAAATCCCGGACGAGCCCAATATCTTTTTTTTTTTTTTTAAGCTTCCTTAATTCCAGTAATAACTAATTTTAAACAGTATTAAACATATAGATTGTAAAAGCAATAGCTTTTTCTTTAAAATTTTTAAGTTATATGTAAACTCATTAAATAGTTACTGTCAGTAAACATGCTACCGACCAATAAAATTTACTATCGTAAGTCTTTTTACAGGATTTTAGGACTTGATATTAGGAGTATCGGGTCAATAAAAAATAAAATAAATATTTTATTTCAAACCGCTTGAAGTATCACACTACAGATACAGTTAATTCAAAGTAATTCGTAACGTTTTCTCAGCGTAGTTACGAATATCATTGACAGCGACCTTTGTAAATAGTCGAGGGAACACTCAGGCACAGTGGGCCCTTTCTCTGCGATCGTTTCCCCCGGCAGCTCGGCAGGTTGGGAATAATTAAAGAGCCTCCAGCCCTAGCTGAGCGCTAGCCCTAGCTCAAATGTCTCCACAAAGGGAACTGAATGCGCCTCGGGTGAAAAGGATTGCCCGCTATTTACACAACGTTTTCCTTGCACGAATTCACGTCTTGGAAACATTTTTTAAACCCTCGTAAATTGACGTGGAAATTCCACGTCGAATTTCTGACAAAAAATCTTTTTCGGAACAGGTATTTGTTTTGGACTAATGTTTATTACTTTCTTATTTTGTATTTGTTTCTGTATATTTCGATTGTATTTGTTATAATGTGTAAGTGTAATTTTGTATATTCGATTGTATTTGTCATTTAAAATATATTTAGATTGTAACGCCTTCGTTTTTATCAATCATAGTTGATCTACACATATTCAATATCTACACAGATACAATCATTCACAACGTTATAAATATCACGTTCTCAGGAACATAATAGTTATTGCTAAAAATAATCGCTATCAATTTAATTCTTCGTTGTATGACTTTAAGTTAGGTATATCAAATTTATGCAAATAATTTCGCCAATGTAATGTATAACTTGTAAGCTTGTAACTGAAGTCTAATTCCTGTTTTTAATAATTGTTTGCTCGAAAAAAGAACGACTTCAATTACATCGACAAGAAATATAAAGTAAGTAGACAAAAAAATTATTAAAAATTATTATAGTTATTGAATTTTACTCGAAAAGACCTTTCGATTATTTTTTTTATCAAAATCGTTCCACCCAGTCAAAAGTTTTGAGATAACATCCATAAAAATACAATGAAATTGAGAACCTTCTTTATTTTTGGAAGTCTGTTAAAAAAGTCATGTTCCGTTCAAAATTGTATAAGTAGTTCCTGACTAAAGCTAGCCGTCTTATTAATAAAGGAACTTGGATTTAAACTGCAATACATGTCAGTCTCTAGTATCTATGTATATACGTAGGCTCTCGGAATCGTAGGGATTGTGAACATTTTTCTACCGCCGCCCGACACTTGACGACACATAAATAACCCCTCGGGAGACGATACATTAACTATAGTGAATCTCATTACCACGAGTGCAGTATTTCTGTAGCCATTTAAAATTTAACGGTCGATATACCAGTCGATTACATAAACACACATGAAAATTTTAAATTATACTTTTTTTATGGGATTAGAATTTTTATGATTATAAATTACGTTATAAATACAAGATATTTATTTTCCGTATGTTGTCGTAGGAAAAATAAAAAGTAAATGTCATTGATTATGTTGTGAAGTAATGATGTAATTATATCTATATATAGCAACAAATTCTAACTAAGTATATGGTACATTATTTTATTATTTTTTTTATATTAAATGATACTTAATCGTAGGGTTACTAAAAATAAACGTTTAAAAACTTGTTACTTGTTGGAATTATATTCAAAAGTACCAGCGTCCGGGTTCGTCGTATCTCTTTGTCGCGAAATGAATACCTAATGACACTAAAATAATGTTCCAAAAATCTAAAGCTTTTCTTGTAACGCTGTTTAATAAAAGTGCTTGAGAAAGTCTGAGTATTTGGTAAGGATAGAGCGTATTTTAGACGGCTTTGATTATAAACTTAAAAATAAACCTTAACGACTTCTTTATTAAATCACATATTTAAATAAATAAAAGCACAAATGTGTCAAAAAAAAAAACGAACACTGATTATTTATTGTCTTTACTTGACAAGTTGTGTAATCATTAACACAAATTACGTAGGTTTAGTTCTGAGTAATGTGTATAAAATAGTTTACGATTAAACATAGGTACTTTCACCGTACTTTATCTCAGTCAGAAATTCCTTCGGTAATTAGTATGGTCGATTGCAATCTTTTAAATATAGGTACCGACGGATACTAATTAAGCGTATATTTGATATAAGCTGTAAACTTTATCTATACAAAGCAATACAATTGGAGTGTCTGTTTGTAATATTAAAACAACACGATACATATATCAAAATAACATTTTTTTTACAATTTTTTGTCTGTCTGTTTGTTCCGGCTAATCTCTGAAATGGTTGGACGGATTTTGACAGGACTTTACTGGCAGATAGCTAATATAGTACTGTAACTTAGACTACTTTTATTTTAGAAATTTATTTATTTTATGATTCTGCGAACTGAACAATTACTTTTTGTTAAATTCCACGCGGACGAAGTTGCGGCCACAGCTAGTTTATCAATTATTTTAACCTATTCCATTTTCTGACAGTATATTATAAAAGGTGAAATATAAAATTAGAAAATAAGTTTTATTTCGAGCTAATTAAAGTAAAGCGTTATTCATCATTCAGCAAAACAGTAATCTACCTAAGAGAAAAGAGTAGGTATAGAGAGTTGCTAAATATAATAGGTTTATTATTATTATTATTTTTAGGCAATTATATAGATAGGTATACGTAGATATGCAATCGAAATAAAATGATTTATTTTATTGCTAGCTGTCGACCATGGAACGTTTTAGACGCACCCTATTTTGCGCTTGTAAATGTCAGTGCCATGAACTTTAGATGGACGCTGGCATTATTTTAGCTAGAATGTAGTGACATAAACATTACGATTTCTTGCACTCAGGGGTATCTTAAAATATACTATTTGAGTATTTGACGGTCAATAAAGAAGTAATAGCTTAGGCTTATTTGCAAAACGATAGGTAGACTAAGTTTGCTGTCACCTAATTTTATTTTTAATTTTTTTGATATATTTTTAGCACAAAAGAGACGAGTGGGTTCCAGTAAACCTTATAATAATCAAAACAAACAAGAGTCTAAATATAAAAATCCTTTAGTATTTTCTTTGTAAATCCGTCCCTCGTATTTGCAACGCTGAAATATCAGACCGAGGGATGTGTAGTAATGTTTTTGGGCTGTAATATTTTAAGTTTTTCACTATGCACACAGTCATAACGGCAACAAAGAAAACCCCTCCTTCTATAACTACTTCTGGCGTACTTTGTTCAGAAGATTATTTGTTATTTTTATAGCCTTTATAAAGATACAAAAAATAAATAAATACCTACTTATCAAGTCTCGTAAAATTATCACAAATCTTTATTATTATGGCACATAACTGGCACAGATATACTAATATACCTACCTACTTTAATATGTAGCAAAAGGTCGCTTAGATAACGTCACGAGTATTACTTGTCAAAGTAATTATAAAAGAACTTGTATAGTTAGTATATAATTTCATAATACCTACTTGGTATTCTTGATGTGATTACGAAATTGATTTCAATGAAACTAATACTATTTTTCAGTACAAAAACCATTTTAACGTTTTTTTTTTTTTTTTTTGTGAAATACTGTTAAACCTTTGAACGAGTTGAATTGCAATACCTTTTCCTACAGCTAATACATACCTACAGTCTACAGATAAAAATAAAAAAATAAAAAAACATTTGTGGTGAGAAAAGCGCAGTTTAACATTCCACTTTTGCGTAAATAACTAGAATTCGAATCTGTATTACAACTTTTTCAGATTTTGCTTTATATAATTCTATCCAGATATTATTTACATAATTATATTGAGAGCAACTAACATTTGAGCAATCTTTGAAGCTAAGTCCGTGAATCTTTAGACAAGATCTTCTGGCAAAGAACCTTAATTACAATGCTTATATGCAATACTTAGCTCGTTTTTGGCCTATTATATATATATATAGACGACAGTATATCAAGTCATAGTGTGATTTGTACTTCAGTTGACTATAATAATTTTGCTATCAGATTAAGACTGAACCGTGATAGACACTCTAAATTGGCACTTAAAAATGAAACTATATGCCAATACAAAAAACATTCTATCAAATAATAATAATAATCATCATCATCATCATTTCAGCCTATCACAGTCCACTGCTTGACATAGGTCTCCACAAGTTCACTCCAAAAATGGTGTGAACTCATGTGTGTTGCCCATAGTCACCACGCTGGCGGGTTGGTGACCGCAGGGCTGGGTTTGTCGCTCCTAAGACGCTGCTGCCCGTCTTCGGCCTGTGTATTTCAAAGCCAGCAGTTGGATGGTTATCCCGCCATCGGTCGGCTTTTTAAGTTCCAAGGTGGTAGTGGAACTGTGTTATCCCTTAGTCGCCTCTTACGACACCCACGGGAAGAGAAGGGATGGCTATATTCTTCATTGCCGTAAACACACAACATCCATCAAATAAACCAGACTAAAAATTGGAAATTAAACCTAATTGTATATTAAAATATTTCATTTAAGTACCTGCCTCTCATTCTGGTAGAAAACTTGCATTATATAACTTAACTATAACTTAGGAATGAGTTTTCCTCGCATGTGTGGGATGCTTTAAGTTCTAACAGACATAATATTTGATCATGTTACTTTGACACATAAATAAATGATGGATTCCAGTATCCAAAAAGAAGTTAAGTGGTTCTGTGTCTGGTTGTGTGGTGTGTAAATGACAAACGAATAATTGTGTTTGCTCGCAAATGAAAAAAAAACCGACTTCAATTACATCGACAAGTAAGACAACGTAAGTAGACGAAAAAAAATTAACAAACATACTAGTCGTCACTACGATTTATATACGTACGAATTGAGTGACCACCTCCTTTTTGAAGTTGGTTAAAAAGTAATGATCAGATCTCAATAAAATTTGATTTAGAATACAAGACAAGTATCAGCTTTCGAATAAAACAAGAATTATTAAATTAATAAAATATTTATAATAATAAATAAAATATTTATTTGTTTTTCTCTCACACAAAATACAAATTTCAACAATAAAAAAAAATCTGTGTGAGGGACTGGTATTATTACTACTGGTAATTCGGTATACTTAGTTGAGAATTATGAGGTATAATACAACGTAAAAGTAGTCAAGTAAATACGCATTACGAGATATAACTCAAAAAGTACTTCTTAGATCTCGATAAAAATTAAATGGGACCACATGACACGCACCACCTTTTGATTAAAACAAAAATCATCGAAATCGGTGTACCCAGTCAAAAGTCCATAGGTACGAGTAACATGCTTAAAAAACAACCAACCGCTCTGGTCTAGTGGTGCGAGTAGTCGCCTAAAAACGCCGACGGTTTGCGGGTTCGATTCCCGCTCGGGATGGATATTTGTATTTACATAAATATTCCTTTCCGGTTTGTATGTCTGTCCTTGTGGGTCATCGCACCGTTCCTCGGAGAGCACGTTAAGCCATCTTTCCCGGTTGTCATCATAAATACCTGACAGCGATCGTTACTCATAATAGAAAACGTATCCGCCAACCCGCAGTGTAGCAGCGTGGTAGATTAAGTTCCAATTCTTTTCCTACGTGGAGAATGAGGCCTATGCCTCTGCCTACCCGAGTAGAAATTTTTTCGTCTTCCTTAGAAGGACCGGACCAGGCATGCCTGATCAGGACTAGATAAGGCATGTAACGCAGATGATTGGTCTGGACCTGATCAGGATGAGATGAGATTTCCTGATCTGGACCTGATCAGGAAATCTCATCTCATCCTGATCAGCGGGTTCGGTTCGGTCCTTTTAAAAAACACGAATGTATATTTTTGAAAAAATTGTTTAACAAAAAAAAAGCGAATTAATATAAATATGTATTAACATAATTATTATAATATTTATTTCCGTTTATTTTTTCCAATGTATTATTTATTTATGTTTTTACTTTAAATATTAATTATTTTTATTTATTTTTATGTTATTAATTAATTATTATTATTAATTAAATTTTATTTATTAACTTCTAATGATTAACTACTAACTACTATTTCCTATTACTTACGATTGCTCCACTGTGTAGAAATGGACTCCCTGCTAGATTGTCCTTATAACTGTATATATACTAAGTGCGCTTAAAAACATTAATAGCGCGATTCAGGCTCAGTTCGCGTCATTTCTTTCAGGCCATCCTGATCTGGACCGGACCAGGTCCTGATCCAGTATGCCTTACCATACTTGGTAAGATTTTACATCAGGCTAGCCTTGTCTGGACCGGACCTGGTCCTGATCCAGTATGCCTTACCATACTTGATTATATTTTACATCAGGCTATCCTTGTCTGGACCGGAGCAGGTCCTGATCCACTATGCCTTACCATACTTGATTATATTTTATATCAGGCTATCCTTGTCTGGACCGGACCTGGTCCTGATAGAGCTTGCCGGATCATGCATGCCTTATTCTATCCTGATCCGGTCCAGATACATGATCTGGTTGAGCCTGACCTTTTTTCTACTCGGGTAGCTGTGGGGTGATACAGGCTGAATGCAATATGTTAGAAAAATACAATCGAATTGAGAACCTCCTCCTTTTTTAGAAGTCGGTTAATAACTATTATTAGGAATTTTGTTTTATTTTTAATCTGCTCATAAAAGCCCATTGTTCAAAATGAGGTCAATTGAACGTTCTTTCCATTGCAGTTGGTACGCTTGTCGCTTCTTCATAATCAAACAGCTCTTTCTTTTATTTTTCAAGTGAATACTCAGTACTCTTTCTATAAAAGTAAGTTTGCTATACTGTATTAAGATGTATAGCCACACATATATGTTTGTGTCATCGACCGTTATAGTTTTGTTTATTTAAGCAACACGTTTATTATTTTATCTTATTTCGATTTAACCTGATGCCATGTCCGTAGCATAAATAATCGAAAACATTTTTGTACTATTTTTGAAACGTTGTATAGATTGATTGACATTTTTGACATTGAGGTTTTTCAATTCGACCTTATATATATATATAATTCTTATTTTGTTGGAAAGAAGATATTCCCGGTGTGGTACCATGATAAGGAAACCAGGATCTGATGAAGGGATCCCAGAGAAATCGAGGGAAGCTTTCAAAAATCTACATAACTTTTTACTGGGTATACCGATTTTAATGATTTTTTAATTTAATCGAAAGCCGATGTTTATCGTGTGGTCACATTTAAATTTCATCGAGATCTGATTACAACTTTTGGAGTAATCTTTGATAATGCGTATTTACTTGACTTTTTTTTCATCTACCTACGTTGTATTACTTGTCGATATAATTGAAGTCGGTTTTTTTTTCGTTTGCCTGCCAACACAATTATAAATGATGAAACTGGTAAAAGGATGAAGTTGTCTTTGTTTGAATTTTAACCAGATTCTTCATACCAATGTTACCTATCTACCTACCTACTAATATTATTTACTATTTCATAACACAATTTGAGTGTGAGTAATTTGTAACAAAACAGTGAACCTATGTCACGTTTGTAAATCGACATCTCATTGAATTTTTCTGTTTTAGTAACACATTATGTTTTATTTTGCTTTTAATGGAATGACGATAAAGTTTCTATCAAGTGAAAAAGGATTTCTATATGGTTATATTTTCGTATAATACAAATTACAATTTTCACTTTTTGAGTGCTCCATTAATATCGTTAAATGAAAAATAATAAGCCTTTTTTATAATTACACTTTAATGATTGAAAACAAAACTTACATAGAACATCACAATTATGCTTCGCAAACAATCTTGATGGTTGAGATTCAAGTATAAATATTAATTTTGACAAAAGGACTTTCTATAAAGCGAATAATTTATGATACACCAATAGGTTCATTTGTTTAACGAATACGAAACGTGCCTTTTATAATGAGAATTACACGATTACAATTCAAATGCAATATAAAATTTGAAAAAATACAATATATAATATTATTTATTCGAGTCATCGCTATCTATAACATACGTTGCAGGCAATCATGTGATACAAGCTTACGCATCATCTCTCAATATTTGAATACATTTCAATGATAAAATTTGTAGTAATTCTAATCTTACTCGATAATGTTACGCTAGGTGGGATATTGATCTTTACAAATAACGTTAATAATGAGATTCAAAATTTGATACTAAATATAAATCACATAACAATAATCGTTTTACAATTCTATGGACACGTGATTTTAATAATGACACTACGATGTATGAATGGTTACATTAATTTAGGGTTTACATAGTACATACATATAATAATTATAATAATGTGAGGGCAGATGCGCAGTTGTCACTACTGTAATAGGCGCGCACCGGTCCCACATTTGTCCATATAAAAATATTCATTCTTTTCACTTCACGATACACAGCTAAGCAACATAAAACTTACAGTTAATTTATCAGCTAATTGGTGTACGTTATTGATGCATCGCTCAACAGGAAGCTACTGTTCCATAAACTATTACTCTTATAATTAGGTAGACTTTTAAAGTAATGTAACTTTGGTAATAACAAAGTTATAGTTATGTTTAAATATTTCTCAATAATACATGTACGGAACTTAAGTGTATACTTGTTTCATTTTTTCACACTAACCTAAAACAACAAATAAATTAAATATCTACCGCTAAAAGTTTTAAAATACGAATGATATATTTTATTCTGTCTGATTTTATAATCTTGTCTTAAAATAACTTAAAATATTAAAATAGAAATCGACAGAGGTATTGTAGAGAGTGATTAAATACTATTTTCGTTCGGATTTTCAATGCGTCGTGATACAAAGTGTCGTGGGACGTATCTTTTAAAAATAGACCAACGAAAATAGATCAAAGGTTAATAAGATCTTTTCAGAACATTACAAGTAATTTGTCTAATGTAAGCAAGGTATGATATTAGTGACCCAAAAATGTAAACGTATATATATATTCATAAGGTACATTACATCTTTCCTCAAACAAAAAACTAGTTGATATATTTTCGTCATACCGTTAAATTATTTAAATCACTGTCTTGTATATATTACATTTTTTAAAATAACAATTCGCTTTATTTTTATAGCCATTTCTCTTTACAACTGAAAATGTATTTGTGGACTGGTAACAGTGCTATATTTTAGCTATTTTCCAACCGACATACCTGATCGATTCTCTTCCGCCGTAAAGATATTTGTTGTCGCTCTGCGACTTCCATACTCTTAACTATTTACAAAATCTATATACAATGAGATGTTAAAGGTCTTCAATTTTTACAATTGGAATGAAAAATTTAACAGGAATGTCTTGTAAACAAAACCTTTTTTTAATATATTATTTACATAAAGTACCGAGCTGGACTAACCTATTCTCGGATAAACAACGGCATAAAGCTTAGTTGCCGCATATACAACAATGTGAAGCAACTAACATGTCAATGATATAATCTTTTTTATTTACAAGGAAAGCTATATATGTGGCAAAGAAATTATAGCAAAAGAGTGAACATTGATACGAGTAATGTTAAAGAGACAATCCTATAGCTAGTGGCGCCGTTGGGATTACTACCGAGACCTCCGACCACAGACCTATTGATATCTTCCTTCACGGGTGGCGCTTTTACCATATCCTCGCCACTGTCTCCTGATATATCGTTGCTGTCCATAATCATACCGACATCGTTTCCTTCTATAGCTGGTGGCTGTGGCGCCGGCGCTTCAGTGGTAGTGGTAGTGGTAGTTGTGGTTGTAGTCGTGGTCGTCGTCGTTGTCGGTACAAGGGTGTTGTTCACAGTATAGTAAATTTCACCGTAGATAGCTTCCACTTCGACCGTATTCTCGTTTCGTTCACCCCTCATTTGCCTCGATCGCGCATTGTTGTTTTTGTAGAAGGTTACCAATTTAGCCGTGTACTGTACGTCGCGATCTGTGTTATTGCCTCTGAATGTTACATTGCAAGCAGTTCCTGGTTCGAGGTATTTTTCTATTTTATACAATTCTTTTCTTTCTTCGGAAAATGGATTAGCCCATTCTATTTGTTGTTCTAAAGTACCATCGCTCATCTCGATGGTCGTATTCAGCCCGATAGCGATTCCGTGTCCGTGGCCCCAAGACAAGGTGTAATTATATTTGTATTCAATTTCGGTCGTGACAGTGGCAGCGACATCGCCATCGTTTCTTAAAATTCGTTCCTCGTAAACTTGAGGATCGCTTTGTCGTTCGTGCTGAGTCTCTAAGTCCAACTCGACGTTTTCCAATTTATAACTCAGTGGTTCAATTTCTACTAGAATTTCCCCGCTGTTTTCTTCTAGTTCCTTATTTCTATCGTCGAAAGTGATCAATAATCCAACAGTACTTTCATAAATAATCCTTCCAATATTATGTGAAAATCCACTGTCAGCTTTAATTCGACCTATGAAAACAGAATCAACAGAAGAATCCACCACGATTGCACCGCTTGGTTTCGAAATAAATTTATTCCAAGAATTCCACATAATTAATGAGGCATTTTCGATATTTTCTAATACTTCAAATAGTTTATAGCTCTTACTCCCCGACACTGCACAGGAAGTGTAGTCCGGTCTGAGCTGTCCCAGTAACATATCACCTTCGTGACGAGTTCTGCACAGATATATGGGACCTGAAAATAATTGAAAAATCAGAAATTTGAAAAATAAACATTTATTGTTAGCTAATAAGGCTTTTTAAAACTTTTTTCTAACCTTGTTCCGAATCTGCTCCTGTGACATAATATTCCATCGATTCTTTCTTTAAGTTAGACCATTTAAGAGTGCTCGAGGTGATGACTTGTTTCAACCTCGCGTTAAAGAGACCAACACCTGCATCGGCCAGGGCGCCCACTGCCAGCGTGGCTGTCAGTAACACGACCCACCATCCGCTAGTACAACTTTTTGTCTTTTTCATGTTTGCACCTGTAATAAAATATGTATTTTAGTATATTTTAAACTTTCCATATATTAAGGCAAAACTTTGATGTAGTTTTATTTATCATTGAAGTATAGATTAAACACTGCGGATACCAGCTCTGTCTTTTTGGCATAAGGCCAAGGTGAACTTTGGTTCAATAGCTGTAACCTATTTTTCGGGTTAAAATTTGCAACCTTTAAAATATTTAATTGCCAATTTATTTATTTTTTGCTGCTCAGATATATCTAATACCTATACTTTCCTTTTTTATTAACTAAGAAGAAATTAAATATTCAAGGTAAATAATAATATTGCGTCGTGTTTGCCTTGAGTTCTATTAATGCATGTCTTGTATATAGATTTTTGAAATTAGTACACAAAGTTATGTCTCTATATTTGGTATTAACTTTACATAAATATAACTGTGAACATTTTCTTATATTTAAAATCGTATATAAAATCGAATAAACGTAAACTCGAAGTAGAAGGGTGAGCGGATGTAGGTTGAAGTAAACAAGCTTGTGGTACGATCGCATCAAAACTCAATTTTCCTGACAAAGTTACCAAAGCAATTTAGCTTTTACGCTGAGGAGTCACACCGTGCAAACTGTTAATATAACTTAGAGGAGACACGGTTATAAAACAACGAATATAATCGATGCGTTTACAACTAAAATTACGAAATACGAGTAATACGCGGAAAATATTACAGTTGGTATACATTCCTGCAGTCGATCGCATATTATTGGAGGGGTACACATAAATGTAAAGTGTTAATGGTTATTTAATTAGTTCTACGCGTATATATACTTAGTTATTAAGCACGAGTACAGCTAGAGACGCGTTACGCGTGGGGTGGACGGGAAGGCGCCAAGCGAATCGATCTAATGCGATCAATAAATATGCGTTTTTACGTATCTGGTATCTGAAGAATTTTATAATCAACAGTATATTTTATAGAAGTAAATGGCGTTCCCAAATATCGCTCGCTATCTACCCTATCGTACCGAATCTAACATAAATCAGGAGGGTAAGATTTAGATACACATAAATATTTCGAACTTAATAGAATGGACTTTCTTAGTCCGCAAAAACGTGTTATGTTTAACACACGTTGGAAATTATCTAAATTTGAAACCTGTTTAGAATAAAGCCTTTAATTTATTCTAAGTAATTCTGCGTTTCAGGGTTACTCGATGACGACCTCTATTTGAAAATTAAAATAATGAAGATTGACACAAATGGACCAGTTTATTTTAAATTCGACAAAACATACACTGTCATTGACATGTTTACGGCAAAAGCAACATATTTTTGTACAAAAATTAAAGCTGATTGAACCTACTAAATATGAAGTAAGTCGTAAATCTTAATTATTGATAATAGTAACGAATAACTCATAGTTAATACCGTAGTCGACGGATTTAATTCAATTAATAAGTTCAACTGAGGATTGACACGGTCCATTTGCTACGACACAAATCCTGACGCCCCGTTCACTTGTTATTAGATCGACTATTGATATATTGCTCATGATAACCATATGCGGTTCACAGTAATCTAAATTAGCTGCGTACAAATTAAACAAAGAGTAATTGCCGTAGGGTACGTTGGTATTTTATACTGCGTTGGAAGTATGCCATACAAAAGCCACGAACTCTCGACCGTACAACTTTATGGCATTACATATTCATATCGATTTTTAGACATGACGTAATGAGTCACTAAAAGTAAATAACAAAAATACTAAGTTGTTGATAAGTTGACTGACATCTGAATTTCTAGTAGTTAAGTTTGTACTTGAAAAGTTAAACGTTTTTCAATATTATAATCGTCCTACTTTAAAATAAAAAGTTTAATGAATAATCTTTTGTATACGTGTTACAAATTATTTGGTTTAGGATTAAAATAAAAGGTACATTATTATTTTAAATCATGCTTATTTTAGTCATATATTTCACTCGTCAATGTTGTTCAGAAAGAAAAGAGTAGTCTTGAGATTACTTAATACCATTGGTAAAACTGTCCTTTCGTTTTATCTAATGTAAGTTTGTAATAAAAATTACACTTATGCTAGAGTTTATCTTGACATTGAATTATAATTATATATGTATTGTGGTATTTAACGTGTAGGTGGACGTAATATGGACGTATACTTGTGATGTAGGAAATTAATTAAAATGATCTGGTCGATAGAATTCAGCCCGGCGCCATTGTTAACGGTAAGTCAGTATAAATGTTTTTTTTTTTTAAATACTATTATATAAATCATGTTAATTGTACCTGACATTTATATAATTGTGTTTGCTCGCAAACGAAAAAAAAAAACCGACTTCAATTACATCGACGAGTAATACAACTTAGACCGACGAAAAAATAGTCAAGTAACTACGCGTTATCAAAGATTACTCAAAAAGTAGTTATCAGATCTCAATAAAATTTATATGTGACCACATGACAAACATCAGCTTTCGATTAAATTAAAAATTATTAAAATCGTTATACCCAGTAAAAAGTTATTGCGGATTTTCAAGAGTTTCCCTCGATTTCTCTGGGATCCCATCATCAGATCCTGGTTACCAAACTAGGGATATTCCCTTTCCAACAAAAAAAGAATTATCAAAATCGGCACGTCAAGTAAAAACGCATTATTAGATATAACTCGAAAAGACCTAAACTTTCTATAACTTTCCTTATCATTGTACCAAACCAGGGATATCCCCTTTCCAACAAAAAAAGAATTATCAAAATCGGTACATCCAGTAAAAAGTTATGCGGTATAATACAACGTAGGTCGACGAAAAAAGCGTCAAGTAAAAACGCATTATTAGATATAACTCGAAAATTAGTAGTTCGATCTCAAATAAATTTAAATGGGACCAATTGACGACACACACCACCTTTCGATTAAAAAAATTGTCAAAATCGGTCCACCCGGTCAAAAGTTTTGATGTAACATACATTAAAAAAAATACAGTCGAATTGAGAACCTCCTCCTTTTTTGGAAGTCGATTAAAAAAGAGTTCAAAAAGGAGGGTGTTCTCAATTCGACTGTATTTTTTTTCCTGGCTGACCGATTTTTATTATTTTTTTATTATTCGAAAGCCGGTGAGTAATTTTTGCGTTAGCGCTAATATTGTACTATATATACTTCTCGATATAAATTAAAGTCAATTATTTGTTTAAGAATAAACACAATTATATATTTAAAAATATATATATATCGATCATAAATTCTTATTACGTTATTTTGAGGCCTCAAAATCGTCGGATTAGTAATTAATTTAATTCACTAGAATGATAATGACTAATCGAACTTAAGTAAGGATGAACTAAACGGTTTAGGTATAATTAATAATTAATAGATTGTCTTAATAAGACCGGACGTTACGCTTGTTTGTAAATGTTTCAAAAAAAATTCCATTCATTAACATCCCGGACGCAATGTGAATTATAAAGTTACATTAGGAAACACGGACATCAATAAGAGGAACATACTTATACGTAATTACTATTATTAATTTGATATAAATTCGTACTATGAGTACTTATTGTATAAATATAGAAAAAACTTAACCGGATATATTCATTCGTTGAACTGACAGACCAAAAGTAATTGATTTAACATCCTTGCCTAATAGTTTGTTTCTATCCTATTTAATCGTATAAAAAGTAATCATACTGGTGCTATAAATTTGATCACAACCTAAAGTAAAGGAAAAACTATTATTTCTACTTAGATTGCGTTAAAGATTTCATTTTTAACACAATTCTCTCCACCATGGTCCGTATGCTTGTGTAACACCCGACGACGTGACTAGGGGAAACACCACTTCCAATAAAACAAGGAAATCTCTTGTTTGAGTCCTCCTCACTTGTTACGAACAATTGCTCGATCTACAGACATACCTTTAGATACGCGTATAAGGAGACAATGAATCTATTACGAAGATTCTTGTGCACGTTTGAAGATAGAGGAGATTAGCAATGATTTAGGTATATTTCGTAAGTTTTGTACTGTAGGGATCTAATGAGATACAATTTAAAGTTATTGTCATGTTTCGTTGTTTGAAATTTTTCAATTCCTAATATTATTTCACACTCTCCATATATTTATCTATATTTTTTATTCATCCACTTTTTTCAAATCTCAAAAAATTTAAAGTGGACAGGTTTTTTTTATTACGTCATTTAGAAATTTCTGGGTGTAAAATATGGTTCAAAAACTAGCAAGGCAACATATCAAGTATATTTTATGAATAGAGATGTAATCCTAATATTCTCTTACATTGTTTTAGATTCGCGAATGAAATGCTAACGTCTGTGTCTCTGTCGTATATATTATAATGTTTTTAAGAAACATTTAAGTGTGTACTTTTGAATGGGGAAGTGAATTACTTCATAATAATGATTACTTTCATGAAGTAAGAACGGTAGCGCTTATTATTATTTATATACGAACTAGGATATATAAAAATAAAAGGTACGTCAAGTTTCGTTTCGCATTAATTTGTTCATATTGTGATGATATCATCGTGTTTACAATTCATATTAAACTCAATAATATCGCTCTCGTAGTAAACATTCGTACTATAGTACACCTACGTGGTCGACGGAGGCCGTTTAATTTTACGATTATTTAAATGTAATTACATAACTTCATAACGACTCACTCGCTGTTGTATTTCAATGTTTATTACAAGTTCTTGACATTGCAAACTATTACATTAAAACAAATATATAAAAATACAAATAGTTGTTTTGAAGACTCATGATAATATATTTATTTAAGTCAGTCGTTTAAACTTGAAGAATGTCATTTTATCGTAATAAGCATCTTTATGTAAAGTACTAGCCACGAAAGCTCTCAAAGAGCCACCGGTGTAATAATGACAGATGCCTATGATTTATGTATCACGAGTCGCTTGTCACTGTGATACTCCAGCTCCATAGTTGGAATTGTTTTATTGAGAACCATTTATCAAGAACGTTTAGCAAAGAGATAAATATTAAATTATTTATAAACTTATTTCGATTAAGATATGACGGAAACAATATTTATATTTTATTTGTACAAACATTTTTGTGAGAACTTAAAGATTGTTGTGACATTAATTTTATTTTGTAATAAATTATTCACAGTGGAAAAAATAATAGTATTTGTGGAGATTTGAAAAAGAAACAATTTTAAAACTCTTTATGCGTATGTAAATCCTCACGCGTATAAAAAAGACCCTTCACCAAAAGTGGTCTGCTTGCACACTAATAGCATTATTTGTGTTGTAGCAATCAATAACGTACAGGATTAGTGACGCCCGCTTAGTATAGAACGGGATTAGGTGCACCACATTGCTTTCATATCCGAATTTCTATAATCCGAAATTTCTTTTGTATAAAAATTTTGTATATGAGTTTTAAAACTCATCCATTTAATTTAATCATACAATAAGTTTATAGATAATTGAAAGCCTTACAAGTCTGCCCTTAGACTAATCGTCAACTGAATACCTAGAATGTAACTTATCTTTGTTTCTTGCAAAGAGAAAGAGCTCTAAGCTTGTACTCCTTTCGTCAGTTCTACAATCATTGAAGGTGGAACGAATATTAAACTAACTAAATTTAACGCGTAAGCATTTGCGACAATTAAGTGCTTGGTAAACATTTTCATCAATATTCTAAAAATGGCGTAACGTTTATCTAGTAGCAAATTATATTGGATTACATCGTTTTTTTTTTTTTTTTAAGTAATAGTAATTCGACATAATCGAAAAAATGTGAATGATGAATAATAATAACAACAATATATTGTTATTATTATACATTATTATTTTGCAAATATGAACTGATTGAATGTATTGATTGGTTACATAAGTAATAATGAAAAATCAAATTTGTCATATATAGCTACAATGATTACCTATGATGTTTTGATATTTTTTACTGATTCTTCCAGTACCATTATATTTAAATCTTTTTGTAATTCAGATATGTATGGAATAAATAAAGCTTTATTATCATTATTATAATTTGACATAATATTCAGTGTGGAACTGAATAAACAAAAAAAAAAAAAATTCTAAATCACGGCCAGACAATTATCACATACCTACGTACATATACCTATTTTATTTCCAATATTTACTTTAAGCGCAGAAGAGGCACTTGATTAATATTTAGCACTAAGATATGTGAACACTTGTGTCAATAACGAGCTAACATCGACAATACACGAATATTTTATTTTAGGAATCAATTTATTTTTAAGTATAATTTCTGACATCATGTCTTTCTCCTTTCTAAAACCGGTGAAATATTAGAGGATCGATCCGTCGAACTTTCACACAATTTGTCCAAGAACAATGAACACTGATTAGAAACTTCGTCGGTACTGTTAGGCAATTATGGTGCTAATGGTTTCATTATCAGATATACATACATCTCAATAGCTGATTAAATTAGTTCGGATTTCACTCTGACATACATTCCCTATAAGTACAATTGCTTTATTAACTTTCCAGAGTAATAGCAAACAGTTAATTTGTGACAACCTCGATTTATTCTTAATATTATCCACATTATCTGAAAAATATCGGTAGATTTAGTGCCGTTGTATTATGTTCTACTATATGTTTCAAACATCAAGCGTTATTTTACGTAATTATAGAAGGTGATTTTGAAATGCCCATTTACCATCCGTTGGTTTCACTTAAAGAGATGTCGACTGTTAATGTTATTTTAACTCGTGACAACTGACAATACACCTATAGCTATTCTGCCGGTCATCGGTATTTTTGCGGCAGTATAAATTGCTCTCCCGGGCGCCGCCGCGCTCTGGCTAACTGTCAATAAATCATACAGTATATTGTTCTCTTTATTATTGTTACAGTCTGCCATGGTAGCGTCGAAAACATTTACTGCAGATATTACATGTCCGTTTACGCATTTGAGCAATATTTACGAAGCAGAAAACTACAATATAACAATTTACATTCCGTTTTTTATATGAACTTATAAAGCTCACAAAATCACTTAAAATATTTATTAGAAAATATTTAAATGTGAATAATACTGCAAGTAACTAAAGAAAATATCGTTCACCATAAATATAGAATATAAAGGTTACGTTTCAGTTATCTGGCGCCAATATTCCCCGAGCCGGTGACGTCGTCGGTGCGTAGTGTTGCGGGTTGCTGCGCGTACGCACTGGCGCATGAACCAGCTGATAGCGTGGGAATAACAGTGCGCTAAGAGTCATTTCGTATCCAATAGAATGCTGTGCTTTATGCTCTAGTTGCAACATTTCGCAACGATGATGTTATTGTTATACATTCCTATAAGTTCCTTTTTTTTCAAATGAAGATAACTGGACGCAACTGTATTGTACTTACCCTCAAAAATTAGGTCATATTAATTGATTCTATTAAAGGGAATTTTATTGTAATTATTAGCGCGATACGATGTATATGACGTATGTTTACTCGACTAACTCTTACTCACACAAAACATGGATTACAAACGTGGATGGTTAGCACAGGGTTACCGCAACTGAGTCATTCATAATCGTCATACTCATAACACTCTAAAGCTCTTAAAACAATAGGATGCGGGTTTGCTTCTCGCTGTCGACGTAACTCGCGCTCTAGACGTAGGGTACTCGACAAGACAATTAAATGATCGCTCAATGTTAGCCAGTTTTGTCGCTTTCTAATCCAGACTATAATTATAAAAAAAAACAATCATATCGTAGATATTGTTATATAAAATTATGAATTTACACTTATCTGTTTCCTTGAGTAGCATAACCAGATAGATTGGATTTATCTATTAATGTTTCAGACTAATAGCTTGTAAGTAACCGTAAGTGTTGGAGACTGTCCGCTAGGCATCACGCAATGGTTTGCACGTGCCCTGAATAGCGATGTCAATATCCAATCCATTAATATAAGCGCCACTCACTCATTTAACTGCAGCTTATACATAAAGAAAGTTCGATAATGTTTACAACGATATTAATGTCTGATCTGAGTCGATACACATCTAGCAATATAATTCACTATCATTTGCAGTCGTGCTATCAACGACAATCAATGAGGCTCACGAAGCGTGACGGTGTTGGGAGATTTACAGGATAAAATAGTTCATATTCAAACGAATACATTTCCGTTTTGAAAGCGTGACTAAAATGTATATTGTACGAGTTTTTAATGAATTTAGGTTTATTATAGAGTCTGCGAATAGAATTGCCGTAAAGTGTCAACGACCGCAATTCAATACAGATAACTGGTGACGGCGCATTTAAAGGCAAAATTATATGATAAATCAGGCTCGATACTAATTACATTCAGGGATAATAAATCTTGTATCATTATATTCCAAAAGTCGGGTATCATTACATATGCTTATTTTGTTTGAGAAAATTATTTGTTGTATATTTTATTTTAATATTTGCTCTCATTGCGATCACTATTTTATTGCAGACAACTACCAATTAAGTACTTCAGGCAACGATCGAAATGTAAATTATTACGACGTAAGAATTATTTAAGGAAAGTTTAATAAACAAAGTATTTTATTAGACATTATATATCTGTTAGTTTAACAAAAAAATGATAAGGTTGTTGATCTTTACTCCCGCAAAGAACGTTTGTAAGTCAATAATAAAATGTACAATAACCAATTACATTATGAGTAATAAATTGAAACAAAACAAAAAAATTAAATGGACCTACAGTTCAGTCATAATCTTTATTGCTATAACCCGTGTGTGTAAGCACAAAAAAGGTGACGCAGTTTAAATTACATAATAAAAATGCAAGTAAGGCGGATGCCGGAATGAAGGATGACAATCTGGCTCCCCACGATTTGCGACAACGAGCTGCAAGGTCGTCTGATTGTCGATAATAGTAGCACTTATGATACCGTCATACTGACGACAGCCGACACTTTGGCCCAGTTATATAACACTATTTATTAAATATTTTTCTACATTATCACCTTGCCGCGATAAATTAGTCCTGGCAATGAGCAATTGTGTTGTTTTTTCCATTTCAACAATGTTCTGTAAGCTTCAAATATGTTGCGTAATAGTTGAACTCCTCTGTAAAAAGTAAGATTAAATTCAGAATTGTCAATGGAAAGGCCCACAAGTATCTCATAGTTTGATGATCATAGGTTCAGTAGGCAAACTTGTATTTAACGCAAGTTTTTTATACGACATAAAAATTCTGACTACAATCCAATTTTAGCAGTTCTTTTTATCTGCGACACTAGTATAATACGCATAAGTGCATTCATCAAAAACTGACTTGTTTATTTCATCCTGTCTCTTAGCAGGATAACAGTGGGCACACGCTCCAGAAACAGTTGTGAAACGGACTATTTTTAGAGCAATGATGACATCACTGAAGAATTCAATTCTACTTATCAATTTGAAGTTTTTTTGCATGCCGTGACATTATTTGAAGCGCAAATTTCGTATTGATTATCTTTTGTTTAAAATTCAGCGTTTTAGTTCTAAAACATAAATTGAATTCCAATTCGAACTCTTGGTTTATTGTTGTAATATTGGTATAGCTTAATATTTTGTATCTATATAAGAATCTTAAATCTGCTTTGCAAAGAACGGTAGATACCGTTCTTCAAGCAGTTACTGCATTATAAGATGTACTTTAACAACATTCAATTAAGCTAATTAAGTCATACTGTAGTCTTGTCTATTTTAAACCTAGCAGATATATATGCCAATTAAGATAAACCTTTCTTTTTATATCAATTAAGTCATATTACATCCGTATAAACGAAAGCTGACGACGTACTCGTAATATTCTATTAAAATTGCGTTTGTGGTTAACCCTATGTAATGGAATGAAAACTGCCTCTGGTTACCGCAATTAATTAAGCAGATCAACTATAACCGTACTTTCTGAATATTCCTTCATACCATTTCAATTCTTTTTGTTCTCTTAGAAGTCTATACAAACAATGTTTACGTGACATTTATTGTCGCCAATTGAATCTAATTTAGGACACGAAATGGTTACAGATTTATCAAATGACTTTAAATATTTTTCTATTAAGTAGTTCGAAATTGCACACGGTTTCGCATAATAAAATGTGGTTGAAACGTTATTATTATTATTATAAATGCGTCACATTGCAGCACCGTGTGTGATAATGCAGTCGTTATGCAGCGGTGGTTTAGCCTTCGCCACGGCAACGGACCCATTGTGACTTATTACAATGAACACTTAGAAACCAGATACCAGCGTCTTTGTATACCTATACCGTCTTAACTTCTCGAACTTAATAAGTGTTCTCTGAGCTGTTCGTGGACTGAAGTGCAGTTATAATACTTCGTTTCTTTACCATTAAAGTGACGATTAACGTCACTTAACTAGAAATCAATTTTTAAAAAAAGCATAGTTATTCTGATGATAAACCTTTATAAATGTATAAATAAGATTTATTTTATAGTGAATTACTGCGTTCTCAGTCAGGTCAGTCTCGATTATGTTGATGTTATTAGGTCGCATTTCAATTATTACAGAAGCGCGCCGACGTAGACGCCGTTCTCCAATTCTTTTTCGTTTCCAAAGTAAATTGATGATAAGGTTAATGAATTTTATAAGTAACGTTAGTGCTTGCTGTTTCGGATATCGTTTGTTACTTCATAACAAAGTTCAACACGGATAAAAAGTAACACAAAATAAATATACCTATACATTCAAAGAGTAAATTTTCCGAACTTACTCGTATGTTATCGAAACATTGCCGCTCACATTACGGTCCTGCAAAATCGTTCAATTAACCACAAAAGCGCACATGGACGTAGGGATTTCCAATAGGGGAATCCGATCAAAATACACCACACACTGACAGGGTTAAAATAATTCAAAGGACACAATGTATTTGTAGTTCAGGCGAACCACAAAACGATTACATCGTTCAGCCAAAACTAGTGATATATTCAGATGATATTACTATTTATAAACACGGTCGATTTCACAAACCAAGAAGGTTTTGAGACAGCCATATTTACATAACAAGGTATTATTTCAAAATATTGTTTTAAATATATTTTAGAGGATAATTAACGCAACTCCAATTTACGTCTAGTATCGTCGTATTATTAATTCAGTAGTTTGTGATAATGTATTAGATCATACATTATAACTATGTAAAGAGCATAATCACGTGAAAAGTATAAATACACCTTCCCGCTAGAGACTTATTTTAGGAATAAATTTTGTACATGGAATATTCGAAATGAAATACGAAAACATAACGTACGTCATGACGTCAGACTAAGATAAGTCTCGACCGCCTCCACCCTTCGAATCCCAAATTGCCCAAAGTAATCTGCCGGCCCTTTGTCCTATGGAGTTATTATTTCGGGTCACTGATTTGAAAAGCTTGTCGATATATATTATACCGACAATTTTAATTTGTCATACTCTTAACGAAACTCGCGTTTCTTTTTTTAAATATTTTTTTTAAATCGAAGATAATAAAGAAAGAATGATCCTTTTTAAATAATTTCGAATAGAAACCGTAAATAATAGGTATTTTACTATTATACTTATATTAAATAATAGATTCTTAAATATCTGTTGGATAAAATAAATTATTAATTCTGATCTGAGGATATATTATGTAATATGTATATAGAAAATGTTATGTGTCGATACGGTTCGAAAGGACGAGGGATGTAAACGACGTAGTTTCTTCAGTTGCCATGGTAACGCCCCGCACGTGGCTGTTTGTTTTATGTGCAGTAGCTACGAATTAGTAAGACGTTTAGGGCTAATTTCCACTCTAAGTCAGCTACGACTCAGCTTAAATATATGAGATTATCTTAGAAAACATATCTGCTTTTAGACACTACTTTTTAATCGACTACCAAAAAAAGAGATATTTTAGTGTATGTTACTTCAGAACTTTTGACTGGGTGGACCGATTTTAATAAAAGAAATTTGATCAAATGGTGGTGCGGTTCATGTGATGCCGTGTTAATTTAAGACCGAACAAGTACTTTTCGAGTTATATATAAAAATGAGTATTTACATGACTATTTTTTCGTCGACCTACGTTGTATTATACGCATATCTTTTCACTGGGTGTATCGATTTTGATGATTCTTGTTTTATTCGAAAGCTGATACTTGTCTTGTAGTCTCATTTAAATTTCATTGAGATGATCACTACTTTTTGAGTACTTTGATAACGCGTAGTTACTTGACTTTTTTTCGTCTATTTACGTTGTATTACTTGTCGATGTTATTGAAGTCGTTTTTTTTTTTTCGTTTGCGAGCAAACACTTTTAATAATTATTATTTTCTTTGGTTTTATTACATCCCCTTAACAATTTCTTTAATACGTAGTCTATTTCATTGAGAGAGTACCTCTCGTTACGAGCACGTGATTGTGCGATCACTCCCTAGTTTTAATTGCATTTTATTTATTTAAAATCTCGGTACCCTCCAACACTACCAGTCCGAAGGGTCGCTTTACTTGCTCATTAGTTTATACTTGTGTCTCGGATGAATTCAATTACAAATTTTATAACACATTTTTTTAGAAATATTTCAAGATTAGAATCAGTTACTGCATGATTTTGAGGATCTTTTGGGTTTTTCCTTTTGACCTATAATTTGTATGTTCTGAACTTAATGTATGATAATTTATGGCGACGTCGTTCCCTTCTCTCTGTAGGAATTTATGTCAAGAGCAAACTTTAGCTTTCGCTGATGTCATACCTGCTGGGTAATAAAAACAACCCCTCCTTGGTCCTATAATCGATATCGAGTAACATTACGTATTTATTGCGAACTGAGTCCTGGAATCATTGGGGAAAATGTAAATTTGCAACTTTTCTCAAGCCGGCCTCATTTAATGAATTTTAATTTAGTCTTGACATCTCGATCAAGCCAATTTGGTAGGTCTAGAGGAGTTACATCAATTAACATTTAATGACGTTATTGATATAAAATAATTACCAGTAAGATTTTTCACCAAACTTTCACTGTTAATAATAAAAAATTATGATGAACTTTTAATGATAAATACATGTATTATAAAAACAAAGCATGCTTTCTTTGCTTAAAAATCAATAATCTATGTGCATAATATTTTACTCCTGTTAAGTAAGAGTACCTGGGTGGCCGAGCTTAGCTCGATATTTTTAGTAAATCGTGAGTTTTGGAAATCATATTTAAATACGAATATTTTTCGATTTTACCGACATAATAATAAAAAATATGAACTGGTTATTTAAATAAAAAATAACGAATGCAATTAGAAAAAAAAGAAAAATAATAATTGTCTAAATAATGTTGTGTTGTCTTTTCGGTCGACCGCGACCGGGCGATTTCCCACATGAGCTATTACAACTTTATTGACAAGTGCGAAATTTACCTTCGTATTCTATCGATATTGTAGCCATTTTTCCATTGCCTAAAAACAGAGATAAAACGACATTTTCTAAAAATGAATCCTAGCTAGATTTATTTATCTCCCCCGAAATCCCCTACATACTAAATTTCATGAAAATCGTTGGAGCCGTTTCCGAGATTCAGATTAGTGTATATGAAATCATCACTTTTTCTATTCAGTAGCTGCTTAGGCTTTCAAACTTACTTAATCAGTCAGAAATTTTGTTGGGGTCATATTAAAACATGGCGGCTCAGTAATAAAAGCTGTAACTTACTTTAATATACTGGCAATAACTTTAGAGCGCCGAGGCAGCTTTGGTATAATACTAAACCCTTTCAAAGTCGGCATTAATTACTGTCGCCTAACTTAACGCAAACAGACTGCTCTAATAAACACCGCAATATCTCACTAATTAACTTCCTAACTCCGGTGAAGTTAGCGTCAACAAGCTGATGCTGACAGACACGAATTCGTTTATTAAAATCATAACATTCGAACTTGAATGCCATTGCAATTAACTAGTTCTGACGATAAATGTACAAGTAAAAGAACAGTCTCAAAGAACCGTAGTATGTATTATATTGAAAGTTACTTAAATGCATATATAACGTTCTAGACTAAGACATAAGAAAGTATTTGATATTTTGTAAGTTTTTAGGTAAAATAATCATTGAATATAATTCTGAATTGAGTAGTGCAATCTTTATTACAATACAAATTTCGAAATGTAGTGCAACACATCTGAACACTTTAAACAATAGGATGTTGAGTATTTTATGTAATTTATACAATGGTGAGACTCATCGCCCAATGCAACTGTCACGTAATTTTATTATAATTTGAAAAAACATTTATATATGTAACTCGTGACTCACTCCTACACCAGCAAAGGGTTTTATAGACTATGATCTCCAGTTTTAATGACGTCACTTGCTTTACAATGAGTCAAAGTCACTGGGATGAATGAATCAATAAGATTACGAGCAATCATATAGTATTCGGAGTTGTTAAATTACTCAAACTCAATTGGAAATTTGTAACGTAGGTAGGTAATGTAGGTAGGTATATTGTAATGCTTTATTTGGTGGTTGGAAGGTACTTAGTTTGGAGTGCGTTGCAAAAATACGGTAAGAACAATTTAACGATAACGGCTTCGAGTCGTGAGGGCGGGTCGATGAACGCGGTTCGATGTGATGAGTCATCGGTCACCATCGCATCTTCAATTCTCAATACTCGCGAATCTTGTCTGGAAAGGGATAGGGAGGGAAGGGATAGGAATAAACTGATGAAATTCAACTGAACGAACATCTATCATATCTGCGTCGCGAAAATAAAGAAACAAAAACGGTAACATCTGCATCGTTGAGGTTTGTCATTATCCGAAATACTCTAAACTAGTTCTTTAGACTCTCAACTTGATCTTTGAAAAGATTATTTTTAAGTGCTTAAAACTGTTATTAGTCAACAGCTTTAATAAAAAAACAATACGAGTATGTATACACATTAGGTAATTAAAAAAAACACTTGAGCGTTTTATGCACACTAAAATATTATGAGACAATTAATTGTAACATTGTGTAAGGAAAAATCTTTTACAGTCGTTTAAAAAAAATTGAAATAAATTTTAAATCATACAGGAAACATTGGGGTACAAACATTTGGGTAGTAACTATCCTTAAAAACTAGACTTTGCTTATACTAATTATTTATTAAAAAAATGAAGTGAATAAAATCACAAAGATCTTTACCTAAACTTAATTCAAACTTTTTATTTTGAAGTTTAATACCCCTTTTTTTCCAATTAGTTTGTAGTTTGTACTCATTACATCCCACAACACGTCATGTAAGATTATAAAGTCGGGGAAAAATAATTTAATCAATCATTTTGGAGCGTAAAATAACTTTAGTTGTAACGAGCTGAGTGTTACTTATTTCAATTTATAATTACTAGTTCCAAGGTCGACAGTATCTATGCGAATATTTAAACAAATTAAATGGCAGTTTTTTTTTTTACGTTTTACCTTCTAAAGTAACTACATCCATTAAATTTCAATTAAGCTGATTGAAATTGAAATGGCTTAGATTTTATGGTAACTATACGAATATGTAACGTTTTTATAGACGAGTATACTGCCTTAAAAGTAAATGATAGGGTAAAGTTTGTAAAAACATGTAACATCATATGATTATGTTACTGTGATCCTTGTACGAGATAATCACGTAGGTACTTACATAATAAGAAATGGTTGACCGGTGAAGCATGGGCTAACGGGAGTCACACTCGAAGTGCATTCGTTATATGATATGCCGAAATAATATTGTCTATGTTTGTAATTTCATATTTTGTCTCAAGATTTCCTTACAACCGTTCTATCGAAATGCTTTTGCAACTATTTTGTTATCTCTGTTCTTATTCAAGGATTAGTTTTACTACTTGTTGTGCAATAACAGTCAAAATTGTTTAAAAATATTAGCGTTGTACAACAGCAATATAGCAATAAAGAGGCTGAGTTTATCGTGACGAACGTGAGTAGCATAGTGCTTCTTGAACTTCGAGTGTTCATTTTACGATCATTGGAATCCAAAAATAAATGATTACTTCTTTAATCTTTTTTGTTACCTACTAATAAATATTACTTTTTAAATATCAGTTATGCTTGCACAATATAGCTCTTTTATAATATTTAAAACTATGTCATTATACTTTCTGTCACTGATGAAGAATATTCGTTATAACTTTTGTTTTGTATAAAAACCATTCTTTTTATATACAGCCAACGTAACGAAGAAAAGATTGTGTTCTTTAATCAAAAATTCGAAACGAAAGGAAGGGAAACGTGCCTAAGACGGTAAAATTTACGGTTGAGGAAGTTGTCTTCAACGCTTTTCTTATTACGGTAAACTTTTTGATTCCGCAGCTAAAGCCAGGTACGCGATGTTTGCGCTCATCTGGTGGAAGTAAAGTACACTTTGCTCAAGTCAGTGCACGCATGCGACCCTTGCGGTAGCGCGCAAGTCAAGAGCTTGTTAAACTCAACACGTCTCCTGTTGAGATGTCGCAAGTTGAAACACTAGCGAGCTATTTGCCTGTTTATAGCCACCTCTACATCTCTTTGCATGAATATATGGGAGTCCGTAAAAAGCAGTAAAAACTATTCTAATAGTCCTAATCCCTAGATTTCTAGACCAGCGTCCAGAGACCAGCATGCGCTCAAAAACTATATGTATAGTATTTTCATATTGGCGCTATGAGTCATCCAAATACTGGCATGATGTGTGTTGTTTTTCAACTTCTTCAACAAGTCAAGAAGCTTAAGTGCACATTATTTGTTTGGTTAACAAACATTTCAAAATGTGAGAAACTTGTCACGTTAAAGAGGTTTCCGCGTTTTCTGTTTGTAATAGGTTTAATAAAAAAAAGACTACTCAAAAAAGTTATTCATATACTCGTATTTGTTTTATAAACTATTAAATCAGTTAGGTTTTTATATAATTTGTTTAAATATTAGGTTATGTATTTCAGATGTGCTGAAATAAAGATACCATAACAATAATCAAAATAATTACAGTAAGAATGTAATTATGTCGCGCCATCGCGCCACCACGAGTCAAGCATTCAATGGACTTCAGACATCAGCCGACTCAATTTCAATAATCTTCATTAACGTTGACAGATATAAAACAGTACGTGCGATGTTTCCGAGCCCCGTCTAGAATAAACAATAAGGTTGCTCAAACTATTTATAAGTCCTCACACGCAATTTCGAACCATACGCAGCTTAGAATCAGACCTATTCGGTCTAATTCAAATTATGTTACAATTATTAATGAATTATCATATTATCTACTTAATGTGATTTATTAACTAAAATATTAACCTTCTTTTCAATTGCAACAAAACAATACACACAATAAAACTTAAAGCCCGTTAGAAATGTTATAAGTAAAAACCTAACTCTTTTGAATAAAATCGATTACCTCTGAGATGTGCTCCGTTCGAACTGGAGCACCGTTATCCGAATGTACGTAGTTGGATTCCAGAAGAGAATCGTGCTTTCAACCACAACTAAGCTTTTGTTAGCTCCAACGACCCGGCTAGAGCGGTTTACAAAGCGTTTGCGCAACCACAATGCATAACAGGCTATTATGTTTAATCGTTATTAAGATGCAATTACGAAAAAATGAACAATAAATTTAATAATGATTTTTAATATTATTCATCGCACTTAGTTTAAACTGAACTTGAACGTAAAAATAAAACAAAGAAATATATACATATTTTCAATTAAACTCCCGCTACTAAACGCAACTCCCAGAACTTCTTGTGTATAAGACGGACTTTTGTAAGATTCTAAGAAATAAAGTATCTAGTGAGGTAAAATGCAGTATCATAGGCCATTATATTAGCGGTTCGCTCTGTTCGAGACGTTATAATAGTGGCATGTCAGTTCCCGGGAGTGTTATGGCTTGTGACTGACAGCGGACTAACGGAAGAGCTTGATACTCGGTTCACAATTAGTGACTTGTGCCGTTACCACCGCATTGTCTGCCTCAATACTCAGTAATATTCCTTTGTGTACACCGAATGGAAGGTTCTCCGGCTATTTGGCGTTTAATGCACCAGCATTGTTCTAGTAATAAGTTGTTTAATGTCTTAAAACTGGCGGAAGTAAATACTGGTAACGTTTAGTTGGTATTATTAGCGAAATTAATTCATGGCGATATTTAAGGTAAATCATGTATGTATTACCCTAAAACCACAATAAAGCAGAAGATAATACAAAAGACCATATTTTCACAGCCCCTAACTATTTCAGTATGTTATTAAAGAATTTTCCTGATTGCTTATTGAAGTAGTCGTAATTGATACTCATAATAAATAATAGGTAACAGTTAACGAACGGTATTGTGCAAAAAGGGAACCTACACACAGGAAGTGGATCACCATGAATTGCAATGGCTTCCGGATTTTATCGTCCCTTAGTAGACATATTTCGTTTTAATTGTGTCATTATTTTATAATAACAATTAAATTTACGTAATTGTCTTTTTTCTTTTTCAAATAGTAGAATTAAGTAAAATAACCTTTGTCACATTCGACCTCTGATCTATGTTTATATAAAGTGCAGACTAATTTTGAAAATAAAAGTATCTAGCTCAACAGAGTCCGACGCGGATAAAAATAGAAATAGATTGAAACGGGAGACAAAGCGACTAAGAGAGAAAAGCGAATGTTGGTAATGTCCGGGCGAGTACTCGGTAGCAACCTTTGTAATCCAAAGCGACCTTGAGCTAAAATGTTAAATAGGCCTCACTTAAGATAAAACGTTATATTATATTCCTGTTGCCAATATTGGCCTTAACCCATGATATTGATCTAACCTCTTCATGACGTAAATGGCTGGAAACTTCTACATATCACCATTCAATTATACAAACATTTTTTTGTCAGTTTTTGATATATTGCCTGCCATCCATCACTGTCACATGTCCAGTATCCTTCACAAGTCTACACCCGAACGATCACCTTCTCTAACATTTGGAACGGAAGTCTAAGAAAAGTATAATTCTAGGTGCACTCAATACCTTCACAAGAGACTAGGCCAGTCTCTGCGTATATGGTGCTATAAAATCTTCGCTCGCATGCGTTGCATAGTCGAAACCAAATTTTAGTGGAGGCTTTCACTTATTTACCTAGTTTTTATTACGACAAAGATAAGCAACACTACATAACTGATACATTATAGCACAATTGAGGAAATGGGATTATTTTTCGAGCCGGATATTAAATTATAGCCGGTAAGAGTGAATATGGTGCGGGTTCTTTTGTGGTAATGCTTAATGTTGATTTGAGTATCCATTATAGTCACAAGGTTGTCTACATCGAGAGCCATAGGTTAATTTATACAAAAATCTTTTCGTTGTACATGATGCATGTAAAGCGCTTATAAGCCATTAACATAACAGATTTTGTCGGCTACAATCATTTAACATGATAATGGCTATCACAAGTATTAACTTAGTTAATCGGTTGAACGGACTTGAACACGTGGATGCGCACGCGCCGGCTCGGCGTAAGCGTAGGGGGACGCTTTTTGTTAGTGCTTCAGTGACATCGTACCTTTTTTATATTCTCGCATGTCCCACCGAACACCTGCCATAACCACCTGTGGTGATTCAGTATTCGGACGCAATGATAATAAAAAGGCAACGGATTTGGAGGACAGGCGGTCATTTGTGTGTGTGTGTGTGTGTGTGTGTGTGTGTGTGTGTGTGTGTGTGTGTGTATGCGTGTGCGTGTGTGTTTGTGTATTTTATGTCTTGTGCTTAGATGAAATGACGTTTTTTAAATATAATAATGCAAATGTATTCTAAATATTGTATTGATAACGTTTTTGATGATTTAAAATTTTCGTATTTTAAAAATAAATCAAATGCCAGTCGTATTCAATGATTTCACACGCTCATTTCATATGAGATACAAAATTAAAATTGATCAAAATAAATAAGTACAATGACAATTAATTAATAATTAAACTGTCTTCTCAGTCAGTCAGAAGCAATGTTTCTATGCTCGCTTTGGTCGAAATTAACGCTTGTCGATTCGATGTACGAGTATGTTATTAATTTTATCTATCTTTGTCAACTATTTTGCCAGGACAACTTAATAATACCACGTCATTAATACATTTACATCACCATAAGAGTAATTAATATCTTATCCATATCATTCCACCATTTCAGTTTCTGGCTTGAAAGTTGCCTTCGAAATCAATAAATATTTTATTTTATAAATTGACGTTTCTAAAATAATTTCGAAGCCTACTTGAATAAAGATGTATATATTTTTTTAGTTTAGAAAAGATATGCATTGGAATTGATTTCGAAACCAATCTTAGTAATGTATTATTTAGGAAAAAACAAATTAACGAATATAATATATACCGTTTTATACTACAATATTATGTTGTATGCTTATTGGCATTCCGCGTTCAGCACTGATTCGATTTCACAATGAACCATATTTAATACGGGGGCTGTAAATATCGGTTTCATATTACAGAAGCCGAAGCTCGCAGAATCGATTCGATATTGTTTTGTTGACCATGAACTCAAACCACCTCTTTCCGCTTCTATTTCACGGAAATATCTTGAAAAGTTGAAACTAGCAAAAACAACGTTTATCCGATGTAGCACCAAAAGCGATACGGCGTTAACACGGAAACTTAGGAAACGTAACCAGTATAATACTGGTTTGTACTGACTATAGAATATGATTTGAATATTTGGTCACTCAACTGATTTAATGAAACTATATTTTTCATGTCCATTTTTGATATTCGTTTATTATTACGTATGGAAATATGTATTGTTCGTATTTATCATGTCCAGTACTTCTACATCTTGTTAATATTAATTGGCCTTATGTATTCATTTATTTTCTTTTTCTTCTAAAATATAAGGAAAAAGTATGCTAAAAATCAGACATATATTTTATACTCCTAAAGACGTAATTATATAATAACGCGATTGAAAATTTACGTCTGACAGTAAATTCTTAAATGAAAAATATTTATTTACATAAGTTCGCTTTTAAGTTATCCTTTCAGCTGTGGTTGTTCTTAATTAAATTTTCTACTTTACCGCCTCGTTTATTGCGGGCTTCGTAAAATTGCTAATTTAGTTTATGTCTGACGTTGTATGACGAAGACCTGGTAATAAGTATTTTACGATCAAACATTCGCAACGTGGTTGTCTACATCCTCAACAATAATGCATTTGGTATCTCAAAAGAAAAGAGCAGCTGCATGCTGAACCCCTCTTTCAAATCATTGTCGAGCCAAGGGTCGTCCTACATAGGGACTTTGGGAGCAATAGCCAAGCAACAAAAAAATTAAGGCTGTTATCCAGGTACCCGCCAACATAGATCCATTGTATTTTTTCTATTTATCGTTTGGGTGGTTTTATAAGCACGCCTGATCAGATTTTTTTTTAATGGAGAACAACGTGATACATAGAAAACATGACAAAAGTTAAAACATAGTATTTAGAAATAGGAAACTGTAAACGTTATAGAAAAAGGCATTGCAAATATTGATGCTTAAAAACATTTTTCATATTCAAAAAAAGATATATAGTCACTTAATAATGCTTGAATATTTTTATGACGATAATTTTTTTAATCACATCGGGTGTCCACTCATTTACTGTTATTATAAAAAAATTACAATTACGTACTTGTACTTGTAAATTTTTAATAAATAATATAACGTTTTAATTACATTCCATTCCAATGAATGGAAAACTCTCGAAAATAACAAGGATCGTGACATACCTACTTTGTTTGAGTCCCTGAGAGGAATTATAGAGATTGGCCGAGTAGCGAATACTAAATCAATGATAAAAAGTATAATTTACATAATGATAAATGTGTTCGTTTTTAAGTTACAAATAAAATCATTTTAATAATAAAAGTTTACCAGGTCTATTTATAGAGGTACATAGAAGGCTAATAATTGAGCAATTTATAATGAATGTGTTGAAATACCTATAGTTTTATATTTTCCTAATACTTTTTGCGACTTGTATTGTAGACAGAGAGACACATTACTCTATGAGCACGCTGATATAACAAGGTGTGCAAAATACTCGTTTGTTGTGTGAACAGCTCCCTCGCACAGCTCCCCTTACTTAGTTGACGGACAGCCATTGGAAGTGCATTAAGCTATTAGTAAACAGTTAGTGTACACTCCGACAAGCAAGAGAATATCCATTATCAGTAAAATAGAACGACTTATATGCCTACAGTTACCACGACTTACTATAGATATACTGAGAATTTGCCATTGTTACAATCACGTAGTATTTATAGTTTTTGCGATTATGTTTAAATTAACATAATAAATTATTACAATAAATATACGCGTTTATTATTTATGTCTCCGAGTCGTGTTTCAGTTGTTATTGATATTGTCTTTTCGTCTAGATCAGGGCCAAGCAGTCACCGGCCGATTCGTTTCTTGCTCAATAGTCACTTCTCTTGTGTACTTTTTTCTTGCTCGTTTGATGACAAAGATGATGTCATACAAAGAATTCGATACTATAAATCATTCTCCTGATCTATAATAATGACACTCTACATCCGCTAACCTGTTATTGATGATCAACAATCAATAACATTACTAGAAAAGAAAAAAATATGTTTGACAGATCCATTTTTAGCAGTTAATTATGCAACACAACATTATAGGGTTAAATGTCGTAAAAAGGTAATGTTTGCGAAATCAGAAGATACCAGTAACGCTAAACATTAAAGTCGATCTAACGTATTTGTAGAAACTGTGGATGTTCGCGAGGCGGCATCGTCGCGCGGGCGCGTATCGATCGCGTTTGCCGCACCGCCGCGGCCTGCATACGAATACGAGAATCGTTCTTCGTTCCACCAGTCCCTTATCCAGCTACCGAAACGGGGTTAGAACCTGAGCCCTCGTTAGCACCGCGACCTTGCCGATTATTACATCAACATACGATTGTCCCACAAGTCATTTTTCACGGTTATTACTCCCTATCACTAAACAACCCTTTTGTCATAAAGAAATCCTCGATGTTATGACACCCAGTGGACGCTATAAAAATAAATTATGAAAGCTTTCCTCAATTTGTACGAACTCAAGGGGCGCGGTTTGATTCCATAAAAATTACAACACTAACAATAGGTTAACTTTAATAGTTACATAATCTACTCAGTTTTCAAAGTGTAAATATACATGTAATATATTCGATTTATACACTACTTACTTATATTCGATTTATACTTAACTAAAAGCGTTAACTATGTAATTGTGAGATAATAAATAGGTAAACTGAAAGGACAGTTAAATAGAATGTGAATACATCTATTACGATGCATCAAGAAAAAATTAATCGGAAAATCTAAAACGACTGCATTATATTTAACTTGTGGGTTTTTGTCTTAATTATACTTGGACGAGGGCGCTCCCTGAAAATTGGCGCAATTTTCCAGCCGAGAAGCCTACTTATTGCCTGGCAGAAATACTTTCATCATAACTGCCACGTTCTAAGTAGGCTGAATTTCAATTAAAGAAGTAATCACGAAAATAAAATATTATTGTATATTTCAAACGTTTTAGATTCCGTTTGATAAAATATCACAGATTGTTTTCATTCTAATATGCCACCGACATAAGTGAACAAACTAGGGTTATTATCTAATTAGTAGCCTCAAATAATTGGGAGTTAATCATTGGCGGAATAAGCTGATCAAAGACACGGAAATTAATCACTAGTCATCGACCGGTACTCGGAAATTGGTGATTCAGGTCGTCCAAAAAACTATAAATTGGTATTTTTCCCACAATGTATTATTCAGTAGAAAAAAAACACAAACGTAAATACTTAAATAGCAACTTGTTGCAGGCGGCTTTCTAGATACCAACGATTTTATAGCAGCGTGACCTAGAAAGAACTAACAACGTACTCATTTGTGATATGCACAAAAGTAACTGTACTCAGGGTTTCTATACAAATGTAAAATTATGAATAATTTGAGTTCAAGTAAAGACCATAAAGACCATAGTCTTACAGATCAATACGTCGACGCCAAGTGGTCGGTGGCGCAACGACATTTGTCGACCAGCTCGAGCTTCTATGATCGAAGCTTTTAACCAAAAAAACTTAGACGGAGTTCTTGTCCTCACGAAACGCGGCCTTATTAAGTGATTGCGTGCGATAGTACTATTTCCGACTGCAAAGGTGGATATAAAACCTATCTCAAATAATTTAAAAGATAGTTAATACATTATTTATATCGCAACCGGAAATTATTCATTAAAAGTAAGATCTGAATCATTGAAATACCTGTGAGACTATATCATTTTACACGAAAGAATTTAACTTAATTTATTCCGTAACTTTACCTACCTATTGAAGCAAGTCCGAGTCGATTGTACGTGATTCTTTCTAACAATACGATGGGCACGTGGATTTGGCGCAGCTGCCGCTGACAGTACGATATCCGTAAGTTTAGGCAGATGTTTCGATTAAAATTGCACATTTATTGATTTTTGCATAGCACTCGTTTCGTTGTACGTTCTTTTTCCTCTTTCTTTCATGTTAAAGGCATTCTTGATTATTATCTTATAATTAGTTAAATCTTGAAGTGTGAAACTTTACACTTATTTTTAGTACAGAAATAACGGAAAACCAGATAAACCGATTTCTTCCGTGACCGGATGAGCTCATAGGTGGGTCGCTGGTTTAGGGTTTGTCCATTGCATAAGTCTTGAGGACCAAACAACGTGCATGAACCGGTTTATAAGAAACGTGTTAGGAGGTCCTTGTATTTTTAAACATTACTCTAGTCTCCTGGACGAGATGTTTCGTACTAAACATAATGCGCCTTAAACAGTTAGTTCAACGAGCATCGGTCACTATTAATTTTTTGAAGAAATTTATTACTATTATGTATTTATAACGGTTTTTCTAAAATGTTTTTTTCACTAAAAACTTACCTTCAAGTAATTTTTATACTTCACTAAATATTTACGAAGTATGTTAGATATAACAATACTAATGATATTATTTCAATAATTTTGTTTAAAGTTCACGTTAAATTTATTTAAATAATAAATACCATTGAAGAAAATGAATAGTAAGAGAATTTATTTCAAAAAATTCTTTTGTCATTAGATCAACGTTTTTGTTTTCATCTTACCTGTTGTTGAAAAAGACCGGCGTCAATAAGCGCGGGATGAATAAAGAAGCCTTTAAGATTCACAAAAATCGGTTCCTTTTGAAAACGCACTATCACTAAAACCGTTGAAACACTAGATAGCGAAAATTCGAAGTAATCCACAGATGTAACGATGTATCAGATCAAGTGAAATCGAATGATTTTTACTAGAAGAGTATGTGTAGCGGACCGCAGCAGTGCATAGCCTCCAGCAGACTGGCGCGAGGTGGGTCGCTCCGCGCGGCGCGGTATCGCCGCTGAATCGCTCGCGCGGCGAGCGACGAAGCGACGCGACGTAACGCGCGCGCAGCGATTGCCATGTCACGGTCATCGTGCGGAACTCTCCCGAATAACCGTCGTCACTTTTAAATTTCTTTACACGAAAATACATAATAATGGAAAAATATGATACGTGTACTTGCCTAATTATACTTTTAAATAATACACAAACCACTGTCATTTAAACTATTAAATACTAGCGACCCGCCCCGGCTTCGCACGGGTGCAATGCTGATACTAACACATGGTTATTAACATAATAACAACAACATTCAAATATGCGTTGTTAGATTACACGGTGTTACAGAATGCGTTGAAGAAATAAAGGTTCACTGCTCGTTCCCCGAAGGTGATAACGTGATAATATATAGCCTATATGTTGACCCAACTTCTTAATAATATTCATGTCAAATTTGAAGTAAATCCATGCAGTACTTTTTGAGTTTATCCGGGACATACATACAGACAAACGGACAAAAATTTTAAAAACTATATTTTTGGCTTCGGTATCGATTGTAGATCACACCCCAAGTATTCTTTTATAAAAATATTCAATGTACTGACTGACTACTGAATGACTTTCCTACCATTTTATTATATGTATAGATTAAGAATAATAATGTAAGTAAATTGAATGTAACATTGTAACTACGAAGAATGAGTATTATCCATATAAGTACACTATTACAAAAACACTTGTAACCTACGTGAAGAATGCTTATAAAAAAAAATTAAAGGCTTAGTTTTGGTTTGAACTGTTAAATGACTAAGGGGATTCGGCATGTATCTTTACTAATAAGTCATTGATAACAATAGTAATAAAAAACTTCAAATTCCTTTAACAACTAATTTGACTAAGTATACCTATTTATTTATTTATTCCTCTTTTGTTATGATGTCCTCTAATATTAAACTTAGTTAATTTGAAATTATTAACAATATAATAATAATATATGACGCGTTAAATGTTTTGTAAAATATGTTTTTTTTTTTAAATTGAGTTGGGAAAGAAAGTGTTACAAAAAATAATATTCATTAATATTTTACAAAAATGTCAAGTTAAAGAAACACACAAAAATGTCAAGTGTTCTGTAAAAGTCAAGTGTCCTAAGTCTTACCGTAAACATTCTAATAGAAAAACGAAATTCTGTGGAAACAAATAATAAGACAAAATAACTGAAAATAATTGCGTTTGCTCGCAAACGAAAAAACCGTCTTCAATTACATCAACAAGTAATACAACGCCAACGTAGGTATAGACGAAAAAATTGTCAAGTAAATACGGGTTATTAAGAATTCCTCAAAAAATATTTACCATATCTAGATTAAATTAAAATGTGACTACATGACAAACACCACCTTTCGATTAAAAAAAGAAACGATAACCGAATTGATAACCTTCTCCTTTTTGGCAGTCTGTTAATAAAGCGCACCTGAGTATTTTTTCGCGAGTGAAAAATTAAAAGGTAGGTATGATTTTTTAGTAGCAACAGTTATTTTTTTCGTTTTCGGTGTAATAACGTAACACCTAAGCTTCACTTCATTTGAAAGTTATACTTATTTCCGGTTAAGTATATTTTGTTTCACACCGTTTCCAAGAGACAAACGATGTGGTTTGAAATTCGGGGTAGATGAATTAATTACGGGTATAGTTCGCGTCATGTAAAAAGAACGCTGGCCTTGAAGCTGCGCAGAAGCGATTTATCGGTCTATTTGGTGGTACGGGTAGGGGGACGGGAGTGTTTATCATGTGTCGCATGCTTGCCGGTGTGCTATTGGTTGACAGCGGTTGACAGTTCGACGTCGACTCAAATTATTATCGCGCACAAAAGTTTTAATTTACAAAATTCTCCATTTACTATTTATTTCACTAAAAAACAATTATCAATTTATCATTTTAAACACATAAAAACTATTAAGATACGAATATCGAGATTACAGATTATTATTATTTTTGAATACGACATTTCAATAACTAAAAAAATTTGTTATTGCTTTTGTTTAAAAAAAAATTGTGATTTTGTAAAGTGATAATTATTATACTTATTTAGTCCGAATAATTCGCACTGGTATTTCTAGTATTTTTTAATGTACCTACCAATAACCATTATACGAAGCCGCGAGTGAAAGCCTAATTAAAAAATAAAACAGTAGTACTTGTGCGCGAGTATACCCATGCGCAAACGCACCCCCTCCAGTTTCTTTCAGCGTTCTTTTTACATGACGCGAACTATAGCCGTAAGCTGACACCCGGTTGACTGCCCCACCTTCCGCCATTAAATTAGCATGTGACGCGTATAACAATTAGAATGTCATACTTATTTAATTATTATTTATAAAGTTATAATGTTATTAGACTCGGCTGTGATGGTTTAAATTATTTACAGGAGTTGATATCTCAAGCTCATTTATTTCACACTTATTTTAACGGTTTGTTAAATTAAGCGACTACAGGCAAAATCAAGGCACCCATATTCTATGGAATAAAGGCCTAATAACCTAAATAATAATAATTAATAACCTATTAAAAAAGTGTATTTTCCATTTTTTATATACAAAGTCAATTTGGTATCAGTCTTGGATGAAACTTCTTAAGAAACGTTATGATTTGAAACTCTGAAACGAAAATGCCTCATGATGAAGATACAAATACATAAATTTACATGACACAATGACACAAAATACATTACACAGTATTTTATATTCTCGGTGAAAAATATCTCTCATATGCTACTTTTCAGAAGTTTTACTTCTGCCGTGTTTGAATTGCACACCTCACTTTTTTTGTGTATATAAATAGTTATCGGTAAATCTACAAGCGAGAATAGGCGTTGAAAAAAAAACGATGTTGCGTAAAAAGCCATTCAATAGTCATCTTTCTCGTCATTCTTTGTTGAACAATGTCAATAACCGGTATGACACTGCAAAAATTCCATTTATTCTAGATCTGATAGATTTAGCTCAAAACTGTGAGAAAATCGTTTTAAGATATCACTTGCATTGATTTAATTGTTTTTGACTAGCTCATTAGAGCATCCTGCTCTCTGCTCCAAAGGTTGTGGGTTCACTTCCCATCTCGAGTCTGTGTGTATTATTTGTTTGTCTATTAATCGAACAAAATACATCTTTAGCTATATTATACATTTATATCAGTCGGTTGTCACCTAGAACACAGCTATTAAGTTGCTTATTTAAGGAATAGACGACCGCGTGTATATTAAATATATTTTATTTATGTCATTCAACATATCACAAGAATCAAATATAAACGTATAACTCTTTTTTAAGACGTTAATGGATAATTTTGTAGGGCAAGGTTCACATCATCATCTACAATAACATCCCGTAGACGTCTTTACATTCTTCACCTACCCTTTTAACCTTTTTAACCGACTTCCAAAAAAGGACGAGGTTCTCAATTCGACTGTATTTTTTTTTTATGTATGTTACATCAGAACTTTTGACCGGGTAGACCGATTTCGACAAATTTTGTTTTAATCGAAAGGTGGTGTGTGCCAATTGGTCCCATTTAAATTTATTTGAGATCTAACAACTACTTTTCGAGTTATATCTAATAATGCGTTTTTACTTGACGCCTTTTTCGTCGACCTATGTTGTATTATACTGCATAACTTTCTACTGGATGTATCGATTTTGATAATTCTTTTTTTGTTGGAAAGGGGATATCCCTAGTTTGGTACCATGATAAGGAAACCAGGATCTGATAATGGGATCCCAGATAAATCGAGGGAAACTCTCGAAAATCCGCAATAACTTTTTACTGGGTGTACCGATTTTGATAATTTTTAATTTAATCGAAAGCTGATGTTTATCATGTGGTCACATATAAATTTTATTGAGATCTGATAACTACTTTTTGAGTAATCTTTGACGCGTAGTTGCTTGACTATTTTTTCGTCGATCTACGTTGTATTACTTGTCGATGTAATTGAAGTGGTTTTTTTTCGTTTGCGAGCAAACACAATTATGTTTATGTCAAAAAAGTATTAAACAAAGCATATTTCGCTATGAATAAATTAACCTCAATCATAAAAAGGCGTGGATCTAATATGTGTTAGTTTTTGGCACGATTTTACACCAAAAGGCGAATACTGCAAGTGTACATAATAAATTTTGGAAATGACCACTTTTAATTTAATACAATTAAGTAATAAGTAACTGCTTTTTAGTTTTAACACAAATTAGAATGATTGAAATATTTAGACACTTTTGAAATGTTAAAAATGTCTGTCTTCCCTGATCCTACTTCGTCACTGTAGGCGTGTAACATACCTTTTAAGATAATTGTTTTTATTGCTATAACTGGAACTAAGAAATCATTTTCTCTCCGAAGCGATAAACCTCTCATAATTGTTGTGCTGTCGATGTGTGCGTGCGTGCGTGCGTGCGTGTGTGTGGTTTTTTTTCACTTTATCACAATTGCGTCTATGAGTCCCGCGGTAACATCATTTCTCACCACCATGGGTAGACTGGTAGAGATCTCTTACAGAGATAAGTTCGCCCTTGCCAACATCCTTTGTAAAAATGACTTGTAATTGTGTTTTTTTTAAAGTGCAATATGTAATACAAATGACATGGCCAATTTTTGTGTGGGCGTTCGAACTTAGTGTACACCGATGACTTTTGGTGTTATAAACTCGTGATAATAGGCACATTAAATTGTTATTACAATAGACTAGACGTTAACATTTAAGAGTATTGGTTATGATTTAAAAAATTGGGCGCTTTCAAACAGTGAACAGTTTCGAACTATTATAGACTACAGTAAACTGATATCTATACTAATATTATAAAGAGGTAAAGTTTATAACTTTGTTTGTATGTAGGGGGTAATCTTCGCAAATACTGATCCGATCATGAAAATTCTTTCACTAACAGAAAGCTACACTATTCAGGCGTGACATAGGCTATATTTTATTGCAATTGAACAAAAATTCAGTAAAGAAGAAAAAGATTAAAATATAATATCAAAATGGTAAATAAACTAGCGCCATCTATCGCTATTAGAAAACAATTTATTAGTCTTTCGACCTTATTAATTTAGTCTTATTTTAGTCTATCGACGACGGTTTCTCGATTTTTGATAGATGGCGTTGGAGCAACATATTATTTATTTAAGTGCTATAAAATTTGTTCTTTAAAGTAGGTATGTTATTTGGTTCTGTAATTTAAAATAATAAATACACTGGAGCAACATATTATTTATTTAAGTGCTATAAAATTTGTTCTTTAAAGTATGTTATTTGGTTAATATAATAATAATTAACGTCCAACGAAGTAGGCACGGGTCGACTAGTAGTTATTAATAGGCATTTAAACGAGATAAAAGCCACCTTCTCATCGGTCGTATCCCTTTTATTGCAAAGGTAAGGGAAACAAAATTAAAAAAAAAGAGTAAAAATTAATATTTATTTTATTTTCAAAAGCACGGATCAAAAATATTAGAGAATAATCGCAAAAACAAACACAGTAGGTACAACGAATGCAAGCGCAGCGAAGAAACGAACGGCAGTCCAATCAAAATCGTAACATTGCCACTTGACATAGACTATGACACATTGTCAAGCCCGTAAACACGTTCCATTTTATGTGTTATGTTGCAGAATGTGGGAATTAAATTAAATAATACTCATATTAACATTGTTATTTTAATACATTTTACCTGAGGTAGGGCACAGCAGGAATTTCCTGCTCAAAATATGGAGCAGCCCGACTGGGCTAGTACCTCGACCTTACAGAAGATCACAGCTAAATAATACTGTTTTCAAGCAGTATTGTGTTCCTGTTGGTGAGTAGGTGACCAGAACTCCTGGGGGGGATTGGGGATTTGGTCGGCAACGCGCTTGCAATGCTTCTGGTGTTGCAGGCGTCTATAGGCTACGGTAAACTCTTACCATCAGGTGAGCCGTACGCTTGTTTGCCGACCTGGTGATATAAATTTTTTTTTTCATTTATTGAATGAAAAAATATCAATAAAGACAGTTTTAATATTAATAAAATGATCCTAATAAAAGCATTTGTTATCTAAAAACGTGTCTACATTAATAATACGCATGATGAGGAACGTCCATTATTTTCAATAGATTTCTCTATAGTACCAGTGGCGTAGCGTAGCGGTAGGGGCGGCCCGCCCCGGGTGGCACTTTTTAAGGGGCGGCAAAATTTAACAATACTTAAATAATAAAAATATTTAGTAAATAGGTATTTGAACCATTTTACATTATTCTTATCGCAACTACAAATTCGGACCGATTAAAAGGACCACGGAATTTTTCATTACTTATTTTGTGGTGAACTCGGGGAATCCCTTTTCTTTTAATGATATTTTTAGCGACTCTCAACGTGTGGGAATGGCTCGTTTATGACTAATAATCAGCTACCTTTATATACCCTTTGTAATCTGTGAAAATGAATTCTATTACATACAAAGTGTAAGGGACAGCTTTATAAACTTTTTTATTGAAAATATAACATATACAATGCAAAATAATGACTGTTCTTGTCGAAAAGTTCTCTATAATAAAGTATGTAATGTACATATATATAATACATTAAATTGAAATACCTAAATAAGAGGGCAGCCGACAACCACGCTACGCCACTGAGGAATTAGGCAGTCCTCTGGTGTGCACACGCCCTGATTAGATTACAGATACAGAGTAAGCTAATAAGCCTATTAAATATCGTTTATGAAAAATTTCCACTGTAGGCTTATTTTTCATTTCATCAAAAAAAAAAAAATTAAACTTATAACGCGGCTTTGCTACTGGACGCTAGATGGCATTTTTTTTTTAAATAGCTAATTTGTTGACAATGAATTAAAAAAAAATCGTTTAATTTGTATTGATGGAATTCAATGTAAAATGTTTAATTTTATATTTTTTATACACGTTACTTTAAATTTGTATCACTATATGTACAACTCAACATTTATTACATGAGGAATATTTGCAACAGTGCCATCTTGTATTGTTCAGGAATTTTTTTTAACCTTTAAGTATGGACGTGGAGTCTCACAGGCTACTCGATGTTTTCGTTTTCCTAGTTTCACCTATTTGCCCTAACTCCCAGCGGTTGAGCGGCTTAGTAGCTTTTGTTTTAGTTGTAAAACTACCAACGAGAGAGGAGTTTGCGTCTTCCAATGAATATCACCAAAATTATGACCATCAAAATATTGACCGGAGCCTGTCAGGCTACACGTCCATTTTTGCCCTATGATATACTTTACAAGAGCGATTACGTTTGTATCAGATTTTGAAGTACAAAATGTCAAAAAACAATAAAGCCGGTAGTTCGAAATCAAAACGACCATCTACGAGTTCTGTTCAGGACCCTGTGAGAAAAAATTTTGTGCAGGAGATCCACTTTTGTGGTGAAGTGAGTTAGTTGCTATTAGCTTCGGATCAGTCTGACAATGAAGAGAGTACTGAAGATTTTTTTTATATTGGAGTCCAAACTGATACGAAATCATGAAAGTGGCAGTGATGGTGACCAGGACCAAGACATAGGAGAAGAATCTTGTAGTTATAGAGACAGCCTATGGTGTTGCTATATCGTGTCCTAGACTTGAGTACCATGAATGCGTACATCTTATATAAGATGCACCAAACAAAAGCTGCGGAAAGAGATTTAAAAAATTAGTACATGTGCTTGTGGTGCCTTATGTGCAAAGACGTTTTATAAATACACGACTGCCAGGAGAGCTGAGGTTGACCATGACTCTAGTTTTAGGTAATTATATGGTTACAGAAGATGTCTAGAATCAAGAAACCAGTCAAGGAACCAGAAGAGCATATAAAATCTGTTCCACGAATAAACATAGGATGATTACCCATGTTTGTATTGGGTGCAACAAACCTGTGTGTCTCCAATGTTCTAGACCTTTGTGCACTGACTGCCAATAAATTTACGTTATTTGACTGTTGTCAATTTTTTTTATATTTGTTATATGAAGTAGTTCTTTTGTGTTTTTGGTTTTTTATACATTACATTTTGAGAAAAAAAGACTTATTTTGTTATAGGAATAAGTTTGGCTGCTTTTATTACCTAAAAATGTAACCTAAGTAGATTTCGATCGAAAAGAGCCATAATTTTGGATTTTTAATATTTTTATAATTTTTTAAATAAAATTTGATTATATAAGCACGTTATTTAATTGCTAAACTACATAACTTTAAAATGTAATTAGTTTTAAAGCGATCTTATATCATATTCTCCAAAAAAATTTTGTGTGTATATAGGAGCCTGTGAGACTACACGTCCACAGTAGTGTTAAGAAAAAATGACGTCCATACTTAAAGGTTAAACACGGTCTTTGTTTAAAGTTGTACATCTAGCTAACAAAAGATGGCGTATACTTTTCAAAACAGGATTGCTATTGACCTACCCCACCCCAGCCTGCAAAATAATGATACTTGTAATAAAAAAAATACTAATCGATAGATTTTCAATAGCTCAATTCAACTACGTTGTCCTTTTAAATTGCTCACCTTAAATTATTTAATGAAAAATAAAAAAAAGTCGTTGAAAAAAAAATCATTTATCAATATTTTCAAACTCCTATATCTTTTGATGTATACAGTATTTTAAATTGCTCAATGTGTTAAAAAAATGCTCAAGTTGGATTTTTAATTGCTCAAGTATAGTTTGATACAGATCCACTTTCCTTAATTTTTAAATAAATATAAATAGTTTGAACAAATTTAACGTTTATATCATAAACTCAAAAGATATAGGAGTTTGAAAATATTGATAAATTAATATTTTTCAACGATTTTTTTTAATTTTTAATTAAATAATTTAAGGTGAGCAATTGAAAATGACAACGCAGTTGAATTGAGCTATTGAAAATCTATCGATTAGTATTTTTTTTTGTTACAAGTATCATTACTTTGCAGGCTGGGGTGGGGTAGGTTTGCTATTGGTTTGTTATTTTGCGACTGATAGAATACTCCAAACATAATGGGCGCATTCCACTAAGCGACCGCAACGATTGCAACGCCTTTTCTATCGTTCCATCCAAGGCCCATGGTCGTCGCGAGCGATCGCTCGATGTCATAGATGATGTCGCTGTTCGCGATGACATCGCACCCACTTTGCTCACAAAATATAGGTGGGTCAAAGTTGGCTTTCATCAAAACGTAGCGGAAATTTAAAAAAAACAACTGTCAATGACAAATTGTGAATGTTATCTCTCATCCGATTTGACAAAAACGCAACGATAAATTCCCGGGAATCCGTGTTGAATTAAGTTTTACTCCAATCCATGCGAAATATTTAGTCACAGCCCCAATAGTTGCATGTTTTCTCCATGCTGACATATTGCGAGCACACAGCTGACACCTGACAGCTTTCAAATATACGTTCCACTCAGGCTTGCCAGAAAGTTTTGATTCAAGTCGCCCCATCTATGATCGAAAGTCGCAAAATATTCTTAGGAGTCGCCCAATGAAAGTTTGAAAATACACTAGCATCTGTCATCTGTCTGAAAAAAAATATTAAATTAAAGGAAGCTTATTGGGACATTAAAAAAAAACAATATTTTTTGTAACGGTTTTTGTACTTTTAACTTGTTGCCAACGCTGAGAGAGAGATATCCGAGCGTATCCATGAAAAAAATCGCCCAATTCGCGACTAATTGCCCCATCTGGCAAGCCTGGATCCACTTATAAAGTTCGCCTACAACGCATTTGGCATTTTCTACGTTAGTGCCAGACTGCCAGTTAGAACGGCTATTTCACCAGTTGTGGTGGATGACATTGTGGAACTTTAGTGGAACGCACCCAATGTCATTACAATAGCAGTCGCCATTACATATGCCTTAGCGAATTCGCTCTTGTGAAAGAAATTGATTGTGTCAAACAATCGCGCGCGCGTTTCATGATAATTTAAGATGAGTAGTTACTCTTAAGAATTTTTATTGTATTTTAAGGTAAGTTTTAATACATTTCTTTCAATTTTATATAATAAATAGTCTATAATACACTCAATAAAATTGTGAAGTTATTTTATTGGACTATTTGTTTATTTAATTTTTATTTATTTTTTACCAGATGGCTCCTCCTAGAAAAATAATTAAGAGACAGTTGGAAATATTAGTAGATTATCTAGAAGAAAATAAGGATATATCAGGAGGCGCACCATTTTCGCCGATAGGCCTTCATGCAGCTAAAGTAAAATGGACTATTGTAGCCAAAAAATTAAATGCAGTTGAAAATGGTGCACAAAAATCACCCGATGGGTGGAAAAAGGTTTGTTTATACAATAAATAATCAATGTATGTAGGTATAATTAATAATTTCTTATGCTGATGAGGACTATTTTTGCACTAATATTGTATATTGAATGAAATATTTCATGTTATAGTATTGGTTTGAATGGAGGCATAAGTGTAGAAAAAAGGCTGCAAATATACAACAAAATCAATTAAACTCTTCAGGTGGCTCCCAGAAAGTAACACTCAATGATATAGAGGTGAGAGCATTGAATATCAATAGTAAAGCGAGCGTGGAACCCAGTATACCAGCAAAAAAGTTAGAAATTTTCCTTTCTGAAGATTCTGATTCCGAGCACCAACTAAGAATTGTTGAAGATCTAGATACAAAAGATATGAAACCTACGAAACGGAGACTGATGACAGGTAATCTGAGAATCAGAAATATTAGACTTTTTAAACTTACTTATCATAAAAACACATTAAAACAACTGCCTTACAAAGTATTCAATCTTTTAATTAATTTAAAATCTGTTTTAGCTTTATATGAGCTGCTTAAAATGATATATTAAATAGTATAATGAAACTGATTAGAAATTGATTATTAAATATTTATTTTCTAGAAAATGTAACCCGTGTTGGTACACCCCCACCGGAGTGGGCAATGGACTTGGAAGACCGAAGAATTGCAGCAGAGGAGCGAATTGCAAAAGCTCTAGAGTCAATTGCAAGTATGATGCGAGTACAGGAAGAGAGAAGAAGCACAATAGAAGAAAGAATAGTTGAAACATTATCATCTATAGCTGATAACCTGCATGCACTTAACTGTCGCGTAAATCAAAAAAATTCTTTGCAGCAAGTACAACAAATAAATCATGAACAAACAGAAACATCTTCTATGAAAGATGTGATATTTCTTTAAATTAAAAGAAAAATATTGAAACTGGATGTAAAGTTTTTTAAGAACTTCTCTTAAAATATAAGAAGCCTACAGTGAACTATCGGCTAACGCACGGGTTACATTTTTAGCCCCCCCCCCCCATTCGAAAACCATATATGTCCAGTTTTGCAGACCATTTGGTGCCCCTTTGTGAGTAGCGCCCGGGGCATGATGCCGCCCTTGCCCCCCCACCCCTCTCGTTACGCCACTGGAAGCCAAATTAAGGAACATACATAAATGTGTAAACAGAAATTGTAGTAGTTGGCAGTTAAGCTTATTTCAGACTGCTATATTTGCTATATTTTACAGCATTAAAAGTCATAAAAAAGCTTTTCTATATACTATTATGTTCACATTATGTATGGATCATGTCTGGATATATTGTTTCGCCTGACTACTTGCAAGAAGGGATGAAGAAAAAAAATAAGAGGAAAATATAGGAAGCCAATAATATATAGAATTTTTAGTAGAATATTATTTAAATAAATGTATGGCAACCGGTATTGTTTTACAAGGAACTTTATAGTATATGCTATTATTTTATAGTGTAGCCTAAAATTAGCTGTTGTAATAGCTAATAGCTAGATGCACATTTTTAACATACTTTTACTTATAAACTACTATTTGCTTGTCGACCGAGTAATTCAAAATTTTATAAAATTGTTTAGAGTCAATAAGTTTTATGATTTTGAATAACGTGATCTCATTAAAATAAGAAAATTAAAATATGTTCAAGAAGGACTAATAACATGTTCGTGAATGTTTTCTATTCATAAAAAGTCAATTTTACAATAAAAATTTATTACAAACAACTTGTATTTTTATTACACGACCTGCGAAGCTATTGAGAATTCTAAAAACATTTATTCAGGAAGTAATTTTTATTTTTATACAAAGTCATCTTTCAATTAAAATTTTAAATTATATTTATGATGATTCTAAATCAATTTATTACTTCCAAGTATTAATAATGATGTAAATTCCAAAAATGTAACTTAAACTTACAACTAATCTTTTTTTTTAATAGTTTGTTAAGAACGTTTAGTTTTCAATGTAAAAGTGGAATTGTGGAAAAAGAGCCTAAGACTTGTTTTGAAAAAAAAAAAATCTAAATTTATTTGTGACAATATACAGTAACTCAGCTCAACAGAAAGAAATGTCTTGATTCGTCATCTATCTTAATGTTTATAATATTTGCATAACATTTTTAAAACGTTGTAGAATAATTGTATTTGCTCGCAAACCTAAAAAAACCGACTTCGATTACATCGACAAGTAATACAACGTAGACGAAAATATAGTCAAGTAAATACGCGTTATCAAAGATTACTCAAAGAGTTGTTATCAGATCTCGATTAAATTTAAATGTGACCACAAGATAAACATCAACTTTCGATTAAATTAAAAATCATCAAAATCAGTACACCCAGTAAAAAGTTATGCGGTATAATACAACGTAGGTGGACGAAAAAATAGTGAAGTCAAAACGCATTATTAGATATAACTCGAAAACTTGTTATTAGATTTCAAATAAATTTAAGTGAGACCAAATGACACACATCATCTTTCGATTAAAAGAAAAATTGTCGAAGTCTGTCCACCCAGTCAAAAGTTCTGAAGTAGGTAACATACATAAAAAAATACAGACGAATTGAGAACTTCCTCCTTTTTTGAAAGTCTGTTAAAAACTAATAAGTAATTATATAGGCAAACAAAGCTTAATAGTCAAGGATATTAGAAACCTTTTATATAGAAACTAGCTTTTGCGCGGTTCGCTTGCGTATAAATTGATAATATTTACGGAGAAGTGCTAAAGTATTACCTACCTAATTATTACATTGCAATAATTTAGGACCTCTTTGTAAATTGGATTTATGATTCTACTTTCATAGGGTACCTACCTAGTATAGCGACAGACAATAGGTAATATAGTTCGAACTTTGGTCTAGGTATGGAGGCGTTGGAGACTAGCATCAACTACTGGGAGGACGCGCTGGCCGCGTTTTCGGTGGGCGCGCGGGGCGGCGTATCGGGCACGCTCGCGCTCACGTCGCCCGAGGAGGCCGAGTTCTGCAGGGAGATACAGGACCTCTTGCAGAACGCTTATTTACTGCAGGTTTGTGGACACATCTATCTTTTTAGCTTTGTGTTCTTTAGTCATCAACATTCTATTCTATAATTATATTTATTATTTATTATATCTACCTATTGATAACAAAACGTTGCTTTGAACATCAAATTCGTAATCAATGAGCGTTATACTATCTAGTAAATGTTATATATCTCAATAGCTCTTTTTTAATACCAGACGTGCCGAAGCAACAGATAGATTATTATTAGCAGTTTTAACACTTTTAAAATTAAAATTTATATTAGTTCTGTTAAAGTAGCACAATAGATAGATAGAGGCTATTTTTTTGTATTTTTCACGGTTTTAGGAGAGATGTGAGCTGCTGTTCTTAGATCAGCGGTCGGTTCTCTTCAGGTCGGAAAGCGGCGGGGCGGCGGGGGACGGATCAGTAGGGCGCCGAACACGCCTGCTCTCATCGCACACGGCTTCTGAACACACGAGGAAGGAACACCACTCTAGTGCCGAGTCTTTTGCCTCCGCTGAAGATCAGGTAAGTGTAATCTACATTTTAAATTTTGTGGTTTATGTCCGGTTAGGGCCGGTTCTGAATAAATTTGATCCTGAAAATGCCTCACAAATAGATTTTAACAGCAGCGGGTAGAATATGCTATTAGGATCTGTTATTTTCCCAATTAATAAACTACACCTTTTAGATCCATGTTAGCGACTAGAAATATCTCATAATTGTATAGTGGAATTCGATGGTAAAAAAGGAAAATATATCAAAAATAAAAAAAGATCTATTGTTTAGCGCGTCATCGGTCAAATAGAGTTATTCACAACTGATAAAACAGACCCTTGAATTAATACTGTTGTGATTGAACTATATTAACAAGTTATGTAAAATTATGAATAAATAATCTGTTGCAGGTTGCAGATTTAAGAGATTTTGATGATTTAGCAGAATCGGTAGCCGAAATAGAAAATTATGAACTTTATCAAAATGCTGTAAAAGAGCTAGAAGCTGGAATACCTTACAGGTAAGAAGTTACTTATGCCTTTATAAATAATTATGGAGATAAGGAAGACATCATCGTATCATGTATGTAGTATGTATGAATTTGTACATGTATTTCAATTGAATTTTATTACCGATGCGCAAGCCTGTTACAATGCTAGCTGCTTTCTGTTAGGTAGTCGGAAAGAGATCGCTATTTAGTGATAAGACCACCCATTGCAAGAAATGTATTTAATATTAAGGTTTGCTATGTAAGCTAGCTTTAGTTGCAATAAAGTTCTTTATACATACATACATATAATTACGCCTCTTTCCCGTAGGGGTAGGCAGAGATCACTTCTTTCCACTTGCTACGATCCTTACATACTTCTTTCGCTTCGTCCTCTTTCATTATTCGTTTAGGGTTCTCTTGACCTGGCCCTTTTTCAAGACGTCCCTTATTTGGTCTCGGAGCGTCCGCCCTAGGTCTACCCCTTCCAACCCTTCCTTTCACACTCGCCTTATAGACTTTTTTCGTCAATCGTTCTTCACTCATTCTCTCTACATTTGATTGATTTTTAAGTTATATGCTAAAGATTCGTAAAATAAAAAGCAAAAAGAAATAATATACTGATTTCAATTTTATTAGAAAAATATATATTTTTATTTAAAATTCAGATATCTGGTAATTTATGTATTATTATCTTTTCTATTTTACAATTTTAGCCCTTTCTTCAAATTTACCTTGTTAGTGTAAGTGTGTAGCGCCTGGGGTTTGAAAATCTCGGAACTCGAGATGTTTCAAGCTACATTTCCCAGGACTTTCGTGACATTCGAATACACATTTCCAACATAAGCATCTTCTGATTCGTAATACTACATGACTTCAAGTAATATTTTAAACATAAACAAAACATTCTTTTTAACAATTAAAGTAAAATTTGGCATGCAAAATCCCATAAACATATTAAATCTTTTTTTTAGTACAATATAAAATAGAAAGTTTTTTTTAACGTGGGGAAATCCTCATGGATACTTACTCACCGCCCGGGGTAGAGGGAGAGTTATGTCAGACTCTTACTTACTAAAACCCCACGGCGTATCGTTACAGCACTATGGATACGCTTTCGCATTCTTCCACAGTCCCGCTTGCTACCTTTCGAGATTGTACACCTAAACTCCTCAAGTCGTCTCTTCTCAAGAGGGCTTATACGTCCTCATTATGGGGGCCAGAAATTGGCATGATCACGTCATCTGGCAAATTGGCGCCATCGAGACATCGGTCACAGATCATCAGACACTCTCTTAGTCTATCTGCCTCCTTCTGTCACATAACAGTCTCGCAGAAGGCGATCATACTTTGCCAGGATCTCTCGCTTCCGACTATAGATTTAACTAAGACCGGTAGCAAAAGATCGGAACCGAGCATAGCAATCAATGTTTGCCGTGGCTCTACGCATGCTCGATATTCCTAAAGAACATGCTGAGCATTGTCATAATACCACACTGATGGCATTGTGGTGACGGCTCCCTTCCAGTGACTTTCCAGAGATACCTCCCAAAGCAACCATGCCCTTTGAGGACCTGTGCCAGCTGGAAGGTTAACAGCCTCTAACATTACCCCCCAAAACAGGCCTGATCGCTTCTATTATCAAATGGCCAGCAGAGAGTTGGGCCAAACGTTCCTTCCATTTGCTAAACATCAATTCTTTAGTCTCAAATTTTCACCGTCTTTCATTAGAATTTTGGAATTAATTTTCATATTCAATTCAAAATTTATGGCTCGCTGTCTCGAAATCGAGACAAGCCGAAGTCTCGGGAAGTACCTGCTGGGACACAAACTCTAGACTAGCGCACACAAATTAAACGCGTTACCATTCACTTTCACACACAAATGTGGGTAATTATGTTGTCCTTGATATTACTGTTACAATGTAGTTACGTGTGTTTGCTTTGCATTAGGTAATTTTTATTTATTTTTAAGTCCGTACATTAGAAGTGAATATACCTACAGTGATGCGAATGTTAAATAATAGATATGAAGTAAAATTTTATATATCTAGGCACATTATCTAGGCACGCAATGTTTCGAAATAAATTTAAATGTTTAAAAAAATAGTAAACACTAAATAGCAAGTTCAAGTATAGTTATTGAAGTATGTGCCGGGTTCGTTCGCAGGACGCTCCGCACGGAAGTAGTGGGGTGCGGGTCGGACGCCGAGTTCCTGTGCAAGCTGAGCTGCCTTCGCGCCGGCTTCGAGCGAGCGCTCGCCGACACCGCGGTGCGCGCCTGGCTCGTGGACGCCGGCCGCCAGGTGCTCACCGACCTGCTGCTGTTCGCGGACAAGGTGACGTCCGAGTGTTGGCAGTGTCTCACGAGCCAAGCGCCTGGCTCGTGGGCGACAATCTGTATGATGTGTATTCAGTTTGTTACAATTATGATATTAACTAGTTTACAAAGATGGCAAAACTAAATTTGTAAACAAAATTTTCAGGAACCAAAAGAATTTTTAGTCGCATACGAAGAAATGGTCTCGTGGACCAGCGATGTAGCCAATTGGCAAGCAATTGAAAACGAACTCAAGAGTAAAGGCGTTAAGGTGAGAATTATTACCACGATATTAATTTAACAATCCTGAACCGCTCACAAAAAAGTTTTGTGTAAAATTTTTGATGCAACATAAAATTTTAAAGTTCTTAAATAAAATCTGTTTAATAGGTGTCAATTGCTGTGCGACATTTTTCTCGATTTATTTTTAACTAAGATAGAATCCTACGCAATCCATCATCAACTATTCTGAATTTGACTTCTGCGTATCCTTCTATATATAAAATAATTGTTTGCTGGCTAACGAAAAAAAACCGACTTCAATTACATCGACAAGAAATACAACGTAGGTAAACAAAAAAAAAAGTCAAGTAAATACGCATTATCATTACTTCAAAAGTTGTAATCAGATCTAAAAGAAATTTAAATGTGACCACATGATAAACATCGGCATTCGATTAAATTAAAAATCATCAAAATCGGCACACACAGTAAAAAGTTATGCGGATTTTCGAGGGTTCCCTTCGATTTGTCTGGGATCCTGTCATCAGATCCTGGTTTCCTTATCATGGTACCACACTTAGGATATCTCCTTTCCAACAAAAAAAAAAAAAAGAATTATCAAAGTCGGTTCATAAACGACACATTACATACATATACGGTCGAATTGAGTAACCTCCTCCTTTTTTGAAGTTGGTTAAAAAAACAATATCAAGAACAAACAATAATATCACAATAAGTGCACGATGTAACGTAATTGGCCCTCAAGGAGATACCTCCTTCAGATATACATCTAAGAGCGCCGTCTAACGTAGGCACGGTACCGTGGGCAGGTGGTGTCGTTCTACGACGTGGTGCTGGACTACATCCTGCTGGACGCGTTCGAGGACCTCGCCGCGCCGCCCGCCTCCGTGCTCGCCGTCGTGCGCAACCGCTGGCTCTCCGACCGCTTCAAGGAGAGCGTGAGTACAGAGACACACGTACGAATATTACATCGATGTAGACATCACAAAAAGCACGTTAAATTTCGTTGTATTTTGATTTTTGGCCTACAAAAACTATAGTTTCCAATCAATAAGTTATATTTTCCTAGAACAACAAAAACATCGAGGCAGGGTCGGCAGGGATAGAAGTTTCGAAGACTGCTAAAGTGCTGGAGCCTTGTCGTAATAGTGTTCTATGACACCTACGAAAACAAAATTTTGCGGACAATAATATTGTAGAAAATAATCTATTTAAATATTCATATACACAAGCACACCGACATAGGACAAAATATACGAATACTTTAATATTAATTTAAAACAATAATATTTGTTTTATACAGGCCCTGACAACGGCTGTATGGTCCGTGATAAAAGCGAAGAGAAGGTATCTCCAGTATCCGGACGGTTTCATGTCGCACTTCTACTCAATATCGGAGCACTTGCTTCCAGTGCTAGTTTGGGGCTTCCTCGGACCTTGCGAACGACTGAGAGACGTTTGTGAAACTTTCCAAGCGGAAATCGTAGGCTTTATAGCTGATTTATTTAGTTTTCAAAAGTGTAGGTACACGACAGTCGAAGACTTGTCCGTAGACATCATGCAACATGCACGCACTCGAGCTACTAACATCACAGATAAACTAGCTGAACGAAACTGAACAAAATCCTATGTCTGTTAAATTTTTCCTTGTATTTACATATAGAAAAATCAAATCATACATACATACGTGTAGGAATCTCGCAACGACCGCCAATCTATCTGTATGCATCAATCATACGTCCAGAGATTACTATCAAGTAGTCAAGTTCGAGCTTTTGACTTTCCTAAAAAAACTTGCTTTCGTAGTTGATGTCACAATTCAAATATTATTTTTAAATTGAATCAGTAATGCGATAGCCGGCTTAATAGTACAACTGATTTTTTTTTGACGCCATTGAGTATTTTAAGACAGATTTATATTGATTGCAATAAAGTAACATTCCGGATGTAATAATAAATTAATAAATATATAAGATTCCCTCGTGACCCTGTCATTAGCACGAATGACGTAATGTTAATGTACCTAATAATAAAATGTATTTGCATTTATTGTAAGAATAAAGTGAATTTCATCTTATCCAAGTCAATATAATCTTTACAATCATTTGATGATTAAAAAGTAACAAAACTGCCAAAATTTATACATAAGTAATGACACTGTGTAATGTGTAAAATCGGTACTAATGAAGAATTAATAAAATTAAATTGTCCTTTATTCAATTACATAATAGGAATTTATTTAAAATGTTATCATTTTTAGGTTAGAAAATGCCTAAAAATAAGAAATGATATATGCTTAAGAGTGTATGCTACCTCAAATTGCTTATTTTCCACTCGGCAGGATGTCCATATCTTCCAAACTACTGAATATTTAAGTTTGAAATTTATGTATGGTATAAAGTTCAGGACATAAACTATCTTTCATATGTTTCGAAAACACGATTCCATAAAATTTTCTCGATAGAAAAAAATCGCAAATTTAACTCTATTTTTGTATTAAAACCTTAATATCTCAGTAAATATAGAAGTTATGGACTTGAGATTAAGCATGGTAATTGAAATAAGTATGAAGAACATTTTATATGTTGCGTTTTTTAAAAAATAACTATTGATAATGTTTGTGGGGAGAAAATACATATAATTCGCGCGATGAACAACCAAGCGCTCTCAATTCTCGTGTGTATTTAGTACGGGTGAAATCTGAATTCGAGCTGAGGTAGTGTAGCCCCTTAATAATTACCATAAAACACAGCTAATAAATAGACTGCGAACAGAATCCCATACAAGATAAGTAGCTATCATACAGTGAATGTGTTAATAACTAATTTTTAGTCATTGTACTACTAAAATTCCTTCTTTAGCGCAAATTATGCCTTTCATAAAATAATTAAGGTTAAACTCTTTATTTTTCTAATTTTAAGTTGTATTATATTAGTTATTGTATTTGCAGCTGTAATAACTAGGAATGTAGTTAAAATCGAGTATTTATTTATAATTTGTAAAATGTGGATATTCACCTAATGAACTATGGTAATATTTTATGTTGTACAGTCTAGAATTGTTTTATTGTATAAATATATTCATCAATAATGTTTAACTTTCCCGTTTTATTAACCCCCGTCGCCAATACTCCGCTTTTTTTAACCGACTTCCAAAAAACGAGGAGGTTCTCAAATCGACTGTATTTTTTTTATGTATGTTACTTCAGAACTTTTGACTGGGTGGAGCGATTTCGATAAATTTTCTTTTAATCGAAAAGCGGTGTGTTTCATTTGGTCCCATTTAAATTTATTTGAGATCTACTACTACTACTACTACTACTACTTTTCCGAGTTATATCTAATAATGCGTTTTTACTTGACGCTTTTTTCGTCGACCTACGTTGTATTATACCGCATGACTTTCTACTGGATGTGCCGATTTTGATAAATCTTTTTTTGTTGGAAAGAGGATATCCCTAGTTTGGTACCATGATAAGGAAACCAGGATTTGATGATGGTATCTCAGAGAAATCGAGGGAAACTCGAAAATTCGCAATAACTTTTACTGGCTGTACCGATTTTGATAATTTTTAATTTAATCGAAAGCTGATGTTTATCATGTAGTCACATATAAATTTTATCGAGATCTGATAATTACTTTTTGAGTAATCTTTGATTACGCGTAGTTACTTGACCATTTTTTCGTCGATCTACGTCGTATTACGTCGATGTAATTGAAGTCGGTTTTTTGTTCGTTTGCGAGCAAACACAATTATTTTGGTATCGCAGGGGAACCCATTTACGGGTGATATCCAGGATGACCGGGTAGACATTCCTAGACCGTATGTCCGCTTCCATTCCTTCCTTTTGTCTTCCTATTGTCGACCAAAACCCTTGCTTCAGCCTTCAGCCGCTAATTGGAGGGATCAATAATGTTTAACTTTTCCTTTTTACTAAACCCCGTCGCCAATACTCCGCTACCTTACATTAAGTATTCAAACATTAATGCTTACCTAGGTAATTGATGGTTAAGGTTAGACGTTTAGGTGATAATTTTAATAACTTTTATGGTACGAGGTAAAAAATAAAACACACGAATATTAGAAAATTTAGTATATACCATAAATTTTTACAATAGAGCCTTGCTTTTACTTCGGACGTTAAACAAAAAAAAAAAATCGTATAAACAAATTTAACGATAATAATACCAATGAGCACCAAATGATAGTTTTTCGTCATGAATATCATTCATAAATGTGTATATATATGAAGAGAAAAAATATATATTTCAATTTGCTCTAATAATAACGTGCACAATATATATCCACGCGCATAGTACCATTTTTAAACAGAAATTTCAAATTTAATGTATCAATATTAAAATATATTTGAAACAAAGTTACTTTTCAAGTAAATATAATTGCCAATATGATATAAAATCGACACCAGCAATTTATACTAAGCTAACTCATAAAAGTCAACTTCACAATAGAGGCTTACAAAAGGGAAAAACGTGATACCTTTTATATTAATTAAGAAACTTATTTGAAATTTGATATCTTTAATAGTTAATTTATTCATTGCAATTTCACAATTTTTATTATTACAAAAAAAAAACACATTTATTTAAGCTGCATTAAGAAAACTAAGTTATCGAAAATTCGAGTTGGCGTAGTATAAATTATTGGTGTCGAAATATTTGTATAATTTGAAAATATTTTAATCAAAGCTAGACTAATAAATTTATAACAGTCTTACAGTAACACGTAATAGATTTTCTGTTATATAGTTTTTAGATACTCTATATAAATAAAAAGGAGAAAGCCTGACAACAACGTTAGTAAAATATAATTTTATAAAATAACAATATTTTTACTTATAATTCATTTGGTTTAGTGCACAGCTATTCAAAAATAAACTAATAACAATAACAACGTAAATATAAAATTTACATCACTTAATTTTTTTTTTTTTGTTATTTTTGATAAACTCTAAATTGACAGGCTTTCTCGGAAACATAAAAGCTTAGACATAGTGAGAATCGACACCTTCCCCACAGGACTAGACACTAGATACAAATCTGAATATGAGTATACAAACACACAAAGAAATGCATGCATTCTCCTTAAAATAAATGGAATCACTCTGTGACATTCGAAACTAGCTGTTTCTTTAGTCAAAATATACAATAAAGTTAACTAACTTGGGACACTCAAATGGATCAAGAAAATTGCTGTTCCTCATCTAGATCGTTCTATCGGGGTACGTATATAATATAAATTATGTAAATAATATGTATTTAGAACCCGTTAAGAGATCATTCGCTGCAGACTAAGATATCTAGAATCTGTCTTTGAAAGGAATTTATAATCGAAATTATCTATCACAATTTTCACCATTTAGATCCACACTCAGTTTCGAGAGTATATATTCGTTAATTATTACGGTATATCTACCGATATTAAATAAATAAATGTTTTGGTGAGCTAATACTTTTAGTAGGTAATAAGTCCGCTAAATTAGGCACATAAAAGCAAAAAAAAAAAATCAATCGGACGGTTGAAGCGACAAGAAAAATCAGACCTTATAATACAAACCGACGTACTCGTTTGGGGGACGTCACTGCGGGACCGAGACGAGTACATCGGAAGCTGCCTCAAAGAAGTACAGGAGTGGAGGTACCGGCCGCGTGGTGCTCGCGCATTAGTAGTGGGGCGGTGCAGGGGTGCGGGCGGTGCGGGTGCGGGGCGAGGCAGTAGGCGCTCGGGCTCGGTCGGGCGGCCGCGTCACTCGGGCTCGGGCGAGTCGGGCGCGTCGAGCGCGAGGGTGACTCCTGCGGCGCTGCGCACTTTCTTCAAGTAGCTGACGCTATCGAACTCCAGGCAACTCTGTACACACCAATAACGCTGTTAGCCCCCCTCTTCCGTCTTCGTCGTTTTCTTACATATTGTTTCAAGTATTTAAGTACGCCTTCGAGATTTGTACGGCGACATCACTTCTAATATCTTAAACGTGTCAATCGATTCAACTTCGAAAAATATTGCTGTATAAAAATTTAATTTACTACTTGACGTGAAATAATAGTGCTTTTATCTCACCTGCTAGTTTAGCATTCTGTATGACTAATTTGTAAACTTCATTAAATATAAACGATTAAAAAAATAAAAAAAATAATTTTATTCGAGTAAATAATCACTTATTAATTATTTAACAACTAATTAAACTTATTTTTTAGTAAAATGATTTCTTTAACGTACCCCACACATCCAACGAACATAACACCAGAAAAATAAAAAAGCATTCAACAAATAAAGCGTCTTAACAGTTAGTGTTAGTTTTAATGATATAAGCGCAAAAGTGCAGTTTATTTTATTAGTAGGATTGAAAGCAGAATTTAAGCAAAGACAGGTTACATTTTAAATATTTATTCATCAGAAATTTTTAATATGTATAAATCATAAAATGACAATGCGAATAAACACTGGTAATTTATAGTGCAACGCCAACGACACATGAATGTAATACGAAATGCAGACATTCAAACGACCGGTACACTCCGAGGTGACGCGTCTTGATCGCCTACCTGTACGGAACGCCACACGTATATCCATTCTGTCGGGGCAGCATGAACATGAATAAATTTTACATAACTAACATTTCATATAAACATTTAAAAACGTCTATTATAAAAATGTGTCAATAATCAACAGAGAATATATAATATAATTGTTAACAAAATACTATTTTCTACCGGTCTACGAAATCAGTCAATCAGTCTTATCATTTACTTTAAGTGATAATAATCACGTCTATTGTGTTCGCTCGGGAGTCGGTCATCAAAAACTAACTACGCTACTAACAATATTCGGTGGGAGAGTATAACTAGCTTCAGTCTTATCGCAAACGTAGAACTTACGCTACTGAGATCGTACATTCCTAACGTCAAATCTTATATATTACGTCCTAAAGCAAATCTACCAAAAACGACAAAATACTGAGTTACAGTTAGTATATCACAGCAGCCACGATAATTTAGATTAGAGGTAATATAATCCTACTATCGGTTGTTGAGGCGGTTGAAAGCAGCCGTGCAATTATAAAGCGGCTTGTGCATTTGGTACAGGATGTCACGCTCGAATGCGATCGTCACGAAACGAGGGGAGATAGTTAATCGTGGCTACGCTACGAGCCCGAAAACAATCACATATTTGTAGAATATTTTTTGTAATAAAATATTCGTACTTAATTCGCAGCGTGCATCGCTTTCGAGCGCGATAGTACCCCAATGAAAGGAAATCGTAGTGTGGAACAAAAGTTCAACTTGTGGCCCACGCTACTTCACGAGAGGACGCGGGAGACGCCCGAGACGATTTACGTGATAAATGAGATGTTCAATTAAATAACCGCAAATGACAAAATTATGAAAATTATAATTTGTGCTCATTGACAGAGAATATGAGTCCAATCTGTAGATGAGCCTTAAATGGAACGTGCACGAGTGTCGGCACAACGTGCAAAGGACCGCCTGCGCGGCAATTGATCTGCAATCGACCTACAATCACTTGAACTTCAAAGGAAATCGTCACAGGGGCGCGGGAAAGTGCAGTAGTTAGGAGATGAGAGGAGTTAGTAGAAGTTGCGGCAGAGCAGCGCGGCGAGGTAGTTGGGGTGGTGCAGCGGCGGCCAGGGCGGGCGCGGGGCGGGGGGGCCGGGCCGGTTGGGGGGGCCGGGCCGGGCCGGGGGGCCGCTGCGGGCGCGCGGGGGGCCCGCCAGCGTTACCTTGCGCGCCAGCTCCGGCGGGAAGGCGGCCAGGCCGGCGGGGGGTAGCTTGCTCAGCGGCGAGTCCGCGTACTGCACCAGTGTCTCGTACGAATACGTCTGCCGCGCACCACCTGCGAGGAGACGCCACCTGTACTCACTCGTTCGGAGTTCGGACCGAGCGCTTGTGCCTTACGGCCTCTTACGAATTATTATTACGAATAGTGTAATGACGTACAAATTCCCGACTATCGGACGTTCAGTTTACGTCGGAATAAATATCCTCTAAGGTTCTGTAAGTGTTTATAGATTTGAATGATAAATAGGAATAACATTGCAATAACATCAATCCTCACTTTTTTTAAATAAAAAGAAAATGCGTAAGTAATGACCATAATCCGTTATTTTCCTTATTAGTACTAAGCTTAGCGTGTACGGAATATACCGAAGCAATTTATACCGAACCATTTCATAGAAATATAATTTGTACAAAAAAACAACAATAGTGGAATTCTTATTGTAATTATTTATTTCATAAGCATAAAAATTCATGCTAAAGCAGCTTCCATTTCAATTGGTGTGTTTCATTCGCTAAAAGCAAAAATTCGAATACTTTGTGTAATTGCTACAAGCACAATATACGAACTTGTGTCGATATTTATCGAATTTATTATTGCCTTATTAACTATAATGTATATAAAAATTATAAATAAACATATATTAATAGCGCGGAATATATACAATACATAACGTAAATAAAATACGTATGGTAAATGAAGGACCCTAGAATATTTTAGGAGAAAATGCAGTGTTTTCATACAAATGTAATAAGAAATATACTTGTATTTTACGTACCACATTAGTTACAAAGTGTTAAAAATGGAAAATATTACAACTAGTTGACGAACTCGCTATTAAGGTGCACAAATGAATATTAATTAATAATCAAAGTGAGATTTTAAATTATGACGCCATGTTAAAGTGTGATGCCATGTAGATAAGTATGATAACATGAATTAATCTACGCTATATAAAATAGCTGGAAATAATTATGGTCTCGATATGGAGATGTGGAGATATGATAGTGCATGCTATATTAAAGTGTAGGGTGATGTCAACGATAGTTAATATCTGATATGACATTGCGTTGATCAATGTGGTATTGAGACGTATTGTTATTAGTGTAGTAATGAGTTGATGACGTCACATTGAAGTAATACAGTAATTTAAGGGATCGTCCAATAATCGCGTGATGTTTTTTAGCAATTTGTTGACCTCTCACTCACCCTCCCTGGTGATACGTGAGGTTATAGATTACACCCCCACCCCCCAGACAATAACACGTGTATGTTGGTGATTCAAAGTATACTGAAATTTTCAGAATATTATTTTTAAATGCGGATATAATATAGGCATCGCGATAACAATTTCCAGAGAGACATTAAGGTAGTACGTGTGTTGTTTGCTTTGAAAAATAAATACACGTCATTCCAGCTCCCTGCACTCTACGATATTTCCTTTGCAGCCTCACGCGATAATGGACGACCCTTTAGTAGACGAGCCCGCCGGCGCGAGGCGGTGTTAGTGACGCAAGCGGCTCGCACGAGGCTCGGGTCTTACGGCTTACCTGCGCTCTTGTCGGACGAGGCGGCGCGCGAGAAGCGCGGGCGGCGCGGCGCCGCGTCGCCGTCGGCCGCTGCGACAACACGGTACTCGGTACACGGACACTGCGCGCACGGCCACGGACAACCTCCGACAGAATCGACTATCGCCTCGCACTTGTCGACGGTTATTTACGCAGACTCAACGAGAATATTCTTTTTTTTTTTTTTTTTACTAACAGAGTTTGTAAATTTAGAGACTCAATCAACACTCGTATTCATATTAAGTAATATTTCATACTTTATATACGTTTTGTACACGAAGAAGAATATTTTATAAAGGGGACGTGCTTCAGCCAGTACATAATTTCAACGTGGTCTGGCGAATATGTAATATCTAAAATGTTCTACAAATAACGCAGCTTTTAATATGTCAACTAAGTCATAATTCTTTTATTCGACCATTTGTGTTTACCTTTATTTATCAATTAGCCTTGTATAAATGGTACTGATACTATAAAACCTCTAAGAATGAAGTCATCGTTATCGTATATTTTAAATAAAACGTGCAGCGATAGTCTATTCTGTAAAATCGGACAGTTGATACAGGCAAGTGAAAAACATTAATAATGGCCGAAACAATGTAAAATATTAATTTAGAAAACACCGCCATGACCGTGGTTCGAAATGAACTATGGGTTGATACTACACTCATAAATGATATAGAATACATAATTATAATAAATATATACTGTCATAATTATAGTAATAATAATATTAAACACTTCACCATTAATACCACGTTTAGATACTCAGATAAAGAGCAGATTAGAAAAGTAATGTATCTTGACTTGTGCAACAATTTTGATTAGCAGATTCGCACAGATATTCGCACAGTATCTAAAAGTGGCATTAAATGATGATATTATTTTGATGTGAAAATCATAAATATTTTATAAAATTGCGTCACGCATTTTTAGTCGATAACTCCTAACACCCATGCGATAATAATTAGCGTCAAACAGCTAAAGTTAGTTCATTTATCTTTAAAAAAAACTTAACTCTTAGTCTTTTCTACCAATATCTCCCATGCGATTATATTATTTTAAATTAAGGGTTTCATGCCATTAAACTCAAATTGACTAAATATAAATACTGTCATACGACTTGCGCGGTTTTATAATTATTGTCGTTAAGTATGTAATATACAGTTTTATAAATTGAAATGGGATATTTTAAATAGACTTATCTATAAAATTTCCCATCCTCTTTTATCATTAACACCAAAAAAATTTATTAAAATTGCATAAAATAGTCAGTTTTATTAATTTAGACGTAGACAGTATAGTGTACATCGTTACGTTTTTATTGCCCCTCTTTAAATACGTTATAGGTCCTAGTTCTTTTATATTTCTTTCACTACATACCACAAAAATATTTTAAAGAAAATATTTTCCTCCATTGTATCATCTTATCGTTGAGTAGATATTCTCTCGCTGAGCGGGCCCGAGCCCGCCCGCGGAGTGAGGGAGCGCTTAGAACTTTACATTATGGGTGACATTTTACTAAAGGCGGATTTATATTTGACTGACTCTCCTAAACCCGCTTATCTGACGCGAATCGGGATCGGTTCCGATACGACACATCAGAAGCCATCACATGACACAACACAGCAATGTAAACGTCATACAAAATGTATGATACCGATTCTGTTCTGATGCGTCAGAACACGACATAATGTAAACGCTAACCATCACGTCATGACACGACACGTCAGTCAAATATAAATCCACCTTTAGACACATTTATACGTGAGCTTTATTTAAGAAGAAGTATTTTACTAAAAAAAAAAAATTAAGCAATAATAATTCAAGTCGAAACGAAAATATCAGGATTTTTTAGGTAAATTTTCTTTGGTCACCGTTTAAACTAGGAATGAAAAGGACGAACGAATGGCAGCCGTAAGCGAGCGCACACCGGGCGGTGTCGGCCAGACGTCGCCTACGCACCGTGCTCGTCCCCGGCGGGCGCGGGCGCGGCGAACACGTCGTCGTCGGCGCCGTTGAGCGCCGCGTCGTCGCGCAGCAGCAGCGCGGCGGCGGGCCGCTGCGACAGCGTGAAGAAGTCGCCCGAGCCCAGCGCCATGGCCTCCAGCGCGCCCGCGCTCTCGAAGTACTCGTCCAGCACCAGCTTCGCCGTCTGCGGACCACACCGACACCGATACGTCCCTTCGTCTCTCGCTCGCTCTCCGTTATCGCCTTACACTCGGTCGGTAGGAGGTACGAGGCATCGGATTTCGAACGAGCGGCGCCTGTTTTTCTTACGTCGATGAGGTCCGAGATAACATTCAATTTAACGGTGCCCACGTTAACGTTCAAAAAATATATTTTCGACACGAGAGCGAAATTACGAGAGGAATAGTGGCGACATAGATTTCAATTAAAGTTTAGATTGCTATTATTTTTATTTTTTGTGTAAGTTTGAACCATTTGTCTCATTTTTTGAAGATAAAGCCAATATATTAAAAAAATACCTTTACAAGATCTAAGTTGTTGCCCGTGATCTTGATGGAATGTTGTCCGAAAGTGACCGTATATTTATACTCTCCTAACGCTGCATCGTTCGTCGAGAAACTATGAAGTAAGGCTCTGGAATTGTTGTGAGGAGACTTCTGCAACATATAGAGATAAAGAACATAAATAGTAAATACCCTAAAAATGGAGTAATTGTGTAAAATATCAATTAATTTTGTAGACAAGCTTTTAGTCAAAAAATACTATCAGTCTAAAAACTAATAATAAGGTCTATTCTGATACTACACTCACGTGCAACTGAATCGACTCAAGCCGTATATTGATATTATAAGTTTGATTTTTCGAAAAATGGCTTATCCGATTTTTGTAAAAGTTTTTATATTCGAAAGACATATATTTTTTTCCATAAATAAAGCGATTTTCAAATAAACAATGCCAAAACTTTTTAAATAAATACGGTTAAACATGAGGGTTACAGAAATTACTCGTTGCGGTACCCACGAGTTGCGAGACTAAATCATGTATCATCATCATTACAGCCTGTACAGTCAACTGCTGGATATAGGCCTCCACAAGTTTACGCCAAAAATAGCGTGAACTCATGTGTTTTGCCCATAGTCACCACGCTGGGCAGGCGGGTTGGTGACCGCAGGGCTGGCTTTGTCGCACCGAAGACGCTGCTGCCCGTCTTCGGCCAGTGTACTTCAAAGCCAGCAGTTGGATGGCTATTCCGCCACCGGTCGGCTTTTTAAGTTCCAAGGTGGTAGTGGAACTGTATTATCCTTTAGTCGCCTCTTACGACACCCACGGGAAGAGAGGGGGGTGGCTATACTCTTTAGTACCGTAGCCACACAGTACAGTACCGTAGCCACACAGTAAATCATGTATCATCATCATGTAAATCATGTATGTGCTCACGTGACCCATATTTCTTATCAGTCACTCATTAGACGTTGACAGGTACACATCTTAAGCTCCCAGTATTTTAATCGCGATCCAATGGACACTACTTCAGAAGCAGCGGCCCAAGTCGTAGCTTTGTTGCAAGCAGGCCATAATCAACGGCAAGTCGCTCGTGAACTTAACATGAGCCAATCAGATGTTTGACGAGTATACAGAAGGTTTCAAGAGACTGGTGGCTTCGTTCGGAGACCACAAACCAATAGACACCGGAGCACGTCTGAGACGGACGACCGCTTCATTGTCTCAACTTCGTTGAGAAATCGTCATCTCACCGACGTTGATGTGCAACAGAAGCTCAGAAGGGTTCAAGAGCTCAAAACTGCGCTAGAGGAAGAATGGAATACGATACCCCAAGATTTTATCAAAAAATTGATAAAATCAATGAAAAATCGCATGCAAGCCGTTATAAAAGCTAGGGGAGGCAATACAAAGTATTGAAAATTTTAATTTTCTTCACTTTTATCAAAAATAATTATGTTGTTGTTTTCATTTTTCTTCAATTTCTATGCATTTCTGTCAAATTAAATTTTATCACTAAATACTCAACCGATTTTTCTCATTAGGATAGCAATTTTTAAGAGAAAAGATTAGGCTTTCAAACAAAAAAAAAAAAAAAAAACAAGAAAATCGGATAGGCCATTTTCCTAAAAATCGAATTTTTATACCAATATACGGCTTTAGTCGATTCGGTTGCACGCGGGTGTAGATAGACTGGGGGTATAGAATTCCAATTCAAATGCAGTAAATATTTGGCACAAGGACATGTCAAGAGTGGACTCACTTCGCGGGGTCTCTCGTCGGAGCCGGCGGAGTCGAGCGAGGCGCGGCTGGCGGCCAGCGCGCCGGCCTCCAGCGCGCCGTCCAGCCGCACGGGCGACGCGTTGCGGCGGATCGTGTCGCCGATCAGGTGCTTGGCGTGGCTGCGGACGCACACGAACATACACCAACGTACATTGCACTCGGACGGTCCTGACCGACCTCACGTCCGTCTGTCATTTGGCTAAGTCGTGCTCGAAGTTTTAACTGAATCTATATAGTCGCTATTAAAACGCACTATAAATAAAAAAGAACTAAACTATCAAATTTAAAACAAATTTCAATAATAACAATAGATCCAATAACTAAAACCAGCTAAGTTTCTTTGGAAGCAAAACTTGCACAATTATTGTACTTCAGACACCAGTGTTTGAGCCGCATTTAGTATTTTTTTAAGAGCCATTTCACAACGTGCTATTTGGTATAGTGTGACAACCAAAAAACCAACTTGATCTTTTTCTGATGTATAATAAAAATTATACATTGGAAATATGTATAATAAAAATTACATATTAGAATAAATAACTAATGTTATAAAATGTTTAAAATGTATAGTATGTTGTAAAATTAATTTGTTAAAATCTCAAGTATGTTATATAACAATAGCCAACAAATTTGAAATAAAAATAAAAAATCAATTTTATGAAACATTCTTTTTAAAATTGATTTAGTTTTTTTTAAGTTTGCGAATGAATCGAATATTTACGATATAAATATAACTGCATTTTATTATGCTCCAGAAAATCTGAGTGTCAATGTGAGTTGCATAGTTTTGGATGCAAGTAGACCATCAAATTTTGCCGGCTTTAATTTTTTTATAAACTCAATGACACCGAAAAACATATTTATTAACTAATGACAAGACAAAACGGATTTAAATGCCTATTTGTATTGACAATGTGAGAAAAAAAAATTAAATTATACATTTGTTTACAGAAATTATCATTTATATTATGTTACAGAATTTTCGCATATTTTTTTATTTTTGTGAAAGTATGAAATGCAGTTTATCACACTATAACATCGCTTGGCACGTGTGAGCGGAAAAGACGGCTGCGCAGAATTTGCCATGGTAAGCTAAAATATACAACTCTAAGAGCACTGGCGCTCGACTGAGTTACTGGGTTTGATGCGTATACTATCTTTAAATAATAAAATATTTTAATCATATTTATGTTCCTAATGATGTAAGTTTACTTTGATATAGATAGTTCCTTAAAATTTTTTTGTTTTCTTAGAAAAATATCGCTTTTAAAATTGTACTTATTTGGAAAATATTTGTAACTTTAAAATTTTATTACAGAAAACAGATATACAAATGGCAAAAAAAATCTGCATTATGTATCAACAAAACCATATTTTTCAAGAATATAAATGACATTATTGCATCCAATATTGAGGTTAATGACGTCTAAATATTACCATTTCGCGGATTGTTACTGATTTTTGTGAAATGGCTCTCAAGTCCTTACTTCTTTTTCATATAAACATATCACAGACAAAATTATCAACAACATTTACAAATTTATAAATTATTATAAACTAATAACTTAAGGCAGAAAAAGGCCAGTTTAAGTCAATGAAACCATATGCTCACTTAACATTCTCCTCATTAGGTCCAGTGATCTGCACAAGACGCTCTTTAGCTCCGGGACTCACTGAAAATACATTATCTGAGTATAATAATTGAAATACTACTTATATCAAAAACAGGAAGCTTTCAGCTAAATGCTTTAGTGGGCAGGCAGGTTAATAGTAAACGAAACCGTAACCCATCATGTTAAAGTGTTAGGGTGAAGATAATTATGGTTATTAATATGGAAGTGTTATTTTATAGGGTATTTTTTTGGATATAGAGGTATGCAAGTTTGGAGTATAGTCCAGCACACCATGCAAGCTCTTCCCATGCTTTCATACCTCTCTGAAACGATATGATCGTATCACTTAGCTCCTCGATCATGTGCACCCGCCTGCCTTTGATACCCATCACTGGAACATCATAATATAACTTCAGACTACCGACTCACCTCTGTGTTAAATCTCGATGACTGGATTTCGAATTCTTGTAAAATATACTTAGTCATAGGACATTGTTTTAATATAAATACATAACATTATAATGAACATAACACAACATAAATGGATCTATAAAAGAATACATGCTTTACTAAAAGGTAAATAAAATGGATATTTATATTATTTTTAGACTACCTCAAATAATATTTCCAATTATATTACTTGCTACAGTTATGCAAACAAAAATTTATAGTACCTTACATATTATTTTATTAAATATAATGTTGAACCCAAACAAAAAATTAACATTGACAAAGAGAATAAGTTAATAACTAACAAGTATAGTCTCGTTCAAACTTCGCATTCCCGCATACACATACAATGAAGTACAAACTGTACATGTGAGCATGCATACGTACTTAACATGGTTTGTGTACGCCTATTCACCACTACTTGATATTGAATGGTTTAAAATAAGAATGTATATATATATAATGAATGTATGTATATAAATATATATAATAAATATTAATGGCAGAAAATTTGTATAAAGGAAATACCACAGCTGTATGTGTTTAGTCTACTTTTACTACCCCATGTTTTCCATAATCTGCGATACATTTGTTTCTCTCACGTTATAAACACACAACTTAAAAGACTGCTACTTTACTACGAACCAGGTAAAAAGTAAGGAATAGATATCGACCTTTCCCAGAGTCCGCGTTGCGGATGACGACCTCGTCCTTGGAGTAGTTCTTGCCGGGGATCTTGGTAGGCTTGGGGAACTTGCCCGAGGGCTTGATGAGCTCGCCGGGGCCCAGCAGCGCGGGAGGCTCGGCGGGCGCAGCCAGCGTGGGGGACGCCGCGCCGCCCGCGCCCGACCCCTCCATCGTCGGCACCAGTAGTGGCTGCGTCATAGCATAAGGGTCGTACATTAATGATGTCATTTTCTTTAGCACGTTTTTAACGCTTTATGTTTAACGTTATATTTTTGCCCTATATCCAAAAATCATTTGTATTTTTTTGTGAAAATAATGTCAACCAACAAAAACCCTGCAATATTAATGTATCTGCATGGAAATTTGTACCACGATACTTAATTTTCCAAAAATGACATTACCTACCTCATACCTGTATTCATCATACCTGTATTTAAAGATTCTAAAAATTTTTATAACTTTGGACATGATTATGGTAGTCTAAAACATCGTGATTAATGAATAAGCTCCTTGGACTCCGTCCGTAAAATACATGCAATATAAGGGGGAGGGAATCTTTGTTTATGAGAAAGTGATGAGAAATGACAAGGAAAGGTGTTGTTTGCACTACATTAACTTTTTAAACTTTTATTTTAAAGTGACTCTTAACAATTCTTAAATTTTTTCGACTATTGTTTAGGGTCCGGAAGCCAGGTACGATTTTGGTCAATTATTTCCTCCCAATCGAAACTTCGTAAAACGAATTTATATTATATCCTTATACATGAAATTATAGGGATTTATATTATGAATAATCGCGACCGTCAGCTGCAACTCCGTGAATGGAGTGGGCATTAGCAGCCTCCCATGGAGAAAAAAGTTTTTTTAGTCACTTCCTTTCACTTTTAAAATTTGTCCTTATGATTTGTCTGTCTGTCCGCTTTAAAATTGAAGTTTCGATTGGGAAGAAATTGGACATAAAAATCTGTCACTAGCTCCCGGACGATTATCAGATGTCAGGGAGCTAATTTTTAAAACGTAATATTCGTTGGGGAGGGGTCCACTGAAATGAAACGTGAGAAGAAAAGTCCAAAGCGGTGAAATTCCACCTATTGTATCCGGAAACAGAAACTTGGAAACGGCGAAACGAGTGGACTTTATGATAAAATAATAATAAATATTCTCTATACCAAAGAAAAATACAATATATTAAGATTAGTCTCAGCTTTGTACAACAGGCGGCAATATCGCTAAAAAGCAATCACTACCAGGCAACCATGTTGCGGAGGATATTAGGACCAGTGAACACAAACAGGCATAGGTAAAATAATATAACATAAGTATTTTCGCGATTTTCTGTGGTTTAAAGATTTTTTAGTCTAATGCCGGCGGTATTGCAATTTTCAAGGAAAATCTAGCTAGCCTTATGTTAGATACTTTACTTTCTAGGTCTAATAAGGTTTAATTGAATTTCAATTTGAAATACATATTTACTTGTAAATATCACGAAGTAATTTCAGTTTATACTGATTTTACTTATTTAATTTGTTTTTTTTTTTTACTTAAAAAAAATATTATTTTAAAAATTAACAATAATAATCATCATAAAGAGAAAGTAAGATTTGGAAATTCACAACTCATATTAAATGTTGAAATGTTTTAATTAACTCCATTTATTTCAGCAATATATACTATTTAGATAAGATAAAGCGCAGCTCACCTCTGCATGTGTGCCACGATGTCTGTAGTATTGACTCATATAATCGGAACCTTGCCAATGTTTAGCACGCAACTCTATTAACTCAAGCAGATGAAGTCGAGTTTTTTTATCCAGTCTCTCATCTTGGGATCCATTGCGGAAAACTACAAAGTATCTGAAAATAACAAATAAGTTTTCAAACTTATGTACACAAAATAATATTTTGTACTTTAAGTCAGAATTGACAATATTGCAGATAAATAGCATCCAGATAAACCAACATTATTTTAAGATGGTAAAACACACTTTAAGGTAAAGTAATTAAAAAAAATTCAGTCTCATTATTCATTAATTATTTAAAAACATACAATTAAAAATTTAACTCTGAATTTGACTATCAATAATAAAATTGAAAAAATTATCTAGGAAATCTGAAAAGCTAACCTGTCAAGAAAATCTTTATATAGTGCTTCGAGTTGGGCACCGTAAAGCTTAAGATTAGAATACATAGTGGCAACGTTGCTTTGAAGCGCACGGTCAAAGGTCCCCTGCATCATTTGGTACGCCACCGCCTCTGTTAAAACTATTAAGTCATCGACTGCAAAATAAAACACAAGATATCAAGTAAACAAAATAAAATAATACAAACTCAATATTTTTAGTAATCGTTATTATATTATGTTTTGCAAATTAAATTAAGAACAAGCAAACTTTAGGTAGTAAAATTACAAAGATTAATTATTGCATTGTTTTTAATGAGAATTTTCAAACAATGAGGTATAATTAGAATTTATTTTGGTAGTCTAATAAGAATCTTACCAGAATTTATTTTCACATCTAGAACAGAGTTACGGTTATGCGCGGAACTTGTCGTCGATTTCAAGGGTCTGGGTACTTCGAGTTTCTTTACCGTGCGGGTCATTTTCGTTAGGGTCGACATGGTGCTGTCCAAATATAAACACACGAAATCATATCAAAACTTAATGCGTGCACATCCTACTACATTATACTAAAACCGTCTGCAACACTAATGCTGCGTCGTGACGTGACGGACGATGATAGTTACATATTTGTTGAAGGAGTGTCATAATTTATTCATGATTTAACAATGGTACAGGAACAGTACAATTAACAAAATTAGCAACTCACTCATCCATGGCGACTGTTTTTCAATGTACACTACAACCACTATTAGAGCAAATCGCGTAAAAGTGAAAGTGATGACAATGATCCTAGCGAATAAATTCGGAACAAACCCGATACGTGTTCATTACTCGTAATACTACTTTATTTCCATGTAATATAAACAGATAGATGGAAAAATTTTGACTATGAAGGAAATCTAATACTGAACTCGATGAAAAACATTTAAACAAAACAATTGAAAACCATGGAACACAATGAAATAAGAAATAAACAAGAAAACTCACCTGGCTACGCCATTAATTCGCAATAAAAATAATTTTAGTGCAGTGACAAGTACACTAAATAGGTTTTAATTAACCCTTTTAATTTTTATTCATTAAAAAATAATAAAAATTTATCTTTACAAATAATTTTTCAAATATTATTTTAAAAGCGAATATTAACGAAATTTACATTTTTTATCTCATTAATAAAACCGATAATAATGAACAATAGGTCACATGCACAGTAGGCACATCACTAAGTTTGAAATGTTTGTGATTTCTTATTTTTTTATCATTGACATTAAAAATTAAAATATTTCTAAAATTTTTATTTTTACAATATATTATTACAAACTGTATATTTTTTGTTGAAAATATGTACCTATAATGTTTAGAAATTTTTGATATTTCCAACTAGAATTTTTTTCATTAGAAAAACATCATGTCATGCATTTGTCAACACTAGTACTGTCATACGCAATTAGAAAAGAAATTAAAAACAACAGATGCAACGATCGCGCCACCTAGCACATCGTTCGATAGTCATCTACCCTCATTTATTATATTACTCGAGTTATTCTGACGTGTACGAAATGAACGGTGCAACCGCCGCTAAGGCAGTCTTGGCTCTGGCTTGGCACGATACACTTGTTGTATCCTGCTAGCTTAACCTAGACTCGTTCAATAATTAATTTGTGCAAACGAATTAATTGTTAACTATTACGACTAATTTGGCTAGGCGAGGCGTATAACTCGAGCAGTGAAGGTGAGCGTTGATGCGCATCTCAAAGGGGATCTCCTTAAAGGGGCCTACTCAAAGCACTGCCTGCAGGGCCTGCTTGCAGTTACTGCCGCAGAGGATGTTGCTCCACAAAGCACTGCAAATCATTTACGCGGCATACGTTGTCGTGTTCACTTGTGGTCTCTTTGTACTTGCCTAAATTCGTCAGTTTTTATAAATGGCTCCTACATTATTCAAACACCAAAAAATAGCATTGGGTTTGACTGTATTGAGTACTTGTAGCGTTCAAAAGAAAAAAAAGGAAGCACTGGTGTAAAAAAGTTTTATATTTTTCATGTAAAAGCGACATAGCCTGCGACCGCATATCTTTGTTATGATAATGATCGTGGTTAATTTTCCAAAGACATGGCAAATCCCTATACAATTAGATTACGTCCCTCCACACGTCTTTTTCTCGCTGGCTCATTTTTCTTGAAGAAAACAGAGCCAAACAAATAATATAATAAAACCAAACCAACTAACCACCAACTAACTGATTAATTGCTAAATGACAACCACTGACAAGACAAACCCCAGGTCAAATAGAGTAGACAAACGTCGCAATGTACCGACGTAAACAGAATGGTGGTCTAAATCGGCCCGACCGAGCTACACATGTCCCTGATTGCAGTTTACGGAGTGGGGAGATCGTGTGTCGGGCTGGCAGAACGACACTGCGGCCCTGCGACAGGGTGAACAATTAAAATATCGGCCCTGCATGCATACATACAATACGATCGGCAGTGGTACTGCAAGCAGGGCCCTGCAGACAGTGCTTTGAGTAGGCCCCTTAAACCTACACCTGGGTCGCAAGTCCTAGGCACTGCTCTGAGTTACTCCCTCCGCTACACGATGGACTCGATCGGAACTCCGAAGAGCGTGCACGCATCCACGTGTTCGGTGGACGTTACAATTTTGTTATAATCTTTTTAAGTACTACCTACATAATATTGTAAAGAGTGCGAGTATAACCTACGCCCGCGCCCTGCAAATATAGAAAAGGAGACTTCCAAATAGTCGAAAGACTACACATTAATTTACAAACCTCAACAAAGGTGAGTTCCACTAAAGACCAGCAACGCTATCGACTCCGACTGCTGAACTGAAATTGTCGTTCCGCTAACGTAAAAAACGTCACGGGCATTGTAGGTGAATTTTATAAGTGGAACGCATATTTGAACTCAGTCAGGTGACAACGGTGTGCTCGCAATATGGCGCCATGGCGAAAACATGTAGCTGTGGGGGTTGTGAGTTAATATTTTATGGGTGAAGTGGGCGCAATGTGGTCGCGTACAGTGACGTCACCTATGACGTCGAGCGATCGCTCGCGACGACCACGGGCATTAAGTGGAACGATAGAAAGGCCTTTGCAGCCGTTGCGGTCGCTTAGTTGAACGCACCTCAAGAAAATCATACGCGCACTGTCAGTGTCATCTTGTTAAATGTCAATTTAGAATTTGTGAGAGGTGGTCGTGTTTTGGTTTTGAATTTTGTGATCTATTTGAAAATGAATAGAAAATACGAAAGTTTATTTTACCAAAAACTTTTAAGTTAAACTCCTATTTTTAGTGCTTAAGTGCTGAAGTAGTATTCGATAGTGTATTTTTTATATAGCGAACACTGTAGTTTAAAGTAAGTTTTAAAAACATTAATCAAGTAAGTTCACAAATACTAAGTAAAAAGTTATAATCTATAATATTTTGTTTAACATGTGGATTTTGAGAGTTTAAATATTTAATTTCCTTATTCTATATTTATGTTTATGATAATTTAAAAATTAACTCCTTTTTTTCAGATTATGCATAAATATTATATATCACTGTTATTGGTGCGCTTGGTTCTTCCAGCGTCGCTTCTACTCAGTAAGTGAACCTTTATAATACCATTGAATTTTCGCATCTAATCGTACTAACAGCTTTTATTATTCAATTATAATTTTACCTGTGTGTATCAATGATTCAATCAAATGAAAACATTTTTACATTTAAAGAGCACATAGCTTTTAATAACCTAGCCTTTTAAACCACAGTACTGTAAGAACAAAATAATAGTTAAAAATGTTGTTAATTTTTTAAAGTATTTTATTAATTTAATTGCCAGAATATAAACTTCAAAAAAGTATATAATATACTATAAAAAGGTCAAACTTTCAATAAGAATACTAATATACAAACATCAAACCCCAGTCTTCTTTCAACTTTTATTCAAATTAATTTTTCCTTATAATTTTTATATTTATATGTAAGTGTATATATCATTTTAAAGTTATTTACATAAAAGTTAAAATGTCGCTGTTGTTAACCGACTTTAAAAAAGGTTACTCAATTCGACCATATATATTTTTTTTACGTATGTTCAGGGATAACTTTGTCGTTTATTCTATATATATTTTATTCTTTTTTTTGGAATGGAGATATCTCAAGAGTGGTACCATGATTACATCGAAAAGTAATACAACATAGTAGACGAAAAAAATTAACAAACACACGAGTAGTCACTACGATTTTCGAGTGTCTTCCTCGATTTCTCTGGGATTTCATCATCAAATCCTGGTTTCCTTATCATGGTACTACACTTGGGATATCTCCTTTCCAACAAAGAAAGAATTATCAAAATCGGTTCATAAACAACGAAGTTATCTCTGTACATACATAGTATATATATGGATATTGTAATGTATTTATTCTGTCTAAAAGTGTAATGATTCAAGTCAACCGAATTGTATCGTATTATTGATGGTTTCGTTGTTTTTTTTTTTTAAGTTTTATCAAAAATCGTTTGCTGACTACTGGCAACATCAGCTGACGGTTTAATAACATCTAGATTGTACTTTACAACGTTGAACTGTTTTGAAGTTCGGACTTGTACACCCTACATTGCCTTATGTCAAATAATTTCATTAATGTTTATTTACTGCCTGCCCTTCATGGGCTTGGCAAACTTTACATCATGAAGTTTCATAATTCGGACGGGCCCGAGTCGAAATAAATATCCTTCTACATATTTGAGAGGTGAAACCAGGACCCAGATTGTTTTAATATGAATAGTTCATCCAGAAACTAAAAAGACCTACTACAGATCAATGTTTGACCGCGTCCCGTGGTACAGTCCAACACCGGCACAGATCCATGTGAATCAGCCTTAAAATACTACATTTACGTATTATAACGTACTTACTCGTATTGCTACTATCTTATCAGGTTACCGTTATTAATAATATTTGTCGTAGCAAATGATTTTATAATCAAACAGTACCTATACTATAACACGTACATAATTATGTAAAAATATTAAATTCTTAATATAAAAAAATAGCACCAAATATATCCGTTTTCATCTATTACTATTATTAATACGTGAAGCAAACATTTTGTACCCCTTTTTACGAAAATTGTGCAGACAGAGGATTATGTAATTTTGCACACTTATAGTTTATGTAGAGAAAGAATATAAATAAATAAATATAAAAAGCCTTTTATTTCTGGTTTTTGTACAAAAATTGATTACGAAAAAAAATCGGTAAGAACAAACAAATTTGCTATTGGTATAAAAATTATAACAATTATCTATTAATAAAAAGTAGTTGTATGTACACCAGAACCCTCTATGAGGTGAAGGCCTCTTCTAGAGATTGCCATTTTATTCTATCTTGAGCCTTCCATACCCAGTTAGGCCCTGCTATTTCCACGACGTCATCTGCCCAGCGTGCTAGTGGCCGACCTCTCCTCGTTTTGCCCTCTGGACCTTTCCATGTGGTTACTTGAGATGACCACCTCTCGCCCTGCAGTCTGGCGACGTGGCCAGTCCATTTCCATTTAAGTTTCTGGGCCAGACTGAGTGCGTCTATAACTTACGTTTTTTCCTAATTTGGGAGTCATTTGTTTTTTGTATTTTTTTTTTTTTTTTTTTTTCATCATACTCCGTTCCATCCCTCTTTGGCACGTGACTATTAATCTTTTCGCTTTTGTTGAAAACGTCCATGTTTGGCATGCATAGGTCAATGTAGGGAGTATACACATCTCCATCACTTTCTTTTTGAGCTGAATTGGTCGCTTTTCAGTGTTTCCTTTTGACTCCAACGAAGTACTTATTCCAAGTATTTTTGACTCGCCTTTCAATTTCCTTTTCATTTCATTTTGGGTCGAAACTTATGTTTTCCTAAGTATGAGTACTGGTTGACATACTCTATATGTTCGTCATCTATTGTTACAGTAATACCCCGGACTTACGCGATAGGTGGGACTGAGCGCTATCCGCGTAAGTCGAATTCGCGTAAGTCGGGGTACAGTTTTGCGGGGTACTTTTGGTAATTGATCTGACTGTCGATTCCCAAAAAACACAAAATCGTAACTTATGTACCTACGCGCCGATTCCGCACTACACGTCTGTGCATGTTGTAAACTGAACGAATAATAATGCGGATGGGGGGAGTCAAACAAAAAACGAATAGACGAGACAATTAAATCGCGTAACTCCGAATTCGCGTAAGTCGAGGTAGCGTAAGTCGGGGTATTACTGTATTGGGTTTTGGTTACTGTTTGTCATTACTTTAGTTTTGCTGTAGTTTATTTCTAGTCCTACTTTTTTGCTTTCTGCATTCAATGTGTTCATCATGTATTCAAAGTTTGAGCTGTTATTAGCAAAAAGGCCAGGTCATCAGCAAATCTAAGGTGTCTTAGATATTTCCCACTAATATTAATGCCGTGGGCCTTCGAATCTAGCTTTCTAAAAACTGATTCCAGCACTGCTATGAAGATCCTCGGGGACAGTGGGTCTCCCTGTCTTACTCCTCTTCTAATTGGAAATGAAAAAATCCAGTTGTATTTTGCTTGTGCTGTTATTGTAGATGTTTTTTATTACTGCCAGGTAGGTATTATGTGCTTGTTGGTCTTGTAATGTTTTCCAGATGGCAGAGTAGTAATGTGTCGAAAGCTTTTTTGTAGTCTATATAAGCAATATATAGTGGTGTGTTAAATTCTTGGTGTTTCTCTATGATTAGTTCGATGGTGTGGTGGTGTGTATGTGGTAGAAAAAATGCAGAATGCTAATATTTTTTTTTTAAATCTATACTAATATTATAAAGAGGTAAAGTTTATAACTTTGTATGTAGGGGGTAATCTTCGCAAATACTGATCCGATTATGAAAATTCTTTCACTAACAGAAAGCTACGTTATTCAGGAGTGATATAGGCTATATTTTATTGTAATTGTACAAAAAATTCAGTAAATAAGAAAAAGATTAAAATATAATATCAAAATGGCAAGTAAACTAGCGCCATCTATCGCTATTAGAACGGTACGGTTATTACGGTTTCTCGATTTTTGATACAAAATTTGTTATTTAATGTATATTATTTGGTTAATCACTACATAGTATAAAACAAAGTCGCTTTCTCTGTTCCTAAGTCCTTATGTATGCTGCTTCAATCTTTAAAACTACGCAACGGATTTTGATGCGGTTTTTTTTAATAGGTAGAGTGATTAAAGAGGAAGGTTTATATGTATAATAACATCCATTAAATAGTGGAGAAATACTGTTATTTTTGAGGTTTCTAATGTGATGTCGTAAATAATTATATTTTTTCCGCTTACATTTCAAACGCAGGCTGAACGAGATTATCTACGAGATTTATTAAAATAATGTGCTAAGTATTATACACATTGAAAAGATCTACAGAAAACTCTGCTATGGTATATGTCTATCTCTTATGGATATCCCACAATAACATTTTTTTATCATTTACTTTTTACGACAAATAATGGCTAATTTTCGAAGCGATTTTAACCAATACAGCATTGATCCTAATCTAATTAAATACCTTAAACACATTGCTGATTTAATATAGATCTATGAGTATATGGCCCTTACAGCATATGATTTAAATTAATATTTTCGAAGATACTACTTTTATTACTACTAGATTTAAAAATTGCGGGACGTAGCATTTGCGGCGGTTTCGGCCGGCCGGGGCGGGCGGCGGGAGCGTGCCTATAAATATCATATATAATCATTTTTTAACCGACTGCCAAAAAAGGAGGAGGTTCTCAATTCGACTGTATTTTTTTTTTTTAATGTATGTTACATCAGAACTCTTGACCAGGTAGACCGATTTCGACAATTTTTTTTTTAATCGAAAGGTGGTGTGTGTCAATTGGTCCCATTTAAATTTATTTGAGATCTAACAACTACTTTTCGAGTTATATCTAATAATGCGTTTTTACTTGACGCTTTTTTCGTCGACCTACGTTGTATTATACCGCATAACTTTCTACTGGATGTACCGATTTTCATAATTCTTTTTTTGTTGGAAAGGGGATATCCCTAGTTTGGTACCATGATAAGGAAACCAGGATCTGATGATGGGATCCCAGAGAAATCGAGGGAAACTCTCGAATATCCGCAATAACTTTTTACTGGGTGTATCTTTACTACTATACTGGGTGTATTTTTAATTTAATCGAAAGCTGATGTTTATCGTGTGTTCACATATAAATTTTATCGAGATCTGATAACTACTTTTTGAGTAATCTTTGATAACGCGTAGTTACTTGACTATTTTTTCGTCGATATACGTTGTATTACTTACTCTTCGATGTAATTGAAGTCGGTTTTTTTTCGTTTGCGAGCCGGAGCCGGAGCGGGCCGCTAGTCGGCTAGTATACTCATATATTTATTATTAAAGCCTATGGTTAAATTATGGTCGAATTTCGACCACCGAACGATCACTATTACTATTAAATACACAAGAACTCGAAATTAAAAAATATATCACAATTATAATCAGATGAATATAAATTAAAAATTAAAATATATTAATCTAAAAGCTGTAGTTTACTAATTGTCGCGAAACAGGTTCTAAAGGCCTATTCTACCTTCTGCTGTTAACGTCTAACCGTAACTTATTTGCAGGATAAACTTTATTTACAGCTGGCAAAACAGGCCCTGAGTAAATGAAGTCCCATTGAGTTAAAGTTTATTTAGTTATTCCAAGTGAACTCGTAATTATCTTTGTAAAAAATTGAACATAGCTATATTCTAAAGTTATTAATAATATGAATGAACTAATATTGATTACATTATTGTAACGCTACTTGTTTACTCGATGAGACTCATCAAATACTAAAAAACTGATTTATAAACTGCTCTCAAAGCGGAAAGTGTGATGTAATACCCCGAAACCGGCCGGTCGCCGGCACCGGTGCTATTGGCATAATCGTTGTTGAGTGCTTAATATTATTTTTCATCGTCTTATATCTACTCTAAATAGTAATAAAAATTTTGATCGTAAACTGTTATGATTTCATCGTATTTTATATACTTATAAGATTATAAATAATGATTCAAAATATTTCTTTCTACCTACAAATATTTTTAAGTTTATTGTTAACAAATATTATTTAATGAGATGGATGAAATAATGAGATTTAAATAAGATAGATGGATTAAAAGAAAAGCCCTACCAAAAAAGAAACCCAATCTATACATCTATATACATTTTGCCTGTGATTTCTAAATAACTGTGTTCTTTTAGGTGCATATACCTAGTTATTTACACTACTGAACTAAAACATAAAGAAACGATTTTAAAATTTTTGTCTGTTGTCTGTCTTTTCTAATCTTCGGAACGGTTAAACCGATTTTTATGGGACTATCACAAGAAGATAAAGGAGGTTATGAAGCAACATATAGGCTACTTTTTATCCCAGAACTCCCACAAAATCGGGACTTAAGCGACAAAAACCGTGCTTACAACAGCCCGAGTACCTGCAAAACAAGATAAATATGAAATAACCAAACGTTTTCTATTAATACGACATTTTTGCGAAAAAACATCTATACTATTACTATACAGCTGAAAAGTTGTTTTGTTTTTTAAGCGTGCTTATTAATCTCAAGAACTACCGGTTCGAATTCAAAAATTCTTTTTGTGTTGAATAGCCCATCAACCGAGGTCGGCTATAGGCTATTTTTTCCTCAAATTAACGCAGGTTAAACCGCGGGACACAGCTAGTGTTTAATAAAATCCCAACTTTTAATTGATTTCTCTTTTATAATATCGTCGCATTGCGGGATAGGAGTGATGTATCCTAGGGCGCGCCTCATATTGGGCGCGTCCTCGCGATTCGTTCTCTGACCTCTTGACCGAATTGTCATCCCTTACTTTGGAAACCTTCTGATTGTTCAGTTTTGACATTTGCATGCTCGACACAAAGAGTGATAGTTGCATGTTTGTTTACTAAAAACAATGAATCAAAGTTCCCTGCGTGTTTTTATAATTATTTACAGTCTTATTTTATGTCAGTTCAAATTTGTTAATGACGAAAATTTAATTGTTGAAGTGGTAAACAATTTTCTTTACAAACTTGCATGAATATAAATGTTTGTTTATCCTGCAAAATTTTAGATACTTTAAGATATATTTCGGACTGATCTAATAAAAAAATGACGATTTAATTTTGTTCCTTTCCTTTAAGGCGAATAACTGTTCTATTTTATTTTAATGATGTAACTGATAGTGCAACTGAATAAATGTAAATTCAGAAATGTTTAACCGAAACATAACCTACATAACGAAAAACGCAAATATAACTAACCTCATTTATCGTTCTCGCATGGGTACCTCAAACGAAACATTTCGTTCTAAAGGGCAACTTTACGCTTCTATTCTCCACTATACGACGTATAAATGGCTAAACTGTGAAATACTTTATTGTCCTATCTTTTCCTATCTGGTAAATTTACTAAGCTAAAAAAGGCAAACTGAATATCAAATAAAATATATTGCCAATTGTTTATTGTCAATCCTGTACGTACCTATGAAAATGATTTCAAATATCAAAGTTTAAGCTTCAAATTAAATTACGAGTATATGGTTTTTATTATCTTGATTATTACTGTTCCCCTTCATCATTCATCATCATCATTTCAGCTTATCACAGTCCACTGCTGGACATAGGCCTCCACAAGTTCACGCCAAAAAGGCGTGAACTCATGTGTTTTGCCCATAGTCACCACGTTGGGCAGGCGTGTTGGTGGCCACAGGGCTGGCTTTTTCGCACCGAAGACGCTATTGCCCGTCTTCGGTGCATGCGTTGTATCGGATTTGTTCTTAAATATATTTGATAATATATTTGATAACACCTGCTAAGTCATCGTATCTTAAGATTCACGCAAGCATACATGTGTCATGTGTACTAAAGTCATCACGAGATAGATATGTTTCGGAAAAATTTAAATATACATAACTTGGTGAATCATGCATGAGTGTTTTGAAATAGATCAAGCGTCACTCCCAATAACTTACTTGTACTAATGTGTGTTTAAAATAGGAATAAGAAATAAACTGCATCTCTAGATGTAACACCCAGTTACGCTTAGTTATATTTATTTCTCAAAAAATGTATATATTTGAGTATCTACTAGTAAAGTCTGCACAGTCTAAGTTAACAAGTCAGTTGGTTGTAGTTGTAATGTTGTTTGAGGAACTAATGGACCGCGCCTGCAATGATACTGTTAAATGAACTGGCCACAACTTGATACAAGATACGATATAACTACTTACATTAATTTTTAACTTAATTAGTACTTAGTTACTACTGAATTCTTTGTTATAAAATATATATATTTTTTTATGTTTTATTACCCACTTTACTCATCACGTCTTATTTAATTAAAATGTAAATAGCTGTGTTTTTTTTTTCTTTATTTAAAGAGCTTTAGACCATAATGACTATGTTGTCTTATTTTTATGATATAAGCTATGTTCGTTACAATAATTATTATCAATATAAATGAGACTTTTATATGTATTAAAATTGAAGTCTCAAATTTTCAAGTTTAATAACAATATTCATAGTTTTCAGTATGAGTTTATAATATTTAACGATAAGCTACCAATTATGTGTTGGATACAGCTATTTATTTCGAGATTTTTTAAAAATGTTCTATAAATGATATGTTGTATGTCAATGTACAACAAAAATATCAAACATAGCTCTGTCTGTAACATAGCAATGCTGGGCACGGGCCTCGTTCTTCATGTAAGAGAAGGGCCGTATCTTAAAGAAATCAACGATGCTGCTCCACTGCGGGTTGGCGGATTTATTTCCTACTAAAGTTATATTATATCAACTATAAAATTATGTTCGCAATCACTGTCATAAAGGTTGAAAGTTAATAGGCTTTGATTTAATAATGTTATTGGAACAATGTCAGCCTGTAAGAACTTAACAAGAATAAATTGAGCTATATGTTATGAATCTATTTTACCGTATAATGAATGACACATTGTTTGGTATGGTTTATTATCGGATGTAAAACAATGTTATTTTTATAACACGAACATGCTAATTGTTCCAGGACTTCTGATTAATTAGTTTTTGTGTGTAAGCTTTTAAAGTAATGAATATCACGCAAAGCCCGATTCACATTTAACGTTTTATATCAACTTGTATGATAATAAGTTGGGGAATTTGTGACACGCCCGACTGTAATCCACATGTGACCACACGCACACTTAGTCAGGGCTGTTTTTTATTGCAATTATCTTAATCGTTGAATATTGTATGTGGGTCAAAATGACAATCCGTAAAAGTTTTTGACGAGTAGAAAAGTTGATTGTTGCGTGTTGATTGTGAAAAAAATATGTTGTTACGAAAAATGAACCTTGTATATACAATTTAAATATGTTTTTAGTTAATAGAATATATTGTAAGACCAAATAATATTTTGAAAAACCATGTCTATTTGTGTATTTTTATAGCTGTCGTATCACGCCAAGGTTATGATATATGACGTTTTGGTAACTTATTGATCTCCTAAACGAAGAATAAACCAGAATGTGACCAAAAATAGTCAGGAAACTTCAGGCCTGTGACCTACTCTTTAATCAGACGTGTCTACAAAATTCTAATATGGTTATATTTAGACAAAATAATAAAATGAGTGTGTTTTTGGACCACATGATTGCAGTAAACCTTCTTTAGCAATAGGTCCGCACAATAGGCTGTCTCTTAGATGTACGAAACGTAACTGGCTATGAGAGAAATAGAGAAAGAAAATGTGTGCTCGCACCTCTCTCTCTTGCTCCGTTCACCTCGTCCGATCACACTTTTCGTAACGCTCTTGTAACGCATTCACCAGCCTACTCCCCAAGCCAAGCATGCGAAAGAAATTTTACTTCAATAATTCGCATCGTGATTCATAACTCCTAATGAAAAAAACAATGTGTATCATTGAGATAATTATGTCTCACGTAACGCACAGTGCATACGCTTAAACATATTGTTAGCGTACCTCTGTTACCCTGAAGTTTGTGGTAAATATTTTAAAGTTACAAAAAATGTTAATTAAACTAACTACTTCTATGAACATTATACTCTTTCATTTGTATAATAACAGTACTTAGCTTAATACATATACGTGTATGTATGTTAGTTTATTGAAATCTTCAGTGTTAAATATAATTATAATTACACTGAGGTTGAATGTGCCGTTTATGATTCGTTTCAAGGAATACCTCAATGTATGCAGAGCGGTGTAAATAGCGTTGCGATGTAAGTAGCGAGCATATTTGGACGGCGAATACGTTACCTTATCGGATGTCTGATTCACAAGGTCGCGCCACAGTTCAACTGGTTAACTAGCAACCTACATTAAGCGTGATCTCATCGTTATGTCGAATCCGTCGATACTGTGTATACCTTAACTCAAGTTTTACAATTAAAAAGATTAGTTCCAGTAGGAAGGCGATGTCAGCTTAATGTAGGACATTTATATGGAAATCCGCACTATGTTTGTGAATACTAATATTCGTTTCAAGTGCGTGCCGCAAAGTCTTGTACCATAGTAAATAGAAAAAAGTCTTGAAATAAAGAATTTTCTTGTAAAATAGCGCATTTGTTAACATTGGACTGGAAAAGTTCTAATGATTATGGTCCTTATTTGGGACAGAGACGGCAGAGTTTTTGAAGTAAATCTTCTTTATGCACGCTTGATTTGGGGAGCAAGCTGGTGAATGTATGACGAGAGCGTTACGAAAAGGGTGATCAGGCGAGGCGAAGTTGAGAGGGAGATATAAGTTAGTAAAGATAGAAAGAGGGAGAGTTACGTTTCGTAAGTTTACTTCAGTCGTGTGGTAATAGCACACCCGTTTTTAAAGTAAAACTTCTTAACGCACGCTTGACTTAAAGAGAAAGCTGCTTAATTTGTGAAGAGAGGCAAACGGATCAACAGAGAGTGTGCGAGCATACATTTTCTTTCTCTCTTTCTCTCATAGCCAGTTGCATTTCATATAAGACACAGTGCAGGCATATAGCCAAAGAAGTCTTACTTCAGTCGCGTGGTCTAAAGCACACTTGTTTTTTTATTTTGTATAAGAACCCTATTATAACCTATCTTCTAAAACTGTTCTAGTAAACGTCTATCGTTTAAAATAATAGAACCAAACATTTTTTTTAATAATAGGATTTTTAGGCGTCTTTGAATCACCTTTAACAAGGGTAATGAGCGTAACAGCTTTAATGTTAATTGTATGACAATTAATTACCGATTCAAGTTTTCAAATGTTTACTGCTATCGCGTCGTGATGTACATTATCTAAAAGTGGTAACTGTGACTCGTTAGATGATTTTGATCAGTGTGTAGATATGAAATTATTCAAAAACGTAAATGTTTATATCTTAACGACCGTTACAAACGTTGAATATATTAGATAGCAGCAAAGATAACAAACAAATAATTAATTCTTTTTTTTCTGTCAGACTTTTACGAACTGGTCCGCTTCTGAAATGACCTACAAGTACCTTTTTAACCCTCATCCTTCAAAATCAAGTAAAAATAAGTATAATAAAAATAGTTTATTTTGGACAGCTTAGATCCATAAAAATTGTTAGTAGAAAAATCCGGCCAAGTGGTGTAGGTTTTGATTGCTCTTGCGAGTGTCGGAAAATTTTCAGCATAAACCGTTTTCGTTCTAATCTTTTGATTGCGTTGGCTTAGAAGTTTGATTTTTTCACAGTACAGTGAGTATTTGATATGAATTTCAGCTTGATACCTCCACGAGTTTTTGAGAAAAGGGGTCTTGACAGACAGACGGACAACAAAGTGATCCTATAATGGTTCCGTTTTTCCTTTCGAGGTACGGAACCCTAAAAATACTTAACTTATATCTATGGTTGTTAATAGTCGGTTTATTTATTAATAATTTCTTAATAAGCCGAATATAGTATAGCATAGTCATTACGATCATATGGTCAGTCAAGAGGCAGTCATGACTGTCGGCAATATCACTCACAATCAGTAAAGCTCGAGTTAGTGTAGAATTTTGGTAAAAGAAACATCGTCAAAAGCCTCGCGCTTCCAAAATCGATTGTCGATTCTAGAATGGGTGGGGAACCACCCTTGCTCCCCTCCCCTCTGAATACAATACGACGCAAGTAATGTAAAACAAACAAAATGCACAGGTTTGTGTAACTCGCAATAAAAACAACCTTTATCCTCGATTAATACATTGACAAATTTCGGCCTTAAAAAAGATCTGAAAAGCTTATATTATTATTATTGGTAGTAAGGCTTATAGGTAATGGAGAGACGGTTTATTGTTCGGTTATACTGAGAAAACTACTGAACCAATCGGAATAATACTTATAAGATGCAGCTTGTTTCGGAGAAGGTTTTAGTATATGATATGTTGGTGATTACTTATCGTGTAAAAATATATGGACGGGCAGAGGTCGCTAGTTAGATAGAATAAGAATAGAATAGAAATAGAATAGATATAAATTAGAAATGTCACTGTTTTTATTTCAGTTGATTTTTTTATTTTTAAACCAATAGGTCGGCAAAACAAGCATAGATACGACTCATTTGATGGTAAGCAATTATCGTAGTTTATAGACGTCTGCAATACCAGAAGCATCACAAGCGTGTTGCCGACTCTACCCCCAGAAGCTTTCACCTTACTGACAATAGGAACACAACACTGCTTGAAAGCAGTAGGTAAGCAGTAGCTGTGATCTGTAAGGTTGAGGTACTCTCCCAGTCGGGTTGCTCCAGATTTTGAGCAGGATACTTCCTACTGTGCCCTACCTCAGTTATTGTCCTTATTATACCTCAGTTATTAAAGAAATGTTTTCCTTGTTTATTTTGTTAAATCATTATAATACACGCATAGCGAGCCTAAAAATATTAAAATTATAATTATTAATAATACATATATGTATGCAAACGCGGTCTTATCACTTAAAGCGACCATTTTCAGGCAAAATTAACTAAATAATGATACAGAATAAAGTCCTGCGAATTATGCGCAAATAAAATAACGTAGTTTTTATTTTTTAAGCAATAAATGAATGAAACGGAACATACGATATAAAATACATACAACAATAGTAATATTTAATGCTATTTATAAGTGTAGTATATAATATATTTAATCTATACAAATATACAAAATTGTAATACATAAATATAACATATTATGCATAAGATAATGTCAAGCATAGATACTATTTGTGCAAAAGATTATAAAAATATTTATTATTTAAGAGAAGACGAATATAATTGGGCAGATAATTCCAGAGCTTGAATTAATTTATTTTTCTTTCTTTTTTAATAATCCTTTTCATAACCTAAATTTCATCTAAATTTTAGTACCTATTGGGATGCGCAATATTTAATTATTTGACAATCAAGTTTTTTAAGGAGAATTGCATTATTTGTATTAGTATGTATAAATTAATATTATATATTAATATGCTTTAATTTTGTTACATTTTGTAACGTTTTCCATACACATAAAATAAAAATGTGATAAACTTAATTTTATGGAAATTATGAATTTGAAAAACACTTAGATACCATTGAGAAAATATAACAAGTTACAATGTTTTGTACCAACACGCGTAAGTGGGGCTTATCTTGTCAAGATAAACGCAACTTAAAATAAAATAGTTATGTTTGCTCGAAAACGAAAAAAAAAAACTTCAATTACATCGACAAGTAATACAACATACTCGTAAGTAGACGAAAACATAGTCAAGTAAATACGCGCTATCAAAGATTACTCAAAAAGTGGTCATCCGATCTCGATCAAACATAAAGGGAACCAAGACAAGCACCTGCTTTCGATTAAAACAAGAATCATCAAAATCATTTGTAAGGATAAACTGCTACCCTAACTAATACAGCTCACTACTCAAAAAGTGGTCATCCGATCTCGATCAAACATAAAGGGAACCACAAGACAAGCACCTGCTTTCGATTAAAACAAGAATCATCAAAATCATTTGTAAGGATAAACTGCTACCCTAACTAATACAGCCCAATACGTTGTAATAGATGTGGGCACGTGGCCGCGACATCCTTTGATCGATATTTACTGAAGTTGTTTTACCTAATTTAGATAGATGGCGCGTTGTGACAAAATACGGACCGTTCATAAATACGCGTCATCAAAGATTTCTCAAAAAGTACTCACTATATCTCCATTATATTTAAATTAGACCACATGGCAAGCATTAGCTTTTTATTTATAAAAGAAACATCAAAATCGGTGCACCAAGTAACAAGTTATGAGGTATAATATAAAAAGCAGTCAAGTAAACTCGCGTTATCAAAGTATACTCAAAAAATACTAATCAGATCTCGATTAAATATTAATAAGACTACATGACAAGCATTATCTTGCGATTAAAGTAAGAATCATAAAATCGATAAACCCAGTAAAAAGTTATACGGTTTAATATAACCGTACGACGAAACACGACCCGACGAAAAAATACTCAAGTAAATACTCATTATTAGATATAACTCGAGAAATACTTTTAAGATCTCAATCAAATTTAAATGGGACCAAATGGCAAAATGTATGTATATTTATGTTCAAAATCTTTTGATGCAGATGACTCAATTGTCTAAAGCGCATGCTGTAACGAGAGGAATTATATGTATATATTTAATACCTTAGCATATAACTAATTGTAATTTTTTTAAACATGTAATGCTGTTGGTGGTTCATTTTAAATAAATAAATAAATAGACACGCAAAACGTTTCGATTAAAAAAAAAATAATCGAAATCGGTCCAACCAGTCGAAAGCTCTGAAGTAACATACATTAAAAAAAACAATCGATTTGAGGAGGTTCTCCTCCTTTTTTGGAAGTCGGTTAGTAAAAATTGATTAATTTTGGGCATGAAAGATCAAAGAAGCTTGAAACTGGCAATTGTATTTTGAGAACCGCGTTCGATGGTTTTTCGAAAGTTTGTTGGTAGAAAAGTGTTCCAAATACTTTTTATTTAATAAAAATATTACGAGACCATGCGACATGTACCTACTGACGTTAAAGCAATACGAATTTGTAATCGCGCATTACAGAAAACTATATTAAGAGACGAACAGCTTTAATGTTTTGTCACCTATTTCCAGTCTTAGCAAATAAAATGGGAATATTATTATCAGGAGTTTATAATTGTTTATTTTACTGCAGTTTGCGCGACAGTCATGATGTGTAAAAAAAAAATGCGATAACAAGGTAAACAGAAGTTAGATATTTTATCATTGACATGATAGATTATTTTCAAAAAGTATGAAATCATTGTTTTTAATAAGATTATTTAAAATGTTTGTTACTTGATGACAGTAACTCTTAATTTCTTACATTGAAGAAATAAAAAGTTAATAATAACCTTTACAGTTTTCACCCTCGTACAAATACAAATATACTTTATTGTACACTAAGAAAGGACATATTTACATCAAAAAGGTAAACCAAACATGTACATTAGGCGGTCTTAACGCTAAAAGAGCGATCTCTTCCAGATAACCTCAAGCACAAAAAGAACATAAGAAAGAATAGGAAGAATAGTTTCAGAAGTTTTCGCAGTATAACCGAACATAATAAATTGTGTTTGCAGGTAGACGAAAAAAAACCGACTTCAATTATATCTACAAGTAATACAACGTAGGCAAACGAAAAATTAGTCAAGTAAATACGCATTATCAAAGATTACTCCAAAAGTTGTCATCAGATCTCGATGAAATTTAAACGTGAACATGATAAACATTGGCTTTCGATTAAATAAAAAATTGTCAACATCGTACACCCAATAAAAAGTAATGCGGATTATCGAGTTTCCCTCGATTTCTCTAGGATCATCAGATCCTGGTTTCCTTATCATGGTACCACACCAGGGATATCTCCTTTCCAACAAAAAAAGAATTATCAAAACGAAGTTATCCCCGAATATACATTTAAAATATATATATACATACTAGCTGTGCCCGCGGCTTCGCCTGCGTTGAAATTAGTGTGTCATAAAGTTTTCCCGGCAAACTTCCATTAAAACTCTCATCAAAATCGGCTTAGCCGTTCCGTAAACCTTCCTGTTGCAAATGGTGGAGGCCTCTCTCCAATGGCGAAACCGCATGAAAATCCGTTCAGTAGATTTTGAACGAATCGATCACATACACTTTTGGGGACTTTGTTTCATAATACACTAACTGTTGCCCGCGATTACGTCCGCGTGGTTATGAAGATATGCATTACTATTAAGATGTTTAACGCAAATTATTTTTTATTTCAGTCACTTGAAATGCTTATTAAACTGAGTAGGTAACTTTTTAAAAGGCACAATTTAGTATAATTTATTAGTTATTTTTATAAAACCTCTCTATACACAACATTTTTAGTTTTATTTTGAGGCTGTATATGTTTCATACAAACTATCATCCCCAACTAAACCCCTATAGCGGTGGAATATCATAAAATCCGTTCTTAGCGGACGTCTGCTAACTATAATCTACCTCCCTGCCAAATTTTATCTTTGTTCAACCTGGATGGATCCAGCGGTTTTTGAGTTCTCGTGATGAGTGAGTTAGTGACCTTTCTCTTTTATATATATATAGATTATTTGCATTATTTGGACACCCCCTCACCATCTATACAGCATATATTTTAAATTTCAAGTCTCTTACTTCAAAAACATAAGACTTTAATACAAACTTTCGCCCCCCGTTTTATCCCCTTAGGTATCGATTTTCGTAAAATCAGTTCTTAGCGGATGTTTACGCCCTATAAGGAACCTACCTCCCAAATTTCAAGTTTGTAGCTGTTATAGTTTCGGAGGTTTCGTGATGAGTGAATCAACCTACCATCCCCCGTTTTAACTCCAAAAGAGAGTTTATTTCTAAAGATACATTATTTGGTCACCTTTCTACCATCTATAGAGCATAACATTTTAAATTTCAAGTCTCTTCCTTCAAAAACATAGGACTTCCATACAAACTTCCAACCCCCGTTTTATCCCCTTAGGGGTCGAGTTTCGTAAAATCTGTTCTCAGCGGATGTTTACGCCCTATAAGAAACATATCTGCAAAATTTCAAGTTTGTATCTGTTATAGTTTCGGAGATTTCGTGATTAGTGAGTCAACCTACCATCCCCCGTTTTAATCCCAAAAGAGAGTTGATTTCTAAAGATACATTATTTGAACACCTTCTCACTATATATAGAGCATAACTTTTAAATTTCAAGTCGTTTACTTCAAAAACATAGGACTTTCATACAAATTTCCAAACCCCGTTTTATCCCCTTAAGGGTCGAGTTTCGTAAAATCCGTTCTCAGCGGATGATTACACCTTATAAGGAACCTACTTGCCAAATTTCAAGTTTGTGCTGTTATAGCTTCGGAGATTTCGCGATCAGTGAGTCAACCTACGATCCCCCGTTTTAACCCCAAAAAAGGAGTTGATTTCTAAAGATACATTATTTGGACACCTTTTCACCATCTATAGAGCATACATTTTAAATTTCAAGTCTCTCACTTCAAAAACATAGGACTTTCATACAAACTTCCAACCCCCGTTTTACCCCCTTAGGGGTCGAGTTTCGTAAAATCCGTTCTTAGCGGATGCCTACGTCTTATAAGGAGACTACCTGCCAAATTTCAAGTTTGTAGGTGTTATAGTTTCGGAGATTTCGTGATGAGTGAGTGAGTGACCTTTCGCTTTTATATATTTCTATAGACTATGAAATTGCCGTTTTGTCGTACTGGCTATTTCAAAACTAAGAAAAAAAAAATCGCATGAGCATTACTGTAGATGTGTACTGTGAAGAACTAAACACAATAATGGAGAAGTTCGCACGTCTCCAACCAGCTTTGGTCAATCGCTCAGCTGCCCCTGCACGACAATGCGCGACCTCATACTGCACAGCAGACGGTCTCCAAGTTACAAGAGCTGGGGTTGGAAGTTTTCCGTTATCCACCGTACTCACCAGATCTTGCCCATACAGACTTCGAGTTTTTCCAGAATTTAGATTACTTATTGGCAGGAAAAAATTCAATACCCGAGAGGCAGTACATAATGCCTTTGAAGAGTTTGTTGCCTCCCGTCCAGCAGAGTTTTTTAAGAAAGTCACCAATAACTTACCACTACGTTGACTTTGAATAATAAAATTAAAAAAATGTAGAAAAAAAGTGCGTTAACTTGTTTCATCAAAAACGGCAATTTCATAGGTAAAGACCTATTATATTATTCATTTATTTTTTGAATGTATTTCATTAATCTGGAAGTTGATTATGTTATCACTATCTGTTTCTAATTCCATTGTTTTCATATACATTTTTTATTATTTAAAGCAAAATTAGTCATTATACAAGCATGACAAATAATAATACCATCTATTAAATTGGGAAAGTATGTCACGAGTTTCAATCTCTCTATTCTATTTATTTATAAACAAACATTTTGAAATGAGTTACTGGGTGGGAATGGTTGCGTATTTTTTGTAAAAGTGCCGAGATATTTTTCTGATATAGTAAAATAATTTATGAATGAACCTATAGTACTTTGCTAGCTTAGCTTAGCTAATATCCTGAAATGAAATAGTAAATTGCAGCACGTTGTCATCATCAATACTCTTCACTCTAACATTACTAAAGATCTGGTTTAAAACAACTTTTTCAAATCTCATTCAAATGAATGTTTGTTAAAATGTTATACATGTGAAAATATATAAAGATTGTATGTTTCGTAAAATAGAAAATATAGTAGGTATAGTTGTATCCAGAGTTATTTGGATAAAGTATCAAAGATATCCGGAAACCTTAACTTATAAATGCCATACCCAATACGACCGCACTCTCAGCGCTGTAGGTATGAACGTAACCACGCCGTCAAAACCGGGGCATTGCCCTGTTTACGATTTATCGCGTCTCTATGACACCATTTTCTTATTGGGTTCAGATTGGCGAGATTTCAAACAATATTATTAAATAATCTAATTAATCTTTATGAGAGCCAAAATAAAAGAAATTTGACAATATATACACACTTCACATAACTTTTAATACATTATATTGAGAATTGTTTTTTTTTTTTTAGTTTTACTATGTTTGTTCACCTAAAAGGTGTAAAATAAATTAAGTAGGTACGCTTAAGAGCCATTTCACAATTTTACGCTCTGCAAGTTTAGGTAAATTTGGTCGCATCGCGCGAGTCGTACGAGCCGCGCGATCTTTGTGCTAGTACGTATAGTGTGACAACCAAAAGACCATCGTGATCATTTTCTGATGTATAATAAAAATTATAACTATGGTATAAAATGTTTTTTACATAATTAATTTGTTAAAAATTTGAAGTATGTTATATAACAACAGTCAATAAATTTAAAATAAAATTAAAAAAATCAATTTTATGAAACAATTTTTTTAAATTGATTTAGTTTTTACAATTTACGAATGAATCTAATATTTACGATATGAATAAAAAAGCATTTAATGACATCGACACCGACAAACATATTAATTAACAAATAACAAGACAAACAGATTGAAATGCCTATTTGTATTGATAGTGTGAGAAAAGAAAATTAAATTATACATTTGTTTACAGAAATTATCATTATATTATTTTACAGTCATTTTCGTAATATGTTTATTTTATTTATATTTTATTATGAAAGTATCAAATGCGTTTTATCCGCTATAACAACAGGCGCTTGGCGCGTGTGAGCGAAATAGACGGCTGCGCAGAATTTGGCGTGGACCTTACCTCTAAGAGCGCTAGCGCTCGACTGATTTACCGGGCTTGATGCGTGGCAATATATACTATCTTTTTATTATTTAATATAAAATGTATTAAAAATAATTACATCTTTTAATTATTTTTTTTTTGTATTCCTAAATGATGTAAGTTTACTTTGATGAAGATAGTTCGTTAAAATTTCTTAGTTTTCTAAGAGAAATATCGCTTTTAAAATTGTACTTATTTGGAAAATATTCGTAACTTTAAATTTTTTTTATCGTTTAATAGAGATACAAATGGAATAAAAATCTATGATAGTGGACAACAAAATTATATTCCACATATTATGATATTTTTTTAAAATGGTTTCAACGTAGAGGTTATTGAAAAGTAGGACTTCAAAGTATACATTGCGACCGTTTACCCAGGGAGGAGGCTGATGAAAAGGTTAATAATTTTATACACATAATATAAATCAAAATTCTGATCTGACTATGGACTACAACAAAGGTTGCTCTATTATATTTCAAGAATATAAATTACATTATTGCATCCAACACTGAGATTAACGACGTCAAAATATTACAATTTCGTGGATTGTTACCGATTTTTGTGAAATGGCTCTTAAAGTTAAATATAAAAAAAGTTAAATATGAATTCAGTATTTTTTATCTATCGTTTATAAGTAAAAAATTTAGATCTATTGTTTAAACTCAGCTTATTTAATGCAATCACTAAAAACAAAGTGCAAACCATTACACTATCAAAACATTTCCTCGAGTGTAGAACAAATCTTAGAGTGAGATTTACGATACATCACAGATCAGAGCGACGGTAGAACATTAGAGTTGCTCTATCATCGTTTTATTGACTTTAAAGATATCATATGGAAAACAATTTTCTGTTGTCTTGTCTAACTATTTCTGTTCGTGAAGACGTAAACATGTTCGTTGTTCGACCTACTTGCATTTAAAGTTATAATCATCGAAAAATTCTCAGGCGTCTGGTGTGTGAAAATTTAGACAAGCTTAGAGGGACATTAATTTACTAAACAATAGAAATATAAATATTTTATAATGATGGCATCACCTTTAATCGTAACCTTCACATAATTTTCAACTGATAGTATGGTAATTACTATGGTTTTAATGATAATATTTGTTTTTCTGCATAATTTTTAAATTGTTTATTGATGGATTCAGTTCGTAAATTCCCATTATTGGACAGAAACCCCTTTCTTCCTATATGAAAAAGGTTGCAGCTTAATTTACCACGCAGGTCAACTAAGAATAGGGATCTCCAAATTAATATATTCGTTGATCGATTCCTTACTTTAAAATTATCATTTGTTACTTCACTTTAAGAGTAAAATTGCGCTGAATCCATAACAAAAGTAATAATATGTTGTGATGCAGTTCCAATGCTTTTACGATTACACGAATGCCGTAATTACTTAATAAGTAATACCGCCATTATAACAAGTATGACGACCTCTTTGGCGTAATCGTGAGTGTGCTATATAGGCGACTTAACACTGGCTATACGGGTTCGATTCACGCTCCAGATGGATATTTGTATTTATAAAAATATTTGTCTTCGGTCTGGCATTGTGGGGCTCCCCACCGTGGCGTGGATTAAACTCCACCCTTCTACTACACGGAGTTTGAGGCCTATGCCCAGTAGAGATATGTTACAAGTTGGATCAATCTACTGAATAATAATGCCTGTGTGAGTCCATTCTGATACCGTGATGGTGATGGATGTAGCTAATATTAAGTTATTTGTGCTTAATTTAGGTTATTCGTCGTTGTCGATTTTTTTTTTAAATTAAATGTTTGTTCAACTAATATTTTTATAATCGTCACAAATGAGTCACTTATGAGAATAAATCGCCATTAAGTATTAGACGTTTATACAGGTCGTAGAAAAAAAATATAAAGCTTCGTGTGTACCGTATGCTCCAAGACCTATTTTTTTTTTATTAGTTGCTGTTAGGTTTTGTCAGCTTATTCCAAAATATTAACTAACGTAGGTACATAGCATATATATATATATATATATATATATATATATATATGCTATAAAATATCTAAACTATTTATCTTATTTTCCTTGTACGTTCACACTCGTTCGGCTTGTGGCGTTTTTTTTTTTAATATTTACCCGTTGATTATTACATGTATTATTTTAGTACATTTTGATATTATTTCATGCTTCTTAAACTGTATATGACATTTTAGTTGATCTGTTTCTGTTATTTTCCATCGTCAGACAACACGCTATATCTAGAGTCCAATCATTAACTATAATTTTGTGGAAAGCAAATGTAACAGAGCCTCAATTTCAGTAAACTGTAAATAACACATTACAGTAGTAACAGTTCTAAAATTATCTTTAGTATAGGGATGATTCCAGGTGATCATAGAGAATTAAGTCAATAAATATTGCTTTATTGCATATGTCTGATAAATATTTGTTCAAGGTAACATTGATTTACACACTATGGTCGACACACTCTGATGGCGAGTTTACGGTCACACACAAGGATAAGCAATCACCATGTATGCCTTGGACATCTGCAGCAAAGTACTCATAAAAATGCAACAAGTATAGTGAACGGCGTAATTTATATAAAGCAAAAACTTTTTACAGCTTTTTACGAAAATTGCGTATATATAAAGTGTATGAAATTTCACACACTTATAGTTTAAATAGAAAAGGAGTGCAAAATACTATTTTTTTTAAATTATGAAATAAAAAATACATTAAATCAATAAAAAAAAATGAAATAAAAAAGTGGTCTCATACAGTAAACATTTTTTCCACATTAGAACTAAGTTCGGCTTTATTCCACCTATCGGTCGAATATTGAAAAAAAAAGTATATAAATGATAAAGTAAGTGCTCTTAATAAGACACATAAAGTCGTTGCCATTAAAATTTTTTTATACAAAGAGCTACATAAAACTAACTACATTAAACTTTCTATACTGGGCACTCATGTGCTTGCAATTTCCTCCTTAAAATATGTTTAACATACATGTTTAACAGATACACAAGGTAGTCTGTATAGAATACAATTAATGTTTAAGTTTTACGTAAAAGTCGATTGATCACGCACACGTTATCATCATAGACCTTTTAAGTATTACATATATTCAACCCACAATCGGGAATGTTACGACGAACTCACAACTCTGGCCCAAAAAGCAGGATCGCTGTCAAATATACGAGCCAATCAAATAGTGTCAGTTAATAATATCAGTCGATAACTCGGTACACTAGACTGGCGTAACTATTAGCAATAACCTCGTTTCAAATTAGGAATCACTGAACGGTCATCTATGATATCCACAATGACGGCATGAACGTGACACTTCTGGAATATGTGAGTATGTCGTCTATCGTAGCTGGTGGTGAATCTCTTAACAAGATCTTAACAGAAATTCTTAATTTGGTGCAACTTCTAATCAAGAAAAGAGACGACTTAAAAATAGTAGGTAGAATTCAATGGTTTCAGGTAACGTTCTTACAGAAAACTTCAAGGTCCAGAAACGCACCACAATCACAACGCCCAGACAATGACAAATACCTGTATATATAATTATGCGAGAAGCGAACCAGTGACCGCTAGCGGGTCAGCCAGGTTGTGTGACCACCGCACCAACGCTTCATCAAAACTAAAATAAAGTCAGACAAAAATAAACCTTAGTAATTTACTGAAGTTTAATTTGCTTTTAAGGGTTATTACTTTAAGCCTAGGGCTCTTTTTAGAATTCAGTTATTTTGTGTATTATGTTTTAATTTTATGTATTATGTTTATTTCGCGTGCTGTGAATTGCTAATTCGTTAAATATTCTTCCGAATCTTTGTTTGCGACCACGCCTGAAAAGATCCCACAAAATTAGAAACTAAAAGTTTATTAGTTTACTAGAAATTACGTTTAAAGTATTACGGTTATTCATATAAGTATATGTATGCTTATTTAGGTCTTTAAAATGTGCACTGGGCAGTGCATGTAATGAATGCGTAATTATATAATTGATCGTCATTTAGTTCAGTGGTCAAACGGCGCTATAATCTCTTTGTCGTTCGAAGTCTTGTTGAAATCGAAGTGAAATAACGTGACGCTGACGTGTGACAGTGACGCTGAGAGTTTCGAGAGTACCTATTACAGCACTTTTAGAATCTTTTAGTATATTTAGTTATCATTTCATTTAATATAGGTATAACAGTATACCCGCATACGATACGAATAGCAAGCGTCAAATTATGTTTTTATTTTGGGGTTTTATTATTTTTTTCAATTGTAGTTTGGTTTATACAATGTATCATTTTTATTTTTAAATATAACGGTAATCGTTCGCAAATAGTAAATTCCAGTCGCGTGTCTGATCTAACATACATTCACATTTTTTATTTAGTATCACACTATAGCTTATTGGATTATATCTTAAAACAATAGCTGTGGTTTACTTTTGTTATCTAATAGCATTACTTGTTCATACTAAATTGTGTTTGATTTGCTATCGAATTGTGTCCAATTGACACATGGATTCTCCTGAATGTAATAGGGTTCTTCAAATATATGTTGTGTTTATGGCGTTAATTATAACATGGATGTCCTTTTCTTTTCTGTTGTAGTTTTATTTAATTGTTGCATTTACATCTAAATTTGACTATGGCAAATTTACTTTTAATAAAAATAGGTAAAAATTTTTTTTTAAGTTAAACGGTTTTATGTTAAACATACATTGCAATGTTTAAGATAAATGTACTAAAAACCAAAAAATAATAAAATAGATACAGTCGTGGGAATTATAAACATATGCATAGACTAGACTAAAATAAAACCGTGGGGCACGTCAGTTGTCTACAATCGTTGATTAAAATGTTTGTTTTGTAATGTTACACTATAATTAGGCAGTTGTTCAACCGACAAAGATGGACGTGAGATAAGTAGGGCTAGAATGTGGAAACAAGCTAGCAAGCTCGATTATAAGCGAGTTTTAGGGTTTCATAGTGGTGAGCGAGTAGTACTTTTATCATATGTTTTGTCGATTAAAGACAAACTACGAGCAGTGAAACGATTCCTCGCCAGCCAGCAGTGTGAATGTCCAACGATAAACTAGTTGAAACATCTCTTTTATTTACATGGAGTGTATAACTATTGGAATTTCCATGAGCAAGAAAATAGTAAGTAATTTCCTCACCGTCTGCGGGCCAACTGCCTATTTTAACGACGACTTAAACGATTCTTCTATCGCACATTAAGTCGATAATTTGTAGACAATTGACGTGCCCCACGGTTTTATTTTAGTCTAGTCTATGCATATGTTTATAATTCCCACGACTGTATCTATTTTATTATTTTTTGGTTTTTAGTACATTTATCTTAAACATTGCAATGTATGTTTAACATAAAACCGTTTAACTTAAAAAAAATTTTTACCTATTTTTATTTTCTAGTTTTTAGTTTTTATTTCGCATTCTGTTTAATTCATTTAGTGCCTCATTATTGCAAGGCCCATCTTAAATATTGAGGTTGTATAGTGCACTGTATTCTTCTTGTCAAGCCCTTTTATTTGATACCCATATTGGTGGGATTGATAAAAAATTGTTATCAGACATTTGGTAGCGGCGGCCAGCTTAGATTTCAATTTTGCATAGTAAATTGTATTCTACTTGTTGAGACCTTTCATTTGATACCCATGTTGATGGGATTGATAAAACCTAAGATATCCGCCATTTTGTAGAGGCCGCCATCTTGGATTTTAATTTTATGTAGTACATTGATTAAACTGGTTGAGCACTTTCATTTGATACCCATATTGATGGGATCGATAAAACCTACGTTATCCGCCATTTTGTAGCGGCCGCCATCTTGTATTTCAATTTTTTATAGTATATTGTATTCTGCTTGTTGAGCCCTTTCATTTGATACCCATATTGATGGGATTGATAAAACCTACGTTATCCGCCATTTTGTAGCGGCCGCCATCTTGGATTTCAATTTTTTATAGTATATTGTATTCTGCTTGTTGAGCCCTTTCATTTGATACCCATATTGATGGGATTAATAAAACATAAATTATCCGCCATTTTGTAGCGGCGGCCATCTTGAATTTATAATGATAATGAATAAACATAATTGTATTGTCACCAAAATCCAAAGTGTATACAAAATTTCAGATTAATCGGTTGACAGGAAGAGGGTGAAATTTGAGTTACTAAATTTGACCCAAGAATAAATAATAAATAAAAAATAAAACAAACGGGGTGAGCTAAATAAAACCGTTTAATAAAATTAGAAAAATCGTCAAATCTGTAAACTTTTGTAACTTGTAGTTACAATCATAAATTGATCGTTTTGCTGAGGGAAAGACTTGATTCTTTAACATGGTTTCGAAGAACAATTTCGATCTTCTAATTATGTTGTAAGGTAAACGTATCTTGCAATAATGAATCATTATTCAATGAACCGAGTCCTTTAATAAGCCGCTAAGGATGCTAAGAATTACAATTAAGACATCAAAGAGGTTCATAAAATATGGTTAGTTAATTTCGAAGAAATTGTAATAAGTTTCAGATCAAAAAGTGGAACGAAATATAAACGACGACATAACGATACGAAGTAAATGTTACATTGGCATTTCTACACCGACGTCACGACTCATACGCCTTGTTTTTATACGGGTGTAATTTTGAAATTCGTGTATAAGTTTCTAGTTAGGTTGACTATTATAACGCCTTAAAAATATAAACGATAGCTTTCTGCTCACGGCTTCTCTCGCGGTTAACTACATAATTTTTTGACTTTTTGGTTTTCTCTCTCTATAAAAAATGACTGTTACACAGTGATGACGTAGCTAAAATTGTTTAAATCAATCCGATATTTTTTAAATTACACAAACAAAAAATCAAATCTTGCTCTTTATAATATTAGAGTAGGTTCAAATACGTTTTTATTTTCATGTGTAATATTTATTCGTTAATTTGCTGTGCATTCGCATTCACTTCGTCCGCATGCTATTTAACAAAAAAAGTTATTGTTCAATTCGCAGAATTATAATAATAATAATAATAATAAGCGTTTATTTCAGAGGTGTACATCCATAGTGTATTAGTAACAATATTTACATGTAATCTATGTTAGTTATTGTTAGTGAGATGATAATAAAATAAAATAATCATTTTAGTTGGCCCATCATTGTTTCTATCCAGTATTTTTGAATAGAACAATCAGGACGAGCCGTGATTGTCCTCAGAATGCTGTTGTTGCTGGCCCTCATGCGCCGTAGCAGAGACGATGCTTTTTTACGCATAATCCCGTGAAATCTATCGACCCGTGCATCCGCGAACATTCCTGAGGCGCTGCAAAACCGCGGTAGCCGCAACAGCACTCTGGAAGGCATTGTTATACTGAACACGTAGTGCGCTGTAGGCGCGTGTAGCTATAGACTACCCGAGTAAAAGGACTGACAAAAAGCCCAGAATAGGGTAATTTTGACACCCGCAGTACCACGTGTGAACCTGCGTGCGAGCATATTGCTTCATCATCATCTTCATCGTCATCATCGTTCAAATCAGCAGTGATTATGTGGCCTAAATATTTAAATTTGTTGACTCTACTTAATGCTGACCCGTTTAAGGTAATTGTCGATACATGACCAGCCGGCCTAGCATGCGCGCCACGACAAAATTTTGTCTACCCCTTTTCTCGTATTATCTCTCTATGTCTACAGTAGCTAACATGCGTGCACGCGATACTCTTCTCGTTACGTCAAGAAGAGATAATCATTAAATTTTAGTGATCTGTGATATTTATCTCTACGGAAGCTAACATGACATCGTAATTTTGTCGAATTTTGTCGTTTTAGGAAGAGAAACTTCTCGTCTTCAATATTATCGACGAGAAAGACGACAAATAAAAAATAAATAAAACCGGGTGCCTATTTTTTGTATACCATGGCGTTTCCCTATTATAATTATATAATTTCGGTATACGAAGAGCGGGAAATGCGAAAAGTCGAGTGAAGTGTGCCATATAATGACACAAAAAACGTATTTGCGCCCTGTTGCTTCTTATCCTAAATAATAATAATAATAATAATACTTTATTTCAGACCAAAGTATAAGTCCATATTGGGTTAGTACAACAAGACAAGACAACATTCAGAATAAAAAACAAAACAAAATTATATTAAAAAAATCAATAACTAAAAATAAAATTAAATAGAATAAAAGTAAAATCAATAATAAAAAAAAAATTCAAAAATTCAAAAAATTTTAAAAATTAAAAAAAAAAAAAAAAAAACAATGCGTGATAGAATTACAATTATCTAATGTGCGACAAGATATAAAGCACAACACGAGCATATTGTTTTACATATATAATTAAATTCATTTACTTACGCCGTTTTATTTTCCATATTAGATTTTTTAAATTAGATATACACTTTTTATCTTAGCCAAAAGGCCGAGAACATTGTTAAATAAAACATGTGTCACTCGTTTGAAATTGGTCAATAACCTTGTAAATTCAACTTTACGACATAAGATATCCCACCAAAAACATTTTCATGTAAAATGTTGCCAAGACGAGATCATATGGCTCGCACTGTCAAAAAGTTATCAGATCTCATGTAGAGCCAAGCTTCTAAATCTACACGCCCTAACTCTACAAGCTCTAACTTCACAAACTCTACACCTTAGTCAAAATATGTGGCTTGGCCGTTTCGCTACCGTCACGTAAGGTGAAAATTTTTTTCACTGTTTTTTACTTTTCTGTATACAATAGTTCTATTAAAGAAAAAATAAAAAGAAGAAGAATAATTGATATACATATAATAAAAATAAAAATAAAAAGAGAAAATATATATATATATATATATAAATGACACAGGAAAGTCGTCATCTACAACATCGGCAGCCGGTAGTAACGAAACGGCCAAGCCACATATTTTGACTAAGGTGTAGAGTTTGTGAAGTTAGAGCTTGTAGAGTTAGGGCGTGTAGATTTAGAAGCTTGGCTCTACATGAGATCTGATAACTTTTTGACAGTGCGAGCCATATGATCTCGTCTTGGCAACATTTTACATGAAAATGTTTTTGGTGGGATTTCACTTCTTTTTGTAAGTTGCTTATGACAATATTACAGCTGCATTTTACCTCCGACACATTTTATACCATAAATATCATCCAATCTTCACCATATTCGGTTTAAGCACGCTGTTTTTGATTTTATGTTGAACTGATATGCAAACGGTGATCTCCGCCAAAACTTAAATACCAAAATTACAAAATGTAAATTTTCGACATAAACTAATAACCGATTTTTATTTTTTATGTATTTTATTATTATTATTAATAACAAGGAGTCACTATATCAATTTTCAGACCTCTAGCATCAAAATTTGCGGAAGTCTCATACAAACTTCCACCCCCCAGTTTAAGGGGTTGGGGGGTAAAAGTTCCAAGTTTTAGAATTTTTTTGTTGTTTGTGTACTAATACTAGCTTACATATCAAATTTCAGCTTTCTGGGACTTCAGGAAGTGCTCTAAGAATTTTGATGATCATCAGTGAGTGACGAAATCGGGGTTTTTTAGATATCAATAAAATCTAAAGTATAAGAGCTATGCAATTGAAACTTTATATGTTTAATAAGTTCACTATTGACATCATATTCCCACAATTTTGTTTATCTGGTTTAATCCAAACCCAAGTTATGAGGGTTCAAAAAAACGACGAAGCACTTCGAGAAAAGATAGGTAGTGCTTTTCGGTTTTTTTTTTTTTTTTTTTATTTTTTTTTTTTTGGTTCGTCTTGGCGGGGGCACTACCGTGCCCCCAGATAAGAATGATATTCAGTTGGGATTATGGTTGATAATGTTTCTCTACTCGACAAGGCGAAGTCTTCGGAAGAGAATTTTGTCTCTCGTAGTGCGCATGTTAGGGTAATCGAGAAAATACGCGATGTAGACATTAACTCTCTCTCTCGTCAAGAGATATCTCGTTGTATGCATGCTAGGCCGGCTGGCAACCGCTTACCAGCCTTAAACACGAGGATCCTACTTTTCTTAGCATTGTACACCAAGCCATGGGCCCTCGCATATGACTCGCAAATCTCTAATAATTTTCTCAACCCTCCGATTGATGGGTTCAGCAGCACTATGTCATCAGCGTAGCTTAAATTATTGACGCATTGTCCATCGATATAATACCCTACATGAACGCTGCTGAGACCCTCAATCAGCTGTTTAATGTAGAGATTAAAAAGGGTGGGGGAACTGAACCACCTAACCAGATTTTTATGGTGCTTATACCAAAATTTTAACAGTTCGTTGCATTCCGCCGGCATACCCGTGCCTCTCAGCTTCTCCCACAGGAGCTCATAATTTACCAGATCGAAAGCTTTGGATAGGTCCAAATAGCAAGCATACACCGGCGTTTTCCTCTGAATATAATAGGTGACTGTATGCTTAAGACTGAAATTAGCACTTTCTGTAGAAACACATGGCCTGAACCCGAATTGATTATCCCCATTTTACACATACCTACCGAGGTAGCCGTTAAGCAAACTGTCAAGCATTTTTGCAGCTGTAGTTGCAAGCGATATAGGCCGATAGTTGTTCGTGTCAAATGTGTCACCCGTCCTATTTTTAGCAACAGGTACTACAATTGTACCCATTAACGCTTCTGGTAATTAGGTATGTCCCAGACTAGAATTAAAAAGCGTCGCAAGTATACGAGGCAGATGCTCGCCGGCATACTTAAAATGTCCTTTACTTAGGCCATCGTGCCCAGGAGACCTTCCTTTCGTCATTTTAGTAATAATTTTAGACAGATCTTTTGCTAAAAACTGAAAAGACCCAACCATTATTAAATAAATAAAGTAGTCTAAGTTACTTATTATTACATCAGCTATCTGCCAGTGAAAGTCCCTGCAAAATCTGGCCATCCGTTTCAGAGATTAGCCGGAATAAACAGACAGACAAAAATTGTAAAAAATATTATTTTGGTATATGTATCGTACATATATCCATATGCATTTATTAAAAAGCGGTTATTTTTATATTACAAACAGATACTACAATTTTATTTATTTGTATATATATTGAAAGATAACACACTCATGGTAGAAAATAATCAAGGACCGCTATAATCCACTCAACAACTGTTTGATCAACAAATATGTGGATCGTCTATTACGTTAAAGATTGAGACTATTTACAAACATGCTAAATATATCAAAGTTTGTTTACCGTTAGATGAGAATATATATGATGAATATAATATGTCTATACAAATAAATAAAATTAGAGGGTCTGTGTGTAATATTAAAATAACTGCTAACTAAATTCATGTGTATGTTATACACTGTACATATACCAAAATAACATTTTTATAATGTTTGTCTGTCTATCTTTCTGTTTGTTCCGGCTAATGTCTGAAACGGCTGGACCGATTTTGACGGTACTTTCACTGGCAGATAGCTGATGTAATAAGAAGTAACTTAGGCTACTTGTATTTTAGTTTTTTTTTTATAACTCTGCGAACTGAACAATAATTATTTAAATGAAATTCCACGCGGACGAAGTCGCGAGCACAGCTAGTTAACAAATAAAAATACTCTTTTACCATTATATACATATATCTAATATTACAGTCTTTTACTCCTTATGATCGATGATAGTTGCATAAGCTGTAATTTGAGCTGAATACTTAACTACATTATTAAAATTCCACTATTACTTTATCTCCTTCTGTATCAACAATCCGTAGCCTACTTACCTAATTGTTATATATTTATACATATCAAACAAGTACATAAATAAGAATATAGTGAAAATAACATATTAGTAGTTTTTGTTAAATAATGCAATTTTTTTTTCAGGTATAGCACTACGGCCTTTCGGACTTTCTCTAATATATTTGCTATTATATCTGATAGCGCCGTTTCCTCAAGCACCAGATTCTAAAACATTCCGAGGTGAGAAAATAAAGTTTGATGTAAATTATTTTAACTTTAGTTTGTGTTTGTATTAGTTTGTGTTTAATAACTATAAATCTTGGCAGACTTACGTTCTTAATTGAAACTAACCTTCGTTCTGTATACATATTATGTTTTACGGGAATAATATCGTTGCCATTTCTGCTTTTAGTTAGTATTTTTAAAATTGTTTAAAAGAAACGCTGCGTCAGCTGCGGGAAAATAACCTGAGTTACTTTCATTCATTAGTCTTGATATGTTTTTCAGGATGTCGAGGCAAATATCTTCAACTTAATCTAGTCGTGTCTATACTGCTATTGCTAGTTCACGCAGCATGGCACAGCGTCCTGGCAGGATTCGCGCCGTATGGCTCTCTACTCGAAGACTATCCTATTATTCAAACGATCGGATACAACCTTGGCCTCGTATCATATTCAGGAATAGATCCACTAATGGCAGTCCATTATCTTGCACCCGAGGTAAAATATGGAATATTACAAATTTTTAAAAAGTATAGTTTATGCTTCATGATAGAGAAAAAACTAAGTTATGATATATTAAAAAGTATTTCTTATTATTTGTAGTTAGTAGTGATGGGCACGTCGTTAATAGTTTATTTGATGGTGCGTACACTACTTATTGGATCGCCGAACGATGAAGTTATTAGAAAAGATTCCAAGCACCAACGGTTCCCTTTACTTACTAGTGCAGGTATTATATTTTTTATTAATTGTAAAGTATAATAAAACCAGATGAACTGTCTGCTCTTTTGATGTCTACTTCTATAACATAAAAACTGTTATTAATATCTTTATTTGCAGGAAAATACGTTGCACTATTCCTCTTAATGTTCTCCGGGATAATGCGTCCAAGTGTAACATCGGGGATATATTTCTTGGTATTTATGGGAGCGGCAACAGCTTGGGCTGTGGGAAGACCTCTAGAGCGTGGATTCGCTGTAGTGAGCCGTTGCGTGATGGCAATCATGGGAGTTCATATAGCAGTACTTTTAGTTTACCAGTGTACTTGGATTATAGAAATATTTCCACCAGAAACGGACATGGCGAGGTCAGTTAATATTATTTTCTATCAAAAAGAACTAAAGGGCTGAAAACATTGAAATTTGGGGCAATACTGTTTTCAGTACTGTTGCGGATATATTTATCAATTTATTATAATTGAATTAACAGAAATATTTGATAAACGTATGCCTTTTACAGATATTTCGGCCTCACAAAACTAGTGGTTCTTAACGAAACGGAGTCGTCCTCGTTTACGTACGAAGTGACGGACGATCACAAGTGGGCAACCTTGGCTAGTCCCTTAGTGATACTCTTTTCATATTTTTTCCTCGCCATAGAAACACGTGAACTCTTCAAACCAAAGGTGTGTATGCATGCGAAAAAAAAGATCTGCACTTTTTTGATCGAAATACTGTGATTAATATAAGCCATTAACGATTTATATTACCATTAACTCGGATTAATAAAAACATGCTTTACTATAACATTCATAACTTCGGACTTGGCTGTTCTGGTTTCCTAACGCCGTAGACATTGGCCAGTTTAGTGCTACTCGGTAGTTTGAAAATTTCACTTGCGATTTTATGACTTTTGCTAACGGGGCGGATAGACGAAGAAAAAGAGTGCTCTAACCGGCCTCGAAGCGGGTAAAGTGAACGGTAGCTTGGTACGAGGCGTGTCGTTCCACCGCAGCCGCGCGCCGCGCGACAAGTGGAGGAGCGCTACGAAGAGAGTTCGCGTAAGCCGCCCCACGAATATGCACAGCACACACTGACCACTAGTTTGCCTATTTCGATCAACTTGTAGACACACTGTATATAGTAATAGCAGTTGTTAGTAAGTTCACATAGACTGAGGTAATAGATGGCACTTTGATGTAAATAATATTAGATTAGAAATTCACGGGAGAGTCTAAGTCATTTGCATCTTGCGGTCTTTTGCGAATAATATAATTTTTTTTACTAACGATAGATATTGTGCATGAAAGCTTGTGCTAATTATGAAATCATGTATTTTTTTATTTTTTTTTTTACCTAATATGTAATTGCAATTTTTATTTCTGCAACCTGCTTCTTTTGTAGGTTGCATATTCATACATAAATTCCAGAGCACTCCGCGGGAACACCGATGAGATTGACCCTGTAGGTATTTGAGTTTTATATTTGTAGTCCATTTGTCTATTATGCTTTTATCGGGATTGCACTATTTAAGTAGAACGCTTTTTCAGAAACATGCAACTTGCATTTTAATGTTGTCTTTCGTCCCATTAATGACATTACATGTTGCATCACCATTTAGCTTTTTGTTGTATTAGTCATAAGTCGTCGCTCGTTATCTAACACGTACGAGTATGTTAACATGCACGTAAGTAATTTTAATTATACAAATTCAATCACTAATAATATGAATTATATCAGTAACAATACAAGTCAAGATTGCTATCAGTACGTATAAAGTATGAAATGTTTAAGAGATGTCATTCGAACTTCTAAAAGAATTTTGTTCTGAAATAATAATTGTTGTAAAGTAAATTTACTTTTACAAATATAAAAATATCAATTGATATATCGGTTTATTTTTTAAATAGTTTATGTTTTATAAATACTTATTTTAAATCACCGTAGCTGCTCCGTAGCATGAGCCCTAGCAAGCGCTGGTCGAGCGTGCGCGGTGGCTCCGTCACTCGCCAACTGCACCAAGACTCTACTGGCTCCGTCGTTGTGCCCGATGAAGGTAATATTTTTTTTACAAATACGTTGGCAAACGCAAGCGTACGATTCACCCGATTGCAAGCGATTACCGTGGCTTTTAGGCGCCTGCAACAAAAGTATCGCTGGCGTGTTGCCGACCCTACACCCAATCAACCGCCCAGGAGTAGCAATATTATTTAGCAATGATCTTTTGTAAGGTCGAGGTACTTCCCCAGTCGGGCTGCACCATTTTTTTGGAACGGGATATTTCCTGCTGTGCTTTACCTCAGTTTTATTTTAACTACCCGACTCAACCACAATGATGCCTATGTTTTTCACACAACGATGTCTATCTACTCCATGGTATTCCTATAAGGTTTTATTCATCATCATCATCATCTTCACTACAGCCTATCGCAGTCCACTACTGGACATAGGCCTCCACAAGTTCGCGCCAAAAATAGCATGAAATGTGTGTTGCCCGTAGTCACCACGCTGGGCAGGCGGGTAGTGCCCGCAGGACTGGCTTTGTCGCACTGAAGACACTGCTGCCCGTTTTCGACCTGTGTGTTTCACAGCCAGCAGTTGGATGACTATCCCGCCATCGGTCGGCTTTTTAAGTTCCAAGATGGTAGTGGAACCGTGTTATACCTTAGTTACCTCTTGCGACAGCCTCGAGAAGAGAGGGTATGGCTATAATCTTTACTAAAGTAGCCACACAGCTTAAGGTTTTTAATACGAGTATATAAACAAAATTCATTTTAGTTCATCGTGAGACTGACATATATCTATAATATATTTTGACAAAAAATGTAGACATTAAATAAGAGTGGTCTGTATGAAATTGTAGAAAACTAACACTATTTTATTAATCTAAGTATATTGTATTTGTTCTTAGTGCACAATCAAGAATAATAATAATTTTTATTGTTAATATTACTTTAATTCGTAACTGAACTGACTGTAACTGATAACCAAGGGCCATTTTTTCTATATTAGATATAGCGTACTTGTATATTTCCAGAGTCAGTTCTAGAAGTGGAGGAACCAACATTACTGGATGACATTGTGGCTGCAGTTGTAGATTTCTTCCAAGTTTTGATCAGGTAAGTTGTAAATAACGCGATGCTGGATATATGAATAATACTATAGAGCAATTATGTACACTAAATATTTCTCCTAAATAATAATTGTTACACGTTGTCCAGATTATTAATGTTTATCACATTAGTTGGTAAATGATTCTTTTTATGTTGGTGAAAGATTTTTATTTTTATTTTTAGATTTATAATTTACAATTTCACGCACAGATATTTTGCTAATTTTAAGTTACATATTTATCAATAATTACTATTTAAAAATCAGCAACAAATACATTAAAAAGCTGCAGAGCAGTTCTTGTCTGAAACGCGAACCAAATCAAAAAACCTCTAGAATTAAGAATCTGCTGTTCTTTCATCTGTTGATCTATCTGCCACATATATTTATTTAGAACATATAATTAGATACCTTAAATTTTACGGAATAGTTATTTACTAAGGCTGTTACCGTAGCCATAATAGAAATAAAAGCCACATGATTTTTTTGGTATGTGTGTATGTATATGTATATATATATATGAATATGAGGAGACCCCCTTTGAGATGTATATCAACGCTCACTTTCACTGCTGACTTGTCCGCCCTGTCTAGCCAAATTATAGATCGTTATTTAACATATATATTTAGTATGTATAATAATGTATATACATAATAAAAATAAAATAAAATTAATGTAATAATTTATTTCACGTTTTTTTTATCTCGATATTTACAAATATGTAATGTTAGTTTAGGTATGCTGTAAATAGAACACTGTGCTATAACCGAACTGATTTTTAACCATTGATACACCGACTGCTGATTCGATCGTTTAAATTACCCTCAAACGACCAATGCAAGACATTCTTCTTTTCCGACTTCCATAATAGAATAGGCTCTCTATTCGATTGTATTTTTTTACATTTCATATTAGTTGTGATATTAAATGTCTTAAACTACACCGCACACTAATTATTTGTTCACTTCCTAACTGCAGTTTCTGTTTCGTCTCCTATACCCAAAGGTTGTCTGGAAGAGATCGCTCTTTCAGCGATAAGACGGCCTTTGTACATTTTTCATTTTATGTTATAATTTTGTTGTTTCTTTAAATGGTGTACAATATATTATTATTTTATTTTTCTCAGGTCATCATACATAGCGACAACAATAACGATGATGGCGTGGAGTATAATGTTCCACTCATGGCTGACATTCGTGTTCCTGATGTGGGCGAACATCGTGTGGCTTTGTCAGGACCAGCGCTCCTTCATGCTGAAAACCAGCCCCGTACTGGTTTGCTACGCGATGTTGTTGCTGATAGCTCAGTACATATACGGAATGGACCTTACGGAGAGCGAGCTGCCTTCGAATATAACAGAAAGTATCATTTTTACTTGTAATAATTGTTATGGTTCATTCGGTTCGGCAGTTTAGTATTTATCTGGAACGCTCTTGTTACAATCATTACAGCCTATACAGTCCACTGCTGGACATAGGCCTCCACAAGTTTACGCCAAAAATAACGTGAACTCATGTGTTTTGCCCATAGTCACCACGCTGGGCAAGCGGGTTGGTGACCGCAGTACTGGCTTTGTCGCACCGAAGACGCTGCTGCCCGTCTTCGGCCTGTGTATTTCAAAGCCAGCAGTTGGATGGTTATCCCGCCATCGGTCGGCTTCTTAAGTTCCAAGGTGGTTGTGGAACCTTGTTATCCCTTAGTCGCCTCTTACGACACCCACGGGAAGAGAGGGGGTGGCTAAATTCTTTAGTGCCGTAGCCACACAGCACTTGTTTACAGTTGTTTCTTGTTACAAGTAGCTAATAAAATATGTATGTAATGTTTTGCAATAAGTGTGGCATTGTGGTTTGTTGAACATTCATTCACATACTATAAATAATATATTGTTTGGTTAGCGGTTTAACGTTTCATGGATTTTACTTACTAAAAATACGGGTTGTATTATCAGTGTATAATGTAATAGGATAACTTTCGATTATTATTTTTATAATTGTTTGTTCAAACATAAAGAAAACCGACTTCAATTTACATCCCCAAGTATAGTACATAATTGTGTTTGCTCGCAAACGAAAAAAAAACCGACTTCAATTACATCGACGAGTAATACAACGTAGATCGACGAAAAAATAGTCAAGTAACTACGCGTTATCAAAGATTACTCAAAAAGTAGTTATCAGATCTCGATAAAATTTATATGTGACCACATGATAATCATCAGCTTTCGATTAAATCAGAAATTATCAAAATCGGTATACCCAGTAAAAAGTTATTGCGGATTTTCGAGAGTTTCCCTCGATTTCCCTGGGATCCCATCATCAGATCCTGTTTTTCTTACCATGGTACTAAACTAGGGATATGTACTTTCCACCAAAAAAAATTATCAAAATCGGTACATCCAGTACAAAGTTATGCGGTATAATACAACGTAGGTCGACGAAAAAAGCGTCAAGTAAAAACGCATTATTAGATATAACTCAAAAAGTAGTTGTTAGATCTCAAATAAATTTAAATGGGATCAATTGGCAGACACCACCTTTCGATTAAAACAAAATTTGTCGAAATCGGTCCACCCGGTCAAAAGTTCTGATGTAACATACATAAAAAAAAATACAGTCGAATTGAGAACCTCCTCCTTTTTTGGAGGTCGGTTAAAAACATATTATTAGGGATAGCTCAAAAAGTACTCGTCAGATATTGCTCAAATTAAATTAAATGGGACAACACGACAAGCACTAGCTTTATAATAAATAAAGAATCATCAAAATCGGTACAAATAGTAAAAATTATGAGGTAACACTCTGTCAAATAGAACGTTCTCCTTTTTTGAAACCGGTTAGAAACCAATACCAGATATGTAATAAGCAATCGTGCACATAATTTTCTATCATTGATTTACACCGAATGGATCGCAAGCGTAACTTATTACTTAATACGATTAATTTTATACAAATGAAAACAAATGTCTGTGGCATGTTGACTTTTTTTTTTTTTTTTTTTGGAAAATTACACTGAGATTACTGAGATGGCATATGTCCTGTAAAGCCCTGTTATATCTTAAATAACAATAAATATAAATCTTAAAATTAAATAACGAACAATGTTATAAAGATGTACCTCCATAAATCAAATATATAGTTATCTAAACAAATTATAAGTTTCTTTTGGGTTAGGTTGTGTCAATGAAAAACTGGCGGACGTCATCTGTTACACTGAATGTATCTCAATTAGGTGAAGCCGTTTTCTCACGAGAGCACAGACCTTTTTGTTCTTATAACAAGTTCAACCCGGTCATATAATACCGCAGCCCACGAGGTGGTTCACATCGAAGTGTCCATTTTGAATATATGTAATACTAGCTGACCCGGCGAACTTCGTATCGCCTAACACAAAATTTATCGTATGGTATTAGAATTTTACTCTCCGTAAGAACCATCCTCGTACTTCAAGGAATATTTTAAAAAAAGAATTAGCGAAATCGGTCCAACCGTTCTCGAGTTTTGCGCTTAGCAACACATTCAGCGACTCATTTTTATATTATAGATGTGATGTACAGAGAGTTTACCTGTAGGTAGAGAATAAATATACTTATATGTAGAAATGGTAATTAATTATATGAATGTATTTAAATTTGTATGTGTAAGTTTGTAATGTAATGAAAGTATGTGTATCTGTCTGTGTGCATGTATGAGTGTGAGTGTATGTACACGTTAAATATATATGTAATGTATGTATGTATCACTGGGCTACCATCCTTAAGAAAATAAGGACGCTCCGAGAAGCCTGCGAACGCCCCAGAAGGCTTCTGAGCTTCTGGAAGGAGCCCTCTTTTAACGCATAACGGACCACCTTTGTGTCTAAATCCGGAAAACCGAGCCCACGACAATACAATACAGTATATGTAAGGTGTGAAGTAGTCGCGCAGGAGGTGAACCTGAGGCAGCTGGGGCTGGGGCGCGCGGCGGGCGAGGCGTGCGTGCCGCTGCTGATCAAGTCGCTGTTCACGTGCATGTTCTGGGTGACGCTGCGCCAGCGCGTGCACGAGCTGCGCCGCCGCCGCTCGTCCGCCGCGCACGCGCAGCTCGCCGCGCCGCTGCAGCTCGCCGCCGCCGCCAGCGGTGAGTGCGGCGCGTCCGTCTCCCTCCCGTGACCCCCCGGGGGGGGGGTGATCGCCCGCGCAAGAGTTTAGTAATAGTAGGAAGAAGAAGAAGGGGGGCAGGCCGTCAAAGGATTGTGCCAGCTTTACTAACATTAGACCAATTTAACACCGCCAGCAATGAGGGGCACCTAATTCTTATATGTTTGATGGGTGACGTAAGAACTTTGTAGCGTGAGGCCGATTCGGGATTTACGTAGTTGTTAACCATATATTTGTATACAATGATGACATGATCTAATAACCGTAACGTAGCCGTTACTAATATCCCGACATTTTTTTACTACGTTTTATTTGATTGTCATTTCTATATCTCAGGAACACCTTACCTACTCCTAACTAACTAGTCCCTGTGGCCTACTGTTTTATTCTACTTACCATTTGGATATTCGAAAAAGAATATATGATTAATCGTAGGCGTTCTTTGTACAATATCATCAGATTTCAAACGGTTTCCAAAATAGTTAATTTTCTAAAATATAAAATATTTGTAAAAATCTGTTTTTTTCCCCTTTTGTCTCCCAGGTTTGATGACTGGTAAATATTATTTAATTTTTTCAAATTTCTTTATTCTATTCTCTATCGCGATCACTTTATCATCATTTGTTATTCCTATCATGTACGAGTATCATTACATACTTCGTTTCTCCTCGCACCAATATCAGATTTAATTTAATATTCTTCTTTTTAGAAACAGTTTTTTTCTAACACATCACTTATCTCCAAAACTAGAAAATTGTTTTTCTTTGATTTTTTCATGATAAATAATTAGAGGCGTATCTTCTATCGTACCTGCCAGCAAATATCAGAGGCATTAGACACGTGTGATTAAATATGTCTATGTATTACTTTCTTTCTTCTATGTATACGTATTACTTTCGATTCTATTGAAAAAATTATCGAATCCCAAAAAAAAAAAATTGACACTGTAATTCAATACGGAGTAGCTACACCACGTTAGATACTGGAGGATAAAGTAAGGCATTCAATATGCAGCTGCAAATACAGAAGGGCGGGAGGAGGAGGGGCGGTCGCGGCTGCTGGCGGCGCTGGGCGAGTGGCTGCGGGCCGCCTGCGCGCGCTACTGGATCTACGTGGTCGTGATCATGCTCTTCGTGATCGGGATCACGGGCGACCGCATGACCATCTTCCGGATCATATACATGTTCCTCTTCCTCGTCTTTATACTCATGTTCCAAGTAGGTATCTTTTGTTCAAATTGTTTAGAACAAAATGGGACATTTTTTTAATTTAAGTATAAATTTATAAATTTACAGAAAATTGTATGCTTCGGCTTGTAATATCCCACTACTGAGCATAGGCCTCTTTCACTATATAGGAGAAGGATCAGGGCTTAATCCACAACTCTGCTCCAATGCGAGCTGACGGATATATTCCCTACTATGAGTAACGATCGCTATCAGGTGTACATGATAACAAGCAGAACCGACAGCTTAACGTTCTCTTCGAGGCACAGTGGGAAGAGTCTCCCTACAAGAGCTAAGAACCAACCCGGAAATAAATATTTGTATTAACACATAAATTATAACGTATCAGAAATTATTTTGTATAAAACCTTACTAAAATCCTACTACTAATCCAGTCTGTAACATCTCACAACCGGGCACAGGCCTCTTTGTTGTGTGTGTAGTAAATGAAAAGGTTTTAGGAAAAATCTTACTACTATTTTGTCAGAACTACGGTAACTAAGTGAAACTGAATGAATGCAGGAAATGTGCTATAACTTTGTTGCAGATAAGTTGGTACTGGTGGCGTCGTCTGATGTACGTTTTCTGGATAACAGTGATCATATACTCGATGATAAATCTTATTTTAATATACATATACCAGTTTGATAATTTCTCGAAGACTATAGAAACTTACTTGTTGATAAACGAAAGATTGTAAGTATTGTCTAAAACTATTTAATATTCTAGTAGAATAGGCACAAATATGACAAATACATTTCTATATTTTCAGGCAACATGATTTGGGCTTAGAGCCGTACAATCCTGCAGATTTATTTGTCAAACTTCTAACACCCACCTTATTTCTTATTATCACCATAATGCAAGTGCACTATTTCCACAAAGACTTTATGGAATTATCTGATCCTAAGACGAGGTTAGTAAAACTGTCTCAGAATGAGAGGTCTTTTTGATCTAACGTGTCTTATTATATTTTTTTCTAACTACTTTCAGAACAAATAGTATCGCCAGGGAAGTAGATTCAAGTAGACCTAGTCAAGGTGGTGCTTCAACTATGAAGGACGATGTAAGTGTTATTTCTTTTTTAAATCAAGTTACAACAGTCGTATTGCACTAAAACAATATAAATTTAATAAAACAAATCATATTCTCAATGTTACTTGCTCAGTTGGCAATTATTTCATAAAATTTATAATTTATTTGGTCCTTCCTTATGTCGTAGTTAAGATTGTATGTGAATATATATTAAAACAATGTTTTTTTTCAGCTGCCGCAGTTACCGCTAGAAGGTCAGCCCACAACTGAGCCTCATTCGGACAGTGAAGAGAATACAGAAGCAGAGCAATCCATGGGGACATCTTCCTTCAATACGGCGGCTCGACGTTCTATGTATAGGTAGAATTTGTTCTTACTATAGTCCATTCGATCATAACTATATAAGAAAAGAGCAAGCCATCGTCGTTCCTCAACCGTTCGTTTAGAAAAAAAGCATCATCGCCCGACGACCGTTATTAGTTTACAAAACTGATTACCAGTTTTAGGAGAATTTAATGCATTGTGAAGTATTGAAATAAGTTTTTTAAACCTCGTTACCACCAAACGTACCAGACTAATTATGCAGCTGTATAATATTTATATTACTAAAATATAGCTGATTAATATAAAATTTATTATGTAACAATTTATTTAAAGTTTCCAAAGCGGTCATTTGATCATTCTTGTAGCTTAGTGTTAGTAAAACCAATGTTTGAAACAATGTTTGAAATAGTTATACTGCCATGTTTATGTAATTTCTACATAGTACCTATATATAGTACATAATAGAAAGGCAATTCTCCCGAGATGCTAGATATTAGTGCTTGCTATGAATATTGTCATGTACTTGAGGTTACTGCATAACACTGGGTACATTACTCCAGTGTATGTATTACATTAACGAACAACACCGCTCAGTCGACACCAAGTAACCCGAGTTACGCCCGCCCCGCCGCAGGCCGGGCCGCAGCCGCTCGTCCGCCGCGGGCACGCGCCAGGCAGCGCTGCCAGCGCTGCGCGCGCTGCTGGCGGCGCGCTGCGGGGCGCTGCGCCGCCGCCTCGCTGCCTTCGCCGACCTAGCCTTCGTCTTCCTCGACATACACCTCATCAAGATCGTCTTCCTCTCGCTCATGCTGCTTTGCGTGTTTAACGTGAGACATTCTCTTCTTACGTCTATTATTTTGTTCAACTTAATGCATATTTAATTTTATTTTTTTAATTTTGTTTGTTTGTCTTAATAAATTATAAAATATTTAAAGGTATTATTGAAAAATGTGAATAATTCTAAAGACTATTATAGAGATTAAGCAATTTCATAATAATAATAATATAAATACAAATTAATAATAATATTTCAAATTAATAATAAATAAGAAATCCTTATGCCATCTAAAAGCTTTGTTTCTATTCTTTATGCTACTAGGATCGTAAATAAATTTACGAATACGAACCGTTCCAATGGTAAACGGTTACCGTAAACCTATGGTCCTTTACAACAACAGGAGCATAAAAACCACTTTGCCGACTCTACTTACCCCCTACTGTCTACCCCCCCCCCCCCCTTGACAACATAGTTTATCCCCAGGAGCTTTTACTGGCTCCTTAGTATATTTTTAGTTATTACAACATAATATTTGAAAGTGACAACTCTTTTGCAGGTTTGTGCTATGCACGTTCCAATAATGATAATTATCTCACCAGCGTTATTATTGAGCGCTCGCAAGCAGCGTATATGCGTGCTAATCATATCTATTCTGATCAGTATTTATTTTATGGCTAAGATGGTGTACCAAATTGAATACATAAAACATTCATATTTCGACGTAAATTGTACCAAAGTAAGTGGCCATTTTTTTTATCAACAAAAATATAATATGACCTTCTACCCTTATAAAATTGTTTTATTTATTTCAAGATGGGAGAGAACGATACACTAAATACAACAACATATAATAACGCAGAGTGGGTTGGTTTCCGGAAAGCGACGTCGAAAAAACCCCTCGTGGTGCTGTTAAAGGGGTACATCGGCTTAATTGCTGTTTTCACCTTTTATTCCTTGGTGACTTATAGGCAACAAACAATCAGGTAAACATACAATAAAATAATAAAAAGAATCATATACCGGTAGTAAATATTTTTGATCATGAATAATTAAATATGTTTTACAGGAGTTTGGGACTTTTGCCAAATAGAAAGGAGAAATTAATGTTTCCGGACATAACTCGTGCTGATGCAGACAAAGATTTAGTACATTGCTTTAAATATTTAGTAAATTACGGATTTTACAAATTTGGCGTAGAGGTAATCTATATTTTTTTTATTTTTCTTAGATTAACTCTTATTGGTTTGCGAAGTTATGCGTGCGCACGCCAAAAACTTGGGGTTCTTTGTCTTCTTCCGAGCGACACATGTTCGCTATATACGAAATGTATTTTACTGTAAATGTATGTCATGTGTGGCGATAGAAACCACAAGCGGCAGTTCAACAGCCGTAAGCTGGTGCTGTGACCGTTGCGCTAATGCATCGTTAATCGTCGTCAGCTAATGACAGTCCTCGATCGACAGCCCCATGGGCGTACTCACAGTAGGGCAAGGTGGGGGGGCATTGACCACCCTGACTCGAAATTTATAACATAATTTTTAGATTTATAATTCATATTTTAGATTAGTTAAAACGTTCGCAAGATATTATTGAAATCGTTTAGATAGTGAAGGTAAATAGTATTTTCAATTTTCTAGTATGTACTTATGAATTTTTCCAATTATTTGCTTCTTGGCCTTGCCCTACTCTTTACAAAGTTCTCGATACGGCCACGATCAGCCCCACCGCAGTGCCCCCGTCCGCAGATCTCGCTGATGTGCCTGATGGGCGTGATCGGGTCGCGCATGGACGTGTACGCGGCGCTGTACGCGGGCTGGCTGCTGGCGCTGGCGGCGGCGGCGCGCGCGCGGCGGGCGCGGCTGTGGCCCGCCTTCACCGCCTGCGTCACGGCGCTCGTGCCGCTGCAGTACGCGCTGGCCGTGGGCTTCGTGCCGCAGCTGTGCCTCGACTACCCGTGGGCCGGCAGCGGCCAGGTGCGACCTCTGTGTCACCGCGTTTTTTTTTTTTTTTTGTTTATTATTTCACTAGTTCGGCAAACAAGCGTACGGCTCACCTGATGGTAAGCGATTACCGTAGCTTATAGACGCCTGCAACACCAGAAGCATCGCAAGCGCGTTGCCGACCCAATCCCCAATCCCCCAAGGAGCTCTGGTCACCTTACTCACCAACAGGAACACAATACTGCTTAAAAACAGTATTATTTTGCTGTGATCTTCTGTAAGGTCGAGGTCGACCCCAGTCGGGCTGCTCCATATTTAAAGAAAAAAATAAAACTTAATTCATATACACCTTATGAGCAACGATCGAGTCGTCATCTTACTAATTATTGTTTAAAAAAACTGTGTTTTAATATAAAATTGGTAATAACGTGCACGAAAACTAAAATCACTTAAAAAATTCAATTTAAAACCCTTCGTACAGTGTCTGGCAGAATCAAATTTATATTACTTATAATATTCCCTACCGCATCCGTAAGAATCAGACATTATAAAATAAGTAAAGCTAGTACAATTTTTACATACTTTTGGCAGCTGATATCTGAGATTTGGCCGGCGGTCTTCGCTAGCGGATATATATACGGTCACTGTACACAGTCATACTAGCCTTTTGTATATATTTTGTTCATCAGAAGAAGAATAATTAAGGTCTGGGATCTTACTCTATCACTTTACCAAGATCTGCTCCATTACAATACATAGGATCAACTTTTGATTCATTCTATATGCTCACATAGGAATATAACGAAAGTTTAATAAAATGTTTGCAGCAAATGAAGCACATTCGCACGTGGCTGTTCCTGCCGTACAGTGACGAACCGCCGCACGCCGTGAAGCTAATTTTCGATTACTTCTTGTTACTTTTCGCGTCACGTCAATTGAGGGTGTTCCGCATCGAAAAAGCCCAAGGGGAGTCTTATCCTGGCGGCTGTAATAGTGAGGAAATCGGCAAAGACTGGGAAACGCCGAACTTTATTAACCCCGTGCCGGACTTTTTGGGATACGTTGGGTAAGTCTGACGTCACATAGTTTGAAATATGAACATTTTCCGTGGAAAATAAAATTCCGTGAAAAACGAGTTACATTTATACTTTTTTGCAGGTCATGGCTAGATGTCTTAAAAAGGATGGTGTTTCTGGGTATGCTGTGGGTAACCCTCGCTATCATGTTCATGACGGGGACCAATCGCGTTAATTTGTTTTCAATGGGCTACCTTATCGGTTCTTTCATATTCCTTTGGCAAGGAACTGATTTTTATTTACGACCGAAGGAAGCAATATTGCGATGGTTAGTATTTTTAAGATTTTTCAGGAACTTAAACTAGTAACACTTACTTTCGATTTTTCGATTCAGCGTGTCACGCGAGTTCACGTGAACATCTCATTGCTGGGCATAGTCTCTTTCTCCGTGTAGGAGAAGGATCGGAACTTAACCCACCGCACTGCTCCACTACCACCTACTATGAGTATCGATTGGTATCTAACTAATTTATGATAATAACCGAGACCGATAGCTTAACGTGCTCTCCGGCATGGTGGGGAGATCCACAAGGACAGGCATTCACACCAAATCTCTAGCGGATATATAAATAATTAAAAATATGTGATTATAAGAGGATGCTTTTACAGTGACTTGGCTTATGTAGAGATTCTTTTCTTCTACGTAGAATCTTCGTTTCATCATTCATGCCATGACACATTCTATAAATAATACTTATGTTCCTCACTTTAAAAATAAAAAAGCTTTCACAGAAACTATTATGTCTCATTTACAACATAAGCAGGTCAGGACAAGTTATTTGCTCACTGATACATATAAATAAGACAAGCTATTTGATAAGTATAGACGCATAGAAACCGCCTATGTTGCAAGATATTAACTCGTCGCCGTAACCCGAGAGAGAAAGAGAAAGCGAGAGAGAGAGAGAGAGAGAGCGAATAACCGGAGTGGTCGCCTTAGGTGGTCGTGGCTGCTGCGCTACAACGTGTGCGTGGTGGCGGTGAAGGCGCTGCTGCAGGTGCCGGGCTGCATGTTCAGCGCCGTGCTGCAGACGCACGCCTGCTGGCTGGTGCAGCTGCTGGGCATCGGCTGCGTCGACAAGTTCGCCGGCGGGAACATCGCGCGCTTCCTCAAGATGCACTACGACAAGGTAGCGATATTTACATTCTATATGGCTAGCTCGCAAACAAACGTATGGCTCACCTGATGGTAAGCAATCGCTTACCGTAGCTTAGAGACGTGTGCAACACCAGAAGCATCGCAAGCGCGTTGCCGACCCTATTCTCAATTCCTCCCAGGAGCTCTGGTCACCTTACTCACAAACAGGAACACAACACTGCTTGAAAATTATATTATTTAGCTGCGATCTTCTGTAAGGTCGAGGTCTCCATATTTTGATTAGGAAGTTTCCTGCTGTGCTTTACCTCAGTTGGGCACAGTAATAACAGTAATTAATTAATTTTAACAGGCTAGTTATTACAATAGTGAGTAAAATAGCAAAAGAAAACAGTTTATCTAATAGATATAGCGGTGTCAAAAATCCTACAGTTAAACATAGCAGAAAATCTTATTAAATACACAAATCTTAAAATATGGATTTTGAATTTAAATAATATAACAATCGCGCCGATAGTTATATCTAGGGGATATCTTTCTCTCAGGGGTTATACCTACAGTGATACACGATAAAATTAAAACAATAGGCCAACAAAAGATTATATTTACATAATTTTACAAAAGGCTTTTCATAATATACTTCCAGAGTTGTAAGAAAGTTTCTTCAAATCGACTACACTTGGCTTCGGCCCATCTTATCCGGTATCTGTGCCGAGGGTTTATAGCTTGCCAATAACAAATAATAATAATAACATACTTTATTGCCCTTTAAAACAAAAACAAAATTAACGATCCAATCAATTATAGGTACAAATTGTACATCATAGCGATCTTATTGCTATTAAACAATCTCTTGCAGACAGCCTGATACAATACAACATCGTGCGGTCCCTTTCATTGTTTTTTATTCCTTTTTTAATGATCTCTTATACAAATAATATAAAATCTATTGTCTATATTTCTACACAATACTCTTAATAAAATGTTTAAAGTCTATGAATGTGTCAATATATTTATGGAAAAGGGTCAAGTTGTAACTTGTAAGAACTCCTATCGGAATCTAAGGAATATACCTAGTTGAAGAATAAGTTTGAAATAATCACTGTTTCTAATTTTTTTTTTTCTTTTTTTTTCTTAGGATTCAGTGTGCACTGTTCCTCAAGAAGATATCGGTTTAGCTTGGGATGGAGTTTGTTTTGCCTTTTTAATATTACAAAGAAGGCTTTTCCACAGTTACTATTTCTATCGAGTCATCGACGAAAGCAAGGCTACCACCGTCCTTGCATCTAGGTACCTTGCTCGTAGCTTTGAAATTTAATCGAGAATTAAGTTTTAAAAATGTACTATAACGTAATTCATTATTTTATAGAGGTGCAGAATTAATTGAAGAACTTAGGCAAAAACAGATGAATGTTCAAGAGGAACAGGAAATAAAAATATTGGAAAAGATTAAGGTCAAGATGGAAAGAATTAAGGCAAATCAGAAAAAGATCCAGGGAGTCATGTCAAAGGAGCCCGCACATCACGATGCAGGTAATTTCTTTTAATATAATACTTAACATTTCTACAGATTAGAAAACATTGAAATAATTTTATATATTATATATTATAAATATAATATTGATTATATAAGGCTTTTAGTCCGGATTGTGGCCGATAACGTATCGTATAATGAAATCATATAATGAAAAAATAAATATAAGTAGTAAATAAGATTCTAAGCATCAGTCGCTCCCTATGCTATCGTAATTAAAGAAGAGGACGAAGAGGACGACACGCAAGCCGGCGGATCGGAGCAGGCGCCACTAGTGCGTGGCGACTCGACAGAGTCGCGGCACGGATACCACACTCCCGCCTCCGCCTCGCCCTCCCGCTCCTCCTCCCCCCCCCCCCGCCCCTCCCGCCTCCCCGCGCGGCTTCCACACCCCCCTCAGCGAGCCGTCCGCGCCCTCGAGCCCGCTGCGCGCGGCCGCGCCCGGGCCGCGCGCCCTCCCCGCCCCGCCCGCCCCGCCCGGCCCGCCGTCGCCGTCGTCCGCGCTGATGACGGTGTCCCTGGACGCGTACCTGGAGCCCCGCCGCATTTCGTTCGAGTCGCCGCCGTCGTCGGAGCTGCTCCCGCGCGCGCAGAGCCCCGAGGAGTCGTACCCGGTGTTCTCGCCGCCGCCCGTGCGCCGCCGCCACACGGTGGCCAGCCCCGGCCGGCTGCCGAGCCTGCACCGCGGCTCCGTGCTCTCCTACTCCAGCCGCGCCGAGCCCAACTCGCACCACACGTGTAACTACGCAGGCTACGCGCACTCACGATGTTCTGAGACTGTTTTTTGTACAATAAACACACGGACGTCGATCGCTGTTACTGTTCATGCACTATGTTTCTGTTTCGATAGATTCGTCTCTTTTCAACTGTATATAATGTAAAGCATTTTTAAATGTGTATGTGTATTTTTTTATTTATTTTTTTTTAAATTATGTTTTTATTTACCTATAGGAAGCGGTACCGTTTTCTCGCCAGTCACACATAGACATAAAGGTATAGTGAACAGTTTAGAAGGTGTCAGTCGACGATTATTAACTAAATAAAATCATTTAAATATTAATTTTAATCCGTTTCCCATACCCGCGTACGTGAATAATAATTGAAAATATCGAAATCCTCCCGGGTTAGGTCTTAACCAACCCCTGTAAGACACCATCAATTATTGATAACACTTTATAATAATCATATTTGTAATGAGCTTCAGTGTTTAACCCTTGTCCTCGATTTGGTGAACCGATGTCTAACAGTATGAAACGATACTATTATTCCTACTTTATCGCTAAACTTCAGCTTACCTGTGGTGTGAGAATGGTGTTGAGTTGTGCTTTCCTTTGTAGCACGTGCGAGGCCCGCGTATAAGCCGCCTGCCAGCCATCAAAAGGGTAATGTTTCGTGATGAGCTCGCTCCGACCTAACCTTGTCTCTTTATTACTAACAGCTGTGGCTTGTCGATAATGGTATTTAGGCAATTTTGCGACGGTCACGTCTAGTGTGTTGTCTTGTCAGTTGGAGCTGTTTGGCAGTTTTGTAAAAATGTATATACTATAGATTTACGCAAAGGATAGTGGCGCACGCTCTAGCACGAGTTTCTTTTGCATGGTTTTAAATCAATATTAAATGTTGGCTTGCATGCGAGTTTTGTGTTGACGTGTTTTTTGTGTTTATTTGTGTTATTGCGGTATATTGCATGTGCTAGCACTGTACTCGTAAAATATTACTGTGGTATCACGTCGTCACTGTATATTTCACTTATAAGTATAGATGTATTGTTTATATATTTTGCGCATTATTTATCACAAATGCTGACTTTAAAGACTTTACAAAATAGTTTAAAAATGGCAAAAATATTAATCGTTTTTTCTAAAAGTAAGAAGTGTTTTGGTTACAACAAACTTGAAACTTGGATCAAACAATATTAAACATATTTTACGTTAAGCTAAAACATTTTTAGCTGTATCGAATACAATTTTAGATCTACTTTTTTGTATTCAAATATTCTGTTTAAAGTCAGTATTTTTATGAAACTTAATAAATTCTCAAGAAATTATTATACATTTTTAAATCACTTATTTTGTACTACTACCACTATTATTTGGTAATGTTCCTATAATATAATAATTATTATATTTTGTATATAAGTATGCAACAAACTAGTGCAAAAATTCAGCAATAGCGTAACAGCATGGCTTTGATGTTGATATTTTTACAATATTCAGTTTACTATAAAAAATAATATCTTTATACAGCGGTGCGATCCGGAGACTACTACATGTTTGATGAGTTTGACGACACCGATGTTCACTTGAAAGACGACGAGTCGAGCTCCGACGAGGACGCACCTAAGTCTATGGGCTTCGGAAAGGTAAGAGCGAAACAAGCTTTACTGTCGTTGCATTTTAATAGGAATTATTATTGATGGAATTGATATAGTTATTAGTTATGCCTGAGATGTAATTTTGATGCGTAAAATGGATTTGGATACGTACAATTTGTTGCATGAATGGAAGTGTTTCGTGAAAGGTATATTAAACTGTGCACGCAATTAAATGAAACTGTTTATTACTTTTATATGTCTCTGCTACAGTGGTAATTAACAACTTATTATTGAATATATCATAGACATATTCAATGTATTTGTATTGTTCGTATTTATAAATGTTGGGCAGCTTATGGTGACTAACGAGCTTTGCACAGTGGCAATACAACGTACACCTCGCTTCTCGATATAACGATCCTTTTTTTTGATAACCTAAAAAGCACTCGTGAGATCTCGATCATGGGAGTACGTAACATCAATTTAAAAAATAAAAAACATTAAAAGAAAAGCTCCTCCTTTTTGAAGTCGGTTAAAAATAGAGATAGACAAATATATCGAGAAAGGTAGAGTGTGTGTCGAGAGGCGCGGTGTGTGCGGGGTGGTGTACGGGCGCTGTGTGCAGCTGGTGTCGACGGCCATCAAGACGGACCTGCGGCGCGCCGTGTCGCTGCGGCGTGCGTCCGCACCCGCAGTGCGTGCGCGCACCTCCCCCGCCGCGTCCGCCGCGCCGCGCCAGGTGGGTCGAGCGCCCGCCGTCAGGGCTTGCAAACATTAAATACTCGTGTTCACTGTAGAGATTTAATGTGCAACTGTTTATTGTTTACTTATTTAATAACTATCACCATATAGGTCACCAACCCGCCTGCCCAACGTGGTGACTATGGGCAAAACACATGAGTTCACGTTATTTTTGGCGTAAACTTGTGGAGGCCTATGTCCAGCAGTGGACTGTATAGGCTGCAATGATATTTAATAACTATATCTAGCCGCCGCGTTGGCGCAACGGTTACAGCCATGGATTGCACCTGTTGCGCTGACGGTTGCGGGTTCGATCCCCGCACATGACGAACATTTGTATTGGCCATACAGGTGTTTGCCGTGGTCTGGGTGTTTGTGCAGTCCTTGTGGATCACCCCACCGTGCCTCGGAGAGCACGTTAAGCCGTCAGTTCCGGTTGTTATCGTGTACACCTGATAGCGATCGTTACTCATAGTAGGGAATATATCCGCCAACCCGCATTGGAGCAGCGTGGTGGATTAAGCTCTGATCCTTCTCCTACATGGGGAAAGAGGCCTATGCCCAGTAGTGGGATATTACAGGCTGAAGCATATATATCTAAATCTGTATCTGTAATCTATATCTAAATCTGTAAAACGTTGAAGGAAAGTTGAGGGTCAGCGCTTAATGTCCGTGCCGATAAAATGACGTTGTAACGCCCTAGTAAAGAAAATTACCAATAGTATACCGTAAAATATACTACGCGAACTTTAAAGTGGACGACGATAGCAGTATCTTGATTTACAGCGAAGAGAATGTCTAGACCCGATTGAAACAAAAAATGTTTAGTGGATTTTTAAAGGCATCTTCTAGATTATAATTCTCTTTAAATCTATAAATGTAGAAAATGCACATAAAATCTCTATCACAGGGAGTCCACACAATAAAAGTGGCAGATGTAAGTATCAGAAATGAAATTTAATTACAGGTACATAGTCCACATCCATCGGTACAGGTGATTTTATGCATGTCTTTAGCTTTGTGTATATTATGCGGGCTTATGCACTACGTTTTATGTGTGAATGTTGTTTATTCGTTTATATTTGTTAGAAGGCAAGAAATGTGAATCCGTACTACTTTAATGTTTTTTTTATTGTATTTTTTTGTAAAATTAATATGTTTAATTTAGCAATATTTATGATGTAATATAATATCAATTTTCGTTTCTTTGCTATAACATGGCATTTTAATTTCATTTGCAGTTATTCTTAAAGTAATGTCCTGCAATAGAGAAGGCGCATAACTGCATAAATACTCGTATAATAAACTGCCAGCTATCAACTTATTACATTACTTGAAGCCTCATTTATTTTACCTTGCAGCGTTATTATATTTATTTTGATGCTATTTTTGTTAATACACTGGTTGATACATTGTCACACGCATCAGGTTCAATCTTCGCCGCGGTCGGAGGACGTACGGCCTGCAGATGTGGACGTCAAGATACTAGACGACGAACAGCCTGGACCGTCCTCAGAATTAGATGAATTTGCGCCACAACCAGGTATCGTGAAGTTTGTTTATTTTTTAAAGGTCCATACTCATCATAAATATAAAAAATAGCATCCAATTATTCTCCGGTTAAAATCTGGTCTAATCAATAACCGGTTAGACTCTGGTCTAAACTTTGAGGATGTATCTTTGACTTTATAATTATAGAAAGAGCCAATCTTAGCAGACCTTATATTTGTTGAAGTAGAACACAGCGAGAAATATCCTGCTGAAAATCTGGATCAGCCCGATCGGGGAAGTACCTGAAACTTAAGAAGATCACGGCTAAATATACTGGTCTCCAGTAGTGTTGTGTTTCTGTGGCGAGTGAGGTAGCCAGAGCTCCAGGGGAGGATCATAGGATTGGCAATGTAGCATTTCTAAGAGTGCGTGTTTCGATAAGCTACGGTAGCCGCTTACTACCAGTCGGGCCGTACAATTGTTTATCGCTCTAGTCGTGTAAAAAATATGGCTTTTATTGCTAAAACTTATGTAAATTTTAGTGTATCAAAAGATACGCCTTTTCGGCGGCGGTTGTCCTGCGCTAGATAGACAGACGGGCAGTAATATTTTAGCAAAATTATTCTGTTAGCTTTTTTATTTTTGTATGGAACTTTAAAATTAGAACAATATGCGCATATTCAATATAGTATTATTTTTTGGTCAATTGAACGTTTGAACGAATTGAACGAATGTTTAATATGATTTTTTTATGATTTAACATTGTCTTTTATTTGAAGGATCAGAGACATTCATCGACAAGATAAAAGGCTTCTCAGAGACCGCTGGTGCCTTCATATCGAGTATTCTCGTTTCCTTGACGCGTCACCTGATGAAATATTCGCGGGATTACAGATACGTTTCGAGAACATTATCCGTCGAGAAGAAGAGGCTCAAGGTAGGGTTTTCAATGGTATTATAATTAAACTGACTCGATTGAAGTTTATCTAGCACAATTATATTACGTTTTATTCTTTAGAAAACCCTTAAAAAAGCTTTTCTTTTTGTTTCAATTTACTACTGTACCAGAAAGCAAGTCTCTCTAGCATCCATATTATATTTATGCGTAGACTAAGTAGGGCTATTTCCAGCTATTCTGCCAGTTAATATTTTAAAGTATTTGTTCGAAAATACGTATATTTTCTCAACAGGAAAAGGAAGGTTTCGGCATCGGCTTAAGAGAAGGCTCACAGATGATCTGGGAACCGTTGCCCGAAACTGTAATGCATCAGTGAGTATGACGATATTGTTTCATTTATCTTGTTATATATAGACAACTCTGTTCTTATATCTAAGTTTTCCAGTACTAGGTTGGTCGGCTTGACATCATTTAAATAGAAAATATCACCATTTGCAATTTATTAGAACATTATGCAATGTACAAGTACGTAGAGTAGATTTTCCTGTATTCAAGTAGGAAGTTGGTAGTCATTCGTAACTTTTTCCGCATGCTGCCTTTATTAATAGAGAATTGGAGAAATCCAACAACAATCTACTACAGCCTCCCGAGGACCCAGGGTAGGTATCACTCATTACGTACATCACCCGACACGCTTTAATTACTAGGAGACGTTCTGCACAAGTATCATGCGTAGAATTAGAATATAAATTAGAAATCATTAGTGGAAAATCTTTAAATTAGTTTACAACTTGCTTAACACCATCACATTTGGTGTAGGATTATTATACTAAGCTTACAAAGTTTAGTTACAATAAAGTAAACTAATGCACCGATCATTAGAATTGACGCATGCTACGCTACTAAAACTTTCAGTTTTACCGAAATATAGTATTTTCCATTTTTTTGTCATAAAGTCCGATTCGGAACGGGGTTCAAAATTGACGTGATGGGGGTGTTTCCAGCCGTAAGTTAAGCGAATTAAGCGTTCCGGAGATACGTATCTTGGCGGCGAGTGCGGAAGGGCTGGATGAGGTGTCCAGCGACGACGACACGTCGGAACACGAGAGCGCCTTTAGCTTACAAACCACCGAAAGGTTCAGTGCCTGCTGATAGAACCTCTACTGTACTGTGTACTATTAGAAAACAAATATCGTAACATGTAGTACAGTACAGTACCCATAAATTCCAAATTACTGTGTGCATGTATTGCAAATTAGGAGATGCAAAAGTCTCATAATATAGTTAGAACTGTTGTTCGAAACAGTTCTTACGACCGAGGATGAAAGTACGCCGTATTCATATATGTGCATTATGTTGATAAATATTTCAGTGATAATAGTCACAGTAGAGGTTCTAACGCAAACATTTTGTCGTCGCTTTTCTATGGGCTTATACTTCATATCAATTGTTTTACTTATGTCGATATTGCACGGCGTTTTATGTCTATTTTAAGGTACATATTCGTAAGTATTATAGAAATAACTGTTCGAATATATTTATGTGTAATATATCTTTAATAACCCTTTTATTACTTAAAAATCTTTATCTTCCGTTTGAAAACGTTTTTGTTGTACAAAGTATTTTTTTTTTTCTTAAATCATTTTTATGCTATTGAATCTATAGTTATTGGCACGAATATTAGGCGCTTACCTCCATCCTTCGCTAAAACAAATTTTTCGTCGCTTTTGTGAAGGACGTGAGGCACAGGAGCCAGGCAATCAATCGTATTGTCGTACAGTAATTGATCAGTCGCACTTCGATCAAAAACTCGTACGACTTTCGTTATTGGTTCTTTTCTCTCGCTCTAGAGCTGCTATAAATTTGTGCCAGTGCCTATATCTTTTATATTATTTTCTTTAAATATCTTCTAGTAGTTTGTATAGTAACAGAATGACCGAGATTGTAACATTGCAGCAAGGACGTGACTATATTGGAAGAGCAAGATGATTCGATGTTCAAGCAGGATAGTTCGCCCGTTGTTCATCTGGTATACGCGCTATGGTATGCGATACTGGCACACACTGATATCGTTTGTTACATCATGGTATTCATAAACCAGGTAAGTCCAAAAAAAACAATTACTCTTTATTGCACACCAAAAAGGATTACACGAAGGGAGAATAATAACAGCAAGTACTTTAAATTGCGCACTGAAAAGTGTTACGAGTACAGAGTAAAAATGTTAAGAAAGACATGTGCAGGGGCTGATATTTATTGCTAAAGCAATATTTTTAAGGCAAACTTAGGTAAAGGAAATTAATAGAAGGGTAGTGATGTATTACATAATATAATACATACATACACTTGTAAGTATATTAAAAAAAAATATATATTTTTTTTTTTATGTCACTAGGTCGGCAAACAAGCGTACGGCTCACCTGATGGTAAGCAATTACCATAGCTTATAGACATCTGCAACACCAGAAGCATCGCAAGCGCGTTGCCGACCCAATCCCCAATCCCCAGGAGCTCTGGTCACCTTACTCACCAACAGGAACACAATACTGCTTGAAAACAGTATTATTTTGCTGTGATCTTCTGTAAGGTCGAGGTACTACCCCAGTCGGGCTGCTCCATATTTTGAGCAGGAAATTTCTGCTGTGCCCTACCTCAGTTAAATATTATATGAAAATATTAATTCAGTTCCATTAATATATTGATTAAAAGTAGAAAATCTGTTGTACAGATTTTATAGTAATTATTGTATAAGGCAAATTAAAAACTCAACAAGTCGGAAATTTGTTTCTGATGCAAATAAAGATTTACGTGTTTGAAAGTATTTGTCTTTTGTTCTAGATTCAGTCAGCGACGATTCTTTCTATACCGTTACCCCTTATGGTGTTTTTGTGGGGAACTTTAACTATACCGCGACCAACGAAAACATTTTGGGTTACTCTTATTGCATACACAGAGGTAAGTTTTTTATAACTTTTAGTTGGCGTACTAGGCCGACAATGCGCCATTTCTCTTACTTATCTTTGATAAATATTTGATCTACATAAAAATCAAAACACTTTTATTACAGGTGATCGTCCTTATAAAGAGCATGTTCCAATTTGAAATCCTACCCTGGAATCGAAAAGCCATACCAGCCAATATGCCGTTCACTGCGCCGAGAATAATCGGAATAGAGAGGAAGTTCAACTATGCTTTATATGATCTACTACTTCTTCTCATTATTTTTTTACACAGGTACCTTTTGTCCGATTCTTATAATCTTTCTTAACAGGGCCAAAATAAAGGTTAACACATTTTTGTTAAACCTTTTTTTGTATAATGACTTATTTCAAATGTTCTTTGCATTTTAATTTTTTTTTTGTTTAGTATAATGTCTAAGCAACATATCGCAGTTTTGTTTTAATTGACTTGTCTTAAATGAGGTAAGGCACAACAGGAAATTTCATGCTCAAAATATGGAGCAGCCTGACTGGGGTGTACCTCGACCTTACAGAAGATCGCAGCTAAATAATTTGATTTCAAGCAGTGTTGTGTTCCTGTTGGTGAGTAAGGTGACCAAAGCTCCTGGGGCGAATTGGGGATAGGGTCGGCAACGCGTTTGCTATGCTTTTGGTGTTGCATACATATATAAGCTACGGTAAGCGCTTACCATCAGGTGAACCGTACGCTTGGTTGCCGACCTAGTTATATTATATTTAAAAAAAAAATGTAACTTTGTTATTAATTTCTATCCGATTCCTATAAGGCCTTATTCTAGACTAAATTAAAGTTATAACATTTAATTTCAGATTTATGTTGAAGTCACTGGGATTGTGGAAGGAATCCACACCAGAGGTCGAACTTCGAGAGGATATGGAGTATCCGTTGACTTCAGCTGACACCCAAATGCTTGTCGAAGGACGGGGGGAGGAAGTCGGGCGCAAGTATTTAGAAATGCACGAAAGGCAAAGCCCGTGAGTGACTTTTTATAAATAATTTTAAATTGTTTTCTTAAATACAATTTGTTAGAATTTTTGTTTAACTATAAACATTCAAGTACCGGCATTGACGCTTAATACAAGACACTATTTTTGTGATACGAATATACAATAGCTTAGTAACAGCTATAAGTGTATGTATTATTAAACCCAAAATTACTTACTCGGAATATTAATCGATTGATTGATCTAGCTTACAATAACATCCTCCTTTTCTGCCGTGCTTAGGTAAAAAAAATAAAGTATTAATATAGAATCTGAGAAAATATTGAAATGAATTCAAAGCTTTGAATTTGTTTGAACTAAATATTTGGTATAATAGTATCGTATATTGATTTTATGTAATAAAATAGTTTTAAAAATATCATTTACATTAATATTAAAAAATAAAAAGTGTAATGGCGTCAAAAATTTACAAAAGCAGTAAAAACCGGCTGCTGCCTTTTGATTAAGCACGGCAGTGCTGGGCATAGCCCTTTTCTCCATGTGGGAGAAGGGTACACTAGGAACTGGTAAATATATAATGCGCGGGCAGACAGTAGTGCGCGGCCGGCGACGCGGTCACTGCCCGAGCCCCGCGCGCCCCTCGCGCCCCTCGCGCCCCGCGACCTCACCGCGCCCTCGGCCCCCTCGCCCCCCGCTCCGCCCCTCACACGCCTCGCCCGCTTCTTACCCTTCGTTCGCTTCCTCTCCCCTTGGCACGTTCAGTAAACCTCTTAACTTTTAGTACTTTTTACATTTCATTAGAAGTGTCACGAGTTGATAGATATATTGAATATATGTTTTGGTAGCGGTAGATATAGAGTCGTCGTACATATTAAATTTAAATAATTGTATTCGATCGCAAACTTAAAAAACCGACTTCAGTTTCAACGACAACAATATAACGTAGGTAGACAAAAAAAACATATTTATAACGTAGGTAGACAAAAAAAACACAAAGACATTTAAAAAAGTAGTCATCGATGTCGATCAAATTAATGGATCATATTAATAAATCAATTAAATGATACCATAAGGCAAACACCAGCTTTCGATTAAAACAAGAATCATCAAAATCGGTACAGCCAGTAAAAAATCATGATGCAACACAAACAAAGTTCGACGAAAAAATAGTCAAGTAAATATTCGTGATTAGATATAACTCAGATCTCGATTAAATTGAAATGGGACCACAGAACAACCACCATCTTTTGATTACGGAGAAAAAGAATAATCGAAATCTGTCTACCGAGTAAAAAGTTAACATACATTAAAAAAAATACAGTCGAATTGAGAATTTCCTCCTTTTTTGAAGTCGGTTAAACAAACTTGTCTTTTATATAAAAGAATTACAACAACTAACATAGCAGTTCTTTTTAACCGACTTAAAGTTACTTAATTCGACCCGTACATTTTTTAATGTATGTTCGGTGATAACTTCGTCGTTTATGAACCGATTTTGATAATTCTTTTTTCGTTGGAAAGAAAATATCCCAGGTATGGCACCATGATAAGGAAACCAGGATCTGATGATAGAATCTCAGAGAAATCGAGAAAAACCCTCGGAAATCTTAGGGACGACTAGTGCATTTGTTAAATTTGTTCATCTACTAACGTTGCAATCGAAGTCGGTTTTTTTCGTTTGCGAGCAAACAAAATTATATTTAGTCAATTGCTTCACTAATTGTAGTCGAAATTAGTCTTCATAAAGTTCAACTTTTTAGTTGGTAGTGTTAAATAAATTGACCTCTTATTGTAGTATATTTTAATTTCGAAAAGAATTTTATTTTAATTTTAAGATATAAAGATAAATATGTTTTTTTAATACATATTGAGTATTAAACAAGGTCGCCAGATGCTGAGACCAGTGAGGCCTCGAAAATGCCAAAAAAGACAGGGGAATTAGAAGAACCAGATGAGCGAGTGGAAGACGATCCAGAACCCGGCCCTTCTAAAGTCCTAGACGACGATCACTACAAGTATTGTATTATTTTATTCAAACCTATGTCCTCATCGTTTTTGATAGTTCTGTATTCTAATTTGAAGTTTGCTGTTAAACGATTTTGCATAGTCTCAATCTACTAAGGACTGTTAATGAATGTATGTATGTTCTCTATGTAAACTCGCTAGTCAGTAGTAGAACCTATTAAACAAGAAAAAAAAAACAAAAACATGAGTGAAAAAAGAAATTCTACATGCATAAATATCTGCCTCTAAAATATAATTATTATATGTACTCAAAATTTATTGATAATTTCTTTTATTTTCAGAGTTAACGACGACCAAGAACCAATAATTGCAGTGGCAACGACATTAGAGGACACATACAAACACTATCCACAAGTTATTGTTCTATCGTAAGTAGAAGATTTCTGTCACGACTTTATTATAAAACGAAATTGTGTGCTAATTTAATTAGTTAGTGTCTATCTAAAGGTAGACTTAGTTGTATTCATTTTTATTTTATATAATTCATTTTACATAAACCGCTCGTCGAATCTGTCAATTTCTTTCATTTCTAAATTTAAATTAGTACAAAAGAAAATGTCAATGAAGAAAAGATTATCATATTTGAGATCTTACAAGGCATCTGCATCTTTCTCAACAAATTTTTGACGACGCATAAGCGCAACGGATTGACTGGCTTGTGGCTGTTACGCTGACGTTTGCGGATTCGATCCCCGCAGATGTTTGTCATCTGGGCGTTTGTGCTTGTATATTGTACGTGTCTCCGGACCCTGGACACAGGGATAAATCCTAGTGGGGGCCGCTGAGTGGGAAGTATTTATTTATTATTAATCTAGATGTGTCCGTTGGTGCAGTTTGTAGTGGCCTTGCTTTCTGGATCTGCTCCTGCTTAGTCTGGATGTATTATTTATATTTCATTTATTTGTATTATTTACTAGCTGACCCGGCAAACGTTGTCTTGCCGCTAAACGCTATTTAAAAATAGGGGTTGATGGTAGAGGGTTGAAAATTTAGGGTTGTATGTATTTTTTAATGTTGTATCATAAAAAAATAGAAATTAAAAATTTTGTCTAAAAAATAAAAAATAAAAATTTAGGGGTGGACTACCCCTAAAATTTAGGGGGATGAAAAATAGATGTTGGCCGATTCTCATAGATACCGGATAAGCACAAAAAATTTCATCAAAATCGGTCAAGCCGTTTCGGAGGAGTATGGCAACGAAAACTGTGACACGAGAACTTTATATATTAGATATGTATATTAATCAAAAAATTAGTTATATCAGTCGGCTGTTGCTTATAACACAAGCATCAAATCGTTTAACGTAGGAACAGACGAGCACATGTGCAAGTTATAGGTATAAAACAGCCATAGCCCGCAGTTCTGTGTGCATCGCTGACCGGTCCGTGTGCGGCGCAGGGTGCGGCGCTACCTGCGGCCCGCGCGGCAGTTCTTCGAGCGCATGCTGGCGCCGGGCGCGCGCGTCACGGCCGACATCTACGCGTACATGTTCCTCTGCGACTTCTTTAACTTCCTCGTCGTCATATTCGGATTCGCTGCGTTTGGGGTGAGTAGCTCCTTCAATATTTACCAGGATTTTCTTAAATAATTCTCAGAGATTAGAACGTGTAACAATTTGAAGTATAATTGTTATTTGTTTTTGTCGCATTGCATATACTATGCCTACTTAAAGCTACATTACCAAGTAATCTTTTTGTTCCAATTATAATTGTATTATTTTTGCCCAGCAATGGGGCGTTAAACTCACATTAGTATTGTTCAGTCAGTCAGTCAGTCAGTTCAGCCTATTGCAGTCCACTGCTGGATATAGGCCTCTCCAAGTTCGCGCCAGACATCCCGGTTTTCCGCAATCCTCATCCAGCCTACACCGGCAATCTTACGTAGATCGTATCATCGTCCTCCGGCACGTTGGACCGACGATCTACGTAAGATTGCCGGCGTATTATTCAGATTGGCTGCAAATCATACTTATTTCATTAAAATTAATTGTGACAATAATTGTATATTTTGAAAGAAATTTGGTATATGAAGGTAAATGATAACTCATGATGAATCAACTTAGTAGATTAAAATTCAACGACTTTATCCATAATAGTTTTAAAAAACGTGACAAATTAAAATAATATTTGCATTCCTACCTGGACACTGTTGCAATCTATCGGATATATACTTACCACTACCCCTATGAGTAACGGTCGCTATCAGGTGTAGATGATAACAACCAGGACCGACGGCTTAACGTGCTCTCCGAGGCACGGCGAGGAGACCCACAAGGATTGCACAAACACTCACCTAGGAAGACTCAGTTTAACTTCAATTGTAATCAGATTTCATGAATAAATGTATTATTATTAAATTATGATATCGACAGACACACCAAGGAGATGGCGGCGTCACAGCTTATCTTGAAGAGAACAAAGTACCAATACCGTTTTTGGTGATGTTGATCCTACAATTCGGTTTAATAGTGATCGATCGAGCTCTGTACCTACGCAAGTTCATGCTTGGAAAAATTCTATTTCAATACGCTCTCATCATCGGCGTACACATTTGGATGTTCTTCGTGCTTCCTTTCATCACTGAGAGGTTTGTATTTGATTTTGTTCTTAACTATTCTGCATTAATATTTTAATAAACTAAATTCTCTACATTTATATACAAGTTAACTGTTAACTGACCTTTAAAGTCTTAAGAACTTTTTTGACTGGAATTAATTATTTATCACGAGTACCTAGTAGTCAAAACCATCTGCTTAGCATAATGAATTTCTGTTAAAAATATATCTGAAATGAAATTAAAACATATGGTGATACACACACTTAAAGAGCGTCAAAAATACATATATATACAAAAAAAAACAACAACAATAATAAATGAAAGCCAATGTAGAAAAAATATTAAACAATAAAATAAAAATGTACATTTTAACATTAGGTACCTTACAAACTTAGGTAATGTACCCAGTGTTATAAGCAACCTTAACTTAGTCTTTATGTTTAAGTTACTCTAAATCCTAACGTCTCTTTAGACATTACCTTTCTATTATATCCTCGGCTTTATTAAATAATATATAATAAATAAAATAAGGTAATGTCCCTACTTTTAGGTCGAGAGAGAAAAAAGCCGGAGTGAAAAACTCGGTACCGTATCCGTTTTAAACTGAAATCAATTAAGAAACCTGAGATTATTTTTTAATATTATCTTTCCAAATTGCTAGGAATCACACGAGTGTCTCAAAAAAATAACAAAAACCTAATTTGTGTGAACACAATTTCTGAAAATGTTCTCAATCTCTACAGAACGTTCAACACGCTGATCCCTCCCCCGCTGTGGTACATGGTAAAGTGCGTGTACTTACTGCTGTCGGCGTACCAGATCCGCTGTGGCTACCCACGCCGCATCATCGGCAACTTCCTCTGCAAGTCCTACCGCTTCCTCAACATGATCTGCTTTAGAGGGTGAGTGTACTTGACTATCTCGATTTCTAGTTTTGCTAGGCTCAAATAATCAAAATCAAAAACAGTTTTATTCAAGAGAACTTTCGAATCGTCATTTAACAAATTAAAACTTTAAAGTAAATTATTATTTTTGTAAATGTAAAGCTACCGCCGATTCGGAATGTAGATTCTGCAGAGAAGAATCGGCAAGAAACTCGGCAGTTACTCTTTTGAAAAATAATATATAAATTGTGTTTTAGTACAAAATTAGTAACATGTTGCGTAAAATACAGCGTCACTAAGTCCACACATCCTTATTAACTATGTAATCCTGCACCGAATAATAAGCTTTATCTATTAATTTTTTAAAAATAAAAACTTTAAATTGATGTTAAGATAATTCCAAAATTGTTGTGGGATTTTATTATACATGCGAATACCATAACCCAGAAAGGACACGTTTACTTTGTGCAGTCAGAAACTTGGAGTTACAATTTTGTTATTCCTTCTCGTGTTTACAATGCGATTTGTGGAACCTACTGAAATCTAAAGTTTCGACGAAATTGTACTTAATATAATTATTGCAAATGAAACGTACTTAATATATGTATAACTGACTGCGAGAATTCTTAACAACAGAAATTTTCTTAAATTCCCTGTGATCGGCAGTTAATTAGTCATAACTGTTTTGTTTATGGGCCAAAGTATTTTTAAATAATAATTTAATATTATTGAAACAGTCAATATCAATTTAATTATCCCACAATACTTTGGTTATAGGTTATGTAAAATGGTTTAAATTCTTATTATAGGTTCATGGCTGTACCATTTTTATTTGAACTACGCACACTAATGGACTGGATCTGGACGGACACATCTATGACGCTTATGGACTGGCTCAAGATGGAAGACATATTCGCTAGCGTTTTCTTATTAAAGGTATTTTCTTGCAATATTAAATAGATGTTTTTTTGGCTGTACAGTATTAAAATTACGAATTTATAATTAAAAAAAATATATTTATTTACGGAATAGCAATTTAACGGAAACTGTCACTCGTTTTGTCTCATTACGGTTCAGGGTTTTCAGCACTAAATAATATTAATTTATGGACAAAATGTGTACAATTAAAAATTAAGTAGTTCAACGTTCAACGTAGTAAAAATACATGCAACGGTCGCAGCGCTGCCTTGTGTATGTTGCGCTAGCGGTCGCGGGCTCGATATCCACATATGGCATACATTTGTATTGACCATACAAAACTTTGCCGTATGGGAATTTGTGCTTGTGTATTATGTGTGTTCGTGTATTGTGTGTGTTTCCGGAGCCTCAACCCAGTTGGCAATCCTGTCTGAGGGCCCTGAGTGTGAGGCTTTTTTTCTGAACAACTACGTCAGCTAACAAGCGTACGGCTCACCTGATGGTAAGCGATTACCGTAGAGTATAGACGGCCTGCAACACCAGAAGCATTGCAAGCGCGTTACCGACCCTACCCTAAATTATCCTCAGGAACTCTGGTCACCTCGTCACAGAAACACAGAACTGCTTGAAAGTAGTTAGTATTTAGCTGTAATCTTCTGTAAGGTCGAGGTACTTCCAGACTCGAGCTGCTCCAGATTGTGAGCAAGATATATTCAGCTGTGCCCTACATTAGTTAAATACATTAACTTAATATTATTTATTTACATAAAGCAGATTTTACGTTCCCCATATTTTTTATATTAAACATCATCACAGAAATGAGCTATAGGAAATAAAAATGGGTTACTCTATCTTATGGTTCGTCCGCAGTGCTCGCGTTACATGGAGGACGAGTTCCCGCAGCCGCGCGGCGCCAAGAAGTCGGCCACGAGCAAGTACCTGTTGGGCGGCGGCGTGCTCGCTTTCGTCATTGCCATCATCTGGTTCCCGCTCGTCTTCTTCGCCTTCGGGAACTCCGTGAGTCCCACTTATATACATTACAGCTGAGATTAACTCGTAGATAGAACTACTTCTACTACTACTACTGAACGATGAAATCAAAGGTCTTAACATCTATTCAACGATGAAGTAAGTCTTATGGTTTAAGGGTTAATCCTACAAAAACGCAAATTATTGTCGTCGGCAGTCAAAAGTTAATTTCCCGTATCAACTGGACGCAAATACCGCTATTAATAATTGATGGGATTTGTTTACCGATAAGTGATGAGGTTAAATATTTGGGAGTTACTTTTGATAAATATCTTTCTTGGATTCCTCGTGTTAATGAAGTAAGTAGGAAATTGTTTGCCTCGATGAAATCGATAAAAGGGCTATGTAACTTTCTCGCTATTTCCACTAAAATAATGATAGCGCAATCTCTTCTTCTTCCCATCCTTGATTACGCCGATACGATACGCCGAATCGAAGTCTATTTCCACTTCTAATTTTGCTATACATGTTTTATAATTAAATCTTACACTTCGGAAGGTGTCGTCCATTAATCGCGTGATGTTTTTTAGAAACTATCTCCCCTTGGTGTTATTACGGAAAAAAGACCGCGTAAAATATATTACAGTCAGTAAGAATGAATCTTGGCAAAAAAGTGGTATATTTAGAATTTGTTACAGATATTAATACAAATATTACTTGTTTTAAGGTCGGACAACCGAACCCACCGACAGATGTTACGGTAAAAATTAGAATCGGACCTTTCCTACCAGTCTACCAGATGTCTGCACAATCTCACAATATAGATAGGTAAGTTCATTTTACTTTACAAAGTTCAGAAAACAGTTATGTTACAAATGCGTAAAAAACTCATCCACATAAATTTTAAAAGTTAGAGTCATCGACCTTAAGCAAAAAAAGTAGTAGATTTTACTACTGTTACTTGTATGTACAATAAAGCTCGCATGTTTGGCTGATCATCCTTACTTAACAGAAATTGTACTAATAATAATCCATATAGGATGTTCAATCTGAACTCAATTTTTAAGTAATTCAACTCTTAAGAGCCATTTCACAATTTTACGCTCTGCAAGTTTAGATAAATTTGGTCGCATCGCGCGAGTCGTACGAGCCGCGCGATCTTTGTGCTAGTAAGTTATAGTGTGACAACGAAAAGACCATCTTGATCATTTTCTAATGCATAATAAAAATTAATAACTATGGTATAAAATGTTTTTTTAAATAATTCATTTGTTAAAAATTTCAAGTATGTTATATAACAACAGTCAATAAATTTAAAATAAAAATAAAAAATCAATTTTATGAAACAATTTTTTTAAATTGATTTAGTTTTTTCAGCTTACGAATGAATCCAATATTTACGATATGAATAAAATAGCATTTTATGACATCGACACCGACAAACATATTAATTAATAAATAACAAGACAAACAGATTGAAATGCCTATTTGTATTGATAATGTGAGAAAAGAAAATTAAATTATACATTTGTTTACAGAAATTATCATTATATTATTTTACAGTCATTTTCGTAATATGTTTATTTTATTTATATTTTATTATAAAAGTATCAAATGCGGTTTATCCGCTATAACAACAGGCGCTTGCCGCGTGTGAGCGAAAGAGACGGCTCCGCAGAATTTGGCGTAGACCTTGCCTCTAAGAGCGCTAGCGCTCGACTGATTTACTGGGCTTGATGCGTGGTAATATATACTATCTTTTTATTATTTAATATAAAATGTATTAAAAATGATTACATCTTTTAATTATTATTTTTTTTTTGTATTTCTTAATGGTGTAAGTTTACTTTGATGAAGATAGTTCGTTAAAATTTCTTAGTTTTCTAAGAAAAATATCGCTTTTAAAATTGTACTTATTTGGAAAATATTCGTAACTTTAAATTTTTTAATCGTTTAATAGAGATACAAATTGAATAAAAATCTGCGATAGTGCGCAACAAAATTATATTCCACATATTACGTATTTTTTTAAAATGGTTTCAACTTAGAGGCTATTGAAAATTAGGACTTCAAAGTATACATTGCGACCGTTTACCCAGGGAGGAGGCTGATGAAAAGGTTAATAAATTTATACACATAATATAAATCAAAATTCTGATCTGACTATGGACTACAACAAAGGTTGCTCTATTATATTTCAAGAATATAAATTACATTATTGCATCCAACACTGAGATTAACGACGTCAAAATATTACAATTTCGCGGATTGTTACCGATTTTTGTGAAATGGCTCTTAAGCAAGTTGTGTATTTGAATATCACTTGTAAAAAAATCATAATGTAATAAAGCTTTATTGCTATGATGCCCCTACTCCCCAGCTTCACGGAGCAGGACTACAACCAGCTGAGTAACCAGTACGCGCGCGACCGCACGGCGCAGACGTTCCTGTCCAACTACATGTACAACGACGTGGCCGTGGTCACCATCAACCCTAACTCCACCATGACGTGGGAGATCTCGCCGCCCGAGCTTGCTCGCCTCGAGCGCGAGGCCGTCTCTAGTGAGTACCAACTACCCTCAGGTTTTTACCAGATATTAACAACAACCAGGGCCGACACTTTTATATGCATTCCTGCTGTGTGATTACGGCAGTAAAAAATATAGCCACCCCCTCTCTTCCCGTGGGTGTCGTAAGACGTGCGACTAAGGAATAACACAGTTCCACTACCACCTTGGAACTTAAAAAGCCGACCGATGGCGGGATAACCATCCACCTGCTGGCTTTGAAATACACAGGCCGAAGACGGGCAGCAGCGTCTTCGGTGCAACAAAGCCGACCCTGCTGCCACCAACTCGCCTGCCCAGCGTGGTGACTATGAGCTAAACACATGAGTTCACGCCATTTTTGGCGCGAACTTGTGGAGGCCTATATCCAGCAGTGGACTGCGATAGGCTGAAGTGACTGCTTACTTTTGTATTTACCAAATTAGTCCAATAGTTTTTGTGTGTGTGTATATGCATTCAGAGGTTTAACGAAGACCAGACAAAGTGTAGATAATATATACTACATTTTATCTACACATATACATATACTTTGTCTGACTGTGATAAATATATCAATGCACAAAATTCTAATTTCTATCAACTAAAATACGTTAAAATTCTTAATTATAGGATGCTACATACAATAAAATGTATATATATATATATATATATATATATATATATATATATATATATATATATATATATATATATAAAATAAATAAATAAATAAAATTATTTCAGACGCGACCTTGATGGTGAAATTCACGTACGTGATCACGCACCCTAGCTACAATTCGCAGAACCCGCCCACCATCTCCAGTAGTCGGGAGGTGGCGCTAGACGCGTACGTGGGCGGCAAGCCCAACCCCGAGCGGGACACGCTGCTCAAGCTATTGGCCAACACCGCCACGCCCGACACCTGGTACGTATTCCTGATACTATAATAATAAATAAATAAATAAATATCTATAAAACACATGGTTGTCAGCTCATAAGGTTTGGAAAGAGTGTAGGAAGGAACTTAAAGCTTGTGTTATAGATGATAGTCGTCTGATATTTTTCCATAAATGTACATGCAATTGATACAATTTAATTAAGTATGACTATACTGATTCCCTTCAACTTTTTTTAAAAAGTTTTCTTATACTTTGTAGAAGGTTTTTGCGAAATGAAAATTTAAGAAAATTGCACATAAAATTGTAAAACTACAAGAAAAGTTAACGAATATTTTAACTTCGCGCGTATGCTGACAGTTCGTGCGTTTGAATTTGACAATTAAGACAAGAAAACGTATGTCAGATCAGCTACTACATGATAAATACCTTTACATACACACACGGTCGTCTGTTCCTGAGACAGACAACTAAATACCTGCACTTAGGGTAACGGTCAGCTGGTGACACAATTTTTTTTGTAACGAAGTTCCTTACGACAGGCTTGGCATTTGGGTGGGTGACCTAACTGAAAAAAAACGTGACACTAAAACCGTAAGAAAAATATATAACGGAAGTGACGTAATATCAGTCACACGTCTGTATAATATGACGTTTGTAAAACTAAAATATTATTAGTAAACTTTTTTTTAATTATTTATGTAATTTTATACTGTCGACAAAAATAAATAAAGACATATGTTTTTTTATTTCACTTAATAGTTTGAGTTATTATTATTATTTTCTTTGATTTATTTTATTTTACGGTATTTATTATTTTCTAAAATACTAAATTTCCTAAATACTTTTATGTACTTAATTAAGAACCAATCAACAAAATTAAAAATAAATCAAGAACTAGAAAATATATATAAAATTCAACATTTCTTTTTCAAATTGTGTTGCTTCTATACTATCCGAAGGAACTTCGTTCCTACCTGGTGTCCCATGACACCACATATTTATTTATTTTTAATAATAAATGAACATATCAATAATATAAAAAATCTGATTACAATATGTGGCAACAAGTTCAAAATTAAATTTTTATTGTTGTTTCTTATAGCTAAGTATTGTATCAATTCAGCCTGTAACATCTCACTGATGGGCGTAAGCCTCTTGGTCCATGTAGGAGAAAGAGGCCCATGCCTGGCAGTGAAGGTCCGGGTTCGCGGATAATATGGGATATATCATATACATATATCATATATACGATCGATGAGTAACGATCCCTATCAGTTGTATATGATAAAACCGGGACCGACAGCTTAAAGTGCTCTCCGAGGCCCGGTGAACAGACTTACAAGGATAAGCATTCAAACCGGAAACAAATATTTTTACAAGTATCCATCCCGAGCGGGAATTGAACCCGCAAACCGCTGGCGCCTACCCGGAACACGCACCACTATTACCAGAGCGGTCGTTAAGTATTGTATATATATAATCAAATATACATATAATTGTCAGTTTTTCAGTGTTACGTTTGTACCGCAGGTTAAACGTGAAGATGCTGTTCCCGAAGTTCGTGAAAGTCTTCAATAAAGGGACTACGAAACCTGCTTTTCAATTGATGCCTCCGCTTCCGGTAAAGGGTGAGTGCTTACTATTGTTATTATAATCTGTATAATTCTGAGAGTAATGTCTTTTATTATTAAACATTTACTATATAAGAATATGAAAAAAAATCTAAAAAAACTGCGTGGACCGTGGATTGTGTTTACGAACCCTTGACACAACATTCACATCCATCATATAATAGTGCAGTTAATGGCGAAGAGTTTATTATTAAGCGTTTTGTTCGGAAATCATGTAACAATATATTGTTGAGGCATAGCAGAATATCTTACTTATAATTTGGTGTAGTTCGGCTGAAGAAGTACCTCTACCTTTAAAAAAATAACAGAGCAATAGTACTGCTCTCAAGTAATATTGTGTTCCTGAGGTGAGTGAGGTAGCCAGAGCTCCTGGAGAGGGCTAAGATTAGGGTCGGCAACGCACTTGCAATGCTCCCAGTGTTATAGGTGTCCATATGCTACGGTGTCCGTTTTCTAACAGACGGAAGCTCATTTGCTACCCTTGTGCTATCAAAAAAATCTACGTGAAAATATTACTGTGTGCTTTGTTATTTATAATTTATCCATTGCAAGCCATAAAGCATGGAACCGTGTTTGAATCATTAAAGTATTAACACCTAGTGCGTCTTTAACATTCTTACAATGAACTGACGCAGCTCGGTTGTTTCATTCTCTAACTTGACGATTAGCGATGGATATGTTATAAAATGAGGATTTTATTAAGGATGACAAATATATACTTATTAAGGTAAGGCACAGCAAGATATATCCTGCTCAAAATCTGGAGCAGCCCGTCTGGGGAAGTACCTCAACCGTACAGAAAAACACAGCTAAATAACACTGCTCTTAAGTAGTGTTGTGCTCCCGTGTAGACTTGGGTAACTCATGAGTGAGTGATACAAATGAAACATATCTTTTCAAGTGAGCTAGTCTCTCATCAGCTCACTTGCGTTTCAAATATATCTCCAGCTCCCTGGGCTTATGATTCATTTTCGAGAGACTGACGTACTGAGCGGGAGTAAAAGAGACTGAGCTAGTGAGCCACTCGATCGGACGATGGCGTTTATCATGCGAAAGAGAGAGATAGTTAGCTATGGCTCTGTATCTTTTGGATTCATATTTCACAAGGTCATAGACTCAATCGTCTTGCTTTGAACGAGTGAAAAAGTATTTTTTTAGGACAACACAAGGTTGCATTTTGGTTGCATTATAAAATTATTTCACTGAGCTAAATGAGCTGAAGAGCTAAATGAGTGATATATATCCTAAGATCAAAATTATATATATCTCTCTTTTCTTTTTAGTGATATAAACTTCGCATGGCTACTCCCGTGGTGAGTAAGGTGACCGGCTCCTGGGGAGCTGAGGGGGGGTAGGGTGAGCAACGTGCTTGCGATGCTTCTGGTGTTTCGGGTGTATATAAGTTACGGTAGCCGCTTCACTGTCGAGCTAGTTGTATATAAAGCAATGCTCCACAGAGACGGACGACTCGCGCCTGTACCGCGACGTGCAGCTGCGGCTGGAGCGCGAGGGCGGCGCCGTCTACTGGCGCGTGCGCGAGGCGTGCCAGCCGCACGTGAGTACGGCGCCCTTACTGCCACCACACGTCATCTACTCGACCTACTTCAGTACTCGTCATCCAAAATCGAAATCAAAATCAAAAACAGCTTTACTCAAATGGGCCTCAAGAGCACTTTCGAATCGTCATTTTACAAATTATAGTTGTGTTTGCAGACAAACGAAAAAAAAAACCGACTTCAGTTACATCGACAAGTAATACAACGTAGATCGACGAAAAAATACTCAAGTAACTACGCGTTATCAAAGATTGCTCAAAAAGTATCTATAGTATCCATAGTAGTTATCAGATCTCGATAAAATTTAAATGTGACCACATGATGAACATCAGCTTTTCATTAAATTAAAAATTATCAAAATCGAAACACCCAGTAAAAAGTTATTGCGGATTTTCGAGAGTTTCCCCTCGATTCCTCTGGGATCCCTTTATGAGATCCTGGTTTCCTTATCATGGTACTAAACTAGGGATATCCCCTTTCTAACAAAAAAAGAATTATCCAAATCGGTATATCCAGTAGAAAGTTATGCGGTATAATACAACGTAGGTCGACGAAAAAACCGTCAAGTAAAAACGCATTATTAGATATAACTTGAAAAGTAGTTGTTAGATCTCAAATAAATTTAAATGGGACCAATTGACACACACCACCGTTCGATTAAAAAAAAATTTGTCGAAATCGGTCCACCCGGTCAAAAGTTCTGATGTAACATACATAAAAAAAAAAAAAATACAGTCGAATTGAGAACCTCCTCCTTTTTTGGAAGTTGGTTAAAAACTAAAAATAAATTATTAGTTTTGTAAAAGTAAAGCTACCACCGATTCGGAATTTAGATTTTGCAGAGAAGAATCGGCAAGAAACTCGGCAGTTACTTTTTTGAAAAATAATATACAAATTGTGTTTTAGTACAAAATTAATAACATGTTGCGTAAAATACAGCGTCACTAAGTCCACACAGTCCACAATCCTGTTACAGAAGTCGTTTTAGCGATTTTCAATTTACTTTTTATTGGTTAATTTTTAATATTTGTTGTTTTATATTTATTAGGTACTCTCACGGTTAGAATATAGAAGCTATTATCAAATATATGACTTAATTACATAGTTTTTTGTGTTTTAAAAATGCGAAAAATAATAATGAATATTGTATCGCACCCATAGGACTTTCTCGCTGCGATCCCGATGAATAACTGCGACATGCTCGTCATGTACACTTTCAATGACAAGCTGTTCCCGGAGACGCTTAACTTTATATCAGGTGGAGGGTGAGTTTTTGTCTGTTTGTTGTTTGAACTTTATTTGAGATATTTGATCGATTTTACAGTATACGGGTTGCTTATTTACTTGCAGTATAATTGGGCTCTACACGACGTTCGTGTTCCTTGCGTCGCGCGTCCTAAGAGGATTCTTCTCGGGCATCTACACGAAGATTATGTTCGACGACCTGCCCAACGTCGACCGCGTGCTGCAGCTCTGCCTCGACATCTATCTGGTACTTGTTTTGTAAAATGAAACAATTGACTGAAGTTGACAAGTCGTTTGGCGTTAAGCTATCATCGCCAAAGCGACCCAATTGTTACTAGGTTGTGTTTGTAATGAGCGCTTGAGACTGCAATGCCGACATTGCACCTCTATTGCTATTTCACTGTTCATGTATAATATTATTATATAAAAAACGATTGATATACTTTTATTGAATTGAAAAAGTTCAAAACTACCATATCAATCGAAAAAGCGCTTTAATTTAATGACATTTTTGCAGGTTCGCGAGGCCTTAGAACTATCTCTTGAAGAAGATTTATTTGCGAAATTGGTGTTCTTGTATCGATCACCAGAGACCATGATAAAATGGAGTCGACCGAAGGAGGACGACGCTCAAGAACAAAGAGCGTTACCAGCTCCGAATTGATCCGTTTTGAGATTTTATCAGGATCACGAATCAATATCTCCAATATTTCGAGATTATACCTGATTTGTAATATGATTTGAAATTGATGTTTTTGAATACAATGATCTCTTGACCCAATACCGAAAAAAAAAACTTAAAATTATTTTTTATATATTATATCAGTGACTATAATAAAACATCAAAATAAAGAAATTGACAAAATCAACTTTTTGTCACAGTTGGATTTCGTGTACGTAATGTCCATACTATTTAGCGACAAATCTGAGATTTATTAAATACATAAACATATAAACAATAAGTCTGTTGTTGAAAATATAATGTTTCATTGTTTCCTAAAATTCACTTTGTTATACAACAAAAAAGACTTGTGAAATTAATTTATTCATGAAGTTATATCATTTGAGAAGCGACTTTTATTAATAATAATATAATTATATAATTTAGTATATAAAATAAGTTTTACAGTAGGCAAAGGTAATCAGAATACCTTAAGAATGATACATGAAATTAACATTTGGAAATATTCGTAAAAATAATAAACGTAACGTAATAAATAACGTAATAAAGTTACTTTATTAATATGCTAGGGGTGCACGTCTTTAAATATTGGGAGTTATCATAAAAAATATATACCTACAGCACTTTTTTTTGGTAAATCTTCTTTTGAATTTATACATCTACAAACTCAATCTGTTTATTACTAAAGTATACGTAAACCATTTATTGTGCTTTTACTATTTATGTCGATATCGTGCAAATGTTTTATAACTTTGATTGTTATAAGATGCTTGATAATAAAAGATAGTATCATCCACATGATATACGTATTTATGTGTCCGTTAATAGCTATAGCAAAAAGTAATCACGTGCAAATATTATTTTTTAATATTTTTTACCTGCACATAATTATTAACTCGTACATAATAATTAATTTAAAAATAAAATATAGCTCTCTAAATGTAATTTAAATTTCAATATATTTTAGTGTCTTCCTAGTCTAACTTAACAAATGATTTTTAATGAGAGCGCTATGTAGTTAATATTTATTTTACTAAGCAAAAAGTTTAGTGTAATATATTGTGTACAGTTACGATTTTGTTTTTCTTGTGAAGAGCTTGTTATACGCCAATATAATTATGTGGTTGAAATATATTTTATTTTTATCTTATTATGCGTAAATAATACGTTAATTTGAAATAAATGCCAGTCCTAAATCCAGTAAGTAACTTTTACCTCAATTGCATTGATGCATTTTTGATATTATATTTTATGAAATTATAAAGTATGAATACTGTGTACATTTTGTAACGTGATTGTTATGTTTGCGCTGCAGTTACTTAATGTTGTCGTTTGTGATACAAAATAAAAGTCATATAAAAATATCAATTGCATACATTTATTTAACCACATATCACATTTAAAAATCTCAAAACAGTTTCTCTCTCAACAAAGCCATGTAACGGCAAGGCAAGTAATGCCTTCTCAACCCTTTCTAAAACTTTCCATTTTTATTTCTTTCTATCTGCAATCAGTCCTTGAGCCTTAATCAACTTGGTTAATCTTTAAGTAGCAGTTCGAAATTACTTTCCATTTTCATTGATATATTTTTGTTTACATTAATTCAATACTTTTATAATAAATATTTCAATATTTAAAATTGGTTTATTATGTTGTATTTACTGTATACCGTAATCACAATGACTTCAAAATATGATTTATTACAAAAATCTAATAAAACTACTAAAATGGAATTATCTTACATGCATATCCAGAATGTTGTTAAGGATGGGGCAAAATTAAATAAATATAAAAATTGAATAAGTACCTACATAGTAGAAAATTGAAAATTCTTTTTACAATCACTAAGTACACTATTTCAATAATAGCTTGGGAACATTTTAGCTAATTTTAAATTGAAATTAAAAATCTGAAAATTCTGTTATTTACTTTCAAGTCAGGGTGAGACTTCAGGTCAGGTCGAGTCATCTTGTCCAGCTGAGGGTACGTCCATGCTTATATGACTTATTCACATACAGCAAAAACTATTTAAAATATCATATCAGTCATTTAGCCTTACAAAAGATTAGTCTCAAACGTGCTCCACTGGCACAACTGAAAGTCATTAAACCAATCAATCAAGATTAGTCTATTATTTTTAACTAACCACCATAAGCCTAGGTGCAATATTCATTGACATTAGTTCTTGGAACAATAACTTTGCAGCATATGGAAGTCGCACTTGCGATATTTGGGTTTTGTTTTTACATCCCTTACACTCGAAAGTGTTGTTTCGTAGATTTGCTATCGCTATAAGTCCGCAGAAATTGCACACATGGATGCGATACGGATCTGATACTTCAAACAGACGCTCTCTCAGGAATTGTGCAGCGCCATGAGCGATCTGACAATCACGTTCCATTTCTCCGAAACGCAGCCCTCCATCTCGAGCTCTTCCTTCCATAGGTTGTCTGACTAAAATTTGTACCGGGCCTCTTGCCCTTGAATGAATTTTATCGTCGACCATATGTTTGAGTCGCTGATAGTAAGTAGGGCCCAAGAATACTTGAGCGTTAATCTTGCGGCCGGTATGGCCGTTATACATCACTTCATTCCCACGCAAATGATATCCGTACTCCTGAAGTAAAGATGAAATCTTTTGTACATTTACGGCATCATTAAACGGTGTGGCGTCACCAATTTCTCCTTTGTTTGAGGATACTTTTCCTTGAATACATTCGATCAAGTGACCAATTGTCATACGAGATGGAATGGCATGAGGATTGATAATAATATCAGGAGTAATACCCTCACAAGTAAAAGGCATATCTTCTTGCCTATACTGAATTCCACAAGTTCCCTTTTGTCCGTGACGCGATGCGAATTTGTCGCCTATTTGCGGAATACGTACTGAACGTACTCGAATTTTGCAAAATTTATATCCATCACTGTTCAACGTTAACATGACTTGATCGACAATACCTGTTTCACTATTACGCAAAAATGTCGATGCATCACGTTTGCTAAAGCGTTTAGTCGTACCTTCGAGTTCGTCGTCATTCTCCGGCAAAGTTATTGTTTTTCCAATAACGACATCATCCCCAGAGACTCTTATACCAGGTGCAATTATCCCATCATCATCTAATTTATCATAAAGTGCGTTTCTCATGCCCTGACACGTTTGCCTCGTTGGTTTTTCAAACTGCTCTTCTTGATCGCCAATTCTTTTGGATTCAGAGTCTTTATAGGACCGGTAGAACACAGATCTAAAGAACCCTCTCTCTACAGCTGATGCATTCAAGATGACACTGTCTTCTTGATTATATCCAGTGTAACATAAGATAGCAACAATTGAGTTAATTCCGGCAGGTAGTTCTCTAAAACGTAGATATTCCATGGATCTTGTTGTTACTAAAGGTTTGTGAGGGTAATAAAGCACATGCGCTAGGGTATCCATTCTGACGTGAAAATTCGTAATATAGACACCCATAGCTTGCTTACCCATAGCACTTTGATAAGTATTCCTAGGACTTTGATTATGATCAGGAAATGGAATAATAGAAGCGCAAACACCTAATATCATGGCTGGATGAATTTCACAGTGAGTGTATGTGGAACAATAGGCGTATTCCTTGCCCTGGGCTAGATAATCAGGGCTCATAACAATCATGACAGTTTCTTCTTCTAAAGTATCAATATACTCTACAACACCACTTGCTACTAAATTTTGCCACCCATAATTATTATAATCCCTTTCCTTCAGTTGGTCAATGTGCTTTTTCTTCAATAGCAGAGTTTCATTTTCGACAATTAAAAGAGGTCTACAAATTCTTCCAGCATCTGTATAAATTCTTATTTCTCTGTCTCTGATATCTCGTATCATACTCACTTCTGAGACAATGATGTCCATTTGACGTCTTAGTTTACGTAACGTTGCCATGAGCTGTTCAGGGTCTCTGTGAATACCTACCCAACAACCATTGACAAATATTTTTGTTGCATCTGCTATAGCTGAAGGAGCTATTTCCTCTAAATTTTCCATAGACCACTCTTCCAAGAACTCTAATATAGGTGAAGGTTGACTTCCAACTGAAATGTAGGCCATTAAAGCCAAGTTCTTTACTAAACCTACAGCAGCTCCTTCAGGTGTTTCAGCAGGACAAATCATGCCCCACAAAGTGTTGTGTAATTGACGAGGCTTTGCTAATTTACCATCACGTCCAATCGGTGAATTAACACGACGCAAATGTGACAGAGTGGAAGCAAATGTTAATCTATTTAACACCTGGGACACTCCGGCTCTTGCTTGATGGGCCTTCTTTTGATCACCCCAGTTTCCAGTAGCCAAAGAATATCTCAAGCCATCTGTTATGATTTTTGTTTTGATGGCAAGTTCCAGGTTGAAATCCTTTCCTTTGTCGATAAATTTTTGTGCATACATCCTTACTTCTTTTAATAAATTTTTAAAAAGCCCTCTAAATAGAAAAGCCAAGAGAGGACCGGCCAGATCTAGTCTCTTGTTTCCGTAATGATCTCGATCATCAAGTTCACGACGACCTAAAGCAGCTAATAGTAGTCTATGAACCATATAACCCAGGAAATAAGCTTTTTTAGTTTCACAGAAATCTGACACTCCAACATGTGGTAACATTTCTTTTTGTAAAATTTCCCTTGCATATTTAATACGCCTTTCCTTTGTCACTCCCGGACGAGCACCTCTGGCTCCAATAAAGCTCAGGGCAACATTCTGTTCTTGGATAACAAACGCCTCATCCAATGAAGGCTTGACCATTTCCATCATTTCTGGATCATCAAAATCATAAATTATATGCTCCAGTATATCTCTGTCGGCAACAAACCCAAGAGCTCTGAATACAATCATAATTGGTATTTCTTGTTTTATGTATGGAACAATCGCAACAATTCTCTGACCAATAGCTGACTTCTTAATGCTTTGCCCTCCTCTCGCCATCATATTGACCCACAGAGTGGATGTAGGCCTCGAACTGTGTTCAAGACATGAACGAATCTCAGTTTTATAAGCATATTTACCACCTTGCATACTAAATACATACACAGTATTGGTGGCCATTTTTTCTTGAGCAATTAATACTTTTTCAGAACCGTTGATGATGAAATAGCCACCAGGATCTAATGGACATTCGTTTAACTCAGTCAAATCACGATCTGTTAAATTGCTTAAGAGACAATAGGTGGACCGAAGCATAATAGGAATTTTCCCGATAAATGTTTTTTGATGTTGAGTCTCAATCGGGTCTTCGTTTTCTCTCACAATTGTTTTTGTAATGTCGACGTATAAAGGCGCAGAGTAAGTCAAGTTTCGAAGGCGAGCTTCGTTAGGCATCATAGGTGATGGAGCGCCATCTTTTTCCCAATGGGTTGGCTTGGAAAGATATATTTGATCAAACTTTAGATGATATTTTGGAGGCGTTTCGATTTCTCCGGTAGAATGTTGGGCTTCGGCTTGAAGTTCTATCGGAGGAGAATCTTCAACTATCCGCTGCACTGACATTTGAATAAATTCGTCGAAACTGTCTAGCTGCTGGCGTACCAAACCTTTTTCATCAAAATAAGCATTGATTACTATCCAACACGCTTCTTGCCACAGCTCGGACGAAATTTCTTCAACTTCTTCATACTGATCATCTTCTGTATCGTACATGTTTCGTGTATTTCACTTATATAGAGTAAACTTTATATATTTTTGATTCAGTCTATGAAGGTTTTATTTTTTACTTAACAGTATTACAAAAAATCACACGACCATATGTGAATGACTATTTTAATTCAGTAATTTTAAAGTTAAAAAACATTAAATTCAAAATATTTACAACAGCGATTAGCGTTTGTTATGAAAAATTCAAATTTGTAAACAAAATTGTCGACTATTATAATAACACCAAGGCAAGGAGTAAATAAGACAATAAATTTAATCATAGACTAAAAAGGCGTCCATAACATACGCCTGTCAAATTTAATTGATTTCCAGCATAGATATAGTAAAAAAAAGTAGATAATGCGCGGCCTTTGTTGTTAGTGAAGCCAAAAAACTCGGCTCCTTCAAGTAAATAGACGCGCTCACGCACACATATGCATCAAACTACGCTCATTTTCGTTAGTATGTCACGAGGCTTCATACAGTAACTTTGCTTATAAAATGCCGTCTTGTGTGATTAAATGGTGCAAAAACAATACCAAAGTAAACAAAAAATCTGAAGGAATATCGTTTCACACGTAAGTACATATAAAACTTTAAATTTATTGTTAGTTAGTTCTTTGCTTAATGGCTTTTAGTTGTGTCAGTTTGACACATATCATTTCGCCAATGTCACGTGGGATGGAGAACACACGACGGAGATTGTTATTATTTCGGTGGATTTGAGAATACAATTTAGTTAAATTTTGAAAATACACGAAAATAGTATGTATTTATTCACAATACTCTCAAAATGTACAAAAATATAAAAATATTTATAAGTATATAACATTGTACTAAATATATATATATACATTGTAATATTTACAATTTAATTTTATTATATTTAATATATTTACATAAAAACGAACACAGAGGACTAAACACAAACATTAATAAAGATTCAACATTTATAGGGCGGGGAACTTCAGGAGGGAGTACGTCATACAACGGATGAAGGAGTTTGGGGCAATTAAACAGGATATGGGATGGAGATCCTTCATCTAAACCGCATTCACAAAGTGAGTGGTCCCGTACTCTAATTTTTGCGAGATGTCTGGGTGTGCACGCGTGACCTAAACGCAACCTGCAAATGGTCGAAGTGACCCAGCGATCGGCGTGTCTAAAACGGAAAAACCATGGTCGTCTAGGGATTTCTGGTTGCAGGCTCGCATAGTATTTACCTTTTACCATTTTGGATGATATCCAAGATGATGTCCACGAATTGGCCAACCGAGTATTCGCTGCAACACCAAGATCATAACAGAAATTTTTATAGTGGGCATGGGAGCCGATTTGGATGGCAGATTTGGCACATGAATCCGCAGTCTCGTTGCCGGGAATATCAGAGTGACTGGGAATCCAAACAAGAGTGATCTGCAATCCTTTCTGATGACATAAAAACAAAACTTCCCTGATCTTTAAAATAATGACAAATCTTTTTCTGCTACGAAACGGGTTTTCCTTAATTGCTAATAGGCAACTTAAGGAGTCAGTCAAAATTACGGTTTGTCTTAAATCATGGGAGTGGGCATATAAAATAGCTTCCAAAATAGCGACTGCTTCACCGGTGAAGACCGATGATTCAGGCGGGCACTTAAACTGTAAAATAATTTTGAATTTTGGGATCCAGCAGGCTGCGCCAACGCAGCTATCTGCGGACAGTTTAGACGCATCGGTATAAATAAGTAGATGATCGGACCAATTTTGATGAACTACATAATTAAAGAGAGACTTAGTGTTCGGGGAACCTTTGATAAGACCAAGGTTCGTAACAATGACAGGACGATGTACAAGGGCTTTATAGGGAATAGAAAAAAGAGGATTTATAGGCAGTTGAATATATGGATTTGGAAGTTTAGTAAAGTACAGGAAGCTATTCAAAAGACATGATTCGGGTTTGTTGGGATTGTGAATTTGTGATAGTTCGCTTAAACGACTCCAAAGAGGATGTGAAGATAGCTGTAACATTTTGCTGACAAACCGATCACAAAGGAATTGTCTCCTTATTTGCAACGGAGGGTCAACGCATTCAACCTGCAGAGCATTCGTAGGTGTAGATTTCATAGCACCCAGAATGATTCTAAGGCATTTGTATTGTATTTTATTTAGTTTTTCTGAAGCTGATTTAATAATAGGATCTAAAACGAATAAACCATAGTCCATATGGCTACGAACTATGGCATTGTAGAGGAGTTTTTGAGAATATGGGTGAGCTCCCCACCAAACGCCTGAAACTGCCCGAAGGGCATTGATACCTTTTTCACATTTTTTAAGAATATGCTCTGTATGAGAAAGTCCATTAAGTCGGTTATCGAGAATAACTCCCAGAAATTTAGCCTTATCTACGAGGTCAATGCGCTGACCTCCATAATGAAAATCGAAGACAGGGACGATTCTTTTTCTAGAGAAAGCAACTGCCTGGCTTTTGGTTATCGATAAAGATAAGCCATGGTCAGACAGCCACTGGCCTAGATAATGCAAAGCAGAGTTAACCCTAAATGTGATATCATCGACTGAATTTGATCGATAATATATGGCAATGTCATCAGCGTATTGTAAAATGTTGCAAAAATTGTTGACAGATAATTCGAGATCAGAGGTGTAGATACTATAAAGTAAAGGACTAAGGACGGAGCCTTGAGGGAGACCTTTCCAGACAAGTCTGGGGGGAAGACAGACGTTTTGGAATCTTACAGATATTGATCTGCAGAAAAGTAAGTTACATATGAAATGTATCATCCTCGGTGGAATACCCAGCTGATGCAGTTTTTGCCTGAGTACCGCGAGAAGAACATTGTCATATGCAGAATTTATGTCTAGGAATACACCCACAAGGTACTCTCCTTTTGCAAAGGCTATTCGAATATCTGTGGTGAGAATGCTGAGACTATCCATTGTGCTCAGTCCCTTTCGAAAGCCAAATTGAGAGGGAGAGAGAATATTTCTACTTTCCATTACCCATTCCAAACGGTTCTTCAACAGATGCTCTGTAATTTTCGCTAAAGTAGATGAAAGGGCGATGGGTCTGTAGGAATTTGAATCTGACGGATTTTTGCCTGGTTTTAAAATTGGTAAAACTATTTGTGTTTTCCAAGAGTCTGAAAGAACGCCTGTTGTATAAAATCCATTAATTATGTTTAAAAATATAACCTGAGATTTATGATTTAAGTTTTTTATAAAAGAGTAGGGAATGCCATCTTCTCCAGGTGAGGAGTCTGTAAGCCCAGACAAAGCACACTGGAGCTCAGAGAAGGAAAATGGAGCATCCATTTCGTCTGAGATAGGTTTTGGAAGAGAAGGAAGAAAGTTGTTCTGGTGAGGAACAAAGGGAGGAGCAAGTTTGTCAGCAAAATTGTTAAGCCATTCTGATGGATCATTAGAAGAATTATTACTTGAAATGAGGGAACGACGAAATTTTTTAAGTTTTGTCCAAACTACTGAAGAAGGAGATCGCGGAGAAAGTGATTCACAAAAATCAACCCAGCAGCATTTTTTCTTTTTAGACACTAATCTTTTCAATTTAGCGTCTAACCGTTTATAATTTAAAAAATTAGAAGGGGACATAGACACAGAATACATAGACTCTGCCTCTGTTCTTTGTTTAGATACACGAGTGCATTCCTCATCCCACCAGGGAGTGGAAAGCACCTGTTTTTTGGGAAAATGTTTTTTAGGAAAATGAAAATCGGCGGCAGTTGTAAGAGCATTGACAAATGATTCGTAACAGAGAATGACATTTTCAACACCTATAAAACCTGGGATAGCGTCCAATATGTCATCAACAGAACTGGCAAAGTCAGACCAATTTACATTTTTGAGGGAATATTTTAATAGGGGATTAGGATTTGAGATAATAGAAAAAGTGGAACTTTGATTAAGAGATAAGACGATAGGAAAGTGGTCACTGCCAAAAGTGGAAGAAAGGATATTCCATGAAAGTTGTGAAGCAAGAGAGGGAGACGATAAGGACAAATCTACTGCAGAACCGGGGTTTTGCGAAGGGAAAACCCTACGAGTAGGGGAACCATCATTAAGGATGCAAAGATTGGCATCATCAACAATGTCCACCAATAAGTGAGCATATCTATCGCAGGAATGACAGCCCCATGCAGTGTGATGAGCGTTAAAGTCACCCATTATAAGGACAGGAGGAGGTAGTATAGAAAAGACAGAGTGAAGATCTGGAAAAAGGGAAGAAGAAGGATGAGGTATATATATAGAAAGGATAGAAATGTTTAAGGATCTCACAGCAACAGCACTAAAGTGCTGGCTGGGAGGGAGGGGGATTTGAGAAAATGGGATAAAATGGCGGATAAAAAGGGCACAACCTGCATATCCATCACTTCTGTCATCTCTCAAACAGGAGAAACCTGGGACCCGAAACCGAGAACCAGGAACTAACCACGTTTCAGAGATGGCAATAATGGACGGACTATGCTGATTGATGAGGGAAATGAGTTCATGTTTTTTAGGACGAATGCTCTGGCAGTTCCACTGAAGGAAGCTGGTCGGAAACATTATTAGCAAAATTAGCTAGTTTGGAAAGGTTAAGGGCAACGTTGGACGGTAGGGGAACATCACTGCATGAAACAACCATACTAAGGATGAGTTCAGTAAGCATTTCTAAAAGGTTTGAGGAGTTTCTAAAGGAAGGAGTGTTATTGTTTTCATTAATAGCGCAACCGTTAGGAGTGGTGGAAGGACAGCTGCCAATAATGGCTTGGTGGGCTTGTCTATCGTACCCTTTCCCAAGAGCGGAAGAGGGGCGAGAAGAACGGACTACGGTTTTGCGGTAGGAGGAGATGGAATTGTTTGAGGAAGGGCTGGCATTGTGGGGGTTTAGAGAAATATGTAAGGACGGGGAGGATACTTCTTTAGTTATCTCCGCGTAGGATCTACGAACAGGAGGAAATTTAGTGGATGCTTCGAAATATGAACTATTACTAGCGGCCATTTCTAATTTAATCGAGTGTTGTCGCGAATACTCAGGGCAACCTTTGTCTGTAGCGAAATGCGTTCCTGAGCAATGAACACAAGAAGCATTGTCCTTAGTGACATCACATGAATCTCCACCATGTTGCTGTGAACATTTGTAGCACCTCGGTTTCGATCTGCATTGATTTTTAACATGCCCGTAGCGGCAGCAACTGAGACACATGATAGTAGGAAGGTTGTAGGTTTCTACAGGAAGGGCAGTGTGATAGGAGAAGATTTTAGTGGGCAATATTTGTCCCCTAAAGGTCAAAACTATGGATTGGGTAGGAACCCAGGTGATGACTCCCTCATTGAGAACTTTGCGATTCATACGTCTCGCTTTCACAACTTCACCGCATCCAGCCGGAAGTTCTAATGAGTCGACGAATTCCTCCATCGACCAGTCCACGGGAACTCCTTTAACTAAACCCATTCGAGATATATTATATGTCGGGATAAAGGCATTATATTTGCAGAGGCTTAGAATGGGGTTATTTAAAAATGAATTAGCTGCATCAGCGGAATCAAATTGAACAGAGATTTTATTTCTGCCTAGATTTTTCACTCCGTCTTTTGCGACGGAGCTGATTTTATATTTATGTAAAAATTGCCCAAACTGTATCGCACGGAGAGTAGTACCTGAGGAGGGCTCAGTTACTTCCCGCGACACCTGAACGATGAAGGGGCCTTTATCATCACCTGAGTATTTTTTAGGACCTTCAGAGAAAGATGGGTGTACGTAAATGGATTGGATGGACGGATTTGCAGTGGCCGGGTTGACAATTATTTTCTTAGATGCTATATCAGTTAAAATATGTTCATTCGGTCGTTTACGAGATTCGGAAGATGAATTAGATAAAGAGGGATCAGGGATATTGTTAAAAATCCCAGGATCGGGGGGATCGGGAGGTCGATCGACCTCCATATTGAATTAAAAAACTTATTTCTAAACTAAAATAAATTTAAGTTTACAAAAATAATAAATAACTAACTACAAACACTTACGACAACCAGTAATGAGAGTAGAATACAATGATTATAAAAAACAGACTATTTTTACAGTAAATTAACGAAAGAAATGAAAATAAAACACCAAAATCTCTCTAATACGTGTGTTAGCCAAAACCACTAAGGCGCGAAAAAAAACTTAAATTTATTGTTATTCTAAAATAATATTGAGGTTATTCGGAACTTACAATTTCAATGTCACGTAATGACGTACCACGGGAATGTAGCCAGTAGTTCTTTTTTTCAATACCCCAAAATGTGGGTAAGTAAATTGTACGCAATCAGAAAAATAATTAAGTAAAAAGTAGACATAGTTATTGTTTTTTTTTCTCGTGTTATTTTATGTTACATAAATTGAAAATAAAAAATTCAAAATATATTTATGAATTATTAACTCGTTTGTTTTATGTTTTAACTTTTTACAATTTTTGAGTAAACTAGGTACCCATATTTTACTATCAAATTTCATGGTTTTAGGTTTCCAATGAATATTTTAATAAGAGGTGAATGGGTAGCGGCTGTAAGACTGAGAAAATGACCACAATTATGCTGGCCATGCGCATAAAGTCAATTTAATACGATTAGTGATTGAAAAATATTTGAACATAAGACTACATCATATTAGTAAAATGCAAACAATGACGATGACTCTGAGTTCTAAGCGACAAAAATTTAAAAAATTTATACACCATAAAGGATTCTAGGTTTAAGAAAAATAGTTAAAAAAAAACCGAGTGCAAACTGAAAAGAGATAAACAGAGGGGATAGGAAGTGTCCATTCATACGATTATCTTACGAATATATTTTTTTATTATTCTACCGATTTTTTGTTTTATTTTTAGTAAATTTATTTAACCTTCTGGATTCCAGAAAAAAAATGTTTTGCTTTTGGACTAAAAGTTACATATTTTTTTATATTAGGGATCTGTTTATGCCAGAAAAATACAAAAAAAAAAAAAAAAAATATTTCTATTAAAATATGGATTTTACTAATGTCATGTATATATTACACTGGTTCTCAGTTTGTAATATATACATGACATTTACGTCATATGTGTATTACATTGGAATATTACTACTACAAATAAAAATGCATGAATTATGAAATAACATTTATTAGCAAAAATATTTAGTCACAATATAGCCTTTATTAGGGACTCTTAAACGTAACAATCAGTCTTTACGTGAAAATAGGAACTGTAAGTATACTTTACAAAACTAATCGAAATTTCAATAACAATGAACTAAGTGAACATCGTCAAAAAAAAAAACTTTTAACTCCTTCTAATGAACTTCTACCATCTTCTAAAATAAATCAACTTTTTCTAAAATAAAATCAACTTCTTACTATCATTGGCATATTTTTTTAAATCATTTTTGATGAAATTTCAGATGGTAGTTTTTTTTTTGGTGTGCTACATAAAAATTATTTGCATTTCGTGCAAAACGCCGTTGTAGTATTTGAACATTTTGGAAATCGGCATCTTTTTTGTTTGTCACTGTAATCAACTAGATGTTCAGCCTTGATGAGCCGTGATGTCTTACTGTTGCCGACGTTACAGGTGTTATGAGGACTTTCCTTTTCTTGTGCTTAGGCTGAAGTTCGTCAATCTCGTCAACACTTTCAGAATCTGATGATAATGATTTTTTTTCTATTAGACTGGTTCCAAGATCCAGTTTAAAATCGCGTAGCTGTGATATTTTGTATTTGTTTGTTCCTTTTTCAGTTTCTTTTTGTTTGAACAAAAACCGCGTGTTACATACTGCCAAATCCAACATGTGACTAATAAATCTTACTGTCCATTTTTTGGTCCGTGATCTGGAGGAACATACAGACAGCATGCGATCAGCCATGTCCACTCCACCCATGTGCTGATTGTATGACTTGACTATTTCTGGCCTGGATACAAATTCGTAGATTTTGATTTAGAGATCCACTTCCTCATCTGAAGAGCTGGAAAATGAGGTACTTGATCCCTCGTCTTCTTCTGGTCTCGGTGTATACGCGCAGTGTCATCTTTTTCATCATTATCAGAGAGATCTATGTCCGATTTTTTTAGTCGTGTTATGATTTCACCTTCGCTTAAGGCTGTAAAAAGATCTCTTTGAGAACCAATGTAATAAATATATGACATAAACAATAAGCAATAGTTCGGACTGAAAACTCGTGTAGTACCAGTATGACATTAAAAAGTTTCTGGCCGTAAAACAGAAAGTTGATAACCATGTGAAGTAATAATACGTTTATTAGTTACGTAGGTACATTATCAATAAAAATCAAGCAAAGTTATTATGAAATATCAGGTGATTGAATTATAATTTTTAAATTTCTTACCGCATGCACCTGACCGAAGAGACATCTTTATCGTGGCGCTCCAAAGAAAAACCCATTTGACGTATGTATCAAAGTCAAATCGGTGTTGGGTTTAGTGTAGCCAGTTAACAAAGCTTACCTAGCTACCGTAAAACGATTAGTTCTGCAACCGATTCACAGATGAATCTAGGACGAATTTTTAATTCTTTACGTAATATAGGTATGACGCTAGCATCCAGGAGGTTAAAACTATAAACAGGTTTTTATTTTCACATACCCATTTTACCTATATTAAATTAATTTTTTAATAAAAATTTTAGGGACTTTTTTTAAAAGGTGTCAACACTTCACTCACTCACACATATTTAAAAAAGTGGCTTCAGTTTTCTGTTCTAGGTGCGTTATCTACCTTTTTTTACTTGATCTATGATTTCCAGTAAAAATCGAATATCTTGAATGGATCGATACGATACGTACTAAATTATTAATAAAATCGTCTTCACAATCGAAAGATAAACAAATATTAAATAATAAGTTTTTTTTGTGTGCTTTAGGCTTTTGATCACACGACTGAAGTATAACTTCTTTAGCTCCATCTAACTTTATTAGATATTAGCAAACAGTCACTATAATAATTATATTGCACTATCACAAAACAATTGTGATGATCGGCTGGGCACAAAGAGCAACACGGAGGGGAGTAGCCATGTACAGGCGTTCCCTTCTGTCAAGGTATAAGGCCAAATGGCCATATGCAAACAATAAAACTAGTTGCCGCCGCACTGATCACTAGACTAAATCTAGTTGCGCGATTGAATCAACGTCCTTCAAAAAATGCCAAATTGTTCTGTTTTTTACTGCAAAAAAAGATCTGCCACGTCAAATTTACTAAAACATGGCGTTACCTTTCATACGTAAGTATTTTTTAATCACATTATTACTTGTATACTTCTTTTAAACCTTTTTTTAACTTAAAAATTACAAATATTATCGTTCGTGTTGACTCGATTTGTTTACCAACACAGGCCGCTCGCCCGCATACAATATGCGGATCGGTCGAGCGACTGATCGGAGTCTATTTCCGAGAAGTCACTGTCGCCGAGCAATAGTGTTGTTACCGGTTTGTTTGTAGATGGTTATCGATAAAAATGGCAAAGGCAAAAGAGGAGACAGACATTTTTGAGATTTTGATTTATTTAAAATATTATGTTGCTAGCTTTTTTTTAATAAACATAGTTATATAATAAAATTGCATTAAATTAAATATAATACACGTATAATGAGTATTAATACATTTTACTAGAATTACTTAATGTGAACTTCCACCATAATGTTTTATATAAAAATTTGGCAGGTTTTCTAAAAATCCAAATTTAAGGGATACATGGAAAAAAATGGTAATAACAGATTAACCTGGAAGCCCACAAAAAATAGTGTAATTTGTTCAGATCATATCAATACCGCTAACTTTTAAGTGTTGACGAACAATAGAAGGATTAGTCAAGGGCACCAAATCAACACTAACGCCACACTGTTTTTGTCCCGTAAGTTTTTTTTTGTCTCATGTACAAGGTAATCAAGATATGGTTCACCTTAGTCATAGTAGTGAAATGAAGCTTAGATTTATCAACTTTGAAATTGAACAATGTCCATCCTTTCAGAGTCATCAACAAATCATTAAATCTAGCAGATGACAAACTATCATCTTATGATGCCATTAGTGTTACGCTCCCTACTCCCGATTCGTTGACATCACCGTGTACATCATCAACTCCTCAAAATGTATGTTAACTTTAAATCGCTTATTGTAGACTGGCATTGTTTGGCACAACAACGTTGCACCAAACGTATTGTGACATAATTATAATAGTTAGACATAGGCTGTCGCGACACTTTTTAACTGACTTCCAAAAAGGAGAGGTTCTCAATTCGACTGTATTTTTTTATGTATGTTACTTCAGAACTTTTGACTGGGTGAACCGATTTTGATGATTTTTAATTTAACAGAAAGCTGATGTTTATCATGTGGTCGCGTTTAAATTTCATCGAGATCTGATAACAACTTTTTGAGTAACCTTTGACAACGCGTATATATTACGTATATTGTATTACTTGTCGATGTAATTGAAGTCAGTTTTGTTTTCGTTTGCGAGCACATACAATAATTGTAGATAATGATGTGTTGTACAAAGTCTTACTACATTATATATTTCTATTATCATTAGTTTTTGCAGCGTACGCAATGTAAGGAATTTTTTAGGTTATTTTTTTTATCCCTAGGGTTACATTATTGGAGTTTTAGTAAGGATCCCTAATATTTTTGAAAATATAGTATAACCTATGTCGCTCAAGGATTATGTAGCTTCTCAACGGTGAAATAATTTTTTGAATCGGTCCAGTAGTTTCGGAGCCTATTCTATGCTAACAAACAAACAATCAAATCTTTACTCTTTATAATCGTTTATTTTACATGAAGATGTTTGATTTGTAGCATATAATAAATTAAGCCTATTTTTATAATAACATCTTACCTTTGTATCAAATTAAAAAACCTTATTTCCCTAACCGAGTACTTGAATTTATCGATAATGGATATTGACAGTAGTTACAACCATGGCTGTAAGAAACTTGTCAGTGTAGCTGCGGCGTGTCATTATACTGTAATGACACAGAATGTATCTATGTGTGTGTGAAAAATGTAAGTGTGATTTTAATTTAGTATGTGTGAGTTTCGTAGTGACAGACGATTATTTTTGTGTGGGAATTAGATAAAGTGTGCATGTGTGTAATTTCCCCCCGCAAAAAATGACAGACAATTTTGTATCGGTAGCAGACGCAATGGCTACTCCCCTCCGTGTTGCTGTTTGGCTGGGCATAATTGAGTTCAAAATAGCTTAAATGGTGAAGTAAAAATAAACCTATGTGCTTTCAGTAGAGGTTACTTTGCTTTCGTACAGAAGCATTCGCGACGTTTTCAGCTATTCTCCAACAGATATCATTTATACCAAATTAAATTAACTACACCTAATATTGATGATATTAGAGTTGACATTGTCTTAATCAAAAATATTTATTGATACTCCAACTCCAGTAATGAGGAGATGAGTGACAAAAGATATTGTTTTATCAATTTTGTGATTTTACATGATATCGATGATATCGATGTGTAAACTTTACAGAATGCTGTGCGATGATTGATGATGAATGATGCCCGATAACAAAACGTACTTGTCACGGTTTTTATTGATCACTAAAATAAAATTTACGACTCTTTAATTGACTTCAATAATTATGTTTGCTCGTAAACAAAAAAAACGACTTCACTTACATCGATGAGATATATTAACAGTTGAATTGAAAACCTCCTTTTTACGATTCAGTCTGTAGCATCCCACTGCTAGGCATAAGCCTCTATCTCCGTGTAGTTTTTAACTATTACGTTGTTTGCGTTGTTTACGTTGTTTACGTTGTTTGTAGTTTTTAACTATTTCGTCTATGTAAATTGTAGTAGTTTTTTTTTTCGATTGTGAGCACACACAATTATTGCGAATATATATTGTCCCTTTTTGTATAATATGGAGTACTAAAATAATAAAGTAGTGGATAACAAAAAAAAATTTACATAGGAGGACTGCAAAGTCTGCAAATATTTTATCACGTCCGAAAAATCTAGGTAAGATTTTTCCACACTACGTCAACATAGAGCAACACGGAGGGGAGTAGCCATGCACAGGCGTTCCCCTCTTTCAAGGTATAAGTCTAAATGGTCCTACGCGTATAATAAAACTAGTTGCTGCCGTACTGATCACTAGACTAAATCTAGTTGCGCGATTGAATCAGCGCCTTCAAAAAATGCCAGATTGTTCTGTTTTTTGCTGCAAAAAGAGATCTGCCACGCCAAGTTTACTAAATTAAGATTACGGTGTAAGTATGGCGTTACCTTTCACATGTAAGTATTTTTTTTAGCATATTATTACTGTATTAAAAATTACAAATGCTATCGGTCCCGTTGTTTTGGATTTGTTTACCAACATAGGCCGCTCGCCCTCATACAATATGCGGATCGGTTGAGCGACTGATCCGAGTCTATTTCCAAGAAGTTGATTCCGCCAATGTAACCTAGAGTGGAGACCACACGTAAGAGATTGATTGGTCGGTGCAGTTGAGATAACAGTCTCAATTTAATTTTGAAAACAGGGAATTATTTTAGTTATGTATAGTTTTGTAAGACATGTTAATATAATTGCCCATTGAAAGTCTATATTTTGGTGATTATTTTATTCAGATCTCATCCAACTCTTGTGTCATTTGCATTTGACAGTCAAATTTCTGAGATTGCGAATGTCACCTGCAAGTCATCTGCATCAGTCAACAGTCAATATTTTGTGCAAAACTGCAAAAGATATCGAGTCAAGACGCATTTGTGTGTAAAAATATGTTTTTTAATATTTGATATTATTTTGTTTTTCAAATTGATTTTTACTAAAAATGGCTCTATCCTTTAGAGTTTTATACCGAAGTAATGTTTATTTTCAAAACATAACCAAACCGGTAAAATGGAATGTGAGGAAAAATTACCTCGTTAGATACTTATGCAATGGTGTAGGCTATCAAAATAATAGTATACAGAGGTTCATATATACGAAACAGGACCTAACCTCAATATATACACCTTTACGATGCATGACGCAAAATTGCAGCAATGCTAAGCCACCACCACCACCAGAATACCCAGAGAACAAAAAAAGTCTTATAAAAAGATTTAAACAAATGTATAAAGACTATTGGTACGTTCTATTGCCAGTGCATATGACAACATCAGCTATTTGGTTTGGAGGCTTTTACTATTGTGTAAGAAGGTTGGTATTTTTTTTTTAGTATTGACTTAAAAGCCTTTATATTGCATCATAAAAATATGTTAAATTATTCTTTCCATTTTTTAAATAAAATTGACTACATATATTTTTTTTATAATAATAATAATAATAAATATTGCTTATTGTACACCAATATGAAGATTAGTCTTAACTTTGTACAATAGGTAGCCTGATCGGCTTAAAAAGTGAATCAAATCGAATTAAAAAGCGATCTTTACCAGGCAACGGTGTTGCGGAGCATATTATGATCAGTGATCACAGAGAGGCATAGGTGTACTTATAACATATAGAATTATATTATTGTATATTTATATAAATAAATAATAAAAAATTGACGTAACATACATTTCATATAATACACATGAGTGAGTAACATATATCTATATTGATACACAGATGCACTTTATTAAAGGTAGTGTAGGCCTTAATAAGTGAGACAAATGGATTTATAATCAGTGTTATATTAACAAATATTAAAGAAAAAGATAAAAAATTTAAATAAGATAATTATTTCTAACTAGAAGTTGAAAATTTCAACACCATTAATAGTGGAAATTCCAAAATAATGTTTACTTGTAATGAAAAGTCAGTTTAAAAATAATTTTTTAAAGATCCTTATTGATAATAAATGAGCTCTACTGCTTCAATTTTAAATATTTTGTTCCAAGTGTGAAGTGTCTGTCAGTTTTCTAATGTTAACAATAATATTTTATACATTTATATATGTTTCGCCTGTTTTGGATAATGCTATTTGATGGATGACTGTATCTAATACACAAGTTTTTGGTATATTATTTTTTGTATCTTCTTATTACACATTATTCACCATATTAATGATATATTTCTAATTTAAAATATGAATTTATAAGTTTTTGTTTATTAATTAATAAGAAACCGGTTCTAATAATGGACTGTTCTAACCCCTGCCATTAAAGTCTATTTGTACTTTATTTGCAGGACAAACTTTTAATACAACTGGTAAAGTTGGCCCTAAATGTTATTTTTTGTGTATGGGTTTTAATAACATACTATAGTTTAATAAATAATACTAATAATAATACTGTTTTCAAGCAGTATTGTGTACCTGTTGGTGAGTAAGATGACCAGAGCTCCTGGGGGGATTGGAGATTGGGTCGGCAACGCGCTTGCGATGCCTCTGGTGTTGCTGGCGTCTATAAGCTACGGTAATCTCTTACTATCAAGTGAGCCGTACGCTTGTTTGCCAATCTAGTGATATAAAAAAAAAGACTACAACAATCGACAATATTATCTTGTAATTTTTTTTTATAACTAATAAAAAAACACTCTTGTAATATTCAGTAAAAATAATATTACAATACTATTACAAATAAGACTTTACTACTTTTAATATAAGATAATGGTATTTAAGGTTCAGTTTTAAGGAACATGTATCATAAAACAAAATTAAAAGTTTCATTAAATTTTTAATGTATCTATAATTTTTTTCAGTGGTGTAGATGTTATAAGCTTGCTAGAATCAATTGGTATTAGTGATAAATTATTAAATCCTTTAAAGGATTCAAGTGCAGGGTACTTTGCACTTGCACTGGCTTTATATAAACTAATAACACCTTTGAGATATGCTGTCACTATTGGTAATATAATTGTTTCATTTTTCTTAATTTACTTTTAATTATTATGTAGTATTGTAATTATATCATACTATATTACAGGTGGAACAACCTATGCTATTAAAAGGTTGACGGCTATTGGCTGGATAAAACCTGTCCCTTCAAGAGATCAATTAAAGGTAATGTTTCAAGAGAAAAGAGATAATATACAAGATCGATTCAATGAGAGTAAACAACATTACCAAACTCAGTTGAAAGAAAAAGGCACACAAGTGATGGATGAAATGAGAAGGTATAAAACAGAAATACGCAACATCAAAAATAAAGTAAAGAAAATGTAGAAAGGGTGGAGGAGGAATGAAGGCAGGAGGAAAACACTGTATTCTTAATTCAATTTTTTTTTTTACTTTGTAATTTCCTAAAATGTTGGATTATGCTGAGCTACACATGACCAACCTATATTCTATATAAATGTAAAACGTCATTTCTAGTAAGTTTTGTGGTCATGCTGCATCAGCATAAATCAAGCTTAATATTATTATAAGTTACGTTTGCCGTTACATTAGAGAAAGACGTATCAAACACATTTTATAGTTAAACTTTTTATTTATTGTTTAAAGTTATATAAATACAGAAGTATTATTTAACAAAATAATCTAAAATTAATGAAAGGAAACTATGATGAAAACATTTCAATTATCAAAATGTACAGATATGTTTAAACAATCAAGTTTTTATTAAGTACCTACTTAATAAGACAGCACATTACTGGAATGTTTACAATGGTGCTTACTTCTTTTATTATATTTTTATATTTAAAACTATAAACATCAGAATAGAAGTTATAGGCCAGATGTGCTGTCACAACAAATAAAATTAATAAATGCATCAAGAACATTATAAAATCAATAGAACTTGTATCACTTCAGACTTAACCCCGCACTAACAAAAATGTAAAAAAAAAAATGAAATCAATCAAATAAATGAAGTTTTTCTGAGAAATTTATTTCCGTATTATGCAAAAAACTCCAATTTGAGGCTGCAGTGGAATTTTGTTTACAACTTTTTATTATCGTAAAAACACTCAATATACCCTATTGTTATCACAAAAAATTAATCATTTCTGGCTCTATGATTATATCATTCTTTTACGTCAATCAACATGCAATCATTCTACTTAATTTATTACAAAATAGCAGCTTTCATTTTCACAATAGCTCATTTTTATCCAATTCTTAACAACAATAATCCCATTTCCACTTAATGTACTACCAAATTGTCATATAGATACCTATGTTAAAGCTATATATTTTACCACTTTTACTTAGTAAAATGATTTATTTACATATTCTACCATACTTTCATTTACACAAGACTTACCAGAGATTATCATTTTGAGGATCCCGATATTTTGACAATGCTCCATGACTGGAATTGCAACATCGATGATAGCACGGGTACCCCAGTTACATAGTAAATCCCAATTAAATGCAAGTATTAATAGTGACCATGAAAGCTTGAAACTTATATGTTATACAATGTATTCAAATATAAATTGTTGAGCATATTTAAATATTTGTTATTATTAGATTAGCATAAGTCAAGAAAATGATTAGGAGTATTTGAAGAGCAATGGCAATTATTTTTATATCACATAATGTGGAATTATGTTGTTACAGTAAACTTACTAACATTTCCTTTATTAAATTATTCAAAGATGACTGCTTATTATCTATGTAATGAAATTCATTGCTAGCTTAACATATAATTCTAAATAGCCACAATGAAGAAATTAAGAGAATACCTAAAACATATAAATCCACTTATTTCAATAGTTGCTTCTTTAACCTTCACTGAGTGTGATGATCATTGTCTTACCCCATGTATTGATATGAGGCTGGCGAAAGATGCGGCGCTGGCGGCATTCCGGGACCCGTGGGTGCTCCAATAGCAGATAAGTGGCATACACGACACATTAATTTTCCTTTAAATAAAAATTGTATTTCAAATTTTATAAAATATATTTAAAAAAAAAAATTCAAGAACCGCATCACCAGAACACTAAATTGTATAAAAACTCTGAATCAAATTAATACATATTATTTATTATACCCTGTTTTACAATGATTAATTTAATTTGATTTTGATTGCATAGACAAATAATTTGTCAATTAGGAACACTGTTCTATATTCTATGAATTGAAACTTTATGGTATAAAATACTTAATATTACATTATAGTTACCTGCTAGTGGATAACAACGCTTGTCAGGTTCATCTGTAAGTTGCATTCCACAGAAGCAGCACATATAACAGTCCACATGGAAATCACGATCCATTGACACAACTCTTACTGTTTCATCAGTTCCTTCTACTGGAGTTATACCTGCAATTTATAGAAAAAATATTAATTAGAATCAGAAAATCACTTCAGAGTAATACTAAACACTTTATAATTTTTTATTACTGTAATGTAACACTTACCTTTACCACAGCTAGCACATTTAGGAGCAAACATACGATGGTAGTCATTAACACAGTAGATCTTGTTATCAACGTCAACTGTAAAGGGTACCCCATCAAGACACTCATTACAAATGCAGCAACGGAAACATCCAGGATGATATGATTTGCCCATAGCTTGCAATATCTATAGTTAAAACATTTAAATGCATTAGTAAATACTTAATAAACCATTTCTTAATTTTATACAAATGGTATGTTTTATTAATATGTTATGTGATATAAGTTTTGTAATCCTTTCTCTTAGAATTTATTTTAACGGTATTTTCAACCAGTGTAAAGATTTCATGCTCAGGACAGTTAATACATTTACAATTTACATATTATGTAAGATGAAAAATATTCACTAATTTATACAACACAGATAGACTATTAGATAAGGTAATTTAGTTTTGTAATCAATAATAAAAAATTAGAGATAAACAATGCTTTAACTTTCCAATATACTTAGATGTTATCTAAGGCTAATGAACTTGGATTATATCCAACAACTTACCATTTCCATTATAAGATGCCCACATATTGCACACTTCTCAGCTGTTTGTTGAAAACCAGAATACTGAAATTAAAAAAATTAGGATGTTTATATTTTGGTAATTTGATACAAATATATTTAAAATATCATATTAATATTATAGCTACTAGTATTGTTATGTTAACTAACCAAATAATCTTCTTCACAATAAACTTTGCCGTGGACATTGTAAAATGCTTTGCCTCTTAGTGCCCTGCCGCAGGAACAGCATATGAAACAGTTAGTATGGTATAGGTTGCCCATTGCTTGACACGCTTGTCCTGCACCAGTTACACCGGCACCGCATGTGTGACATATTCCTTTAATAAAAAAACAAAATTATATGTTAAAAACACATACATAATATTATTTATTTACAATTGTAAATATAATATTTTAGTACCAAAATATTCCCCTTCTTCATCCTGCCTTTCCATTTCTTCCTCAAGTTGTCGAGTGAGTTCTTCTATTTTACGTTGAGCTTCACTAGGACCTGGTGGTCGAGGAGGTGTAATACTGTATGGTAGAAGGCTTTTTCCACGTCCACCAGAACCTCTAGAACCCCCCGACACTTGAGAGACCGAACTTGGTGTAGGACTAGGAGCGGGTGATTGAGCAGGTGAACACAATGTCAATCCAGAAACCATATTACGTGAACTGACTGTTTCTAAGGCCACTGGCATATTTTCTTTAGTTACGGCAGTAACAGTTGCCACAGATCCTCCTGTCATACAAACATAATCAGAGCCATTGGTGTCTTCAACTATTTGCATCCGATTAGGAATTGGTTTAGGGGTGGTGCCATAGTTTCCATTTACTGGAGGTGGCTTAACCTTTGTCAATCCATTTCCAATTGGTGGCTTAGGATGATAATATTTTGGTGCAGACACAGGTCCTTGAACTTCTGTGGCAATATTTGCCTTCGGTCTTTGAGCACTTGGTGCAATGGAAGCATAAATTGCAGTTGAAGGAATTGTAACAATTTTGTCATCAAAACTTACAGAATTGTTATTTTTCAAAAGAGAACTTACATCAGTGTACTTAGGAGGAGCTGATTTCATAACAGTATAATCACCAGTAGAGTTATCAGATGTTGGAATGTACGGTGGGGGTGGTGGAACTTTATCAACTTTATTTTTATCACTTAAAAGTTTTAGTGAACTATTTCTGTTTAATGTAGCTGTATTAGGTACCTGGGGTCCAGGAATCGACCCCTGTTGAACAAATTGTTGCTCTTGATTAGATTGTAATTTATAATCATTTTTCTTTTCATTTTCCGGGCAGAGCATGTTTTCGTAAACAGAGGGATTTGATTTAACTTTATTAGTCACAGGCACTTGAGGTTGAGCTTTACTATATCTTGTATTATAGTACCCCTCTGATACTAACGGTGGATTTTGGTAAAGTTGATGATAATAAGGAGGCTGGGTCAGATGTTGCTCGCCGTAATAGTCTATATTTTCATAGACTGGCGGAGGATATTGTACGTTATTATTTCCTGGTATTTCATACAAATCCTCCGTCTGGTAACTAAGTGATCTTTGCGATATAGAATCAATAGATCGTGTTGGACTAGCTGGAAGTGCTGCTGTGTTAATATCACGTTTATTGATTGATGCGATGGTCTCTACTCTTTTAGGGGTAGCAAATTTCGAAGCAGCTATAACATTTGTACGCTCGTAAAAACTATAATCTTGACGATTGGCAGGAGCATTGTCTAATGTAAAACTCTCTATCGCACCAAGGGGTCTAGCCTTTACTTGAGCACTAGCATTAGACGTTGAAGCTGTGTGCGCTTGCTCAGTATCATTTTCGTCTTTGTTGGATATTTTCAAATCTTGCAAACCTACAATACATCGTTGTTCTTCAGAGTTACTTCTTCTTGAAGAATCCATATTTTGATTAAATTTCTATATTATTATTAATCTAATTGGAAATTACACAAAAAACATAAGTGATTCATAATTGTGATATAATGTAATCTTCAACAAAACATCATAAAATAAGAAACAAAAAAAAAACAAAATTAGTGATGTACTATTCTACCTACTTTTACCAAAAACAAATACAGAGAAATAGAACCACTCAGAAAAGTTGATAGTAATTTTAAATAAATCTGTAATTCTCTCTTATGAGATTCATGGAAGAATTTTAAATTTAAATACAATAGAGTGTTAAATGCAAAAATAACACATATATTATTTTCATTACCAAACTAGCACAAATCTTATATCATTATTATATCTTACTAAGATTATCTTAGTTAAGCTTGTTAGTTGTTACTGAAATGATTACAGTAAAAATATATATAAAAAAATATATAAAAGTAAGCTTTTTACGATGAGCAATAGAAAAAAATTGATGTTTTTGTAACAATAAAACCTTTTTTGAAATTATTAGTATTTATAGTTTGCTAGTAATTTACAAAACATATGTGCATATTATAAATTAATATAACGTTTCAATTACCAATATTGATTTAGAAAAATTATTATTTTTTATTTACGATAAATTATACCGGTTTAAAACTGCAGTCCCTTTATTTATCCTCTATATCATAGAATAGAGTCTATTGTTTCAATAATTTTAAGATAATCTGTATCGTTCGTATCGTCACTTGCTCCTTTTTTTGTTTTTACAACGCATTACACCATTTACACCGCATTACGCTTGGGTAAAACATTATTACAGTCATTACTTAGTAACTTTTATATCCACGTTACGAGCTACTTGTGATAAATGAAAAATCACTAAACGTACACACGTAGCATCACAGCTTTCGTAGATTTTAAAAGGAACAAATCCAAATACTATTATAACCTGAACTTTTTTGAAAAGCATTTAACATATAGTTTTCAATATGTATGACACGGAGGATGACCAGTATGAGGAAGAAGATGTTGAAGAGATTTCGTCCGAGCTGTGGCAAGAAGCGTGTTGGATAGTAATCAATGCTTATTTTGATGAAAAAGGTTTGGTACGCCAGCAGCTAGACAGTTTCGACGAATTTATTCAAATGTCAGTGCAGCGGATAGTTGAAGATTCTCCTCCGATAGAACTTCAAGCCGAAGCCCAACATTCTACCGGAGAAATCGAAACTCCTCCAAAATATCATCTAAAGTTTGATCAAATTTATCTTTCCAAGCCAACCCATTGGGAAAAAGATGGCGCTCCATCACCTATGATGCCTAACGAAGCTCGCCTTCGAAACTTGACTTACTCTGCGCCTTTATACGTCGACATTACAAAAACAATTGTGAGAGAAAACGAAGACCCGATTGAGACTCAACATCAAAAAACATTTATCGGGAAAATTCCTATTATGCTTCGGTCCACCTATTGTCTCTTAAGCAATTTAACAGATCGTGATTTGACTGAGTTAAACGAATGTCCATTAGATCCTGGTGGCTATTTCATCATCAACGGTTCTGAAAAAGTATTAATTGCTCAAGAAAAAATGGCCACCAATACTGTGTATGTATTTAGTATGCAAGGTGGTAAATATGCTTATAAAACTGAGATTCGTTCATGTCTTGAACACAGTTCGAGGCCTACATCCACTCTGTGGGTCAATATGATGGCGAGAGGAGGGCAAAGCATTAAGAAGTCAGCTATTGGTCAGAGAATTGTTGCGATTGTTCCATACATAAAACAAGAAATACCAATTATGATTGTATTCAGAGCTCTTGGGTTTGTTGCCGACAGAGATATACTGGAGCATATAATTTATGATTTTGATGATCCAGAAATGATGGAAATGGTCAAGCCTTCATTGGATGAGGCGTTTGTTATCCAAGAACAGAATGTTGCCCTGAGCTTTATTGGAGCCAGAGGTGCTCGTCCGGGAGTGACAAAGGAAAGGCGTATTAAATATGCAAGGGAAATTTTACAAAAAGAAATGTTACCACATGTTGGAGTGTCAGATTTCTGTGAAACTAAAAAAGCTTATTTCCTGGGTTATATGGTTCATAGACTACTATTAGCTGCTTTAGGTCGTCGTGAACTTGATGATCGAGATCATTACGGAAACAAGAGACTAGATCTGGCCGGTCCTCTCTTGGCTTTTCTATTTAGAGGGCTTTTTAAAAATTTATTAAAAGAAGTAAGGATGTATGCACAAAAATTTATCGACAAAGGAAAGGATTTCAACCTGGAACTTGCCATCAAAACAAAAATCATAACAGATGGCTTGAGATATTCTTTGGCTACTGGAAACTGGGGTGATCAAAAGAAGGCCCATCAAGCAAGAGCCGGAGTGTCCCAGGTGTTAAATAGATTAACATTTGCTTCCACTCTGTCACATTTGCGTCGTGTTAATTCACCGATTGGACGTGATGGTAAATTAGCAAAGCCTCGTCAATTACACAACACTTTGTGGGGCATGATTTGTCCTGCTGAAACACCTGAAGGAGCTGCTGTAGGTTTAGTAAAGAACTTGGCTTTAATGGCCTACATTTCAGTTGGAAGTCAACCTTCACCTATATTAGAGTTCTTGGAAGAGTGGTCTATGGAAAATTTAGAGGAAATAGCTCCTTCAGCTATAGCAGATGCAACAAAAATATTTGTCAATGGTTGTTGGGTAGGTATTCACAGAGACCCTGAACAGCTCATGGCAACGTTACGTAAACTAAGACGTCAAATGGACATCATTGTCTCAGAAGTGAGTATGATACGAGATATCAGAGACAGAGAAATAAGAATTTATACAGATGCTGGAAGGATTTGTAGACCTCTTTTAATTGTTGAAAATGGAGCTTTGCTTTTGAAGAAAAAACACATTGACCAGCTTAAAGAACGAGATTACAATAATTATGGATGGCAAAATTTAGTAGCAAGTGGTGTTGTAGAGTATATTGATACTTTAGAAGAAGAAACTGTCATGATTGTTATGAGTCCTGATGATCTAGCCCAGGGCAAGGAATACGCCTATTGTTCCACATACACTCACTGTGAAATTCATCCAGCCATGATATTAGGTGTTTGCGCTTCTATTATTCCATTTCCTGATCATAATCAAAGTCCTAGGAATACTTATCAAAGTGCTATGGGTAAGCAAGCTATGGGTGTCTATATTACGAATTTCCACGTCAGAATGGATACCCTAGCGCATGTGCTTTATTACCCTCACAAACCTTTAGTAACAACAAGATCCATGGAATATCTACGTTTTAGAGAACTACCTGCCGGAATTAACTCAATTGTTGCTATCTTATGTTACACTGGATATAATCAAGAGGACAGTGTCATCTTAAATGCATCAGCTGTAGAGAGAGGGTTCTTTAGATCTGTGTTCTACCGGTCCTATAAAGACTCTGAATCCAAAAGAATCGGCGATCAAGAAGAGCAGTTTGAAAAACCAACGAGGCAAACGTGTCAGGGCATGAGAAACGCACTTTATGATAAATTAGATGATGATGGGATAATCGCACCTGGTATAAGAGTCTCTGGGGATGATGTCGTTATTGGAAAAACAATAACTTTGCCGGAGAATGACGATGAACTCGAAGGTACGACTAAACGCTTTAGTAAACGTGATGCATCGACATTTTTGCGTAATAGTGAAACAGGTATTGTCGATCAAGTCATGTTAACGTTGAACAGTGAAGGATATAAATTTTGTAAAATTCGCGTACGTTCAGTACGTATTCCGCAAATAGGTGACAAATTCGCATCGCGTCACGGACAAAAGGGAACTTGTGGAATTCAGTATAGGCAAGAAGATATGCCTTTTACTTGTGAGGGTATTACTCCTGATATTATTATCAATCCTCATGCCATTCCATCTCGTATGACAATTGGCCACTTGATCGAATGTATTCAAGGAAAAGTATCCTCAAACAAAGGAGAAATTGGTGATGCCACACCGTTTAATGATGCTGTAAATGTACAAAAGATTTCATCTTTACTTCAGGAGTACGGCTATCATTTACGTGGGAATGAAGTGATGTATAACGGTCATACGGGCCGCAAGATTAACGCTCAAGTATTCTTGGGCCCTACTTACTATCAGCGACTCAAACATATGGTCGACGATAAAATTCATTCAAGGGCAAGAGGCCCGGTACAAATTTTAGTCAGACAACCTATGGAAGGAAGAGCTCGAGATGGAGGGCTGCGTTTCGGAGAAATGGAACGTGATTGTCAGATCGCTCATGGCGCTGCACAATTCCTGAGAGAGCGTCTGTTTGAAGTATCAGATCCGTATCGCATCCATGTGTGCAATTTCTGCGGACTTATAGCGATAGCAAATCTACGAAACAACACTTTCGAGTGTAAGGGATGTAAAAACAAAACCCAAATATCGCAAGTGCGACTTCCATATGCTGCAAAGTTATTGTTCCAAGAACTAATGTCAATGAATATTGCACCTAGGCTTATGGTGGTTAGTTAAATATTAAGTTAACATTGATTTTTTTTATAGTAACAAAATTATGATTTCGTAGGAAATTAACTATTTTGTGCTGCATTAAGAATAAACATATTTCATAAGAGTAGTAAAATAAATTTATTCTAAATTGTTATATTGGTTTTTTTATTTCGCATCAAAAATATATATATTCTTTATTGCACTTTAAAAAAAAATTACAGTTATTTGTATACAAATTTAGTTAGCAACGGTGGACTTATCTCTAGGAGAGATCTCTTCCAGCCAACCTGTGGTAGTGGAACTAATGTTACATAGTAGGCTAAGAAAGTGCAGTAATGTAGACATCATACAGATTCTTGAAAATAAAAACCTAATTAAATAATATTCATATATAAATATTAGTTTCAATTAATATTTTTTATTTCAAATTTATTTTTAATTAATAATTTCAAGTAATAAAATTTAATAGATTTTTCTTTAATTTTACATGTTTCGTTAAAAAAATATATTAATATTTATTAAAGCTTAACGTTGATATAGTTTTTTTTTCTATTATCCAATCAAGTGAAAGTAACTGGCATCGACATACCTGTTATTCCTGTTAATACCTGGCAACCCAGTAGTTCGTCAGAATAAAAAAAATTATCTTGATGTTGCAATTTTCAATTAAAAAATAATTTTTGCACAAAATAATAATAGTCAGTCCAGGAGTTTTAAGTAACCGATTTTTAGCATATTATCAAATATACTAAATTTATTATAAAAGTAGCTGACCCCGCAAACGTTGTTTTGCTATATATGTCATAAATCATCCGCCCCTTATAACTTATGAAAAATAGGTGTTGGCCGATTCTCAAACCTACCCGATATGCATACAAAATTTCATAAAAATCTGTCCACCCGTTTCGGAGGAGTATGTTAACTAACATTGTGATACGAGAATTATATATATATGTTTCATTCTTTTATCACTTCGGTGAAGGTAGATTTAGGTTCGGATCTTCTACTATACAAAATGGAAGAATTTTTCAGCCTTCAAATTCAATCTATATACATATATCTATATCTATACTAATAGGTAAATAAAATTGGAGTGTCTGTTTGTAATATTAAAATAACAGCCTTTTACTAAATCCATAATTATGTATAGGTATGTGCCGCCGCGTTGGCGCAACGGTTACAGCCATGGATTGTATCTGTTGCGCTGGCGGTTGCGGGTTCGATCCCCGCACATGACAAACATTTGTATTGGCCATACAGGTGTTTGCCGTGGTCTGGGTGTTTGTGCAGTCCTTGTGGGTCTCCCCACCGTGCCTCGGAGAGCACGTTAAGCCGTCGGTCCCGGTTGTTATCATATACACCTGATAGCGATCGTTACTCATAGTAGGGAATATATCCGCCAACCCGCATTGGAGCAGCGTGGTGGATTAAGCTCTGATCCTTCTCCTATATGGGGAAAGAGGCCTATGCCCAGTAGTGGGATATTACAGGCTGAAACGATAGTATAAGTATGGTATACACGGAACATATATCAAAATAACATTTTTTATATTTTTTGTCTGTCTGTCTATCTGTTCCAGCTAATCTCTGAAACGGCTGAACCGATTTTGACAGGACTTTCACTGGTATTAAGCTGATGTAATAAGGAGTAACATAAGCTACTTTTACTTTTGATTTTTTGTTATTTTATAACTCCGAACAATAACTATTTTGTTAAATTCCATGCGGACGAAGTCGCGGGCACAGCAAATATAAAATAAAACACTTCAGTTTTTTATTAAAATAGATTTTAATGTGTGGAAAAATTATTGTTTATTCGTTTGAAAATAATTTAAAGACACATAGAATCATCACATAGAATATGTAATATTATTTAGATATTTTATTAATATTATTTACAAAATAAATATTAATGAAACATTTATTTAATAAACACAATAATAGGTACATTTCACAAAAAAAAAACCTAACAACTACATAGCTTATTGTTATATTATATCCTTACGATGCGTTGGCGCAACGGTCACAGCACTGGTTTGTGGCTGTTGCGCTGGCGGTTGCGGGTTCGATCCCCATGACATGACAAATATATTTCTATTAGCCATACAGATGTTTGCCGTGGTCTGGGGGTTTGTGCAATCATAGCGGGTCACCCCACCGTGCCTCGGAGAGCACGTTAGGCCGTCGGCCCCGGTGCTTATCATGTACACTTGATATCAATCGTTACTCATAGTAGGGAACATATCCGCCTATCCGCATTGGAGCAGCGTGGTGGATTAAGCTTTGATCCTTCTCCTACATGGGGAAAGAGGCCTACGTCCAGCCGTGGGATATTACAGGGTGAAGCAAAAAAAATTCTTATACTATACGTAAAGTCCGTAAAATACGTCACGTGAAATTTTACCGTTTTGGAAATGGTTTTGGACGTTCATTTTGACACGCTAGGCTTACACATAGATTAATGATTTGGTTTTTTTTTAATTTGTAGATTTATAAAAAATCTCCATATAACGCTAAGATAGACACTTCTTCCTATTTTTGAACGATTTCATGAACAATCGTTTATATGTAAGTTAAATTTATTCAAAACATGAACAATCTACAGAATGTTTGATTTTTTGATATTTTTTAAAGTTCTTACGCTAGTTATGATGTCAAAATCGTCCACTAATTGACTGTTTTAATATGCGTAATTGATATGCGAAAAATTGTGTCGGACTATTTTGGATAACTTAAGTAATATTTATTTTTAAATTTATTAAACTTAAATATAATTTAATCGCTAATATCTTAAATTACGTTAAAAATTTAATAATAAAGATAGTTATTATTATAAAGTTAGTAATTTAGTATGTAAGATATCACAGTATGTTTCGATACTATGTTGCGTATCACTAGATATGTAAATCCCTGTTAATTTTATGTACAGTAACAGTACAGCTTAAGCAAATAATTATTGCTTACGCAACGGCTTTGGTCACCATAAAGGTTCAGACGGCTGATAGTTCCTACAACAAACCATTTGTTATTATCGTAGCGAAGGGTACCTTCGAATAAACCGTCACCAGGCGTTGTTTTAATTACTACCATGTATTCACTCCATTTGATTTGTTCAGATGAATTGATTTCTAGTTGTTTAATGCTTACTAATTCAGTTATATTCAGAAGGGCACATTGACTATATCCTTCCAATATTTTGTTTAACTGTTGTAGAAATATAATAGCAATTGTCATAGATTTTTCATCTTTAGTTGACAATCTTTGCCCCCTATGACAACTACACCAATGATCATTAATATGGGCCATAGCGCAGGTTCGGTTGGTAGTTACAGGTAAAAACAAACTAATACCTTTACGTTCTACGTTTGATTGCTTTTTTCTAAGGTCAATAATTTTATCTTCAATAGTTTCCAAGTCTAACAAGTCAACCAAGGTGGCGTGTAAATCGTAAGGCGTGGTAAGACGATGACTATTTAGTTTGAGATTGATGAATGCTTCTTTATATTTTTTGCGAAATGCTGGAGGTGTTAAGATAAAGACGAGTGGTAAACGTTCTTCTAACCAACCTTGGTTGGTTGACCTTATTTCACCCCATCTCATTCCATGATCGCTGACTAAAAATATAACAGTGTTGTCCAAATATTTATTCGAGTCCAGTTTTTAAAAAAAAGAGACATAGTCATAGTCCATCGCCATGGGGTAGTTGATATCATCATGGCTGTTTGTAACTTCCCAAAAAAATCCAAACAGTTTATGCGATTTCAGAGTCAAAGTAAGATTTTCGATATAATCTAATAATACCTTATAAAAGTATTTTTCATTTAAACATAAATATGAATTTATATCTTTATTTACACCAGCATTTTTTTCGGCTTCATTTATAAAGGTGTGTATGTAATAATCTGTTGGTGATTTTATGAATCCATTTTTTACATAGTTAAAAGTTCCAAGCTTTGAACTATCCTCGCCAAAAGCCGTATAGTAACCATTTTCCTTAAACCATTCCCAAACAAAAGGACAGTTATCAAATGTTGATTCCTTATTTGGGATACATGTAGTTTTTATTTCTTTCTCTGATATTCCCATTAACATAGGTATTAAATTAGGAAATGTATTATCTCCTACTTTGTTGTAGCCTAATAACTCTATAGCGCCTTTTTTTTGTAAGAATGATAATGTTTTCGGCATTGTTCTATGGAAGTTCAACCTTGACACTGCGTCAATGCCCATCACAATGACATTGTAGCCTGTTTTATTGTACAAAAATTTGTTTGACTCTTCAGGATAAATATCTTTTTTCAGTGCAAATAAAAAGTATTGGTGGTAAACTATATTGTCACGAGTATTGCAAATTACTGTAACAAATTCGTCTTTAGCTTCTATAATATTTGTAAAATATTTGCATTTTCTGTACTTAACCCGCTCGTCTAGATTTGGAGAATTAATATTAACAATTGATAAAGGACGATAAAAGGACATATAACAACAATTTAAAAATGTACCGTTTTTTATATTGTAATATTTTTTGGTATCATTTCTTATCCATATATGTGTTCTGTTGTTATCAAGTAATGCATGTTTAGACCTTGGACAAGGTTTTAACTTTTTTGGATATTTTACAAATTTTTTTACTTCTTCACTGAAAGGTTGTAATGAAGGAATGATACAACCTTGCGTCTTTATCGTGTAACTTTCTTGACTTTTATTTTTCTTATTTTGACTCCAAGATAATATATTATATTCACTGTTGATGTATATAACATCTGAAATATTTGAAACTGACACGATAAGAAAACTTCCACCCAAAACAGTTATAAGTAAGAACAGACAGCGCAAACGTGTTCGCATGGAGGCTTTTTTGCCACCTCCGAAGCTTGTCGTAACGCGTGCCATACTGCAAAGAAGGTAATATTTTCGTTAGTTTTCTAATATTAACAAAACATGCTTGCTAGAAATACATAGTATAATTTTCTATGCTTTACTTTCAAATGGACCATTTAGATATGCTTTATGGAAATATTTATTTTAATTTACATTTGACCTTAGTTAAAGACTTCTTTTGTTATAATAAGAAATAGAAAATTATAAAAGACTTCGTAATCCACCGTGTTGAATAATGTCATACAGTATTATATACATTTTACGTTAAATATACTTTACATAAGAAGACAGTGACATACCTTTGTCTGTCTGTAAATATTACTTACTGTCTTCTTGTAAATATTATAGACATTCAAAATTGGTAAACGTAATAATATACCAGCATGTACAAGATGCGGACAAGTACCTAATCAAAATCTAAATCAAAGACAACTTTATTCAAAAAGGCCCCATGAGCATTTTCGAATCATCATTTTACAAATTATAAATTTTAAAAATGATTATTATTTTTGTAAAAGTAAAACCACCACCGATTCGTAGGTTCTGTAGCAAAGAATCAGCAAGAAATTTCGCAGTTACTCTTTTGAAAATAATATATAAACTGTGTTTTAGTATAAAACTAGTAATATTTTACATGAAATACAGCGTACTAAGTCCACACATCTTTATCAACTATGTAATCCTGCATCGAATAATACGCTAGATCTATATATATATATTTTTTTTTTATAAAAACTTTAAATTTATGTTAAGACAATTCCAAAATTGTTTGTGGAATTTTATTGTACATGCGAATACCATAACCCAGAAAGGAGACTTTTGCTTTGGGCAGTCGGAAACTTGGAGTTACAATTTAGTTATTCCTTCTCGTGTTTACCCTGCGATCATTACTATTTATTTCAAAACAATGAATATTCTGATGATCATTACAGCCTATACAGTCCACTGCTGGACATAGGCCTCCACAAGTTTACGCCAAAAATAACGTGAACTCATGTGTTTTGCCCATAGTCACCACGCTGGGCAGGCGGGTTGGTGACCGCAGTACTGACTTTGTCGCACCGAAGACGCTGCTGCCCGTCTTCGGCCTGTATATTTCAAAGCCAGCAGTTGGATGGTTATCCCGCCATCGGTCGGCTTCTTAAGTTCCCAAGTTGGTGTTGGAACCTTGTTATCCCTTAGTCGCCTCTTACGACACCCACGGGAAGAGAGGGGGTGGCTAAATTCTTTAGTGCCGTAGCCACACAGCACAATATTCTGATGAATATACATAATATTGTTATAAATATATTGCGACGCAATTGTTAATATGTCTACCTTTTTAAAAATATTCCGTAGGGAGAATCGACTTCCTAGATCGTAAATGCCGCAAATTGTGCTGCGAAATGCGCTTTTTTGCAAAATAAATACAGTCTCAATATTTGCAGCATTACCCCACAGTAACAGACCGTAGACAGGGCTGTAACATGGTTACAGCCATGGATTCTACCTGTTGCGCTGGCGGTTGCGGGTTCGATCCCTGCGCATGACAAACATTTGTATTGGCCATACAGGTGTTTGCCGTGGTCTGGGTGTTTGTGCAGTCATTGTGGATCTCCCCACCGTGCCTCGGAGAGCACGTTAAGCCGTCGGTCCCGGTTGTTATCATCTACACCTGATAGCGATCGTTACTCATAGTAGGAAATATATCTGCAAACCCGCATTGGAGCAGCGTGGTGGATTAAACTCTGATCCTTCTCCTACATGGGGAAAGAGGCCTATGCCCAGTAGTGAGATATTACAGGCTGAAGCGTAACAGACCGTAAGACATAATACTATGGAAATACCTAAAATATATTAAACGAGCAGTCTGCCAGTTGTCGTACTTTTTTAACTGCGAATGCTGCGGAGCTGAGTATACTATTTAAGGATGACAAATGTGGTAATATGTAGTCTATCCGCGTTAATAAAATAGCATTACGTGTAATATATCTACTATTAGGTCCATGGTTAAAATTGACCAGTTGAAGTAAGCCGTTCAGATAGGCGTTCTAAATAATTTAATTGAAAACGATGTGATGTGATGCGATGATGATGATGCTCACTATTTTCTTATATAGCGCGAATATTATAAACGGGACGACCCTTTGCTGTTGTGTTGATTTATATTAGTTTTAAAAAGTCTTTCAATGGTATATACACAGATTCATGTGTACTTATATATCATAGAGAAAGTTATAAAAATCATATTTTAGGTCCGTAGTATCTGTACGTACATTCACCGAAGAAGTATATGATATTTCAAAGCACATTTAGTACTTAATTACCTTTGAAGTAAAATTCTTTACGCACGTTTGACTTGGGGAATCAGCTGGTGAATACGTAACGAAAGAGTTACGAAAAGTGTGATCGGGCGAGGTAAACGGAGCAAGAGAGAGGTGCGAGTACACATTTTCTTTCTCTAATAGCCCGTTATATTTTGTAGATCTAAGACACAGTGCAGGCCTATTGTGCAGAAGTTTTACTTCAGTCGTGTGGTCTAAACCACACTCGTTTTTTTTAAATTGATCATGATTGATTTAATCAGTAGCTCATCGTTGAATCACCTTAAAGTTAAAAGTACGAAATTTTTATTTCATGTATTGCGGTCATTATAGCTAATGTTTACATCTATACATCTATACAAATAGGTAAATAAAATTGGAGTGTGTTTGTAATAAAATATCCGATTTTTACTAAATGGATGTATACACGGTATATATACCAAAATGACATTTTTACAATTTTGTCTGTCTGTCTGTTTGTTCCGGCTAATCTCTTAAACGGCTGGACCAATTTTGGCGGGACTTTCACTGGCAGACAGCTAATGTAATAAGGAGTATCTTAGGCTACTTTTGTTTCAGAAATCTATTTGTTTTATAGCAGAAGTTTAAATGACAAAATTATAATTAATAAGTAGTGTATACCTGTAGGTATCTATTTCAAATATATTTCAAATGTTAGTAGGTGGTACAAATCGACGGAAGCTGGAGGAATTACAATCATTTATAATAATTTTGTTAAATACTTATACTTCTACTTAACACCAAAATTTAAAATAATTTACATTCACCACACGTCTCCGTTATAGAATGTGACCTTAAATCTCTAGGTAAACTGTTTTACAAGTTATAGATATATACTGTGTCCAATTGATTACGAAAACATAATATCACCGCAGACATAAGAATATGGTCTAGTTTTATACTCCAGTGAAATCCTTACTCTTAGTATCTAATATATTAGCGCAATCTCAAAATAAAATCTAAAGACAAAATTATGTTAAAAGCAATTAGAAAACAAACCAAAATTAAAGATATGAAATACCAAATCAAACAACTGAAATGCAAATGGGCAGGACACCTAACAAGAAGTAAGACAGAAAAGTGGACGAAGTGACGGAATGGTGCCCCAGATACAACAAGAGAAGTAAGTTGCTTTCATAAACAACCAGTACCTGGGTGACCGAGCTTAGCTCGGTATTTTTAGTAAATCGTGTATTTTGGAAATCATATTTAAATACGAATTTCATATTGATAAAATATGAATAATATTTTCCAATTTTACCGACATAATAATAAAAAAATATGAACTGGTTATTTAAATAAGAAATTATGATTGCATGTAGAAAAAAAAAGGTAAAAATAATCAATCTGGAAACACGGGATTTGAACCGTGGTCTTCTCGGTCGATCCAGACCAGCCGATTTTCCACCTGAGCTATTACAATTTCATTGACAAATGCGAAATTTATCTTCGTATATATTGCCTAAAAGCAGGAATAAAACGACATTTTCTAAAATTTAATCCTAGCTATACCGATTTATCTCCCTCGAAATCCTCTTCTGGGGAAATGAATTTGATGAAAATAGTTGGAGCCGTTTCCGGGATCACAATACATATATATATGTAACGGTAGGTTTGAGACACCCTATTTTTTTTTCTTAAATTACGTACAAAATACACTTGGCAATTGGGGATGAGTTTTTTTTTTTGTAAATTTAAAAGTTAGAACTTTGAAGACTGTCCCCAAATTTTGAATAATTTCTTATAATTCAAGGACATGGGTTATGTGTACTTTGAGACCAAATATATATTTTGAGGTCTGTCCTGAAAATTTCTACTTATTTACAGGACAGTCTTCGAAATTTATACATATCTATTACTGTTATAGTACTTACATACATTGCGAAAACTTCTGAGGACAGACCTCAAAATTTTGTTATTTGATTTTGTCGATTGATTTATTCTATACTAGTAATAGTATATCACCAGTAGAAATATTGTTGCAGAAAAATTGCAAAGAATAGTAATTCTTACAGAATCTTTCGAAAACCATCGAAAATACATTAGTTTTATCAAAATCGATTAATTGGTAGCGGAATATATCATTGTAATTATTTTTTTTGACAGTTCATTTTGCGTGTATTATTTAACTTTTTCTCTGGTTTATTTTATTTAACAATATATGTAGATATAGTGTATTAATTTACTAAGTTAAATGTTGAAAAAGTATATTAAGTATAATTTCTACTAATCAATTTTACACAAAAAAAAAAAAAAAAATTCGTAATCTAGTTGAATAAGTCTAACGTAGTTTTTTTTAAATTATGTTTATTAGAAATATTTGATTGAGCATAAAAAATGTTTCTCCATTACTGACAGTCAGTTAGCTCGACCATATCAGCTGTTTTGAAGCTGGTTTATTTTATAAATATCTTCAGGACAGACCTTGTAATTGACATAATTTATAATTACTATCGGGACTGTTTTCAAAATATGCATAGTATAATAAATAACAATTTACCTAGCTAAGTGTTTGATCATTTTTTTCTAACGATGAGCTATTTGTACACTCATAAAAAGTTAACTTGATCCAAGAAGTAAAATCTTAAACTAAGAATACCATTTTGAAGGTGATGATTTCCTTGATTCAAGAGGGAAACTTCAAATTATTCTTAATTCAAGAATTTTCGCGTTTGGATCACGAAAATTATTTTCTTTAAAATGATATTCATAGTTCAAGATTTTTTTTTCTCTTGAATCAAGTTAGCTTTCTTATCAGTGTATATCTAATTCATATGTATAAAATGATTGTCAGGGTCTATCCTATGCCATTACATATTATTAAGCCATAATAAAACATACCTTTGCGAACCCGCTTAAAACGCCCAATAATAATTTACTATACTTAGCAATAATAACAATACACACATATGTGACAAGCTAGCAAATGCGTGTACGATCTCATTGACGACCTCCGTAGCGCGGTGGCTAAACCGCCACCGCATTGAGTCTCATGAGTTCGAGTCTGGGGATCCCCCCTAGTTAAAATGTAGATTCTTTATTTTAGGTATTATTTATAACTTAAAAAAAATTGCGTGTGCATACATTTTGGTAATTTATTTTTATTTATATAAAGATATCATAATATAAATAATAAATGAAATAAATAAATTAGTATTATCATAGAGGAATAAATAATACCTAACAATAAAATTACTGAAATAATCTCAATTCAATCTCAAAAAACATTAAACAACCAGTCACATTATTAGCAATTAGCATTAAATCGCCACATGGTAACCCATAACACAAGACTGCTTACTTAATTTAGATTTTATTTTTGAACACCAATGACAATAAAATTGAAAGAAAACATAATATGGGGTGCAACGGTAGATAGATATATTTAGGTATAAAGCGCGCGTCGGCATCGGCGCAGCTCATTCTAGAATATAACCTATTTCTTTTCAAGATACTTTTGAGATATGAGCCATCACTTTCACAGTATAAAACAAAGACGCTTCGTGCTGTCTGTCTGTCCCTATGTATGCTTAGATCTTTAAAACTACGCAACGGATTTTGATACGGATTTTTACTACATAGGATGATTCAAGAGGAAGGTTTATATGTATAATACCTACATGCATAATATAATAGCGAAATACTGATAATTTTAGAGCTTTCTAATGTAATGTCGTAAATAAACACATTTTTTGCGCTTTTTTAAAAAATCTACAAAAAACTCCGCAATGGTATATTATGTCCATCTCTTAGGGATAACTCACAATAACCATTTTTTATCCTTTACTTTTTACGAGAAATACTGGCTTATCTACGAAGCAATTTTAAGCAATACAACATTAATCCTTATCCAATTAAGTATCTTAAATACATTGTGCATTTAATATATATCAATATGGCTCTTGACAGCATGTAATTTAAATGAATATTTTTGAAGATATTACAGATTTAAAATGCAGGGACATAACGGTTGCGGCGGTACGGGCCGGGGGGCTGGTGGCGCGTGCCTAAATAAATAATAATAAATAATTGTGAAAAAAAACCGACTTCAATTACATCGACGAGCAATACAACGTAGGTCGACGAAAAAAGCGTTAAGTAAAAACTCATTATTAGATATAACTCGAAAAGTAGTTGTTAGATCTGAAATAAATTTAAATGGGACCAAATGATACACACCACCTTTCGATCAAAAGAAAATTTGTCGAAATCGCTCCACCCAGTCAAAAGTTCTTAAGAAGCATACATAAAAAAAATACAGTCAAATTGAGAACCTCCTCCTTTTTTGGAAGTCGGTTAAAAATTTAAGTGTCTTTTATCTCATTATCTTTACTGAACGGCTCCTTTCGCCTAAAAATATCCTAAACTATGTTTTCATAAATTCTATTACAATTTGTTTTATTTTATTATAACTTTAAAGTCCTATGGGAATAGGAATTATCAAAAAAATTATAAGAACATGTAAATGTTTTTCATTTTCTTGCTTAAGGTATAATATAAATTTTTATAACAAAAAAATAATTAATCTCTAAGGTAAAATATAAAGAATTTAATAAATGATAAACTTTAGCTTTTTAATGATTTATTTGGTTAAATAAGATAACAGACGGTAAAATAACTATTCTATACATTTCATGGTGGTAAAGCTTAGCTTCAGGCAACTGAACACGGTTATAAAACTGTACACTGTTATAAACTGCTGAAGTAGTCCCGTAAAAACAGCGTTCCTAAAGCTACACTTTGTTCGGCAAGTTAGAGTATTTCCCCCTATTCTATCAACCCTTCTATGTTACTGTAGCCAGCGCCGTTGTTGTGGCGTGGCAAATGTTTTATTCGGTGGTTATATCTTAAAATCAACGAAAGTTATATTAAATTTGTTTGCTAGTCCATAAATAAATTAATAATTCATCTTTATCAATAACGTTACAAACGATAGATGTTATTAAGTATTGTAAATACAGTCAAAGAAATGGACCGTAAAGTGAATATTACAAATTCAGGTCCATTCCGCTACTCGCAGTTTAGGAGGCTTTTGCCATAAATACACTATTTGTACATTATGATATAAAGATATGAAGTTTCAATTATCATTAATTTTTTAAAGTTATAAAAGATATGTCTTTACTTGTAGCGTAATTTTGTTTATAGAAGCCAGGTTAACAATAATATAATAAAAGAATGGCATGAAGGAAGTAGTTGTTCTTGATTACTACAACTACTTAAGCCACTCACTACTCTTACCTTTTTCAAATTTAGTTACTTACACGTTAAATAACTCTGTACGAGCTGTCTATATAGGTAGAGGATACACTAGAAGGAGTAAAAAATTACTTAACGAAAAATAGTAACATTTTCTAAAGTAACATTTCAGATGCTACAATAAGTTAGATTTTCAAAAACTTAAACTGCTTATTTTAGTAAATGTTACCTTATGCTATAAAACAGAGATTCAAGTATTAAAATCAATAAAATTTGTACAAGTTCTACTATAATTTAATAATTATATTAATGCCTGATATGTTGCCTATTTTTCCTATACAACCATGATATGAGTCGTTACTCTTATATTATTTACAATATTTGTAATATATAACTTATTTACTATTGTAAATTATAATGTCGTTGTTACTATTGTCGTCAACCGTACACACTACAAAAGTAATATGCTATTCGTAGTGATATTATTTATATGGTAACTAATCGTGTAAATAGATGGCAACTATAGTCTTAGCCACTATACTTATTCTATTATGTATATAAAGTGTATACAATCACATAAATATTCAACCAATATAATTTCTAAAATTCTTCCATAAGATGTAGTGTTACTAACGGAAGTGTTTTCAACTGACATGATTAGTTCGGAACACAAATTATTGAACATAGGAAGTGATTTTTTTATCGATGCAGTATATTTCTTCGCCGCCGCTTGACGCAACGGTTACAGCATTGGTTTGTGGCCCACAATGCCTCAGAGAGCACGTTAAGCCGTTGGTCCCGGTTGTTATCATGTACACCTAATAGCGATCGTTACTCATAGTAGGTAATATATCCGCCAACCCGCATTGAAGCAGCGTTGTGGATTAAATTCTGATCCTTCTCCGATATGGAGAAAGAGGCATATGTTATTTCTATATAATGCATACTAAAAACTTATTCAAAATAAAATATACTTTTAGAAAACTTTAATTTCTAAAGCCACATTTTATGTGTATAAAAAATATCTATAATAAACACATGAGAATAGGCCCGTTTTGAGCAATTTTTCAATTGCGTTGAATGTTTAACTATCATATGATATCACAGAACTGTATTCTCCTATAATTATGTCAATTATTTATGTAGAATTAATGGCAATAACAATATAATTTCAATTGGTAGTGATGTATGCAGTGACCCTGATCACCGTACATATTTAGGCGGCTGATAGTACCTGTTAGAGACCACTCGCGGGAGTATCGACGTAACGTCGCTTCGAAGACCCCGTTACCAGGACTCGTGCGGACTACAATCAAAAATTCCCGCCAACCTACTTCTTTTTCATACGGTGTACCAGCAACCATTTCAGTGATCTCAACCAATTCAACGAGTGAAAGATGAGCACATTGTGGGTGTCCACGTAATAACGTGTTCAAGTGAGACATTAAATAACTAGCTGCTTCATACGCTTCGATGCTATTGTTTGTTATTTTTTGTCCTTTATGACATGTGCACCAGTGGTCGTCTATTCCTGCAACTTTACATGTTCGATTTCTTGGAACCGGGAGAAATAAACTAATACTTCTATCATGAGAATATGACGATCTACTTCGTATTTTAATATTGTCGTTTTTTATTGTTTCCATATCGACAAGATCTAATAATGTAGCATAAACATCAAATGGAGTTGTAAGACGATGACTATTTATTTTCATATTTTCGTACGCAACAGAATATTTTTTACGAAAAGAGTTAGGTAGAAGTATGTGCATCAGTGGTAAACGTTCTTCTAACCTACCTTGCTTAGTGAATCGTATATCACCCCATCTTATGCCGTGATCGCTTAGTATTATTAGAATCGTATCATCCAAATATCTAGTGTAATCAAGTTTTCTTAAAAATTCTTCGTAACTATCATCCATTGCCATTGGATAATTTAAATAGTCATGACTCATTGTCACTTCCCAAAAGAAACCAAATAGTTTGGAAGACTTTAGAGTTACTGTTAATTTTTCAATATAGTCTAAAAGAACTTTATAAAAGTATTTATTACCCATACATATGAATGAATTAAAATCTCTATTGTTCCCGGTATAGCGCTCTGCTTCGTGCATAAAAGTATGTAAATAGTAATCAGTGGGCGTTCTGCTAAATCCAAATTTTTCAAAATTAAAAGTCCCTAGATTAGCCGTATCTTCACCCAGGGCTGTATAGTAACCGGCATCCTTGAACCAATCCCAGATAAAAGGACAGTTGTCAAAAGTGGCTCTAGTATTAGGCCAACAAGTTTTCTTCAGATCAGAGTCCTTCATTCCAAGAAGTATTGGGGTTAAATTAGGAAATGTATTATCACCGACTTTGTTGTAACCATAAAATTCTACGGCACCTTTCTTTTTCAAATATGTCAAAGTCTTAGGCATTGTTCTATAGAAGTTTAGTCTCGAAATGGCGTCGATGCCCATTATTATGATATTAAACGCAGTTTGATTTTGAGACGTTTCTGAAAATTCATCCTTAAACGACACGAATGGCTTTTTAGGTGTGAAAAGAAAAAATTGCTCATAAATAACGTTTTCCTTGTAGTTACAAGTGACCCTTACGAATTCATTCATAACTTCTATTTCACTTGTAAACTCAATACATGATTCGTATTTAACTCTATCATCTACATCCATAGAATAAATATCAACAATCGCTAAAGGTCTATAAAATGACTTATAGCAGCAAGTAACGTTATGATTGTTTAGAGGTACGTTGTAATATAACAAATTATATTTATTTATCCATATATGCGTGTCGTTATTGTCAAGTAACGAAATATTGGATTGGTGACATGGCTTTATAGTTTTTGGGTTTTCGACGAATTGTTTTATATCTTCAGCAAATGGATTCAATCCGGGAATAGTGCAGCCTTCAGTTTTTATAGTAAACGAGTCTTCGGAGTTTATTAAATCATATCTACGTGTCTTCCATGTAGAACTAATAATGTTGTTGTTAATAAATGATATGTCAATTCCATTGTTGTTTAAAAGAAATAGGAAGCTGCCGCAAAATATTGTTGCAAGTAAGAATATATATCGCAGTCGAAGTGGTATTAACTGTGATTTTCCCACAACTGTTTTCATTGTCAGTGCCATTCTGAAAAAGTAATACACACATTTTTAAAACACTAGAAAGATTAAGATATGCACGTGTTTTAAACAAAAAAAAAAAAAAAACCATTGTAATATATAATATTTATGTAATATGCGATATATTTGTGCCTTAAAATCTGCACTGTTACTGTGGATCTTGTAATAAGTTATTACAGAGTTAAAACCAAATATAATATATATGTATATATATAAAGTGTAACTAATACTTACCTAAACGTGATTACATCTCTTTGTTCAAAATACACAATTTATGTCACATAGCGGCTTCGATTGTGAAGCCATTGCTTTGCACTGTAATCCATAATAAGTTTTTTTTTATTGATATTTAAGCACGTGAATAAAGCAAAGAAATAGCAAAATATTTATTGGTTTTCATAACTGTTCGCGTATGATTACGTGACGAGCACTGAGGAAGCAGAGAGGGTTGGGATCGGAGGCTGCAAGGAGCATGCGCGTTACGGTTTAACGTCGTTTTCCAAACAAGATCACATTGTACTTTGAAGGATTAGAATAACATAATATTAAATATTGTCCTTTTGAAGTAGATTTAAAGTTTAACAAGATAATATTCATCATCTTCGGTATAGGTTTACTAATATTATGATAATCTAATGTAACGAAAGTCCCTGAAATAATTAAAATAATTGTATTTAAAAGGAGGAACTGAAAGTCGATTAAATTTGGTAATATCTAAAGGGCATAAGAGGCCATACGAGAGTGAGTTAAAAAGTTTGCTGAATGTAGACATTTTATTATAACCTAATACGCGGCAGTGCTAGGTGTATCTACAAATACCAAGTAGAATTATATCAACAACATCTGAGTTCTTTCCAAACAATCAAGCCAATCTAAAAATAAAGTCGTGTATATGGAATAAAAATCCTCTGAAGCTGCCTTTAAGTTTCTGATAAAATGAAGTAAACCACAAACAGTCGAATCGAAGACAGCGTCAAACTACAAAGTCTACGTTTCTCTGTTACTGTCTGTGTTTTTTAACAATAATTAATATTCTTGTAATAAAATATGTCCGTATAAAAAAAAAACGAGTGTGGTTTAGTTTAGACCGCACGACTGAAGTAAAACTTACGAAATGTAACTATCTCTCTCTTTCTATCTTCCCTAACTTAAATCCCCCTCCCAAGTTCCGTTCGAAGTTTTATTTATTTATTTATTTAACAATTTTTATACGTACAAGATTATACACAATATTTTGTCATGGAGACTCACGTATAATGGGTGTGCTTATCCCTGTAAGAGATTTCTTCCAGCATACCCAAAAAGGAACGGTTACAGACAGAAATTAAAGTAGGTAGACGTACAAACGAAAATATTAAATCATTGATATATATATACACATATATGCACACACACACACACACACACACACACACACACACACACACACACAAACATATATGAATAAGAAAAAAAGAGTTCATAATTCAATAAATTAAAACATAATATTTTTAGGTATTTATATAATACTACTATACTATACTATACTAAGTAGTAACTTAGTTATAATTTCAGTTAGACTCTAAAGTGATGTTAAAAACCATAACCGATAAAAAACACGAACCTCAGAAATTACAAAAACGTCTCAAAACCATGAAAATTTGAAAATATTGTCTAGACTATTGCGTGTTATTTCTTCTGTTTTGTTGGAAAGGAGATATCCCAAGTGTGGTACCATGATAAGGAAATCAGGATCTGATGATGACGACTAGTGCGTTTAATATTTTTTTTCGTCTACTTACGTTATATTACTTGTCGATGTAATTGAAGTCGCTTTTTTTCGTTTGCGAGCAAACACACTTATATTTTTGAACCTTATAAGAAACTAAGCCTAGCCACTAAACTAAGCAACTTTATTGGAAAAATGCTATGAAATACCGTCAACTACGTTTGTTTCGATTCATTTATATAAAACAACAATAATATAATTTTTAAAGATGTTTATCACATACTCATAGAATGTGTGCGGGTCGAACTGGAAAGGCAGACCTTTATTACTGTTAACGATATTAATCTGCTTGATATAGGTATGGTTAATGCAATATTAAGTCATCCACAATCGTCAGAAGCAAAAATTCTTTATTGTATTTATAACTTAGCGTGTAAGCGAAGGTAGTTTTAAGATGGTTCTATGATGGTGTCATTTTCAACACTTGAACAAACCCTCTTTAAACATTAAAGAAAAAAAATATAATTTTTAATACCTTTCCGTCATCAGCTGAATATAAGCTCCTCAAAATTTTTGCTATATTTGCTATTTTTGAACAATATAGATTTTCTACAAAAACAAACGTTTGATCTAAAATCTAAAAAAAAAAAATAACACTTTTGTAGTCATAAAAGGTCTGATATGAATTGAAGTAATTCTTCATTTATAGTAGATACATTGGGTATAAAGGTTATCTCATGGCTAATCTAAATGTACCTTTTTATCGTTTAGATAATTTCACTTTTATCTTCGATCACTAATAAGTCCAGGCTTTTATTACATCATTTAACTGCATAAAATATTATAATATATTATGTGTATTGCATATTTTATATAAATACACCGTATATTTTTTAATTTTATTCTTAGAAAGTTATATATCGATACATAAAAATACAATTTTAAGCATTACATAAAAAAATTGGTTTGCAAGTTGTACTTTTTTAAAACGGCACTGATCTGCGTTTAAAATGTAATTTACAATTGAAAGTAACAGGGTCGCTGCAACGCGAGCCAAAACTTTTTGCAATGTATCGGTCATTTGTTATCAAACACCAATTGTTTTAGGTTGTTAATTGCTTCCTATCGCTTTGTGTGTTGAATAAACTGCGGTCGTATATGATAGGAAGTAGTTGTTAATCACTATATTTTTATTAATCACTATTAGTACCGCACTCAAAATAGTGGTACCGTTAACGACACGATGTATATTACACAAGAAAATATAAACAATTTTTTTATTACAATTTGTTTTTATAATGATATTTCTCTAATAATGTGCAGACTCGATAAAGTCGGGTGAAACAATATAAGGACTGAATTAATGCAAATAAGAATTTCGTTTAAAATCCCAAAAATAATATTTAAAATGTACTACGTTAGTAGGTATACCTAACATTTCAAGGCTCTCCTTAGGCTCATCTAAGTGTGTGTGTGTAGTGTAGTAAATAGGATGTAACTAGGTTTATAGAAATAATAGTATCTTCTTTCTATAATTTATTATTTTATGACATGCGTGATAAGGATGACAAAAATATACATTTTACTTAAAAATTAGTGATTAATATTATTTTATTAGTTACGTTTAACACGGAAGGCACCCCTGTCCCCGTAGGGCTGCATGATTTAAATTTATTAACGTTGCCACAGCCGAGGGGAATTGTATTCAAATACGCATGCGTATATTGCTATCCGCTGACAGACCCAGAGGTTAATCTCCTGTAAACTTACAAGTTGACTTCCTACTTACAAGTTTTACGATAAACAAGATTTATCCATTATTTTGGATAATAAAAGATATGAATGAGGACCACGTCGTTCACTTTCGAGGTAAGAGTATTCAATTTTATTACCAAATGCTCCAGTAACGTAGGATGTTATGCGAAAAATCGATAATTTAATAACACAAGCATAACCTATACAGTACTGTAGTTCAGTATCCAAAATGAGCTTAAAATAATGAAATATGGCGTGAATTCATCATTATTGTTTTAGTTTTTATTATTGCTAAATTACATTTTATGCTATCGTTAGTAAAATGGAATTTTTAAGTTTAAATTTTTAATTTATTAAAGTCATTGAGAAAAGTTGAGAATAATGCTGCTTATTCGGAAGAGGAACCGCATATTATCTCAAATCTGACATGGCAGGCTGACCACGTCTATTTACAAACGACGAGGATTGCCGTGATATTAATTTAAATAATATTATGTCCTTCAGGTTTTGGTCCTACTCTTTCTAACTCTGATTCCGTGGCCGGGACCCTCGGTCTTCAAGATAACTTGCTCACGTGACAACTCAAAAATCGTAAGGAAAGTCATACAAAACAAGTGGTTACCGGTTTTGGAAAGATTTCAGGTAATTTGAAGAAGACTTATTTTCATATACTCTTTTCTATTGTGATATTTTTAGATCATTTTGTAAATTAAGAAATTATAAATTGCTAATTGTTAGAGAAAAAATAATAAATGTTTAATTGTTTTTGAAAACCTCTACATTATTTCACGCGAACTAGGAATGTTAATTGGGTACAAATTACTTGAATCGGAATTTTATTGCTTTCTTTATTTTGAGTAATTATAAATTTCTTGATGATTTTACCGTGACTACATTAAAATTAATGTAGTTTTTTTTATAAACTACACAATTGCTGTGTGGTTACGACAGTAAAGAATGTAGCCCCTCTCATCCCGTGGGTGTCGCAAGAGGCGACTAAGGGATAACACAGTTCCACTACCACCTTGGAACTTAAAAAGCTGATCGATGGCGGGATAACCACCCAACTGTTGGCTTTCTAATATACAGGCCGAAGACCGGCAGCAGCGTTTTCGGTGCGACAAAGCCAGCTCAGGGATTACAAACCTGCCTGCCTAGCATGGTGACTATGGGCAAAACACATAATTACGCGCCATTTTTGGCGCGTAATTATGTGAACTTGGGAGGCCTGTGTCCAGCAGTGGACTGTGATAGGCTGAAGCGATGAAACACATTTTTGGATATAAAAATACTTTTAGATGATTCATTACTAATATTTTATTTTAGGTGAAATTACCTTTAGAATGTCCATTTCACCCGGCACGCGACATATTCGCGCCGCAGCACGCTGCCAAGTTGCAGCACCGTCCCTCACAATGGACTTGTGCCTTTTGCGGCAAATCTTTTTACGAGGAGCGACACCTAGACACGCACTTCGACCAGCGACACAAGAACCAGATTAACAAAGTATGTTACATTAAATTAATTATATTGATTGCTGTTGATCCAAGAACCTTTCATTAAACGACTAGCTCGTTGGCGCAGTTTGTAGTGGCCCTGCTTTCCGCTCCTCGGGTTGCGGGTTCGATTCCCACCTGAGTCTGGGTGTAATATTTGTATTTATCTATTTATATATGTAATATTTCTATGTATATTTATAAAAAAAAAAAGTATTTAGCTCTATCAGCCGCCTGTTACCTATAACACAAGCATTAAATTGCTTACCATAGGAACAGACGACCGTGTGGGTATGTTATGAAAAAAAAAAACGTATATTAATTACATCATTATGTAACCAGGGAATCAGGATGGTTTTTAAAAATATTACTTAATGTTTGCAGGCAGAAGACGCAGTATGTCTGGCAGACTACTGCGACATAATGCGCTGCCAAGTATTGGTTGCGCACGGCCTACTCAACGGTGGAAGCGGGCCGAGTACTGATGTAGAGTTATGGCAGGACGCAGAGGCAGCTCGGAAAGCCCTGGCACCAGCAGCCACAAGGAGTGTTGCGCGTGTACCCACGAGACGGCGACATCGAACCAGATCTGCCCCTCCAGTGCCTCTAGCGGATTGTCCTAAGACTGATGCTGAAACTGACGAATCTGGTAATTCCTCAATTATCATACAGAAATATTTACCTACCTTTAGTTACCTATAGTGTGCAGAATTTTAGTTGAGGTAAAAGAATATATAAATTTGCATGTTAAGCAATCCAAAAAATATTCTAGATGTTGAAGAGAAGAAAAGTGAAGAGAATGATGGCGACAACAATCAAACAGCTGAACTATGCGACGCTGATACAGTCGAATCATCATTACCTCCAGACAGCCGCCAGAAAAGGCTTGCAGATTTGCAAGCTGAAAGAGCTGCTTGCGACCCGGCGCATCTACAAGGCCTCAAGGTTTCCATAAATCAAGTCACAGTTTCATTCAATCTATTATAATCTTTAATTTAAATTAATTAATTAAAAGATTTATTTATCGTTTTTTGTTATTTAAGGTGCGCTGTGAAAAAGTAGTTCATTCCTGTATAGCGACGCTTCTTTTACACCTGACGCAACACCAATTTACTGAACTAGAAGGTTAACATTATTATTTATATTAAAAATTGAAATCAAATTTTCAAATTATAACATAAATATATAATGGTAATTTTTTATATACATAGTTACGATTTAAAGATTTCCATCTTTTCCCTATTTCAATAGTTATTGATAGGGGAGAATTTTATATTCTACAAGATAACTTGCATTCTCTGTCGATATTTCTTACTCTGATAAAAAAATCATTCAGACTCTTAACTTTTTTTAAATCATACTGGTAATGAAATAAACGAATATTTGGAAAAGTATATTTAACATAATTATATGTATTTAATAAAATGAATAACAACGTTGCTAACATAAATTTATTTTGCAACATTAAAATAAAGAGGAGATGCAGCGCGCTGTGTGCTGGTATCTTAGCTGTGACCGTTACTGGGAGGATACGGCTCCAGCCACGCGAGCTTTCCCCTGGCCACTACTGCTGGCGCTGGCGACGGGACTCGCCCTGGCTCTTTGCATGTGCTACTACATTATATGGATTGTGTTCGAGTAAGTTATCAATATTGTACAGAAAAACATATTGAGTATAGGTATGTTTAACTGGAGCTAAAAGCTCTGATTTGGGAGTTGATCGCTTTTACGAATCCTTCTTGTAATAGCTCCGAGGAAGGCAGTGTGGCGGGCAGTGGGTCCGTCTCTATGACGACGCATTCGTCGCCGGCGCGCGAGCGGCTCGCCCACGAGGACGGCTCGGAAGACGACCACGACGACCACTACATCTACGTGACGTACCCGCCAGACCTCAAGCGCCGTCTGCTCGAGAGGTACCGCAATCGAATCACGCTCATACTTCTCACGCCTTTCATTAGACAGACGCGCGTCGATTAATACAGCAAAATTTCGAATACCACTTAAGTTAAATAAAGACGCTTAAGACTTATGCGAATATAAAAATGAGACTATACATTAAAATTAATCTATCTATTATAAGTCTTTGATATACTTAACACAAAACAATATAAAATTCGTTTTATATGTAATGCGTTCCCGTTTTGCCCATATGGTAAAAAGGTAGTTTGTACAGGCAGTGTACATACTTAAATACTTTACAATGTAGTTGCTGAAACGAGATACATAATAAGAAGAAATTACAACAGACAATCACACAGAGGTCAGGGAAAAAGATATCAATCAACGGACTGTTCTTATTATATAAAACTAATCGATCTAGATAAATCTAATAAGAACAATCCGTTTATGCAATTAACGTGTATTATCTTTAGTAATACGATATTTTCCATGCCTTTTTTTATCTATATCGTATCGATAGATGTGTGTTTCAATGGTATTTTATCTGCGGCACTTTCAATATCTTATCTGTCTATGATTTTGTCTGCCATATGTGTTTTTTCTTTAAAGGTGATAGGTATCGTACATGTATACTTGGAATTAAAATATCAGACTCGTCTAGGTCACGTCTAGATACTGCGGCACATGACGTCATTTTTGTTTACACATGCACACCTGTATTAGGTATATTACACTCGAGTCACTTAAATTTATATTTGTCACGGATGTTACATTATAAAATATTATAATTTAATATGATTTCTACAAATATTTTATTTAGTATATTACGTATTATATTTACGTCACTTTTATTAAAATATATTTATACTAGCTGTGCCCCACGGTTTCGCCTTTGTTAATTTGAGGGAAAAAAATAGCCTATAGACTTCTTCGGTAAATTGGCTATTCGACAAAAAAATAATTTTTCAATTAGAACAAAATTAATACACAAAAATAATTTTTCAATTAGAATTATTGAATGTGATTAGCGCGTTTAAAAAACAATCAAACAATCAAACTTTTAAGCCTTATAATATTAGTGTAGATTAAGCCTTTTTTATAATATTTAGGGGCCATCCATAAAGTAAGTCACACGTTATGGGTGAGGGGGTCGACGAAGTGTCACATTGTCGGACAAGGGATGGGAAGGAGTCCAAAAATTGACATCACGTTTCAAAATATTATATATCTAATTGTTATTATTAAAATATGATATTTGAGCTACATCCCTGTTAACTATAACTTACAAAATTAAAGTTTATATTATTTTATTGACTTATTGACACTCGATGTAGTAATTTATAAATGTAGATGTAGTATTTTGTATCTATCTTTGATTGATGTTGATTTTATTGAAAAATAATTTAAATGGAAATTGAAAAAAAAAAACGTCTAAACTGATATTCTACATTTGTAACTTTTCCTTGTAATCTTGTAAAATATGTGACGTCACACTAGGTACAGGAAAGGGGTTCTCATAAATGTGAACATACATATATAACAAGAATGGGGTAGGGGTCAAAAAATCGCGAATTTCGTGTGACGTAATTTATGAATGGCCTTATCGTTTAATGTTCGCAATAACGATTACGTATTTATTTTAGGAGTTTGATTTCGGACAGTAACTACTTATAGTGATAAAAGATCTAAGCCTGTCTTTTGACGATATACTTACTAATAATACTAATACTATATCTAATAATAATACCTACACTTTCTTGATAATAGTAGCCAGACGTATAGCTTGATGTCGCATTTTACATAATTACAATATGTATGTGTTCTTTTTAGGGTCATCAATTATAATAATTATTCTTGATAGCTGTAAAATTAACAATTTTGTTCAATTATTTAACAGATTTTGTATATGAAATAAAACGAATGTGAAGGATTACTGTTAAAAATGTAATAATTTAAATCAACATAAAATACTTTTCAATACCTAATCTTGTTACAAAATGGGTTAATATTCATTTTATAGAATCGCAGAGAGATAGGATATTGTAAGTGGCCACTAGTGTGTGTACCATATAGTAATTAGAGAATGTTGTTACAAATCATGTTGTTAAAAATTTACTACAGAGTTTGCAAATTTATTAATCCAGATGTTTTGTTTTTTAGCTGCTACAATAGAACAACCCGACTTTGAGCCCATACATCCCCTTGGGTCGTGCATGATTTCTAGAACAACGTATAATTTAGAAGCAACTGTGACAGTCTAAACTAGCCAAATCTGCTGTCAGTGATTATGTCTTTTTGATCTGTACCTTATGTCAATGACAAACAATATGTATATTTACTTAAGTCGAGAACTATCTCAAATAAATGAAATATCCTTCTCAGGGTAAAAATTTTTTTAGGCGCGAAATATTTGAATGCTTTATTAGAGTGTCAAATGTTCAAAAAATTATTATCAAACTTTTGATAAAGGGTACAGAGTGGTTGTTTATTAATATAAAAGCACTTACTATTAAATAGAATATTTAAATAATTAGATGTAAAAAATTAGTCAACTAATTCCTTTTAAAATTTAAATATTTCGTTTATTTTAGCTCATACTTTAAAATATAAAATAGAAGTAGTTTGCTTATAACATTGGTGCCTATTTTTATATTTAGTTTTAAGTAATTCGTTTCATAGTTAATGTAAGTTATTCTATAAAAAATGATCTCTACGTAAAAGTTGTTCATTACCTACATGATACATAAATATTTTAACCTATTATTTAGTTTCCTTATATGGTAATATAAATTTTTTATAAGTAGTTTATGTATTTATAAACTGCTTTTTGTTTTTCGAGGATGCGTTGTTTTTCGTATTTGGAGCATGTGTTCGAAGTGTATCTTCTTATTCTAAATTTAAACATAGAAGAAATTAATTATTCTTGCGCATTTCTGCAACGGTTTGCAACGAATACTTATAAAATAATAATCTTCATTAAAAACCTAGTGACGTATATTCGTACCGTATTAGTTTTCAAGCTTCAATTACCTTAGAAGGAAGTAATAGTAATATTCTGTTAGATATAAACGTAAAAAAAGACGTTTGAAATTTTAATACCGATTACATTTTGTTACTTTGGTCGTATAAAACTTTGGAATTAGTTTTTAATGTTATTTAATCTTGGAGGTATTCAATTAAATAGTTATTTTATGTAAAAATACATATAATCATAATATCGAGGGTTTAATCATTGGTAAAATATTTGTGTGACAGTTTTAGTTTTCTGCTTCTGATAATAAAATAGTCAGACCGAGGTATTTCGTATCCGATATTTAAGACCAATCAAGCTATGAAACCAGAAAAATTATGAAGTGCGAATATCACATTTTCTTAGAGCGCCTCGATCCTCTGTTAAACGTTTTGACGACGCGCGTGTAGTGCAGTGGTTACGTCAATGGCTGTTGCGCTGGCGGTCGCGGGTTCGATTCCCGCTCACGACAGACATTTATATTGGCCTTATAGATGTTTGTTGTGGTCTGGGCGTTTGTGCTTGTGTATTGTGTGTGTTCGGACCCCCAACACAGGAGAAAATCCCACTACGGGTCGTTGAGTATGAAGCGTTATTAATTTATATCCCATATCACTAAACAAAGCCCCCCAACCATCATTTGCGAACGTATGTTCGTTATGTACGACTCCTTAGTACTTTTTTTCAAGAAATACATTTTGCAATCTTTTAAAAAATATGTTTCAAAGTAGGTATATACTTGACAAAAAGAATAAATCATAATAAAATATATTAGTACCTACCTTAAAAGAACACAATTTAAAGTATTGTGAAAATGTTGGAAATATTTCGATTATTTCCATAACATATATTTATTTTAGTACAAATAGAGAAAGAATTTTACTATTATTTTTTTCATATGGTAAATAATGAGTCATAAGAATGTTATTATAATTATTTAAAAAGCTGAGCAATCTTGTTTAAGAGAAAAAAATTATCTAAAGTAGGTACTTATCACGCATCTGGTCTGAAACTTTTATGATCATATTACTAGTGGCAACAAAAAGAGAGAGAATAATAAGTATATGGGAGTAGTATTTTAAGCATAGTCTCAGAGAAAAAAGTATACTCTTTTAGTCTGAGGGTCTCATGCATTTTAATAGATTATGTAAAAGAATACAAGAAAGTCAAACGGTAATAATTCTTTAAAAAAGAACTATAAAAAATTAATTACCTACTTGTGCTTATATTTTTGTACATATTCTGTTGAAATGGATGAAGTAGGTATGGATTTACATAAACGCACAATTGGAAATTTTAATCGGTGTAAGCTTTCTATTTAAGCTCTATTTCAAATCGCTAAATTTTGTAGCGCACTTATAGATGTTTTTCTATTGCCGATTGGCAAATAATAAATTGTCTATTTTATAATTAATGTACTATGTTTTGTTGCAATAATATTGTTGTTATATTGTAGTTAGATTCTCTTTCCACATAAACGTGTTACTGTACCGTATTTTGTTTTAAAGCGTTACTTTTTTATTTGCCCAAGATGAAATGGGTTTTATTTCCACACATTTTGTGATCTGTAAAACTTTTGTTTAAGAAATGTTTAATAAATTATTAATGTTATTATTTATTCATATAGATTTAATACCTTCGAGATTGTTCTCTTGTATACATAAGTAGAATTGTTGAATAGGGATTTAGAAGGTCATCAAATACAAATAGGACCGCTACCCAGACATCTTTAGTTGGATGTTTAGTTTTAAAGTATATCTTTTACCATCTAACTGGAAGATGATACTTTTAACATTACATTAAGCTACTTACATATGTGACAAATTTTTGCCCTACTTTTTGTAATATTTGAAACCCTTTAAAACGATAGGAATATTGCAATAAAAATAGCAATAATCTAGAAATACAACCCTTCGTATTGAAATGCTTTACTAATATATTTATATATACAAACAAGATACTTATTATGTACTTGTGTCGAAATGAAATTATAGTAACGATTAAACTATAGTTCAATGAAGATTTTTACAATACATCCAAAAAACTTGAATCTTGAATCAACTTCAGTTATTAAAATTAAGTTATATGTAAAGTCACTGGGACAGATTGGATTATTAATTTTTTCATTATAATCTGGAGCTAAAGGAAACAATACGAGATTCTAATCGTGGATCATTTTCTTAAGGATATAAATAAAAGCGATTTTGCAAAAATGCTTCAATGAGACTGAAGTAACCCATTTAGGTTAATATTGTATGTATTAGCGTCGCTGTTTTCGCGAAATTTAGATTAACACTTTCATAAATTTTTAAATGGTTCAATAGCTTAAAGCTACCGAGTTTTTGTATTAAAACTGGATATAGTTACATAGATTTGTTTTATTTGGTTTGTCAGTGTTATACTGACGATATTTGCTATTACAGCGACGTAATATAATTTACTTTGTATTTTTGAACTCACGACTTATGATATTCTTGCGCACCATTAATTTTGTTCATTTAAACAAATGTGATTTAAGGAAAATTTGTTAAATAAAGCTCCGTAAAACGTTTGATTGTATTCATTTATTTCTTACTATACCTATAGGTACAAAAAGCGGCAGTCTTCTTATTTAAAATATCGTTATTTTATTCTAAACCATTAAAATTATCATTAAAACGTCCTATAGTGTTGTATATTTTTCAAATTTCTGGTCATTTTCATGCGTTACACGTATTTTGTTCCTTTCCATGACGAATTACCATCGATAACGCATTTGCAGCCACATCCGGCTGGACAGGTATCGTGCTGGGCAAACCTACAAAAATATGATTGAATATATCATTATTCTGATAAGTTTAAATACTTTTAATAATTGTATTTTTTAACTAAATAAGAATAATAGATATATTTTTGAGTAAATAATTTTGTTTAATGGCTTTATCAAGTATCGCGTTTGCGATAGATCCTGAAGGCGAAGAACAATATTATTGAAAGAAATGTAAACACACTTAAGACGAACAATTTTGTTTACAATTTGGGACATTTTTTATATCATTTTTGAAGTGAAAGTTCTTTAGGCGCATGAGGTTAAAATTTTTACGGATAAAAAACCAACGATTTTGTCAAACTTAAAAATTAGTTTGCCAGAGAAGTTTCATTTCTGACATGCGTAGTTTGTACGCACGCACTATTTTATTATCATTTTAAATTTAATTCGGTAGTTCTGAAGCAACAAGGCGCTTTATTTCTATTAATAACTAGCTGTGGTGCTGTGTGGCTACGGCACTAAAGAATTTAGCCACCCCCTCTCTTCCCGTGGGTGTCGTAAGAGGCGACTAAGGGATAACAAGGTTCCACAACCACCTTGGAACTTAAGAAGCCGACCGGTGGCGGGATAACCATCCAACTGCTGGCTTTGAAATACACAGGTCGAAGACGGGCAGCAGCGTCTTCGGTGCGACAAAGCCAGTACTGCGGTCACCAACCCGCCTGCCCAGCGTGGTGACTATGGGCAAAACACATGAGTTCACGTTATTTTTGGCGTAAACTTGTGGAGGCCTATGTCCAGCAGTGGACTGTATAGGCTGCAATGATGAACTAGCTGTGCTCAACGGTTTCACCCGCGTTAATTTGAAGAAAAAATAGCCTATAACCTTCCTCGGTAAATGCTATTCAATAAAAAAGAATTTTTTAATTCGAACCAGTAATTCCTGAGATGAGCGCGTTTAAACAACCAATAATCCAACAAACTTTTCAGCTGTAGGTATAATGTTAGTATAGACGTATAGCTTTGCTCTCAAAAATTGTCGCAGTTAATAAAAAACGTCTGGTTATTTCATATCTCTCTGGGCGGTAAGTACTCGGGCGTGGTAAACATGGTTTTTTCTTGCTTAAATCCCGATTTCGCGGGAATACCGGGATAAAAAATGTAGCCTATATATTGCCCCACAACCACCTTTATCTTTGAGTGAAAGTCCCCTAAAATTCGGTTCGGGTTAACACGGACAAACAGAAAGACAGACATAAATTTTAAAATCGTTTGTGTTTTAGTATCGTGTCATGCACTTGAAACAACTTCACAGAAAGACAGATCAGATCATCGATAAAATGTTTAAAAGAAATTGGATTCCCGTTATTTTAATTTTTTATTTTAATCTTAATTATCACTATCTACACACTTAGTTTATCCGTCTAGTTAATAAGTCCCTAATGTTCACTCTCACAAAATAATCCGGTATTTTCCTATGTACTGTGAAATGTTGCAGACACGTACACTTTATGCACATCTGTGGTTAGCAACACGCTTGCGGTGCTTCTGGTGTTTCAGACGTCCGTAGGCTACGCGGTAAAGCTTACTATAAAGTGGGCCGTACGCTTGTTTGCCAATGTACATTTCGAAACTAACCTAGTGGATCAAAAGACGATATGTTTGTTGTAAGTTTTGAACAAATTAAGTTCATTGCAGCAGAAGTTAAGGTTAAAATGTAATTGTGATTGTAACGGTTATACTGGTACACGTGAAGCGTTTAGTCACAGACAGACATTGGTGTTAAACTTACAACACTGCTCTTTTTGCGTAAGGGGCTTAAAAAATGACTGAATGGGGAATTAAAAAGAGAGCCGCGCCAGGCGGAGGCACGCGCCGCACGGTGCGGTGCGCCCGCAGACAGTCCGAGACTCACCAGGCGAGCGTGTGGTGCGCGTGCGCCGCGTGCGCGCACAGCGGGCAGGCGACGGCGAGCCCGCGCAGGCCGCGGCCGCACACGGCGCAGCGCAGCGCCAGGCGGCGGCACGCGCCGCACGGTGCGGTGCGCCCGCAGACAGTCCGAGACTCACCAGGCGAGCGTGTGGTGCGCGTGCGCCGCGTGCGCGCACAGCGGGCAGGCGACGGCGAGCCCGCGCAGGCCGCGGCCGCACACGGCGCAGCGCAGCGCCAGGCGGCGGCACGCGCCGCACGGTGCGGTGCGCCCGCAGACAGTCCGAGACTCACCAGGCGAGCGTGTGGTGCGCGTGCGCCGCGTGCGCGCACAGCGGGCAGGCGACGGCGAGCCCGCGCAGGCCGCGGCCGCACACGGCGCAGCGCAGCGCCAGGCGGCGGCACGCGCCGCACGGTGCGGTGCGCCCGCAGACAGTCCGAGACTCACCAGGCGAGCGTGTGGTGCGCGTGCGCCGCGTGCGCGCACAGCGGGCAGGCGACGGCGAGCCCGCGCAGGCCGCGGCCGCACACGGCGCAGCGCAGCGCCAGGCGGCGGCACGCGCCGCACGGTGCGGTGCGCCCGCAGACAGTCCGAGACTCACCAGGCGAGCGTGTGGTGCGCGTGCGCCGCGTGCGCGCACAGCGGGCAGGCGACGGCGAGCCCGCGCAGGCCGCGGCCGCACACGGCGCAGCGCAGCGCCAGGCGGCGGCACGCGCCGCACGGTGCGGTGCGCCCGCAGACAGTCCGAGACTCACCAGGCGAGCGTGTGGTGCGCGTGCGCCGCGTGCGCGCACAGCGGGCAGGCGACGGCGAGCCCGCGCAGGCCGCGGCCGCACACGGCGCAGCGCAGCGCCAGGCGGCGGCACGCGCCGCACGGTGCGGTGCGCCCGCAGACAGTCCGAGACTCACCAGGCGAGCGTGTGGTGCGCGTGCGCCGCGTGCGCGCACAGCGGGCAGGCGACGGCGAGCCCGCGCAGGCCGCGGCCGCACACGGCGCAGCGCAGCGCCAGGCGGCGGCACGCGCCGCACGGTGCGGTGCGCCCGCAGACAGTCCGAGACTCACCAGGCGAGCGTGTGGTGCGCGTGCGCCGCGTGCGCGCACAGCGGGCAGGCGACGGCGAGCCCGCGCAGGCCGCGGCCGCACACGGCGCAGCGCAGCGCCAGGCGGCGGCACGCGCCGCACGCGGCTCCGCGCACGGTGCGCCCGCAGCGCATGCACTCCCACGCCGCCTCACCCACGCTAGCGCACCCGCCGCGGCTGCGAACCAGCTTCATGACCTGCGAACCGATTTAAAGTTTTAATGAGTCCACCGGATGCCTCGTTTATGTAAGAATGCGCCAAAATACGAATAAAAAAAAAATTGCGTGCGTACAAAGTACACATGTCAGAAGTAAAACTTCTTTGACACACATTGAAAAGAATAAATTAAAAAAAAAATTTGAAAATAAAACCAACGTCACGCAATGCTCCGAGGCGGTCACCCATCCAAGTACTGGACCGCGCCCGACATTACTTAACGTCGGTGATCGGGCGAGAGCCGGTGTATTCAACGTGGTATGGATGTTTAAAAATTCGTGACGCCGTGACGCGTTTAATCCGTAAAAATTTTACCCCTCATACGCCTGAAGAAGTTTCACTTTAAAAATCTGATGAGTTTTGCCGAGGCATCAAACGTAACATAAGATTTGACAATTAAACATTTAGAATCTCTTTCTGTATTTATTATTTACCTAGTGAGGTTACAAAATCCATACACAGTATATTTCATATTTTCAGATGAGCAGATGATGTTTTGCATTCAACAACATATTTATAATTCACAAATCTTTGAAAAAAAAAAATTGATCTGTCTAAAATTGACTTAATTCAAAATACCTCTGTTCGTTTATATATAAGTTGCCACCGATGTAGTACGTCAGCGTACGCTCGTTTGTAGCAGTTGTAAAGATGGACCGTCACTTCGTCGATGACGCAAGAAGAAGATGGATCGGACTTAGTTGCGACCGAATATTCTGTATTTAAGTTTTCAGCTTCTGAACACGAATTACTCCGAAGGATAATTGGTAGAGCCCATCCATCGGCACTTATTTCGCTATATTGATTTATTGTACTGTACGGCGATATGCTGTTATCCTGAAAAGTGCATTTATTGTGTAAATAATTATTTTACCATTTTTTAATTTTTTTTTTGTCTTATAACTATTTTGTAGATATACTCACGCAACTAGAGGTGCTAGTGATAGATTGAGAACTAGAGTTGCTAGCTTCGTTGAACACTAGAAATGCACAAGTCAGCATAGCCGCCATTTGAAGGTCTGATGATTTAGCATAATGTGATATCCTGTGACAAAAAGTGCTAATTAATCAGCCTTCAAAATATAACGCACCTTAAAGCAATTAAAAGTATAAAGTTGTTGTGAAATTACTTCAGATAAAATAAAGTTATAATTGTTAAATAAGGTTCAATTTTAGAGTTTCATACAGCATTCGATATTATTGGGTTTAGGACTCGCGTTTTCGGGTACGATGGACGAATTCGAATATAATTATATAGTGTCAATCGCAGTAACAAAACCAATTCTAAAGTCGACATCTTGTCAACACTGCGGTTGTCCAGCACAGTTCCAATTTTTTGACTGTGCATAAAATGCAAAATGTTTCAGCTAGAGGCGAAAGTCATTAGCGTGAATGATGACTCACAGAGCTTGTACGAGGTTACAGCACAGAGGGTGTCCAGCCCACCCCATACTCTCCTCACTGGACACGAGATGGTCAATTGGTCGCGTGGCCAGTGATTTAGCTACGAGTGCAGCCAGACCCCACGCGTGTGCCAACTCGCCTTCTCCTTCCTCTGTCGCCACTTTAGCATTCCTCTCACACATATCTAAATATAAATACAATCACATTTTATCATCCATATGCGAATACCTGTAAATCCATATGCGAATACCATAATGTCTTATGTGCTGTTGGTGTTCCAAATAAAATAAAATAAATAAATTATAGCACAAGTACAACAATATAGAACGGAATTAACAGCTTGAAATACTTTTTTTTAAGTTGAACTCACTATACGAATTTAAACTTTTTAAAAAAATGGTGCATTTATGTTTCAATATTTTTTTTAGTACTTTATTTCACAACGTAGGATTTGAATATCTATGCCTTTTTCTATGAAAATTCAACCATGGATTTGGACATTCATACTTACTTGACTGAAAATCACGAAATTGTCTAAAAAAGACAAGACTAAGTATTATAAAACTATGGATAATACGTACCGACAGGATTATCTGCGTTTATAACATATTTTTCTGCTAGAGTCCTATTCAATGGAAAGAGATTATTTGCAGCATACAGAACTACTCGAGGGGATGTGCAAGATGATATGCTTCCGCGACTGCGCATGCTACCAGCTCTACGACTTTGTGCTTTCTGAAATTTTAATGTATCACGTAGTACATGGTTACTAAAATTAACATTACTAAGGGCCTGATTCACCACTTGCAGTTAATGCTATCTGACTTATGACGGTATAAAAGTTATAAAGTAATTTTTTTTTTACCATTGAATTCTAAAATGATTTTTGGGATATTTCAATTCGCAATTGAGAATTTAAAATTTGTAGTTTATTCATTGACATGAAGCAAGCCCTAATGGCCTATTTTACCCTCTGCTCTTAAAATCTGCTGTCACAGCTGGTGAAACAGGCCCTGGCTATTTCGGTACAAGATATACAATTTTTTAATAGAATTTTTATTACAGAAACACTAAAATTAAATTATGTAGTTGTGTATATCCCTGTGTACTAAAAAAGTAGGTAAGAAGCTAAGGCTGTTTTACTCTACATATACATAATTGAAATTGCCCGCGCATTATCTTCGACTTTATACTTCAAAATTTTATCCTCCTATTAAATTCCTCAGAAAAAGATTCTCTCTGGCTTTGTATGTTAAAAGTTAAACTTTTTTAAAATTAATAATTATTGTTCTACACACTACATATCAATTTTTTTTATTAGAATTGTAGTCATACCCATCGATCTTGAAAGTAGAAAGTGGTGATAGAATTTGATGCATGTCTGTGATATAACTGCGGAAAGCCAGATGCGTTTGTTGGAGATGGGGTCGTAGTGGCGTGAGGTGATACAGACGTATAGCTGGCTCCGAAAAATCCTGGCGTCAATGACAACGATGACATAGATCTCGGAGTTCCTGTTTCATGTTTTAATGACAAACGCCTTGCGTTTGGTGGTCTGTTGAATACCACAAGTGTGCTGACCCCGCACCATTTAGCACCACATGTTCTAGGAAAAGGAATGCAAGAATCGCCTGCATTCTCACTTTCTGATTGACTTCTCTGACTTGACTTCATTGAATCTGAATCTTCAATAGATTTAACCGGAATCTAAGTAGGAAAAATAATTAAAGCATTGAAAAAATAATATAATCTATTATATATATATATAGTTAAGTTAGTATTTAGTATTATTATTAGTTATTAAGTAAGTAAGTTAGTATTAGTTTGTATAGTTGTTTCGTAATGTTTCTTCCTTTGCCTGTAGTTGTAGCCTTAATTTAGTTTTTAAATGCTAATGTTGATTTTTAACTTATTTAACAAATGTATTCTTGCTTTTAGTTTTGGCGAAAGCTGATCGTGTTAAACCTATTTGTGGACACAGTTTTGGTTTATGTATTATGTTTGTAACTTTAATTGTATGTGTTTATTTTTAACTGTTTGTGTTCCTTAACAATAAAATAAAAAAATAAAAAAATAAAAAAAAAGGTGTAAAATTTCTCAACTTTGTTAAAATATGGGTTTCTCTATATCTAATATATAAAATTCTCGTGTAGTTAAACTCCTCCGAAACGGCTTGACCGATTCTTATTAAATTTTGTGTGCGTATCGCGTAGGTCTGAGAATCGAACAACATCTATTATTCATAACACTAAGTTATAAGAGGGGGGATTGAGAGGGTTAATAAAATATAAGGCAAAACAACGTTTGCGGGGTCAGCTAGTTATAAAATATAATCAAATGAAAAATACCTCATCTATTGACGTTGCTAAAGTTTTTAGGCAGTATAACAAACATCTGTGTCCTTCCTTCTTTTTCCTATACGCTGTTCTATTGATAGCTTGTAAAATTTTTATGGTAGTTGAGCTATCGACATTAGTTCCAGATAACCAAGAAAACTTGGGTATAGTTTGTTCGGTAACATTTCTTGGGAAGGTCACTTGTAAGTTGGCAGTGTAACAGTTGCGCTCAGAATGTATCTGGCAGGTTCTAGTCTCTATATTCATATCTGTAACTTCAATATTAGCCATCTCTCTAATTGATTCAAATTCTTCATCTATTGAGGTAGTTGCTTTGTGTACTATCTTGTTCTGAAAATAACGTTTATAAACATTTTTTAATATCATACCAGAAATCGACTGTTCCAGCGGGGATCGAACCTGCATCTCTGACTGATCGTGTCGGTGCTCTAGCCAATTAAGCTATGGAACGATGTACTCGCTAGATCGAAATTTTTTATATGATGATTGTATATTCGACCACGGTCGCTTAGACGATCCCTGCTGGAACGGTCGATTTTTGATATGATATGTTGGAATTTTCTAGTGCGGGTAAGACAAAAATAAAATTGTACAAAATAACATTTATTTTTATATACAAATAGCAATTTAATGAACAATATTATTAGTCATACCATTTGTATCTCCTGTCCCTTTTCACTTACTGAGAGGTCGTTCATTGAGCTGCTAACAGTAGATGCGTAGCTTACTGCTGAAAACTTAAATTTATCAATATCACATAAAACAATCAATAATTTAAGAAAATGTTAAAGAAAGAAACTTACAATCACTATTATCGTCATATTCTGTATCATCAGGTAGATAGTGTAGGCACATTTTTAATAACGACGTATGCATTGTCCACAGTCTCAGAGTCTGATCCCTTCCCCATGTGACAAGTTGATAGTTAGACGGCAGTGTATTTGGTCTCCACACCATGGTTTGCACAGTGTCTGTGTGCCCCACTAATCTGTGAGTAAGAGATCCACCTATCCAGATACCAATGACACCAGCTTGTTCTGCTCGTGGCAAGCCTCCCCATCCAACTCCAATGGTTAAGAGGCCGCTACCAAATGGTGTATAAATAGCTCTCCACACTGGGAAGTTTGTCATTATAACATTTTCTGGTCGTCTTGCATTGTTAATATCAAAGAATTTAATACTACCATCGTGACTAGATGTTACAAGTTGGTATTCGTGGTGAGGACTCCAGTCGACTCCATGGATTTTGCAAAGATGAGCAGATATATAATGCAATGGTGTAGTGCTTTTTCTATAATCCCATATTTTTATATCACCGTCATGAGCAGTGGCAACTAAATGAGATGCCACTTTGTTCCATTGTACTTGTGAAGCACCAGCTGTTAAATTATAACAATATTATTTTTTACAAATTCTCAAAGGTTAAAAGGATAATTTGCAAATATGTAATGATAAAGCATTAAATTACAAATTTTAGTTTCATTTGTAGAGATATCTAACTCGCCACATACGAACTGAAAAACTGACGTATCCACCGCAATATTAAAAGTTATCCAAGCGATAGAGCATACATACAAGAACCAGACAACAACCGCTAGTGCAGTAGCCTACCAGACACAACTCCCATCTGGTCGGAGGATCCTTCCTTTGCGATGGTGGACGAGGGCCTTTACCAAACTAACACTATATTATTATAGAGAAAAAGCAAAGAAAAGTTGAATTTATATCTTACCTACAGCACTTAATGATATTATAGGCTTTCTCGTATCTCTCAAGTCCCAAAGGTAGGTAAACGTATCTATAGAGCATGTTGCGATCAAGTTGTGATCTTGTCTGTGAAAGTGTGTGTCGCTGACAACACGAGTGTGTCCACGGAGAGAACATATACACGTCAAATCATTTCCCGCGCGCCACTCGTATACATCCACATGTTGATTGCTCTATTACAAATACTTTCTTATGTTTATTTATTTCAAGTTCTATTTTATTGAACTTTTAGCAGTAGCAGCTATAGTAGCAGTTTGTGATTGAATTAAAACAAGCTTTATTGTTATTAATAATTGTTATCAAGAAACGTATCAAACAAATATATTTGTTTATATTTACTTACCGCAATAGCACAGAGTTTTTGTCCTGGATAGGTTTGGCACCACTCAGCACCAGCAGCGTCATATTTACTGTGACGGGGATATTTTTTTACAATATCACCTCCATCATCGTCTAGACTAATCGATTTTATAGCAAGCCACCTTCGTCCAGCAAGCAGCACATTATTACCGGAATAGTCAACGGACATTGCCGTTGCTTGTAACTCTCTGTACTCCCATTTCATGATCTCCGAGCTCCAATGAACAGTCATTTTAAATTTTAGCCAAGAACAAACATAACATAAGGAATTTCATCAAAATTTTATTTGATACGCAGTTAATTATATCAACAATAAATAAAAGCAAATACTTTAAATAACTATTTAGACATATTATGACAGAAATGACACTGACAATCAGCTGTTACAGACTTAATGGCCACGTTCCACTAAAGGCCCATAACGCTATCGACCACGACAGCTGAAATTGCCGTTCCGCTAGCGTATAAAACGCCGCGGGAGTTGTAGGCGAATTTTATAAACGGAACGCATATTTGGGTGCTGTCAGGTGTCAGCTGTGTGCTCGCAATATGGCGGCATCGTAAAACATGCAGCTGTGTGACCTACCCCACCTCAGCCCGCAAAATAATGATATTTGTAATAAAAAAAATACTAATTGATAGATTTTGAATTGCTCAATTCAACTACGTTGTCCTTTTAAATTGCTCACCTCAAATTATATAATTAAAAATCAAAATTAAAAAAAAAATCAAATATTTTCAAACTCCTATATCTTTCGATGTATACAATATTTTAAATTGCTCAAAGTGTTAAAAAACTGCTCAAGTTGCATTTATAATTGCTCAAGTATAGTTTGGAACAGATCCACTTCCCTTAATTTTTAAATAAATATAAATAGTTTGCACAAATAAAATATTGATATTTGTAAAAAAAAAATACTAATCGATACATTTTCAATAGCTCAATTCGACTACGTTGTCCTTTTAAATTGCTCACCTCAAATTATTTAATTATAAATTAAAAAAGTCGTTGAAAAATATTCTTTTATCAATATTTTCAAACTCCTGTATCTTTTGATGTATACAATATTTTAAATTGCTCAACGTGTTAAAACCCTGCTGAAGTTGCATTTATAATTGCTCAAGTACAGATTTGAACAGCTCCACTTTCCTTAATTTTTAAATAAATATATAAAGTTGGAACAAATTTAACGTTTATATCGATAAAGTGAGCGCTACAGATGCGCATAGACAATGATGGGAAGCCAAAAAAATTGCGGATATTCGTAATAAAAAGATGCTAATCGTTCGATTTTCAATAGCTCAATTCAACTACGTTGGCCTTTTAAATTGCTCACTTCAAATTATATAATTAAAAATCAAAATTTAAAAAAAAAATCAAATATTTTCAAACTCCTATATCTTTCGATGTATACAATATTTTAAATTACTCAAAGTGTTAAAAAACTGCTCAAGTTGCATTTATAATTGCTCAAGTATAGTTTGGAACAGATCCACTTCCCTTAATTTTTAAATAAATATAAATAGTTTGCACAAATAAAATATTGATATTTGTAAAAAAAAATACTAATCGATACATTTTCAATAGCTCAATTCGACTACGTTGTCCTTTTAAATTGCTCACCTCAAATTATTTCATTAAAAATCAAAAAAGTCGTTGAAAAAATTCATTTATCAATATTTTCAAACTCCTATATCTTTTGATGTATACAATATTTTAAATTGCTCAACGTGCTAAAACCCTGCTGAAGTTGCATTTATAATTGCTCAAGTACAGATTTGATCAGCTCCACTTTCCTTAATTTTTAAATAAATATATAAAGTTGGAACAAATTTAACGTTTATATCGATAAAGTGAGCGCTGCAGATGCGCATAGACAATGATGGGAAGCCAAAAAAATTGCGGATATTCGTAATAAAAAGATGCTAATCGTTCGATTTTCAATAGCTCAATTCAACTACGTTGGCCTTTTAAATTGCTCACTTCAAATTAAATAATTAAAAATCAAAATTTAAAAAAAAAACAAATATTTTCAAACTCCTATATCTTTCGATGTATACAATATTTTAAATTGCTCAAAGTGTTAAAAAACTGCTCAAGTTGCATTTATAATTGCTCAAGTATAGTTTGGAACAGATCCACTTCCCTTAATTTTTAAATAAATATAAATAGTTTGCACAAATAAAATATTGATATTTGTAAAAAAAAAAATACTAATCGATACATTTTCAATAGCTCAATTCGACTACGTTGTCCTTTTAAATTGCTCACCTCAAATTATTTAATTATAAATTAAAAAAGTCGTTGAAAAATATTCTTTTATCAATATTTTCAAACTCCTGTATCTTTTGATGTATACAATATTTTAAATTGCTCAACGTGTTAAAACCCTGCTGAAGTTGCATTTATAATTGCTCAAGTACAGATTTGAACAGCTCCACTTTCCTTAATTTTTATATAAATATATAAAGTTGGAACAAATTTAAACCTACCACACCCCAGCCTGCAAAATAATGATATTTGTAATAAAAAAAATACTAATTGATAGATTTTGAATTGCTCAATTCAACTACGTTGTCCTTTTAAATTGCTCACCTCAAATTATATAATTAAAAATCAAAATTTAAAAAAAAAATCAAATATTTTCAAACTCCTATATCTTTCGATGTATACAATATTTTAAATTGCTCAAAGTGTTAAAAAACTGCTCAAGTTGCATTTATAATTGCTCAAGTATAGTTTGGAACAGATCCACTTCCCTTAATTTTTAAATAAATATAAATAGTTTGAACAAATAAAATATTGATATTTGTAAAAAAAAAAATACTAATCGATACATTTTCAATAGCTCAATTCGACTACGTTGTCCTTTTAAATTGCTCACCTCAAATTATTTAATTATAAATTAAAAAAGTCGTTGAAAAATATTCTTTTATCAATATTTTCAAACTCCTATATCTTTTGATGTATACAATATTTTAAATTGCTCAACGTGTTAAAACCCTGCTCAAGTTGCATTTATAATTGCTCAAGTACAGATTTGAACAGCTCCACTTTCCTTAATTTTTAAATATATATAAATTGTTTGAACAAATAAAATAATGATATTCGTAAAAAAAAAAATACTAATCGACACATTTTCAATAGCTCAATTCAACTACGTTATCGTTTTAAATTGCTCACCTCAAATTATTTAATTATAAATAAAAAAAGTCGTTGAAAAATATTTTTTTATCAATATTTTCAAACTCCTATATCTTTTGATGTATACAATATTTTTAATTGCTCAAAGTGTTACAGAACTGCTCAAATTGCATTTATAATTGCTCAAGTACAATTTGGAACAGCTCCACTTTCCTTAATTTTTAAATAAATATAAATAGTTTGAACAAATTTAACGTTTATATCATAAGACAGGTGAACGCTGTGCGTGCGCATAGACAATGATGCGAAGCCAAAAAATTGCGGATATTCGTAATAAAAAAGATACTAATCGATAGATTTTCAATAGCTCAATTCAACTGCGTTGTCCTTTTAAATTGCTCACCTCAAATTATTTAATTACAAATCAAAAAAGTCGTTGAAAAATATTCTTTTATCAATATTTTCAAACTCCTATATCTTTTGATGTATACAAAAAAAAAATTGATTTTTAATTATATAATTTGAGGCGAGCAATTTAAAAACAACGTATTTGAATTGAGCTATTGAAAATCTATCGATTAGTATCTTTTTTATTACGAATATCCGTAATTTTTTTGCTTCGCATCATTGTCTATGCGCACGCGCAGCGTTCATCTGTCTTATGATATAAACGTTAAATTTGTTCCAACTTTATATATTTATTTAAAAATTAAGGAAAGTGGAGCTGTTCAAATCTGTACTTGAGCAATTATAAATGCAACTTGAGCAGTTCTTTAACACGTTGAGTAATTTAAAATATTGTATACATCAAAAGATATAGGAGTTTGAAAATATTGATAAAAGAATATTTTTCAACGACTTTTTTTATTTGTAATTAAATAATTTGAGGTGAGCAATTTAAAAGGACAACGTAGTTGAATTGAGCTATTGAAAATCTATCGATTAGTATCTTTTTTATTACGAATATCCGCAATTTTTTGGCTTCGCATCATTGTCTATGCGCACGCACAGCGTTCACCTGTCTTATGATATAAACGTTAAATTTGTTCAAACTATTTATATTAATTTAAAAATTAAGGAAAGTGGAGCTGTTCCAAATTGTACTTGCGCAATTATAAATGCAATTTGAGCAGTTCTGTAACACTTTGAGCAATTAAAAATATTGTATACATCAAAAGATATAGGAGTTTGAAAATATTGATAAAAGAATATTTTTCAACGACTTTTTTTATTTATAATTAAATAATTTGAGGTGAGCAATTTAAAAGGATAACGTAGTTGATTTGAGCTATTGAAAATCTATCGATTAGTATGTTTTTTATTACGAATATCATTATTTTATTTGTTCAAACAATTTATATATATTTAAAAATTAAGGAAAGTGGAGCTGTTCAAATCTGTACTTGAGCAATTATAAATGCAACTTGAGCAGGGTTTTAACACGTTGAGCAATTTAAAATATTGTATACATCAAAAGATATAGGAGTTTGAAAATATTGATAAATGAATTTTTTTCAACGACTTTTTTGATTTTTAATTAAATAATTTGAAGTGAGCAATTTAAAAGGCCAACGTAGTTGAATTGAGCTATTGAAAATCGAACGATTAGCATCTTTTTATAACGAATATCCGCAATTTTTTTGGCTTCCCATCATTGTCTATGCGCATCTGCAGCGCTCACTTTATCGATATAAACGTTAAATTTGTTCCAACTTTATATATTTATTTAAAAATTAAGGAAAGTGGAGCTGTTCAAATCTGTACTTGAGCAATTATAAATGCAACTTGAGCAGTGTTATAACACGTTGAGCAATTTAAAATATTGTATACATCAAAAGATATAGGAGTTTGAAAATATTGATAAAAGAATATTTTTCAACGACTTTTTAATTTATAATTAAATAATTTGAGGTGAGCAATTTAAAAGGACAACGTAGTCGAATTGAGCTATTGAAAATGTATCGATTAGTATTTTTTTTTTACAAATATCAATATTTTATTTGTTCAAACTATTTATATTTATTTAAAAATTAAGGGAAGTGGATCTGTTCCAAACTATACTTGAGCAATTATAAATGCAACTTGAGCAGTTTTTTAACACTTTGAGCAATTTAAAATATTGTATACATCGAAAGATATAGGAGTTTGAAAATATTTGATTTTTTTTTTAAATTTTGATTTTTAATTATATAATTTGAGGTGAGCAATTTAAAAGGACAACGTAGTTGAATTGAGCAATTCAAAATCTATCAATTAGTATTTTTTTTATTACAAATATCATTATTTTGCAGGCTGGGGTGGGGTAGGTAGCTGTGTGGGTTGCGAGTAAATATTTTGCATGGATTGGAGTAACTAAATTCGTCATGAATTCCCGGGTATTTATCTTGGGATATAGGGTAGTTTTTTATTTCAATTGGACCCGGTAGGTGGCGCTGCTATCGTTATGTAAACAATCAAATTTGGTTAGCCGTTTTCCGGGCAGGACGTCTACCAGGTCCGCTAGTACGAGTATGTAATAAGAAAGTGGCTTAAAATTAAATATGTTATTCTGTTTAATATGATATTCTAACCATCTCAATGGTTTAGAATTTTTTGTAGACAATAATAAGAGGACCAGCGTATTATAACTGGACTCTATGTTTATGTAAAATGGGTAAAACGGAGAGGTGCATCTTGTACTAACGAGTTGAAACTTTAACTAGATAATACTTCCACGAAGCGACATGCACAAATAAATAATTTAGTAGATAGTTACAATTTAAAAATATATAGGATTATACATATACTAGCGACCCGCTTCGGCTTCGCACGGGTATAAAATATAATTATAGCCTATGTCATTCACTGAAAAAATGATTAAAATCGATCCAGTAGTTTTGATTTATTCATTACTGCCCGTGGCCCGCACGCGTTAACTTTAGAGTAAAAGCCGGCCGAAACCGCTGCAAACGCTACGTACTGCAATTTTTAAATCTGTAATATCTTCGAAAATATTCATTTAAATCATATGCTGTAAAGGGCCATATAGATCTATATTAAATCAACAATGTATTTAAGGTATTTGATTAGATAAGGACTAATGCTGTATTGGATAAAATCGCTTTGAAAATTAGCCATTATTTGTCGTAAAAAGTAAATGACAAAAAAAATGTTATTGTGAGATATCCATAAGAGATAGACATATACCATAGCGGAGTTTTCTGTAGACCTTTTCAATGTGTACAATACTTAGTACATTATTTTGATAAATCTCGTAGGGTTCAGGCGTGCATTTGCAATGTCAGCGGGAAAAATGTAATTATTTACGAAATCACATTAGAAACCTCAAAAATAACAGTATTTCTCCACTATTTAATGGATGTTATTATACATATAAACGTTCCTCTTCAATCACTCTATCTATTAAAAAAACCGCACCGAAATCCGTTGTGTAGTTTTAAAGATTTAAGCATACATAGGGACATATAATAATAATAGCGTGCTAATAGGCCCAGCGCTGCGCATTGGGCCTATTAGCACGTGTACGTAATCTTGTGAGTGAATTTCCAGTGCTTCTCAATATTTCTTGAAATTGGCCAAAATAATTTATTATCAAAAATGAAGTGCAGCGTTTGTAGTTCTATTTACACTGATGGGGTGTACTGCAACGGTTGCCAACGTAATATGGACTTCTCCTGTGCATCGATTTCTGAAGCCGGTTACCGTAAACTCGGTCCCGATCGTAGAGCGGGTTGGAGGTGTCCGCAATGCAAACTGGCGTCCGCAAGCCCTAAGCCAGCCAAAGGCTCCGAATGTGCTCCCCCCGGTGCCGTTAGTATTGAGATGGTTCTATCAGAGGTACAAGATCTAAAAGGTCAGTTCAGTAAGCTTTCAGAGATTCTCGAAGATGTAAAGTCAATCAAGAATGAAATACTGAATCTTAAGGAATCCTTCGAGTTTAACAGTGCCAAGCTTGAAAGCTTGGAATCTAGAGTATCAGATGTCGAAAATCAAGTTGCTAAAATACAACAATCCGAATTAAAACTCTCAGAGGATGTTGCTTTACTTAAGAGGGATAATACTAACCGTGAGCAGTGGTCGCGTTTGAATAATTTAGAAATCAAGGGTGTACCGCTTAAGACAAACGAGAACCTGTTCAATATAATTGAGAACATTTCAAAAATAGTGGGATACGCATTTCCGAAGACTCAGATTAATTACATCGCTCGTGTTCCGACACATGGATCGAAAGACAAGTCGATTATAGTTAGTTTTATTAACCGATATATTAAAGAAGAATTTATTGCTGCATCGCGAGCTCATAAGCGCATAACAACAAAAGAAATTGGGTTTGCAGAAGATCGTTTTATATATATTAATGACCATCTTGTCCCGGAATTGAAGAAATTATTGACTAAAACTAAAGAGCTCGCTAAGAATAAAGAATACCGTTATGTATGGGTTAAGTATGGTAAAATACATGTAAGAAAGAATGACAAGTCTCCTGTTCAAATTATCTCAAAAGAATTAGATTTAAACAAACTTCTTTAATTTGTATTTTATTGTATGTATTTAGTATTATTTTTCTTTTATTTATTGTTTACAAAATTGCCAGACATAGTTTGAGAATCTATATTTTATTACCTGCTTGCCGGCCGGGCGTCTATTGTTTAAACCGTCCTTTAACGACGAATCTATTTAACATATATCTATCGTCTTCGCACTTATTACATTTTATTGTCAACACCTCTTTGCTTCTAACTTACTACCCGCACTACTTAATTTCAAAGTACGTCATAGTGTTTTTGTTTGGTGTGCTGCTATTTTGCACCGGACATAATCAAATACTAAATATTCTACGGGTTATAGCTGTTATAATTTATACAATATTATGTTTAATCATTATAATTATTATGTGTCAATGCAACTACTGGTCACCTTTTAGTAGATTATGGTAAATACTTCATTAATTAATATTTATTATCAAAACGTTCGGGGATTGCGCACAAAAACTACGGTATTCTATCGTAATGTATGTTTGTGTTCGTACGATATTATTATGTTAACTGAGACTTGGCTTCTTGACAGTATTTTTAACACAGAAATTTTCGATGGACGTTATATGGTATTTCGTAGGGATCGCGATTACAGCTTAACGGGGCAGACTAGGGGAGGTGGTGTGTTAATTGCAGTCCGCCGCGACTTGCTAGTCACCCCCCGGCCTGAGTTCCACTCGAGTGCGGAGGATTTATGGATAACGGTAACATATAGGACTGGTACTTTTGAACGCAAGTTGCACGTCTGTGTTCTTTACTTATGTAACCAAAATCAGGGCTTATCATTCTCACAACAATTGTGTAATTATTTCTCATGTGTTACTCGAACTCATATGGAATACCCAAATGATCAGTATTTGATTGTTGGGGACTTCAACCTCAGCGGAATTTTATGGATACCGTCTAACGATGACGACAGTAACTCGTTTAACCCCACCAACTACTATACCGAGGCCGAGACGTTCCTTATAGATGAAATAAACTCCTTAAATTTAAAACAATATAACGGTATCACGAACGACTATAAGAGAACGCTAGACCTCGTTTTATGTAATGTTTCTGTCACCGTATGTGACGCCAGTGCTTGCGCGTTGGTACCTGTCGATCAGCACCACGGCGCATTAACCATCGAAATGAGCACCGTTTGTTGTCCCATTCTGAACCGTCCTCGGTATAAGAAGTATCTATACCATCGCGCTAATTATAACGAAATTAACTCAGAACTGTTAAACATAAACTGGGATTACATTGTTTCGACTAAATCTATAAATGACTCTCTTGCGCACTTCTATAGTGTGCTGGACTCAATAAAAGATAAACATGTTCCCGTCAAATTATCTTCTAACGAAAAACATCCTAAGTGGTTCTCCCGAGCATTAATCAAAGTCCTAAAAGAAAAATCTAAATACTATAAAAAGTTTAAGACGTATGGTAATAGGTCTGACGAAGAATCTTTTCGGATTCTACGTACTAGAGCCAAAATCTTGGAACAGGAATGTTACACCCGATACATGCGATCTATTGAAAGTTCAATTACAGAAAATCCGAAATACTTTTGGTCGTATTATAAATCAAGGTCGAAGTCTGCAGCCATGCCAAGTGTTTTGGAATACAATAACGATTTACTCAATACAGGTGAGGCTATTTGCAATGCTTTTTCCTCGTTTTTTCACTCAACGTTCCTCGCTTCTAGTACTTTCTCTCCTGATTTAAGTGAAGTCACGGCAGTAACCACTCCAACTGTCTCAGATATTTCAAGCATAACGGTGTGCCCGAAGATAGTCGAAAAGATGCTGCTTAACCTAGATGTTTCTAAGTCGGCTGGACCTGATAAAATACCTGCTTGTTTTTTAAAAAAATGTGCAGTATCGCTTGCATTCCCTGTCTATCTACTATTTAAACGTTCCCTCAAAGAGTGTGTTGTGCCAAATATATGGAAGTCTGCCTATATATCACCTGTTCATAAAAAAAGCAGTAAACAAAAAATAATAAACTATAGGCCTATCTCAAAACTCTGTATTTTAGCAAAGGTTTTTGAGAAAATTGTTTATGATCAGATTTATGCAGCGCTCCAGGGGTCTTTTAGTCTCAATCAACACGGCTTCTTGAAGGGTCGGTCAACTGTTTCAAACTTAATTCTTTTTAATGATTTTTTATTGGCTGCTATGGGGGATAGCGCTCAGGTAGATGTAATCTATACTGACTACAGTAAAGCATTCGACCGGATACACCACAGACTCCTCCTAAACAAGTTAGATCAGGCCGGTATTAGAGGTGACCTGCATAGATGGTTCTCTTCGTATATAGATAATCGCTCTCAGGCGGTCGTTGTCAACAATTATATATCTGGTTGGGTGACCATTCCGAGTGGAGTACCTCAGGGATCGTTGCTTGGTCCACTGTTGTTTGTAATTTTTGTTAATGATGTTAACTCCTGCCTCCATTCGTCTCAATTGCTCTGTTTCGCTGACGATATGAAGATATTTTCCAGAGTCGTAAGTGAGGATGATGCCAATAATCTACAAGCTGATCTCCTGAGACTTGAAAATTATTGTCGCAACAATCTCTTGGACTTAAATGCCTCCAAATGTAGTGTTATAACGTACACCAGGAAGAGAAACCTTTTAATCTGCGATTACACTTTGAATGGTCAAACACTTCAGAGAGTGAGTTCTATTAAGGACCTTGGAGTAATGCTAGATTCTAAACTTCTGTATGATACTCACATCAACAGTATCATAACCAAAGCATCTAAGGCTTTAGGATTCGTGATGCGAACTTCTGTGGATTTCAATGAAATCAAAACTATAAAAATATTATACTGCTCACTAGTCCGGAGTCATTTGGAGTATGCCTCCGAGGTCTGGAACCCCAAGTACGGTACATACATCGCGCGGCTTGAGAACATACAAAGAAAATTTATTAAATTCATATGTTTCAAATCCAATCAACCATATAACTCGAAGAACTATCTGCAACTTTGCAAAAAATTTCATATTCTCCCGCTTGAACTAAGACGTGAACTTAGTGACTTAATCTATCTTTTCAAAATTACAAGTAACTTAATTGATTGCCCTGATCTTTTAGCCAAAGTCTCTTTAGGAGTTCCTACTAAACTTTTTCGTAATAATCCGTTAGTGCACACACCACTAGTTTCCACAAACTATATGCAAAATTCATTTGTCTGGCGGGCGGGTAGTAAGTTTAATGCATATTCTAAAAAATTTGACTTAGACTTATTTAACACTAGCTGTGCGGCTGCAAGGAACCTAATTAGTAATTCTTTCTTTAATAAGTAACTGTGTAGTTTTAGAATTTTTCATATGCATAGTTTTAATGTGATTGTTTCTACTAGTTTGACTGCACCTAACTCTGTTTACTTACATTATTTTACTAACCACATTTTGTAATCTATACGTGTTATTGTTACTACGGCTTATATGTAGCGTAAGTTTTCTTTTTAATATTCTGTGACTACCAGTGGGGAACTATTGGTAGCTTTTTATTTCTATAATTTTGTACATTGTATGTCTCAGCTGTTGTTCCTCCCAAAAAAAAAAAAAGAAAAAAAAAAAAAAAAAAAAAAAAAAAGGTAAAGGTAGGGGACAGCAGGAATTTCCTGCTTAAAATATGGAGCAATCCGACTGGGGTAGTACCTCGACCTTACAGAAGATCACAGCTAAATAATACTGTTTTTAAGCAGTATTGTGTTCCTGTTGGTGAGTAAGGTGACCAGAGCTCCTAGGGGGGTTGGAGATTGGTTCGGCAACGCGCTTGCGATGCTTCTGGTGTTGCAGGCGTCTATAAGCTACGGTAATCGCTTACCATCAGGTGAGCCGTACGCCTGTTTGCCGACCTGGTGACATAAAAAAAATGGGACATAGGGACATAGGGACAGAGCGACTTTGTTTTATACTATGTAGTGATTATACGTGCGGTTGGTTGCGTTTTTTGTACGTAATATTTTACTCATATTATTAAAACTTAATTTAACTTAACTTTTTTGCTACAAAAATATTTTTATATTCCTACTAGCTGTGCCTGCGATTTCGTTCGCGTTTTGAGTATTTACATGTTCAACGAGATTCTTTAAATTGGCGTAACTTTTTTATTTATGAACCGATAGACATGAAACAAAAACTAAATATTAAGTTAAGCTTACCACAATATATTAGTAAAAACTACATCTAAATAAGCCGTTTCTGAGATTAGCGCGCACAAACGCACTGACAAACATAAACAGACAAAAATTCTTACAATCATTATTTTGAGTGCTATTTGCGTTCATAAAGGTCCCAATAATTATTTTTTCTCATACATCTTCTATGTACAGACAGCAATCCGTTACATTTTTATTATATCCTATCCTCCATGCCGTCTAATTCTTTTGTCATGTCCTTTTCATGCTAGAGGTTATCTGGAAGAGATCGCTCTTTTAGCGATAAGACCGCCTTTTGTACATGTTTATATTTTCTTTTTCGGTGCAAATTTTTTTTTCTGATAGTGTACATTAAAGAGTATTTGTATTGTATTGTATATGTATTGATAATCATTCTTTTATTTTCTTTTAAAACATAAGAGGTGATTAACAATAAAGAATCGTAAGACGGATAAAAACAATAAATGTGTACATATTAAAAAATTATAAACCCATAATCCTTTTCCAGAATTCACTTTTCCTTTTTTGATAACTTAATGGAAGGATCAATTATATAATTTTCAGTGTTTTATATTAATGATTGCGACATTAAAAATAAAATTAAGGAAATAAAAAAAAGTCAAATGACATTTAAAAGCATTTTTATTTTAAAATAAGAAGACTTAAAATATAGGAACTTTTGAAATACAAATACATGGACATAAAAGAAAGTGTGAAAACACATATACATAATACTGATGAGAGCAATATTTTTACACTAAGCAATTCTTAATAAATGCAAAATGTGATACCACATTCTATTCATATACCAGATAATACTGGCAAAATCTTTACAAAGGTTCTTATCTCGAGACACGATGGTCGCCCTATTAACAGTAACTATATTTAATAATTTATTTACTTATTAATGTGAAAGTTTACACGATAAGAGTTTGCGATAATTAAGCTGAGCAACAATTAAATAAGGTTTGAACAATGTAGCTTATAAAACTAAGAATAAAAAAATATGAAACGCTAAAATGTTTCATTCAGGTATATCGCTAAGACGAATGCCTCCAGGTCGGCGATACATGCGTTCGTGTATCGGGAGCTCTCCAAGCAAAAAGCGGTCCAGCGCTTTAGTGGCTATCCTAGAGTGCCCCGAACTCCTAAAAGCGGTACTTGCGTCTCGTCCAGCGTATTCTAACATAATCTCATCTCCACCAGGATGCTGTAAAACAAATTATGTCTTATTAGCCAAAGCCTGCTTTTCTAATAAACTTAAAATCTTTGTTAAGTTTAATAAAGCTTGATTGTAAAAAGTTTATTATATTTATTTATATAATTACTAATCTATGAAAATCGTCATTTAAAATTATTATTTCTATACTATATTTATCATAAAAACTAAATAAATAACAAAAGAAGGTATGGCTTACCTCATCGAGAAAATCCGTGATGTCATAGACCCTATCGTAAATGACTACCCAACAATCTTTAGGGGTATCGTGTAGAGACACTTCTGCCAAAGTGATAACGCGATCTTTTGCTTCAGGAGTTCCTGGTTCGATACGCTGCGACCATTTGTTTGAGGTGTCCACAGACCAGGGATTTACAAGGCGTAAAGCCGCCATTGTTAATGCGACCAAATCTAAATCGTTCTCTTGTTTCACGGGCAGGGCCGACGTCAGATTAATTTCCGGAGGAGACTGCACGGTGGCCATTTCTTCACTTTCTTCTTTTAGTTCACGCGTCGTTTCTTTTCAACGTCTTAGAACGGTTGATATCTTTCAAATGATTTATATCAATTGTAGTAGGTTAAAAACTGTAACAAAAATACTATTTTTCAAACACTTTTTTCATCAATAAATTTGTTCGCATTCGTTAGAGCATACATTATTGTGTATTTGCATGTAAGGTATAAAAATGTGTGTAGTATTGTATGGGGTAGCACAATATATTCATTTAAATAATATTATTTTTTTCTAATTATGTATATTCAATTACATGTAATAGAATTTCAAGAAATTAAATTTAGAAATAAATTTGTATTTGAAGTAAACCAGTGTAGAAAAAGTTATTTGATGGGTATCATAAATAATGATTGTAAGGTTTCACAAACAAATGTTAAAAACTTAATAAAAAGAGAACTCTTATCGCATCTACAAAAAGTTATCGCAAAACAATTGACGTAAAAGATTATTTGGCCACAAATGTTTGACCCTTGCGCTCTACCAAAACATTTGTAGTTTATCATTAACATACGAGATATTTGAAATTTTGACATCAATACCCTTATTTTACCACCAATTATGATAGTTATATTCGTACCAAATATTATTGAAAATTATTTAAATTTTATAAAATTAAATTGTATTTAGTTTACTTTGAAGAAGACATATAATTAATAACTTACATTAGTTTCTTATAAATTGAAATTAAGGTATGTTATTTATTACATTTATAATAAGTATTTAAACAAAAATATTTACCTTCTTGTTTCACGGATCCGAAAGTTCGTGTTATCTTTGTTGGTCCTCGAAACGCGGGGAATGACCGTCACACCAATTGTCACTGTGCCACCACTGTTCGTATTTCAGGTAAGAAGTCACTGAATCAGGTAGATGCATGAGATCGTAGATCATTGCCACAATCGAATTTTAACTGTTCATTTATTGGGTGCGAAGTTGTGAATGAGGTGACGGTGCGGCTGTCGGTCGATTTATACTTGCCGGCGCACGCGCCACGGTCTGATGTAATCGCAGGCTTATCTTGCGAGCGGCCCGTGCGCCCGCGTTGCCAAAATGCGACGCGACGCTTGCTTCCACGGATATGGGATAATTGTAATTTTTAAGAAACAAAATAATTTTAAAAGCGGACATTTTTCAATAAAGTTCGTTAAAAATAATTTTAGTGTTCAATATTTAATTTCAGTACCAAAACTTAGCCGAAACCTGCCGTAAATTAGCCGTAAATATAAAATAAAGTTAATTTAACTAAACGGTTTTTAAGGACAATGTTTAAACGCAAATGAGATTATTTGAATTTTCTATCAGTCTTAGTATTTACAAATAAAAAAGATATAAACATAAAAGTAGACTAAACGCCTTTATAAGATAATATATTATTGACATTGACCTTTTTCGATATCATTAATTTATAAAAGTAACAGATAACAGAAACTACAAACAATGCAAACGTATAAAAATTTTCCTCCCAATTTCCCGCCATAAAACTTCATTCCAGGTAAACAATAGTCATGTTATGTTGTTATTGAAATATTTATATCGGAGCAGAATTGTTTTGTTGTTGCGATTGTCCTATCTATGATGTGATGGTCGCACGAGCTTTAATGACGTAAGCGAGGGCGGTGAATAAACTCGATCAGGCTGATAAATAGGCATTTATTCATATCATTCAATTAGAAAACGTTCATTTCTAAGACCTAAAAATGTTTAGAAATATGCTTTATCTTTTTAAATTATAATTATTTTTGATGGAAATATTTTTTTTTAATTTTACATATTTTAATTCAAAGTACTTCACGAGTAAGATAAAATATTTTATTACAATCATTATTCTATTGTCTTTGTGCTTTGTTTGGATCATATTCGAAATCATGTTTCATTTGGAACAAAAATTTTAGTAAAAAAGTTGAGTATTTTAACACGCTAAGCGCCATGTGTATCATTTTCGATACACACTGTACAAACACTTGTGTATCTTTTTCGATACACGAACAACACCCCAGTCTTTAGCCTCGTGTATCGTTAACGCACACAGTTTTCATATATTTTATACTACACAAATATTGCTCTGGCCTAGGGGATTTTTCTGGTGCATTGGGGTTGGGATTGCTCAATTTTTTTAGAAATTATGAAGAAAAATGTATGGGGAAGAATAAAATAGTAAAATTATTTTGAATGTTCTAGTTTTATTATAAAAAAAATCAAAAGGTAACAAAGGTTTTATGAATAAAAGTAATATTATCTTATATCTAATCTAGTCAATGCGTATTATTGAAACAAGTTTTGCAAATAATTACATCACAAACAGAACACTTTGTGTTAACTTGTGACGCTCGTACTACTTTGCCATTTACTTCGATTCCTTTCCTTCCGTACTTTTTGTAGCATTCTGAACAACGCCCGCGAACTGCCTTTTCTCCAACTTTATTCTTTACAAGATAGTGTTTCACATTTCCTGAGGCTCTTCTTGGCATCGAAGTAGATGGTCAGTTACACAGGGCTGAGAATGTCTATCAAGTAGTCCTGTGATAACTTGTTCTCGAAATTCCGTGATGGTTAGTTTCTTTTTGGTAGAATATTTGTTATAGAGAAAATGGGCATTGACTAGGCTTGTTCCCCATAGTACCTCAATGAACAGCTTTCGGTACCATTTAGTACAACGCCTCAAAGCACTGCCATATGTGGCCATTTGGTCGCTAATATCAATAGATGTTTTGCCGCTGTTATAGTTACTGATGGTTACTGGCCTGATAATAGGTGTCCTTTTTCTAGTTTGGGTGACCTCTGTCTTGAGACCAGATGTTTTTATTGTGAGCATTCTCACATCCCGTTTATCGCGCCATTTCAAGACTACAATGCCATCTTTAGTTTGCTTACAGCTCATTTCCCCTCTTTTCAATTTCGCAGCAATGACATCTTTTGGTAGATGTTTTCGGTTGGATCTGAGGGTACCAACAAGGTGGGTTTTTCGGCGTCGTAGTCTGTATGCTAGCGGGACGCTTGTGTAATAATTATCGGTATAAATAGTTCTTCCCTCGTCAAGAAGACCTTGCGCAAGAGTCATAACCGTTTTTTCCGAAACATCGACGTCTTTTTCTTTCGATTTTCCGCAATATACATATAAATTCCAGGTGTAACCCTTTTCAGTGCAGAGCTTGAACACCTTGATACCATATTTCGCTGCTTTATTAGGTATATATTGGCGAAATATCAATCTACCGCGCCAAGGAATGAGAGATTCGTCGACGCAGATGTCTTCGCCTGGGGTGTACATTTTCTTATAATTCTCAATAAATTTATCAAGTACATCTCTAATTTTGCACAATCTGTCCTCAGTATCTGCTTCAGTGTTATCCGAAAAATGTATGTATTTCAATATTAGCTCAAAGCGATTTCTTGGCATGACTGTTCTTGCCAATGGAAGTCCATAAAGTTTATGTACTCTCCAATAATCTTTTATTGCAGGCAGTTTCACTAAGCCCATCCAACCAATTAATGCCAAAAATTTGAGCATTTCGTCGACAGTGACTGGATACCAAGAATGCGCTCGAGCTTGGGGACCTACGTCGTTGTTATCTAATAGGTTCTGTGTAGCAAAAAGATTAGTTTGTTCAATAATGTGCTCCACAATGTCTCTTGTCAGAAAAAGATCAAAGTAATCAATAGGGTTTGCATTTGCCAAGATACCCGTATAAATGTCTTTCATTCCTGAAAAAGGCACAGTGTACGGTATCTGTTCTGGATCATCTGCAGTTGGCATAACCCATTCTAGGTTTTCAATTTTTTGTTTGACCCATTCAGACTCTGATATCTCTGTTGAGGTGGCTCCAGAAGTACTTGGAAGATTAACTGTATCGTCTGGTGGCATTGTTTTTGAACGTGGAGTTCTTCGTCTCTGTATATCTGGCAGTGCAGGCAATTGATCCTCTGAAAATGTTGAAATTCGTCTTGATGTAGGTGGTGGATTCCAAGCTTCATTTCCACTATCTGATTCGCTTGAATCGTCATAACTTTCTATACTGGGACAGAAATCGGGATCGTCCATTGAATCATCACTACTATAGTCCATTTTTACAATATTCTCACGTCTCTTTTGGTTATTATACACTTTACTAACTCTGTATCACTTGTTTCTGAAACAAATGAGAAGAAAATTTTAGGAAAAACTGTTGTTATTCCCATAATTCTCTTCTCATTTGCTTCTTATTTCTTTCTTCTCTTTTTCTCAACTCTGGTTGCTAATCTGAAACAATAAAAAAATAAATTACTAATGTGTATCTTTTTTGCACACATGGCCCATGAAAAAGTTTTGAGCGTTAACTATTTTCACAGGCCCGTGTATCGAAAAAGATACACACTAAGAGGAGGGGGTGGGAGAGGGTGGGGGGTAGAAAAAAATTATCCTCTATTACATCTAGATGGTTTTAGATCAAAAAAATTTTTTTTAAATAAAAGTCAAATTTTGGTGGTATTGGCATATAGGGCTTGGCGCTGAGCGTGTTAAATGTATTGTTTCGATTCAACTATCCTGAAACAACTAAAAAACAGTTAAACCTGTATATTATTTCAAAAACTTTAAAAATATCCGTATTTTCTTGTGTGAATAAAAAAACAATATATTTATATTTTACTAGCTGTGCCCGCGGCTTCGCCCGCGTTGAATTTTAGTGTGGCACAAAGTTTTCCCGGAAAACTTCCAGTAAACTCTCATCAAAATCGGCTTAGCCGTTCCGTAAACCTTTCTCTTGAAGCCCTCTCTCCATTGGTGAAAGATCACAAATGCTTTTGGGAACTTTGTTTTATAATACACTAACTGTTGCCCGCGACTACGTCCGCGTGGTTATGAAGATATGTATTACTATTAAGATGCTTAACGCAAATTATTTTTTATTTCTGTCACTTGAAATGCTTATCAGACTGAGTAACTTTTTAAAAGACACAATTTAGTATAATTTAATAGTTATTTTATAATACCTCTCTATACACCACATTTTTAGTTTTATTTTCAGGCTGCAGTATAAGTAACCTATCAGGCGAACTTATAGCTGCTGTATATGTTTCATACAAATTATCAACCTCAATTAAACCACCTTAGCGGTGGAATATCGCAGTCCGTTCTTAGCGGACGTCGACTAACTATAATCTACCTCCCTACCAAATTTCATCTTTATAGGGATAAGCACACCCATTATACGTGAGTCTCCATGACAAAATATTGTGTATAATCTTGTACGTATAAAAAATTGTTAAATAAATAAATTATACATCCTGGATGGATGGACCGTCCAGCGGTATTTGAGTTCTCATGATGAGTGAGTCAGTGACCTTTCTCTTTTATATATATAGATTACAATGCATTATTTGGACACCTCCTCACCATTTATAGAGCACACATTTTAAATTTCAAGTCTCGTACTTCAAAAACATAGGACTTTCATACAAACTTCCAACCCCTGTTCAACCCCTTAGGGGTTGAGTTTCGTAAAATTCGTTCTTAGCGGATGTCTACGACCTATAAGGAACCTACCTGCCAAATGTCAAGTTTGTATCTGTTATAGTTTCGGAGATTTCGTGATGAATGAATCAACCTACGATCCCCCGTTTTAACCCCAAAAGGGAGTCGGTTTCTAAAGGTACATTATTTGGACACCTCCTTACCATCTATAGAGCACACATTTTAAGCTTCAAGTTTCTTACTTCAAAAACATAGGACTTTCATACAAACTTCCAACCCCTGTTTTATCCCCTTAGGAATCGAGTATCGTAAAATCCGTTCTTAGCGAATATCTAAGTTCTATAAGGAACCTACCTGCCAAATGTGAAGTTTGTGCTGTTATAGCTTCGGAGATTTTGTGATGAGTGAGTCAACTTACCATACCCCGTTTTAACCCTAAAAGGGAGTTGATTTCTGAAGATGCATTATTTGAACACCTTCTCACTATATATATATATAGAGCATACATTTTAAATTTCAACTCTCTTTCTTCAAAAACATAGCACTTTTATACAAACTTCCAACCCCCGTTTTATTCCCTTAGGGGTCGAGTTTCGTAAAATCCGTTCTCAGTGGATGTTTACGCCCTATAAGGAACATATTTGCCAAATTTCAAGTTAATAGCTGTTATAGTTTCGGAGATTTCGTGATGAGTGACTCAACCTACCATCCCCCGTTTTAACCCCAAAAGAGAGTTGATTTCTAAAGTTTCATTATTTGGACACCTTCTCACCATCTATAGAGCATACATTTTTAAATTTCAAGTCTCTTACTTCAAAAACATAGGACTTTTATACAAACTTCCAACCCCCGTTTTATTCCCTTAGGGGTCGAATTTCGTAAAATTCGTTCTTAGCAGATGTTTACACCCTATAAAGAACCTACTTACCAAATTTCAAGTTTGTAGCTGTTATAGTTTCGGAGATTTCGTGATGAGTGAGTCAACCTATCATCCCCCGTTTTAACCCCAAAAAGGAGTTGATTTCTAAAGATACATTATTTTGACACCTTCTCACCACATATAGAGCATACATTTTAAATTTCAAGTCTCTTACTTCATAACTTCATAGACATAGGACTTTTATAGAAACTTCCGACCCCCAATTTACCCTCTTAGGGGTCGAGTTTCGTAAAATCCATTCTTAACAGTAATTTACGCCCTATAAGGAGTCTACCTGCTAAATTTCAAGTTTGTAGGTGTTATAGTTTCGGAGATTTCGTGATGAGTGGGTCAACGTAACATCCCCCGTTTTAACCCCAAAAGGGAGTTGATTTCTAAAAAACATTATTTGGGCACCTTGTTACCATCTATAGAGCATACATTTTAAATTTCAAGTCTCTTACTTCAAAAACATGGGACTTTCATACAAACTTTCAACCCCCGTTTTACCCCCTTAAAGGTTGAGTTTCGTAAAATTCGGTCTTAAAGGATGTCTACGCCCTATAAGGAATCTATCACCCAAATTTCAAGTTTGTAGCTGTTACAGTTTCGAAGATTTTGTGATGAGTGAGTCAACCTACCATCCCCCGTTTTAATCCCAAAAGGGAGTTGATTTCTAAAGATACATTATTTGAACACCTTATCACCATCTATAGAGCATACGTTTTAAATTTCAAGTCTCTTACGTCAAAAACATGGGACTCTCATACAAACTTCCAACCCCCATTTTACCCCCTTAGGGGTTGAGTTTCGTAAAATCCGTTCTTAGCGGATGTCTACTTCCTATAAGGAGCCTACCTGCCAAATTTCAAGTTTGTAGGTGTTATAGTTTCGGAGATTTCGTGATGAATGACCTTTCGCGTTTATATATATTATAGACTAGCTGTGCCCGCGGCTTCGCCCGCGTTGAAATTAGTTTGTCACAAAGTTTTCCCGGCAAAATTCCAGGGAAACTCTCATCAAAATCGGCTTAGCCGTTTCGTAAACCTTCCTCTTGCCAATGGTGGAGCCCTCTCTCCAATGGTGAAACCGCATGAAAATCCGTTCAGTAGATTTTGAGCGAATCGATCACATACACTTTTGGGGACTTGGTTTTATAATACACTACCTATTGCCCGCGACTACGTTCGCGTGGTTATGATGTTCGCGCATATCTATGCATTACTATTAAGATGTTTAACGCAAATCAATCGTTCAAGTTGAAATCAGTCAGTTGAAATGCTTATCAAACTGAGTAACTTTTTAAAAAGCATAATTTAGTACAATTTAATAGTTATTTTTATAAAACCTCTCTATACACCACATTTTTAGTTTTATTTTCAGGCTGTATATTTTTCATACAAACTATCAACCCCAATAAAATCCCCTTAGCGGTGGAATATCGTAAAATCCGTTCTTAGCGGACGTCTGCTAACTATAATCTACCTCCCTGCCAAATTTCATCTTTGTCCAACCTGGATAGATAGACCATCCAGTGGTTTTTGAGTTCTCGTGATGAGTGAGTTAATGACCTTTCTCTTTTATATATATAGATTACGATGCATTATTTGGATACCTCCTCACCATCTATAGAGCATATATTTTAAATTTCAAGTCTCTTACTTCAAAAACATAAGACTTTCATACAAACTCCCGACCCCCGTTTTATCCCCTTAGGGGTCGATTTTCGTAAAATCCGTTCTTAGCGAATGTCTACGTCCTATAAGGAACCTACCTGCCGAATTTCAAGTTTGTAGCTGTTATAGTTTCGGAGGTTTCGTGATGAGTGAGTCAACCTACCATCCCCCGTTTTGACTCCAAAAAAGAGTTGATTTCTAAAGATACATTATTTGGTCACATTTCTATCATCTATAGAGCATACATTTTAAATTTCAAGTTTCTTACTTCAAAAACACGGGACTTTTACACAAACTTCCAACCCCTGTTTTACCCCCTCAGGGGTCGAATTTTGTAAAATTCGTTTTTAGCGAATGTCTATGCCCTATAAAAAGCCTATCTGCCAAATTTCAAGTTTGTAGGTGTTATAGTTTCGGAGATTTCGTGATGAGGGAGTAAACCTACCATCCCCCGTTTTTACCCCAAAAGGGAGTTGATTTCTAAAGATACATTATTTGAACACCTTCTCATCATCTATAGAGCATAAATTTTAAATTTCAAGCCTTTTACTTAAAAAACATAGGACTTTCATACAAACTTGCAACCCCCGTTTTACCCCCTTAGGGGTCGAGTTTCGTAAAATCCGTTCTTAGCGGATGTCTACATCCTATAAGGAGTCTACCTGCCAAATTTCAAGTTTGTAGGTGTTATAGTTTCGGAGATTTCGTGATGAGTGAGTGACCTTTCGCTTTTATATATATTATAGATTACATCGAAAAATACGCAAAAACAACGAATACTTTTTTTCTAATTTAATAAAACTTTTAATTTGGTTCACTAGAACAAAAAACTATGATATATAACTTTCTTAAGTTTATTTAAATAAATATGACGTTGAAACATTTAAATATTACAAATAATGTTAATATCGCTTATTAGATGAAAAATGTTTGTGTATGATGTAATGTTTCAATAGCATTACCTGTAACTCAAGTAAACTATTTCAGCATAAAAATAAATGTGCGTGCGCGCACATCTTGCTTTTTATTTATGTTTACGACGTTTTTCATTAAATGAGAAAAAAGAAAAAGAGTGCATGCATAAAGTAAAAGTATAATTTTATTTATGCCTAATAATTGTTTTATTTTTTTTATATTTTTTATTTTTAAGCGTACGGCTCACCTGATGGTAAGAGATTATTGTAGCTTATAGCCTGCAGGCTATAAGCTAGATGCTTCTCGTGTTGCAACACGAGAAGCATCGCAAACGCATTTGTGACCCTATAGTATGTTCTGCTTGCACAACAACACTGCTTGAGAGCAGTTTTACTTAGCTGTTGTCTTCTGTAAGGTTGAGGTACTTCCCCCGTAAGGCTGCTCCATATTTTGAGCAGGATATTTCCTGTTGTGCCTCAATGAAATTATTGTTATAACTTAGTTTTATACTTCATACTTTATTGAAAACTACAAATACACTATAAACAATAAATGTAGTTACATAATTATTATGAAGTACAATGTGCGGACTTAGGGTTAATAGCTGTTTCTTCCAGACAACCGAATCGTGTGGTAATCGTGGTTAGGTAGAACAAACATTTTAGCTTTTTTTTTTTTTAATTTGATCTTTTATAAAAGACTAAGTCAATAGTATAATTGTGATTCAAATGAAGAAAAAACTGAATTCAGTTACATCGAAGGTATACGAAAAAATTGCCAAGTAAATACGCGTTATCAAAAATTACTCAAAAAGTAGTAATCAGATCTCGATCAAATTTAAAAAAGTCTACAAGACAAGCAACAGCTTTTGATTAAAACAAGAATCATCAAAATCAGTAAACCCAGTGAAAACTTATGCGGTATAGTACAACCTAGGTCGACAAAAAACTAGTCAACTAAATACGCATTATTAGATATAATTCAAAAAGTACCTACTTGCCAGATCTCAATTAAATTTAAATGAGACCACTTGACACGCACCACCTTTCGATTAAGATAGTCGAAATCGGTCCACCCAGTCAAAAGTTCTGAGGTAGTTACGTAACAAAAAAATACAATGGAATTGAGAAGAGAGGGCTCTTCCTTTTTTGGAAGTCGGTTAAAAAGAAGCTTGAAGCCATAATTAGGACAGTTATTTTTTTTTTTAATAAAGAAAAGAAACGTTTTTTTCATAGTTAAACTCCTAAAATATGCGGCCGTCGAGAGGGGTCTTAGAACAAAGGAGGAGTTTAAGAACTAATAATGGTGTACAAAAAATCTTTCATCTAAGAAAGTCTTGAAAGCAGACAGTTTTTTTAGCTTGTCTAAAAGATATGTATGAATTAGAAACGTGGAAAAAGTATTAATTTCATCAAAAAGAGACATCTTTTTGGATAAAAGTATAGCTATCTACTAGATGACGTACTTCTTCATAATAAATACAAAACAACATTTTTATCACTCCATTGCCGTCATCGTGAACTTTTATGAAGCCAAATGCGACTCGATGTGGCCTAAGATTTCGTACTACTTTTATGCACTTATTTTTTACGCTACATATTTTACAAAATTCAACAATAAATATTGAAAAATATTTTTCTTCTATGATAATTTTTTTTTAATTTATTTCGTGTTAATTATTTGTTGTACATTTTAATACCTTCTCTTACCAGTTACAAATAAAAAGATACTGGTTCTTTGACAGACGGGAAGACCGGATCGAAGGTCGGAAGGTCGAACACGCGGTCACTGGAATCTTATACCCTTGAAATCTGTTTTCTTCAGTAAATTGTCAACAACTTTCCTTTTAAAATTCATTCCATAAGTGTTTAAAACTGACAAAATAAAAACCTCAGCCGGCTTAGGACTTATAAAATAAGATTTGTAAAATGTTCAAAATTAATTTCTATTATATTTTAGAAAATATGTAATGAATAGATATTGTTCAATCGACTATGATTGGACTTGATAAACGTATTTAGTACCATTTAATCAAAAAAATCAAGCCTCGCAAATATTTACTTTTATTTATAATAAAAGCTAAAAGATAAAACGTATTATTTTAGATACTAGTGAATTATGCAAAGATTAATTAGATTATTATTGAGTCTAGTTTGCGTTATTTCAAAACAAGCCCATCGATATAATAAATCTCAACGCAATGTTATTCGATATGAATGCGTTTATATTATTATCAAAATATTATGGATTGGTTGTTACGTCAAATTTTAATTATGACAAAATTATCGGAAAAACAAATTATACGTCAACACTTGTATGAATCGTTTAATTTTTATTGTATTCACTAAATTTCCACTGTGTTTCGTCATTGTTTTCATTCGTTCATTCATTGTTATCAATTTGTCAAAACAAATATTTCGTTGATTGGACAGGGATTTTATATGAGACAAGACGGTCCCTCTTGGTTTCGCCTATGGTTAAATTTATCATCCACTAAAGGTGCGACATGTACCGTTTATTGTACTACATATTGTAATTGTTACGTAAAATAATATCACAAACCATAGAAATACTATATACTACTCCGTGATTAATATCTTCGTAACGATTACGATTACAAGTTTGATACAATTGTATTGTATTGCATAGGCGTTTTGTCTGTTTTTCTAAAATAATGAAAATAATAACAACTATATGAGTAGATATGTTCACAAACTTTTTTGTTTATTTTTCATTGCCTCGAACATCAATATTTGGACATAAGGGTCAGTAAAATATAATGTCCCACATTATAATTGTGTTTGCAGACAAACGAAGAAAAACTGACTTCAATTATAATTATCGACAAAAGTTGTAATCAGATCTCGATGAAGTTTAAATGTGACCACATGATAAACATCGGCTTTCGATTAAATTAAAAATCATCAAAATCGATACACATAGTAAAAAGTTATGCGGATTTTCGAGGGTTTCTCTCGATTTCTCTGGGATCCCATCATCAGATCCTGGTTACCTTATCATGGTCATAATTATATACATATATATATATATATATATATATATATATATATATATATATATATATATATATCGAGTTGAGTAACCTCCTTCTTTTTTTTGAAGTCGGTTAAAAATATATATTTTTTGTTCAAGAAATATAATAATTTTCCTTGTTAGCAATTTGATGTCAATGACAGTGACATGGTCGTTTCATTAATTAATAATAAACGAGTTAATAGTAATTATAATAAAAAATCAATTAGGATGATGTTGAGTTTTTTCTGTAAAATTATTTTCTAAACATAATTAATAATGATTTCCATAGCAATGATTTCCTAGCATTCATCCGACGTTGACGGTTTTTATTAATTTTCTTATTATTATTATTTTTTTTGTAAAATGACGTACTTCTTCATAATAAATACAAAACAACATTTCATCACACTATCGCCGTCATCGTGAATTGTCTTATTATTATGAAGCCAAATGCGACTCGATGTGGCCTAAGATTTCGTACGAGACAACTATAACAACTTAGACTGCAACATATTAGAGTGATATAACATTTCAAGCTATACTCGTGTTCGTATATGATCTCACTAGAGGTGTAATATATCAGAGAGAATCATTATACCAATACAACCTTTTTTATAGGAATATTATCTACAACATAATGCGATGTATAAAGCTCAAGAATATCTTATTGAAAAAAATTATTTAAGTAAAACTCCTTTACGCACGCTTGACTTGAGAAAACTGGTGAATACGTGACGAAAAGGTTACAAAAAATGTGATAGGGCGAGGCCAGTGGAAGTTGAGAGGGAGATATAAGTTAGTGAAGACAGAAAGAGAGAGAGAGTTATGTTTCGTATTACTGCAGGGGCAACTAAAAAAGTTTTACTTCAATCGTGTGATCTATAGCATACTAGTTTTTTTTTTTTTTAATAATATACTAGCGAGCTCTGGCTTCGCACGGTTGCAATGCTGATACTAAATATAAAATATAAAATAAATATTTGTAATGTAAGCGCAAAAACAATAAATTACAGACCTATTTCAATTTTATCTGTGTTGGCCAAGTCATTCGTAGCTTTAGTTTATCCCTACTTAAAAAGTCATACTAATTAGATTTTTGTTGATGAACAACATGGCTTTTTCAAGTCACGTTCTACTAACACAAATTTCGTTGCGTATCATAGTGAATTGGTTAGCGCAGTTGATAAAGGCATCCAAATAAATGCTGTCTACAGGGACTTTGCCAAGGCATTCGACAGAGTTTCTCACAAAGTGATGCTGGCAAAGTTAGAATTGCGGTACTCTACTAAAATGGTTCCAATCTTATTTATCAGGTGGAACGCAATATGTTTTGGTTAAGGGCTTCCAATCTAAGACATATTCAGCCATATCTGGAGTTCCACAGGGTTCACATTTAGGCCCCTGGCTCTTTAACTTATTATCAATGATTTAACTTTTTGTGTTAAATATAGCAGACAATAACATGTACGTTGGATAACGATATGTTCTAAGCGGACCTCGATGCTATAAGAAGTTGGTGCATAGCTAACAAAATGTTATTAAACACTGGTAAATGCTACAGTATCTCTTTTACGAGCAACCATAATATAATAAAAAATCAATACCATATTGACGGAACTTTATTGCAACAAAAGTCCGAGATCCGGGATTTGGGAGTCATTTTTGATTCAAAATTGTCGTTTTTACCTCATATGAATTACATAATTAGTAAAGCTTCTAAAATGTTGGGCTTTGTCATTCGTAATAGTAAACGATTTCGCAAGCCAACCACAGAAATTGCTATCTATAACACCTATGTACGGAATCACATGGAGTACTGTTCTATAGTTTGGTCACCACATTACAATGTACACCAACTCAGAATAGAGAGCATTCAGAAACACTTTCTAAAGAACATTGCTTTTTCGTGTGGGTTGCATAAACGGCTTCAGTTATATGTTGATAGATTAGAATATTTCAAAATGGACGGCCCATCGACGTGCAGAAAGCTGTACGACATAATATTTCTTTATAAAATACAAAAAAAAAACTTAATTGTCCTGCCCTCTTGTGTTCGTTTAAATTGCGTGTTCTACATCGTGTGCTTCGACGCGGGCTTATAAATTCGGGTCTGTTGCATCAGCCACATGCCAATACTAACCTAAAAAATTTCTCTGCCATATCCCGTATATCCAAGATATATAATAGTATTTGTAAGAAGGTGGATGTTTTTGATGATAAATTACCTGCCTTAAAAAAAAGTTGTTTTGTGAATGTTGAGGGATTAATTACTTATAAATGATTTTGTTGGTTTTTGTGTTTGCTGTTTATGCTTGTTTTTAACTTTAACTACATCTATTTTCAATTATACTCATCTGTATTTCAATTTGTAGATATAATGTTTTTAATAATACTAGTGTTACCCCTCTTTTTGTGCATATTGAGACGACAACTTAAAATGTTGGGCATTTAATCTTAATTGTAGTATAGTTTTTATGTGAAAATTGTAATGTAGCAACTACTGTTTGTCCAAATGAAATAAATAAATAAATAACAAACATGTGTTTGTTTACGCCATCACATTAGAAACCTTTAAAACTATCAGAGTTTCTCTACTATATTATGCATGTATTATATACATAAACCTTCCTCTCGAATCTCTCTATTTACTGAAGAAAACCGCATCAAAATCCGTTGCGTAGTTTTAAAGATCTAAGCATACAGACAGCGGGAAGCGACTTTGTTTTATACTATTTAGTGATTTATTTTCTTGTATTTTTAATACCGTCTGGTAAGGTAAGCTTAGGACCTGTTTCACTATTTGTATTTGACGGATGACGGCATCCAACAGACTGAAGTTTATCATATTTTTTTTCTTTCTGTTCTACCATAGAATTCCACTATTTTTATGACATATTTCTATTCACAATGTAAATCTAAAAGTTGTAGTTTACTAATTGAGGCGAAAAAGCCCTAATGGTCTATTTTACATGCTGCTGTTAAAGTCTATTCGTAACTTAAACGTGTAGCCACGGTTCGCTTAAACCGAAAATAAAAATCATCATATCAAAAATTTCGCTCTAGTGGGTACATCGTTCCATAGCTTAATTGGCTAGAGCGCCGACACGGTCATTCGGAGACGCGGGTTCGAACCCCGCTGGAGCGGTCAATTTTTGATATGATATTGAAAAATGTTTAAACGTGTAGAATAAACTTTACCCCCAGCTTGTGAAACCTAAGGGCCGCGGCCGGCTTGACTGGTTGTGAGTAGCGTTATTTGACGAATGATGACATCGAACGGATAAAAGTTTTTGGTGTCTTTTTATTATCGAAATGCACTGTATTATTAAATTTTTATTCGCAAAAATGAATCTAAAAGCTGTTGTTTACTAATTGACGTGAAACAGGTCCTAAAGACCTTTTAAAGTTAAACCGTGACTTATTTGCAGGATAAACTTTATCAATCACTGGTGAAACAAGCCCTTAAGCTTATATAGTACTGAATTATGAGTTTTCAGTGTATTCTTTATACCGAAATCGTAGAAACAACCGACATACCGAGCTATGAGATCTATGAGAATTAGATCTGCATTTGTCCATGTTTTTTATGAGGTTTATGAGATTTTTTCCATAGCAGCAGCAGGAAGCTACATAAGTAACATTACTACAGTTGTAGTAATCTAAAAAAATACCCTGTAAAAATTATAAAATATTTTAAATTATATTTATTTATTTTAATCTAATAATAAGTTTTAAAAATATCTGGCCTTGTTACAGATTCAAAACAAATATTGAAAACAGATAGGAATTGTACGACAGATTTTGCCTTTTATCACATAATATTGTCACATTGATACTTAATTTACAATTAATTAAATTATCAACAAAACTATTAACCCTTGCAATCAAGTAAGAGACCCGTGCTATATTGAGTGAGTTTATAAGTTAATAAAATAAATAATCTCTATGGTTTATTTACCTAATACATACAGAATGCACAAATAAGTAGGTACTCCAATGCCACCTTACCTGCTTTCTACTCAAGGCGTTATGGGCTCGACTTCCACCCTGAGTCTGGGGCTAATATATATTTAAAATCGATCATTTGACCCAAATAATATATAATTACATCGGTAAATACATAGTTTAAATGCCTTCCTTAGTATTAAGCGACTGTAATCATATGTATTTATTTATAATAGATCATTACATAGTATAAAACAAAGTCGCCTCCTGCTATCTGTATGCTTAGATCTTTAAAACTACGTAACGGGTTTTGATGCGATTTTTTTTCGTAAATAGAGTAATTCCAGAGGAAGGTTTATATGTATAATACATGAATAAATGAAAACTGATAGTTTTTGCAACCGTTCGAAGCCGGGGCGGGTTGCTAGTAAAATTATAAAGTGCAAAACTTTCTTAAGCACAATTTCAATCAAAAAAGATCTTAGATATATATGCTAACGCTGAACCAACCGGCTACGTTGTCTAATTCATTAATAAATAATTTTGGGTTTACCAAATATAACATTTTCCAGTCAATTGTTTCCAGTCTTGTTTATTTAGAAAAACAAATACGAATAAAAAATATTGTCAAATCAGTGTACCCTTATCTTTTCAAGTTTTAACTGAGGTAGGGCACAGCAGAAATTTCCTGCTCAAAATATGGAGCAGCCCGACTGGGGTAGTACCTCGACCTTACAGAAGATCACAGCTAAATAATACTGTTTTCAAGCAGTATTGTGTTCCTGTTGGTGAGTAAGGTGACCAGAGCTCCTGGGGGTATTGGGGATTGGGTCGGCAACGCGCTTGCGATACTTCTGGTTTGCAGGTGTCTATAAGCTACGGTAATCGCTTACCATCAGGTGAGCCGTACGCTTGTTTGCCGACCTAGTGACATAAAAAAAAAAAAAAAAAGTAATGAGCCTACCAATGATAAGTAATTTTTTTTTGGATATTGTTTAAGTGGCAAGCATAGGAGTATAATATGGAAACTAATAGAAGAGAATGCTTTCAAAACTCCTAAGAGGTTTGTTTAGACTAATTGAGTTTAAAATACATAAAAATTTTGTTAATAAAACATCCATTTTTCAACACTACGATGTTTAATAACTCGATGCATTAATTTCGTAGGAACTGTATAGCTGTTAATTTAAATTATCAAGTTGAAACTGGTTGAAATCAGTTGAGGTCGTAACATTGTATCTACTTGTGTTATATAGGTTGTTCAATAAAACTTTCCTAAAATTTATATACCTACCAGAATCAAATAGGTTTGCAAATATGTCTTAAATAATATTTTTAGAAATAAGAATAGTATTCTTATTTAAGACTAGCTGCCCGGATAGACTTCGTCTGTCAAAATTTAATAGTAAACATTTTTTTTTTTTACTATTTAAACCTTCCGTGGGCCTTATGGAACATACAAAAAAATAAATAAGCCGAATTGGTCGAGCCATTCTCGAGTTATGCGCATAGCAACATTCATTTTTATTTATATGTATAGATAGATGTGTATTGTACGATGAACTTTTAATAAAAAAGACCTCTTTTCTCGGATATCATTACTGAAATTGCCCTTACATATGTGTATTACGTATATAGAAATTAAATCTATGGTATGGTATTTATTAAATAGTTCTAAAAATTAAGGAAATTATTTTTACATATTATATTCATAAAAGATTCGGTGACATTTTTAACTCTAATATCATGAACGCGTGCGACCGGGATAAAATGTATCAACGTAACTCGTTTTAACGAAATAAAAGGTCAAATAATTCAGTTATCGTCACTTAGGTCGCGGCAATTCCAGTCAAATTACTCTTATGATGCTTAATCATGCTCATATAAATATATATCATAATGTACGTTATAAAGTATAAAGACATGTTTTACGTTCGTGTCTTTTACGACGTAGTTGTGATTTTGCAATGATTTTTTCCAGCATCTATTTCTTTATTTTCCATTATCTATTTGCGTTCTACTTTTGTATTTTTCACAATTATTAAATTATCTCGATAAAAATACATAATAATAATATAGTAATTTTACTATACTTTTATATATTTTATTTTAGTGTAAATTAATTAAGGATAGTTTTAAAGTGGTATAAGTAAAGAAATATAAATGCACTGAAGTGAACTTAAATTTAAATTAGGTTGGTAGTTACTGGTTCTTTTGTCTGTTAATAAATTATAATACTCAAAGCGCATGTTTCATTAGTTGTGGATAACGCTATTTGACAGATTACGACACAAATAGACTTTGACAGGGAGAGGTAGAATAGGCCAGTAGAACCTGTTTTTCCTCAATTAATAAAGTACAACTTTAAGACTAATATATACGAATAGGAATATCTCATAAATACACCAGAAATAAAAACTTTTTACTGTCAAATACTGTCATCCGTCAAATAGCGTTATCCACAACTGGTCAAACAGGTCCTAAATACGGTAAATGACTTATACCCATTTGTATTTTCTACACTTGGCTGATTCTTGGAAGGACTAACAATTTAATTAATCGAGAGCGTAATGAAAAGTGTTATCGGTCTAGAGCTAACTGCTTCAGTCGCGTGGTCTAAAGCACACTCTTTTGTTAACATAAATCACGGTCATCTGGTTCCTAAACGTATTTTAGGTAATATTCTACGTATATACATAATTTTACATTAAGAATTATAATGCTAATTAATATTCAAAAGGTAAATTGTGAGGGCATAACTAAAAATGTTACATCAGATCTCAAGTATATCTTATACATATAATAAAATGGTAGGAAAGTCAAAACTCTACATTGAATATTTTATTAAAAGAATACTTGGGGTGTGATCTACAATCGATACCGAAGCAAAAAATATGGTTTTTAGAATTTTTGTCTGTTTGTCTGTATGTAGGTCCGGGATAAACTCAAAAAGTGCTGCATGGATTTCATTCAAATTTGGCACGAATATTATTAAGAAGTCGGGTCAACATATAGGCTACATATTATCACGCTATCACCTACGGGAAACGAGCAGTGAACCCTTATTTCTTCAACGCATTCTGTAACAACGCGTAATCTAAGGACGCATATTTGAATGTTGTTGTTATTATGTTAATAACCATACTATAAACTAGCTTCTCGCTATAAATAAAGACATTCTGTAGTATATTTAGTATCAGCATTGCACCCGTGCGAAGCCGGGGCGGGTCGCTAGTAAATTAATAATGTTACTTAATAATAAAATGTTTGGAAGTATTAGTTTTTTATTATTTTGGGTTATTTTTTTTACGTTATAAAAATGTTTTGCTTTTTTTTAACAACCAAAAAATCTTAGAAAATATGATGTTAAGAGTTTAAATAAAACATTCTTCATAATAATTTCCTAAAGGATCTTTTGTTGAAAAAAGTAATAGAATTAACAAGAATTATAAAGTTCGTTTAAAAGTCCGTTAAGTTTTAATTTTAAATTTCCTATTTCCAAAACCAGTTTTAATAAATATATGTAAAATATTTTGTGTGTTAAATAAAAAGTGGACTCTAGAATTACCTCGACACCCGTCAAACCTGCAAAGTATTTTATAATATTATAAAAAAAAATAGCGTATCGAATGAAAAATATATATGATATATAAAGATGACTGTTCTAATGACTGTGATGATTAGTTTCTAATTTTTTATACAAAAATATTTCACCCGTTGATTAATTACGAATGATAGGTATTTTAAAGTCTGACAGGAGTCTGTTTCCATTGTATTAAATAAATATTTAAAAATGAAAATCAAAACACGCGAATTCTACTGTCACGTGGATATTTTATTTACATACTTCAGATAACAACGATATCAATTTTGCAATTTGGGGACAACTACGGCACACCCAAATAAGTAGATAATATCGCTTCCACGCATTTGTCTGACTACAATTTTACTATTTATAATAAATATTCAATGAATAATTGTGTTTGCAGGCAAACGAAGAAAAACCGCCTTCAATTATAGCGACAAGTAATACAACGTAGGTAGACAAAAAAAATGTGGAGTGAATACGCATTATCAAAGATTACTCCAAAAGTTGTAATCAGATCTCGATGAAATTTAAATGTGATCATAATACACATCGGCTTTCGATTAAATTAAAAATCATCAAAATCGGTACACCCAGTAAAAAGTTATGCGGCTTTTCGAGAGTTTCCCTCGATTTCCCTGGGATCCCATCATCAGATCCTGGTTTCCTTATCATGGTACCAAACTAGGGATATCTCCTTTCTAACGAAACAAGTATTATCAAAATCGGTTCATAGACGACGGAGTTATCCCCGAACAAACATAAAAAAAAAATATATATATATACGGTCGAATTGAGTAACCTTCTCCTTTTTTTGAAGTCAGTTAAAAACGGATATGTCAAATTTTTATATAATACAATTAGGGATTTAATTTTATTAAGTATTCAGAAGTAATAGTAATTAATCAAGTGACCTAAAAAAAAAACTGACGCTGTTAATGCGATCAGGTGAATTAGAAACTTGGCTGATGCAACCTCAGCGTGTATCGTGTAGTAGGTAGCCGCCTGTGGCGCGCGAGCACCGCACCACGCTAGCGTGGCGTGGGAACGCGGACCGTAGGGCGCCATTCATTGATGCTTTCATACGAGTTTATTATTAGATGATAGTTTGTCGAAAATTCTTGCGTCAGACTGAAGAATTTAGTAAATATCAGCCGTGAACAATCAGAAAACATAGGCACTTTTATGAAAAAAAAAGTAGAGCTTGTAAATATTGTGTGTTAACATTTATTGAAAAAACAACAGTTAAATTTGGATACGTAAAAATTGTATTGTATAGTTAAATGTAATAAAAATGCGATAGTGACATAATAATTTATATCAGTTTTTTTAAAACTTCGACGTTTTTAGGGTAATTTCTTACATGATTATAGTGAAAGTTCAATAAAGATAATTCTATTGTATTTTTATTAATTTAAAACATTTTCAAGTTAATATATTAAGTATTTACAAGAATAATTATAGTTATTTTATAAAAAAAGTAGGTCGGTAATATAAACTTTTGATAGCAAGAATAAATAATTTTTATTTAGACAGACAGATCAATTTAGACAGACTTAGACAAATCAATTTAGAACACCTCTCTTGATATGTTCTAAATTTGGAATTAGTCAACTTTGCAAGATTTTTACTATTTTTGTTATGGTGTTCATAAAAAGTTACCAAGCAATAATTTTATAATATGACGTTTGTAAAACTAAAATATTACTAGTAATTTTTTTTTAAATTATTTATGTAATTTAATACTGTCGACAAAAATAAATAAAGCCATATGTTTTTTTATTTCATTTAATAGTTTGAACTATTATTATTATTATTTTGTTTGATTTATTTTATTTTACGGTATTTGTTATTTCCTAAAATACTAAATTTCCTAAATACTTTTATGTACTTAATTAAAAACCAATCAAAGAAATTAAAAAAAAAATCAAGAACTAGAAAATATATGTAAAATTCAACAATTTTTTCTTAGATTGTGTTGCTTCTAGACTATTCGAAGGAACTTCGTTCCTACCTGGTGTCCCATGACATCACATTTTTTTTTATATTCAATATTTATTTTTAATTTAGATTTTGCTGGGCGAAAACTAGTATGTATTAATAATAAAACCAGTTAGGTGGTGTATAGCAATAGCTACATAATACAAAATTAGTCGTGTATAGTCATTGAACTAATATTACTTACGCCAGTAATAGTAACAACTCAATGTGTATAGTATGGATATTACTATTTGGAAATTAAGCAACATTTCTTATGTTCTTAATCGAACAAGTAATAATTGCGTTTGTTATCAAACTAAAAAAAAAAAAAAAACGATTTCAATTAGGGATAAGTCAAATAGTACTCGTCAGATATCAATCAAATTTAAATAGGAACACAAGGCAAGCACCAGCTTTCGATTGAAAGAAAAAGAATTATCTAAATCTGTACAATAAAAAGTCAGGTAACAACAGGTTAAATAGCCATTTTTAAGAATTTAAAAATTGACTACGATGCTGGAAATTATTTAAATATAATGAACATTCTAGATGAGTAAGTGATCAAATATCCTTAAAAAGTTCGATTGTACACTTTTCGATATCTTTGAAGGTATAAAATAAATATAAAGAACTTTTTTTCAAAATATTTGTATTACTTGCTAACAAAACCTTATTATATTGCAACTAAAAATTGCGAAGCTATGTGTCTGCTAAAAACGCAGGTATTTTTGTTTTTTTTTTGAAATCGACATTTAATTTTCAGGTCTAAAATCTAACAATGTATTATACATGTATTTTTATGTCTTTATCATAGCCTCTAATTATCAAATAAAAGAGCAGCAGTGCTATAAAAGTTTTTTTTACGACTCTCCTGTTTAAAGTAACTTGTTCAGACGAGTCAATGAGCCCAAAGTTGATGGTATTGCATCATTTTGTCTCATCTCCACAATCTGGTTTCATTATCAACTCCGGGACATGCTAATATTTACTGAATTTTTATTTAATTTATCTTTGCTTGTAAAATTTCCGGTCAGCTGGAAAGATTGTGCAGTTAAACATAATTTGCAATACTTGGGTACTGTCACGGTAAACAACCGAATAAAAACTCTTAGAAATGGAAAACTTAAGGAAGCATATTTAACGCAAATATTACAACACTACAGTTTTTAAATAAACAGGTCTATAATTATTGTATGTAATTTATATTCTCATCCTTCATATCCAGCATGTCGTTTGAAGCTTTGAAGTATCGTTACATTAAAAGTCATAATGCACCGTTTTAATGTTATGTCATATTCTATTATTCGCATTTAATTTCATTATAATTTTTAAATTAATGTCTATACCATACCAACAGTATTTTAATATATTTTAATGTTAAACATTTTTTGATACTCGAGTTTTTGCATCTCTCGCCTCATTACCGTGCCCATATTTAGACCCAGCAACCAAACCTGTAACCGTCAGTTTTTCATACGAATACCGATTATTATACGATATTTGAACTCTAAACCGGTTAGGTGAACCGAACGTTGCAAAAATACTAGTAATTAAAAAACCAAAAGTAATCCAAATGACATGACTGCCAGAATAATCTATACTCGTTACAGAAACTTCTGCAATAATTTGTTGAAGAAAATAAAGACTGACTTCGAAACTAACGAATTCCGGAAGGCTGGCAAAGATGTTAAGAGAACTTGGGCTGTTATTAAAAAAGTCACCAATATATCCAACGAAAATACTAACACATCAAGTCCTCTCATAAAATCATCTAGCGACCCGATCGAGTCAGTTAACAAGGTTAACGAATTCTTCGCAAGCATAGGTAAAAATCTCGCTTCTGCCACTGGTAGCTTGGAGAATAAGCCTCAGCTTTACCTACCTTACATTGCTTCAAATTTGGCGTCAACTTCGATGGTTTTGAATGAGACTGATGACGTAGAAGTCACAACCATCATCAATGGTCTTAAGAGCCATTCTGCTGTTGGATGGGACGGTATAACGACATCTTTACTTAAAAGCGCCGTGGACATTCTCTGTCCTTCAATTACTAGGGTCTGTAATCTCTGCTTGTCTCAGGGAATATTCCCCAGGGTCTTCAAAACCGCCATTGTTCACCCAATATTTAAAAAAGGTTGTAAAGAATCTGTTACCAATTATAGACCTATTTCTGTTTTAAGTTCTCTGTCAAAGATTCTTGAAAAACTTATTAACAAAAGAATCGTGTCTTATTTAGAGAAATATAGCTTGCTTGCTTGTAACCAATATGGTTTTAGAGCTGGTAAATCTACAGAGGATGCGCTTATGACTTTGGTGGATGATGTGATTGGAAATATTGACGGTAAAAGGAGGACTCTGGGTATATTCTTGGACCTGTCTAAAGCGTTTGATACAGTTTCTCTTCCTTTTCTTCTTATTAAATTGGAAAAAATTGGCGTCAGGGGAATTGCTCTAAACCTCCTGAAAAGCTACCTATCTGAAAGAACGCAAAAAGTTAAAATAAACAGTGTCATCAGTGATGAGGCGAATCTTACGTATGGAGTACCACAGGGTAGTATATTGGGTCCCACTCTTTTCTTGATATACGTAAATGACCTCTGTAATCTGAAAATACCAAACTGCAAAATTGTATCATATGCAGATGATACTGTTCTTCTCGTCCATGGTAAAAATTGGACTGAGACGCGTAAGCATAGCGAAATGGCTCTTACTGTCGTGACGAGTTGGTTGTCTAACAACATCCTGACTTTAAATTTGGATAAGACTGTGTTTATGACATTTGGCTGCAAGCGCTCCTTACCCTCCAATTCCTTCTCTATAACCGCACATAAATGCTATCCCGAACATGGTATTTGCAGCTGTAGCAATATAACTCGCTCTTCCATTGTAAGATATCTAGGTGTACTCGTTGATGAAAATCTTACTTGGAAGAATCAGATACAAGCTATTGCCTCCCGGTTGCGTAAACTTACATACATCTTTAGACAATTAAGATCAAGTGCTAGTTTCCAAATTATGAAGATGGTTTATTATGCCCTTGTGCAATCGTTACTTGCTTACTGCATACCGGTTTGGGGTGGTGCAACCAAAACAACCTTGCTTCAACTGGAAAGAGTGCAGAGATGTATCCTAAAGATTATGATTTCGAGACCTATCCGTTTCCCAACAACAGAACTGTACGAGATTTGTGGCGTATTAATAGTTCGACAGTTATTTGTCCTTTGCTCTGTTCTCCGGAAACACAAATTCACCCCATTTGATGAACGATTTTTGTCGGGAAAACGGAGATGTGATAGAGTATGTCCTGTTCAATTTTGTCACAGAGTCTCCTCATTTCGTCAGTATTATTACTTGAGTCCCATACTGTACAATAAAATTAATAAGCAATTAAATATTTACCCCCTAACTTATCGTGTATGTAAATCTAAATTGACAAACTGGTTACTGAAATTAAATTATAATCTGACGGAAAAACTTTTGGTCACTGTAACCTAGCTAGACATTTTTGGTGTTTTATAGGTGAACGAGGTGAAGCGTATCCACATATTCAAACAAACACATACGCACACACCTACGCACACACATACACACACAAACACACACACACACAAACATTTCGTACTTACACACAAACACGTTTCTAAATTCCACATCATTGCATCCCTTTTTATTATCTTTGTTTTATCATAGTTATTTTATAGTTGTTTGATCTTTGTTATTCCTGGTTTCATTGTGTTTATGTTTATTTTTTGTAACATTTGGTCATCTTTGTGATTCGACGCTTTGCGAGGAGGGCGTTAATGACTGCGACACAGTTTTATACTAATGTAGTTATTATCGTTACAAATAGTTTTTGTTATGTACCAAATATTTGAAATAAATAAATATTATTATTATTATTATAATTAATAATCATGTATAATAAAACTTCTGCTATCCTAATTGACAAGAAAGTGGGACGTATATAAAGTTAATTATTTATTTCCAATATTTTTTTATTTGTTGATAACATACTTTTTATTTAATTAATTACCTTTTCTTATATATACATCTGTCTGTTTGTAATATTAAAATAGCCGCTTTTTACTAAATGCATATGGATGTATACACAGTACATACACCAAAATATTTTTTTTTTTACAATTTTTTTTTTTTGTTTGTCTATTGGTTCCGGCTAATCTCTGAATCGGCTGGACCGATTATGTCTTCTTTCGGGTACTTTCACTGTCAGATAGGAGTAGCTTAGGCTACTTTTATTTTAGAAATTTATTTATATTATAACTGCGAACTGAACAATAACTTTTTTGTTAAAATCCCCGCGAACGAAGTCGCGGGCACTGCTAGTATTGAAATATGAAACGACTTATCTTTTTGTCACGGACGTGTTCAGATACTAACGTCTGTAGCGGTGTTCAGATAGGTATTGTGCTACTTATTCCGACTCTAAAATTACAAAAATATTTTAATGTTTATTTCTTTTGCAAGTATTCAAAATCGCAAAACTTGAACAGATATCATCAGGAATATTTACTTAAATTCAAATTCATTCTTGGGTGGGGCATGTAGTCGCCTAAAAAATATATATAACCGGTCGGTCCGGTGTATGATAGATAACAGACACGATTGTTTTTTATCTGGGCGTATGTCCTGGATGTCATCTCATCGTGCCGAGAGTGTTTCATTACTCTTGGTAGGGAAATTTTTCATTAGCGCGCAGTGCGATCGTAGAAATATGCCCAGTTGCAGGATATCACTGGCAGATTCTGTTTAGTTCATTTTAGAGATTTCTAATAAAATTAGACGTCAGCATTTTATGACCATCCTGTAAAATCCTTTATCACACATTTTTTTTAAATTCCTGGCCCAATTTCAAATTCCTGAGGCCTAAATTACATTTTAAATTTTCAAAATATATTTTTATAATACATTAGTCTTACAAAATTATTTAGAACTAGCTGTGCCCGCGACTTCGTCCGCGTGGAATTTAACAAAAAAGTTATTGTTCAGTTCGCACTTATAAAATAAAAATAAAAATCTAAAATAAAAGTAGCCTTAGTAACTCCTTATTACGTCAGGTATCTGCCAGTGAAAGTTCCGGCAAATTCGGTCTAGCTGTTTCAGAGATTAGCCGGAACAAACAGACAGACAGACTGACAGACAGACAAAAATTGTAAAAATTGTTATTTTGGTATATGTACTGTATATACATCCATATGCATTTAATAAAAAGCGGTTCTTTTAATATTATAAACAGATACTTCAATTTTATTTATTTGTATAGATTAGCTATAGCTAGGACGTTTATCATTGCCATCCCTGTTATTAACCTATAACATAAACGCCGAGTTGCACGAAACAGAATTAAAATTAGTTTAATCACTACTTAAATTTTAATTTCTTTTCGTGCAACTCGGCGAAAGTGTGTTAGTCAACTTAACTTATCCAAGGTTCAAAGTACATTTCAAGTTTCTATTTATTTCGATCTAATAGTGAGAGCAGGCTATGACCGTAATTAAATGTAATTTCTGCATAGTTAAACCAAAAACTTTGAAACATTTACGGGGAAATCTTTAAAATACTCCCTACTAAAAAAAAGAATGAATCAAACTACGATTTCATTAACTACCTATGTGTGAGTACACATTTTGACCTCTTTCAAGAGATCTGTACCTATTGATAAAAAACTTTAAGGTAGCTAAAAAGTATTCAATGTCCTAGCTTGTTATCAAGCTCAAATCGTGCCCAGTTTGTATAAAATAATTGAGATAACCTTCATAAACTTAAATAATTGTGTTTGTACACGAAAAAAAACTGACTTCAACTACATCGACCAGTAATACAACGTAGATAGACGAAAAAATAGTCAAGTAAGTACGCATCATTAGAAGATAACTCAAAAATAGCTTGTCCGATCTCGATTAAATTTAAATGGAGTTACATGACAAGGTTGACCTTTCGATGAAAAAAGAATTATCGAAATCGGTCCACAAAGTCAAAGGTTATGGATGTAAGTGAATTATTACAGTTTTATAACAAGTAGAGATATTTAAAATATTTGTATGTAGGTAAAATACATTTTGTCATTTTTTTTTTATCTTTTTAAAACAACTTGAACCATTACCAAGTATTATGTGTTACTATTATTTTGTATGAGATATGAGCACTGATGTTAAGTAAATATTTTGAAAGTTAAAATATATGAGGTAGAGGACAGCAGGAAATTTCCTGCTCAAAATCGGGAGTGCCCCGACACGGGTAAGCACCTCGACCTTACAGATGATCACAGCTAAATAACACTGTTTTCAAGCACTCTTTTGTTCTTGTGGTGAGTAAGGTGATCAGAGCTCCTAGGTGGATTTGGGGTATATTTTTTCTAACGACACTATAATAATAGAAGATAAAAATAAATTAAAATGAAAAGGGTTCAGTATTCAAGAAAGCTTTTTTCGTTAAATTTAAAAAAAAATAACTACTGTTAAAAATGTTTTACATTTCTAACCGGAACCTTTATTATAGTACGACGTCCTGTTTCACCGGCCACCGGTTATCGATAAAGCTATTTGACGTTTAACGGTATTGAACAAACAATGTTTTTATAACATGTTTTTCATTTTTGGTACTACCAAATTTCACTTTATTTGTCAAATATTTATTCGTAACCTGTGTGAGTTGTAGTTTGATAGTTGAGGTAAAACAGAGTGTAAATATTTACTTTACTGCTGATAAACCCTACCAACATCATATACGCGCGCTTGGTTGGGGCTTTCCATCGACATCTCTTGGATGCATTGGTGACGAAAACATCTACTACCGACAACGGTTTTCGAATTAGATTCCTTATCTTGAATATTTTTTATTGTAATATATATTTTTTATTTTCCTATGTCGACTGCAAATAACATTTTGAAATTTCTGACGTACCTTACGGGCATGGAATCATCCCGTCAAAATATGTTCAAGAAATCGGAAATACAGCTTCACGAGACACGCACAGATAGGGTATTAACTGTCTGGTTTATTTTTTTATTTACTTATTTTTTATTTATCCATACATACAAGTTTACAGACAGACACAAGTAAGTCATGCAAATATAATAAAAAATAATCATCATTTTGTATTTTCAAGATCGTTAATTAATTATTAAACAAACGATACTCGTATTTGTATACAACAATAAGTGTCAACGATATTAATTTGTATTCGTTCAAATATTTCTTTCCGGTTAGCATGTCTGTCCTGGTCTACCCACCGTGACTCGGAGAGCTCGTTAAGAATTTGGTCCTGGTTGTGTATCATATACAACTGATAGCGACCGTTACTCATAGTATATATGATATTATATATCCCATATTATCCGCAAACACAGACCTTAATAGCTGAAAGAGGCCAGCAGATATAGGCCAACTGAGGTACAACAAGGTACCCTCGAGGTGTGCCCGAGATGGGCGGCGCTGCGTCGCGATCTAACGACCGTCCTCGGAGGGGACTTGTAACTCCCGAGCATCATCACTGCGATGCTCGGCGACGACGAGTCCTGGAAGGCGATGGTCTCCTTCTGTGAGACAGTAATGTCCCAGAACGAGAATGACGATCGGGGTGAGAGAGGAGGCCGCCGACGAGGCTTCCGTCCGCAGGCGATGAACGGGGGTGCGTAGGAGACGCTACTTAATGCGCCTCCAGTAACGCCCCTGTGCCCGTGTCGGGCCGGGATGGGAACCCGGTCCTGCTAGACACGGCTTCATCGGTTGTTCAGAGGTGAGCCGGACAGTCCCTATGGAGGAGAAGTCTGGCCTTTTCGCCGAGGTCAGCCTATCGCTGGAGGGATCCGGTTGCCTGCAGATCAGGGACCCTCCAATCGAAGCGGCTGAAGGCTCCCGCAGGGGTTTGGACGGTATTGCACCCCCAAGTGCTGAAGCCGACATACAGTCAAGGACTGCCTACCCGGGCGTCCTGGATATCACCCGTAAATCGGTTCCCCTGCGATACCAAAAAAAAGGTACAACTAGGTAGGGCACAGGTGGAAATTTCCTGCTCAAAATATGGAGCAGTCCGACTGGGGTAGTACCTTGACCTCGCAGAAAACCACAGCTAAATAATACTATTTTCAAACAGTGTTGTGTTCCTGTTGGTGAGTAGGGTAACCGTACGCTTGTTTGCCGATCTAGTTACATTAAAAAAAAATACTCAGCTGTGGTATGTTATAAAATGCAACTATATTATACAATAATAATGATTGTGTTTGCTGGCAAACAAAAAAAAACTGACTTCAGTTACATCGACAAGTAATACAACCTAGGTAGACGAAAAGAAAAATAGTCAAGTAAATACGCATTATCAAATTAAATATATATGAGTAACCTCCTCCTTTTTTGAAGCCGGTTAGAGGTTCTTTATTTTCATATATTTTTTTTTTTTTAATATATAAATATAATATAAATATCATATAACATACACACACGGTCGTCTGTTCCTATGGTAAGCAACTTAATGCTTGTGTTACAGGTTACAGCCGACTGTTATAACTTTTTTTTTTAGATAAATAATATAAATATACATAGAAATAATACATATATAAATACGAATATTATATTACACCCAGACTCAGGCGGAAATCGAACCCGCAACCGGCGGCACAGAAAGCAGGGCCACTACAAACTGCGCCAACAGGCTAGTCTAGTCAGGCCAGGCTAGGCTAGGCTAGTTTTAATTTTATATTTTTAATTATGGTCGAATATCAGCCTCTGGGCGACCACTAGTAAGAATAGTTTGACGTGTTTTAAATAATGTCACACGGTTCAATCAAATATTGATTCATTAAATTTTACCTACTATTCTAAAGAAGAATAAGATTTTATTTTTAATTAACAGGGTTATTTTTATTACTAAGGTGATTTAAAACGGGATATTTACCATGTTTTTTATTTTCATTTTGCGGAGTTCGATATTTCGACATTGTCTGCGAGTGTCTTGTCTGTCTCGTGAACAAGAGGGAAGGGAAGGGAAGAGGAGGGAAAGGAAGGGAGGGGAAGGGAAGGGAAGGGAAGGGAAAGGAAGGGAAGGAAAAGGAAGGGAAGGAAGGGATTTACCTTAGTGTATGAAAATAAATTAATGAGCATAATTTTTTGGTGTAACTGCTCTAACAGAACCTTTCGTTATCTTGTAATTAAGTATTTTTTTTTTATTCTATACTAATTAATTTTCACTGCGTATGCTCGAAGTGACCTGTTGTGTGCGATAGAAGTCCCCCAATAGTAACTTACTTAACCAGGTGGCATTGCCACTCGGCATAAACCCGGCGGCACTTTGTGTTATCATTATATCGATAATATTTAAATGGATGCTTGCTTAGGTAATGGATTATTAGTAAGCACATGATATATATACACATAGGGATTTCTTAAGCCGGATATTCAGTCAGTTCAGCCTATTGCAGTCCACTGCTAGGCATACGCCTCCCAAAGTTCGCGCCAGACATCTCGGTTTTCCGCAATCCTCATCTAGCCCACACCGGCAATCTTACGTAGATCGTCGGTCCAATGGGCCGGAAGACGTCCCACACTGCATTCTCCACTCCTGGACCCATTGAGCGACTTTAAACTTGTGGACCAGTCTCGTCAGTGTCCACGTCTCGGCTTCTTATGTTAACACAGGCAGAACGCATTGCTTGAAGGCTTTTGTTTTCAAGCATTGAAGACTCGACGAAGCTTTCCAAATTCCGCCCAGCCCAAACGAATCCTCTTATCGGCCTCTTTCTACTTAAGCTGGATATAAGACCTATATTTTAATGGGAAAACGGAACAGCCAAAATGGTACAATCAACGTGGGCGAAGTCACAAATGGAAACCTACAATAAAAATGCAAGAGTAAAATGTATTGATGTAAACAAAGATATTGTGTAAAAATCTTCCTGTAAATTTATCTGTAATTTATTTGTCAATCGATTTCGGTTATTGTTATATTTACTTTGGTAGCACAACTTTAAGGTTATCAGTAACAAGAACACGTATGACTATCATGATATTTATTCTGAAACTCCTTTATTATCTTCATGTGAAATATTGTGTAATAGTTATTATACTTTATTAATTGTCAGAACCGACTTGATACGAAATGCGTAATTATTTCCTTATTGTTAGTCTTGTTACTATATCTCATAAAAATCCGTGTAACAATAATCCAATAAAAAAATAAAGCTTAATGGTAGTCTATAGACCTTTATAGACCAATTTTTGTAAAGTTTAAAACAATACATTCAAAAATGTCGGTTACAAGGGCTATGTAAAAATTTGTACGGGTCCAGACCTTTTGTTATAGAGACTGATAGCTTTAGAAGCAAATTACAGAAAACCATATACGCTTTGTGTCTAATCTCTATACATAAAAAAAAAAACAATTGAAAACTTGATTTTTTTAAGTTTATATATTTGAACGTATTGTTTTCTAATGTTTCACTTACTACAATGAAACAAATTTTTCTATGTCAACTTTAGGCCTGACAGGTCCTCCCGTAAGCATGTTTGCATTAAACTTTAAAGCAACCATGGCTTTGAAATTTAAAGTATTGGAAACGTCGGGCATTTAAAAAACTTAATAAACATATATTATAATATGCGAAACGTAACTGGCTATGAGAGAAAGGGGGAAAAATGTATGCTCGCACCTCCCTCTCTGGCTCCGTTTGCCTCGCCCGATCACACTTTTCGTAATTCTCTAGACACGTATTTACAAGCTCAATCCCTGAGTCAAGCTTGCGTAAAGAAGTTTTACTTCAAAAATTGAGTGTGCTTTAAACCACACGACTGAAGTAAAACTTCTGTACAACAGGCCTGCACTGTGTCTTAGATATACGAAACGTAACTGGCTATGAGAGAAAGAGAGATAAATGTGTTGCGAGCACCTCTCTGTTTTGCTCCGTTCGCCTCGCCCGATCACACTTTTTGTAACGCTCTCGTCACGCCTTCACCAGATTACTCCCTAAGTCAAGCCTGCGTAAAGAAGTTTTACTTACAAAAGAAAAAGCCTTTGTAACCGATAAGGCCTTTGAACTTGATCGCTTATGTATCTTTTATCGTAAACTTAAGAAAATATTACAATAAAGACTAACATTATTGAAGTCAAAGAAACAAACTCTTCAGCTTTATAATATAGGTATAAATATAAATTATAAATGTTTTAATATTTCCATTATATCATTGTTGTTGTAGACATTGTTACTGTTTTGTTCTCAGGAGAGAGTTATCGAGAGCAGTATATCGACTGATATTGTAATTGCTATTGTAAAATTGTCAGGGGTTAAGATCTTGGCAAGGCGTGCGTGTGTGGTGTGCGTGTGTGTGCGTGTGTGTGTTTGTTGTGTGTGTGTGTGTGTGTGTGTGTGTGTGTGTGTGTTAGTGTGAGTGTTTGCGTTTACTTTATGATTGTGGGTATATATTTATTATAAGGTTATTGTAATAAAACTCGTAAATTGAGTACATTATCTAGATAACAATATATTTTAGTTGTCAACTGCAAACTTAACAACAGACTACGACATGATGTTTTAACAGAATAATAGCGCGAAGTATATGTAGAAATTTAAAATATTGTTTGTTATCAACTTATCAAATACTATCTAAGGTTTTATATAATGTATTTTTCATACCACCGTCAATGCTTTGAGGATAAAACAAGAAAAACAAAATGGACGGCATAGAATAATTACATAGGAATATTATTTAAGCAGATAGGTGTCAGAAATATGATGTTTTAAGTACTCTGAACGCGACTGCCCAGTTATCTATCTAAACAATATTAAAGTTTTATTTTTTATAATCAAAATATTATAATTAACAAGAAATATAAAATAAGGTACAATCCATAGTTATATCTACTATAATAATAATATTAATTCTTATGTAAATTGCTTGTTTTTTGTTATTTTAATGGAAATATGAATTGAAACTTACAAATTTAAAAGAATAGTTCTTTACGTATACTAATTTTTTAAAAACGATAAAAATATTCTTAAGAATATTATCAAGTTGTGTAATTTATTAAAAAAACTAAAACAAAATGTTATAAGTAATCGTCTAGTAATTAAAATAAATATACATTTGTGTACAACTTACTTATATAATATATTTAGTAATAGCATAAATATAAATAAAAATATTTTACATTTAAACAATATTGTAATAATATTAAATGTTAATCTATTTGTTGAAACATTATGAAGAGATTATCAAATTCTAATTTTTTAAGCGTATGTGGAATAAGCGTTAGTAAAGCTACGCACGTATTAATGAAAGCTCACCTTATAAGATCATATCCTGCTTTTACATAATGTAAACTCTCACTAATATGTTCGCATCTTTATACTTAACGTAACATAAGATGTGGTGGTATCTGCCTTTATTTTCACACTGTACAGAATTATTTTAGGCTCTGTACGCTTTGGCACTAACATCATGAGATATAATCATATCTTTTTTACAATACATTCAAATTTTATATTTACACCTTACGGTTAGACATGTTATTATATTTACAACATTAAATGTTTTTAGATAAAACAACTTGAAGAGGTTACATTATATAAATTTACAAGATTTAAATACAGTGGGTTTGTTTTATTTATCATCGATACAATATCTACAGAGCAGCTGTACAGATTTAGAAGCTTTAGCGAAACATGGATACATCCATACATACACAACACATCCGAAGTCGCGTATAACAATATATAATGTAATATTCAAAATGTTTAATTCGTCTACAAATATATTATTTGTCTTTAAAAAAAAGAAGCCTAAAGAAGACACCTAGTTGTTTATATTTTCTTTTATTTAAGAAACCTAATATGCAGCATATTAACCTTTTAGGTTTTTTGATGGATTTATTTTTCATAAAAAGGAATATTAATTGACTTATTGGTTAGAATATTATTAATCTTTTAATTATCTACTTCTTAGTTTTACAAGTAAAATAGCAGATGAATTAAACATTTTATCTTGTGGTACATTTTACTTCCTTAACAATGAATAGTAATGTCAAAAGTTTTACAAATTATTTTTGGCTGTGCTTTCACATGTGGTACCTAAGCTACTGTAATACAAAGTCAATTCGTTTAACTAACGCCTAACATAAAAATTGATTATACTGCAGACGTACACTTATTACTACGTATTCAGTAAATAGAGTGGGCTAAAATCCCTCTCCGCCATAAATCCCTTAACTCACCGCTTAACTACCAATGGAATGACATGTTTAGCGCACTTTACGTAGAAACTGACACTAAGCAAACTGAACTAAAGAAAAAAAAATATTTTATATAAGTATATAAATCTTGGATAACTAAGAATGGTATTATTTTAATTTTTCATTTGATTGGGTTTAAAAAAAAGTAAAGTAAGGTATATGAAAAGCAAAATGTATTGTTCAAATACTTTTTCTAAAAGATAAAAAGCGAATAAAAGATGTAAGAGAAAGTACAGCTTGCTTAGGAGTGCGCCGCGTGCTGCAAGCTCTGCTCTACTGATGACAAGATGACGGCCCCTAGGGCGTTCCTCTACTAGTACCTGTACCGTCGGTACAACGACCTGTGATGAGATGACCACGACTACTTCGCTCTGAACTGACTGCAACGTTGATGGCACATGGATGACGCAAGTGAACCGATGACGTCATGACATGCAATGTACGCGCCGAAGCTCTAACCAACTAGTGAACACTACATACATGTTGCGAAGATCCGAGGACCGACCGTTAAAATTTCAGTTTTCGTAGCACCAATGCCAATCTATTATAAATTAGCACAACTATCTCCGTTCTTTAAAATTCTAGTTCTATAAAATTATTTGCAGATTGTATCAAACGTGCCTAACATCTTTTTTAATTGTGACTTATTCAAACGTGATTTTTGATTTAATGTAATAAATTACAGTAGTTAAAAGTATGATATTTCTTATAAAATTCAGTCACAGACTACCGGTAAAATTGGTAATACTACTTTCTAAAAAAGAATTTCAAAAACTTTCGATACTAACCCATAAAATCCCGGTGGCAAAATTGGGACGTTATTTTTTTCAAGAATCGTTAATTTTTTTGGGCTTGTGACTTGGTATTTTTATTTTATGTTTCTGCATAAGTTGTCAAGAATTTTAGATTATAGAGTTTTTCGCCTCCCTTGTGCCATTAATTTTGTATAGCCTACTTTTAAATATAATCCTGCGTTATTCTCATTTCAGTCCGTTGCAACGTCAGAATAGGAATAGGTGACACTTATTAAAATTCATCATCTATTTTGACGTAGTTTCCTGTGTAGAGCGAACGTTTTCATAACGACCATCCTGCTAATCGCCTGACACTCTCACACGAAGACATCGATTATGGCTGTGCAACGCCGAGAGTGTCCAGTACAACCTAAAGATATAGGCGAGTAGCATTCACTGTCGAAAAGACATTCAGAAGAGCATGTGGCAGCGCAGGTTGGAGTTGGCTATTCCGTGGTGTGCGCGGTGAGGTCGACCTCCGGCATCGCGGTGCCCAGCGCGGCTGGAGGGTCGCTGGCGGGGAGGGAGAGTAGATGTTAGGCCTCCAAAAAAATTAGGGCCGTTGGCTTTGGTTCCAGGTTTGACTTCTTTGCTTCAATTACTAAAAACTCAATTTCCTGTTATAGAAAAATATTCATTTAGTTAAAGATTAGCAAAGATTAAAAACAAATCACACTGATCTAGAAAAAATATTATATTTACTCTTATTATATTACTAACCGGTTTATCTCTTTGCGCGAAAGACTCAGCTATGAGTCGAGCAACCTCCTGATGTTGCATTCCTTCTACTCGATGCCCGTCGACAGCTAGAATTAGTTGTCCTACTTCCAACCCTCCAGCTTCGTATGCGGAACCATGCTCCTAGAATATATAATGAGAATACCAACCTAGTTAATGACTATCACAAAGTGTCTAAATATACATTTTTTATGTTAATAGAACTAAAATTTTAAAAAAATGTTATAATAGTACTTATTATATTACTACTGAATTTAATTTCAAACTTACATGTATGTTGATTATTCTAGGTAACGGGTGTTTAGTATTGGCGCCACCTTCGATCGCGATACCAAGGATAGGCTTGGTCTTCTTCACAGAGATGTGCAGATTTCCATGGTGGTCTGGTACGACTCTCGCCGCTCTGCCTTCGTCGATCGGCGCTTCCCCATGTTGCAGGCGCTGCATAGACTGGTGCCTGCGGATCCCACCTCGATCCTCAAGTAAAGCACCACCTTCTTCTTTCATGTCGAAGCTACGTGACAACTTGTGGGCCAATTCCTGTCGATGTGACTTACTTAAAACGTTCTTAATCGAAATTTTCGATTGGAGGTTTAGTTAATTTATTAATACATTTTAACTTTGGGTAGACTTATTGTTTTTTTTTTCATTTTATACCACAACCAGTCTAATATTATAATACTACTCTAAAATCAGCAATTTTTTCAGCCATAATAACAACTGAGTGTTCTAATTGAGGACATGTGTAGCTGGGCGGCAGAGGGCAGTAACTCGCGACAGCTTGACTGATAATACTTAACGTGACTCACTTGTACAACCTTGTGCCTCTCAGTTACTTAAATGTCAGTGATTTGTACGTCAAACTTTCGAGAAGCTGTAAGTGAGATGTGAGCTGGAGGCTTGGAAACATGCGTTTCGATCACTCGGTGGCGTGGTACAAGGGTTTTTTTACATGTGTAAGTAGGTTTTATGAAAAATCTTAAACCCAATTGGCGTACCTAAACAGCAATTTTAGAATAAAAAAATATATACTGCAAATGAGAAAGTACAAAACAAATTACAAAGCTTACAAATAATGTGTCAAAGTTCAAACCGAAATCCTTTAATTCCATTTTGCCACCATGCACTAGTGAAAAATAATGTGTAATAAACGGAATTTTTAATTAAACTTATTTGCTTCTTGTTATTTTTAATTAAATGCCTTTGAATTAAAATATCAAAAATTGCTACTTATATACCGCAAAAACTATTTATTGTTCTTTACTATGTTTTGTTCATGCAACTTTACTCATTCAAGACATTGTACGTCTACAGTCTAATGAAGGAACCGAATAAAAATGTGCCTTACTACTTTGAACGTTAATGAAACTGTATTGAGGAATTTACTAATAAAAAAATTAACACCGAAATGAAGTGCAACGTTAAAATAAGTGAAAACATATAAATTGAATTTCTAACACCAAGCATCCTTCCGTTTATAAAGCGAAAATTTTGAATAGAAGAAATCGATTTTAATATCGTGCAAAAGAAAGTTATCAATGTGCTAGGACAGTTTGCCGATTGCTTCATCGGCGGGAGCCGGGCCACTTACTAGAGGTCGTCCCCAGTACCATGATTTAACTTTCTGCGTCCAGCCACCGAGTGATGAGCGCAGTCCCTCGAGATAGCCGCACTGAAACATCACACTCACTCAGCGCCAGGGGCTCTCTCCGACACAAACAGACCTCAAGCGCGCCGTTCACGTGTTTACATTATAACTCAAGACACAATGACACCCCGGTGCCAACTAGCCATGGTTTATCAAACTCTAAGTATGTTCTACAACTATATCCTAATAAAATGCAGGATTAACAGGAGCTAAGTACTAAGACATTTTATCTAAATTATAAGTAATGTTTTGTATAAGTATATCCGAACCATTTATGAAATAGTTTTACTTGAAATAGCACTCAGACACAACCCAATGACATCGCACTCTTAGCAATTTCTACTTCTAAAGATATCATAAGTACAGACAAATTGCTTGTCAAGCTTTAAATAGGAATTTAAAAAAAATATACTAAATAGTTAATGAGATGTAAATCACTTCTTCACATTTCAATACGTACCTGATCCTTCATTAGTTCGCAAGGTTGCATGAAACAAAGCAAACAAATATTAAATTTTTTTGTCTTCAGAAAACCGAGTAATAAATTGACATTGCCTCATAATGAAGTGAGACTTGCTAACTTTCAAGTAATGCAACAATTTAGACCGTTATGTTTCATTGTCATAGCGCATTTACGTCGATATCTCGCCTAGCTTTGCTTGTGTTAAAACAATGACGTTTACGTTCCGAAAATTTACTTTCTTATATAAGCATGTGGCATCAACACAACTTACTAAAATCACGAGAAATAGCCTTTGTTACAAGTAGAAAACAATTTTAAAATAACTATTATATAGTGTATATTTTTAACCGACTTCCAAAAAAGGAGGAGGTTCTCAATTCGACTGTATTTTTTTTTAATGTATGTTACTTCAGAACTTTTGACTGGGTGGAGCGATTTCGTCAAATTTTCTTTTATCGAAAGGTGGTGTGTGTCAATTGGTCCCATTTAAATTTATTTGAGATCTTACTTTTCGAGTTATATCTAATAATGCGCTTTTACTTGACGCTTTTTTCGTCGACCTACGTTGTATTATACCGCATAACTTTCTACTAGATGTACCGATTTTGATAATTCTTTTTTGTTGGAAAGAAGATATCCCTAGTTTAGTACCATGATAAGGAAATCAAGATCTGATGATGGGATCTTAGAGAAATCGAGGGAATCTCTTGAAAATCCGCAATAACTTTTTACTGGGTGTACCGATTTTGATAATTCTTTTTTTGTTGGAAAGAAGATATCCCTAGTTTAGTACCATGATAAACAAACCAGGATCTGATGATAGGATCCCAGAGAAATCGAGGGAAACTCTTGAAAATCCGCAATAACTTTTTACTGGGTGTACCGATTTTAATAATTTTTAATTTAATCGAAAGCTGATGTTTGTCATGTGGTCACATATAAATTTTATTGAGATCTGATAACTACTTTTTAAGTAATCTTTGATAACGCGTAGTTACCTGACTATTTTCGTCGATCTACGTTGTATTACTCGTCGATGTAATTGAAGTCGGTTTTTTTAAAAAAACCGAACAAAAGCGAGCAAACCTAAAAAAACCGTTATGGCTAATGAACGGCAATATATTTTTTATGCGTGAACATAATTGCGAGGAATGCAGACATGACGAGATAGTTATTTCATCCGATATCAGATTATCTTGGCCTGTAGCTAGCTGACACGGCGCGCCTCGTTAGCCTCTTCTATAAACAACGCGATGGTATCTGAACACGCGCTCGCTCGCGATACGCCGCCGCGCCGCGCCGCTCGCTATTGCCAGGTGTAACCCCTATTTATTCCCTTGGAATACCTAGTCTGTAGTCATCTGAGCACGAACGTATCTCTATACTATATAGTTATTATTTATTCGTCGATATAGCCAGTACATATATACACTATTCCTTTTTGTCTTTCAGAAACTATTGCGTATAGAAATTTAAATTTATTAAGGATTAGAGAAATACGATATACGAAAATGTAAAAAAGAAACAGTTAAGTTAGTTAAGTACTTAAAATAATATGAAAATAAATTTTATATTTTTATATATATTATTAATTTTTTTTTAAGTTGTATTTGATTATAAGAATTGAAGACAGTCAAATTGTTTTATGGGTCAAATTGTTGCCTGAAATAAAGAATTATTATTATTTATTTATTTATATAATATAAACGAAAGTATAGAAGATAGAGCGATGTTATCTTTCAAACATTAATTTTTACTTTTACCATATATTTATGTTTTACAGACTTATTAAAAATTTCGCGACTTCCTATGGAACGTATGAGTGATTACTATTTTAATTAAAATCAATCTGTTATTTTGTATAAATTTAATTGGCGACCGCTTATATCGTCCACTCCTGTCCTAGTTCCCAGGGTCCTTTCGAAGTTCAAGTTGCTCTTAACAAGATACTTCACGAACTCGATGTATAACGGTAATCCGTTACAATAACGAGACGTGGACATTTATTTACTTTCATATTAAACAATCACAGTATTAAAATTTTCTGTAAAAGCGTTGTTTTCTTGCATGTTTGTAATTAAGATGTATTTTGATATAATGTTTTTTTTTTAATATCAATACTTTAGTTTTAAAATGATAAATTATTATTAGTAAGTTTTGAAGATGAAATGATAAATTATTATTAGTAAGTTTTGAAGATGAAATGATAAATTATTATTAGTAATTTTTGAAGATGAAATGATAAATTATTATTAGTAAGTTTTGAAGATGAAATGATAAATTATTATTAGTAAGTTTTGAAGATGAAATGATAAATTATTATTAGTAAGTTTTGAAGATGAAATGATAAATTATTATTAGTATTTTTGAATTAAAACATCTTTAGTCACGCTTGACTTGGGGAGTGAGCTAGTGAATGTGTAATGAGAACGTTGCGAAAAGTGTGATCGGGCGAGGCGAACGAAAGTTGAGAGGGAGATATAAGTTAGTGAAGATAGAAAGAGAGATAGTTACGTTTCGTATAATAGTAATAGATCTGTAGAGGCAACTAAATAAGTTTTAGTTCAGCCGTGTAGTCTAAAGCACACTCATTTTTTTAGTATTACCTATTTGTATATGTATACATATTGATTGCACACCACATGATATCAATATTGAATCTTCAATTTTTAACACTGAATGGTTATTTCTGCGTGATTCATTTTGACGATTAAAGTTGTTTTCAGAATAATGCTATACGGATATAGGCATCTTATATTTAAAATTCTTGTGTCGCAATGTTAGTTACCATAGTCCTCCGAAACAGCTAAACCGGTCTTTATGTCTGTCTGAGAATCGACCTACATCTATTTTTCATACCCCTAAGTTATAAGGGGGGATTAAGGGGGGGTTAATAACATATATGGCAGAACAACGTTTGCGGGCTCAGCTAATAATTAATTATAAAATGAAAACATGACAATTCCTTTCTTATAGAACATATTTGTAAGTACTTTTAGTATTAGTATACTACTTGCAATTTATTATATTTTAAAGCCTATGTTTGGCAGTAAACGTTATTCATAAAATCTGAATTGTTATAGCTTAGTTTATTGAAAGTTAAACGGAAAACGCGAAATTAATTATAGCCTCTGATAACTTTGATATCGCGATTTAGGGTACGTCAGTTCTTAGTTCGTATACTGCGCGATAGATGTCGCTACATTGCGATAATTTTGTAAAGTAGTTTTTGATTTTTATCGATAAAAAATCATAACAAAAAACCTGAATAATTATTTTCTTTTTACCTCTGTTAGAACTTGAAATTGATATTTATTTAATAAGGAACTTCGTTCTTATCTGGCGCCCCCTGATACCACACGTTTTTTTTGAGACTTAAAAGTCGGTTAGGTTCCAGTGACATTTGTTAAGATCCTTATTGCTGGTTCGTTTTAAGAAATCTTCTTTTTCTTGTGATGCAACCGATTTAAAATCGGTCAATTATTTTCAACAATTTTTAAATAGGTATAGTTCAACCATTATGCTAATTTAAGTGTTAATTTTTATTATTTTACGACTCACATAACACCGTTACTTTAAATGAATATTTTTTCATTACCGTAAGATTAGTATCAATTTTTTACTACACAATCACAAAATTTAATTTTTTATTTGAAGCGGACTTATCTAATGTCATATAGAGTGGAGAAGACATGAAGGAGATTAATCGATGTGGTCGAGATTACAACATTTTTAAACCTTATATTATATATACTATATTTCTATATTATAGATAGAGAAATATAATATTATAATGTGAATAAATGTTGAATAATAATCTATTTAATTTGCTGCTCGCTTGCTAGCACTTCTTAAATGTATAAAAATAAACTTATCTAATATACCTACGTTACTATGTGTTTTGACTAAACATTTATTTCGCCATTATATTATTTAGTTATGAAATAAGGATTAATTCAATGAGAAATCTAAGTTAAACATATAAGTTTATTTGTATTTATCCTTAAAAAATTTGATGAGATTTATTTCGACAAATAATTTTACCCATGCTCGCGTTAACTGTTAATTGTACCACTTTAGCTAGCCGACATTTAGGCGATTAATTTAATCGTGTTTTCAAAGGATAATCAAAATCTAAAATTTACTTTACTTATTATAAAGCTACCATCAACACAAAATACAAATAGCTTAAAAGAACCAAAAAAGAACTAACAATAAAATTAAAAAATAGACAATAAACTTCGACTACTTTTTATAAATGATAATTGTTTTAATTATAAATATAATATAATTTAAAATATAGTCATATATTCTGAAGGAAAGTCAGACAAATAAAAAAAAACAAAATTAATTTTACTATATCCTGACATCATCATTTATATAACTTTATGCTATACATTCTTTGTTCAACGAATACGCTATTTGTATACCACTACGGCTATATTAATTAGTTGGCTGCGATATAGGTACCTACACGTAGTTTATAACATATACATACTTCCAAAATATTTTCTTTAAAGTGTTTCATGTCTCAAGTTGTAAGTCTAATAATATTAATGCAAAATTTATTCGGCTATACAAAAATCTACATAAAAACTACAACTAATCATTAATTCATAACTTAAACCGTTATTCATGAGATAACCTCTAATCACGTTAGAGGTCAACTCACGTTGACTACGCTAAAATAACGTTATCTCTACATTGCGTAGTTAATTACGAATGTTATTACAACATTTATCTTCGAAACGAAATGAATTGTTATATTTGACAAAATGCTTCCAAATTTTCCATTAAGTTCTGCTCTACAATATTTGTAAACATTGTTCCTATCTAATATTTAATGATATGGCTTTTAAAAATAACAAATTTTTGAACCAAAGCTTTAGGGAAAGTTTAATAAATGTCCACTCGACTTCTAATCATTAGTTACAAATCTAAATATCCATGAAATAAATTTCAGAAAAGCTAACTACAAGAAATATAAAAATGTTAAAGTCTTAAGTAATCAACGTCATAAACACAACAAAAATAAGTTTAACTATTGTCCAGAATTTAGTGTGAACATTTTTATTAAGCCTACGGCTAATGCTTAGTATAGAGTATGTAATAAACGTTTAATTTTATAACTGAGTAGCTGAGAAAAAAACTTACTAACTACGACTAAAATAAAAGGTTTTAGTAACGTAAAATGACATTAGTTTTCGAATGTGTACTCAGTATAATGAATATTAAATTCTTTTCTTCTTTTTAATTTGCCTTACCTTTTTGATTTTAAATACAATAACATTATAACGAACATTATAACAGTAGATACGTACGATATTTAAATCGTAATTAAAAGTTGCAGATAATATGTATAAAATTATTCTGCTGAGGTCTTAGTTTTATTATTATTATTTAAAATCGATAGCCACGGGCTTTAATGTGCCTATGTATTTTGTCACACATTATAATCATGCTTATCCTACAGGTGATTTATTTCTTAAGACTACAGACCGACAGTTCTGTGAGTGCTTAGTAAAGCTAGGACGTGGTCCGATACCTTAGTTTAGTTAGAATTCTAAGTATTTATGCACAAAATTCTGCATTCATCAGGCTTAATTTTCAGTCTTTTAACTGTAGTTGAAAGCATTGCCTATTTAAAATCTATACAAATATTATAAAGCTGAAGTGTTTGTTTGTTTGTTTGAACGCGCTAATCTCAGAAACTACTGGTCCGATTTGAAAAATTCTTTCAATGTTAGATAGGATATTTATCGAGGAAGGCTATAGGCTATATATGATCAGGCTAAGGAGCGGAGCACTGATGAAAAATGTTTCGAAATCGGGGTTTTCTTTTTCCTTTTGAGAGCTTCCGCTGCGTGCGCTGCGTAAACAGTTAAAGTTTCGCAAATATCATGTATGACAGAATTTTTCCTATTCCACGGTGACGAAGTCGCGGGCAGAAGCTAGCTAAAAATAAAATGCAAAACTATTAAAAAATTATTATAAGTTGATTAGAGAATTTAATTAAATTCATAATAATTATTATAATGAATAAAGTGTCATCCATGCCAAATTAAAAAAAAAACGAGTGTGCTTTTAGACCACACGACTAAAGTAAAAGTTCTGAACAATAGGCCTGCACCGTGTCTTAGGTATACGAAACGGAACTGGCTATGAGAGAAAGAGAGAAAAATAATGTGTTGCGAGAACCTCTCTCTTTGGCTCCGTTCGCCTCGCCTGATCAAACTTTTCGTAACGCTCTCGTCATGCATTCAAAAGCTTACTCCACAAGTCAAGTGTGCGTAAAAAAGTTTTACTTCAAAAAGTTGTGTCAGTAAATATGCAAAGACAGCTGTCTAACGCCTTTGGGAAACAAACACCATCGTACAACTTTTTTCAAGTTGTGTCCACCTTGAGCAAACACGGTGCTTTCAGATATAGAGTTGATATAACAACATTGTGACATGCAATATTTTTCTTTGTAACAATCATATCTAGAAATGTTTTATTCTGGCATATCAACTATTAGTATATTTATACGAAACTTATCGCTTGTTTGTGAAAATTTTATATTTGAACGGGTTTGAATAATAATTATATTAGTATAAAAATAAATCTATATAACTAAAACAAAGTTTTATATTGTAAACCTACGATACCTTTTATTTTAGTTTTGTACTTAAGTATTGTATAAAGTTTCAAAATGCTGCTAACAGCTTTGCAAAACTATTTTCAGCATCTGGACCTTACATCTCCTTGGCACTAGTGCTTACTGTGCAAACTCTTTATGTTTCAAATATGCTGTCCTAACAAATAAACAACAGCGGCATATCTGTTCTCGTAATAGGATGTAACTAATTTATCATGGTACCAGTATTCATTAAATACATCGAAATTTGAACGATAAATATAATATTCATTTTGTTTTATTTAATTTAGGTCTAACTGTTGAGAAACTCTGTAAAGGTCACTGAGCATTGAGTTCAGATCCCTCGGAATCTTTGCTAATAGAAGTTGCAAAACTGAAGTACTGTGATATATTAACTTTGTTTGTGTTAAGTCCATTTCAATACAAAAGTCTACAGATTTTGAAGGCAATACAGCTCCGGCTTCAGCTTCAATACAGGTTCAGCTTCACATTCTCAGGATTTATTACATGTTGTGTTTTTCTGTTTATCCAGTCTTTTACTGTGATTTATAGAGCAGTGAATAAATATGATTTATGAGGAAACTATCTTGACTGGAAAACTATATGACATCAGTATGACAGTATCCAGCATCTTTACTTGACCAGCTCAATGAAACCAAAAATAACAAAACAAGTAAAGAAAAATTCAGCGCAATTAGAATAGTTGAAAAATAAAATGAGATAGCATATAATTTTTAAGGAACAGCCATTTTAAAAACAATTGAAACTAAAACGAAAGTTTGCATAAAATATAGTACCTATTACATATCGGCGTATCAATAACGCAGATAATACTTTTATAAAACGATAGTTCCGATAAAGCCTTTCTTTTTAGTTGTGACAGCGTATCGCTTGATTAAAATTAAACTCAAATTATTAGTATGACTTTTTATGATTTTTTCATAGTTTAAAATACAGGTTACGTTTCACTTAATTCTCTTCGTCTATAAAACCACCTTCGCAAATAATAATGCATTATTTTAGAACAAACTTGATTAATATAAAAAAGGTTATGTAAGTTAACCTTAAGAGATAGACATATCGCGTACTTTTTTTAAAAGGTTATAATTGCGATCAATTCCGTAATATGTATTAGTTTTTAACCGACATCCAAAAAGGAAGAGATTCTCAATTCGACTGTATTTTTTTTTTGTTATGTAGGTATGTTACTTCTGAACTTTTGACTGGGTAGACCGATTTTGACAAAAAAAATTTTAATCGAAAGGTGGTGTGTATCATTTAGTTCTATTTAAATATTTAATATTTGAGATCTTACAATCACTTTTCGAGTTATTTCTAATAATGCGTTTTTACTTGACTATTTTTTCGTCGACCTACGTGGATTATACCACATAACTTTTTAGTGGGTGTACCGATGAAGATGATTTTTAATTTAATCGAAAGCCGATGTTTATTTTGTGGTCACATTTCAATTTCATCGAGATCTGATAAGTACTTTTAGTAAATATGGTACCATGATCAGGAAATCAGGATTTGATGATAGGATCCCAGAGAAATCTAGGGTATGCCTCGAAAATCCGCATTACTTTTTCCTGGTTGTACCGATTTTGATGATTTTTAATTTAGTCGAAAGCCGATGTTGATCATGTGGTCACATTTAAATTTCATCGAGATCTGATTACAACTTTTGTGGCAATCTTTGATAACGCGTATTTACTTAACTATTTTTTCGTCGACCTGCATTGTAATACTTGTCGATGTAATTGAAGTCGGTTTTTTTTCGTTTGCGAGCAAATACAATTATTGGGTAGCTTCAACCGCTTACACAGCGTACGCATCAGTAGCTCTCAAAAAAGAATATTTTTTCTCGTTTTCGTAACATTTCTTATGAATACTCAGCTCCTATTGGTTGCAGCGTGATGTTATATAGCCTATATCGTTCCTCGGTAAATAGACTATTCAACACAATTTTTCAATTCGAAACAGCAGTTTCTGAGATTAGCGCATTTAAAAAACAATCAAACTCTACAACTTTATAATCTATACTATTAGATGGAGAGCCGGGTTTTTTGTTCGTTTGTACTGCAAAAACTACTGAACCAATTAGAATAATACTTATACCATAAGATGCAGCTTGTTTCGGAGAAGGTTTTGTATATGATATGTCGGTGATTACTTATCGTGTAAAAATATATGGACGGAGAGAGGTCGCTAGTTATATATAATACATTATAATTTGGTCGTTATCACTAATAAAAAAATATTCATTTAGCAAAATGCGTCATTTGTATGCTTTTTAACCGACTTTAAAAATAGGAGGAGGTTCTCAATTCGATTGTATTTTTTATTTATGTTACCTCAGAGCTTTTTACTGGGTAGACCGATTTCGATGATTTTTTAAATCGAAAGGTGAATCTTGTCATGTGGTCCCTCCCATTTAAATTAAATCGAGATCTGTCAAGGACTTTTGAAATATCTCTAATAATGCGTATCTGCTCGACTACTTTTCGTCGACTGTCGTTGAAATATACCTCACAACTTTTTACTGGATGTGCTGATTTCGATGATTCTTTTTTTAGTCAAAAGCTTGTCCCATTATCCCATTTAAATGTGATTGAGATCTGAGTAGTACTTATTTGATTATTTTTTCGTCTACATACGTTGTATTACTGGTCAATGATATTAAAGTTGGTTGTTTATCTTTTGCGAGCCAATAAAATTATTATCATATTTTGTTATTAAATTTCTGAGTTACTACAATTCAAAAGACAGTTTAACTTCAATCTTATTTAATTCATATTTAAAATTAAAATGGCGTTGCAAATGCTGTGAGCTGAATATAAATGAGGGTTACTTCATAATGTAGCTTCGGAACTCTAAAAGTGATATTCTATTTAAAACCTTACTTCTCATCAAATTCTAATACCGTAACACCGAAATACGTTGAAATGTAACGGTCATAAGATAAAATGTAAGATTAATGTAAGCACTAGAGCGTTACAGTTCTACAATACTGACTAGTGACTGTACTTGTAAATTGTCGTTTTATCCTTTAAATACTCTCTATATTATTACTTTTTTACAAACATATATATAGCTTTTAATTATTTTAGTCGGTCAAATTTAAATAGCTACTCATTTTAAACATATATCGATTCTAGACTTACAGGTTAAGCATAGAGAATCTTAATAATAAAAAAGACCAAAACGCTTATATCAAGTTTGATAACGTTTCTGAAAGGAACGTTGATTTGGTTTGACTTGAAAAGAACCGTGATTGATCTATGATCAGATTATCAGTACAAGCAAATATATAATAATGATAGTTAGTGGTCGGCCAGAGGTCGAAATTCGACAACAATAAAAAAAATAAAATAAAAAAAGTGTTAAGGGTTCTAAGCTTTTTGTCAAATTTTTCAATTTGACTACAGACTTTGACAATCAACAAAAAAGTAATATGTGTGGTGTGTCAAATACATGATAGTGTGTGTAATGTTTTTTTTTTTATTGATTTAATATATTTTATACACAATTTAAAAAAATATTAGCATTCTGCAGTCCTTCTCTATATAAACTATAAGTGTACGAAATTTCATAATCTTCTGTCCGCGCAATTTTCTTATAAAGAGGTACGAAGTTTTTTCTTCACCTATTGATATATAGATTACATAGAATTTTAAAGCAATGACTTTTTATAAACTAAATAATATAGACCATACATACTTATAACCAAATATTAATTAGTTATAGGTGGTTTTTGAAATAGTAGTGCCCCAGATTACTAAATAGTTACTATGGTAGTGTTGATCTATAGAGTTTTTTATGATTGAAATTTATTATCGATCAACCCACTCAACATGTCACGTGGCTTGTAAGTGTTCGTGAACTTCAAAAAACGCAGATTTTATTTGTGTGGTAGTGACGCGACAGTAGTAATCCGAGCTGCACGCAGTACAGGCAGTCAGGCAATAGGCAATAGTACTTCGTGAAATTATAAAACCACAATATTAAAATATAACAATATATCAGTGCTAATCATCAAAAAGTAATATTGTATTTTATGAATTTACTAGCTGTGCCCGCGGCTTCGCCCGCGTTGAAATCAGTTTGTCACAAAGTTTTCCCGGCAAACTTCCATTGAAACTCTCATCAAAATTGGCTTAGCCATTCCGTAAACCTTCCTCTTGAAGCCCTCTCCATTTGTGAAACCGCATGAAAATCCGTCCAGTAGATTTTGAGAGAATCGATCACATACGCTTTTGGGGACTTTGTTTTATAATACACTAACTGTTGCCCGCGACTACATACGCGTGGTTATGAAGATATGCATTACTATTAAGATGTTTAACGCAAATTATTTTTTTATTTCAGTCACTTGAAATGCTTATCAAACTGAGTAGCTTTTTAAAAGGCACAATTTAGTATAATTTAATAGTTATTTTTATAAAACCTCTATACACCACATTTTTGGTTTTATTTTCAGGCTGTATATGTTTCATACAAACTATCAACCCCAATTAAATCCGTTCTTAGCGGACGTCTGCTAACTATAATCTACATCCCTGCCAAACTTTATCTTTGTCCAACCTGGATGGATAGACCATCCAGCGGTTTTTGAGTTCTCGTGATGAGTGAGTCACTGACCTTTCTCTTTTATATATATAGATTACGATGCATTATTTGGACACCTCCTCACCATCTATAGAGCATATATTTTAAATTTCAAGTCTCTTACTTCAAAAACATAAGACTTTCATTCAAACTTCCGACCCCCGTTTTATAAACCCCCTACGACCCCCTTAAGGGTCGATTTTCGTAAAATTAGTTCTTAGCGGATGTTTACACCCCATAAGGAATCTACCTGCCAAATTTCAAGTTTGTAGCTGTTATAGTTTCGGAGGTTTCGTGATGAGTGAGTCAACCTACCATCCACCGTTTTAACTCCAAAAGAGAGTTGATTTCTATAGATACATTATTTGGTCACCTTTCTACCATCCATAGAGCATACATTTTAAATTTAAAGTCTCTTACTTCAAAAACATAGGACTTTCATACAAACTTCCAACCCCCGTTTTAGCCCTTTAAGGGTCGAGTTTCATAAAATCAACTCTTAGCGAATATTTACGCCCTATAAGGAATCTACTTGCCAAATTTGAAGTTTGTAGCTGTTATAGTTTCGAAGATTTTGTAATGAGGGAGTCAACCTACCATTCCCCGTTTTAACCCCAAAAAGGAGTTGATTTCTAAAGATACATTATTTGGACATCTTCTCACTATCTAAAGAAAGTACATTTTAAATTTCAAGTCTCTTACTTCAAAAACATAGGACTTTCATACAAACTTCCAACCCCCGTTTTACCCCCTTAGGGGTTGAATTTCGTAAAACTCATTCTTAGCGAATGTTTACGCCCTAAAAGGAGCCTATCTGCCAAATTTCAAGTTTATAGGTATTATAGTTTCGGAGATTTCGTGATGAGCGAGTAAAGCTACCATCCCCCGTTTTAACCCCAAAAGGGAGTTGATTTTTAAAGACACATTATTTGGACACCTTCTCATCATCTATAAGGCATACATTTTAAATTTGAAGTCTCTTACTTCAAAAACATGGGACTTTCACACAAACTTCCAACCCCCGTTTTACCCCCTTAGGGGTCGAGTTTCGTAAAATCCGTTCTTATCCGATGTCTACAACCTATAAGGAGCCTACCTGCTAAATTTCAAGTTTGTAGCTATTATAGTTTCGGAGATTTCGCGATGAGTGAGTTAGCGTACCATCCCCCGTTTTAACCCCAAAAAGGGGTTGATTTCTAAAGATATGTTATTTGGACACCTTTTCACCATCTATAGAGCTTACATTTTAAATTTCAAGTCTCTAACTTCAAAAACATAGGACTTTCATACAAACTTCCACCCCCCGTTTTACCCCCTTAGGGGGCGAGTTTCGTAAAATCCGTTCTTAGCGGATGCTTACATCTCATAAGGAACCTACTTGCCAAATTTCAAGTTTGTAGGTGTTATAGTTTCGGAGATTTCGTGATGAGTGAGTGACCTTTCGCTTTTATATATATTATAGATTATAGATTTATAAATTTTTTTTATTTATTTGATTTTATTTGTCTTTGTCCGTGACATATGACAATATAATTGTGAAGGTGATTAATGATATTAATCGTCCTCATTTTTTCTCAACGTAGCTTGGCTTACACATTGCTGACCCAACAGACGTTGTCCTGTCTTGCGAATTCTTAATTGTATAAAGTATAATAATATATATAATTTTGTACCTGTTACTTTTTCAGAAATTTATTTATTTTCTGCACAGTTTTTGCCACTTTTCACATTAGTGTTTATATTTATTTATTTATTTATTGAAACGAAGTTTCTTACGGCAGCCTTGACATTTGGCTGGGCGAGCGAACTGAAAAAAATGTGATACTAAAACCGTAATAAAAATATATAACGGAAGTGTCGTGATATCAGTCACACGACTGTATAATATGACGTTTGTAAAACTAAAATATTACTAGTAAACTTTTTTTTTAAATTATTTATGTAATTTTATACTGTCGACAAAAATAAATAAAGCCATATGTTTTTTTATTTCATTTAATAGTTTGAACTATTATTATTATTATTTTGTTTGATTTATTTTATTTTACGGTATTTGTTATTTCCTAAAATACTAAATTTCCTAAATACTTTTATGTACTTAATTAAAAACCAATCAAAGAAATTAAAAAAAAAATCAAGAACTAGAAAATATATAATTTTTTATTTATTTATTTACTTATAAGGGATGGTACATAGAACAGAAAAAATTATAAAACAAACAAGATGGAAATATAATTAAAAAGGCCAATTACGATCATCCATCCGTTTAAAATTTAAATTAACAAACGTGAAAAAAAAGGAAAGAAAAAAAACAAACTTATTTTCATATTAAACATATAAATACCCCTGGGAAGTATAATTTAAAAACAATTATATATTTAGTTGTTATAGATAGATAGATGACAGTAGTGACAGTTACGACATTATTCATCTTCTATAGGCACTAGTGCTGAAGAAAAATAGTAACATTATATAAATACTTTCTAATAAATATTTAAAAAGGCGTTCTATGCTGTCACAATATATGTATATGAAGAGACGACTGTCTCCTCATATACATATATTATATATATATATATATATATATATATATATATATATATATATACTTCTTTATTTATGACTATAAATAAAGAACTAACAAATATCTAAAAATCTATTGTTCTCTTATGCCCCCATCTCTCGCTCGCATGGAATATTTCTACGTCAAAAGAAATGACTAAAAGTATTACATTCAAATGCTGAATCAAAAAATATGTTTTTCCGAAGTATTGTTTTTTAACCGACTTCCAAAAAAGGAGGAGGTTCTCAATTCAACTGTATTTTTTTTTGGCTTTTGACCAGGTGGACTGATTTCGACAATTTTTTTTTAATCGAAAGGTGGTGTGTGTCAATTGGTCCCATTTAAATTTATTTGAGATCTAACAACTACTTTTCGAGTTATATCTAATAATGCGTTTTTACTTGACGCTTTTTTCGTCGACCTACGTTGTATTATACCGCATAACTTTCTACTGGATGTACCGATTTTGATAATTCTTTTTTTGTTGGAAAGGGGATATCCTTAGTTTAGTACCATGATAAGGAAACCAGGATCTGATGATAGGATCCCAGAGAAATCGAGAGAAACTCTCGAAAATCTGCAATAACTTTTTACTGGATGTATCGATTTTGATAATTTTTAATTTAATCGAAAGCTGATGTTTATCATGTGGTCACATATAAATTTTATCGAGATCTGATAACTACTTTTTTAAGTAATCTTTGATAACGCGTAGTTACTTGACTATTTTTTCGTCGATCTACGTTGTTATTACTCTTCGATGTAATTGAAGTCGGTTTTTTTTCGCTTGCGAGCAAACACAATTATTATTTCGGTTTCAGAAATAGCGAAATATACAGAGATATAAATTTAAAAGATAATTAATATTTAATATTTAATTACTATTTTTTTTCACTCAACGTACAATGAAGCGGGCTATGCTTGGGGTTTCTCTCAAAGATAAGATTAGGAATGAGACTATCTGCGAGAGAACGAAAGTAACTGACATAGCTCAAAGAACTAGCAAGTTGAAGTGGCAGTGGGGTGGTCATTTGAGTCGCAGGACTGATGGCCGTTGGAGCAGAGGGGTCCTGGAGTGGAGACCGCGTCTTGGCAAGCGCAGTGTGGGACGTCCTCCGGCCCGTTGGACCGACGATCTACGTAAGATTGCCGGTGTAGACTGGATGAGGATTACGGAAAACTGGGATGTCTGGCGCGAACTTGGGGAGGCCTACGTCCAGCAGTGGACTGCAATAGGCTGAACTGATGATGATGATGATGATAAATTTACAGTATAAAGAAAATATTCAGAAAGGGCATATTTAATTTTTTCTTTCTCTCTTAATACACATTTAGTGATTAAACAATATATATTCGTTATTCACAACGTTATTTCTTATAATTGTGTTTGCTGGCAAACGAAAAAAACCGACTTCAATTACATCGACAAGTAATACAACGTAGGTAGACGAAAAAATTTGGAAACTTTGTCATCCCTTGACAAAAGCGTATAAGGGCCCTGAATATGCTGTATGGAGAGAACCTCGTGATGCGTTTTCGCAGAGGAAAATGTGATCGGTGGTTGCTAGTTCTTTATAAACACAGACTTTTGGGCTAGCGTGACGTGAAGCGGGCGAAGGTTTCAATCGTAATGCGATCTGTTTAAGGCGAGCGGAGAACTCTGACAGATCCGTTATACCACCGTCAGCAGGCTGGAAGAATTCACCCGGTAATCTTAACGGCTCCCCGTAAACAAGCTCAGCAGATGAGCACTGAAGATCCTCTTTGAAGGCACTACGAATGCCTCGGAGAACAGAGATTCCGTCCATCTGACATTAGCATAGCAAACGATGGCAGCTTTAAGTTGGTGGCGGAATCTTTCCACCATGTCTTGCACGCTGGATGATACGCAGTCGTGCACTTATGCTTATGCTATTGACGCCGCGTTGGCGCAACGGTCACAGCCATGGATTGTGCCTGTTGCGCTGGCGGTTGCGGGTTTGATCCCCGCACATGACAAACATTTGTATTGGCCATACAGGTGTTTGCCGTGGTTTGGGTGTTTGTGCAGTCCTTGTGGGTCTCCCCACCGTGCCTCGAAGAGCACGTTAAGCCGTCGGCGTCGGTTCCGGTTGTTATCATCTACGCCTGATAGCGATCGTTACTCATAGTAGGGAATATATCCGCAAACCCGCATTGGAGCACCGTGGTGGATTAAGCTCTGATCCTTCCCCAACATGAGGAAAGAGGCCTATGCCCAGTAGTGGGATATTACAGGCTGAAGCGCACTTATGCTTGCAACCTCTGTCTTTGAGAGGCGCCACACACACGTTATTTCTAAAAGAATTATATAAATTTATAAATACGAGCAGTAAATAGACGAGATATTGTGCGATGATGGCTATTAATTAATTTTTGCTTTGATGCAGTTATTAAAGATTTGTCATTGAGTTATGTTTTATAATCATATCTTCTGTATCATTTACTACCTCTTACAAGTGGTTCGGAGTAGTTTATAGAATAGTTACTACTATATGAATGGCCCATATTTTTGTTTGAATGGTGACTTTATCAAAAATATTTTTGGCTACGTTCCATGTAGGTGTATAGTTATTATAGTTACTCCGCAGTTTGAAGAAGTTTTTTTTCTAGGTGATTGAGACATGTCGGAAACTTCCACACTTTTGTTCAATATGAAGTTAAATGTTTTATCACATTAATACCATTGTAATAACCAATTATTATTATATATTTAATCTGATTTTGCAGCGTCATTCCGAATAAAACACTAAGGGTACTAAGCAGTACAAACCTCGTAAGGGTCGTTGAGTGTGACGCTTTTATTTATTTATTAACTTTGCTACATTGACAATCATATACACACGGTTATGGGTTAACTTTTAGACCGGTTTTATTGATAAAAATATTTATATCAAGTCTAGGCGTTTGTTAATGTTTGTTTTCCTGGTATGTTCCAGAGAGAAATAATGTATTAATTTAATTATGCTCGAATTCTTTCTCAAAGGAGTCATTGTCCAAGAGTGGGACATTTAGGCTGTTTCAGTTTATTAGGAAAGTTCACATGATTTACATGTACCTATACCTAAATAAACCCTGTACCTAATGTAAAATTTAAAATAAATTATGTGAAGTCATGGGACACCAGGTAGGAACGAAGTTCCTTCGGATAGTATAGAAGCAATACAATTTGAAGAAAAAAAAGTTGAATTTTATATACATTTTCTAGTTCTTGATTTTTATTTTATTTTGTTGATTGGTTTTTAATTAAGTACATAAAAGTATTTAGGAAATAAAATAAATCAAACAAAATAATGATAATAATAATAATAATTCAAACTATTAAGTGAAATAAAAAAACATATGGCTTTATTTATTTATGTCGACAGTATAAAATTACATAAATAATTAAAAAAAAAAGTTTGCTAGTAATATTTGTTTACAAAGTTTTACAAACGTCATATTATACAGTCGTGTGACTGATATTACGTCACTTCCGTTATATATTTTTCTTACGGTTTTAGTATCACATTTTTTTCAGTTTGGTCGCCCAGCCCAATGTCAAGCCTGCTGTAAGGAACTTCGTTCCAAAAAGAATAGGTATAAAAAATAAAATAAAAAGTATTACGATCATAGCGTATTTATTTCGTAGAACGATCAGGCGTTAATAGATCTGACTTGAATTACTTATAATGAAAAGACAGCTGCTGCTGTTGACTTCCTTTTTTAATTTTATACACCTACTGCTCAATTGTTTGTGATTAATCTGACAATAGAGCATTTGTCTTTTTGTATGTGGGAGAGGCAAAGCCATTCCCTTATCATTAGTTCCGCACAATGTTCTTAATTCCCTTAGATTTGTATTTTGTACTTACTATATGTATTTGTGAATGAGCTGCTTGCTTACTGGCTATGGGGCTGGCTATATCTCTGTTCCTTCTATAAATTTATGAGAAATTATCTAAGTTGCCCAGCTCTTTTGGAAAGATTTATGCTTAGAATCCCTCTTCGGATGCCTCGCAAGCCGGTTGAGCCACTTTTTCGTCCACTTCGTAGAAAAGTTTTGGGTGCAAACTCGCCAATCTCACGAATTTGTATGCTCTATAATAGATGTGGGAGATCGATTGACGTACACTGCATGTCTCTAACTAGATTTAAAACAGTAATTGCCAAAAGGCTGACTTAGTGGTTATTGTTATTTGACCCGGAGGCTTTATCCGGGCCTATCGCCGGGGCGAGGTGGCGAATGCTAACGCGACCCCATCTCGCCCCACCCAGGCGGACGATTGCTCACACGTGGTGGTTTTTAGTCAGTAGGAGTCTGACATAACCCTCTGGCGCCCCCGCGCTGGAGGGTATCCATGATGGATTTTCCCCACGTAAAAAAAAAGTGGTTATTGTTATAATTATTATTTAATGTTTACGCGAATTTAATTCATTGTAGTGGGACTGCCTTTTCGGATTTTATCGCGGTCTGTGTGGTTTTTTGGATGCCCAACGTTATCGTGGTTGCTGTAAAGTATCCGGAGCGTCAGGCGTCTGAGAGGCCTGGTGGGTCGCGGTGGTGTCTGGAGAGGTTGTTTCATAGTTTCATGGTAATTAATCTTTTTTATTATTATTATTAATCTTGGTGTTTAACACATAATTTAGTTTGTAAGCAATTTTCTTATGTATAATAATAAAAAAGCTTGTGGAGTATACCTGTAACTGATTGTGCAATTAGCGCAAATAAATTAAATATTATACTGTAGATGTAAGTAACATTGTAACAATCGTTGGTGCACCGAATAAACCAATAAATAAATAAATGGGGCAAAAAAGGTTGCATAGAATAAGTTGAATGATGAAAATATTATAGAAGTTGACTTTTATTATATTTTCATCAAATACTGAACAGGACTTCGGATATGTTATGAATCAGTCAGCTTTGCGAAATACCTAACGATAAAAATAGGCTGTACTATAGACCATCATAATAATCTTATAAAGTGACATGTAATATTCAGTAATGGAGATCGCTGTTTTCATAAACACTTTCACGCTTTAAAGGGTGCACAACGTTAAGAACCACTTTGATAGCTTACTCAGTCATGATCACTTGACACACGCTAACGAAACTGTATCGAAAGCGATGTTTATTTTCTTCCTCTTCATCAGATTTTTCGCTAACAAATAACACATACTGCGTAAAACATACATTTAAATTTTATCTGCTGTTTACAATAACTATGTGAAGTTACTGTTTTAGGTACTAGCAAAGTAACAACTGATTCAGCCTGTAACATTCCATTGCTACGCATAAGCCTTCTTTCATATGATATTGATTTCATCAGACATTTCTTCTATATGATAGTCTTTCTCGTACTTGCAATTACACTAAATTTAAAAAATCCAGTCTAAAAGCACGATGATATGATACACAACTTGTTCCTTTTTTAAATCAAATTTTTATGTTTTACACATTCAAGTTTTATGTATATTTGTTGCATGTCGTTAAGGCAGCCATAGTAATACAAAATCTGTTCCAAGTTTTTACTTTTTATATTTATAAATTTACAGCCATGTGCCAGACGGACAAACAGATGGGCAGCGAAGACTTTGTAATTGACTTTCACTGATACACTTTTGAGTACTTATCGTACCGTAAATTAGTTACATTAGAAGTAATTGTTACGAATATATACAGGAACTAATGAAAATTGTACTAGTCTACGTACTTGTTAGTAGTTCCTAAAAAAAACAGGAAGGTACATTATGTATAGTACACTGTTTGAGGCGGTCTAATATCATATTTTGGACATTAAGTGATTGCGAAACATGGTTTAGTGTGTAAGTGTGTGGTAACCATCTACAACAATGAATACGACCAGCTTACATCAAGATATGAGCAACCTGATGCGACTAGGGTTGTCAGAAGTCTGGATAAAGCCGGACATAGTCAGTTCTTTAGACTGGTAAAGAAAGACAATGTCTATGAAAGCCTGTCCAGCTTTTGTCAGGTTTTTGAAGTAAAACTTTTTTATGTACTCTTGACTTAGGGAGTAAGCTGGTGAATGCGTGAATAGAACGTTGCGAAAAGTGTGATCGGGCGAGGCGAACGGAAGTTGAGAGGGAGATATGTCGTGTGGTCTAAAGCACACTCATTTTTTTTTAAATCATCCCAGTTAGGTGATCTTTCCTGTTTCGCCTTTTTTAAATCACCCCCAAGACAATCAAAGAGTACTGACAATTTTCCGTGATTTGCAATTCGATTATACTGCAAATCACGTAAAATTGTCGGTTGTCAGATTAACTCATTAATTTATTTAATACAGTGATTTGAGTAATTTAGTTAAATATATAATGATTAGTATTAAAAGATAATATCATTCAATTTCGTTTCATTATATTTACCAATTTCCTGTCATATCATTAAAAAAAAACTTGATATTACATAATTTTTTTGGTGTGATTACGATGACAAAAAATTATAACTAAGAATGTCCGGTTTACTTACCAAAATGTACTAGGCGGAGTAAGGAGGTCGGACGGATATCTTTTATTGATATCTGTCTGGGTATCAATACTTTGAAACCTGGCAACCCTAGCCGCGACTGAGAGACTGTCGTACAAACTCGATTTGCACAGCTAGCCCTAGCTTTGTTCCGTTGTCGTATGCTACCAGCCGGGCAGTCGCACACCGTTTGCCAGACGATCCACACGTTGATATATCGATAAGAATACTTCTACAAATTTTGTTTACAAATAAAAGCCAGTGTGAACATTAAGGAGGATAGTCGTGACAGGTGAGTTAATCTTACATTGAGGTTAAGGTTTTGATTTTCTACTTGGTCTATAGCGCTTTTGTGGTAGGATGTAAACAATGCCATTGCGTTCGACTTTTGTTTTGATGCTTGTTACCAGGAACCACGCTAAATTAAACTTGTATTTGGAAATTTTCAATGGTTAACATGTAACTTTTATTCACTTTTAATAGTTATATTTGAGTTATTTTAGTTTAGTTGTTAAATTCTTCTTTCGTTTAAAGTAACACACTATATAACCCATATTCGTTTCACATTGTGTAACTCCACTTTTTGCAGGTATGTAGTACTATACTTTTTTTATTGGTGTATGACGAGATGTATGCGTTCCAATAAAGACCAGTGACGAAAACGAGCTTAGCTCGTTGTCATGTATGTTGGCCGGTTCTTTTTGGGCCATGGACAAAAAACTATCTTAGTTACCGCTAGAGTTTTAATTAAAACTGTTTTTATTTGTATTTTTATACATTTTAATGAACACATCTACTGATTATAAATTATCCTTAATCAGACAATTGCCGGATTTAGATTAGATTAAGATGTCTACGATTTTCAAAATATAAAAATGCTATCTAATAGCTGGAATTAGCATTGTTCTAAATTAGTTTTTGTTTTTTCTATTCAATATGGATAGAATTAAAATGATTGATATTTTAGCAAAACACGATATTTGTAATGTAACATACATTAAATATAAATTATTTGACAATTAGTTATTCATTATTTTCTTTTGCAAGCTTTATATAAATTCTTACTAGAAATTCAAGACTACATTCATTTTTAAAGTCTGATATACTTAATATATGTCCATTTATTCTTAAAAGTAGATTTCTACAATGATATAGGGTATATAGGTATATATTTTTAGTGTTTTATTTTTATTTTAGTCATTTTATCCATCGTCATTCATATACAATAAGTACATACCGTACATAGTGGTATCATTATCGTTACTCAGACACTTGTTATCAATACAAGTACTTACAATTAATCGATAATACCTGTAGTGCTGCTCCGCACTGCATTATTGTTAACGACAAGACCATGATCCGGTACAATGGTGGTCCCACGGTTATCGAGGCTAATGTTACATGTTAAATTATTCCTTAAGTAGGTGTGCTTATAAACGACTGCCAGCTTTCTGGCCCTTTTGGTAAAGTGCCGTTTCTTGACCATGTTTGTTATTAGTTCTGACTGCTGATATTTTGTATTATCTTCTTAAATATTAAGCTTGTTTTAGTAACCTATAATTATAATGGTCTGGTGACAAACAGGTTTTCCGTTAGTATATTTAATGTTACTCTTTAACTAAAGGGTAGTTAAACAAATTTATTCAATTTTGGAATAAATTTCATGAGTTCGTTTTTTAATTCATAAAAACAATTGAAATCTTATTCTAATTTTTATATATTGTATTGCAATATTAATATACATTTTGGCTATTTAATTGTAATATAATTTATTCTTGCTAACTTTAATCCCATTGTTTCATAATTTTTCGATTACGAATATATGGACACGCGTGTTATACCTATGTAGGTACGTAATTGTGCATTATATTCTTCCTGTAGTATTGCTTTTGCAATTTAGTTATCGATTATATTATAAGTGCTTTTCATTGTTATAACAGACTACTTAAGTTATTTGAACAAATTTGGTCAGCTCCTGCTCAGTTATTGAAATTATTTTACAAGAGGGCATAAGTATTATATATGTTTTATTTATATTTAACTTTAGTTATAAATAAACGAATTTTCTAGCATTATGCAAAGTACCTAATAGCAAATCAGTCTTAAAACTTTTTATATTCCAAACTTTCATCATATCTCTATCACAGTTATAATTACCCGTCGGTAGACATAATTACGAAGCGATGAATCAAAGAGAGATTCCGTGTAGAATCAATTTGTGAACGAGTTTCTTTCGTTCGATCTTTTAATTAGCGTTGTAACATGAAACTCGGGCCGGGTTAAGGCCGTCACACACGGAGGCGAGTTGACCGCGATATATGACACTAGTACACGCGGCCGTGCAGTACCTACTCATTGTAACACGAGATTCGATTCAAGACTTTGTTCGCAGATGGAACATATACGAAAGGTCAGTGAATGTTACGCTTACATTTTAATGTCCTCTTCGTTCGTTCGAAATAAAAAATTAAGGCTACACGCTGACATAGGTCAATGAAGTATACCTACTGTAGCAACGTTCCTAGAACAAACACACACTAGTTAACTATATTTTCTAACAATAGAAAGTTGTTACTCGTAAATAATCGGAATATCCAGCTCAAAACATTTCTCGATTAGTTGATACTAGAGTGTTATTGATGAATAACATCTTGTACGTACGTGTTTCGTATTGTTAAATTATTATTTAATAGGGTTTGAGTTCAAAAAGAAAATATAATTAGATATGTCTCATAGTCATACAAATATATTTTTATTCATTATTAGACACGTATCACGTACAGTCGACGCGTTTCGGTGTAAGATCAGCTTTATATCGCACACGACGTTGGCGTCTGTAATCCCGCTACTCAAACAGTACGTTCACTCAGGCGGTTATATGTATATTTATGCTATTCTATATTCACAATGCGATGATTTCTAAACCAATACAACATACATTACAGGATCTTATATCAGATTTCACGTAAAATATATTAACGTTGAGATTTTATATTACTTTTTCTTAGTAGATATTTTCTATAATGTATTATCATATCAATTTATAATGTCTTCATCCTGTATGATTTAAATTTCTGAAACATTAAAATTATGTTCAAGAGATATTAGAATGTCTTTTCCAATTGTGAATGATATTGAAGTAAGAAATAGTTCGGCTCCAACGATTTTCATAAAATTTAATATATAGGAGGTTTCGGGGGAGATAAATCCATCTAGCTAGGATTCATTTTTAGAAAATGTCGTTTTATCCCTGTATTTAGGGAGTGAAAAAATATCTAGAAAACGAAGGTAAATTTTACATCTACCAATTTAGTTGCAATAGCTCGGTGGGAAATCGGCCGGTTGGGATCAACTGAGAAGATCATGGTTTAAATCCTCATTGTGATGTCCTGTCCTTCATGTTCCTGATCAATTATTTTTTCTTTTCTTTTTTTTTCTTATTGCACTCGTTATTTTTTATTTAAATAGGCAGCTCTTATCTTTTATTATTATGTCGGTAAAATCGAAAAATATTATTCATATTTTATCATTATCATTTAATTATTTTTTATTTTTGATTTTTTATATTTATTTATATTTTTTATTATTGTCGGTAAAAAAATATTATTCATATTTTATAAATATGTAAATCGTATTTAAATATGATTTTCAAAAAAAAAAAACACGATTTCTTGGAGCGCCTATCAGTTTTTGAGAAGCAATTACTCTCAATCTTGTAATTGTGTATTTTGTATCAATTTATCGTTATTTTTTATTTTTATTTTGCGTTAATTCATTATTAATAATTGTGTTTGCAGGCAAACGAAAAAAAATCGACTTCAATTACATCGATAAGTAATACAATGTAGGTACACGAAAAAATAGTGAAGAAATACGCATTATCAAAGATTACTCCAAAAGTTGTAATCAGATCTCGATGAAATATGACCACATGATAAACATCGGCTTTCGATTAAGTTAAAAATCATCAAAATTGGTACACCCAGTAAAAAGTTATGCGGATTTTCGAGAGTTTCCCTCGGTTTCTCTGGGATCTCATCATCAGATCCTAGTTTCCTTATCATGGTACCACACCAGGGATATCTCCTTTCCAACGAAAAAAGGATTATCAAAATCTTTTCATAAACGACGAAGTTATCCCCGAACATACAATAAAAATATATATATATATATATATATATATATATATATTGAATTACCTCCGGCCGAATTGAGTAACCACCTCCTTTTTTTGAAGTCGGTTAAAAAAGACTTCATCTAAACCGGCAGCGAATCATTTTAACTCTCACAATCCTTCACGATTTACTAAAAATACCGAGCTGAGCTCGGTCACCCAGGTACTTATTGATTAAAAAAGAAGTAAATAAATTGCATTAATTCATTTCTGCGGCTGCATGAGATTTGTCTAGCTACTTATTATCTGTTCAAGTAGAAAACGTTGAAAAAATGAAAGTGGAACAACTGAGGCGGTAAAATTATGAAATCAGGAAATATCAAGTTAAGTTAGAGGCATATCACGTGGTATGGTCAGGTCGCCTTCCTTATATTATTATTTGAAATAAGGGTAGCGGTAACAAGAGTACAAAAATATTACATTATTTTAGAAGTAAATAATGCCTATTTTGTTGAATTAATCTTTTGTTTCGTTTAAATAACAGTATTGTTTGTTAGATTCTAAGATAAGTAATACGAACAAAACAAAATCGATTGGCTTATGGCAGAATAATAGAAATATAAAAGAAAATATTTTCAAATGAAACAAAAACACATTTAAAGCCAGGAACATGGAAAATGGTCGAGGTGGTAACAGAAGGCTGTAGTGTGCTGAAGGCTGCGTGGCCCGCGGGTAAAGTGGGGCGTTCATTATCACCGCCAGCGCAATTATCGCGACAAGTGCCCGCTTGCAGTTATTTTGCTCAAGCACCACCGCTTGCATTACTAAGTGCATCTATATAAATTGCACCACATTATCATTCGGTTACCGTGCATTTACCATGTAACCGACGTTTCTTAACGTTCATTTAGCTTACGCGTTTATCGCGTATATATATATCACTGTCGAAGTGAAAGTGAACTGTATCGTAACACGTGTTATGATTAAATAAGTAAACATATCTTTCGTGTATTTAAAATAATATTTTTATCAGGTTTTGTTACGAGTGTCTGTGTGTAATTGTTTTCGTCATGCTCCAATAGCACACTACTTTCTCAGCAAAAGATGAAAGTTACTTGAAGATTTATTTGATCAAAGATTTGTAAAGATCGATATATTGATATTGATGGTGTATTTATACCCTATATTGAGAGTACATTTATACCCTATAAACATATTGTTTATATTAATCATGTAAAAGCGTGCAAACACCAGGCTTTGTATGTGGCCCATCTTCGCTTATGAAGTCATATTTTATATTAACAATAAAATAAATTATCAGCAAATATGGAATATGCTGTAATAACTATTAATATGTACATATGAAAAGTATTTTAAAATTGCTGAGCTTCAACTCTTACCTTTATTGTTAAGGAGGCTATGTCACTAAAAAACGCAAATATTTTTTACATGTGAACATTGGAGACTAGATGAGAACATTTTATATAACATAGTATAACAATTCACCAACACATATAGTAACCATGAGAACAACCATCAATTTTAAGATAGTCGTATTGTATTTTTTAAATTGTCTGTTAACATGAAATCAATTATTTAAAGGTAATAGTTCTAAACAAAGTTATATTCAGTTATAGCTATGGTGTATGTCTGTTAGCACGGTGACCCCGGAACTGAGAGAGGCCCTGGGAACGTCAATCGGGCTTTTATTAGGTCTGCGCGTGAGTCTGTAAACTATGCCGCTGGTCATCCGACTATTATTCATAGCCCAACGTTAGACAGTAACATTGATGATTTTCTTTTATAGCTTTTTCACTTTGCTATAAATATATATTTTTATGATACAGTAAAAATTTAAATCTTTACAACTAAGACAACTCTTTAATATTCTCATTTCATATTTCCTATTTTACAATGCAGTTCTGTAGTCTTAAAACAAGTCATAACTAAAATAGACGTTTGAAATATTGCTTTGCGTCACTGCTATGATATATTGTGTGAAACGCTATATTTAACGATCGCTAATTATTCTCAGTTTTCTAACTGGACACCTCAACGCTGTCTTTGCATCATAAATACCTATTACGAAGCGACACAACTTTAAAGGATGTTAACACTCTTTAATTGATTTGTCAATATGTATAATGTTCTTTCTAAGAAACTTATTAATAATATTTACGCTTTTCATTTTTATCTAATATAAATTATAAGGAATTGTGTGTAGAAAATAATAATAGCCTTCAAAAATGACAGAAAATATTTTTTTTCCTTTGAAAGGGGACTCATACAAACGAATTATGATCACCAGTTAGCCTCACTCGTGGACATTTTAATAATCTAAGGGGATGAATTTTAATACACAATGACGCTATTTTCTTATTTTTATGTTAAAGTTAACGGGCTGAAATTGGAAGTAATAAATAAAACATTTTTGTTTTTCATATTATATTATATATAAAACATTTTTTACACACCTCTATCGCACCAAAAAGCTACCAATATTTTACATTATTTAATCCATTAGGATCCAAAAGAATTTCAAAGTCAACCCAATACTCGTACAATTTATACGTAACACATTCATTCCCTTTTAATTAATTTTATTCAGTTTCATCACTGAGTATTTTGACAAATAGATGTTATGTAAACTTTTTCTTAAGATTTATCAGTTGTGACAGATTTTTGAAATGAAATAAATTAGGTAACAGAAAAATTATACAATCATTTTGTATAACATATTCGTAAAGACTGTTCTATTCTTAAATACAATATCTAAATTACTAAACCACATTTTAAAAATATCGAGTATTTATAATTATAAAATAAAAAATAAAAAATTTAAGCAACTACCCATTCCGTTTGTTCTTAATTCTGTTTAAAATTTATTCTTAAATAAATTCGTATTCTTAAACTTCTTACTCAATGTCATCGTTAAAGTTTTTATTCAACAAGAAAAAGGTCTTTGTATCAATAGAATACACCCATAAAGGCATCTGCTATTAAAGCCATTAGTCTATATAAAATTGTTAAGTGAAAGTTGAAAGGAGATTTAATTGGAAGGAACTTGTACTGTCACGTATCGCGGGCCATTAGAAAGGTCCCGTTTACAATGTCGTAGGACTGTCTTATTGTTATGGACCGAGTATAAGCAGTGGTAGCAACATTTACATAAAAACTAGTAAGATTACTTGTAAGATATGCCTACATTGTACGTGCATTAATATAATCTTTGCTCTGAATGTAATCGTAGATCTAGAGAGTGGAATGAAGCCAATTACACGTCGAGTCAATCAGTGTGAAAGATATTACGAAATTCTAAGAAAAATATGTTTATATTATAAAATTTCAACAATTCTTAAACACGCATAAATCTCCTTTAAAGAACGTATTTATCACAATCAGAGTTAGCAACTTTACATTTGTATTTGAACGTTATTATTAAATTTCAAAGTAAGACGATAATTGCAAATAATTAAACCCGTAATTAGCAATAAGAAAAGGTACTACAGATACTATACTCATTATACACGCAGACCTGTCGGATACGTTTTGAAATATTATTATATCATACTAACTGTACCCGCAACTTCGTCCGCGTGGAATAATGTTATATTTAGTATATGACGATACTTCCATATAACTTTTCATCCCACCTTTTAACCCCTTATATCCCCTTTTCACATTAAAAAGTAGCTTATGTCCTTCCTTAGGCTCTAAGCTAGTATATATGTACCAAATTTCATTTAAATCGGTTCTGTAGTTTTGGCGTGAAAGCACGACAGACAGAGTTACTTTCACTTTTATAATATTAATAAGGATTATTTAATTATAATTTATTTAATATTATTATTAAGTATTAATTAAACGGTGAATGGGTAAAAAATTATTTATTTCTTGCATATTCAAAGCCAAAACACAAGCACTGCATTAAACGTGATTACGCTAAACCAAAGGGTGAATTGTGCAAGTAATGGGTTAAATCTTATAGCAATATGTAATTCGTATTACATGTAGTATATTAGCTTTTACAAGATGATTTAAAATATGTTAAGATTTTTTCCTTGAGTTCTCAACATCTATAAATCACGTAATAATGTAAACTGTTTACCTTATTATTGTAAGAGGAATAAGTATCTAAGATACGATTTTGGTTTACATAAAAAGTACAGTGCGTGAAAAAATTAGCATATTTCGAGTTATTTTTTATAAAATGATATATTTAAAAAAAGGGAAAGATGTCAAAGTCGATATAATGAAGGATTACGACTTCACTTATAAAAAAAAACCAAAAATCGTACGGATATAAGAATTGCTATCATATATTGGGGGTATCGGTAGATTTTTTTATCTATTGGTGTTACCAAATTTGCTAAGCTCTGACAAAAATTGTTTGTGAATCGATATTTACAATATAAAACTCATTGTTCAAAACGCATATATTTTACCTTTTATCTTAGGATTAACGGTCTGATTAAAAACAAGTGAATCTGGCTCGTAGTTGACCGTGTTTATTTCATGATATAAAAATATGATTACGCAAGATTAATTATAATTATCTTATTGTCGATTGTAACAATTGGGAAATTTGATAAAAATTCTCGCATTTTTTTTTCAATTGAAATCAGTTGAAATGATTAAATGTTAATTTTAGCTTATTGTGTTTGAATCTTAAATTATTGAATAATTATTAAATAATCAAGGCGATTTTACACAATGAAACAAAATGAATTTTAATTTTACTGTTATTTAATGTTATTATATAACAAAACGCATTAATTAATAAAAAATATTCTCAACGAAAATAATACCCAGACAATAGGAGAAATGTAAAAAATACTTTCTATTATTAATATTTTCCCATTACTATAATCGGAAGCGCCTGCGCAGCGCACGCGAGGTCTACTTCCGGCACGTCTTGCTCCTCTCATGCGAAGAAATACCAGATTTTGTTATTATAATATCATTAAACAATCCATCCGATTTCATTTGCATCTGTGAACTTTAACTTAACGGGACATAAACATTAACAAAAATCGGACCAGTATATTCCAAATAAAATTTAGTAAGCATCCAAACGAACGCACTGGAACCGTCACTTCTTTCCTGGAAATTTAAATATCATATATGTGGGTATGTTATACTATGCCGAATGAATCATAAATTTATTTATAACAATATTATGTATATTCAACTGAATATTCATTGTTTTGAAAAAAATAGTAATTAATCGTATTGTAAACACGAGCAGGAATAACAAAATTGTAACTCCAAGTTTTCGACTGCGCAAAGTAAACGTCAGTAAAATCCCCCAAATAATTTTGGGATGGTCTCAACATAAATTCAAAGTTTTTATTTAAAAAAAATTAATAGATAAAGCGTATTATTCGGTGCAGGATTACATAGATAATAAAGATGTGTGGACTTAGTGACGCTGTATTTTATGCAATATCTTATTAATTTTGTACTAAAAAATAGTTTATGTATATATATTTTATTTTTTAAAAGAGTAACTGCGGAGTTTTTTGCAGATTCTCGTCTGCAGAATCTACATTCCGAATCAGTGGTGGCTTTACTTTTTACAAATATAATAATTTATTTTTAAAGTTTTAAATTGTAAAATGACGATTCGAAAGTGCTCAGGGGGCTATTTGAATAAAGCTGTTTTTGATTTTGATTTTGTACGGTGAAATATACATTTTAAAATTAAATAATAAAAAACAGGACATTTCCTTTCTTATACATATAGGAATAGTGCCTCAAGTTTGCGCCAAAATGGCGTGAACTCATGTGTGTTGCCCACTGTCACCACGCTGGGCAGGCAGGTTGGTGACCGCAGAGCTGGCTTTATCGCACTGAAGACGCTGCTGCCCGTCTTCGACCTGTGTGTTTCAAAACCAGCAGTTGGATGGTTATCCCGCCATCGGTCGGCTTTTTAAGTTCCAAGGTGGTAGTGGAATATGTGTTATGCCTTAATCGCCTCTTACGACGGTCACAGGAAGAGAGGAGGTGGCGATATTCTTGACTGCCGTAGCCACACAGCTTACCGTAGGCAAGGCGAGGCCCTGTTGAGCATAGGTCTCTTTCTCCATGTAGGAGAAGGATCAGAGCCTACTATGAGTAACGACCTCTAACAGGTGTATATGATAACAACCGGGATCTTTAGCTTAACGTGCTCTCCGAGGCACGGTGGGGAGACCCACAAATAAACCTAAATATAGCTTCCGAGATTCTCGTGACCGTCTGAGTTTAGGCGCCGCCGACACGGCACACGCTCCATTATACCAAAGCGGTCGTTTTTAGTTCAATTACGTTAAACTCATTTTTTGTTTTAATTAAATATTCAAGGACATTATCAACTTTGCATTCCATGTTTTTAACATCTTGGTACATATTATATGATCAAATAGATTTTTAACATTCTGTTTATATTAAATAAATAAATAATAAATAAATAAAGCCTTTATTCACTGACCAACAAGCACTACACAATTTTAGTTTTTTACTATTTTAGTAACCGGTTCTTTTGTCAGGTTGTCCTTCGACATAGGCCTCCCCTAGTTGCTCCCACACTTTTCTTTCACGAGCTAATCTTCTCCATCCTTTTGGTAGATCGTCATCCCACCTTTTTATTGGACGCCCTCTTTGCCTCTTTCCATTTCTAGGGTACCACTCCATAATATTTTTGGTCCATTTTTCCTTATTTGTTCTCATAATATGTCCGATTCAGTTCCATTTCAGTTTTTTAATTGTTTTGCTAATATCACTCACTTTTGTTTATATTAATAAGGTAATAATTACTATATTCTTCAATTATTATAAACAAGTACCAATTAAATATTGTCTTTCAGTTAAATAAAAACTGCATTAATAATTACCATTATGAAGATTAGTAAATCTTCATAATGGTAATTTTAATAATTATTTCAACAATTATCTTAGTCATAATAAAACTTATTTGCATATTAAAATGTCGTGATTGTTCTCACAAAGGTTGTGTCTCCGACCCTGAGTCACGCTTTAACTAAACCAGTACGTACAATGACTACTCACTCGTACTCTCTCACAGATAACCTGCTTTCACGATTACGACATTATCGCCGAATGACAGATTTTTTAGTTCCTTGTCTACTAAGTAGTGAATTTATTCAACATTTTAAGTGCTCTCATAAAGGTGTTGTGATCAGTCTAACTTCAGAATATCATTGGAATCTAAAATCTAGAACAACATATACTCGTAAACAATTTTCGTACACGTACGAAAGTAAAAAGCAAACCCCGAAAACGTGGTTGCTGTAATCGTATAATCAAATTAGCGATTAAAGTAATCATTGGTTTTATATATCGATAATAGTCGTTGTTATCTCTGATCTTATAAAAAGTATCTTTTTCAATACAAAGATAAGTACATGAATATTCATTGAAAAGTAAATGAGTTGATTCATACTTCTGTATTATAATTTGCATAGAATCAATTGTAACAAGCAATGTGATATGTTTTCATAAGGCAAATAAGGTACTAACCGAAAGATCTGCACTGTATACAAGTCCGGAAATAAAACAATGAACCCGGGCCCATTGTAAGACGTATAATAGTATAGTCATTAATTTTAACAGCCCTATAAAAACCAGCAATTTAGTGTGATCGTATTATCTGTAATTGAATTTGTTTGCGAATGCGCCTAAACATATTCGTTTATTTTTATAACAATATAATTAATTTACAAAACGGTTACGAAAAATTATAAGAAGTTATATTTCTACAATTAGCAGTTTCGATTACATGATTTGTGATTTTCGAAAGCGACAAATAAAATAAAGTCGACATATTTAGCAACACTTTCTCTGGAGAAAGTAAATCGTGTATTAAAATTCTTTGTTTTAGCTCGTGATGCCCGAACAGTGATAAATTAGCTAATATTTTACTGATGCAAGATTTAAGTTTTAACGTCTGAATTACCTAATCTGAGTTATATTTCGAAACACCGCAATTATTTACTTGTCGATTTATTTATCGTTAAGCGCTTAGTTAATTACTGTATTTTTCAAAGTCAAATATAAAATTTTCAATCGGTTTGAAGTATTTTAAAGCATTTATTTATTTTGCGAACTTACATTTTAAGTAGGGCGGGCAATATCCCTCGGTTTGAAATTGCGAAAAACAATTCGTTATTGAATTAATTTTGTTTAACCTAAATAAAGCGACATGATCTGTAGAAACAATAGCACTGACAATAGCTGTTGGCAACAAACCATGTTTCATTGTGATAACCAATTGGCTACATTGGCAGTGGCACCCACGCTCGCTGCGCTGGCGCCTGCGTAACGTAACTTATATTTAGCTTTGCAATCGGGTTTCACAATTTTTGCTGACCGCTATCCCATCTTACTCAATACAAGCCTAAAATGAAGCCTTTTGTGAGTCCAAGATACTTAATATACGATAGTTAAGTGACTCTGAATGTTGCGTATAAATCCATTTATAGACATATCCACGATATAAAAAACGATAAAAATGTGACAACACGACAATATAAGAGCATTGCAGTACACGTCATTCGTTTATAATAACGGATAAAGTTTTATTAAAAATTAGTATTGCTATTGTTAAGCTACCTGATGTTTGTTCGAATGTATAACATATTTCTATAATGTAGTTTATAAATGACTAGCCGGCCCGTACACACTTCGTTGGGCGTTAGTTATTTTAGCGATGCAAATATACAGTGAAGTTTTCATCTCGCTCACATTTCTCCGACTTGATTTACATATACTATTATTTTTCAATGATTGTTTTGTTCAATAACAATCAAATATAGCCTATATCACTCCTGAATAGTGTAGCTTTCTGTTAGTGAAAGAATTTTCATGATCGATATAATTTTTATAGTAATCATGATTATTTTTATCTATACAAATAAACAAAATTGAAGTGTCTGTTTGTAATATTAAAATAACCGATTTTTATTAAATGTATATGGATGTATATACAGTACATATACCAAAATAACATTTTTTGCAATTATTGTCTGTCTGTCTGTTTGTTCCGGCTTATCTCTGAAACGGCTGGAGCGATTTTGACGGGACTTCCACAGGCATAGCTGATGTAGTAAAGACTAACTCAGGCTACTTTTATTTTAGAAATTTATTTATTTTATATCTGTGAACTGAACAATTACTTTTTTGTTCAATTCCACTATATATATTTATTTATTTATTTATAACATATATACAACATACAACATATTTCTTTTTTTTTAATACCAATAAATTTTTATTTCCAGGTACAGTTGCTCCTGATTCCCTTAGTGATAATTGTTGGCATAGAATCAAAAAGATGGAGAGCTGGTTGGGCGACGTTAAACGAGTTAGAATACCGCGACCTAAGTTTGAACGAAAGTACCCCGCGGAGCCTCCAAAAGACTATTTAGAAGAATGTGGAGACTTGAGTGGCAAGGGTAGGCGTCACCATGAAAACAAGGACTTAGCGAAGGCCACAGAGGAGTTAAGGAGAACATTGCAAGAAAAACTATGACCGATGAACACGAGTACCTTAATTTAACTTTTGCATACTAATTTATACCACTAGATAAATAAAAATAAGCGCATTACAAAGGGTTATTTTGTTAGGAAAAACATAACAGATGGTGGACTTATATGAAAAACAACTTAAAAATGTTTTTCATGTCAATATTTTCTAAAATTAATAATTATTTGTATCCCTTGGATTATCGTAATCTGTAACAAAATAATTGAAGCATAGGTAACATAACAACATATATTATATAACATGAGGTTCTCCATTCATCTGTATATTGACCATCTGAGTTTTTTTTTTGTTTTTGATAATTAGACTTCCTCTTTAATGAGGAGTAAAAAAAAATTGACGATGTTGTACGCATTTTAAGATTAATTCTTAACGGTTCGTAAAGTTTGTAACGGTCATGTACTTATTGACAACTTAGATTTACCATTAAGTATTGTTAGGATAAGCATGAATCATTATGATTATTATAAGTAAGTATCTATGTTTTGTGATTATGAGTATTATAAGTATGTATATTTTGTGAAGGTTTTTCAAAGATTATCCATGCCAGATCACATCAAAAATTAAAGGTATTTTTTTCAATTATTTTTAAATAATTATGGAAAGCATTACAGCTTCAAATACTTCCAATAAGCTTAATTTTTTTATTTGTAATGAAATATATAACAATTTAAACTGATGCTATTGAATATATCTGACTTAAATTAAAAGTTATATAGTTTGTAAGACTGATAAATTAATATTAAATTATAATAAGACTAGTTTTATAAACTTACAGTAAAATAAATATTTTGAATACTTTCATTTTTATTTTCCTTTTTCCCATAGTCTATATGTATACTTAAATCCTCTTTTCATGTAACGTGATCAAAGATTACATGTAAAATAAACATGTTATGTTTTTTTTTAAATTCTACATATAAAGTGTAATTATTTATTTTTATGGTGATAAAGAAAACGCGTTTCTTTACGTAAATTATCAATTTATTTCTAAGTTTCAGGTAACAATTATTTAAAAAAAACTGTTTTTTTTTTGTTTTAATAAACATAGAGTAGCTTGTTTTCAAATCCGTTTTTTCTTAGATACAGTCATATCTTTTACTCAAATAAAATATATGAATAATAACGAAACTTGATATACCTTTTATAAGGAAGGTCAAACGAACTCAGTAGTAAAAAGTGAACGTCGTCTTAACCAATTTTATTGGCTACACTAAGCAGAAAACTATAAATAAACATGTTTTTAGATACAACAGTTAATCTAACTAATGAAGGATGTTTGTCGACTCAAATTTAAAATAGGAAACAGGAGAAAAACTGAAAAGCAGAAAAAGTTTTTGATAGCTTTTTCAAAATAAAAATCACATTTGTAATCAGCGCTTATTCGGAATGTGATTTACTAGGAATGTAAACCTCGTAAAAAAAATTTTCAACAGTTAAAAAAAGCCCCACTTAAATGAATCATAATATAATGTTACGTAAGAGATATGTTTTTTTTTATGTGTGGGTCAAAAGGTATTATTTATTTCAAAATTAAACATAAGTGTCCTTACGCTTCCATTCTTTTACATTTTCATTGAATCTATCCTGGTCATAACATCCCTACGTATACAAACTTTTACAAGTAGAACAATTTTTTTTTTTCAATTCAGCGTTTTAGCCATGGTATTTTTCCGATTAGAAAAAAAACCGCAAATGGATGCAGAGATGAATTAGGTAACAGTGGTATATAGAACTTCTGGAAATGAGAGTGAATGTTAGATAGCTGGCTCAACGCCAGCGAATTTATACATACTGTCGACCACATAGGTGACGCTTATTCGTGATAAATTATAAGATTTGTGTTCACTTAACAACTGTATTTTAAGTGGTAACATAAAAAATCTCGTTCCAAACAAAGTAAATCATAAAATACATTTTTAAGAAGTGACATCTTACTTTAATAACCGGAATATTAATTAATAATCATATTTCTGTGTACTGTTATTTAAACACTTTCTAAGACAATTTTATTACAAGACGTGAGTTACCAATAAATATACCGTTTTTTTTAGTTACATCTACCTCTAAACGGTAAAATATGTACGCACATGCTTTTATCCATAACAGATAATAAAAATAATGATAACTCTGATTTCATAATAATAACACGATTATTAGAATGTAATAAACATCTTTACTTACAGTATCGTCGTAATGTTGCGTGTGTAGGGCTGTTGTGCTGCCCTCCCTCGAATTACATGGCGATGAGTGTCGTCTAGAACGTCCACCCTCCTCCTCGAACTCCTGGGACATCACCAACAATGAAAAATAAAAATAACATTCGTAATATTCTTTAATTGAACAAAATTATAAATCTTAACAATAACACGTGCATTCACATGACATCAGAAACACGTTACATGCAGGAAAGAAAATTAATAAGCACTCAAGGATAAAGACGATATTAAGAAGTTTACAATTACTTAGTCGTAGGTGTCCTAAGAGCATTAATTGCAACTATTCTTCAACAAGAACGATAAAGATCATAAAATATGAAGCAAAGTGTGGGGCAGCGGGAGACCGCGATCAGACTGAAGGGCGAGGGATGATCAAGAGTCTCCACGATTCGATTGATTTTCGCTGCTATTTTTGCATGACATAGTTTAGAATCAGCTAGATAGCTACTGTCTGAAATAAAGCATAAATGGTTGATAATTAATAAAAATATTTCAAAATCATTCTTGAAAATCTATTTAGAAAAATCACTATTATAAGTGATTCATTTAAATATAAATAAAAGAAGAAAAGCTGCCACTTGATACTTATTCCTTTCTTCGTTACTATAAAGAGGTCAAAAATGTATAATAACCAGCTCCTCTTAAAGATTGAAAAACAGCTCTCATCAATATTAAGAGCTTATAGAATCATTGATGATTTCGCAATTTAGGTATAAGGCTTTCTTTGTAGATTTTTTCGTACTGTTTTTAAATAAGTAGGTACTTGACTTTTAACGTATTTTTAGTAACCTATTCTTTATTTATTTGTTTCAAACAATGTTACACTATCTTTAAATCAAACAAATAAATAATATGTTGCTAAAAATATGTTAAAAATGTATATTAAAAAGACATTGAGCAAGAGCTTACAATTAAAAAGCAATATTTAAATAAGTTCGTATAAATCGACAGCTACACAACAACGACCGTAAACTTGGTAACTAAAGACTCAGTTATCAATTCTATTCCCAATTCTATGACTCATGTAATGAACAAATTATATGCAACTATAATTTAATAATACAAATATGTATATTATACAAATTATGTATATTATTGAATCCGAGAATACCTTTTATAACTTTAACTTAACAGATCGCAAACATAGTTATGGTCAGATCGTGTATAATATTAATCTGAGACATTGGACATACATGAATGGAAGTTCGCTACTTCGAGTATATGTAAATGTTGAAACTTTGTTTACATAGAGATCTGTGTATTCTCACCCTTGGCTCTATAAAAACAAACTCAACGTTACTATCTTATACCTTAAAATGCCATTTTGTTTTTGTAATATTTAAGATTTTAATAAGAATTATGCGAAGAAATTAAAAATTTGATTTATATAATCTGGAAATATTTGAAAACAGAATCGTGTGTGCTCGTTAATTGACTTCATATTTTAATTATTTATTATATTTTGTAATTCATAGATACGGTTTACTACAGAACTTTTCCTTGTATTTATTAAAGCTGTAAAACAAGGTATTATTTTTTTTAATTTTTAAGTTTTAAAAACTCCTAATGTATCTTAAAAACTTTTTTTATATTTAACACAACTACAATGACTATGACAAAAGTACTAAATAAGAATGTATAAAAGAAGCTGAACAAATTTAATGATTTTGCTTAATATATTGGTGATTTAAAATAATAAATTAAAATTCATATGTATCATTTTATATTCTACTTATTTATTATGGTGCAATGCTGATACTGAATATACATATATTTTACATTTTAATGTAAAATAAATATTTGCAATTTAAGCGCAAACAATGTGTTTATTTACGACATGACATTAGAAACCTCTAAAACGATCAGTGTTCCTTTACTATATTATAACCTTCCTCTAGAATCACTCTATTTACTGAAGAAAACCGTTGAGTAGTTCTAAAGATCTAAGAATACAGACAGTGGGAAGCGACTTTGTTTGACTATGTAGTGATTTATCGAGTCATTATAACTTTATCTTTCACAATTTATTAGGAATGCTCAATTGCTTCTCTCTTATGTGAAGGCGCTTGACATCTCTATTGAGCTTTAGAAGTAAATTGAAATGTAACTTAGAATGGATTTATTACCATTTTTTACATCTGATACTATATGAATCATTGTTCTTGGTTTTTGTTTACAATACTGGAAATATGATAAAATTGTTTGTTAGTGAACTAATGCTATTTATATCAAAAGATAAAAACAAATAACAATTGCCTTGTGTATTATGTGTATATAGAACAATAAAATGATACACAAGTAGTAATGAGACGGCTTACTTGAGAACAATAAAAACAGTCGTATTCATAACAAAACACTTCTATTATTTTCGAATTGTGCGGTTGGTTGGTAATAATTTTGTTAATTATGCCTTTATTAAAAACTTTTTTCTTGAGCGAATACGTGGAATAGCAAGGCATACCTTTGCCATAGCATGTATATCCAGCGGTATGTAGTCGCGGAAGGCGACGCGACGCCGACGTCGCGACATGCTGTCCGACCGGTCGTACAGCGTCCCGTGAACTGACGTTTCAGCACCCCATAACGCTGAATTACGCGCATACAAAAAATTCCCGCGCATATGCCATAATTTTACAATTGACTCGTGAAGAATATGAGAACATTTTCCGGGTCTATTTATGTCTAGTAACAATATTCTTCGAGGAAAACTATTATGTACGATTTAGAAAATTGAATATTTGCTTCGAAAATTGGATCAGACAGCGCAAATCGAGGTGAAGCATTTTCAATGATTTCACCCAATTCTGTTTCTGTTATTGAACAGACGCAACGCATTTGAAAGATATTACTTTTACATTGTAAAATTGAAAAAGGGAAAAAATTAAAATTTAAAAACTACTCGTTATACCGGAGCTTTGCACTTATGACATAAACTGTTTTTAACCCGGAGCTGTACGTTAATTTGAGGCTTTAGAATACATTTTTTAAAACTTGTATGATTAATTAATCTTATTTTTCTTTTTATCTCATTAAATAAAAGTGGAAAAACTGTTAGCGTTAAAAATAGAAAAATATTAGAAAAACTGAACATTGTTTTCACATAATCCTAAAATCTTCTTAGTAATAACGTATAAAATATCTTTTAGATTTATTAGTAACTAGAAGTACCTACAATTAATTAAGAGCAACAATAAAGTTATAAATTGTTCTTATTACATGAATTGTTGTCTATAAAAGTTGCGATTTTGCGTAATCACAAAATTGGGAGCATAGCTGTTTAAGTAGTGTCACTTTTCTTCAGAATACTTGAATTGTGTCAATACTTTAATAAATGTAAGTTATTTATTTGTTCGCAATATTTTTTTACTAAGCGTGTGGACTAAACTAACAAACAATAAGTAGAATCATTAATTGAAGTCAACTAGATTGATCTATTAATTAATACAATTTAGAAATTGAAACTACTCTTCAAGAAGGTCGATAATTCTACAAAAACATGCTTTAAAAAGCAAACACAAGCTCAAACTTTGTAGTCATTAAACTGCTAACACGAAATGTAGCGTAAATCAAAAGAAGTAAAAGCAAGAGGTTAGTCTCGGTAAATACTAGTGTGAAGTAATTCCATTAAAAGAATCTTTTGTTCTGAAGAAAAAGGGTAATGGGCTATTAGTTTAACATTCCGCTAGGTTCGTTGCCCTTTCAATAAGGGAGTAAGCCCACTTATCTTAATGATATATCAAGGTTCACGTGGCAGAGCTTTGACTCTGTGACGTAACTTTAATGTTTAAGCTGCGATTAAAAACAAATATCATCTGATTATTTTTCTGAGTTTGGATTCTCAGCCGCACCGAATAATTTCCATTATGTCCTCTCCACTCCACATGATATTGGCGAAGTCATGTGTTATTGACACATTGAATCGACACAGCTAAAAGCCATACAACGAAGAATTGATTGAAAAATGAATATTAGGAAAAATATATAACTATTAATTTACTTTCTCTTAATTATGCTTTTTGTCTTTAAAAATAGATCACATATTCGTTATGAGTACATTTATTATTTATTTTCAGTTACTGTGGAAATTTTGTGAATACATTGTTGCATATATTTACGTCTACTTTTTACTTTGCTCTCAAGTAAATAATAATATCGCGCATAATTTATATGTTTTAAAAAAAAGAAAAATATAAATAAAAGGATCGTCTCGAACTGCAAAAATATGATTCTTAAAGAACAAATTATTGTATTTGTGGAAAATTGTACAAAGTATAAGTGCGTGTTTCGTTATCGCGTTGGTCAAGACTTGATTTTGCGTACTTGAAACTAACCCTTTTTCTATATCCGCCCTTTCATAACAATGAAGAATCACTTCAAACAACTTATAACGGCTTACAGGTTTGTAAGCAAGTATTTTTTACATTATTATATTATATATCTATACAAATAAATAAAATTAGAGTGTCTGTTTGTAATATTAAAATAGACGCTTTTTACTAAATGCGTATGGATATGGATATATACGGTACATATACCAAAATAACATTTTTTTATAATTTTTGTCTGTCTGTCTGTTTGTTCCGGCTAATCTCTGAAACGGCTGGACCAATTTTGACGAGACATTCACAGGCAGATAGCTGGTGTAATAAAGAGTAACTGAGGCTACTATTGTTTTTGAAATTAATTTTACAATTCTGCGAACTGAACAGTAACTTTTTGTTAGATTCCATGCGGACGAAGTCGCGGGCACAGTACTAATAAATTAATTTAAATGGTTTGTTCACCGCAATTGTTCTTTTGTGAGTGCTATAAACTTAATGTAGATATCGCTAAGTGTATAAAAGCGACACTTCTAAAGTCTAAAAAACCTTATGTCTTGTTTCTTTTTGTTGGTTTGAATTGCTTCCTAAACTTTTTTTTTGTACGATAGTCTACAGCTCATACATACTATTTCAGCTGGCTACGTATGGTCACGTATGGAGAATTTGCACCAATCTATTTTTGAATAATCATAAAAGCAGTTCTATTTAAAAAGTTTTAAGCCTCTTATATTTCTTTCAGTTTCGGGGTTGGCATATATATATGTGACACAAATAGATCACATATGAACTATCACAGGTAAGTTCTTTCCAGGGGTAGGTTAAGACATAATGTGCTTCCTTGCATAACTTATGTTCATTAAAAATTACTTTTAGCTGGCTTAAAATATAAAAAAAATATATTTCATGTTAAATCTCTACTACTCTGATTCTACATTTTATTATTCGTTATTTATCGATCGGCGCTAGTAATCGTAGCGGCGACAATATATGGTGGTGGTATTTATACTTCTATTAATAAAGTTGGATATTTTTATGATTCTTTATCACATCATCTACGATATATTTTTTTACATTATTGTTTCTCTCTTTTCCGTTTCAGATTACTAAACAAATATTCATATTCCTTGGGGACAGATCACCGCTGACAGCTACATATATTTATGAATAAGTATATGAATATGGATACGGTACATATGTATTAGCAATAGCACTAGCAAAAATCAAAAGCAAACGAAACAAAACCTTATAAACCTTATTGCTTTGACTGGACATCAACGTCCGAAAAGTGGAAAAATGTACTGGAAATAAAACATATAAGATATAGGAAGACCGTCAAGGTCGTATCATCCCCACGTCCAAACTTTTATAAGCAGTTCAGAACAATGATATGAATTCACGAATACAACTTCAGTCAGTCATAACTTAATACGCGATATTTTAAAAATAATATAGGTAGGTATACTTTTACAATGTAAAGTTTTGAAAAAGAAAGAACGTTTTGAAATTTCCTTGATAAAAAGATAAAATAAGTAAAATAACCTTAAAAGTAGAGAAGAAATATTAAATATTTTAGAAAGACAAAGGCGAAAGTAACAGTAGGTTTCGGACCTTTGAATAACAAATTTAAGCTGAATCCCTTAAACAATTTACGATAAGAATGTCAAACCTTGGAACTCATTTTTATAAAATCGGGCTTTAACCATTTAGACCAAAATTAAGTAAATATTTAAGGATTAAAGTTAAAAACTTGAAAAAGTAGATCTTGGGAATGTATTAGCTCGAAGACTAATTCCCACTAATGTAGTAATAAAATATTTTTATGTTTTGTAACCATAATAAATACAAGATACTTATTTTTTTTATAAATGTAATGCTTTACATAACCTCGAATTGAATAACTACTCTTACGTTCTATGATTTGATATTTACTTTATTAAAAGCAAGTAAAATTGTTAACATTTAAGTTAATCTATGAAATAACGTTTGAGAAAGCATGATCCTGATCTTGTATTAATTGATGCCGTTTGCCGAATGTACTCATTTTGTTTAAAGGAAGACCTTTGACTACTAATTCTTTAATAATTCAAATTAAAAAAAAATAACAATAAAGCCTCATTACTTCAGCCTATTGCAGTCCACTACTGGACATAGACATACCGGTTTTCCGCAATCCTCATCCAGCCTACACCGGCAATCTTGCGTAGATTGTCAGTCAGTCCAGCGAGCCGGAAGACGTCAAGGACACGTCTGCTCCAATGGCATTTATTTATTTATTTTATTTATTCATATTAATTATAAAATATATTTATTTATATAAATAAATTTTATAACTATTGACGAGGTTCTGCAATTTGATTTTTTCTAGCACTTAAATCCACACTTCGATTAATTATATAAATTTCTGCTTTCATCATTCGGGTTTTATTTATTTTATAATTGTAAGTCAATTTGTACTGATCATTTGTGAGGAAGTAATAAATATATTCTTTAATTATTATTTATTTTATATAAAACTTTGTAGATTAATTTAAACGTAAATAGAGCTTTCGATGATGACTATGATGATATAAAAGGATATAAAAGTGAGTGAATTATATAAAAATGTATTTTGTCTATCGAAATATATTTTTAAATCTTGCTATTTTTATCCAAAGAAAGTTTCCATATTATTTTAATTATGCATTATATAAGCATAATTCACACTTATACATTAAAGGTAGTACAAAGAAAGGTATTTCAAATGAAGTGTACCTGTTATCTGAACTAATTAGATAACTGTATCTCAGAACAACAAAGTACTCCCTAATAACTACTACTAATACTTCTAATATTACTACTACTAATATTTTCATGTATGTCTTTCAATTGATATTCCAAGGACATTTCACTTTTATTGCATTGACCTATGCACTTGTATATTTTCGTTTTAAGCCCATTTACTGTTCATTTATAGCCACAGTAAATTATTACATACTAGCGGACCCGGCAGACGTTGTTCTGCCCGGAAAACAACTACTAAATTTAATTGTTTACATACCGATAGCAGCGCCACATACCGGGTCCAATTGAGATAAAAACTACCCTTCTCCCAAGTTGACCAAATTAAAAAAGCTTACAAAGTTTGAAAAATTTGCTTCAGTAGTTTCAGAGTTAATCGCCCACATACATCGTGACACGAAATTTTTATATACATAGATAAAGAAATACCACAAACAACGTAAAAGACAACAAAAAGAAGCAACAAAAACAAATTCATTCGGGCTCGTCCGGGATTTGAACCCGGGACCTCTCGCACCCGAAGCGAGAATCATACCCCTAGACCAACGAGCCGATACTGCAAATGTGTAAAATAAGAATCTATTTCAACAACTATATGCCACAGTTTTATGAAGTGGGTATTTTACAAACATTTCGTTTTTGCACGCTTTTCATTAGCTTCACCTGTATGTTTGTATGCTTGTAACTAACTCCTTTTTACTTAATTTTGACCCACTTCAAAAGTTCAGATTTCATTTAAACTTAGTAAACTTATCGAGGACCGATGACAATACACTAGTTTGATAAGAATATTGGATTATCCTAATTAGGAAAGTCAGGATAAATTATTTTTCTTTTTAGGTTGGTTTATTTAAAAAAGCGTGTTTTTTTAGTTACTTGTAACTATTATTACATTTTAATAAGTATAAATATATACATAGTTTATTCGTCATAAAAATGTGTAAATATCTATAAATTTTCCGAGCGGAAAGTTATTTTCATATATAGATAACTTCTAAAAAACTATTCTATTCTAATAGCCAAGAAAATGAGAAAAGAAGATATTTATTGGCCGCTATTACCGATTCAGATTGTTATCAATAGTGCCAATATAAAAACATGATATGTCTGCGAAGTAAATGTGAAAATTTTGCCAGATTTACCCCTTTTGTTTTGTACAAATGGAAATAACGGCCATACTTGTAAGTTCAGTGAAGTACTACATCTAGCCGTTATAAACTCATGCAAGAAACGTGAATCACAGAAGTTCAGTGGTCGTGCCGAGGTGCCACTCATCAACGTACAAGTATGTACTTAAAAACTTAAACGGAGAAAATTTTCAGGTACCAAGAGACCCAATTAGTATTAGTAGAAGTAAGAAAATAATAGCGGCGAGCGTCGTAGCGCTCGCGTAGTGACAATTTCTATAGAGATGTCGTACCCATATACATAATTGTTCTACTCGTAGTTAGAACAAAAATATATTTTTTTATGTTTTTTAACCGTTTTCGCGGGTAAGTGACACCCAGGACACTCAGAAAAGACATAGAGAAGTGAATGTGTCACAAGTAGAATGTTAGTAAGTGAAGGTAATTCTGGCAAAATCACCTCGGGTGGAGGGTCCAGCTCGTCGTCCGGCGGCGGCGGGTCCCCGGCGCGCCACACGCGCCCGCTCCTGCCCCACACAACATTGGTCACTCACCTCACGTCCAGCTTGTACAGACTATTACCTTGTACTATATCAAAATAAACAACAAGCATCCGTTCGAATATTTCTAATTCTGCCAAATATTTTATTTTCGTTTCACTAAACCTTTGTAACCCTCGAATCGATCGAAAAACATTAATTAATTTGAAAACTAAAAAAAAAAATTTATATGAAATTATCAAAAAAATATAAAACAATGAGACCGTAATCGCTATTGAATTGTTTTATTTAATCGCCGATTAAGTTTACGGGCAGTTAATTCAAAAGAGCCCTTACGGATGCAGAATAACCGTATAAAACCGCTGGTGACAATAAATGCGAACGTTTATACGGTGATAAAGCGAGAATCAATTTTCGTGCTAAGTACAAGTGAAGTATTGGCGTTAAGCCAGTAGCGGTTCTGGTACATGAAGATTGACATCTATAAAGGCTTTCTCTATATAATGTCGCAGTTTTTTTAAATAAAAGATAGTACATTCTATCGTGACATATTTTTCTAAAATCTGTAATAGAATTTTACGTGGTGTTTTAGCGTGCCTAAATATGTGGGGTCACCTGTAAGCTTGGTCGTGGGGTGGTAGGCCCAAGCCGGAGTCCTCGGAGGGCGAGCGGTGGTCGACAACCAGAGGTACTTCGGCCGGCACCTCCTACAAACAAAGCTTTACCACCTCACCCTAAATTTCTCTTTATGTATACTGTTTCTTTCATCATTTTCACATAAAAGAATTGTAATTACCCGTTAAATTATGTCATAATTTTATGTCATAACAATTATGTCGAATCATTATATTTCCAATTAGTTCGTTCGTATCGAAATTTGTTAAATTTTAAAAAGAATGTATTATGTAACCGTTTAGTAAACACAATATTTTTTTTAATAAATGGTATTCGGTGATGATGGATCTATGCTCTGCTTCTACATATTTAGTTAAAACATCTTTCGTCTATTGTTACGCAAAGCTACAATAACAGTATAATAACACAATCACACATCAATGTACGATTTATATGCAACAAAATGTAAATATCTAATACCATAAGGCTTAACGCAACACCTCAAACGCGATACGATGTTAACGGTCATTTTTGTTTCACATATGAGAGTTAATTTCCTATTAGCAAGTCACAGATAGAGTCCTGCGAGATATTTTAAGTCGATGAATATTAAAATTAAGAAATAGTTTGGTTTTTTTTTTTTATTAAACTTAGAAATCAATAATCACCAATTATTAATATGAGTAAATAATTGTTAAGCAAAAACCTTTTACGAAAAAGTTTAAAAGCTACGTAGCTTTTAATCTGTAGCTCTTATTCGTAGCTACGTAGCATTTATTTTAACACAGATTTTCTTCCAATAGTAACTATATATATATATATTGTTGGATTTAAAAGTGAAATTATTTTAGTTATATACATATATGTATATTATTATGTGTAAATGTTGACGCCATCACATCGTATCGCGTAATACACTGACATGCAACACATACATACAAACCATGTGTTTTTAAAGCACTTACCGGATCATGGAGTTCGTGCATAGTAGAAGAGGGCAGCATATGTCGCTCATTCCCTCGCTAAAAACAATATAAAAGATTTATGGCCTGTAAACGTTGACAGCACGGAATGGCAAGCAGTTTTACATATAGAAAAGAAATAATAATCCAAAAATAATAATATTCTGTCATCATTTGACTAGCGAACTCATGGGTTTTTTGCTATCTAATCTATCTAATCTACGTAAGATTGCCGGTGTAGGCTGGATGAGGATTGCGGAAGACCGGGATGTGTGGCGCGAACTTGGGGAGGCCTATGTCCAGCCGGCCTAGCATGCATACAACGAGATATCTCTTGACGAGAGAGAAAGATAATGTCTACATCGAGTATTTTCTCGATTACCCTAACATGCGCACTACGAGAGACAAAATTCTCTTCCGAAGACTTCGCCTTGTCGAGTAGAGAAACATTATCAACCATAATCACAACTGAATATCATTCTTATTTCTTATGTCGTAAAGTTGAATTTACAAGGTTATTGACCAATTTCAAACGAGTGACACATGTTTTATTTAAAAATGTTCTCGGCCTTTTGGCTAAGATAAAAAGTGTATATCTAATTTAAAAAACTCTAATATGGAAAATAAAACGGCGTAAGTAAATGAATTTAATTATATATGTAAAACAATATGCTCGTGTTGTGCTTTATATCTTGTCGCACATTAGATAATTGTAATTCTATCACGCATTGTTTGTTTGTTTTTTTTTTTTTTTAATTTTTAAAAATTTTTGAATTTTTGAATTTTTTTTTGATTATTGATTTTACTTTTATTCTATTTAATTTTATTTTTAGTTATTGATTTTTTTAATATAATTTTGTTTTGTTTTTTATTCTGAATGTTGTCTTGTCTTGTTGTACTAACCCAATATGGACTTATACTTTGGTCTAAAATAAAGTATTATTATTATTATTATTATTATTATTATTTAGAATAAGAAGCAACAGGGCGCAAATACGTTTTTTGTGTCATTATATGGCACACTTCACTCGACTTTTCGCATTTCCCGCTCTTCGTATACCGAAATTATATAATTATAATAGGGAAACGCCATGGTATACAAAAAATAGGCACCCGGTTTTATTTATTTTTTATTTATCGTCTTTCTCGTCGATAATATTGAAGACGAGAAGTTTCTCTTCCTAAAACGACAAAATTCGACAAAATTACGATGTCATGTTAGCTTCCGTAGAGATAAATATCACAGATCACTAAAATTTAATGATTATCTCTTCTTGACGTAACGAGAAGAGTATCGCGTGCCCGCATGTTAGCTACTGTAGACATAGAGAGATAATACGAGAAAAGGGGTCGACAAAATTTTGTCGTGGCGTGCATGCTAGGCCTGCAGCAGTGGACTGCGATAGGCTGAAGTATGTATTTGACTAGCGTGTTGGCGCAGTTTGTAGTGACCCTGCTTTCTGCTCCGAAGGTTGTGGGTTCGATTCCCACACCGAATCTGGGTGTAATATAAATACTTATTTATATATGTATTATTTATAAGTATGTTTATTTGAAAAAAATATATGTAGCTCTATACCAGTCGGCTGTTACCAATAACCTTACTTTAGGAACAGATGATCGTGTGTGTGTAGACATTTATTGTGTGTGTGGTCGATACAAAAAAAGTTTATTGCTAAATATTTATACGGACTTTCCTTGTTTTAGCACTCTTTAGGATATCAAAGTGAGATAAAACGCAGCTTGTTTACGTTCCGTATTGTTACAGTCCTCAGAAGCTTAGATCGTTCTATGAACTTTGTTGTCAATGTATAAACAGTGATCCTCATACACGTGTCTAACACACTAAAAGATTTTCTATCACTTGTGCACGCCCTTAAACACGTCGTTTTTAGGCAAGTCGAAGCATATCATATTTAAAGTTTATTTAAAAAAGTAATCTTCTCCAGTGATATCATAATTATTTATATGAAACTTGAATGTAAATACTTCTATTAAAAATAAAAACTTCGATTTCCACTACATAGTATAACATATTACCTTTAAGTGGTGATCTGCTGCATCCTCCGGTCGTCTGTAAACGAGCTCGTCGAACCGCGGCCTGTCTTCCGGAAGTAGAAACTCTCGGATTTCCGTTAGCAGCGAATACTGCGTACAATTTTTTTTGATTTAATATGCAATGAAGATTGAAAAGAAATTAGTTTTAAATTTATAAGATACATCGTAGCTTTACAATATTTTTTTCATTTTGGTCCTCCATTTCAATTAATATCAATTTTAAAGTACTCTCTTTCTACCTCTACGTAGGTACTCTCTACCTCGTATTGAAAATTTGTAATATAATTATACAATACAAATACAAATATTCTTTTTTTTTAAGAAAAAAAAATAACAAAAATAAGAAATATATATATAGTATATACTTGAACTAAAATAAATAAAACAGCATTTATTAAGATGGACAATACATAATATAATAATTATGTTAAAATAGTCTGAAACAGGAATTTTACGACGCGTTGTCGCAGCGGTCACAACGGGTTCGATCCCCGCTCACGACAGACAGATATTGGCCATATACATGTTTGTTGTCATCTGGGCGCTTGTTCTTGTATATTGTGTGTATTTCCGGACCCCCGACACAGGGGAAAATCCTCCTGGGGGCCGTTGAGTGTAAAGCATTAACTTTAACTGTATCTAATATCTTAATAAGATATTTTCAGCGTAAACACACATTTCTATATCTAAAAATATTCATATATATACTATTATATAAAATCATTGAGTCTTTTGCTTATTACGAAATCTCAAAAACCGCTGAACGCATACAAATAAAATTTAACAGCGAGGTAGTTTTTAATAGGCGTCCGCTTGACACTTGAAACTTGTCACGTAGGTGGTTTAAAATTAATAAACATCCGCTAAGAACGGATTTTGTACCAGGACTAGATTAAGGACTGAGAGCTCGAGTAAGTTTATATGAAACTCCTTCATTGTTTGTGATACCAGTTTGAAATTTTGCAAAAAGATATTTATTAGTTAGTAGACGTTCGTTATAAATTGATTTTTTGATAGGGCCGGACTAAGGGATCTAAGGGCTCTCGCACATTTGTATAAGAGTCTTTCAGTTTTTGTGCTACAGGTTTGAAATTTGGCAGAGCAATAGTTAACAGCTACCAGATAATCTACTAGGATCGAATTTCGCGACAAAACCACATTGAGTAGAAGGTCTCTCGAAAGAAGAGCTTGGTTACAGCTTACCTGATGGTAAGCGGTTACCGTAGCCTATAGACGCCTGCAACGACAGCAGCATCGCAAGTCTATTTCCAACCCTACCCCTGATCTTCAGCGGGGAACACACTTGAGAGTTTAGCTATGATCTTCTGTAAGGTTGAAGTACTTTTCCAGGCGGGCTCCTCCAGCTTTTGAGCAGGATATATGCTGCTGTACACTATCTCAATAAATCAACCTTATGAAGTGTAATCGAGAACGAGCTTTGCAAACAGCCTGATAGTTCTAGCGTACGAAAGATGAAACATAATGAAGAGGTCCTAAATAATAACAACAATAAATGCCGCACAATATGCAAGCACCGCCTGACCACGGCAAACATCTTTACGGCAAATACAAGTATACCATGTGTGGGAATCAAACCCGCAGCCGCCAGCGCTACAGACATAAAAGCCAATGCTGTGGCCATTGCGCTAACGTGTCGTTGTAATATAATGATTTTATTCTACTTTAGCCACTTTTTCTTATTTCTTTTCTTTTTAAATATTATCAATCATTACGCGAGTGAAGCTACCGGAAACTGCTAGTGGTCACATAAAAGAAAACCCTTTTGTTCATATAGACAAATAGTATTTTTCACATTTTTACTATCTTGTTTGAAATTGCCCTATTCTCCCAAACATTGAACGCAATAAAAAGAACAAAGGTTCACTATCCAACAAACAAACCCCCTGAGAATAAACACGTGGTGAGTGGAAAACTATGGCATAACCACTGGGAATTGATTCTCTCCATATCTTTATTTAAATTCCATTCCTGAATAAACATACAAATACTGAACCAATCAAATGAATATATTGAAGCGAGTACCCGAGACAGCCTGAGTGAAAATGCATAAGTAATTAAGTATTAAAGTAGGCTTAAAACTATCGATCCATTCCATCAGATCCATCCATGCAGGGGATTTTTCAGGGGAGATAAATAAATCTAGCTAGGATTCATTTTTAGAAAATGTCGTTTTATCCCAGTTTTTAGACAATGAAAAAATGGCTACAATATCGTTAGAATACGAAGGTAAATTTTGCCAATGTCAATAAAGTTGTAACCACGTTGAACCACGGTTCAAATCGTCAAATTTCCAGATCGATTACTATTTTTTCTTTTTTTTTTATCTAATTACACTCGTTATTTTTTATTTAAAAAGCCAATTCTTATTTTTTATTATAATGTCGCTAAAATCGAAAAATATTATTCATATTTTATCATTATTATTTTTTATTATTTTTTTTATTTTTGATTTTTTATATTTTTTACATTTTTTATTATTTTCAGTAAAAAAAAATATTATTCATATTTTAGAAATATGTAATTCGTATTTAAATATGATTTCCAAAAAACATGATTTACTAAAAATACCGAGCTAAACTCGGTCACCCAGGTACTACTAGATTTACAGGTGCAAATTACAACAGCATTTACCTTTGATTTTATTGTAATTGATTTTTGTGTAATAACAGGCAAAAAATATAAAAAGTTTCATTGAATGTTGAAATGTAAGACAAGGCGACTTCTTTTATATTTACTAGACTTTGGTTTTTATCTTCGCTGTTTGTTTGGTAATTGATTGATTATTATGTTTATTGTTTGGTAATTGAATATTGTTTACTAGCTTTCAAGAAGAGTTGTTGTTTGTGTTAATAAAACTTTATTGTAATGAACCAGTTTTAATTTTAATTTAAACATTAGACAGCTACAGTATTCAAAACAAATATACGATACAAAACATGACACTACGACTCATACAAACGTATACAGTCGCTATAATTTTTATTCTTAAAGACGGCGAAAACTCAGCACAGGTAAAACTGCAAGTAACATCTAGTTTACATAGATATTATAAAGCTAACGAGGTTTCTTTGTTTATTTGAACGTGCTAACGCATGGAAAATCTTGCGGCGGTGCTCGTTTATTATGAAAGATTTCATCTGCTAATACTGTAACGATAGTATGAGGTTTGATAGTTTGTGTGGATTTAATTAAATTTCGTGAACCGCTTCGCATATTTGTAAATTATTATAAAATTTGAATGGTACATTATTCCAGTGAACACAGAGTTTTATATATCATATATGTATGTATATTGTTATTACAAATACCAATTTAACCTGAGTGAAAGATTATAAAAGGGTATAGGGGTATTAATGATAACAACCGGAACCTGTGGCTTAGCGTGCTCTCCGAGGCACGGTGGAGAGATCCACAAGGACAGACATCTAAGCCGAAAAGAAATATTTGTACAAATACAAATATCCATCCCGAGCAGGAACCGAACCCGCAAGCCGTCGGTGTTTTGGGCGACTACTTGCACCACTACACCGGGGCGGTCGTTTTATCCTTTACCAAAAAATACTCTATTGAATTGTAAAAAATGTGACATTAACGCTAGAATTGTTCTCTACTAGTTAAGGTCAAGAGGCTTAGATATGTACAAGAGTCGACGTTTTAAGCAAACAAAGTCATCAGAAACAACAAATTTGTATTTAAAAAACTCAAAAGAATACAATATAAGAATTAACAGTACAAACATAAATTACATTAAATAGTAACAATAAATACACATCCACACATATTTGCTATATATTTATCTATAATCTCCTAAAGTCTCCTAAGGTTTGTGTAACACACGTAAAGTTTGTGTATATCGTGGTCTGGAAGTTTATGTTTGTGGTGTGTTTGAAAACTGATACAAAATCATCAGCGTACTGGCTGTCTTTGAGCGTGAGAATTATATTTACAACTTATTTAGTCAATAGGGGATCGGACAGTGATCGGATTAAAATCTATAATGCACTTAAATAATTAATAAACTGTTTTACGATTATTTATCGAATAATCTAATATATAAAATTCTCGTGTCGCGGTGTTTGTAGTTAAACTCCTCCGAAACGGCTTGACCGATTCTCATTAAATTTTGTGTGCATATTGCGGAGGTCTGAGAATCGAACAACATCTATTTTTCATACCCCTAAGTTACAAGTCAGGAGGGGGGGAAATAAGGGGGTTAATAATATATGTGGCAAAACAACGTTTGCTGGGTTAGCTAGTCTTATATAAAATTCTCGTGTCGCGGTGTTTGTAGTTAAATTCCTCCTAAACGGCTTGACCGATTCTCATGAAATTTTGTGTGCATATTATCCCCCTAAATGTTAAGGGTAGTCCACCCATAATTTTTTTTAATTTTTAGATAAATTATTTATTTTTTATTTTATTATGATTTAGCGTTGAAAAATATATACAACCCTAAATTTTCACCCTTCTACCACCAATCCCTATTTTTAAATAGCGTTTAGCGGCAAGACAACGTTTGCTGAGTCAGCTAGTAATTTAATATAATTCATTAAATATTTTTAAATGAAGAAATAAAATGTTGTTATTTACAATATTTTCAATCTGTGGTGAAACATCAACTTCAGTGCGTGACGTTACTTGTGGGATCAAGCATTGGCCGCGTTCCACTAAGTTTCCACAACGCCCGCATCATGTTTTCACCATGCCGCCATATTGCGAGCACACAGCTGACACCTGACACTTGACAGCACAGAAATATGCGTTCCACTTATGAAATTCGCTCACAAAGCCCGCGGCGTTTTTTACGTTTGTGGGACTGCAATTTCAGCGGTCGTGATCGATGGCATTGTGGGCGTTGGGTGGAACGCGCCCTTTGTTATTACCACAAATGACGTCACGCGCTCTCAGATGACGTAGCGTTGCGTTTTGGCGGTATTTTTAAACAAACAATATTAAAACATGATTTTGAGTACCCAAAAGGCTACAAATAAATACAATTTTATTTTTTATGGAAATAAATATTAATAAAGATGAATTTAAAACGCTTACTGAAAATTTGTCCGATTCCCTAATCTCTTAATTCAGATATTTTTGTTCAATTTGTAACCAAGATTTGCCATTAAAGCTAAAAAACATTATATTTTTTTACGGATATAACAAACATATCACAGATATGCAATACTGCAGGCTGTCAGATAATATAACAACCAAGAAACTTAAACTCATTATCACTTTTTAATAAGTGTTTATAAAAACAAGTGAAGATTTTACGTGCTTTTAGGCAGACCAAAAACCAACATTTTTATAACATAATCCATTAGGAATTGATATTAATTATAATTTCGCATCACCATACATTAACTTTCGTCAATTTTTATAAAATTTTATAAATTATATTATTAAAGACTCACCTTCTGTGGCGTATCTAAGAGATCTCTTAACACAGTTAAAAAGGCATCAGGAGTGAGTCGTCTCGACGCGTACTCCTCCATATAGTAAGCTAACGCTGGTATATCGCTCTGAGGAAGTAGCGACTTAGCTTTCTGTTCCACAGCGGTCGCCGCTGCTCCTCTTCGTTTACCCCAGCCGCTTATTCTATGAATAATATAAAAATAATCGTAATCGTAACGTAACACACAAACTTAATAAATAAAAATAATCAAATTAAACAAATCTCCGTACATGAGTATTTGCTTGCATTCGGATAGTTGTGAAGTGTTAACAAAACAAATGAAAACCTCTTACAAATCATTAATAGCTGTAAAATTACACAGTATACTTTTAAGACATCAGAAATGACAACCAGAAACAAGTTAACATACTTAGAAATTAGGTGTCGTATGTAGAGAAATAGAGTCTTATTATATCTTGCACCTACGCGTAGATAGTAATAAGTAATACCATTCCGTTTCTCATACAGTATATACAGACACCCTTAACACGACCTTACTATAATTAACAAGGCTTAGGCAACGTGTTACGTCTGTCTGGCATTCAATTCATTGTATCTGTATCGTACACATTCTTGTTGTGACTAATAGAATAATAGAGACGGATTAAATGTAGATGAATAGAATAGTTAGATTAGTTACATAACCCACTGACCTGACGAACATCGTACTGCCATTTTTTCGTATATATATATATATATATATATATATATATATATACATATATATCCTAACAATGTACTAACACAAATAACTGTGTGCAACAAATAATTTGCCATAGGGAGTCGGTAAAACAATCGCAGCTCAAAAGGTACCTACTTGTCAGGTCTCGAACAAATTTAAATGGGGCCATATGACAAGCACCAGCATCGATTGAAAAAGGAATCCTCAAAATTGGTCCAACAGTAAGAAGTTACACATAAAAAGTTGAATTAAGAACCGCCTCGTTTTTAGAAGTCTGTTGATTTTTTTAATCCTAATCGGTGCAGTCGTTCGAAAGTTACAGGCGTACATACATTTTGGTGATTCATTTTTATTTATATAAATGCATTTGGTAAAATTAATGAATAGGAGAGTAAATATTACTTTGATTATAATTATGAACATGAGAAGATCATGTTTTAGTTAGAGGAGAAGGCTACATACACCACCACCATAATTTTTATGATACAATTTTTACAAATACAAAACTGCAAACGACTAATTTTAATAAATCAAATAACAAACACAAACAAAACTATCAACCACGTTACACAATATACTCGTAGAATTATTAGATTTTCAAGTTTAATGTGTTTATATTGCTCTACAAAATTAAGCGATATAATTTGTTCAGTAGAATAATAAATTCTCGATACTGCTAGTTTATTAAATGAAATTCTAGTTCTAACACTGTAACTATACGAAACTTTGAAAATAACAGTAAATTAATTAAAAATAAATTAACATTTCTCTCGATAAACGAAATTACATTCCTGTTTTTTAACTGTTTTTTTTTTTCGTTTTATACAACGTTTATATTTTTTACTGTTCAAGAAAATAAAATTGTGAAATTTGAAAAAATAGTAAAGTAACTACTTACCTATACGTCACAAAGTATAATTGTTAAAACTTACTATATAGTACGAATATACTTCATGGTTATATTATATTTATTCGTTTCGTATTACACAATGCTTACCTAGGGGCGGCCTCCCTCTCTCCATACGCAGTACACGCGTGAGGCACTTTCCCCACATCCCGCACCAGCAGAGACATACGCTTGTGATACTTCAGCTGAGCGACCGCCTCATCATGAGTCACGTTCACAAATGATTGCCCATTCACTTCCAATATTTGATCGCCGACCTGATGGAAGACAATAACATACACCTTTTACGATGATTGAAGGTAGTCTTATTATGTTTATCAAAGAAGATCAGTTAAATATTGTCTAGATTAGTTAATATTCAATCGTTATCATTTTTGGTAAATATGACGAAAGTAAATGTTACTAAAAATATGCTCTAGCAGGATATTTTTAAATAATCGATCGCCATTTTTAGCATGAAAAGTTTGTAATAACATTCCACAAAGCGACGGCATATACTAAATCTACATAAAATACAAATGACGTTAATTTCTTGTTAAAACCTATTTTTAAACGTAGAAACAGTTCCGGAATTTCGTTATCTGTTGAACATATCTCAAGAGCTGTAAATCTTTTTGATACGAAAATCTAAACAAAATTCGAACCACATCGTTGAAAAATATTACAAGAAATAATAGAACCCGAGCGTGTTGTGGCCGACGGGGCGTTTCCGAAATCAACCGCTATAAATTTCCCCGAACATCGCCTTCACTTATAAAATATCGCCAATATCCTTCCAGAAACTACATACTTAGGTTATCGTATTCCGTTTGTGTTTACATTCTATTTTGTTAACGAATAAACAACTTATCAATATGTATTCCTAGTAATGTTTCTAAAAATTACAATTTAATACAAAAGCTCAATTATTGTTTTCTCTTATTCACATTAATTTGCACACAAAAATGTAGAAGTCAAAAACAATTGTAGACTATATGATACATAATTGTGTTAGCAGGCAAACGAAAAATAACTGACTTCAATTATATCGACAAGTAATACAACGTAGGTAGACAAAAAAGTTGTCGAGTAAATACGCATTATCAAAGATTACTCCAAAAGTTGTAATCAGATCTCGATGAATTTTAAATGTGACACATGATAAACATCGGCTTTTGATTAAATTAAAAATTATCAAAATCGGTACACCCAGTAAAAAGTTATACCGATTTTCGAGAGTTTCCCTCGATTTCTCTGGGATCCCATCATCAGATCCTGGTTTCCTTATCATGGTACCACACCAGTGATATTTCCTTTCTAACAAAAAAATAATTTATATATACGGTCGAATTAAGTAACTTTTTGAAGGCGGTTAAAAAGCATTTCTGCATAGTTTGTGCATAATGTCATCGCACACATTATGCACAAACAATTACATTAATTTAGAGGCAGTTTTATTTTCAGAATTTGAACAGAAAATAAATTGATACTGTTTTATGCTATAGTTACTTAAGTAACATTCTTGAAATAAAAAACAAAAACAAATAGCGAATGTTTTCATACAAAAACGTAGACCGCTCAAATCTGAATCGAAACGAAAGTCCTAATGTACCAAAACTTTACAAATAAATGAGAACTCTCTTATTTATGTACATCTGCCGCTGTTTTCACAAAAAGTTATGTCGTAAACAATGTTACTTGTACACAAAGTTTTCTCGTTTTTATTAAAAGTAAAATTTAGAAATAGAAAAAATTCACTAACGCAGATTGTAAATACATATAAAGATTAAAAATATTAATTCAGTTGAAACAATACTCTTTTAAACGTCTAAGAAAGTTTGAGTATTTTATGGATTATTAACATAGAATAGGATACTTGATCAATAAAGACTGGGTAAAATTGTATAGTGTTGTATAAGCAAGGTATATAATGTATATATAGGTTCATATAATCAATCAAGCACTTTAGCGTATCACTTCTTTTTTAATTTTTTTACTGTAATTCAGTAACATATATGTCGCCGGCAAGGTGTATAGTTGAATCATTCTGCAGAATGCCTGTATTAAAATATGCATGAAAAAAAATTAATACATGCCTTGGCTAAATCTTGTAGGCGTTGTATAAAATGCCAGATTATATACTCCGTATTTTAAATTAAATTACAATTTGGAATGCCAAGATAAAAAAAAAATGGTTATTTAATGTCACAGTATCATTGTTCATAGCACACCGTTTTATGGTGATTTTTCAACTGTTGGAATACAGTTAACGAAAACCTCAACCTTTAGAAACGAGCTGTTAATATTTATAAAGTAAGTAAAAAGTTTCTTCATTTACAAACATGCGAAACTTTCCGTGTACTTTCATGCTCAAAATATATTTCTGTTTATATTTAAGGCTGACTTGTGAAAATTAAAAATTTATTCTACGACTATGTTATTTTTTTACTTATAGAGCTATGTAACGTTTTAAGATATTATAAACTAATAACAAACAAATAACATGTAACAAATAAATAAACATTGTCACGTCAAAAGTAAACGTACTTCTCGATTACATCCTGAATTATATACTCTTGAAGCCACTCCTGATTCTTAAGCCCCAAAAGCTTATTCTAGTCAACCACAAAACAAGTACAATTACTAACAACGGATAACTACGAGCAATATATACCGTATACAGTTGAGCTGTAGTTTTATTTATGAAAAGCAATTTATAACGACCAACTAAAGAACAAGACCGCTCTTCATTCTTAGCAGGAATGAAACTACACACGAAAAAATGTGCCACTTGGTTACAAATGACTGGCTGACATTTGTAGGGAGACATTGACAAAGTTACAACACATTTACCATATGCCATAACAATACTTTATGCAATATTTTATTTAATTGATGCTCTTTTTTATATTTTTGGTCAATTCAAGAAAGATGTGTGGATTTAGTAAAGCTGACTTTCCTTTGGGACATTTGACTAAAAATTAGTTCATAACTCGCGAAAATAGAATCTAAAATGATTTGAAGGTTTTTAAAATATTAGCCGTTAATTTTCATGTCTGTAGTGTCTAAAATTAATTGTTTTATTAAATAACAAATAACTAGTATACAAAATTTTCATTCAAAATTACTTTTGAAATAATGTGCTATACTTTTGTAAGTGATATTTTAAAATTACTTAAAATATAAATCAAAATAATTCATAAGAATTTTTTTTTAATTTAAAAAATAAAAGGGTATAAAGTACTAACGACATACCATTAGCCCCGCTCGATCAGCGACGGAATCCTTATCCACTCCAGTGATGTAGATACCGAGGTTGTACTCCAACCCACCTCGAATCATCAGACCCAGTGACTGACCCGGCTCGATACATAAATCCACCTTCAGGCAATAAACAATCAGGTTATAATAACAACAATCAATTTAATAATAATAATAATAACCCCCTCTCTTCCCGTGGGTGTCGTAAGAGGCGACTAAGGCATAACATAGTTCCACTCCCACCTTTAAACTTAAAAGGCCGACCAATGACGGGATAAACATCCGACTGCTGGCCTTGAAATAGATAGACCGAAGGCAGGCAGCAGCGTCTTCGGTGCGACAAAGCCAGCTCTGCGGTCACCAACCCGCCTGCCCAGCGTGGTGACTATGGGCAAAACACATGAGTTCATGCCATTTTTGGCGCGAACTTGTGGAGGCCTATGTCCAGCTGTGGACTGCGTTAGACTGATGTGTGTGTATGTGTAATAATAATTTACAGATGATACTTGATATTATAAAAATATTTGTATTTGTATGAAACTTAATTGCGATATGATTGTTAAAGTAAAATAAAATATTACTTAAAACATGTTATAGTATTAGATGATCAAAGCAAACATTTATATAGGTCATATATATGTTTTAAATGGAAAAAATTACTAGTTCTTTTTTTTAGTTTTACTTTGTCTTAATATACGAGCTACTCTAGCAAATTTACTTCTGCATAAGGTCCAATACTATTTTTCTTAGCCTTAAAAACGTCAATAAAGTAAAATATTAATATTAACTGCCGCATACAATTAAAAAACTGCATACAGAAAGGATTTTTTTTTCTTGTAAAATGTGTTTCATTCTAAACTATATCATATTATGGTGGGCGTTGCGCTGGCGGTTGCGCGTTCGATCCCGCGGGTTCGTATTGGCCATAAAGATGTTTACCGTGGTCTGGGCGTTTTGCTTGTGTATTGTGTGTGTTTCCGGACTCCCTACACAAGAGGCCGTTGGCAAGTGGGGGCCGTTGACTGTGAAACGTTTGTTTTTTATTTATTTATCTTAATACAACAACTAAAAAATTTAATTATTGGGAGATAGAGTTATTGCTCTATAAACTACCATAGTAAAGCCGTAAGAATATCGTTATGCATACATTTTTTAACATCGGCTGTTGTTGTATATATTGCGAACATTGGCAATATTAAAAAAAATTGTTTACCTGTCCCTATGTCATCGAACAAAATTTGTACTGCAAGTTTAGTGTCCAATGTCTTTTTTTATGTCACTAGGTCGAAGAACAAGCGTACGGCTCACCTGACGGTACCGATTACCGTAGCTTATAGACACCTACAATACCAGAAGTATCGCAAGCGTGTTGCCGACCCAATCCCCAATCCCCCAGGAGCTCTGGTCACCTTACTCACCAACAGGAACACAATACTGCTTGAAAACAGTATTATTTTGCTGTGATCTTCTGTAAGGTCGAGGTAATACCCCAGTCGGAATGCTCCATATTTTGAGCAGGAAATTCCTGCTGTGCCCTACCTCAGTTAATGTCTGTACAAAAATCTTAATAAAGTCTCTTTTTATCTTGAATTTGAATCTACGAACGCAATGTTTAAGTGTAATAGCGTGGCTCGATCAAGGAGTAACATTACAGTGTGTTTGTGTCATTACAACCCCAAACGGCGTAGCTAGTGGCAACACGACCGCAATTAGTCGACCCTTTCTTCCCATGTACATTGGAAGCACCCTCAACTCCTCTAATTTTTTTTGATAAATAATACGATAACTATGAAAGCTTACTAAATACCGTAGTAACAAGTTAAAAAGAAACGATCTTTAAAATATCTAATATCTAATTTCTGTTTACTAAACAAAATTATTATAAAACCTATCTAGGTCTTATACGTATACAGATTTATCTTTTTATCTGATATCCCCCGACATATATGTATTATATAGATGACTATACATATTTAATAGGTAGTGGTAAGTCCATTAATGAGGCGTCTTTAATAATAATGTATTTGGATTTAACAATACCAAAATGAGGAATAGCAAACAATCCACTAAACTCAAGGCTCTAGATATATACGTCAATCCTGCTCAAAATCCTGATCAAAAATCTAGAGCAGCCCATCTGGGCAAGTACCTGGACCTTACAGAAGATGACAGCTAAATAATACTACTTACAAGCAGTGTTGTGTTCCTGTGGTGAGTAAGGTGACCAAAGCTCCTAAGGGGGAGGGGAGATTAGGGGTAGGGTCGGCAACGCACTTGCGATGCTTCTGGTATAGCAGGCGTCTATAGGCTACGGTAATCGCTTACCATCATGTGAGCTGTACGCTTGTTTGCCGACCTAATTTTATAAAATAAAAAAATCAATCTTGTCAAATGAATGCGTGGTGCAAGCCACGCATTCATGTATAAACAGTCATCGTAAAACAATCATCTATTATTTAAATCTGGAGCAATGAAATAAATTATATACTTTATTATAACAAGATTTACTGAAATGGTAAAAACATATCCTCTATATTTATTTAAAAAAGACCTAGCATTAAATGTTTTCTTTGATGTGTAATCCGATACAAAATGAACGATGACATAATTGGGTAATGGCGCGCGCATGACAAAGTAATCTTTTCAGCCAAAATTACTTGATCATGTCCTATTCCAGGATAGAAACTCATGTAAGCTTATGAAGAAATTGTTTTCGACGAACATTTTACTATTTACCAACAAAACAGAAAAATTAGATACGCATGACCAAATAAACGAAAAATTCTACGAATGTTATAAATTCATGTTTGTAACTCCAGTCAACTCGTGACCGCAACGGATGAAACTCTGTTGAACGTCGAACAAAAATAAAAGGTACGAATATTACCGCGATTAAACCGTAATCCATAAATAAGCGACAAAAAGTGAGGTGAAAAAATATATTTAAAAAAATATATATTAAAAAAATAGTTATTAGATTTTCATAATTATATCCAATCAAAGACTACTCTACTTACTTACTACTCTACGAACTTTAGTGTTTGACTCTATGATTATAACTGTTATCTGTCCGTGTAATGTTCTTTTATTTGTTTTTCTGGTTGTCTATTTATGCTAACGATCAGGTTTTTTAATGTAATCATCAATAATTATGTAAAGTATTACTTTAAAAATCAGTTTTTTAAAAGTAAAAGTTAAAAAAAGTTAAAAAAAATGTACCTGGTCGTAACTTTGTACTTAACAAACGACACTGCGACTCTTATATAAGCAACGCATCGTGCTTAAAATAAAATATGGTATATTATAGAAGTAATGTATTGTCAACGATGCACAATGCACAGTGTTATAATTAAGCTTGTAGAATTGTGATCTAGATGTCACCTAAAGTGGCCTCAAATAGACTTCTTTGACCCCTTCAAATACATCTATTCAGTTACTAAGAGCATGTTTAACATCTTAGAAAACATACTGGAAATATATATTTATACTACAAACGTGTAAATATAATAGTTAAAGAAAAAAAGAATTAGGAAAAATAAATAATATTTGATTAATGTATTTCCTCAGTATTGCTTAAAATATAATAATATCGTATTAGAATAATATCTTTCTGAGATTTCTGATGTCAGCAAGGATTTTTGTTTATTTTCCTAACGATCGTCTTTCTATTTTCTTTAATGAATTAAAACTTCAGTAGCTCATATAAAAACAAACGTATTCTAATCGTATTTAAAATTTTATTTTTATTTTTTCCCTAAGATTAACATAACTTTTTAAGATACATAACACTAACATTATGCTTTGATTCGCTCCAGTCGACAGTATTGAATGTGAGTTAAGGAATTATTATTAAATTGTTATCTAAAGCGTATTAATATTATTTTTTTAGAAGATAGAAGTTAGAGTTATATAATTGACAATAATGAGATAAATACTGTTAATTTGAATGCAATAATTGTTTTAAAATTATAATGAATGAAATTTGCGTAAACATTAGAAAATAATTTACGAAAGAATTTAGTTTAATCATAAGATTGCTATAGTTAGCCGAAGCTTTAGGTCGTGAATACGTTATTTTGCTATTTAAACAACTTTGTTTCAACAGCATTTACAAATTAAATTTTACGAATAAAAATTACTGCATACATTTTTATAACATTAAAGATTATTGAACAAAGCAGAAAAATAATAATAATGTATGGTTAGTATTACATATATTAATATGAAATAACGTGAATTTGTATTTATGTGTTGGTATGAGTATTTTACTTTTTATCGTTGTGGAAAAACCCACTCATTTTCTGTATGTATTCAACGTGAATAAAATTATATATATATATATATATATGTATGTATGTATGTATGTATGTATGTATGTATGTGTTTGTGTATGTATATGTTTATGTATATATGTATGTATATGTGTATGTATGTATGTATGTATGTACGTATGTATGTATTTATGTATATGTTTATGTATGTATGTAAATAAGTAAATATATTCAAACGTTTATGTCTCAATTTGTACACCTACACTGACACAATACCATCTCCTCTGCCCCTAGGTTGCCTGGAAGAGATCGCTTTTTAGCGATAAGGCCGCCCTTTGTGCCTGATGATACTCTGTTTAAGTTCATAATATGTATTATTTCGGTTTTGGTGTACAATAAAGTGTATTGTTATGTTATGTTATGTTATGTTATGTTTAGAAAACATTAACTAAAACTCACCCTTCGTATAGAGCGATCTTTACTCGCGGATCGTAGAGGACGCTGTGCAGGCGGCGACGCCGGCCTTCCATAACGGTCCATCCACGAACAAGATGCTCGCCCCACGAGCGCACCCGCCGTACGAACCACCATAGTTAGTTGTCGGCATGACTTTAACATCTATGAAGATAATACTAATATTTAAATATAAGTTAATAAAGTATTACTATTAATTACATATTCTATTTAATAAGTGTCTATATGTTCCTAAGTGAACCGTAATATTCTTGGGGAAATAAAGTTCCTTAAACCTTAAGCCCAACCAAAAGCAAGTCAATACATCATACAATATTTAACACTACGACCATCTTAAGCAAATTAAAAATAATTTTAAAATATTTCTTCTATGGGAAACGCTTGTATGCCTAAAATTAGATTAGTTTTGTTATTTGTAGCTGAAGCGACATATTATTTCATACTCTATGAAAATGTTCTGTGAACGGCAGTTCCAACATTCAGCCTTGTTAGACAAAACAGAAACCCGGGTATGTGTCGTTAGTTTCCGTGCCGTGTTTGTCGGATATGTTGATCTTAAAATGAAGCTATGATTTATACAAAATCAACTTTTTAATTTTTAATTTTCTATCTTTCTTAATTTTATGTTCATACGAGTATATCACCGTCTCGTTGTTTAGTTTCTTCCGGCTAGACCTGCGATAGATGGTTTCTTAATATAATATTATAGTTGACGACGATTTTAAACTTTCTCAATTTACTCTACTACTAGCTGTCGAACGCGGTTTCACCCGCGTTAATTTTAGGAAAAAACGTATTAAAATATTTTTAAACCATTACTGTGCAACTCAGGTGACTTAAACTAAGTTCTCCTAAGTATCTCCTAAGTTCAGTCAGTCAGACGGAATCTTCGAAGTGAAGACTCGCCGAAGCCTGCCAGATGCCGTTAAGCCCAACCAAATTCACCTATTGGCTACCTTCTCAAAGTTGTTGCGGCCCAATTGGATGGTATGGCCTAGGTAAACTTAACCCGAACTACTGCGAGAAGGGTACCATCGACCGATACCGGTCTCGGTATGATTTAGTTGTTAAACATAACGCTTTTCCCCATTTCGTTATATTTCTTGTTAATCTCAGCTCATTTTGGCCGTAGTGTATTGTTATATAACGCTTTTCTCGGTAAATGGACTATCCTACACAAAAAAAAAATTCAAATCGAACTAAAAGTTCCTGTGATTAGCATGTTTAAACAAACGAACAAACTCTTCAGCTTTATAATATTAGCATATAATTTCGTCGCAAAATATACATGCTATGTACATTCATTTTCTAGTAATTAGGTTTGGTAGACACCCGCCCGGATACATACAGTTACCCTACTTATCAACGCTATCAAACAACAAAGCTTTGTATTGCTTCATAAAGACCAAGTTAAGTAATATCTTTAAACTCACAAGGGACTACATATTAGATCTCATGGTTGCCATAATATTATTAATGTTTTACAGGAACTTATTATTAAAGTTTAAATGATGTTTTCGGCTCTTTGTCTTCATTTGGGGACAGTTAACCTTTTGCCCTTTCCTGTTCTGCTAATGATATACATAATATAATACAGGACAAAGTCACTCCAGATGACGTTGTTTATGTGTTCGTTATACCATTTCTCTTTTAAGAATATAAATCAATAGAAAGAGGTCTAAACCCAGCAGTGGGGTGTTACTGGGTGAATATTATACATAAACGTCAATAAAATAAAATTAACTAATGACAGAAAGCAATACTTAGTAATACTTTTAGAGGGTTTAAGATTATCAACTTAAGTTATATTCTCAAAAATTAACTATTTATCAATAGAAAAATCTTTCGCTTAATATTACTTTTTATTACTCAATAAATTTAAATAAAATAAAAGGAAGAATCCAAAACAATTATATCATGATCTATACATATAATAGAATGGTAGGAAAGTCAAAACTGTACATTGAATATTTTTTTAAAAGAATACTTGGAATGATCTACAATCGATACCGAAGCCAAAAATATAGTCTATAGAATTTTAGTCTGTTTGTCTGTATGTATCCGGGATAAACTCAAAAATTACTGCATGGATTTACTTCAAATTTGGCACGAATATTATTAAGAAGTCGGGACAACATATTGTCACGCTATCACCTGCGGGGAACGAGCAGTGAAACTTTATTTCTTCAACGCATTCTGTAACAACGCGTAATATAACGACGCGTATTTGAATGTTGTTGTTATTATGTTAATAACCATGCTATAAGCTAGCTTCACACTATAAAAATCACGCAATATAAGTAACTTAGGCCGATAAACATAATTAAAGGAATATAAGTAGTATCAAGACAATATTAAAGCAGCGCTATCTATGAGATTTCAAAAATATCATCATAAATTCCTTTTTGGATATAAATAATTTAAATTTGATCATGTTCGTGAGATTAATAGTTGTTTTTAAAATTCATAGATGGAATTGTGCATTTTCTTCTCAAAAATTGTATCGTTAATTCGTTTCAGTGATGAGCAAGACAATTAAAAAATGTATTTATATAAGTTTTGTGTTACTTCATTTAAGTCTTATAAAATCCATTATTTTCTCCATCTGCTTCAGTCACAACTTATGACTTAATTCAGCAGAATCACCATGAAGTCATTTATTCAAAGCAGGCTGAAAATAATCACTTTTTCAAGGCAAATTTTACAAAAGACAGTCTCCCTCTGTTAAGTATAATCGTATCGTCTCTGTCGTATAGTCTCTGTAAGGTATAATCGTAGGAATTTTTGATGCTGTATAGCGTTTACGCAGATGGCGTCGCGGGCAGCAGCTAGTATAATACATAATCCATACCTATATATAGATAGGTAGGATAAAGTAAGAATCTTGCTCAAAAACTAGAATGGCTAAGCCTCATAAGATCACAATTCAATAATACTGCATTCAAGGTGCCTTAAGTTCCTGTGGTAAGGTAGGTAGCCAGAGCACTTGATGAGAGTCGAGGGTATGTTTCGCAACGCGCATGTGATTGATGTTCCTGATTTTGTAAGCGTCTATAATACGAAAGCCGTTTGCCATATAGTGAACCGTACGCTTATTTGCCACCCTAGTGGTACTGGAGTTGACTGAGGTGGGCAGGCCACTTAGAAAGAATGCCTGAAACCAGGGCAACCAAAATAATATCTGAGTGGAAACCACAGCAGAAGAGACTGATAAGAAGACCAATGAAAAGATGGAAGGACTGCATAGAGGAGGATCTGAGGACGATGGGCACGTTTACGAACTGGAGGACGGTCACCAGAGATCGTGGCAAGTGGAAGAAAATTATGGAAGAGGCCAGGACCCACAAGCCAGAGTTGTAGCTCTACTGAAAGTAAGAAGTAAGTAAGTGGTAAAAAAAAATTGATGCTACCAACGATTTGGAATGTAGATTTTCATGAGACAAGGTTTCAGGAGGCCTTACAAAACTCTTTTAATATAGAATTTTATGATTCGTAAATTCATAAGACAGCTTGGCATTACAACAGGCGCCATGAAATCCACTCGTATTTATTATTTATGTAAGCTTATACTATATACCAACTTCAGCCAATAAAAACTAACTTTATACAAGTTAGGAACTGAAAAACTAAATATGATATTTTGTCTTACAATTGCCATAATAAGGAAATATCGTGAAGGAATTGTGAAGGAATTGGAGGTGGATGTGTGGATATCTTTCCTTTACGCGTTTGTACTGTTTATACTATTGGAAATATTTTGTAATGTAACTGACAAGTATGGAAAGTTTTTTTTTTTTCTTTTTAGATTCTAGTTTTCCTAGACTTTAAAATAACATGAATATTTCTTTTGAACAAGATGTACCTACATTAATATGTATGGATGTAATCTTCCACTTCACAAGTTATTATTTAGGTAGGTTAGGTTAGGTTAGTAATAAGTAATCTTTTACGCTTTAGTATAGTAGTTTTTTAGACTTATTGTTATTTACCTTAGAATATAATATGCCGATAATATAGTATTAAGTAAACCTCATTCAGGTCAAATTACTGTTGTAAGAAAAGAAGCTTATCTCCGGTTTATTGGGATTATTATACTTCATTAATCTAGAAAAAATATTATGGCGTCTCGGGTAGGAGGGCTCTCGGTGAGAACCCCACGTTGGACGGGGGATCCTACGGGTGCGCCAGATGGGGCAAGAAGCACTAATGCGGAGGTAGGGGGAGGACCTGGCGGAGCAGCCGTATGGCACATGCGTAACGGCTGCCTTGCGCCCGGTCCTTCAGCGGTGGATGCGCCGTAAGCGCAAGCCCATCACCTTCCGTCTGACGCAAGTTCTCACCGGGCACGGCTGCTTTGGTGAATACTTGTGTCGGACGGCCCAAAGGGACCCGACGACTGGATGTCACAATTGTAGCGCGGCGGTGGTCTCGGCCCAGCACACCCTCGAGGTGTGCCCGAGATGGGTGGCGCTGCGTTGCGATCTGATGACAGTCCTCGGCGGGGACTTGTCGCTGCCGAGCGTCATCACCGCGATGTTCAGCGACGACGAGTCCTGGAAGGCGATAGTCTCCTTCTGCGAGACAGTAATGTCCCAGAAGGAGAATGACGAGCGGATGAAAGAGGAGGCCGCCGACGAGCCCTCCGTCCGCAGGCGACGAACGGGCGTGCGTAGGAGGCGCTACTTAATGCGCCTCCAGTAACGCCCCCGTGCCCGTATCTGACCGGGATGGGAACCCGGTCCTGCTAGACACGGCGTCGTCGGGATTGTTCAGAGGTGAACTGGACAGTGCCCATGGAGGAGAAGTTTGGCCTTTTCGCCGAAGCCAACCTGTTACTGGAGGGATCCTGTTACCTGCAAATCCGGGACTCTCCAATTAAAGCGGCTGAAGGCTTCCGCAGGGGTTTTGGTCGGTATTGCACCCCCAAGTGCTGAAGCCAACATACGGTCTAGGAATGCCTACCCGGGCATCCTGGATATCACCAAATGGGTTCCCCACTGCGATAACAATTATATATATATATATATATATATATATATATATATATATATATATATATATATATATATATATATATATATATATATATATATATATATATATATTATGGTCTTTCTAAATATTCGTAATTATTTTTAAGGCATTTTAGTCATCACACTGTCACAGAACAGACGAAATGATATAAATATATTATCATTTTTATATTCCGAAACCATAGTTTAGCGTTAAGTTGTGTCGTACAATAACATTGAATCGATGCACAACATTAGTTAAATTACTTGAACGTACCTATCGTAAATATTTATAAGTATATAATGTTATTAATGATATTCAACTTTCGTTAAATTTGGTTTAATGCAACGAAACGACGTATATTTAGCGACAGGTTGGCCGCGATTACATAAATTGTTTGCTTAAACGGTGTATAATTCATTACATTATATGCGTATGAATCTTTCATTTTTTTCGTATAAAAGGAGACACTTGGAGATTTTTTCAATGAAAAAATCCGATAATAATAAAAAAATCTAAAACTGTACTGGTGTACCGGTAGCGACAAAATATAATAAAATTGATACTACCAACATACTCTCGATATTAGTAGTATATAATCTTAAACACATATCGCATAACTCATAATCTAACAAATTAAATCAACAAAATACTATTCTTAATCCACTATTTATCGAAATATCAAGGCTATTCGTTGACTTTGGTTATATTTCATGTAAGTACTACACGTCATATATTAATGTGTAAAGAAATAATGCTCATTCTATGCATAATTATAAGCCAAACAGACAATGCGCCATATCCAATATTTCATACGATGCTGCTGCTATTGAAGCAGGTTATATTTAACTACATGCACAAGATTCATTCTGCTATTACAACTAGTTACAAATGTTTACCTATTAATCTTGCCAAAGTAAGAATTTCGATGACTTTATTCTCTGGCTAGTCCGGTGTTAGAAATGTGATAAAATATTGGAACTCAGAATGCATCTCTATAGCAGTGACCACGAAAATTGAATAAATTATATCAATAATCGACCCGTTAGCTACCATTACGCCACAAAAGCATTGGACTTCGTACCTGAATTCCAATATTTCGTATCAAGCACTTTTATATGTCTATGGCTATAAAATTAAAATTTAATTCTTCTTGCACGTTGCGAACCTCTTTGCAATTTACTTTCGTGCTAAGTTTCTAAGCGATCCATTTGTCAAAGGTAAATTTAAAAAAAAAAACTGTCGCAATTGTGAGGTAAAATTTGCTCCGCTCGCTTGATTAACGACGAGTAGACAATGTATTGTTGTTTTTATGCCTCCTCTATGAACGCGTACAATGCTATTGTATGTCTAAAAAAAGTTTCCATCTTCCTTTATATAGGAAACTACCTTCATATAGCAATATACATATAAGGCTTATGTATAGTCAATCTGAAATATTCTTTATCGCAAAAAAATATAACTCCATAACTAAATTTTGCTCTGAATACAGAACGTTTCGACTTATAAAAGCGAACTTTGCAGAGAATACTAACATGAAATGACAATACAACTGCAAAAACAAACATTCCGCTACTCCTCTGTATATCAAAGAACCAGCAGATTTCACTGTGAAAAGTGTACAGTCTTATAACATCCTCTGCAAATGTTAGATATTACATCACAGGAAGATCTGGCACTTCAAAGAACACTTTAAGCGTACTTTAGCTACTTTAAAGATATCGGCCTCTGAGAAGAGCTCTACATATTTAGGAGTAAAGTAGATCTAAAGTAGTTTTGATAAAAGACTTAAACCTTGTATATAGTTGATTATAAATAAATAGCAGTTACGTTAAATTTCTTTTAATAATTTATAATTTATTATATTTTAAAAATTAATTTCGTATATAACAAATAAGTTACAATTTAATTTAAAAGGAGAATCAAACAATTAAAATTAAAATTATTAAATTTAATTCATTAAAATTTTATAATATTAACATTTGTAGACTCTTGGAAGAAGTAGCTTTTACATTTTAAAAAAAATGTGCTTTAGACCACACGATTGAAGTGAAACTTTCAAAATTATGTTAATATCAGATTGTCCTTGTTCATATCTTGTTTTTTTTATATAATATAAAACTACTTTATTGAAGTTATCGAGTGTAGGATTTTACATTTTTTTTTTTTTGATTGGTAAAAAATAAATCGACTAGAGCTTCATAAACTTTTAGCCTCATAAACCTCATAACTCCTGCCATAAATATTTGTAGCAAAAGTCAGTTTTTTAGCTTGACGTTTTATTTACTATTTTTAATAGTTTGACGGATTTAAATATTGATAGTAAGTCATCTGTTTTTCGAAATTATTATTTTTTTTTTTTTGGATTAAATTAATAATAAAAACAAAATAAGTGCGAAAACGTTGAGTAAAAATAGTTAAGTCAAACTGAAAAGACAAATGTTATTCAACGCTAGTTAAAATTGAAACTTCGATAAACTTTTTGTAATATCAAAAAAGTTTAGAGTAGCTAACAGTGTACTTACAACTTAGCAAATAAAGGCTTCACTAAAATGTTATTGGCTAGCTAAATGTTAATGTTATTTGATGTACTTTGTTTTTTAACTCTTTCGCTTTTTCAATTCCCTTTAATCCGGCAAGAGACGCAAACACAGGAATATTTATTAGAAAGTGCATAAATTTAAAAATATTTAGGGTTTCTGCCTAATTTTGTGCCGCGTTGGTTCGAGTGCCTCTCGAGAATCGTCCAACGGTGCGCCGGTTTGAATAAATGACCACTGTTTGTTTAGTATTTGTCACCAACAGACCTTTTAGACGCATAAGGATATTTTTGGACGGTACTTTTCGTGTCTTATTATATTTCAACTTTTCGTTTTTGTTGCTTTAGAGCTTAAACTAACAAGTTGTTTTATTTTCTTCTTAATGAAGGATATATAGAAGATGAACTGGTTTTAAAAAATAGTAGCGAAATTTTATGTCCAAGATCAAAGACAACGAAAATAGTCGGCATGAAAATAATTCAGAGCAAAAAGTCTCCCGGTATACTGGTGTCCTCCTATATTTCAGCATCTTATAAAGAGGAAAGAGTACCTCAGCCTTTTATCTATAATATAATAATCTATAATCTATAATCTATAATACACCTACAAACGTGAAATTTGGCAAGTAGGCTCCTTATAGGACGTAGACATCCGCTAAGAACGGATTTTACGAAATTCAACCCCTAAAGGGGTAAAACGGGGGTTAGAAGTTTGTATGAAAGTCCTATGTTTTTGAAGTAAGAGACTTGAAATTTAAAATATACGCTCTTTAGATGGTGAAAAGGTATCCAAATAATGTATCTTTAAACAGGAACTCCCTTTTGGGGTTAAAACGGGGGATGATAGGTTGACTCCCTCATCACGAAATCTCCGAAACTATAACACCTACAAACTTGAAATTTGGCAGATGGACTCCTTATAAGGCGTAGACATTTGTTAAGAACGGATTTTACGAAATTCAACCCCTAAAGGGGTAAAACGGGGGTTAGAAGTTTGTATGAAAGTCCTATGTTTTTGAAGTAAGAGACTTGAAATTTAGAATGTTCGCTCTTTAGATGGTGAGAAGGTGTCCAAATAATGTATTTTTAGAAAGCAACTCCCTTATGGGGTTAAAACGGGGGATGATAGATTGATTCACTCATCACGAAATCTCCGGAACTATAACAGCTACAAACTTGAAATTTAGCAGGTAAGTTCCTTATAGAGCGTAGACATTCGCTAAGAGCTGATTTTACTAAACTCGACCCCTAAGGGGATAAAACGGGGATTGGAAGTTTGTATGAAAGTCCTATGCTTTTGAAGTAAATGACTTGAAATTTAAAATGTACGCTCTTTAGATGGTGAAAAGGTGTCCAAATAATGTGTCTTTAGAAATCAACTCCTTTTTAGGGTCAAAACGGGGGATGATAGGTTGACTCCCTCATCACGAAATCTCCGAAACTTTAACAGCTACAAACTTGAAATTTGATAGGTAGGTTCCTTATAGGGCATAGACATCTGCTAAGAACTGATTTTACGAAAATCGACCCCTAAGGGGATAAAACGGGGGTCGGAAGTTTGTATGAAAGTCTTATGTTTTTGAAGTAAGAAACTTGAAATTTAAAATATATGCTCTATAGATGGTGAGGAGGTGTCCAAATAATGCATCGTAATCTATATATATAGGTCGCTAACTCAGTCATCACGAGAACTCAAAATCCATCCAGGTTGGACAAAGATAAAATTTGGCAGGGAGGTAGATTATAGTTAGCAGACGTCCGCTAAGAACGAATTTTACGATATTCCACCGCAAAGGGGGTTTATTTGGGGTTGATTTTTTGTATGAAACATACATAGCCTGAAAATAAAACTAAAAATGTGGTGTATACAGAGGTTTTATAAAAATAACTATTAAATTATACTATATTGTGCCTTTTAAAAAGTTACTCAGTTTGATAAGCATTTCAAGTGACTGAAATAAAAAAATAATTTGCGTTAAACATCTTAATAGTAATGCATATCTTCATAACCACGCGGACGTAGTCGCGGGCAACAGTTAGTGTATTATAAAACAAAGTCCCCAAAAGTGTATGTGATCGATTCGCTCAAAATCTACTGAACGGATTTTCATGCTCTTCAAGAGGAATGTTTACGGAACGGCTAAGTCGATTATGATGAGAGCTTCACTGGAAGTTTGCCGGGAAAACTTTGTGACACACTAATTTCAACGCGGGCGAAGCCGCGGGCACAGCTAGTAATATATATAAAAGCGAAAGGTCACTCAGTCATCACGAAATCTCCGAAACTATAACACCTACAAACTTGAAATTTGGCAGGTAGGCTTCTTATAGGACGCAGACATCCGCTAAGAACGGATTTTACGAAACTCGACCCCTAAGGGGGTAAAACGGGGGTTGGAAGTTTGTATGAAAGTCCTATGTTTTTGAAGTAAGAGACCTGAAATTTAAAATGTGTGCTCTATAGATGGTGAGAAAGTATCCAAATAATGTATCTTTAGAAATCAACCCCTTTTTGGGGTTGAAACGGGGGATGGTACGTTGACTCACTGATCACGAAATCTCCGAAACTATAACACCTACAAACTTGAAATTTGACAGGTAGCCTTCTTATAGGACGCAGACATCCGCTAAGAACGAATTTTACGAAAATCGACCCCTAAGGGGGTAAAACGGGGGTTGGAAGTTTGTATGAAAGTCCTATGTTTTTGAAGTAAGAGACCTGAAATTTAAAATGTATGCTCTATAGATGATGAAGGGGCGTCCAAATAATGTATCTTTAGAAATCAACCCCTTTTTGGGGTTAAAACGGGGGATGGTAGGTTGACTCACTGATCACGAAATCTCCGAAACTATAACGCCTACAAACTTGAAATTTGGCAGAAAGGCTCCTTATAGGACGTAGACATCTGCTAAGAACGGATTTTACGAAACTCGACCCCTAAGGGGGTAAAACGGGGGTTGGAAGTTTGTATGAAAGTCCTGTGTTTTGAAGTAAGAGATTTGAAATTTAAAATGTATGCTCTATAGATGGTGAGAAAGTGTCCAAATAATGTATCTTTAGAAATCAACCCCTTTTTGGGGTTAAAACGGGGGATGGTACGTTGACTCACTGATCACGAAATATCCGAAACTATAACACCTACAAACTTGAAATTTGGCAGGAAGACTCCTTATAGGGCGTAGAGATCCGCCAAGAACGGATTTCACGAAAATCGACCCCTAAGGGGGTAAAACGGGGGGTTGGAAGTTTATATGAAAGTCATATGTTTTAGGAGTAAAAGAAATTTAAAATGTATGCTCTATAGATAGCGAGAAGGTGTCCAAATAATGCATCGTAATCTATATATATAAAAGAGAAAGGTCACTGACTCACTGATCACGAGAACTTAATAACCGCTGGATGGTCCATCCATCCAGGATGGACAAAGATGAGGCAGGGAAGTAGATTATAGTTAGTTGACGTCCGCTAAGAATGGATTTTGCGATATTCCACCGCTAAGAGGGTTTAATTAGGGTTGATAGTTTGTATGAAACATATACAGCCTGAAAATAAAACTAAAAATGTGGTGTATATGTAGGTTTTATAAAAATAACTATTAAATTATACTAAATTGTGCCTTTTAAAAAGTTACTCAGTTTGATAAGCATTTCAAGTGACTGAAATAAAAAAATAATTTGCGTTAAACATCTTAATAGTAATGCATATCTTCATAACCACGCGGACGTAGTCGCAGGCGACAGTTAGTGTATTATAAAACAAAGTCCCCAAAAGTATATGTGAAAGATTCCTTCAAAATCTACTGAACGGATTTTCATGCGATTTCACCAATGGAGAGAGGGCTTGGAGAGAAAGGTTTACGGTACGGCTAAGCCGATTTCGATAATAGTTTCACTGGAAGTTTGCCGGGAAAACTTTGTGACACACTGATTTCTACGCGGGCGAAGCCGCGGGAACAGCTAGTAATAATATATATAAAAGCGAAAGGTCACTCACTCATCACGAAATCTCCGAAACTATAACACCTACAGACTTGAAATTTGGCAAGTAGGTTCCTTATAGGGAGTAGACATCCGCTAAGAACGGATTTTACGAAATTCGACCCCTAAGGGGACGGGGTAAGACGGGGTTGGAAGTTTGTATGAAAGTCCTATGTTTTTGAAGTAAGAGACTTGAAATTTAAAATGTATGCTCTATATATGGTGAGAAGGTGTCCAAATAATGTATCTTCAGAAATCAACTCCCTTTTTGGGGTAACTTCGAAAACTTTGTGACAGACTGATTTCAACGCGAGCGTAGCCGCGGGCACAGCTAGTAAATATATAAAATTATCCTAAAGTGATAAAACTACTTATTGTTTTAGAACCCCCACAGAATATTCGATCGCAATCGTATATTATTATATTGTCCACTTCATGAAAATAAATCTGTGTTAGCATGATAATATGACACACAAAATTATTGAGTGAGTAAAAAAGATAGAAATCATACCAATCTAAGTCGTGCTTAGCAAGAAAGCGTCCTGCATCCAGGTTTGCAAATGTTTGCATCACGATATGCAGTGTGTCCTTGGAAAAAGGATCGATAAACCAAAATTAAGTGCAATTTGTGGCATAAAATCCACCAACCCGCATTGGAGCAACGTGGTAGATTAAGCTCCTTCTCCTACATGGGGTAAAGAGGCCTATGCCCAGCAGTGGGATATTACAGGCTGAAACGTGGCAAAAAAAGATATGTAGAGAACATGCCATTTCCATTTCTGAAGACTACTCAAAAAATTAAATCATATAAATCACGCGACATGTAAAGAGGCTAATTTTTTGTTATATTTCGACCGTTAATTAAAAAAAATACAAAATTATTACATTTTACAATTATTATCATAAGTAAGAATAGTATATGTAATAATGTCTAATAGTAGTGTAATTTGATATTGAAATCTTTTTTTAATATTATAATTTTTTAGTCAAATTTATGGTTCTTTATAAGACAAGTGCAAAAGTACTTAGTTGTAAGCATTGATTTCATTAAAAAATACATTACATTAGCAAATAAATACTTTTATCAAACATTTCATTAAAAATATAATAAAATTGAACAAACGAAATAATAAAACAATTTCCATGAAATACCCATTGGAAACGCCCATTATTCCATGGTGGTATTTTTGACCCGGTAACGACAATCCGTGTTACATTATGAGGTACGCCTCCCACCGCCGAGTTAAGAAATATTTTTATGTTCCGTGCAGCGTATTTCCTCTAAGTTCCGACCAGTCTTTAAATTCAATTCAGGAACGAAGCTAGTTTTATAATTTTAACTTTAACAATAAACTTTTCTGTATATTTTATATTTATTATTATTATTATATTTTATATTTTCTTAATCTCTGATAATTTTATTTTTATATTTTCTTAATCTCTGATTTTAAACATAAAACCTCCAAGTGTAACATTAATCTTTTGGGAGCGTTCAAGCGTAGCGAACAAATTGTCTGACGAAAAAATATTACCTCCATACACCTTACACAGGTATGTGGGTACATAAGTTCGGGATAAAAATGTTATCTTTAATGTTTTTAAATATTGCAGTTATCCTTGCAGTGTCGTTCGATACTGTTTAATATAAGAATATGTTATATTTATAGGCAAAATCTCTTCTAAGGGGAAAGGAAAGCTTTATCCATAATTGACAAATATACGTGCTTACAATCTACAATTTTGTCTGAAACATTTGAAAAAGACCAATACTTGTAAAATATATTTTTATAACATTCATCCTTATATATCTTTTTATTAATCCAATCAATTAATCAAGAGTTTTAAAAACTTTATTTGATTCACTCTTTTTGCCGTATGTTATAGATTCGCGTCTTCTGTCTAACATACTTGCAGCTTATCTTAAAAATTGCCATTATTAATTTCGTAACATTGCCTGCCTGGATTGTTTCTTTTTGGAAAAGCAATGCCTATGTTTTAGGGTCAATATATAAATGCCGAAAAAAAACCTTTTATAAGGATGCACTTTAATTAAATAAAAAAAAAATTGTTTGATTTGTGGCAGCTCAGAGATCATCATCATCATCATCACTTCAGCCTATCGCAGTCCACTGCTGGACATAGGCCTCCACAATTTTACGCCAAAAATAACGTGAACTCATGTGTTTTGCCCATAATCACCACGCTGGGCAGGCGGGTTGGTGACCGCAGGGCTGGCTTTGTCGCACCGAAAACGCTGCTGCCCGTCTTCGGCCTGTGTATTTCAAAGCCAGCAGTTGGATGGTTATCCCGCCACCGGTCGGCTTTTTATGTTCCAAGGTGGTAGCGGAACTGTGTTATCCCTTAGTCGCCTCTTACGACACCCACGGGAAGGGAGAGGGTGGCTATATTCGTTACTGCCGTAGCCAGACAGCTTACACATAGAAACAAAAAAATTTAGTTTTTATATATATATCAGTTATTATTACTTTTTATCTAATACGCTCAGTTCTAAAGAGAATTTATAGTAATATTGTTCAATAAGCAAGCACCCTTGGAGAGCACACAGCGAGCCATAAGTAATGTTAATTAATGTTTATATTTCTAAATTAATGTTCAAGTTATGAATAATTATTTATTTTAGTTAACTAAGTTATTATTATAATTAGGTCTGGGCGTTTGTATTTTTGCATTGTATCTGTTTACTCTCGAGATAAGAATAAATCTCGAGATACGATATAAATGTCTTTATTTATATATAAGTATTGTTTAAATATGAATTTATAAAAATAAATATCTAACTATATCAACCGGCTGTTACCTATAGCACATTGCGGCTCGCAACTCAATGGTTACATTAAAATTAGTAAATGTAGCCTTGATCAATTTTGCCCTTACTTTGCCCTTAGTGTAACCCTTCAAATAAATCAAGCTGTATTGTCGAGAATTACGGAAGGAAAGAAATAAAGTCGTCCCTTACATTACCGTCTTATAGAAGTGCTCACGTATCCTCAAATTGTCTACAGTAAAATATACGAAACAACTCATAAAATACGAATAAAGAAATAGTTCATATAATTTTAGCCATCTTATTTTCATAGCTTAAGTAATCTTGTGAACAACATTATTGTTTTATTTTGTACGTATTTTGATGTAGCCAATTTCATTATTATTAATAAGGTATTTACTTACACTACGAAATCGCTTTAAACATATTTTTGACTAAAATCTATTAATAAAATCTTCTATATAGTAGACACAATCAAAATAATTAGTTAAAACAACAATTTATTTAATACATATGATTTAAAATTTTATGCAAAAACTGCAAAGAAAATTCTAGAAAATAGTTCTCGCGCATGACGATATTTTATTGAGCTATCTTCGTTTTCAGCCCTGAAGTTAATTGAAGCGTAAAATAAAAGAGTAGGCGGATACATCCGAACTTTCACCGCATTGCCGGGAACAAAAACTATCCCTGTTGATTGCCGATACAAACATTTCTCGTTAATCAAACTCGTTCCATGTATACGAAGTTTCTTTCACTTTTTCTTAATGATACAAGATATTACACGCATACTTTTAAGTAATCAAAAACAAGTTGAACTTGTAAAATAATTGGTAAAATATTTTAAGATTAATTGTTTTAGTTATAATATATTTTCATTAATATTTTTAATAAACATCAAGTTTAAAGATTATTTTTTTACAACTAGGTCGGCAACACGAGTAGGCTCACTTGATGGTAAGCGATTACCGCAGCTTATAGATACTTGCTTTCTGGTGTTGCCACCAGAAGCATCGCAAGCGCATTGCCGACCCCACCCTCAATCCCCCGCAGGAACTCTAGTCACCTTACTCACCACAGTAACACAACTTGAATTTGTATTATTTAGCTGTGACTTGTAAGGTCGAGGTACCGTCCCAGTCTCTACCTCAGCAATTTAAATACTTTTAAATATTTCATCTATACTCTATATTAATACAAAATAGTTTTTTTTGTTTGTTTGTAATGGATAAATTGAAAAACTACTGCACTGATGTTAAAAATTCCATCAGGAGAATGCCAAGCTATCACTAAGTGAAATAGGAATTGTACAAAACTAAACCACGCGGCCGCAGACAGCTAGAAATGCATTATTCTATTTCTATTAGCTATGTTATTCAATGGAATATTATCCAATATAAATACAATTAATTTAGCTCTATGCAACAACAAACATCTCTATAGACGTACTTATCTACACAAACTAATCAAACAGTTATCAATTTACTATATAAACAGATAGCTCACACAAAATAGTAGACAATGAAAGATTTGTTCAAATGATTAAACCTTGGGGCATTGTGCCAAATGGTTGGCGTTTTCCCTCTAAATAGCGAGGCTAAATCTCTGTGAAAAAAAAACGGTTACACTGCGTTCACTCGATACTAAAAAAGACGCATTGAAAGGTCTTTAAAAACGTTCGAGCTTCGTTATCCAAGGTCTGAAGGGTAAAAATAGAATGGACTAAAAATACAGTGCTCGTATAAAGAATAATATTTATGTATAATAGAATGATATTTCTGTCTTTGGAACAACTTTTACACGTCTCATAATTCTTCAAGTAATTGGTTAATTGTAACACCAATAATTTCAATTTCATATTATTCTCATACTTATTTTATAGTTATGTAAATTTATTAAATAAAACATATTCTATCAGTTGGGTATTATCGCCAAGCTGCAGTGGAGCAGAGTGGTGAATTGGGCTCCGACCCTTCTCCTACATGGAGAAGAGGCCTATCATCATTCCAGTCTATTGCAGTCCACTGCTGGACATAGGCCTCCACAAATTCGCGCCAAAAATGGTGTGAACTCATGTGTGTTGCTCATAGTTACCACGCTGGGCAGGCGGGTTGGTGACCGCAGGGCTGGCTTCGTCGCACCTAAGACGCTGCTGCCCGTCTTCGGCCTGTGTGTTTCAAAGCCAGCAGTTAGATGGTTATCCCGCCATCTGTCGGCTTCTTAAGTTCCAAGGTGGTAGTGGAACCTTGTTATCCCTTAGTCGCCTCTTTCGACACCCACGGGAAGAGAGGGGGTGGCTATATTCTTTGTTAAAATTGCCTACAATAGCCACAAACCGAATGTGTAACAACATATTTCCTTTATTATTAACGAATTTAAATTCCAAATTTTAAATTGGTTCAAACGGCAATAACAGAAACGAAAACTCAGTTTTTGAAAATATTGTCTTCGTGTCTAAACACACGCAACACACGAAAACCGCTTGATTAATTTGAATAAAAGACTGCATGGAAATAGCTTATTTATTAGGTCAACTTAATAACACTTTTATTCACGGAAGTTTACCGTTTCCAAGCCGATAATTAGGTAGTTATTTTAAATTACCTTATGACTAATTTTATTTTCATATAGAAACAAAGTTTCTAGATTCAGTAATTGTTTGCGTAAAGTTCGTAATAAATAATGATTATAACGAATGTTTTATTGACAGATGAGTTATTCATTTGTTCCTAGGATTACCTTTTCTCACGAAAAAGTTTCTCTTCCATTTCACATTCGACATTATACTTATTAGCTAATCATATCATTTATAAAGTACTAGCCATGTCGTATTAATTTCTACTGTATAGTAGGAAATACCTCTGGTGTTAATTTTCGTATGTCTTCAACCGACTACATGCCGAATTACATCACAAACAATTTGACGTGACTGTTATTGTTAATATTGTATTCATCTATAAATGTCACTCATTCAGGCTGATATTTTTTTCTTGCTTTGTTTCTTTCTATTTTTTCGATCTTTATCCAACCAACTTATTTTATAATACCTATTTATCATTCCGATGTTAACAAAGCAAAGAAATATTCTCACGCAAACCCAATCAATAATTTTACAAACACGTTGTCATTGATTACAATAACATGCGTTATTATTTTTCGTAAAGGTGAACGTTTATATGAACGGGAAACAAAGTAGTAAAGAGAACTAACTATTGATGTTTGTTGCCTTTAACTGAGCCCGGTCACGACATAATAAAATACAATGGCAGTAATATTTGACTTTGTTAAACTCCAGCACCACACAATTAAAAGCCTAAATACCAGCACCACACAGTTAAAACCAAATTTATTGAACTGATACAAGAAAGTTCAACATTTTAAAATCACCTCCGAGATGTTGAAAACGCTAAAAGATTGGACTAAAATGACGAAAGATTTGTATCTTAAAAAGTATAGTAGTGCAGATTAGAGTGGTGCTTAACTAACGTTTAAAAGTTTGAATTCAAGTAAGTTTTGATGACTAATTAATTAAAAAACCTAGGTTTGTATTTCGTATTTATTTGAATTATTTTTCACAATTCTATTAGTACACACAAAAGGCTAATTTAGAAGTCGTTTGACTGAAGAGTTTCAGGTTCGATTTTCAGCAAGTAATCTTATAACTCTAGAACATTTTAATGTAAACCATGTCTACATATTTCTAAAATAATATAGTTTACCGTTTATTATAAATTTATTTATACTTTATTGTACACCACAACTACGTTTTAAATAATAAACACATTTAAAAACATTTACAGACTGTGAAGTACAATTGACGGACTTGTGGCTATGTAGCCATTTTTTCCAGACAACGCAATTAAAGGAAGAATAAATTTAATATAATGTCGAGGCATGGTTTACAGACAATTTACCTGCATTTCTTTTTACTTTTCATAGAATTGATGAAAGCCAGTAATAGACAGACAATATAAATTCCTAAGAAAGTATTTTTATTGGGCGATTTTGTTAGCATAATCTACCGTGGCTATGGGGATTCGTATAACCTATTTGTCGGATGAGGTAGATCTCTCTCGTTCATCGTCTCTAAGTACTCGGTCAACTGTGGGCTACAGTGGTCAACAACAAGTAAACACAATTCATGATGTCACCGATTTCTTATAACACAGGAATCACTTAGCAGGAATCATTTAGCAGGTAGTAATTTTAGTAGAAAAATACGCAGCACGGAACGTAGTTAACGGGGCGGAGACTAACTTCTTAGCATTCGATGGTGTCACCCCGTGCGGGTGCCGAGTCCATCGTGTCGCAGAGGGAGAAACTCAGAGTAGTTCCTAGGACTTGCGACCTAGGTATAAGTTTAAGGAGGCCCCCTTTGAGATGTACATCAACGTTCAGCTTCACTGCTCAAGTTGCCCGCCCTGCTTAGCCAAATTATAGATCGTTATGTAACAATTAATTCGTTTGCATAATTTAATTATTGAAAGAGTCTAGGTTAAGCTACTAGCAGGATACAACAAAAGTGCACCATGCGAAGCCAGAGCCAAGACTGCGTTAGCCGCGGTTGCTCCGATCGTTTTATACACGTCAGCATAACTCAAGTAATATTTAATGAGTGAGGGTAGGTGACTATCGAACGATGTGCTAGGTGGCGTGCTTGGTGCATCTGTTGTTTATAAATTCCTTGCTATTTGCGTACGACAGCGCAAATGCCAACATATATTTGTATAACTAAAAAGCCGTTCTTTACATTCTACATAAGGATGTTACATAAAATAATATAACATAGGAGATTTTTCGACAAAAGGTTGCTACGAGGAACCAGTAGCACGTCAATTCTGAGCCGTAGTAATTTGTGTTCATCGTGCCAATTTTCTTTAATAAATGACAGTTAAATTCACTATCATTTAAACTTGAAATAAATAATAAAAGTTCCATCTTTCTATCACCACCCTATAAAACAAGAAATACGGCTTTTTAATCAAAAATATTAAGTTATTAGAATTAACTAATTCATACATTACTCTTATTAAACTTCCAAGCAAAAAAACGCCCTAAAATATTTAAAACTATAAATATATTTTTGGAATGCGATAACTCGTCACAAAACTTTGTAATGAGACGATCCCTTTAAACTTAATTTTATTTTGTTTATGGCGAAACTCTTATTATTCTAAAGATTATAATAGACATATTAATAACATACATGACATATTAATAGCGAAGTCTTTGTACAATAATAAGGCTTTTGGTCTTTGTAAATAGTACTCTATAAATAGAAGTTAGTTTACCCTCTATTATTATCTATACAAATAAATAAAATTGTAGTGTCTGTTTGTAATATTAAAATAACCGCTTTTTACGATATGCATACGGATCTATACCCGGTAAACATACCAAAATAATTTTTTTTTACAATTTTCTCTGTCTGTCTGTTTGTTCCGGCTAATCTCTGAAACGGCTGGACGGATTTTGACGGGACTTTCACTGACAAATTGCTGATATAACAAAGAGCAACTCAGGCTACTCTTATTTTAGATTTTTTTTATAATTCAGCGAACTGACGCCGCGTTGGCGCAACGGTTACAGGCATGGATTTCACCTGTTGCGCTGGCGGTTGCGGGTTCGATCCCCGCACATGACAAACATTTGTATTGGCCATACAGGTGTTTGTCGTGGTCTGGGTGTTTGTGCAATCCTTGTGGGTCTTCCCACCGTGCCTCGGAGAGCACGTTAAGCCGTCGGTTCCGGTTGTTATCATGTACACCTGATAGCGATCGTTACTCATAGTAGGGAATATATCCGCCAACCCACATTGGAGTAGCGTGGTGGATTAAGCTCTGATCCTTCTCCTACATGGGGAAAGAGGCCTATGCTCAGTAGTGGGATATTACAGGCTGAAGCGAAGCAGCGAATTGAACAATAACTTTTTGTTAAATTACTATTAATTATATATATTAATTATTATTAATTATAAGCTTCCTAATAATATGTTGACTAGATAAGTTAGATAACAATCGCAAGTATGCAAATTTTTATGATATAAAATAAAATTCACATTTGTCTAAAAAGCATCTCACATGAAAACATCCAAAACCATCTCAAAACGCTTTCATAATTACTAAAGATAACATTCAGAAACAGCTTAGCACGCGCTTTCACACTAAGTGGAGTCATTTGGCCTTGTCTCAGAAAAACATGCCAACGGCAACAGGTCTTAAATATCCTACTTTGAACTGATGTCACTAAATAGGTGCTTTACTGTAAATATTTTTTTGTATCTCGATTTTTATAAAGAGTGTATATTTTTATGACGCTGGTTATTAATATTTCACACACGTTATTTAAAACAGTGCCGTACAGTACGTACAGTGTATGATAAAAAGTATTTTAAACATTTTTTTATGTATTCAACTTACGGAATATAATAAAGACTACAATAATAATAAAAAAAACTTCTAAACTAATCTGCTCAGTTAGACAGAAAAATTCAAAATAATATTTTTAACGACTGTTTGGACCTCATCTAAATGTAGAAAAATAAACTATTGTCAATATTCCTTATAAAAAAATAAAAAGCATTATTTTTTTTAGAAATACTTATTGTAAGGTAAGAGCACTTTGCGCTATAGATTAACCTTGATATTAGGCTAATTAAGTTATTCTCAGGACTCATTCTATATTACGATTAAATGTAAATCTTTATTTCAAAAGTCAAGTCAATAAGTTAAGACTTGGATCAACATAGTCTGTACATGAACTTGGAGGTCAATATGAAAGAATGGCTTATAGTGCACCAAGATGGATTTGAAAAAAGATTTAGTGATTTAAATCCGTTACCAAATTCAGCATACTTGAGGTTCGATCACTTATTACTCAAAAGAATACGCTTCAGCTACGTAACACAGCTGAGCACTGGCCTCTTTTCCCATGTAGGAGAAGAGTCAGAGCTTAATCCACCAGCTGCTCCAATGCGGGGTGGCAGATAAAGAATACATTTTCCGAAATTACACTTACTAAAAGTAAAAAAATAAGTTGGGTATGTAATTAATATAATTAATACAGTATCTGGGTGACCGAACTTATCTCGGTATTTTTACATCATGTTTTAGGAAATCATATTTAAATACGAATTATATATTTATAAAATATGAATATTTTTTTTACCGACAATAATGCGAAATATAAACAAATATAAAAAATGAAAAATAAAAAAATAGAAAATAATAAAGATAAAATATGAAAAATATTTTTCGATTTTACTGTACTTAGATATAACTCGAAAAATAGTTGTTAGATCTCAAATAAATTTAAATGGGACCAAATGACACACACCACCTTTCGATTAAAAAAATTTTCGTCGAAATCGGTCCAACCAGTCAAAAGTTCTAAAGTCACATACATAAAAAAATGCAGGCGAATTGAGAACCTCCTCCTTTTTTGGAAGTCGGTTAAAAACAAAAGAGTTTGTCAAACATACTTTCAAACCAAATCTCATTACTTCTGATATTGTTGCCACATTATCGTTGTAATATAGTTCTAAGTTTGTGAAATAAAGATATTATTATTATTATAAATGCACAACGTCCAAAACAAACATTTTTGAAAAAAAAATTAATTACCTAATAATAATCTGGTAAATACTAATATTATTCTAATATTTTAAGAAGCAGAAATGGTGCTACTTTTATGAACGTTACTACCCACGTAGCTGACATCATCATCATAAATTATTTTATGCCGTTTTTGATCGTAAATCATGAACATCTTTTGTCATTCGAGTGGTTACTATTATATTGAAATTTAGTGTCAGTAAAGTTTTAAGACCTCGTACTCATAGCATTCATGAAAAATTTCAATTGAAAGACTGTACCAGGTTATTTGTCATGTCTACGTTAACTGTATAAAATATTTAGAACATCACAAATTGGTACGAAACACAAATAGCTGGGTTAAGGTCGAATGTCAGAGAATTTTTATTGGGTATTCAAATTCACGAATTTAATACCAAATTGCACGCGAAAGAATTTTGCGTTCGGCTCCACAGAGCTTAATTGGATCTTAGGGTTCTCTTAAACATTTCATTGTCTTTGTTAAAGTTATGTTGAATTTTAAATTAATTCTGTCTTTATTGATATAATAAACTGGACGGATTGAATCAAACTCTCAAAAAAATGTTTTATACTTATTTTAAAAGAAATTTTCGATTTTGTTACTTAGGCGTTACTAAACTACACTAATAACACTAATTAATTATTATTAAACGAAAACCTTAGTTTTTGTTTTCTGCGATCATAGAAAAAATCGAAAAGAAAACCTCGTGAGGATACAATTGTTACGTCTATACGAACTTTTTTAAGAATTAGAATTTGACCAGTTTTTTTTAATCTTATAGTAATACTTTTGTTTGTTTACACTTACATAATACCAAATACTACAAAAACGGCTTGCAAAAACGTATCACATATGAAATATTGCATACTCACTTTAAGCGCGTCCTCGTGAGATATTCCCGAAAAAGGAGTTCCATTGACTTGCAATATGGAGTCCCCAGGACGAAGGCCCGCCCGCTCTGCCACCGAGCCCTCCTCCACCCTCGATATGTACACACCCACACCTGTGGAACATGACTTGTTTTTTAAATAGTATCATAAAATCTCGATATATTTGGGGGTCTACTATATATCCTCAATATATTTAAGGTGGAAAGTAATGAGGTGCCTGCTGAAACCAGTTCACTGAGTAGCTACGGATCCCTCAAAATTAGCTTAAAATAAATAATTTTCTACCATAGTAAGACTCCTATAAAAACTAAAATGGTTTTTTTAATTTAATTTCTTATTAACATTATGGACAGATCATTTCAGGATAGATTAATAAATTAATGAAACCGGAAACTAAAAATCAAAACAAATTTGTCTTAAATATTTCTTTTGTGATTACAAAAGATAAATATCAAATATTTACGCTAATGTTTATGTACGAGGACATAATATTGAATATAATTCTATTATAATGAAAAACTTGCTTTTAGCTTTACGTCCTATTATAAAAAAAGAAAATAATATTCAACATCAATTACGTAAAATCATGATTTTTATTTATATTAAAAATGTGGATTTTAATTATGTTTTATTTTTTCTTCATAAATTCATCTATTGGCAGTGTAAAATTTAAAACTCTGTGACACTAGTAATATGTATAATCTTATTTTTTTTAACAGACAAATAATTATTTTGTGCTAATTGCAGCAAAATACTTTTAATTTTATTTACATTGGAACTATTCCATATCTTCAGGGTTTATTAACTCATTATACAAAAATGATATATTAAGTGCAATTTTTTATTATATATATATATATATTAATATATATATATATATAATAATAATATAAATATATATATATATATATATATATAAAATATTATGTAAGTTTAGTTATATATTATCAAATAATTAAGGTTCAGTAGTAGATAATGCTGTATGACTTTAAGTCCACCTTTTGTGACGTGTTATAAATGAAATCTTCTAACATAATCAGAATAAATAATTGATATTGGCATAAATATACCAAAAGTTAATTCAAAAATTTAAAGGTGAACTCTAATAATCTTTGACTAAGCTTTAGTACGAGTTAAAAGACATTAAGGGGCTACCCTACCTCAGCTCGAATTCAGATTTCACCCGTACTAAATACACATGTGAATTGAGAGCGCTTGGTTGTTCAAATCGCGAATTATATCTATTTTCTCCCCACAAACATTATCGTTTCGTCATACTTATTTCAATTACCATGCTTAAACTCAAGTCCATAACTTCTATATTTACTGAGATATTAAGGTTTTAATACAAAAATAGAGGTAAGTTTGCGATTTTTTTCTATCGAGAAAATTTTATGGAATCGTGTTTTCGAAACATATGAAAGATAGTTTATGTCCTGAACTTTACCATACATAAATTTCAAACTTAAATATTCAGTAGTTTGGAAGATATGGACATCCTGCCGAGTGGAAAATAAGCAATTTGAGGTAGCATACACTCTTAAGCTTGAAAGAAAGCCGTAAGGACGTATCGAAGCCCTCCGAGCGCCATAATTCCTACTTATCGCCGATACAGACGGATAAAGATTTGTGTCGCGGAGTCGTAGATCACTGATTACAAAGTTCTGTTTGACCGTCCCAGTCCTATTTATATAGCTCTTATACTCGTATGAACACGAATCGATAGCCGAAGTTCAGTTACGTCGCACCCACGCAAATCTGGTATTGACGTTTTAGAGCTGCTTAAATCTGCTGCCGTAATCGATTAAAATGTACTTAACAGAACGATAAAATGAACTATGCGAACTATGCGAACTATATAATTTATGCGATAAATGTGTGCAGAATTATAAAAGGGAAATTTTTGGATATTATCTATAAACACAAAAATTAATCGCCGAAACATTTTTTTGTAGATGTAGTAATATAAATATCAAAGTATGAAACTTCACTAATGATAAGCGCATTAACATGTAGATCAACGACCCTAGTGACATTTATGTCACCATATAAAAAAGTTTTGTCATTACTTACTTTAAACTTTCAGTGAAATGTCGGTAGACAACGTTATCTGGCTAAAACCTTTGCCTTCGTGATAAAAAATGTGATAATGCTACAATCAAGACTAAATATTATTGTTTTCTTCGCCATATGACATAAATTACGACACATTTGCAACATTGGTGTTGGAATAGATTAGGCAGATGTATAAGAAAGATATAAAAAAGTCGAATAAGATATTGACTCCAGCTTATGTTTTGGGGCTCTGAGTGTATGGTGGATCTCTCCCTATGCTTATAATTATTGTATAATAACACTTACCAGCCTCTTTTCCTCCCTTAACACAGATGCCGAAGCCATGCGAGTCAGCTGGGTCGCGACTCATAGTGACGGTGCGCGTCGAAGGCTCCATCGGCGGCGGCGGCGCTCCACCCGATGAGTATGGCCGCTCCCTATCCCGCTCGCCCCGATATATCGCCTATAGATGATAATGTTTATTGAATATTTACCTATTCTAGATTAAATAGGAATACTATAATTTTTTATTGAGATAAGGCACACCACGAAATATCTTGCTCAACATTTAAAGCAACCCGACTGGACAGTTACCTCAAATTTATAAAAGACCACAGCTAAATAATACTACTCTCATGTAGTGTGTGTGTGTGTGTGTGTGTGTGTGTGTGTGTGTGTGTCTTATGTGTTGTGGTCCTGTGGTGATTAAGGTAGTCAGAGCTCCTAGGGGGAGTCTGGTTGGGATTGACACCGCGTTTACAATTCTCATGGAATTGCAGGTATCCGCTTACCCTCAGAACGAACGTATGCTTGTTTGCCATCTTTGTAGTATAAATAATTATTTATAATGAAAATACGAACGACTACAGTGGAGGCGAGTTTGTTGATAACATCGTATCAAACATCAATATCAAATCAGTCGCGGACATCACGGACGTCAATACGACTGATTTTGATAGTTTTGTTAATATACAAATCTGATAGTATCACTGTTTTACACTATGGAATAAGATTTTATTGATAGGTAACAATAGCAAAATCGGCTGTAAAACAGCCTATTGTAGTTTGAAATCAATTCAAAACAATAGACAAACTCTATGTTTATAAGATTGCAATGCGTATTTGCATAAAAGTAATTTATATTAACTAGTTTATTACTACTTCCATAGTAAACTGAATAAAACGCAGGGATGACTGTTAAAAATATAAATACGAGAATAATATGTCGTAAAGATGCAAGTTGCACTCTATTTTAGAATTGAGCCAAGTTTGTCAAGTATGTGCACAGTTGGACAATAGCGACCAGAACGTGTTCCCGTTTGTGTGTAAAGTCCCAGTTGCAACAGTTCTAAATCTCTTTTCCAGCGGAAATCGCAAACTATATCGTGAAGTGAATATTGCAATCTGGCAACAACGTCTAAAACTGCAAATGTGACAGTATTTAGATTTCCTAATTCTATAAAAATATCTATTAGTTTTTCTATTGTGAGGTTCTATATTACTTCGTTACAGTTACATTTGTACAAAAAATATGGTCAATTGATAAACATGTGTATATCTATATACTGCCAGATATTCCAATCTTACTACATTCGAAATACATTTTAATGCGTTTTTATCTTTAAATTACTTGTAATATTACAGAAATTTCAAATAACTGACCATTTATCACAAAATAATAACTACCAGCAAACAAAATATATAATACTAGCTGACTCAGCAAACGTTGTCTTGCCGCTGAGCGCTATTTAAAAATAGGGGTTGATCGTAGAGGGTTGAAAATTAAGGGTTCTATATATTTTTTCAATATTGTATCATAAAAAAATAAAAATAAAATTATTTATTTGAAAATTAAAAAAAAAATTAGGGGTGGACTTACCCTTAACATTTAAGGGAGTGAAAAATAGATGTTGTTCGATTCTCAGACCTACCCAATATGCACACAATATTTCATGAGAATCGGTCAAGCCGTTTCGGAGGAGTTTAACTACAAACACCGCGACAAGAGAATTTTATACATATTAGATTCACTAATGTAATTTAAGTTTTCTTTTCATATTTAAAAAGCCTGTGGCTAAATCATAATAGCTGCGAAATACTACGGTATTTTTATGAATATACTTGAATAAAATAAAAATAAAAACTTTTTTTAAAAACAAGCGCTTATTTTATTTAAGTGGGTTAAAAAAATAATAAAATAAAAATTTCCTTTAAAACTAGTACTATTAACATAATTATATAACGTCATTACCTACACCATTTGTATGATATAAAAAGCTTGTCATAGAATTGACCAATGTAGTAAAATTAAGAAATCAAATAACTTGAACGCATTGATTTTAATTTTTTAATTTTTGAACTAAGTGAATATGTACCTAAATCACGCAACAAGCTTTTATATCATACTAGCTGTGCCCGCGACTTGGTCCGTGCGGAATTTAACAAAATAGTTATTGTTCAGTTCGCTGAGTTATATAATTAATTGTGTTTGCTGGCGAACGAAAAAAAACCGACTTCAATTACATCGACAAGTAATACAACGTAGGTAGACGGAAAAATAGTCAAGTAAATACGAATTATCAAAAATTACTCCAAAGTTGTGATCAGATATCGATGAAATTTTAATGTGACCACGTGATAAACATCGCTTTTCGATTAAATTAAAAATCATCAAAATCGGTACACCCAGTAAAAAGTTATGCGGATTTTCGAGGGTTTCCCTCGATTTCTCTGGGATCGCGTCATCAGATCCCGGTTTCCTTATCATGGTCTACACTTAGAATATCTCCTTTCCAACTAAAAAAGAATTATCAAAATCGATTCGGTCAGTTGAAGTCGGTTTTTCTTCGTTTGCCTGCAAACACAATTATTTTATAAGTAAAGTAAGCGTGTATACAAAATTTCAGATCAATCGGTTAATGCTATATGCTTCAAAATTTAATTTCAAGATTACACCCTAACAAACTTATATTATGCAAGTTAAATAAAGGTTGTTAAAATTATGTTAATAAAAAAGTAACCGATTGTACATGTACCTAACATAGGCACATAGTTACTATAGGTAGTGTAGGTAGGTAAAACATAGGTTAAATAGATACTTGTACCTAACTTAGGTAAATAGATAGAATAGATAGGTAGGTTAGAAAACAGACACAACTTGAATCTGTAGTTACTTTTTCATACCTATCAAACCTTTTCTCCTAATACTTTCCTTACTGCCATGTACGAAATAAATTTCTAAATAAAATCATATAAAAATTTAACGTATGTTTTTACACTATAGTAAAGTATCATTTGTAGTAATGCTGGCTATTTCGAATATATTAATTTTCTTTCAAACGGAACTCTCTATTTCCCATATGTTGTTGAATTAATAACACGTGTCTACAGACTTCAAAAGAAAACGTCTAGGAGCGGCTGGAAAATAATTAAGAGATATCACGATCGCAATGTAGACAATAATATTGACATAACATAAATAGAGCATAAACAAAAAAGTTATTTTAACACTCATCAATTTTACCAAACACTTTTTTTTTCAGAAAATTTGTTCCGTTTTGATCAACAAGTGAACTTTCAGAGGTATCTTCATCAATCACTACGAGTAAGAAGGTTAGCTGAGACAGCCTGAACTAACTTCGCGACGAGCATCGACTGCGCCACGAAACGATTTTATTAATCGCTTCTTATGATATAAAATATTGCTCTTATAAGTAAAAAGTATTATAACTATACAATTTTATTCTCAAATTTCGTTGTTCCTACAATAGTGTATACTCGAATTCAGTATTTTAAAGTAAAATAATTTAGAGAACTTCCTACCGTCACAATTATCAGATGCGGAATGAGTCTATAAAAATAGCTCGTCTAACAAACAAAGTCAAATTTGAAAATAGGCTAGGAATTTTTTTTCACGCGGAATATGATCTATTAGACCTACAGACAATAATTAAGTACATTGTTTAATAATGTAAGTTTTTGCTCCGAACCGTATTTCTTAGAATAAATATCAAGAAATTTTATTACCTCATAACTTTCGTTAGAATCCAATTTGATACCGAAACAGTGCACACGGCTACACAAAACCGCTCAACACTTAGGATCATCACGCACTGTTTTATTTGCTTTAAATTTTCATTGTCGTTGCATCACTTATATTACATTCGAAATCGATTTTGAAAATTCTCTCTCCAAAACACGATTTACTTACACTATACTTTTGGATACTTAATTGGATATAATTTTTGTAAAACACAGATTAACGTCAATTATTACTATTGAAACCAAATAATATAATATAATATCAACGAACGAAGAGCAAAACAGTTAATCTTTAGTTTTTTTTTTTGTCTTTAATATAATAATGGACACTGCTACATACAATAGTCCGTCGTCAACTGACAATAATAGTTTTTTTTTTTTAGCTTCGGTCATGGCACGGCAAGCCTGTAACGGGCACGCCCCCTAAACCCTCGTATACACACATACGACCATTTCTGTTTATTCTTCAAACAACCGAGTCATTAAACAAGCTTCATGTTTGCGGAAAGCTTAATGTTTCGTTATTTATGTGCGATAATATCTTGATTGTTATTATTTAAGCGATCAGGTCCATATTCTCTTCCTAAGCGTTGGCCACTTTGGTCATGAATAACTTAGTGATATCGACTGCAGACCGCTCGCCTCAAATTATTTACACATGACAGCTCTCACTGAGCTACTACGCTATACAATTCAAATATTTTTAGAAATCCATTACGTTGATGACAAGAAGGTTTAAATTTATATTTAATTCTAAATGACATATAATATTTGTAATTAGCTCACTGACTCGTGTAATAAGTTTTTTAATCAATAAGCTACAGAACCATATTTCAAATTAAAGAGTTTAGAATGTAAAAAAGTAGTAAAATTATCAAATCATTGATAAAAATCAATGTTTCTAAATATTTTCGACTTCCATAGCCACCACAAACCTTTATAGTTCTGTGTATAGTCCTCTCAAAAGCCTCTCTATCTACACGTATAAGATAGCTTAAATACTGTTCGTACCAGGAAATTGTGTACACATAATGCGGCAATATGCTGTGTGGTTACGGCATTAAAGAATATAGCCACCCCCTCTCTTCCCGTGGGTGTCGTAAGAGGCGAATAAGGGATGGCACAGTTCCACTATCATCTTGGAACTTAAAAAGCCAACCGATGGCGGGATAACCATCAAACTACTGGTTTTGAAATAAACAGGCCTAAGACGGGTAGCAGCGTCTTCGGTGCGACAAAGCCATCCTGCGGTCACCAACCCGCCTGCCCAGCGCGGTGACTATGGGCAAAACACACGAGTTCACGCCATTTTTGGCGCGAATTTGTGAAGGCCTGTGTCCAGTAATGGACTGCGATAGGCTGATGTGATGTGATGATGATGTGATGTACACATAATATATTGAGCACTTCAACTGAGCGGTAAAATAAAATTTTGAAATTTAATAGATTTTTAATGTAGTTAAAAGCATATCAAAGCTAAGTTATACATCAGAGAATACTTTATGACCAACTTAGTAAATCAACCAACTAATACAAGCACACTTGGAGAATTGAAACGAAAAGTTTCGTGAATTCCTTGAAAATTACTCCAAGACGAAATTTTTACTGAAAGTTGTTATAACGATGACTACACTAAGCTTGATATGAAACGCTTTTGGCCAACATTTATGAGGAACACATGATTCATTTGTTAGACTGTTGTTTACGGAAATTTGAATTTATTAATATAAAGTTTGACTCAGTTTAATGAATCTTTTAAAATAATGTCTTACTTATGTTAACTTACATGATGTGTGGTACTGCTTGGACTACTTGCCGGCGAATGGCGTCTCGCCGGTAGAGGCGCTGGTAAAGGCGCTGGTAGCGGCGCTGGTGGATGCGACGGAGGCAACGCTTTGCCCAACGCTGCTGCTCCTCCCTGACCAAAGAGCCGGAGCACCTGTTCCGGTGATATTGGCCTCTTCTTGCCATTTGCACTCAGATGATTCGTACTGTTACGTAGGCTTGTTGCTCCTATTTACAAATGAAAAAAAAAACATTTTTACTTTAAATATACATTCGATATGTATTATTAGCAAAAGTAAACATAAGAACTATACAGTTAATACCTTTTATACAGAAATAAAGCTGCAAATGCTTAAAGTGTGAATTTGGTATGTCTAAGAACAAAACAAGTATATTATAGGTCTAAATGTTCATATAGGATGGAAACAAATTTATTTCTGATACAATAACATGTGGTTGTACAAGAAGCTTATACGATTATATTAATGATTTTTTTTTAGTATTTAAAATCTGTGTAACAATACTGAAATTTTATACATATTCAGAATTCACAACTTAAGAACTATAACGAAACTAATTAATGAAATCGATCTATATAAAAACGACTAAGACAATCATCTCATCGCTCAGTTGTAAAATACTTATAAGAATTTTTGTATCATTATGTATTAAAGATACACCTAAGTATGCATCAAAACAATATTCTAACGATAAAGTTCACATTCATAAAACACACCTAAAATTTATCACTTCTTTAAGACAGTTACATAAAGGTTTGAAAAGAAAATAAAACGTTCGACCGTAAAAAAATATATAAGCACACTCATTTGCTCTTTGCGTTTTCTTTTACCCAAATTCCATGCTTTATATACCTAATAAAATTTAAGGACCTTTTATTATTGGGAAAATAAATTTTAATAGCGTCATTCAAGAGAAAAACACTAAATCATTCAATAGGACACAAAGCTATAATTTTCACATTAAACTGTAGCTTTTATTATTTTTGTAGTTTTATCATATTTTTAGGTATGATTCAAAGAATATCTGTGCAAAAAAAGGAGAATTCCTTTGGAAGCAGGTTCCCAAACTTTAATGGACTACTTTACAAAAAAATAATAATAATTCCAAAGCATAATAGTTAATTACACCAATTTTATATGTCTATCTATTTTATCTATCCGGTATCGGTATTTTTATTAGATAGGTATACCAAGACTGCCCTCTTGACTAACATAACGGCCCATTTGCCTTTGGTACTGATACAGCCCCCACGAAAAGCTACAGCAATTGCTACGGAGCGCTACTGCCCCCGTTGGAAACTGATGTCTTGATGATAAGACTATGTACAAATTAAAAAAAAAATGGTTTTAGTCTAAGAAACATCAAAACACGTTGAGGGTTGTATTTATTATTTTACTTACACATTCAAAAAAATTATTTTTTGTCATATTAACCTGCACTGTTAGCTATGTTTGATGATCCAAGATAGGGTGCTCTCGAGAGCTTGCCTGGGTAGTGGTGCTGCGAGTAGGGCGCGTGGTGGCCGTGCGAGGAGGCCGGCCGTTCCACTATCGTGTATGAGGTGCCTGGCGGCGAGTAATAGACCCCGCCGCGCGCCCGTGCCCGCGCGTCCTCCGCCTCGTAACTGGTGTGGCGATTATCCTGTAACCACTGGTCGTATCCAACATATGTAAGTACATATTAGTTAGCTAGTAAGTACTAGCTATTTCCCACTATTATACCTGCAAAAATCCCGATTCTATGAGAAATTACTAATCCCAATAAAAACGTAACAACCGCCTTACCTGTCAAACCTTGACTTTATTAATACTTACACAAACATAGAATTTCTCTCTTTACATTACAATAGGTTGTTTACATAATTTGCATCTACGACTTTCAGTGTTCGAGAAGCAAGTATCAACATACATATAACATACAATAATACATACAACATAACTAACTGACAACATGAACAATTAAACATGCTTGAAACTATATATTTAATACAAGTTTTCGTCTCTAGCTCATATTCTTTTAATTTCTTTAGTAACTTGCAATAAGATAGCAAACAAACACATAATATATCTCCTCCTACTTTCTTATTCCAGTCGTATAGGTTCGTACCAATTCGTAAAAATGAAGGTTATTTTATACAAGAGAAGTCATGTGTCTGAATATAAGTCATTATTACGTTACTTCACTGTATTCAAAACAACCCAAGTGTTTTACTAAAAACGACTTGTATTTCGCAAAACTCGTATGGCGTAACGCCAAGCATACCTGCAGGTTGCACGATAACAGCAGTTCATTGACTTCCGCCACGGCGTAGCCCTGGCCGTAACCCAACGACATGCAAGCACCAACGTTTTCTATGTATCCACTTTATGAATAGTCTATTTGACCCAGAGTTTTTGCTGGTAACTAATTTTTTATGTTCAGTTTCAAAAATTTGGGGTCTGCTGTTTACCAAAATGCAGTCCATAAAAAGATTTGTAAAATAATTAAATACTTAGATAGATGTGTGAGCTACTCTAGCTTGAAAGCCTGGACTGACATTTAGATAAGACTGATACATTGGCAGTTACATGGTCCCTGAGTTCAACGTGCAGTGCAGCTAAGTTACCTGCTGCGACCGCGAGTGTCTCGCGAGGTGATGCGCCGGCGGGTGCTGTGGGGTGGTAGAGCGCCAGCCGTAGCCCTGGGCGTAGGGCGGCGGCCATCGTGCCCCGAACTCCGCCAACTCGGAGCCCTCACCCTCCCCCGACCTCATGCCGGGGGTCACCAATTACTCTACAACAGCAAAACAATAATAAAATCGTAAATAATAGTTACTGAAAATTGAAACTTCTGTCTTACAGTACCTAGTATAGTCAGTAAAAAACTAAAAAAATAATTTGCACTGGAAGAGATCATTCTGAAAATTTCCAAAATATTGTAATCAGGTGGTATATGGTGATTTCGGCACACATGAATCGGTATCCCGAGTTTGTGCTAATTATTTCATGGTCATACTGTAAATTTTGTTTATTTTTTGTATAACGACCTTAAATTAGGAAAAAAGTGCCGAAAGTTTTTTGCCTCCAGCTTTTTGTCCTCTCGGCTAACACTAGGGTCCATTGGGTTAAGTAATTTGTTGTAATATTTAATAAAGCCGATGACATAATATAAAGGCGATGTTTTACCGACCGCACCGACCGATTACCGAGGCATTAGAGATTAGAACAAAATGAAAATATTGTTATTTATTCCATAACACGGTAATGTACCTAATGTTCATATTGTATCAATATTGAAATTGTTAGTTGATTTGCTACAATTTTTTAATTGTAATTTTTTTGACATTTCTTAAGTGTGTTTTCACCTTATGGCAATTCAAATATTCCATTCTATTTTATTAAACTTAACTTACACTAAAAGTTTAAAAATAACTAAAAGATAAAAAGTAACTATTGCATATTAACAAGGAATTTACCTACATAAAGTTGGAAGACAACGTAATGCCTATTATACAATATTTAATTAAAAAGATGGTGCAAGGGAAAGTAATTTACAGAGGCACTCGTAGGACCTGGGCGCGGTCCAATTTATAAATAAACTAGGTAATACCCGTGACTTTGTCTGCGTCAAATAAGTATTTTAAGTACCATAATTGTATTTGGCGCTTCATAAATTGTAAATAATTCAAACATTACTTTAAAGGATAATTTTTGAATAAAGCTGAAACAAGGCTTCTTAGAAACGTTTTGAAGATTAACTTTCATATTCTTAAGTTCAAAATATTTGTTCTCCTTTTTACAAAAGTACAAAATACCGCCAATTTGTTGTTATTCCAAACTTACACCAATTATTTCACGTTTTTAATCCCACTTTCACGGCGAGTGATATAAAAAAAAACCCCCGCGCGAAAAGTAACGAAGACCTATCAGATACATTTTCATACCTAAACATTTTTGCTCAGATGATTTGGTCGAGCTGGGTACGATTAGCAGAATGTGTAAATTAAAACGGGGGTAAAAAAATATTTTTTGTAAAAGTGCTTTGTGATGAAAAATCGATATTTTATATCGACACAGAGTAATTTTAATCGTATTAACTTATAAAGAAGAATGTCCAATGACGACACCATGCTATTTTTAATATGTACGATTTTATTTTTGTGTTACCCACACATTAGGAATTCTAAACATTTTTGAATATCATATCAAAAATGTTTAGAATTCTCCGTCTCCTGTCAAAGATTTTCATTGTAATATGAAACTTTGAATAGTTACGGGTCTCTGTAAAGAACTCACTATAGACGGCGCCACGGTTCGCTTAAACCGAAAATAAAAATCATCATATCAAAAATTTCGCTCGAGCGGGTACATCGTTCCATAGCTTAATTGGCTAGAGCGCCGACACGGTCAGTCGGAGACGCGGGTTCGAATCCCGCTGGAGCGGTCAATTTTTGATATGATATTCAAAAATGTTTAGAATTCCTAATGTGTGGGTAACACAAAAATAAAATCGTACATATATTATATTTATTTTATATTTATATAAAATAGAGATATTTATAAAACATAACGAAGATTAACCGTTGGATTAAATTAATATAAAACATTAAAAATATGCTACGAGTATATTAGTAATAAATTTTGGACTTGTTAGGGTGTTGAGAATTACCAAGTTTGCCACGAACGAGTTCGTGCCGCCTACAGCGGCTATCACACGTTTGCTTCCGCTCGTTTACTAATGAGTTCAAGTTCCAAGGTACTTCAAGTTTACAGACTTTCCTTGACATGCTAACAAAAAGGAATGCTTCCATATAATATTTGAATTAATATTGATTACACGATGGTCAAAAAAATTAAATTTATGTAAAATTTAAATGAATGATCGTTTTAAAATCCTTTGCCCTTTTTGAAAAATTAGTCGCAAAAGTAATTGTCTAAATCGCTTTTGCTAATAGCTATCATCATCATTTTAAGTAACAAAAGTTTAGTATATATCCGTAATATATTTGATGCTCCTTGATCGCAGTTTTGTTAGGTTTGGCTGTATGACCCATTTCTGTTTATTTTAGCCATTAAAGAAATCAACAACTGACCCGTTTGTTTATATAAACACGATAAGGAACCTTGTGTAAAAAAAAAGTTATCGTGCTAGTACAGTAGTAGCTTATTATTTGGTCCAGGAGTACATAGATGATAAAAATAGTGAACTTAGTGACGCTGTATTTCATGCACAATATTACTGATTTTGTATTAACATTATTTTTATAAGAGTAGCTGCGGAATTTCTTGCCGATACTTCTCTGCAGAATAGACATTCTGAATCGGTGGTAGCTTACCTTTTAAAAATGATCACTTAAAATTTAATTTTAATTAGTGAAATGACGATTCCAAAGTGCTTCTAAATCTAGAAGATTTCGATTTGCTTTTGTAGATAGAAAGTAAATACACCTTTTTTCGAAAACTCCGCGTCGGCGCAACGGTCACATCCATGGATTGTACCTGTTACGCTGGCGGTTGCGGGTTCGATCCCCGCACATGACAAACATTTGTATTGGCCATATAGGTGTTTGAAACGGTATGTCTTGCTTGTAACATACACATGTAATTTTTATCTTACATTTTGTTATTTAAATAATCAACAAACAAACAAAAAGCTTATTATTTTATTTATCAATTCACTGTTTTTGTTCACTCCAAAGTCCGAACACTAAAGATAACGCTAAAAATGCTGGTTAAAGCTGAGACGAGCCTGAGAGATCTTAATGAGAAAAGCGGTCAAGAACTGCCGGATAGAACAATTTTTAAGTATATTATCTTTTACTCATTTTGTATTGTATGTACCTACTTGTGCACATTTGATCTAATTGACCTCACTTAAAAAAAGGCGTCTTCGGTGCGACAAAGCTAATACTGCGGTCACCAACCCGCCTGCCCAGCGTGGTGACTATGGGCAAAACACATGAGTTCACGTTATTTTTGGCGTAAACTTGTGGAGGCCTGTGTCTAGCAGTGGACTGTATAGGCTGTAATGATGAAAAAAAGGTATTTTTATTACTTCGTGATGTAAAACGCACGTATTTAACACAAAAAATATGCATACTAGCTGTGCCCGCGATTTCTTTCCTCTTTGGTCTCTCCGAACTATACTAAATTTCTAGATAAGAACTATGTAGTGAATCAGCTCGTATTTTGGACCAAAACCACAGCAAATTCTCTTTATATTTATTTAGTAGTTTGGTTGTGTTGCTCCAAGCCACAGATGTATCGAAAATAATTGTGTTTGCTCGCAAACGAAAAAAAAACCGACTTCAATTACATCGACGAGTAATACAACGTAGGTCGACGAAAAAAGCGTCAAGTAAAAACGCATTATTAGATATAACTCGAAAAGTAGTTGTTAGATCTCAAATGAATTTAAATGGGATCAATTGACACACACCAGTTTTCGATTAAAAAAATTTGTAGAAATCGGTCCACACGGTCAAAAGTTCTGATGTAACATACATTAAAAAAAAATACAGTCGAATTGAGAACCTCCTCCTTTTTTGAAAGTCGGTTAAAAATTAAGAAATACAATTTTTGCTTTATCGATATTGTAATATCACCTAAAATGTCTTCAAAATAAATAATTTAACCATTATATTTTTAATTATAAAACAATATATATACTATGTGATTCTTAATTGATATTTAAAAAAAATACTGTCTAATTATTCCTAATAATCTTAATTTGCTTGAACTTTTTTTCTTAAATTTGCTTACCATTTTCTAATCTTATATATAAAATCCTCGTGTCACAATGTTAGTTAACATACTCCTCCGAAACGGCTGAACAGTTTTTTATGAAATTTTGTGTGCATATCGGATAAGTCTGAGAATCGGCCAACATCAATTTTTCATACCCCTAAGTTATAAGGGGTTATGGGGGGTTAGTAACATATATGCCCAAATAACGTTTGCGGGGTCAGCTAGTAATTTATAAATCTTATGCGGCAAAGTTGCGAGTTTAAAAAAAATTACAGAAAAAATTACAAAAAAATTACAGAATATTATTTTAAATGATGTTTCTGAATGTTGCATTTCGAAAATAGATATTTTCCATTTTCTTTTAACATACGATTCAGCCTGTAATATCGTATGTAATATACATAGGCCTCTTTCTCCATGCAGGAGAAAGATTGGAGCTTTTCCACCACGCTTTCCCTCTGTGGTTTGACGGATTTGTTCCCAACTATTATTAACGATCGCTATCAGGTATTTATGATAACAACCGGGACCGATGGCTTGATGTGCTCTCCAAGGCACAGTGGGAAGACCCACAAGGATCAAACTCACTCACAACAAATGAAATTTATACAGCTTACACTTAGTATTGGATGAAGAACTATGTCTCTAAAGGGGGTTTTTTGTACATTACGCGCTATTTATTTTCCTTTTGACCTCAGAACCGCCTTTTTTACTAGGTAGCAAAAGTATGCTGTGTCAACCACGGTGAAGTTAATAATAGTTACAGGTCGTACTTTTACTATCTGTATCATTTAGTATACCTAATATTAAAATAAGTTCCTAGAAATAGTGAATAGCATGTGTCTTATCTCTCTAAATACGAAAACATTTAAAAAATGTTTGTCACCATAGTAAATGCAGTTTTAGAAAAAAGTTTCTAAATTGTGCATTTTACATGTGTGTAACGTTGTAAAATTTCGAAGTAAATTAGTATAGATCAAATAAAAATCTTGATATTTTCCTATTTATAAATTCATATACGTAATAGCTGTCACAGCAGTAGTTTCAGAAAAACAAAGTAAATTAAAGAAGTAACGATTATTGACAAAACATTGTTAATCTACGCTCCAAGCCAGAAGAAAACAACCGCACTGCGGTGGATGTGTCTTTGTATAGACCCATTACTCCGAATTAATAAATTATACTTATAGAAAAAGCCTAATACCATTAGGTTTTTACAAAACTAGAGATTATATGAGGTGTAATAAATATATATATTACTGTGGGACATTTGAAAAAATGTACAATATCTATCTATATATAAGAAAAGTATAAATATCCTAACTTGTTAATTACAGTAGCCTCTGTATTTGACGATTAGCCACAAGGCTGTTAAAATGAAGTAGTTCAATGATATAGTATTTAATGACAATCATTGAACTACTTCATTCAAGTACACACTTAGTTTGTAGTTGAATCGTACTAACTGTCACAAAGTTTAAGCGTCGATTTCCGCGATAATTACGAATAATGTATAATAATAAGTTCCAATACAATACTTAATTTAATTTCATTACTTAATTTTCTAATTCGTTACTTTTTTAGTTTTGATTATAAACTAGAAAAGATTATAACATAACTATGATTTTTGGTTTGTTTTTCGAAAGTAATAGATATTTGAAATTTTATAGGACATATTCCTTTTACTATAGCTATTAATACAAAGACAAAAAATAGGGACACCAAAAAGCTACCGCCACAAAGAAAAAAAAATGTTTTTGAGTGTACGTATAAAATGCGTCTATCGCACATCACTTCAGCTTTTAATATCAGAACAGGATCAGAGCTTAATTCACCATGCTGCTTGAATGTGGGTTCGTGGATATATTTCCCTCTATCAGTAACTACGCTGTCAGGTGTACATGATAACAACTGGGGCTGACAACTTAACGTGCTCTGCGAGGCACGGTGCACGGTGGGTAGACCCACAAGGACTGCACAAACACCTAGACCACGGCAAACATCTGTATGACCAATACAAATGTTTGTCAAAATCTATGGAAAATTTTAACTTCTATTTTTATTGATAAATCGTGTCAAACGCATATATTTCTGAGATATCGGCGTCGGGTTATCAACAAGGACAGTGACTACGCATGTGCTTCTTATAGAAGAGCTATAAAAATTGAAAAGATTTAAGTAACCGACTTCAAAACCAGAAGGAGATTCTCAATTCGACTATATATTTTGATGTGTGTAACTTCATATGTTTAACTTTCTGATTACACCCACATTAGCTATGCAAAAAAATTATTTTGTAAGTGTTCGTGGGATTCGTTTGTAATTTTTGTCTAGAAAGCTTAGCTTCACGGCATTAAGTTTCATCTTCATCATCATCATCATCATCATCATCATCATCATCATCATCATCAACATACCAGCCTATTGCAGGCCACTGCTGGACATAGGCCTCCACAAGTTCAACTCATGTGTGTAAGGAAACCCTTGAAAATCGTAGTGGCGACTGACGACTAGTGCGTTTGTTAAGTTAGTGTGTGGGTGTCGTAAGAGGCGATTAAGGGGATATAACACAGTTCTGCTACCACTTTGGAACTTAAAAAGCCGACCTATGGCTGGATAACCATCAAACTGCTGGCTTTGAAATACACAGGACGAAGATGGGCAGCAGCGTCTTCGGTGCGATAAAGCCAGTACTGCGGTCACCAACCCGCCTGCCTAGCGTGGTGACTATGGGCAAAACACATGAGTTCACGTTATTTTTGGCGTAAACTTGTGAAGGCCTATGTCCAGCAGTGGACTGTATAGGCTGTCATGATAATGATATGATGATGATAAAACGACGAAGTTATCCCCGAACATACATTAATATATATTGAGTAACCGCTGCTACTGTATCGCGTCCAGTACCCAAAGGTTATCTGGAAGAAATCGCTATTTAGCGATAAGATCGCCTTTATACATCTTGTATTTTATCTTTCTTTATATGTGTCTGTATTTTGATGTACATTAGGAATAAATAAATAAATAAAATAAATAACCACCTCCTTTTTTCTTCCAGTTTTCTTCCAGTTTGTTTCTTTTCCGAAATATGTATATACATTATTAAATTGCGAAAGCTTCCAATCGACTACATATATTATTACCGTTATGATGATTATTTTAAAGCTTTCTTTTAAAGCCTACGTAAATAAGTGATAGATTATTTTTTTTTTTAGAATATATAATCAAGAAAATCAAAAACCCTCGTCAATACACTGAAAATAGCCGAGTTTAGCCTAAATGCCTTGTACTAACATGTGAATCATTTTTTATATGTTTCCACTTCTCCGTTATAATTTTCCTTAAAGTTTAAAAGAATTTCAGACTTAGATATTTGTGCCGCTCCAGTAAATCATGGACGGTATAATTTAATCTATACCAAAAATCAATGGTTTTTAAATGACTAAAGTAATTGTCATAGGTATTTCAGAATTGTCATTATTAATTGGATATTAGGAATAATAAATTTTTCAGGTTTAATATTTCATCTTATGAACAATTCTGTGTACATATAAAGGAACATTTGCCAAGTATCCGAGATATTTATTGATGATAATATATCATGTTGATAAGCTAGGAATGGACGGCTGTCTGGCATGCAGCCAAACTAACTCCAGTTGACGGCCAACTTGCATACTTGTTTAGCAACTTATGACGTCAAAACTTGCATATATTAGAAAGAAATATAACTTAATTAGCTATATTAAAAAAGTATCTAGGGAGAAAACGTTCTTAAAAATACAATAAATAGAGCAATCTCTTTGAAGACAAGAAAAGTTGTACAAAATAAAAATACTCTTAAAATATTATTGGCTTAAAAAATCTTTCTTCAAGTAAACTTCAAAAGCAAATTTAAATCGTCATTTAACAGAGTATACAATATTTTTAAGAAACTGATTATGAAAAAGAAAACTGAGAAACAAAGGCAAGAAACTAAAGGAAACCCCTTTTAAAAATAATTTAAATTACGCTCTGCAGAACATCGGACAGGTATCTATAATATATATAATATAAATGCTGCAAACAAATGACGAAAAATTTAAGTTCCTTTTTTTATTTCCCCCACTTTATTACTTTAACTATATATTTAGAAATATATAAAACGGAAAACAGTACACAATATTGCCCATTCTACTAGTACTTACTGAGTTTCGTTATCGATTATCCTCCGGGCAACCGGCAAGTGCATTCAACACCACCAACACCGGGACGCATCGGGCCAGAGCCGGAAAAAATATTCGTCAAAATTTTGGCACCAAAGGTTATTTTATAAGGACAATATATATAAAAGTTGTACCATACATTTTTAACCATGACCAGTCTTGGGTTTCAGGCCATCTTATGGTGTAATTAATGTTGTCGGTTAATCGCATAATGATTTTGGTCGTTAAGCCATAAATTAACATAGTGTTTGTAAATAACGTTAGTATTTTTTTTTATTTACAGTACGGAATGTATAAGTATAGATAATTATATATGTATGCATGTATCAAAGCCATTTTTTTAACTCGATGTTAATTCATTCTTTTGCCATTTTTTGTGCTACTCACAAAGAAATAAAAACAAGTAATAAGTTTTAGTAATCCAATTAATGCATTTCTTAGAAACAAAAGTAGGTGAGTTTTTAATACTGGACAACTGGAAATATATAATTCTTTTTTGTAATGCTCGTTACTGTAGAACAAGATAAACTTTAGATGAAAATAATATATTCGCGAATAAAAATGTGGCAGTACATAGTTCGCCGGGTTAGTTTATAATAATAAAATTATTACAAAATACCAGTTAACAGCATCGTTTTCAAACTGCGATGACGTGCACTTTGTGAATAACAATTCTGTAAGCTTCGTGTCACGTTCATCCAATAACGTGTTTGTAATAACGTATGACAAAGTAAAAATGTTACTATCGAAATTCCGAAACAATACCACGGCCGCTTTATACACTAGGTGAAATGTATTATAATTACAATGAACTAAACCAGCTAAATGCATTATGCACACTAGAGCTTAAATATTTGAATTAAATCTTAAATAGGATATAATTATCATATCATATTATTATAATTTTAACAATTAAATAAAAAAGTAGGTATAATACTTAAAAATCTATAATTCCGTTGACTAAACCAAATTTTGTATACATTCAGAGAAATATAATAAATCTTGATTATTCGTAAATATTTGCTATAAAAATATTATTAATGAACGAAATAAAATTTCATCCAAAGATATATCAACGAACATTTTAATCATAACGTGAAAACTTGTGACGTCACAGGAACCCAAGGGAGTAGGGGTTCAAGGCCGGAAAACTAGGGCAGTAGGGCATGGACAGAGCTGGGCTACGTCGTTACTACGTAGCGACGCTACAGCTACGATTATTATGTCCTAAGCATTTTTGTCACGAGGCGTCTAGCACTGTAAGTCAGCGTCAGCTACTTCAGGCTTTTTGACGTGTATTTTTAGCCGAATCTATTTTCGTGTTTGCTTACAAAGGTTTATGAACACAATATTCACTCACACGCTTACATTATCAATGAACACACATTATCACAGAATATGAATATTTCAGCAGTAATTCGTATTGAAATAAAAATTCCAAAAAACACAATTTACCGCCCGGACATCCAGGTACTAATACTATTACTATATATGATACCAATGCTATATATGATACTATAATACCTATTAAAATAAATTATGTTTTATATCTATACAAGTATAATATTCAAGCTTTTGCGTACGAATATTTTTTGTCGTTAAAACTTTAGTCGATTCGCAAAAAAAATATTTTTTTTGTTCCTATATTGGCTAAACGTTGCGGTAATTCGGACCGCTTGTTTGTGAAATAATAAGTGAAGTATAAGTAATAAAGGTGGGAGCAATTACTCGGTCCACTGCCCATCATCCAAATCTCTTTCGAGTGACTGGTTTTGTTCCTCAATAAACAACATCAAAGAAATTGTGCCCTTTATGTATTTATTTGCACCACTTTGAGGGCTGTAGTATTTCGTGATGTAAGTACATTTATTGTTTGATATTTATATTATTTCTTGTTAGGTATTTCTACATGCAAAGAGCGTTAAGCGTTTTCGATATATTAAATGTTTAATTTTATAAAAAAATACTATTGTATTGATTTTAATATTTATTTTGTCATTAAAGCTACATTGTTTGAAAGTGATATAATGGACATATACCCTATGCCATAGGGTATATGGTTTTGGTAGACCAGTATCTATAAATATCAAATCAAAAAATCTCGAGGGATATTTAGTAAATAGGTATTTAATAAAATTGGTCTAAAAAGTGGTAGAATTGAATAGTTAAGCAAGTTGTTACTTAATTAAAACGATTTTATTATGACCAACATTGAAATCGAAATTTATATTATATAAGAACGTAATTATTTAAATTGACTACTCTTATCTTAAAAATAATAATAACTAATTAGTTTTCTTTTCGTCTACCCACATTGCACGCGTATTAGTCGTTGTGCACGCGCTAGTCCATTATAGTGTCGCGTTTATACACCATGTACCTACTATAAATGTCTCACGCGACGTATAAAGCTTAAGGTACGGTTAAAACTTAATAGAGGTTGGGAAACAAGCCAAGTATAATGCTGCTCAAGATTCATTGGTCTGTGTATTTGTTGAATCAAAACAAACTTATCTATTTTGGTTTGAATTAACGAGTTAGAATTAGAAACTAAGAGAATATTTGGGTACATAATATTGATAATAAGAGGTACTACGTACATTATACACATGTTTTTAATACTTCCTTAATTCAAAAGCTTAATCCCAAGAAAACTGATACGAATAACTCATCCTGAATTTTAAATAAAGGGTATCAATAAACTTTTACTTTTGACCGAAGGAAAAAAAAAAGAAAATAAAACAAATTTTCTTTCTTGATACATAGTGATTAAATTTGGTTTATAAATAATTAAAGAACATTTTATTTAAATTCAGTAGTAGTTTAATAAATTTTACACAAAGATATTACAGCTTACATATTTACACATTTACTCATCCGTAACATTATACAAAATATTAATTAGTGACTGTTTTTGTTGTAATTGTCACTTTAATGGGACAAACTAACAAAATAAATAAAATAAACACCCTAATATATACTAACCAAAACCTCCGTAAAAGCTGAATCACATCTCTATCAATAGTGGATAAGGTACGTAAGTCCCGGGATTAAAAAGTGGTTCTTAAATTAACGAACAATGACGACAATACATGGTGCTGGTTGGGAGTCAGGTTCAATCAAACGGGGAACGTTCCGTCAGAGAACCAGTAAATCGAAACCGTTAAATATAAACATAATACTAATGTTATATTCATTAGAAGACGAAATCTTAAGCTTCACGCCAGCCTAGTTCGTACCAAGTTACATAATAAATTATCAATAGTTAATGGGTCGAGAACACATGACAAAGTTACGAGCGTAGAAGGTCCTAGTAATAATGCACGGCGCGGCCTAAACTAAGTTAACTAAGTTTAATATACGCGAAAACAGTTTCAGGTATACCGATTTCGTATATGTAATACAAACGGAAGTAATAAATAGAACCGTATATCATTCATAAAGAAAGTTACTGGAAAATAAAATAGAAATCCATTGACAAAACGTTTTATAGAATAAACGTTTCTATATCTCTCACATTTAAATCCAATGATGCCAATTATCTAGTAAATAGAAATAGTTCTAAAATAAAATAAAATTTATTAATTTTACTAAGATTCATATTAAATCAGTCTGCAAATTGATATCACACCGCATATATCAAATTAATTTTCAAATATTTCACTGCATAGTTATTAGCTTTTGTTATGTGTAGTAAGTTAATACTGTGATTTTCTTTAAATAAATCATACCAACTTAAATATGCGTATCGCGAACTAAGTTTAACTTCGCGTGATGGCGACGCTTTAGGTACGATGGATTTATAATATTTCTATCACGAAACATTTACGATTTCTTTAATATAATTACAAACAAAAAAGATTTTTTTTTAATTCTATTAAAATAAATCTAGGTATCATTCTGCAAGATAACATTTTTATTGATTATCGAATTATGTAACTTAAAAAAAATTGAGGTGTATCTATACAAATAAATAAAATTGGCGTGTCTGTTTGTAATATTTGTGGGGTTTACCTACATTACATACATGCATAATATGATTACATACGATTTCCATGAGTGGAAAAGTAAGCAACATCATTGGACAGCCTTTTAAATATTGTTTAAAATTAATATAAGACGTTTCTAATGTCATTAAGATTTTGTATATATAGTCGTAAGTTTTTAAAATAAATACATTCCGATCCTAACAGCAAAAAGTGTTATTTCTCTCTAACTCCAAAAGAAGAAGTCTACAGTTAGTATAGCTAGGGACAAACCCCTACATATTAAAATAACCTCTTTTTACTAAATCCATTTGAATTAAACACGGTACATAAGCCAAAATATCATTTTTTACAATTTTTGTCTGTATGTCTGTCTATTTGATCCGGCTAATCTCTGAAACAACTGGACCGATTTCGACGGCAATTTCGCTGGCAGATAGCTGATGTAGTAAGGAGTAACTTAGGCTACTTTTATTTTAGAAATTTATTTATTTTACAACTCAGTAAACTGAAAGATTACTTTTTTTGTTAAATTCCACACAGACGAAGTCGCGGGCACAGCTAGTAATAACATAAGAATAATATTATAAAAAAAATGAAATGAAATTAATTAAAATAATATTATGAAAAAAAAATACTTGACAATTCTTCGTCGACCTACGTTGTATTTATTATACCGCATAAGTTCTCACTGGGTCTGATACGATTATGATGATGTCCCATTTAAATTTATCGAGATCTCATGAGTACTTTTTAAGTAATCTTTGATAACGCGTATTTTCTTGATTATTTTTTCGTCTAACTTCGCTGTATTGTTATTAGTAACCCCCTCCTTTTTTGAAGTCGGTTAAAAATGGTAAAAATTCATTTTCTTTTTGGCATACTTTCCTCTTAACCTTCAGTTTTAAAGTAGTTCACAACTTCACGGTAGGACATGAAACCATACAGTTCAGTAATAATACATTAAGTGGATACATTTTATGTTAAGGAGGAATAAGTCCACAATCTTCTTAGTCTACATAACTTTTCATTATATTTAGGCCAAAAATTAAATCTCTTCATGATTCAATTTCAAATGTAGTTACCATAGAACTCATAACCTAAACCTGAACATAGAAGATTAAAATTTCGCAAATATATAGAGATTAAATAAACATAATATGTCAGGTTAAAAAAGTTTGAATTTATAATAATAATAAAGTCTCTAAAGTACTAAACTACCAATCGGCTGGAACAATTTGCTTCCATATAGTCAGGATATTTTTCTTCAAAAATTTATTCGTACTAACCTTATTATTATATTTAATTTAAATTATATATGTATTAAATTTACAAAATTCAAGTTCTAAAAATAAAAATAAATGTAATAATATAACGCATTAAGGCTAACATTACAAGTTTCGCCGTAAAAGATTTCACTTTATGTTTTATAGCTTTGTTTACGATATCTCTTTTCCGTACAGAAGCCTAATTTCTATCCGCGGTGACTACCCTCTTTCGACACTGTCGTAAAATATAAATAAATTGCTTCAAGAAAATTGCACTTGCACAGTAATCGCATTTGAAGACTATTCATATTCATTATCTCAATTTTACCGATTATTTAACCAAACAAAACTTTATTGTTTCATTAATAAAATATTACAACGAATTTGTTTTTTCCTGCGTCACTAAAACATCGTCAATATATTTAATGAATTATACTAGTGTTACTAACGATTATTTTCTATGGACCTGTAATATTTTAAAGTGAACGAACATACAATTCATATGAAATTGAATTTTATTCGCTAAAAATAACATGTGTATGTTATCCAATTGTATTGAAAGAGGAATGCGATACCTGTACACTTAATAGTGTATTCTAAATAAACAGTGCAAGCTCCAACTTCTAATGTCACGCGATTTCACCCCACATTATACAATTTACTGTTATGGGCTTCGTTAAACTACTATTTATTATTCATTATAAATCAGTCAAACCCTGGCAACGTAAATCCATTTCGCTTTTTGCTTATTTACTAATTAAGAGTAATTTAAAACTTTTGGGTCTTTGTAAATTGGCTTACCGAGTTACTGACAAAATAGAGCTTAAATTTTTATCACTATGTCATATGTTCGACTCCTAACTACATTCTTCTAAATGGAGGTTCTAATGGAGGCGTAGAAAAATATTCCTATCCCTTTATATCTTTCTTTGTCTTAATATAAGAGCTACTGGTACAAGGTACTTCTGCATAATCGTTCAATGAGCATGCATGCATACGAGGAAAAGAATTCCTTCCAATACGCAGTTCTTTAGTTGTTTGTATTCGTCAGATAGTAATAATTTTCCTTTTAAAGGCGTGTTTACGTGCTCAAGAACCTCAGCCAGGACCTTCTAAAAGGCAACAGCTCATATAGTTTTTGCATATTATAATTTGTAATATTATTAATATATGATAATATAAGTAACGATATTTTAAGTTTTATTTTGCTAGAGTCCTACCTTTTTTGATACTAGATTTTAATAATTCCGATCCTTTTTTTCATTTTTAATTACTTTTGCAGTAAACGAGGAGACGCCGCGTTAGCGCAACGGTCACAGCCATTGATTGTGCCTGTTGCGCTGGCGGTTGTGGGTTCGATCCCCGCACATGACAAACATTTGTATTTTCCATACAGGTGTTTGCCGTGGTCTGGATGTTTATGCAGTTTTTGTGGGTCGCCCCACCGTGCCTAGCACGTTAAGCCGTCGGTCCCGGTTGTTATCATGCACACCTGATAGCTATCGTTACTCATAGTAGGGAATATATCCACCTACCCGCATTGGTGCAGCGTGGTGGATTAAGATCTGATCCTTCTCCTGCATGGGGAAAGAAGCCTATGCCCAGTAGTGGGATATTACAGGCTGAAGCGAAACTAGGAAAATTTTAACAAATAACAACATTCTAATAAAAAAGAAAGTTTTGGAACATAAAAAGTTGGTTTTGCAGAGACAGCTGAAAATAGTCAATATTCAACTCGTATTTAAGACCGAAAGCTTGGTCTGAAAAAAAAACAAATAGTGATATTTTTAGAGAATTGTAAGTACTTTAATTTGTAAACAAACTATTTACTAAAATTTAATAGTTTTCGAGTTTTAGCCAAAACCCGGAAAAAAGCAGACATTTTTGTCTTTATGCGATTTTTTCAATGTTGCGTCACGAAACTTTGTCCGCAAACTCAGATTTGGACTCAGCACTCCAAAATACACATAGAATGAAAGAAATCAGAACTACCCTAAAACTTTCCTAGTAAAAACACAATTTAACTATGTTATATTTAGGAACTTCTATTGATTAGTTTTGAGTCTCACTTTTTTATAAGATTCAATACGAAAAAAATGTATACTTTCCCCTGATTCGCAGCACGTTTACGAATATATTAATAATAAGAACAGTATTTAAAGAGAAAAATATGGAGGTGTTTTTTCAAGCAACAGGTAAGAAATATTAAAAAAAACACGAAAGACCTTTTAAAATTGAGTTAATTTTTATCATGGATTGTGCATTAATATATTTAAAAAAGTTAAAAATATATTGAAATAGGCCTATGTCACAAATGCCCAACTATGGAATGTCACAGACTGAACCGGAAAAAAATTATGCTTAGTAACAATGTAGGTATTCATAAAACTAAAAAAAACTTAATTAATGAGAAACCTTTAATTCAATAGCCTTGTGTATGATATAACAATAGTTCTGCATAAAATTTCCTTTTAGTAATTAGCAGTAAAAATAAGACTGTATTTTATGAAATACTACAATTAACTGATATTTTAAAGTAAATGTGAACCTTCTTGTGTCACTACGAGTATAATGTAGAATTAATATCAGCTTCGATTTTGTTGCTGTAGCGATTTATAATGCATTTAACATACTCGTAACTGTGGTTCATAAGATTTGCAATTTGTACATATCAAAAGATTATAAATAACTGGTCTAAGCCTTTGCGTGTTTTATTCTTGTTGGCATTTCATAGTTACTGGAGCATCTCCACGAGTTATAATATGATCGTCATATTGTATTTTAAAAAATTTCTCTATACAGCATATATTAGTATATAATTATATACTAATAATACAAAACAAACCTATTAACTATTTTTTTTTTTTTTTGAAATAGAATAGATATGTTTCTTTACAATTTTGAGTAATTGCTTTCAGGACTCGAATATAAATATTCAAATAACTATTTTATGTTCTCTTCATATATTTTAAATTTCGGTGTTATTAATTTTAAAAACATATATGCAATGAATTACATTATTACATTATTTATAGTGTAAACGATTTCGTATGATTGTTATGTTTGTGATCAATATTATCTCCAGAAGCGAAACGGTAGACTTAACCATTTTAAAGACTACATACGAGTATAATATACTTTATGACAAATCGTTAATATATTATAAGTATTTATTAGTTCCTTGTATGCTCTACATATAGAAAATACGACTATATAGCACATGCGTACATCGTGAAAACCTAAAACTCACTTCACTAATTATTGTCCTAAAAATGCTGCCAAAAGATTAGTATTCTATAGTTTCTTTATTTCAGTGGGTGTGCCATAATCAGATTGCGGCACTCCTAGAGCTTCGTCGTAGACATCGGCCGCTCCCACCTACGAGTTGGTGTTACTACATAACAAAACATATTACGTATGAATGAACACAGGGATGTGTAAAGTTAACCTTTAAGTTAAGTATGAACTATCAAATACAATTTTATTTAAATGATTATATTCTACTATTTTAGTCTGATCGACGATAACAATTGACTTGTAGACATAAACGTCATTTTTTAGTCAACATCATACTAAACATGACACAAACTCACCTTACTATTTCATTTTGCGCGCTATAGGATAAGGCGGCATAGCTCCGACGGGAGCGAACACAAAGACTTTGTTATTCACATATCGTTCCCGAGGAAAGGCTCACGTGGTGGCACTGCACACGCAACCGGCACTGAATGCGAGCGGTAAGAGCAGGGCGGCGGATCGCGCGCGTGTTGTTGTTGTGAGGAGGGCCTCCGGACAGTGGCGCGGCGACGGCTAAGCGGCGCGGTGCGGCTGCGCGGACTTCGTCGGCGCTCGATACATCGGCCATGAAATTTTTAGCCGAGCCGCTGTCAACCGGTGGCGGCACGCAGGTGTGCTTCACGCGCCAGTGCCTAAAAGCTTACCACGTTATCATTTATAGCCTAGTATTGCTTTATTATTTACCATGTTTCTAGCAATATGTTTTACTGTACTTAGCATTAATTTTCGATAGCTTTCTTTTACTAAATTATTCGATATATGTAGTCAGATCTCTAATAATATTAAATTGAATCTGGTGTAGGGTTTAGTTAAAAGAAGGGTTGGATACATATGACATAATTAACTGGGCGATCAAACAGTATGAATTTTACATCTCCATAATGACTCTATGGGTGAATATTTGAAGATAGACATATTTAGGATTTGTAAATTAAGGTCAAATATTTCTTTCAATTACAACTTTTATTGATTTAACCTAAAGTTTATAGTGCAGATTAACGAAATAAATCAAGCGCACAGTATTTGAAATGATATATAGGTCTGAATCTAAAGCTGAAAATTTCCGTCGAACGGTGATGAGATATAAAACACACGGCAATTAGTATATAACAAGGGTAATTATGCTTCGTGATTGGTAATTAGAAATAAAGTGAATAATATACTTGAATCACATATTTATTAATTATTTAGGTGACAGTAAATGATTTCAAACTTAGCTATATAGCGACGTGATTGAATAATAATAATTAGTCAAAAATAAAGCGGTTTTCCCAAAAAGTTATAATACTTTCTGTCTAGTAATTGAAATAAAATCAACTAAGACACTAGTTCAAAACTCAGTGAAATTGAAGTTAGACGATGAGATCTTATATAAAAATTTAAAAAATATATTATCCATCATATATATAACTGCAGTATGAAGTTCTAGCTCTTGCCTACTTCCTCCAAAGTAGAAAGCTTGAACCTCCGACCATTATTTCAAAGCATAGTTCTCACTGAAATCTATGTGAATGATAGCTTCATTGCCCTTGAGATGTTCCTTCAGATCTTTTACTTCAGCAAATTGCCACCTGCGTGTTCCTTCATGTTTCAGAAATATAGGAATTATATTTTCTAATTCTGCAATAGCTTATCTAGCAATAGCTATCTTTTTAGTTTTCTCTACGCCTTTAACTACGTAAGTGCTCATCGAGTTTTCCCATTTTTTGAATGATACTGGATCTTCGTTATCAACTTTATTTTTGCACAAATTACACCGTTCAAGTAAACATTCAGTTTTTGAGCAACATAGACAATAGTCAATGTAATGACAATAATCAATCAATACAATGTTGCTCAAAAACTGAATGTTAATACTAATTAATAAATTAAGTTGCTAGAATTGCTGTATTTAATTATCTTTTTTTTTTGCGCAACGTTAGAATCAAAAGATCTATGTTTGCATGAAGTTTGCAGATACACGTATCTCTTTGATTTACATTAGATATAAGTACCCAAAATGGTCTATGTTTACAAAAGTAAGAGTACCTTACCTTGCGAAATTCAGTTTCAAAAATTTTGTGAAGTTTTGTTATTGTATCTAACAAATACCGCTTTTGCTTTCTCTCTTTCTTTTTTGTAATATTTTTTTTTATGCCTGAGGTCGCCCTAGAAACGTCGCCGCGGTCAAAAAATAATTGAATGTCTTCTTTTAGTTTCTCATATTTGGCATTTCTTTGGTTAATTTTATTTATCTCTCGCACTCGAAATCTATTAGTTTCAGATAAAATCTTGAGATCTTTCAAAATCAGCTTATTACTAATGACAGCATCACTAAATTCTCTTTTTTCTTTCTTCAATTTTTTATTTTTGTAATTTGCTTCTAACGTATTTCTCATTGCTTCTCCAAATATATTTTTTTCTTTGCTTCTTCTACTTTGGTTTTGTCTCTAACTAGTGCTGTTACTTTAGAATTAGGACTTTGCAGTCGTTTTTTTCAGTCTTATAATTATTTTCCTATACGCATTATTTTTTCGTTGCAGGGATTCTAATTGTGATTTGTAAATTTAGTCTTTTTTTTGTATTATGTAGCGCATCTTCCTTAATTTTCATCTCAAGTTATTGACTAATGTTTCGTGTAGATCTTTAGATGTAGATGATTGTGGCCCATTTCCACAAATTGAGTTTTGTCTTCTGGGTGTTTTTTCAATATTATTTCCATTATTTTCACTTTTACTGGGACTTTCACTTGTATATTTAACTCCTTCCTTCATTAATTTCTTTTTTTTAACCGACTTCAAAAAAAGGAGGAGGTTACTCAATTCGACCGTATATATATTTTTTTTTTTTTTATGTATGTTCGGAGATAACTTCTTCGTTTATGAACCGATTTTGATAATTCTTTTTTTGTTGGAAAGGAGATATTCATAGTTTGGTACCATGATAAGGAAACCAGGATCTGATGATGGGATCCCAGAGAAATCGAGGGAAACTTTCAAAAATCGTAAGGGTGACTAGTAAATTTAATCATGTTTTCATTAAGTACTATAAAGCACTACTATTTAATAAAGGTCTGGAGTCGATCTGATGATGGAGAAGAAAGATAGTCGAGGGAAATCTTCAACAATTTATAGCAATTACCTGCTTTTTGAACTTAATTCGTTTGTATTGATGAGAACTTTCCACCTGTATGAGTTATAAGTGCCATTATAGTCTGATGATGGAGATAAAAGATAGTCGAGGGAACTCTTCAACGACTTATAGCAATTACCTGCTATTTGAACTTAATTCGTTTCTATTGATGAGAACTTTGCACCTATATGAGTTGCAAGTGCCATTACAGTCTGATGATGGAGACGAAAGATAGTCGAGGGAACTTTTCAACGATATATAGCAATTACCTGCTGTCTAGTCATCTGTGTCGCAGGACCAGGTTTGATGATGGAGCCTATCAACACTCGAGGGAATTTCTCAACAATTTACAGCAGTTACCTTTTGCTGTTTGACGACCGCTTTGATATAATGTTGCATGTGCCGTGTCGGCGGCGCCTAAACACCGACGGTCGCGGGTTCTATTCTAGCTCGGAGTGGATATCTATGTTTATATGAATATTTATTTTTGGTCTAGTTGCTAATCCTTGTGGTTCTCCCAACCTAGCCTCGGAGAACACGCTAGGCTGTCAGTCCCGGTTGTTATTACGTACACCTGATAGCGAACTTTACTCATAGTATGTCGACGCTTTAGCGCAGCGGTCACAGCACCGGCTGTTGCGCTGGCGTTAGTGGGTTCAATTCCCGCGCACGACAGACATCTGTATTGGCCATATAGATGTTTGTCATGATCGGGTGTTTGTGCTTGTGTATTGTGTATGTTTCCGAACCCCCGACATAAGAGAAAAAGCATCCTTGTTAGGTCTACCCATCACTAAAAATTGTAAAATAAAATAATTTTTAACAAAAAAAAAACCGACTTCAAAAAGGAAACTAAAAAGTGAAAAATAAATTTACTTAGTACAAAGTAATTCGTATTTTGATTTAGTTAATCAGAAATGATTAAATAAATATTTTATAATTTTGAAGTTGGTGCCAAGTAAATACTACAACAACCTGGCTACAATAACAAATACAAACAACACACACACAACAAACAAGTACAAAAAATATTATCAGATATGTCAAAACAATAACAGAATAATAACAGTATTCAACCTAATAGTCAATGAAACAAATTATGAAAAAAAACTGAACACAACTTATGAGTAGATACTAGAGTAGTTATTGTTTTACTTGGCACCGACTTCAAAATTATAAAATATTTATTTAATCATTTCTGATTAACTAAATCAAAATACGAATTACTTTGTACTAAGTAAATTTATTTTTCACTTTTTAGTTTCCTTTTTGAAGTCGGTTTTTTTTTTTGTTAAAAATTATTTTATTGAAAATGCTTTTTAAAGTTCTCTCTCCATTTCTTCCTCTGTAGCCTTCTAGCTCATGGCGTCATTCTGTAACTGTCAAAAGTTTTCTCTGTTATCTTCGTTTTTTGTATCGCTGACGTTCTTTTTCATTTTTAAGTGCATATAAAATAGGTTCAGCTTGGATTTTAGCGTATCGTTTCCGACGCGCGATTTTAGCCTTAGCCAATGTTTCCTCTTTCGATTGCTGTTTCTTCCGAGGCATTTTTACTCTGATAAATATATATATACATATTAGTGGTCTGCTGTATGGCTACGGCACTAAAGAATTTAGCCACCCCTCTCTTCTCGTGGGTGTCGTAAGAGGCGACTAAGGGATAACAAGGTTCCACTACATCCTTGGAACTTAAGAAGCCGACCGATGGCGGGATAATCATCTAACCGCTGGCTTTGAAATACACGGGCCGAAGACGGGCAGTAGCGTCTTAGGTGCAACAAAGCCAGTCCTGCGGTCACCAACTCGCCCGCCCAGCGCGGTGACTATGGGCTACACACATTAGTTCACGCATTTTTGGCGTGAACTTGTGGAGGTCTGTGTCCAGCGGTGGACTGCAATAGGCTGAAATGATGATATGTTAGTGGTAGGTGGGTTGTCTGTTAGTAGGTTTTTTGTTGCGAAAGTGCGAGTTCATACCGGAAGATCAACAATGGGTTACGCGTTGGTAATAAGAATTCTACCTTAAGCTGGACTAGTGGAGTAAGAAGATTCAATATAATAAGAGACCAGCATATGCTGGTGCCAATTACCATTTTAAATTGCTCATTACCATTCGCCAAAATACGAACGGGAAAAACGGTAATTATATAAACGGTAATTAGATATTTGTATACTTCTTCACATTATACGTTCTTTGTAGAACTTAAAAAATTAGAAACTTAATCAACTCAAAGAGTATCCTATGGCGACTGTTACAATGCATAAAAATGTTAAATAAAAATATTTGACTTACCAGGAAAATCTAGAACGGTAAGGAGATTTTTTTTTGCCAAACACAATTTCTGGGCGATTAAGGTAGGCTAGAGTTGGCGCCAAAACACTTTTTGATGTGTTACCCGCACGAGTCGAGAGGCAGAACTGAGCGCAACCACCGAGTTCTCTACAGATAGCAATTTACCCTATGCAGAAAAAAATTACCCTCCGACTGTATGAACAAATGGTAGTGAGTCGGAAGTGTTGGGACAATTTTCAAAGTCGTCACAAATTGCCTAAAAGTATTCTTTAATATGTATAATTTTGATAATTTGTAAAACATGTTGTGTACTATTTAAATAACTTCTTAAAAATACGATCTTTAGAGTATTTTTATAACTCCAAGAGCATGAACTGCTTAAATTTGGAGATTGGGACACGAATGGTGATGAGATTTGAGGAACGTTTACGAACATAACTAAGCTATTTATAACAATAGGAATATATTATGTACATCTGTATATAGTGCTGCAACTATATTTTACGTGAAATGAAAAAAAACGTAACTTTATATTTAACTAAGTAGTTATTTATGGAGGGCCGCGTGATATGCACATCTCAAAATAATCACCCCTATACGTATCGATAATCGTTGTAATTTTTTTTAAACATGAGTTCAAGTGTTATATTGTCGAAATAGGGGAGCCAAAGTCTACCTGCTCTGGTGGCAGTTGTTTGCGTGTAGGCGCCTAGACACTGGCACTCAGAGATTCGATACCCGCTCGGGATGGATATTTGAATTTGTTTTCCAGTCTACCTAGAACTATCTGTAAAGATACTTCTCTGTCCTTGTATGTCTCTCCAACGTGCCACGAAGAGCACGCTTAGTCGAATAATCAATAAAGAAGTCCAAGTGGGGATTTCAAGATTCAAGCACAATTAAATAACATAAGAGTGAAAATTTTCTACAGTTTTACGCACTAGAGATAAGTCTAGAGCAGGCGATTAAAACATAAAAAAATCCGATTTTCAAGTTCGAGCTAAGATTCTTTGAAGTCATTATAATATGGTGGGTAGTCTGGAAGAGATCACTATCTAATGATAAGACCACCAACGGGTGAAAGACACACACTGTAATTTATTATTAAGCTTTATATTTATATAATTACTAGCTGTGCCCGCGGCTTCGCCCGCGTTGAAATCAGTGTGACACAAAGTTTACCTGGCAAAGTTCCAGTGAAACTCTCATCCTAATCGGCTTAGCCGTTTCGTAAGCCTTCCTCTTGAAGCCCTCTCTCCATTGGTGAAACCGCATGAAAATCCGTTCCGTAGATTTTGAGGAAATCGATCACATACACTTTTGGGGACTTTGTTTTATAATACACTAACTGTTGCCCGCGACTACGTCCGCGTGAAGCGCGCGTCGCGTTTAACAAAATGGTTCGTTGAAAGCGTCAGAATTGTGGTATGAAATAATGTAGTAATAATATAGTATTGTAGTGTAAATATGTTTAAAATGTACTGCATGCAATTTAGTTTTAAATATGGTTCTACGAAACTTTATGCCACGGAATAGCGTAACGCACGCTCCTCCGTGACTCCGTGACGACAGGGTTAAATAAAAAGTATTCTAGTAATGTAAAGGTTAGATATTGTAAAAAATATTTTTTTTTGTACTACTTATAAGTGATCAATATAAAGGTTTCTTAAACAATAGGGTTGCAACGCGGTTATTTTGCTATAAACCGACCCTGCTGTATATGTTTCATACAAACTATCAACCCCAATTAAACCCCCTTAGCGGTGAAATATCGCAAAATCATGCATTATTTGGACACCTCCTCACCATCTATAGAGCACACATTTTCAAGTCTCTTACTTCAAAAACATAGGACTTTCATAGAAACTTCCAACCCGCGTTTTATCTCCTTAGGGGTCGAGTTTCGTAAAATCCGTTTTTAGCAGATGTCTACGCCCTATAAAGAACCTACCTGCCGAATTTCAAGTTTGTAGCTGTTATAGTTTCGAAGATTTCGTGATGAATGAGTCAAGTCAATCTACCTAACCCCGTTTTAACTCCAAAAGGGAGTTGATTTATAAAGACACATTATTTTGATACCTTCTAAACATCTATATAGCATACATTTTAAATTTCAAGTCTCTTACTTCAAAAACATAGGACTTTCATACAAACTACCAACCCCCGTTTTATCCCCATAGGGGTCGAGTTTTGTAAAATCCGTTCTTAGCGGATGTTTTCGCCCTATATGGAACCTACCTGCCAAATTTCAAGTTTGTAGCTGTTATAGTTTCGGAGATTTCGTGATAAGTGAGTGACCTTTCGCTTTTATATATATATATATATATATATATATATATATATATAGATTATGTTACTATGTGCAATAAAGTTATTAATTATTATTAATACATGTCGACCAGTAGTCAAATGTCGACCATCATTAAAAATTTAAATTTAAAAAACCAAAAAATAATGAAAATAAATAACCTTTTTAAAAAAATCAATTTGCTACATACTTTGACAATAAACAAAAAAGTATAATATGCGTGTGTGTGTGTTAAATACATGGTAGTGTGTGTAATGTTTTTTTTTTAATTGATTTCATATATTTTTATACATAATTTAAAAACATATTACCATTCTGCACTCATCTATATAAACTACAAGTGTACGAAATGTCATACACCTCCGTCCGCGCAATTTTCGTAAAACGGGGTACAATTTTTTTGCTACACGTATAATTATATAGATTACCTTAATGAAAACTGTAAATTTATTGTGTATATATTTAGATGGCAAAAAACACTGACTGGTTAACATAATGTTTATATAAATTTTTTTCTTAAGTTGGAAATGTTAATATTATAATCAAATCATAATCCTCATGATTATAAAAACCTTGGAGACTCAAATTTTGACTAAAAGTAAATTCCAAAGATAGTAAGGTCAACTCTAAATAATATCACAGAAACCGAATATCGATCTATCCAACGAAGCGCGACGAGCATTGCTGAATTACCGATGACCCCGAATGTCAGCAAACGAATAATTGGTTAAACAGATTAGTTGATTAGTAGTCCTTTTCAGATCACATAGTCGATTCGTCAGATAGTCGGTCAAACTCACTAAAATCTTCCTACGACATATGTAGATATAAAAATGTGAATAAGAGATATTTATCGAAATAAATAAAAATGAATTTCTAATTATGTTGGCTGAAGTGCAAAACTCGAGACGAAACCAATCCGGTTAATTATTTTAAAGTTTATTTATACTTTGTAGTCCTTCATTCGCATTGATGTTCAAGCGAAGCCAAATTAAACCGAAGTCAAGGGTTCTGGCCCACTTGGAGCTTTTTTTTTTGGTAATTTTAGTATTTTAAGAACTTAATCTGCCCCCATAAAATACCTATTTCGTCGCCTTACTATGGGCACGAGATAGTGTCGAAAGTAAATTGCTATTTTGTAATGACAAGTCGTGTCTTCTCTAAGCTTTATAATACTTACTTATAACGGTTATTTATATAAAAATACTCAATGAAATAGGGTTTTAAATGTGTTCTTTAATGACACAAATTATTTGGATTTCCATTCCATAAAGGCAACTAAATAAGTACACCCAGTAAAAAGTTATGCGGATTTTTGAGAGTTTCCCTCGATTTCTCTGGGATCCCATCATCGGATCCCAGTTTATCTCCTTTCCAACAAAAAAAGAATTATCAAAATCGGTTCATAAACGACGGACTTATTTATTTATTTATTTATTTCATACAAGTTTACAGAGCTTTGCTCCAAACACAAGTAGGTCAATCAAAATTAAAAAAAAAAAAAACCAAAAACACAGGTATGACAAATGAAGAAAATAATGGTAAATGTAGAATTAAAAATATACAATCTTATCAAAATACAATAATTAAAATTTACAATGTCAATAAAAATATACCTACTTAGTTGATAATATTAAAATAACTAAATATCAATAATTTTGTTAAGAAATTCATATGTAGAAATTACAATATCAATGTCAAAATAAAATATCTAGTCAAAATTCAGAATTCTGTTTATAAAAATTTCGTGTCAGTATATTAGATGTCAAAACGAAAAAAAAAAACGTCAAAATTAAAAAAAATTAAATATTACTAATGTCAGGATTAAATTATACAACAAAATAAATTTATAACGTACAAAGATATTTATAGCTATTTTTACAGAAAACAGAGATCTTATCGGCAAATAAGTCTATGTCCTCATAATGAGTGAGCAAATCGCTGATCAAATGTAGTGCGCGTATTGTTGGGGCGTGTGCCGCGTACCGCGTGCGAGTAGGGGGCTTTTGCAGTAAGCGCGGACGACGCCGCGGTGCGACAATTCCGAAATTATTTTGGGGAATACGGGAAGGAACTAGAATATTTAAGCTCTCCAATAACACTGGACTATCTACTTTGTTATGTAAAATTCGAAGATTTATGTATTAAGAGAAATAGTTTACGTCTAAGACATAGCGTTTCTAGCCCAACCATACCATACACGAATAAAGAGGGGTAAAGATAAGGATAGTACCCATACTGACGCTTGTACAAATATCGAGCAAATTTCCGCTGAACCCGTTCAACAGTAATATTATGTTTATCTACATGAGGGTCCCAGATGATAGCCGCATATTCAAGTTTACTACGAACGTAGCAATTAAACAGTATTCTAGCTACATTTAAGCTACTAAACTGCGAAGAAGTTCTTATGATAAAACCAAGAGACTTGTTGGCAACCTCACAAATATTAGTCACATGTTCACGAAAGTCAAAATTACGATCCAATGTCAATCCAAGATCACGAATAGAGAATTAACTCTTTCCAAAGGAGCGTCACGTAATTTATATACTACTTGGATGCAGTTGCGTTTACGAGTAAAAGTAATGGATTTGCACTTGTCAATATTAAGAGGAAGAGAATTTCTACTACTCCACTCTGCAACTGCGTCAATATCAACCTGTAAGGCTTGCGCGTCAGCTGCATCGGTAATTCCCATGTATAATTTCAGGTCATCGGCAAAAAGAAGGCACTGTGCAGTTTGAACAATATCAGGGAGATCATTGATCATAACCAAGAAAAGCGTAGGTCCTAAGGTACTACCTTGACTCACACCAGACCTTGTGTAAAATTTAAATGATTCAAAGCCATCAACTTTGACAAACTGACACCTATTCTTGAGATAGTCACTGAAAAAGTCAAGTAATTTAGGAGTAAAACCCATCAGGGCCATCTTATTCAAAAGAATATCATTGTCAACCAAGTCGAAGGCCTTCCTGAAGTCAAAATACGCTGCGTCGACTTGGCGCCTTAAATCAAGTTGAGAACATACATAGTCATTAAGTGCTATTAAGTTTGTAGTGGTAGATCTCGCTTTACGAAAACCATGCTGACTATGGTGCAATAGGTCATTAATTTGATGGCTAATGAGATAGTTAAGAATGGTTTCAAATATCTTGGCAAACACAGACTGTACCGCAATTGGTCTAAACGTGGTAACATCGTTACCTGAACCTTTGGGAATCGGAGTGACTCTCGACAGTTTCCAGGAGTTGGGATACCTCGAATGCTTGATACACAAATTGTATAAGAACAAAAGTGGCTTATGTAGGACAGATATACAATCCTTACCTAAGAACACGGGAATGCCATCAGGTCCACTACATGATTTTGGTTTCAGGCAACTTACCGCAGTTTTTAAGTCCCTTGCATCCACTACGCGTATTGAGACAGATCTAGCGTCAGATAATGCATCCGCAGCCCGTAGCAGCAGCAGTATCGGAATAACTCTTTGTTAAATAATTGACATTCTGATTTAAATTTTTTCAAGTGGAAAAATTTATTTTTTATGTTTTGAATGATTTCTTTGGTAAACCAGTTAGGATAATGTGCCCTCATCAGCGATGATTTTTGCTTAAAGGGAACATATAAATCTATTATACTATATATTTTAGAATAAAAAATAGTAACAGCTTCATTGACATCATCTACTTTGTAAATATCAGACCAATCAAGATTGATAAAAGCAGCGTATAGCGATTGATAGTCAGCCTTCCTCCAATTCCACTCCAAAGGTGTAAAAATATTGGAAAGCTGAGGAGCCTGCACCGAGCAACAAGAAAAACTTACAGATATTTCTAACGCGGGATGATAACTATCTATGGGTATTAGAGGATTATCACTAATTTGAACACTAATTCGATCAGAATCCACATCACTCAATATAAGGTCCAGCTTACTGCCATGGCTATTAATGACAGTATTGTATTGAGTAAGATTACAAAATTTTGAAAACATGTTAAATTGTCTTTTTATATGTGCACTAAAAGAATTTAAATTAAAATCACCCATTATAAGGACATTCATATCAGGACATAAATTAACTGCGTTTTCAATGCAAGTTAATACATTAAGGTTATGGTCGTCATTATAACGAGGTGGAAGATACACCACACAACACAAACATGTCAGAAGTTTACTCGAAATAACTGCGAATAAAACTTCTTTATCAGATGTTAGACCATCGATATTTCCGAATACATGCACGGAATAGCAATCACGTACCGCAAGCAGAACGCCCCCCCAACCAGTATCACCATCACGATCATTACGAATCACAACGTAACCAGCAGGGAAGAGCTCACCATCGGTCACCGAGCTCGTTAAAAAGGTCTCAGTCAGAGCTATGAGGTCATATTTCGATTGTAAAATGTTATTATAGAATATAGAAGTCTTAGAACGCAAGCCTCGTACATTTTGATAAAAGCACTCTATTGTTTTTGACTTACGTGCTCTTATTTTCAACCCTTTTAGAGCGAAAGTTCTGACGCCAGGGCTTAATACAAATGCCTTCAGCCCAGCAAAGCTATCAATCCACAGTTCAAATAACTTTACTTCACGTCTTCTAAATTTTTATCGTTGAGGTCACATATGTCCCTTGTACTTTAAAAAATAAATCAATATAATAATAAATAAATAATAATAATAAAAAATATCTTTTGTGTATTTTTGCGATATCAAACCATGTGACTAGACATTGCATTTAGTAAAAATCAACTCTATTCGTGACAATAAAGAAATGTAGCATTGCACCGATGTCTCAATGCAGTATTTGAGGACATAGTTCTCCCGAGCATATGAACAACTGATAAGCAATGTATGTAAATACGCCTGCAATGGAGTATGAAGGCTTTAACTTTTTTTTACCAAGAAAACATAGACAATCAACAACATTCTGGAGAAAAATCTTATCTGAAAAACTTCAAGGACGTTGGTAAATTTCGCAAGAAGCTAAAACAAATTACAAAACCTAAGTGATTTCTTTATGAACCTGTTACTCGTTCAAGTTGATACCTGAAATTGTCAGACATTTATTTTACTAAAAAAAAATTGTAGTATTTTATGGACTTTTTCGAATTTATAGACAAAATCTTAAACACTTGTATATGCTAATTTTAAGAAAAAAGTGGTGACTCTAGTAAATCATAAATTAAAAGATGTGATATAAGTTATTATTTTATTACACAAAATATATAATCGTAATACATGGAATCTGGGACACTGGTGACGACTACAACTTTACACTGAGAGTATAATTACGAGTTTATGTACAAAATTTTGAGCAATTAGTGCAAATAAGGCATTATTGTAAGAAAAAATATTTTTTGCTTCTCCATATTACCATTCTTTTTTTTTTTTTTTTGTTTTTACATGCAATATTTTTGCCAGTTTTGTTGGTTATCTTGAGTTAAGTCAAATTTGCACTAATATTTGGTCTATATAATTTCAAACAACTACAGGTAACATGAACACTTTATTCTAATATGTAGTAGATATTATAGTACCAGTAATAATTGTCCCAAAATCTAAGAATATATAAAATACAAACAATAATAATTATTATAGGCACGTTGTATAATTCAAATGCGGATTTAAGTAGATTTAACTCGTACGTTTCATACGCAATACGTATACAAATAATTTAGCCGGTATTAGTCTTTTATTCAATTTTATTAAAAATCACTAAACCTATTCGTTTTCTTATTTCATCATTTTTAATATCAATAGTATGAGTAGAAAAACGTTTAACAGTTTAAGTATTTTCCGAAATTCGGTTTTAAATTATTACAATTTTAAAGCTTCTAAATTTATTATATTAAAGGGACAGCACCTGCTATTAGATATTATGATAACGCCTTTGGCTTACTATTTTTACTATATTTTTTATTTAAGAGATTCTTAATTATAGATACAAAATCAATATATACAAATACAAATAATCACATTAAATTTAGTTAATAACATAACACTTAACTTAAAGGTGGCATTGAGAGCATGGTATTTACAGTTAGGTACATTCGGTTACAATAACTATAACTACTGAATACGCTTCTCGTATCAAAGTATGCTACAAATAGCCATATCTACAGGTCAGAAACGAATGCTCTGCATACAATTAACGATTTAAAATTAACATGAGGCACGGTTATTTTATACACTAATTAAGAAAGGATGAAAAATTGTTTTTGTACAAATAGTATTTAAAGTCAATAAAAGTAACGAATGTTTCTTTCTCCACTTTTTTGGTCACACTTTATTTAAGATGTTTTGGGTGTTCCAGTTGTTTCATTTTGTTATTAAATAAATGGACAGCAAAATATTGAGGAGATATTATGGTAGAATCAAGTTCGTTTGTTTTTTGCTTTTCCGTTAACGATCGCTTCGTCTTGTTGGTTCTTGCGAGGTCGTAGGATGAAGTTTAAATTGTACGCCGTATTTACTGCGTAGTATACGTTAGCGTTAGCCGGTAGAACCATTTCTGTAAAATAAATTATTTATTTATTAGGGCCTTAAATTATATTCTAAAATAAATTAAACCTTAAGACCTGCCTGCCATACGTGGCGAATAGGTAAGCCTGTGTTAGCGTCTTTATAACTTTACCGATATTATTATTAAATTATGTTAGGTTTTTTAATGACATGTTGCTGATTTAACTCAACTTATATACAGTACCGCTTGTAACAAAGGGTATTCATTCCTTGATTGGATTTTATCAAGAACACTTTAATAGTGAGAACTACGAAGTGTTCAAGTTGGTTGCTGTAAATAGATGTGACAAGAATTATTCGAGATTTATTTACTACCCACATTGAACGCGAGAACATACTAAACCTGTTTCAAAGAGATACCAAGAGAAAAATATTTTTTTCAAAAATGTACCAAGACTAAATTTATTTGTTTTTCAAAAATATCGAATTTCAATAGTCTTTTGTTCCTTGATATATTTTTTTTTTTTACATATGTAATTATTGATGATAAAACACAATGATAAAATAATAATTACCTTTATCAGGCAAAACTTGAGCCAAGGTGTATCCATCTGGATCACCGTCGAGATTAAGTTTAAGCATAGCGTTTCTGATCACCTGGGGCGTACGTTCATTGTTACTCAGCATTATCGATTTATATAACACAACACCTTCAGTCTCAACACAATCAGACTCATATGTAACTCGAATTATGTAAAAATCAGGTCCACTGCGTGCGTTCGGGTGTGCGGGACTCATTCCTGGTATTTTGCCATTTGCAGGCTTTTGTCCACTATTTGCACTCGACAGAGAAACGTCTAACGAAGGTATAGATGATGAGGACGAACCGTGAGATAATCTTGTTGGTGATATTCGCCGCTCTAAACTGTCCCTTTTCCAAGCATTTGCTGCACCATCTGTCTCACAATAAAACTGCGAACTATTACTTGAACTTGTACTAGCTATAGAATCATTTTTTCTGTGTCCATGATTATTGATGTCGTTTATTTTTTTCGGACGTCTTTCTTTCGGAGGATTCGTCGGCGGCTCGATTTGACATGAAAGTTGATACGCCTCTCTGTCATCGAGCACTATCACTGAATCGAACCATCTGTCGAACATTGGGTCAGTAGGTAAATGATAAGCGTTAGCGGCACCTTGTAATAATTTAATCTGCGCGAGAACTTCGAATTCTTTCCTCCTTTTATCAAAATTTATTAAACCATCAGCAACAGTGTCAGGAATAGCGGTATCGATCATAGTAAGATCAGTCAGAAACGTACCCAAGTATGGAATTGTCCCATTACTGACCCCTGGCGATCCGCGTTCGTGTAACAATTTTTGCAATTGTCTATCGTTTTCTCCGACCGTATCGGCAAATTTTGCGGTCCCCTCCCGCATCAGAAGTTCCCGTTGAGCCCATCTATTATTATCCTCGCTGAATATCCTTGCGAGTTCCTCGAACAATTCCGCCTTCTCCTTAGACAGCATCGCCCACGTCTTCCTCAGTCTGTACACAGGATTACTCTGCAACCCCGAAATTATGGCTTTTAGGGATGAAAAATTTTTCAGCACCCTCAACTCCCTAGCTATATCCAGCCACGCCGCGAGGATATCCGACCTATCGACGGGGCGGAGATTGGGCTCGACGAGTACTGTGGATATGACACGGAAAGAGACCGCGTTGAATTGATTTACGGTGGCTAGAACGGTGGCTGCGTCGTGGGAGCGGTCTTTGTCTCGGCGTGACCATACAGCGCCGAGACACTGGTGCGGCACCAGTCGCTTGAACAGTTCCATGTCCATACGCGTTAGCTGCTCGGCAAAGTGTCGGTGCGGCACGTGCGGCAGGCGGTAGGCGCTGGTGTGGTGCGCCGGCACGCGCATGCCGGCCGCGAGGCACGTGCCGCCGCCCGAGCTGCCGTTGCGCTCCGCACTGAATAGCGCTAGCTTCTGCAACGCCTGGCAGGGAAATATTTAAATTTATAAACGAGTTCGGACTAGTGATCACCCTATGTGCTTAGGACTTTCAATATAATGTGCATGTCGATATTATTCTTCTCGAAATCTAGAGCAACGCGTTTTGGAGAAGTATCTCAACTTTACAGAAAATCACAGTTAAAAATAGTGTTGTGTTCCTGCGGTGAGTAAGGTGGCCACAGCCTCTGGGGGGTGTCAGGGGGAGGATCAGTAATGTGATTGCGATGCTTCTGGTGTTGCAAGCGTCTATACGCTACGGTAACCGCTTGCTATCAGGTAGGCCGTATGCTTTTGTGCTGACCTTGCAGTATAAAAAAGAATAACGATTATAAATGCGTAATGTAACATCCCTTCGAATAAATATCCAATAATAAGTAGTTTAATAAAAATAAAGGAAACGTTACTTTATAAATTACGTAGTGGGGCTTAAGCCAACTACAGCACAGTACTGAGTAACCGCATCTACGTCAAAACCAAATGCGCGATATAAAAAGCAACTATTACGTGAGTTCACAGTCTTTATATTAAGTTAATATTTTAATTGTTACTTTATTGGTTGGCAGTTTTACATGAATCATAAAATCTTTTTTCATCTTCCTCACAACGATATATTTTATCACAGAGCACGACATTAATTTACAAGACAAAAATAGAATATGAAAAATAAGCTATGTCAATCCAGACATGAACCCGCAATAATATTTAGTTACGTACATCCTATGGGTCATTGCAGTCTTCATATACTAATAGAAATCAGAAAAGTAAATAACAAAGATGTAGTAGAAGACCAAGCAACCTTCGAATGTAGCTCTGAGCCAGGCAGGTGAAGCTGAGTGAAGGCGAGAAGCTGCTGCAGTGCGGGATGGTGCGGGGGTTGGCGAAAGTCCTCCGGGTAGGTGTCCAGCCAGACGTGGAGACATGCCACCAGAGTCCTACAACACCGTGCTATGATTATATTACGTAGCCAGTTAATTGGGTATTTATCAAAACTGGTCTTCAGGTTCATTTTCTTCTTTTACAATGAAACTCAAAAGTATTTTATAGCGTATGAACTCCCTTGTAACTAGGAAGCTATCCTAATCTGAATTTACCCAACGGTGTCTACCTCCCTTCTATACAACAACGATGAAAAGAAGTCACGTTTCTTTAATTAACACAGCTTCATTGCTAACTTCTTATAGAGACATATTTCTTATGTTACATATAGTTTTCTTTACATGTACATAATGTAAAACAAAGTGTAGCGTAAGCGGCACAGAAAGTGTACTTGTATTAATAAGAGTATACCAACTTTCTATGTTGATGCGAAGTGTCTACCGCTGACGGTAGAACGTCTTCCATCGCCAGCTCTTCATACCGTCGAAGTAACAGATCCAACACTTGGTTGCATTCCGCAAACGAACTGAAATTTTTTTGAAATATTTATTTAAAAATTATGTCACTAAAAAACAGAGAAACACTTTGTTAACAGACTTCAAAAAAAGGGGGAGGTTGTCAATTCGATTGTATTTTTTTATGTATGTTAACTCAGAACTTCTATCTGGGTGGACCAATTTCGATGATTCTTTTTTAATCGAAAAATGGAGCTTGTTTGTTGCCTTCCTCTTGTTTGTTGAGAATTCTTTGAGAATTGTTTTGAAAAGAATATTGTTGTGAATAATAATCTTATAAATATATTGTAACGCAATTGTTAATGTCTACATTATGAAACACTTCCCGCAGGGAAACTCGATCTCCAAGATCATAAATACCGCGAATAGCCCTTTTTTGTAAAATAAATAGTCTCAATATCACAGTAACAGAAGGTAAGACATAACACTATGGAAATAGCTAAATTATATCAAACACGTAGTATCAACGTCGATCAGTTGTCGAACTTTTCTAACCGAGAATTATGATGGAGCTGAGTATACCATTCAAGGATGACAAATAGGTACTCCACTGAAGTTTTGAATCTAAATTTATCCCTAAGAAAAATGTAGTATCATTATTCGAAAACGGGATATTTACTATGTTTATTATTTTTCGCTTTGCGTAGCTCGATATTTCGACATTGACTTTGAATGTCTTGATCACGAGACTGAAGTTTGCGGGTAGATGTTGACGGCTTTAATAGCTATCTCCATACCGGACTACCTACTTTCTAACACTCCTTTAATACATGGCATAAAGGCTGGTTGTCTTTTAATCCTGTGCTGTCGTCGTAACTTTTTGTCCTTTGCAGTTATGTTTCGCACGTTATATCCATTCCGTTGTAGGACCTCTTTAACGTGTGCTAACTCTGATTCTATGTGGTCTTCGTCACAAAGATCATGTGCGCGATTGGTCAATGATGTTACTACAGCATTTAAGTGTCGGGGATGGTAACGTGAGTCAGCATGCAGATATCGATCGGTGTGCGATGGCTTTCTGTAGACAGTATGGCTCACCGAGCCATCCGTACGTACTCCAATCTCAACATCAAGGTATCATATCATAATAAACATGGTAAATATCCCGTTTTCGAATAATTTTCGTAATAGAAGTAACCATGTTAATCTAAAATCTAATGTAGTATCAGTAACAATAAGCCTCTCGTTATTAATTTGTAAATTATAATTCGGATGCATTGGGCAACGCATACATGAGACACTTGGTTTTCTTAGTGTTTAAAACCAATGTTCTAGTATTACTTGTTTTAAACAACCTTGAATTCGCAATAAAGAATTATTCACGTTGTCAAGCGGGATTTAAAAAGGGAATGGGATGACGATCAGGTCTTTTCTTTGCGGTGCATAGCCGAAAAGTGTTTGGCTAAAAACAAAAAAGTCTATTGCGCGTTCGTGGATTTAGAAAAAGGCCTATGATAGAGTGATGAGGAATGAATTGTGATCGGCATTGTCTGTGAATGGTGTGAGCAGTGTCCTCAGACGAGCATTGCAATCTCTTTATAGGGATTCTAGTGCTTGTGTGAGGATAAACGGGGCATACACTGAATGGTTTAATATCGAAAAGGTGTAAGACAGTGATGTGTAGCGTCACCGTGGCTGTTTAACTGTTCATGAACAATTGTTTGACAGATTTAAAAGAGAATGAAAATGGGTTGAGAATGAATGAGTTACTCGTCAAATGTCTTCTCTATGCTGATGACCAAGTATTACTTGCATCTTCGGCCGAGGACTTGCAGGAGATGGTAACTGCTATGAGTGGAGCTTTTGTAAGAAAGGGAATAGAGATGAATGTAAAGAAGACGAAAGTGATGGTGTTTGAAAGAGATGAGGCAGTGACAGACTGCAATATCGTGATTGGAGATGAACAAATTGAACAGATAAGAAGTATGATAGGAGTTAAACTGAGTGACAGGATAAGAAATAGTGAGATAAGGAAACGTGTCTGAAAGAAGATGTAGTGACAAAAATTGAAAAAGGTATGCTCAGATGATTTGATCATGTTGAGGGAATGAGTGAAGAACGATTGACGAAAAAAGTGTATAAGGCGAGTGTGGATGGAAAGGTTGGAAGGGGTAGAACTAGACAGATGTTCCGAGACCATATAAGGGACGTCTTAAAAAAAGACCAGGTCAAGAGTGCCCTAAACCGAAGAGCTTGTATGAAGGGAATAATGAAAGTGGACGATGCGAAAGAAGTATGTAAGGATCGTAGCAAGTGGAAAAAAGTGGTCTCTGCCTACCCCTACGGGAAAGTGGCGTGATTGTATGTATGTACCATCAACAAATAACACTGTATCACAAATATTCTTAACATAAAATATCAGATCAAGAATACCTAGAATCGATCCCTGCGGAATGCCCATTTTTTGCACAGATGCAGAAGAATTCATTTCGTTATTTGATACATCTTGAATTTCATTAGTTAGATATGAAGCAATGAGATCAAGAGCTTTGCACAGCGCACATACGGCAATCTGACCCATTTAGGCGGTCAAAAAGAGATTTTTCAACTTTAAGATAAAGTCCAAAATACCTTGTATTGTTTGAGGCGAGTCATTGTTCCATTAAGCTAGCAATTCACCGCCTTTGTTAAGTTTATAACAATAGCGCGCGGGGGTCCGACAGGTAAGCATCGTGAAGTGGACGGTTAGTTGCTTACGAAACACGAAAGCTACAAAACGTACTTTTTGTTCATCTCGTGCAAGAATCTCAGTGTTCATTATGGATATGGAAGCCACAGGTATGTTTGTTATATCACAGTATTAAAACTTAAGATTTTTTCACTCTAGTTAATATAACTGTCGATTTAATACTTATCCTATTTTTCTTATAAAATTTCTGCAACATTAGACATACAAAAAAAGTTCCGCTAAGTACTGCTTTCTATGCTTGAAATTCACATGTGCGAGTTTGTTGACCGTCATTATTGTGAATTCTAGGAACTAAAACCTACTCATTGTGACACTATACTCTTTTCTTCACAGGGAGTCGGAGTGCACTGAGCTTTTCGGAAATAACCGTAAAAAAAATGGACCTGGTTTTAGTGCTAAAACGCGAAAAAATTTATAGACAGTCATCGTCTCAGTGCATAGAGCGATTAACTACATATATATTAGACAATTTTAGTGAATATAAACAGTCAAAAGAGAGCGAAAGTAAAATTAAAAGTGTTCTAAAAGTGTTTGTTTCAAAATTGTTACAAAAGTGGAAGAAATCTAATTGGAAGATGGAGAGATTCATGAAATGCAATTCAGAATGGTTAAAAAACGATTTGGTGTTGCTAGCTGAAGGTACTATAAATACAAAAGGTGTATCAAAGGTGCAAAAAGCTAGAGGCAGACCTGCGAAGTCTTTTGAAGACAGCTCCCTACGAACCAAACGAAGAGTGATTCAACCAATTCTTGCTGACACAAGCTCAGAGCTATTGTGCTCTGCTGTTCAAGCCAGCCTTACTAAGAAAGGAAAAAGGACAGCTGCACAAGTGGTGAACTTAGCTTTAACTACAAGCCCACGCAGACTTAAAAGGATGAAAAAAATACATGGTACACCATCATGTTCAGCTATAAAGCCTTACACACCAGTTGAAGCTTTAGCGCTCATTATCGACTCAGACATGAGTAAAGAAGTCCAAGAGTATCCAGCTTACAATGAGATAGCAGATGCGAAAAAACAGTGTTACCCAAATAATATAAAAATTACAGAAACAGAAGTGCAAATTCCAATTCAAGATATTCTGGATCATACAATTTAAAGACTTGCTCATGTGCAGCAAGATGTACTTCTAATACACCATGATCATACAAAAAATTCACCCATCGAAGCTATTTACAAATGGGGACTTGACAGGAGTGGTGGACAGTCCATTTACAAGCAATATTTTGCCAACAACTCATTGTATGGAGACACAAACATTATCTTATGTACCATAGTCCCTTTACAAATGTCAGAGGTTACAACTAATGGAAAACAGATTTTCTGGCAAAACCCAAGTCCGTCTTCGCCAAGATGCAGTCGCATCATTCGTTTGCAGATTGAGAAGGAGACGAAAGAATCAATAAAACTCCATTACGAAGCAATTGAGCAACAAATATTAAACTTACAGCCTTCTAGGGTAACTCTTGGAGATAAATCTTACACGTTTAAACATCATGCTGTGTGCACAATGATGGACGGCAAAACATGCAACGTACTAACAAAAACTGGCTCATCGCAAGCATGCAACGTGTGCAAGGCTACACCTAAGGAGCTTAACAATCTTGACTTGCTTCTGAAGAAACAATACCCCACGTCTGCATCCTTCAAGTTTGGGATATCTGTACTTCACTCATATCTAAGATGTTATGAGTACCTTTTACACATATCCTATAAAATGGAAGTACGTCAGTGGCAAGCCAGGGGTACACAAGCCAAAGAAAATATAAAAAAGAGAAAACAAGAAATAACCACCAAATTCTATCAGGAAATGGGATTAGTGGTAGACCAACCAAAGCCAGGAGGAGGGAACTCGAACGATGGCAATACAGCCAGGAAGTTTTTTGCTGAGCCTGCAAAATCTGCGTCTATAACGGGCCTAGATCCTGAAATCATAAAGAGGTTTGCCAATATACTTAGTGTAATATCTTGCGGATTTCGTGTAAACTACGCTAATTTTAAACAGTACTGCATCAAAACAGCAAAAATGTGCGTACAACGTTACGAGTGGTATAAAATGAGTGCATCTGTGCACAAACTGTTAATACACGGAGCAGACATAATCAACGAGCTGCCTTTGCCTGTAGGCTTATTTTCGGAAGATGTGCTGGAGACTAGTCAAAAGAAATTCAAAAGTATAAGACTTTTCCATGCTAGAAAAACCTCGAGAATCGACACTAACACAGACATTGTGCACTGGATGCTAATAGCATCAGATCCGATCATAGCGTCTAAGAGAAGAAACCATAATAGGAAAAGGAAACCTTTTCCTGTAGAGGTGTTGGAAATGTTAGATGTATCTCTCATAGAACCAGCTGATGATGATGATGATGGGGATGGGGATGAAGAAGCGGTTTATGATAACGACGAAATTGACAGTAATTAATTATTACGCATCTGCTTAGTTTATATTGATCGAATAATTATGTCATCAATATGTATAATATTTAATTATGTACATACTTGAAGTAAAATATATTAATAGTGAATTTTATTTTCAATGGTCTTTCATTTCTAGATATAATTACTTAGTAGATAAATAGGTAGTCTAGCCGGGGACCTTAATTAACAAATATGCACTTTTTTTTACATCTCTGATTTTTGACCGCCTAAATGGCTCAGATTGCCGTATGTGCAGCGTTACAATAGAATCCCGTGAGCGAGCAATTTAACGCCTTTGGTAGGTCACAAAATACACCAATAATATTTTGGGACTTCTCCCAAACGTTGTATATATGCTTGAGAAGTGCCCACCAGCATCTATCGTAGAGCGACCTCTAGTGAAACTATATTGTTCACTGTGAAAAATGCCGTTAACCTTAAAATGGAAAAAGTTGGTTTTGTATGATTTTTTCAAAAGTTGCAGTCAGGATTGATATGGGTCTATATTAATTGGAATCACTTTAATTTCCCTTTTTAAAAAGTGGTAAAACTTTACTACAGATTAACAAATCTGGAAAAGAACCTGCTTTAATAGCAAGGTTAAAAATTAATGCTAAGTACCGAGCGACGTCATTATTAATTAATTTAACTGAAACATCATAGATATTTTTTTAATAATAAGACAAATGATTTAAAATATCAAAAGAATCAACCTGCGAGAGTGAAATTCAATATCGCTATTTTCAAGAAGTTGAGTAGAATTTGGTGAAGATTAATTCAGCCGAGAAGTTGAATCAATGGCATTTATTGAAAAAGACTTCAAAGACGGATTCAAAGATGGACTGACAAACAAAAAATATTGTCGTTATATAAAACGTGCTCGCTTTGTAGTTTCACTTACATAACGAATTTAACTCGCGTCCCTAACTTTAATACGGAAGATAAATAGTATTTGCTGTAACTTTTAAGGATTTCCTATTTAAAAGTTGTCATTGTATTATAAAAATTATATTATACGTTTAATGGGCCATTAGACAAAAGGCCCCTAAAACATAATAAGTAGACACTAGAAGCTTTTACATGACCTTTATTAAAGAGAAAGTTAAAAATTTATGGGCACTTTCGATTGTGTATGTTAGTCAGACATCTTGTATGAAGCCTTTTGTTGGACAAATTTGTACTACACTGGTTTAATACTTTTTTCTCTAAACTTACCGGTACGTGGCAAGGAACACGTTGACGTACGTGGATTCCAGCTCGCCATCATCGGTGGCAAGAGCTTCTACGAGACGTTCAACTGTGCCTGCCTTCACGAAGCGCACGCGCACCGTCTCCCATTCCAAGTGGGAGATTTCGTCGTCAGATTCCTGGAATAAACCAATTACATCACTATTTTAGCCAAATTATTGTCTTCCGCTTCTCAAAGAAACTTAAATAATATCTACAGTTAACTAGTCTATACTAATGTTAGGATAAATATCGATTTGTTGGTTTGTTACTTATAAAACGGTACGTTAATTAATGAATTGCTGAATTAATTCAAATAATTATTTAAAACAATACTGTTTTATAATTAGTAGTATAGTAGTAATGTAACAACTTACAAAATAAAATACTCCTTATGTCTATAGATTTTTTTTTTGGTCTGAAACTTATTTTTGGATAACATAACATCATCTAGTATCAATAAACACAGCCCTTAATATTTTATATCATTAATTTGAAGAAATTCAACAAAAAAAAATCGAATTGAACTCCAAAGACGTTACGCTCGATTGAAAGGGGGAATAGAGATTACATCAGTACCGCAAAAGTTGCATTCAAAAATGTTATTTGAACTCAAATTCAAAAAGCGAATATCCTTCGGAAATTTCAAATAAATCTTTCTAGATCTTTTGTCAATTTAATTATACTATTGTTTTATAATCACTTCTGGTTTTGTTGGTAAGAAAAAATACAGACCTAAATAGTCTCTGTAGTTATGTTTCATAGTAAGAAATAACAATGTTATCGAATTCCACTGATTCATCAGAATTTTCCGAAGTTTATTACTCATTGATATTTTTACGTCATTATTATTCTTATCCCTCATTAAATGCAAACAATTTGCATGAATAAAAAAGGTAAAAATATTTCAGAAAAATCATAGTATCATCCTATAACTTCTATCGTAATCCATTTGTAACTTTAATATTAATTACTATTATAAATAAGCGTAATTCGAAACGCTACTCTACTGCGGTGTGACAGACGTGTTACACATATCATAGAAAACCTCTAAGGTACAGATTTCCTTCCAAGGTTTTCTTTTTACTTATTTATAAAAACAAATTATAAATAAAGCATATTACTCTGTATTAAAGCAATTTTATTATTTTTAATTGAAATAACATAGGCGTTATCTCATTATCCTTTTCTTTCTTCTTAAATAAATATCATTTTTAATATTATTATGTATCCGTGTCTATGTTTAGGTAATCGAACCAACAATTTCTGGAAAGAAGAGAAGAGTCACTACAAACTATGCCTACGGGTTAGTTTAATTTATTCCCACCATGGCTTTTGTATAAAAATAATTTTTACGAGAATAATAATTTGAACTAGTATTGTCAACTACTCACACTGGAAGCTGAGCGCGTGGGTCGATGATACCGCACCTTCTTGAGATACACTGTGTATATTGCACCATCCACTCGTTCTTCGCCCCACAACCGCCATGTCGGCTGCTGGAACATACCATCCGCTTATCAATACAAGTTATAAATGTACATCGGCTTGGAAATAAATTTATTTCAAACTAGCTGCCCGGGCAGACTTCGTTCTGTCAAAAGTTGAATACCAGTAAAAATTATTTTTTTTAAATCTTATTTTCAATTTTTTTTTCGTATTAAAATTTTTCCTTGGCCTTAAAGAAAACACAAAAAAAAATACCGAATTGGTCGAGCCATTTTCGAGTTATGCGCTTAGCAACATTCATTTTTATTTATATAGATAATATAGAAGATTGGTATAAGCTCTAAAACTAGTTAAGTAGTATTTAAATATTATTCAGCCTGATTTTATTTGTAATCATATTATCATTATTTCTGATATAATTTAATTATACGTGTAAATAGTTCGATTAATCTCAGTTCAACGTTTCGTGAGAAACAATTTTTTATGGATCCAAGAAATCTGCAATTTATTCGACAAGTAGGTATCAATTATTGCTAAAAGTAATCATCATCGCATTTCCTTTTAGGCATATTGTTATATTCTATCTGTTGTCTAACGGGTTAGCAACCAATTCGTACAGGTACATCAATGCCTTAGCATCAATTATTATATGTACTGATGAAATCTTACATAATCGTCATCAACGCCACGAGAAAACAACACGGGCTCAGCCTTACTGACGCCGCATATTCTCCACATGGCCCATTTCGCGTCACGCGAGACGTCAACGCGCTCAGCTGAGCGCAGGCATCGCGGTCACTTTCACTATCACAGCACAGTACAATGTAGATGCCCATGCAAATATACTTAATTGGAGCAAGCGTTCGCGAAAGAGGCGGCTACGCGAACACGAACGTGCGTGGTGCGGGTGAAATCGCTGCCGCGCGGCACACTTGCCGGAGCTACCCGCTGCGGATCGTTTCCTTTTACTGATTCTAAGGTACATGCATATTAAATAACACAAAATAATTCACTGAACATATTTAACTGAACGCGACTTAAAAACACATTCTCACTGAGTAGGTAATGTTTTTATGAATCGGATGATCCAAACAACGATGTCCATAATAAATCATTTTCTTTGATATTTTTAAGCAAAAAAAAATCTAATTTATGTGTAAATTGTACAACTTTACAGTTACACACTTAAATTATTTTATTTTTAATTTTAAATGTTTAAAAACTAAACACGTAAGACTTGTAACTCGACGGCGCAGACGCAAATGACTGATCTTTAGTAGAGAGATCGCGTGAAAAACTTCGAAAGACCACATGAACGACGCTCGTAGCCGCTAACGTCACGTCATAACATAGAAAAATTACGGTTGTGTGTACTATGTTTAATTACCACTTAAACAATAATGTACAATTGTATTCAAAGAGCTGTAAATAAACACTAATTAAAAATGATGTAGGGACTGATATAGTAAGGTGTTATAACTATTAATGTATATATTAACTAGAAGTCCCGTGCGGTTTTAACCACGTTTTAGTTATTGAATTTTAAAAGTTGACATTTACCTTTAAAATATGTATAATATGGTAACACTAATAATAATAGCATTTATTCAGACAGTAGTGTACATGATTATATATAATATTTTAAGACTAAATTTAATATGCAGCTTCCTGTCTATATGTCACTAGTTCAAAAAGGTCTCTTTCTCTCTATCCTTAGCTACTCTTGTCCATGTACCACCTGCTACGGCTTTGATTTCATTAACCCATCGTCTATAAGGTCTTCCCCGTTTTCTCCTTCTATCACTTGTGAACCAATTAATTACTAACTTTAACCATTAGTCACTGCTGTGATTGTATGACCTGCCCACTTAGACTTCAGCTTTTTTATCTACCTATATAAAATTCTCGTGTCCCGGTGTTTGTAGTTAAACTCCTCCGAAACGGCTTGACTGATTCTCATGAAAGTTTGTGTGCATATTGGGTAGGTCTTAGAATCGAACAACATCTATTTTTCATCCCCCTAAATGTTAAGGGTAGTCCACCCCTAATTTTTTTTTAATCTTTTGATAAATTATTTATTTTTTATTTAATTATGATTTGGCGTTGAAAAATACATACAACCCTAAATTTTCACCCTTCTACCACCAACTCCTATTTTTAAATAACGTTTAGCGGCAAGACAACGTTTGCCGAGTCAGCTAGTTGTTCTTATAACATTCTTATTTAAATGTTATAGTTATGTTATGGTATGGTAATTATGGTATTGTAGCTGTCGTCATATACATAACGCAACAAACTTTCTAACGCAATATATATTGTTTTGCTGTGTCGTGTAGATCTCGAGACTTTCAAATATATAAATAAAAACTGTTAGTATTCTTGTTCTTCTATTTGATAAAAATTGTTATCGTAAATAAATTTAAGATAAGTAGATCGGTTTTCTTTTTATGAACAAATACGCGTATAATATCTCTATGGAAATATGTACCTATATCATAAGTTTGAAAGAGTAAATATCTTATAAAACACACACACATAACACTGTCGTCTGTTCCTTAGCAGCAGCTTAATGTTTGTGTTATAGGTAGTAGACGATTGTTATAAGTATTTTTTTTATAAATATACACAGAAATAATACATACACATATTACATCCAGACTCAGGCGGGAATCGAACCCTTAGCACGCGGAACAGAAAGCAGGACCACTACAAACTACACCAACGGGCTAGTACATTGAAATCAGCAGTTTTTTTGAACGTATCCTTGGGGGAGAAACGTTACATTAATTAATACTTATACTACCAAGTATAAATACTTGTGTATAGATTTCAGTTGTATTGTAAGTCGGTACATATGTACGTACACTATAAATACAATATAGCATGTCGACCGGCTGCCGCAATAACTTGCATAACAGTAAAATAGCAACAATTGAAAATTGATCATTGATATCTATACAATTACAACCGACGTTGTTGTTAGTATTCATTATTACTGAATCATCAACGTATAATTATAAGACTAGACAATCTAAATTAATGTAAAAAAGTACCTACTTTTACTTCAGTGCTTAGGATAGGTAGGTATACAGACAGTAAAGTAAAAAAATCAAAATCTGAGTGAATTTAGTTCAAAATGTTTGATCTGCTTAAAGTAAATATTATAGATTTAATACAAAAGATTAAAAGATATATTACACAATTACAATCATAAAAGAAATGTGAAGTATCAAAATTAAAAAAGCAATAAATAAAGTTTTACATAAGCACAGTAGTTTAACCGTTTGGTATTATTATGAATACCTAATAGCCATCTTAATATAATTAACACGCCGCTAGTAACGTCTTACGTGTTTAGAGAATGGCTTAAGAAGTATAATTACGTTGCAACATTAACCCAGTATGCAATTCAGTTTAAATATGAATTATAAAGAACATAATTTACCATGTTCCTACCCTAAATTTCTGACCTGGTACATTTGTTGAAACAAACTGAAACAGGTCGAGTATGAAATGAGGCCGCAAACCGTAACTGTAGACCGTCTCTCTGCGCGTCAATCAATTTCCTTCCTTTGATAGCAAACGAATAAACGTTTATACAATTTCTACGTAAGATAGAAGGAACATTGAATAGTTTATAACAAACATGTTAACACAAAGTTTGAAATTTTACTTTCTAAGCTTTTTTATTTGTTTTTTTTTTATCTTGAATGAAACATTTAAATGAATTTATGTGATAGAGACGTTTCACAGCTATACATATGTAAATATTAATAAATATATAAAACGTATATTAGAGTTATCTGTGTTTTGCATCTATCCACCTAATAATACATCTCATATTTAATCATGAGATAGACTGATATAGGAATCACTTTAAAGTCGTTACGAGCTCTACTAGTAATATAACAGAATAACAATATTAGTCAATAATGTCCTACTAGTATATAGATGCATAAGCTTGTGAGGATATATGGATGGCTCTATGTATGTTTGATATTCTTTCCCGTAAAAAATATTGAATTAATTGTAGTGAAACCTGGTACGCAATTAGTTTTAGATATAGAATATAACACATGGACTAGTTTTTATTTTAACGAAAAAGCGAAGCTCAGCTTTTAATACATATTTTTGAAATCGGAACAAATTGTTAATTAGTAATATTAGGTATGCGCTAAGTTCCTAGATTCCAAGCGCTATCTTGTTTGTCACTGTCGAACAACGCTTTCTCGAATGTTTATTATGGGCTAGAACAAAATATGTGGCTTTGAGTAACAATTAACATTCACTCAATCGAGATCGAGAAGCAATTAGTGAACGAATCGACATCTAATCTACTTCATTGTCATGTAACGGAACTGAGTGAGAAGCAAATAAGTTTTAGAAAAATAAAAAATACAATATTAACATACATCTTTTTAATCTCTATTCGCTTGTTTGGATTCAATTAGTCTAAGGCTATTGACACAATCGCCTTAGAATACGCTAGAGAGACATATTTTAAAAGAATAAAGTAATAATGAAAATTGAAAGCAAACAAGTAGATTCATATTATGTAATCATGTTTTAAATTTAATTGAAGTAAATAAAATATTTGATAATTTTATGCAAATATATTTGATTCTCTCTCTCTCTCTGAAATCTCTTTGATACTAAAAATATTTTATCATATGCCATTACGACGCCGACGACGGGATTCCATGCGACCTACTACAAACATTTATATAAATGGGGTATAGTCGTATAACAAGCCCCATTAACAGGGTATAAAAATTTCCATGTCATAAGTAGATGCAAAAAAGGCTATACAATAAATAGATGCAAGAAAGGATACAAAAGTAGATGAAATATCATTTAAGGAGACATCTAAATCTGTGCCAGTCTGAATAATAAAATTAACAAACAATATTTTACTTTGAAAACGATCGTAGAGCATGGTTGATGGTATACATAGAAAAGTGTATGAAGATATCACAAGGGCCATACATGGCACTACTTCGACCTTCTACAGCGTTGTTATGGGAGACTTCAACGCTAAAGTGGGAGTACAAGGCCGCGACGGATCGAGCATCGGACCACACGGATTGGGGCACAGGAATCACAGGGGGCAGACGCTTGTCAACTTCCTCGAATCGGAGGGGCTCTTCTTGATGAACTCATTTTTTGAGAAGAAGCCCCAAAGGAGGTGGACATGGCAAAGCCCCGATACTGTGACGAGGAACGAGATAGATTTCATCATAGCGGATAAAAGGCATATATTCAGAGATGTCTCAGTGGTTAACAGGTTTAACACCGGCAGCGACCACCGGCTAGTACGGGGCACTCTGAATATATGTCTCCGAAAGGAGCGGACCCGCTTGATGAAATCTACTCTCCGACCCACGCTGCCCCAAATACTATGTGGCTCCGAGCAGTTTCAGTTGGAACTCCAAAACCGATTCGATTCGCTGGAAACTACTAGCGACGTGGACGAGATAACCGACAACGTGGTGAAGACGGTGTGTACACTGGGTCGCAGGCACTTTCCACCAACAAAGCCAACGAAGCAGTCCAAACTTTCTCCCGAAGCCTTGGATCTGATGCGGCAGAGACGCGAGTTGCCGGCTGCTTCGCCAGAACAGAGGGCTCTTTCCAAGAGGGTACGGAAAATTATTCGCCGAGACTTCCGCTGCTCAAATACGAGAGAGGTTGCTACTCTGATTGAGCAGAATAGGGGGTCCAAAGTTTTCCAAAGACCATTGGGGAGAAGCCTTCTTGCGAAGCTTAAAACAGCAGATGGCAGAACCGTCTGCTCTCGCCCTCAGGTCCGAGAAGAGGTTGAGAATTTTTATGGACAGCTGTACTCGTCGAGCGCACGCAAGCCTGCGACTTGGGACACCGAAGATCCACGGGCACCATTGTTGCGCCATTATTCGGAGTGTATCCCGGACTTCGAAGAGGATGAGATTGGTGCAGCGCTCGGGCAGCTTAAAAACGGAAGGGCCCCGGGGGATGACGGAGTTACCACTGAACTCCTTAAAGCCGCAGGGCGACCTGTCCTGAAAGCCTTGGCAAGACTATTTAACGCCGTCATCCACCGAGGTACCACGCCGGAGGCGTGGTCCAGGAGTGTGGTGGTGCTGTTCTTTAAGAGAGGCGATAAGTCTCTGTTAAAGAATTACAGACCGATCTCACTTCTGAGCCACGTCTATAAGCTGTTTTCGAGGGTTGTTACGAATCGTCTCGCCAGAAGACTCGACGAATTCCAACCACCAGAGCAGGCTGGGTTTCGAAATGGCTACAGCACCGTGGACCACATCCATACTGTTCGGCAGATTATCCAAAAGACGGAAGAATATAATCAACCGCTGTGTATGGCATTTGTGAACTACGAGAAAGCCTTCGACTCCGTCGAGACCTGGGCTGTCCTGGACTCTCTGCAGAGATGTCATGTCGACTGGCGATATATCGAGGTACTAAAATCTATGTACGACGCGGCGACGATGACCGTTCATGTCAATGACCAAAGAACAAGACCTATTTCCCTCCGGCGCGGGGTAAGACAGGGGGATGTAATATCACCGAAACTGTTTACCACTGCGCTAGAGGATGTTTTTAAGACCTTAGATTGGGGGGAACGGGGCATCAACGTCAACGGTGAATTCATCTCTCACCTTCGTTTCGCCGACGATATTGTCATCTTTGCGGAGACGCTGGATGAGTTAGGCCAAATGCTGGCCGGCCTAAACGAGTCCTCCCGACGTGTCGGTCTCTGTATGAACTTGGATAAGACGAAAGTTATGTTTAACAACCAAGTCATACCGATACCGGTATCGGTCGATGGTACCCTTCTCGAAGTTGTTCAGGATTATATTTACCTAGGCCATACTATCCAACTAGGCCGCAACAACTTCGAGAAGGAGGCCGATAGGAGGATTCGGTTGGGCTGGGCGGCGTTTGGCAGACTCCGTCGAGTCTTCACTTCGAAGATTCCGCAATGCTTGAAGACAAAAGTTTTCGAGCAATGCGTCCTGCCTGTGTTAACATACGGAGCCGAGACGTGGACAATGACCAAAGGACTGGTCCACAAGTTTAAAGTCGCTCAACGTGCAATGGAACGGGCTATGCTTGGGGTCTCTCTCAAAGACAGGATTAGAAATGAGACTATCCGCGGGAGAACGAAAGTAACCGACATAGCCCACAGAATTAGCAAGTTGAAGTGGCAGTGGGCTGGTCATCTGTGTCGCAGGACCGATGGCCGTTGGAGTAGACGGGTCCTAGAGTGGAGACCGCGTCTTGGCAAACGCAGTGTGGGACGTCCTCCGGCCCGTTGGACCGACGATCTACGTAAGATTGCCGGTGTAGGCTGGATGAGGATTGCGGAAGACCGGGATGTGTGGCGCGAACTTGGGGAGGCCTATGTCCAGCAGTGGACTGCAATAGGCTGAAGTGAGTGAGAGTGAGTGAGATAGAAAAGTTAACGTTAGCTTATATAAGGCTTATTAACAATAGATAAAAAGAAGGAAAATATACAATGATCAGGTAAATAATTATTTTAACAAAATCTAGAGCAAAATTTTGCTTTTACAATTGTACTAAAGCTGTTCAACGATCGATCAATGACATCCGAGTTATAATATTTAACTGAGGTACTGCGCAGCAGGAATTTCCTACTCAAAATATGGAGCAGCCCGACTGGGGTAGTAGTACCTCGACCTTACAGAAGACCACAGCTAAATAATACTGTTTTCAAGCAGTATTGTGTTCCTGTTGGTGAGTAAGGTGACCAGAGCTCCTGGGGGGATTGGGGATTGCTGCGCGCATGCGCGCGATGTTATAATGAGATATATGGGTCGGCAACGCGCTTGCGATGCTTCTGGTGTTGCAGGTGTCTATAAGCTACGGTGATCTCTTACCATCAGGTGAGCCGTACGCTTGTTTGCCGACCTAGTGATATAAAAAAAAATATCCTACCAATTTCTTCAATTCAGTAACGGTAAAATGTTGTCAATTTAAAACACATTTTCATGAAGAATAAATATATTTAGAAGCTAACACCACGCTGCTCAACACGACTTATATTCAACAAAGGTCAGCTCAATTTCTCAACAACACTGCTGATCTACAGCCACCTGCAACTTTGGTGAATTTCTATTTATATTACACGCCATTGCTCATCTCATCGTCAGTAACATAACTACGTTATTTTGTCTTCCATTACAAAGGTCTTTTGAAATAAAAGACATTTCTAATTTAAAACTCGCCTATAACATTTAATTGTTACTAGGCAACCAAGGGAAAACGACTATGAAAACACCTGTAATATATCTTTTCCACTAATATCAATAGGAACTGTCATAATTTAAAGTGAACAGAACTCAATTTATGTGAATTTAATAATGTAAAATTGTGAGTCTATGAGAATAACCATCCATCATGTCACATGAATCGTGTTCGAATGATAAATTAGTGATCGACTAAAGAAAAATCAAAGATAATAGTTTTAAAAGCATTGCATACATATGCCTAATGCTTAAATTACAGTTATGGTTTATTATTATTAGAAATATTAGTCAATAAAAAATAATGTGTAATTTTTTTTACAACCTAGAAAGTTAGAACTAAAACTTTCTAAAACATTTTAAAACCAGTTTTTGCGATTTAAAACTTTTTCCCGGAATTAAGTTTTTCTATATAGCCTATGGTCGACTAGAAACAATTCTAATAAAAATATGATATCTATAAAATATTTTAGATTAATCAATAGAAATACTTAAAATTTGAACTAGAAACAATAAGAAAGTGTATAGTATGCAGTTTCAGAGTACTAACCTACTTGAGTACTGTAAAAATCTGCTTTGAATTATAATAAAAAATACATTTTACCTGCTTGAGGGTATCTTTAGATTTTCCATGGGTCTCTACGCAACTATTTTTACAATATACCTTCATAAGTATATAAAAGTACGAGTAAAGGTTATCATCCTTTTCCATCCTGTAAAGGTGAGGCTTTCATTAAGTATTATTAGCAATGTTACGCCTTACTTTTTTGTATAAAATAAGAGATAAAAAAGAAGCGAAATTGACTAAAAATACTACTCATTTTAATCATTAATTGGCTTGTAAAATTAACGCTAGCCTAATTTATCTTTTAATGAATTATGAAGGTCGCCTTCGTTAAAAAAAGATGTGGCTTTAAACATCCAACTCGTCGAGTACCGGTAAATGAGTCTACAATGATGTCTGATGTCAATGAAATACGGAAATATCGTTCCCATAGCGGCAGACGTTGATAGACATTAAATGCAGACAATTAAGTCTATCAGGCTGCATTTCAATACATACGGCTTTGAATAGTACGTTTTAAATTATATTTTACAAGCTATAATAAAGAATATCTTCCAGAGGCGTCCACAATAAACACACGGAAACTTTTTCTACAAATTAACATCTTTTTATATTTATCATATTTAATTTGTACACAGAGTTAATTTATATTTACATATCTTAACAGTAATACTAACTGTTTGTGTAACACAGTTTTAGTCCGAGACACAGTTACATTTAAATTTATTGTTGCTATATATAAACCGCCCTGGTATAATGGTGCGTGTGTCATTTACGCGCCTACACACCAATGTTTTGCGGGTTCGATCCCGCTCGGAATAGTTATTTATATATGTACAAATATTTCTTTCCGGTTTGGATGTCTGTCCTTGTGGTTCAACCCACCCTACCTCGCAGAGCACATTAAGCAATCGGTCCCGGTTGTTATCATAAGCACCTGATAGCGATCTTTACTCATAGTATATATGTACAAATCCGCCAACCAGCAGTGGAGCAGCGTGGTAGATTAAGTTCCGAGCCTTCTTCTACATGGCGAAAGAGGCCTATGCCCAGCAGTGGGATGTTACGAAGCTGAATCGTGATCGTGCTCGTTGTTATATACAATCTATTTCAAATCATTAAGGTATATTTAAATTTTAGTTTTTTTCACAATATTACATTGGAATACATAGCACGTCACAATCTATTGGAAACTTTCTGTAACAAGCACAAATATCGATCTGTAATAAAATAGCTTCTATAAAAAGCAGATTCCACGAAAGACACGACACGTTTCCGCCCACAACACCCCATGCCTCCCTTTGCAATTTACCTACTTACTCATTTTAAGTGCATCGATCATATCGAAGGGCTATATGAATAATAACATTATATTGATACATAATAGATTTAACCGAGGTAGGACATAGTAGGAAATATCCTGCTCATAATCTGAAGCCCTACTGGGGAAGTACCTCGACCTTACACAAGATCATAACTAAATAATAATGCTTTCAAACAGTTTTGTGTTTCTGTGGTGGGTACGGTGACCAGAACTCCTGGGGATGGTCAAGGATAGGGTCGACAACACGCTTGCGATACTTCTGGTGTTGCGTGCGTAATAGTATATTAAAAAAATATTATTAATAATTGGTTTGGTCATTATATTGAACAGACAATTGTGAAATAATTTCGGTTCTATAGTAAAAAATCTCATATTTATTATGATTCAACTATATTTACTTAAAATTAATGAATATAGCAAGCTAATTTAATCGCAATGTGCTGTACTGCTAGTGTATTTTATTTTATTACTTTTTAGTTTTTATTTATTTATTAGTACTATTCAATTTTTGTTTTTTTTTTTTATTCTATTTAAATATTCTTATAATTAGTGAGATCTCTACATATGTTGCATTGAATGTTGTTTTACTCGTGAAAGTTTTGTTGGTTATTATAAAATTATAATGTAGGTAAATATGAACACATGGATTTGTTCATTATTATATTTTTATAATGAAAAGTACTATTTTTTTAACTATTATATTTTTTTTATTTTACAAAGATTTTATGATAATTTTTTTAGGTATAAAAATTAATTAACTTAGTTTTAAATATTACAAGTAAAGGATCTAATTTTAATTCTTTGATTCATATTTTATCTTTTTCCATTAATATAATTTACTTACCTAATTGTGTTTTGTGGCAATCATTTTTACTAAATTAAGTTATTATATAACATGACAATGCTAACAATTTAATATGAATAACGTTATATTCAAAGTTGCATTTTTTTAAGTTACCTTTTGAAGCCATTAATTAAAAAGAATAGATAAATAATATTCATGGATAGGTACGCTGTGATATTCGATGTGTATTCTGTTGGTATTGTATTATTACTTTTGTTCTATAGGTAGTATTACATTATTATATATAGGGCCGTTAAGTCAGATTCCTAACAGTTATCTGTGTAAATGTAACTCGATAATATATTAAAAAATAAATTAAATTAATTTTTTTTGCTGAAAAACTAGTAAAAATGTTGAAAATATATTTGATTTCATTTAATACAAATGTCATAACAAATGCAGTTTTGCATTTGGCTCAAAGCCAAAATCGATTCTCAATCAACTTTTTAGTTAAAACTTATAACATTATTACAAACGTTTGCGGAAGGTTATTTCTTATTTCAATAAGGTTTTCTGCAAAATAAAATAAGTCTTCGAAAGGACAAAAAGTAAATCTAGTTATTTTAAAAAGGCTAGACTAGAGTCTTCAGTTTACTTTTACGTTACTTTTATTTTGAATTATTTTACTCCACTTACAATAAGTGGTTAAGTTTCACATTGATGTTGATTTGAAATGTATGCGAATGTTGATTTTGAAAACGTAATTTTAAATGTACCCGTAGTCTCGCAACTTCGTGTCCGGTTTCCGTCGATTCACGCCTAACAAGAATTTCCGCAGTGACAGCAAAAACAATCAATTTGCCACAGATTACATAACACATAGCCGCTTAGAGAAAACTAGGTATAACTAGAAATGTAACAACAATTAGATTATATTTCGTACAAACATTGTCACTGCTTGTGCTAAATAATTTACATGTCTAAAGGTGTATTTATAGACGTGGTTGGATGATAAGATGAATCCAATTTCCATTTTTAAATTGTTACATACATATGATAAAGAGATAGCAAATAATATGCTGGGGTACACTACAAAGCGGCAAGCGTGACCGACGCGCTCGGTTGCCGCTACTGGCAAGTTCTGCGTACCGAGTTCACGACGACATGACGACTGACATGACCTGAACTATGTAAGTCTTTTTAAAATCTTATACAACATAAATTATGAACGGAGTAATTAATTTACTACGCCAAAATAAAATTCACTACATAGTCAAATAATTTCACTTTTGCTCCTTGGTCGTGCTATAAAAGTAACATATTGGGTAATAAATATGTCATAATACTCGAAATTCGACTAAAATTTTTGAATCAGATTTCATAAGATTTGACATTTTAATTATGTTTTCTGACAAATAAAATATCGATTAAAATTATGAATAACATTGTTACCTATAACATCTTACAACGGTCACCCAAACCATATCATAAACAACATCATAAACAACAATTAAAAAGTTGTCGACCTCTTATTTACTATACGATTGTAATAATGGAAATGAATTATATTTGAATCAGTTTAAGCGTTAAGTAGACACAAAAGAAATCAAATTATTGTAGGTACGAAACTGGTCTAAATAGGCCTTTACATATTATACATATAGCAAGTAAAATTTAACTAATCAAATGTAAAAATAACATGCTTATTTGACCATCCGTCGTCTTCTTTCTTTACATGATTGTTATAAAAAAACTTTAATGTAAAAATTATAAATAAGTAGATGTTCTTAGAATTACATCAGTAACAAGAACTGCTTTAAAAAATATGTAATAGACTAAAATTACGTACGATAATGAATAAAAAATAACAATTAGTGGAAGTGTTTGTAAAAACTTGAGTCAGAAACAATGGAATCAGCTGAGCTGAGACTGGACGCGCAGGTCGTCGCCCCCGACACCTAAGCTGTAAGCAATCGATAGCATTGAGAGCGTCGTCGTCCCGGTTATAGGGTTACCGACGGGTTCCTAGTTTAACGTCGAATTATACATATATTTTTTTAACCTTAAGTACTGTTTTAATACATCTTTTTAACATAATTAAAATTTTATTACAAATACTCAAAAATTCGTTTATTTTCTTTAAAAATAACATTGATGAAGTCTGATTTAAACAAATATACCTACGTAGAATAATATTAAACATTTGAGAAGAATTTATTATAATAAAACTAATTTCGATAAACTACTACTACTATATACCTACTCACTTAAGATAAAATCTGATAAAGAGTTCATACTAATGCAACGGCAAAAACAAGTTTGCTAACTTATATTTAAGACAAATGTCAATATTCTTATAACTCGGGATCCATAAATATGTCTAAAAGTACTTGCGGTATGACTGTATGTACATATGCGGTGCAATTAACAAGAAACTACCTTGTTTCACGGATGACACGGCGCGATGAATCATGACATACTTTAAGAACAACAAAATTGATTTGATACCTACATCATTGTGTAAAAATCCTTTGATAACACGAGGAAAAATAAATCTAACTAGTGGTCACCCAGATGTCGAAATACAACCATAATTAATTTAAATTATAAGTTTCAACCAAAGAGTATAATTATATGCGTGTGTGTTAAATACACGGTAGTATGTGTAATGTCTTTTATTTTTATTTTTATGTTAAAGAAACATCAGCATTTTGCACTCCTCTCTATATAAACAATAAGTGTGCGAAATTTCATCCTTCTCCGTCCGCGCCATTTTCGTAAAAAGGCGTACAAGGTTTTTGCTTCACGTATATATAGATATATATATATGGATTCTTTTGCATAAAATTAATAAAATTCAATGCTTTAATAAACGAAGTATATAAATTAAAGATAATTATTATTACACACATAAAACCACATACATTTTATATACTTTTACAACCGGGGTATTGTCAGTGATAGGAATGTACAACACATGATACAAAAACATTAATATCGTTCTGCTTACTGATGATTAATGTAACTCAAGGTTTACTAGAGTATTGTTTTTCCTGACAATCATATACTGTATAAATTACGCACTATTACGTATATTCGTCAATTCATAGAATTATTTCATACGTACATTAAACATGACTTTTAAAATAAAGAGGAAAAGTTTGATTATAACAAGAAAAACACAGAAAAGCAAATGACGAGGCTACGCATCTACTCGTAAGCTCGCATTTCTAACATTATATACGCTCTATGTATTACGGCCCTTAAGCACGACTGGCATAGAGCGGCTGAGTCCCGACCTATCCCATTGAACCGTCCCTCAGCAATTTGCTGAATTGAATTACGCAGAGACTCATCATATGATTGAAGCATGAGATTTAATATTTTTTTTCTCCTTGTCATAAAGAAATTTCCTTATTATGCGACACAACCAGACCTACACAGTTTTGCCTGCCTTTATAGTTTAGCAAAAATGCCAAAGCAAATTATACCATACATATATATAAATAATACTACTGCCTCCTAAATGTATACTAAGCCTCAATACATTCCTAACAGCTGTCCCGGATTTCAAGCAAGCACTCCTAAACGTACAGACATAGAAGCGTAGATATAAGCCTGCAATGCTAACGAAGCCTGCAAAAGGTACATCCGAAGTAATTTATAGAACATAGATATTAGATATGGTCCGAAATTTGTTTTACATTTGGTTTGAGTGAATTTCATCAGTTAAACATTATCGGCATGAAGGTTTAGTGCGAGAGTATATTAAAATAGCTCAAATGCTTTTTCAGTTAAATAGTCACATTGTAGTCGAAGACAAATGTCTTAGTAGTTTATTAACATTTAGCAACACACTTTGCAATTCAATCTTGTTATAAAATCTTATCCGACAAACTTTAGACTTAAACGACATATTGTATTCTTCTGTATAAGAATGAACTATAAAACTTCAGAATTAGCAATGATTTATTTTATCTATTACTTTTTCATTCTTGTTAATTTCATGCTATGAAAAGTTGCTCGGCATATATTGAGTTACAAATGTAAACAATAATAAATTGAGAGAAAATCAAAATATTAATATTGATTTATAGAAAAACGTGTGTATAAAGCAATTTTTATTCCAACCTATCTACTGTTTTAATCGATCTTTCGGTAGCAGACCGTCATACTGATATCTGTCTCGTTTAGTAGTTGTACTGTTGCATATTGCGAGTATGGTGTACGCAACAATAACCCTAGTGCACATGTACAATGAATTTCTATACGTCACCATCAACAATAGGGAATGTACTAGAAGTTCGGCCTAACATTTTTCGAAGTTATACTTCTTTTGGTGCGATAGGGAAAAATGATGAGAGTAATTTTTTACGATGCGCGCGCACACCGTAACAAAAAACCGAGACCGGAGTTTTCTAGTCAACGAAGATGAAGGTAGCTAGCTACATAGATTTTTTTTTACTTGATCTATGGCTAGCTAGTATAATTTCTTACGTGTGTACATAAGTAAAAACACACTTTTTTTTTCAAACAAACATTTCGACGAGATTCATATTCCATACAAGCAACGTTTGATAACTGATCATTCATACATACGCAAATAAAGAATGATTAAAAGACGCGTTTAACGCGATATTTTAAATTCTCAATCGAATATTCGCACAGATTTTGTTGTACCAAATATCTGCTACGTATTATTTTCAACAGCCTTAAACTAATTTACTTAAAAGAACATATTATCTTAATACCCTTGTATAAACAAGCATATTTAAATATGTTAAAAGTTTATGCCAAAGTATAAAACGCAAAACTTGTTTGTAAAAGTAATTTATTTCAAAAGTATTTAGATATTTTTTATATAAAAGCAAATTAACATGATAGTAATGTATTATAGGTGTCAAACAACAACAAACAGAGCTCATAGTTTAACGTTTTAAATGGGAATTTTGTCCTATAACTTTTATACTTGTTGAAATCGTAAGTTAAAATCGGATCGGGTTATTAATAGTTTATCAGTCTTATTATACTAGTCTTTTTAATTATACATGTACGGCTATGTAACATTGTATGTTTATAGAAATAAAATCATATTTTTTTGTTACCTAATGCTTTACCAAAATTCTAATCCGATTTACATAGACTTTTCACTTCAAAGTCTAGAAATAAATAGTATTATGCCGGACACTAATGTTCTGGCTAAATACATACAAATACAAATAAACAGTGCAATTTTCTTCGATTTGGGTAGGCATGTAGTGTAACCGGAAATTTGTCAGTTGTTAGTTCAGCTAAATAAACATATAAAACCTCTTTTTTGTATAATTTTAACTGTTATGGTTTGCCATTTAACTTTGATAATTTAGATCACTCATTTAAGATAAAAAACAACTTGGGATTACATTTAATAAAACATTTAGGTAATATGTTTAATTTTTGAACCACTGCGTCTTCTGTAATATTAACTAAATTACAGCGTACGAAAATATAAATTTAACAAATAATGTCCAATTAAAACGGTGGTATGAATGATAACGTCAGTTTTCCTTTGATATGCATATTAAACTATAAATGTTAAATATAATAGTAAAATTATGCTCAGTTACCCAATACGGTTATTTTCTTTTATCACAGGATTGTTAAAATATCGATGACGAACAGAAGCAACAACAGTTACATATAAACAAACTCCATCGGTTGTGCATACATTGGAATAAATATTTTTTTTTAAATTTATTTATCAAATAAACAATATTGTACATATTTAATATAAATAGCATTAAAAACCACGCAGGTTTATGACAATGCTATTTAGTAACCAATGAACGCATATGAAGACGCAGATGAAGCAAGCTGGCAAATTCAAATAAAAAGATACACACAACCAAATACAATAGTATCCAGAAAGTAATTTTTAAGTTTATTTTTTAAGTTAATTGGTGTAATACTTTCAATCAATTTTGATGGTAGGTCATTTATTAGTCTAGGCACTAAATAAGCTGTAGTTCGCTCACCATATAGCGATAGCACGGGTGTAAGTAGGGTGTTTAACATGTTACCAGAATTTTTGATTTGAATAATTCCTTTAACATTATATACTTAAATTGAATGTTAACTGGTAAGATATTACAATGTTTAAAAAATTTTAGGTCATCATCACAGTGTTTATGTCTATCCTTAAAATTTAAAATGGCTTTAATTATTTTTATTTGAAGTTTCAAGATTCTTTCAGTGTATGTTTTATAAGTCCGTCGTAGAAAAAAATAAAATAATAATAAAATAAAATAATGAATAATGAAATCATTTGTTTGTTTGTAATGTTAATACTAATGTGTGTAATGATTCGTCATACGTTTATGTGTTATCAAAGTGAACTAGTAATTTTTATTCCATATTTAAATTAACGTAGTCACAAAATTAAAAATATGTAGCATAAACGACGCAAAAAATAATTATATTGGTACTAGAAAATTAATGTAGTATATGGGCAATCCATAAATTTCGTCGTACGAATTTCACGATTTTTTGACCCCTCACCCGTTCTTTGTCACAGTTGATCACATTTATGAGATTCCTACCGCTACCTAGTATGATGTCACATAGTTTGCAATTTCACGCCCAAAAATAATTATTAAATTAAAGCATCAGTTTCGACATTGTTTTTATTTTTATTAAAAATTTTTTGCAAAAAAATCAACAGCAATCAAACATACGTATGAAATGTCAATTCGAGAACAAATTATTTTGCAATGAAATAAACAGCAATCAAACATACGTATGAAATGTCAATTCGAGAACAAAACTCTTTAAACTTTATTTTTGAGGTTAATCGTTAATAAGTACATATGTAGTTCAAAAATAACAATTTAACAATTAGGCATTTACATATTTTTTTGAAATATAATATCACAACATTTTGTTCCCCTCCCCACCCCTTGTTACACAATGTCACACTTCGTCAATCTACCTCTGTCTTAACGCAGTACATAAATTGATGGTTCAATTATGATGGCTCCTTATTATTAAAGTACACTTTAGTAGATTTTTAGAATCAGGCAGAATCAATAGCATGTGTTACCAACACATTCACTTTTTAAAACTGATCTGATTATATTTGTGAGTGACGAATAAATAAATAAACGCTTCACCCTCAACAACCCTACTATAATTTTCTCCTGTGTCCAGAAATACACACAATACACAAGCACAAATGCCCAGATCACGATAAACATCTATATGGCCAATAAAATTTTTTTCATGTGCGGGATCGAACCCGCGACTGACAGCGCAACATACAGTACTATGACCGCTGCGCCAACGCGTCGTCAAAGCATTGATGTTATCGAGGATTGTTGAAGTTATCTTCAGTAGTTCACACTAAATTTATTTCTCTTATTTCCAATGCGCATTAGACAAGGATCGCAACTAACCTTGACATACCACCGTGTTTGTGATTTGCGATTTTTGGTGCGGCGGCGCTCCGTGCTGCGTTGATCGCGTTGGTGCGCTGGCGACCGCAATGCATGGCACTTGGCCGCCAGGGCTTTGGTACGTTCCGCCAGCGAATGCCGGAACTCGCCCCCGGCACACCCCCGCACCAGCATTTCTCAACTTGTCGTTACCACGTTCGTTATCATCACCCCAGTCATCTCACCAATATTGTCACACATGACTTACTTCAACTTTCAGTGATGTGAAAATTCAATCACAATTTTTATTTAATATTTGTCGATGCCAAGATTTCAATTATAATAGTAACTGCAAAGTTGATTATAATTTGCTATAAAACCCAGTATAATAAGAAATTACAGACTACAATAGCAGTAATCATGAGATCATTAGGTTTCCGGCGTAAAAAATGCTAACAATTAAAATAATTTTGACGTTAAACCGTAAACAAATATAAAAATATAAAACGTAAACAAATAACTAATAAAATTTAATAATATTATTAAACACGTACTTATAAAATATAGATATGTATGTAGTAAATATGGACACATACGAAATAAAAAAAGCTCATTAGGTTAAAAATAATCGGTTAACTTAGAAAAACAAATAAAAATGTATTAAAATGCGAATTCTGTTACAAGACAAGGTCTGGGTCGAGCACTCAGATAACATTGAAAATACCAATGACTCAATTTGTACAACGATATTTGTATGTCATGAGCTGATAACGCCGACAGTTTCTCAACTACACACTGCTTTTTTGCACGCTCAGAAATAATTCAGTCATTTTTTTTTAAATATTGTAACTTATGTCTCCTTACAATTTAACATAGGCCATGGGATAATCTTTGCTTTTTATACTTATCCCACACAAATGTTTCGTACCTACCTACCTACAGTGTAATATTTAACTCTGCAAATTATTTAAGATCCAATTAAAATATCAAAACCTACCTACGTTAGGGGATATACTTGTTAGGGAAATCGAAACATTTTTGAATATCATATCAAAAATTGACCGCTCCAGCGGGATTCGAACCCGCATCTCCGACTGACCGTGTCGGCGCTCTAGCCAATTAAGCTATGGAACGATGTACCCGCTAGAGCGAAATTTTTGATATGATGATTTTTATTTTCGGTTTAAGCGAACCGTGGCGCCGTCTATAGTGAGTTCTTTACAGAGACCCGTAACTATTCAAAGTTTCATATTACAATGCAAATCTTTGACAGGAGACGACACCATGCTATTTTTAATATATACGATTTTATTTTTGTGTACCCACACATTAGGAATTCTAAACATTTTTGAATATCATATCAAAAATTGACCGCTCCAGCGGGATTCGAACCCGCGTCTCCGACTGGCCGTGTCGGCGCTCTAGCCAATTAAGCTATGGAACGATGTACCCGCTAGAGCGAAATTTTTGATATGATGATTTTTATTTTCGGTTTAAGCGAACCGTGGCGGCGTCTATAGTGAGTTCTTTACAGAGACCCGTAACTATTCAAAGTTTCATATAACAATGAAAATCTTTGACAGGAGACGACACCATGCTATTTTTAATATATACGATTTTATTTTTGTGTACCCACACATTAGGAATTCTAAACATTTTTGAATATCATATCAAAAATTGACCGCTCCAGCGGGATTCGAACCCGCGTCTCCGACTGGCCGTGTCGGCGCTCTAGCCAATTAAGCTATGGAACGATGTACCCGCTAGAGCGAAATTTTTGATATGATGATTTTTATTTTCGATTTAAGCGAACCGTGGTGTCGTCCCCTGTCAAAGACTTTCATTGTAATATGAAACTTTGAATAGTTACGGGTCTCTGTAAAGAACTCACTATAGATGGCGCCACGGTTCGCTTAAACCGAAAATAAAAATCATCATATCAAAAATTTCGCTCTAGCGGGTACATCGTTCCATAGCTTAATTGGCTAGAGCGCCGACACGGTCAGTCGGAGACGCGGGTTCGAATCCCGCTGGAGCGGTCAATTTTTGATATGATATTCAAAAATGTTTAGAATTCCTAATGTGTGGGTACACAAAAATAAAATCGTATATATTAAAAATAGCATGGTGTCGTCTCCTGTCAAAGATTTTCATTGTAATATGAAACTTTGAATAGTTACGGGTCTCTGTAAAGAACTCACTATAGACGGCGCCACGGTTCGCTTAAACCGAAAATAAAAATCATCATATCAAAAATTTCGCTAGCGGGTACATCGTTCCATAGCTTAATTGGCTAGAGCGCTGACACGGTCAGTCGGAGACGCGGGTTCGAATCCCACTGGAGCGGTCAATTTTTGATATGATATTCAAAAATGTTTAGAATTCCTAATGTGTGGGTACACAAAAATAAAATCGTATATATTAGGGAAATCGAAGTTAATTTTTATCGTATTTATAACAAACTACCAAATATATTTAAATAAAATTCTTAAAAATATATTGAAAGTAAATTTTGAACATTTATCGTAAATAATAAAATTTATTACGTGTTATTTAAATGCGAGAGATCATTAATTTTTGGCACAAGTAAGGCTTATTTTAAGAACTGAGAGAAAATTCAGTGAAATGAATATTGTTATTTTTATCACATAAAAAAATCATTGTAATCCATTTCAAATCTAACCTCGTGTCAACTGCCATCACATAATATCAACATAGTGTAAAATAATTTACCTAACCTTAAAAAACTTAATATATTTTATTATTTATATAAGAAGATATATACAAATATTGACAACTAGGTCGGTAACTAAATAGGAAATTGGGCAATTGCGGAAAGGAGCGGTTTTCAAGTAAGAATTACCTTGCCTCTTATATACGTAGATATAGTGATCTACTTACACGCGCGTTTCGCAATTTCCTACACACATTTTCCATATCAGTGATATTTTTATATATAAAGAGTCCATAAATGCAAAAATTATTTTAATAATGAAAGTGGTGGGTTTAATCTTTTTAATACCCCCAGTAACACCAATAACTAAAAATCGAAAAATCGAATTAATATCTTTTTCTTTCCTTTTTTAAGTAAACATCTTGTTAAGTATACATGTTTTTAAATTATAAACTCGTTTTGTAATTAATGTTACGAGCTGAAATTTATTTTTTATTTATCAAGAACATAACTCTTATTGGGATTTCCCTCAGTGGTCCAATTAAAAATACCATACCTAATAAAAACAATATAATAATAATCAAACATCCAGAAGTTAAACAATAAATATAAAAATGAACACGATCAATTTTAAACAGATAAGGTAGCACCTGGTGTAGCAGATGTGTTTTTAACTGTCCAAAAAAATCGGATAAACCACTTTGGATCTTATTGCAATACAAAAAAAATCGAATTACTATAAACGTAGATACACAGGTGGTACCAAGCGTTTGTCAGGTGTGATTTTTTGTATGTCTACCTGTACGTTGGTGCATCCGAAAATATTTTGTTTTCATTTAAAATGTATTTAGGTTTTGAGTAAAAGAGACGTTATTAAAATCAATCTAAATAACTATCACTTGTAATATCGTGTGAAAAATTCCAAAATTTTGTTAAATTGTTTCTATTACACTTCTCTTGTATTTGTATGTTTATACCTGTTTTGAAAAAAATAATGGCGTTCGTCTCGTCTTATCTGGTTTCAACTTTCTTCACTTTTTTATTAATATAAGATACTATTTATTATACTATTTAAAATTAAATTTAAATTAAATTACACGAATTAAGTACTATTACTATTACTTTTATAAAATATCTTACATATATAAAAAATGTACCATCATAAATTTCAAGATAGTGTTTCAAATATTTAGGAAGGATAAAAAGCAACATTGGGAGAAATCCTGTAGGTGCTCTACATCTATTAGCAACTTGAATGCAGTAAATAAAAATGGGACACCGTCAAACCCAATTTCGTCGTAAATTACATATGATACTGAGTTAAAATTATATACACTTGGCACTGACATCATACCTTGATAATTTAACCCTAATCATGAAATGTTATTTACTGTGTAAATTACGCTCACACCGGCACTTGACGTAAAAGATAAACAACTATCACTGAAAAACACACAATACACTATCACAAATACAAGTAAACTTTAATATATGTCTAAACTTAAATTTGTTTTTATATTTTGAGTTAAGAAAATAAGATAAAACTGCGCTATATTTTAAAAAGAGCGAACGAGCTCTCGCGGTCCGACCTCAATGCCTTGCGCGCGACGTCTGACTTTAAGCGTAGCGTAGAGTCTCAGTGTACTTTGTCGTTCATGGCACTTAACGACAAGGATTATACGCATGTGCGAAACGAGGCTTTTGCGAATCATCAGTGATGTCACGTCATTAATTTTGTACGTACTATGTTGCAGTCAGATATTTGTAGTACTCAAAACTGTGACGAAGCCCAACGATGCGTTTACGATGTGATCTAAGTAATTTTTGCTATCTGTTATATTTAAAACAATTTCTTATTTATATGAACTCCAAGAACTTTGGTGAAAAAATAATCTTCGAAATCAGTCCACCCAGTAAAAAGTTCTAAGGTAACGACTGTATTACGACCCGGTAACGATTACATTCAACTATACTTTTTAAATACATTAAAAAATATAGTCGAATTGAGAACTTTCTCCTATTTTTTGAAGTCGGTTAAAAAAATATGAATCGATAAGATCGATTGATTTTTGTAATTTCTTTAAGGATCAAAAAATGAAATTAAAAAAAACATTGTTTTATTATAATCGTAATTTTCTAATCGACTAATGTTACGCAGTTACTGTAGCCCGTGGGCTCTTTTGGCACCTGAACCTTACCTCCGACTGTACCGAGGAACTCTAGCTTCCTTACTCGTCACAAGAACACAACGCTACGTGTAATAAGTATTATTTGGCTAAAATCTTCTGAAAGGTTGAGGTACTTCCCATAAAGGATTCCCTTAAATATTTCAAATACTAAGCAAGACATTTCCTGCTATGCCCTACGTCATTGAAAACTATATATTAATACGTGAAGCAAAAACTTTATACCCTTTTTACGAAAATTGATCGATAGAGTGCAGAATACTAATATTTTTTTAAAATTATGCATAAAAATACATTAAATCTATAAAAAAAATACACACACTACCATGTATTTGACACACACACACGCATATATACTCTTTTGTTTATTATTATAGAAGTAGGTTTTATAATAATAATAATAATAATTTCTTTATTTGTTTTGACAATAGATAGACCTTAATGATGTTCAAACTTATAATTTAAAATTATAGAGGTATTATACGTGTGTATATTAAATATAATATACACTTTATGGTCGAATTTCGACCACTGGAGGACCACTAGTATAAAACCCTCGCATTTTACCATACAATGCCATCTAACATCAAGTAGCATAATTACTTTGTAGTTATTGTTAACTGGACGACACTTTTATTTACTCGACTATGTTAATTTTACTAATCTGGGGGCACGGTAGTGCCCCCGCCAAGACGAGCCAAAAAAAAAAAAAAAACGAAAAGCACTACCTATCTTTTCTCGAAGTGCTTCGTCGTTTTTTTGAACCCTCATAACTTGGGTTTGGATTATACCAGATAAGCAAATTTTTGGGGATATGATGTTAATAGTGAACTTATTAAACGTATAAAGTGTCAATTGTATAGCTCTTATACTTTAGATTTTATTGATATCTAAAAAACCCCGATTTCGTCACTCACTGATGATCATCAAAATTCTTAGAGTACTTCCTGAAGTCCCAGAAAGCTGAAATTTGGTACGTAAGCTAGTATTAGTACACAAACAACAAAAAATTTCTAAAACTTGGAACTTTTACCCCCCAACTCCTTAAACTAGGGGATAGAAGTTAGTATGAGACTTCCGCAAATTTTGATGCTAGAGGTCTGAAAATTGATATAGGGACTCTTTGTTATAAATAATAATAATAAAATACATAAAAAATATAAATCAGTTATTAGTTTATGTCAAAATTTACATTTTGTAATTTTGGTATTTAAGTTTTGGCGGAGATCACCGTTTGCATATCAGTTCAACATAAAATCAAAAACAGCGTGCTTAAACCGAATATGGTGAAAATTGGATGATATTTATGGTATAAAATGTGTCGGTAGTAAAATACAGCTATAATATTGTCATAAGCAACTTACAAAAAGAAGTGAAATCCCACCAAAAACATTTTCATGTAAAATGTTGCCAAGACGAGATCATATGGCTCGCACTGTCAAAAATTTATCAGATCTCATGTATAGCCAAGCTTCTAACTCTACACGCCCTAACTCTATAAGCCCTAACTTCACAAACTCTACACCTTAGTCAAAATATGTGGCTTGGCCGTTACCAACTTACCAGCCATGCTGTCCCGCGACGGAGCCAAAATGAAGAGGCAGGGGGCAGTATCGCCAGCAGCAGTAGTCCACGTCACCAGCAGTTGTCATCTACAACATCGGCCGGTAGTAACGAAACGGCCAAGCCACATATTTTGACTAAGGTGTAGAGTTTGTGAAGTTAGGGCTTATAGAGTTAGGGCGTGTAGAGTTAGAAGCTTGGCTCTACATGAGATCTGATAAATTTTTGACAGTGCGAGCCATATGATCTCGTCTTGGCAACATTTTACATGAAAATGTTTTTGGTGGGATTAATTGAGTACAAAATGTTAATAGTTAAAGCATAAAATAAAGGAAGTAAGTCAATTTATCATAAATATTTTTTATAATTTTTATAATTTTCATAACTCAAACAGGGGTTGTGTTTTTCATCAAATCAAATTATTTATTTCTTTAGTAAATTTTATCACCTAATCCAATATATAAAATTCTCGTGTCGCGGTGTTTGTAGTTAAAGTCCTCCGAAACTGCTTTACCGATTCTCATGAAATTTTGTGTGAATATTTGGGTAGATCTGAGTATCGAACAACATCTATTTTTATCCCCCTAAATGTTAAGGGTAGTACACCACTATTTTTTTTAATTTTTAGATAAATTAATTATTTTTTATTTTATTATCATTTGGCGTTGAAAAATAGATAAAACCCTATATTTTCAAATTTCTACGATCAACCCCTATTTTTAAATAGCGTTGAGTGGCAAGACGTTTGCCAAGTCAGCTAGTAATATTATAATTTCTAAATAAAATCATCAAGAGTTATTTAGTATGTTATAATAAAAAATACATATTTATTAAAATCGGTACACCCAGTAAAAAGTTATTACGGATTTTCGAGAGTTTCCCTCGATTTCTCTGGGATGCCATCATCGGATCCTGGTTTCCTTATCATGGTACCAAACTAGAAATATCCCCTTTCCAACAAAAAAAAAAAAAATATCAAAATCGGTACATCCAGTAGAAAGTTATGCGGTATAATACAACGTAGGTCGACGAAAAAAGCGTCAAGTAAAAACGCATTATTAGATATAACTCGAAAAGTAGTTGTTAGATCTCAAATAAATTTAAATGGGACCAATTGACACACACCACCTTTCGATTAAAAATTTTTTTGTCGAAATCGGTCCACACGGTCAAGTTCTAATGTAACATACATTAAAAAAAAATACAGTCGAATTGAGAACCTCCTCCTTTTTTGGAAGTCGGTTAAACAATGTTTAAAGTCCGAAATTCAAAAAATCCATTTCATTAAGGAACTCTAGCATCAAGTTTGCTGGAGGTAATAACAGCATGCTATCTATTTTTGACCCTTTCAGTTACAACCGCAACAGCTGAAAGAAGTTTTTCGAAACTAAAACTAATAAAAAATTACTTAAGGACTTCGATGGGACAGGGACTATTAGACTTGTCACTATTGTCGATAGGGAGAGAAATTTTAGAAAAACTGAAATCGTCTTCAACTATAGATGATTTAATAAATCAATTTGCTGAAAAAAAGGCAAGAAAAGTGCATATTTAATTTGAATTGTTTGACTAGCTCAATTTCTAGGACGAAATGATATAAAAGTCAATAAATATTAATTTTAATTTAATGCAAGCATTTTTGTTTCTTTTGTGAGAAATCTTTGCCCTTCTTTTGGGCCTCCTAACTAAATTTGTTACAGGGCGCCTCAAAAGCACGCTACGCCACTGATTGTAACTATCTCTTTCTAATATTAATTGTTCGAGGGGAAAAGCTGTTGCGAGAATCCCACATGTATTGAAAAAATTGGTTACGTAGGTATATCTTTAATTTCTATTATTTTCGTAACCATTCATGCTGTGTGCCAGTGATGAAAAAGTTACCGATTTATCGGTGTGTTAACGAGGGTTCTTGAAAACAATAGACAGGTCGGCACGAACTTTTTTTTATTTTCCTTATATTACAATTTACAGTTTGTTATATGTAAGTATACGTCGTATGTATGGTCGGACCGGAGTGTAGCTACTAGCTGTAGACGTCTAGACGAGGAAGGAAGCAATTGTGGAACTCGAATGGTGTTTGCCGGTCAGATTCGCAGGTCACCCAAGGTCCGCAGCCGTGTGGAGAGGTATCCCACGCGCACGCCGCCTTAGAAGCGCGGGCGCGGGGAGAGGTGTCCGACGCGCAGACCGTCCGAGGGGCGCGGGCGCGGGGAGAGGTGTCAGACGCGCGTTAACACGGTGGAACTCGCGATTTTGGTGAATAAATACTGATGAAACGATTTTAGGGTATGATCTCTTGATTTACTCTATTTTAGCACATAAAACTTAAATTATACAAGTTTTGAGGTTTGTAACACTGTTTGTACCTAAATTTAACTGTACATAAGTGGTACTTCCCAGAGGCATTTTATATGAGCCTCTTATTAAACGAGCCAATTTAAGCTGTACTTCCATAGGTAGGTACTAAGGATTAAATATTATTGTCTTTGGAATGTAAGGGCATCCCACAGTTATTAATTCTGAGTGAAACACAAAATTTCAATAAAAAGTAGAAGTAGGTGGTGAAGGAAATTAATGGACTCAAACAGCTTTATGACAATGTTACCCAACATAAAGAAGAAGAACCATAACTTGATCACAATTTAAAAATACCTATATTTCTGTAGATTTTAATTTCTAGTAATAAACATTGATTTATCTAATTTATGGTGTTTTCTTTGTTCATCTTATTGTTGTTTCGTTATAATCAAGAGAACAATATGATGCTTCTTCGTTATAACACAACAGCGAAGAAATGTAGTAGTTAATAGATTTTTAGCATTTTCTCGTTCTCTTTTGGTAGAATTTAGTAGTTTATAACATCCACAAGCAGTAGATTCGTTAAATGAAATCTGGTCACACTGGTCACTCTGGCTCTTCAGTTTTCGACCGACCGGGCTGTTTTAAGGTGGGCATTGTCGATCAGTTTTTGCGTTAGTTTAACTGATCAGTTTTTGGCGTCAATTAAACTGATCAGTTTTCGCGTCAGTTGAAAGATTTCCCCACTAACTGGCGTCACTCCGGCTCTTCAGTTTTCGACCAACCGGGCTGTTTAAAGGACGCGTAGGTACTACCGCGTAGGTATACTTTTGGCCGTAAACAAAATATCGCGCGACCGCTTAAAGGTTAAATAAATAAATTTATAAATAAATATAATAATAATAAATTTTTTTCTTACCCCACGTTTACGTAACAATATATTTTTCTATAAAATGTTTATTTAATTTATATTTTACAGAATACAATGCCTAGACGTAAAAGAGGAGGATATCTTGCCAAGTCTGCAGCGGAACGGCGGAAACAAAAAGAATATCGGAGAAATAAAACGAAAGAAGAGCACAAAGCACGTTTACAAAATCAACGAACCTGAATGAGCACCCTGAGAAGCAGAAAAAGCGAAGACAGAAAAGAAAATAAAAGTATTGAAGAATCGAGAAGTTTAAAAGATAATCTAACAAAGGAAGCATGAACTTATTTCTGGAAAGAACAAAGGACACACAGTATTTATACCTAGAATACCACTGATCTCTTCTGAATTGCCATTTCAATTTAAAAGATTGCAGTTTCCAATTAAATTAGCCTTTAGTTTTACAATTAACAAAGCGCAAGGGCAAACTTTTAAATATTGTGGCATCGAGCTCAAAGAATCCTGCTTCTCTCACGATCAGCTATATGTAGCTTCCTCAGGAGTGGGAAATTCGAAAAATTTATATATATATACCCCGGACAATAAAATGAAAAATGTTGTTTATAAACAAGTAGTGTAAATAATAAGAAAATGTTTTCAATAATTTTTTTTTTTGTATTTTTTAATTTGGAAATGTATGTGTATGTATGTAATTTTTTTTACTTTTTACGTCATAGTTTATTTTTTTTCAACTACCACATAATCTCATATCAACTCCCGAGCGAAGCCGGGTATCATAGCTAGTTCATTAAATAAATCTTCCCCGTCAATATCTGATCTCCTTTTAAATGTTCACTTTTCCTTTAAATTGAAACATTGTGTTTTTTTTGTCCCATCTCTAACGTCCATGTTTCCATTTTCCATCTCTAATGTCATGTCTATGTTTCCAAATTTTGCAAAAATGAAAAAATGTGATTGTGCTTTATGAGAAACTCGAATTGCTTATTTAACTTTGAGATAACTGTGTCAATTAAAAAGAAATCGAAATTTATTTTAAATTTTTTCATCGGCTCTAAAATGGACTCATCCGTAGCCTCGTAATTAAAATGTTTTTTTTTTTCGGAAACGTGGAAGAGGCATTCTTTTCTAACCTGATCCACAAGTTTGATTGCCTCTGAAAAAATGACGTCAATTTTTGCTCACACAATCTTTTGTAAAATGTTGTACCATAAAACAATTGAACATATAAATTTAAAAGACTTTAATTTAGACATTAATGCGTGCTATGTTTCTTACATCGCTACCATACTTGATAAAATATAAGACATCGTAAATTTTATCCATATTAAAACGTAAAGCTTTAAGTTCTTCAAGCTTTCCCACCGCGTATTGTAGAGGTTTTAATGTTAAAGTAGGTATTCGTATCATAGGCGGCGGTCTCCTTCTGCGAAGAAGTAATGACGCAGAAGGAGACCGCGGAGCGGGCCAGAGAGGAAGACGCCTCTGCTGGCCCACTCCGGAGCAGACGTACGGGGGCAAGGAGGAGACGGTATGCCCACCTCCTCCTCCCCTCGAAATAGTGGGGTCGCCGGCCGATAGTCGGGGGACTTCGGCCGGCCGGACGACACGACACACCCCACACGTCTGAGGGGGTTGCCTTGTTGTGAGCGAGGTGGCCTTGTTGTGAGCTATTGTGCTTGGGCCCGGTAGTTTTGCCCGGGCTTACCTCCGGGGCGAGGTGGCGAATGCTAGCGCGATCCCATCTCGCCCCACCCAGGCGGACGACTGCTCACACGTGGTGGTTTTTTAGTCAGTAGGACTCTGACAATAATCCTCTGGCACCCCCGCGCTGGAAGATATCCATGATGGATTTTCCCCAATAAAAAAAAGGTATTCATTTCATAAAAAATCCCAGCGATATGTTGATGCTGCAAAAAATACATATATTTCTTGCACAATTGGGAAAAGTTTGTAATTTCTAATGAGCTTTTAGCGACATCATTTACTACTAAATTAAGGGAGTGAACAGCACACCGCACGTAAAATGCACGAAGATTCATATCCAATATATTTTTTTGGAGACCTATATTTTTGCTTCTTATATTGGCCCCATTGTCATATCCTTGGCCTCGCATTATCGTCTATTTCAATATTGCATGATTTTGAAAAATCTAACACAAATAATTTGCTAAGCCTTGTCCGGTAGTATCAGTAACAGGGAAAAAACAGGGGGAGTTTTGTCGAAGGATTTAAATAAACAAATCTTATAATAATAGTAAGTTGTTCCTGGAGTGAAATGTCAGGTCGGCTATCTAAAATTACAGAATAATATTTCGAATTTTTTAAAAGGTTAAGAATTATTGTTTTAATTTTTTCAAAAATTAAATTTATAAATTCATTTTGGATATTATGGCCAAGAAAATGGGACATACGATGCTGAGCTTTTTGTATTCGAGAAATGTGATCTGATAATATATTATCAAAATTTGAAATACTCTCTACCAACTTTACATAATTGCCGTTACTTGAGTCAAACAACTTTTCAGTTGTTCCTCAAAAAGCTATATTTTGACATGCCAAAAATTTGATTATCTCTATTATTCTCTCTAAAACTGCCGTGCAACGCTTTTTCTCGCGTTCTATTTCAGCTTGATTAACATAGTCTACGGTTTTCTCTTTCGGTAAGTCATATTTTAGTTATCATTTTTTTTTTTTTTTTGAAAATACATTTTGAAATGAAGGTTTTTGGCTGATTATATTTTTCGTAACAATATTTTATGCTTAATTATAGTTTAATTTAAACTAGTGGTCGCCCAGAGTTCGAAATTCAACGATAATCAAAAAGTTTAAATTCAAGAAAACCGAGATTAATGAAAATAAAGAACCTTTTTTAAAAATTTCAATTTGACTACAGATTAAAAATTTAAAAAAAAAGTAAAATATGCGCGTGTGTATCAAATATATTCTAGTGTCTAATGTTTATTTTATTATATTTTTATAAATTTAATATAGTTTTATGCATAATTTTAAAAAATTATTACTTATCCTTCTCTATATAAACTTTAAGTGTACCAAATTTCATACTCCTCCTTCCGTACAAAGTTTTTGCTTCACGTATCAATATATAGATAATTTAAATTTTTTGTCTATATTTTTCGTTAAATATTTACTGCTTATCGCAAGACGACACAATCCTCTTATTTTTGTTGAAGTTTAATATATGGAACTCTAAAATTTGCTTAGAATATTCTGAAATGAGTGCGTATACCTAATGCTGTAGGCTTTGATTTTCGCATCGATACCAATACTTGAGCGGTAACAAGATTGTATTGTAAAACTCACGCATGTTACAACTTTCAAAAATGTATTATTGTGATATTAAAAACAATTTCATGGATGTTTTTAGAGAAATTGGAAGGTCTCTTCCATTTAAACTTTCTACAGAAGAATGCTGTATTATACAACGATACTCATACGCGTGTAATAATTTTATTATGTAATCACCATTACGTCGGAAATTGTACCCACTTATTATACCTACTTACTATAATAATTTATAAATAAAGCAATTGCTAAAGTACTTCACTTCAAATAACTCCAATTGAGTCACATGCATTGCCAATTACGTATATTTGTTCAAAAATCGTATTGGTTTGCACACAGCACTAATTTGTGGCTGTTACGCTGGCGGTTGCGGGTTCAATCCCCGCACATGACAAACATTTATATTGGCCATGCAGATTTTTGCCGTGGTCTGGGTGTCTGTGCAGTCCTTGTGGGTCTCCCCACCGTGCCTCGGAGAGCACGTTAAGCCGTCGATCCCGGTTGTTATCATGTACACCTGATAGCGATCGTTACTCATAGTAGGGAATATATCCGCCAACCCGCATTGGAGCAGCGTGGTGGATTAAGCTCTGATCCTTCTCCTACATGGGGAAAGAGACACATAGCAGTGGAATATTACAGGCTGAAGCGTATTTATTTGTAATATTCATCACACATTGTCGAGATAGAGTAGTGCAAAAAAAACTGTTAAAGTGAAACGGATTCCCACAGATAAAAAAATTAAATATTAAAAAATAAATACCTAACTTGAAATCATATGGTATAATTTTTGTCTTTCAATTTGTTAAGACTTATGGCAAGTCCTGAAAATAATTGTAGTACGACATCACTGCAAATCATTATTTCACATAGTGATACGATTTATTACCATGAATAATAATTATTATTATTTAACTATTTTTCTAACAAGGCGCTGTTGTTGTTCGGCTACCGTGAAGCAACACGCAAGTCCCACGAACGCTTTCAACACTGATATTCTTGGAATAACTTCAAAATGTTGCAACTCAATCGCAATACAACGTACTTAACATTGTTTTTACAGTAATACTATTATTACCAGATAATGCTAAATTTAGAATTACATACATTTACGACTTTACGAATCTACTGTATATTTTTTTATATTAAATATTATTTTGAATAGAATATTGGTAACATTTTTGGATATCAAAATTATGTTTCTCGGTCTTAACGGTTATTGGTAAAAGTTTGTCTCATAATTAATAAGTTATTGCCTCCACTGGTGACAAGAGGGCTGGTGCATTTTTTGCCCAGAGAATCGGCATAGCGATTCAACGGGGAAATGCTGCCAGCATTCTTGGCACAATTCCACGCGGACATGATTTATACCAAAACTATCTGTAAATATTTAGTTCTTAAGTTGTGAATTGTAAATATGTATAATATTTTGTATAAATAAAGTCATTTTAATAAAAAAAAAAAAAAAAAAAATAAGTTATGTGGTGTTAAGGTTTCTGCACAAACACCCAGACCACGGCAAACATCTGTTTGGCCAATACAAATGTTTGTAATGTGTCAGTCACAAACCAATACTGTGACCGTGGCACCAACGCGTCGTCAGGAATTATTTCACCTTAACTAATTACAATTTTTGGATGCATTGGTTTCCAATATTTTTTATAATTCTTTCAAGTTACATTTTTAAGTAGTTTTTTTAAGTGGTGGTGGATACCGTTATACGTCAGTTCCTTATCTTTATCAACAAGTAAATCAGACCCTTTGTGTAAAAATACTTAGCTTACTTAAAAAGCAGATTTAACAACGTTTTCACAAATTTTAGGCATAAGAGAGGAAATATTTTACTGATAAAAACGAAACATGTGGCAACGACTCATTGCGTGTATCTGTCCTTACGTCTGCTGTTGCGCAAATACAGTAATTCAATTGCTTTTCTCCAAGGTTCTGATATTTGACTGAATCAATTTAAAATATATATTATTTATTTATTTATTTATTTACACTTTCGCACACTAATACAAGGTTTTAACAGCATAACAAATGAAATATAAAAATAAAATTTGCATCAGCTGCAACAGGCGGCCTTATCGCTAATACAGCGATCTCTTCCAGGCAACCTTTGGGCAGAGGACTAAATAAGAAGTGTGGGATGGGGCGCAAAAATGTTATGTAGCATACATATCAACATAGTCACAAACGTACATGTACACCAAATACATTTACTTACATATACATAATACTTACTTACATATACATACAATCAGATATATACATATACATATACATATACACATACATACACATACATATACATACACATACATACAGAAATACATATATATCAATAATAGTACAAAAAAAAAACCGATAAATTTTAAATGACAGACAAAACATCATAGCATAAAGTACTCATTGAAATAAAACTGCTTGACATACATTAAGACAATAAATACATTTCTTTTGTGAGTTTTTTAAATGTCTCTAATGTTTGAGCATTCTTTATAGACAGAGGCAATGAGTTGCAAAGACGACAAGCTTCCACAGTAAAAGATTTAGAATAAAAGGATGTAGAATGTGGAGGGATCTTCAATATCCGGCTTTCTTTCGAACGGAGAGGCCGTTCGTGAGAATTACTGAGAAACTCAAATCGATTTTTTAAATAGTGCGGAGCAGAAGGATTGAAGAGGATAGTATAAAGAAGGGTCAATATGTGAGTATTCCTGCGAAGTCGTATAGGAAGCCACTTGAGTTTTTTTTGAAATACAGAAACGTGGTCATATTTGCGAAGTCCAAATATAAACCGAATACAGAGGTTTTGTAGGCGCTCAAGTTTATTTACTTGTTCCTCATTTAGATTAACAAAGCACGTATCGGCGTAAGGGATTGCGCTATCTTTATTTTAGTGGAAATAGGGAGAAAGTTACGTAGCCTTTTTAGCAATTTCATCGAGGCAAACAATTTCCTACTTACTTCATTAACATGAGGAATCCAAGAAAGATATTTATCAAAAGTAACTCCCAAATTTTTAACCTTATCACTTATCGGTAAACAAACCCCATCAATTATTAATGGCGGTAATTGCGTCCAGTTGATACGTGAAATCAACTTCTGACTGCCGACGACAATAACCTGCGTTTTAGTAGCGTTAACTCTTAAACCATGAGACTTACTCCATCGTTGAATAGATGTAAGATCTTTATTCAACAAATTTATACATTGGAAGATTTCACTGAGATGAGATTGTGAGTAGATTTGAAGATCATCTGCGTACAAATGACAGAGAGAAGAAATGTGATTAGTGATAGATGAAATAAAAATCGAAAATAATAGAGGGGACAACACGCCACCTTGCGGCACGCCAGCTTTACTCATACACCAGTTGGAAGAATGACCATCAATGTGTATGCGCTGCCGACGATTGTGCAAGTAATTATGAAACCAGTCAATCACTTCAGGAGATATGTTAAGTGAACTAAGTGTGGCTAGTAGTAAATCAAAATCAACAACATTAAAAGCATTACTGAAATCAAGTAAAATTAATACTGTGACGAGTTGATTGTCCATACCTAATCTGATGTCATCTGTAATTTTAACTAAAGCAGTAGTCGTACTATGACCATGCCGAAAACCAGATTGCATAGGATTGAAGAGGTTGTGTTGAAGAAGAAAAGGAGTCATTTGTTTGTAATATGTATATTATATTGTTGTCACGTGTAGGGATCATTTTAACTGCCCTATTTTTACAATTTAATTAATAAATTTATTGAATGTGAAACTTAACGACACTTAATTCCATACATATTGTGCTGTGTGGCTACGGCACTAAAGAATTTAGCCACCCCCTCTCTTCCCGTGGGTGTCGTAAGAGGCGACTAAGGGATAACAAGGTTCCACAACCACCTTGGAACTTAAGAAGCCGACCGATGGCGGGATAACCATCCAACTGCTGGCTTTGAAATACACAGGCCGAAGACGGGCAGCAGCGTCTTCGGTGCGACAAAGCCAGTACTGCGGTCACCAACCCGCCTGCCCAGCGTGGTGACTATGGGCAAAACACATGAGTTCACGTTATTTTTGGCGTAAACTTGTGGAGGCCTATGTCCAGCAGTGGACTGTATAGGCTGTAATGATGATGATGATGATGTACTTGTATTGTATTAGTTGTTAAAAACCGTTCTTATAAAATATTTTAAAAATAGACATTATTATTTTAAAGATTCTCGTGACTTGAATCATGTATATTATTTTTATTTAATTTCAAAACCAGGTTTTAATTTTAATCTTAAGTTTTAATTTTAAATATTTAATTTATTTATTTTTAATTTATGGACATTAAAAATATATACGAAATAAATATTTTATCTAATATTTGTTTTGTTCTTTTTTATTACGATTGCTATACAAAACTAACTAGAGAATGCTGAAAGTAACAGTTAAGTAGGTAACCTTTGCCTAATCAATTCTTAAAAAATAAATAATAAATACCTACTAAATAATTTAGAGCAATGCAAACATTAAAAAGGGTCAGTGTTAAATATGCCAAAAAAAGGTAGTTTAAAAAACTTAGTTTGGGTGGTGTTAATTTGATTACCTTCATATAATTTTTTTCTTAAATATTCAAATACGACTAAGGTAACCTTGTAATCCTTGTTGTTCTTGAATAAAGAGACGTTTACATTCAACAATATCATCATTATAAATAGCTTAAAGTGAAAACGCCTTCAACTTTACAAATTTGTCAATAGTGACTCAACAGCCGAAATAGATAGACAGTCGAGTGTATTTTTTTAAAATCGAAAACACAAGAAAAAGTGTAGGAAATAAAATAAACAAAAAAAAAATAAGGAAATGATATTACCAAGCTCTCAGCATCCTGGCTCATCTTTTTCTACGCATGGTTCCCGTGGAGGACTTGCGCCCTGGTGGCGCTACTGCAGACCAGGTAACTAAATCCACTGTTCCATCGCACGTCACCACAATATGCCACATTCCATCACTGCATCCGTGTTCAACATATGATCGGTCCGGCCGGTCCCTATGACGTCACACGCTTTCTCGAACTACAAGGTTGTACTGCATTTGTATCACAACAACTCACGTAAGTCTAAATTCGCGCACTTATCATCCAGGATAGATCTTCTACGCTTCGTAAGCCAATTCGGTTCACTAAATCCTACCTTGTTGTATTATCGAGTAAAGGAAATGCGATCGTGTGACGCAAATAATAACTTTCGTGCACGAACTGAGTGAAGCACGTCCGCTTCGTGGCACCGCCGCCGTCGCGCGTGCACCACGTAACGGCACAGAGGCCCCCGCCGCGTCGCGTCGCCCCCGTATCCCCAGACCTCCGAACCAGCCCTGTCTCACATCTCAACATTGCCTATCCAGTTGCGCTCGCGCCTTAACACAATACACATAAAAACAATGTTACTAAACATACGCATGTATCAATACAAAATACGTGGTTTTATTAGGGTTTATATTTATTGTTCACCGCATAATGATATCGTTATTTAAGAATTAATGGTTGAATAAAATAACCAATAAGTATTTCTCAAATTAAAGTTAAAATACTATTTAAGAGTGACATAGGCTATATTTTATTGCGATTAAACAAAAAATTCAGTGAAAAATCTTATATAAAAAATTCTCGTGTCACAATTTTAGTTACAATACTCCTCCGAAACGGCTGGGCTGATTTAATGGAGTTTTTTGTGCATATCGGGAAAGTCTGAGAATCGGCCAACATCTCTCTACCTATTTTTCATACAGCTGTTATAAGGGGAGGGGGATTAAGGGGGTTGAATAACATATAATATGGTAAAACAACGTTTGCGGGGTCAGCTAGTACAAAATAAAAGAATATAATTTCTTTGTGCATAACCTTTGGTTTTACGGAGCTTATCAGTCGGCTTGTAATCTGTCCATTTAAAGCCGCTTAATTTGTTATCTGATAAAAAAGCTACGTCTGCTTTTTAAACTATTGTTAGCATTTAAATTTTTTATTCTGACTATTATTAAAATATTCGATTTTATGTCGATGTAGACCAGTGCTTTTAGCTTTTGAACCAAAAAAAATATAGTAGGGTGAAACCCATTGTAAGAGGAAGAAATACAACTAAAATGAAAGGAAAAATTATAGAATAAAAAAAACTAAAAAAACCACGCTTTTATGGCTAATCGAACTAAAAAGTAGAAAATAATTTTTAATTACAAAGAGTTTACATTACAGTAGTAGAAGATCGAACAATCAATCATATTTAATTACCTACTACAAAATAAAATTATAATTTTACATTTATTAACATTTACTATTTTATTTAACATTTTACTATATTTTCATAACATTTTACTATGTTTTTATCCGCACATAGATAGTTGCAAGTCGTAGACAGAGATTCAATATAATAATTGTGTAATAGATCGAATAAGCGTATTATGAAGTATACTTTTTTATTTTGTCTATATCGCACTTTTTTATTTTGCAATATTTTATATTATATATAATCCATAGATTTCTTCTATGTTTATGTATGTATCCTTGTGTATGTGTACTTCTATCGGAATGCCGCCAAAATGAAAATTAATTACAAAACTTATGGTAGTCCTGAAAACCAGTGTTAGGCACTAACAGTTCTAACTGAAACTGAGGTCACACCTTTTTGTGAGGCATGCTGCGAACTTATATAAATAATGTATTAGTTAAATACTTTTAATCGCTAATAAATTGTTTGTCATTGTTAAAACTTTGACTAGCCCGTTTTCGCAGTTTGCAGTGGCGCCGTTTTCTGTGGGTTAATTCCTACTTGTCCAACGTGTCTGGATGTAATAGTCTATAACACAAGCATTAAGTTGCTTATCTTAGGAACAAACGATTGTGTGTGTGTGGGTGTTAAATATATTTATTTATTTAATTTAATATATTAACATAATTGCGCTGGTGGGGTGGCTATATTCTTAAATGCTGCGTGACTACGGCATTAAAGAATATCGCTACCCCTCTCATCCCGTGGGTGTCGTAAGAGGCGACTAAGGGATAACACAGTTCCGCTACCACCTTGGAACTTAAAAAGCCGACTAGTGGCGGGATAACCATATATATACAGGCCGAAGACGGGCAGCAGCGTCTTCGGTGCGACAAAGCCAGCCCTGCGGTCACCAACCCGCCTGCCCAGCGTGGTGACTATGGGCAACACACATGAGTTCACGCCATTTGTGGCGTGAACTTATGGAGGCCTACGTTCAGCAGTGGACTGCAATAGGCTGATGTGATGATGATGTGATGAATGAGACCCGATTTCCTGCTTCAGAGTTGTGAGTTCGATTCTCGAAACGACCTTAGTCACACGTTTTGTAAGAAATCCGTATTACTAAACATAGTTTTATTATGACTACATAATTGTGTTTGCTCGCAAACGAAAAAAAAACCGACTTCAATTACATCGACGAGTAATACAACGTAGATCGACGAAAAAACAGTCAAGTAACTAACTACGCGTTAACGTAACTACGACCACATGACAAACATCAGCTTTCGATTAAATTAAAAATTATTAAAATCGGTACACCCAGTAAAAAGTTATTGCGGATTTTTAAGAGTTTTCCTCGATTTCTCTGGAATCCCATCGAGAGATCCTGGTTTCCTTATCATGGTACTAAACTAGGGATATCTCTTTTCCAATAAAAAAAGAATTATCAAAATCGGTACATCCAGTAGAAAGTTATGCGGTATAATACAACGTAGGTCGACGAAAAAAGCGTCAAGTAAAAACGCATTATTAGATATAACTCGAAAAGTTGTTGTTAGATCTCAAATAAATTTAAATGGGACCAATTGGCACATACCACCTTTCGATTAAAAGAAAATTTGTCGAAATCGTTCCACACGGTCAAAAGTTCTGATGTAACATACATAAAAAAAAAAATACAGTCGAATTGAGAACCTCCTCCTTTTTTGGAAGTCGGTTAAAAACCATAGTTTTACTATGGATATAAGTCTATACTCTTGTACTTGATAATATTATTTGGCTATTAAATACTTTAGCAATATCAAAACCTCTGTAAGGCTTTTTGTACGAGGTCGCCTAAGAACAACGCTCATCAAAGTAACGAGTGGTTTCAGTAAGGATGTTATTGTGATCATTATTTTTGATTTTTAAATATAACTTCGTTATTTCGCTGAGAAAGTATTTCATCGTATAATCACCTTGTTTTGAGTATTCGTTTCATTTCAATTTTTTTAAATAGATATATTATTTTAAATACATTTATATTTCATTCGAATAATTTGTGAGGTATTCTGTTTATTTCGTTATGAATTGGCGAGAAATTAAGGCCATTAATTATTTACCTAAAAATTATTTTTAAGACTTTTGCGCAGTATTCATAGCAATCGACTATTACGCTACATATTGCAGGTTGCAAGTTGCTGTCTACGTTGCAAGTAGAATAATTGTTACATTTAATATATTAAGCACCCCACGCTTTTTACTCTGAATTAAATTATTCTCTTAATAACTTAAATTTTATTATAATTTTATTTTGAAGTAATTAATTATGATTCTCAAAACTTTAACCATGGATATCTCCATAACCATGGGGTTCCGAAGTGTGGCAGTGGTCCGGGGTAGCGTCCCTCCCCCTCCCTTCCAAAATCCCGAAATTCGATGGTTCTTAATCTAAAGCTTTACCTACAACCCAAGCTAATAAGAGCGTGGTAAAAGGAATAACTATTTCGCGCGGAGCGAAGCCACGAACTTACGCCACGCGAAGCGGGCGGGAAACAGCTAGTAAGGAATAAACAAGTTAAAAATGCAACTAGCCTAAAAAAGTATCTGCCTCCGTTGTGCTGTGCCGAGTGCCCGAGCAAAAAAGTAAGTCCGAAACTGTAGGCATACGCAGATCGCGCGCTAGTATTATCTCTCTTACTTCCTTACAGAAGATCCACGAAGAATTTATTAATCCTGGCGGTCCTAATAAGGATATTGGGAAACTAAAAAACATTATATCTCATATATCTCACAGGAAGATAAAAAACATTATTATATATAATACATATTGAAACATCGACAAACACGCTGTACTTTATATATAATACTCGTATAAATTGAATAATAAAAAAAAAATGATCCATAGCTGTGACTATTATAAGCGCGCCATCCCATCGGTCCAAATGCAACAATGTAATACTTATAAATATTATAAAGGGAAACCTGTTATTGGCCTTATTTTTTTTTTGTAATTTGTTTATAGTATGTTTTAACTGAAACGCTGTTGGTTTTCTTAATAAATAAATAAAAAAAATAAAAACTGTTATTGAATTATTACATTGTCATCAGTCCTTGATACGAGTGCAAGGTTTCAAATTAATCAAACTTCTGGAAATTGGTGAAAGCAGAAGTAATAAAAGCGTGGGAAAAATAAATTACGGGCGATCTGAGGTCGGGAAGTGGTAGGGGGAGGTTTAAGGGTAAAAAAACAGTTTTTCTCGATTTCCGGCTAAACTACAACTACTATGGAAAAAATCAGTTGGTCGCCCAGTGGTAGATTTTCGACCATAATTAATTTAAAATTTAAGTTTGAACATTATTAAGATTGTCAATTGACAGATATAGGGTCCCCACTGTAACTTTGAATCAATGGTAATTCCAAGAAAAACGGTTGAGATAACTAACCATTGAGTTTTGGTTGCATATCAATTTGTTTTACATTTGGATCAGGAAATTTGATACAATTAGCTTTTTCTATCATTGAGAAGTAATTGAAATGAATTTCAAGGATATAAATTCCATTAAAACAATAGCTACAAACATTTTTTATTTACGAAGGTATCCTTGATTCAGTGAACGTTTCCAACGTTTCCTTTAAAAAAATATATAAATATTCAAACTGTCAGTATGTTTGTAATATGAGGTTTGTAAATTTTCGTGAATGGTATAAAATAATATCAAAATAACATCAGATCTTTCTCGTCTTGAATTTTCGTTCATTAGGTTGAATCTGAGTTGGTGGCGCTAATTTTCCATTTTCTGCAGATCAATTTTAGCGTCGGTTTAACGGTATTATATCAAGGTATGCAAATATGATAATGAGAGTCATATAAAGTCAGGAAGAAATTTTATTTAGTTATTACAAACCAAAAATTCATTATTTTTTGTATAATTCTGTAGCAAATTTACGTACATAACAGTTTAAGTGCGGCTATTTAAATAAATTTTTAAAATAAATCTTACATTTTACATACTGTACTCGAGACAAAATTAAGTATCTCAAAAATAATAAGTTAAGCACTTATTCGTAAATGGAAGATTTACATTGTTTGTAATATAATTTTAACAAAACATAATTCTGAACACTTAAGGTACATTAACTTTTTTTAACTAGTCCTACATATATAATACCATTATTTATATTTAATTGAAAGATTATTATGTATACAGAATGCGCCAAAACAGCGTTAGGTTAGAGCTGTACGGCAAATTATGCTTTAATCCTTCTCCATACATGAAGCATACTTTTTTTTTCGACAACTGGACGTTTACAAACTGTACATTCAGTACTACATTTTAACTAATTTAATTACTTTGATATCATAATTTAATTACTTTCATTTTAACAGTCTTGATTACTCGAGATAATGTAAAAGTTTACCTTAATCATGCTTAAAACATATTGTCTGTAACACTGTAATACCGCGTAACCAGCAGTGGTAAGAAGGCCATAAGTACACAGAAAAAACTTAATATTTTCTTTAGTCGACTGAAATATAACATGACTATAAATTTACGTACTTTACCACATCTTCTGATTAATCCCTTTTTTTTATTTGTGGGCTAAAAAATAAAATTTTCGCGATATTGCAGCTTCAAAAATTAATTGACATTGACCGTTTCTTCAACTTCGCGTAATTGTTACAAGGATAAAGTAAACGATTATAGTTACATTAAATTTCATTATTTATAAGAATATTTTTTAGTTAATATTGTAACAACAAAATGTAGCTAAGAAAAACATTTCGAGCCATAAGTTTATTACATTATTCAGTTGTTTTATACTAGAGAAGCTTCCTAAACAATAAATTTGTCTAGCAAATTCTTGTAACAGGTGACATGTTCTTAAGGTTGAAACTATATTGAAATAAAAATATTTCTCTACCCTCCTCTAAAATGTCAAATAAAAGCTTTCATATGTTTACTATTACCACTTTAACGTATTGTTTGGAGCTTAAACGGACAGTAATAATTTGAATAGGAAAGACATGTATTTTTTTGGAATCGTTCGATTAGATCTTTTAAGATATTTTTCTTCGCTCATGTCATGATTCAAACATGTCTAAAAATTTGTTAGCGAAAAATAAAATTTTACTATGAGCACAAAATATACAGTTACATGTAGAACCCATAGCCCAAGAGGACCCGGTGGTCTAGAAATTTCAAAAAATCTTTTTTTTTTCATATTTCGAAAGTATAGTATTTCAAAAATATACAGTTAAAATTTGGTGGCAATATTTTAAGAATTTTATGTTGTAACACCTATATAAAAGGTCAGCGCCAAAGGCGCCCAAGCAACTGCCACTCTTCCCATGACATGATACATAGATACACAGTTTAGGAAATACTTTTGGATGATTTATTGCTCCCGCGGTTTTGACTTCTCTCATTTGAAGCATTTTTATTAGAGAAAGCGCTTAGCTTGCCAATGCCAACTATTATAAAAAGCCTCCACAGAATCTTATTTTTGAGTTTTGGTGTTATGCAGTATTAGCAGGCATTGCAGTATTACTGACAATATAAAGCTAAATTAAGCTGAATTTTATTTAAATACATTGAATCTAAATAATACCAAAATGTTATTTTTGTGTAGGAGATGACGTTTTTGTTGTATGTATGTAGACGGGTTTTCCATTCAAATCCATAGTCGACTTGCATTTCTTGAACACAAATGCTAAATAAATAGCTGAAAAAAAAAATGTTTTTATTCAAATGTCAAATTATTTATAATTAAAACAACTATGTTAAAACCAATTTGATAAATTTATTATTCAAAATTACCATATAACAGACTATAATTACAATTTTTATAAAATAAAATTTAGATAAATTATTAGATTGGGATACTGAATCATCTATCCTTTATCAGTAAGCATGGCACTTACAATAATGTAGAAATATCGGGATCTCAAACATTTTACAATTTTATATTAAACTAACCCAAAACAAAACTTACTTGCAACTTCCCATTCTGATTGGCTCATTGTAACAAGCTTTTCATTTTTGTTTGTCATATTTTCAAAATAGGTTTTTGCGTGTTCATAGTCTTTTTCATCACCTATTAGTTCTCTATTAGGCAGGGCTGGGTAGAACTCGAAACATTTAATCCTTTGTAACAAATCTCTATATTTATCAGAGAAATCTTTGAAGAAATCATCAAATCTCGCCTTGTATACTAATTCTAAGCCATATTCTTTTGCTAATTTTAAAAATAACTCAAAATTTACTAGGAACTCTGGACAGTCTACAACACCCTCAAGGTGAAAATCATATTTTCCACCAAATAGTGGATATCCATCATCAGGGTCAAATAGTAATTTTATATTAAATATTCTATTCCCAAAAGAAACACTATGGGATTTTTTTGATCTACTTATTATTTCATATGCATCAGGTATTGTTCCGAAAAAGTACCCATCTGGTTTAAGACACTCTGATATATTAGAGAGCATACGACGTGCTTGCCCTAAGCTCTCGAAGCTATAATGTAAGCCAAACTGACAACTCACAAGATCAAATTTTATAGATGGGTCTTTGTACTTATCTCTCAGAGTATTATTCGTGCAGTCAGTAGCTATGAACTCTGCAGAAAACAATCGTCCTGAACGAAGACGTAAGTCTTCATATCTGGTCTTACATTGATCGATTGAGACCTCCGCAATATCAGCGAAAATAGCATGATCAACGCGTGCTTTTTGCCACTTACTTATATCACCACCTTTACCACAGCATATGTCCAACACTCTTAACGGTCTTCCATAATCTTTTTCACGTATTTTATCCGTATATTCTTGTATCAGAACGCTTTTCACCCAATTATTAAAATTTCTTAAGTAAAAAATTGGCGAATTGAATCTTTCTTTTAATCCTTTTTCTTCCAGATGATTGTAATGAGCCGCAACTATATTGGAATGCGAATGTATCTTTGCTGGTTTATCTTCATGGCTACTTGAAGGCCGTTTCAGGGTTGTGTTTGGTCTATCCTTTAATTGAGACTCTTCGTTACTGTGTTCACAGTTTTCTGACACATCATTCATATTTATTATTTTTTTATAAATGCGAAAAAAATAAAAATAAAAGGAAATTTCACTATTATTTACAGTAACTTTTAAAATGACAAAAAAAACAAAACAAATTAGACTTCACAGTAGCAAACTAAAAACTTCATTGAGGTTAAAAACCAATGAAAAATAAAGTGAAAAACTTAAAAGTTCTCATTCTTGACTGTATGACGTTTAAAATTATAAGCACAGATTACTAATTAAAACAAGACAACCACAGATTACACGACCTAAAAATATGGGATTTCATTTATTGTATAAATAATAACAATGAATATATTATAAATTTCTAAACTGTATAATTTGTATATATTTATTTATATTTTATAAAGTTCTATGCACTGTACAAAATGGTCACTTACAATTCTAAACATCTTTGAACTGAAGTTAATAACGCATAAGAACATTGAACTACTTCACCTGAAGTTATCGCCTTTTGCAAGCGACGCATGCGCATTCGGCATATCGCGGCACTTAGAAAAATTACGTTCGGTCCTCGGTCGACCGGCCCAATCCTCATGTAATCTCAGACGTGTCTGGAACAAACCGCGTTATACGTAGGCAAAATGAGCGTTGAAAATCCAGCCAGTGATAATGATTGTGATTCTGTAAGTACTCAGATAAGTTAAATTTTATTCATAGTTTCTCTTTATTGTAGATTTGTGAATTATTAATTCGCCAACCTTTCTGTTTACTGGTGAACCTGCATGCTACAAAGCAAAAATTTTCTAAGTCCCAATATGGCGTCTCATATAGTTCTCGCACAAGAAAGAAACTAAGCGTCGCATAGTATTTTTTTTTTTTTGTTTTTGTACTTTTAACTAGTTAATAATTTTATTTGCCATAAATGTAAATCATTTTTTTATTTCACGAGATTTTTAAATGTTAATAAATATACGTATCAAATATATTTCATCCGTAGGGAAAGGTAAATGGAAATAAAAATGAGCACGTGAACGGCATCCACAATGGATACAACAGTTCCGAGAAGCATAAGAGCAGTCACAAGTCGTCAAGTAAAGATAAGCATCGTGACAAAGATCGAGACCGGGACCACAAGAGCTCGTCCAAACATAGCAGCAGCTCGAACAGGTTATTAATTTCTAGAAATTTCTTATAAGGCTACCTACACATAAAACATGTAAAATTTTAGGTGTTATTATATATACAATACTTCTTGTTAGTTACACTATCCACATAGTTTGCAATTACGTTTAAAACATACTTATATTACGTTTACTTCATACTTATACAATATAATATACATTTTGTAGGGACAAAGATAGAGACAGACACTCTAGTAGCAAAAATCACAGCAGCTCTCACAAGTCATCTAATAAAGATAAAGAGCGTGATAAAGAACACAAAGATCGGGATAAACAGAAAGACAAAGAGAGATCAGACAGGGACAAGGATCGCAGTGACAAGGATAAGGACAGGCACCGGGATAAGGATAGACATCGTGACAAAGACAAGAGCGATAAAGATAAAAACAAATTAAGTGATGGTGAAAAGAAGTCATCCTCTTCAAAAGAAAATTCATCATCGTCAAAAGATAAGGAGCACAAGTCTAAGGATAGAGATAAGGACAGGGATGAAAAGGATCGCCACAGAAGTGAAAAAGACCGTCATCGTGACAAAGATAAGCAATCCATTCCTAAAGCCAAACACAGGTAATTACAATATTTTGTAACCTAATCATTGATATTAAGGAAATTAACTAATTTATGACAAAATGAACCCTTCAGTCCTTGTAATGTTGAGTAACTTTATCAATCATGATTGCATGATTAATTAGTTTCCATTGTTTTTGTAACTTTTATTATGAGTTTACTGTCTTAATGCTACTTAATATCAACTATTTCTTTTATTAACTTTATATAAAAATATAGAAATATTGTAAGATTGCCTTACAAATGTTTTTCCATAGTAAGTACAGTTTTCAGTGTAATATGTTTAAAAAAATTTAATTTGTTTTTGCAGCTCAAGCAAAAGCTCCAGTAAGGATAAAAGCCACAGTGAGAGACATGAAAAAGTTAAGATTGATCCTGACTCTGATGATTATTCTACAAAACAAGAGCCTAGTTTGGAGGTAAAATATTAAGTCAATGTCATGAGCTTTATTTGATGTAACTTTGTAATAGAAAAATGTTTTATTAACATCTTACTAGCAGGACAATATTTGTCTCTTTCACACTATCTACTCATTTCTATATATGTAAAAACGATCCCTATTTGCCTTGGTCACGAAATATAACTTAGACTGAGTACTTCTTGCAGTTGTCTTTGTAACTGTCAGTTCGCCAGACAAGATTCTCCTGAGTCAGCTACTTTTAATTACAGATCAGTTTCAGATTTTATAATTTTGTCTATTGGTTAAAATCATGTTTTAGAGCTTTGTTGTTACAACATGATTTTATATGGTAGTGATTTTAGTCAATGGAATAATAGTCAATCATTTAAAAAGAAAATTCATATGGCTTGCCATAGTAACAACGTTATCTTACATCGTATATGTTAATATTATAAAGCTGAAAAGCTTCTTTGTTTGAATGTGACCATCTAGGAATTACTGGTTCAAATGGAAAAATTGTTTTTGTGTTGGGTATTCCGTTTACTGTCTATTTTTTTACTAACGAAGCAAGCACAATGTACAATGTTATTATTTTATTTTAGTAATACATTATTAATGATGTGTAACCTTGTAGGTAGAAGTGGACATAAAGCCAGAAATAAAAGAAGAAGATGAAGAGTATAGAGGTGCTAATAACACCACTATTTCATCTTGCGACTACTCGATCTCAAAGTTAAAGGAAGAACCCCTTTCTGAACTGCCTCCTGACGATGATAGTGCTTCAGAAGGAGAAGAAGACATCCCTCTGGTGAGACCTATATTATTTTGGTATAGTGAAAATTATTTTGGTTTTTATAAGTTCTTAAACAATAAATTTGAATAATTAATCAAATCAAAGTCAAAGGCTCCAGAACTAACATAAGCTACAAATCATCTCATTGCGACACTGTAGCTATCAGTAACCATAATAAATAATTCCTATTCATTAATATACCTCACAGTATTGCATTCATTAGTACCACAATATTAGTAACTCAAAAAGACTAGAAAAATATGCGATTCTACATGTAAATCGTAATGTTACTAACTATAGAAGTTTAAAACAGCTGTAAAAAAATTTGAAAAATGTTTCTATAGTAAATGATGAGCACAGTAACAGTTTAACAAATATATCTTCTATATAAATAAAAATGAATGTTGCTAAGGACATAATTCGAGAATGGCTCAACCAATCCGGCTAAATACATTTTTGTATGTTCCTTAAAGGCCCCACGGGAAGGTTTTAATAATAATAATAAAAATTAAAAATAATTATTATTACTATTAGCTTTTGACAGAAAGAAGTCTGTCCGGGTAGCTAGTCCTTAATAAAAACATAAATTCCTGTTCTACAGTTAGAGCGCATGGCGTCAAAGAAACGAGCTGCTAGTGAAAGTGAAGAAGAAATCCCATTGCTTCAACGCAAAAAGTCAAAAAAGAAGATTAAGAAAGGTATTATGAACATAGGAACTAATACAGATATGAATGTTTTGTCAAAAAAGCCCCTCAATATTTAGTGTATGAATGACTGCTTTAAACATGTACATCTTAGTTTTATCTTGTAATAAATTTTTATGAGTTGGGAAAAATGTTTGATACAAAATGTATATCATTCATCATATATCGTATGTAATGGACATCTGTTCATTGTATGAATTTTTCAAATAAATTAATAAAATCATTTTCTTTAAGAAACTTACGATAATGAAGATGATGACGAATCCCATAAAAAAAAGAAAAAAGTAGAAAAACGAAAAGCCAACCAGAGTGTTAAGAGCGAAACAGAGAATGCCAGTCCTACGAAACGAAAGAAGAAAGATGAAGAAGAGCAGGAAGTTTGGAAGTGGTTAGTACATCACTTCTCAGGCTATATTAAATCGACAAAAAAGAAAAATATTATTGAAAGTAAAGAGACATGTCTATTCCTTATGAAACAAGCTATAATAATATTTATAACATAGTAAAAATAAAAGTATAAATGGGACAGTATGAACTGATAGTAGGAATTGCATGAAATGCAACTTTAGGACATTTTGCACTTTGAATAAAACTTGATATAGTATTTTACTCTGGCAACATTTCTGTGAGTTCTAAGATGTAATAATAGATGGCGTTACAAGTTTGTCAAAAACATTTCTGCTAACCTGACATGATGTAACATTAAGGTTATGTTTGGCTAAATATAAAATGATTGTCTTGGTAGGGGTAAATTTCTTTAAAATAAGCTCAATTCTAAAAGTCACTAGTGAAAATTATCGAGCTCTAAGGCAATTAAGATCCTTTCGCAGAAAGTAAATCATTTATAACTAAATCAGATTATTAAACATAATGGTCATTAAAAGTATTTTATTTTTTTAGGTGGGAAGAATCTAAAAAAGAAGATGGTACTAAGTGGCACTTTCTCGAACACAAAGGACCCCTGTTTGCACCCCCATATGAACCACTACCTGAAAATGTCAAATTCCGTTATGATGGAAAAGTAATAAAGCTTTCTGAAGATGCTGAAGAAGTAGCTGGATTTTATGCACGTATGTTGGAACACGAGTACACCACAAAGTCAACATTTAATAACAACTTTTTCGGAGATTGGCGAAAAGTAATGACACACGAAGAAGCAAAACTTATAAAAGATCTCTCAAAATGTGACTTTAAAGAAATGCATGCATATTTCCAAAGTCAATCAGAGAAGAATAAAAATAGAACAAAAGAAGAAAAAGCTGCACTGAAAGCAAAAAATGAGGAAATACAAAAAGAGTATGGTTTCTGCATAATAGATGGACATAAAGAGAAAATCGGTAATTTCAGGATAGAACCTCCTGGCCTATTCAGAGGAAGAGGAGAACATCCCAAAATGGGAATGTTAAAGAAACGTGTGATGCCTGAAGATGTTCTTATTAATTGTTCTAAAGACAGCAAAATACCTAAACCACCGCCTGGACACAAATGGAAGGAAGTAAGACACGATAATACTGTCACTTGGTTGGCATCTTGGACTGAAAATGTTCAGGGCCAGGCTAAATATGTCATGTTAAATCCTAGTTCTAAATTAAAAGGTGAAAAGGATTGGCAAAAATATGAGACAGCTCGATGCCTTCATAAAAGTATTGATAAAATACGTGAAACATATCGGGCCGATTGGAAGGCAAAAGAAATGAGAGTCCGCCAACGAGCTGTGGCTCTTTATTTTATTGATAGGTTGGCACTGAGAGCAGGCAACGAAAAAGATGATGATCAAGCTGACACAGTTGGTTGTTGTTCTCTGCGTGTGGAACACATCGAGCTACACAAAGAAAAAGATGGAAAAGAATATGTAGTTGTTTTTGATTTTCTAGGTAAAGATTCCATTAGGTATTACAATGAAGTACCAGTAGAAAAAAGGGTATTTAAGAATCTCGAAATATTTATGGACAACAAAAAAGGCAGTGATGATCTGTTTGACAGATTAAACACACAAACATTGAATGAACATTTAAAAGATTTGATGCCAGGGTTAACTGCAAAGGTCTTCCGTACTTATAATGCGTCTATAACATTGCAAAGACAGTTAGAGGAGTTAACAGATCCTGATGCTTCAATACCAGAGAAAATATTAGCATATAATAGAGCAAATAGGGCAGTCGCTATTCTCTGTAACCATCAACGTGCAGTACCAAAAGGTAATGTTTGTTAATTTTTAAAACAACCACCATTGACACATCATAAAAACATTGCCAGTAGAAATACACAGTTAAACACAGGTTGTACCTGCACTAATTAAGCATAACTTAACAGCATTACCAACAATGTTTGAACTAACGTAATATCAAAGATACATGAAATAAATTGCACTCATTGTTTTTATTATTACTATTTTCATCTTATATTTAAAATTCTCATATCAAAATGTTACAATACTCATCTGAAACAGCTGGACCGATTTTTATGAAATTTTGTGTGCATGTCGGGTAGGTCTGAAAATCGGCCAACATCTATTTTTCATACCCCTAAGTTATAAGGGGACGGATTAAGAGGGTTAATAACAAATATGGCAAAATAATGTTTGCGGGGTCAGCTAGTGATTTTATAATATTAAATGTCTATTAAATTTTATTACACATTATTTAATTGTTAATCTTTGACTTATAGGTCATTCAAAATCAATGGAAGCATTGAAAGAGAAAATTAAAGCCAAAAGGGACCAAGTAGATGAAGCAGAAGAAGATTATCGTGATGCAGCCAAAGCTGCTAAAAGAGGCTCAGTAAAAGAAAAATTAGCTTGTGATAAAAAGAAGAAAGCTCTGGAACGTTTGAAGGAACAGTTGAAAAAATTAGAACTTCAGGAAACTGACCGTGATGAAAACAAAACCATTGCTCTTGGCACCTCCAAGCTGAATTATCTTGATCCTCGAATTTCAGTATCATGGTAAGTGTTACAATTCCATAAAAAAATTATGCATCCAGATCTTGCATGTGTCTAAATTTACTTTTTTAGTTTTATTTTTAGAGAAATTAATTAAAAATATTGTATTCATTCCCCAGGTAGTAATCATATAAAGTGTTTGTAATTTGCGTAAACATAAGGATCAGGTTTTGATATTCACTGTTCATTCAGGATCTATACCCTTTAAATTTATTTCAAGTACCCGGGTGACCGAGCTAAGCTCGGTATTTTTAGTAAATCGTGTTTTTTGGAAATCATAAAGTATAAATACGAACAGTCAGTAATAAAAAATAAGAACAGTCTATTTAAATAAAAAATAACGAGTGCAATTAGAAAAAGAAAAAGAAAAAATAATTGATCAGGGACATGTGGATTTGAACCATGATCTTCTCGGTTGATCCCGAGCGGCCGATTTCCCACCGAGCTATTTCAACTACATTGACTTATGCGAAATTTACCTTCGTATTCTAACGATATTTTTTTCAATTCCTAAAAACAGGGATAAAACGACATTTCCTGAAAATGAATCCTAGCTACATAGATTTATCTCCCCCGAAACCCCCTAAATACTAAATTTTATGAAAATCGTTGGAGCCGTTTCCGAGATTCAGATTCTATATATATATATATATATATACAAGAATTGCTCGTTTAATAGTATAAGATAAGATTTGTTTGTTCTTGATTTTAAAGTGTAATTATATTATTTATAGGAAAGTATGAGTGCTTACATTTTCTTTTACTAAATGACTATTGTGGGACAGGTCTTTATCCTTTTGCAGTTTACAAATCTCAACTTTAAAAACAAATTCCATAAAAACTTTATTTTTAATAAAATTTACCTTCACAGGTGTAAAAAACATGGTGTACCTATTGAAAAGATCTACAACAAAACACAACGTGATAAATTCCGGTGGGCGATCGACATGGCCGGACCGGATTACGTCTTCTAATTTCCTTAGATTTAGCATTAGCTAAAAATTACATACACTATTTCATATCTGTATACGTTCCACATTTAACATCCATTTGTTTATACTTTTCACTATTTATTTTATGAAATTTTGACCAAGACTAAAATTCTCTATTATTTTATGAATTGATATTGCCTATGGACAAAGTCCACTCCTATAGTTTCAAAATCATAATTAGAAGTCTGATTCTAATTTATTTTAACATTAAAGTTTGCTTAATCTATATGACTTTGTCAGCTAAGTTAGTGTTAGTTGGAATAGTAGAATAAGATTGTACAAATTTTGCAATCAAATGCGTAAGATGTGGCACATTTTATTAAACTGAAGTTTAGTAATGATTTTACAAAATACAGATTTAGATTTTGCATTATAAGCTAGATTTATATTACTTGTAGGACCCCAATTAGTACTTTTATGTTACAAAAATGACAGTGCTGAGTAAGATTAAGATAGTCATTTTGGTATTCAGTATGAATTTAATTTGTATATAATACCTCACGGCTGTTCATTAGAACCAGTGTCCAGCTTACATTTTGTGGAGCGTACTGATTCAGTGTTTTTGACTGGATGTGGACAATAAGCATTTCAACTGCTATTGTATCACGCTCACACAAATAGGATAATGTAAATTTATATTATATATTTGTGCACAATGTGCAGTAGCAAATGTTGTAAATTAAGATAATGTTATTTTATTTTTATAAACATAGGACAACCGAAAAAATTATGGCATATGCTAAGCCATCAGTGTTACAAAGGTACAATGTAAGTAAAATTTGTAATATTACAGTGATGTGTGTATCTTGTAAATAGTAAATTTTTACTATGTCATATTTGTGAAATGAGATTATCCAAAATAAAACAGACACATGTATGTTTTTTTTTCTTTTTATTGAATAATAGTTAAATGCTCTTCTCAACTCTAACCATCTTCATTAAAAAAATTTACATGTTCCGTACCTTCTGGCATGTAGCAAATACCAGAACTGTCGCGATGCCTCATGTTATAGCCTTTACCATATCCTGAAAAAAATAAATGGTTTATTAATGATAGTGATGAATGTAAAAAAAATACTTTCAACACTAATTTAATAACAATTATAAGTTAAAAATAAACTAATTTTTTCCTTTGTATGGGTAACAAAAAATGAAGTTACTCCTACTTGAGTTAATTTCATTTCAATAAAACTAAAATTCATTAAATTTATTTAATAAACTAGCTACCTGGACAGACTTCGTTCTGTCAAAAGTTTTTGGTAATTTTTTTTTTTTTTTTGGATATAAAACATGTTGGTCTAAAAACATGGCCTTAACACGTTGGACGCCATGACGGACACCGTATGTCCGACAGCATACTTTCGCCTGGGGCCACACCAATAAATCGAGAATCGTCAAAAAATTGTTAAGGTGTTTTTCTGTACGTCTACCATGAGTTTTTGTTACAAGCGCACATGACATAACTATAGTAGTAAACGTAGAAACGCAACAGAAATAGTTATCTATACCATACCTATTATGAGTATTTCTAAATTTCACTATAGAGTCTATCGAGCACTCGATAAGACTTATAGTTGTAAATCCGTTATATTGGTATTAGTTACTAATATCTTTATCTCTTTCTTCCGTATAGAAAAAAGAAAGAGTAAACATGATGACTTTCGAATGAAGTGAGGTCTAAACGAAGTTTAAAATAATCCGACAAAAATGCAAAGCAGCATATTACAGTGTATTCATGCGAGCTCAAGAATTTCTAAATTTTTTCAATTTATTCCGTCAGTTTAAATGTCTAACTTACGTTGTTGTCAAACACTTGTGAAACAATCATATTGTTTAATTGTTATACAATAATTCTAAAACAACAAAATATAAAAAATGAGAACTAATGCTTCCCAGTTCGAACTTATGGTGGATTATATGAAAAAGTAAGTGTTTATTTAAGTGTTATGGTTATTTATCTCTTTCTTTATTTACGTAAATCGTGATCATAATTTTATAAATAAATTGTATAATTTGTATTATATTATTATATTATTTCGTAAATTGAATATAGAAAATAATATTATTATATCGTAAATTGTGTTTTAGGAACGGGGCTATGTTCTACCAAATATAATGCAATTAAATAGTATATAAACCTAACAATTATAAACTTCTTGCACGATTTTTTCAAGTGAGCGACGCAACTATAATAGTAACGTTAAACAGGGTGACATCTGTCAAATATGTTACTCATGGTAGCGAATTGTATGAAAATATCGGCGCTCTAGAATGACATTTACGAGTGTAGTTAACTTAACTGTCCTGAGAAAACTTATGGTACCAAATATAGTAATGATAGTATCCGGTAGAGGCGCTGCTCAACTTGCCATACAAATTTTCTACTACACTCGCTAACGTGTATCGTCTCTGGAAACTCATGGTAGACGTACTGAAATATTGTCAGCGAAAACCTCAAAAATAATGGGCGACTGACGGAAACAGTTATTTACCCATTATTTTCCAAGATCTCAGGTGGCAGACACCAGCTATAACATTTTTGGAAACAATTTGTTAAAAAGCCTATAAATTCAAAGTGTTTTCGATTTTTTTTTTTTTTGTGCTATGTGGCCTTATTGCACTGTGAGGCCGCGCGGGTCACTTGCCTTAGTAAAAACAGTCGAAACACTGTCTGTCGGCTCCCTAGAGGCTTCTGAAGTGATCGAGGGCATGCGGACACATGGTGTCCGACACGGCCTCTTGGACCCAATATAATGGCAGTCACATGGTGTCCGTCGCGGCCCACTGGACTAAACATGGTTTTTGGTCTGGCGTTCAACGTGTTAAGGAATATACAAAAAAATAAATTAGCCGAATTGGCCGAAATAGCCATTCTCGTTTTATGCGCTCAGAAACATTGATTTTTAACCGACTTCCAAAAAAGGAGGAGGTTCTCAATTCAACTGTATTTTTTTTTTTTTTCATGTATGTTACATCAGAACTTTTGCCCGTGTGGACCAATTTCGACAAATTTTCTTTTAATCGAAAGGTGGTGTGTGCCGATTGGTCCCATTTAAATTTATTTGAGATCTAACAACTACTTTGTCTTGTCTTGACTTTGTATAGTCAAGTAACTACGCGTTATCAAAGATTACTCAAAAAGTAGTTATCAGATCTCGATAAACTTTATATGTGACCACGTGATAAACATAAGCTTTCGGTTAAATCAAAAATTATCAAAATCGGTATACCCAGTAAAAAGTTATTGCGGATTTTCGAGAGTTTCCCTCGATTTCTCTGGGATCCCATCATCAGATCCTGGTTTCCTTATCATGGTACCAAACTAGGGATATCCTCTATCCAACAAAAAAAGAATTATCAAAATCGGTACATCTAGTAGAAAGGTATGCGGTATAATACAACGTAGGTCGACGAAAAAAGCGTCAAGTAAAAACGCATTATTAGATATAACTCGAAAAGTAGTTGTTATATCTCAAATAAATTTAAATGGGACCAATTGGCACACACCACCTTTCGATTAAGACAAAATTTGTCGAAATCGGTCCGCCCGGTCAAAAGTTCTGATGTAATATTCATAAAAAAAAAAAAAATACAGTCGAATTGAGAACCTCCTCCTTTTTTGGAAGTCGGTTAAAAATCATTAATAGAAGGAATAACAGGCATATATAGAAATACTTCAATAATGTTTTTAAAATCTTTAAAATTAAAAATATCGTAGAAATATGTACGGTCGTGACTTACGTACGACTGGACCAAATTAGACAATTCTCTTGTTGTATTCTTTATCGTCAGAACAATGATTTTATAAAAGAAAAATCGATACATACCAAAAGATTTGTTAGGACGAAATTCTCCGCTAGTTAAAGAGAGTGAGAAAACACTTTATTGTATCCCACTTTTTACAAAGAATATGACACATTTTTTTTTTAAATGTACAAACGAATACAATGTAGAAAGGCGGTCTTATCGTTTAAATAGCGATTTCTTCCTGATAACATCATTAAAAAAACGAGTGTGCTTTATTTAGACTATGGATATTTTAGATTTAGATTATGCGAAGTAAAAGTTCTTTAGCTCCATCTAACTCATATTTCCCTCTCAACTTCCGTTCGCCTCGCCCGATCACACTTCGTAACGCTCTCGTCACGCATTCACCAGCTTTACTAAAAGTTAAATAGTAAATCTTACCCAAATCTTTCATAAGTTTAGTCGGCGCGTTTCGCAAGGGCAGCGGCACCGGCGGCAGAGGACCCTTGTGTTCTTTTAGGGTTGCCTGCACTCGCTTCATGGCGCGGTACACCTCGGTACTCTTGTCGGCACGCGCGAGGCGTACGGCACACTGGGCAAGCAACACGTCGCACTCTGGCATGCCGATGTGCTGACAGCCCTGCAGGCACGCCACCGCTTCCACTAGCGCGCTCGGGTCACCTAGGCCTGAACATATTTAATATTTTTAACCGACTTTAATAAAGGAGGAGGTTACTCAATTCAAATATAGATAATTCAAGATAAACACACGTATATCAGTCATCTAATATATAAAATTTTCGTGTCGCGGTGTTTGTAGTTAAACTCCTCCGAAACGGCTTGACCGATTCTCATGAAATTTTGTGTGCATATCGGGTAGGTCTGAGAATCGAACATCTATTTTTCATCCCCCTAAATGTTAAGGGTAGTCCACCCCTAAACTTTTTTTTTAATTTTTAGATTATTTATTTTCTATTTTATTTGGCGTTGAAAAATACATACAACCCTAAATTTTCACCCTTCTACCACCAACCCCTATTTTTAAATAGCGTTTAGCGGCAAAACAACGTTTGCCGAGTCAGCTAGTATTATATTTATGCTAAGGTTTAAGCTGAAGGTTTTATATACATTTTGTAATTAGAACACATTCCTATGACATATATTTGTCTCTGTGATTTTTCAAATAGACTTATGTATGTTGGATACAAAGTAAAAACGGCTTAAATATGTTATAAATCGTTTTTAACCGACTTCCAAAAAAGGAGGAGGTTCTCAATTCAACTGTATTTTTTTTTATGTATGTTACATCAGAACTTTTGACCGTGTGGACCGATTTCGACAATTTTTTTTTTTAATCGAAAGGTAGTGTGTGCCAATTGGTCCCATTTAAATTTATTTGAGATCTAACAACTACTTTTTGAGTTATATCTAATAATGCGTTTCTACTTGACGCTTTTTTCGTCGACCTACGTTGTATTATACCGCGTAACTTTCTACTGGATGTACCGATTTTGATAATTTTTAATTTAATCGAAAGCTGATGTTTATCATGTGGTCACATATAAATTTTATCGAGATCTGATAACTACTTTTTGAGTAATCTTTGATAACGCGTAGTTACTTGACTATTTTTTCGTCGATCTACGTTGTATTACTCGTCGATGTAATTGAAGTCGGTTTTTTTTTTTCGTTTGCGAGCAAACACAATTATATTTAATGTATATTCCAACGTTTAGTAGCAGAGCGTGGTTCGTGATTGTGGAAGCGAAAAGTCGCATGTAAACTCAAAAAATAATCGAGTATGACGACGTCTACAAATTATCGGATTGAACCGCTGAAAAAGGACAACTACGATACATGGTGCGTACAAACTCAAGCCATCCTTATTAAAAATGAGTTGTGGAAATACGTAACAGGCGAAGTCGCCGATAAAAAACATTACATGATGGCGAAGGCTGAGATATTACTTCTCATGTCACCTAATGAGCTTAAGCAAGTAAGTGGCTGCACTACTCCAAAAGAGGTGTGGAATAAATTGAAGTCTATCCACCAAAGCTCTGGGCCTGCACGAAAAGCTGGTTTGTTAAAACAATAAGTTGTAAAGAAGATGACAGCACATGAAGATGTTCGGGATCACCTTAATAATTTCATGAACATACCTAGTAGACAAATTGCAAAACATGGAAATAACTATTCACCCAGAACTGTTGAGTATTATGATGCTTTATAGTTTACCAACATCCTACGAAAACTTTAGAATAGCGATAGAATCGAGGGGTGTTTTACCGAACCCTGAAGATTTAAAATCAAAATCATGGAAGAGAGTAACGCTCGACAGAGTTGCACAAGCAGAGAAGTTGAAGGTGCATTTTATAACAAGAATAAAAAATATTTTAAAACGAATTCTACTGAACTAATATGTTTTAAATGTAAAAAGAAGGGGCATAAGACATCTGAGAGCTTGTCGAAACGTAAATTTATCAGCATATATAATTATAGCAGCAGAAAAGCTTCGGCATATTACCGACTTGTTTACATAGCACAGCTATAAAAAATAATAATAATAAATGGTGCTTAGATAGTGGGTGCTCATCCCATATGACAGGGGTAAAGGAGAATTTTTCTAATATATACGATGAAACAGGTTCTCTTAAACTAGCATCAGATAATCACACAACAGATATAGCGGGTAAAGGAAAAGTTGAAATTAAAATTAAAAAATATGCAGTATAACCTCCTTGATACATTGTATGTACCAGAATTATCAGTGAATCTACTATCTGTGGGAAAAATTACTGATAAAGGAAATACAGTTTTGTTCAATAAAAATAAAGCATTTATTATGGATGACAAAGGGGAGGTTTTAGTTACGGGTGTCAGAGAAAGTGGACTCTATTATCTGCGAATGGAAAATGTCATTGAAAATGCTAATTTAGTACCTGGAAAAGAAAATAATATTCTGAGATGGCACCGGAAACTTGGTCATATAAATTAAAGTGACTTAAAACTATTATCAAGGAATAAACTGCTGCGCGGATTAATATTAAACAATGATAAAAAATTTACCGTTCCATATACATGATGCATTGAAATCTACAAGGTCTTTACAAATATTACACACTGATGTCTTAATTTTATTGATGATTTTACAAAATACGGTTACGTATATTTTATGAAAAAGAAATGTGAAGTACTGAATAAGTTTAAACAGTACAAGATCGAGGTAGTAAATCAAAAGACAGAAAAATTCCAGTTTTTCCAGTCGGATAATGAAACCGAATATTGTAATAATGATTTTAATGAATTTTTATAGGAACATGGTATTCAGAGAAGACTGTCCGCGCCTTATACACCCAAACAAAATAGTCTAAGTGAGAGAAAAAATAGATCACTACTTGACAAGGCAAGATGTTTATTAATTGAAGGTAATATCCCAGAATTCTTATGGCCCAGCAAAAGCATTTAAAGGTGAGACGCCATATCAAAAATGGGCTGGTCGTATACCTTCAGGAAATCAGACGAAGATCCAAGACGACTAGACGACTTACGCCAATGGTCCGTGGGAAGTCATCAGGAATATTGGTACCAGCAAGGCTCTTCAAAAAACTGAGAGCTTTTCCGCAAAACTGAGAGGGCTTACGGTCTCCAAGCTCCTCGTGCATCAGAAGCTGCTGTATTTTTTTTTTTTTGGTGACGTTAGACGCTTAATCAGCTCGGTATTCAGCTTTAAAAATTTGTTAGTAAGTTGTGGACTAATAATTATATCTTTTACTAATTCCAAATTACATCTTTGTGCCGTTTGCAGTCGAAACACTTGGACCTTGGAGTAGCAGTGCTAAATAATTTTTAAATGACATAACTCCTCGCTTTATTGCCTCCACTGGTGACAAGAGGACTGGTGCATTATTTGCCCAGAGAATCGGCATAGCGATTCAACGGGGAAAAGCTGCCAGCCTTCTTGGCACAATTCCACGCGGACATGTTTTATACCAAAATTATCTATCTATAAATAATTTGTGCTTAAGTTGTGAATTGTAAATATGTATAATGTTTAATTTTTCTTTTACCTCTCTGGAGAATTCGTTGTCGAGCTGGCCAACTATATAATAAAATTTTGGAGCGTCTCTTGTGATTCCAGATATTGTGAACTGCCCTTCTACTTGCGCAAACCAAAGTTCAGGTTCCTACAGGCAGGACGAGGGGAGTCTAGCACTGAAATTTTTCTGATGGAGTGGTACCACTACGTGCATCTTGATATTCTTTATCCATCGTTCAATAGCGGGGTCACCAGTTTGGCGATTAAACAATATACCTATTTTAGTTACTCACAATTTTATTTGTCCAAAAACCAAATTACGTTTTACTCGCTGACCTTTGTCAAAATTCTCGATCATGCGCTCTTGGCTCTTTCTAGAGCGTTCTTTTAGAAATACCAAATTAATTTAAATTTAACAATCGCGAGAGAAATAGCTAATGTCACCTACGTCGCATACTATGGGTATTATGTGGTAATGCTTGTTTATTAAATACTAGCTGACCCGGCGAACTTCGTATCGCCTAACACAAACTTTATCGTATGGTATTAAAGTTCAAATTGACTTTTAAGTATTATCACAAATCTTTTGTATGGGAGTATAGAAAAGTGTTGTTTTTAGACTTTTTCAGGAATTTTATTTTTTTTTTTTTAGAATTTTTCTCTCCGTAAGAACCATCCTCGTACTTCAAGGAATATTTTAAAAAAAGAATTAGCGAAATCGGTCCAACCGTTCTCTAGTTTTGCGCTTAGCAACACATTCAGCGACTTTTATATTATAGAGATATATAAAATAATATTTAATAAATTAAATAGTAAAAGTTAATATACTTGTAATACAAATAAATATAATATACATAAACAAATAATAAATGCCAGGTAGCCTACAGGCGTTGTCAACCCTACCTTTGATCTTTCCTAGGAAGGGTCACCTTACCATAGGAATATAAGTTAAGGTCCCAGACGGGCTAATCTAGATTTTGAGCACAATATTTCCTGCTGTGCTCTATCTCAATCCTACTAATATTATAAATACGAAAGTTTGTGAAAATGGATGTAGGCATGTTTAAAAATAAATAAAATCGAATTGAGACGGACATTAATACGGTATCAACAGACTCTTAGAGCACTCAGCACTTCAAGGTATCGCGGTTGCAAAAGTTAGCGATCCCGTAGCGCCACACTAACGACGAGGGCACTGCTGGGTGCCCCACCGAGACCCCCACACTCCCACCGCCGACAGCGGCAGTGAGTAAGAGCATTTCACAACGTCAAAAAAAATATAGTAAAATAAAAGAAAAGCGCCACGAGCACTGACCGATGTCCTCGGCCGCGGCGCGCACAAGGCGGCGCGCGAGGAATAGCGGGTCCTCGCCCCCGTGCAGTGCGCGCGTCGTCCAGTACAGCGCCGCGTTGTCGTCGCCCGCGCGGATCGACTTGTGGATCGCCGACACCACGTTGTAGTGCTCCTCGCCGTGCCTGTCGTACAGGATGTGCGATCGCTGCGAACAGAAACTGCTTTCAAAATGTATAAAGGTGTTCGATTCCTAGCTACGTTCCTTCAAATGCCAACAACATAATTGTGTTTGCTCGCAAACAAAAAAAAACCGACTTCAATTACATAGACAAGTAATACGACGTAAGTTGAGGAAAAAATTAACAAACGCACTAGTCGTCACTACGATTTTCGAGTTTCCCTCAATTCCTCTGGGATTTCATCATCAGATCCTGGTTTCCTTGCCATGGTACCACATTTGTGATATCTCCTTTCTAACAAAAAAAGAATTATCAAAATCGGTTAATAAACGACGAAGTTATCTCCAAACATATGAAAATATATACACTCAGCGGCACGGAATCTTGGCAAAACTCATAAAATGCGATAACAAATTTTTAAGTGTGTCTAACTTTGTTCTTATTGTATAAGTGGGTAGAAATATTGTTTACGTTAATCGTAAGAGGGTGATTAACTAAGTTGAAGTGCATTTTGGTTTGAGTTCTGAGGTTTAGTTGATTCGTGTCATTTTATCCGACAAACTCGTTTTGAATTGTGTTCTGGAATTAGCAAGTGTGTTGGCGAAGTTCTTTGGTTTTATTGTGATAAATAAACATAAAAAAAGCGCCTAAGGATCCATAATAATGCCTTTGTCACCAAGTCAGATAGCGCAAGCAGTGGCATTAGTCGAACAAGGGATGACCCATCGTGAAGTGGCTACTATGTATGCTACGCGTTCTTCGATGCAATATGAACTAAAACGGTACCAAGAGACTGGCCTCTGCACACGCAGACCAGGGGTGTGTAGTGCAGTGGTGGCGTACATTGCACGTCAACTCATGACGACCGTTTTATTGTGTTAGAGATTTTAAGAAGTCGCTAAACTATTTATATTTATTTAACAATTAAGGAAAGTGGAGCTGTTCCAAAGTGTACTTGAGCAATTTAAAATATTGTATACATCAAAAGATATAGAATAAAATTTTAGATATGAATTTTTTTTTCAAAGACTAATGATTTTTAACAATAATTTAAGGTGAGCAATTTTAAAGGACAACGTAGTTGAATTGAGCTATTGAAAATCTATCGATTAGTATTTTTTTTATTACAAATATCATTATTTTGCAGGCTGGAATGGGATAGATCCCAAAAACGTCGATATAGTGAAAAATTTATACTAATGCAGCATTCAACTAAAGAACAGCATGTGGAAATGAATTATGCATCTAAGAGTAGAATCCTTTTTATTGTAAATTATAGCCGTGCTTACGCGCTCACGAAAGGTATTATGCCTAACGAGTCGTACCTCGTCCATTTAAACAAAGTCAAATTTAAAACTTTAAAAGTGTACTAGCAAATGTTTTTTACGCAGAACGTAATCAATTACACCTGCAGAATCCCTCATTTGAAGGAACGTAGGAGTCAAGCACCTGTATATGTTGTAACATATTACTTTATTTAGACTACTATCTATTCTCTTTCTATTTTTTAATTAATTTTAACGCATAATGCATCGCAACAAAAATGAAACGAATTAAAACAACTAAAAAGGAAAAGAAATATCCTGCAAAGAATTAAAGGTTCTATATGTATGTATATATATATATAATTTTATTGATAACCTTTATTCCTCTTTTTAAATCTTCTAAGCTTATTAGCTTTCTATTAGACGTTGTGGTCCCTGTAGGGCCAGCATTTAATACTAGTTCCAAAGCGCCAAGGGCGATTCTTGCATCTCCGTCGCATATTTCTGCAAGCCAGCGCATTGATTTTCTTTCTATTACCCATCTAAAAAACATTATAACTTAAATAAACATTTTTTACATCACACATATTTTTAAAGGTAAGTAAATAGGAATATTATAACATACATAAATATTAGGTTAAATTTAATTTAAAAGTGCCTACTGCCTACCTTAGTTATATTGTAAGTGATTGATTGGTTGTTCAATTTCCATTATTACCAACAATTAAATATTAGCACTTACTTGTCTCCAATATCTTCATCATTTAACTTATCATCTATATTATCAACAACAACTGCTAAGTTATTCCTTAACACAGCACGTTCTAATATCTGCCAAACTTCATCCACTGACAATTTGCTAAGGACTATAACTTTGCAGCGACTTAATAAGGCATTATTTAAACTAAATGATGGGTTCTCCGTAGTGGCACCAATGAGAGTGATTGTTCCATTTTCTACATGTTGCAAAAATGTATCTTGTTGCAGTTTGTTAAACCTACAATATATCAAAACATGTTATATTTTTAATTAAAACATTAAAAAGTATTTTTAAAAAATATATATTTTAATACCTATGAATTTCATCCATGAACAAAACTGTTCGTCTTTTGAAACATGCTTCATTTTTGGCTACCTTTACTGCCTCTTTGACATCATTAATTCCAGACATAGTTGCAGACAATTTAACAAATCTCAAATCACTTTCCGTGGCACAAATTTTTGCAATAACATTTGCAATGGATGTCTAAAATATAATGCATAAAAATGTACCTACCATAAGAAAACAAACTTTATTTGCATACTTTGTGGTTATTCTGATTTTGATTGTACAAAAACATATAATATTATAATTATAATTTTTTAAACAACAAATAATATCAAATTTATATTTTTAAACCATTAAGTAAATATTAATCGAACCTTTCCACACCCAGGTGGACCCCACAATATCATATTAGGTATTATTTTCTTCATGAGCATGGAGTGGATCATGGATCCCACACCAAATGACTCTGTTTGTCCAACAATATCATCTAGAACATTGGGCCTCATGGCCTCTGCTAAAGGAATATGTTTAGTATCATTGGAAGATTTGGTTTGTTCCGGAGATGTCACTTTACTTGTGAGTGTGTGTGTTTGACTTAATTTTGCTTGTGTTGCTGATGTCTGCAAATTCAGATAAGAATAAGTAAAATTGTAGATAAATAAAAACAAATACACATAAGCATCATCATCATATCAGCCTATCGCAAGCCACTGCTGGACATAGGCCTCCATAAGTTCGTGCCAAAAAAATGGCATGAACTCATCTATTTTGCCCATAGTCACCACGCTGGGCAGGCGGGTTGGTGACCGCAGGGCTGGCTTTGTCGCACCGAAGACGCTGCTAGCCCTTTTCGGCCTGTGTATTTCAAAGCCAGGAGTTGGATGGTTATCCCGCCATCGGTCGGCTTTATGAGTTTCAAGGTGGTAGTGGAACTGTGTTTTCGAAGTTACATTGACGACAACGCCAACCTGTTGTTACCTTTGAAGTCAGATAGAGACATAGAAAATACGGCTTGGTACGTAATAAATCTAATTCAAAAAGCAGCTTGGCTATCGACCCCATACATTGGTCCTAAGGACAAAGGTCAAGATTTTACTTTGGAAATTAGGAACATAGTAGCTGTAAAAAGAAGACTAAGGCGTCAGTGGCGCACAAGTAGAAACCGACATGACAAAAGGACACTCAATAAAGCACAGAAGAAATCAAAAAATATGCTAAAAGAAAATGAAAACAAGACCTTACAAGACAAGCTTAGAAACTTATCTACGAGCAAAGCGGAAGATTATTCACTCAGGAAAATGACCAAATCTATAAAAAAACCCAAGGATCATGTGTCCCCACTAAGACAAGCTAACGGTAGCTGGGCAAGGAAACCTTCAAAGAAGGCAAAGAAGTTATTCGCGTACTCTTTGAAAGAATCATTTAAGCTGAACAAACCCGACAACATGGACTCTGAAAGAGATCGATGATACATTAAATAGCGACCAACAAATGTCCTTACCCCTGAAATCGGGAACACCAGCAGAAGTAGGAAAAGCTATAATAAAACTAAAGAATAAAAAAGCACCAGGGTTTGATCTTATGATGGTGGAAATATTAAAACAATTGCCAAGGAAGGGAATTGTTCTTCTGACAATTTTGTTTAATGCTATCAGTTAGATTGCAGTATTTCCCACTCTTATTGAAGATTTTGATCATAAATATATTTCTCAAAACTAGAAAGTCTCCCATAGAGGTGACTTCATACAGGCTAATTAGTCTTCTCCCTATAATGTCAAAACTTTTTGAAAAACTTCTCCTGCAACAGCTCCATCCGATACTCGAGGAGCATAATATCATACCAGAACACCAGTTTGGAATTCGCGCACATCATGGGGCCATAGAACAGATACACTGAATGGCTTCTACGGTCCGCCAAGCATTGGAACGAAAACAATACTGTTCTGCTGTTCTGCTTGCTCGACGTGCAATAAGCTTTTGACCATGTGTGGCCTAAGGGCCTCGAATGAAAGCAAAACTTTGCTTTCCCAACACTGCTTATATGCTCTTAAGATCCTTCTTACAGGACCGCATGTTCCAAGTAAAAACAGAAGGTTCAATGTCACCTATTAGTGACATTTAAGCTGGGGTTCCCCAGGGATATGTACTCGGTTCAGTATTGTACACAGTTTTTCCTGCCGATTTACCCACTTCCAATAACGTCTTAACTGCTACCTACGTAGATGACACAGCAATACTATCTTGCCATAGGGACCCCTGCATAGCATCGGAAAACCTCCAAAGACACCTAGAAAAGGTTGGATCATGGTTGAGGAAATGGAGAATTAAAGCAAGTGCTGCACCCTGCCCATGTTACCTTTACATTAAAAATATGTGACTGTCCATCTGACAGTTGATGGAACTGTCCTACCTCAGAATACTACAGTCAAATACCTAGGGATGCACCTTGACAGGAGGCTTACCTGGAAGGACCACATAAAGGCCAAAAGAGATCAGGCAAACTTTAAGCTACAAAACCTGTACTGGCTAATTGGAAGACAGTCCTCACTCAGTTTAGAAAACAAACTGTTGATATATAAATGTATTATATAACCAGTATTGAAGGGATAGGAATTGAAGTATGGGGATCGGCCGGCAACTCCAATATAGAGATTCTTCAACAGTTTCAAAATAATGCCTTAAAAACTTTAAGTAATGCTCCCTGGTTTACCTAAAATACAGAAATACACAGATACTTGGAAATACCACAATCAAGGAGGAGATTGATATCTCCTGTAAAGCGTACTAATATAAATTAGACCGGCACGAAAACTAACTGCCTAGAACACTAATGGATACTGATAATAATATATTTCGACTTAAAAGATCAAAGACTAGCTTCCATTTGAAGTTAAATTAATAAGAGATGTCACATTGTTGGTTGTGCTGATTCCGAAAAATCCTAGAAAAGTTCAACAGATTTAATTAAAGCTAAGGGGCTGACTGTAGAGGGAAGTTTTAAAAAAAAACAGTTGTTAGTACAAAATTAAAAATTATCTAGTCAAGTGTTCATCAAGAAAATATTACTAAGTTTGAAATATTAAATTATAAAGTCTTAAGAATATCTTGAGGAATCCTGCATACCTTCATAGAAATTCAGAGTCATATCGATATCTGATAATCTACAGAAGCAGCTCCTTTGACTCTATTTCTTAGAAATAACAGTACTATCTTAAACAAGGAAATATATTTAAACTAAAATAAAATATATTTAATATATAAAATTCTCATGTCAGTGTTAGGGACCAAACTCCTCCGAAACAGCAAGAACCATTCTTATGAAGATTTTTGTGCATATTTGGTAGGTCTGAGAATCGATCTAAACTATTTTTTAAGCCCCTAAGATAACATATACATAATGTTTATAGCAAAACAAAATTTGCGTGGGTCAGCTACTAATTTATTTTGAATGTAAAAAATACAAATTTGAAATGAATTTCTGTTATGATTTTTATTTTGAAATAGTAAGTGGGTGCGATTAATTACGCCTATATTAATATATATTTATATCAGGCTGTTCAATGTTTGTAGTATATCAGGTGTTATTATTGATATTAATTATTAAGGGTAAACGAAAAGTCTAGCAAAACCTTTGGTTGTGAAGTACTGCTTAAAACACCGGGAAGTAATTTAATCTTTTTCTGTTGCGTATTTTCCTCCAAGTGAGATCCACCTCTCTTCGGACTTTTCTCTGGTAAAGTATTAAGAAAAATACATTTATCTACATGTTTTTCTATGTTTTGTTTTTCATAATACCTATCACACACAGGACAAATGACCAATTCATCATTTTCAGTAGCTGTAGCCATACTAATTTAAATTGGTAAAAAATACTTAATACTCCTAATAATTAATAATAATTACTTTCAAGTATCAAAATGTTCGTAGTTGATATTATAATTTTAATCAAATGAACCTAAATTGTCAAAATTTGTCAAATTTAGTTTCAAACCTAACGTAAACAGAGGTCGCGCTCCACTAAGCGTCCGCAACGCCCGGAAAGCCCATTCTATCGTTCCACGTCCACCTAAGTCCCGCCGTGGTCGTCGCGAGCGATCGCTCGACGTCATATATGAAGTCGCTATTTGCGATCACACCACCCACAAAATATAGATGGGTCAAAATAGGCTTTCTTTAAAACGTGGCGGGAATTTTAAAAAAACAACTGTCAGTGTCATATTATGAATGTTATCTTTCATTCTATTCTGCAAAAACGCAACGATTAATTACCTGGAATCCATGTTGAATTAAGTTTTACTCCAATCCTCGCGAAATATTCACTCATAAGCCACAGCTGCATGTTTTCACCATGCCATATTGCGAGCACACAGTTGACACCTGACAGCGCCCAAATGCGCTCCAATCACCTACAAGTACAACGCTCGTGGCGTTTTTTATCTTATTGGAATGACAATTTCAGCGGTCATGATTGATGGCGTTGTTGACCTTAGGTGGAACACACCCTTAGTTTATTTGTTTATGTTGACACTTGTCAAGTTGACAGTTCAATTTGACATGAAAACTACAAATTTCAAAAGTACAGTTAGCTAAAGAGCTTCTTACAATCTATTCGTTGATTATAATAGAACTTTAGAAAGTGCCATGAAAATTTCAAGTATGTCTATTACGATTTAAGTAGAAATGTTTAATTTTTTAATGTGTATTTCCTGTATTAATTAAAGTTTGATCTAAATGATTACAAGTTTTTATCAATAATGGATATAAAGAAATCGAAAACTTCTAACTTAAATAAGAATAAGGTCACCGAACTTTCGGAAACTAACAATTGTTATTTAGATAAATCCTTAACAACTTCAAAGAGAGAAGTAGTAAGTATATTAGTGATGCTTTGAAATATACAGTCATGTATTAAAACATGATATTCAACTGAAAGTTGTTATTTCTAAGGGTAATGGTCCTCCAGCTGAGAATGAAGTAGAAACTATGAAAACAGTGCAAGATATAAAAGTTGATGAGACAATAAAAAGTGTATATCTGCGAGTGGAAATAGATGTGATTTTTATAGGATTGCTGGTTTTAGCTCTGTGCACAAGGCTTTACAATCTTGAGGAGCCGAAATATATCGTGTTTGTATATCTTATTTAACTTTCAAAAATAATACATAATTTTGAGGAGCCAAAATATAATTGTGTTGTCATACCTTATTTGACTATAATAGTATGCAAACAGTACAAACTTTTATTTATTTGATAAAAAATATTTTTCTGAACAATTGCTCTGGTGTAGTGGTGCATGTGCCACATACGCGCCAACACCGGCGGTTTGCAAGTTTGACTCCCATTTGGAATGAATTTTTGTATTTGTATAAGTTCTTTCCAGTTTGGATGTCTGTCCTTTTGGGTCTCCCTCACCTTACCTCGGAAAGCATGTTCAATTGTGAGTCCCAGTTGTTATCATAAATTATCTATAATTTTTAGGTTTGATGAACTACATTATGGGAGATATGTTTCACTGTATACAAAAGGAATTTTCTTTTTTGACACTCATCCCCCACTGGGAAAACAGATGCTTTACCTCGCTGGGCACATGGCTGGCTATGATGGTAACTTTACATTTGATAGGATTGGCTCACCATATACTGAGTCAGTACCTATCAAAGCATTACGCTTAGTCCCTGCTATTAGTGGCAGCTTACTTGTACCTTTATCTTATCAATTAATGATGGAAATATCAACATATCAACTAACAGCTATCCTTGCAGCAATATTAGTTTTATTTGGTAAGTTAAATTCAAAGCTAAAATTAGATTGAATAGCTATTTCTTGTGTTGTACTGTGTACAGTTTATTGAGCTACTGTCTTTTTTGCAGAAAATTCTCTTCTAGCTCAATCGAGATTTATGTTGTTAGAAAGTATGCAAATATTATTCAGTTTATTTGGTATAATATGTATTATAAAGAGTACTCGTAAATCTGATTTAGCTTCAGTTATCTGGCTCTTTGTTGGTGCTCTTTCCTTAGGATGTTGTTTTTCGTAAGTATTATTACTTTAACTGATTAAATACATATGAAAAAGAAAGTAAATAAACTAAAAACTTGATATTTTGATATTTTTATTATTCGCTCGTGGCGTTTTTTATCTTATTGGAATGACAATTTCAGCGGTCATGATTGATGGCGTTGTTGACCTTAGGTGGAACACACCCTTAGTTTATTTGTTTATGTTGACACTTGTCAAGTTGACAGTTCAATTTGACATGAAAACTACAAATTTCAAAAGTACAGTTAGCTAAAGAGCTTCTTACAATCTATTCGTTGATTATAATAGAACTTTAGAAAGTGCCATGAAAATTTCAAGTATGTCTATTACGATTTAAGTAGAAATGTTTAATTTTTTAATGTGTATTTCCTGTATTAATTAAAGTTTGATCTAAATGATTACAAGTTTTTATCAATAATGGATATAAAGAAATCGAAAACTTCTAACTTAAATAAGAATAAGGTCACCGAACTTTCGGAAACTAACAATTGTTATTTAGATAAATCCTTAACAACTTCAAAGAGAGAAGTAGTAAGTATATTAGTGATGCTTTGAAATATACAGTCATGTATTAAAACATGATATTCAACTGAAAGTTGTTATTTCTAAGGGTAATGGTCCTCCAGCTGAGAATGAAGTAGAAACTATGAAAACAGTGCAAGATATAAAAGTTGATGAGACAATAAAAAGTGTATATCTGCGAGTGGAAATAGATGTGATTTTTATAGGATTGCTGGTTTTAGCTCTGTGCACAAGGCTTTACAATCTTGAGGAGCCGAAATATATCGTGTTTGTATATCTTATTTAACTTTCAAAAATAATACATAATTTTGAGGAGCCAAAATATAATTGTGTTGTCATACCTTATTTGACTATAATAGTATGCAAACAGTACAAACTTTTATTTATTTGATAAAAAATATTTTTCTGAACAATTGCTCTGGTGTAGTGGTGCATGTGCCACATACGCGCCAACACCGGCGGTTTGCAAGTTTGACTCCCATTTGGAATGAATTTTTGTATTTGTATAAGTTCTTTCCAGTTTGGATGTCTGTCCTTTTGGGTCTCCCTCACCTTACCTCGGAAAGCATGTTCAATTGTGAGTCCCAGTTGTTATCATAAATTATCTATAATTTTTAGGTTTGATGAACTACATTATGGGAGATATGTTTCACTGTATACAAAAGGAATTTTCTTTTTTGACACTCATCCCCCACTGGGAAAACAGATGCTTTACCTCGCTGGGCACATGGCTGGCTATGATGGTAACTTTACATTTGATAGGATTGGCTCACCATATACTGAGTCAGTACCTATCAAAGCATTACGCTTAGTCCCTGCTATTAGTGGCAGCTTACTTGTACCTTTATCTTATCAATTAATGATGGAAATATCAACATATCAACTAACAGCTATCCTTGCAGCAATATTAGTTTTATTTGGTAAGTTAAATTCAAAGCTAAAATTAGATTGAATAGCTATTTCTTGTGTTGTACTGTGTACAGTTTATTGAGCTACTGTCTTTTTTGCAGAAAATTCTCTTCTAGCTCAATCGAGATTTATGTTGTTAGAAAGTATGCAAATATTATTCAGTTTATTTGGTATAATATGTATTATAAAGAGTACTCGTAAATCTGATTTAGCTTCAGTTATCTGGCTCTTTGTTGGTGCTCTTTCCTTAGGATGTTGTTTTTCGTAAGTATTATTACTTTAACTGATTAAATACATATGAAAAAGAAAGTAAATAAACTAAAAACTTGATATTTTGCTTAGCATCAATTGCATATTTAATTAGGATTAATTAATTAAGATTGGTAGAAAAAATTATTTCTAATTTCAGGATAAAGTACTCTGGACTCTACACTTACTATTTGGCAATATTTCTAATAGGACGTCAAATTTGGAATCGCATTGACCAAACAGAATCAGCATTTAAGCTTTGCTTGTCTGCCTTATGGAGATTATTTATACTTATTTCTATACCATTCATGGTGTATGTCGGTGTATTTTATGCTCATCTCGCAATGTTGCCTAAAGCTGGACCACATGATAGTGTGATGACAAGTGCTTTCCAAGCATCACTACAAGGGGGTCTTGCAAGTATTACTAAAGGACAACCTTTACATGTATCACATGGCTCTCAAATAACTCTCAGGTAATATTAAATAATTCTTACAGTTAGTAGTTAATTTTTTGGTCTAATTTATAATTGATATAGTGGCACCATATATGATTTTATTTTAATAACATTAAAGGCACTCCCATGGTCGGACTTGTTGGCTGCATTCCCATGCCCACGTTTATCCTGTTCGCTATAGCGACGACCGCGGATCATCCCATCAGCAACAAGTAACTTGCTACAGCTTTAAAGACGTCAACAACTGGTGGATCGTGAAACGACCAGACCAACACTCTCTTGCAGTATCTAACCCTCCAGATACAATAAGGCACGGCGATATTGTGCAGCTTTTGCACGGTATAACGAGTCGCGCCTTAAATTCGCATGATGTAGCAGCTCCCGTTTCTCCACAATCACAGGTAAAAGACAATAAATATACTTGACAAAACAGTTTTTACATATCTACTTAATATTATAAAGCTGTTGTTTGTACGTGCTAATCTCAGGAATTACTGGCTGTTTAATACCCCGTTGTGCTGTGTGGCTACGGCACTAAAGAATTTAGCCACCCCCTCTCTTCCCGTGGGTGTCGTAAGAGGCGACTAAGGGATAACAAGGTTCCACAACCACCTTGGAACTTAAGAAGCCGACCGATGGCGGTATAACCATCCAACTGCTGGCTTTGAAATACACAGGCCGAAGACGGGCAGCAGCGTCTTCGGTGCGACAAAGCCAGTACTGCGGTCACCAACCCGCCTGCCCAGCGTGGTGACTATGGGCAAAACACATGAGTTCACGTTATTTTTGGCGTAAACTTGTGGAGGCCTATGTCCAGCAGTGGACTGTATAGGTTGTAATGATGATGATGATGAATACCCCGTTTACCGAGGAAGAACCAGGAACGAGAAAGAGGTGAAACCATGGGCACAGCAGTTGCACTATAATTGTTGCTCACAAATATTGGAAACGCTGACATTAATGTTTTGGTGTTCAACTTAAATATGTTTCAGGAGGTATCTTGTTACATCGACTACAACGTGTCGATGCCGGCACAGAATCTCTGGCGTGTGGACATTGTGAACCGCGAAAGTGACGATTCAACATGGGACAGTATTCGGTCCCTGGTACGTCTCATACACATAGACTCAGGCTCCGCTCTGCGATACAGCGGTCGTCAGCTGCCTTCCTGGGGCTTCCATCAACATGAGGTGGTTGCAGACAAGGTCATCACCCACCAGGATACAATATGGAATGTTGAAGAACACCGTTATACTAAAGGTAAATTATTTGAACCTTCCTCAACTGCCTCATTCTATACTCTATTTCAGGCTTCTCTTTTTTTAGCGAGTTTCTAATTTTAAAGGTATGTGAGGTAGTTCAAGGTCCTGATTCATAAGTGAAAAAGCTTCCAGACTTGATCCATATACAGGCAGTCACAATGATGTGTACATATATAAAAATACTTAAGTCTAATAGCTAAACTGTTTTTTTAAAGTTTTTACTTTTAATTTTTATTTTATTTTTTCGTAATTGCTGGACTGGTTCCTCAGTCTAGTATTTTCAGCAAGTTCTTTCATTTAACCATATTGTAGGAAAGCATAAAAACACGACGATACACAGCTAACCATGCGTTGTCATCCAAACTCATCATGCATACAAAATTTCAGCTCAATCGGTTGAATATAAATACATACATACATACATTGCAAGTTAATATGTTTTGTAGCTGAAGATAGAAAGGAGCGTGAGCGTGAGCTAGTAACAGCGGAGATGATTCCGACGGCGGTCACTCAGTTGTCGTTCTGGGACAAGTTTATTGAGTTGCAGTATAAGATGATCGCGCACTCGCCCGACGCGCCGCAGGGACACATGTTCGCGAGTGAGCCCGCCGAGTGGCCTTTACTCGTACGCTCGATAGCCTACTGGCTGTCACCTGATTCAAATGTAAGTAAGTAAAATAAAAAAGATGGGAAACTCGACCAAACAATTTTATGTTTTCAATTCTGTTTTAAGTTTAAGATATTTCAAATAAAATGCTGAAAATGTTATGGGTAATTACAATAAATAATAATATAGTGATCAGTGTTATATGTTCAGTGACAGTTTGAAGTTTCCCCTATTATTATTCCAAATATAAGAAATAGTTCCAGAAATATTCCGAAATTTCCCTCACTCAATATTACAGCAGACGCTGACATGACAATACTTCAGCATTAATAAAAAAGACTCCCTTGACATCACTTTCAATTAAAAGACTACTACTTCACTACACACACACAGAGAATTTATGCTTATAGATTCCGTCCATAAAATACGTCACGCCAAACTACAATTTCAGACTCCTATCACCCCCTTTGTTAACCGACTTCAAAAAAAGAAGGAGGTTACTCAATTCGACCGTATACATATATATATATATTTATGTATGTTCGGGGACAATTCCGTCGTTTATGAACCGATTTCGATAATTTTTGTTTCGTTGGAAAGGAGATATCCCTAGTTTGGTACCATGATAAGGAAACCAGGATCTGATGATGGGATCCCAGAGAAATCGAGGGAAACTCTCGAAAAGCCGCATAACTTTATACTGGGTGTACCGATTTTGATGATTTTTAATTTAATCGAAAGCCGATGTTTATCATGTGGTCACATTTAAATTTCATCGAGATCTGATTACAACTTTTGGAGTAATCTTTGATAATGTGTATTTACTCGACAATTTTTTTGTTGTATGTACGTTGTATTACTTGTCGATATAATTGAAGGCGGTTTTTCTTCGTATGCCTGCAAACACAATTATCATGCTAAATCAGGTACACTTTCGGTCACTCTCTAACAAATATCATGTCACATAAGCGGTTTTCCTCTCATAAACGATTTCGTTATTTAAAAAAAATCACAAAATAATATTTTGCTAAAGATATTTAAAAAATCCCCCTTGTCATATCTCGCCACGCTAAGCAAAGACCGGTTATTTGCGAACGTATATTATAGACAACTCCAAAAAACTTTTAAATTTTTTTTTTGTTTCAGGCTCAAGTTCATCTTATTGGAAACTTAGTTACTTGGTATTCAGGAACAATATCAGTCTTAGTATTTGGCACTTTACTTAGCATTTATGCGATCCGTCAGCGCCGGGCGCACATTGACTTGCCTCCAAGTACCGCCCGAAAGTTCTATGACGCTGGCTATATATTATTTTTAGGATATTGGCTACATTACTTGCCATATTTTTTCATGGATAGAACATTATTCCTTCACCACTACTTACCTGCGTATATATTTAAGATTCTTCTATTAGCTTACGTCATTGACCACATATATTATGTTTTGTGCAGTAATGAAAAAGCAAAGCCTTTCACCCATTTATTTATACTCTGCATCACTATATGGTTGGCTTATGTTATCATAACATATAAGAAGTTCAGTGTTTTAAACTATGGCAATACAGATCTGACTGAATCTGATCTTTTGAATCTCAGATGGAAAGATACCTGGGACTTTATTCTACATAAGAAAAATTAAGCTTTTTAACTATCTTCTTAAGTAGTTTATCTCATTTATTGATGTTAAATACTTAGAGTATTTTTATAAAAAAAATAAATAAAAGAAAATATTTTTTTACAATTTTGAAACTTTTGTTATTTTTTGAACAAAATTATTATGACTATCCTAACATTAAACTATTAATAATTGTTTTTTGTATATAATATGAATTCAATGAATCTTTATATTAATGGTAAGTTACTTATGCCATTCATGTCTAGTTTTATTAGATAAGAGTATTCTAACTTATTAAATAATCTGTTTTGTATAAACTTGTTATACATAAAGAAATTATTTATTAAGGAACATAAATGACTGATGTAATAACTCTGTCCAAATGCAGGCAAAACTGTATATCTGTATTGTAAATAAACTATTTAAAATCTTGATTTTTTTTTCAATTGTAACTGTATTTTCATTACAACTGTTAAGTACCGTATATAAGTGTGTCCATTAAGTATAACTAGACGTCGCCCAGAGGTCGAATTTCGACCATAATTAAAAATTTAAATTAAAAAAAACCAATAAATTATGAAAATAAAGAACCTTTTTTTAATTTTTCAATATGACTTAGACAATCAACAAAAGAGTATAATATATAATCCGTGTGTGTGTGTGTGTGTATGTATGTCAAATACATAGTAGTGTGCATAATGTTCCTTTTATTGATTTAATATATTTTAACCGACTTCAAAAAAGGAGGAGGTTACTCAATTCGACCATGTATATATATATTATGTTTTTATGGGATAACTTCGTCTTTTATGAACCGATTTTGGTAATTCTTTTTTTTTTGTTGGAAAGGAGATAGATGATTATGGAATCCTAGAGAAATTGAGGGGTACCCTTGAAAATTGTAGTGACGTTTATGTAATTGAAGTCGGTTTTTTTCGTTTGCAAGCAAACACAATTATTATGCATAATTTTAAAAAAACATTAGCACTCTGCACTTCTCTGTGTAAACTATAAGTGTACGATATTTCATACTCCTCCGTCTGCGCTATTTTCGTAAAGAGTAGTTTGTAACCCAACTTTTTCTTTCACATATAAATATATAATTTTTCTTTAATTAAATTTGTTGAACTTTTCTAGGGCTTTTCAGAAGCTAATCTTGATCTTTTAAGTCGAAATATACTATTATCAGTATCCATTAGTGTTCTAGCCAGTTGGTTTTCGTGCCGGTCTAATATATATATTAAATTGCAAAAATAATAAAACAAATGCTTAATGAGAAATTATGTGTTTAGTACAAATGATATAAAGAGATTAACGATGACTGGGAGAAGGTTCTACTTCCATTGGTTGTACTGGATGAACGGAGACAGACTCGACTTCGAGTGGAATGACACGCTGCTTCAGTACTGCAGTAGTACCAGGTGCATATCTATATGACCCTTGTTTCTTGCCCTAAAAATAAAGGTATGTTTTAATTTAGACTTATTTAATACAGAACATTCACAAAACCATATGTTATAAGGGTCTAAATAGACATTATACCTTAACATTAGCCTCCTCATAAGTTCTCAAATACTGAGCGGGTCCATTGTTACGAATGACACACAAATCAACATTAGAACCTGAACCGAGATCATTGAAGATACCAGCAGCTATTGCATCTCTAACCAGCTTTTTACCTTCCTCTTCACTCATATTTGGCTTCCAGTTGGACTCAAACACTGCCATTGCCGCTAAAGATCCAGAACCTAAAAGCAATACCTTTATATTACCAAACTTCTTATTCTTACGTTTTTTTTTATTTTTATTTTATTAAACTTAAAACTTGTTTATTGCATATTCGCCTACTTACCCATAGTAGCGTAAGGCAGCTTATCTACAGACCCATGGGGATAAATACAATAAATATGTGGTCCTGTACGATCAACCCCACCTAATACAAGAGCAGCACCAATATGACCTTGATAACGGAACAACATTCTCTTTAAGAGTGTAGCGGCGGTTTCGACGGGCACTGTTCGTCCTGTATGAAGGCGTTGCAACTCCAGCTGAGATGCTACAGTCTGAGTAGTCATTTCGGTATCAGCAGCAGTACCCGCTCCACAACAATACATATTTCCAGCCAAATAATGAATTTTTTCACAGTTTTTATCAGAAACTACTGTATTTTCGGTAGCTCTCGTGTCTGCGCCTAGAATAACTCCATCTGCGTATATAATACCCACAATAGTTGTACCGGTCTTAGTTGCTTTTGGAGCAGGAAATCCTTTGTTCGCAAGAAAAGCATTTCTGTAAAAAAATATATTTTAAATAGTATAATTTTGATGAGCATTATATGAGATTGTAAATATCGTCAGTTAAATCGATCGATTACCTTTGACAATTATCAAACGAAAAACCAGGTGTAGGAACTTCAGGTACGAGTACAGAAGCCATTTCTTGATATTTCCTTATTTATTTAAAGATAGAAGAAGCAAAAAATAAGTTGTAATTAATGCGACCTAGTGAGTTTACAGAATTGTAAATGACATTAAGACGACGTTTCTAAATTCAAATGACACTAGCGTGTGGTTATAGATAAATTATTGGAAATGGCAAAGTAACAATCGAAAATCGAAACTGAAATATAGTGTACAAATATTTCATTATTGTTATTGAATTTTATCTATATATATTTATCTAAGAAAGTATATTAACTAGCACCGATAAAACAATTTCAAATTTAATTTAAAATAATGCATTTAATAAAAGTATGATAGCTGACAACATTAGATTAGTACGAGGCTTGATTTTATTGGATGTTTTTGAAGGAACATTAAATCTTATAATTTGAACGTTATTCCCTATTAATAACGTCTAAAATATGTCTCGAAAGTAACCAATTTGATTCGACTACTTTCTGTATATTATTAACCAATAGGAGCGGGACGAATTGTTTGTGGCGTTGTCAAAATTTGCAGTTCATACTTCATGTCAAAAGATGAAAATGTACCTAAGGCTTGATGCTGTATTTTGTCCGTAATACTTGTTTTTTCTTTTAAAATAGTACCTAGGTAAACTTTACGAGATGTTATTGAATACTGCTTATGTGTGCATTATATACTTACTATCATCATTCATCGTAATTATTGCTGGTAGAGATTTCTACCAAATACTCGGTGTGTCACGTTCAGCGAGCACCAATGAAATTAAAAAAGCTTACAGAAAATTAGCCAAAGCCTTGCATCCAGACAAAAATCAAGATGACCCGGAGGCGTCACAAAAATTTCAAGATCTTGGAGCAGCTTACGAGGCGTTGTCAGATCCCGAAAAGAGGGAAATGTACGATAGGTGCGGGGAAGAGTGCCTCAAAAAAGACGGCATGATGAACAATAACGATCCTTTCGCGAGTTTCTTTGGAGATTTTGGTTTTCACTTCGGTGGCGAACCTCAACAACATGAAACTCCGAGAGGAGGTGATGTCATCATGGAGCTCACTGTTTCGCTAGAAGAATTATACAATGGAAACTTCATAGAAGTGAGTTAATAATTCTGTCTATAACATTGTGGTGTGGTAGTTGAAAGAAAAATGTTAATGTAAAATCTTAACATTCACAAACTAAAGCTTTTGCGTTAGAGTTCTGAGACTTACTAGATTATCATAGGATTTTCATACTATGGGAAGCCTTTACTATTAAAAAAAGTTATGGTATAAAATATTTATAAATAAACAAAATGTTACTAAATGTTGAAGGAAATTTTTTATGTTTAATAATCTAAATAATATATAAATATGAAAAATATAATATTTAACGAAAAGAAAAAACTTCCTCTTATAAAACATGTTTACAACTCAACAGATAACCCGTAACAAGCCTGTAATCAAGCCAGCATCAGGAACAAGGAAATGTAACTGCCGGCAAGAAATGGTGACAAGAAACCTTGGACCTGGCCGCTTCCAAATGATGCAACAGACAGTCTGTGATGAATGTCCTAATGTCAAACTAGTCAATGAAGAGAGGCTTCTAGAAATAGAGGTAATATTTTTTATTTTTAAAATATTTAGTTCCATAGTTGATGACAGTATGTATCATTTTAATTAGCTGTGTGCAACATGTGGTGCTTTGGAAGTGTAAGGTTAAATTTTTATCTTATCTCTATGTATCATGAGTATTAATTTTGTCAATATTAAAAGGTTTTATATTTTGTTATTACAACACAAAAGTAAAGTTAGTAAAAATGGCTGATTAATTTCAGCAAAATAAAAAATTAATAAAACATATCTCTTATTTAATTTTAGGTAGAGGTTGGTGCTCCAGACAATTACAAGTCAAAATTGCGAGGAGAGGGTGAACCGCACATGGATGGAGAGCCGGGCGATCTGATCATTGTTTTCAAAACTGAAAAACATCCTCAGTTTACACGTCGTGGTGACGATCTCTACACTAACGTCACTATATCATTACAGGTATGATATAAAATCAAACCCAAAATTGTAAAAGTATTATTATTTATCCGACAACCTGCAGTGGAGCAGGGTGGTGGATTAAGATCTGACCTTTCTCCTACATGGAGAAAGAGGCCTATTGCTCATAAATGGGATGTTATAGGCTGGATTAAAAAACATATTATTAATTTTTTATATTGTTCTTTTTTAGGATGCTTTAGTCGGATTTACACAAGAAATAGTACATTTAGACGGACATAAAGTCAGCGTTTCACGTGACAAGGTGACATGGTCAGGAGCACGTGTACGCAAGAAGGGTGAGGGCATGCCCAACTTTGAAAACAATAACCTACATGGTAACTTGTATGTCACATTTGACATTGAATTTCCAAAGAAAGACTTTAGTGAAGAAGAAAAAGAAGGTAACTAAATGAGCTTTAGTAGAATATAACTTTCCGATTAATTGTTTATATATTTTTTTATATTTATTTGAAGATTACTCATATTTGTATGAGAACCTCATTATATTTTTTATAGATATCCGTTGGAATTTTCAAATATGTTTTCTATAGCTAATTCTAATAATATTTCTTTTTTTTACAGCTCTAAGGAAGATTTTGCAACAAACATCTAATAATAAAGTATACAATGGACTTTAGTACCTTACTGCCATTTTAATTTATTATGTAGTGGAAAAGTGTGCATGAACAAACTTTATGTGAAAGAATAAGTTTGTTTCGTTTGGGAGCTGTGCAAGTTTTATAAAATAAAATATTTAATTTAACATGGCTGACATTTTATTTAATTTATAAAAATAACAAAATTTTAAAATTTCTATATAAAATGTAAAACAGTAACGGGAAACATAATTCATTACTTTGTCCATTAAGTAAATTATGCGATACAAAATTGAAATAATACCTCAGAAAAAAAGATATCTTTATGATTACAAAACTATCACAACGTTGGCAAATTCGTTTATACATTAAATTAAAACTAATAGAAATTTTGACTGATCAGGTGAAATATAATATCTGTAATAAAATCACAAAAAAGTTATAATATGCTAGTATAGCAAGGTGCTATAGATAGACAATATTTTAGGACATTACTAAACAAAGAATAAAGCATGTATGATGTACAAAACATCTATAATGTTATGTCTCAGATATAAAAGCTGAATCCGAGTTTTTTTTAAATGTATATGGCATTAAAACATTGTTTACAGAAGTCATTGAACCATGAAAACTTTATATTTGTGTGAAAAACATATAGTTTGAGACACGTATGAAAATGATTCATACAGTCATTTAGGGTTGCCTGCAATTTTTTTTAATTGTTTACCCTTTTTTAGCTTCAGTTAGTGTGCCTTACTACTTCAATATTTTTTAGATATCAGTATTTATGACGGATTTACTTTCATAATCGATTCGAAAAAACACAAGAGATACAAGTTCCGGTAAGTAAAATAGTGACAACCCTATGTTTGGTATCTACCATATATATCAAGGCTAATCTGAGTGGCGGAGGCGGGTGTAACTGCTACTTGTAACACGTAGTTGACGAAGGCCCAATTCGGGTAGCCAAATTTTCGAAGTCAAATGATAGTAAACAAGGTGATAACAGCCCCAAGTGTGCGGGGTATCTAGGCGACGAGACAGGATTCGTGGTCGGTCTGCGCTGCGGAAGCGGGTGTGGCTGCGGCTTGGAGGACAGAGTTGACGACAGCTCTAACCAGGTAGCCCAGCGACACGCCCGGCGCCGCCGCGCTCAGGGAACTGGCCTCGTTACCTGTGTCCTAGGGGTGGATTTGGAATATCAATGTCAATCGTCTACGAGACAAGTGTCTGCAAATATCTGACACTAGGGCATAGTAGGATATCATATACTTAATATCACAAATAAAAATAAATTTGCTGTCTCTGTTCTTCCGTTACAAGAATACTACGATCAAACGTAGGCGCTCACCTTGGCGTAGGTGAGCTCCGCGTCGTCGAGCAGGCGGTCGAGGCACAGCGCGTGCCGCAGGTAGAGCTCGGGGTTGCGGCGCAGGATGGTGGCCAGCGCGCACAGCAGCTCCACGCACAGCTGGCGCCGCTCCGCCGACGCCACGCGCACCAGCGCGCCCTCCACCAGCAGCGCGAACGACAGCTCCGAGCGCGACATGTTCACCAGCGTCGGCTGCGCGGGGATGGCGTGGCCCTGCGCATGCGCACCGAGTGAGTCATCCACACTACGGTCTACAATTACGGATGAATCGATTATTGTCTTTGCGCCGGTCTTTTACGCCGGTTCAAAAACTGTCTCACACCTCTACGTTGGACCGCAATGTGCGTGGACACCATTACATAACCAAAATACTTATAAGAAAAAAAAAAACGCGAACGTATGTATGTCAGAACGTATCCGGTCTAATAATATTCGTTAGAAAATATTTAATAGAAATTTGCCAGGTAAGTCGTTTATCAAGATACAATACCAAATACCTATGATGATACACTCTGAACTTGGTAGGTCAAATGTATAATAAGGTACAAAGTTAAACCCAGCAAGCACGCTGCCCTGTGAAACTTCTGCCTTAACTGGAGTAGGAAGTGTCTGCTTTCCAAAAACGATTTCAGGATCTTGTACATGTAGGACAATGATTTTAGTTTATATAGTAAACCCTCATGAAACCCACACCCTATCAAAGGCTTCGATATGTCTAAAAAAGCACTTGCACAATATTTTGACGTGACAACGTCTTATAAATTGGTTTGCCGGGTGACACTTCAAGAAACTGCGTTACGCTCCGCTCACGTTATGCGCTCACAATGAGAGCGAGTGAGAGGCACGCGTCCCTTCCACTCGGGCAAAATCACTCAGATAGGAACAAGTTAAGTTGTAGTAAACGCTGTTTCATTGTACGCAAATGTATTGCAATATACAATTATACGTGTAAAGGTAAAAATAAAATTTTGTTAATATGAAATTCAGTGCGAGATTCTTTGTATAAATTAATGTTTTAAATATAATTCTTTGTATAAATAAATGTTTTAAATTGTTACTATTATTTCATCCTTCTTCCTACTATACGAATGAATATTCACATTAAAATTATTTTACCACTCAAAGTCGTTGTCACGTAAAACTTTCGCCCGTATACCGACTTTACAGGCAACCAATTTTTTTTAGCTTGAAAGACCTTATCAATTTAGCTAATTAGCCTGTGTACCTGTTCAACGGTAGCATGATAACGACGAAATCCAAATTGGTGTTTTGGAATCAAATTGCGCTGTTCTATGAATGGTGTCAGTTGGAGTGATAATAACGATTCGTATATTTTTGCAGGTATGGGTAATAAGATGATCGGCCTATATGATTTTGGGTCATCTGGTTGTTTGTTTGGCTTTAAAGGTATTATTATTTGTGCGACCCTCCATTGAAGTGGGATGAATTCTTGTTTAGCGATAGCATTACAAATTGCTGCGAGTAATGCTATTTCAGACTCTGGTAATTCCTGTAAAACTTTGTTCGTAATTAGATCATATCCAGGAGCTTTCTTGGGCTTTCTTATTTTAAAAACTTTATTTACTCCATTTTTAGTAGAAACCGACCACACGTTTGATGTCATAGATAGATAGGCTGGCGTTTGACCGCTATTTCACCTGATGATAAGTGAAAATGCGGTCTAAGATGGAGCACGCTTACCTAGAAGTAACCTATTCACTCGCGACTTAAAGATCCCCAGGTCATAGCCTTCGGGGAACACAGACGCTGGTAGAGAGTTCCATTCTTTGGCCGTACGGATCAAGAATGAACTAGCGAATCGCTTAGTGCGCATAGGGGGAATGTCAACTATATAAGAGTGATGTAACGCAGAGCGTCTGGTTGTACGATGATGGAAGGGGGAGGGGGGAATCAGGTCATGGAGTTCTTGCGCACACTCTCCGAAGCGTAGCCGATAAAAAACCGACAGGCCGGCCACCCTACGCCGATGATGTAAGCTTTGCAGCTTTGTGGCGACCAGTGCATCGTCACCGATGAGCCGCCTGGCTCGTCTCTCAATTGATTTAAGAAGCTCCAGCTGGTACTTGACTGAGCCAACCCAAAGATGAGAGCAGTACTCCATGCATGATCGAACTTGTGCTTGATATAAATTCAGAAGCTGTTCCGGATTAAAGTACCGTCTCACCTTCGAGAGGACGCCCAGTTTTTTGGCAGCTGTTTGAGCTTTTGCCTCTATGTATGAGCCAAAATTGAGGGTGGATGATAAAGTAACGCCAAGAAGCTCCAGGTGGCCGGATATGGGCACGGGCACACCTCGGAAAGAGGGAGTCAGTTGGAAAGGACTCCGTTTTGCCGAGAAGAGACACGCCTTCTTGGTCTTAGAGGCGTTGAACTTGACCAGGTTTGCGTCACCCCATTCAGAGACGGCTTTAAGGAACAAGTTCAGTCGCTGAATCATGGCTTCCCTCAGCGCCTGGATCTCATCCACTCACTCGTGCGTCGGACATGTAACGCTCGACAACGGTGCTGTCATCTGCATACCCAAAGGTCCCGGGTTTGAGCAGGTCGTTGATGTGCAGCAAGAATAGCGTTGCCGAGAGTACAGACCCCTGAGGGACCCCGGCATTGATGACCAAACGATCGGACTCGCAATCGTCTATAACCACGCGAATTGATCGATCCCTCAGGAAGTCAGATATCCAAACACAGAGAGAAGCGAGTAGGCCGTATGAAGGAAGTTTGCTAATAAGGCCGTCATGCCAGACCCTGTCAAATGCTGAGACCGCTATGGCTTCCCCGTGTTTCTCGATAGCCTCACTCCAAATGTGTGTGGCATACGCGAGAAGATCACCCGTGGACCGCTTGCGGCGAAAACCGAACTGTCGGTCGCTAAGAAGATCGTTCTCCTCGAGGTGTGCCAGGAGCCGGTTATTCAGTATACGTTCCATACTCTTACAGAGTATGGACGTTATCGAAATAGGTCTGTAAGTTACGGGGTCAGCTCGACTGCCCTTTTTGGGCACAGGCTGCACGTTAGCTTGCTTCCAGGCTTTCGGCAGAAATATCTGAACTATAGTATTTTAGTTTTAATACTAGCTCTACCCGCGGCTTCATTCGCGTGGACTATCTGGATACTCATTATTTTCTTAACGGCGTAATCCTGATCAAAATCAAAATCAAAAACAACTTTATCCAAATAGTTACTTTATTCACTTTCCAATCATCATTTTGCTTAGATCCTGTGGGAATTATGTGATAAAAAAAATATATTGCCATGTGACCTCCTTTATCTTATTTTAGCCTTTCCAGATACAGATGTACAGACATATACACATATATTTATAAACGTTTTTTGAAAAAGAATATAGTATTTTTTCTCGCGGCAATGCCGAAATCGCGAGAATTCCGGGATAAAAAGTAGCCGTAATGTTGCTCCACTACCTTCTCTATCTTTCAGTGAAAGTCCCATAAAAATCGGATCAGCCGTTCCGAAGATTAGCCTGGGCCAATAGAAAAAAGGCAAACAGACCAAAAAAATTAAATTCATTTGTTATGTTTTAGCATCCTGTAAATAACTATATGCACTTAAAAAAACAGTTATTTTGAAATCGCTTCAATTTTATAGGTATATAGATAATTACTAACTGACCCCGCAAACGTTGTTTTGCCATACATGTTATTAACCCCCTTAATCCCCCCCCCTTATAAGTTAGGGGTATGAAAAATAGATGTTGTTCGATTCTTAGACCTACCCAATATGCACACAAAATATCATGAGAATCGGTCAAGCCGTTTCGGAGGAGTTTACAAACACCGCGACACGATAATTTTATATATTAGATAAAATGTTAAATTTTATAATTTACCTCCACAATGATTCCGTTAGGAGTGCGAAGTAAAATATCCCACACATGCCTATAGAAATGTTTCGGCACCCGGCACAGACAACCTTCCAATCTTCTTCGATGTAGAGGCGATAATCTTGAAACAGGGTTATGGATTCAAATAATTATATATTCTTTTTTTAGAATAAAAAAGGTGGCAAACAAGCGTAAGGTCCACCTGATGTCGAAGCTTATAATATATCAATAGCTTACAATACCAGTAGCATTATTACCAGCGCAGTGCCGACCATAAATATACTCACCACAGATAATATACAGCATGAGAGCAGTGTTATTAAAATTTCAAGCCAGATATTTAAGCCAGATATTTTCTACTGTACCCTACCTCAATTTTTTTCGTCAATATTTTCCTGTTTATTAAACTACTAGCTGTGGTTTCACCCGTGTTACTTTGAGGAAGAAATATACTAAAACATTATGTAGCCTATAGGCTTTCTCGGTTAGTAGACTATCCTATCAAAGGGAACTTTTCAATTCGAACCAGTAGTTCCTAAGATTAGCGCGATGAAACAAACAATCTTCTCAGCTTATAATATTAAGTAAAGATTTTAAATTATACTAGCTGTGCTCGCGACTTCGTCCGCGTGGAATTTAACAAAATAGTTATTGTTTAGTTCGCAGAGTTATAAAATAAATAAATTTCTGAAATAAAAGTATCCTGAGATACTCCTTATTACATCAGCTATCTGTCACTGAAAGTCCCGTCAAAATCGGTCCAGCCGTTTCAGAGATTAGCCGGAACAAACAGACAGACAGAGACAGACAAAGATTCTAAAAAATGTTATTTTGGTATATGTACCATGTATATTTTCTTTTTGTATATGTACCGCTTTTTACTAAATTACACAGTAATTTAGTAAAAAGCGTTTATTTTAAAATTACAAACAGACACTCCAATTTTATTTATTGTTTATATATCCTAACAGTGAAAACTTGTAAATGGCCTTTTAGTAGTAAATCCAAAACTGTAATATAATTGTCTAGCTGTTAGTTTTCCTAAAAATAATAAAATAAAAGAAATAAAAATTGAATTTTTATCCATTGTTACCCCTTCTCCTCAGCCCAGTCGGACACGGTGAGCACCTTTTGTAATAATGTCCGTAGTTTGTAGGGCGAGAGGCTCTCGAATGTAGCATCCGCCCGCTTCTCTTCCGGGTATAAATCTAAGTAAATACGTATCGCCTCTAACACCCAGCCGACGCGGATCTTGAGGATCCCGCGAAACATGTCTGGATTGGTGCCGATCAGACGACCGCAGTACAAAACTATTTCCTGTAAGAATATTTATATCTATTATATAAAATATATGGATGTTGTAACTGAATTGATCTGTAATTTTTAATTATTTTTTGCGATAAAAATGCTATGCTGTGAGATATAAAAACGAAGTGCGCAATCGTTAATCTCTAGTATAATGGTAACATCATTTTAAGGCTCCTAAAAATTGGAATCTAATCGAATAAAAATTTTAAGAAAAAAATCCTTTTTACCTGTTGCAACACAGCGCCGATGATATCGTAAGGTTGTATGGTAGAATACATAACGGACTGGATCTCACCGGGCGTCATCGGCTTATCGAACACCGTCTCCTTTTGCCCTATCACACCTACAGTTAGCTGTAAAATATAAATTTTATGTAAATAAATATTTACAAAGATTTTAAAACTAATGTTTGTAATTATTACCTGGGGAGCTCGACCACAATCTAAATTATAAAAATATATTACTTAAGTCATATGAGTTGTTATGATAAAAAATAATTTTACAAATTAATAAAGTGTTAATATAGATTAAAAATAAGTTCTACAAATATGACTCATCCAGCGTATTTTTAAATACGAATCTACGATTTTTTTTATAAAACTAAAGCTCTACCGCAAACAAGCGTACGCCCACCCGATGGATCGCAAACACGTTACCAAACTTACCCCCTCCCCGGGAGCTCTGGCCACCCAACTCCCTGTAGGAACACAATACTTCTCGAGAGCAGTATTACTTAGCCGTCACCTTCTGTAAGGTCGAGCTACTTTTCCAGTCGGGCTGCTGCAGATTTTGAGCAGGATATTTCCTGCTGTGGCCTACCTCAACAAATATCGGAGCCCCACACGCCACGGAGGCAGCAGCGGGCTCGTATACCTGCTTGCCGCTGACGAGCACGGTGGTGATGAAGGGGCTGATGGAGTCCACGGTGTGGTTGAGCAGCGACGAGCAGTAGCGCACGGCGCGCCAGTTGCGCAGCACGCCGGCGCTGCCGTACAGCGCCTTCAGCGCCTCCAGCGCGCTCGTGCCGTTCACCTGAGATCAATCATTCCGTTAAGAATTCGTATTTGCTCCAATAAACAATTTATTATTATGATTTGACAGGGTATTGCTCCATCAGCTTCATATATAATAGATACTTACATAAATAATATAATAACTTTACTTATACTTACATAGTTATGTAAATATAAGCGGGTGGAGGAATACGCCCCGGCAGAGATAAAACCGCCGGGGGGTTAGGACTGTAGGGTGAGAAGTCGGCGGACTTATTTATTTATTATTACTAAAAAGGGGAAACCAAGCTTTACAATTTAGTGTCAAGTGTATTCAGTGCATCGTGTATTATACTCGATTCGATACTTGACAATATTAGACGTTAGCGGTTTCAGTTGGGTTAGCCTTATTAGCCTAATAGGTATTAGTCGCTTAGTAGCTTTAGTTGGTCTCTCAAACGATGCTTATCATCGCTGGTCAACAAACTGACGGTCTAATATTGCGTGAAACGATTTATGCGATCCGAGATATACGAATCAGTTCGTCATGATTTTTGGCAAACGAAATATATATACTAGCGACTAATATCCTTTCAAACATAATCTACACGTGCAAGCAAAGCACGAAAGATCATAGCTAAATAATATACTAGTTTCAAGTAGTATTGTGTTCCTGTGGTCAGTGATGTGGCCACAGCTCGTGAGGAGGGTCGGGGTAGGGTCGACAACGTGATTGCGATGTTTCTAGAGTTGCGGGTGTTTACGGTAACCGGTGACCGTAAGTGTGTCGATCTGAGCTACAAAATCGGGCCATATTGTTTGTGGGCAGCCGAAACAGAATATCGTAACAAGTAGAGGTAAACGTAAAGATAGTTTATGTGGTCGGGGCAGGCGCGGGCCGCACCTCGTACATGGGCCCCTCGCGCTGCAGCAGGATGCCCCACAGCTGCGCCTGCGCATACAAGCTATCGCAGGCGCGCAGGGCCGCCACCACGTCGGCCGTGGGCCGCGCGCGGAAGGCCGCCATGTCGGGCCCGCGGTCGCGCTGCGTGAGCGTGCGCGGCACGTCCGTCAGCGACTGGTAGCCGATGTAGTCGTGCTGAAGCTGCTTGAACTGAGCGAACATCGCCGATGGGAACTCGCCCTGGCTCATGAAGTCCAGGTGCTCTGGAATCGAGACGATCGTATATCAGTTAGTTGCGTGTCTACACTCACTTCATTTCATATCATATAAATACGAGACTTTCAAAATCCAATCCAATTTTTTTTTTCCACTGAAGTATATGAGTGAGTATTAGTGAGGTACAGTAGTGATCCATGAGTGTACATGAGGTATAGTATAATAAAAACGCTAGTGGAGTATGGATAAGGATGGCGGAAAACCGGGATGTTTTGGCGCGAATTTTCGGAAGCTTATGTTCAACAGTGGACTGCGATAGACTGAAGAGAGACAGAGTTGGCAAAAACTACCCTGTCCATTTCTAGGGTAACGTGACTGGGGAAGTACATCAAGTCTATAGCTATATAGTACTGCTCTCAAGCAGACTCGTATTCCTGTTGTGAGAGTAGCCAAAGTTACCGAGGAGAGTCGCGGTAGGGTCGACAACGCGCTTGCAATATTTCTTTTGTTGTAGACATATATATAAGTTAGGGTAACTGCTGACCACCATGAACTTACGCTTGTGTGTCACTATAGTCGTATAAAAACACCCAACCAATTAGGTGCTGTTGATTACGGTATACGCGCAAAAATTTATACATGTACAATTAAACTTTTAATTTGTAAACACGAGTATAGTTCGCGTCATGTAAAAAGAACGCTGGCCTTCAAGCTGCGCAAAGGCAACTTATCGGTCTATTTGGTGGTATGGGGTAGGGGACGGGCGCGTGTATCACGCGCCGCATGCTTGCCGGTGTATTATTGGTTGAACAGTTCGACGTCGACTCAAAATACAATCGCGCACAAAAGTTTTAAATTACGAAATAGTTTTACATAGAGAAGTGAAAAAAATATGTTTATAACGTATAATTCGCGTCATGTAAAAAGAACGCTGGCTGTCAAGATGTGCAAAGGCGATTTACAGTGTTGCCAACTCTTGAAAAATCTTTTCCCTGCTGTCAATTTTTTTTGGAACAGTCTTATTTAGTTTACAAATCCCTGTCAATCGTAGTTCACGTTTTTTCCGCATGTATCACTCACTTTCACAACGCTTTAGCTTACGGACATTTGTAAAACTCCATTTACTATTTATTTCACTAAAAAACATCTTTTTTTTGTATCGCAGGGGAACCGCTTTACGGGTGACAACACACAAAACAAAAAACAAATATCAATTTATCATCTTAAGCACATAAAAACTCTTAAAATACGAATATCGAAAGTACAGATAATTAATATTTTTGAATATGACATTTCAATAACTAAAAATTGTTATTGCTTTTGTTTAAAAAAAAATTGTAGTTTTGGAGTGATTATTATACTTATTTAGTGCGAATTATGCGCCCAGGTATTTCTAGTATTTTTTTATGTACCTACCAATAACCATTATACGAAGCCGCGAGTGATAGCCTAATTAAAAAATAAAACAGTAGTACTTTCGTGCGCGAGTATACCCATGCGCAAACGCATCCCCTACAGTTTCTTTCAGGGTTCTTTTTACATGACGAGAGTTATACTCACCGATACAGGAACTAGAAATGAGGTTTTGTAATCGTCCGAGACGAACTTTGACTCCATCGCAGTGACCCTTTTTGAGCATCGCAAAAAGATCTAACATCTGCTTGAAGTGGGGATCTCTCATGTGTTCTTCACGAACCAAGAGGCACACGGTGGGACGTCCGGATAACCGCCAATATCTTAACGGAAAAAAAATTAGTAAATTAAGGAGACCCAAAATCGTTTATAATCTTTTATAATCACTTTAATAACGTTCAAAAACAAACACTGGTTTAAATAAAATCGAATGAATAATTTCCATTTTCAAGTACAAATTTAAAGTGTAATTTTCAGTTAGTCAGTTAATGGTTAATGTGGAGCTATCAAGGTTTTAGAATCTAGATTGTTTATTTATGAATGACAGAACTTACTTTCCAACAAATTGTAATTCAGTCTTAATATCATCTATAAGTAACGCCATGTCTCTGTACAGGTAGAACTCCGACACTTCGAATATTAGCGGATAACAGAGCACTGTCATTCCGCAAACCCTGTATATCTGTAAAATATCAACATTTTTATTCGAAAAAAAAACAAAACAAATAGTTAGATTTGACAACACTGCTAATTTATTAAATATTTATAAAAACAAATTGAATATTATATTTAAAGCTAAATACAAAAACGAGAAAATCCAATCAAGATTCCACTTATTTAAAATATTATGACTTAACTAAAGAGATAACAAAACACAAAATGTACAGAAATATGGTATTTTAATAAGTACAAAAACTTTATAAAAAAACTCATAAAAACTAGGTAAATTTTTTCCATACATTTATTTTTGGAACGTTAGAAGAACAATTATTATAGAGTTTATTCAGTACCAAAGCCCAAAACAAATATTACAGATTTCGTACCTTGCTCGTACCGAGAGAGCCAACGGGTCGTATTGGTCTTCCTGTAAGTTTTAGTTTGCCGCAGACACCCAGCTCTCTGTACACATGGACCAGCTGGGTGGAGCTGCATATCTGTTGGCCAACATGGAACACAACGAAACAATAAATTTTATTTTTACCTTGTCATTGTTACCTCCAGTAAATTTTCTGCGTGCACAATTATTTTAATATCAATTATATATAAAGCAAAGAAAATATTTAAAAATCCAAAGAAAAACGAGTGTGCTTTAGACCACACGACTGAAGTAAAACTTACGAAAAGTAACTTTCTCTCTTTCTATCTTCACTAACTTATATCTCCCTCTCAATTTGCGTTCGCCTCGCCCGATCACCCTTTATGTAACGCTCTCGTCATGCATTCACCAGCTTACTCACCAAGTTAAGCGTGCGTACTTCAAAAATAGTTCTTATCCGGTGGCAGATTGTGATTCAGGTAGTAAAAGGTTTAGGAAGCTTCTCACAATGCGTACCATCTAACGCAACACTGTCTTTTATATATGACCTTCGATCTAGCAGTCAAGCGAGAGTTTCTACAATAATTATCAAGTTAAACGTATACAATGATTTTGCTAACCAACCTGCACAGGTTCCACTTCGTGCGGAGTTTGTGTCTGAATACCGTAAGTACCCAACATTGCTTGAAGACGCATCGACTCTGCGATGAGCACGACTTGGACTACCAGATCCGTTGCTGTACCCTGGATATTGTACATTCAATTAGTTAATATACATATGTATACTCTATACAAATAAATAAAATTGGAGTATCTGTTTGTAATATTAAAATAACCACTTTTTACTAAATGCATATGGATGTATACACGGTACATATACCAAAATAACATTTTTTATAATTTTTGTCTGTCTGTCTGTTTGTTTGTTCCGGCTAATCTCTGAAACGCTGGACCGATTTTGACGGGACTTGCACTGGTAGATAGCTGATGTAATAAGAAGTAACTTAGACTACTTTTATTTTAGAAATTTATTTATTTTATAACTCTGCGAACTGAACAATAACTTTTTTTGTTAAATTCCACGCGGACAAAGTCGCGGGCACAGCTAGTTGCGAATATAAGAAATGAATTAAGTCATTTATTTTAAGATTATACAAATTATTTATTTTACATTTGTATTGGATAACGAAAAAACAGTAACAATAAAATCCCTTTTATATAATACTTCTGTAAATGATAAAATTGCATTTCCACATTTTAATATTGAAAACTTAAGAAAAAATAATAAATAGCTTTCGGCATTTTCAAGGAACAATTTTTGTTATCAGTTTTCACTAGTTATAGATATGCATACATGCAAACACGATTAACGAACAAATGTGAAAAAAGTCCATATTGTGACATGATACATACATACATGGAGTAAAGTTTAATAAAAGAAAATTAGAGAAATAATAATAATATAAAAAACATTTGCGTGCACACAGATATTGAATCAGAATCTTAGAAATATACCGAACTTAAGTTACCTAATACTTACAAATGCCGGTTTAGCCTATAATTTGTGCATGTAAACAAAACAATAATTATTTGTAACAACGCATTCTACACAATTATAAGAGGATATTTTTCTACATGGAAACCAATAAATAATGAACATGCTTGTACTGCAGCAAGTGAGTGTACTTAGAAATGTGATACGATCATTATGGTTAATAATGAAATATTTAAATAGAAGTTGAAATTAAATAAAATACATTAAAATTTTGTAACCTTAATTTTTGTATAATTTTTTTTTTTTAACCGACTTCCAAAAAAGGAGGAGGTTCTCAATTCGACTGTATTTTTTTTTTTTTTTTTTTTTTTTATGTATGTTACATCAGAACTTTTGCCCGTGTGGACCGATTTCGACAAATTTTGTTTTAATCGAAAGGTGGTGTGTGCCAATTGGTCCCATTTAAATTTATTTGAGATCTAACAACTACTTTTCGAGTTATATCTAATAATGTGTTTTTACTTGACGCTTTTTTCGTCGACCTAAGTTGTATTATACCGCATAACTTTCTACTGGATATACCGATTTTGATAATTCTTTTTTTGTTGGAAAGGGGATATTCCTAGTTTGGTACCGTGATAAGGAAACTAGGATCTGATGATGGGATCCCAGAGGAATCGAGGGAAACTCTCGAAAATCCGTAATAACTTTTTACTGGGTGTACCGATTTTGATAATTTTTAATTTAATCGAAAGCTGATGTTTATCATGTGGTCACATATAAATTTTATCGAGATCTGATAACTAGTTTTTGAGTAATCTTTAATAACGCGTAGTTGCTTGACTATTTTTTCGTCGATCTACGTTGTATTACTTGTCGATGTAATTGAAGTCGGTTTTTTTTTTCGTTTGCGAGCAAACACAATTATTTTTTTTATTAGTTCAAATAGTTTTCGTTAACATTATTAGTCAAAATGCAGTAAAATTCGGTGAACATCTCATTCTTAAAAATCGCTTCATCGTACCAGCCTGTAATATCCCACTGCTGGGCATAGGTCTCTTTCCTCATGTAGGAAAAGGATCAGAGCTTAATCCACTACGCTGCTCTAACACGGTTGACGAATATATTCCCTACTATGAGTAACGATCGTTATCAGGTGTACATGATAACAACCGGGACCGACGGCCTAACATGTCCTCCGAGGCACGGTGGGTAGACCCACAAGGACTGCACAAACACCTAGACCACAACAAACATCTCTATAGCCAATACAAATGTTTGTCATGTGCGGAAATTGAACCCGCAACCGCCAGCTTAATAGCCACCAACCAGTGCTGTGACCGTTCCGTCAACGCGTATGTTATTGGATATTTAAAAATAAAACAAAGCAATGTTAATATTTTTACAGGAGCGGCTTTACCTATAGTGCAGGGGGTGTGGTGTACCCTGGCGTCGGGTTTAGGGGCGCCGAGTTTAGGGGGCGTCGAAAACCGCACGAAGGGCACAAATAGCGGTATATGTATAAATTAAAAGAAAAAAAAAAAAACAATATCAGCCATTGTTATCATGTATACCCGAGAGCAATCGTTATGAGTAATAGGATATAATATATCTTCTTCGATTCTTCTGCTACATGGAGAAAGAGGCCTACGACCGGCAGTGGGATGTCACAAGCTGGTGTGTTTTAACCAGTTGTAAGATAGGCAGAGCCGACCTGGAAGGCGGAGTACCGGCCCACTCGGCGCGGCCGGTTGTAGGAGGGCAGGTAGCGGCGCACGGGGTCCAGCTCGTTGACGTGCAGCAGTCCGCCCGTCAGCAGCTGCGCCAGCACGAACAGCGACTGCGCCCACAGGAACAGCCCGCCCGTGTCTGGACCGCACCCACCTCGTCAGTTCATGTCACAAGCTACAACTGTTACCCTAACCCCTGACTCAATTAGCGCCCTGTGATGCAATTAATATTTTTAAAAGCTTTTTCTATTTAAAAAAAAAACTACGAACCGCTCGAATACAAGTCTGTTTTTTTTTTATAGAGGATATAGGCTTTAGGCCACGTAGAAAACTACATATCGGCTGTCACAGCATTGTGATTGAAAACGTAATTTTCAATATATATTTTTTTTATAAATATTTATACAACTTAGAACCGTATTCTAGAAACATCAATACTTTACAAAACAACCGATACAGGAAAAAGCAAAAGCACATATAACCAATTTTAAAAATCGAATCATAGTTGAAGAAGATTTTATAAACTAAATATTATTGTACAAACACAAGACATACGAAAGCCTGAAATACATGTAACGTTCAAGGGGTAACTAAAACATTTATCGTGCTCATTTAAAAGCGTGTCCATTTTCGTATAAAATTTTCTTAACAAATTTAAACTGTTTTTTAAATTGACGTAAAGAATGAATTAAATTTAAATTATTTTATAAAAATATTTTATATTTATTTACTTTCACGTAAGATTTTGAAAATAATTTATTATAATCTTTTTCAAGTATCAAAATAAGTCAGACATAGTAATGATTTAGGAATAATATTGGACACCGAGATATTATTAACTTCTCTCACTTTAAGATTCGACTTTCATATTTCACACACCACGTGAAATGCTTATGGGAACAGTGTATAAAATATATAAATAAAATAAGTAAAAACATAAGTAAAGAAAATAAGTGAAAATAATTAAAAGTAAAAGATATTGACCAAAACCATTAACCGTTTCCGTTTGTTTTATCATTCAGCATTTATATATACGTTGTAATAAAACAAATTAAAAAAAAATACTTTAAAGTATTTAAAAGGATATAATTTTTTATTACATAATATTAATTGATTGCGCTAAACATTAATTTATTAACTAATTGTGCTAAACACTAAGACAAACATTTAAGGCTGTGATACAGTTTCTAAACATAGCTAATAGCTAGAAAAAAGTAAAAAGAGGAAGAATGTTAGACAGAAAATTAGCACAAAGGGTCATTCTCAATGGCAATACAGATTTACCTTTGTTCTCTTCATCACTGGAATGGTCTGTAAACATTTATTTAATCTTAACATTAGAATATAGTGTTAAATTTAAATTGTGTTTATAAATTTAATACAGTTCTTTTTTATACAGATATATTATCTGTCCCTAAAATACACCAATCCCGAGAAAAAATTTTAACATCTAAACTAGACATGAGTATTTAAATTTCCACGGTATTCCGTGATTGTAGGGCGCCCATGATCATGGTGTTTTTCAACGTCACCGAAATATCAGTACTTTCAAAATGAAAATCCCGGTAATTTTCGTTTAAGTAGAAGCATTGACAACTAGACACGATTAGCAACAGCATAACAATTTGTTATTAAAGACTTCATTGGGAATTAATAACTGTTATGAAATTATAACTAAATTCAGATAGAAACTAACACTTCGATATAAATTTTTACTTACTTGCCGGAATTCTGCGCACAGAATAAGGTTCATTTCGCTCGTTTTCGATGCCCTCTCGCGGCACGTAGTAATACCATGGAATAACTGGATCTGGAATAGGATATAATACTAAAATATCTAATAGTTTTTCGTATAATAATCAAAAAGAAATAAAAAATACTATAGCTTTTCCCATCTACACTAGGAAATACGCAAGCAGTAGTAGGACGCTGATGACTAATTTTTTTTGGAAGACGGTAAAATTAAAAGGTTTGTAGCCTATAAAATATTTCGGTTTGTCTCTCAAGTATTAACAATAATTAAGGCCAGAGAAATAGTGAGATATTAATTTAAAAAAAAACCAATCACCTCCATATTCATCCATATATATCCTAGATTTTAACAGCTTCTGATACTCTTCAACTTGATCAGGTAATGTTCGGAATACCCCATCAATGATCATCATTACATAGAACAGTGGCCATTCTGATTCAATACCTTCGAACTCCTTCAACTCTCCCTCGTTATAATACCTCCTGTTTGGATCTTCTAGAACACACTTATAGCCATCTCGGCTGAATCTTTTGAAACCGTATCTGCCTTGTAAGCGATTTAAAACGTTGCTTTTGGTCAATTGTAGCAAAAGTTCCTCGTGTGTTGCAAAGGCGGGAAAGGATATTGTTGGTAAGAGGGCCGCGTCGACTCCCTGTAACATAAGTGAAGGTTATTTTTTATAGCATCTGTATGAAGATTTCAAACACATGAAGATGATGTTCAATCAATGCCTTATTATATTTACTTATTATTATTATATTGATAAAGTAAATCCCTCACATAAATTGCACCTATAATTATAAACATCGAAAATTTCCGCATTCTCGTCTCGGCGTTCGGACGAGGCAGTCGCGTTGTTATTGTTTAGTGCGAGTGTAGTGAGTGCGCAGTTATTTAAGTACGTGTTAATACTTCGCCGAGCGGGCTTGTCAGCCCCAGCCGGCTGCTTGTTGATGCGTAATGGAAGAAATTATTTTTCAACAAGAGAGTGAGGATGAACCTGGTCTTACTGTGAACTCGGGTTATAATGAATGTGAGATGAGAGAATCAGCGGCAATACTACAAGAGGAGATACACGACTGGGAGAGTATTCAAGAGGATGGAATGATGGAAAAACAGGAACCGAATAAGAAGCAGCACAGTATTTACAAGAGAGATAGAGAAGAAGAGGAATGGACTGTAATCAAGAAAAAGGAGAAAAAACTTAAAAAAGGGGAAATTATCGAAATATACATTTCATCGAATGAAAAAATGCCCAAGCAATTCGCAATAGCTAAATTGTTTAGAGAAGAAGGCATTTTGGAGGTAGAAAAGGTCAGATACATTAATCCATATAAAATTCGTGTTGACGTTACGAATGGATGCACTGCAGAAAAACTCGAAAAATGCAAAGAATTTATTGACAGGGGGTGGAGAATACAGAGGGCTATGGAGGTGAATTACTCTTATGGGGTGATAAAGGATGTAGACATAGAACTGACGGAGGAAGATATACTAAAAAGCATAAAGTGCTCAGAATTTGCTCAACTTGAGTCTGTTCACAGGCTTAAGAGAAGGGAAGAGGGAAACGGTTGGCAACCTAGTGAGGCAGTGCGATTATGTTTTAAAGGCTCATTTCGTCCTCCGTACGTGTATGTGGATCAGTTGCGCTTACACGTTGCACCATACGTATTCCCGGTGACACAGTGCTCCCGTTGTTGGAGGTTTGGTCACACAGTTAAGAAATGCCCATTCGGAAAAGTAGTGTGTCCAAAATGTTGTGGCAATCACGCAAATTGTGACACAGTTAATTTCAAATGTATTAATTGTGAGGGGCAACATATGGCACTTGTCAAAACTTGTCCTGTATTTCAAAAAGAAAAAAAATTAAGAGAGCTAATGGCAGAATTTAATTGTACGTATCGTCGTGCTTTGACGTTGTATGTACACCCCAACGAAAACCATGAGATTCCGGAACCAAATGTAGATGCTATTCCTAATATAGAAATAAAAACCGAGACACCATCCTTTGCACAGATTGTGACACGTGCAACTATCCATAATAGCTCAAATACCAATCCTCGTCGCATAGCTGTTAAAAAGAAGAGAGAAAAGTCAGAGACAGATTGGTCTGACTTTGAGATTCCATCAACTCAAGAAGAGAGCGCGAAGGCAATGGACCCAAAGGATGAAGCAGAAAAAAACGTTAAATGGAGTGAGTTGTTACAAAGGTTACAAGATATAATACTTTTAAAGGGAGTTACGATGCAGTCAAAGATTCATAGTTTAATAAAGTGTTGTGTGGAATGGGTAATTTTAGTTGTTGTAGAAAATATATCGGACTGGCCTATACTTAAAGCAATTTTAAATTATTTTTGTCAAAAATAGATTTTCAACGTAAACTAATCGAGCTCAATATATTACAATGGAACGCACAAAGTGTCCGTCCGAAGTTACCTAGCCTTGAACCTCTGTTATATCGAGAAAAGATCCACATTGCTGCACTCTGTGAAACGTGGCTTGTTCCAGGTAGTCACTTTAAAATAAGTAATTACAATATTTACCGTAAAGATAGGTTTGATTCATACGGCGGTGTAGCCATCTTAGCCCACCGCTCAATTAAGGCCAATATATATAATTTTGATAGTATAAATCCGGGTATAGAAATGCTTACAATTAAAGTTTTCAATTGCGAACATATTGAATATATCACAGCAGTATATTGTGCACCGAACGTCAATACAAATTTAGCAGACTGGGAGCATATTTTCGGACACCTGGGGAAAAAATCTTTAATTATCGGTGACTTTAATGGTCATCACGTTAATTGGTGTTTTAAAACTGACACCCGGGGTTCTCAAATTCACGATGCCCTACTGGACAGTAAATACGTTTTTTTAAATGATTACCAATGCCCAACACGAATTAAGTTGGTAAACAACCAGCTTCAAAAATCGTCACCGGATATAACGTTAGTTTCTACTGATATAGCTTTGCGTTTTACCTGGCAGACTATTAACGAAACGTTAGGCAGCGATCATGTGTTTATAAAGTTGTCGACACACATAGAAGAAAATATCGATTTTATTTCAAGGCAGCGTAATTATAAAAAAGCTAACTGGTGTTTATATAAAGAGCTGCTTCGTGGTTTATTTAAAAAATTCTCATGTGGAATAAGTCACCCCCAAAAATTGTATGACCAATTTGTTCAGACTATCAACACGGCTGCGGATCGAAGTATACCATATATTAAAATGAATTGTAATCCCCATTGTAAGTTTTCGCCAAAACCATATTGGCAATCGGATCTGTCTAAATACATTGCTGAAAGACGATTAGCCCTTTCGACTTTCAGACGCAACCCAACACCCGCTAATTACTCATTACTAAAACTTAAAATACGTGACACACAGAGACTAATACGACAAGCACAAAATAAATCATGGCATGAATTTTGTACTTCAATAGATAATAGAATTAGTCAAAGTGAATTGTGGCGAAAAGTTAGGTGGTTAAAAGGTCATAAAAGTGCTAAGCCTCATTTTAGTGCAGATGAGATCAGGAAATGGTTGCATAGTTTGACTCCCGATTACGTAAACCCTTGTGATCCTACTTTTCAGAATCATAAAACGACTTTGGGGATTCCTATTACACTCCAAGAGTTAGATTGTTGCTTAAAACATAAAGATACAACACCCGGCGGTGACAATATTTCATATTCGATGTTGTTACATTTACCTGATAATGGGAAATCAATATTACTTAATTTATATAATACAATACTAGTGTTGGGACATGTACCCACACAATGGCGCGAGACTATTATAGCCCCTATACCTAAACCTGGAAGCGACCCCCATTTATTAAAATCCCTTCGACCCATATCTATGATTTCTTGCATTTGTAAAACTTTCCACAACATATTACTTAAACGGTTAGAATGGTATGCCGAGAGAAATAATCTATTCTCGTGCTATACCACAGGCTTTAGGCGATGCCGCTCGACAATAGATAACTTGGCGACTTTAGTGTCAACAATACAAACCGGTTTTATACAGAATAAAATGTGCATCGGGGTATTTATAGATATCAAGAATGCCTATAATAATGTTGACGTTTTAAGTTTAATTAAAATTATGCAACAATTGGGAGTTGATGCTAGAATATGTAAATATCTTTGGAATTTTTTAAAGGAACGATTTTTAAAAATTCGGTCAGAGTTACACGTTGACTATTATCGAAGTACAGGTCGCGGTTTGGCACAGGGTGACCCGCTATCCCCCTTCCTTTTTAACATTGTTACGATAAGTATCTGCAAAAATATCAAAAATGTTTTTATTTCGCAATATGCCGATGACTTTGTAATGTACACAGTTTGTAATAACATTAATGAAGGTAAAAATGATCTACAGATAGCCTTAAACAACTTTGAAAAGTTAATTGCCAATATCGGTTTAGAAATTTCACCTATAAAAAGTAAAGTTTGTATTTTTAAAAAGGGCTTTATTAGAAATATCAATTGTGATTTAGTAGTGGGTAATTCCGCGTTACAAATTGTTGATCGAGTGAAATACCTAGGGGTATGGGTTGACAGATCATTGCGCTGGGTTAAACACATTAATGAAATAAAAGATAAATGCTTAAAATTTATTAATATGTTTAAGGTTTTGGCCGGAATGAGCTGGGGTGTACATCCTATAATTTTGAGACGTATTTACATTTCTATGATTCGCAGTAAACTTGATTACGCTAGCATGTTATATGGAGATAGTTGTAAAACACACCTCGCGAAGTTAGATAAGATTCAGAACCATTGTATGCGCATTATCGGTGGATTCATAAAAAGTACGACGATACATGTCATGGAGTCGGAACTACATCTACAACCGCTACACATTCGTAGGTACTTTCTTGCGGGTAAATACTGGTTAAAATGTAAATCTTTTTCTGGTCATATAGTTATTAAATTACTCGAGGTATTAAATACGTTTCGATCGCACATTTATTGGAGACGACGTAACCACCCCTTACTGCTTTTGGTTCATGATTATCTTAAAGACATTCCTATTCACTCGAGTCATATACTGGAGATGTTCTCTTTGTGTACATGGGTTAGCTATGTGGATCTTTCTTCGACACTGTATCTTGACATTAATTGTATAAATAAAGCCAAACATCAATATAACACTTTAAAGTTGAGACAACTTTGTGAAAATCATGTAAATAATTATTATGGTGACTTTTATCAGGTGTATACGGATGGTTCAAAAGATAAAGACATGAATAGCGGTGTTGCATTGTTTGATCCACAAACAAATAGCTGTGTTCAACTAAGTATTAGTCAGAATGTGTCCATCATGTCTGCCGAGCTTATAGCTATTGCAGAGGCTATCTCTTACATTAAATCATTACGGTCAGGTAAATATGTAATTATGACAGATTCTAAAAGTGCTCTTTATCATTTAGCTCGGTGCACCTCGACTTTTCGATGTAGCCCAGTAGCATATGATATAATAAAAGACCTTTATACATTAAGTAACAGTGATAAAATTATAAAAATTCAATGGATACCGTCTCACATTGGCATATTTGGAAATGAGGAAGCTGATAGACTTGCAAAGAGTGCTATAAACGACGGCGAACCTTTTACTTTACTACCTCTGTATTCTGATTGTTTGCACATTGTTAAAAGCAAATGTTCAGACATGTGGAATGTATACTTTGATGAGAGATCTTTGACTAAGGGTATCTGGTATAAGACCATTCAACCTTACATAGCTAAGTCACCGTGGTTTGTTGAATCCACATTATCCAGATCAGACATTGTAACCGCCCTACGTCTTCGATCCGGACACATCCCTCTAAACGGATTTTTGTATCTAATTGGTAAAATAAATTCGCCAAATTGCACCGAATGTAATTTAAAAGAAGACGTATATCACGTTATGGTTGAATGTGTTCGGAACGAAGTTGAAAGATCAGTTTTGCAAGTGGATTTGTATGAGGTTGGCAAGTGTAACAGTATTCTGGCTTACCCGCTATCTGAGGAAGCCAGAATGCTGTATAAAATTGTGAAAGTAGCTCTTAAGCGTAGATAGTATTGAATATTTTGTAAGACCTATGAGGGTGGCATCGTCAGACTGACGAAACCCTCCATAAATAATAAAGAAAAAAAAAAAAAAAAAAAAAAAAAAAAAAAAATTTCCGCCATAAATTCAGCGCAAATAGACATTTTCGAAAGAATTCTTGTTTTTATATCAAATTTTGTCGTAAATTAATTATCTGACCAATAAATCTTCATATTTATAATAATCTTCATATTTTTTACTGTTTTAGCATGGGTTTTAACACGTTGAACGCCATGGGGACACCAGTGAGGCCTCACTTATTTAGTCCATGGATAGAAGTGCATAGAAGCATCCAGCATAAAAGTGCTTCTTTACAAAATTCTAATTATAAGTTTTTATTGTACTACCATACCCATTCTTAGAGAATTTACTGATTTTTCCTTAGACTATCTGACATATTTTTCTAAGTCATATTGTCACGGCACCAACGAAACAATTGTGTGTCGGCTACATGATGTCCCCCATGGCCCAAACAGAAAAACAAAAAAATAAGGCAGCGTTTAACGTTTTAAGACACGTCATGCAGTAGGTACACAAAACTTCGATTAAATGAATCCAGTGGTCGCTCAGTGGGCGAAATTCGACCATAATTAATATAAACTATAAGTTTGAACATTAAACAAGAGATTATATATGCGTGTGTGTCAAATTCATGGTAGTGTGTGTGATTCCAAACATTTTTGAATATCATATCAAAAATTTACCGCTCCAGCTTTTGATATGATATTCAAATATGTTTAGAAATCCTAATGTGTGGGTAACACAAAAATAAAATCGTACCTATTAGTGTGTGTGATTTTTTATTTATTTATTGATTTACTGTATTTTCTATGCATAATTAAAAAAATATTAGCATTATAGTAAACTATAAGTGTGCGAAATTTCATCACACTCTTCTTGTCGCGCAATTTTCGTGAAAAGTTTTTGCTTACGTATGCATAGAACAAAAGATACCTTGGAGCTAGACTCCCTGGGCAGCATGGTCTCAAAGATGCTCCGGTTGCGGTTGTGCGCGTCTATGTCCACGTACACCACGCTCCACGACGCGCCCTTGTCGCCGAACAGGTTGCAGCCGTTGATCGCCTCCAGCGCCGCCTTGGCCATTCCTGAAGTTATTTTTTCTAATTGGTTCTTTGTTTTCAAACACGGTGATGATTTTTTATAGTTTACTATAGTCCTAGCTACCATCATAATTATATCGATTTACAATTTGACAAATTTTTGTATTGTCGAATTGCGACTTACTCCTTGATAAAACTTATACTTTATCTTTTACAGAGAAAATTTCAGTTGTTGTGTATTTTTACTTCAAAATTTATATTAAAAAATATAGTGTTTTGTTAAATAAAGAAAAATTATTAGAATTTTACTAAACTAATAATACTCACGATAAATATTTATCGTAATATTTTTTTTAATTACCTATAGACGAGGCATGAATCTCTGGTTTTCCATCATTATATTTACTTCCCCTCTCCCACATGCCATAGTCAGGAGTACGGTATGCGCGCTCAACATAATATACTAAATTTTGTACAAAAGCAACTTCATCCTAAAAATAAAACAAAACCTTTAAATGATTCTAAAAAGTCTATACCAAATTCATATTCATAGTTCTAGTCTTCGGTGCGACAAAGCCAGTACTGTGGTCACCAACCCGCCTGCCCAGCATGGTGACTATGGGCAACACTCATGAGTTCACGTTATTTTTGGCGTAAACTTGTGGAGGCCTATGTCCATCAGTGGACTGTATAGGCTGTAATGATGATGAATGATGATTCTAAAAATGAACTTTACAAATAGTTTGCAAATACCTTGAAATGAATGATCTTGAATGTTACCAAAAGTATGGTCACATGGACTACTAATTTCAAGAGACATTTTTCAAATTCATTAAAAAAATTAACAAGAAAATGAAGTATAAATTAATTACATAAACATGATAAAAGAACCTCCTGTTTTAAACTGGTTAAAAAGAAAATTATTAGTACAATGTTGCCTTAGCATTTGTGATACATTGCAAAAATGACATTGATCAAACCATCAATTAAAATGGATTAATAAGGATATACCTAAACACATCATAATGCTTATCAAATGATCACCAAAGATATCATTAACCCTAATACATACCTGTGTGTAAATAATTTGCAGACCAGATGTGATCATCTGAACTAGAAACAGCAAATAGAGCGAGACCACATCAATCTGCAAGTGATGATATTGATCATCACTAAGCACAGGCTCCCCAGTCGTTAGATGAAATTTGACATGCAGGGCGTGCGCAGCGCATTGTCTTGTCTTAAAAGCTTCTACCCTTGCTGCCTGTTTTATCCAACATTCCAGAATACCTCTCATACATTTTACGGTGCTCTGGCCTAATTCATGTGATTTCCCTCTATCATCATCAATTCTCCTAAAATGGAATATTTAGCACATTAGTTTTTTGCAGAAATATATTTTAAATATAGCCTTAGATTATTTTATATGTAACACCAACGTGAAGTTGGTTTCAAAATTATATTTTTGTTACTCACCCCATGAATTTGGTATAAACAATTAAGAATATAGTATAAATTGATTAAAACAGAATAGGAAAGTAATCAAAATAAATTACTGTAAATTCAGTTGTCAATTCCCATCTAAGAATATGAGCAATGTAAATCAGAAAAAAAGTGTCACAGGAATCAAATTTAATATGATTACTTACCGATATGCTTGATACAGGCCCCATACTGCAGCTGCACAATATATACTGTCCCTAACACTTCCAATATGTAAATCTGATGACAAAACTGGAAATAATCCAGTGATGGGACTCTGAAATCTCAGTAACTGTCTCTTAACTGAAATTTATAAGAAATATTAGATGAATTACATAAGATTTAAACTATTAATGATTTTAAATTAAGTTTGTTTTTAAATTACTTTGTCTTATCTATATTCAATATACGACATGATTTTTCAGCTTTTAATTATATAAAATAAATTTCAACTAACCTATGGCATAGTATATATCCAGTTGCCTAACTGTATCTTCATAGTTGGAAATCTTTAAAAACTGTTGGGCATTTATATCATCAATGCTCCCTTGGCGGATCATTATATCAGGAAAAGCCTGTACATGTAAACGTTTATTTTACGAGTTGCAACAGCTGACAGCAATATTTTTGTTTTGTACACAAAACAGTTATGAATTCTTATATGAGTTTTTTTTTAATTCAATGAACATCTAAAACATCAAAATTAAAATAATTTGTTCAAGTAGCAGAATATTGTTTTTCCACTATCTCATAAATACATTCAAATTACTAATAATTCTCTCTTAATTACCTTATTTCCCTTATGAAGATAAAATTTTAATTTATAAAAACATTTTCATAAGGTCTAAAATTTTATTATGTATGTAAAACACATATCTCAAACCAACCACAAACAGTACATATAAAATTTGTAATAAAATTGTTGTTTTGCATAGTAGCAATAAGTATATAAGTAAAACTTATTACACTCAATGTACTCTGTGCATTTGTATTAATAAAGGTTAATCAAGGTCAAATAAATAACAACAACTGCAATGTCAAATATTTCTTAACTTGACAAGTTGACAGATCCTCACGAACGTTACAAACGTTCGTGAGGATCATCAGTGTTTTTTGAGTGTTTTGATGATTGTTTTATAAACCAGTTAGTTTATGAGTCTATCGAGATTAATTTTAAAAATTAAAAGAACGAAGATGTGGATAAGAATTAAATATAATATTAGTATTTATTTAAAAGTGCTGGAAATTGGAATATGTATAATTAGAAGGAAAGCTGTCAAATTAAATAGATTATCTGTCCGTTTTTTATAATTTTATTTGTCATGTTGTTGAACTTTGTTGTTGAAGTTTCAAGTTTGTTGATAAAATACATGTAATTAAACAACACCTTTATATAATCTTTGTTAAACAATAAATAAGGTAATAGAAGATGTTGGTAATGATATAAATTGTTTGGATATTCTCAAATTGTTTTAAAGGGAAATATTTAATTAATATCTAATAGGAGCTAAAGTAAAACTTCGGTAAGTTAATGTTTATAATTTTGTATCAAATCATAAAACCAAACGTTCGATTAAACATTTTTAATGAACTCAGTTTATCGATGTATACCAACAGAAGATGAGTCATGACGTTCACCAAGTGCAAGAGAATACAAGTAGCAGAGACGCTCAGGTTTTTTAAATAATATTTTTTATGAAACACTAACCCATTTGAAGGGAAATTGCACAAATTTTAAAGCATGTTTTTGTTCACTTGGTTGTTGATTTGGTTAAAATAAAATACAGGAATATAGTGTCTAACAGATATTAAGTGGTGTGGACAAAATCTCTCAATTTGTGATTGACCTAATTTATTTTAAGTTTTATACTACTATTCGACTATATTTTATGTGGCTAAAGTCTTGTTTATACTTATATTAAGTGTTATACATAAATTAAATCTCTATATAATATTTTTAAGGTAATTTTTTAACTTTGGATTTTTATCATTATAAAATTCCATAAACAAAAATAAATGTGTACATAATAACAACTTAAAAATGTTCATATTTATAAAACTATCTTTTAAAATATTTAATTTATATGTTTCTTGAAAAAAGGATGCAGTGTTAATTCTTTATAATAAAATAATAGACTGATTTATTTTATTGCGTTTTTGTTAAACAGAATAGTTTGACCCGCTGGTACCCAGTAGACCTGGGTATGGTTATCGCAATTGTAAAATTTTGTTTTTAGAATTCTAAAAAACGAAATTTAATCTAATTTTTAACCGACTTCGAAAAAGAAGGATGTTACTCAATTAGACTGTATATATATACACTTTTTTTGAAATGTAAGTTCGGGGATAACTTTTTCCTTTATGAACTGATTTTGATAATTCCTTTTTTGTTAGAAAGGAGATATCCCAAGGGTGGTACCATGATAAGGAAACCATGATCTGATGGTGAGATCCCAAAGAAATCAAGGGAAACCCTCCAAAATCGTAGTGATGACTAGTGCGTTTATTCGTGCGTTAAAGTGTGTTTGTTAATTTTTTTTGGTCTACTTCCGTTGTATTATTTGTGGATATAATTGAATCGGTTTTTTCGTTTGCTGGCAAACACAATTATTATGAGACATCAACATGTCTGCACAGTAGTGAAGAGACACTACTTAAAATAAAAGCTAATTTAATTCATTACATAACAAAAAAAGTGTGAATTTTCTAAATATTTTCGGAGTTTTAATTTAATTGCACATATCAAAATACTTTGTGACAAGACACAAAAGGTTTTTTTTTTTTTTGCTGTCTAAAAGTTTGATTTGATTCTATGCTTAAAGATTACACCTTAAAGATTTAGCTGAAGCCTTAGTAAAAAACTTCGTATAAAGAAAACTACTTAAAAAAATTAACCAAAGTCCTTTTTAATAAGTTTAAATACCATTAGGAGTAAAAAAATAAATAAGTCGCACAAACTTGCTATTACAATATTATAATCAATATTTTCCATGTAATAAATCAAATTTGGAAAGTACACCTTCAAAATTTAATTTGTGTTTACCATAGTGAGATTTTGTTGAAACAATTAGAATTTAAACTGTCTATTGTTATGACTAATCTTTACTAACACATAATCTATTCTGGACCGTAAAGAAAGAGGGAAATTTCAATGTCTTCATAAGCACCTGACTTAGCTTTATGAAATAAAGGCTAAATTAAAGAATATTTTTATGTTCTTAAATGAAAGTAAGTTGTCTGTCTGTTTGTTTGTTCCAGCTAATTTCTAAAACGGATGGACTGGTTTTGACGGGACTTTTACTGGCAGATAGCTGATGTAGTAAGGAGTAACTTAGGCTACTTTTACAGAACAAAAAAGTTTATGTTAAACTTCTCGCGGACAAAGTCGCAGGCACAGCTAGTTTTTAATAAATGTAAAAAGTTTTTCCAATATTTTTGTAATTGAGCCGTTTTGGAGCTTTCTAGTATTTTGTTGCCTCCGTGAGCTCGCAATACTGCTGTTATGCGATTTGGCATTCTTTCTACTAAGTTTTTGAGACGATACTGCGGAATATTCTGCCTTTCCTCTATTAGAGCTTCTTTCACTTCACTCTTTTACTACCGTCGTGTTTGTACAAACAAAATCTAGACTCCTCTAAAAACATAATTTTTGACCAATCATTAAGAGTTTAATTCTCGTGTTCTCCTACCGTTCTACCTACGTTGTATTATACCGCATAACTTTCTACTGGATGTACCAATTTTGATAATTCTTTTTTTGTTGGAAAGGGGATATCCCTAGTTTGGTACCATGATAAGGAAACTAGGATCTGATGATGGGATCCCAGAGAAATCGAGGGAAACTCTCAAAAATCCGCAATAACTTTTTACTGGGTATACCGTTTTTGATAATTTTTGATTTAATCGAAAGTTGATGTTTATCATGTGGTCACATATAAATTTTATCGAGATCTGATAACTACTTTTTGAGTAATCTTTGATAACGCGTAGTTACTTGACTATTTTTTCGTCGATCTACGTTGTATTACTCGTCGATGAATTGAAGTCGGTTTTTTTTTCGTTTGCGAGCAAACATAATTATTTATATATTATTTTATGTAGCATTAAATATTCTTTAATTTAGTCTTTTTTGTCATAAAGCTAGGTCTACCTAACCTTTGAAGGTATACTAGATTTTCTAACCAACCTTTTTTATTCGCCGTTCAGTGTATTTCATATCAAGTGAATGTGTTTTCTTTTGTTCTACAGATTGATTTGTTTAATTTAATTGGAGGAAGCTGGCCTCCAGCACCCAGACAGCCTGAGCACCCTGAGTATGGATCAGCACCCATTAGTCCAAGACGCAATATGCAACGTACAACCCACAATGAGAGGATCAAGTCTGCTAATTTAATTAACCATTTAGCACCAGATCGCCGAAGAAATAAACCTTCTACATCCTCAAATTCACAAGCCACAGAAGATTTCTCTCAAACTCCAAAAATGGTGCATGAGCCTAAGAAAACTGAGACTGCTCTCTTAGTTGGTATGTATTTATAAATATTACTATAGTTAATAGACATCGGTAAAAAACCTTTATGACAAGAATAAAATATTGAATTTGACTTAGGTTTGTGCTAAGGTATTCTTCCTAAAAAAAAAACATTATGTAGTTCAGTTCTCCTAATCCTCTAAACTAGGATAAATTCGAGAAATACCACGAGGACAATACTAGTCGTAAAAACCTAAACACAGAACTAATTAACTACCTGTAGTATCTATTACAACTAAAAAAACCTAAGAAATCTGTTTAGTTTACTTTTAAAATAGAATTGTAACATTTATTTTCAAATGTCATTGTAAGGTTACTGTTGTATGTATAAAGTTAACAAAATTAAATACGATTTTTTTAATTTTGAAAATACTCAAGTCATTTCACATGTAAATTTATATTTTTACCTCGAAAATAAACAAACTGGTAACATTTTTCTCATAATGTTAACTTTGGTAGTTGTTAGATTTAAGGTGTCATTGAGTTTCTTTGTTTTCCATTAAACTTGATTAAAGTTATAGTAATAATATCTTACGTAATTTTGCTATAATTTAATACTCTATGCCTTAGCAATAATTTGCACCAAAAACTAAGTCTGATGACAACAATAATTGTTGTGTGTTTTTAAATACCAAAAATAGATACAAATATTTAAAAGCAATTTTACAATACATCTTTGGTATTGTTTGAATACCCTCACTTTGTCATGAATTTGCGGTGTATTTTATACCATTGTATATAAATGTTACATATACTCTACTTTAAAATTTTAGATACATATAATTAAATATTATATTCACCTGAGAATATAATAAATAAATACTACTAACCATGTCTCTTTCCATAGGCATATAATCTTCGTATTTGAATAAAACTGAATCTTAATTAAATGTAAAATAACACTAAACAAACACTATTGAGATACTACATTTTGAAGAAACTACACTACACACAAGACATTATCTCCAAGTAGAGCACAGACTGCATGCATTTACGCGTTCTATTTTAGCTTTTCTATTTTCTAATTATAGTCGTACGGTCTCTGAATGAGATCGGTCGCTGTAATGTGGTTTTCTTCAACATGTCTCACTCGTACTATTTACAAGAACTGTCTATCGACGAAATACCATTGTGTGTACTTCAATATGAGCAAAGTACGTTGTTAAATAAACTTCTAACTTTCGTAACAGAATGTATGATATGTCTCGAGTATAATAGTAAAAAATTTCGTAGATGTGTGCAGCGGTGATGGTCCTGATGAGTTGTATGATTCCCCGTCATTGGGATCGCCTCGTGCGGTGCCAGCGAATACGAAGCCCCCGTCTCCTCAGCATTTACAAGATGATATCGGAGTCGGATCACTGGTCGAAGTAGCGACTGACGTCGATCAAAATTACTACGGGGTCGTTAGGTGGATAGGACTCATAGACGGTATGTCTTCTGTCTGATTATTATATTAATACTAGCTGACCCCGCAAACGTTGTTTAGCCATATATTTTATTAACCTTCTCAATCCCCCCCCCTCCCCTTATAACTTAGAGGAATGAAAAATAGATGTTGGTCGTTTCTCAGACTTACCCGATATGCACACAAAATTTCATAATATTTTTGGACTGGGACATAGATTTCTAAGTCCCTCTCGCCGGCAGACATAACGACGATGTCACATGGCTGTGAAAGGTCTACAGAACCTCCAGTTACGCTATGTCACATCGTCGACCGTGACGGTGAGCCTCTCGTGTCAGACATACCGACGGCGGGCGTGGAGCTGGAGCAGAGCGTGTGCGGGCTGGGCGACGGCGGCCACAAGGGCGCGCGGCTGTTCTCGTGCGCGCCGGGCCGCGCGCTCTTCGTGCCGCTGCCGCTGTGCCGGCGAGACGCGCGCTTCAGGGACACGCCGCCGCCCGAGCCGCTGCGCGACGAGCGGTACGACCAGGTAGGAGGGTCACTCGCGGCTTTCTTCTTGTGTTATCGAGGTAACAAACGAGCATACGGCCCGGTCACGCATGCCCGCAACACCAGAAACTTTGCAAGCGGGCTGCCGACTTTCGGGTCGGAGGTTAGAGCTCTGGCTACTTTACTCAACTAAATTAATACGATACTGGTTGAGAGCATTATTTAGCTGTAATTTTCTGTAAGGTTGAGGTACTTGCCCAGTTGGGCTGCTCCTAAATTTCGAGCAAGTTGTTTCCTTCTGTGCCCTCACTCAATACTTTTACTACATTTCAATACATTTACTAAATAATATAATTTTCGTTAAATAAATGTAATCTGTAAAAATACAAAATACTTATTTCGTATTTTTGTGCCGGTTTTTGGAAAAAGTTCTAATTAAATTTAAAAATCCATATTGTCGTTAGCCGGACTGCCCCGTGGTCCCGGGCGTGGTTCCCCCACTGAACTCGCTGGGCGAGCTGGTGGGTAAGAACCGCGGGATCCAGGGCCACCACAACTCTTGCTACCTGGATGCCACGCTTTTCGCCATGTTCACCTTCACGAGCGTCTTCGACGCGCTGCTCTACAGACCGCCGGAGCCCGAGGTACGCACCTCACGCAGAAATATTCTTTGAGGATCAGTACTAGCTGTCACTTGTCATAGGCATAGCTAAGGATCATTACGCGACAAATAAGAATATATTGCAATACAATAAAATAACAGGAATATAATAGAGTCACGTATTGACCTCAAGAGATTTATTTTGGCCAAACAAACGTCACAAAGCTCCCCGGCAGGACTCGCCGCACTACGCGGAGGTGCAGCGCGTGCTGCGCGAGGAGGTGGTGAACCCGCTGCGGCGGCACGGCTACGTGCGCGCCGACCGCGTCATGAAGCTGCGCACGCTGCTGGAGCGCCTGTCCGACGTGCCCGGCCTCACCTGCGAGGAGAAGGTATCCGGCCGTGTCGACTGGTTCGCTCTGTTAGGATGGCTCTCCGTTGGTCCTTTAAAAAAAAACACTTTAGTTACCTCTGCTAATTAATTTAATTAATGACAACTGTTCTTAAACAAAGTCGGACTCGAACTGTTCTGAATACATGGTCTTTTTAATATAAAATAATATAAGTGGAAGCGACGGGGTTTATCGCTGACTAAACAGTTTTGTGTAAAATTTCCAGGCTTAACATACTATAATATGTTGCATTTTATTTATATGATATTTGTTCATAACATCTTCCCCCTTTAGACTGAGCTTTATTTTTTCTTAAATAAAGTGAAGGATTAAAAATAATAAAAAAAATTAAAATTGTTCAATAAAATCTTAAAAATTTGAAAAAAAACTCAATTTGCAATACAGCCGCCGTGCCCGCGCGCTTCGACATGGATACGCATTAAATAAAAGCTCGATTACCTAATCATTTCTAACCAACGATTTTTCTAAATGTGTTTTAAATATGAAACTTATAATGAATAAACTTAATAATATTGTTGTTTATCGTTTTAGGATCCAGAAGAGTTCTTGAATGGTTTAGTCGCCCAGTTATTGAGAGCCGAGCCATTTTTAAAACTATCTTCAGGTCAAGAGGCATACTGCTACCAGCTTTTTGTCGAAAAGGATGAACATATCACATTGCCGAGCGTGCAACAGTTACTAGAACAATCCTTTGCCACATCCGGAGTGAAACTTAGTGAGGTAATGCTGTTAAATTAATCTTTAATAATATTTTTATTTTCCAAAATTATGATGTTGGTATAATAGAAGAGAACAGTGGTATAAAACAAGATATCTCAATTAATTATAAAATGTAATATTTTGGTACTGTATGGTACAGTCTGTGGTTGAGTGAGAGATGACATGTGAGGGAAACCAAACCCAATAAAAGTCGATCTAACACTAAGATTATTTTGAGTATACATGTATATAGGCGCAGAAGGACAGACGTCATTTGACGTCATTCGCAGCAAACAAATAACAATTTCATTAGAAATCTGCATCAGTCAAATAACAATTTTGTAATAAATAAGCTAAATTAAGGAGGTTATTAATTTGCAAGACAATCATATTGCTCAATGTGCGTTAACCCATACAGGTACAAAGAAAACATAAAGTAGACAAAATCTCTTGTTTGATTCAGCATCACAAAGGCTTGTCACAAAATAAGTTTCAAACTTAATTAATTTTTTGGTAATTAAAATGTAGCTAGCCTGATGCTTCTTTTTATTTTTGTTGTCAGGTCCCAGCTGCGTTTATCATTCAGATGCCTCGGTTCGGGAAACAATATAAACTGTACCAGCGCGTGCAGCCGTCTCCATTGTTGGACGTCACGGACCTTATAGAAGGATGTAAGTTTAGTCACATTAGTTACACTGGATTAGTTAAAGGAAATTAGAATGCCACTCCGTATTTAAATCGACCATTCGAAGTGAGTCATTCAAAAATGCGATATTTGATTATTTCATTAGGTATATTACCATTATTAAACATTTTTTGTCGAATCTACTGAATGTGGTTATGTTATGATGCTGTGTGGTTATGGCAGTAAAGAATATAGCCACTTCCTCTCTTCCCATGGGTGTCGTAAGAGGCAACTAAGGCATAACAAAGTTCCGCTACCACCTTGGAACTTAAAAGGCCGACCGATGGCGGGATAACCATCCAACTGCAGGCTTTGAAATACAGAGGCCGAAGAAGGGCAGCAGCGTTCTTTGCGGTCACTAACCCGCCTGTCCAGCGCGGTGACTATGGGCAAAAACATGAGTTCACGCCATTTTTGGCGCGAACTTGGGGAGACCTATCTCCAGCAATAGACTGCGATAGGCTGAAGTGATAATGAGATCCCCGATCCGAGTAGCACCTGACGTTTAATTCGGTTCAGCGAGTGACCACAATTTGTTAATTTTTTTAAATATATGTATATATATTTTTTGATAACTTGAAATATCATCGGTCGGTAGTGCCACGCCAGTGCGCGGTGTGCGGGTCGCTGGCGCGCTGGGAGTGCGGCGCGTGCGCGGCGGGCGGCGCGCTGGACGCCGGCGCGCTGTGCGCCGCCTGCCTGCGCCTGGCGCACGCCGCGCGCCCCGCCCACAGGGTGCGTGCTCATAGTACTATTGTTCAGTAGTGCCACGCCAGTACGCGGTGTGCACGCCCCGCCCACGGGGTGCGTGCTCATAATACTATTGTTCAGTAGTGCCACGCCAGTACGCGGTGTGCACGCCCCGCCCACGGGGTGCGTGCTCATAATACTATTGTTCAGTAGTGCCACGCCAGTACGCGGTGTGCACGCCCCGCCCACGGGGTGCGTGCTCATAATACTATTGTTCAGTAGTGCCACGCCAGTACGCGGTGTGCACGCCCCGCCCACGGGGTGCGTGCTCAAAATAATAATAATAAATATGTTCTTTGTTGCCCACCAAAATACAAACAAACAGAGTGCTAACTAATAACATACATGTGCAAAGGCGATCTTATCGCTGGAGGGCGATTTCTTCCAGGTTCCAGGTTTGAGCACATGACACGATGTAGTAGCGACGGATGGGAAGCGTACAATATAAAGATTCTAAGAATGAATACCAATAGTGTTAGTAGATTCGATAATACATACGCATACATATAAATACATAAATAGTATAATATAGGTTATGTGTATAAATTAATGTAAAATATATACTGATATTAAGTATATATATTTAAATTATGATAATTATTATAAGTTAAGCTACATATAATGCTTCTTTATATGTTGCTTAAAATGGATTGAAGTTAGACCACGTCTTATTTTTAACCGACTTCCAAAAAAGGAGGAGGTTCTCAATTCGATTGTATTTTTTTATGTATATGGATAACTACTTTTTAAGTAATCTTTGATAACGCGTAGTTACTTGACTATTTTTTCGTCGATCTACGTTGTATTACTCGTCGATGTAATTGAAGTCGGTTTTTTCGTTTGCAAGCAAACACAAATAATATATAACTAGGTCGGCAAACAAGCGTACGGCTCACCTGATGGTAAGCGATTACCGTAGCTTATAGACGTCTGCAACACCAGAAGCATCGCAAGTGCTTTACCTACCCTATCCCCAATCCCCTCAAGAGCTCTGGTCACCTTAAACGACGATTCCGATGCTGTAATATCTACATGTCGTGATGTTGTGTCGCGTATAAATTCAATGACAGTCAATACAAAATTAAAGGAATTCCACTTCTGTATACATAAATTTAATATCTGTCTACATTTATGTTTCTGTGAAAAAACTTTTAAAAATCTGCTTCCATGCACTGTCGAAACTATGAAGACTCACTTCAAAAATTTCTATGCAGCTTATATGTTAATTTAACCGCACAGACCACCCTGCCTACCTACAAAGAGTACACTAACATCCTTGAGTTGTGTAATTGTATCCGATATAAAAACTACGATCCGCTTGTTAAGACCATTTACTTACCATTACCATTTATTCGTGAAACTAAACTGAAAGAAAGCCGTCCCACCAAAAACTCATATTAGTTACTTTAAAATTTTCTACGTACTTTTATATGATAATTTATGCGCGCAGGCTACACCCTTATCCGTTTGTGAAGAGTACGCAAGCATTCTTGAGTCGTGTCCGATTCCTCGCGTGTATATGGAACTGTTTGCAGTTCTTTGTATTGAGACCAGTCACTACGTAGCTTTTGTCAAGACAGGCGCCGGGCACGATGCACCCTGGTGCTTTTTCGACTCAATGGCGGACAGGAAAGGTAGATGTATATTCTTGGTGTTTGTTATGTTTAGTGTTGAGTTCCAAAATTCTTAAAATATTTTTTTTTTGGTGCGACAAAGCCAGCCCTGCTGTTACCGACCCGCCTACCCAGCGTGGTGACTATGTGCAAAACGCATGAGTTCACACCATTTTTGGCGCGCACTTGTGGAGGCCTATGTCCAGCAGTGGACAGCGATAGGCTGAAGTGATGATGATAATGGGACTGATATTTTCAGCTTTGGTGAAAAAAAGTCTTTAAATTGAAATAGAAACTAAATAAATATAGCTACTGCACAATCATAATTTCATAATATATTATAAGGTGTGCTGTGTGGCTACGGCACTAAAGAATTTAGCCACCCCCTCTCTTCCCGTGGGTGTCGTAAGAGCCGACTAAGGGATAACAAGGTTCCACTACCACCTTGGAGCTTAAGAAGCCGACCGATGGCGGGATAACCATCCAACTGCTGGCTTTGAAATACACAGGCCGAAGACGGGTAGCAGCGTCTTTGGTGCGACAAAGCCAGTACTGCGGTCACCAACCCGCCTGCCCAGAGTGGTGACTATGGGCAAAACACACGAGTTCACGTTGTTTTTGGCGTAAACTTGTGGAGGCCTATGTCCAGCAGTGGACTGTATAGGCTGTAATGATGATGATGATTATAAGGTAAGTAACAAAATGATTTACCGCTTGCGACCTCGGAGCGATGCTCCCGCTCCGTCGCCGAGCGGGCCGTACGTACACGTCAGTACAGTCCTGTGCGCGCGGCCACTGTGCAGGCGAGCGCAACGGCTACAACATCCCGGAGGTGGCGGCGGTGGCGGAGCTGGGCGCGTGGCTGAGCGACGAGGGCCGCGCGCTGCACGCCGCCGCGCCGCTGGACCGCCAGCTGCCCGCGCCCGCCAAGCGCCTGCTGGCCGACGCCTACATGTGCTTCTACCGCAGCCCCGACCTCGCCATGTACCGCTAGCCGGCGCCGGCCTCCCCGACGACTGCTTCCTCGCGGGTCTCGTCGACGTAACGGCGGCCGTCTTAGCTCTTTGAACATTTATGTAATGCCGCCGAGCTCCGAACGATGACGGTGCACTACCTCGTGGACGGTGCGGACTGATTTTGTCGTCGTTGACGTAGCAGTATTCTAAGGTCTTCGACCTTTCGTGTAATACTAGCGACCCCAACCGAGCCGATCGACGAGGATGTGCGGTTTGCAATGAGAATATTATGCTGATTTAAGATCGGTTCCAGTTTTCAGATCAATTTCGAACGCGACATGTTCTAAATTTAACGGTTTATACGCAAAACAACGGTTTTCTAAGTACAGCAAGGGGGCGTTCATAAAATACGTGAGATGTTTAGGGGGAGGGGGTCGAGTCAAATCTCATTTAATCTTACGTTGGAGAGGGGGGCCTCGGCAAATATCACGCATTTTTTTTCTGATTGAAACAAATAAAATATACTATTTTGGTCTATTTAATCCAGACTGTACATGCTTAAGATTTAATCTTAAGCGTAATCGTAATACGATTAAAATCATTCACTAATTAGTTCGAAAGAAAATAATTTCATTCATACTTCGACGTTATCCATACCCTATCACTCAGGTTGATGGACATTTGACAATTCCGAACTTTAAAGAGCATGACGGAAAGTCATTTGTTCCATTTCTAATACGCCACTGCCTACCGATTCAACCGCTGAATGCCTTCATTAGCACGTCTTATGATCTCTACGGCCCAAGTGTACGTGATGATTTAGAGAAAAGATGCTGCAGTACATGCGGTGTTTACTTTGCATCTAGAACAAAAGCTGCAGAGCACAGGCGAGCAGACCGCATTGCACCAGCTAAGCAAGCGCGTATGTTCCGCAAAGTGCGACCCTCACGGATTGTCACAAGACGAGCTAATGAGTTACTGTGCGCAAGCGCCAATTAACGGCTTAGAGTGGCTAGATCAGAACGAAATTGAAGGAGCAGATGATTTTACTAAAAATCATATGGACATGTTGGTTCCAATAGTCTCTCTTGAGACCGCACAAGATTCTCCGTGGACTGAATTAGAGTAGATATTCTTTTTTGATCAAAGTAGTAACGATTTAAGTATTCTATTGTTAAATTTTATTACACTTATTATTAAACTCTCAGCAATATTAATTACTAGTCTTAACTAGTCGTAAATAAAAGCACGAAGCAATTTTTTTTATTTCTTTTTACAATAACAATCCAACGCGTTTACGTAAGAAACCCACATTTTGAAAAATCTCACGTGAGATTGGGATAAGGGGGAGGGGGGTTGAATAAAATCTCACGACATCTCACCAGGGGGGAAGGAGGGACAGAAAATTTAAAAAAAACACCTCACGTAATTTATGGACGCCCCCTAACTGGACTTTTGTGATCTTTGAACTGCAATTGTCCAAAGCCTGTAGTTTCAGATGTAATGCCTAGGTAAAGATTTATTTTAACTTACAACAATCCTCAATTTTCCTATTGGTATCGCTTATATATGCCTAAAACTGGCGCCTTATTTACCTATATTAAAATTAAATACAAAATAAATAGGTAAATCAGTATAATTCAAATCAGAATTAACAAATAGAAATTTACAACAGCAAAGCCGACGGTTTACCTGACCGCTGAGAAACCCAAAAGAATATATAATAAATTATTAAAATATAATGAGGAAGATTCTTTTTGCGACACCAACGCTAACGTTGACTTAATCTACCATATAATACATAATCTATCCTCCTTAGTTAAATAACTGAATATTTTAGCAACATATTCTTGTTAATTATAGATTTATAATATTTTTATTATAAAGAATTTAATTGACAACACTAAATACCTTTCTCGATGTTATCAATTATTACATTTTTTTTATTTAATTTTTGAATTTTTGTGCCAACTTTAATAAGTTAAACGATTTTTGCGCAGTACTCAAGGCAGATTATTAAAAAGTATTAATTATTTATAATATGCACTGAATATTACTCCTATTACTATACAAAAATATATTAAATTATATATCATTAATTCTTATTTTTTCACCCGTGTTTAATGTTATTAATTATATAAATGTTTAATGTATCATTTTCATAAACTTTAGGTTCATTCTGTTTTCATGTGATATTATTAAATATACACAAAACCATTTATAAATATGTAAAACCATTCCGAAATGAAACATATATTTATTTATTTATTTATTAAAACTACTAGAACACATGGAATTATTAAACTATTAAACACTGTTTATTTATAAAAGTTATTTTAAAAAGAAAATATAGGTATATGTTTAGTTCATTTTTTGGTTCTTATTTTGTATATTATTAATTTAATAAAAATAAAAGTAAACATATTAATACAAAAATATATTACTTCCTAAAACATTTGGTTCCATAAACCTATTTACACTTAAATTACTCTAAAGGCAATGTTATTTATCTTAAGATTAAAACAATTATGATTTTTAATAAACGGTGATGAAAACTATTTTACTACTAATGAGTTTCTATATAAATGAGATTTCAATTATTTATAGCTAGCTGTGACCCGTGGTTTCACCCGGGTTTATTTGAGGAAAAAATATAAAAATAAATAAGCCTTCCTCGGTAATAAACCATCTAATACACAAACAATTTTTCAATTCTAACCAGTAGATTCTGAGATTAGCCCAAACCAACTTTTCAGCTTGATAATATTATTGTAGATTAGGGATAGCTATTTTGTTTTCTAAAGCATATCACAATTCTCCATGAACTGCAAATGTTGTCGAATCACAGTTGCATTCAAATTCCTCTTGTGGGACATGTGTCATATTTTTGCTAACGTTGACTTTACTTCTAATCCTTTTACTCCATTCCTTATAACAAATAAATAATTAAAATTACACGTATTATAGTACAGTTTGATTAAAATTTGCTGTAAATTTTTTTTTAACTATTTCTTTAAAATATAATACATACCAAGAATAAAACAGCATGATAACATATAACATGCTGTGGTAACAGGTTATTCGTAGCAAAATTTCTTGCATTTCGAGCAATTTGATGTGCTTCCTCATCATGTTCTCTCGCCCAAATAATTTTTTCCGGTAAATCAGAAAGATCGCTTTTAATTGGAACAAAGTGTTCAAAAGGTTGTAATTTGCTATAAAAATGTTCATAGTATGGTGATTGTTGCTTCATAACCAAAGAACCTCCAGACAGAAGGTATGGTAATCTGTATGCGGCCACAGTCCCATCAATATTTATTTGATATTTATACTGAAAAAAAAAAGTTGTTACTTTGACTAGAAACAATTACAGTTTATTACAGTTTTTATACTCACATCAAAGAATTTAAAAAAAGATATATGAGGTAGCTTTGGTCCATATTGTGCTTCTTTGTCACGGAAGAAGAAGAAATTCGTTAGAGAAGCATTAATTAGGTCAGGATGGGCTCTAGCTATATCAATTAACTTCAATCTTTCAGCACGAGAATCGCGCCCACGCCAAAACGCGCGATCCTCTCGATCCGCCCACTTACGTTCCACATTGCCCTGTACTGATAATGTATCTAATGTGACTCTGAAATGTACATATTTTTATTTTAACAAGTTTTTTTTTTTTAGAAAAGTAGTGAATACTTTATGCTGCTGGGTTGTGGGTTTGTTTCCTGTCTGAACTCTGGGTGTAATATTTATCTATACAACTGAATAAAGTTGGAGTGTTTGTTTGTAATATTAAAATAACCGCTTTTTACTAAATTCATATGGATATATACATGGTACATATACCAAAATAATATTTTTTACAATTTTTGTCTGTCTGTTTGAAACTGCTGGACCTATTTTGATGGGACTTTCACTAGCAGATAGCTGATGTAATAAGGAGTAACTTAGGCTACTTTTATTTTAGAATTTTATTTGTTTTATAACTGTGAACTGAACAATAACTTTTTTGTTTAATTTCACGGGCACAGCTAGTATGGGATATCAATTTATATCAGTTGGCTGTTTTCTAATATTAACATGCATTCAGTAGACTACGATGATCTATGTATATATGACACTCTGATGTCAAAAACCCATTTCTACGAAGTTTCTTCTATTTAATTTGTATCAATGCGATTAGTGTTTTACTCTCTTTGTATGTGTAGTTATTAATTCTATTATTATGTTAGTTCAAAAATGCTTATGAAAAGTAAAAGGTAACTGTCGCTTTAAAAGATGACTGGCACAGTGATTATGCTAGCATTATTCTTATTTGAGTCGTCGAACTATTAACATCTGAAAATAGTTTTATTATGAAACGAATTACCATGACATATAACACAAACATGATTATATTGAAGATAGTGACTTTGTATTGTTGACATCACTCTATTAACAAACCTACTCTGGATATCCTTCTTTATTATATACAATATTTTTTTCTATTCTAATTATTTTAAAAGTAAAAAAAAATATTAATCCACCTTCATTTTTCATATTTATACATGTAGGAATTTTACTCTTACCTCCCCATATTTTCTAAAGCTGATTCAGTGATATCATAGGTAGGCATCACAATGTCCAATGTTTCTTCATTGCCGCACCAAGAGAAGATAGGAAGTGGTTCGCTCCCCTTATGCACAAGTGGCCAGTCACCTAGATTTATGACTAACTCCATATCAGGCATGATAACTTTTCTTGTTAACGACAGTAAAATGCTATCAGCAAACATGTTGAATCCTATATGTTTTCCATAACAGTCTCTGTATACTTCATTATATTTTATAACATAATGACAAAAACTTGTACTTTCAGGTTTGTGATAATTTTTAATTATGTTTTTTATTTGTTTTGACATAATTAATCCTTTGAATGGTCTGAGATCATATTCTATTTGGTCATATGATGCAGGACATTCGTAATCTTTAAGCCATTGGAACATATCTTTTTTTGGGCAATCACATTGATCTGGTTGAATAGGACCTACAAGTTCAAATAAAAACAAGTTTAAATAGAATATTCAATTATTTGTGGTGGTTAATGAATGCATTAAATCAGGAGTGTTGAATTTTGTGAATGTGTATTTTACTGAGATAGGGCACAGCTGGAAATTTCCTGCTCAAAATATGGAGCAGCCCAACTGGGGTAGTGTCTCGACCTTACATAAGATCACAGCTAAATAATACTGCTTTCAAGCAGTTTTGTGTTCCTGTTGGTGAGTGAGGTGACCAGAGCTCCTGGGGGAATTGGGGATAGGGTCAGCAACGCTAGACATCTATTAGCAATGGTAATCTCTTACCATGAGGTGAGCCGTATGCTTGTATGCCGACCCGATTATATAATAAATAAATAAAAAGTACCTTCAAATCTAAAAGGAGAATCATGGATATGTTTGTTTTTATAATAAATGCCAATTGATAGTTCTTTACAAGTCTCATATAATTTGTATCGTACTATAAATGTTCCATCTTTTCGGTCCAAAGTATTTGTCCAAACACGACAATGATTGCTCTTATAAGATTTTCCATTTATTTCCACTGCAAAGTTAAGTGCTAAATTTTTTGTGTATCTGTAAATTTATACCTATGAATTAAAAATAGATAGTTTCTTCACTATGTTGTACAGTATTAAATTCATATCTTACGAGTTTTCATCTATAGTTGTAAAGTTAACGAAGAAATATCGCGCCGGCATTACAATATTCTTAGGTTGTAAACCAGGACCATATATTTTTATTTCATGGCCAAAATTATTTTTCAATAAAGTCAACAGGAGAAAAATTATAACATTACTATATTTTTCCAACATTTCGTAGTCTTATCTTATCACAGACTGAAATATAAAAATGTGTATTTTGTTTTTTGTTTATATTACACAAAATGAACTGTTGTTGTTGTTTTAAAATTTATCCCCAATAGGGAAAGGCAAAGGATTATAATCCATACAGCCTAGTTTGAATTTGTAAGTTTCGTTCTGATATATCAAAAGGCCAGAGCCAAGTCTGAAGTAACTTTATTTTTCTTCTGATTTGATGACTGGTAAAGTAAGGCCGAAGCCATGCCGAAGCAAAGTCTGAGATTTCATATTTTCGTCTACTTTGCGTCTACTCACAAAATTAACTTATCACGTGACAGGCGACATCACAGAGTACTATATAATCTATGGTACTATACCAGTAATCACTAATCAGTATATAAGTGTATAATCTATGGAGTACTATGGTATAAACATACCTACCCCATCCCAGCCTGCAAAATAATGATATTTGTAATAAAAAAAAAAACTAATTGATAGATTTTGAATTGCTCAATTCAACTACGTTGTCCTTTTAAATTGCTCACCTCAAATTATATAATTAAAGGGGCCTACTCAAAGCACTGCCTGCAGGGCCTGCTTGCAGTTACTGCCGCAGAGGATGTTGCTCCACAAAGCACTGCAAATCATTTACGCGGCATACGTTGTCGTGTTCATTTGTGTTCTCTTTGTCCTTGCCTAAATTCGTCAGTTTTTATAAATGGCTCCTACATTATTCAAACACCAAAAAATAGCATTGGGTTTGACTGTATTGAGTACTTGTAGCGTTCAAAAGAAAAAAAGGAAGCACTGGTGTAAAAAAGTTTTATGTTTTTCATGTAAAAGCGACATAGCCTGCGACCGCATATCTTTGTTATGATAATGATCGTGGTTAGTTTTCCAAAGACATGGCAAATCCCTATACAATTAGATTACGTCCCTCCACACGTCTTTTTCTCGCTGGCTCATTTTTCTTGAAGAAAACAGAGCCAAACAAATAATATAATAAAACCAAACCAACTAACCACCAACTAACTGATTAATTGCTAAATGACAACCACTGACAAGACTAACCCCAGGTCAAATAGAGTAGACAAACGTCGTAATGTACCGACGTAAACAAAATGGTGGTCTAAATCGGCCCGACCTAGCTACACATGTCCCTGATTGCAGTTTACGGAGTGGGGAGATCGTGTGTCGGGCTGGCAGAACGACACTGCGGCCCTGCGACAGGGTGAACAATTAAAATATCGGCCCTGCATGCATACATACAATACGATCGGCAATGGCACTGCAAGCAGGGCCCTGCAGGCAGTGCTTTGAGTAGGCCCCTTAAAAATCAAAATTAAAAAAAAACAAACAAATATTTTCAAACTCCTATATCTTTCGATGTATACAATATTTTAAATTGCTCAAAGTGTTAAAAAACTGCTCAAGTTGCATTTATAATTGCTCAAGTATAGTTTGGAACAGATCCACTTCCCTTAATTTTTAAATAAATATAAATAGTTTGAACAAATAAAATATTGATATTTGTAAAAAAAAAATACTAATCGATACATTTTCAATAGCTCAATTCGACTACGTTGTCCTTTTAAATTGCTCACCTCAAATTATTTAATTACAAATCAAAAAAGTCGTTGAAAAATATTCTTTTATCAATATTTTCAAACTCCTGTATCTTTTGATGTATACAATATTTTAAATTGCTCAACGTGTTAAAACCCTGCTGAAGTTGCATTTATAATTGCTCAAGTACAGATTTGAACAGCTCCATTTTCCTTAATTTTTAAATAAATATATAAAGTTGGAACAAATTTATCGTTTATATCATAAGACAGGTGTACGCTGCGCGTGCGCATAGACAATGATGCGAAGCCAAAAAATTGCGGATATTCGTAATAAAAAAGATACTAATCGATAGATTTTCAATAGCTCAATTCAACTACGTTGTCCTTTTAAATTGCTCACCTCAAATTATTTAATTACAAATCAAAAAAGTCGTTGAAAAATATTCTTTTATCAATATTTTCAAACTTCTATATCTTTTGATGTATACAATATTCTAAATTGCTCAACGTGTTAAAACCCTGCTCAAGTTGCATTTATATCAAGTTGCATTTCAACTGTACTTGAGCAATTATAAATGCAACTTGAGCAGTTCTTTAACACTTTGAGCAATTTAAAATATTGTATACATCAAAAAGATATAGGAGTTTGAAAATATTGATAAAAGAATATTTTTCAACGACTTTTTTGATTTTTAATTAAATAATTTGAAGTGAGCAATTTAAAAGGCCAACGAAGTTGAATTGAACTATTGAAAATCTATCGATTAGTATTTTTTTTTTTTACAAATATAATTATTTTATTTGGTCAAACTATTTATATTTATTTAAAAATTAAGGGAAGTGGATCTGTTCCAAACTATACTTGAGCAATTATAAATGCAACTTGAGCAGTTTTTTAACACTTTGAGCAATTTAAAATATTGTATACTTCAAAAGATATAGGAGTTTGAAAATATTTGATTTTTAAAAAAAAATTGATTTTTAATTAAATAATTTGAGGTGAGCAATTTAAAAGGACAATGTAGTTGAATTGAGCAATTCAAAATCTATCAATTAGTATTTTTTTTATTACAAATATCATTATTTTGCGGGCTGGGGTGGGGTAGATGTATTTAAGTGTATATGTCTATGGTATCTATGGTATAAACCATGGGTCAACCATGGGTATAAACCTAGGGTATAAAGTTATAAACCATATAAAATAAACTGTCAAAGAAATAATGACATTAATTATGTACTAAATTTGGTTTTCTTAAAACGATAAAATATTCTTATTTAAAAAATAAACCATGGCTACTGCTAACATGAAACTCTTGTGCACCGTGTTAAACAAACTAAGGTTAGTATTTATTATATATAATATGCTAAATAACCTCAATTTACTATTATCAATATATATATTATTCGTGTAAATGGGCAACGATTTTTAGTTTTAACTTCCCTTAAGAAAAGGCCTATTAACAATTATAACTTACATAAGGTTTAATCGAAACTATTTGGTAAGACATAAAGAACCTTTATTTTAAAAATACATGTATATATTAGTTTAATAGCTATCTAGCTATCACTTATTTTGAGCAAACTTGTTTGGGCTACATATAATAATGAGAATTACAGTCCATTGTTTAGCTATGTTGTAAATGTTGTAATATAGTTACTGAAATTAAATCGTGAACTAACAATTACTATTTAATTATTTATTTTATATGTTATACAAAATAATAAGCATTTATTATTTCAGAATTGATCACATTTCATCAAGATCATTTAACTCTCCGCCAAGATTCCGGCCTCCTTATTGGTATTTGCCTAAAGAAAGAGTTGTATGTAATATACCTATATTTAAATTATACAGTTTATAAGATATTGTAAGACAATGCAACACTTTGTTTTTAGATGAGTGATGAAATGTTATCACCAGAAAATAAAGAGTTTTTAGAGGAAGTAAAGCAAGATAAATTAAATCTTCAATCCGCTTTAGAGTCTCCTTTAATAAAGAACGAAACACAGGAAACATTGCAATGGGACCCTAAAACACGTCGTACTGGCCTCATAGCAAGAAAAATAGGAAATTATCCATTGTGGTCAAAAGAGGGTAAAAAATTTCAAACCACATTATTACAGGTATTTTTTTTATCAAATTTGTAACTGCTAGGTATATAATTCCTGCCAAGAAAAAGATCAGTTGTCAGCAAAACTGTATTTGTTTGTTTAATGAAACAACTTTTTTGGTGAGTCCTCCCGTGACCATGGTTGCTGTAAAGTATCCGAAACGTCGGGAATCAAAAGATAATAATAAACCGCGATAAAATCCGAAAAAAGTTGTTTCATTAAATGAGTAAAATTCACGTAAACATTAGAAAACAATATGTATTTGTTTGTAATTCTATTACACTGCATTCTACAGGTGTATATAGACACAAACAAAACTAATTCCTTGTTGTAGTGTATAGTAGTAAAATGTGTAATTTTCTACCTTAATTATTAAGCTTTGAGAATACTAAATCAATCATTGGGCATACACAAAACCAATAATAATGTTTACCATATCGACACCAGATGTATCAATTAGCGTAAGGGACAAATTACAGTTTTTCAGGAGAGCCAAAAAACGAATTTTTCTTTCACATTATAATTTTAAAATTTACGAAAAATTAACAACGTATTTACTCCTCTGGCATCAACTTCTTTAAGATATCTAAAAAGGCATGTTGCTATTTCACAACTACCTCTTTTGCCATCTGCGTCTCCTCAAGTGTAATAATATCCGTACTGTGTCCTGCTTTCATAATTATCATTAGGGTTAAAGAGCGCATTTACCTTTTTCCATAACATAATAATGTAAGGGACTAATTCTGGAAAATTTCTAACTTTGAACGGTTTGAAGTAAAGTAAGGTACATGTTAATATAATTTTTGTGACTCAAGTTTAATGTTAGGGTCAAATAAATTTATGAATACGATTTAGTTTAATTTTCATTTGAAAAATAAAACTAAAGTCCGTTAAATCAAATTTTGTAGCAAAAATCGCTCGAGCAGGTCTGAAAATGTGTACTGAAAGGGACATTTTTGGAAAATTTTTGAATGATATCGATATCCTATGTATACCAGTCGATAGAGTGCAAAATACGAATCCAATGATATATTATATAACCCAATTTCAGCAAAATGTACACTTACCTTACACTAAGTACCTTACACTAAGTGATACTTCTGGTATCGATTTATTATTTACTATACTTATAATTACCATTATATGCGTTTATAAAGAAATTGTTTAACCTTGTGCCAAATCAGATAAGAGCATAATATAGTTGAATAATAATTATATAAAAATAATATTTCTATTATAATCAACAGGTTGTAGACAATCATGTCATAAAATATATACCACCAGAAGAGTTTAAGCCAATGAAAACATCTAAAATTGTTTGGAAAGAAAAACGAAGGTTAGGTTGTCTTCTAGTCGGTTCAGAAACAATAGACCCAAGTACAGTCACAAAAGAGTATTGTGGGCTTTTTAATAGTGTGGGAATGTTACCTAAGAGGCATTTATGCAGGTTTATGGTCTCTCCTCATGCTTCACTGCCTACTGGAACACCATTATTTGCAACACACTTTAGAGTTGGTGACTACGTAGACGTCAGAGCTAAAACGTTAGTATGTTTTTTGATTTAGATAAAATCGAAAATCAAGAATAACAAATTTTAATTTTCTTAATTTATGCATATAGAATGGATCGTGGATTTCAAGGAGTAATGAAGCGCTGGGGTTTCAAAGGAATGCCAGCATCTCATGGTGTTACTAAAACTCACAGAAGGCCAGGAAATATAGGTGCTGGAGGTGAAAAAGCCAGAGTATGGCCCGGAACTAAAATGCCAGGACACATGGGTAACAGGTAATTTTTTTTGCTTAATATAATTTTCGTTTTGTATATGATTCTTCTATATTTTAAACATGTGAATTTTTAGGTGGAGAACATTACGTGGCGTAAAAATTCTTCGCATTAATACAAAACATAATATTCTTTGGATGTTAGGTGTTGGTATACCAGGAGAGACTGGAGCAATGTGCTACTTATTTGATACAATATTGCCATTAAGAAAATTGAAGACACCCCCTCCTTTTCCTACACACCCACCCGCTGAGGATCTTCCTATAGAATATTATGATGACTCAATACACCTTTTTGAGGAACCCACAATAACATTTGAAGAATCCTAAGAATCTTAGAGCCAAATAATAAAAACAATCATAGCTCTTCTTTAAGTGTTTTAGTTTTTTGTTTATTAAATAAAGTTTAGTAAATAAAGTTAGTATTAGTTCATTGTTATATTACAATGTGTACACTATTTTATAAATAAATAAATATTTACACAATACACACATGGTCGTCTGTTCCTAAAGTAAGCAACTTAATGCTTGTGTTATACGTAACAGCCAACTAGTATATAGCTACATATATTTTTTTAACCGACTTCCAAAAAAGGAGGAGGTTCTCAATTCGACTGTATTTTTTTTTTTATGTATGTTACATCAGAACTTTTGACCGCGTGGACCGATTTCGACAATTTTTTTTTTTAATCGAAAGGTGGTGTGTGTCAATTGGTCCCATTTAAATTTATTTGAGATCTAACAACTACTTTTCGAGTTATATCTAATAATGCGTTTTTACTTGACGCTTTTTTCGTCGACCTACGTTGTATATTATACCACATAACTTTTTACTGGATGTACCGATTTTGATAATTCTTTTTTTGTTCGAAAGAAAATATCCCTAGTTTTGTACCATGATAAGGAAACCAGGATTTGATGATGGGATCCCAGAGAAATCGAGGGAAACTCTCGAAAATCCATATAACTTTTTACGGGGTGTAACGATTTTGATAATTTTTAATTTAATCAAAAGCTGATGTTTATCATGTGGTGAAATTCAATTTTTATCGAGATCTGATAAATACTTTTTGAGTAATCTTTGATAACGCGTAGTTACTTGACTATTTTTTCGTCGATCTACGTTGTATTACTTGTCGATGTAATTGAAGTCAGTTTTTTTTTTCGTTTGCCTGCAAACACAATTATTTTCGATAAACATACTTATAAATAATACATATATAAATAAATATTTATATTACACCCAGACTCGGGGTGGGAATCGAACCCACAACCCTCGGAGCATAAAGCAGGGTCACTACTAACTGCACCAACGGGCTAGACTCATACACTATTTTACAACTCAAATTTGAACAACATAAATAAACACCTAACAAATGAACTATTTTATTTTTCAAAACTAAAAAATACTAAAATCTTACAAAATTGCCTTAGAAAAATTTGTACTAACTTGTTTAGTTAATTCTACAAAAATATGTAGACATTGTAACAAATATTGGGAAGTGATGCTTAAATATTAAGACAGGTACGTGTTTAGTTATTTAGGCAAATGTAATAATTATAATGAGACAAACATTGTGTTTTTAATTATATTTATTATTTATTTCCTAGTATTGTAAATCCTAACATACATTAAAACTACAGCAATCTCAATAATTCTTACAATGTTAGTTTTTACTTATTTATTGAAAGTTCATTCAAACATTCTTTATTTCTATAGAGGCCAATTTTGTTCATTATAAATAACTGAAAACTACTCTAATATAAATTAGTAGTATGTAATTTTTGTTTGAAATCCATATTTTAAAAAGATAGATATTATGTAATGGTTCCAGTAAGATCAAGCAATTAATAATGAAGGCAACATTTCTTAACAACTGACTGCTTAGCTTAAAATATTACTATTACTATTGCTGATTAGGAGGCTGAAAGCCGTAGCCTGGATATGGTTGTGGTGCTCCAGGTGGAGGTGCACCAGGTGCAGGCGCACGAGCATAAGGATACGGAGACGGTGGGTATTGAGCAGGGGGATAGCCTTGTTGGTATGCATGAGGAGGATAAGCTCCACCTGCAGGAGGATAGTTTTGTGGATTTTGAGGATATGATGATTGTGGAGGCTGTGCAGTTGATACTGAAGGAGCTGGACTTCCTGGCTGGGATGAGGGATTAGAATACGGGGGTTGGGTTGCTGGAGGATAAGGAGATGGTTGGCCAGCTGGTGGATATTGCTGACTTGGAGGACCACTTTGTGGAGGAGCACCTGATGCAACTGTTGATGGAGGTAAATTATTTCCATGAGAACTAGAATTGTATGTTGGAGATTGAGCAGATGGTGAGCCATATCCTGTACTTGTAGGGTTCTGTGAACTATAGCCACTAGGAGGAGGTTGTGGAGAGCGATTGGGTTGTGAAATAGGTGTTGAACTATAGGCAGATGTTGGGGTTGTATTTGGGAATGGTTGTGATTGATATGGCTGGGGCTGGGATGTTGTCGAATTATAAGAACTTACACCAACATTGGGGTAATTCGGACCTGATTGAGGAGGTGGATAACCCGAACTTCCTGTGTATGCTGGTTGACTTGATCCACGCACTGGATATGGTGACCCCGCTGCAGCTGGGCTACCTGGTGGAGGTGCATAAGGTTGTTGACTCGAAGATGGGGGGTACCCAGGGCCTGGGTGTGTAGATGGAGGATAGTTATTGGGCGAAGTAGTAATGGGAGGTCCATAAGTTGAATTAGGAGGATAACCCTGTGGCTGTTGAGAAGGGTTAGGAGGTCCATATCCTTGCCCTGGAGGTCCATAGCCTCCCTGAGGTGGGTAAACACCTGGTGCACCTTGATACTGTCCTTGGTATTGGTTTTGTGGGTATGGCCTTTGACCATATGATTGAGTTGGTCTAGTTGGAGTAGATGAAACTCCAGAGGGTGGTCTGTATGGTTGCTGAGGTGATCCTGGGACTTCCGCTCCACTGGTAGGTGGGTTAAGTGGACCTTGTTGAACATTACCAGCAGCCAATTGATGTGGTGGCTGAAATAAAAAAAAAATAGTAGAAAATTTGCAGACAAACTTTTAACATAACAATAAAAAAGCTTTATATTTGATGCTAATGGTTGATAATTGCAATTTATTACGTGGGTCACTATGAACACTAAAACGAAATAAACTTACTGCTTAACTCTAAGAAATCGAATAAAGTACAAAACAGAGCTTTTAATATATATATATTGTATCGTATCGTATATCATTTTTCGTATTCAACAGAAGCATAGGCTATGATGTACATAACCGGCCTCTAAATTATGGGAGGTTAAATTATTGTTATTTCTGCCTCTACCTTAACTCCAGTGCTGCGGGAAGTGTACTCATGCCCCGTTCCACGACTTTTACACGTTATTTTCGAACAAACATACTTAAAAACGATCTCTACTGCAAGATCAACATACGATACGAATTGACTTTTAATGACTGACAAATACACTTTTAAACAAAATAACGCGTCCGACATATTATTCTAATAAAATTAGTAGCACTGCATGTTAGAATTAGGTATAGAAATTCGAAAAATACCCAAAACCGAATCGGAGCACCCCACAAATATTGCTTATATTCAATGTCTATTTACCGGTAAAAGAGCTTGAATATTCTGATTAGCATCTGCCACCGTTGCTAAATAAACCAAATTTCTATGTAAAACTTGTTGATATTGGTGGCATTCCATTAACTGTCCTTTAGCTTGATATTCTTGTATTGTTTGTATAAGATGTGCATTTTCATCTAACATTTTTTGGATTTGTGCTGGACTTAATTGAGGTCGATTCCCTCGCGGTGCAAAAGCAACGGACATTTTCACTCTTTAAAAACTTCACCGTCGTTTACACAAAGACACACAAATTGTATTAATTAAGTACTTGTGACCTTTACATAATATTGCTTATGAAACTGTATTTAATGATGTAAATATAGTATAAAGCGTTAGCAAACGAGGAAAAGACGAAAGTAAAAGTAAGCTTTTTTTATATTTATTGAGACTTTGTTGAGACTATTGAGGAGAGGTGCTAGTAAACTAAGTTGCAATTTGTGTTGCCATTCTCTGATTTCTCGGCAACTTCTCGATACAATTTACATCAAGTTCAAACTTCAATTCAGAATAATATTATTCGATTAACCGCGTAATATGATTGGATAAGCGGGCGCTACCTACTTGAGACAATAAACAAGAAAGTAAATAGCGTGTGTGTCAAATACATGGTAGTGTGTGTAATGTTTTTTTTTAATTGATTTAATGTACTTTGCATAATTTAAAAAAAAATATGAGCATTCTACACTTCTTCTCTATATAAACTATATGTGTGCGAAATTTCATACTTCTCCGTCCGCGTAAGTTTTGTAAAAAGGGTACAAAGTTTTTTCTTCACGTATTAATATATATGTCGGCACTTGCGCTGTTGTACGCAATAAGCAAGGAATTTATAAACAACAAATTCACCGATCACTTCACCTAGCACACCCTTCGATAGTCACCTACCTTCACCCATTATATTACTCGAGTTATTCTGTCGTGTATAAAACGATCGGAGCTTGGCAAATGGCACGATGCACTTGTTGTATCCTGCTAGTAGCTTAACCTAGACTCTTTAATAATTAATTTGTGCAAACGAATCAATTAATTGTTACATAACGATCTATAATTTGGCTAGGCAGGGCGGACAACTCCAGCAGTGAAGATGAGCGTTGATGCGCATCTCAAGGGGGCACACAAAAAATTAGGAAACTGAAATTTTTCTTCAATACCCGTGCGAAGCCGGCGCGAGATACTAGTTTAGTTATAAAAAGAGAAGTTAGATCACGTGACCAATAAAGAAAATCTGTGGCAGTGTGGTTTGACTTATTGGGCGTGTAATAAATCGTATAAAAATACTCAAGACTTGGCCTAAAGGTCTAGATACCAGGCCATAAACTCCAAAAAAAAAACTTATTGGGTGTGTTCCACTTTATACCCATGCATGGATTGGAGTAAAATGTTAATTCAATATGGATTCGCATAGTGCAACGCACTGATTATTTCCCGATAAAAATTTTAAAATATTAATAATTTATTATTGAGTTATTATAGCTCATTAATTCCTTTGGGTGCCATCTGCGCGTGTTATGCGCAGTCGATATGTATAAATAAAAATATTCAATACTGCTATTTTTAAGCCAAAAGTGGATTAGCACCCAATTTTGATTTTGATTTTTCTCAAAAACGAGGACACGCGCAAACAAATGTTACTGATCCTTTTTTTCATAAATTTTAACGTGGAATGTTATCATATGAAGAGTTTGGGGTAATTGAGAGGTAGGTGGTTGTTGTGTGTAAGGAGAGGCAGAAGGTGACATCGTGTAGCGTGTGTAGTGATGTTGAAGACGAGATAGATATTATTATTATTATTTTGGATACACATCTGTCCTTGTATTGCTATCTGTAACGGCATACTTTTAAGCTGTGCAACTACAGTTTTCCCAAATATATCAAACTCTGTCTCCGTTTGTATGGCGGGTATATTAATTGTGTCGGCAACGTTCTTTACTTTGTTGACCAAACGTTTGAGGTCCCGTATCGCTCTTTTATGAGGAATGGATTTTCTTTCTTCAAAAATATTACATTGATTGCGCGTTGGCGCAGCGGTCACAGTACAGACTGTTGCGCTGGCGGTCGCGGGTTCGATCCCCGCTCACGATAGATATTTGTATTGGCCATATAGATGCTTGTCATGGTCTGGACGTTCATGCTTGTGTATTGTGTGTGTTTTGGGATCCCCAACACAGTAGAAAATCCTACTGGGGCCGGTGAGTGTGAAGCGTTTATTTATTTAATTATTTATTTATTGAAGTTACTTGAACCTCATGAGGGTAATTTTTCTCAGCATAATGGTTGTGTTGTGGATTTGAAAGATTCTCTTCATCAAGATCATCATAATGAGGATCAAGCTTCTGTAAAATAAATACACATTTAACATTAATAATTTATTAGTTTTACGTATACCTAAAGACACCAAATGAAAAAAGGTAGAGCAAGGTTTCAGAAATTCTCGGAATTTTCCTGGTTGCTAAGGTGCTATATATCTCTGTATTGCACATTTGTAGCACTTCAAGCCTCGTGCAATAATTTAAATCATTTAATTCGAGGAATGTATAGGACATCTGTTCCAACTCCCGATTTTGTGCTCTGTTTTACTTTCTTAACCTGTTGCGAATATGTAGACCTCAAGTAGTGTAAGCTTCTTTACTTCCAAACCAAGGAATGTTCATGGCTGCGCTTATTTGTAGAAGTGACGCTTCTCGGGCTTTTATACAGGCACTTCAAGCGAATTATGACATGGCGGTTAAAGGGTTAAATTGACAATTTGACAGTGCCAAAGAGTATATATCGACGCGAGAAAGCAAACACGTAGTAACCAACACCCTTCGAAATATTTTTTTATTGCGTCATTAGAATAAGAAAAAAATTACGCGTCGAATGGTATATGTCAAGTAACTGTACGACTGATAATAAAAAATATAGGATTTTCAAAATTGCCATATTTTTTTCATTTTTGCACCAATAAAACGATGTAAATAACAAAAAAACAGGTATTATTTCTTACTCTGTTTCTTACGACAATTTGTTTTCTACAAAAAAAACTAATCTAAAAGTTACAACATCAATAATTCCATATCTAATGCGGGTTACTACAGTTTTGCTTCTCGTAAAATTATGGTCACTTGCGTTTAATACCTTTTAGTAGGTGAAATTTTTTTATCTTGTGATGCTTATAACGCTTTACACGGTTTATTTTATTTATTTTTTTCACTTTATTTACACCATTTACAAGGATCCAATGAAACAAGTAACTTTGTTTCACAACACTACTAAAGATTTTAGGTTCAACACAACGCATATATACTGAATAAGCTTGAGCGACTCCAGAATCTTTGTATAAGGTTCGTATAGTTCGTACTTTCCCTACTTTACTGTGTACTTTTCAATCCTGATGCCCCTCAATATCTTAAAGAACGGTTCACGTATCTTTGCAATTCCCATGAACGTTCCCTTAGATCTGATTCCAATTTACTTCTAAAAGTTCCTTCCCATAAATCCTCCTTCTATTATAATTCCTTCACTGCTAAAAATGTCCGCCTCTGGAATTCTCTTCCGCTTTCAATAAGACGTGCTTCTACTCCAGCCTGTTTTAAGCAACGTCTAAAGAAGTACTATATGTCCCTTAACATATAATAATATTCAGAATTTTAACATGCGTATTTTATATTATCAATATATATTTTACATTTATACACGTATATTAATACTATTTTGATTATTTATGTATGGATATTTGTACTTATATGTGTATGTGTATGAATTAATGAATCTATCATACACTATTTTTATTCATCCTTAAGAATATTGTACACTTCCTATCCGTCACTACTATATCATGTCCTGTGCCCAAAGGTTATCTGGAAGAAATCGCTCTTCAGCGATAAGATCGCCTTTGTATATTGTGAACGTTCTGAATTGAGAAGACTTTTCAGGATTTGAAGATATTGTGGAACACACATTCAAAAAAAACCAGAACATACAAATCTCTAAAATATCAATTGTTACATTCCGGAAGAAACACCCCGAAAAAATGTTCGTGAAAACCTCCATGATGCCAGATGCAGACACCAATGAAGTTAAACTCAGTGCGTTGAGCAATGCGACCCCAAAACAGAAGTTGTACTCTTCAAAGTTGCCAATTTGTCAAAAGAAATATACAGATTTAAAAAAAAATAGTAGAAAAACTGGTAATTCCGAAAAGATTCGCTAAAGAATATTTAGATTTTAAGACCAGCGCAAAAGTCAAAGATTGTTTACCTGACACCGATGCTGAAGACGATTATTGGTAATTATTTTCAGTTTATTGAAGCTTAAGAAAGTACTGATTATTTTTAATGGTTTGTAGGTTTTATTATAAAAAAAAAAATGTTTTTTATTTATTTCTATATTATTATGACAGGAACTGTTGATTGTTAATGTTTTATGGATAAATACGTAATAATGATTGTTTTAATTTCGATTTATGCAAGAAGGTACATCATGTTTTGTTTAGGTCTAATTGTAATTTTTTTTTCAAATATTAAATTAAACTGATTTGTATTCTTAAATTTAATTGGTCAAATTGTGGTTTAAAAAACGAAACAATATGTTAAAAAATACTCTTTGATTTTTTTAAATAAACATATCAAAAATACATTTATTTCTAGTATATACGTTTTATTTCTTTGACTCTTACTGCAGGCTGTTTAGCAACCTCAGTTCAATTGATTTACCTTTACTACAATTAGATTTTTCGGATTATGCAAAATAATGCTAGTTACTACGTACTGATGACAAAATATCAAACATTGTTCATTATTATGCGTTTTTATAGGTGATGTTACCTAAAGAAATGATGGTTACCACATTTTTGCTTTCCAAAAAAAAGTGCGATTTTCGTCGTTCCATACGTTTACTTACTTCAGTTACTACGTTTCAATGGATTGTAAAATATATTGTCAAATGTCGTAACCCACAAAATATTTTTTTAAATAAACTTTAGGTTAAATCCATTTAAGATAAGCTATTTAGCAAAAAATCATAAATATAGTGTCAAAAAATGGCAACTCTAGGTCCATAAATACGCAAGTTATGATCAGCGGGCTTACTCTTGAAACTCGATCCTATTTGAAATTTAGGATTGGGATCGAGAACTTGTCAATCGGTACTCTTGAACACTACACTAGCGCACGATTTGACTCAACTACAGTGAAATTTTACGTAACTAATAGAAATTGGGATTTCTCGATCTTATACATTTTTTGCACTCTTGACAATATTTTGACGTTGACTATCGACTTGGAAATCGTGTTTGGGATCGAATTTACTCGTTTCAATAAAGTTAACTTTTTAGTGTTCGATTGTGTATTTTAAAGTGTTTTTTATTATGATAATGGCGCGACTGGCGCTTATTTTTAACATATATTAACTATGTATACTTTTATATTATCAACAATATCACAATCACAGTATTTATTAAAATAAAACTAATTGCGTAACAATTAGTCTTTTATCCTCTTTTAACCTAAGGTAGCAATTTTTAAATATAAATCACAGTATTTATATCTCTAATATTTAAATATAAATCACAGTATTTAAGTCTCTAATATGTTTTAACTATATTAATAAACTTTTGTATTCACTAATTTAAGCTTAACACTGGTAAAATTGCAGAAATTATTACAGAAGTAAATAAAGAAAGAAGATAAGTTAATTATAAATATTAAATTAAGAAAATACGTAATTGAGATAATTTGAAATTTAGAAGTCTCAAAATTGCGTCAGCCATAAGCTTCTTTTTAACAACAACACACATTATGCAGAATGTATAATATATCTTGCGTTTTTATGCTTAAAAAATCAGTTTTAGGTTTAATTTAAGGAATTACAATATAAAAGATAATAATTAATTATTGGAGACACATTATAATTTAAAAAACATAAAATTTCATGAATTAAATTTTATTTTCTTATTATTTTTTATTATAATGGCTACACGAGAAACCGATCGTCAATTCGATTTCAATTTCAATTCAATTGAAAGCTCGATTTGGTCAAGAGTACCAAAATATTGCAGATTGGAACTGGAACTGTATTGAATTCGTGTTTTTGTGAGATTGGGATTGAAGTCAAGAGTAAGCCTACAGTAGGGCGACACTTTTTTTGCTATACTTTGTATACCAAACTTGAATTTTTATATAAATTGGCAAAATTGTACGTCAAAATGAAAAAATTTAAACGTCGGAAACGTCGTAATTGTCAAATTTTGACTCGAACAATTATTTCCTAACCGCCATATTATATTGCAACCACCGAGTAACCACGCCCGGAATTGTGGATTTTTAGTTTTTTCTGCATATATATTTTCTGAGCCTTAATACTTTATTGTGAGAATATTATTCGTCGCTTCTAGGGATTTACTATGGGTTTTATTTGACCCTGAATCATTGGTCTTTTTGGTCGAACGAAGTAATTTTGCTTTTGAAAATAAGTTCTTAATATCTATATCAACAGAAAATAATAGTATTTTATAGTTATACCTATATTTTTATTACTTATACTATATTTTTCTGTTTTCATTCCTTTAGAAAATACAGTGAAACGTAATGTGAGATATCAAAAATGTACTATTTGTGGTCTAAAGGGGACCCCTGGACTGGAGCCAATGTATTTTTGAAGAAGTTTCCACTTGATCCAGATCGGTTAGTGTAAATATTACTATGCTCTGTGGTGTTAACAATAGAACAATACAATATTTAAATAAATTCTACTTAAAATCTTTATAATAGTAAATAGCTAACTGTAGTAATAAAGTAACATTAAAGTATTATACATACTTATGTATACTAGAAAACTAGTTGTAGACTATGTAAAATTTAAACTTTTAATTTAAATTGACGATTAAAATTCTACTCTCAGGTGTCGTTCTTGGGTCAAAGCAGTTGGGAATGAAGACTGCTTACATACCCGTTAAAAAATTGCATGAAATTAAATATTTGTGTGGATATCACTTTGAAAAAAAGTATTTTAATACAAAGGGCAATAGATTAATTAAAAATGCTTTTCCAACATTAAATTTGCCACAACCATTGGATGACAGTCTTTTGGTAGATTTTCCTTTATATGGTGAAGAAAAAGAAAAATCTCAAGTCTTGAAAGGTGCAAATTTTTTTTATATGTTTATGATAATTATAAATTACATTACAATTATTTTTTCTCAATGTTCTTGTTTAGCTATTTGTCTAGCCTTATTTCTGGTTCATAATATGTTAATTGATGTTAATGATAAATTCTTTTTTATTTTCTAGTTTTCAAGATATAACAAATTCAGAGAATGTGCAATGGAATGAAAATATTTTATCTAAAAGTGAGTAAACTACTTTATTATATTATATTTATTTGTTATGTTGTTAGAAGTAACAAGTGTTTTTAAGAGGTACAGCATCTTGTTAGTTCATGTTTGGTTATGTAATATATTTTTAATGATGGATAAAATTAAGATTTTTATTGTTAATTAAATGAACTTACTTATAATTTTAATAACTTGCTGTTGCAAGTCTTATACATTTTTAATAAATGACAAAAAGTTTTCTTGAAAACAATGTCTTGTTTCCAAAACTCTGTCTTACTAAGTATGTACTGGAAATTAAAAAAATAAATAAAGATGAGATTATATAAAAGTCATACAAATGTTCACAATTGTACTGTATAGAAAAAGATAATTTTTAAATATATTTTGTACTGATAATGGCAGTACAATCTCAGTTGTAATAAATATCATATAATAGATTATTGTTAGTCAATGTTCTAAAAAATCATCTGACATATATTTAATTTATTATTTATACATTTACCTAAATAATATTGGCCCTTAGATATCAGATATCTAAGTCTGATTGATATACATATCGCTGATAAAATGAGAGATATATGTAAAACACTTTCTGAGAATCTTTAATATCTTTTAACACATATATGCAACGATTCACAACATATGATACAAATGATCCAATGCAGTATAAGATTTTTAGTTTTATTTTTCTATAAAATGATTATGAATAACACCTTCGGAAAATAATCATTTTCATCTTCTATATAACAAGATAAGTAATCATTAACTTTAATTTTAAAATAAAAATAATTTCATATCAAATTTATACTATTAGTATAAAGCTGAAGAGTTTGTTTTCTTGAACGCGCTAATCTCTGGACTTACTGGACCAATTTGAATTTTTTTTCAGTATTTGATAGCCCATTTATCAAGGAAGGCTAGGGCTATAGGCTATATATTATCACGCAAAGACCAATAAGAGTGGAGCACCAATGAAGAATGTTTCAAAATCGGATTTTTTCCTTCTGAGACCTTCCCCAGCTAGCCCAAAGTAACTATTCCACGCGGACAAAGTTGCGGGTAGAAGCTAGTAGAAAATAAAATTCAAATAATTTAAGTGTGAGTAAATAATGGAAAATGTAAAAAAAAAATTAACAAGTAATAGATACTAGATATATTTAGATATTGTACTACTATTTTTCAGATGCTGAATACAGCTTTCTCCCTTTGCCCTCTACTTCGCAGGCACCACAAGGACTTACTTTTGAAAAAACACTAGGTAAGAATAACAAATGAAAATTTCACATTTTTGAGTACATAAAACATCAACAAGTAACATGTCTACTATAAGCATATAGCTAACTAGCATTTAATTTTATGACACAAGTTCACTTTATTATATAAAATATTTCTCTAACTGTATATGTTACTACATAGATAATTATAAGCAACTAAAACATTTTTATGTATTAATTTTTTTTTAAATGTTTATTTGTTTCAAAATTGAATTTTATACATTTAGATGAGTAGCCTGTTATTCCAGTTGTGCTGGTTCTATTTTCTGCTCCGGGGGTTGTAGGTTCGATTCCTGCCTGAGTCTGGGTGTATTACTATACATAATTATGTTATAATTTATATATATATATGCATGTTGGTTGTTGTCTATAAAACAAGTGTTAAGTTGCTTACCTTAGGAAAAGACAACCGTGTGTATGTGTTAAAGATATTTATTTATTATTGTTCACTTTTATCAATGTAATTACAGTTTCCCAGAATGAATCAGTAGAAAATGTTAAAGTTCCTGTTCGCAACTATGAAAGAATTGTGGGAAAACCTAATAGAAATAGAGGTATAATTTTCAACAATCTTTTAATGTAGCAAAGAACGTAATTCAGTATAGTTCTTTGTAGCCTACTCCTTTTTAAATTATTTTTATTGAAATTATTTTCAAATCATAATTTACAACTTCAACTACAAGGGATTAAGTTGTGGTAGTTTTTAATGTAGTTATGTGGTAGACTATGTAAATAGTAGTAGTTAGTATCTATCCATAATATATATATATATATATATATATACACTGCAGGCCAATATATAATGCCAATATATATGTATATATGCCCTGAATATTGTTATAAAGAAAAAAAAAAACATTTATTCTGTTGCACATAACATTTATTACTATTACAGTGTGTTAGTTTAATACATTAATATAATCTATGAAAATAAAGCTAATCCGAAGTGGTCTCCATTGGCTGCAATACACTTAAAAGTTGAGGCCAGTTATTAATAGAAGCACACACTCTTTCTATGGGAAAATTATTTATTTCATTATACCTATGAATAGCCCGGTACACATTTGACTAATATCAAGCATATGAGAGTCAAATCAATTTTTAATTATACTGCTTCAATAATTTACATTTTATAAATCAAAAGTTTGCTTAGTTTTGTTAAATATGCATTAACATTAATGTTTAACAGTTTCATTTATCTATATTTTATACATTTATATTTATACATTTATATATATTTCGATATTATACTATTAAAGTATGGTATAGTTTAAAAAATAGAATGACAAAATAATTTATTTAGATATAGCTCTTTCCTTAGTAATCAAATACGTATATTTTATTGTTATAATATTTCAAGTAAATTGAAGAAAAAGGAAAAAAAATAATAATTACATTCAATGATTCCAATTGTATCATGCAATGGGCATTCCTTTGTCGTATACTTGTGTTATTATTTAAAGCAAAATTAAATACATATTAAACTGTAACGATCACTAATAAAATATATCAATATTAGCGTTGTTTAATATTGAAATAAAAATAATAAATGTATCTTAATATAATAAAAGCAATAAATTATTTTATAATATTATATTTAAGTAAAAATTTATGAAATTAAAGGAATAGATCACATTATACATAATATTGTATACTTTCAACACAAAAAAATGTATATATAATAACAGGATTTTTTTTAAATTTCAGATTCTACATTAACTGAACGTGAGAAGATCCTGCTGAGTCATTTGACTCAAACTTAATTAAGCTTAAAGCGTTTGGCAGTCGAAATGCGAACTGTGAGGAAGACACTAATAAATTGTTTGTAGCTTATAACGATATTAGCGGGGTCCGCACTGACATGCCTAATAGAAATAATAATTATGACATTCAAGTTGTTGATGAGATAGTTTATCCTGTTTTGTCTTTGCCCAATGAAATCGATTTCTTTTTATATGAAAATGATTTATGTAACTTTTTGGAGCAGCCAGTATTATATGTTAGTGGTTATTTAGCTGCAAAATTATTAGATAGAACGAAATGTCAGAAATGTAAAGATTCGTTAAAAGTTGATAAACCAGTAGACAACTTAAACAATTATATTAGTTTTAAAGAATGGTGGAAAGATTCGAGCTCATTGTGCTTGCCTTCTGAACCTTTATGTCATTTTGTAAACAAGAGCCAAATTCATTTCAAAGCTATTATATCTCAGGACTTACAAATTAAAAATATAAAGCAGTAGACTAGTTTGCAATTAAGTAATGAGCATTTTATAGAAAAAAACAAATCAATTAATTCATAATCTTTGTTTATTATTCATTAGAAAATCATGTAAAGACAAAAATATACAATTAGAATAATGTGATCAAGACAAAGCTTAGATAACAATTTTTAAGATTCTTGTTGAATATTTATATTTATATTGTCTGTACTATAAAACAATGTTTGTAGAAAACATACATATTGGCAGTTCTTCTTGACATCTAATGTCTTTGCAATGTTTTTCGTTTTCCAAGTTTTTAAATGTGTATATTTTACCTTAGAAACAAAAAAAAAATTTCCGCTGTGGCTTCGCCCACATAGATTACGCGATTTTCGCTATTTCGTTTTCTCCCATAATCCGCTGTTCGTTTATCCACATACCATTAAATGGCGTACATGGAATTGTAGCATCCCGTGAAAGAATTTTTAAAATCGGTAGTACTTTATGGAATTACCTACTACAAACATTTAATAATACAAAAATAAGAATTTAGAAGATTACTCTAAATATGTTCTTATTATGTTTGTAAATCATTATGTTTTTTATCTGTATGCCTAGGATCATTATATAACGCTTTTCAGAATTGTTTTTACTTAGACAATATCTGTAAATATGTTTATGTTATGTTTGTTTGTTATTTACTGTATGTCGGATCGTTACATATGTAACGTTTAAAAATTTTAGATTTTTGTGAATATGTTATGAGTCAAATTCATCGTCTTGGTTGTTATTGATTGATAATTACTGTTTTGCGAGATCATTTCATTTGTATCACTTTTTAAGAGTTGATTTTTTTGTGACTATGCTACGTTAAGTGTTAAATCATGTTGTTTGTTAATTTTTGATAATTACTATTTGTTACTATTTAAGTTGTTTTGTTAATATTTTTTTTATGCTTTAAAATCACCTTTTTTGTTATTGGCTGACAATTACTATTAGAAACTATTTAATTTGTTTTGTAAATGTTTGTTATGCTTTTAAATCATCTTTTTTGTTATTGTTACTTACTGTTCCGCGGGTTGCAGGTTCGATTCCCGCCTGAGATTGAATGTACTACGTGTATATATATATATATATATATATATATATATATATATATATATATTATTTCTGTTTATTTATTTCAAAAAATGTACAGTCAGTTGTTACCTGTAACACAAGCATTAAGTTGCTTAACATAGGAATATATGACTGTGTGTATGTTATAAGATAATAATAATAATAATAATACACTTTATTGTACACCAAAAACAGAAATAATACATATCAAAGAAAAAAAAAAAAGATATTTATTTATTTATTTTAATTTGTTTTATAAAGAAGTTTATGTTATGTTTGTAAATCATCTATGTTATAAAATTTATATTATATTTATTCATATTTATTGATTTTAATTTGTTTTATAAATAAGTTTATGTTATGCTTGTAAATCATCTATGTTATAAGATATTATATTATATTTATTTATTTTAATTTGTTTTGTAAATAAGTTTATGCTTGTAAATCATCTATGTTATAAGATATTATATTTATTTATTTTAATTTGATTTATAAAGAAGTTTATGTTATGTTTGTAAATCATCTATGTTATAATTAAATATTAATTAATATCTTAATAATTAAGAATTTGTTTTGTTAACATGTTTTTTATGTTTTAAATCATTTTGTTTGTTATTGTTTGATAATTAATAGTTGTTATTATTTAATTTGTTTTGTAAAAGTGTTTGTTATTGTTTGATAATTACTATTTAATTTGTTTTGTAATGGTGGATTAAGCTCCGATCCTTCTCCTACTTGAAGAAAGAGGCCTAGAGTGTGCTGAGAGCTGTGGGATGTATCGCAGTATGTTTACGAAAATATAAAATTTGTTTGTTAGCTGTTGTGATCGACATGCCTTCAATAATGTAACTTTTTTGTATAACAGCTTTAAATTTGAAAAGACTACCGAGAGTTTTGTCCGGCTTTTTTTCCTCTCGGCCTACACTAGGAACATTAGGTTAAATAATTTGTTGTAATATTTATTTTATAAAGCCGATGACATAATAGATAGGTGATGTCTACCCAGACACTAGTGATCAGGGCAAAATAATATGTTTGTAATGTTTAATTGTAACAATTACCTTCATTTCTGTTTAAAATGTAGATTTTTTTTCGCTGGTTAAATGTAGTAGTACCAAGAAATTTAGTAGTAGTGTAGTATATACCAAGAAGTTTTAAATATACATTATATATATACAAAAAACCTTTTATTTTAAATAAAATTTATAAAATTAAGAACCCTGTGCTCAAAAAGTATCGATAATTTTATCGACTAATTTATCGACCTTTTTCCACACTATTATCGATTTCCGGTAGGATAACAGTAACAACACTATGCTTCATTATTACCAATTTAACGAAAAAATAGAGCTCAACCACAAAGTTGGTACTTGAAGTATAGCAAAACCTTGAACCCGGAGCTCGACCGTGTCTATGGAGTGACACCTCTTTACTTATATACTCTTTGGTTATGATTAAAATTTAAAAAAACAAAAAGTTTTTCTGCTCTGGTGAACAATTGTACTTTTGTGGATTACTACCTGTTCGCTTTCTAGCGTCGATATAGAAGTATGACGAAGATTTCAAATTTTTAATTGTTTTCTTTTAGGTGTGTTTTTGGTACACTTTGCCGGCCTCACCCTAATAATATTTCTACTCCAAATATACATGTAGCTCGAGATTTCGAAAAATCAATTGACATTTAGCTACGGCAGACGACAGTAGAGTAGATAGATGAGTCTACTAGTGTAGCGTAGTAGACTTTGACCACACTTATTTATAAATACTGTTGTTACCTACGTATTTTATCAATTTGAAAAGTAACATATTGACAATTACCAAATAAATATGGCATTAAGAGGAATAAAAGTGATAGAAATGATAGGATTAGCTCCAGGTCCTTTTTGTGGTTCTATACTGGCAGATTTTGGTGCAACGGTTACTGTGGTCCAAAAGGTGTTTTCAGTTTTAATATATAAGTTAAATGTTTGTTGATTATCTTTACTAACATTCAATTATTTATTTTTTTTACATTTTAGTTAGATCCATCTCCTGTAGACCTGATGTCAAATGGAAAAAGAACAATTTCCATCAATTTAAAACAAAAAGAAGGAGTCAAAATATTAAAGAAACTGTGTGCTAATTCCGATGTCCTGTTAGATACCTATAGACCTGGTGTTCTTGAAAATCTGGGACTAGGTCCTGACATACTGTTAAAAGAAAATACTAAATTAATATATGCTCGACTAACAGGATATGGTCAAAATGGTTACTTTAGTAGTAAGGCAGGACATGATATAAATTATGTTGCTATGTCTGGAGTACTTTCTAAGCTTACCAGAAATGGAAAACCTCCACAGCCACCGATAAATATTATAGCTGATTTTGCTGGTGGAAGTGTTCTCTGCGTTCTTGGAATCCTCCTGGCATTACTAGAAAGAACTAAGTCAGGAAAAGGTCAAGTCATAGATGCGAGTATGACAGAAGGTGCTGCATATGTAGCATCATGGCTGTTTAAATCACATAACACAAATTTGTTTAGTGGAGACCCGGGTACAAATTTAATTGACGGTGGCTATCCCTTTTACACAAGTTATAAAACCAAAGATAATAAATTTATGGCCGTTGGTGCACTGGAACCAAAATTTTATTCTGATTTTCTAAAAGGATTAAATTTATCTGCAGATATGTATACACAGGGTGATGTGGATATCTGCAAAAAGAAGTTTGAAGAAGTTTTCTTAACAAAGACACAAGAGGAATGGTGTGCAATTTTTGAAAATTTAGATGCTTGCGTAACTCCAGTGTTGAGTATGGATGAGGTTGACACCCATATTTGTAACTCATCAAGAAAATCATTTTATAAAAATGAAAATAATTTCAATCAGCCAGAGCCTGCTCCTAAGTTATCTGCCACACCTGGTGTAGCAAGTGGTAAACAAATATTACCCAAACATGGAGAACATACAATGACAATATTGAGAGAATTAGGATACACAAATTTAAAAATACAAGAGCTTATTAAAAATAATTGTATATATGCTCATACCAATTCACATTTATAATTAATAATCATTATTCTATCGATTCATTAATATAATGTTCAATCTTCAACAAATTTGGTGCTAATTCGGGTGATAGACTATTATTAAGAAATAGGTAATGGTTTTTTATCAACTTAATTATTTTTAAAATATTTTTTAAATCAAAAATGATATGGTTTTTTTGAAAATGATAAGTATTGAATAATACAAGTTTATCTTTGTTTACATGGTTTAACCTCTTTTGAGCAATATGAATGATGAATTTTATAAATGATTCAAAATCCATACCAAAGACAGAATTTAATATAAGTTGACATTGGGATGTGAATTCTGGGGTTTCTCTAAACTCTTCAATTTCATGTTCAACTGAATTTAAATTTCTTTGTAAAGATCTCCATACAATCTCAATATTACTTGCATTAACAAAATTATGGTTTATTGAAATAGTATCTATTTCGTTAGATACTTGATGGTGCCATCCAGAAGGAACGAAAATTCCATCATCTTTTTCTTGAATAACTTCAAAATATCTTATATTCTCATACTGTTCAGGATTAAAAAGTAAAGGTAAATTTCCCAAAGGATCTTTTAATTTCTCCTCTTCTCCTGGTGGTAGTAAAATCCATTTCTTTCTACCAACTACATTAACTGACCAACTATAAGATGTGTAGACATCGGCATGAAACGGTGTCCTGAAAAAAAGTTTAATAAGCTAAATTATAAACACAAAATCTAGTTTTAATATGCTACAATAACAAACCAAGTATTTCCAGCTCCAATATAAACAAACATGAAGTCGTCATCATGATTGTCAATAGCATATTCATTGAGCCAATCAGATGCAAATATTTCTGGTACTTCGTAAAAGTAGTCATCAAGTTTTAGCCTCCTAAGGTGCCAGTCTTTCAGATAAAGAAGCTTTTCTCTACTCTTACTTTTTAAATAGTTCATGTAATCTTTTACTTTCATATCACATTTACACTGAGTGTTATAGTTAATTTTATCACAGTCAGCAACAGGAGCCTCTAATTCACCATAATGATCAATAAAATAATCATAATTTATTTCATCGTCTTTTATCCAAAATTGGGAACATTTCCAAGTTTTAGTTATATTTTTAATGATACAAGGAATATTTCGTAACAAGTATTCTTTAAAAAAATAATCATATTTCAGATCACTGTTATCAAAGGATTGTATTTCACAATTAGAATAATTGTGTTCTGTAAAATCACTATATTTCACATCTAAGGTAATGTCAATTTTTCTTTTTTCTCCACTCATATTTAATCAAGACTATTAATTAAAAATATATATATTGAAATTTTTATAATTATGTAATAATACTATAATAATAGTTTATCAAATTGAAAAAACACAGGTTTAGTTGAATTTAAGGTTAATGGTTAAAAAAGTACTGTTTTCTGTTATGTTATACTAATGCAACAAGATTGTAACATGTTACGTTTGGTAACAACAACAAGATCGATTTTATTGGAGAAACTATAAAAAAGAAAAACATAAGCCAGTTCCATGTCAGTTTTTTCCTAATGGCCTCCTGTCAAAGAATATAGTAGGTACTCTCTACCGAGAGCCTGCTAGTTATTTTACTCTTTGTTAATCTTAATGACCAATTAATGGCTTTTAGGATGAGCGGGAAACTTGAACGCGCGTGGTTGTTTTTTCTTACTACTATTAAAATTAAACTTTCATTTAAAAAATTCCACTCCCATAGATTGTATTAACTCTAAAAATGATTTTACCAAAATATCAGATTTTGTAGTCGATAAAAATCAAACCACAAATAATGTTTTCAAAATAATGTTTTTTTACAGTTTTAATGACAAAGAATAATAATTTATCATTCGACAATCGACAGTTCCTTTTCTTTTTAAATCTAATTTTTTTAATATTCAAAATTGACAGTTCATAGATAACGAGCCGGTAACCTTCGTGGTCGCTCGTGTTGCCCGCGTTACATCCTCCTCCTCCAAATCACTATTTCGCCCCCATAGAGCAACACGGAGGGGAGTGGCCATTGCGTTTGTTACCGATACAAAACTTTCTGTCATTTTTTGCGGGGGGAAATTACACACATGCACACTTTATTTAAATCCCACACAAAAATAATCGTCTGTAACTACGAAACTCACACATACTAAATTAAAATCACACTTACATTTTTCACACACACATAGATACATTCTGTGTTATTACAGTATAATGACACGCCGCAACTACACTGAAAAGTTGCTAACAGCCGTGGTTGTAATAACTGTCGATATGCATTATCGATAAATTCAACTACTCCGTTAGGGAAATAATGTTTTTAAAGTGATACAAAGGTAAGATATTATTATGAAAATAGACTTAATTTATTATATACTACAAATCAAACATCTTCATGTAAAATAAACGATTATAAAGAGTAAAGATTTGATTGTTTGTTTGTTAGCATTGAATAGGCTCCGAAACTACTGGACCGATTCAAAAAATTATTTCACCGTTGAGAAGCTACATAATCCTTGAGCGACATAGGTTATACTATATTTTCAAAAATATTAGGGATCCTTACTAAAACTCCAATAATGTAACCTAAGGGATAAAAAAATAACATCAAAAATTCCTTACATTGCGTACGCTGCAAAAACTAATGATAATAGAAATATATAATGTAGTAAGACTTTGTACAACACATTATCTACAATAATTGTATTTGCTCGCAAACGAAAACAAAACTGACTTCAATTACATCGACAACTAATATATACGTAATATATACGCGTTATCAAAGGTTACTCAAAAAGATGTTATCAGATCTCGATGAAATTTAAGCGCAACCACATGATAAACACCAGCTTTCTATTAAATTAAAAATCATCAAAATTGGTCCACCCAGTCAAAAGTTCTGAAGTAACATACATAAAAAAATACACTCGAATTGAGACCCTCCTCCCTTTTTGGAAGACGGTTAAAAAGTGTCGCGACAGCATATGTCTAACTATTATAATTATGTCACAATACGTTTGGTGCAACGTTGTTGTGCCAAAAAATGCCAGTCTACAATAAACGATTTAAAATTAACCCAAATTTTGAGGAGTTGATGATGTACACTGTGATGTCGACGAATCAGGAATAGGGAGCGTAGCACTAATGGCATCATAAGATGATAGCCTGTCATCTGCTAGATTAAATGATTTGTTGATGACTCTAAAAGGATGGACATTGTTAATTTTCGATTACCTTGTACATGAGACAAAAAAAATTATGGGACAAAAACAGTGTGGCGTTAGTGTTGGTTTGGTGCCCTCGACTAATCCTTCTATTGTTCGCCAACACTTGAAAGTTAGTGGTATTGATATGATCTGAACAAATTACACTATTTTTTGTGGGCGTCCAGGTTAATCTGTTATTACCATTTTTTTCCATGTATCCCTTAAATTAGGATTTTTAGAAAACCTGCCAAATTTTTATATGAAACATTATGGTGGAAGTTCACATTAAGTAATTCTAGTAAAATGTATTAATACTCATAATACGTGTATTATATTTAATTTAATGCAATTTTATTATATAACTATGTTTATTAAAAAAAGTTAGCAATATAATATTTTAAATAAATCAAAATCTCAAAAATGTCTGTCTCCTCTATTGCCTTTGCCGTTTTTATCGATAACCATCTACAAACAAACCGGTAACAACACTATCGCTCGGCGACTGTGACTTCTCGGAAATAGACTCCGATCAGTCGCTCGACCGATCGGCATATTGTATGCGGGCGAGCGGCCTGTGTTTGTAAACAAATCGAGTCAACGCGAACGATAATATTTGTAATTTTTAAGTTTAAAAAAGGTTTAAAAGAAGTATACAAGTAGTAATGTGATTAAAAAATACTTACGTATGAAAGGTAACGCCATGTAAATTTGACGTGGCAGATCTTTTTTTGCAGCAAAAAACAGAACAATTTGGCATTTTTTGAAGGACGTTGATTCAATCGCGCAACTAGATTTAGTCTAGTGGTCAGTGCGGCTGCAACTAGTTTTATTGTTTGCATATGGCCATTTGGCCTTATACCTTGACAGAGGGGAACGCCTGTACATGGCTACTCCCCTCCGTGTTGCTCTTTGTTCGCACCGAAAGTGAGTTGGTGTGTGTTAAATTTGTTCGAACTATATATATTTATTTAAAAATTAAGGAAAGTGGAGCTGTTCCAAACTACTTGAGCAATTAGAAATGCAACTTGAGCAGTTTATTAACACTTTGAGCAATTTAAAATATTGTATACATCAAAAGATATAGAAGTTTGAAAATATTGATAAATGATTTTTTTAACAAATTTATTGATTTTTAACTAAATAATTTAAGGTAAACAATTTAAAAGCACAACGTAGTTGAATTGAGCTATTGAAAATCTCTTGATTAGTATTTTTGTAATTACAAATATCATTATTTTGCAGGCTCGGGTGGTATAGGTTGACTTTTCATTGTAATTGGTTATATTTAAAAACATAAATGCGTGACGTGTGATAGAAAAAGTGTCAGAATGCTATTCTGTCTTCGTTGCACAGCATCATGGTCTTATACACTAAGCGATCGTCATGCCACTCATGTCTCTGGCGGCTTTTAACCATTTAGCCAACGTATCTCCACCACTGTAGTTTGCCGACCTTTGTAATAAGACCGTAATGACCAATTACAATGAAGTGTCACCACCGCACCACGTGACCGCATACAGCGATAGCAGTGACGTACAGCGGCGTTCACGTGAATGAAAAGTTATGACATTATCATACTAATCTCTCAATATGGAAATTGGACTTAGTTTCCTGAACTGTATGTATAAGGCCGTGCAACAACTGGTTAGTAAAAAAAAAAAAAAGTATTTATAAGAGCATCATGCCACACAAATTGTTAACTAGGCACTTTGTTCTACCTATATTCTAATAACATTTAAATTATCCTGAGCATACTTCATCCTAGAAATTATCATATCGAACATAAATGAATCTATTTTTGTGCGATGACGGATAGATAGCCTTTTATACTATATAATCTGTATTTTAATTGCGGAATAAACGACAGGTTCTCACTTCACAGGTATTTAGGAAAAAGCGCGGGAACTTTGAAGTGAAAAGGCGGTCTTTTTTTTTTTCAAAAATATTTTATTAATTTTATAATTCATTCACTGGAGTTTTTTATAAATAAATACTTATAAATTAATCAAGAGATGGGGAGAAGTAAGAAAAGGAAAAAGAAGGAGGAAGGTAACGCTGAGGACGACTCGTTGAGCTCCGACTCCGAGTCCATAAAATCTGTTGAGCTAACAGACACCGAAAGGTATGCCCCGTTTCGGGTAGCCGATTACGTGCGGCACTACCCTGAGAACGGGGGTAATTTTGACTATATTGTATTCCTGGAGAGTACAGAGGCTGACAAGCCAATCGGAACAAGAGACATGATGACACTCGCTAATAGCATAAAAAAATATAATAAAGGCGTGAAACAACTAAAACGCATTAATAAAAGTAAAGTTGGAGTTATCTTTGATAGACCTGCTTTTGCTAACGCGGTCTTAGGCAACAAAAAATATCTTGATGGGTACAAACTTAAAGCTTCCCTTCCGGCTGCCGCTACAGAGGTCACTGGGGTAATTTCTCATGTGCCTATAGAATTATCCAATAAAGAAATATATTCAGCTCTAACTAGCACGAAAAATATTATATCTATACGAAGATTTATGCGACGTGTAAGAGAAAATGGAGAAATAAAATTAATCCCCACAAAAACAATTTCTATAACCTTTTCCTGTCCCAATTTACCAGATAGTGTGGACCTCAACAGCTGGCGGTTCGAAGTACGGCAGTACATCCCGCCAGTAAAGCAGTGTCTAAAGTGTTTAAGGTATGGTCATATTGCAAAATTCTGTAAAAATTCACAAAGATGCAGCATTTGTGGCGAAGGTCACAATTTTAAAGATTGTCAGACTCCTTATACTGCAGCCAGTTGCTGTCACTGCTCTGGCAATCACATTGCCATATCCCCTGCATGCCCTGTTAAAAAAGAAAAAATCCAGCTTAACAGAGATAAATTTCAGAAAAAAAGCTTTGTTGATGTTTTAAACAGCTCTCACTTTCCATCATTAAACAAAACTGATCAGTTCTTATCTCTTTTAAATTCCGAAATAATACTCAAATCTATTACAGAAGCTTTAGTAAAACTTATAACACTAAACAAAAATAATGAAATACCTATCTCTTCCCAAAATATTAAAAATGTCCTGCAAGATACATTAAAAAAGGTTACTAATAAATAATTTGTACTTTATGGATACTTTAAATATTGTGCAATGGAATGCTCAGAGTATTCTACACAATCAACATATTTTTAATTATTTCCTTTTGGACAAAAATATTCACATTGCGTTAATTTGTGAGACTTGGTTAAAGCCTTGTCAAAAATTTAAGATATGTCATTACAATGTAATTCGTCTTGATTCAGGAAACACCCACAATGGCGTAGCCATATTAATACATAGCTCTATTTCTTATTCTAAAATTGATACTTTTTATGATGACTCCATTCAAAATGTTGTTGTTCGTATAAAATACTCTAGCAACAAAGAACTTACTATCATAAGCTTTTACAGTCCAACTAATTGCAATCCTGCTTTTTCTAAATCTAAACTAGACAGGTTAATTAAAAGTTTACCAGAACCAATCTTCCTAGCAGGAGATTTTAATGGCCTAAACTCAGCCTGGGGCTGTTCTACTTCTAATTGTCGAGGCAAAGACATTTTAGAGTCTATCAATAACAATAATTTGGTTATACTTAATGACGGAAGTATGACCACTGTTGGTTCGCACATATGGAGACAGAATGCTCTTGACTTAACCATAGTATCACCTTCATTGGCTCTAGAGTGTGACTGGTCAGTACATGACGATCCCTTAGGCAGCTACCACTTTCCTGTAATCACAAAAATTTTACTTAATAACAATTACAATGCCACTCCTATTCCCAATAGTAGCTCACTACCCTGCTTCCCTAACCTGAACAACGTTGATTGGAACATTTATAACTTAAATGTCCAACTATTGCTCACTGAATTTTCTCTTGATACACAAGACCCCCTTCATAACTACACAAAATTTACAGATATTTTACACTCAGCACTGTGGAAATCATCTTCTATTTCTAAGCACTCTTTGGTTAATACAGCTTTATCTTCATGCTCTCCTTCTAACTTAAATAAAAAAAAAAAACTTCTTCCTTGGTGGAATTTCAATTGCACCAAAGCCGTATTAAATAGCAAAAACGCTTATTTGACTTTTAAATCTGATCCCACTGAGGCTAATTACATTAATTTTAAAAGACTACAAGCCACCAAAAAATATATTATCAGAAATGAGAGAAGAAACAGTTGGATAAAACTTTGTGAACAATTTAACAGATCGACTCCTATATCAGTCATTTGGACGTATATGCGAAAATTTAACAAAAGCTATTCTCCACCTTCCCATAACAACTCTGACTATTCTTGGATCTTTGATTTTCTCAAAAAATATACTCCAGATACTGTAGAGCCAGCCTTTAATCTTAATTCTTTCTGCCATATTCTTCCTAATCAAAATTTTATTATAAAATCTTTTACCATTGTCGAATTAAATTCTGCTATTTCATCCAGAAAAGACTCTACACCTGGCTTTGACTACATTTCATATAAAATGCTTAAACACCTGTCTTCTCAATCTAAACTAATTTTATTAAATATCCTGAATCTTCTTTGGGAGCATAATCTTATTCCTATGGATTGGAAGGTTGATTGTTTAGTACCTATCTTAAAACCCAACAAGGACAAGTTTAACTTTGATTCATATAGACCTATAGCATTGACTTCTTGCATGGGAAAAATATTTGAACAACTTTTAAAACAAAGATTGGAACATTTCATAGAGTCTAATCATATTTTACCTTCTAATCAGTTTGGTTTTAGAAGAGGCAGGTCTTCAAGGGAGAGCATTGCTCACTTACATCTTGATATTTATAATGCTATACAATCAAAGCAAGCTCTCGCTGGAGTTTTCTTCGATGTAGTTGGAGCCTTTAATAATGTTAACCATCATATTCTATCCACGGAATTAGCTGCGATTGGTTTACCTGTAAAAGTTATACAATGGATTTTTAATTTTTTGCACAGTAGGAAGGTATTTGTTAAGTATAATAATAGACTTATTGGTCCAAGGCTTTCTCATAAAGGTACATGTCAAGGTAGCATTTTGAGTCCATTGATTTTCACACTTTATATACATAGATTAAACTTAATTCTAGGCTCTCATATATACAATTTACAGTTTGCTGATGATTTGGTAGTCTATTGTTCTAGTAATAATATAACTACCCTAAATCTTAAGTTAAACGAAGCTTTAGTTAAATTAAATTCTTATTTTAATTATCTTGCATTGGACATTAGCTTTGAAAAGTCTAAAGTCATAGTTTTTAATAAAGTAGGGTCTGAAAGAATTAAAATAAACTATAATAATATATCTCTTCTTATCACAAATGAAGTTAAATTTTTAGGTGTTATATTCATGAATAACTTATCATGGAACAAATATGTAGACCACATAGTTGATAGAGCTCTTAAGGCTCTTAATATTTTAAAGTCTCTTGCAAAAACATATTGGGGTTCTGATCCAAAAATCCTTCTTACCCTATATAAATCTCTTGTACGCAGTCATTTTGAATATGGATTTCTATGTTTTTCTGCTAATGACAAGTTGGTTAACAAATTAAATATTATTCAAAATCACAGCCTGAGACTTATCACTGGCGCCATGAAAACAACCCCAATTAATTCGTTACAGGTCGAGTGCAACATTTCCCCTTTACACCTTAGATTTAAATATTTGAAATACTGTTTTTTGCTAAAACTGTTTTCCATTAGTAATCATCCTCTAATTAAAAAGCTTAATTACTTACATAGTAAATATCCTGTAAATGCTCCATTAACTTCTAATAACCCATTTATTCTCTTCGAATATTCATTCATGTTAAATCTAAATAACCAACACAAAATACACAGTTCTAGCAATTGGATGTGTTACGAAAAGGAGTTTGACTGTCTTATTAATCAAATCGATATTATTATTGACCATAAGCTAAAAGAGCGCCAGGAAGTTTACAACCTCATAGCACAATACTCTGATAAGTTCAAACAAGTTTACACAGATGGATCAAAAAATGATATAAATGTTTCCATGGCCTATTATGTACCTCATCTGAAGTTTGGCCAAGGCGTCAGATTGAAAAAGGAGATATCAATATTTACAGCTGAAGCTCTAGCAATTACTGCTGCCCTAGAATTCATTAAAAAACAAACTAATCAATATTGGCTGATCATTACTGACAGTATGAGCGTTCTAAAGGCTTTAGATAATTATCAATTCAGTGCTAATACAAACTTCATCATTTTAGAAATAAGACATCTCCTTTATCAACTATCCAGAAGAAACTACAACATCAAATTATTGTGGACACCTTCACATATAGGAGTAAGGGGAAATGAACATGTGGACTTTCTGGCACGTTCAATTGTTGACAGTGACAGCGGCAGCCCTGTTGATGAGAATGTTGCCGTACCATACACTGATCTATTAGTTGCTATTAAATCAAAAATCCTATCTGATTGGCGTGATCTTTGGCGACAAACCTTGTTAAGAAAAGGATCTTGGTATGCTCAGATAAATCAAGATATTGGAAAAAGTCCTTGGTTTACTAAATCGCATCAACATAGAAGCAGAAAATATTATACAATATTATGCCGCTTGAGATTTGGACATTGCAGATTTAATGCACATTTGAATCGTATGCGTATCATCTCATCGCCCGTTTGCCCACATTGCACCAACAACTCTACACAGTCTTTAGATCACATATTTTTTGAATGCTCCGCTTTTAATCTGGAACGCCTCTTATTTATAGCCAACTTGTTATCAACTTCTGGACCAAAAAATGTCCCGCGCAATACACAAGATTTATTGACTAATTTGGATAACTATACTAGTATATTTGAATTTATTTGCAATACTATCAATGATATTTGAAACAGGATCAGGACCTTCATTCATCGGATGTGAAATTTTATTTTGATATTTCAGGCTTCGGCCTATTACAGACTTGGTTTCGACCTCGCCTATCACTTATAGACAAAGAAGAGTAGACGAAAATATGAAATTTCAGACTTGGTTTCGGCCTTACTCTACCAGTCATCGAATCAGAAGAACAATAAAGTTACTTCAGACTTGGCTCCGGCCTTTTGATATATCAGAACGAAACTTACAAATTCAGACTAGGCTGTATGGATTATAGTCCTTTGCCTTTCCCTATTGGGGATAAATTTTAAAACATCACAGGTATTTAGTTAATCTGTGGATGGCGGTGCTTGGGGAAACTACGCCAACTTATTTGTTTCGTAAAACATACGATTGTTTTATTATTTTCGTGTTTATAAATAGTTTAATTTTTAAGTAATGTTAAAAATCATGTATGAATATATACTTTGATTATAATAATTATGTGTTTCTGTGAATCTAATGATTTCTGTGCTAGAAAATTTCTTGGCGGTAACAATATCATGATTACCAACAAAAATATTATGCTCATTAGGAACTTATAAGTCGTGAATTACTTTTTATGTTTAACAACTTTTCTACAGGCAATTGTTTTGTCTTGCTTCCGATATATTAAAGACAATATTAATATACAAGTCCATCGATATGAATGATGTTCGTGATAAAGTTGTTGCGGGACCCTCATCATGGGAGACTGCCCCAAATCTTAGTGACTCCTCACCGGAAATTCAATCTTCCCCTGGTGGAAGTGGAGACACGCCACAGACTCCTGGTGCACCGGCACCCCTAGCACCGCATCTTGCCGCAGAACTCCATCCTGATCTTCTACAACAGGGTTGGCGTAAATATTGGTCGAGGCGTGAAAACAGACCTTACTTTTGGAATAAAATATCAGGTGAATCGATGTGGGAGTTGCCGGCAGTTAAGAGAGATTTTGATCCCATAACGGATCCACTTGGTATATGCCACACAGGGCCACCTAATGCTGGTAATGTTACTCCAAGTGCCAGTAAGCGTCGGCCGTCTGAAGACAATGGACCTCCTCCTAAGAAATTTGTGCTTGCGGGTCCTTGGGATCTTGAAGTACCTACAAATGTTGTAATATATGAACGACCGCCTACGATTTGTCCACATCCACATCCTGAAATAGAAGGTTTTCGATTTACATTGGCCAACAAATTAAGGCAATGTTATCAAGAATTATGTCACACAAGAGAAGGTATAGATGCACCTAAAGATTCATTTAATAGATGGCTAATGGAGAGAAAAGTGAATGATCAGGGTGGTTCTGACCCCCTGCTCCCGAGTCACTGCTTTCCAGAAATATCAAGGTCTATGTATGAAGAAATTATGAACGATATACCAATAAAGCTGACGCATCCCAAATTCACCGGTGATGCAAGGAAACAATTATCAAGATATGCTGAGGCTGCAAAGAAAATGATTGAATCACGAAACGCTTCACCTGAAAGTAGGAAAGTTGTAAAATGGAATGCAGAAGACACATTTCAGTGGTTGCGACGTACAGTCGGAGCGACATATGATGACTTTCAGGACAGATTAGCTCATTTAAGAGTAGGTATTTCTAAAATGCATAATAAGAAAATGGTTAATTTTTTTTTAAACATTTAACAGACACAACTGTTTGTGTCAACACTTTTAACAGACACAAGGATTTGTACCTAAGGTAGGCAATTTCATGCCTGTCTTTTAGGTAACAGACAACTGATACATATTATTATTTTTATTACACCCAGACTTAGAGTGGATATTTAAGCCACAACCAAATAGTGCTAACAGGCTAGTTATAGTGCTAAATGGTTGCGAGGCCTGTGTTGGGGCTCAAAACTACAAAAAAAAATTATAGATGCCTAGACCAAAAAAGGACCCATAAAAATGTGCCATTTACTAGAATTGAAACTACAACTTTTAAAGAAAAAACATTTGTAATCATGTAAAGTATTAGAAAAAATATAATAATCTTCTTCTTCTTTAAACACTATGGCTCCATCAGCTTTTCGCCGATGATTTTGCCAATGACAAGAGCTGAAAGTGTATTAAAGTCCGAAGACAGGGTCCATTTTTGACAGTACAATAGTGGGTTAAGCCGCTTAAGCAATATAATAATGTTTTCTAATATTTGTTATAGAGACAATGTCAGCCGCATTTAGCTGAAACAGCAAAAGCATCTGTCGAAGGCATTTGTCTCAAGATCTACCACTTGTCTGCTGAATATGCAAGGAAGATTAGAGAGAAACACAGTGTATTGTTAAAAGAAAATGGAATACAGGTATATAATCTCAACAGTAAATTATCATTTAACATATACTAATATTATTATAATAATTCTAACTGCATTAAGAAAAATACTACATCTTAAAATAATACTGTTTTCAAGCAGTATTGTGTTCCTGTTGGTGAGTAAGGTGACCAGAGCTCCTAGGGGATTGGGGATTGGGTCGGCAACGCGCTTGCGATGCTTCTGGTGTTGCAGACGTCTATAAGCTATAGTAATCGGTTACCATCAGGTGAGCCGTATGCTTGTTCGCCGACCTAGTGACATTAAAAAAAAAAGCAAATTGAGATATGTTGATTTTTTATTAAGTATAAAATAAATGTTATTCCAGGTAAGTTATTGCAAAATAAAAAGTCATGCTCGTGAAAATAAATCCGAGCGCTGATCTCACATCGATAAAGAGACTCGCTCGATGCGAGCCACCTCCACCGTGCCCCTTGTAGTTCAATGTTGCAATATAACTGACAGAAAAAATGAGGTATTAATTATGGTGTAGACCGGGCGAGGATGATGCCTGTTGCTAGTAACAAAAATATAAAAATTTATGTAAATAAAAACAAAAGTGCATTGTACGAAGTACACATGTCAGAAATGAAGCTTCTTTAGCAAACTAATATTTAAGCCTCGTTGATATTTATACAAATCTAAAGCTTTAGATTTCCGTTCCAGCGCCATCTAGTTATTATTATTATTATTTTTTTAACATGCGGGCAGTTGAGACAACTGATAAAAGCCTGTATTGGACTGCAAACAACAAATTATTTTTCACATCTGGTGGCAACCTGTTCGAAGCCTCCACAATCCTGCTACCAAAAAAAAATACTTATGCGAGTTATTATACGATACGGCCTTTGACAATTTAAGGTGATGTCCTCTTAAATGGGTATTTTGTGAGTACTGAAATAACGATTTATCAAAGTTCACTAGATCGTAATGTCTATGCAGTATTTTAAATGTTTCAATCAAATCCCCTCGCTCTCTACGTTCCTTCAGAGTCGTCAATCTTAGTACTCTTAATCTTTCTTCATAAGATTTACTCTTTAAAGTTCTTAGGACTTTTGTGAATCTATGTTGAACCTTTTCTGCTGATTCAGTAGCAAGCATATTTTGGCGTAGTCTCAATTACTGTACTTCTTTATCCAGTTTATCTAACTTTTTCATAATAAATGGTAGCTGTGCCATAGTTGATATACAGCTGTCACACAAGGTTACAATACGTGTTTTCAGTTCGAAAACTTATTTCTGTAGGTGATAACACATGGCATTCCCCACACATAAAGCCCTTACACGAATCACATGACACGGATTTCTTCTTATTATTTGGTTGCACATGACATTTTGAACATGTTTTGCCTTTAGGACTCATTTCCAATTTCTTAACTTGAAGCTACTACGATGGTAATTTCCTTTTGTTATGGCAACACAGTTGTCTATGCTTAGACCGTTGACAGGTAGAAAAAACAAACAAATAAGGGTAGAAACAACAATTCGCACGACTTTGTAAATTTATATTGGTAATAACTGCGTGTTTCTTTATGATTTTTCCGAGATAATACAGTTTATAGTTTCTTTTGCCCAATTCACACTTATTCTTATAAAAATGCAAAAATATCGAGAGCACTAGTGCACACAGCTAACAATTCTGACAATTTTCTATGTAATATTATCGATATTAATCTAACAACCTTTGTAGTTTCTATAGTACACGCTAGGTGGCTCTGTTGTTCGACAAAAACGTCTCCATTTCATCAAAACGTTGCACATATCCGTACGTTTCATCCGTAAAAATTTTACCCTCATGCGCCTAAAGAAGTTTCACTTCAAGAAAAATTAGGTAAATTATATCCATTTTTTTATTCGATATACCAAACTGTTGATAGTAGTTGTACTGACAAGGAATTTAATAAGTGCTGGAGGTGTTTTAATTATAATTTGTAGCTGCACCGTTAAAAATGTATTTATTAACCTAGAAAATATAAATATCATAATAATATAATCTTCGCGGCTTGTGTCTATCTAGCAGCAGCAAGAGGCGTGGTATTTATCACCACGGTGATTATAGTGCCTATCTTCAGATTTAGCTCTAAGCATTTGGCACGAAGCGTGTAGGTCTAGTCGCTATGTTATCTCGTCTATTAAAAGATTTTTTTGACTTAATCCTGATGACTCCTGCACGCATGGAATCATACTTTTTTCATCCTATTGTCGCTATTTATTTTATGACGACAACATTGTAATGGAAATGTAAATTAAAAAAATATATCGATCACTCTGTAACAGTAGTAATTTTTTATTTTTATTTTAAGTTTTTTTCAATTAAAATTGCAATATTTTTTTTTTAATGGGATGGCAAATCATTTTAAAATCTGTGTTTAGTAGGAATATTTTAAAATGAATAGGCACTGACAGTGTAGTTACTTTTTTACAAAAATCATAAGTATTAACGCAACTAAATTTTAAAATTTATTTTAATGAAAATCTTCCTTTCTTCAATTAAAATTGGATATCTTTCTGTTAAACAAAAGGATCTGCTACTGTGATACCATTTTGAAATTGGTATTTAGTAGGCATATTTTTAAATGAATGGGCACTGACAGCTTAGTACATTTTTTTTACAAAAATCGCTCTTGAATTAGCATGATATGTTAAAAATTTGGGTTTAAAGTAGAGTAAAACCAATTTTCAAAAGCCTTAAATTTACATTAAAAACATGTTATTTAACGATAGCTCTAGTGTTCAGCAGTAATTACCAGTAATCAAAATGAAAAAATAATGGTATTTGTTAAAACTACAACCAAATTTGTAACAAGGGGTACAAATATCGTAAAAAAATAAAAAATAAAAGTATTTCCGGAACCTTTGGGTAAAAATGGATAAAATTGTAATATGTTATAGTAAATTACCTGGTGTATCGAATCCTTAACGGTGGACCACTATTTACGCCAAACCTGTATAAAATTCTCGTGTCGCGGTGTTTGTAGTTAAACTCCTCCGAAATGGCTTGACCGATTCTCATGAAATTTTGTGTGCATATCGGGTAGGTCTGAGAATCGAACAACAATCCATTTTTCATACCCCTAAGTTATGGGGGGGGGGGTTAAGAGGGTTAATAAAATATGAAATTTTGTGTGCATATCGGGTAAGTCTGAGAATCGGCCAACATCTATTTTTCATTCCCCTAAGTTATAAGGGGGGGGGGGGATTGAGAAGGTCAATAAAATATATGGCAAACAACGTTTGCGGGGTCAGGCTAGTATTTTTATAAAAACAAAATGAGGTGTGATATAAACAAAATATAAACTTTATATATGTGGGTATGCCACAACTTTAAGCATAGACTCACTAGGAGTTGCAGAGTGTGTACAGTAGAAGACTCGGTGTGTCAGGAGCTGCCGGCGCCGCTGCAGCAGGCGGTGCTGCGGAAGGTGTGGTGCTCCCCGGTGCAGTTCGTGCTGCCGTGTTTATGTGTGTGTGTGTGTGTGTGTGTGTGTCTGTGTGTCAGGAGCTGCCGGCTCCGCTGCAGCAGGCGGCGCTGCGCAAGGTGTGGCGCAGTTCGTGCTGCCGTGTTTATGTGCGTGTGTGTCTGTGTGTCAGGAGCTGCCGGCTCCGCTGCAGCAGGCGGCGCTGCGCAAGGTGTGGCGCAGTTCGTGCTGCCGTGTTTATGTGCGTGTGTGTCTGTGTGTCAGGAGCTGCCGGCACCGCTGCAGCAGGCGGCGCTGCGCAAGGTGTGGTGCTACCCGGTGCAGTTCGCGCTGCCGGCGCCGCGCGCGCCGCTCGTCGAGCATTTTCTCGACCGTGACCAGGCGCTGTTGCGCTACCTAGGCGAGACGCAGGTGCTCAACGCCTCCTACTTGCAGAAGCTTGTGAGTACATCCTATGCGATACTCTTACCCAAAGAGAAATGGAAAGAATTCGCTTAACTCTATTTTATAGTCAATATTTCTTTAAATAAATTATATTCGAATAATCTGCAAAATTTAAACATTTAAAGAATGCAGACCATATTAATATTGTAATGACCTGTTTAGAATGAACATATTGTGTATTAAAATAAATAAAAATATTAATAAAATATTACGTTATCTGGTAGCATTATAGTAATTGCCTAAAAACGCGGGCGATATCGCAAAGTATCTAGGCAACAATAAAGGTAACCGCGCGGTCCGCAGGAGCACCTGTACCGCTACAGCTGCTTCGACGACAAGAAGTTCGAGCAGTTCCTGGCGCGCGTGTGGTGCGTGCTGCGGCGCTACGCGGCGTGGGCGGGCGCGGGCGCGGACGCGCACGTGGCGCAGATGGCGCTGCCCGTGCCCGTGCTCGAGTGCCTGCAGCGCTGCTTCGGCGTCAGCTTCGAGTGCTTCGCCAGCCCGCTCGACTGCTACTTCCGCCAGTACTGCTCGCCCTTCGCCGACACCGACTCCTACTTCGGCTCGAGAGGGTTGGTACTACTGCTGCGCAAACGATATTTTCCTATAGCAATGGGAATGGCGGTACAATTGTTATTTTTGACTGTAGTCTTTTTTAAATATTTTTTATACATACGCTTGTAAATAGCTCTCTAGTTTATCAAATCCTGATGGTCTCAAAAGACTAGTTTTTAGTTTTCTGTTTCTCCTGTAAACTTGATAACTATTTTAGATTTTTTTTCCCGCAATGCATAATACGTCAAGTATATATAACGATGAGTTTTTCATAAAGTACATATCTAATATATTATTAACGTGAAGCAAAAACTTTATACCCCTTTTCGCGCGGACGGAGAAGTACGAAATTTCGCACACATAGTTTATATTCGCTAGGTGCGAAGTCATGGTGGGGGTAAGCCGAATCGACACAAGCGTACGCAGTGGTAAATTTTTGTACTAAATCGACGCTGTTTTTAAGAATGTCGTATATATTTATATAAGTTTTTTTTTGCATGCGACAAGTAATACAACGTTAGTAGACGAAAAACAATCGCACTGGTTGTCACTACGATTTTCGAGGGTTTCCCTCCATTTCTCTGGGATGGGACCCTTGGGATATCTTCTTTCCAACAAAAAAAAAAATTATCAAAATCGGTCATAAACGACGAAGTTATCCACGAACATACATAAAATAATATATATCTGGTCGAATTGAGAAACATCCTCCTTTTTTAAAGGTGGTTAAAAATACACGTGAACATTTTAATTTTTTTATCAATAATAATATTTTAATAAAATGAGTAACCGGAGTTGCTGTGTCGCTAATTGTACAAATACCAGCAGAAAAAGTTAGTGTAAATGTTAAAATTTTCAACTACGAATTAGAAAATAAATCAAAGAGAAAAGTGGACAGCAGCAGTAAGATAGCGAGAGTAAGTAATACTCTAACCTTAATATGTATTAATAATAAATTAATAACAGAGTAAACAGGCATTTGGAAATTGGTAAATGTTGTTAACACAATAATATATGTATTATCCAAATTAGTACTTTGAAATATAAACTTTTTACTTGTGAAATTCATTAAAATTTAATATAAAAAAAAGCTTTCATATTTATGACAATTGTACTTTGTTTTATTTTTAGGATCTATAGTGAGTACTTATCAAAATAAATTAAATCTAATTTGTTAAGAGATCATAATATTTTTGTTAAAACGTGTCTTGATAAAACTTTTGGATGATAAAACTCTTTCTTAATAAGTAATGCACATTATTTTTGACAAACAATATAACTTTTATTTCCGTAATATGTTATTCATATAGTAAAACATCAACATCTTCTGGAAGTATAGTTTCGTTGTTACTATCGATACCAACATCATTTAACGACTTACATAAAAAAATAAATATTTTACGTTATCTGCAAGATTCAGCTATTAAATTTTCTTTTTATTTTTATTCTTTACTTTTAATTAATTTTTGGTTTCTGCTATGATTTTAAATTAACTTTGCCTGCACATGTACTAAATCTATACTAACTGTGTGGTACAGTCTATGGTTGAGTGAGAGATGACATGTGAGGGAAGGTTATGAGGTAACCAAACCCAATGAAAGTCGATCTAACACTTAATTTATTAAGATTATTTTGAGTATATATAGGCAGAAGTACAGACGTCATTTGACGTCATTTGTAGCAAACAAATAACAGTTTCATTAGAAATCTGAAATAGAAATAGAAATCTATATCATCTGCAATTATAAAGCTGAAGAGTTTGTTTGTTTGAATGCGCTAATCTCAGAAACTACTGGTCCGATTCGAAAAATTATTTTAGTGTTAGATAGTCCATTTATCGCGCGCAGAACTATTAAATAATTTGCTTATCAATAATACTTACGTTTTTTTAGATAGCACGTAATTTCGTCACTACATTTTTTACATATTGGTATTTAAACAATAAAAAATTGGTTAGTGTCAAATATCGCAAAAAATACTGCATTCAGATATCGTCCTTTAATCCATACCTCGAGTGGTGCTACCGTCACACACCTAACGAATAGAGAAGGACTGTAGAGTGCTAAAAAAAATTTTTATTATGCATAAAAATACATTAAATCAAATTTAAAAAAAAATTACACACACTAACCATTTATTAGACACACACGCGTATATACTCTCGTTTATCATTATAGAAGTATAGTCCTCGACAACAGAACCTTATAATGATCAAACTTATAATTTAAATGAATTACGGTCGAATTTCGAGCACACTGCGACATTCGAGGAGACCGTACGGAGCGGCGTAAAGAGTGGTCGTGGGCGCAGGCCGTTCCTGGAGCTGCGGCCGGTGGCGGGGTCGCTGGTGGCGCACGCGCCGCACTGCGAGCCGCTGCTGGAGGCGGCGCTGCGCCACATGGAGCGCCTGCTGCAGGACTCGGCCGAGCCGCTCAGCTTCGTCGTGGTGCTGCCCGAGGCGCCCGAGCGGCCGGCGCACGCGCTGCTCAAGCTGCAGGCCAGCCACTTCAAGCGCAAGCAGGTGCGTGCCGCCCGCGTGGCTGTTTGTTTGTATCGATGTTTGTGTCGCTGGTGGCGCACGCGCCGCACTGCGAGCCGCTGCTGGAGGCGGCGCTGCGCCACATGGAGCGCCTGCTGCAGGACTCGGCCGAGCCGCTCAGCTTCGTCGTGGTGCTGCCCGAGGCGCCCGAGCGGCCGGCGCACGCGCTGCTCAAGCTGCAGGCCAGCCACTTCAAGCGCAAGCAGGTGCGTGCCGCCCGCGTGGCTGTTTGTTTGTATCGATGTTTGTGTCGCTGGTGGCGCACGCGCCGCACTGCGAGCCGCTGCTGGAGGCGGCGCTGCGCCACATGGAGCGCCTGCTGCAGGACTCGGCCGAGCCGCTCAGCTTCGTCGTGGTGCTGCCCGAGGCGCCCGAGCGGTCGGCGCACGCGCTGCTCAAGCTGCAGGCCAGCCACTTCAAGCGCAAGCAGGTGCGTGCCGCCCGCGTGGCTGTTTGTTTGTATCGATGTTTGTGTCGCTGGTGGCGCACGCGCCGCACTGCGAGCCACGAGCGTGGCTGTTTGTTTGTATCGATGTTTCATTCCGACTTGGATGTCCGTCCTTGTGGCCCTGTGGCCTTGTGGGTCTCCCCGTCGTGCCTCGGAGAGCACGTTCAGCCGTCGGTCCCGGTTGTTATCTTAAATACCTAATAGTGATCGTTACTCATAGTTGGGGATACATATATATGTATCTATGGGAACATATATATGCCAATCTGCAGTAAATCTTAAATTTCCATATCGTAAGAACCTTCTACAAAGTGGGAGAAACCTTTAAAAAAAGGTGAAGGAAATCAGAAAAGAGTTTTCAAGCTATGGCGTGACGAAGGGAGACCATTTTTATAATTATATACCATACCACACGTGAACAATTAAAAAAAATACGTTATCACAATCTGTGTCTCACGGTAAACGGACAAACAATCGTACGACTCACCTAATGGTAAGCGATTACCCTAGCTTATAGACATCTGAAACACTAAGCTTCGCAAGCGCGTTGCCGAACCTACCCCCAATTCCCCCCAGGAACTCCGGTCACCTTATCACAGGAACACAACACGGCTTGAAAATTGTATTATTTAGCTGTGATCTTCTGTAAGGTCGAAGTGCAACCCCAATCGAGCTACTCCATATTTTGAGCAGGAAATGTCCTGCTGTGCCCTGTAGATAGGTATATTACCATTGTAATTTCAAGTTCCGTAAGAATATCGGAATAAATAGTAGCCTATTTGTAATCCTGAATCTCTAAATCTCTGTAGTGTAAATAATCTATAAAAAATACATTTTTTTACAACGTACATCCGCACAATAGGATTCTACCATTGTATTTACATTACCCAGAAGTAACGACACCGTTCTACGGCTCCTCATAATATTACTGAATGTAGTCATAAACGTCAAAGCATCTTTAAGAGACATTTATTACATTGCAATGTATATAAGAGAAAGAAAAAAAACAAGTACCTCAATAGAAAGAGTACTAACTGTCGTATTAAGGCTTAAAACTTTAAAAATCTGCCGGATGCACATTTCACTCGAAATATAATATTTACTTTATAATTTAAATTTTGAATTAGCCGCCATTAGTGAAGCAATCAAGATGAGTGGGAAACGCTACTCGCAACGTGATTAGCAAATTTAATCTAACATACTTTCGCGCATTTTTATATTTTCTTTTTCGTTATAAATAATATACCTACTTACATACCTACTTATTTAATTTGAGAAAAGTCATTAAAAACTTAAAAAATTCGTAAGAAATCCTACTGTTAAACTATTACAAAAAAATTACAACTACGTATTTTAGTGTATGTCCTTTTAAAACGTTAAATAAAATCAATTGTAGCGCGAATGGGATAATTTCTTTTGAATCTGGCAAAGGTTTTGACGAATTCACTCTCTAATTAAATCTAATCATCTAATCAATTTGATGTTTATGTTAAAATTTCGATACTAAATGAAACAAGAAAGTATAGTCAATCCAAATCTTTAGATGGTGTCATTTCCATGATGAATGAAAAAGGCATCCACATTTATATTTTTCATGAGTCATAAAATTTTGAATTTAAAATTTAGAATGTTAAAAATCGTTAAATGTTAAATTTTATAGAATTTAGTTTCAAAACAACTTAAGTCGCGATTTAAGGACTTTTTTGCGTTTCTATGCTGTGTGGCTACGGCACTAAAGAATTTAGCCACCCCCTCTCTTCCCGTGGGTGTCGTAAGAGGCGACTAAGGGATAACAAGGTTCCACAACCATCTTGGAACTTAAGAAGCCGACCGATGGCGGGATAACCATCCAACTGCTGGCTTTGAAATACACAGACCGAAGACGGGCAGCAGCGTCTTTGGTGCGACAAAGCCAGTACTGCGGTCACCAACCCGCCTGCCCAGCGTGGTGACTATGGGCAAAACACATGAGTTCACGTTATTTTTGACGTAAACTTGTGGAGGCCTATGTCCAGCAGTGGACTGTATAGGCTGTAATGATTGCGTTTCTATGACATGATGTCCGGACGGTGCTTCCATTAGGAGGTATATAGTGACAAATAAACATGTGATGTATATTATAGTTTTTTTTTTTAGAGTATTTTAATATAATTTATATACTTAGTTATTGTTATACTCAACTCGGTAACTCCGCAAAGCACTAATTAATCAAGAGCTTCTTTTTTTAGGTGGTCATTCCGGCATTTGAACACGAATATCGTCATGGTTTTCAACATGTTCTTCCAAAGTAAGTTTAAAATATTTCTTATACACAATTACAAGATACATATGTGTATATATTTTTTTTTCAATTTCATATAATAACCTAATGTGATATGCCAAGATAGACCAAAGCGCAATTTGTGTAAAATTATGCATATTTTAAAATTTGCGCTAGTTTTATCTATCTCAAATATTGCGATTAGGAATTCCAATCCGGCAATCTATTTTACTCTTACCGGATCCGGTGACTGCATACTTTGGGAACATAACTGTTTTATTGAAAATAACAACGTGGTTCTTGAGTATACGAGTCCTTTGACGCTGAGATAAAAAATTCGACTGACAGTTTTCATCCATCTCAAATTAGCTGTAGATATGTTTCACTGAATGTATTCGACTTTATACAGCTGAAACAACACTGAATTTGCTTTCTTATTATGCGGTACTATGAACTGATTCGTTTGAAATGCTACATGAGAGAATTAAAGAAAATGCCATTGTGGTTAAAGAAAACTTGTAGGATACCAATAAATATTAAGATTTAAACTAGAGATGGTATTTTGCCTCGTTAATCGTTAACATGTACGTACTATTTTTTAAGGCTGAAGATCATTTATTTCTCAAAAGAAACTATTCAAATAAAACAAAAATTTATATGGTGGGTACATCGCAATATCTGCTCTGATCACCTTTTTCGTACGCACACTACGTGGACGGCCAGATCTTTTTTGTCCCCAACAGAGGAGGTTTCATTTGATTTGAAACCGTATTAATGTTTAATACAAATACACCATAGGAATGAAGTGTACTTCCGGTGGGGCGGCGGCACAGTGGTGGTGTGGTTGCAGAACGCGGCCGGCTTCGCGCGCTGGGGGCCCACCGACGATCGCGTGGAGGCGCTGCTGGACGCCTGGCGGCCGCAGGCCAAGCTGCGCTCGCCGCGCGACCAGCCCGAGGACGCGCCGCAACCGCACGCGCCCCACGCGCCGCACACGCCGCACGCGCCGCTCGCGCCGCACACCCCGCACGCGACCGCGCCCGACAAGCGCTAGCGCGAGACTGACCCGCGATGTACCCGGGGCGCCGGCTGGGTCAGTGACCCGCCTAGATAAAAATTGACGTACTTTAAAAAAAAATTAAATGTGAAAGTGTAAAGCAGACTAGATTTTATCGTCGTCCACTTCAGTTGGAAGACTGTCGATTATTCCTAATATACCAGACCCACTGACGGTCGTGACGCATACCGGTCGTCCCGTGCCTAGCGGTCCTAGTGAAGCCGTAGCTACTGTCTATCATTGAATTCGATAGGCGATGTGTTCGATGTCTGTCCTTTTTCGGTTAAGACTAAATTTTTTATCTCTATAGTCACAATGGAGAACTTTTTGTACGTAACGTTTAACGGGATTTTATCGCAGATCTTTGCGCCTTTTAGCATTTTTTGAGGAGTTAATTTTTTACATAATTATTTTCTGCTCAACTCGATGTTATATTATTTTTTGGACATTAACAAATGTTTAAAGTAATTACACCATAGGCTCTCAAACTTATATCAGGTCGACGTTTATTTTGGAATACTCATATTATGAATTTATGACATAGAATTTTGATGTCGCAACAAAATGTCATTAAATATAAAGACATGACGCATCTTTAAAAAAAAAAAAAACTTAAAATTCACTCAGATTGTCCATTGTAAAATCAAGGCAACAATAAGTCTAAGAAAATGCCATCAACCTTTATATTGTTTGAAACCTAAAACATGCTAGTCGAATATAACCGATCCTCTTTTATGATCCATAGGTACAGTCTTGGGAATTTAGGGTCTAAATTTATTCGAGTCTTAGAGGATAGAGTTGCTATATATTATCAAATGTGTTCTTACTACAGTATTTTTTTAATTAAAATAAATAAAAAGTCTATATTACTCTTTTGACTAATTTTCGAACAGCATATAAATATATAAAACTGTTGGAAGCCATTAATCTGAATGAATGAATGAATAAATATATAAATTTTACAAATAGGTGCATTAAGTGTATTTATAATATAATTTTATCTCGCTTTACAGAAACATTATATATATAATTTTTAAATGAAATAACTATGTTCTAAAAATAACTATATCAGAATTTTTAATGTCAGTTTAATTACTGGCACGACTCGGGTGAGCATATATTTACAATATATAATCAAAACGTGCATTAGCCTTATAAAGACTACATATGAAATATTTTTTTATTTCATGAACAATCATTAATTTCATTGTTATAATTTCTTGTGATATGCTATTTTCTGTAAATAATTATTATATAAAAAGTTCGTTTGTAAATATCAAAAATACGTCTGGACATATTGTTATACAGATACATTCAAAAAGGTAATAATGAATTGAAGTTAGTTCAATTTATGGCTGTACGATTTAGAAATCGCATCAATATAATTATTAAAATGAAAATAAATGTGACCCGAACCAGAATAAAAGTAAAAAATTGCAGCTATTGAAATAATTATAGACTTATGCATTTGATAACCAAATACTAAAATGAAACATAGGTTAATTCAAAGTGTGTTAAAGACCAAAACGCCGAAGAAGCTTGAATTTTATAAAACAGGCTTAAGGCGGCCATTGACGATCAGTTTTTCGCGTCAGTTTAACTAATCAGTTTTTCGCGCTCTCGAAAATTTAATCGTTAGTGTAAAACCATCGCTCTAGAGTTTTAACTGACGACGCGCCACGTAAATCCAACACGGCGCGTCGCGCGGATCTACCTGTGTGTGTGTAATCGTTTTTCCAACCAATCGCGTCATTTTGCTCGCAGCGTCCGCGGTGATTGGATACATTTTTTTATAAACACAAATAATACTTAGAAATAAATAAATAATTTATAATTAATGGCATTAACGACACCGTGCATGATCGATTGACCATTGTCATACTTATTACAGATGAGGTACAACTAATAATGAAAGCTGTTCATATAGAATTATAGACCATTGTAGACAAGTATACGGCAACAAACAGTAGCCGCTTTAAGAATTAATGTTTCTTCTTTGGAATCAGAATCCTTTTTTTTCTCAACAAAAATAGATAGTACCTACACGTCCTTTGAACAGCCCGGTCGGTCGAAAACTGAAGAGCCGGAGTGACGCCAGTCAGTGGGGAAATATTTCAACTGACGCGAAAAACTGATCAGTTTAACTGACGCCAAAACTGATCAGTTAAACTGACGGGAAAAACTGATCGTCAATGGCCACCTTTAGAGTTAGATTGTTTTATATGTTGGACAGATCTTGTCAACAAGTACAAAACTCGAGAAAAATCAGAATTTTGATATTCAGTTTTAAAATTCTAACATCCATCCATGTAAGTCTTGATTAATACATTTTCCGATAGTATAAATGCATATTATTAAAATTCAATAATTTCTTTTTTTTTTTTTTGAAAAGAATCTCTTAATTTTTTTTTACTTAAATAACAAATAAATTATTTAACATATGAAAAGTAGTTCACTTTTTCATTTTTGTAGAGCAGTCTTTGATTGTAATAATTATATGTACTTCATTTTGACTTCAAAAATCATGTTGATTATATAATGTATGTGATGCATATAATTGTATATAGAAAGGTGCGCATAATGTACATAGTTTTGAAGAAAATTTTGGTTATTTACTTAAAGTAAGATCTTTTTTTAAGAATCCCTTTTTACTGTTGTATAGTTCGATAAAGATTATATTTTGATTGTTTAATTATTATATTTTTCTGAAAAAAAAAAAGATTTTTTTATTTACCCACTATCTAAAATTGTTTATTTTAACAGTTGTACGCCTAGTGTCAAATTTACGGCTGATTTTACCAGTTGTGATGAGTTGTGGATAAAGTTTAACCCGCGAAGAAGTTAGAAATCATAAGGTCTATCACAATTAGAATATAAGATTTAAAAATTTAATAGAAAAAAAATATTTCCAAATTTATTTATTTTTTGTTTAGAAGTACCACCTCTTCGGTAACTTACGGAAAATGATTTCGTTCAAATGTATGCATTGGCTCCTCCACATATTTTTCTATGGAATTTCCAATTCCCTAATGGGACAATGTTGTTTCTTCACGTACCCGCCGAGATGAAAAGGCGTCTCGTCGAATTTCGAGTTGATCGCAGCGAATCAATATCGAAGCGGATAGTCACGGGGCTTCAATAGCTGGACCAATTGAACTTCATAGGTGAACAAACCAAGATCTTTACGCAGAATTCGTTGCATGGAAGAGCAGCTGATGTTCATTTTCGATGCACGATGATGTTCTCGGCCGTTGGCGCACATTTTCGGCCACCGCGGCGATATTTTCGGCTGAAAGAACATTACGAACACAGGTACGGTCACGGGTAGGTCATTAGGACCTGTTTCTCTAAATATCTAATAAATATATTGGCGCGTCATCCATCAAATAGCATTATCCACAGCCGGTTGAAATAGGCCCTATTAACTAATTTCAAAGTAATGGAAGGTACCGGTAAGGTTCGATACGTATGTGTGTTTACATTGAAAATGCAAAACTTGCTCATCGCTATTCTGTTGGGTTCACAAACAAATATACAAAATATCATAGTTGTATATTTGTGAATATTTATCTTAATGAGAATATATTTGTGAGACCCACAAGAGAAGGTTTTACAAATTGCGGTCACAGGTCCCCTTAAACCGACAGTCAAATTATCAGATATCAGCTGCTAAAAGTAAGTAAAAATTGTACATTATAAGTATTATCCTTACAAAACATTTTAGCAATTATTTTTTCATGAGTAAAATTGTTACTTTATTGACAGGTGTAATATTTAATGAACTTATTTAAACCCTTGATTAAAACTTAATAATTATAAAATTGATGATTCTACATAGTTGTCGATTTACAACGAATCCAGCCTTAAAATAGTCCCTTAAGTAAGAAAAAGAGAACCTGTTCGCTATTCGGAGTGAACACTTGTTTGTTAAACTACAACGCAACAAAAAGAAATCAATAAAAATTAAAGACCAACTTCTCCGTTCCAACAACTACTATTGCACTGAGTATTGGTACCAAACAAAAAAGTTTTTTTTGGTCAGTGGTATTTGGTGGAACAAAGAAGCAATAAAATCACCTTAAAAACATTATACAATAATTTTATCGATGGGAAGGGAAAAATAAAGAGACAAGACAAACTAAGAACTAAAAAACTTTTTATTTTAAAAAGTATCAATCTAAGATTTATAGAAATAAAGAGGCCCAAAATTATAGGCGGATTAAGTGACAAAATTTTACTACATTCTTCCAAAACTACCCTAAATAGTAATCAATAAAATTACATACCTATCGCGGAATAGGATCGTCAAATATTTTGCTAAGCCTTTTTTGTCATATACTTCATAACTTATGTACTTTTTTTTACTCGAAATAATCTTGTAATACTAAAAATAGCACAATGAGAATGCAAGAATTATTTAATTGCATAACCATTGAACATCTCAATGTGCAGTGACAAAAACGTATAATAGGCTTGCAATTATTAAATCATTAGATTTGTTTTATATTTATAATTATAAACTGTGCATACTTATTATTAATTATGTTATGAAATGTTAGTGATTTAGTTTCCTCCTATAAGAGATACAAAAAGAATATCAAATATTCTGGTGCTAATATTGTCACTAATTTCTTACAATAAATATTTTCTTGTGCAAGGAAGATGTCGAGATTTTTTCTCTTTTTGTACCTTTATTGGAATAGGTGCAATATAAAACATATTATTATTACAACCAAAAAAAAAAACCTTATTTATAATAAAAATTATATATAAAATTTAAATAATTTTGTACATTATATGTACATTTTTGTGAACAATATTGCTTTATTTAGCATAGCTTTATTTTAATTTCTATGAAAAAGAAAAGAGGATTTTAATATTACAAATCCAAATAAATGATCTATTTTAAGTAGTTTTCTAAACATAAGTGCACTATATAATTAACAACAATAAATCACTTCATCCCAACTTATTGTTAGTTTTTTCCTAGAGGGCAACCAAGCATTAGGAAACTATTTTTAGCCTATTTCCTCCATGCACCTAACATTTTTCTGTAAAACGTAATGTAACATTTATAAGTGCCTATCATTACATAAACATCACAATTATTTGCGCAACCAAGGTGATTCACTAAAACCTTTGTTGTTTAAACTGAGTTTACGTTAATAATAATTCAAACCAGAGATGTCTCACTTGCAATACATACATATATTGGTTATTTTGAAAAAATTCAAATTGTAACTATCTTTCTCACATAATTGATGAAGCATTTGCTCAAGTTATAATCGAGGGATTATAAATATAGTCAAAAAAGGTTGGCAGCATGGAGATTTTAATTTCGTAGTTTTTCATTTAAATAAAAATAACGTTACGTAACGCACTCTCGGACACTACACCACCCTTTGCAACGCATTGTAACGTTTTAAAACCCTCACCCCCAAATTTCGTATTATGTAATGCTTGAACACCCACTATTGTATAGACTTTAGAATCATCGTTTCCTAAATATAAAACATATTAACATACCTTAACGTCGTTAAAATTAGGTTAATAATAAAACCATATTTTGCTGTCAGAACATGTTCTGTTACTATTCTAAATTATAGTGTATTACATAAGGCTGTTTATACGAAGCATCAGGTCAGCTAGCACAAAACAAATTCAATCCAACTGACCTAGTTTACAGCTTTAATGGCCGTGCCTAAAAATTACATATAATTATTGTAAATTGATATTTATTGTATAGAACTTGAACTATATATAGTTCGCAGTAGTTTATAATAGAGTTAGAGAAGAAATATAAATTTCAATGATAAAACATGTAATTAGAAAAATGCGACGAAAATATTTAATTATATTCTTCATCTTCATCCATAGCAAAGTCCACTCCTGAGTCAGCACAGACAGGACTGAAAACAAACAATATATTAATACTAGCTGACCCCGCAAATGTTGTTTTGCCATATATCTTATTAACCCCCTTCCCCCTACAACTTAGGGGTATGAAAAATGGATGTTGTTCGATTCCCAGACCTACCCGATATGCACACAAAATTTCATGAGAATCGGTCAAGCCGTTTCAGAGGAGTTTAACTACAAACACCGTGACACAAGAATTATATATATTAGATGACGCGGAAATATATTTATTGCTAACACTGCAATATTTACACCCTGATTCTGGGATAACATAACTGAACTGAACCCCCACTACTAATACCCAGTTTGCATCTCTAGTTCGTTTTATTACGAATTACGTTATTAAAATAAAAATCCCGAAAGTACCGAAAGAATGGGGACTAAAAAACTGATTTCTCGATTTTTTTTAACTGACCAAAGAATCGGTGTTTTGAACTCTAATCATTATCAAATAATGTTATATTTTCTTAGTTATGAGAAAAAAAATAATTAATCAGTAATATAATTTTTTTTTATTTCGTTTTATGCTAAGTGATTGTGACAGAATAAAATTAAGTAACTGATAGTAAAATATATTTTTTTGTTCATTTCTTTTTACTTACCTCATGGCTCTGCAGGTGAAAAAAACAATCCTTTTAAGCTTCTTGTTGTAAAAGAAATAATTTAATGTCCAGAGACAACCAGGTTCCCCAAATGGATCGCTAGCTAGGTCGGGGTTATAGCTATAAATACAACACTCGGGCAAGTGCACCTCTTCATCAATCGCAGCCCATAGTGCTGGTCTCAACTGCCTCCAACGCACACCACCTACTGCAGAGAGAGCAGCATCTACTGATCCTTGCACCCAACTCAGTGAAGGCTCCGCACTGAACTCACTGCTCTGTTTCAGAAATTTGCATTTTTAAGAATACAATACAAATTAAATAATATTTTAAAATTCTATTATTTGATAAAAAATAAACAATCATATATTTCCAGAGATTATGTAAATATTGATAAAAATGTTATTCATAGTTCCGGTTATTAATAAAATTACATTTATTTTATCAAAATGTATACACAAAGATATAATCAGTATGTGAACAGTATGACTCTATAAAGATAACAAGTCTTACCTTAGCCAATGAAAAATCATAGTCTGGGAAAGCAGCATTCAGTGTTGCAATCAAATAGAATAATGTCTTCCGAGATATAGTGTCACACAGCACTCCTTCCTCGTCGCCAGACAGACTTCGACTAGAATTATTTAATTTCTTAGTAATTTTTTAATTGAAATATTTTAAATAATAAAACAAGATAACAAAATAAGTCAGTAAACATTTATGTAAAATTAAGGAATATTGTGTTACCGCTTTTTAACAAGGCGTTGTTGAATAATTTCAAATTTTAATTTAACAAATAAACAAAGTACATACCTATTTGTGACACCTTCTGGAGGAGATAAGGCTTGAAGGTTATGAGTCGTTTCTCCGTCTGCTGTAAACTTTTTGTAGAAAGCTTTCTCTGTACCTGCCATTTTGCAGCTATAGCTTTCTACTCGACCTTGAACAGCACTGTCACCGTTCAGGATAGACAGCGCACTACTCAAAGCCTCCAGGCGTCCGCTCTCTAAGAGTTTCATCTTTAAGTTTTTGTGATTGACTATTTACCCACTAAAACTTCTTGTGATATAATTTAAGCATATAATTGTGCTTGAAGCACTACTTCTGTACATAGCAGAAGGGTGTATGAATATTCCTTTCCTTTTGGAATGAAGGAGATTAACACTCGGTATCAAATTCGTCTTCTGTTCTTCTTCCGCGCTGGTGGGATGCGGGTACATCACAAATATAAGAAAAAGATTTGGTTCGTAAATTGCTATGATGGCTAGCAAATTATTTATAGATTGTATTTGGTTTTACACAACAATGGCGCGTCACTTCACTGGGTGTCCTAGAAATGGCACAAGAACACTTTTCTCTTTTGTTAGAAGTCAAAATCCATAGAAGACATCGTAGAAACAGGTTTAAATAATCAAAGATAAACAAACTTCACTGAATATACAGTACGTAACTAAAGTTATTAGGTTCTTATTAGATTTTCACCAAGTTACACAAACAAGAAGCAAACAAAATTGAAAATTCTATTTCACAAACAAAAATGTGTTACCATTAATAAAAATAATCTTGCTTTTTATTCGATTTTTATTTTAATATTTAATATAATTTATAATCTCAATCCCAATTTTCATAACTGAACTGAAGCGAATTTGTATCTAACAAAGGCTATGATGAGTTTTAAAACAAACTTCAAAGCCAGCAGTTGGATGGCTATTCCGCCATCGGTCGGCTTTTTAAGATCCAAGGTGGTAGTGGAACTGTGTTATCCTTTAGTCGCCTCTTACTACACCCACGGAAAAAGAGGGGGTAGCTATATTATTTAATGCCGTAACCACAATACTATTTTAGAGCATTGATATTAAGCTACCACTCTTCTGCAAGGCTGACCGCTGAGATGCGTCCTCAGTTGGGCTGCTTCAAATTTTGAGCAAGAAATTTCCTGCTGTGCCCTTTTGTCTGATCAGAATGAAGAAAATTTTGAACATTTTTCAAATATTATGAATTGTTAACTCGATCGCTATTTACAAGAATTGTATCCAAATATATAAAATTATAAATAGCATTCCTAATATTATTGACCATACCTGTAACGGTCGCATGGGTAGAAGAGCTTTTCCAAGCTTTAACTAGCTAGTTAATCGACAATATCTCAATCTAGATTAGCAAGCTTGGCACTTTTATCAACCGAAAAGAAAGTTACTGAATACATTGGTCATTGAATTTGATAACCTAATAAAATAGAATGCCGGTATTATGCCTAGAAAAGTTAATTTTTTTTTAAATTATTTTTAACAAATGGTTTTATCTTTCAATCGACTTCACTCGTCGATATTTTACTTATAATCATATACAAAAGGTATAAGTAAAATATTATTGTTGAGATAATTATCTATCTGTATATTTGTTTGTTCCAACATCATACAAAATCCGTTGCATGACATCGGATTCGGTTTAGACAAATGTGATACATTGAAACACGCTAAAGGCACCGACCAAGTCTCATCTTAAAGTTCGTTTCTCTTGCCCTCCCCTTGTAGGTAAATTGAAGTTACGGTTTTTTAAAATCTTTACTCTCGTTTAAAATACTCTCGTTACAGAAGATCATAGCTAAATAATACTGTTTTCAAACAGTATTGTGTTCCTGTTGGTGAGTAAGGTGACCAGAGCTACTGGGGGGGAGGGGGGATTGGAGATTGGGTCGGCAACGCGCTTGCGATTCTTCTGGCGTTGCAGACGTCTATAGGCTACGGTAAAAGCTTACCATCAGGTGAGCCGTACGCTTGTTTGCCGACTTAGTGATATAAAAAAAAAATATCTATATTAAGACTTGACAATATCGGATATATCATTCATCATCATCATATCGGATACCGTAAAATGGGGTGAATAGACATAACTTTCAACTTCAACACTGATTTTCTTACATATTTTGTATAGAAGCTTATTAATAAAACATTGTGAAATCGTGAGTCGTGTTGTAGTATACCAAATATGAATCCCAAAAATTAGCGAAATCATGTCTATTATTTGTAAATTGAGAAAAAGTAGGTGGTTTCTATTTACCCGGAAACTGGGGTCGAAAGACACGAGAGAAGGGGTGAATAGAGAAAAAACACTAAGGCTGTCAAATTCAACTTTAATTTATTTATTGAAATAATAAGTAAGAACAAAGACAACATAAATGTATGTATATATTTCATAAATCAGTATATATATATATATATATATTCATATATATATTTCATAAATCAGTATATATATATATATATATGTATTAAGATTTTTAGGAACATTTAATTAAATAATTTAGGAATATAAACATGAGCAGTATATTTTACAAGCAAACAAGCTTAAAAAAATAATAAAAATATAAGAATGTTTAATTCTAACATAAACTATAAAATTCTAAAAAAAAACTATATTTGGTAGATTATTTACCAGGGTTTTCTATAAAATGAGATCAAAAATCACAATTGAAAATAAAATTGGGAGCATTGTGATTATAGTAGCAATATAATTCACTTTTGGGGTTTAGTTTTGGAAATTAAATTGGTAACTTGTTATACTACATATTTAATCTGAATCCATCAGAGCATTTAATATATCATCATCACACCTATAATAAGTGGGCCGCCTAGAAATGGTTTTCGTTGATGCTGTCTCAACAAATGTATTTGACAATGTTTTCTTTAATTCTGCATCGCTCAGAAGAACAATTCTTTAGGATACCTAGTATACTTCTTGCCACGAGGATCTGGTTTATAAATCCTCGGCATGGCGAACGCAATACGATGTAGCGTACCTGTTTATATTTAATTCAAAAAATTTATAATTTAAAATTAAAAATTAAAATTTTATAATTAATTTATATTAAAAAAAAGAGATAACTACTTAAAATGGTTTTCTTATAATGAATTAATATTTATAATATTTTTAAAGCACGTAGGTAGCTAAGTATAATGAACTAGTCTACGATAGACAACCCTAAAAAACGTGTTTCTATTAACCCCTTTCTCGTTTCTATTAACCTCTCACTCGTATCTATTCACCTCTTTCTTCGTGTCTATTGACCCTAAAGGCGTTTCTATTTACCCCTTTCTCGTATCTATTCACCTCAAAATTGCAGAAAAATGCCTGCATCCTGATTTCACAAGAAATAAGAAAGAAATAATTGAATATTAATACTTTACCTTTGTATTCCTAAAAGATTAGAAATTTATCTTTCCAAATAAATCAATTCGCTGGGTGAAATCTTCAAAGAACTCAATATTGAGTAAAACTTTTCGCAAGGTCTAAAATCACTATTCACACACGTTCACTTTAACGGCTTTTTTCTTTAAACCATTAAACTTTACGTAAAATTGTGTGTTGTCAGCATAAAGGAAAAATATTGCCGCGTAATTGATAGAAGAAATAAACCTTCAATAATAAGCTATAGATATTCTAGAGATAAAATAATGAAACTTCCAGTTTTGTTTCTATTCACCCCGCGATTTCTATTCACCCCATTTTAGGTATATAAACTGTCATAATGGCTGCGTTCCACTAAGCGTCCACAACGCCCGCAACGCCCATTCTATCGCTCCACCTAAAACCAGTGGTCGTCGCGAGCGATCGCTCGCCAAGTGACGTCACTATCTGCGACCATACGCGCCCACTTTGTCCACAAAATAAAGGTGGGTCAGAGCTAGCTTTCATCAAAACGTGGCGGGAATTTTAAAAAAACAACCGTCAATGTCAAATTATGAATGTTATCTCTCATTTGATTCAGTATATTGAATTAAGTTTTGTAACCTCGACCACAACGATCCTTCGTGTATTCTCCATTCTACGTGACATTGGTGAAATCATCTGTGCACATTTTTGCACTATTGAAAGCCATTAATCAAGAAGAAGAAGAATTGAGTTTTACTCTAATCCATGCGAAATATTCACTTATAAATCACAATCCCCAGAGCTGCATGTTTTCAGTTCACCACGCTGCTATATTGCGAGCAAATAGCAAGCACACAGGTGACACCTGACAGCGCCCAAATATGCATTCCACTTATAAAATTCGCCCACAACGCCCGCGGTGTTTTTACGTGTCTTAGTGGAACGCCGAAGTCAGAACGGCAATTTCAGCGGTCGTGTTCGAATCGAATTCGATAGTCGTGGGTCGTAACGTCTTTTATGTGTAATCGGTTATACGTAGTTTCGTGGATACGCGTAACTAGTTTCGAAACTGCTTATTTTTCGTAACTAGTTATTTCTGTATACAGCATCAGTCATGGTTATGAAGTAGTTATATGTTATAAATTGTAACACATACGAATGCCGTTACGTACGTTAATATTGATGGATAGTATAATCAAATTAACTTCCCTTCATACTTTATCCAGGCTCACGACTGGCTGCAAAACATGTTATTTAAATTAATTTTTTGATTTTTGTATAGACATAATAATCGACGCAGGCGTATTTAGAAGTTCATTTGATTTTATGTACAGCTTTTAATTATTTTTCGAGATATCTACATACATTATAATTAAAAATACAACAAAAACCCACACTTTTTAGTATAAACTTCAACGCGAGACAATAACATTAACCTTCGGTCGGTCGCGCATTTTTTGTTTACGCGGTTGGTCGCTTGGGGTCTCTCAAGACCCCAAAAATAAACAGCCTAAAAAACAACTATCTAATTAAATTTTCTTAACTATCTTAACAAATTATTGGTAATTAACCTAATTACAATATAACTACAACGAGTTACGTAAAAATATTCTTATATTTCTGCCTTCAACTTACAATCTAAAAGTAGGAACCTAAATTTCTCTCCTTGAGATCACAATCACAAAAAAAAATGTTTTAATGTAACTAAATGCAGGAACTTCTCCTTTTAATAAATCTATATACAATAACACTAAAATAACAAAGACAGTTATGTGAAATTTGGAAAACACCAACAAAAAAAAAACATAAACTTTTACCAATTGAAGTCAGTCATTTTTTTACCGATTCTTTTTGGACACAGTCGGTGCATACCGTTTTAATACGTGTTAGGCAGTTACCCTTACAATAATGGCAAACAGATTTGAATTTTCGATCTGATGATCTTGGACAATGAATGCAAAGGTATCTTCCTCATTTTTTTTCTTTTTATAATGTCACTGCAATTTATCAATCAATTTGCAACTTATTTTGTAGGTCCCATTTCTCTCCCTCTTTTTGACGATGAAAAACTTTTGTGACGATATATTTATCAATGGCTCTTCATCATCATCTCTATACGAACTTTTCAAATCTATGTGTTGTTTATTCGATTCCACAAACACATGCTGTTCGTCCAACGATTCCAGAACAACGATGCTCACGCAAAGATTCCCAATTCTCAAGCAGTTCGTCCCGAGATACCTCATATTATTCTGTAGATTCATCTTCACATTTCTGCTCAGAATCAGTGTTATGCTTACTCCTTTTATCCGGATATATACCGCCTTCACCATCTTCATCATTACTACCACCGTAAACATCGTTATTTTAATCATCTAACCAGCTTGATATATGACGTTGTTGTTCTTCGTCCATTTTACCAGTTAATTAAATTTAAAATAACAAAAAAAATACATAAAAATATGTTACAAATGAAATCTAAACTAAAAAAATCAATTAAATTTTACTTACGCGGTTAGTCGCGTGGGGTCTTTCAAAGCCCGTACGCACAAAACACGTTTGTATCTTACGCCACTTACACACGAATTGAAGTTAATCGGTATACGCAGCAAGTATAATCCAAATTAGGAGGGTACCCAAAACATTGAATCGCTGAGATGGTTTTAAATGTTAACATTTTACATTTCTGTAACACCTGGGCTTTCAAAAACCCCACGCGACCAACGGAGGGTTAATTTTAATACTAAATAGTAAATTCGAAAATATTTAAAAAGAAACACGACCGAAATTAAAATTTCTTTAAAAACTGTACATATAAAAATAAACTGAAGTTCATAGTCGTTAAGTTCAAAATCGCATGAGCATATTCGACAACAAAGATACACTTATAGTACTTATAGCCATCTCTTTTTATCCTACGCGTAAGCGTATCTGCGTATTGTGTTACGTTATTAGGCAAAACGCTTATGCGCCGGTCGTTGTGTCAAGTTTTTGATAAAACTGCGTACGCAAAAAAAACTGCGTACGTAAAATAATCGTTACATTCGTATCGGCGAAACTACGTATATGGTTATTAGCTTCGTAACTAGTTACTGAAACCGATTACGTTAAATAACGCCCACCGCTAGAATTCGATGGTGTTGTGAGTGGGGCTTAGGTGGAGCGTGCCCGATGTTATTTAGTAAATGTCATAAATTATACACATATATGAGTAAATGTTTTTCAATATGTTATAACCAACGTTTAATAAATATTTTACTTTACCTTCAGTATTTGTTTAAGTAATGGTAAATCTATTTAAAGTACATTGTAAAATGTTTAGGATATTAAACGTAGTCAAAAATAGCCATGCGAAGTTTATATCACTGAAAAGAAAAGAGAGATATATATCATTTTGATCTTAGGATATATATCACTCATTTAGCTCTTCAGCTCATTTAGCTCAGTGAAATAATTTTATAATGCAACCAAAATGCAACCTTAAATGGTCGTAAAAAAATACTTTTTCGCTTGTTCAAAGCAAGAAGATTGATTCTATGACCTTGTGAAATATGAATCGAAAAGATACAGAGCCATAGCTAACTATCTCTCTCTTTTGCATGCTAAACGCAATCGTCCGATCGAGTGGCTCACTAGCTCAGTCTCGTTTACTCCCGCTCAGTACGTCAGTCTCTCGAAAATGAATCATAAGACTAGTGAGCTGGAGATATAATTGAAACGCAAGTGAGCTGATGAGAGACTAGCTCACTTGAAAAGATATGTTTCATTTGTATCACTCACTCATGAGTTACCCAAGTCTAGTCAAAAAGACAGACGTGATATATCCACAAACATTTGATGCTGTTAAATATCGATGTTACGGTAAAAATTAATATCTTAACTTAATGATTGGTGTAAGTCTGTCATTTAGCTTATTTATTTGCTTATTTTTAGCAACACATAAGCGATTCTATCGACGCACGGACATTGTTCAAAACGAAAAAAGCTGGGAGATAACCTTAGACCATCGACGTTTGAAAACTCCAAATGGCTGCGTTTTAACAGTTAATACTGAACCTCTCGCTCGAGCAATAGCTGCAGAATGGGATGCCCAAACGGAATATATTGCTCAGCCCACAATGCACTTGGTATATAGAGTACAATTTGTAGTAATTTAGCAATATAATTTAAAAAAAAGTTACAAAGAAATAACGTAATTGATTTTAGACCGCATTATGCAATACTGCGTTAGATAATCCTGGAAAACTCAGTTCTCATGATATTGCTAGTTATTTGCTGGATTTTATTGCAACGGATACCTTACTCTTCTATTCAGAGGTTAGTATGCTTCATTTAAGTTTATTACTAGTATACACAACCCAATTTTTAATTAAATATTTAACTTACTTTTAATTTTGTATTGTAAAATTAATAGGAAGAAGAATTGAAAAAATTACAAGAGAAGAAGTGGGGCTTGGTACTGGAATGGTTTAATAAACGGTTTCAAGTTAATCAAGAAGTTTCTAAAGGCCTTGAGCCTCCACCAATAGCTACTGACACCAGAGCTGCTTTAGCAAGACATTTTCTATCATATGATTTTCCAGCTCTAAATGGTAAGTTAATCTAATGTGTTAATGAAAATGTTATTTGTCCAAACAACAAAAATAGAATGTTATTAACCCACTTAATACCCCTCCCCCCCTTATAACTTCAGACCTACCTGATATGCACACGAAATTTCTTAAAAATCGTTCCAACAGTTTCGGAGTAGTATTGTAACTAACATTGTGACACGAAAATTATATATATAAGATATTGATCCATTGGTGAACAAGCTATATTCAAAAATAATTGGAGATTCAGATTACATAATTATGTACAGCCTCTTCTTATCTCAAAGTTCTCAGAAGTAATGAGTACAAATCTACAATTACGAGGGGTGATCCAAAAGTAATGATAATCGGTTACTTCAGGTCCGCATAAAAATCCAAAAAAAATATTTTTTGCTTGCTTATGTATACTCACTACGCCTAAAAAAAATCATATAAATAGATCATAATTTCCGGGAGATACATTCATTTGAATACGAACTGTCAAAGAGATAACATCAACATGGAGAAAAACGAAATTAGAGCTGTCATCAAGTACCTCTGTTTGAAAAAATTGTCTTCAAAAGACATACACAGTGACTTAGTGGAAACATCGGGGGACTCTGCTCCTCCATATTCTACAGTTGCACGCTGGGCCAAGGAGTTTAAACTGGGCAAAACATCCACTGATGATGAATATCGGAAAGAAGCCCATCCACGTCCCTCACTGAAGACAACGTGAAAAAAGTCGAAGATGTTGTGTTGGCAGATCGAAGAGTGACCATCAGGCATGTAGCTGAGGTCACAGGGATCTCATGTGGCAGCGTTCAAAGAATCCTTGCGAATGAGTTGCATATAAAAAAGGTCTCTGCGCGTTGGAAGAATGAATCCGACTGTTCCGACTGACAGAATGTTATCCGACGAGCAAAAGAAAAATCGAGTTGACATTTCGAGGGTCAATTTCGAAAAGTTCCAAGCAGATCAAGAAATTATTTTGTTCCGTTTTGTGACTATGGACGAGACCTGGATCCACCATTTTGATCCTGAAACGAAACAACAATCGATGACTTGGAAGCGAGCCTCCTCACCGACGCCAAAGAAATTCAAAGTTTCAAGTTCGGCGGGAAAGGTTATGGCATCTGTTTTTTGGGACGCTCAAGGCATAATTATGGTGGAATATTTGGAAAAGGGAGTCACTATTACGGGCTCTTACTGCGCAGACCAAATAAGAAGATTACGGGAGGCCATTAAGGAAAAAAGACGCGGCAAACTGCGAGCTGGAGTGCTGTTTCACCAAGACAACGCACCGACTCACAAAGCCGCAGTTGCGATGGCAGCCATTCAAGAAACGGGATTCGAACTGCTCGAACACCCTCATTTATTCATTTTCAGATTACCGTGTTTTATTTTCATTATCATTACTTTTGGATCACCTCTCGTATGACTAATATAAAAAAAAATTGAAAATAAATTGTTGATAAGTGTTTAAAGTTCTACTTGGCTTAAAATTGATGATTGAGAAATTCTTATATATAAATATGATAAGGAAATTCTATAAATCTTCATTGGTACTAAAAGATTATCATATTACTATCTGTGCTCGCGACTTCGTCCATGTGGAATAGTGATGACATGTTCAACGTGATTCTTTGAATTGACATAACTTTTTTATTTATGAACCAATTGACATGAAACAAACACTAAATGTTGATTAAAGCTTGCCACAATATATTAATTAGTAAAAACCACATCTAAATCGGATAAGCCGTTTCTGAGATTAGCGTCCAGAAATGCACAGACAAATAGACAAAAATTGGACAATCTTTGTTTTGGGTGCTATTTGCATTGATAAAGGTCCCAAAGTTATCTCATATATCTTAAATGTACACACAGCGACCAGTTACATTTCTATTATATTTATATTATAAATGTGAATGTTTGTGAGAATTGATTTTTGTTACTACTCTTTTATCTATAAACTACTGTACTGATTGTAATGAAACTTGGTAGGTTAGCTTGAGATCCAGAGTGACACATAATTATGCTACTTTTTATCTCAACATTCTTATGAAATAGAAAAATGTGGGAAGCAAAGCACAGCTAGTTAGTCATAAAATCACTTAATATTTTCTTTAACACTTAATGTTTACAGCTATGGTCTTTGGGATTGAAGCTCTCAAGTCTCCAATACTCATGCTGGCATGTGTTGATAGATATTTAGACCCAAAGGAAGCTGTCTTGTTAGCTAGATTAGAAGAAGAATTTCAGGTTTGTTACATATTAATATTATTTATATTTATTTTTATATCTAATTATTGAAATAACATGATGTTTGACGTCAATATAATTAAGATATTATTTAAAACTATCTGACAAAGCTTTATATGTCTTACACAAATAATAGTTAAAATTAATTAGAATAGTAGTAACTTTAACTGGAATATTATTGATCTGGTTATTGGCAGCGGTTCAGGAAGTATGTACCTTAACTAAACTGATAAAAAAAATTGGTTGTCTGTAAAGTTGGTTTACGGACGATAGTTTAACATGACAACGTATAACAAAACATCTTCTAAGACGTATAGCCCAATCGAGTGGAAGATATATTCCATGTACTATCACTGATCGTAACGGGACATAAACGTAACGCTATAATGAGTCATCCATTTGACCTGACAACGTGTAATAAACAATGAACGCCGGCGGCATGCACGAAAAAGGATGACTCATTTCGTTACGCTCATCGTTGTCCCGTTACGTTGAAGGTTTATATGTATAATACATGCATAATATGAAACACGAGAAACACTGATAATTTTAGAGGTTTCTAATGTGATGTCATCTCTCATTGCAAATGCTGGCTGAACCCTACGAGATAGATCAAAATAATGTCCTACAGTATTGTACACCTTAAAAAGGTCTACAAAAAAATCCGCGATAGTATATATCTATCTCTTAGGGATAATCCACAATAATTTTTTTTTTTATCCTTTACTTTTTATATACTTACATTTGTACAAACGCCAAACAAGAAACATCTGGTTGGGGATGTACCTATGTCCTTTCAGGTTTCTCTATCGTGCATCATAGAATACATAAATCTGTAAGTTCTTTTTGTCATCATACCGGCAGATTTTGATTGTTAACCAAGGATTTTTTTCAACAAACGATTAAGTTTTAGGCCTTCTCCTATATATAGAGAGGAAGACTACCGAACAGTAGACCTTTTACAGGATGTTTCAGTTTGGACGTCATGGTTGCAGGGTGTTTGTTTATTTTTTTTTAAATCGTGCGTTCAACGGAATATCAATACGCATGATATCTAATTACAGACCCATATGACATTTCATGGTTTTCTTTAACCCTCCTTTCAAACCTCACGTGTTAATGGACGACCCCTAAGGTGGAGTTGTAAATTTCTGATGTTAAATACCTATTACCTATGTCTGTCCGTCTCAGGTAATGCGATGGGGCCGGGTCCCGTGGGCTCACGAGCTCAATCAGGCGGAGATGACTGCCCGTGTCGCCGCATCTTTGCTGGTTATACACAGCTCAAGTGAGCGACATTCTGCTACTAAAAAGTCGAAAGGAGAACATAATGTTTGAAAGCATTATTTGTTGTAAATGAAAATGAATGTATCGTAAAGTATTTCAGAATTATATTAAATAAAATTTTACGTTTATTTTACTTTTATTTATTTTAATTGAATATTTTCGATGCATGCAGATTTCACAGAGCTTCCCTACAAAGAAATTACTTTAACAACTTGAACTGAGGCTTGAATATAATTAATTTATAGAAGTGTTTTGATGAGCTAATTTTATTATCTTTTCTTGTTATTGATAAATTTGTTGTTTTTAAAAATTGTACGAGTTCCAATTGCACTAATATTAAGCCATTTTTTAATTACGTGCACTCCGTACACTTAAGTACTTTTTTTATTGAATGTTGTTCAATAATGTGGCTTTAGCTCTGATTGTAAACTATAAATATTCGCGGCACTATTACCGGGATTAAAAATTAAATTCTTTCGTAAAATTCATTACCTATATGATCAATATTTTCAAGTGGCAACTATTTTATAAGTACAATACAGCTTATGTTAAAAATATGTTATAATTATAATTCTTCCAATTTGTTATAAAACTTAATTTCGATCGGGATTCTATTGCAGCTATAATCTAAAATAAATATTATAGTAAATATTTTATTAAATGATAACAATTGGCTTTAGCTATAGTTATAGTTAGTAGACAAAAAGGAAATCGTCCATTTGGCGCAATTGCACTTCTCAGACAATCGACAAGGACACATGGGACAAAGACACTACGCCCACTTTGAACTAATCGCCGGGCATTTAATGTGTAATGATGAATTTTCTTAAATCGTAAATAAATAAAGTATTTAGAGTGTTGAGAGCTATCCAAATTTAAGTGAGGTCAGTCGTAAGAGAATGAATAGAAATAGCAAAAACCAAATCGCGAAGTTCCGCTAAATTTAGCTGGGCGGGCGGAGAGCACCTCGGCGCGCGAGTCGACACTCGACTCGGAGCGCGACCTCGCTTTGTATTTCGCGTCACACGGTTCATTATTGACAATACAAATGTTAAAATCGTCAATTTATGTCGTACTTTGTTTAGAATACCACAATGGACACTAGAAAGTGGGTGGAATAGTTAAAAGTTATTCAATAATTGTTGGTGCTCACTAAATCGCAGAGTTAAAACATGTTCTAGTTTAAGAATAGCGACCATCGTGTACGTTACAGTCATCTTCACGACAGAGTGTAAGTATATTCGTGTAAATATTTATACTTATCCGTCATTTAAAAGCTATTGTTACAAGTTGTAAATTTTTTAGCAGATTTTGGTTCAATATGTTAGTTGGATAGTTAGTTCCTACTTATTTAGTCTGTTTATGACCTACTTTTATTTGAAGCATATCGCGCAATTTTCAGCTAGTGGATCAACTAAATTTTCTTAATCTGGTCCATCTAAGTATATTCATTATTTATAAAGTTATGTGTATCAAAAAGTAGCATTCGATTAAAAATTACTTCAGGTTATATTACCTATTATACGGAAACTATATTATATGTGAGAAGATTAATTATGGCGAATTATTATTTCAGAGGTGATGAACGGCGACGTAAAAGAAGAGGCACCGCGCCTTCGTCCACTATCAGGAGGAATTTGGACCCTCTTTTCCTGGTTGCGACGCTCAGAGCGCTCTTCATCGGAAGAAAGCGTCACAAGTGTAGGATCAGATCGTACAACCAATAGTTTTGACTTCTTAGCCCCATTCCACTATAAACACGCGACTTCACCTGTCGTTTTACCACAAAGTCCACTTACTGAAACGTACAAAAAAAGACTTCACGAAACAAATATTCGTAGACAATTCGACCGAGATCTCACTCTACGTCGCAAATACGGCCTCTATACAGAAGAAGGATTGGGTTACGACGCCTTCAGTTTACCACCAGCACGAAAAATATTAAAAGATTCGGCACAAGGTAGACAAAGACGTGCAACGAGCGAGAGTATCATACAACCACGGGCTGCTTATGTGCCAGGAAAACGGCGTGCTCCTTTACCACCCACACTTGTTATTTCAACCTCTCTACCTCGAACCTATAAAAGAAAAAGGCCAGCACCTAAACCACCGGTAAAATTATCGGAAAATAATAAAGAAAACGTCAAAATAAACAAAACAGTGCAAATGAACTCAAAACCTGCATTAGATAAACAACTTTCGGAGAGTAAAAGTGTAGTAGAGAAAGATTTAAAAAAGGGACAATTATATAAAGATGTAAAACTACGCACAGAGAAAAGTTTTCTTAAACAAATTTTTGATAATAGGAAAAGAAATTCAGCTATTGATACAAGTTATATTAAAGTACTTCCTAGCATAAGTGAGTTAGATAAACAAGCAGCTGAAATAATACAGACAAATAAGTCTTTGTCTTCTGGATCTGAACCATTCACTAAGAATAACTGGATATGTACCAATTGTTTAAGAAAATATAACGCTTCTGTAATTTTTTGTACGTTTTGTTCTAGTAGTAAAAAAATAGATATAAAAGTGTCGGCGGAGGCATTTAATATGTATACGCAAACAGAAAAAGGTGTTTTCGAGCCGAATAAAACTGACATTGATGATAAGAAAAAGCTTAAAAAGATGTTAAAAGATATGAAAGACTCTCTACCTAAAAGACCAAAGAATAATGAAGAAAATTCCGTAGATTTTAAACATAATATGGCCTCAAATGAAACACCAACTCTACGAATAGGAAGTAATATTAAGTCAAACACAAATGCAGCCAATGACTCAATATTACAGAAAAATCAAGGTGAAAGTAAGATGAAAGTACAAAATTCAAGATATAATTTTTTAATGTCTCAACCCTCATCTTCGAAACTAATTCCTTTTAATATAAAATATGAAAATGATTTTAAGGTTACAAACAACGAATTACGCCAAGGAATTAAAACATGCAGTAGAAATGACATCTCGCAATCATCATTTTCTAGTTCACCAAAAGATTTAATCACAAAGAAGTCAACGAATCTCGTGGAAAATATAAATCCCGAAAAAAAATTAAATCCAAATAATATTGTTGTTTCTAAAGATAATATGTTGATTTCAGCAAATCAAGCTAACAAAACAACTCAAGATAACAAGTTATCACAATTAATACCACCAGAATCGAAGACACTTAAAATTACGGATTCAAAAATCTCTCCTAATGATGTAAATGAAAGTAACAAAATATGTGGAATAAATCAGTTTAATAATAATAAAATTGACCTAAAAGGTAATGTCATACCAGAAAATACGAAAACTAACGATATTACGCAAAAAAATACAATTCCCTTACATTTACCATACGAACTTAAAGCGGTTAGTGAGAGGTTCGATTTCGTAAATAAGAAAAAAGCCGAGAATGTGCGTTCAAATGATGTGGCTCCATCGAGTACATCACAAAATGTGGAAATTAATGCGATTGGACCATCAAAAACTAGTATGAATGTGGACTTGCATACACCTTTGAAAATATCATCACTGTTAAATCCTTCCATCAATCCGAAACAAAGTAATCCAGACTATAAGATCAAATTTTCTCAAATAAACGACACAAAGAAATTAGAGCTTAAAGAAGAACCGAAAATGTGTGAGAGTAGCCAGATAATTTCGAAAGAGCAATCTACTAATTTAGGTTCAAGTTCAATGCACATAACTTCTTTAAAGATGGATATCGCAAAGACTGAAGACATAAACGAGAAATTAAAACAAAAAGATGCGTTGCATCCTTTACCACATAATTCTAATGCATCAACTTCCGGTTTTAATTTAGATCATCATGCTCGACGTAGGGATTTAATAAATCAACTTGAGCAATCCATAGCAAGAGGAGATGAACAAGGAGCTGCTGAAGCTGCTGCTAGACTAGCTAAACTTAAATTATCATGTTCTGTGCTATCATTCTCATCACAGATTGTCAGTGGACCTTTAATATCTCAAAATAAGGTAGAAAACAGTGATATAGTGGTTGATAAAAGAGTACTTCAGTCTAATGAAAACCCAAAGATAAGTGTTAAAACGGAATTAAAAGAAGCATTACAGATTCAAGAAACGACAAAATCAGCAACTAACGTAGTATGTAAAGTAAATAGAGGTACCGAAAAAGCTGATAAGGACAAGGCATTACCGTCGACGTCTAAGCTAATTCTAGATCTAATTCCGTAAGTAACAAAGCTGCACTAAATTTAGCAAATGTAGAATAAATTGTTTGTTCTTAAACAAAAAAAGACCCAAATTCAATTTACATCGTCAAGTATTAATATAAGAACATTAGTCGAAATCAACTAGTTCTTAACTCATTATTCGTCCATATTTCATCAATATTGTTCAAATTTAAATAGGACATGACAAGCACCAGCTTTCAAATAAAATAGAAAGTTATGAGATAATACACATAATAAAAAAATACAGTCGAATTGAGAACTTCCTCCTTCTTTAAAGTCTGTTAAAAACAGGTAATTCATTGGTTCATCGTAAATTATTGTTTTAGTTAGGGTAGTGTTCTACAATTAAATGAAAGCTTAAAAAGGGTCCTAATATTATTATTTAGTTTTACCGGAACCGATAGCGACATACATCCAACCAGAGACAAATATTTGTACATGCAAACATCTGCCTCGAGCGGGAATCGAACCCGTGACGATATGCACCACTACCCCAAAAAGGACGTTATTTCCTAAATTACTATTTTTATACATTTTATTATTACAGAATCGATGTTTGGATTGAAGATAAAGAGGCCACTAGAGGGCCTGTTCGTTTGACAGTATCAAGGAAAGCAGTATTGGGGGAATTAAAACAAGAAGCAGAAAAGTCGTTGGGTTTACAAATCCGTCTACAACGTTGGATTATTGGAAAAACTCTTTGTTCTAATGATAGTATCTCACTGATTACACTTGCGGGTCCTGATCTCACCGCCCCGTTCTACTTGTGCTTAGTTGATTTTGGTTTGTAGCACAATATTTATTTTAGTTTAGAAAACTATATCTTTATACATATAACGAGAGTATATAAATAAAAATATATCATTCATATTTTAGATATAAATAAAGATACCATCCCTCAAAATACAAGTGAAGTAGAAAAGAATAATAAAAATGAAACAAAAGAGAAAAAACCTAACGGCGTTTATACAGAACTGATGAAGTTAGAACAACAAGCACTTGTTCCTAACTCTGAAGAATTTGAATGTGGAGTTTGTATTGAACAATGTGCCATCGGTGCAGGCGTTGTTCTTCGTGATTGTATACATGCTTTCTGCAGAGAATGTCTCGCTGACGCTGTACGTCACTGTACGGAACCAATAGTTTCATGTCCAGCTATTTCTTGTTCTGGCGCCTTGCAAGAACGTGAAATACGCGCTATACTTTCACCAGAAGATTATGAGAAATGGTTAGCACGAAGTTTGGCGGTGGCTGAAAGCGGCACACGGAACACATTTCACTGTCGTACAAAAGATTGTACAGGCTGGGCCTTTTGCGAGCCTGGTGTTCAACGATTCCCATGTCCTGTCTGTAAACATACAAATTGTTTACCGTGTCAGGTAATTTTTTCTTATGGTACGTTTAGACTACGACAGAAATTCCGACAAAAATGTCAGACATTGATCTGTTTACACTTGTACAGATTTTTTGTGTCTGAGTAGTGTCTATTTGTAAGTGTACGGAAATTGTGTCAGAGCTGTTCACACTCAAAACTAGTACTAGTGATGCTTGCTCAGCATGAATAAACGTCTATTTAACTATTGAAATTTTCAAATTAAGGAAATAAGAGTACTCAAATATCGCAATAAGCTTTGCTTCTATCATATAAATTATGTATTGACTTTATAAGTAGATAGTAAACGTTTTAAAGGGGTGATAGACGTACGAACTTAAAGTACGCGGTTTTTAAGGTCGCGGCTCGACGTCGGTGACACACGTGAAGCTTACTCATTCTGTATTGCGATGTCGTCGACAGAAGAAGCTTTGTGTTATTTAGGAATTGTATCGTATTACGTTTTAAAAACCAAAATAGACGGGAGTTCTGAAATAATTCATTTGGAGTAATTTCTCAATCAAGAGTAATAAAAATTACAAATACCTACACTACAAGCGTTGCGCATCCACGGACTAGCGAAACAATTGTGTTTAAAAAAACCGACTTTAATTACATCGGTAAGTAACACATCGTAAGTGGCTGAAAAAACAGTCACGTAAATACGCATTATTAGATATAACCCAAAAGCTACTTATTAGATCGCATTCAAATTTAAATGAGAAGACACGACTTTTGATTAAAACAAAAATCATGGAAATCGAAGTTTTAAGGTTCTAAATCGAATTGAGAACCTCCTCCTTTTTTGGAAGTCAGTTAAAATTATCGGCTCGTGGCTCGCAGTGATGCCACACGCACGAGCGGAGGCAGCTTACGAGCAAAATTTCAAACTTGTCGGATCGCCACCGAACTTACTCGGCGGTTTTAAAGTACGCGTACTTAGGGTGACACAGGCGAAAAAGGTCGTTTAGCCACAAATTCGCGAACTTACTCGCACGTCTATCACCCCTTTTAAAGTAAAAATTTATATTTTTTGTTTAAGCGCATTCAAATAAAAGCTTGTTTTTTAACTTTTAATTTATTGATTGTTGTGGTTATGATAGATGATTTATTTTGTTATTTTCAGAAGACAGTTATTATGACTAGTATCTTAACTAGCCCGTTGGCGCAGTTTGTAGTGGCCGTGCTTTCTGTTCCGCGGGTTGCGGGTTCGATTCCCGCCGGAGTCTGGGTGTAATATTTGTATTTATATATGTATTATTTCTTAATATAAATAAAGTATATTTAAAAAAATAGTTATAATAGTCGGCTGTTACCTGTAACACAAGCATTAAGTTGTTTATCATAGAAACAGACGACCGTGTGTGTATGTTATAAGATATCTATTTATTTATCATTCATTTAGTTATTTATTTCGTATATACCAGTGTCAACCATTTCATTAATAATTCGGGAATGTTGTGAAGCAATATTGTATTGAAGGATTTGATATGGTAGCCCTTCTACAAAAATGATAAAGTTCTTGGTGGTCTCCTTGCTCCACGAACTCATTTTCTGCACTCAAACGTGGTGCGGTGTATTGAAAATATCAAACCTGTTCGAAACTTTTCAACTACACTAGACACTTGGACACAATGAGTTCACACAGTAGCTGATGCGACACTAATTATCGTGTCACAATAAATTTTTGAATATTTAATGGACATGTTTGATTCATGAAAATAAAACCTCTTGTTGTTTACAGGCTGTCCACGACGGTGAAACATGTGTGCAATACCAGCAGAAATTGCGGGAAGCTGTAACAGCTGTTGAAGCTGAACAAACAGATGCCGGAACTCAAGCCTTACTGAAATCATTAATAGATCGTGGTGAGGCACTCGAGTGTCCCGTGTGTAAGGCTATAATAACGAAAAAATGGGGATGTGATTGGATAAAGTGCTCTGCGTGTAAAACTGAGATTTGTTGGGTTACTAAAGGTCGCAGATGGGGCCCTGGTGGCAAGGGTGACACTACTGGAGGTTGTCGTTGTGGTGTTGATGGAAAACGTTGCCATCCATCTTGTGGTTACTGCCATTAAGTAATTTGCCTATTTCTTTGAAAAATGAACAAATTGTATAACTATAAAAAGTAGTATGTTCAGTATTGCGTAAAAATACAATACAATACAAATAGTCTTTATTGTACAGTATCAGAGAAGATTTTTACATTGAAAGAAAGAAAATATAGACATGTACAAAAGGCGGTGTTAACGCTAAGAGTCATCTCTTCCAGACAACCTCTAGCATGAAAAGATGAAAAGGACATGACAAAGAATTAGACAGCATGGAGGTGTCATATAAACATAATATATAAAAATACATACAAAACATTATTTACACGCAAAATAGGCGCACGAAGACGTCGAGTTGCGAAAACAGCCCATGTTTAACAATAACAATACATACAACAGAAGAGAGAAAAGAACGGCTAGTCACTGTCATATTATACTGAAATGAATAAATATCAAAATTAATACAGTTCATTTATTAGCAATTACCTATTTGATTATCATCTATTGTTTTAGTTTATATAATTTTAAATTGTTTTGTTTCTCGTGTCATTCAATAATTAATTGTAATTTTGGTCTCCTTTTTTTGTACTAAAAATATTATATAATTGTATCTTTAATTTAACATATATAGCGATTAAAAATATTTTCTGCAAGTATTTCTATTGCTTTTAGATTTAGACATTAAAATTTCCTTATAGGTATTTTTGGCAAAATTTAATAAACAATGTAAAATCAACTACACAACTAGACTCTATTGTTTCTCTTTAAGCAGGTATGAGCATCTGAGTAGTTTTTAAAATTTTAATATTGTAAAAAAATTAGTATATTGATTAATCAATAACATAATACAAGTGAAAAAAAAATGTTGAAAATGTACGTACATTATTGTAACCCTTATTATTGTAAATTGATTGAAAATCCTATTGAGAAATAATGAGTCCCAGAAGGAGAATGACAAGGCATCCGTCCGCAGGCGACGAATGGGGGTGCGTAGGAGGCGCTACTTGATGCGCCTCTAGTAACGCCCCTGTGCCCGTGTCGGGCCGTGATGGGAACCTGGTCCTGCTAGACATGGCGTCGTCGGGATTGTTCAGAGGTGATCTGGACAGTCCCCATGGAGGAGAAGTCTGGTCTTATCGCCAAGGCCAGCCTGTCGCTCGAGGGATCATGTTAAAAAAAAATGAATTCCACTTCAGCCTGTACTATGCTGGGCATAGGCCTCTTTCCCCATGTAGGAGAAAGATCAGAGCCTAATCTACCACGCAGCTCCAATGCGGGTTGGCAGATATATTTCCTATTATGAGTATTAGTCGCTATCAGGTGTACATGATAAAAACCGGGACAGACGGCTTAACGTGCTCTCCAAGGCACAGTAGGGGGGTGCACAAGGACTGCACAAACACACACACCATAGTAAATATCTGTACAGCGACAAACCAGTGTTGTGACCGTTGCGCCAATGCATCATCATGAATAATATAGAGAAATCATAATCCTAAAATATATTTAACTAGCCCATATATCAGAAAATCTCATATTAGCATCTTAACGGTTTTGGTTGATTAAGAATTTTATCCTGTTTAATGAAGTCTTATTACCAATAATTGTAAATTGTCAATATCATACTTGTTACATGCAATGTGTGGATTAAAGCATAATTATAGCTAGCGGATTACTAATGTTTATAAATATTTTTCATTACTTCTTTTATTTCATGTGACTATATTTATTTAGTTATATGGTATGGAAACAGAAAGAATATTAATACTTTTTGTACTAGCAATTTTGACTAAATTCACACCTTCAAAACTTTAGGTTGTTATTCTAATGTTACATACGTTATTGGGCTGCATACTTACAGAATTTGAATTTAATTTATAATGAATTACTGTTCATTAAAAAACTTTTCTCTCAAGTACTTCTATAATTATCACTTCTTAATTTACACACTTGTTTTTTTTTTTTGGTTTAATTTGAAAAATACTTAGCACTGTTTGTGCACTTCATATTCTATCATTACTGTTGATGTAGTGAAATAGGTAATACAATAGAAAATCTTCACATTGCTTTATTTTTACACTTAAAATTAAAATAATAGAACATCACTGAACTGCACAGACACTAATAGCGTCGCATTCCCGGTGGGCCTCGACCACCAGGGCCACCTCTACCCATTCCTGGAGGTGCTCCCATCATACCAGGGGGTGGACCTCCCATCATAGGCCCGCCTCGCATTTGAGGAGGGGCTGATAGTTGTCCTCGACCACCAGGAGCCATGTGTTGTTGTGACGGTCCACCAACTCCTCGGGCTGGGCCTTGTAATCCTGGCGGAGCACCTCCGAGACCTACACCACGACCCGCTGCTCTGCCGGCTCCTGGTCCACCCATGGCACCAGGAAGCGGCACCCGGGGCAATCCCTCTTCAGGCGGTGGCGGGCCTTCGAGAGTGATGGATACTATATTTTCACCACGCAAAAGTACAAAACCAAGTAATCTTTTCTCTTCTCGGTCAGCAGTTTTGCTATTTTTAGACTTAATTCTTCTAAATTCTTCACAGTCTCCCAAAATTAGGTTCATATGTTTGTCAAAAGCTTTAAATGTGCCGATAAAAGTACGCGAATCTTGTAAAATAACCCTTACTCTATAATTTATATGCATTTGCATCTTATTATTCTTTCCGATAGTCTGAAAATGAGATAAAATTAAAAGATTAGATTTTCTGTAACAATAACATTTTCTGTTTATATCAAATAAAACTTAGAATACGTAAAAAATATTTTAGAAATATCAACAGTTAGTTTAAAATTCACTTTACAAGAAATATTATTTATATTTAATTCATAATTTGGATTATATTGCTCACATAATTGGACATACCATTTTGAAAAGAGATTATTAAGAAACTTAAAGATGTAAAACGACGCCTTAACAGCGCTTTAACCGATAACAAGTAGTCGATCACAGAGACGCCATGGACCAACCATAAGCTTTTAACCGGCACAAAACGTCAATCAAACTACTAACAATAATGGCGGGTTGTCACAATGTCACACAGATAATAAATTAAATTTACAACTAAAAAAAATCGAATAGGATATCTGTGCCATTCTGTGCTATAGCGATGTCTAAACAATGTGTTGCGAAACAAAGCAATTATTATTTTTTTAACCGCCTTCCAAAAAAGGAGGAGGTTCTCAATTCGACTGTATTTTGTTTTTTTTTTTTTTTTATTTATGTTACATCAGAACTTTTGACTGGGTGGAGCGATTTCGACAAATTTTCTTTTAATCGAAAGGTGGTGTGTGCCAATTGGTCCCATTTAAATTTATTTGAGATCTAACAACTACTTTTCGAGCTATATCTAATAATGCGTTTTTACTTGACGCTTTTTTCGTCGACCTACGTTGTATTATACCACATAACTTTCTACTGGATGTATCGATTTTGATAATTCTTTTTTTTGTTGGAAAGGAGATATCCCAAGTTTAGTATCATGATAAGAAAACCAGGATCTGATGATGGGATCCCAGAGAAATCGAGGCAAACTCTCGAAAATCCGCAATAACTTTTTACTGGGTGTACCGATTTTAATAATTTTTAATTTAATCGAAAGCTGATGTTTGTCATGTGGTCACATATTAATTTTATTGAGATCTGATAACTACTTTTTGAGTAATCTTTGATAACGCGCAGTTACTTGACTATTTTTTCGTCGATCTACGTTGTACTACTCGTCGATGTAATTGAAGTCGGTTTTTTTTCTTTTGCGAGCAAACACAATTATTTTAATCTGTGAATACTTTGTACTGTTGTACTAAAACAAAGTTCCTTGGTAAAACAAATTACAAATTAGAATATGTAATAGTTACGGGTTTCTGTAAAGAAGTCACGATAGACGGTGCCACGGTCGCTTAGAATTGAATTTAAAATCATCGTATCAAAAATTTCGATCTCTAACGGGTACATCGTTCCATATCTTAATTGCCTAGAGCACCGACACGGTCAGTCGGACATGCAGGTTCGATCCCCGCTGAAATGGTCGATTTTTAATATGATATTTAAAAAAAAATCTACTCATAGCTATTGTGTAAATAATGACGTAATCTTAAAACTATAACGAGAAATATGTAATTAATGTAATACATCGGAAAATATATTATCGAAGTTTTACATAAAAAAAAAGAATTGCGTGGTTTTAGGAAATCGCGTAGCAGGTGAAACATTAGTGAATAAAAACATTTACGTTAAGACACAGATCAAAAGACACATATACCGCAAAACACTTGCACGAATAAATGTTAATATAAATGCTACACGGTCAGCTAATGCGAGCTACGGGCGCCGCCATATTGGCCTTGGCTGCTCTGCCATGCGCCTTTCATTTTATCCCTACTCTGCGGTCAGCTGTCGACGCGACACCGTGCGACATGCGATAGTAGATGAACAAAACATTTTGGGGCGATAGAATTAAAGTTTAACTTTATTAATTTTTTAAATTTGATTATTAACGGTTTCCATCCCTATATAGAAGAATATAACGTTTTTTAATACTACGAAATTGGAAAACGAGGTGGTTTGTGGGCTCCCGCACCGTCAGTTCTTTATTTTTCTGGACCTGACCCCTGATCTTAAGTCCAGCGAGACTTTGATCTTGGTGAGCACTTGCTCGCTGGTTTTCTGCGGGTTCCGGGACGAGATGATGAAAGTGTGGTTAGGTCTTTGTTCCACATTCTCTGTTTTGGGTCAGGCTGCGACATGGGCGTAGGTTATCGGCGCTAAAGGAGCCGATTTCGTGACTCCTTCTTTAATGGTGTTGAGGGTCTGCTTGATCTCCTGAACCCCCAACTCCGTCTCCAGTATTGGTTTTTTTCGGGGAAGCGGTGGTCTTGCTAGAATTCCTCAGGGTGCGCAATTCCGTGGACATGATCTCGACCTTTTCATTCAAAGCTTTGAATAGGGGGGTCAGATCCTGTTGTGGGTGTGGTTGTGTACTGGATGTTTATGTGTTTATAGTTTCAATGTGCTACTTAATCTCATCCAGATGGGTTTTGCATGCCGTGTCCTTGTTAATATTATTATGTTTGACTCATCCAATTAATATAAGACCTATTGGTCTTAATATAATAGCCAGAGCAAGAGCCAGGAGCGTAAACTTAAGGGGATGCAAAGTGGGATATTTACAACTAAGCAAATGTATTTAAACATTATTTTTATATTTAATTATTAGAGACGCAGACACTGTAAAAAAACATTATTCCTGTTTACACTTGATTAAATATAACGAATTCAATAATGGTCATGAGTCAATTTTTAATACCAGCTCAATCTGGACACATAAATTGACGAGATTTTTTTATACCCGCATTAGCCCCGCCACCCAAGGGCGACGGGAGTGTGGAGCTCCCAGCCTATTGTGCAATGTCAGACTATCCACCAAAACCCACATCTTTTTTCTGCCCACGAGACACGACACTTTTGCTGAACTATGGACAAAAGATAGGAAGGCTGGTAAAGCGACACTGGAAATTATGCGAATCCCTAAACACCTTAACGGATGGGTAGGGATGCTTGGGTCCAAGATTGCTCGTTCAGTTGCATATTAAGAATCGACAATGCAACCTGTTCAGACACGCTGGCTCCTTCCCATCTACACGGAAAAAACAACAGAGCTGGTGCGGCTTGTGAAGCGGCTGAAACAACTAAAGCATAAAAATACAGGGGTCTAGGCTCCGAATATGATTTTGTCCCATTCGGTGTCGACGCCCATGGTCCGTGGGGTCCTATTGCCTTTACTTAACTTTGACTTGACTTTTTAAGGAAATAGAAAAAAGGTTATCCGACGTCACAGGAGACCAAAGAGCTGGCAGCTACTTCGGACAAAGAATTAGTCTAGCTATTCAAAGAGGGAACGCTGCCAGTATCTTCGGAACCTTTCCTAAAGGGACTCATTTTAATAAAATTTTTTTAGTTATTATATATATATACTAGATGTGCCCGCGGCTTCGCCCGCGTTTAAATCAGTGTGTTACAAAGTTTTCCCGGCAAACTTCCAGTAAAACTCTCATCAAAATCGGCTTAACCGTTCCGTAAACCTTCCTGTTGAAGCCCTCTCTCTATTGTTGAAACCGCATGAAAATCCGTTCAGTAGATTTTGAGAGAATCGATCACATACACTTTTGGGGACTTTGTTTTATATTACACTAACTGTTGCCCGCGACTATGTCCGCGTGTATATAAAGATATGCGTTTCTATTAACATGTTTAACGAAAATTATTTTTTATTTCAGTCACTTGAAATGCTCATCACACTGAGTAACTTTTTAAAAGGCACAATTTAGTTTAATTCAATAGTTGTTTATGTAAAACTTCTCTATACACCACATTTTTAGTTTTATTTTCCGGCTGCAGTATAAATAACCTATCAGGCGAACTTATAGCTGCTGTATATGTTTCATACAAACTATCAACCCCAATTACACCACCTTAGCAGTGGAATATCGCGAAATTCGCTCTTAGCGGACGTCTACTAACTATAATCTACCTCCCTGCCATATTTCATCTTTGTGCAACCTGGAACTGGATGGACCGACCATCCAGCGGTTTTTGAGTTCTCGTGATGAGTGAGTCAGTGACCTTTCTTATACATTAACTTATATATATATATATATATATATATATATATATATATATATATATATATATATATATATATATATATATATAATAATACTTTATTTCAGACCAAGTTATAAGTCCATATTGGGTTAGTACAACAAGACAACATTCAGAATAAGAAACAAAACAAAATTTTATTTAAAAAAATCAATAAGTAAAAATGAAATTTAATAAAATAAAAGTAAAATCAATAATAAAAAAAAAATAAAAAAAAATTCAAAAATTCAAAAAAAAATTACAATTAAAAAAAAAATTACAAATGGTGTTAGTAGACAAAACAGAAAATTAAGATAATAAAAATAATTAACAATAAACTTATACGAAACTTAACTATAGCAATTCCATTAAAAAAGGCTAAGTACACACACGCTTGTTTGCATGTGTGTGTGCACCATTCCAGCTCCTCCAGAGTGGGCTGTCGAGTTTGTACGCCAATGTGCTGAGAAGGGTATTGGTGCTATTCACCAGTCGGCTCATCATAGACGATACACATTTCCGGGAAATCGCGTAGAAGTCGTCCACACGAGCCTCCGCAAACATGGCAGATGCACTGCAGTGACGTGGCCTCCCCAGTACCACTCTTAGCACATTGTTGTACTGCACGCGAAGAGCTCTGAAGGCCCTCTGCGTATAGATTACGATACATTATTTGGACATCTTAAGAATAAATTTTAAATTTCAACTCTGTTAGTCCAATAACATAGGACTTTAGTACAAACTTCCAACCCCCGTTTTACCCCCTTAAGGGCCGAGTTTCGTAAAATCCTTTCTTAGCAGATGTCTACGTCCTATAAGAAACCTACCTGCCAAATTTCTTCAATTCAGCTGTTATAGTTTCGGAGATTTCGCTAAGAACTAATTTTTCGGCCAGAGTTAATAATATATATATATATATTTAAGGTTTTTAGTTTTAGGTTCATTGATATTACTTATTTGTTATTATTTCCTTGATTTATTAAATAAGTAGCCTTTTTATTTTTATAGTACCTAAATATACATACTTCTTTTTTTAGCTTTTTAGTGAAAATATATACAAATTTACGCTACTAAGAAGATTAGACAGATCAGGTATAGCATGCACATTCATATTTCTATTTTTAGTTTTATAAATACATATATCTCTATTGCCATAAGTAAAGTAAATTACAAAAAAAAAAAATCCTACTTGGCAACAGACGACATCTAATACCAATTTAAAAGATTAGATAGGTATTGTTTGTTTGTATTTTAATTTCTGTTATCTATGAGGATGATGAACTTTCTACTCTTGTTTCCAGCTTCAGGACAATATAGGCTATACTAATCACTATAAGCAATATAGGTACACCAAGAACAATGTGACCCTTCGATATTAGATTGTTAGTTAGTGGAAAAAAATGCAATCCATAAAACATTGACATAAAAACACTTAAAATAAACGCCAGTTAAAGTGTATTATAAATTAATTTTTGATTATTCATCAAACTTAATTGAAAATCAAAAAGTATATCTATATTATCGTATATATGATACATAGTACCTGGGTGACCGAGCTTAGCTCGCTATTTTTAATAAATCGTGTTTTTTGAAAATCATATTTAAATACGAATTACATATTGATTTATTTGTGTTTGCAGGCAAACGAAGAAAAACCGCCGTCAATTATATCGACAAGTAATACAATGTAGGTAGACAAAAAAATTGTCGAGTAAATACGCATTATCAAAGATTACTCCAAAAGTTGTAATCAGATCTCGATGAAATTTAAATGTGACCACGTGATAAACATCGGCTTTCAATTGAATTAAAAAATCATCAAAATTGTTTCAACCAGTAAAAAGTTATGCGGCTTTTCGAGAGTTTCCCTCGATTTCTCTAGGACCCCATCATCAGATCCTGGTTTTCTTATCATAGTACCAAACTAGGGATATCTCCTTTCCAACGAAATAAGAATTATCAAAATCGGTTCATAAACGACGCAGTTATTCCCGAACATATATATATATATAGACCGTATATATATATATATATATATATATATATATATATATATATATATACGGTCGAATTGAGTAACCTCCTCCTTTTTTTGAAGTCGGTTGAAAAATATGATTAACATTTTTCGAATTTAAAGACATAATAATAAAAAATATGAACTGTCTATTTAAATAAAAAATCATGAGTGCAATTAGAAAAAAAAAAAGGAAAAAGTAATCGATCTGGTGACATGAGGTTTGAACAATGGTCTACTCGGTCGATCCCGACCGGCCGATTTCCCACCCGAGCTATGACAACTATATTGACATTTGCGAAATTTACCTTCGCATTCTAACGATATTGTAGCCATTTTTTCTTTGCCTAAAAACAGGGATAAAACTACATTTTCTAAAAATGAATCAGCTATATCGATTTATCGCCCCCGAAATCCCCTGCATACTAAATTTCATAAAAATCGAATGGCTCCAAGCCATTCCCAAAATTCAGATTCTATATATACATTAGAATTGCTCGTTTAATAGTATTAGATATATTATCACCATCATTGCTGTGTGGCTACTGCAGTACTGAATATAGCCACCCCCTCTCTTCCCGTGGGTGTCGTAAGAGGCGACTAAGGGATAACACAGTTCCACTCCCACCTTGGAACTGTTAAAGCTGACCAATTGCGGGATAACCATCCAACCGCTGGCTTCCAAATACACAGGTCGACGACGGGCAGCAGCGTCTTCGGTGCGATAAAGCCAGCTCTGCGGTCACCAACCCGCCTGCCCAGCGTGGTGACTATGGGCAAAACACATGAGTTCGCGCCATTTTTACAGTTATACTGTAGTATTTTTACTGTTTTTACTATATTGAGGCCTATGTCCAGCAGTGGACTGTGATAGGCTAAAGTGATGATGATGAGTGATGATATTATCACCGATGATGAAAATTCGCGCGAAATTAAATTCGATCACGGACCTCACACTGATGAAGGGATTCGCTCCTCGCTGTCGCTTAGAACTTTTTTTTCTTTATATGTAGTATTCGTACGAAACCGGGGCGAGTCGCTAGTTTAGTATTAATAAAAAATAAAGGTAACCTTCGCGATGCTAAAAATATATCTATAAGTTCTACATGCGACACAGAATACAAAACTATTGTCCTCAACAGCAGGACTTTGAAATTTCAAAATAATAATTATGTTTGTGATTTATAATCCAGTTCCTACAAATATAATTTTAATAATTATGAACTATGACTTGACGTACCAAGATTAATGTTAATTATCGTTATATTAACGTTTTGAATATTTTTTCTTAACTTCACATTGCATCGATTGTGCCATCTTGTTTTCGACACAGGTAAAACAAATTAGTTGTAATAATAATAAAATATATTAAACCACTAGGATATTGAGGTAAGGAAAATTATTTCTTAATATGTAAAAAGTCTATGGAAAGATGATTGCAGGCGATATTACCGAACATTTGTAAACTTAAATGAATTAATAAGTTTTATAATATTTTTTTCTCGCACTTACATTAACTACCACCAAATCTTTTTTAATAATCATTAATATAAAATCAGTATAAATATTTTTATAACGGCTTTCGCGGTTATATTTACTAAATAAATATTGTAAACATGCATATTTGAGGTTCAGTAAACTAACGTTTTACAAACTACTTTAGTCACCCAAATATTTATCAACTCAACGCACTTCCTTCGTCAACGACTCTACGACTGCTAAATACCTTTCATCGGTATACCGACTCTTATTCTCTTCGTTCTATTATTTATTGCTTACCGCAGGATACTCTTTCACTGATTCTCCATAATAACGTAGTTTTTCGTACCTTTACTTTCCAGACGCTAGGATAGCAAAAAGTGTCGGCTTGATACTCGTAGTAATCGACCAGAGCTTCGAGCATTTACACGCTTGTTAGTCCTGTTACACTCTCTTACAGCGGGTAAAATATATGTAATAAATACATATTACATATGTTTATATATATGTAATATATACATATTACATATATTTATATATATATGTATAATACTGAATACTTAAGTATAGTAATTTTGGATCATTGTGGTTAAAATAGACAGCATTTGTAAATGTTACACAGAGTGCAGTCCTTGTCCTCCCACCGTGCCTCGGGAAGCACGTTAAGCCGTCGGTCCCGGTTGTTATCATGTACACTTGATAGCGATCGTTACTCATAGTAGGGAATATATCCGCCAACCCCCATTGGAGCAGCGTGTTGGATTAAGCTCTGATACTTCTCCTACACGGAGAAAGAGGCCTATGCCCATTAGTGGGATATTACAAGCTGAAGCGTGAAATATATAAATACAAATATTCCACCCAGACTCAGGCGGGAATCGAACCCGCAACCCGCGGCACAGAAAGCACTACATACTACGCCAACGGGCTAGTCAATACTTATTTCTATGATACTTATTCTAGCCCCACAAATATCGTTGTTGACTTTGGAACCACGTAAAAAAGCGACAAGCCAAAAATAGACCCACCAAAAAAATTTAAAAATTTTTAGGCGGGACAAACGGACAGACAGACAAAAATTGTAAAAAATGTTATTTACTCATATGTACCGCGTATTGTATCCATCCATATGCATTTAGTAAAAAGCGGTTATTGGAATATCACAAAATGCTCTTCCGCCCCGGGCGGTCGACAACCACGCTACGCCACTACAACGATGTTACAAGTAACACTTGGGTATATATCTGCTGTGTGGTTACGGTAGCTAGAATTTAGCTACACCCTCTCTACCCGTGGGTGTCGTAAGAAACGACTAAGGGATAACACAGTTCCACTACCACCTTGGAACTTAAAAAGCCGATCGAAGGCGCGATGACCATCCAACTACTGGCTTTGAAATACACAGGCCGAAGACGGGCAGCAGCGTCTTCGGTGCGAAAAAGCCAGCCCCGTGGTCACCAATCCGGCTGCCCAGCGTGGTGGTTATGGGCAAAACACACGAGTTCACGCCATTATGGCGCTAACTTGTGGAGGCCTATGTCCAGCAGTGATGGCAGCGATGGACTTTATTAGGTTGAAGTGATGAACACTTATAATTTTCGTTTTTTTATTAACTGACTTAAAAAAGGGAGGAGTTGTATTTTTTGTCTATGTTTTAACTGGGTGTATTGATTTTAATGTTTTTTTTTTTATTCAAAAGTTGATGCTCGTCGTGTCATCCCTTTTAAATTTAAGCAAGATCTGAAGACTAGTCTTAAATTATGCTTATTAATGTATATTTGTAGGTACTATATATTTGTCGATGTAAATCGTAGTCGGATTTTTTATTATTAATAGTGACATATTAACTTCAAGTATTTCTAATACGCCGTATAGATTATTTTTATATGGCAGCTGTCATTAAAACAAATGTTATATGTATATTGCACTAGCGACTTCTGCACGTCCATATTTTTTACACGATAAGTAGGTAACAACCGACATAATTATCATATACCTACTAAAACCTTCTCCGAAACACGCTGCATCTTATGGTATCTATAAGTATTACACCGATCGGTTCAGTAGTTTTTCGTAGTATAATCGAACAAAAAAACCGGCTCTCCATTTATTAGTATAGAAGAAAAAATAGATGTCTACCACCTAATGATGATCATTGCTTTTTTTGAAGAATTTTTAAATATTTACTTGTATCTTTTGTTTACGTGTTCGAAACAGTTCAATACTTACAGGTTTTCAATTAATACTTTAGGGGTTACAGCTCAAGCTCAAATATTTCTTAAAATTATTATTTTGTTTGCCATACAGGTGTTTGCCGTGGTCTGGGTGTTTGTGCAGTCCTTGTGGGTCTCCCTATCTTGCCTCGGAGAGCACGTTAAACCGTCGGTCCCGCTTGTTATCATGTACACCTGATAGCGATCGTTACTCATAGTATATATCCGTCAACCCGCATTGGAGCAACGTGGTGGATTAAGCTCTGATCCTTTTCCTACATGGGGAAAGAGGCCTATGCCCAGTAGTGGGATATTTTAGTATTTTGTTTGTCAAATAATTTTCAAAAAATTAGGTATTTATAGAGTAAAAATTGTACTAAATTAAAATATTCATTCATTTATTATAGGTAATATTTTTTAATGTTAATAATACTGACTACTTAATTATATTATATTTAAGAATTATTTTGTGTCATTTTATTTCAAGGAAATATTTTTTTATTAATGATTAAGATTTTAAATTATAGTACACCAACTTAAAAACTCTAGACATATTTGCATAGATTATTACAGAATCATTAGTTTAAAAAATGCTAATGAAGTGAATTAAATGAAAGAAGGAAACAAAGAATAAAAACAATCTGTTAACTTAAATTGTTTTACTTAAGAATAGTAACACATAGTAGATAAATACAAAACTTATTCTATTACATAATATTGACCGCACAAATACGTTTAAACATCTAATTAGTCTTTTTCAAGATTAAAATTTAAAACAATACGTCATTGCAGCATTACAAAAACATCAAATCTAGCTCACCGCACTAATAATGATGACGATCGTCATTTGCTCTTCTAAACTATAACTACAGATTCATACAGTCATCTTACAGCCTTCGATTAGAATCAAGCCTTATATATTAGCTAACTTGAACGAGAATTTATTGAAAAAACTTTACAAACAAATGCTACGAAGAATCCGAAGCCGCCGGAGCGAACTGTATAACAGACGTGTGACGAACTATCGACTCCGCCTGCACAGATTCTACTTGTGGAATGATTTTCCGTTTTCGGGGTGGAAGCGAGGAAGGAGCGAGAGTCATGACTGTCTGACTGGACGTGCCCATTGCGGGCGGCGAAGGAGATGGAGCCGGCGAAATGAGCGATGGTGGTGAGGTCTGGACGGCGCTAGGCGCTGGGCAGGGCGGCGAGGGCGGCGAGCTGGGCGGAGTGGGGGGCAGTTGTTGCAGCGCTGCTTCCACGATGTCGCACATCACGTTCCCTTTTACTACTAGCGGCACGGTGTACTGCGTCGTCGTCGACGGGGCTCGAGGTGTCTCCGCGCCGTGCTCCTTGTATATGTGAGCTTCCATTTGTTTCTTTGTGTTAAAGGTTCCATCACACACCGTACAACGATAGCAACGTTCGCCGAAATGTTGAAAACGGTGCAATTTTAACACGTGATTGTAACCGAAATCACGGAGACAAATCTCGCAAGTGTAGGGACGTTCCCCGGTGTGAGTACGGGAGTGTACTTTGAGCTGCTTAGAGCACGTGAACCCCTTGCCGCAGCCGGCCGCCGGGCAACGATAAGGCTTTTCGCCGGTGTGCGTTCGGAGATGAATTACTAATTGTCCTGATTGTATAAATGTCTTGTGGCAATGCGGGCACGCGTGCGGCCTCTCACCGGTATGTATTCTAGCGTGACGATGCAATTTACCGGAATGTTCGAAGGCAGCTCCGCAAACAGCGCATCTATACGGGCGCTCCTTAGTATGAATTCGTCGATGCACTTGAAGATTTTCCTTGACACTGAACATCTTGTGGCAGTACTCGCATTCGAAGGGGCGCTCGCCGGTGTGCGTCCTATAGTGGCGCACCAGGCGCGCAGGCACAGCGAAAGTTTTGTGACAGACATCACATCTGTGAGCGTCGGCGGCGACCCTGTGCGAGCGCGTGTGAGCCGTCAATGCACTTCGAGTCGAAAGCCTTAGCCCGCATTCCTTACATTGGTGTTCACGTTCCTCTTCACCTGTCGAATAATTCAAAATTTCAAATGGAGTTGACAAATTATTCATGTTACGAACAACCACAATTAACTAATTAGTGGTGGGCTTTTCTGTCGACGTATTATCGCGACGACCGTTCACAGTACAATGTCTGTTGTGGATGGTATGCGCGATCAGGAATATCAGGATGCACATACTACGGCCACATAGGGGCGCGGATTGAAAGGGGGGAGCGCGGAACGAGGCAAAGTGAATGTCCTCCGGCAGCACGTGGAGGCCCGTACCGCGGTTTCGAACAGATAGTGCCGCGGTGGGCCTCCACGTGTTTGGGCCACCGACCCCGTGTCCGCACTGCACCCCGCGCCGCGCTCACCCGCTCGCTCTGCCCCCACTTTCATTACATCCTCACCATTTATATTATTTATATTTATTTTATATCGCTGTACTTTTAGGAAGGTATCGCGTTAATTAGGTTACACAATTATATGATTAATAATAAAATTTTGTTTTAAGATAAAATAAACTAACTTTCATTTTGAATCTTACGTATTACGTTTTATCAATTTTTAATCGTTTGTCTAAAAAGCAATATTCTCATAAAAATGACAAAATCAAACTTCAAATGAGCATTTCACTTACAAAAACCTATCATAAACTGAAAATAATTCTAGTTTTCTTTTAAATAAAAATCACACTCAAAACGGACAAAGGCGAGATAGTAACAACAAATATTTCTCACCTATCATGTTCAATGACGATTATTGACGATGATTTGTTCCAAGTGTCAATGGCGTCAGTGTTGGTGTAGGTTGTGCGAGTGCGAGCGGTACGAGCGGCGTGCGGCGTGCGTCTCACGGACGGTCCGCGGCTGAATGCGGAATCCGCGAGCGAGCTCACTGTCGAACAGCAGCGCATTTGTCCTCCGCTCTCCTCTACGTAGGGTACCTTACATTCCGGTGAAGCGAGGACCGATCGTTTATTTATAGGTGAACCAATTTTTTAACACTTACGATTTTATATATCAACTCGAGTCAAGATATTTAATCTTTTGCTCTGTTCGATTTCTCTTTGGATTTGACAAGGCTCGATTAACCTTTTTATAATAAACCACGAAACAGTATAAACCATATATTATAATAATAACCCACTTAATTTTTTTTTTAATTTATTCTTTCTTTGACTAAGTTTTCTTTCTTTTAATTTATAAAACAAAACTAATATAGTCTTGTTTGATTTTTTACTGTTATAAATATAATTGTTTTATCTTTAAGTCTGACGTCCGTAAAAATATTTCGTAGATATGGTTATCCTACATCCACGCGGCACACACACTTGCCTGATATTGAAGACATAACTTTGTGTGTGTGCTATAAATGATGAACTGAAACGTTTGTCATAATACTAAAAAAATATAATATATAAAACTCGATGGAGTCTTCTACGTACTAAGTACCTACTTATTCTTTCTAAACGTTATTTTGTTGAAATCTTTGTAAAAGTTTATTTATATGATGTTAACTGAAAAAATTTACTGTGTTTAGGTTCGATCGGAGCATGATCTGATAAAGTCACAGCTATTTATTCGTCTCAATAGTCATTAATTTGTTTATAATCGAATCTACATAGCTAAAGCGATCAGGTAAATCGCAAGTTGTTATGCCCGCTCGCTCATAAAGTAATAATACCCATTTTAATGCATGTACATATATTGTATAACGCGTATTGTATGTATACGATATACGACCGCGGCTTTGTTGAAGGTTGGAGAGGGCAGCGGAGCGCGGGCGCGGTGCGCGGAAGGAGAAACACGTGGAGGCCCACCGCGGTTTCGAAGCGCGTGTGAACTCTCAGGCCGAGTGCGCGTGCGTGGCTTGGCCGCCACCTTACCTCCTCCCGCGCTCTTCTATTTTGTCTGTCTAGGACAATATGTTAGGAAGTTTCATTTCCAACATTATCACTTTAACACCTACTTTTAACATTGTTTACTAAATAATTAAATATTATATCTCGCTGTAATTACTGTTGCTACTCGATCGCCACGTTCTTTAACCTCTTTATGTCTATAGTTTTTATTACAAAATATAAATCAATACTTTTTTTACTACGTTTAATGTCGCTATTGATAATAAAGTATGCTAATACTTAGTTTATTTATTATTATATTAAATATCGAAGTATAGCTGTTTTGATTCCAAGGAAGTAAATGTTCAGTTACGCACGTCTTGTAATATTTTATGCGTTGAGCTTGAACTTTGTCGGATCGATAGGAAACGAAAGTGTTCTAGGTTTTTACTTTTTGCTAGGAAATATTTCATCTTTGTAATATGTAATACAAATTGCATTGATTCCATTGTCTCAACTAAGTTTCTTTGTTTCAACATAGGAGCTTAAATTAAATTATTTTCTTAACATATTATATCTACATATTTATACTCTTGTAAAAAGTAAATGAAATTGCCAATGTCAATATTTCGGACATAATCATATTAAGTGCAATTAAGTAAACAACTATAATATTGTTTAATTTATTTATTCAGAAAACCAACAGCTTATACATAGAAGATTTATAAGTTATTACAGGGTATCTTCCTAATTGTTTCTGTAATTTGTTATTAAGTAAGTATAGTTTTTCTCTAACAAAATACATTCAAACTAATTAAGTACTAAAAACTCTACTACACAGTTAAACTATTTTATAATAGCCAAATGCAAGAATGTAAAAATAATAAAATTTATAAGTTTATAAATACCGACTTTACTTATTTATATCTAAAATTCTAGAACAGTAAGAAAATTGAAGTAGATGCAAGACGAAAATAATTGAGTAAAATGTGCTTGCTCTACCACAATAAATAACTACTTACTTCAACTCGTCCGATCTTTGTGTTGGTCAGATAACGTACTTACAGATTAGGATTTATCTACTGATTATTTTTACTATTTATTCCTTTGACATATGTATATATTTAATATCTAATTTCAGTATTTATTCTTATTTTTTCTGCAACAATTTATAGTACCTGTAATACATTATAATATTTATATATTGTTGTATAATGAAGCCAAAAAATCTGACACAGCAGCTTTTCCCTTCTACACACAAGTAAATTTATTTTATCGTATTATCACAGCATTATAAAACATAGCTCTACAATAACGCGTTGATTCGATTAAATTGCCATCTCTATTACAATAAAACGTAATTTTAGAAAATGAAAATGGCGAGTATGATTTGATTTTTAGAAAAGCATGTGATATACATTTATGCAGAAGGAATTTTTCATTTGTATTAGTAACAAGATATTTTTAATATTAAGCAGCAAGTAAATATTGCTTAAGTTGTATAACATACTAAAAAATATCGTTAAAAACTTGTAATTTCCCACAGACGCCGATAAGATTATATGAATAGAGACATGTAATTAATTGGTTTCACAGAAATATTTCGACAAAGATTACTTACTGTAAACATTTATACATATTTCTCACCTTTAAAATTTAAAGTAGAACGTACGAAATTAAAGGTGTAAGTTAAGATTAAAATACTTAATTATATTGTCACGCGATGACACGATAAATTGATTTCGGCTACATTTTCTAATTGAGGCAGGTTAGTGCATGTATTCTAACCTATTAAATGATCTATAGAAAATGGCTTTCCCTCTAGGGGTGTTAGTGACACGATAAAATCAAATTGGCCTTTTTAAAGAGAATTAGGGTGCACGCAGGAGCGGAGGCAGGGGAGGGTGCAGGCGGCGGCACGGGGGACGAGGTGTCGACACGAGCTGCACGCGGTCACCGAACGTTCGAAACCGCGGTGCTGAGGCCACCGGCGCGTGCGGCTTGCGCCCGATTCAACCTTCCTCAACGCGACCGCAACTGACCCGTGCGCCACGCCACGGACAAATACCGCGCCATAGCGCAGCGACGAGAAACGCCGCGCTGCGCTACATCGCCGCCGCGGGTACCTTGTGTTACGCCTCCGCCTCGCGCCGCGCGTAACCTTCCGTAATATTTCATTCTATCGACTTCTACGACGTTTTTGCTACAATCTGTATAATGTACTGGTAGTCAGTTATAGATTTTATGTGTTTAAGATTTCTATTTTTAAATGTAATAAATTTTGTAATTGGTACCCACTTGTTAAAAATATTAATTGAAATAAAGTTTATTGGAATGAAGTTCCTTACGACAGGCTTGACATTTGGCTGGGCGAACGAACTGAAAAAAATGTGATACTAAAACCGTAAGAAAAATATATAACGGAAGTGACGTAATATCAGTCACACGACTGTATAATATGACGTTTGTAAAACTAAAATATTACTAGTAAACTTTTTTAAAATTATTTATGTAATTTTATACTGTTGACAAAAATAAATAAAGCCATGTTTTTTCATTTCACTTAATAGTTTGAATTATTATTATTATTTTGTTTAATTTATTTTATTTTACTGTGTTTGTTATTTTCTAAAATACTCAATTTCTTAAATACTTTTATGTACTTAATTAACAACCAATCAACAAAAAAAAATCATGAATTAGAAAATATATGTAGGTATATAAAATTCAACATTTCTTTTTTCAAATTGTGTTGCTTCTATAATATCCGAAGGAACTTCGTTCCTACCTGGTGTCCCATGACACCACATAATTTTTTTGCTGGATATCCGTCGTTTAATATACATATAATATATGTATATAATATAAGAAATAATTATGGTGAGATTATTATTGTAATTATTATTAATCAATATATTAAAGCTTACATATTATTGTAACATTTTTTTTTATTTCGTACTAATATGGATTTAGGCATAAGTTACTATTTTATGAAAACCAAGATGATACCTATCTGACATACACATATCCGTTATTCATTTTGATCATTAATATATTATCTAATGTACTACTGGGCATAGGCCTCTTTCCTCATGTAGGAGAAGGATCAGAGCTTAATCCACCACCTTCTTCAATGCGGGTTTTCGGATATATTTCCTACTATGAGTAGCGATCGCTATCAGGTGTGTAGGTATATCATATGATAACAACCGGGACCGACGGCTTAACATGCTCTCCGAGGCACGGTGGGGAGACCCACAAGGACTGCACAAACACCCAGACTACGGCAAACACCTGTATGGCCAATATAAATGTTTGTCATGCGCGGGGATCGAACCCGCAACCGCCAGCGCAACAGGTACAATCCATAGCTGTAACCGTTGCACCAACGCGGCGTCATTTTGATGCAACAGTATAGATATATGCACTATACTATAGAACATTCCAAAGGAACTGCGAGCGCAAATCCTGATAATTTTTTGCTGTTATTACCTATATTAAAATCACACTTAATTTTTAAACGCTTTTTTTATTAAACAATTATTCAAATGCTAAAAAACCACATTAATGAAATAATGTAAGTTTACAATAATAAGCTACAATAGTAATAATACAAATCAATGATAAAGTAGCACAAATGGATTACGCAATGTTTATCTATATCACGTCCGTAGTCGCTTTATATGCTGCAGCTAACTGGTTAAAATAGTCGTTTAATTTTATGGCTAGTCCATGAACGACGTCATTCAACCAAACACTTAAATTTCCTATAGCTATGCGACCGAACACAACTTTCAACTGAACAGCTAGCTAGACGACATTCAGTTTTTGTTCGACATTCCATTCAGTTCACAACTTCACAGGTTGAAGTGACTATGACCCTTAATATATAATTTTATAGTCAACTACCAAATATTAAAAAAAAATGTATTAGGACTTGGACACTATATTGATTTTTTTATAAATATAAGCCAGAACCAAACTCTTGGCTTAGGTATCACATTTATACAATGGATTAAAACACATAATACTTCTTTTTATAAAGCGAAGCGATTGAATCTCATTCCATGTGATTCAACCTTACTGCGGCTTTGTTGAGGTGTTATGTCAAACGTTTTAAACGCCAGAATGGTTCGGCTACAAACCTAGGCAAGTAAGGTAAGTTTAGTGATATCGTTGTTTTTGAGTTGCGATTGGTTTTTTTTTGTGTAATTTATTTACATTTTTATTTTTTTTAATTTCAAATTTTCATTTCTTCATTCATATTCCAGATAGATCTATCTGGATCCCGATAGCCCAGATAAAAACAGATAAAAATGGTATGAAAATTGTATGAAAATTATGGAATCCGTGTTTCAAACATACAATAGTTTACAATAATTTTCCTTAAAAATCATCGTTCTTTATTTGGAATTTTCAGCAGGGTTATTATAGCCCCTCGACACAGTTTACTTATACCTTGATTTCTGATTCGGGGATTCTGTGTTCGATCCACGTACTTAGTCTGGGTGTAATAAATTATTATTTATTACAACATTATTACAACAAAAAAAAGTATTTAGCCATATTAGCTGGGTTGCCTCACTTAGGAACAGACGACCGTGTGTGTGTACAACATATTTATATTTATAACATTTTTGTGGCCGTAATTCCGTACCCTGCCGCACTTATGAGTTCAGTGTCCACTTGTTCAGAGAAAAGAGGTCGGAAGATAATAAACCGACAAAACGGGTATTAAATTATCAATGTAGGTACAAAAATAAAATAAAAATTTTTGGATATCAAAATTCCTTAGAGTATATTATTATAGTGTTTTCTTACAAAACACGTGTCTCCTATTTAAATTATATTAAAGCTGTCGAATGTTGTTGGGATATAGAGAAAATATTTTGTTATCAATTACCATATCTTTACTTACCTATCTTGTGGTTATAAATTTAGATAAATTCCAAATAAATAATAATTATTTTAAGTATACGAGTAATCGATTAATAAAAAAATATTGGTAATATATACTTAGAGCTCTTTCCAAAGGTCGATGTGCTTTATTTATGGCCGGGTACTGTACCTAATCGATTATTAAAAAGTTAATTAAAGAAATGAGTACAGGTTTACATACAATATAGTTAAAACTTTAGTATTAGAGTGCCGTACCAAATGTTTCGTACTGCCGCCGCCGGAACTTTCCGTCTTCGATAAACGCATCTTTGAAATTGGAACCATAATATGTAGGTATTGTTTTTTAAATTTATGGGTATATCAAATTTTAAATTAAAATTATAAGAGATATATGGGAAGCATGTTCTTGGGAGGCTTTCTTCTATCGCTCCTTTTGCTAACACCTTTTAGAAGATAGCTTGTTTTTTTTACACGTTTTCCATGTGATTAAATTATCACAAATACCTGGTAGAGTAATTAGTTACTTGCCTGTGGCCTTTTATAGGGATAGTCTTCAGCCCCACTACTATACATTTTGCACAACATACCTATATTATTTTTAATTGTTTCCTACCTCAATTAACTTTAAACTATAGGATATAGCTTACCTGGCGAACTTCGTGCCGCTTTATTTTTTTTAGTGAATATAATAATGATATGTATGATATATATATGACATTGGACATACACATAAAATTGGAGTGTCTATTTGTAATATTAAAATAACCGCTTTTTACATACATATACCAAAATAACATTTATTTTTAATTTTTTGTCTTTCTGTCTGTCTGTTTGTTCCGGCTACTCTCTTAAACGGCTGGACCTAGATGTACTTAATAAGGAGTAACTTTGGCTACTTTTATTTTAGAAATTTATTTATTTTATAACTCTGCAATCTGAACAATAACTTTTTGTTAAATTCCACGCGGACGGACTCAATTTGAAATAAAGAACAATGCAAAATGAGTTAAAACCTGAACTGACTTAGTCCATTAGTGTCACACAGCTGGCTATTCTCTTTCTACACAAGAGTGGTAAGCGTACAAACCCAGATCCGTTGCTTCTTGCTGGTGCACAAAAGCTAACACCCAGATCAATCAATCATACATAATTTTAAATACAAGCGGTTTTGTCAACTCTACATTAGAACGGTTATCGTCGTATGTCGTTTTATGGTATAAAAAAATAGGATTACTAACTTAATTTAAAAGTGTATTTAGTTTAAATTTTTTATTAATATTTTTGGTGCAATCTTTACATTTTTAAAAAATATTAATAAAATTGCTTTCTATTAATTTGGTAGATTGCGGTTTTTGGGGTGTCTCTTATTCCTTATACGGCGCTGTCAAAAAAAAAATGAGATAAAATAGCTGTAAGTTTATAAGTCTATGTGCTTCAGCCTGTAATATCCCACTGCTGTGCATAGGCCTCTTTCCCCATCTAGGAGAAGGAACCGAACATAATCCACCACGCTGCTCCAGTTTGAGTTGGCGGATATATTCCCTACTATGAGTAACGATCATTATCTGGTGTACATGATAACAATCGGGACCAACGGCTTAACGTGCTGTCCGAGACACGGTGGGGAGTCGGATTTTTTAAAATTAAGGTTAAATACCTACATATTATTAAAACAGAATTGAGGTAACTTAAAAAAATGGAAAGCTTTTTAGGTATTCTTAACCAACTTGCCAAATACATTAAAAATTTTTTTTATATAAGCCGTCTACAAGTTTATCGTCCTAGACTAATCCGACCTCGCAGAGTCAGTGACTTCTTTTTGGGACAAGGTTTCTGTAATAATATATTGAGAAAAATATTCGCAGCTGTCATTAAATAAATCGAAAATTTATATTAAAAAGTCTCAAAGAGATAAATCATATTATTTTTCGCATTAGTATTAGTGATAAAGAATTGTGAATTTTTCTTTTGAGCATCGATTACATTACTCGTATTCATTCAATTGTTGCTGAATGCTAGAGATTCTAAATGCATTCATTCTATGAGATGTTACGTTTCAGCCTGTAATATCCCACTACTGGGCATAGGCCTCTTTCCCCATGTAGGAGAAGGATCAAAGCTTAATCCATCACGCTGCTCCAATGCGGGTTGGCGGATATATTCCCTACAATGAGTAACGATCGCTATCAGGTGTACATGATAACAACCGGAACCGACGGCTTAACGTGCTCTCCGAGGCACGGTGGGGAAACCCACAATATATGTATGAGTGTGAGATGTATGAGAAGACAATAAGTACTTTATTCTTTTTAAGTTTTGATTAGTAAAATATATAATACTGTAATTTTATTGCTATATACATATGTTACGTTGAGTTATTTTTTTCTGTATTTTATTAAAGTATTTTTTATTCCGTAACGGTTTTTATAGGAACTAGTGTTCGCAAAAAAAAACCGTTAAAAAAAATAATAAAAAAAAAACCGTTTTTAATTTTTTTTTTATTTGATTATAGACAAAAGAGTAGGTATAATACGAGTTATGCGTGTGTCAAAGACATGCTAATGTGTCTAATGTTTTTTTAATTGATTTAATATACTTTTATGCATAATTAAAAAAAATATTAGCATTCTGCGCTCCTACTCTATAATATATAATATATATAAACTATAGGTAAGTGTGCGAAATTTCATACTCCTCCGTCCGCGCAATTTTCGTATAAAGGGGTACAACCGTACAAAGTTTTTCCTACACGTATTATCTATATATTAATACGTGAAGCAACAACCCATTTTGCTGTGTGGTTACGGCACTAAAGAATATAGCCTGCCCCTCTCTTCCCGTGGGTGTCGTAAGAGGCGACTACGGGATAACACAGTTCCACTACCACCTTAGAACTTAAAACACCGACCGATAGCGGGATAACTATCCAACTGCTGGGTTTGAAATACACAGGCCGAAGACAGGCAGCAGCATCTTCGGCGCGACAAAGCCATCCCTGCGTTCACCAACCCGCCTGGCCAGCGTGGTGACTATGGGCAAAACACGTGAGTTCACGCTATGTTTGGCGCGCACTTGTGGAGGCCTATGTTCAGCAGTGAACAGTGGCAGGCTGAAGTGAGTGATGGAGCAAGGTCCAGGGAGTACGGTTCATGTCATAGACATTCCAATTGAAGCTCCTCTAATTTGGTAACCGTCTGTTGTGCAGTGCGTGGTCTAGCGTTGTCCTGAAGCAGCAGTGGCCTAGAGCGATTGACTATAGCCTAGGTTGTTTAGCAATTAGCTTTTCCATCATGGTTTGCAGTTGCTGATAATTGACATCTACCGTAATCGTTTGGCCAGATTTAAGAAAGCTGCAGTGAACGCACCGGCACTAGTCCACCAAACGCCCACAAGTATCTTTTTTTTGAGTAAATTTTCGCTTGAGGCAGGATTTGGCTGGCTCGTCAGGGTTCAGCCATTGCGATGAGAGCTTCCGATTATCGTACCTGATCCACTTTTCATCACATACGATTTAAAATTCATTTATTATTGTGTCGGTTGAGTAATGTAACCTAGCAGTCTAAGCGTCTTTGTCAGTTTACTACACTTAATTCATGAGGTACTCACCTTTGAAGCTTTTTTACCTTCTCAATTTGCTTCAAGTGGATTAAAACAGTTTTGTTACTAACACCGCAGCCTGCAGTTAACTCGGATGTGGTTTGTGATATACCACAATTCCTTTTTTCTTCCTTTTTCCTTTTCCTCGCCTTCAATTCTTCATTATCAACTTTGGTCTCCGGCCGTCCATGGAGCTTGTTCTGCAGGTCAAAATTTCCAGAACGAAAACGTTGGAACCAAAAAAGCACTGTGTTTGCTTTTGCGACACCGCAGCCATACACATCATTAAAGCCGTTTCTGCAGCACTGGTGCCACTGTAGAACTCGTACTCGTAAATAACACGATATTTTTAGTTTTCCATTTTGTAAACTGAGTTACGCAAAGATGAAAAACAAAAGAGGAAAAAACAAATGAATTACGGTTTGAGAAATGCATGAGTAAATATAAATATAAATTTGAATTTGGAATTCTTAACCAATGAGGAAATATTTGAGATCAAAGAGGCCAGTACGACAAAACGTCAATTTCATATGTAAGGCCCCTAACAAGTGCATTGTTGGAGCTTGATTCACTACGCTGCTCTACAGCGGGTTGGCGGATTATTTACGTACCACCAGTGGCGTAGCGTGGTTGTCGGCCGCCCGGGGCGGAAGAAAATTTTGCCGCCCCCTTATTTAGGTATTTCAATTTAAAGTATACTAAAACTTACGTAGCTGAGTGGCTACGACATATAGAATTTAGCCACCCCCTTTCATCCCGTGGGTGTCGTAAGAGGTGACTAAGGGATAGAAAAGTTCCAATAATAATAATAATAATAATAATAATGATAAAGCTTTATTTAATTCCATGCAAAATTCATCAATCCTTATCTCAATTTGCCCAAATCAAAATTTCAATCAATTAAATAACAATACAAAATAATTAATAGTACTTATTAGATTTTATTAGATTAGTGATCATTATTAAGACATACTATTTCATGTAAAATAAATAAATTAATCTAATATATAAAATTCTCGTGTCGCGGTGTTTGTAGTTAAACTCCTCCGAAAGGCTAGACCGATTCTCATGAAGTTTTGTGTGCATATTGGGTAGGTCTGAGAATCGAACAACATCTATTTTTCATCCCCCTAAATGTTAACTGTAGTCCACCCCAATTTTTTTTTTTATTTTTTTTATTTTTAGATGAATTATTTATATTTGTATTTTTTATGATACATCATTAAAAAATACATACAACCCTAAATTTTCAACCTTCTACGATCAACCCCTATATTTTATTTGTTAATTATAAACTTTATTTTTTTTTGGCAGGATTTTTTTATTTATTTTGTCATGACTTAGAATAAAAAAAATTATATTACTCTTAATTTTCAACCTTTCTACGATCAAGCCCTATTTTTCCATCGCAATTTTTATTTTTTATTATTTTTAATAATTTCCTTAATTGTGATTTTTTTCTCAATTCAATTTGATCTCCTGCCTTCGCCGGTCGATAACTATTAATCGATCAGTTATCCCCGCTAGAGGTCTACATTACGTTGTCACCTCTCATCCAGCAAACATCACGGGGATGACAATAATGCCGGTCTCCTGTCTTACTCACTATACTGTTTTCGGCCATTGTTTTTTTTTGGTTTTATTTGTGTACCGATCGTAGTAGTGACTGTTATACGTATTATTTTAATTTTTCTGTGCACTAAATAAAGCATACTTTCATTGTCTACAACGCTTTCGTTTATAAGTAAATCCCCGCACACTTATATTATAGTAGATAGTTTATTGGCAAAACAACGTTTGCCGGGTCAGCTAGTTAATAATATGAAATAGCAAAGTTCCAATACCACTGTGGAACTAGTGAAGCCGACCGATGGCGGTATAGCCATCCTACAGCTAGCTTTTTAAATACACAACCAAAGACGAGTAGCAGCGTCTTCGGTGCGACAAAGCTAGCCCTGTGGTCACTAACCCGCCTGCCCAGCGTAGTGACTATGGGCAAAAACCCTCATGAGTTCGCGGTAGAATTTTAGGCCCTCAGTTCTCGGTAGCCCCACTATTCCCGGCTACAGCAGCGGCCGCGGTAACGGTGGGGCGAAGGGTGCTGAGGATCACCGGGATACGGGAGGCTGCCACTCAAAACTACAGGTACTACGTACCGGTTACGTATAATGGAGGCATGTTACGGCTGGACCACAACCTTACCGAACTGGAAGTAAAATCGAGTCTTAAACTTAAACTTAAGTGAAGTATACTGGGGTTGTCTGAAGTTTGAAGAGAGGGCGAAGACACGATGATCCTGGACTCCGGGCTCTTGTTCTGCTTCCGCGAAGGTGGCTTTCCCAAGGTGGCGTCGATTTTCTGGTCCACAAGACTTTCACTAACAACGTTGTGGAAGTCTTGTACTTAAACTCACTGACAGGTACTCCCTAGAAGTGATACAGCTCTATGCGCCGACCTCAGCACAATCTGACAATAAAGTCGAAGCCTTGTATGACGATATTACTAGGGCCATGCATGGGACTACTTCGGCCTTCTACAACGTTGTTATGGGAGACTTCAACGCTAAAGTGGGAATACAAGACCGCGACGAATCGAGGATCGGACCACACGGGTAGGGGCACAGGAATCGCAGGAGGCAGATGCTCGTCAACTACTACGAGTCAGAGGGGCTCTTCTTGATGAATTCAATTTTTTGAGAAGAAGCCCCAAAGGCGGTGTACCTACATGGCAAAGCCCCAACACTATGATGAGGAACGAGATAGATTCATCATAGCGGATAAAAGGCATATATTCAGAGATGTCTCCTTGGTTAATTGGTTTAACACTGGCAGTAACCACCGGCTATTGCGGAGTACTTTAAATATATACCTCCGAAAAGAGCGGGCCCGCTTAGTGAAATCTACTCTCCGACGTACGCTGCCCCAATTACTATGTGGCTCCGAGCAGTTTCAATGGGAACTTCAAAACCGATTCGATTCGCTGGAAACTACTGGCAACGTGGAAGAGATGACCGACAACGTGGTGAAGACGGTGTGTACACTAGGTCGTAGGCACTTTCCGCCGACGAAGTCAACAAAGCAGTCCAACTCTCTTCCGAAGCCTTGGATCTAATGTGGCGGAGGCGCGAGTTGCTCACTGCTCAAGCAGCTTCGCCAGAACAGAGGGCTCTTTCCAAGAAGATACGAAAACTTGTACGCCAAGACCTCCACTGCTCAAATACGAGAGAGATTGCTACTCTGATTGAGCAGAATAGGGATGACGTAGTTACGACTGAGCTACTTAAAGCCACAGGGCGACCTGCCCTAAAAGTCTTGGCGAGACTCTTTCACGCCGTCACCCACCGAGGTACCACGCCAGAGATGTGGTCCAGTAGTGTGTTTGGTGCTGTTCTTTAAGAGAGGTGACAAGTGTCTGTCAAAAAATTACACATCGATCTCACTTCTGAGCCATATCTATAAGCTGTTTTCGAGTGTTGTTACGAATCGTCTCGCCAGAAGACTCGACGAATTTCATCTACCGGAGCAGCGGGGTTTCGAAATAACTACAGCACTGTAGACCACATCCATACTGTTCGGTGGATTATACAAAAGACAGAAGAATATAATCAGCCGCTGTGTATGCCATTTGTGGACTACGAAAAAGTCTTCGACTATTGCTTCTCAAAATGGAAAAACAAAAATACTGTTTATCCAAATGTTTTGGATTAAGTTTTAAAATAGCCTAGCAATTAATATTTTTTTTTGTATTAATAAGTGAATTTGATGTAATTTTTTTTTATTATTTCACTTTATACGTAGCGAAGCACGTACCGGGCCGCTAGTATTTACTAATTGTTTTTATTATTTAAGTGTTGTTCAATTTTGCCGCCCCCTAAAAAGTGCCGCCCGGGGCGGGCCGCCCCCCCCGCCCCCACTACGCTACGCCACTGCGTACCACGAATAAAGCTCGCTATCAGGTAACTGTGATAACAATCTGAGCCGACGGCTTAACATAATTTTCGAGCCACTATTGAGATCCAAAGGGCGCACCCACCCAGCACTGTACCCAAACCAGAAACACAAGTTTATAAACATACTAGCGTCCCGTCCCGGCTTCGCACGATTGCATAAACTATCAGTGTTCCTCTACTATATTATGCATGTATTGTAGATATAAACCTACCTGTAGGATTCACTATATTTACATACTAAAGAAAACCGCGTCAAAATCTAATAATGAAGTATCTACTCTGAACAGGAATCGAATCTGTGACCACTGGCGTTAAGGCAAAATCTCGCATTGACATTTACAGTTCTACCGGTACCATTTTCATTATTATTTTTTTGTAACTGTAAAATTATATGTACGTGTACGTGTTGTTATGCTCATGAAAGTGAAGCAGTAGACGGAAACGCTGATGAAACTTATTTAGCAATTATTATAAAAGTAACCGTGCGTTTTAAGTCAGTAAACAATTGTAGAATGAGTACAAAAAGGTAATACAAACATTAAAGATGAGGATAATCACATTATGTCCAATGTTGCCACCGCTGAGACATTAAAAAGAATATAAACGAATATAGTTTAAACGCTACACACATGTTATTATAATAATTTATTAATAGACAATATAATGTGTACTTTATAATAAATTGTACGTGTAAGTGTATGAAGTCATCGACCTGGACACATTTGATGTGCCATGCTTTGGAAACGTCGAGGCTTAAGCCGAAGTTGAACGACCGACCTCGGGATCGTGGTGCAAGGTAATAATTGATACACGTGCATTAAGGGTTTCTATTCTAAGTACATAAATAAAATAATGATGAACTCTGTACATTGTTATATTCGATCTGTTTACATTTTTATTGCTTAGCACGCGCAGTTTTTAATTTGAAAGCAAATTACATCGTAACTGGAGATTCAGATATGATTCAAAATAATAAGTTTATTTTGTATCTGTTATTTTGTTAAGTTTATTTTGGGTCTGTATATAGGGTCATTGCGCCTGTTCGCGTCCACTTAGTGCAGTTGGCAAGTTTGAAGAAGAAAATAAAAATGTCCCCGCACTAATTTCTATGAAAAATTTATTTACTGTGTTCGTTATATAGTCTATTTAAAGATTAATTTTTAGTTTTGTTCGAAACGTCTTGTTATTATTTTATTTAAATACAAACTTCAGAATTAGGCGATTTACCCAGTTTGCGTCCATTAAATCCAATTTGCGTCCACCCGCTGGACCACTTCGCGTCCACCAGCTTAGAAAAGGAATAAAGAGGTGATATTTTTATGATAATGTAAAGAGAGGTTGGATTTTAATAATTTATTTATTGAAGAATTATAGTTATTTAAAAATCAACATATTAACATTAATAAATCACTATAAAGAAAATAAAACACCTATTTATTCTTCTAAACATTGATAAAACTTAAAATTAAAAAACAAATTAGGTACCCATGTATTTAGTAAGTAAATAGTAATTCCACCTATAAAATTCAACAATTATCTGTTCTGTGAATTTTAAAGGAATGTAAGCAATCTAAAGGATCAGCCTGCAATTACAATCACAGCAGCCTTTCGCAGTCGACTACTGGACATAGGCCTCGACAAGTTCACTCCTGTGTTTTGCCCATAGTCACAACGCTGGGCAGACAGGTTGGTGACCGCAGGGCTGGCATTGTCGTACTGAAGATGCTGCTGCCCGTCTTCAGCCTGTGTATTTCAAAGCCAGCAGTTGGATGGTTATCCCGCCATCGGTCGGCTTTATGAGTTCCAAGGTGGTAGTGGAACTATGTTATCCCTTAGTCGCCTCTTACGACACCCACGGGAAGAGAGGGGGTGGCTATATTCTTTGATGCCGTAAGCACACAGCACCACAAAGATCAGCCTTGATTAATAATTATGGAAACAAAATACGAGGTGGACACATATCTCCATTCGCATTAAATATTAATAATACCGTTATGTTTTCTTCTTCGTTACTTGGTTTTATTTGATACTAGCTGTGCTCGCGACTTCATCCGCGTGGAATTAAAAAAAAATATTGTTCTGTTCGTAAAATTAAAAAATAAATAAATTTCTAAAATAAAAGTAGCCTAAGTTACTCCTTATTACATTAGCTATCTGCCAGTGAAAGTCCCTTCAAAATCAGTCCAATGGTTTCAGTGATTAGCCGGAGCAAACAGACAGACAGACAAAAATTCTTAAAATGTTTTTATTTATTTATTTATTTTATTTTCTCACATCTAATATTACAGGCATAACTCAATTCATTAGACATAGTAAAGGAGACAAAAAGCAAAAGGAAAAAAAAAAGTTAAACTATAATTAAAAAAGAATTAGCTGACTTAAGCATAATACTAAAAACAAAACAATGTAACATTAATAAATATAAAAACATTAAATTCAATTCTCATAACATATTATATACAAAGTAACTTTTGCGAATTCACTCCACGAACAAGAAAAAAGGTCTAGTGTGTCAGCCACCAAGTTCAGCGTTCTGACTGAACGAGCAAGGGGTCCGTTGCGCACTAGCTCGGTTCTGCCGTGGGGTACTGCAAATAAGCTCGGACGCCGCTTTCGTTGTAGATACCTATCGGGTACGCTCAAATCTATCCACTGCAGTAACCCTGGATTATTGACAACACCGCGGAATAATTTTAAAATATAAGTTGCCAGAGCCAGCTCTCTCCTAGTCTCCAACTTGTTGTATCGAACCATGCCCAATACAAACAATGTTGAATACATCAAGGGATACAAGGGATACACGCCATTAAGCCTAAGGTAAAGAAACCTGGTGAATTTATTTTGAATATGTTCCAGCATGAGACTGTATTTGACTTCATGTGGAGACCATACTACCGCATTATACTCAAGCTGACTTCTTATTAGGGCATCATACAGTAAAGAGATTGCTTATTTTGGTATATGTACCATGTATAAATCAATATGCATTTAGTAAAAAGCTGTTACTTTAATATTACAAACAGACACTCCAATTTTATTTATTTGTGTAGATAAGTTTTGTACCCTCTTGGTCTGCACCCACTGATTTTGTCCAATATCGGAATAGCATATTTTTTGCATAGGTGCTTGTCTTACCGATTTCCTCTTCTCTTGAATGTCATGCAAAACTTCCCTTAAATCTTCCTCTGTGTATGTTCTTTTTTTCTTCTTCTTATCTGCAAAGAACTCATCTTAAACAGAAAAAAAATAAGAAAGAAATTACATATTTCATTCAAAGTAGAATAGGTATTAACTTGTAGTTATTAGTTTTATGTATTAAACTTATAGAATTAATTTAAGAAATGGACGCGATTTAGTTTTATTATTAATCCCTTTAGGTATAGTTTGCGTCCATTGCGGACGCAAAGTGGAAGTTTTATAAATTCGGTGTAGTAGTTCGCGTCCACCTTATTTTAACTGTTAACTATAAAAAAAATAAGCAAATTCATAATTATTATAATTCCTTTTATCATAACCAACGCCTAGAAACAGCTATGTATTCAAAATAGACATAAAATAATAAAAGACTTACCTTCAAACGAACCGCTGCCCACTATTTTCTTCTCATTATTCCGTGCCTTCGCGCTCTCTTGTTGAACAACTATTTTTTTTACCCGGGATTGCTTGGTCGCACAGAACTTTTGTCTATGCGTGCGTGCCTCTTATACATTGAGGTATTGCCGGTAATTACTTTTCGACTTATTGGTGTCTTAGTATACTTAATTTCGAGACTTTTGAAACTGAGATCCGTAAAATGGACGCGAATTGGGCGGTGGACGCGAACAGGCGCAATGACCCTATGTTAACGTCTGTAAATATCTAAAAGAATATAGAAATAATTAACTTCTGCAGACACATAAGAGTAAAGAGATTTCAATCTTTTTAACCGACTTCAAAAAAGGATGAGATTACTCAATTCGACCGTACCGGATTTTACGATACTCGACCCCTAAGGGGGTAAAACGGGGGTTAGAAGTTTGTATGAACGTCCTATGTTTTTGAAGTAAGAGAGTTGAAATTTAAAATGTAAGCTCTATAGATGGTGAGAAGGTGTCCAAATAATGTATCTTTAGAAATCAACTCGCTTTTGGGGTTAAAACGGGGGATGGTAGGTTGACACACTCATCACGAAATCTCCAAAGCTATAACAGCTATAAACTTGAAATTTGGCAGGTAGGTTTCTTATAAGACGTAGACATCCGCTAGGAACGGTTTTTATGAAACTCGACCTTTAAGGGGGTAAAACGGGGGTAACTGCCCAGCGTGGTGACTATGGGCAAAACACATGAGTTCACGCCATTTTTCGCGTGAGCTTGTGGAGGCCTATGTCCAGTAGTGGACTGCGTAAGGCTGCTGTGATGATGGAATTAGAAGTGTTGGGCAATCGGTTCAATTTTCGCATCCGCTGCGATTCCCATGCCTTGTTTCTCTCGTCGCTTGTAGTGGAACGAGTCAAAAAAGTGAAGCGATCAGTCAGTGCAACGCCATTTAACGCCATTTTTTAAGATACAACACGTGACACGTGTTATACTCTAATTGATTGATAGATTAAGGGCCTGTTTCACCAGTAGTGGATATCGCTATTTGACGGATGACAGTATCCGACAAGAGTTTTTGATTAATTATTCTTTTTTACAATCGAATTCTACTATGTTTATAAGATATTTCTATTAGAAAATTCTAAGAAAATTGTTTATTAAATAAAATTAAATAATAAAAAGTAATTTCTCGTATTTAGCAGTTGGCGAGACAATGTCGGGTTAGCTAGTATAAATTGTAAAAAAAAGTGCGTGAAAGAAAAAGAAAATTTATCTGTTTAACTAGCGGCCAATTGGAATCGGCGTAAGGCCAATTTTATAACCGCTTATTAGATTTTCAGAGACGTTTTGGTTAAAGAGATACGATTATTAACGCCCGGTTTCCGAAAGGCTGATCAATGCAGAAATTAACAAATCATCTGTCAAAACTCTTGTTAAGTATGAAATGAGTTGCTAAAAGCATGGTTAACTACTTAATTTAATCATGCTGTCAGTTGACATAGCTGTCAAATTTGACTTTGGAATCGTATGTTAACCGCCATTTTGGGTTTCTGAAACGCGAATTAAGCTATAATCATTGATCAAATGCCTGTCAAATACTCGATCAACTAATCGGTATATATCGGCGAATTAACTTAAGGAAAACAATTATTTTCTACGAGAAACTACATTTTGGTTCTTTAAAGGTATGTAAAACCTTTATAATCAAGTGTGTATGTATAATATATGTTTTATCTTATAATATAATCAACATTTTGGTCTTGATAAACTAAAATTTTTTGTTCTTTGTTGTAGCTTACATAGATGTCTATTATTATTACTAAAAAGATACTGGTCAAAGTTCAATAATAAATAAAAACACTGCTGTGCGGTCATCAATATAATTGACACATTTTAATTGTTAAGTTTTAAATTTGATTACTAACAATATATAAATAATAGGGAATTTAAAAGAAAAGGTCATAAAATATATATCTAAATATACATTTATAGGAACTATTAAAAAAATACTTATAATTACTTAATAACTAAAACTTAAAACAAGCTATTATAATTATAATTACTTTACCATATTTCCATACTACTATTTTCTACTAAACTAATGTTTTTTTTTTTTTTTTAAATCAGTCTACAATATTCTGATAATTTAATTTTTTCTTCTAAAGATGCCCTCTTCGTTTTATTTTCATGATATTGTTTTTTTTTAAATAATAAATTATTATTTATAAATAAATAAATATCTTATAACATACAGTTTTTTTTTATAAATATTGATAGAAGAAATTGATATATAAATATATAAATACAAATATTACACCCAGACTCAGACGGGAATCGAACCCGCAACTCGCGGACCAGAAAGCAGGGTCACTACAAACTGCGCCAAGGGGCTAGTCAGTTATTGTTTTTAGGAACTATTTTCTTTTATTGTATCTTCCTTAGATGTTTATATGATGCTTTATTTGATGTATGAGTATTATCAGATGTATTAAATAACATCACAACTAACAGTTTCTGTAGGTTTTGATACATCACAAATATATAAAATAATATTTAATTATGTTACATGACCACCACATGTTACAAAGCGAATGTCAAATCAAACTAATCGAGGACTAGCTAATTTTGCTGTGAATGATGTTTCAGCAACTCAATTTGATTTGGCAGCCGTTTTAAATCTAAAAGCCGATTAGTAGACCTATACTTTGACAAACGTTTCAGAAACCGGGCGTTAAAGTTGGGACGTAATTTAAGCTATTTATTTATTTTTCCTGAAAAACTAGAAGAGGGCAATTTCAAAGTCTTTGATAGAATTAAAGGACATATCAATATCTATAGCCTGGTATTTTTTTACTAACAAATTATATTAAGGAACATTCATTGTCTTATACACAGGTCGTCTAACTACAGTAGTGGGGTTAAGTCGGCTTAATGGTTTACGGCTACCAGAGGCATGACGATCGATGGGTGTGCTGTGCAACGAAGACAGAATAGCATTCTGTCTCTTTTTCTATCACACGTAACGCATTTATTTTTCAAAATATAACCAATTACAATGACACGTCACTCAACCGGCATGCGCAGTGCGCACCGCACCACGTGACCGTACACATCGCTAGCAGTGACGTACAGCTGTACAGCGGTGTTAAGACGACCGAAAAGTTATGAAATTACCGTACTAATCTCGCACGGCTTCATAATTGAAATTGGGCTCCGTTGCAAGACTTGTATATAAGACCGTAATTATACTTGTTGCCAGGCTTGCCAGAAAGTTTTGATTCAAGTCGCCCCATCTATGATCGAAAGTCGCAAAATATTTTTAGCAGTCGCCCAATGAAAGTTTAAATATACACTAGGATCTGTCTGTCAGTTTTTTATGACGATCTATCATAACAGACTCGAAATTAAAAACTATTTATTTAAAATATTAATAACTTACAAGTGTCCCAAGATACAAAAGATAAAATAAAAGATACAGATAAAATATATCGACTCAATTTCAAAATTAAAGGAAGCTTATTGGGACATTAAAAAAAAACAATATTTTTGTAACGGTTTTTGTACTTTTAACTTGTTGCCAACGCTGAGGATTAAAAAGAGCCTAATTTGCGACAAATCGCCCCATCTGGCAACACTGCTTGCTGCTGTCAACTTTTCTCGTCATATGTAATTGGCCGTGTTCCACTAAGCGTCCGCAACGCCTGCGGCACCCATTCTATCGTTCTACCTAAGGCCTGTAGTCGTCGCGAGCCATCAGTCGACGTCATAGATGACGTTAATTTTGGTGACCAAATCGCGCCACTTCGCCCACAAAATATAGGTGGGTCAGAGTTGGCTTTCATCAAAAGGTGGCGGGAATTTTAAAAAAATAACTGTCAATATCAAATTGTTAATGCTATCTCTCATTCGGTTCGCTAAAAACGGAACGATAAATTCCCGGTAATCGTTGTTGAATTAAGTTTTACTCCAATCCATGTGAAATATTCACTCACAAACCCCACAGCTGCATGTTTTCACCATGCCAGGATATTTCGAGCACACAGCTGACACCTGACACTTGACAGTGCCCAAATATGCGTTCCACTTTTAAAATTCGCCCACAAAGTCCGCGCCGTTGTTTACGTTAGTGCCTTAGTGGAACGGCAATTTCAGCGGCGGTGATCGATGGCGTTGTTGGTCTTAGGTAGAACGCGTCTATTGTCACTCTTGAGTTTTGATGGAAAATGGATATTGTTTGTTGATATATATGATAGATATGGCTGATAGACTTTTTGGTTGATTGATAGCTTACGATAGCGCTGTTATTGAATTTGTCATTACCAAGAAATAGAATAACTAAACCATTGAAAAGGGTTCATTTGTAACGAGATTACTATTTGTTAGTAATAAATATGGGAGGCGGTGATTTGGTAACTTTTTTAAATATTTTCTTTTTTATTATTTGAATAAATGTGTGTGTATTTTTCTATTATTTTTACTTAAGTACTAATTGAACTTATATTGGGCTTTGTGTTGTTACAAGAATACCAAGAAAACTTGGCATCCTAGCACTATGAAAAATCAAGAGCGGGTCTGGAAAGCAGAGCAAGCAGCGGCGCAGGAAAAGAAACGAATCGTTGAATTGGAACGAGAAAGAGCTCAGGAGAGAGACAGGGAGGAATTAAATGCACTGGCCAAAAAAAATTCTAATGTGGAAACAAGTGACAATCGCTTGCATTGGATGTATGATGTATGTAAAAAATGTTCATAATATGTTTATATTTTTAGTGGTGTAGCATGGTTTTGAGGGGCCGTGCATCAAATTTAGTTAGGGGGCCCAAAAGAAGGGACAGGGTAAAGATTGCTCACAAAAGAAAGAAAAATGCTTGCAATAAATTAAAATAAATATTTATTGACTATAAATTATCACTTCCTTCTAGAAATTGGGAATCCATTTATATAATTATAATAATTTATATAATCCAGATATATATAGGATAACAATTTACTATTTTTTTTGCTTAAACACGCTTGGGACCCCTGTAGCCTGGAGGTAGCTACGCCCCTGTATTTATTTATTAAGCTGCCTAGATAGATTTCGTTTTCTCAAAAGTTAATAGTAAAAAATATTTTTTGTTTTAGTATTAAAACCTTCTGTGGGGCCTTAAGGAACATACAAAAAAATAAATTAGCCGAATTGTTCGAGCCATTCTCGAGTTATGCACTTAGCAACATTCATTTTTATTAATATAGATAACCTAGATTTTTACTAATAATGATAACCTGTTGGTTACACCTTTATTAATACTAAATGCTCGGCTCCTTAGGTCTTTGGTGTGATCATTTCTTTTTTTATATATATTTAACCAGGTCGGTAAACAAGCATATGTCTCATTAGAAGGTAAGCAATTACTGTAGCTTATAGACGTTTATACCAAAACTATCGGAAACACATTGCCTACCCTATCCCCAATTCCCCAGGAGCTCTGGTCACCTTACTCACCTACAGGAAAACAACACTGCTTAAAAACAGTATTATTTAGCTGTGATCTTCTGTAAGGCCAAGGTCCACTCGGGCTGCTCCATATTTGAGCAGGAAATTTGCTGCTGTGCCGTACCTCAGTCACTATTCTATACCTTTTACATAACTTTCTATGTACCAGTAGATTCTGAGAATATCTAATACGATTGTCATTAAATTTTGTATCCAGGGGATTTCTGGGGCAATAAATCGATATAGCTAGAATTTATCATTCTGTTTTAGGCAATAAAAAATGGCTATAATATCATTAGAATACGAAGGTAAATTTTGCCATTGTCTATAAAGTTGTAATAGTTTAGGTGGGGAATCAGCCAATTCCAAAACAAATAGACCTGGGTTCAAATCCTCACGTTTCCAGGTTGATTATTTTTGCCCTTTTTTTTTTCTAATTGCACATGTGATTTTTTATTTAAATAACCAGCTCATATTATTTACTATTGTATCAGTAAGATCGAAAAATATTATTCATATTTTATTAATATGTAATTCATATTTGAATACAATTTACAAAAAATATGATTTACTAAAAATACCAGGCTAAGCTCGGTCACCCAGGTACCTTATGTTTAAACAAATATTCAAACTTGAATTTTATATTTAATTAACTTATAAAATATTTTCAGAAACCTGATAAAAAAATCCAGCAAGAAGATTATTTGCTAGGCAAAGCAATAGATAAAAATTTTGATCAAGCTGGTAAATCTGATCAGAATGAAATCCCAGCTGTTTCCCGCAGAGTTGTCGGGTCCAGTATGATTACATCAGCTGGCGATGTACAAGTCGATCTGGCACGTAAACTCAGAGAGGATCCGTTGCTTTTGGTGAAAGAAAGGGAGAGAGAAGCTCGTGCTGCTCTATTGAACAATCCTGTACAAAGACGTAGACTTGCTGAGTTACTACGCAAAGAACAGGTACATTTTTGTTTATTATTAATATATAAATAAGTATAATTATGTTTACCTTTTGCTTGACAGTTTGTTTCAGTTTATGCCCTTTGTCCTAATTATTAGATTGATATTCAATCTTTATATAAGGTGTTAAGACTTCTAACCGGTCCTAGCGGTCCACCAAATCTTCGCGGATCTGTAAGAGCTATAAATAACATTCCATGTAAAAAAAAAATACTAACTCCATTTTTAAATTTAACTTTGTTCAAATAGACAAAGTACTTTAATAGACTCGTTCCGCATGATACCTTTTGTGAACTCGTAAGGATGGCTATAATACAATATAAAAAATCCCACAAGAAAAAGAATTCGTTTCCATAAGCAGTTCTTTAATTGTATGAGGCAGTTAGTATCAATATTCACTTTATTGACATTTTTTAGGGCTAAGAAAACTTAATATTAAGATAAAGTAAAATTGAAATAAGGGTAGGATTTTTTTTCCACATGGAACACGATCTATAACACTTATAGAAGCCTCTATTTGAAGGAACACAGTTAGGAGTCAAACACCCTATATTAAGTAATGTATATTAAATAAAACATTTTTTCTTTAAAGTGAATTAAAATACAAATAAATAAATAAAAAAAAATTAAATAAAGTAATACAATGGTTTAGCATGCGGTGTAGCCATCTCTAGGAAATCCCTAGTAGAGATTGATAAATTCATTTAACTTGTAGGTATTTTAATTTGGTATTAGACATAATAACGTTACAATGAATTTAAAAAAAATTTGGTTCTTTAATAAAATGTGCTGTCTATGGAGCTGTATATAGGAGCTGCAGTTTTAGATTTTTCAAATAATTTTACGTTTACAATTTTGCTGTTTTGCCTTAATCACCTTAATGGATTATATTCGTATATCTCGTATTATTATATATATTATCGTAGATAATGATGACTGCTATAAAGTAATTATAAATTTTTAAAATTTGTTTATGAAAGGCTCAATTACCCATAAAAAAATCAAATTATTTTATGAAATATAGTGTAAATTCTTTGATTTCAGGAACAGAAAAAATTACATAAAGGAGAGAAAAAATCAAAGAAAAAAGACAAAAATCTTGATAATTTGTTAGCAGCAAAGATAAACGCTTTAGGTGGGGAGAAAGGTATGAATATTGCTAAATTGCTTGAATCAGATGACAGTTCGTCTGAAAGTTCTTCGGATGAAGAAGTCAAGAAGAAAAAGAAGAAAAAGCAAAAGAAAAAGAAAAAAAATTCTAAAAAATGTTATATTGACAGCGATGTTGATTTGCCGAATAAAAGTAAGAAAAAGATTAATGAAACTAAAGCAAACAGTGAGGACAGTGACAGAGAATATAAAGCAAAGAAAAAAAAATCTCAGCACAGTTCTAGCTATGAAAGTAGTAAAGATTTTTCCTCTAAAAGAAAAGCTAAAGATAGTAGTGACGATGAAAGGTTTTCATATAAAAAGAAAAGACGAGATTTTACACCAAAAAGAAATAAAGAAACTGAAAATCGCAAAGTATCCCGTGATTCTAGTGATGATAGATCTAAATCAAGAAATGATAAACGGAAATACGACTATGATAAAAAGCAAAGGAGAATTGACGAAAGTGACCGTCGGCATAAGCCAGAGTGCAAAAAAACTGGTCTCAGTGAAGAAGAGAAAGCGGCAAGGTTGGCAGCAATGGCATCTGCGGGGGCGGAAAGGGAAGTACAGCGAGGTCGCCGTGTCGCAGAACAGAGGGCTGAAAACGATGCTGCTGAGAAAGCAGTTTCTCGTCATTCATCTCGTAATGAAGCGCGTGTCTTACCCGAATCCCTTGAAAGTAGAATTCATTCCAATAGACACAACATTCAGCGTGACCAACGACACATGAATGAACATTTTGCTAAAAGATAGTTAAGGAATAAATCAAGTAACTTTTTATTTTGTTTAATTCGTCAATCATACATTTCATAGCACTAGTTTATATATTATTTTTTTGACATAATAAATGAATACACAAATGCTACTTTATAATTAATTTAAATTAAAATATTCTATACGAAAATCAAATAAGTTTTAATGATATAATGCAAGCTAAAGAAATCGACGATTCTTTGATTTCTTCTTTGATAGGTAAAATTCGGATATTCAGTCGAGTGGTATCTTTTCTCTGACGATCTATAACAAACAAAAATTATTAAAATTTATTAAATGATAAAATCATATTTCCGTTTATTAAAAAGTAAGTAATATGTTGTTTTGGATTATATTGTGTCTACATCGGCACCGCTCTGTTGTATTGTAGGCGCCTAAACACCGGCAGTTCGCGAGTTCGATTTACGCTCGGGATGCATATTTGTATTTTTACAAATATATTTCTTTCCAGTTTGGTCTGTCCTTGTGGGTCTCCCCAACGTACCTCGAAAGCTGTCGATCTCGGATGCTATCATATACACCTGATAGCAAATCATAGTAGGGAATATATTCGCTAACCGGCAGTGAAGCAGCGTGGTGGATTAAGCTCGATCCTTCTCCAAAATGGAGAAAGAGAGCTATGCACAGCAGTGGGACGTTACAGGCTGAATCGTTCGTGCTCTGTCGCCAACGAATCAGTAGCGCGTACCTCAGCACACATGCCGGCGTATATGGGGTCAGTGTCCCAGGGCCCGCGCTCGGGCAGCGGCAGCGCGCGGCGCCGCAACTCGGCCACGAGCTCGCTCACATCCATGATAGGGATGGGGTCGAGCGCGCGCGCCAGACCCGCCAGGTACTCCACGTAGTGCATCCTGTAAGAATATACTTCGTAAACACACCTCGGTAAGGCCCCGTTTGTAGAGGCCTTCGAGCGAGCCGTAGGGTCGGGGCGGAAGTCGCAAGGCTGCTCGACGTACTAGCGTCTCTAAGTCGTCCACTCCCAAGATCGGCAGCGGGTCGATATTCCGGCTTCGCACCAGTCGGCTCAAGTACTCCAAGTAATGGTTCCTGTAAAAACACGCCGCACTGACCACCGCCCGAATCCTTTGTGTACCTTTGGTCTGCGTGGTCGCATTCGACGCAGTACCGTTCAAATTAATGCGAAAGGCGAGCGAGGAAAACGAGCATCATACTCTTTTTATGGCTAATTTATTTAATGATAATATTACATTATTCAACTTAAGACATACTTGCAAAGTCCAGCTTGATTTGCCTGAACTTCGTTGCCACAAGTGGTGTCAACGAGTCCAGTCGGTGTCTCACGTTGTAACTGTATCGGACATCGATTGTTACTACTTTCCGTTGCTTCTGTTTCATATGTCACATTGTTCATCTGAAAGTGTTAAAAATTATCAATCGTAACGATAGTTATAATATTACAATATGACTTAGCAGAATTATTAGCTGTGAATCAAATTTGACATTATTTAAATGAAAATAATTCATACTTGTAAAAGAGTTTGCAATTCGTGCGGCTCCTTGTCACGCAGATAGAAAAGACAGTTGCGTGGATGGTGCGCGTGCAAGCCAAGTTTGGCGCAATAGTCACTCAGACCGCAGCGCGCACCCATAGTAAATGGCTTTCCGCAACCGTAGCAGAACTCGTACTTGCATTGTGTACATGTAAAGTGCATGCAGCCCCCTCTGTTTATAACAGTTTGAGAATGTAGTCAACAGTATAGCAATAGATAAAATTACTCAACTAAAGACTAAAAGTCATTGTTGTAGATGAATTTACCTAGATAATGAGTATTTGAAACGACATCTTGGACACTCCAATCCATTTTCACGTAAATGTTGTTGTACAGCTGCTATAGATCTTTCAGGATCGTTGTCTTCGAGCCATGTGGCGTATTGTTCGCACGTTACTCCGTCATGATTTACAGTCCACTGTTGAAAGTAATATATAATTATCATTACCTAACATATTCAAGTGAAAATCTAACATGTCTCTTTAGCTAGTAAAAATCGAAAAGAAAACTTTTTTGGTTAATGTGATATAACTCACTACAGCCTATCACAATCCAATGCTGGACATAAGCCTCCCCAAGTTCGCACCAGACATTCCGGTTTCCCGCAATCCTCATCCAGCCTACACGGACAATATTACGTAGATTGTCGGACCAGCGCGCCAGAAGACGTCCTACACTGCGTTTGCCAAGACGAGGTCTCCACTCCAGGACACGTCTGTTCCAACAGCTATCGGTCCTGCGACACAGGACCAGCCTACTGCCACTTCAACTTGCTAATTTTGTAGGCTATGTCGGTTATTTTCGTTCTCTCGCGGATATTCTCATTTCTAATTCTATCTTTGAGAGAAAACCCAAGCATAGCAGGTTTCATTGCATGTTGAACGATTTTAAACTTATGGACCGGTCCCTTCGTCAGTGTCCTCGTCTCGGCGGTAATACAGGCAGGACGCGTTGCTCAAAGACTTTTATCTTCAAGCATTGCGGAATCGTCGAAGTGAAAAATGTAATAAAACGGCATATCTTTTTCTTACCTTTTTTCTGCAACTTGAGCAGGTAATAGATTTGCACTCTGGACATCGTAACTTCTTTTGTTTTGGATGAACAAAAAATCCGGAGGAGCATTCCACGCACCATTTAAAATTGGGATCTTTTGCAAGAGTCCTATCACGTAACTGAAATATTTGTTATTTTTTATTTTTTACCGTACAATGTACTTTTTTTTTTAATAAGAATATCAATAATGTTCCAATTTTTCTGATAGTTTATTTTTATAAACGAACTACATAACTTTTATAGCTTAAAAATGTTGCTCATCAATTTTCGGAAATTCGTAATTCACTAGCGTTTCTATGTTTTTAAAATATACTATAGAATAAAATGAAATAATCGTTTTTTTTTTTTCCTTTTTATGTGAGATAAATTTAAAGTAATCAAGTATAAATAAATACCTTTCTTTGAAATAGTTCATGTACTTCTATATCCAATAACGTCTTTAACAAAATATCCATATGTGCAAAGTAATCAAGCCAATCATCTTCTGGAAGGTTTTCTAACTCCGGCTCTTTACAATAAGGGCAGACACAATCAACTATACTACGTTCCGTAATTTGTACTGTAAAGTAGTGGCGGGCACATTCCCGACAGCATCTGTGTGTACAACTTAACATGGATACCATCTACAAAGAGATAAAAATGTTATTAAAATATTATTAGTATTATAGTTTTATATTTTAAAATGCTATTTATTTTTATACATGTGATATACCCACACACCTCGTGTTCTGGAAATTTAGATGCACAAAGTTCACAGTCTTGATGTAAGTAAACTAGTGCTGATGTGAGATCTGCACATTCTAATGCAGCCAAAAGAGCCGCAGGAGGATCTGTTCCTTGCGCAATCAAATTCACAGCAAGCTGGGCTTGTTCCCATGTTTCTGTGGCACCTTCTGCTAATAGCATTCGTGCTTGTCTCTAGGAATATCAAATATTAATTTTACATATAGCAATAAATTTAATTAAAATTGTAAACTATACTATACATAAAAGAAGAGAATAAAATATATTACCTCGGGTGAACCTTCTGGCAGACGAACATTGGCTAAGTCTATTAGTTGACCAGAAATTTGACGCAAAGTTACAGGTTGTATTGGTGAAAGTGGTGTTGGAATTGATTCTTCTTCTTTATACAAATTTATTTGAAAGACTTGTTCCTCTTTGTCACTATCAGTCCATTCATCTTCTGTGCGACACGTTTCTCTAAAAAATTCATTTTTTTTCTTTACGACAGATGTTTCTTGCTGCTGAGATTGTTTAGATTCTTGTGATAGAGGAGGTTGAGGAGCTGGGTTCCTTTTTGTTATTTTAGAAGTTGAAGCTATTACTTCCGGCATCGAAGGAGAGTCTGTGTTCGTTTTCATCACTTTGTTGTTAAATAGTCTCGTTTGCAATTTCTTAACCTGTCCACTTTGAACATTTCCAAAGTGACCTTTCGGGGGATTAGGTGCAGGATACTGTTTTAAGCTAGCTCTTCGAATAGGAACTTTACTAGTTATAAGTTTAGGTAAATTTTTACCATCTATTTTTTGTTTGGGACTTTGTATCGTTTTTATTAGTTTTGGAATATTTGATTTATTTGTTACAGGAGGTGATTTTAATTTTTCATTACCGTCAAAAGGCACCTTGTCTGGGTTTTCTTTTCTGTGTGAGTGAAAACTAGATTCGTTTCCCGTTTGAGCGCTAATATTTTGGTGTCTACGATCGCTTAAAATATTGTTGTCGAAAATTTCGGCATTTCGATCCATTAATGTGTTTTCAATGGTATGTTCTTTAGGGCTAAGAGAACTTGTCTGATTTAAATCTTCCGTAATTGTATTTTCACTATTTGTATTTAATGTCGATATAATAACTGGAACTGATTTATGTTCTTCTAAAGTTTCAACTTTGTTATTGAAAATAACGTTCTGTTCTTTCGTTGATTGTATATCTTCGTCGGGTATATTATTTTCTAAGACTTCTTGCAAAGATTCATCTACAATTTCTTTTGCTCGATCACTAAAATCTGGTTCAAGGGAGATTCTGTTTTCCACATTTAATGAATCAACCAAATTTCCTACGTATGCAGTAAAAAATTGGGGAATTTGATCAGTAACTATTAACTTAGTAGGTGAATCAGGCTTAAAATAAAAGGTAGTAATGTTGTGTCTGGTGTATTCAGGAATTAATTTTGTTGTTACTTTAGTTTCATTATCATTATTTACAGAATTTTTCTTGTAATTTCTATCAATATAGTTATGCACCTTATTTTTTTCATTGTTTTGTCCATTGTTGTTAAGTTCAGCGTAGATTTCTTCAAAAGAATTTACTGCAGCAAATAAATTGTTATTTACATCTTGACTATTTCTTGTTTGTTGTTTTGGCTCATTGAGTTCTATTGTCATAGTATGTTCTTCTTGTAAGCTTCTAGCTATAGAATTTAGCATTTCAATGTTGGTTTGCTTAAAATCTTCGAGCTCATTCTCGACATGATCCATAGCTTCTTCAAAATTATCATTATCTTCCGAACTAGTTCTTTGGACAGATATTCGAGTGTTCAGTTGGTTACTTGGGTCTTCTTCGGCGCTAGTTGATGTATCTTTTTCATCGGATGATAAGTCTTCTGTGTCATTACCATGCGTATCACTAAAACTAGACTCTTTTTCTGATGAGGAATGCATATCATTACTGCTGTCACCTACTTCACTTTGAGTAATGCTATTATTGTCTATGTAATTAATATCAGAATTGATTTCTTTTTTCATTTGTTGAATTAATTTTTGCGTATTGTCTACTATGTCGTTTAGGTTAGTTGTTTTATTATTTACATTCTTTGTATGATCTTTTTGAACAAGTTCTTCACTTTCATTATTATTTTTACTTGAAATATTTTTTTCATTTAAATTTGTTTTCTCATGAATTTCCTTGAATTTTTTGTTGGTCATTTTATCAATAGGAGTTAACTGGGATTCAGTATCTTTTGACTTGTTTATTATATTTGCATCTTTTATTTGATTTGCTGATGTATTATCAATATTTTCTTGGTCATTTTCAGTAATAATTTGTTTTAAGTTCTCGTTTATTCCGTTAACATCATTGTTTAATCTTGGTAATGGGCTCGATCTTGTTAATGCATTATACGCAGCAATAAAGTCATTTTCTGATTGAATTAAATCTGGTACATTAGGCTGGTCTTCTGTAGAGGTTGTAGTGAGTGTTAAGTTTTTACCCTTCAAATTTGATGAACGGTTGCCCAACAAACCTTTGAGAAGTAAGTTTTCATCGCCTAAAGGTATACCAGCTTTAATTAGTAAAGTCTTTAATTTTTCCGCTATGTCTTGGCTATTGTTAACGCCAGTGTTTACGTTTGTTACATTTGTGTGTTCTTTTATTATTGGTCGTTCTAATTCATAATTCGTCATGGTATTTATTTCTAATGGTAAGTACATCCAGTCATCGTCTTGAAATTTTTTTGTAGTTACTTCAAATTCATCTGAACTGTCTTCTGCTGAAATGTAAACGTTAATGTTATGATGACGTTATTCGATGTTATGGCGATTTTTGATTTATGTAATGTTATTAGTTTTTGTTGGTCTTTTTTAGATTACCGCGAGTGCGGTGTATGTGGCCGGATAATGCAGATGGGGGCGCTCCTTCGTCATCTGCACCTGTAGGTGGGCCCCACACGTGACCCCGCATTCTACTTTCTTCACCGACACCCATCATCTCTGCCTAAAAATTTTTTCTTAAATAATAAAGAAATTAGATTTATATTTATATTTGTCAGCATACCTTGAATATAGAAGTGTTACAAAACAAATAGAAATAAATCGTACCTGTCGGCGATATCTCTCAACACATTCGTTAACAGCAGGCCACATAGCTCCTCTATGTCTCGCTAAAGACGCGCGAGCTTCGAGATCCGTGACGGTAACTCCTGGTGCGAGCCGGGCAGCGGCGGCGCGTACTCCTGCGACAAGACTGGGCCACCGCTCGCTCAGCCACGCGAGTGGAGCTACTGGATTTTGTGCTAACGCTGCATGAACTTCAGCTGCACTAAAACCTAATCTTTCAGCTTCTGTCATTAAACGTGCCAATTCTAAGCCCCTTTCAGCTTCACGCCTCGAGCCAGCTAGTGCTTCGAGTGATATTGCGCGATTATTCGACAGCGGTTCGGGAGAAGGAGCCTATAAAATTTTAAAACAAAGATTGGGTAGGTTAGGTTAGGTTACATAAAATCAACTACGAAGTTTAGATTTCTGTATTATAGGGTTTAAATAAGTATTACATTTTTTTGAGATAGTTAATGCTTTTGAAGAATTACATAACTTTTTTACCTCAGATCCATAAACACTTGAGCGTCGTGCCGGTCGTCGTCGGACATCGAGATGTGATGCTCGTCGTGTGAGACGGGTGGCTCGTTGCCGCTCGCTCTCGCTCCAGTCTGCACTTGGACTACTGTCACGGGGCTCTCGCCATTCCCACCTGCCACCAGTGGTGCGAACACTTCTTTCGCTATCCTGGAGTTTTAAAAAATCAGATATTCGGATACACAAAATATACAAAAATTCTCATAAATCTAAATATTTGCTGACTGATCTTACGCGTGTATCACTAGATAAAGAAAGTCTACTATGTGATCTTTCTCGCCGATTCTCATCCCGTAAACGTCGCCTCGATCGAGATCTTGTTACTGATTGAGCTCGCTCCCAATTACTCGGGACTTCATAAGTCTGTAATAATGTAGAATTGATAATTTTTGTTCTTCCATTTTTTCAATGGCAATATTGATAGCATATTAGGTGTTACAATAGAAAATCATGAACCTTACTTGTGTTGAAATACTCTGTGGTGGTGGAGAAGTTCCAGTAGTAGTACGACTAGATTTAGATGAAGGTCGAATATCATCATTTTCTCGAGGAGGCGAGTTTCCAACGGACTTTTTTTGAAAATTTATGGAGTTACTTTGGTGAGATGACATTGTACGCTTGGGACTATCTCTTGGTGGGGAGGGACCTACAGAAACGCTATGTGACTTTATAGGTACGTCTACAGGACTATCAAGTCTCGTAGAAGATCCAAATTTATTTGAGGTTTGATTTGTTGTATTATTTTTTGATAAAGATATTTTCTGTCTATCTTGAAATTCTTTTGGAGGCGATGGACCTACTGCTATATCATGTCGAATTCGCTTTGATTCTATTCGATCATTACTTTGTTCCTTTACGAGAGGAGTTGTTTGTTTATTTACAGTTTTAGACACTGATTTATCTTCTCTTGGAGGAGATGGTCCACATCCTGTAGACGTACGTTCTTTAGTAGATCTGGTATTGTTGATTTTGCTATCTGAAAATAAAAAGTTTTCATTTTCAAATTTGTGTTATCTTTAAAACTAAAAATTTAATAGTATAATGTTATAAAGTAATTGTACCATTTTTTATTCGAGTTTGCTCAGCTACACGGTTAGACGGTGAGGTAGGAGAATGTGAATTTCTTTCGGCAATTTTAAGATTAGTAACACCGTTTTTAACAACATCGGCAATAATTTTCGGTTTTACAGTTGGTGTTCGGCAGCACACTGCGCATACTCTTACACCAGGCTCGTTTACAAAGGTGCAATGTTCGCATTGCCAGGAAGCAATTGCTGGTGGTGGAGCGGGGCCTAACAGGTTCTCTTCTTCTTTATCTTGTATATCTGGGTGATCGCTTTCTACTTCACTCTCAGAGTCAGCATCACTTGATGGTAACGGTGGAGACGGTGTCCGATGCTTAGACCGACGTGACGTGCGAGATCGTACGCTTAAAGCTGGAGAGGCAGCTCGGGAACCTGCTCGTGAAGCTGCACGTGATGCTCGACTCTCGACTGGAAATATTAATTTAATTATGCTTGAAAGTACTAAGATAAAAAATTTGCGTATATATATTTTACGACTATAATCCTAATCTATACATATATAAAAGAGAAAGGACATTCATCACGAAATCTCCGAAACTATAACACCTACAAACTTGAAATTTGGAAAGGTAGGTTCTATATAAATTAAGTATATTAAGCTTTGTATACATATTATTATAATTATAATTTATTTAGAAGTAATAAATGCGGAGGATAAGTTACAAGAAATTGTCAATGTTTTGACATATTCGATCTGATATATTCTCATATATGATTGAGTTTTAACATTAGAAATATTAACACTTTGGCATCATAACTTACTTCTACGATATGGCTGTGGGGTTTGTGGTGGATGGATATGTGCTTGAGGAAGCATTCGAGGGTTGTGCGTGCCTACGTGTGGATTACAACAAGTTTGCGGCCAGGCAGCAAGACCAGGCCCTGGGCCTGGACTAAGCCACTGGTGATCTAAGTTGGCGCAACTTCCATAACGCCAGGGATTGCCAGCGCAGTGAGCGCATCCAGAACAACCTGTTGGTCCTCCACCTAATTCCATGACAGATGTTCCACGCCTTAACGGGCGTCCCCAACTCTGGGTAGTCAAATTTTCTTGTCCTTCCCATGGCTCAAGTGGATGTGGTTGCTGCACCTGTAGAATAAAGTAAGTAAAACAGTAATATATTTTTCCACATTTCATCAAACTTAGTCGTAGTAAAGAGGATATTAAATACTTCCATATAATCTTAAAGTACGTAATATACGTGTACGTATATCAATACTATGTACCTATGTATCTTACATTCTACTGTTTAATATCTCTCCTATAATTTTTTGTAATGTGCCTACCATATTTTGAGCCATGTTAAATCCCGAAAGAGAAGCACGTGGTCTGCCCCAAGAAGAGAATTGTCCAATAGTGTGCTCTTGACTAGCAACAGGTGCGTTTGCATGATGGACTGCATTAGGCAAGTATGGCATACTGCCCATGTGTGCTGTCATATTCATTACTGCTGGCTGCGGGTGTTGGATATGAGCGCGTTGTGTTGCAAAATGATTGGTATTAGTTATTGTTGGATTATGCGCTCCCTGTGATATGTTAAGAGTAGCTCGTCGTTGGTCCAAAACTTGTGGTCGAGGACTTGCGCTTGTTCTTTCGCCACTTATCTGTGAAAGATAAAGGTTTTCATTATAGCACCAAAATACTATTTTTTAAGGGCATGGCGTGAAGTCGTCTGTAATATGTCAGTTCAATTTGGAACCCCTTCTACTTGGTTTACTTGCAATGAATAGAGAATATCCCGAGATCCTTTACTCGACATCTAGCGTATACGTCCAGCGGCATCACTCACAGAAACCCTTACAACCAGCGCCTAGCCTTCATTAAAATGCCTGCACTTAGGACTCGATAATCGGCAAAGGTGCACACATCAGAATTAATTTGCATTTTCTATTACAAAAATGTTATCATGTGTGTACTGCTGGTGGCCTATTTAAATAAATAAAGCAATTCATTTAAAGTATTGCATAGTGTTTTTTAATCTTTAGGAACTACGAATATGGATGACAATTCAATGTATGAACAAACTCTCTATGGGTAAAAAAGAGATATGTATCTTTTTCAACTTTGGCGCTCGTGGTTTTCAAACGTATTTTATTTAACAATTCCGGATACAGACTACGGACCTTAAGTAACCCAAAAATTTCAACGGTTAAGAAAAATTATGTCATAGTATGTTTATATATGAAAGAAATAACAAAAAAATTGGTTGTCTGTAAATTTGGTTTACGGACGATAGTTTAACGTGACAACGTCATATACATATCTTTATATCATAACAAAACATCTCCTCGGACGCATGGGCCAATTGAGTGGAAGAGAGATAGATCGGCGCAAGCGTACAATGAGCGTAACGGGTCAATGAGTCATCCCTTTTCGTGCATGCAGCCGGCCATCAGCCGGCGTTCATCGATTTATTAGACATTGTCACGACAAAAAATGACAAATAATTGCTTTATGATAGTTTAAAATAGATATTATTTAGTGAAAAATTATCGATACCTTATGTCTTCGTGGCGGCGGGACCGGAGGGGCAACCTTCGGTGGCAGCGGGGGTCGTTCATCAAGAATTTGTGAATGTGATAAAGCCTGTAATGAATTAGCGAATCTGTAATAGCCTGTTTTCAGACCTAAATGTCTCGTTTAAAAATATTTCATCTAAATAGATACCTACATATAAGGTACAGATGGTACGGATGAGGATTCCAATAAATATCAATAAATTGTTTTCATTGTGCCTATTGTTATTTACATATACGTCACATTGTATACATAACATTTTAAATCACGGGCATCTAGCCAACATTATGACGCGAGTATTTATTTAGAACTAATCGTCTCTATTAAGAGGCACGAGTGTGCTAACTACGTGCTACCTGAGTAATTCTAAATCCTAATTTATAAAGTTAACAATAATACATTATGCGCCCCGATCGACCGATTTGTATTCACAAATATTTATATAATAATTTTATTTTTATTTTAAACTAGCTGCGTCCGCGTGGAATTGGACAAAAAAGTTGTTGTTCAGTCTTCAAAGCTATAAAATAAATAAATTTCTAAAGTAAAAGTAGTCTACGTTACTCTTTACTACACCAGCTATCCGCCAGTGAAAATCCCGTCAAAATCGGTTTAGCTGTTTCAGAGATTAGCCGGAACAAACAGACAGACAGACAGACAAAAATTGTAAAATATGTTTTCTTGGTATATGTACCGTGTATCCATATGCATCTAGTAAAAAGCGGTTATTTTAATATTACAAACAGATACTCCAATTTTATTTTAATTGTATAAATATAAATTATTTTCCACCTAATTCTAAATAAGTATTAAAAGTGACGAGTGCCCAATTACAAAACAATATTTTATACAACAAATTTAGGTAATATTGGTTAAAATGCCGACAAAATAAATGAATTGTACGTTTCATTTATTTTTATTTTTATTATAGCAGTAAAAAATAATAACGACGCGTTTGCGTAACGGTCATAGCACTGGTTTGTGGCTGTTGCGCTGGTGGTTGTGGGTGCGATCCCCGCACATGACAAACATTTGTATTAACCATGCAGATGTTTGCCGTGATCTGGGCGTTTGTGCAATCCTTGTGGGTCTCCCCAAGTCTTGCCTCGGAGAGCACGTTAAGCTTTCGGTCCCGGTTGTTATCATATACACCTGATAGCGATCGTTACTCATAGTATGGAATATATCTGCCAACCCGCATTAGAGTAGCGGGGTGGATTAATCTCTGATCCTTCTCCTACATGGGGAAAGAGGTCTATGCCCAGCAGTGGGTTATTACAGGCTGGAGTGAACAAATAATAAGGATTTTGGCACATACTATACAGTTTCGTGTCTTATTTTCCTATTAAAATAAAATCTACATTGAATCAAAAAACAACAATATTCACTTGACGTTGATGATGTCTCCGTTTCGGGTGCCTATGGTACATGTCATCACACGAGGCGCACAGTGCACGTCGACCGCATTCAGTGCATCGCACGCGCGCACCTCCTCCGCCACACAGCCCACAGGAGGCTCCCGCGTCTGTTGGGTGACCTAAAATTTGAGACTACGTAAAATTTATGACTACATTAACATTTACGAGTTCAAACTCGTTCTGAACATAATATTGTAAAATTATTTATTGAAGTTGCACGTTGGTATATCTTCTAAATCTGATGTTTGTTAATTAAGGTTGGTTTTGATCCTACATAATAAAAATATTGGATTTTATTGGTTTATTAAATTAAGTAATAAACATTTTACGCTTAATTAAGATAGTAGGCACTATTTTTTATATCATACTAGTTTCTGCACGCGACTTCATCCGCGTGGGACAGAGGCGCGTGCTGCTCATTATTTTGCTGCGATGTTATTTTAAAACTGCGATATCTCCTGAGATACTCATTGAAATCGAATTATGTAAAAGGCTGTTTTGTTTTAAATTACATACTTGTGATGAATAACGTATTTATTAAGATAAGGATTAATACTCGTATCATGTTTATAAAAACATCTTCACAAATAATGCTTTATTTTAGAACAAACTTGGTTAGCATAAAAAAGGTTATAGTGAGCCAACCTTAAAAGATATGCTGTTGCGAACTTTTTTTTTGAACATTTAAAGAGGATCAATTCTGCCATACATGATTTTTACGAAATTTTAACTGTTTTCACAGCGCATGCAGCGGAAACTCTTAAAAGGAAAAAAGAACTCCCGATTTTGAAACATTCTTCGTTGGTGCTCCGCTTCTTTTGGTCTTAGCGTGATGATATATAGCCTTCCTCGATAAATGGGCTATCTAACACTAAAAGAATTTTTCAAATCGGACTAGTAGTTTTTGAGATTAGCGCGTTCAAACAAACACACAAACTCTTCAGCTTTATAATATTAGCATAGATGATAATACAAATATGAATCTATTTCTTAGATGACATAGTATTTTGTCTAATTCTAGACAGTATTTAATTTTTTACCAGTAGGAGGTCTAGGCGGAGGCGGCGGTGGTGCTTGCATGTTTGCGTTTACATATTGGTCAGAAGGGAACTCCACAACCTCGTAGTCTGGTTCGGGCTTCGCCATAGGAGATCGGGAAGTGACAGAACGGACGGACAGAGGCGTGCTCGGCACTGCCGAGCGTGGGTCTCGTCCCCGATTCTTCAGCATCTGTGAAACCAAACATATAATTAAACAACTTATAGAAATACTCAAAACTATAAAGTAATTATTGTTCTGGTACAGCACAACAATATTAATCAAATGATACTAGACCAGAGCTTATGCCTTTGAAAATGGTAAAAAGTAAAAAAATATATATACGAGAATAAAACACATTGGAAAAAAGGAAGAGAATGATAGGAAAACAAAAATGATAGGAGAAAAAAATTACGGGCAATCTGAGGTTGGGAAGTGGTTGGATTTAGAATTGTTTTGAAATAATAGGTAGTAAGGCCCAGACCCTCCTAGCCCCTTCCCTACTTCTCTATGTATGTGTATATAAATTATTTTAAAATAGCAATGAATAAACATCTAATAAATCAATCATTAAATAATTTAAAGAAGATAGTACAACTTTCTAAAATATTGTAGATGCTTAGTAAATATTCTTTTCATTTTCTCATCGTCATCGTTGTGTTTTTTCGGGCTAATCTTTGGAACGGCTGAATCGATTTTTATGGGACTTTCAGTGAAGGATAGAAGCAGTCGTGGAGCAACATATAGGCTACTTTTTATCCTGGTATTTCCGCCTGATTAGAATTTTCGCGGGAAATAGATATGAAATAGCCAAAATTTTATTTTTTATGGAAATTCTACCCTCACGTGGGTAAAATAAGGAATCAAAATGTGTAAAGAAATTCGTCACTTTCTGTGTTAAAGGTATAGAAATTTATTTTAAGGATTTGTCATCAAAAAGAAATAAATACATGTACCTATAAGCGTTTTCGAAAATTCTACCCTTAAAGAAGAGGGAACTACTTAGGGATTGAAGATTTTATAAAAGTTTGTTCAATTGTTTTAATATTATAAATACGAAACTTTGTTTTTTGGGGCTACTGATTCATCATGAGTAAAAGTGTGTTCCAGGCTTTGTGGAAACCTATAGTTTGATAATATTAGTATATAAGTTAATTTGAAAGTGCGCTAATGCGGGAGTTAAAAGTATAAAATTTGATCTTTAGGATTTTGATGATAAATACATGAATTTTAGTATTTTTGAAGTTCAATTTTTAAAATGGTAAAACAAGGCTTGACATTATGTGTGAAAGCGCATTTGAACTTTAAAGTTGCATAAACCTTTATTTTTTACTGATTTTATTGTTATAGATTTATTATTAAACCCGGTTGTTACTGATTAATAAATAAATAGGTATTCCAGTCTTAATCGAATTTTACCGCCTATATCTTAAAGTATGGCCGTTATATGTAAGTTAGAAGCAAGAATTTTTTTTGGATTTTGATTGCATATTAAATAAATTAGTATTCCAGTTTCCAGCAGAAATTTTTAAAAAAAGGCTGAAGTAAATCTTAGTGCCACCGCAAACTGGGCGATTTGTCGCCACGACTAGAAGCAGAGCTGTCGCTTGCGTCGGCGCTTAGTCGTTAGTGACGTATTGTGTTTTTACATCTCCCATGTTCGGTAAGTAGGTTCTTATTAACTCCAAATGTTGCTTGTAGGTGACTAATTAGCGCTCTAGGGTAATAATGTAGCTAGAAAAGCCCTAGGGCGGTAAGTAATAAAAAAAAGTTCGCGAATATCTAACCATCATACTGGCAATAGACATCATGCATTCAGCCCAATGACCAAAGAGGTCACTTTGCTATTCAGCCTTGTCTTCGTGTGAGTATGATAGTCATCAATTTTAAATATCGAACGGCGAAGCTTAATTTCGATCTTGAAAAAAAAAGTGTTTTTAATGATAAAATGTTTTAATCTTGTAATTCCGGTCCGGTTCCGGCCGGTAAAAAGCAGAATAGTTAACTCGGGTGTAAGCATCAATTGCACCCTCGAACTATAGACGCCCTCGCTGCGCTCGTGCGCCTAAATATCTCGGGCTGCAATTGATGCCTTACAGCCCTTGGCTACTAATCTACTATTATGTAATCCATTATCGATAATTAATAGCGCTTATTCTCTCGCAAAAGGGTCATATTCAATCAGCCATAACTCTCAAGTTACGCAATTACAAATAATAATTTTAATGTTAATTTGTAAGTTATATCCTTAAGTATTAGGATAGTATTAAAAATTTAGTATCAATGAGTCAGTTTTTAAGGTATGTTAAGAAAAATAAAAAAGCAGTCAATTTCTTACTTAAATTAGACAATAATTTCAAATACGTAGTTTTATAATAAACGTTCAGATTGTTTGCCACCTACTCTAATATACGCTCTGAATCAGCGGGTCAACAGGCGATCGTGGTGAAATGCTGTGTGGTTACGGATGCTGTGTGGTTGTAGCATTAAAGAATATAACCACCCCCTCTCTTCCCGTGGGTGTCGTAAGAGACGACTAAGGGATAACACAGTTCCACTACCACCTTGGAACTTAAAAGCCGACCGATGGCGCGATGACCATCCAACTGCTGGCTTTGAAATACACAGGCCGAAGACGGGCAGCAGCGTCTTCGGTGCGATAAAGCCAGCCCCGTTGTCACCAACCCGCCTGCCCAGCGTGGTGACTATGGGCAAAACACATGAGTTCACGCCATTTTTGGCTCGAACTTGTTTTGAGGCCTATTTCCAGTAGTGGACTGCGATAGGCTGATGTGATGATCGTGGTGAAAAATGATGGGTGCCCAGCACATTACGCTACGCCCGTACGGAGCTATCTGAACGAGCGGTATCCCAAAAGATGGATCGGCCGCTTAGGATCTATTTTATGGCCACCACGATCGCCCGACCTAAACCCAATAGACTTCTTTTATTGTGGCTGCTTTAAAGAAAAAGTATACAAAAAACCAATTGCCACAATATAGGAACTTCGACGACGTGTTTTGGATGTGGCTCGAGAAATTGGTATTCGCGCCTATTAAAAAGTCGTTCATAAGAAGATGTAGAGCCTGTATTTAGGTGTCAAACAATTTGAACGTTTATTATAAAACAACGTATTTGAAATTGTTGTTTAAATTATTAACAACATCCCAACCACCCTAAAATAGACTTTCACTGATTTTCGAAATAAAATTCTTATTTTATTATTTGTTTTGGTTATAAGAAAAATAGGGCTAGAGAAACACAGGTAGCAATAACTCGGTAATTTGACAATAAAAAAATTGAGTAAAATACCATTTAAGAAACTTCATGAAGTAGGCATGTTTTTTAAACTATAGGCCACCGAGGTCCTCCTACGTTTTTTTATACCACAGGTGCTCAAACTTTACTTTTTACCTTAGATCGTTGCAGATAGATTACTTTTTATTTTTTTCTGGGTTGGCCCTGTGCCCCTTCACAAGCACCTGCGGGGTTATCCATTAATTACCGGACACCTGTATATGATTAAAATGGCGGCCATTCCGAGAGGGGGGGGGGGGGGTAAACCCCTTAAATATGGGTGTTTTAGTCGATGAAATTAGATATATTTTGTAACCTTCAATTTTATCGCTAGGTTGTGACCGGACATACTGTATATAAAATTCTCGTGTCACATTGTTAGTTACAATACTCCTCCGAAACGGCTGGACCGATTTTTATGAAATTTTGTGTGCATATAAGGTAATATAAATATTTGGTTGGTGTTTTAATTTTAAGTTCGGTTTATTTTTGTATTTTCCAATGTCAACAGTTAAAAAATGAACAAACAACTTAGCTTCTGTAAAATGATTCGTCGCTAATGACTGTCTCAAGTTGTAGCAATAACGTTATATTTTTAAAAAGTGCTTTTCATATAAATGACCGACGTGTTCATTATTGGAATATTTTATGTTTTAACCGACTTCCAAAAAAGGAGGTTCTCAATTTCACTGTATTTTTTTAATGTATGTTATCTCAGACCTTTTGACTGGGTGGACCGATTTTTATTTATTTTTAAATCGAAAGGTGGTAATGTCTTGTGGTAAATTTAATTGAGATCTGACAAGTTAGCGTATTAGTATTAGTGTTATTAGTATTAGCGATTAGCGTTCTAAGGTCATTGATCTCTTTAGTAACTGAAATGAATTCATGACTTAAAATAATGGAAAAAAATTAATTATCTCTTCTGATGTTGAAAAATTGGCGATAAAATATTTTGTTTCATAAAAAAGGTGTTAATGCACTATACGTTGTATTAAAGTAAAAGAAAAAGCTTACGTGTGTTTAGTAACTATGTATATGAAGCAAATCAAAGTAATTAATGACGATAAATGGTTGCTATTTAAAGTTTAATAAGACGTAAGAAGTAAACAGAAATTTCTTTGTGTTTCAAAATAGTATTTTGAACTATGAATTTGGATCAAAGGTAGATAAAATATCGTTATAAGTATATAAATAGCACAAATATACACGGCTCTTCGAATGTTCGTCATTAATGCTTTCATTTGTTCTTAAAGAATTTTATGTTTTCTAGTAATTGTCATAGATAATTGTGAAAGAGAAATGCTCACATGAAAAACAAGCGATACGAGTTGTTTTAAAAACTGTTCGTTACTTTTATGTTACGTTTTGTACCGTTACGGTTGTTATACTTAGTAAATTTCACTATTCACATGCCGATTAAATCGTGGTAATAAAATACGAAAAGAAAAAAACGTTGTATTATAAATAGAATCATTCTTTAGGTTTAAAGAATATTTATTTTCTCATTGACAACAAACAGTCACTTACATGAGAAACTATCAACATAGTGGGTAAAAATACAAAAATTGCCCAACGGTTCACAGAATACATTACGATTTGTTTTACACTGTACTTACAACGAATCTTTTTGTGGACAGTGATAGATCCTATTAGACTTATTTTGGGCTAAATCATTTTACAATATATTGAATCGTAATCGATAATATTTAAATGTTTAGAGTCAGTAAATATTCTCCTGTTGGCAAAGACTTCTTATAAAACAATATAAAATTTTTGTTATAAAATAAAATAAATTTTAATAATAGCATAATATACTTCTTTGCAAACTAAATGGCAGCTGTGACCGGGATAGAGCGGGCGTTGCCGCGTCGCAAGCGCTCGTCGACCCATTTATTCCGCCTCTCATATCCCAAAATATCGAAAGCATTTACTTACTCATTAAAATATATGTACTAAATATTAGAAAATCATTTTGCAATAATGCTATTAGACAATAATGCTATAATTTTATAAATTGGCGAATGAGTATAATACGTACCGTGTCTGGAAAATGTCTTCAGAACACACTAAAATGAACTACACTGAATTTTTATCGGTTATAACATTATAAACCATCACAGATTGATGAGCACAGCACTCGCGACAGGTGTTGCACCCTGAGCGGCGCTGCCACACGGACTCTACTGCGTCCGGGTGTCCGCTAATCTGGCGCCCTATCCGGATGAAATTGACAGCGCGAAGACGCGTGCGCCGCCTTCTCCTCTATTTCTGTCCGCGGCCGCGTTGCCCTGATTCTACTAAAATTACTACGCACTGCTATTTCCGCACTCGACTCAATGCGCTCGTCAAGTACCTTGCAAATTTGTTTTTTAAGTGGTCGTTTTCATATTTTTATATAAACATAATCCTTATTAGGCATATGTATTAGGCGTATGTTATGAAAATATTTTTTCTGAACTATTAGTAACTGTACAGAAATATATATTAATATATAGAAATTTATAAGAATAGTAGAGAATTAGATTATGATACGCATTGTAGGTTAAGTATAAGCTTTATTTACCCTGTAATATCCCACTGCTGAGCATAGGCCTCTTTCCCCATGTAGAAGGATTAGATCTTAGTCCACTACGCTGATCCAATGCGTGATGGTGGATATATTCCCTACTATGAATAACGATTGCTATTACATGTAGGTGTACATGTTAACAATCGGGACTGACAGCTTAACGTGTTCTCCTTAGGACTAAGAGCTAAACTGGAAATAAATATTTGTATAAATACAAATATCCACTCCGAGCGGGAATCAAACCTGCGATCGTCGGTGTTTAGGCGCCGCCAAAACGGGACACGCACCATTACAACTGATGGGTCGTCAGGCTAGGTATATAAAAACATTTAGGTTACCCTGTTAACTGTATTCCCCCTAAACGCAATAACTTATACTAAAATAGTTTCACAAAAATATTAAATTTTAATTGTGTATAGTTGTAAACTAAGTATCCAAAGGTGGGTCAGCCATTTTTTTTTGTCACATTAGGTCTATTTTATAAGTTTTTTAGCTATTAGCAAAAGCGGTTTATTTTTAGCAGAGTTATATGTAGAATTACGAGTTATTGAGTTTATACTTTTTAAAACTAAAATTTCTTTTTTTAAACTGTCTTAAAACGTTTTAATTGGCACGTCCTTAGCAACGAACTACATAAATAAAATGTTTTTAAATATTGTTACATCAATGTGACATGTGTTTATCAAATGAAAGGGTTTGTTATTAAACAATGGAGATTTTGCATAAATTTAAACAAAATGGTTATTTCACGGCAGATTTGTATCATTTGCTCGCCAAGAAACATCTTTCGAACTCATCAGACAAGGTAACTTTTGATTTTTCAACTTTTATCAATATATGTGCAAACCGAGAGATCGGCGAGTGGAGTGATAGCAATGTATGCAAATAAAAAATAATAATAAAATCAAAGTTGATTACGTTTAGAATTGGCTGAAGTGTAATCGTGAATAGTGGTTTTCATTATACGATGTCTTCATGTGTAGACATAAACAAAAACAATCTTAGATTGCCAATAAATTAATCTTTAAGAACACATTTAAATTGCATGCATTTGGCACATAGTTTTTGCCCCGTAAAGTGAATTTGCATAGATTTTTTATTTGCTAAAAATGTAGCGAAGGGGTTGAAAAACAAGACAAAAATTATTTCTAATTTGCTAGGTAATATGTTTTCTTGTTATGTTATAAGTAATATTGTTGATGTTATTTAAAGTAGCCGTGTACAAATTTCTTATTTAGTTTAGGTTTAATTTTCGTCTGTCATACGATATAGCAATTCTTTATTTTTAACCGACTTCAAAAAGGAGGAGGTTACTCAATTCGACCGTATATATTTTTTATTATTTTTTATTATTTTTTATTTTTATGTATGTTTGGGGATAACTTCGTCGTTAATAAACTGATTTAGATAATTCTTTTTTGTTGGAAAGAAGATATTCCCGGTGTGGTACCATGATAAGGAAACCAGGATTTGATGATGGGATCCCAGAGAAATCGAGGGAAACTCTCGAAAATCCGCATAACTTTTTACTGGGTGTACCGATTTTGATGATTTTTAATTTAATCAAAAGCAAAGAAATTTCATCGAGATCTGATTACAACTTTTGGAGTAATCTTTGATAATGCGTATTTTACTTGACTATTTTTTCGTCTATCTACGTTTTATTACTTGTCGATATAGGTAATTGAAGTCGCTTTTTTTTCGTTTTGCCTGCAAACACAATTATTATAAAATTATTTTAACTAGTAAAATTAACGAAACGCGAAATGTATAATACAATATAATAAAAGAACGTAAACCTATTAATATTCGTATATATTGTACAGATTATTCCATCAGAATATAAAAAGGAAATGAGTATGTCCACTGAAGAGCGTTTACAAAGTTTGAATACTATTGTAGTGGACAACCTTGTAGGTTGTGACAAAACGAACAGCAAAGTGGTTCTATCGTTTACACCAAGAATAATAATATTTCAGAACTTTAAACCAAACGATAAAATAGTTGCCAAGTTTTCTGTAAAGAATATATGTAAGGTAAAATTATTTTGATATTTCTACATTACTGTGGCTACTATGGAAATTGAAATGTACTGGGATAAATATTCAGGGGCGGCAGAAATCAATCATCTAGCCGATGTGTAGGGCCCGGTGCAATTCAATACGCCTTAGCTTCGTTAACTAAATTAGCGCCTTCTTTAAGAAAAAAAAAGAGGTTAGCCTAAACGTTCGGCTTAAATTTTTTATGAAAAGTATTATAAAATGACACTTGGAATATCGTAAAATAAACGTCGAATATCGATATTTCGTTAATTACAAATATCAACGATATCTATCGATTTGCGCGTTTGTATCCTTGCGTGCGGCTCTCGGCGGCCTGCAAGAACCGGCACCCGGGTGCATCGCATCCCATGCATTATGTCTACTGAAGCTGCCACAAGCAATCTCAATCATTATCAAATCAGTTAATATTTAGGTATAGTTGTTGGTTATCCACATGCCTTAAATATTTTATTTACCCTTAAATATATATAAAACGTGGAAATTCGTTTTTTTTTTTCAAATAAATAAATCTTATTACTTTTCTTTCACATTCATAGGCTCCAACATATTTAAATATGGTATGCAAGGAATCTTCGTATTTTTCTATAAAACCATGTGGGGGGCAGCTTCTGTCACGGCTCGCTCCTGGAATAAGCGTGACATTCGCTGTCACATTCCAACCAGTTCAATACGAAGACTACACGCATAAAGTCAGTTTTTATACAGACGTTGATCAGTATGTCCTACCTTTGATAGGTGAGACACTATTAATGTTAAAAAAAAAATAATAAAAGACATTAGATTTGCTACACATTCATCAAAATTTTGCTTGCATCTTCACTTTATTATAAATTTTTTGAATTTAGTTTTGGTGCCGTACTTTAATTTTTGTCAGTTTATTTTTTGATAGTTAAGAAAATTATTTTAACCGTAAATTATATTAACTCTAGCTATGGGACCAAGATCGGTATTCGATTTCCCGGACCACGTGCAAATACCTGAAGTGCCACTAAAAATTGAGAATAATGTGTTTTTGGCAATCCACAATATTGGAGTAGTACCTGCGGGTTTTACTATTCGCACAAAATGGTTTGTATGATACAAAGTATTAAAGATAGCTATAGTGGGTGCGAAGTGTTAAAAATAATCCCGACTGATTAATGGATTTAATACTCAATTATAGACATGAATTTTGTATAAATTGAGAATTTAGATAACCATATCATTACAATGGTAGGCATTTGATCATTATTTTCAAAATACTGATATGCTAAACACTTTTTATAGTAAAGTAGCTAACCTGGCGAACTTCGTATCACCTTATTCTTTTCTGAATAATAACATAATATATCAAAATAAAATATAGCCTATCTTTTAAGTTGTATCAAACTGCACACAGTGTTCAAATTTGATTAAAATCGGTTAAGTAGTTTAGGAGTCCATTGAGGACAAACATTGTGACACAAGATTTATATATATTAGATTTTACCAGTCTTAATATCTTGTTGTGTACTACAGTTGTCCAGTAAAAAAGACTGGGTTACTATGAGAGAAAATAAGTCTCGTAAAATCTAGTGTAGTTAGTAGCTAGTATGTTTGTTCATATTTTGTCGTATACAAATTCTTTCCATTCCGTTTTTATCTAGAAATCAAATTATTCTTTTTCATAATGGAAAAAAAACTATAACTATACTATCATTATTTTAACAAATTAAATATTCAATATATTTTTTTCATTTTAGTCCGTTCTCGGTGCAACCCAAATCAGCTTATGTTAATCCAAACCAAAAAATAGATATCAGAGTTGGATTCAAAACGATGCATGTTGGTGAAACACAAGGAAATATAAACGTTGTTTTTGAAACTGGTAACGTTTTAGTTAAACTCTGTATTTTACTGTTTCCTCATTAGATCTCGTATAGGTAAATTAAAGTTACAGCCGACATAAAATTTGCATTAAACTCTACCAGTAGTATGCGGCTACGAAAACGCGCTGTGGAAATTTTGGTTATCATGCTCGTAGTATATATGTAAAAATTGGTTACGTAATAATTTTGTTTTTATTTTATTCATTCAAAGTGACTTAATTAGTTATTCTTGTGCTTTGGTGGGGAAAGGCGTACAAAATTATATAGGTGGGTAAAATGGAAAATTGTATTTTCTATAAAATTATACAGTCATATTAATAAGGTAGAGGTCGCCAGACGCATCCATTCAGTCGAGTGATGGTTTGATTTTTGAAATCTTGAGTTTACACATATTGGAATATTACATTGATTTTTTCTTCGCAAGTGTATGTATTTTTATGTTAATTTCTTTTTAAAAATAAACTATGTGTAATGGTTTATTTTTACTCTAGGTTATACAATGAACAAAATGACATGGTGCTTGGTAGGAAAAAATGTCATAGTACGTCGTACATGCAAAATACCCCGCAACTATACTTAAAAAAGAAACCGACAGGGTTAGGATAAAACTTCTATGAAAAGGAAGCACTTAAGAAACCAACAACTTTGTAGTTTGTACGATTTTATTTTTGTGTTACCCACATATTAGGATGATATTATTTAATTTTGTAGTTAATGATAGTACCAAATTTGAGGAAAAATCGGCTTCTGTACCTGTGACAATAAAATAAACAAAGCTAAAAAAATAGGTTTTTTCAGTGAAAATGAATTCCCTTCTATACGAAATAACAATCAAGCTGGCTGGTGATCAAGATTTTCCTTGAATATATTACGATGACTGCTATTCAAGGTCTAAGCCAAAAGAGGTTTAGTTAAAGTGCATGAGCTGCAAAAGATGGGCTCATGCATCACATGCAGATATTCCTCAAAAGACAAAATATATTTGTGTTTATGTAGGTTTAGTAAACTCTGCATATAATTGGCTTTTAACACAAAGTTGGTATGCCATTTTGTTAACAACATAATAATAATAAAAATACTAATTTACTCTTTATTGTACACATAAAAGAAGTTTACAATTTATTAAACTGTCATTTTACCGACTCAGGGTGAACAAAACGGTTTTATTTTAAATTTTTGGATTTTTATTTATTTATTTACAAGGTACTAGCGACCCGCCCCGGTTTCGCACTGGTGAAATTCTGATACTTAATATACTACAGAATGTCTTCATATGTAACGTTTACAGCTTTTTTGTCATTAGTCAATCCAAACATTTTTTCATTAAAGGTTACTCTTGAATTGATAAATTATGGTTTTAGTCTTATTCTATCCAACCTAATGTACTTACTATAAATGCAGTTTAATAATCAAATTAGGTCCCTGCATTTTAAATATGTAATATCTTCGAAAATATTCACTAAAATTACATGCTGTTAAGGTCCGTATTGATCCTAATGCACAATGCATTTAAGGTACTCAATTGGACAAGGATTAATGCTGTATTGCTTAAAATCGCTTCGTAAATCATATACATTAATACGCTAAAGCTATGTATTCATTAGCAACATTTGATGCGCAACACATGACGCTTAACACGCATCTCAACATGTCGAGCGACGACGTGGAACTTTCTTAAGTAATTTCTAACCCACCAACGTTTTTTCCTCTTTTTTTTATGCGATGATATTATAAAAAACGCAGCTGAGACCAACACTAGCTCGTCAGGCGACATGTTGTTAGTGACTGAACCATCCATTAGACAGGCAACGTTGCTAAGCAAAAGTTCCGCGTCGTCGCTCGACATGTTGAAATGAATGTTGAGCGTCATGTGTTACGCGTTAAATGTTGCTAATGAATACATAGCTTAAGGTTAAGATGTTTGCCTCCCTTTTTAGAAAAAAACCTCACAGAGTAATTACTCTACGTAAAGTATATCATTTTATAGATAATTGCTTGCTCAACTGGCATCCACAACTAAAAAATTTACTATTGCTCTTGTTTTTATATATTAATTAATTATTAAAATTATATATATGACGTCTTTAATTTTAAAACAACGTCAACATGGTTGACGGTCGGTAAATTTTTTACTTATTTAGTGCAATAATTCAACGGGTCTTGCTAGTAAGCCATTATTTCTCGTAAAGAGTAAAGAAAAAAAAAATGGTTATTGTGGGTTATTCCTAAGAGATAGTCATATAACATCGCGGACTTTTTTGTAGAACTTTTTAAGGTGTACAATACTGTAGGACATTATTTTGATCTATTTCGTAGGGTTCAGCCAGCATTTGCAATGAGAGATGACATCACATTAGAAACCTCTGTAATTATCAGATTTTCTCTACTTTATTATGCATGTATTATACATATAAGCCTTCCTCTTTAATCACTTCATCTATTGAAACCGCATCAAAATCCGTTACATAGTTTTAAAGATCTAACTATATATTATATTAGCATTAAGAATATATTTATTTATTTATTTATTCTTTATTGTACATCTTATCATCTTAAGAATGAGCTTGAATCTTATCAACTTAAGAATGAGCAGTACAAGAGGCGGTTTTATGGCTATTTATTTATTATGGATATTTGTATATATATCATATATATACAAATACAGCAACCACTTATAGGGTAACACCACATGCAAAAATCCAAGTAAAAAATATACCCGACGACAGAGAAGTGCAAGAGCTGATACACAGGAATTAATGGAAATTGGTGAAATCCTATTAGAGACAGCGCCCTTACTACAGTCAATGCCCTCTAGTCTCTTTCGCACAATTCTTTAAGCCTGAACCTGTGTTCGGTATGTCTAAAACTTGATTGTTGCTGCGCAGTGAGTTTAAGAAATCATCTGAGCATGTGACGTCCTTTTCCAATTAAGCGGAAAACATTCAAGAAAAGTAGTCCTTAGTCCGCGAATAGGTTGGATATTTCAACGCTATCCGATAATACCCTTAATCCGTCAGTCATACTTTTAGGGTAAGCACTAGTACCACCACGTTTCTTCTCTGTATGCGTACATAACAATTTTAGATTTTCTTTGATTTTCACTCTTTGTATTCAAAATAAGTATTATACAATGAGATGGCAAGTTTCTGATAACGCTTACAGTTAACTAATTTTAGCTGAAGGTGATTCATGGGATTACTGTATTTTTGTAACCATGTCTTAAAGTATACTTTTCTTTCAAACATCTTATTACCTTGATTTATGTAATGGGATACATCCCCGAATAATTTCATGCAAAAAATTGTAAAACATGTTAACCATTTCATTAAAATCCACACCCACAAAAGATACTCCCAATTCTGCTTGATGATTAAGATGAAATGCTTAATAACTATTTTATTATTGCATTAAGTTGATTGATCTCCCTAACTCTAACTAGGTAATGAACCGAAGAATTTATAAATATATATATGAAAGGTTGAAAATGATTAATAAATAAAGATATTATGCCTGATTTAGTAACTAGTATGTCATTTTTTAGACCAACTTAAAGAGAGAGATTGACATGACCGCATTTATTATTTTTATTATGATTATTACTATTTTTTAACCACTTAATGTTATTTTTTTTCTTTCCAATTATATTCACATGTATAATAATCTATATTTGTATAGCTTTATATCATATTTTTTTATGTTAGTATATAATATCGTATGTACTTTAGTATTATTACTTTAGAAACACAGTGCACTGTTAAACTATTCATTGTTTTTGCTGCACTGTTTATCACATAAATTGTATCTATTTTTTTTCTGTAAATAAATAAATAAAAAAAAAAAAAAATTTTGTACGCCTTTCCCCTATATTGTATGCGTTTTGGGTATTGAAGTCATAAAAAATGTAATTCAAATTGCAAAAAAGATCGTATAAGTAAGAAGTAGTACGTTTGTATTTTATTTTTCTGATATATTTACTCACTTTTTTTTTGTGCATATTTAATTTGTTCTAAAAGTAGTGTTAAGAAAATTTTAAAATAATGTTTAAGAAGACAAACAAATTAACAGTTAATTTGTTAAAAATGCCACCGATTAATAATTTTAGTTGGGCGTGGGCATATAAAACTAATTTATTATACCACTAGAATCCCACCCCAGCTTTCCATGGGTATTTAACAAAAAATTCAAAATAACTTTTTCCCCTAATTTTGTCACCCGCGGATAGTATAGCTTCCCAACAGTGAAATAATTTTTCGAATGAGTTCGGTAGTTTCGGAGCCTATTCAATGCAAACAAACGAACAATCAATCTTTTCTCTTTATAATATTAATATAGATAAGAGTTTGAAAACATTTTATCGCTAACATAAAACTTATTTTTTTTAGCTTACACTGTCGAATAAATAAAATGACTAAATTTGTAAATGCACTAATTATTGTGTTTACCAGGTGAAATATTTGATATAAAAGTGTCGGGTTCATCGTATACTGTAAGTGTAGAATTAGAGAAGCAAGTCGTCAGATTTCCCGACACATATAACACGATGGCAAGACAGCAGACTTTTAAAATAATTAATAAATCTAACCACACGCTAACATACATGTGCATGAAAAACAACAGCGTTTATAATGGTTAGAAGTCATATTTTTTTAACTCATTTGTAATAGAAATTGTTAAGACAATTTTTTCACCTATTTTCCATCAATTCGGCACTTTTTGACCTTCTTTTAATATGTACTAATTTTATTATCTTAAAATTACAGATAAATTGTAAAAATTAAAAGTATAATGTTTTTTCACATTAAACAAAAAGAGTTATTTGTTTGAAATATTTCATCCAGAATATTTTGAATATACGTGTATTAAAAATTAAATAACAAATATGAGTTTATAAAAAATCTTAGATCGTTTTTTCTGAAAAGTTATGCAATTACGTCATCATACAAAAACACAATATGTCCAATAGATGAAAATCAAACTAAATTCACTGATGACTGATTGTATACTATATACTTTTTTTTAATAACTGTCACCGTTTTGAGACCAAATCATGATCGGTATTATGGATTTAAAATAGGTGTTATACTTTACAAAAAACAGTAGAAAGGTCAATAATGAGCGTCACGTAACATTCGTAGACTGCAGTTTATAACGTAACAGGTCTACGAATTACGCACATTAATAATGTTAAGTGGTTAACTATTACTCAAAAACTTTTGTGATATATAGATTTCGAAGATAAAGTCAAATTGGCTACAATATTTTACAATTTCAAACAAAGCGAGTCGGCCAAGTCTAACAAATTGGTTCACTACGATGTGTTGACCAGTGCTGAGCACGAGCGAGTGTACACGAGGATATTCTACGATGAGATACAGGCTTTAGTTGCGGACGAATCTTTGCAATTTCAGAATACGCACATGTCTGTTGTACCTATTGTAAGTAGCGAGGTTTGTAATATCTCTAAAAAATATGATGTTTAAAAAAAACTTAACTAAATTAAACTGTTCAAACGTCAAGTAAAACATTTGTTAATATGACACAATAGATATGAAACGACCATTATTTTTAGATTATATACATTATTTTACTAATTTACATTATACATTAATACATTATTTTAAGAAAGGAAAGCTATGGCCAAATAAAACAACGGAAGTTACTATCACATTTGCACCTAAAGAAATTGGAGAATTTGAGACGACGGTATATTTAGATGTGGATGGTGTAAATGACCGCCTACCACTAAAATTAGTCGGTACCTCGCTACCACCTCATATAACACTGAACTTGGAAACTCTTGATATGGACCGGGTTTATATAAACAAAACTTATAATTATGAAATTGTTGCTATGAACAAAGGTTACGTAGATTTGCATAATATTAATTGTAGACTACAAAAAAATTATCATTTTATCATTAGCTCATATTGTGTAATTTATGCTCTTCCCGTGGGTGTCGTAAGAGGCGACTAAGGGATAACACAGTTCCACTACCTTCCACCTCACCACTTACCTTGGAACTTAAAAAACTGTGGTCATCAACCCAGCGTGGTGACTATGGGCAAATTAGCGCGAACTTGGAGAGGCCTATGTCCAGCAGTGGACTGCGATAGGCTGAAGTGATGACATATATAAATATATACATATGTTTCTTAATATTAATCTCTTAATAATATTTTACCGATAAACTGTCACGCAGTTTGGCGGCTTATGAAATTGTACAGTATTTTTAGTCCAATAAAGTCCAATTTATTATTTAAAATTAGGACATCGCATAAATTAGATATATATCGCAGTTTCGCCAGTGATAGAATTTATCGCTACTTTTCTAATGTGTCTGTTGACTGTTTCTGTTGTCTATGTTGTAGACATATATAATATCACCTGCGATGTATAGGTCTGATTCAATCTCTATGTTTAGCCCTTTCATAAAAAAAAAAACAATAAATTAAGCAGCGCAGTTTTGTAATAAATAAAATATCGTTTCTTAAGAATGATTGATAAGTATATTTTTTTAGCGAACGCGTTTCCGTTGATATCCTAATCTCTAAGATTAAGCATAGTAAATTTAATGAACAAATGTGCATAATCATATTATTTTCCATTTTAATAGGTCATATTAACGGGGTGATCGTTTATAAACACGTGGCTCCTTTATTCGGAAGCATTATAAATTGTAATCCTGAAATTCATTGCTTACGACCTGGTGATAAAGGAATGTTTGTTATATCATTCTGCAACTCCAATCAAGGACCATTCTTTGAAGAATTGCATTTTGCTATCCGAGAAACTAATGTTGTTATAAAACTTTATTTAAAGTAAGATATACAATATTCAAATAAGTACAACGTATAATAAATTAGGAATGTATCTTCTTGTTTGAAACTTATTATATATATTGCTTAAAATGTTGTTGATTTATTGTTTTCTAATGTTTACTCGAATTTCAGTTATTATAATGTAACATTTTTTTCAGATTTCATCGCGGTTTACTAAGTTTTTTAGATTCCCGATGTTTTGGATACTTTAATGCAACCATGGTCACGGGAGATAATAGTTGCTGTTAAGTATCCTTAACTTAATAAGCCGCGATATAATCCGAAAACGTTGTTTCATTATAATGTTATTGATTTTTAAGAATATATTTAAAATCAAACTTCTTTACGGACGCTTGACTTGGAGAGTAAGCTAAAAAAGTTTTACTTGAGTGGTGTGATCTAAAGCATACTCGTTTTTAATTAATAACAGAATTATTCAATATAGTACTATGAATTTCCTGAGATTTCAGTCTTGGAGTATCTAAGACATATAGAGGTGTATTTTAAGATTTAAAAAGTTTTTCCTACACGTCAACATTTGCGAATATTGCCAAAATTATCGTTTCGCAAACACTATTCCTCTCACACTATTCCGGGCATATTAAGATTTGTTAAACTATTTCTAACGCTTAATGTTTTTCAGGGGCGTTGTTGTATATCCTTCACTGATGTTTAGCAAACCTTGCCTCGATTTTGGAAATGTTAGTCTTGGTAAGTCGGTGAATATCACAGAAATCTAAATAATATTATTTAGATTTCTGTGGTGAATATACATAACATCAAAATATAAATTTTGTTTGTCTCCACATATCCTGTATTTTACTGTAATTTTATATTTTCTCCATATGTGTTTTAAAGATAAATGTCCGCTTAAAATAAGAACCGAATTAAATTAAAAAAACGAAATTAGGAGTAATTAGTAGAGTTTCATTAGAAGATCTTTGGCTTTTTGCTCAACCTTTTGAGTTGAAGTCTGCAAATCGTTATTAGAATAATGAAGTTATCTATATAAATAAATAAAATGGGAGTGTCTGTTTGTAATATTAAAATAACCGCTTTATACTAAATGCATATGGATGTATACACAGGTATATATAGCAAAATAATATATTTTACAACTTTTGTCTGTCTGTCTGTTTGTTCCGGCTAATTTCTAAAACAGCTGAGCCGATTTTGACGAGACTTCTACTGGCAGATAACTGATGTACCAAGGAGTGACTTAGGCTACTTTTTATTTATTTATTTATTTATTTATTCAAACTTTATTACACAACTCCAAAAAAAAAAAAAAACAACATAACAACACATCAAGATAGCACGTTGCGCAAAAGGCGGACTTAAGGCCGTACAGCCTTATCTACCAGTCAACCTTAAGGCGTAAAAAAATAGTAAAAGTAAGTGTTGAGGTAAAGTTAAGTAAAGAAAAAAGGTAAGGTTAAGTAAAGAGTACTTTTATTTTATAAATTTATTTATTTTATAATTCGGCGAACTGAGTAATAACTTTTTTGTTAAATTCTATTCTGAAAATAAAATTCTGTAATTAGGTGTACCTAAAACGTTAGAACTGGATGTTATAAATGAATCCCTTGTTCACGTTGACGCGAATGTGAAGATATCTTCAGACGGGCCTGAAATGCGAAGTATCACGCTAAGAGATTATTCTGTGGCTGACAAACCTAAACCACCGCTACCTCAGTGGCCAAAAGAGTTTGATATCGAACCACATAAAATCAGTATTGCACCTGAATCTAGCATTTCACTACAGGTACTAAATATTAATTATTGAGATTTTTTTAATTTAATACGGACAAATTTGCAGTATAATTAGTAAGTAAATAATATAATTTTAAAGTAATGTCAGGTGCATGATTAATATAACACAATTTAAAATTTTTGGGACTTGAATTTTAAGACTCTAATTGCAGAGATTATTACTGTAGATGACTTGTAGGGTAACAAAGAAGAAAAGGAAGCATTTCAATAAATTAAAAACATACGTGCATAAAAAAACTTACGTGGTGTTGAAAAATATAAAATAATTGAATATTTTATTTACTTCAAAAAGTAGATATACGTTTATTAAGTTTTAGTTAGTATGCTCTACATGAATCGTCCAATTTGTTTATTGATGGTACTTAATTGCAAATCAAAAAATGTTCATTTTGTACTAAGAACAAATCAGTTTTAAAACAAATATTATTATTTTAGCAACAATTAATGTTCGAGGTGAATAAATCGCTATTTATTTAAATTTAAAGCTTTTTAATGAACGTACCTCTAATAATGCCGAGCACACAGTAAGCTTGTTACATCATTATTTTATAGAGAACCCTTGGTTCTATTTTTTTATCAGAAACTGCAATTTATCTAAGTGGAACAGCATTTTATTTGAAAAAAAAACAAAATAATAATTACTTATTAAACCTTACTATCAACAATGAATTATAAAATAGTATACGAATAGTAAGAAAATACTAGCATACTAGCATACTTATCTGTAATATTATTGAATTGTAAGAGCAGGTGACAGAAGAACAGATTGAAGAATACTACAAAAGAATAAATTTAATTTGTAATTGTCAAAAGTGATCCAATCGTATCCACTTATTCAAACAACGCATTTGGAATTTTAAATATTTTATGCTAGCATATCTTTATACGCTAATTGGAAATATGCTGCAACTATATTTATACCTATCTTCTGCAAGAATAATTAATTTGCTTTGCAAACAGTATATTTGATATTTTGTTTTTGTCTACCTTGTGAGAAAAAAATACAAGCAACTATTGATGTTATTTTTCGAAATATTTGTGGTGTTACTTTTGATAGTCAATAGTTTTACTTGGTATGAAATATTTTATGTAAAAATGATTTAAACGACGGACTTATATTGCTGGGTAATGTTTTTTTTGATGTGCAACTAAAAATATCCCTATGTTTATTTTGTAGGTAACATTGACGGCTAACTTAATACGAGCTAATCAGACCTTTCTTGAACTGGAACTGGATAAATCTGATAGTCCACCGATAGTTCTTCCAATAACGTTCAACGCCAACATACCCATTATTACTCCGGCTCCGGAGATCAAACTGAGAGCGTGTTTTCTAGATTTTGCCTACAAGCAGGAGATTCATGTAATATGTAAAGATTTTTGGGGATATTTTACAATGGATGAATCTGAGGTACAGTTTACTGGTAGCTTCCATAACATTAAGTATCCAAAAACCTAAAATAATATATTCCAATTGATCACTAATCATTTCGCTAATAAATAAAATAACCTTAAATGTAAAGTTTGCATCATTTTTATGTATTCATAATTATGTTTTAAAATCTCTTTAAAGTGATTTTTATATAAAAAGGCAGATATGTATAATATATTATTAACTAAGTGAAATACAAGTAATTTTGAACTATTTAGACAGAATCCACGTTGGAGGTAGATGTAGCATTAAAAGAAGGACTGATTAAGCCAAACAGTACTCTTGTTCTACCTGTAGCGATAAAAACGAGCGTTCTCGGAGTTCAAAAACATGTTGTTCGGTAAATTAATTTGTTTATGTCCAAAGTTTAATGTAATATTTATTTGAAAATATCTAAAAGTTGGTAAAAATTTCTGTTATTAGCCTTTAGGATTATTATTGGCTAGAGGTTTCTTTTAAACTTTCTTTTGCTGCGAAACACTTTTACGTGGATAGCATTACTACTACATTTTAGTAGCCCTCATATTGTATCTAATTTTAGAATGATACACATTTCAATTAATGTTTGTTACGCTAAGTTGTCTAATAAAAAAAAAGTAACAACTGAGGTAGGGCACAGCAGGAATTTCTTGCTCAAAATATGGAGCAGCCCGACTGGGGTAGTACCTCGACCTTACAGAAGATCACAGCTAAATAATACTACTTTCAAGCAGTATTGTGTTCCTGTTGGTGAGTAAGGTGACCAGAGCTCCTGGGGGGATTGGGGATTGGGTCGGCAACGCGCTTGCGATGCTTCTGGTGTTGCAGGCATCTATAAGCTACGGTAATTTCTTACCATCGGGTGAGCCGTACGCTTGTTTGCCGAACTAGTGATATAAAAAAAAAAAAAAAAAAAATTGTTATGAGGCAAGTCAGCAACATTTTCATGAAAAGAAATAAAAGTATTTGTTTGGCCAAGGTTAAATCTTTTCGGCTCCACGGAGCAAGTGGAAGTATGTCGTATCTCGGGGTGCGGCGTGCGGCCTATAGTGACGTGCGCACCCGCCGTGTTGCATTGGGGTCAAGTGCGGCTGCTGACAAGGACATATAAGACTCTCACGCTGTGCAATGATTCCCCAGTCATTGTCAATTTTAAAGTTTCTTTGGTATGGAACTCACCTTTTATTGATAGTATGTTTTTCTTTTGGGTAAAGATGGGATAAGTAGAATAACAGAATCTTTTTAAATTTGTTAACTTCAGCCTGCTCATGGCTTGATGTAGATAAAAAATGGTTATTTTAGTATTTTGCTATGTATTATCCACGGCGCGTTGGTGCAGCGGTCATAACTCTGGCTATTGCGCCAGCGGTCGCAGGTTCGATCAGCGCTCACGACAAAATAAAAATGTATTGGCCATGTAGATTTTTGTCATGGTCTGGGCGTTTGTGCTTGTGCATTGTGTGTTTTCGGACCCCCGACACAGAAAAAAAAATCCTGCTGGGGGCCGTTGAGTGTGAAGCGTTTATTTTATTATTTTGTTTCATTTTATTATATATGTTTAATTTTCATAAAATAAAGATATTAAATATTCCATTCCGTTTTTGAATGTTTGGATAGAAATTTTATTTATTAACTTAACCTTTTTTCAACCTTAACCACTATCTGCAATTGACACATTCACTTTCAACCTGGCGATCAGCTTAATCGCGATGGAAGATGGCAAATATCTCCAACAGAAGGACAAATAGAACCGGAATCAGAGACGGAGTTGAATGTAACTCTGTATTTAATAGATGCCGACAGTTATACGAACAAAGCCGTTATACAGTTGGAGAAAGTTAAAGACATAGTGAGTTTTGTTCATTTATGTGCAGCTTATTTATTATCAAAATCAAAAATATCTTTATTCATATAGGCTTCCAAAGTACCTTCGAATCGTCATTTTCAAATTAAAACTTTAACTATTTTTAAAAGTGAAGCTATCACTAGTTCGGAATGCAGATTATGCAGAAAAGAAAAGGCAAGAAACTACACAGTTACTCTTAAAAAATATATAACTGTGTTTTTATACTAATTTGGTAATATCTTGAATGAAATACAGCGTCACTAAGTCCACACATCTTTATCATCTGTGATTCTATGTTCCTGCACTAATTATTAAGCTTTAGCTTTTAATTCCTTTTTAATAAATATGAACTTTAAATTTATTCTCAGACGATTTCAACATCGTTAGTGGAATTTTGTTATACACGCGAATACCATAACCCAAAAAAGAGACGTTTACCTTGCGCAGTCGGAAACAGTTATGAATGTAAAAGGGAATAAAAGTAAATTATTTGGTTCACACTAAATATAATTCTGAACCAAATATTGTCTAACTACAAATGTCTTCCTTGAGCGAAAATTGAAGCTACCCAAACGTTCGTTTTCCTGCCCATCAACCGTCAACCGTTATTAAATAAATTATTTATATTTAAATGAAATATTTCACATTCAGGACATAACTTCATTTTTAGTAAACCCCTCATTTATGTATAATTTCAATGTGTAATTCTCAGCTAGTACCACTATCAGCGACTGGAGTTGGAACGAGTATTATAGTTGGTGATCTTAGAGATAGAGTGGTACTTGGTCGCCATTTCACAAAAATACCATTAAACTGCAAGGTGATAATAGAGAACTGTGGAACGCGCATGCATGCGCTGGAGTGGAGCGAACATTACAAAGCTCCTAAAACTAAACAACATGCTAGGTTAGTAGTTGTACAATTTTTTTTTTGTTTATGAATATTATCTACAAGTATATCTTGTAGTTTTGCCTCTTGCGTCTTCTTCCTATTATTGCTTGAAATAAAACTATAATATGCTGTGTTGTGTTTATTAGCAGTGGATTCTTTAATATGAATCCGCGAATATTTAAAATGGGACCAGGAGAAAAAATGGATTTGTCTATAACCGGTTTGTCTCATAAAGTGACGACTGTTAAAGAAATGTGGTACTTAGTGGGAAGTGTAGAAGGCATAAATAAGAAAGAGTTGCTTTTGGAGTGTCAGGTCGTTGCAGAATTCGTTGATCCGAAAATTGAAATGTCAGCGTCTGTTATTGAATTTCAATATGACTATGGTCCATACAGTGAATTTTATAAATTAACAGGTGCTTATTTATAATTGTTTTTGTAATTTGTTTTAATAATTTATAATAAAATAAAATAGTCAGTGAATTGTTTTAGATTTGGTTACGATTAAGAATGTGTCCAAATTACCCTTGAATTTCGAAATTAGCGTCAAGCCTCCGTTTGCGATTATTCAAAAGTATGGTTCTTACAAGATTAATCCGGAAGAAGAAGAGTTTTGTGGCTGTGTATGTTACAACGAATCTGATTTAAATATACCAAGTATTTTAAATGAGATTGGACCACGTCAATCGAAAATGTTTATAGATTACCTAACATCTAAACCAGTTGATCCTTCACGAAAAGGTCCTCTGCACTTCTTTCAAGATATTAACAAAATTAAGTGGGCCTTTAATCTTACGCATTTGATAGAGGAGCGCTTAGAAGACCAAGAAGTAATGAAAATTCAGATTTTATTCGACACGACGAAGCATTTGTCACTTAAGTCTCGAGTGTATTGTGATTTGATGAGAATTAAATTTAAAGGACATAAAAATAAAGTATGCGAATTACGAGAATAAATAATTTTTGTAATCTAACTTCGAAACATCAATCTTTTATGTTTTGTAGGATGCCATAAAACTTATAGGAAAGATTAACTTCCCCAACTTATCGGTCCTGTCTCCAAGAGTTGATTTTCAATGTGTTTTAAACGGAAGTATTGAAAGTAGAATTATTAAAATTCAAAACGTGACACCCCTTTTGGTTTGTTATAGATTCAACTGGAAGAAATGCAGTATCACATCAATAGTCAGTATCAGTGTTAACGTTATAAGACAAATTAATTTTTAACTGCCGTCGATGTTGAAAGCATAAATAACTCTTGTATTTAATAGACAATATGTAAGAACTATCGTTGTTTATTCACCTTACCTGATAGTAAGCGATTACCGTAGCTTATGGACGCATGAAACATTAAAGTATCGTAAGCACGTTGCCAACCTTACCCTCGACCCTCTCCAGGAACTCTGGTCACCTTATTCACTACAGTAGCACTCTACTTGAGAGTAGTATTCATTATTTAACTGTAAGGTTGAGGTACTACATCTCAACCTTAACCAACTAAAAAAATGTTGGTTATTTTTTATTTATTTATTTTATTTTAAAAATACATATTATTTACGATTTGAATATCTACATAATATTTTATATGGGAAGCGAGCGCGCTTTGCGGCGCCTGTCTGAGGCTAGCACACACCGCGCGCCCGACCACTAGGTACTTAATATATATCTTTAACATATACATACGGTCGTCTGTTCTTAAGATATATCCTGCTCAAAATCTGAAATAGCCCGTCTGAGGAAGCACCTCAACCTTACAGGAGATCACAGCTAAATAATACTGCTCTCATGTAGTCTTGTGTTTCTGTGGTGAGTAAGTCCGCCAGAGCTCCTAGGAATGATTCGGAGTAAGGTCGACAACGCGCTTGCGATGTTTCTGGTGCTCCAACTGTCTATTGGCCTGTGGTAATCGTTTACCATCAGGTGGGCTGGACGCTTGTTTGCCGATCTAGTAGTATAATCATAATAATAATAATAAAAGAAATATTTATTTTCCTAAACAGCCTGATATTTTCAAGACAATAAGTAATATTAGCGTTTACAAGACCTCTACAACAGAAACTCAACGTAGTGGTATGTTCAACTGTTTTATTTAGAATGATGAAAATATGTATCTTAAAGGTTCTATGTAATATTATATGTATCAAATCCAATAGATGGAGGAGAACTTCATGAAATTTTAGCGTGTCGAACTCCAATGGGATCAACCGTGGGTTTGACTACAGAGAAACACGGTAATGACAGTAAACCGATTATTCAGAATCTAATTGGTATTCATTCTGAAATTCCACATGAGAAAAATGATGAAGCAGACTTGTCCAAAAATATTATAATGAAGAAAATTGCACCTATGTTGGATACAAGATATGATTCCCGATTTGAGTGGATATATAAATTTCCAAAGGTTAATAAAGTATCGCATGTCAGAATAAATGACGTTTTCCAACTCGTGCCTCATTCTGGAATGTTAAAACCTGATGAAGTACAATATGTCAACATTATTTTTAGACCAAAATGTAATATAAATGTACGCGCAATTTTAGAATGCGAAGTATTAGGAGGACCACCGGAAAGTATTATCGTTAGTGGTCAAAGTTCTGAATTACTGTATAAAATAAATAATCATAAAATAAACTTTAAAATTCGTTCCTATAATGAAAATGCTACAGAGAAATTGTTAATAACAAATATAGCGCAATTGCCGTTTGAATATAAAACGTACGTAAATGAGCCAAGCCTAAAAAATAATCTGTACAGTAGGATTATCGACATAGTGCCCTCTGAACAAGTATTAGAACCAGAACAGGAAACAGAAATTAAAATTGAAATGAGACCCGGTGTAATGGGTTATTTCCACCGAATATTTATTTTAGAAATTGGCCATCTCCCTATATTACCAATTGAAGTTTTTGGATGGGGAGTGATTCCACAAGTGTATTTATCTTTACCAAGACCAGATATTTTACAGGTTAACTATTTGCAATTTAAATCATCTAATAAATGAAATGATTTGTTACTTTTACTTCTTCAACTCAAATTTCAGCTCGATGATGAATTGGGTTATCAAGCAATACCTACACTCACGTCTGATTATTTGGAAGCTATTCATGAAGTATTTTCTAAGTGTGCATCGGAACATTTGAATACACCTTTAGTAGAGGAATGCTTTGAAGATCCACATTTTCAATATGATTGGCATATATGTTCTGCTTGGGTAAATATTTAAAAAATTGTTTAAATATATTAAATAATCTAACATCACATTTATGTTTAAAATATTTTTTATTGATGATAAATTAAAGTTGTCACTTTATTTAATTTTGCGTCTATCAGCTAAAATAATAAAGATGGTAATACAAATATTGCTTTTGAGTTTTCGCATTTATTGAATGATTTCAAGACGTTGAAAAAATTATGTTGATAACGTAGGCACTTATTTAGGCGTTTTTTTATTTCAGGATGCATATCCTTCTATTATGGACATAGAATTGTCGATAGAAAGAATGCTAGCTACAAATTATATAACTTTACACCAAGAATTAATAAACACATTACAGACAACTTCAAAAATCGGACCCATTCCTGGTTTTAGCACGATACCTTACATGATTGACTATGGTGTTGTAATAACTGGTAGCACAGTAAGTTTATCTTTATTTAAACAATAAAGTGCTGTTTATTTTAATTTAGATCGCAACTGAACACAAATCATAAATATATTTTATAACGGACTCACTAACGTAAACATTTTTGTTTACTAAAATACATTTTTTCATGTTTTTTTTGGCTAAGTTGTTGTGAAAATTGCAACTAAAATTAAAATTCTTTTTAGTGTAAATATGCTCTTATATTATAGATTCAATGTAGTATTGAAGTTATTAACTATGGGCCTATAGTTACAAAGTTGCATATTGCAAAAGGAACGTATATTCCATCTTGGTTAGGATTAAAGCTATGTGGAAAATTGAGTCCCGGAGAAAGAGGAAAGCTTGAAGTTACATTTGCTCCAACATCAGCCGATATCACTGAGTTGGAGCAAAATGTCGAAACATCCTTTAATATAGAGGTAAATATCGTTAACGTACCTTTTTTTTTTTTTTATCAAATTGGTATAAATGGAATAGATCCCATAGACCTATCTTATTCGATATATTAATTTATCTGCCTAATTATTTATGGTAAAATATGAAACACTTATTACAAATTTCTATTATTTAGTTGTTTTTTTGATATCGGGATAAATCAATTAATTTAATTTAATTCGTCACTCTCCAAAGAATAAGAAACAAAGAAAATATGGATGCACTAAATATACCATTTATGTCTACATATTCTTACATTTTTATTATTTATTCTAAAAGGTTCCTTATGGAGTGACGATCCCAGTTCGGATTAAAGCTTTATGCGCAGTACCTTACTTAGCATCAAACGTCAACGAAATTGATTTTGGTTCAGTTAGATGTGGTGACAAAGTTGTATGCTCCATTTCTTTAAAAAATGTGTAAGACCACTCAGTCAATCTTAAAAAAATATATATATACATTGAATTACAATTATGACATTAGCTAATTTTAATACTTTAAAAAAAATGTCACGAAACGCAGATAAAAATTAAAATTTTTAGTGGAAAACCGACGTGCATCTGGTTTGTGACCTTAAAACTGAAATCTCCCGGATCCAACGTTATGACTGTTTATGATAGTTCTGGAAAATATGAACCTGGTGAAGGAGGCTGGTTAAGTATTGCTTTTAAGCCTACAATAGAGGTAATGTGTTTTATATTTACATTATTTTTTTTTTTGAAGATACCAAGGAAATATTAGCAAAAAAATACTGATAGTAATAATCGTTCCGTTTTCAGATGCTGTATGAGGGTATATTGATATTTAAATTTCATATGAACCCCAACAGATTAATCATACCCATAACTGGTCAAGGCATTGTACCTCAAGTGCACATTATTGGACCGAATGTCAGCTTCCCACCGACACTACCGTGGGCGGAAAGAAGTGAAATTTATTTTGGTTTAACGAATCCTTGTCCATTTCCCATTGAACTTATAATAGCTCATAGCGACAAGTAAAATACTTAAATTTATTTTGTTATTATTTTAATATAAAGCAAATACTATTGTTTAAATTCTTTACAGGCAATGGAAAGATGAAGAAGAAATATATCAATTACTTTATAAATATTACAATAAGCCTGAAGAGATGTTATTGCCAGCTGTAACTCCTGGATCTGGAATACCAGCAGAGATTGTCAACTTCTACAAGAAGTTTAGGGAAAGAGTGAAAAAGTTAGTTACGATTTCATAAGTTAGCTTCGACTGAATTGATCAAATGAAAAGAGTAAAATCAGTTGAATTATTAATGTTGTTTCAGGTGCAAAGACGAGGAAGCTCAATCTTCTAAGCCATCAACAGTTCGAGCTTCGGCTTCTTCACGGTAAGAGTCTACATACGTTATGATGTAAATGATTTACTTCGCTTAATAATTTATATTTAATGCAGGAAAACAAAAAGTCCAAAAAGCATTCCTAAAACAATTACAGCTTCAAAGGAAGCAGCAGCTCCAAAAATATGTCGGACTGAAAATGAAATTATAATGGGTTTAAGTATCTTGACACTAGTTTATTATTCTTTTTTTTAATTTATGTTTTAAAATTGGTATTTTATTAGATATATTACAGACGTTATTAAGGAAATGAAGGAAGAAAATATCGATCCATTACAAGAATGTTTGAAGATTTTTGACATTCCATCGACGGATAGTGGGACAGTTAAACGCTCTACTGGAATATTAATTTTTATGCACGGATCTCCTTGTGAAGGTTGTTATTTGTATTTTATTCTTCCTCTATTTACAATCTTCCTCTATTTACAATCAGAATAATTTGAGGAATTTAACGATAAAAAAATCAATTTAGAAATACAGTGTCAAGAAATGGCCTATACAATTGGTAAAGCTCTAGGACTGCCAACAATTAACGTAGACTCGTGCTTTGTTGAGGCTCTATGCGTTTGCAATTGTTCTGCGAAATGTGTGCTAATTCAAGCAATAAACGAAATGTATGAAATGTCACGTAAGAATGTAACAAAAACTGATTCTCAAGGAGAGGAAGCAGAAGCTGAAGGTATCTAAGGATAATAAAGACTGTCTGTAAAAAGTTTTTTTTTGACATCACATCATATAAAAAAAATTAAATCGTTATTTAAACTTCAAAAGTAGGTTATTTTAATTCACATCTAGTACTAGAAATGTTAATTATTATCTAAATCTTAATAAGTCCAGATAGATTCAGCTAAATGGCTACACTAGGGAACTCCAGTAGTGATGTATTAAATATAAGAAACTTTTATAGTTAATCTGCTATTAAACAGAATTTTATTCTAATTAAATAACAAATGTACGGACTATTTTAACTAATTATAAATTAATGTGATTTACATTATGTTTGCAGCTTCTTCAGATATAAACGATGATAACTTTGAAGTAATATTTAAGAAGATAGAATTTTTGGCTAGCAATAAAAATGTTACTCCGCGATCTAAAGTAAGCGATAAAAAGAAGAAAAGGTCGCCGACCTCTTCTGTTGTATCACACACCGCTGTAGGAGCAATTGGGTCTTCGACAATGTTTCAAATGGTAGAGAAATAAACATTACTAATTAATATTGCTTGTGACTACGATTTTCTGTCAATAATTATTTAGACCTATTTTCAATTATTTTAAATTTAATAATTCTATAAAAGTTCGATTATTAGGTATAGTAATGTAATTTTTACAGGATTTAGTACAAGAACTCTTGACAGAATTTTTTAAACTACCTAGATTCGATCGAGGCTTTGTAGTCGATACATTAACGAGTATCGTTATAAAAAATGCTCCTCTTGTTCTCACTACTGTAATTAAATGTAAAAACAGTATAAGGAATATCCACATGGTCTTGTGTCAGTCTGATTTTAATAAATGGGCTCAGGCATATGAAGAGAGTCAGAGAGATGCTGATTTAAATCATGAGTAAGTGAAATTTTATAAAAATGTTTTCTTAATATGTATCTTTTTATGAGTGATAACGCTTTTTTATATTTATTGACCATCGGAAGAAATTAACTTTTGCTCTTCATTATTTTTAACTAAAACTTGTAAATTACTAGTATCACAACTAATAATAATTTTATTTGTAAATTATTTAAATTATTTATTAGCGACGCGTATATTTTAGCGACGTGACCAAAATTTACGATGAAACAGAAATAGCTGATATTGTAAAAATTTTTGAAGATATGAACGGAGAAGAATTTGAAAATTCCAGTTCAGAACTAAAATATATTTATATAACATATGGATTGGAAGAAAGGCGTAACAAATATTACGAAAAAGTCGGGTACATAGTGAATTGCTTTTTATTTAGTTATGATTAGACTTAATGGTAATGGGTGCAATTCATTTTAATTTTTATTTCAGTCATCCTAAAGGTGTAATATCTAAAGATAAAAGTGCTCGAGGTAACTTGATTCTTTATTTTTAAATTCCTTACCAAAATATCGTCGCTTATTCAAATAAACAATAATTTTTTCAGATCACAGTAAATCAGTTTTAGCAATGGATAAATCAGAATCTAGAAAGAAAATTAAAAAAGATGATGTTAAAGGTAAGTCTGTAGAAAATAACTTTCATTAGAATTGATATGTAGATTTTTCATTCGTTCGTTGCTACTAACAAATTATCAATAATTTATAACTCCTGTTTTAGCAAAACCAACAAGTGAATACTTAAACATGAATATAAGGTACAACGAATATCTCAAAAATACATATGAAAATTTAATAAATATCGCAAACAATTGGGTGTTTGACCTCGGGGACGTCGGCAGTCCGTTATACGGTTTCAATGGACAATTACTTGGTTCTTCCCAAAAGAAAGTTAGGAGAAAATCTGAAGTACAAATACAGGTACAAAAAAAGTTCGGTACCATTATATGTCAGTATATAGTGTTATTTAAATATGTTTGCGTTAAAAGTCATAAATATCTTAATTTATTTGGAGAGATAAAATAAAATTGTAATGACTTGTGAATGATAAAAAAAAAACAATAATCCTATAACGTTCTGTTTTCACAGATTTCAGATGTCAGTTTTTCTGAAAGAGGATTTCCATTAACCATAGTAACATGTGCTTGTCTGCGGTATAAGCAGGCTTTGGTCAACATGTTCTCTAGATCAGTCCTCGTTCAAGACGCTCTTAAAGAAGAAGAAAAGTACGATATACTAAAATGTCCTGTTATTAAAAAAACATATTCTTTATTGTTACCTAAAATATTTCCAGTTATAATTCACGAAGAACCGTTACGTTGGTACTATTTAGATGAAGAACCGGTATGAAATATAGATTTTTATCTTATTGTGAAAAAAAATAACCTTTGTTAATATTAACTCATTTCTATTTTGATAGATCAAAAAGTGTGAGTGTAATCAGGTCAATGATTTAAATTTATTAGATGATACAAATCAAGATAACGTTTTAAATATATTATCGAAATGGCATTGTACTTGCGGTAAAAAGGTGACGTCCTCCCAAACATCTACAAGCGAAATACCATCTACTTCAATAGAAAGAGTATTGGTAGAAGAAAGTCAAATAGACGTAAACTATCCTTTACCTCTGCACAGTGTAAAATCGTTACCTGGTAATCGAATGTCTATGTCCGTTGTAAAAATAATTCAATGAAGAAGTTGTTTATAGTACCGGATTATTTTAGATCGCGATACACGTATAGTATTAAACCCTGGAGATCTGGTCAGGTGTAAATATACTTTTAGTCCTCAAGTTGAAGGAAATTTCAATGTAAGGAGATTTGTTGAAGTTAGTGGTTGGCCAGAATCACGTGTTGATATAACAGTATCTGGTATATGCGATCTCCCGAGGTATTTCAAAAATTTTACGAAACTACGATATTTATTACTATTAATAATTTATAAACTGATAAATTTTAATTTGTATTGACAAGGCTAGATAGGCGCCCAAAGAAAATGTTCGAAAACTTTGTGAGGAGAACTGCAGAAGATAAAGTTTACAAAGGCGCATATTTAGACGACCACAAACTGTTTGACTTTGGGCCTATATTTATTGGAAGTAACAGGTAAAGGATTATGAAATTTTACTACATAGAGATAGGTGTTCACATAATATTTAATTTGTTATTTTTTCGTAATTTTGGTACAGGATATATGAAGAAAAATACACAATAGACTTACGGAATGCTTCGTTGATAACAACAGATATAGAAATAGAGTTTATTGAGGAAACAACTATTTTTAAACTTGATAAAACTTTTATAAGTTTAGAAGTGAGTTGTATTTTAAATAAATCGATAACATACTCGTAACGTTGATTTTACCGTGGTTAAAATTTAAAACTGTTGCCTTGTAGCCAGGATGTCGAGGCAAGTTAGTATTAAAAGCCGCTCCGACTGAAGTCGGGACACATACAACGGTTTTAATGTTCTGCATCAAAGACAATCCTGAAATAGTTATGATAACAATAAACTGTAGCGGAGTAGTTCCTTATGTCGAAATTCTTCCACTAACTAAAATGATTGGTAAGTAATTTTACAATTAGAAATACATTTTAATGTTTAGTTTTATTTTAGTAATATTACTGCGTAGAAATCCTTATTATGAAAAATAGTTTAATACATTGCAGAGTTTGGAAAGCATTTGCTGTATCGTCGCGAAGATGATAGATTAATCGTGAAAAACGATTCTATTCTCCCCATTAAGTGGAAAATTCGCAATGCAGAAGATTTCGTAGAAGATTTTTTAATAGCTCAAAAGACCGGAGTAGTAGCGAGGAACGACAACCAGATTGTTCCAGTTACCTACATAGCTTCCAGAGTGGGCGTTATATCGAATAAAGCACTAACTATTGATGTTAGTTAAATTTATCTCGACCCGCTTTCGCAGTTTCTATTTAACTGTGTTCGAACTCTACTGTGAAAATTCAAATGTATTTAGAATCATGTCTGTTTCATTCACTAATACTTACTTACCCTTGAAAACACCTTGACTTCAAATTTAATTTAATACTAGCTGACTCGGCAAACGCTGTCTTGCCGCTAAGCGCTATTTAAAAATAGGGGTTGGTGGTAGAAGGGTGAAAATTTATGGGTGTATGTATTTTTCGACGCCAAATCATTATAAAATAAAAAATGAATAATTTCTCTAAAAATTAAAAAAAATTGGGGCTGACTACCCTTAACATTTAGCGGGATGAAAAATAGATGTTGTTCGATTCTCAGACCTACCCAATATGCACACAAAATTTCATGAGAATCGGTCAAGCCGTTTTGGAGGAGTTTAATTACAAAAACCGCGACACGAGAATTTTATATATTAGATAACTAGACGACTGGCCCTGCACTGACTCCGATAACAACGAATAATTTGTTGAATAACATGATTACTGTTTTAATGTCATTAAATGCTCTTACACAGTATAACTGTTGTAAAAAATAATAAAAATCGCGTTTTAGACCTAGTAATTAGCTCTCTGGTTATTTCCCAATTGAGCGAAAGCAAGGACCCTCTTTCCGGGATAGAAACATTACACCCTCCTATTGAGTTTTCCGTTAAAATTAACTTTCAGGAAAAGCTCGAATCTTGTATTGGGGCTAGGTTCCGCTTCTACAAAGCTGACTATGACAAAATTACAAGTGCCCTGAATAATATTCTTGGGAGAAGAAATTGTCGAGTTATGATTGCTGTTCTGAGAATTATCATTGCTAAACATGTGCCCAAATCCACAACACGGTCTAGTAAATATCCGCTATGGTTTTCTGCAGCACTGATAAAAGTCATCAATGAAAAATTTAAATATTGTAAAAATGGCAACCCTCGTGATTTAATTACTTTTAAGTTGCTCAGGGAGCGTTGCGAGAAGCTTCATAATCTAAACTATAAACTGTATTTGAATAGCCTGGAAACAACTTTGTCTTCAAACCCTAAACTTTTTTGGAGCTTTATCAAGCGCAAAAAGGGTAAGTCAATTTCCTATCCTGCCACGATGTCCTTAGATGGCGAAGTGGCTTCTTCCGGACCTGGACAGATATAATATCATAATAACGGTTCGTTATTAAACAGGTTTTTTATTTTTGTTGGCGTCCTGTCGTGTTGGCGCATTGGCACGTTGGCATGTTGGCGCATTGGCGTGTTGGCGTGTTGGCATGTTGGCACATTGGCGTGTTGGCGTGTGGCGTGTTGGCGTATTGGCACATTGGCGTGTTGGCGCATTGGCGTGTTGGCGTGTTGGCGTATTCGCGTGTTGGCGTATTGGCACATTGGCGTGTTAGCGTGTTGGCGCATTGGCGTATTGGCGTGATGGTGTATTGGCGTGTTGGCATGTTGGCGTGTTGGACTGTTGGCGTGTTGGCGTGTTGGCGTATTGGCGTGTTGGCATGTTGGCGTGTTGGCGTATTGGCGTGTTGACCTGTTGGTGTGTTGGCGTATTGGCGTATTGGCACATTGGCGTGTTGGCGTATTGACATGTTGGCGTATTGGCGTATTGGCATGTTGGCGTGTTGGCGCATTGGCGTATTGGTGTGTTGGCGTGTTGGCGTGTTGGCACATTGGCGTGTTGGCGCATTGGCGTATTGGCGTGTTGGCGCATTGGCGTATTGGCGTGTTGGCGTATTGGCACATTGGCGTGTTGGCGCATTGGCGTATTGGCGTGTTGGCATGTTGGCGTGTTGGCATGTTGGCGTGTTGGACTGTTGGTGTGTTGGCGTATTGGCGTGTTGACCTGTTGGTGTGTTGACCTGTTGGTGTGTTGGCGTATTCGCACATTGGCGTGTTGGCGTATTGGCGTGTTAACGTATTCGCGTATTGGCGTGTTGGCGTATTGGCGTGTTGGCGTGTTCGCGTATTGGCACATTGGCGTGTTGGCGCATTGGCGTAATGGCGTATTGACCTGTTGGCGTGTTGGCGTGTTGGCGTATTGGCACATTGGCGTGTTGGCGTGTTGGCGCATTGGCGTATTGGCGTGTTGGCGTATTGGCGTATTGGCGTGTTGACGCATTGGCGTATTGGCGTATTGGCGTGTTGGCGTGTTGGCGTGTTAGACTGTTGACGTGTTGGCGTGTTGGACTGTTGGCGTGTTGGCGTATTGGCACATTGGCGTGTTGGCGCATTGGCGTATTGGCGTGTTGGCGTGTTGGCGTATTGGCATGTTGACGTGTTGGAGTGTTGGGGTTTTGGCATGTTGCGGTGTTGGGGTGTTGGGGTGTTGGCGTATTGGCGTGTTGGCGCATTGGCGTGTTGGAGTGTTGGCGTGTTGGCGTGTTGGAGTGTTGACGTGTTGGAGTTTTGGTATGTGGCGTGTTGGCGTATTGGCGTGTTTAAGTTAAGCGGACAATAAAAAAAATGTCGATGTTTCCGATTTTAGTAATTTTCCAATATGCAATGAAACAAAAGTAATGAATGAAAACGATTGCTAACGGGCGTCAGATGTAGCCCGGACGACGACCACTGACTACTGCGCTCAGTCAGGTGTTATACACATTATATAATTTATATGTAGAAAGCCGGTAGAGATAATTCTAGAAGAAGTCTCTTACAGCTAACCTGCGGTAGTTGTTTTATTTATTTTTTATTTTATTACTGGACTTTCATTTGGACAAAATCTCTGTGTTGTTACGGCAATAAAATATATAGCCGCCCCCTATCTTCCCGTGGATGTCGTAAGAGGCGACTAAGAGATAACACAGTTCCACTACCACCTTGGAACTTAAAAAGCCGACCGGTGGCGGGATAACCATCCAACTGCTGGATTTAAAATACACAGGCTGAAGACGGACAGCAGCGTCTTCGGTGCGACAAAGCAAGCCCTGCGGTCACCAATCCGCCTGCCCGCCGTGGTGACTATGGCAAACACACATGAGGAGCTTGTACTTGGCCTATGTCCAGCAGTAGACTGTATCAAGCTAAAGTGAAGATGATGATTATGATAATGAACACGGAATCGACTATCTCTTTAAGCGTTATATCAAGTCAGTCAGTCAGTCCACTGCTGGACAAAGGTCTTACTGAGTTTGCGCAAGACATCCCGCTTTTCTGCAATATAACAATATATTTATATATAATTTAGCTGTGCCCGCGGCTTCGCCCGCGTTTAAATCAGTGAGTCACAAAGTTTTCCCGGCAAACTTCCAGTGAAACTCAAAATCTCATCAAAATCGGCTTAATCGTTCCGTAAACCTTCCTCTTGAAGCATCCTTTTTTAAAACCGCATGAAAAGTCGTTCAGTAAATTTTGAGGGAATCGATCACATACACTTGGGGACTTATTGTAATAATACACTAACTGTTGCCCGCGACTACGTTTGCGTGGTTATGAAGATATGCATTACTATCAAGATGTTTAAGCAAATTATTTTTTTTATTTCAGTCACTTGAAATGCTAATCACGCTGAGTAATTTTTTAAAAGGCTCAATTTAGTATAATTTATTAGTTATTTTTATAAAACCTCTCTATACACCACATTTTTAGTTTTATTTTCAGGCTGCAGTATAAATAACCTAGTAGGCGAAATTATAGCTGCTGTATATGTTTCATACAAACTATCAACCCCAATCAAACGCCCTTAGCAGTGGAATATCAAAAAATCCGTTCTTAGCGGACGTCTACTAACTATAATCTACCTCCCTGCTAAATTTCATCTTTGTCCATCCTGGATGGATGGACCATCCAGCGGTTTTTAAGTTCTCGTGATGAGTGAGTCAGTGACCTTTCTTATTTATATTTATAGATTACGATGCATTATTTGGACTCCTTTTTACCATCTATAGAGCATACATTTTAAATTTCGTCTCTTACTTTAAAAACATAGGCCTTTCATACAATCTCCGACCCCCGTTTTATCCTCTTAGGTGTCGAGTTTCGTAAAATTCGTTCTTAGCAGATGTTTACGTCCTATACAAAACCTACTTGCCAAATTTCAAGTATGTAGGTGTTATAGTTTCGGAGATTTCTTGATGAGTGAGTCAACCTACCATCCCCCGTTTTAACCCCAAAAGGGAGTTGGTTTCTAAAGATACATTATTTGGACACCTACTCACCATTCTATAGAGCATACATTTTAAGTTTCAAGTCTCTTACTTCGAAAACATAGGATTTTCATACAAACATCCAACCCCCGTTTTACCCCCTTAAGGATCGAGTTTCGTAAAATCCGTTCTTAGCAGATGTCTACGCTCTATAAGGAACCCACCTGCCAAATTCCAAGTTTGTAGGTGTTATAGTTTTGGAGATTTCGTGATGAGTGAGTCAACCTACCATCCCCCGTTTTAGCCCCAAAAGGGAGTTGATTTCTAAATATACATTATTTGAACACCTTCTCATCATTTATATCCCTTCTTAGCGGATGTTTACGTCCTATAAGGAGCCTACCTGCCAAATTTCAAGTTCGTAGGTGTTATAGTTTCGGAGATTTCGTGATGAGTGACCTTTCGCTTTTATATATATTATAGATTATAGCTTATAGATAGATAGATATAGATTAATACATGTATGTTATATTACATTTATACGAGGGAGCGTTTTTATGTTCGCGGAATGAAGGGTAAGGGGTTGAAATAAAAAAACCAAATTATTTTTCCGTTTCAATATATTCACCTGCAAGACGGACACATTTTTCAGATCTTTCAATTAATTTATTTATACCCTCTATAAAAAAATATTTTGTCTTTGTCCTCAAAATACGCTGAAACTGCCTCCTTAACTTCATCATCGGTGGTAAATTTTTTACCCCGCAGCTCTTTCTTCATTTTTGGAAAGAGGTAATAATCACTCGGGGGCAGGTCTGGGCTGTAGGGTGGGTGGTTCAAAATATCGAAGCCCACTTTAAACAGGGCAGCCAACGCAACGCGTCTCTTGTGGACAGGCAAAAACAGCACACCTTTCGTCAATTTTCCCTGTCTTTTCTGTTTAATGGCTTCTTTTAATCGCTCTAATATTGAAGCCTAGTATTCTCCGGTTATTGAAACACCTTTATCTTTATAATCGATCAATAATATTCCTTCTGAGTTCCAAAAGACCGTTGCCATGAGTTTCCCAGCTGACTGTGACACCTTAAACTTCTTGGGGGGTGCTGTGCCCTTTTTATGCCACTGCATAGAGTCTTGTTTCGACTCAGGTTCATAATGATGAACCCAAGTTTCGTCTTCAGTAACAATTCGACTCAATACACCATCCTTGTCTTCATTGCAGAGGTCCAAAAATGCACGTGAACACTCTACGCGTTGTTGTTTTTGCGGCGGCGTGAGCATTCTCGGTACCCATCTTGCGTTGACCTTAGTCATGCCAAGATGATCGTGCAGGATTTTAAAACTGGTTGTATCGGATACGCCAACCATTTCTGCGAGTTGTTTCTTCTTTAGTCGAGCATCGTTGAGTACAAGTTTTTCGACTTTTTGGATAAGTTCTGGCGTGGTCGCCTCGATGCTCCTGCCCGGCCTCGGGTCGTCTTCCAGGGATTCCCTTCCTTTTTTAAACAAACTGTGCCACTTGTACACCATAGTTTTTCCTGGACAAGAGTCACCGTAAACCGATGACATCTCATCCATTATGGTCGCAACTGATTTTCCTTGCTTGGTAAGGAACTTTATAACGGCACGATATTCGGTTTTTTCCATATTTCACTTTTCGATCGATTACGATCCTAATGAGCCTAATTACCCCCCTCCAACCCTCTCATTCCGCGAACTTAAAAACGCACTTCGTATATTAACTAGCTGCCTAGACAGACTTTGTTCTGTCAATAGTTAGTATAAAATAAATGTAACGTTTTCCGAGTGATGACTTTAATTTTTTTTTATTATAAAAGCCTGTGGGACTTAAGGAACATATAAAAAAAATTAGCGGAATCGGTCGAGTCATTCTCGAGTTATGCGCTTAGCAACATTCATTTTTATTTATATAAGAAGATCTAATATAAATATATAAAATTCTCGTGTCGCGGTGTTTGTAGTTAAACTCCTCCGAAACGTCTTGACCGATCATCATGAAATTTTGTGTGCATATTGGGTAGGTCTGAGAATCGGCCAACATCTATTTTTCATACCCCGAAGTTATAAGGGGGGACTTAAGGGGGTTAATAACATATATTGCAAAACAAACGTTTGCGGGGTCAGCTAGTAATAAAATAAACAAAAATTATAAATCCTAGCACTTGTTATGTCAACTGTTAGTCCACATTGAACTTGTAATATTTGTTATAATTTATGGGTTCTTATAGGCAAAACCTAGGTACAAAGTTTTTTTTTCTCTAAGCCATTAAAAATATTAAGGGGAAGTAAGTTTTTAGATATATGACGCAGAAGGTCGCGGAGATCCAATGTTAACAGATTCTTTATTTTTGTCTGCCGAATGCTATGATGTGATGGTGGAATGTGCTCACGAGAACCCCAGTGAGAACTTCCTTAACTACGGCAATGTTAAAGTTAACTCGACTGCCTATCGAGAGATGTATTTATTAAATAGAGGAAGATATAATGTCTACTACAAGTTAGTGCACAGAATTTAACGTTATTGAATATTTATTTTCAAGTACATCACAAAATAATCTTTCGTCTAAATATTGATGTGACTGTAAAAGGACTTTTGCAAATATATTTCAAAAGTTGTAATCTGCGTACAAACAATTCATTATTATTGTTGTTCTAGATTAAAAAAAGTAAAAAATTTCCCTGAACCGTCTTTACTGCGATCGTTTGACGCTACACCAGAATATGGTATAATCCCACCATCGTTAAAACTCGTAACTATAGAATTTGAATGTACTCCTACAACGTCCATAAATTTGATAAACGTACCTGCGTATATTTGCTCGCTATTGGATGGCAGCAAGAAGCAGGTCGTTGTTGCAAAATTTCCAGTTTGTGTTACAATCGCGTCTTTTTACAACACGTAAGTTCAGTTATATTGTACAGATGTATGATAGTTTACTTTTCTATTAATACTTCATACATGTTTTTGAAAATATTTTTTAGCTTTACGTTGTTTCCTCTTGGAGAATTAAATTTCCACATAATTCCCGTGGGAAGTGGAGTAACAAGAGAGGTTATTTTAAACAATACAAGCAAATGCCCCATCACTTACGAAATAATTCTTCCGCCAAAATATAGAATCAATCCAGAAGACCAACCACAGACTAAATTAAAAGATAATAAGTGAATTACTTTTTAACTCTTTACTTATTTTACATTTAGTTTTGTTGAAGTTTTTAATTAATTTAATTAATCCATTATTATTTAACAGATTAAAGAATCCTCCATTAAAATGTGGAAATTTTCTTATCGTAAACGATGATAACCTTCTTGCGCCTGGCACTAGTAGGACTCTACAGATACAATTTTTTGCCACGTCTGCCACAACATTTGAGGAAACAATTAATTTTATAATAAGCGATACTTGCCCCGCTGAGTGTCAAGGAGTCCCGTTGAAACTCGTTGGAACTGGAGCAATGCCAACGTTAGATCTTTGGAATTTGGAAACGACTTTCCGTGAACATTTGATAGTCAAAAATCTTTTGGAATATAAAGTTCATGAGGTGCCGAATATTGCACATAAATTAAAAATAAAACATGAGTTTACTTAGTGTTTAAACTAATAACATAAATATGTTTTAGTCGTCTCCTCATTGCGTATTTGTTGAAGATTCTGTTACGCTGCACTTTTTCTGTGTCACTGTAAATTCAAGATATGTGGCTATTCTTGATCTTTATAACAGTGGTTTAGTTGCATGTGCATTGACCATGAAACTGCATTATCAGAGTAATTCTAGTCCAGACATATTTTCACTGGATAAATATCAAACTCACATTGAACCATTGTCACACAAAAATTTAGGTATTATATTCACACCTAAAGCTCTAGAGGTAATAATAAAATTCTTAATCTTATAATGTATTTTATGTGTATTTTAATAAGTTTTCACTATATAATTATTTTTAGGAATATAGGGCAGTTTTAGAAATTAGACTAAAATTATTACAAAATCAAGAAAAGTCTTTTAAGCTTTGTTTGATTGGTGAAGGTGTAATACCGAGGGTTGGTTTGATTACTCCAAATTTGAGACATCAAAGATTGGCAGTACTACGTTTTCCTATTACTTGCTTAGGTTCAATATCATACAAAGAAATAACTTTTAAAAATATCAGTTCAGTGCAAGCTGTAGTCTTAGCAGATGTATTATTTCCAATCAATGAGGATCGGTCTATATTTTGGCTAACTTCAGCACCAGTTAGCGATCACATGGTTATTTTGGGAAACAATGGTAAACATATGCTTAGTTGTATGCATTTTATCTTGATGTAATATTGTTTTAAACAGTTAAGTTTTTCAGATGATATGAATACAACAATGAAGGTTGTTTTGAAGCCAGATGAAACTGCAACGTTATATGTTCACTATAACCCTAGTAAAAAAGGAAGGACATCTTGCGATATCAAATTTACAATTTTTGAAAATCCTTACGAATATTTTACGGTTAATAAGCATTTAGTTTTAATACAGTTATAAATTTAGTGAAAGTTTTTTATGTGTAAATGTTTTTGTTTACTATTTACAACTACCTTTCAATTTCTTATTTGTATATTTAAATAAATAATACTTCAGGTTCTGTGTGAAGCGGAGGCGTTTATGGAAGATGTCATATTGTTAGGATTGGAGATGCTCTCTATGGACATCGATTTAGATGCTTATAAAGCTTCTGCTGATGGGTAAATTACAAGAGTTTCTTAGAAGAGAAAAGTAGAACTTTTTGTTATCTATCGGAACGATGAAATAATATAATTAATTAATAATTAAATGAGCTAAATTAATTCCATCTGAATAGTTATTAAATTCTAAGTGTATTGGTTATGATAATTATTTTGTAATGTGCAGCGTTTTTTGAAAAAAAAAAAAACATAGTTCGTCAAAACTTTATCTTGTGATGAAACTTGATGAAATTATCTCTATTATGAAAAGGACCTTGTCAACGGTGTCAACTATGGATAGTAGTAGGAAGAAAAGTAGAAGTGCACCAATCGAGAAGAGAAAATCCAGACAACTTGTAAGCAAGAGGGCTAAAAAAGCATCACAAGCATCTGTGAAAGCAAGTGATACGGCAACGAGCTTCGAACACTCCCTACTCAAATATGTCTTGAACTTTGGTTTGTTATCAATAGTTTTTATTTTGAACTATAGTTGAATCCGGCGGATTTCATTTTTCATATTTTTGTTTTGGTGATTTTATCGATTGATTTTTATTTATTTATTTATTTATTAATACTTTATTGCACAATATATTAAAGAATCGTACAAAAGGCGGGCTTAATGCTAAAAGCATTCTCTACCAGCCAACCTTAGGACGTACAAGAGCAGAGATTTTAATTTCTTTTTAATATAAACCTTGTCCTGACAATGACGAACACAAAAAAAGAATTATACAATTGTTTGGAATTTATATGCGTTTATATGTTTCGACGATTCAAATACATTGTATAGAAAAAATGATTTAAAAAGTAATGGAAAATATGTTGTAATGACAAGCCAGAGAAAATTATGATTACACCTACATCATGATACATAAATTAGTCTCTAAATTACTTTGTTATTTCTTTGAAATGTTCAAATAAATACTCTTATTTTTAAGTTAGTTTTTATAAATCCTAATGGCGACGTTATGGCATTCAGGTGGCTGTGAACTGTGTGTTATTCATAGACGATCCGTGATTATGGTAAACAATTCCGAGAAAGTATATAAGTTTAAATGGGATGCCGTTGAACACATCATTGTAAAGCCGTCTGTTGGTTTTATATCGCCGGGAGAAGAGAAGGATATAGAGATAGTCTTCTTCTGTCCACAACCAGTTGTAATAAAAAAGGTAGATTAATCATTTTAAAGTGAAAACATATTTATTCTACAATACGAAGTATTTTATATTACTGTTAGTTGAAAAGCAAAGCTTTGATAAGGTTTTGTAAATAATAGTTTCGACATGCGTGCATTCTGACGACGTTATGAGCCAAGGTGCAATTTCGCTAGGAGACTCCCTGAGGACGAACGTTCATTCTGTGCTCTAACGAGTTTCGATTTTTTATGGCTGGGTCTCAATAATTTTCCAATGGAAAGGCTGCAAGGACAAACAGTGACACGTTAAAAAATGGCAACTGCTTAGCGCAATCTCTCCACAACTTCGTTTTCTTAGTTGTGGGAGCTAATTAGGTGTAGGCTTCAGTGTGTAAAATAGAGAGCAAGTTTTAATGGTTAAGATTAATTTTAAAATTAAATTTTACAGGAATTTTTAAATTTAACCTGTGTTGCCATAAGTGACGACTTTTTCACTTTGGATATCAAAGCAAGTACATGGGATAATCGGCAAACTGTTACAATTTTCGAACACAATGGGTAACTTTTTCTAAATCTTTGTTGTATAAGGATTTTAAAGGAATGTAATTAAGATGATTTTTTAAGAAATTTTTATTTCTTTATGTATCGAAATTTTATTGTCTTTTTGGAATGTTACTTGAATATTTTTTTAATTTTAGATTTCGACGAAATAGACATATTTCTAGTTTATTTCGAACTATTTTCTTTCTTACAGAGAAGTAGATCTAAATGAAAGATATGAAGCCAGTGTTAATGAACAGACTAATTTGACTCCTGGATATTTATCGGATGTTATTCAAATGGTTGTTATTTATTCTGCCACCACGGAGTACACTAAATATTTGTGCGATTTAGAAGGAGAAATGAATATTCAGGACACCTTTATTTATCAGGTCAGTTCTCGGTTTTTATACAAATTGCAATTTTTTTTAATCGTTTTCTAGAATTTAAATTATTCTTATAGATTCACTTATTTTTTGGCAAAATAGTAGTATTTTTTATTAGTTCTTATTTAATTAGTAATGAAAACTCTTTTTAGATACGAACATTCACTTTCAAAGCAGAAAACATTGGTAAAGTTCCAATGAAAATTACATGGAACTTTATGATAGATGACGAGTATCCGGCTAGAATTGATAAGTTAAATAACGTAAGTACTTTCAATCTCTAAACAAAAGTAAATATTCTATAATTTAAGACTATATGCAATTTACAGGATCTTGACGATAATTCTGAGACTAATGAAGAAAAAGGAGAACAACTTTTTGTTGAAAAACCTGATGACAACGGTAATGTAAAAAATATTCTGTAAGAGGCTTACTCTAATAAATAATTAAATGTTGTTGTAACCGGTTATCTAGTCATTTTTTAATACTTTTAACTAATTTTAACGAATAGCAATAATATATATATGAGGGAAATTATTTCTAATAATTTTTATAATTTAAAAATCATCTTCAAAATATGTTACTGCGCTATGATCGGGGAATTGACAGCTCGGACTACATAGGCGTCACGATCAGTTTCACACAATACTATTATAGATTCTAAAATATTTAATTAAATAGCTAAATAAAATACGGCTTAATCGTATGTAGTCATAAGCATGTAGTTTTTTATCTGTCTTTTCTACTATTAAGAAAGTAATAAAATATAACAATGAAGCCGTGTACTCTTTTCTAAATATAAAAACGACACGAATATAAAAACTAAGGTTATTTTAAGATTATTTTAAGGTTTAGAAATTAAAAGCAATTAAATTCTTGTGCAAAAAAATCTAATTAACAAAAAATAGATTACTGCAACGTATACGTACAACGTGCGTTTTTCAAATAAATATTTTCGTTAAATTATTTAATCAATATTTATTTGATTTAACTTAGATCCCAGCAGAATGACGTTATATAGCTACAGTTCAGAACGAGAGAGTGTAGATACTTGGTTTGAAGCAGACCTTCCGTTTGTCATCGAACCAGCGAAGCAGTGCATTAACCCGAATGAGAGTACACAGTTTAAAGTTACTTTTGCGCCTTTAGAAGCGTTCCAGTTTAATGTTAGACTAAAGAGTTCCATTGGTAAATAAATGTTTCTGAAAAATAGTAGTACACGTATAGTTATCGCTTATAAAGGTCTTATTCCAATTTGTTCCCAAGTGTTATACAATAAACACTACAATAATTAATAGTAAAGACTCTTGAAAAACTCTTGATCAAGAACAGAGGTAGGGCACAGCAGGAATTTTCTGCTCAAAATATGGAGCAGCCCGACTGGGGTAGCACCTCGACCTTACAGAAGATCACAGCAAAATAATACTATTTTCAAGCAGTATTGTATTTCTGTTGGTGAGTAAGGTGACCAGAGCTCCTGGGGGGAGGGGGGGGGGATTGGGTCGGCAACGCACTTGCCATGCTTCTGTTGTTGCAGGCGTCTATAAGCTACGGTAATCAGGTGAGCCGTACGCTTGTTTGCCGATCTAGTGATAAAATAAAAGAAAAGAAAAAAAAAAGTCTGCTAGCCCGTAACTGATCAGCATGGCAGATTATATCCTAAATATTTCTTCTTTAAACAGATAATTTGGATCCATACGACCAGAATATATCTTGCAAAATACGTGCCAAATCTTTAGTCCCGTATGTCCACCTCGATATTGAAGAGAGTGATTATTTGACGTCTGATAGACGGAAAATAACAGGGACTGCGCTTCCGGCACACACTACCGTGCTTGAGTTTAACGTTCTGGGATCGGGTTGTTACAAAAAGTTGGGTATCAATCTTTCAAAAACATACTAGGTTAAAGCTACTGATGTCAGTAGGTAGTACTTTAGACTTCAAAATATGTAATTGTGCGTATATAGCAGAATCCTAAGCTCTAATGAATAAGGGATATAAAATTTTCAAAGCGAATTTTAATGAAACGTAAACTGCATCATAATAATATTTTTGAAAAATTTGACGTAAATTATAGAAAGTAGCGTCATTTGGTATTATACATTTCTGGAAAAAATGAAATTGCTTCAGTTTTTTATTATATTAAAGGGCATTTGACGTAATAAATCCGACGTGCGAGGGCTATGAATTTATTTTTGAAATGGTGATGTCCGAGAAGGAAGAGCTGGTGCCCGTGCACTGTGACTTGTTAAAGGGCTATGTCGAGGGAGGCACTTCGACTGAAGTTGTTTTTACATTCTCTCCTACTGCACCTGGGGTAAATATTGTTACATTTACGTTACTGCACGGAATACCTACGATTGTTTTACGAGTGTTACCCATCAAGCGATTGATGATGAAAAAAACTATTTTATAGGTATACGAATCACAGTGGAAGTTTGTCATACCCGTACACTCGCTGGTAGTGACTTTGCTAGTTGTTGGTATTGTCCGTGAGCCAGAAGTAGTTTTCGTTCCTACAATACTGATCATTAGAAACTCTTTGGTTGGTTTTACTACGAATAACGAAGTGGTACTGAGGAACAAGGAGGACGAAAGTTTGAATTTCGAATTTAAAGGAAATTCTCTTTGTAATGAATCAGGAAAAACTCCGGTTATTGTGGAACCTGATTGCGGTGTACTGAAACCGAGATCAGATACGACCATTAAGTGAGTCATTATCAAAAGTCAATAAGTAATAAATGTAAAGTGCTACAAAATATATAGTAATATAATTTTCATGTTTATTATATATTAAATACTACTTAAAAAGAATATAAAAATAACTTTATAGGATAATTTACACACCAATACAAGATGGGCCGCTATCCTTCAAGATATTTTGTAGTGTTACGTATTTGACCAAGTTGATCACTTTGTGTGTGAATGCTTTGAGCTATTCAATAAAACCAAAGATATCTTATTATTTAATAGGCAACGAACATATTCTTAGTAGCGATGCTGTTACAAATATACATTTAGACCAAGTAAGTAAACTTTGATATTTAGGAGCCTGTTTAACCAGTTGTCGATAAAGTTTAACCTGCACATAAGTTCATAATAGGTTTTAAAAGTAAATTTTAAAAAAGACCACGAAAGGCCTGTTTTACCTCAATTGTTAAACTACGACTATTAGATTTGCACTTTGCGATTAGAAATATCCCACAAGTACTGGAAACTGGAATATGATGATAAAAAAAAACATCCCTTTATAGGCCCTTAGTCCAAAAAATTCGAATTAGTTTTACCAATCATTACTAAGATATTTTCATGTATCTTGAATAGACTGCTTCAACTTATGAACGTAAAATACCATTTATAATAAAAAACGATGGTTCTGCGTCATTTTTCTTCGATTGGCACTATAACGCTAGTGCAGTAAAGAAGTATCTTCAAGTGAATGTGGAGCCACAAAGTGGTCATGTGTCGCCTGCAAATGAAATGGAATGCGTCCTTCATTTCACACTTAGAACTGTTCCTGTGCAAGATTTTCCTATTAGATTGTCGGTAATATATTTAACTTATTATGTAGGGTTTTATTTTTTTGATTTATCAAATATAAAAACACGTAGTACCTATTAGCGACCTATAAAAATAAAACTATACCAAAAATGTTTTAACGTAAATTCTACAGATTTCTGACGGTCCAGAATACAACATAAATCTACACGCTGAAATAGAGAAGCCGCTTTACCATTTCTCATGTATGGAGTACGATTTTGGTCGGTGTATCGTTAACGCACCTGATTTTACGTACAAGAAAAACATATCATTTGAGAATAATGATAAAGTTCCTATAAAGTATGTAAAAATAGCAAATTTTTGTAGTTAAATATTTACTTTAACACAAGTATTAACTTAGTGTTACTAACGGCCAGTTTCAATACTCTATTTATGTCTGAATTTGAATACTAGAGATATAATTTTGGCACCATACAAATTGTGTCAAAAATCTATCGCTAGTAAGATAAACCAGAGAGTTTTTGTGGTGGTACAATGGTTAACTGCGAGAGTCTATTTTTCCAAAAGTCATCGTTAATAATATGAAATGCATTCACACACCTATCATGAGTAATTTTCAGTTAAGACTGATTGATGTAATTAATTAAACAATATCTACAATCCTGTTGTCCATGGCTGTTGAATAATTATATCCTCTGAGCTCATTTACAAATTAGTGTGAAATTATTGTAACAGATAAAGTATCTTTTCAATGCAATACTAGTTTTAAAAATGAATATTGTGTGATCGTATACTCTTTATTAATGCTTGGAATGTAATAGATTTAAATATTCCGTATATATTTTTTACATTTGATTCTTTATCTTTTCATTGTGCGTCTTATTGATATCAACTTCCACTCTTTCAGTTTAGATTTGAACTTTTCAAACTTACCGGAGCTGGTCGTGTTTTATAAAAAAGAGAGCTGCATCGAACCGAAGAAACGATTGAAAATAACACTTTATTTTCGACCGAAAGAAGTTAAGGAATATGAATTTGAACTACAGTTTTGGGTGAACTCATTGTGTGAAGAAATTGTGCGGATTAAGGGAGAAGGTAATTGATCTCATATTTTAATAGGACTTTTGCCTTTAAAAAAATTGGTAACAGGGTGCCATGTTTTTAGCCACTCACACATTTGCAGGTACCGTTTTGTAAGCCTTAATGTTAAGCACAAGCCTCTTCATTTATTGCATAAAAAAGGAGAACAACTTTTTGGTTCTTTTATGAAAAGTTTATTCTCTATAATTTATAAAGTCTACATTTATACATTATATAGGTCTATAATTAAAAAAAAAAAAAAAAACAAATAAAACTTCTTAATAAATAAAATATCGTAACATCTTAGACTAATATAATAATATTATAAAGCTGAAAAGTTTTTTGTTTGTTTAAACACGCTAATTTTAGGAACTACTTGTTCAAATTGGAAAATTCTTTTTGTGTTGGATAGGCTATCAAGGAAGGTTATAGACTATATTTTTCACAAATTAATGTGTGTGAAACTGCAGGGAACAGCTAGTACTACAGTCGGCAGGCTACAGTACTAGTACTACAGGCTACAGTAGTACAGTCGTAAATATTTTGATAAAACAATAACAATTAAGCCAGCCAACATTCTATTTATTAAAGTTTGATTACTTTAAGGTGTTCCTCTCCTATTTGACCTCTACGAAGGTTGCCAGAAAAGTTTCGATCTTGGTGCTGTAAAAGTGGGTGAAAAAATCGTTCGTCAGATCGAAGTGATGAACCACAGTAAAGTGCCGATAGATGCAAATTTCGAGTTTAAAGTCATGACTCCTAACGTGGAAGACAATACGAACTCTGAAGGGACGAGCGTCTGCCTTAGTCCTAGTGTTACGAATCTTCAAGTGACTGATCTGGAGCCATCCAGGTAGTTTTAATATTAGTAGTTGTAAATTAAACTGTTCTGTAACTAAATTATTATTCAATTTTTGATTTTTATATCTCTTTAAATATTATTCAAAGCAAAACTTAATTTAAAATATTTAAAATAAATCCAGAGGGGAAATGCTACAACAATACAAGAATGATAAAATACGCGAACAGATCGCGATGGATTCTCAAAATTCATTATCATCGCTGAAAGTGGTCCCCTCTAAATGTACCATTAGACCATACATGAAAGTGCCTCTGAAAATACAGTTCAAGCCTGTCGGAATGATAAGCAATTTAAATGTTCAGGTTACATTTTTTAATAAATACTCTTTTTAATTACTTTACTCGTTAGAAAGATTGCCAAAAAAACTGTCTCTAACTAATGCTTTTATACCTGTACCAATTTGTGAAATAATGAAAGTAAGTTTTGTAAAAAAGAATATATATTCTTAGGTCAACCTTATACCACTTTCTGATTCATATTCCAAAAAGTCTAAATCTGTGATATACCTGGTGAAGGCGAAAACAAGGGTTTGACCAAAGCGAAGATTTAAAGTACTAATTGGACTACTACACTTAATTGAATACTTTATACCTAATTAAATTTGACTAGCCCATTGGCTCAGTGTGCAGTGACCCTTCCTTCTGGTTAGGTTTTGTCTGTGATTGTGGGTTCGATTCTCGCTTCGAGCCTTTGTGCAGTAAATGTAATAATTATATGTATATACATTTCATCGCACAAAATATATATAGCTAAATCAGTAGAGGGCCGTTACCAACAAAGCATAGGCATTACGTTGCCAATCTTAGGTACCAGATGACCATGCAGATACGCTAAAGATATTTATTCACCTATTTTTTTATACAACTAGGTCGGTGACCAAGCGTACAGCTCACTTGATGGTAATTTCGTAGGCTATAGACACCTGAAACACCAGAAGCATCGCAAGCACGTTGCTGGCCCTGCCCTCAGTTACCCTCCGAGCTCTGGTCACCTTACTCACCACAGGAACAGAACACTACTTGAAAGCAGTATTATTTAGACGTGATCTTCTTAGGCCGAGGTACTTCTGCAGTTGGGCTGCTGCACTTGTTATTTATTTTTTTATGTAGCTACTAGTTTATAGTAACTGAACTTTTAACGTTGGCTGTGTCGGTATAGCTAAATATGACGGTACTGGAGAAGTGTCGCGCGCTAGTGCGCGTGCGCGGGCGCGCGACGGGCGCGTGCTTCCGTCTCGGGCGCACGTCGCTTCAGTTCGGTCGCGTGCGCCGCCGCGGCTGCAAGGTGCTCAAGGTTATGCTGCACAACAGTGGCGATGTAGGTGCCAGGTGCGTACCCCCGGACATTCGAAATCTGCGATAATATAAATATAAAACCATTATTATCAGAAAAAAATATTAATACAGGTTTAATATAAATAAATAAACGCTACACACTCAACGAACCTCATAATTACCACTATTAGTAGGATTCTCCTTTGTCGGGGTTCGGAAACACACACAATACACAAGCGCAGACGCTCAGACCACGACAAACATTTATATCATCATTACAGCCTATACAGTCCACTGCTGGACATAGGCCTCCACAAGTTTACGCCAAAAATAACGTGAACTCATGTGTTTTGCCCATAGTCACCACGCTGGGCAGGCGGGTTGGTGACCGCAGTACTGGCTTTGTCGCACCGAAGACGCTGCTGCCCGTCTTCGGCCTGTGTATTTCAAAGCCAGCAGTTGGATGGTTATCCCGCCATCGGTCGGCTTCTTAAGTTCCAATGTGGTTGTGGAACCTTGTTATCCCTTAGTCGCCTCTTACGACACCCACGGGAAGAGAGGGGGTGGCTAAATTCTTTAGTGCCGTAGCCACACAGCACATAGCCATACCCGCTATAAATATTTGTCATGAGTGGGGATCGAACTCACGACCGTAAGCGCTGTGACACCAATGCTGTGACCGCTGCGCCAATGCATCGTCAATATTGTCCAATAGCTGTGACAATATGCACGGTCTCTACTTTTTCTTTTGAACTGAACCAACTTCTAGGCAAATTCCTCTTCCTCAATGTAGGAAAAGGATCGAAACTTAATTATCTACGCTACTCCACTGCAGGTTGACGGATAGTTTACCTACCACGAGTAACGATCGCGATCAGGTGTCAACCGATGACAAAACAACCGGGGCTGACAGATTCCGAATTCCTTGTTTTGAAGTCTGTTAAAATACTGAAACTGAGACCAAGGCCGGTTTCAATTTCAGCTTTTCAGCTGAAAAACCATTTTGGTCGGACACTAATAATTATACCCTACTAGGTTTTGGTGGCAACCGCTGGTATCGAATGAGTTTACAATATCGCCTATGCAGGGAAATATAGCCGCGCATACTAATGTTACTTTCACAGTGACATTTAGACCGCTAAACCATAATCCGTTTATTAAAGTTTGGGTAAGTGTCATAATATATTGTAGTTTTGTAGTAAGTATTTAGTATTAAACGTTGTATTTTAAAACGCAGTGTACGTTTTAAAATTGATGTTTTGATAAAAAAGTTAATATCGACCAGAAAGTTAATTGTGTACACTTAATGCGAAATTAAAATACTAATTATAATATTTAAAAACATAATTCATACGTAACTACACACGTAGTTTAAAGTGTAAAGTAGGTACTGCCTATCAAAATAACAACGTGTTTATTTTAGGCTTGTTGTAATATTGAAAACTACACTCCACTAGATTTAGCGTTGTACGCAACGTGTGTTGACACTGGAAATGTGCAGAACAAAACATTATACTTCGAATGTCCTGTGAGAGAAGTCGATACACAATACGTTGTCGTCACTAATCCGTAAGTTTTCAATAATATTTTGTATTTCGATAATAGCCCTTAGTTTTTTTATTATTATTAATAGACATCGTATTATTAAGTTCAGTTTTGACGTGACAACGTCTAATAAATCGATGAACGCTGGCTGCATGCACGAAAAAAGATGACTCATTGTCCCGTTACTCTCATTGTACGCTTGCGCGGCATCTATCTCTCTTCCACTTGCCTACGCGTATCCATAGCCTATGCGTCCGAGGAGATGTTTTGTTATGACATTATCACGTTAAACTATCGTCCGTAAACCGACACACACAACCATTTTTTTTAATACAACTAGGTCGACAAACAAGCGTACGGCTCACCTAATACGGTACGGTAAATGATTACCGTAACTTAAAGACGCCTGCAACACCAGAGAAGCATCGCAAGCGCGTTGCCTATCCTCAATCCCTCCAGGAGCTCTGGTCACCTTACTCACCAACAGGAATACTGCTTGAAACTGCTTGAAAGCAGTATTATTTTGCTGTGATCATCTTTAAGGTCGAGATACTTCCTCAGTAGGGCTGCTCCAGATTTTGAGCAGGAAATTTCCAGCTGTGCATCACTTGATCTTCAGCATGCAAATTATTTAAAAATATATTACAGCGAGCTTAGTATGTAGGTAGTGATTACCTATAAAATTCCTTATTTATCAAATTACTATGTACTCGTATTTAAACATTAATACTCGTATTGTACCTGATCTGCTAGCTGAAATGAAATGATTGATGAATGATGTTCTGACTTTCTCACTTAGGTTGATAAAAAAAATCTAATTCATCGAAGATTGAAAAACGATATTATTAAGTTAAAGTATATTATAATTACAATATTGTAGTTCCGATGACATGTGGCTGGTTCTCTCCGAAGTGTCGGGCGGACCGTTTGAAACGTTGAAGGAATTTCATATAGAGCCCAACTCTACTTTTGATATTCCTATATATTTTAAGCCGAAAACTATGGGCAAGCACGAGGTGCGCCTTTTTTTTTTAAATCATTTTGTCCTTTTACAAATATAATCTACCATATAACCCACATAAATAAAAATATAGGTATAGTTACAAATAGGATAATTTATCTTCCATTTGATTTTACTAATCTTAGATAGTGTTATTTATGCTTACTTACCTATTTATGCTTTTATTGTGTTTTGTTTACTTATTTACGCTTTTATTGTTTCCCAAATTCCATACAAAGTAAATGAACGAATTTTATTTTAATTGCGTAATGAAATCATTTTATGATTTATATGTCCTAGCAAAATTACTGTAATAAATTGTTCTTAATAGTAATCGGCACATTAAAGACCGCAAGTGTGTAAAAAAACATTAATAGCACTGTCCCAACATTCAGAACGATGCCAAGTGCAATTTTTTTTCCATATAGTATTCATAATAATAAATCTACAGTTTAAAACATGTTATAACTAAGTTCTTAGTACGCTTCAGCCTGTAATATCCCACTGCTGGGCCTATATAGGCCTCTTTCCCCGTGCAAGAGAAGGATCAGAGCTTAATCCACCACGCTGATCCAATGTATATATAATGTGAGTAACGGTCGCTATCAGGTTTACATGATAACAACCGGGATCGATGGCTTAATAATATAATGACTAGCACACAGTAAATTTGTTAAATCATTTTTTTTATAAAGCACACATTATTAGGTCACAGCCACAAACCAGTGCTGTGACCAATGCGCTAACGTGTCGTCTTCTTAAGACCAACGCGTCGTCTTTTTCTAGTTATTAGTAATGTTTTAAGTACTTATTATTATTATAAGAGTAGTTACGTTTTACTTATTAAGTTAATATTTATTTAAAAAATATAAATAATAATCGTTGTATGAAATTTATATAAACTTATAACAGAGTCAAGTACTATATTCTCCTTTGGGCGAGAGCGCACTATTCGTGAGCTTGTCGGGCGTGAGCGGTCCGCCCCGACCCAGTGGGCAGCGTGTACTCGCCGTGCGCGCCAAGCGACCACACACCGAGGAACTACTCGTACACAACATTACTGAGGTAAGAACTCTGCCTTTACCCATGACCGTAGCGTCCAACTAAAATTTTTCTGCGGTATTCATTCTGGACGTTAATTGATGATGATGATGGTGAGATTATTATCACGCATTTCCTTATATATTAAGCTACCATTACATTATTATGTATACAGTGCCCAGAGTCTTACGTCGTGTCTTCAGAAGTTGTAAAAATAATTCCGGATAAATTTGAAGGATATTACGAAATAAAGCAGCCGGATAATATTAAAGTATGGGGTGAAGCGGCTGCGACTTGCCGGTGGACATTTGTGTGCTATGAAGAATGTGAAATGCAAATTAAAGTGAGAATCATTTTTTGCTTAACTAGCACTATACTAAAACTTTTAGATTCTCGTAAATATAGTAGAATTTGATGATAAAAAGAATGATACATATATCAAAAACTTTTAACTGTACCGTCTTCCGTCAAATTGCGTTATCTACAAACGGTAAATTAGACACTAAGTATCAAAAATGATTTTATTTAATATTAGGTGATGTTCATCAATGAAGTTACACGGGAATATCAATACTACGACATAGATGTGTCGGTGCTTGCAAGCGAAATCGTTGACACATTGTCGTTCTGTTGTCGTGCTCGCGAGTCTGAACGGCGCGATCTCGTGCTGGCGAACCCACTCGCGAACGACGCGGAGTTTCACATTAATTGTCATTCACTCAACTGCCCTGATACCGTCAAGATTACCGGGAACTCTGAGGTATGTTGTTATACATGTACATATAGCCAAACCTATCTGTTTTGTAGACACCTATCCTACACCACTTTCAACAAATTCGGTTAGGTAGGTATAGCTGTATTAGTGTACCGTTCATTTTAGTTCATTCATCATCAAGATAAAAGTTACTAATTTTTAAATTCGATTGTATTTTTTCATGTATGTTACCTCAGAACTTTTGACATGCGTGGACGACCGATTTCGATGTTTTTTTTTAATCGTAAGGTAGTGCGTGTCACTCGGTCTTATTTAAATTTAATTAAGATCTGAAAAGTACTTTTCGAGTTATATCTAATAATGCGTTTTTACTGTGATCCTATTTAAATTTGATCGAGATATGATGACTACATTTTGAGTAATCTTTGATAGCGCGTATTTGCTTGACTATTTTTCGTCTGCATACGTTGTATTACTTTTGGACGTAATTGTAGTCTGTTTGATTTCGTTTGCGAGCAAACACATGATAAACATCTGCTTTTGATTAAATTAAAAATTATCAAAATCGGTACACCCAGTAAAAAGTTATGCGGATTTTCGAGAGTTTCCCTCGATCTTCCCATAACTTTTCCATCCCATCATCAAATCCAGGTTTCCTTATCATGGTACTAAACTAGGGATATCTCCTTTTCAACAAAAAAGAATTGTTAAAATCGGTACACCCAGGAAAAAGTTATGTGGTATAAATACAACGTAGGTCGAGGAAAAAAGCGTCAAGTAAAAACGCATTATTAGATATAACTCGAAAAGTAGTTACTAGATCTCAAATAAATTTCAATGGGACCAATTGACACACACCACCAAAAAAAAATTGTCGAAATCGGTCCACCCGGTCAAAAGTTCTGATGAAACATACATTAAAAAAAACACTCGAATTGAGAACCTCCTCCTTTTTTTGGTCCTCCTCCTTGGTTCAGTCGGTTAAAAAGGGAAAAAGCACGTATTTTTATTCTCAAAAAGCCGGGGTGGTGTGATTTCAAAAAGTGAAAAGGTCGTTCCCCCTTCCCTTCCTTATGCACCAAGCATTAAGGATGATAGTTATTTTATTACTTAATACTAGCCTATTTATTACTTATGCCTGCGGTTTCACACGCGTTAATTTAAGAAATAAATATATATAGGCCTATAGCCTTCCTCGGTAAACTGACTAAACGCAAAAAGAGTTTTCAAATTCGAAGCAGTACTTTCTAATATTAACGCGTTTAAACAAACAAACAAACTTTTCAGCTTTATAATATTAGTATAGAAAGGTAGGCAATATAATAACAGAAATTTAAAAGATAGGTAATGATTTCGTAACTCTCTTACCTTTTTTCGTTATTTTCAGACGGTTGTTGGTTTGATATATTCACCCCTAGTTGTTGGTGAATCTCAGGATATTTTGGAAGTTAGCAACGACCTGGTCGGATCTTACGTGTACAGCGTAATGCTAAAGTGTTTACCCTCGAAAGTCAAAAACTTAGAGTTTACAACTCCCCTCGGGTGTTGTATACCACTACGTCTAAGGGTCCAAAATAAATCTGATGTCCGGGCCGATTTTACTGCTTCGGTAAATTTCATTTCTAAATACAAAAAGTGAATGTTTATAGATGTAGATAGATGGATTCATGTTTGTCATTACTCTTTTAAAACTACATAACCCTTTGTGACGAAACTTGGTATCTACGTAGTTATTCGGGAATTTTGAATAACATATAGACATATTTGTACTGTGTGGCTACGGTACTAAAGAATATAACCACCCCCTCTCTTCCCGTGGGTGTTGTAAGAGGCGACTAAGGGATAACACAGTTCCGTTACCACCTTGGAACTTAAAAAGCCGACCGGTGGCGGGATAACCATCTAACTGCTGGCTTTGAAATACACAGGCCGAAGACGGGCAGCAGCGTCTTCGGTGCGAGAAAGCCAGTACTGCGGTCACCAACCCGCCTGCTCAGCGTGGTGACTATGGGCAAAACACATGAGTTCGTTATTTTTGGCGTAAACTTGTAGAGGCCTATGTCCAGCAGTGGACTGTATAGGCTGTAATGATGATGATGATGATAGACATATTTACCTACACTTCTTTTCCGAAATTAACTTTGTATTTAGGTAATTTTTCCTACGCGGGCATTGGTTTTTAAACATATAAAACAAAATGTTCATATATCGAATGTTTAATATTTATATAAGACAATAATACAACAAACTTTTTTGATCTAGGTTACTCATCCATCAATAATTACTGAAAAAGAATACAGTTTAGCTGCCTACGAGAAAGGAAAATTCCAAGCGTGGTTTGAACCCACAGAACTCGGTATCCAAAACTGTATAGTATCTTTTGATTCACCTGTAGCTGGAGAATTTGTGTAAGTTATAAATAAAACTAAAAATATGCACTTGTAAAAAAGATGTAACTTAAAATATCCTTTTCATCACTGATTTCTTGTGTAGGGGAGATGTAGGCAATGGGAGTTAGTAGGCAATGGTGATCACCCCAAAATAACAAAAACCAAACGCAACCAAGCGACGCTAATATACCTACATGCTAGTATTACGTCATTCCCGTGTGCGGCCGGTACCTGCCTCAGTTCACGCGACGCGCTTGAGAGTAGTGGGTGTTTAAAGCTTTTACGTCAGTTTAATGTAATTTTTCGAGTTGATAAATACGAAGGTAAGTCACAAAATAACAAATATTTATTTTTGTACTTTTAATATGTAATAATCATAGCATTTTAGCATGTAATTCAGCAGCCATATTGTTATGATAACTTAAAATTTGTCGTCAAGAATTGTTTTTTTGTGTCTTTGCCAATGTAGGTAATCGGAATCAGGTGATCCCGATTACCTACATAGTGATACCCATTGTCCACATTACCTAACCTCGATGAACCAGTGTAATAATACTGTTGTTTGTTTATAGTTTGTTATGCCGAAAGTTCGTTCTAGAAAGACTAATAAAGCTAACTGGACTATAGACCACCTGGAAAAGGCTGTAAAACTCATTGATGAACAAAATCATTCAATAAGGAAAGCCGTGAAGACCATGAACATCCCACTGGCCAGTCTTTACAAGAGGTACAAAAAAAAATACAATTAAGGCACCTCGTCTCGGCTGTAATACTGTCTTCACTCCTGAAATGGAAACAGAATTAGCAGGTATAATCAAGAAAATGGCCAACGTATTCTACAGGTGCACCCCATACCAAATAAAAAGAGCGGCATTGGAATACGCTGAAGCCCAAATGCTGAAACACAATTTTAATAAGAGTTCAAGATTGGCTGGTCGAGTTAGATTTGATGGCTTTATAACCAGGAATGTTACTATTGAACCAGAACAAAATATTAATATTCCAAATACATCCACATTTTGTTCTACTACTTCTGAACCAGCGATTGCATCGTTGTCTCTCTTTGATACACCATCAACATCTACGAATCTGCCAAGTATTCAAAATTTCATTCAGATGCCTCAAAAAGTAACTGTTGTCAAGACAAAACAAGGAAGAAAAAAACAGCACGCAACGGTTTTAACATCTACCCCAATCAAAGACTCTAATTGAAAAAGAAAATAAAAGGAAGACAAAAGCTATGAAAAACAAAAGAAAAGGAGCAGGAAAGAAGAGCAAGCCACAGAAGGTTAATCGTGAGAAGGTTAAGAAGGAAATTCTGAAGGACTCCAATGACACTTCAACGTCAGACGTGCACTCAGACGAATTATGCCAGGATGACGATAATGACGATGCAAGAGATGCAAGTAACTTGTGTCTAGTATGTGGTGAATTCGGACGAGACAATGAAAAATGCTACCGGTGCACTTCTTATGGGCTCTGGGCTCATGCCGAATGTACTAGATGGGACTCTGCGGACAATTATGTGTGTGATATATTTTGATCACCATTGCCCACATGCTGATTACAATTGCCAACCGATGTTGGCAATGGTGATCGAACTTAATTTTATTTAAATGTTTTATTATACCAAAATTAGTAAACCAAAGTAATGAAAGTTGATCTCAATTGATAGTTTAGAAAGTAAAGTTTGTAATAAGAACAGAAAAATAATCATCATTACAGCCTATACAGTCCACTGCTGGACATAGGCCTCCACAAGTTCACGCCAAAAATAACGTGAACTCATGTGTTTTGCCCATAGTCACCACGCTGGGCAGGCGGGTTGGTGACCGCAGTACTGGCTTTGTCGCACCGAAGACGCTGCTGCCCGTCTTCGGCCTGTGTATTTCAAAGCCAGCAGTTGGATGGTTATCCCGCCATCGGTCGGCTTCTTGAGTTCCAAGGTGGTTGTGGAACCTTGTTATCCCTTAGTCGCCTCTTACGACACCCACGGGAAGAGAGGGGGTGGCTAAATTCTTTAGTGCCGTAGCCACACAGCACAAAGAAATAGTTGATTAATAGTTTTGCTTTTTTTTCCATTCTCACTTAGGTGATCCCCATTAACTACATCTCCCCTACTTACGCTATTTAAAGTGACGAACGTGTCATAATTTTCAATGCAAAAGGTAAAAACACAAATATAAGGGAACCATTTCAAATACATTATTAAGGAACTTTGAAGTTTTACCGTTTCATTTTTTTTTTACTTCAGTTTTAGCATTAAGGGAGTGGCAACAGATCCAAGACCCCAAGGACCATTTGACGTAAAAGTAGGTGGATTTACAACGATTACATTTAAAAACGTATTTGAAGAAACCAGAATGTTTAAGATTTACGTTGATCGAGAGGAGTTTCATGTTAAAACTTTATACGAGCTAATCAAATCTAAGAAGGTAATATAGAGCTATTTTTTATTTACCTATCATCTACATCCATCTTTAGAAATCGGCATAAATACATAGAATGTAAAAGTTAATAAGGATGTCTAGTAGCTACGCTACCCTGCTACGTTACAACTACTATATAATACAAAATTTATTATGTAGAAAACTATTTCTGTAAGAACTAAATTCTACTATTGGTCTTGATAATATTAGTGGTTACCTAATTTTAAAACCAAAATTCCTACGGGGTTAAAAAAACTCTTCAAGGCTTAGGCGTTTTAGTTTTGACTTGTCTGTATTACAATAAAATCATATCGTTCTGATTACAGGATTTGAAAATAACGGTATTTTTAAACGAATTACAAAAATTATCATCGCCGCCAACTGGCTGTCTTACGATCGAGACTTACGAGCCGCCGGAGCCAAAAGTTCAGTGGATGTACTTCCTTCAAGGCGTCTTGTGATTTATTTACATTTATTTTAATTTTTTAATTTTATTACAGAATATTGTTGTCTACGTGTTTTTGTTCTCTTCCTTTCTCTTTTTTACTACTAGGAAACTGCTTAAGATATTCACCTTAAACCTAACCTATTTTACGAAAATGAGAAAAAAAAATTACAAGTATTTCGTAATAATGTTTATATTAAATATGCATACTTAATGCAGTGAGTATGAAATAGCAGTATATGTATACCAAAGTATTCTGTGATATAAAATTAGGTTCTAGTAAAAACATCATTTAATGATTTTATATTTTTAAATTTTGTGGAATATTTGTGTTAATGGTAAGGGTTTAAATTATTGAAAGAAATGTATGTACATATAGTAAAAATTTATTTTTCACCAGTCACTGACACTGAAATCCTGTACTACATCTTCTTTGTCTGGTATATTAATTTCCGATATTGTTTCTTTCTTTTTTTCTTTCTTTTTGTTAGCTTTCTTTTTTAATTTAGCTTTTTTCGGTTTTTCTGTTTCCTCGTCTAACTTGAAATTGGTCTCTTCATCTTCACTATCAGATGGGAATAGAACTAATGGACCTTTGTTTTCAGGTTTGGGTGCTTTGTCTTCTTTTTCAGCTATTTTCGCCCTCTTGATCATGGGCAGCTCCCCAGCTATTTCATCATTCTTGGTAATCCTTTTACGTTTTTGTATCTTGTTTACTTTGTTCCAGCTTTCAAAGAACGTCAGCAAAGGAGTACCTTTTGTTTTAATTCTCGCTTCCCACGCCGCTACCATTTTTTCGTCACTTAATGCGAAGCTCACTTGAGCTCTTTCTTTTTCTATAAATTTCGAATTTTCTTCAATTTTTTCCAGTAACTGACGTAATCTTTTTGTGTAATTTGAAACTGAACATGTCTTTAGAAACTGCTTTATCTGCAAATAATAATATAAAATTTAGATTTTTATATTAGTTTTAATAAATTCTAGCGACCCGCCTCGGCTGCAATGCTGATACTAAATATACTAAAGAATGTCTTTATTTATAATGTGAAGCTAGCTTATAGCATGGTTAAAAACATAATAACAACAACATTCAAATTTGCGTCGTTAGATTACACGTTGTTACAGAGCCTATATGTTGACCCGACTTCTTATTAATATTCGTGCAAAATTTGAAGAAAATCCATGCAGTACTTTTTGAGTTTAATCCAGACATACATACAGACAAACAGTCAAAAATTCTAAAAACTATATTTTTGGTTTCGGTATCGACTGTAGATCACACCCGAAGTATTCTTTTAAAAATATATTCAATGTACAGTTTTGACTCTCCTACCATTTTATTAATTGTAATAGATTTAAAAAAAAAAATCTCATAATAAGACTCGGAACTTTTTCTAAAAAAAGATTACATTGTTTACAATATACTTTTTCTGCGGATTAATTTTAAACATAAGTAGTACTTAAAAGTTAACTGTGCTAATCCAAACTGCAAGACTCAATATTTGGTACAAATTGAACATTTTCTACTTATTTATAAAAATGTTTAAACTAGTATTAGATTCATACCTGTATAACAGCTAATAGTGAAATGTCTGGGAATGCAATGGTGTGTGATATGCTTGCCATATATTCCAACAAAAGCCCATAAACTCTGTCTATCACAGAGTCTTTAAACCCATTTTCCATTAGCTGAGATTTTGCTAATCTTAAAATACATGAAAAATCAAGGGGCTTCATAGACACTTTCTTATTCTTCTTGTTAAAATCGTATGTTGTTAATACCTGAAACAATAAAAAGTGAGTTGTTATTATATCTGCACTCAATCATTTTGAGACAAAATCCTTAAATATATCATTAGTTCATTAACCTTCGATAATGAATAGAATAAAAATAAATGGAAGTTATTTAAGTATTTTATTGGAGTAAATATATAATAATAGAATTATATATCTATATCTATACAAACAAATAAAATTGGAGTGTCTTGTTGTAATATTAAAATAACTACTTTTGACTGAATGCATATGGATGTATACAGTCGGTTTGACGTATTTTGATGAGACTTTCACTGGCAGATAGCCGATGTAATAAGGAGTAACTTAGGCTACTATAATTTTAGAAAGATATTTATTTTGTAACTGTGAACTGAATTTTTTTTTAAGTCCACACAGATGAAGTCGCAGGCACAGTTAGTTATTTCATATTGTTTAACAATATGTTAGCCCTGTCTGTTACATGTGAAATAATATACAAAAGGTGAATCTTTTAAGCGTATAAGAATCTTTAGAATGTAAATGTCCTGTAATAAATAATGTGCTTTAGATGAAATAAAACACTCACCTCAACTATAAACGGCAGTATGGGAATAAAGGTATCTGTTTCCTTTGAAAGATTGATGAGTATCTCAACACAGTGGAACCTCAATGGGTAGTATTGGTGAGTCGGCACTAACTTTATTGTGTTTGTTATGACCATCACCAGTGGGTACAGTAAAGGTTGCAATTGAGGTTTATTCGATGTAGCTGATATTAAATCAGCCCATAAATGCAGTGAATTAACAAACTGCCAATTGTACACTGCCTGTCTATTTTCTATTTTTTGTACTACAATGGCATTACGCAAATGTATGGCAAGCTGTCTTATATATAAAAAGACATGACGATATGATACATTCAAATCAAGTGTAAACATTTCAACTAATGATCGCCTCATGAAATTAATTCCTGGCCAAGTTGAAGGGCTCACGAACTTGCAGTTTTTAACATAAGTTAAATACATAGCCTTCAGAACCAGATCTAAAAGAGCTGCTTGTTGGTTTCTAGTTATTCTTAAAATGCATAAAAATGCTAGGACTCGCACAGTTTCTTCACTACTACTCCATAATGTGATAAGCTTCTTTAGAGCCTGTTTCGATATGCTGTTAAAGCAGGCTACATAAACTGACATTTGATGTAAATGTTTGAGAAGTACGGTCAGAATATTGTCGGAAGTTACACCACTAAGTAGTTTCAATAAATCTTTGAGGTAAGCAAGCAAGGGTCCCTTTATTTTTATGAAGTGTTTGCATTTCTGTGGATCTTTACCAGACTGTTCCATACCTAAATACTTTTTAATTGCACTAGGTAGATACAGAACACACATTTGTATGACAGCATTGAAAACAGAGGAACCTGAAAAAATATATAAATTAAAATTATTATGTTGTACAACCATGTACATAGAGTATGTTAGCAAAAAGCTTTACAAAAAGATTTTTAATTTTTAGTGCATCAAGCTTAAATTTTATACAATTCAATAAGGGACCAGTAAATAAGGGATAAATAAATATAATTTGTACCATTTTCAAACCTTAGGATCTTTTCAATGTGATATTATCAAAATCATTTGTGCTGTCTTGGCACAATTGGAAGCCATTATAACCAAAGAATAGGGGGCGAACATTTATGTTAAGTACTGAGATTATGGCAAGTTATTATAATAAAGTACAACAATAATTTCACCTTCAACTTTAAACTCTCCATCTGAAGTGCCATCTTCACTGGTAACTCTCAACATAGCAGCATTAAAGACTTTGATAACAGTGGTCAAAGACTTTAACTTTATTTTACCCTCCCTTTGTAATTCTGCCTGCCACTGGGATACCATTTTAAGGGTAACTTTACCCTGCACAACTTTGGCATTTTCGTCCTGAAATTATTAAAATATTTTGTTTAAATTTAATGCATTTTAAAATGTATCTTTGCATACTTATAAATGCTAAAGATATTCTTGAATTAAATTACTTTTTACTGTGGATATTTTAGCATTTATCAAAGTACGAGAAGGAAATAAACAATACAAGTGTGACAATGCAAATTCGTGTGTCAGCTTGACTGAAGAATAAGAAAAATATTCAAAATTATCCAAAACTTTTACACCACTTTTTTGTTACAGTTACATAGTAACATTTACGTTTTATGGTACTATTGTCTAGGACAGTGTTTGCCAAACAATGTTCTGCCATGGCCCAGTAATTTTTATCCTACCTCTTTGTGACCCACTTAATACTTTCAAACCCAAACTGGTTCCATTATAATTAAAATAATATATTTTAATATATATAATATAATTAAAATGATACGCATTAATAGTAAAAATCGTTAGTAGGTATTATTTTTTTAAACAATGAGGGAATTTTGCGACCCAGCGAATAGGAACTCTGGTCTAGGAGATAAAGCTGTATAATTTTAAGTTTTATATATTTAAAAATTAAACAAATTTATGTAGGCTTAGTTTCTGTAGCTTACGAATGTTACAATCACATAGTATAAATACTAACTTCAAAGTCACTTTCATCACTGTCGCCGGTGATGGGTCCAGGTACGTGTACTTTATCATCTTTATGTTCATCATTAACTGAAGCATCTTCATCAGAATCAGCTTCAAAGTTTAATAGATTTTCATCGTTTTCTTCAAGGAAATTGTAAAAATCTGGATCGATTTTCTTTAACTTTTCCAGTGACTGCTTATGCGTCTCTGGCGATAGCTCCTCTTCCGAATCTTAAAAAGTGATAAAACAAATTAAATACCACTTTAAAACAAATAAACGTAAATAAATGTCTGCGTTTACTAACCTGATCCGATTTCCGAGGGCGATTTAGTAGGTTTCGTCGATTTTTTGTTTTTCATTGTAGGTTTATTCGTGTTAGGAAATATACTAACTATTTCAAATGTAAATTACGAAATTTAATAAAATCATAAATAAATTTTATAAATAAATTTGTCCTAGATATACAAAGTACTCTTTGAGCACGTGCAACAATTTTAAAAATAACCCACAGATTGTATTAGGTTAGGTTAGGTTACGTTACTTAGTAAGGTACGAACTACGAATTGTAAAAGTACCAAATGTCAATCGCTATTCGGACCTAATCGTACACTGTAACACTAACACTGTCATGGGACACCAGGTAGGAACGAAGTTCCTTTGGATAATATAGAAGCAACACAATTTGAAAAAAAAATGTTGAAATTATATATATATATCTTAATATATATAAATCTCGTGTCACAATGTTTGTCCTCAATGGACTCCTAAACCACTTAACCGATTATAATAAAATTCGCACACCATGTGCAATTCGATCCAACTTGAAAGATAGGCTATATTTTATTTTGATATATTAATTATTATATTTAAGAAAAAAATAAAGAAGGCGGTACAAAGTTCGCCAGGTCAGCTAGTATATATATATAATTTCTAGTTCCTGATTTTTTTTTAATTTTGTTGATTGGTTTTTAATTAAGTACATAAAAGTATTTAGGAAATTTAGTATTTTAGAAAATAACAAATACCGTATAATAAAATAAATCAAACAAAATAATAATAATAATATTTTAGTTTTACAAACGTCATATTATACAGTCGTGTGACTGATATTACGTCACTTCCGTTATATATTTTTCTTACGGTTTTAGTATCACATTTTTTTCAGTTCGGTCGCCCAGCCAAATGTCAAGCCTGCCGGAAGGAACTTCGTTCCAAAAAAAGTATTTCGAACTGTACACTGTTTTGTAGCCAGAAACTATAAGTACTAATAGTACTAATAAGGTGTACTAGTACATTTTTCGAATTGTACGAATGGAGCGCGCACCTGACAACGTCCGATTAAGCCCAAGACTAGTAGCTAGCTAAAATAACCTCGTAGTAATGTTGTATAAACTTATAAACTATGAACCAGGCAATAGGCATAAGGAATTGATATCGATTAATCGACAATCGATTCCTCGGACCAAATAAATCGATTTCTTAAATCGATATGTAGTACTGAATCAATATTTTACCCTTAAAAATCGACATTCGATTTATTCTGTTTTGCTAAAGACGAAAAAATTATGACGCTGAATGTACTCGTAATATTACGGTGTTGCCGGCTAAGGATTAATAACTCAAAAACTCGCGAAATAGTATTCCTAGTATCCACTTTCTCAGTTCATTCACTATCTACTCTTCATATTTTCTCTTTCTATTTGCTATCACTCACCCATCTCTTTCTCTTTACACCTTCATTTTTTATGACAATATTCTCTCAAAAAAAAAAAAAAAAAACAAACCACAAATATTAAACAAAAATTTATTTACAAAACAGACCCTTTCACTGTTTCCTTACTATCTTCAACCGGGACCGCTAAATGGTAAGTGTCTAGACAATCGGGCGGGGAGTGGGTTACCCTCCGCTACGTCTCCCACCAACTGAAACCAAGACCAGGAAGCTAAGCCTAATTTCAACGGTGAGAGATTAGTGCAATAATATCACTACTTTTCGTTCGCGTCAAAGTCGCTGTACCTACGTCACTGCTATTGATGTATGCGGTCATGTAGAGTGCGCTCTGTGCACATCGGTCGAGTGGCGGTTCATTGTAATTGGTTATATTGGGCAACGTTTGATTGTAATTGTTATATTTTAAAACATAAATGTGGAACGTGTGATAGATAAAGAGCGAGAATGCTATTCTGTCTTCGTTGTACAGCTTACCCATCGATCGTCAGGCCTCTGGCAGCTGTAAGTCGCTAAGCCGACGAACCCCCACCACTATAGTTGCTCGACCTGTATAATAAGACCGTGTTAGTAATAATAAATGAAGAGCAGACTTATGACAAAGACAAAGAGAATGTCTAATTGTCTATATTATACACTTTTCAAGACTATTGTACAAAGTAGATTAATTAATATACCAGGGCTTAACATAAAATAAAATTATAAAATGAAATTTAAAAAAACCCTCGTTTTGTACTCTTATGAGCTCGCGAATAGGCTAGTTATATATTATAATATTCATGTTCGAATTAAGTGTAAGTAAACGGCTTCAGTACGAAACTACGAACTTTATTTATTTTTATTCATTTATTTATTTGTATGATTAGTTTGTATAACGCTATATTACAATAATATAATTTAATGCTGTGCGCTGTTGCCGCTATTATCATTTCCCTGTGTGGCTTAACGGGGTACGGGGATTCCTGGGCGTTGCAAAGTGGCAGCGTTGAAGAAGTAAAAATATTGTCATTTAGTGAAAACAGAGGTAACGTTTCTCTATAATTCTATTTACCAGTAAAACAACGTTAACGATCGTTTCCGTTTCTTAATTACCGTTATAAATATTAATGGTATAAAAGGTGTCAGAAAATTAACTTTATTTGACGGTATTATATTAATTGTATATAATTGGTAACGTTACCAAGCTCTACAATGAACTGCAAATGAAATACAAGAAAGAAGTTGTATAATCTATAAAAATCACAACTATTTTACTATTGATTTATAGATTCTTCTACATACACGGTACAACACTAAAAATGAAATACAAGCCGGAATGTCAAAATTATTATGACGTTTTCGTTTTCGTTTCAGTAAGAAGTGACGAATAAGTGTTTATTTGCTATTTAAAATTAAAAATATGGCTGCTGAAATAAAGCCTGCACCAAGGACACCTAACGATAGATTTTCCACAACTAAAAAACCGGCTCTTCTTAGCAAATTAGAAGGTTGTACCGACGATGTTAACGCTGCAGTCGTCATCCCTGGCGAGGACGGAGTTATTAGTGTTTGTGATGATAAGTAAGAGTTTAATTAGCTGTTTGTTTGACTGTTAAACATAATTACCAAAGTCATTGAGTTATATATGTATATATTTAAGTATCTTCCTTTGCAAGTGGGTTGATATACCCACATAAAGTTTTTCAGTATTCAGATTAAGTAGGTGGTAGTCGACTTGCTATAAGTAATGTGTTACCAAGTAATGTGTGTCGTTATTTGTGGAAGGATCTTATGCGAATTATTATACTGTTTGAAGGACAGTTCGAGTATGGCTGAAGAGAGATTCAGGTCAGTACTGGCCAAGTATTTGTCAGTACATGCCTTCTGGTTGTACATCGATGTTTTATACTCCCGAAACAAGGCAGTTATTTATCGGTCAAGAAAATGGAACCATTTCTGAATTTGTACTGGCACAAGACTGCAATAGGATAAATCCTGTAAGTTTTATTTTATTTAAATTTTCCATAAAAAAAAAATAATTATGTGACATATCTTGTCGTTATTGTAAAAAAAAAAATTTAATTTTTTTAAGTTTTCCATAAAAAAAATTATGTGACATATCTTGTCGTTATTGTAAAAAAAAAAAATGTACAAAACAGTATCTATTTATAATTATAAAGAGTAAATTGTAAAGAAACAAAGCTAGTAAAATATTGCTTAATAATCCAACATATGTCCTATGAGGTTTAATTGTTCAATATATAGTGCCCCTGTGTACACTTCATTATGACCACACAGTAACCTAAGTAATCAGTTTACACCACTTCTGTAATCAGATCTTTAAACAGTATAAATGATGTAATACTGTGCAATAGTATCTTGATTATAACAGAAATGAGCGCCATAGTAATGAAATTTATCATTTCCTGTCAAAAATGATTAGAATTAAAACAATATATAATGTACGTTTTATCAACATTTCATACTCAATTGAGATAATCTTATATAATGCAGGCTTAATTAATAATATTACAGCCTTCACTCAATAAATAATTTTATATATGGAGTAAAGTTTATATATTTCTTTGGTACTTGTATTTACAAAGGGGCCCCTTTTGTGTGCCTCACGGCATAGGCCTCATCCAATGTCTTCCACTGTATTCTGTCTGCTGCCACTCCTAGGAAAAACAGCCTTAGAATCATTTTCAGGTCTTTCTTCCATTTCCCAATTTAGAACCTTGGGTCCTAATCCGTCCCGTAGGTACCAGACTTACTTATTCTAATCATCAACTGTAAATAATTAATTTTTTAAATTGGCTTAATCAGCTAAATGTTAATTGAATATTAAAGCATTTAAATAAAATAACATTGTTGTTGACCTTGTTGGCTTTATTTATATAAATTTTTTTAAAGAGAAAATGTTTAATGTTATACAAGCTGATGCTGCTAACTTTATTTGTGTAATATTATTTTGTATACCATTATTAATTTTTGATAATAAAAGTAAGTCAAATTTGTCCTTTAGTGTCAGCTAATAGTGAAAAATCATCTAATATAATAAAATCCTGTCAAAAGAGATCCAGTTGTTTTTAGAGATTAGCTAAAACAACAAGACAGATAAGACGGCAAACAATTAAAAAAAGTTGTTATTAAGTGAAACATTTATACACATTACAATCAAAATATTTATTTTTATTTAATTAAATGTACTAAAATTTTTATGTCATGTCTGTAGATATATAACGAAGAAATAATGTTGCTAGTTTTCTATATTTTTAATTTTTATTGTCAATATAATTTATACCTTACTTTCTTTTTTTAAGACACGAGAATATCTAGCACATACAGCACGCGTTACAGCTGTGGTGTTTTCCCTAAGCTGTGAGTGGGTGCTCTCAGTCAGTCGTGATAAGCTGTTCTCCTATCACTGCAGTGAAACTGGTCGCAGGATCGGTGGCTACTCGTTTGAAGCCTGGTGCACTGCTTTGCAGTATCCTTTTAATATTAATAGAACAAAAGTACAATATATCTTCTTATTTCTTATATTATTTTAATGTATATGGCTTCAACTACACATTGCTTACATGAAGCATAAGAATATATATATATATTAATATGTAATTTTTAAGCCTTGACACAAGGGGTATTGTTGCAGATGTGTCTTTATGTCTGTGGCTTTTAAATAAATGAACTGATTATAGTGTAGTTTTTTCGTTTGCAAGCTGATGCAATCAAGATGCTTCTTGGCTGCAATTTTTAAAGATTTATTCTGGCCTTTCTTTTTTTGTGGCATAGATTACAAAATTTTTTTAATTTAAGCAGTACTAGTGTATATAATTATTTATCTATCTATATTCCTTTTTGTGTTTTTGTTTGTTGATAACATTTCCTATATAATTTAAAAGATTTGACTCGCAGTCAAAATATGCATTTATTGGAGATTACAGTGGCCAGATAACAATGTTAAAATTAGATAATAATGGTGCAACCCTAGTCACGACGTTGAAAGGACACACAGGGTGGGTGACAATATTACTACTATTGTATTTTGTAACAATATGTGAAATTATGAATACTATATGTATGTAACTTTGTTTGTACTACCTTTTCGGCTCTGCCTTTTGACTAGCCGCCATTAAATTTACTATGCACATAGCTTCGAAACTCTAAAAAGGATATACGATACCTTAAATCCTGGTGAAATGCTTTTTTACAGGTTTAAGGGAATATTTAATGGTATTTCATTATATTTTCATGGGCTTAAAAAACACGCAACAACATAATTGATAAAATGATCCATAATGTTTGCAGAAATCAAGATAATTTTATTAGTACCCATATGGGACAGATCGCACTTTTTTTAAAGTTTGTTTCGAATAGTTAGTTTATTAAGTTTTTTTTTTCACTAAATAAACAAAGTCTTAAATTAAATGTTAACTGTCTATTTCTGGTTTTCGTATCACTCATTAAGGTATTAATCTTAATAAAAACCTAGTTCAGTGGTATTAACCAATGAATATTAATCAATTGTTTTATCAAGGTCAGTTTACTGATACTGTTTTCGGCGACTCGCATTTTTTCTTCTTCAATAAGTACTGTTTGTTTATTCATTTAAGTGTGATGATAAGTAGTTATTACACCAAACAGATCTTTCTTTGTTATATATTAATTTATTAAGGAAGTTTATAAACTATCAAGTATTTGTAATATTATCAAGATCATTCTTTTTAACGAATAATAGAAGTAGGTTTTAAATAGGACTTTATTAATTGTTGAACATTTAAATATATATTTAAAATAAGGTGGTTCAATAGACTTTAATATAATCTATAATATAAAAATGAGTCGCTGAATGTGTTGCTAAGCGTAAAACTCGAGAACGGTTGGACCGATTTCGCTAATTCTTTTTTTAAAATATTCCTTGAAGTACGAGGATGGTTCTCACGGAGAGAAAAATTCTAAAAAAAAAATTTTAAATTTCGTGAAAATGTCTAAAAACAACACTTTTCTATACTCCCATACAAAAGATTTGTGATAATACTTAAAAGTCAATTTGACCTTTAATACCATACGATAAAGTTTGTGTTAGGCGATACGAAGTTCGCCAGGTCAGCTAGTACTTAATAAGATCCTTAATTGAGTACATATATTCAGTGCATAGAACTGTTGTCGGTATCTATATTTACAGTAAAGAGTGTATTTTTATAGTTCATTTAGCTACTTTAAAATATTATCATTTAAAAATGTTCAATTAAATTATTTTTGTACATTCTACTAATATTATAAACGCGAAAGTTTGTATGTATGGATGTATAGATGTATGGATGTTTGTTCCTCTTTCACGTAAAAACTACCGAATGGATTTTAATGAAAGTTTACAATAATATAGCTTATACATTAGAATAACACATAGACAATAATTTTAAAAGATAGTGTGTGAATTGTCCAAAATATAATGATAATTGTCAAGTTAGTCGGAAAAAAATCAGCCATTTGCGAGATATTCTTGCGTACGCTGCAAAAACTGTATATAATGTATAAGATAAATGTTTATCTTAATTAGTCCTACAAAAAAGTCCGCGACAGCATATTTCTATTTTTTATGAGTAAGCCATTGTCGCAAAAACAGTGAACCATAAATACAATAAAAAATGATAATATATTTCTAATGCACATTTGGTAGTAACAAAATGATTTTTATGTCACAGAACCAATTTTGATTATTTTTGGTATAAAGATAGATATTGAGAAGATAATAAGCTACTCGAAGTACGTACTAATTCTGCGCAGACGAAGTCGCGGGTACCAGCTAGTAATAAACAAACAGTAAAACAAATACGGAATTCTCGCGTCACTCACTATAAACAAACTGTTTTAAAATAAAATGTTTAAATGCTGAGTCATTATAATATTCGTTGATTTTCTATTTACATGTAAATGTGATATTAATATATTTTGTGCTGTTTCCAGATCTGTGCGTGTCTTAAACTGGGCTCCCTTACCGCAGCTACTGTTTAGTGGTTCCTTCGATCAGACTATTATTGTGTGGGATATTGGCGGTCAGAAAGGAACAGCATATGAACTTCAAGGTCATAGGTAAATACGAATAATCTGTTGATGATTATTTCAAAATGATGTATATTATTTATTGTTATTTTTCTTCAAATGTGAATAAAATAACTAATTTTGTGTTTAAGATAAAATAGTAATTATTGCAGGGCCTGATTTAGGGGAGGGCGACCGGGTCTACAGCCCCGGGGCCTCGAAATGATTGGCCCCCACAAAAGAGACTTTATTTAAAATTAAATACAAATAAACGAAATCCTGAAATCATTTTATAATTTACAATATACTAATCATCCACGAATCCACTATATACGGTTTACGCTATTATGCATAAGATTACTAATAGAGTTTTTTGTATTTGTGCAAATATTTCTTTCCAGTCTGGTTGTATGTCCTTAATAGTTGGAGTCTCCCAAATAAGTTGTTGGTCCTAGTTCTTATCATATACACTTGATATTACTCATAGTAGGGAGTATATCCGCCAATCCATACAGCTCCACTGCATATTGTATAGTGTATTAAGCGCTGATCCTACTCCGATATGGAAAAAGAGGTTTATGCCCAGTTGTGGGATGTTACAGTCTAAATCACATCGTAAAAAATATACTACTTTGGGAGTCAATTTATTAGATTTAAATTGTTAACTGTTATTGGAAACGTGTTATTATTAATTTATTACTTTCTAATTAAAATTTAATTGACAGGACCATTTTTTATTTGTCTTTAAATCAAATGCTAACAATCTCTCTTCTGCAACCTCTTTTAAACTGCCTTCGACTCCGACTCGGATTCCAATGAATTGCCTTTACTACATCTCTAATGTCATAACGTACGGTGTTCCCCAGCAACAAGGTGACGGGTCTGTGGTACGTGGGCGGCTGCGCGCGGCTGGTGTCGTGCGGCGAGGACGGCGCGCTGGGCGTGTGGGAGATGGGCGTGGCGCGCCGGGAGACGCCCGCGTGGCGCGAGGCCGACCTGTGCCAGCTGTGCCGCGCGCCCTTCATCTGGAACGTGCGCGCCATGATGGAGAAGAAGCAGCTGGGTGCGTGACGCTTCTTCCTTGTGACGCCTTTTCTAAGAAAATTGTTTTGTTTTTGGTCTCGTTGATACTTTTTGAATATATATATTCGGAAGAGACACATCAAGTTCAGTTTCTGCTTATTACAACAAGCAGTTAAAGCTTAAATGTAAAAAATTTGTAATGATGTACAAACACATTGTAATAACGTATTAAAAAAATCGATATTTATATTTTCCAACTAACTCCGTACGTCATTAGTATGATCGAATGTCCTCAGGTCTCCGGCAGCACCACTGCCGCTGGTGCGGCGCGGCGGTGTGCGGCGCGTGCTCCCCGCACCGCCTGCCGCTGCCCGTCATGGGCTTCGAGTTCCCGCAGCGCGTGTGCTCCGCCTGCTACGACACGCTGCGCCACGAGCCGTGAGTACTGCGCCGCCGCACTGTAGCGTCACACTAGCGTTACACAGTGGCGTCACACTGTGGCGTCACACTGTGGCGTCACACTGTGGCGTCACACTGTAGCGTCACTCTACCCGTCATGGGCTTCGATTTCCCGCAGCGCGTGGGCATAATAACGGCTTTGCCTATCGTTTTTTTTTTTTGATTTTTTGCCAGATAATATTTGAAACCTAATCATATATAATAACGAAACGATTTCCTCTAAAATTATTGGATTTATAGACTATTTTAAGTGTGTTTGTTGTTTCTTAGGCGCGAGTCGCTGGCGTCGTTCCACGACATGAAGCACGCGGTAGCGTCGCTGTTCGTGGACGAGGCGACTGGCCGCATGTGTACTGCTGGCAAAGATCGCGTCATTAAGGTCAGTTTTGTTTATATATGACTAGACCGTTGGCGTAGTTTACAATGAACTTAGTTTATGTTCCCTCTGCAACTCGGTCGGAAGAACGACTTGGAGCACCCCGACCCGAGTCATCATCATCATCATCACTTCGTACTAATACAGTCCACTGTTGCACATAGGCCTCCACAAGTTAGTGCCAAAAATGGCGTGAACTCATGTGTTTTACCCATAGTCACCACGCTGGGCAGGCGGGTTGGTGACCGCAGGGCTGGCTTTGTCGCACTGAAGACGCTGCTGTCCGTCTTCGGCCTGTGTATTTCAAAGCCAGCAGTTTGATGGTTATCCTGCCATCGGTCAGCTTTTTAAGTTCCAAGGTGGTAGTGGAACTGTGTTATCCCTTAGTCGCCTCTTACGACACCCACAGGAAGAGAGGTGGTGGCTATATTCTTACTACCGTAACCACACAGCAGTAGCCGACTCGAGTAAGTTTTTATATGACTAGTTTGGCAAACAAGTCTACGATCCACATGATGTTAAGCGGTTACCGTAGCTTATAGACACCTATAAGACCAGCAGCATTATGCGTTGTCTACGCTACCTACAAACCTCCTCAGGAGTTCCAGGCCACCTTACTCACCACAGAAACACAACACTACTTAAAGGCTTTATTATGTTGCTGTGATCTTCTGTAAGTTTGATAAGGTATTTCCCCAGACGGGTTGCTTCAGATTTAGAGCAGAAATACTCTGCTGTGCCCTACATCCATACTGTGTTATTTATGTTTATATATTTATCACCAAATAAAAAAATGCTATATCTGTCGCCTGTTACCTATGACACTGGCATTAAATTGCCTTTTAAAAAAAACATACGAATGTGTGTGTATACTAAAAGACAGATATACTAAAAGAGATATTTAAAAAAAAATATAGTTCTTCAATCAATTATAAAAAAAAAAATAGCAATACCCGTGCGAATAATTCGCACTAAATTAGTAAAAAATTTACCGACCGTCAATCATGTTGACGTTGTCTCAAAATTAAAGCCGTCATATGTATAATTTTGATTTTGATAATTTATTAATTTATAATTACAAAAGCAATAAAAAAAAAAATAGTTGTGGATGCCGGTAGAGCAAGCAATTATCTATAAAATGATATATAGTTTACGTCGAGTAATTGTGAGGTTTTTTTCTAAAAAGGGAGGGAAACATCTTAACCTTAGCGTATTAATATATAATAGTTCTCGAAAGATTTTTTTTTTTTTGTTAAGGTATGGGATATAAGCGTGTTGCTTGCACCTGCGCCAAAGCCGGGCACTAGCGAGCAATAGTGAACCTTATGGCGACGACACATCATCGAAATTCAATCAAACATGTTAAATGTCCATTGATAACAACATTAATCCATGTTTAATCTGTGCTAAGTTAAATAAAATTAAGTGGAGGTGAAAAAAATTAAAAAAAAAAAAATTGAAAGTATAAATGTTTAAAATATTAATTTATTTCTTAGTTAAAAGATATTCTATGTTTTAATATGTACGTAAAAACATTCTTAATTGTGATTTTATTCGAAATTTGTATAATTTCTAACTTTATTGACGGATCTGAAATGTTCTGTTGTTTTTGAAACTGTTGAAAAAATGTTGAAAGTTTTAAAACAGCGATCTTTAAGGGGGATTCTGCTTTAGGGGGCCCAAAAAAGCGTTTTGTGGGGAGTGTTTTAGGTTAAAAAAAAATTAGCAACTCTAGCGATCTTTTTAGATTATGTTATATCATATCTGTTCACGGAGAAAAAAAAAACACTCGTTGTACTTTGCACTGTCCGATTTACTCGTAATCGATTCCCGTGAAATCTGCATTTTCCTGGTTTCGCTTGGGTTAAAGTTTAGGTATAAAGCACGTCTACGAATTCAAAATATTTGGAACGATCGTCAAATCTTTGTCAATTTATTATTATTAATATTATTATTATTATAGTTCAGAGTTATTCGACCGAGGGATGGGAGTGCGAAACTACCCGAGCGTTCTATACCTGCTCCATACAACATTGTGTTCAGTGCTGTATCTTTGAAAATATTTCGAACTAACCTATATAACTTTGTCTATACATTCTTATTATATGTAATAATAAATAAAATGAATTTTGCGCCTTCTAAAGCAGCATCCCCTTAAGTATCTCTTTATTCTTTGGTCTGTATCTGTTTACCGACATGTATTGTTTCCTTTTTATTGTTTTGGCGCCATTAGAAGTCTATAAACTAAGTAAATATATAAAATAGTTAATAACCTATTTGCATTATATATTATTTCAGATCTGTAGTCATTTAAAATTGTAAATTTTACGGTTTCGTGTTTAGTTTATATTGATATACTTAATGGGTATTATCAATTTGTGAAATATTTACATATGGCAACTGTTGGGTTGACTGTAAATCAAATTCGAAAAGGATTAAAGGTACCGTTTACAGGTACCTTTACTTCTTATTATCCAAAATAAAATCCGATAAGATCCATTGAAAGTATCATAAAATTAATAGTTTAAAAAAAGCTAATTTTTTTTTAATAAGTTCGGTTAGTTATTTCGACATATCACTACATAGTATAAAACAAAGTCGCTTTCTCTGTCCCTGCACATGTATGTACGCTTAGATCTTTAAAACTACGCAACGGATTTTGATGCGGTTTTTTTTTAATAGATAGATTGATTCAAGAGGAAGGTTTATATGTATAATAACATCATTAAATAGTGGAGAAATACTGTTATTTTTGAGTTTTCTAATGTTATGTCGTAAATAATAAATTTTTTTTCGCTTAAATTGCAAACGCAGGCTGAACCCTACGAGATTTATCAAAATAATGTACTAAGTATTGTACACATTGAAAAGGTCTACAGAAAACTCCGCGATGGTATATACCTATCTCTTATGGATATCCCACAATAACATTTTTTTGTCATTTACTTTTTACGACAAATAATGGCTAATTTTCAAAACGATTTTAACCAATACAGCATTAATCCTTATCTAATTAAATACCTTAAATACATTGTTGATTTAATATAGATCTATATGTCCCTTTACAGCATATGATTTAAATGAATATTTTCGAAGATATTACAGATTTAAAAATTGCGGTACGCAGCGTTTGCGGCGGTTCCGGCCGGCTTTTACTCTAAAGTTAACGCGAGCGGGCCACGGGCAGTAATGAATAAATCATAATTACTGGATCGATTTTAATCATTTTTTCAGTGAATGATATAGGCTATAATTATATTTTATACCCGTGCGAAGCCGGAGCGGGTCGCTAGTTTTTAATATATGTAGTCGTTTCATTGCTTGAACACAGTTTGCGAACAATTGATTATTAAATATATATTTGTAATTATTAGGGTCTGTTTAACCGGTTGTGGATAACGTTATTTGACGGATAATTGTTAATCCAAGAGATAAGTTTATGATATAATATTCTTTTTTACCATCGTTTTTCACTATATTTATAAGTTATGAATGATTTTGAGAATTTAAAATTGGTTGTTTATTAAATGATGAGAAAAATCGCCTAACGGTTTATTCTACCTCTTGTTATTAAAGTCTATTCGTAACTTATGTGCAAGATAAACTGTACCCACAACCGGTGACATCGCCCCTTAGTAGATTATATTGTATTACGGTCCAACGAATGTTTTCGGTGAAATTTAGTTTCTTCAGCTATTTAAATTAAGACTGAATCATTCAGGATATTTATAAGGAGATCTTGGATACTAGGTGTGTATGTAACTTATTAGTATAGGTACAGTATATGAGTAATTCTTACGATAGAATTTCAATTGCCTTCAATCTGTTTCATGGAAGAATAACAATCTATATGGTTATCTAAACAAACGCGTAAATGTATGTTCAGAGTATTTTAATAATCAGTCAAACTTCAGAAGTATATTTGATTGTTAATTTATTGAAAATACTCGAAAACTCGAAAACATTCTGTAAATGTCGCTATTGGTGACAGCTTAAATTTTTAAATAAAAGACAATCGTAATAGTCTTTGTTAAATGTTAATGTAATATAACCGGTACAGGTAAATATAGTTTGAATAAAAAATTTAATGTTGTTAATGTGTTCATACGCGACGGTTTTAATTGTCGCGGATACGTGTTTAGACCAAATAAAATATGGTCTCTTACTACTATTTATTGATGTAAGTTTGTAAAAGTTTTCTCGTATTAAAATATATTATTATTACGATAAAATTATATTTATTACGTGTTATAAACTTGGTTGCAATACACCTTTCGGTTACAGCCCTTTTCCTATAGTCAAAAATGTTTCGTTTTCTCATTATACGTTCAACTTCAAAAACGATATGCTCGAGATTGAACAACAACAACGGATTGTTAAATTTAACGAAATTTAGAACGTCTTGTTCGAAAATTAACAGTTCGTAAAACCAACCGTTTTCTCGAGATAGTAAGTACCCAGACACAAAATATCGTGTTAGAAATTAAACTGTTCGTAAATAAAACGAACCGAAACCGGTTTAAATAAGTATAATTTTGTCTTTAAAAAAAAATGTCAAAATGTGTAAAATTTCATAGAAGTAATCTTATATGTATTATGATAAAATATATTACGTGTATACAAGTATATAAAATTTATTAACAAAGAATATAGGTATATTTCTTTAATAATAATGAACCTTTTAAAATCAGGTGACGTTACTTTTATTGGCAGAAATCTATATTGTTGAAATTTTTTTAGTTATATGTTGCTATTATTTATTATGCTTAACTGTGTCTCTGAGAAATAGTATTTTCAGTATGGCTATATTTAAAAAAAAAAAAAAAATCATTTCAAATATGTCATCCTTAATGAATTGGAATTAAAAAAATTGCAGTCACATTTAAAACCGCGCATTCCGTCGAGTATTAATCTTGGAATAAATATATTAGCATTTTGTATGTAAGTGTTATGTATCATGTTCTACGTGAAAAATTAAAGCCGTGCTTACGCGCTCACAAAAGGTATAATGCGAAACGAGTCTATCAAACTAGCTCGTCTATTTAAACAAAATCGAATTTAAAAATGATATACTAACTTTTTTTCACGCGGAACGTGATCTAATACACCTACAGATCCCCCCATTTGAAGTAACGCGATTACGAGTCGAACACCTTATATAACAGGTAAAACAAATGTGATTTATAAGTAAATAAAAAATATAAATGACTTGACATTCACCGGGTAGTCGATTACAAAGTTAACCATACAACATGTAATTAAATTAAAATTAAACGTTCACTCAGTTTTTATGCAATTGATAAAAAAAAAATCGGTGTGGACCAAACGATTAATTAAATTCTTAATAAAAAATATTCTATAAATCGTTTTATATTTGCACCCGGAATAATGTCCGTGCGTTATTTTATTATTAATATCTGTTAAGTTGCGTTCATACCGATGACAGTTGCGTCATACTTTTGATCCTTAAAAATATTTTTGTGTGATATTCTGCATGTACTAGGCTTTATAAATAATTTAATCATAAAGAAATACATTTAATAATTATAGCATTTATTTGATATTAAATATAATCATAGTATGTATCGCATTTTACATTGTCGCCTAAAACTTTTTTTCTTTATTTCTAAATTTTAATGAAACATTCTTAGTTTGGACTAGTCTTACTCGTAGTTTGGTCGTTTATATTGAAATTTATATAATATTATTGTACTATATTTATAATTCAGATATTATACTGTATATGTAGGTACGCTATGTATTATGTGTTTTGTTATATAAGTTTTGGATAAAAGATATATTAAAAATAAACTACATTTATGTTATTAAAAGATAAATATTTTTTTATTCACTGAGCTTATTTGTGTTTGTAAATTAACACTGTAAGATAAAAGTCACTGTGTAATTATTAGGTATATGATATATCTACATAGATAGATCGCTTAAAGTTTTTATGCCAATAAAATGATGAATAAATTACTTGTATTTTTTACTTTGAGGCCTACCGTCTCTGAATGTAACATAAGATAAGGCTGTGAATATTTTTTCACAACCATTATAATATAATAAATATTAAATACAATAGTTTTATATGTCAATGACATGATCAGCCTTTGAAATCAGGTACGTCTTAAGCACTCCCCGAGTATTCTCTCTCTCCCGTAGTCCTCGCCGAGTCTCCGGCGTCAGCTTTAAGTCAGCTTGTATTAGCTCACATTCAGCCGGGGCAGGTATACTGTTCTTTGAGCACACAGACTTGGCCATTAAATGTGTGCCCTGTAGGGCAGGTTAGATGCGTCCGTACGCCGCTAACGCAAAAGTAGTATTTCCTACATTCTGTTCCCTGTTGCACAAAGAAACCATCGCGTTCACAATACTGTCCACCGTTCTCTATGATAGATTTTCGAGCCGCCCCACATATATGAATCGTAGATTCAACGCAAGCCTGACCATCAAATATCTTTCCTCCGAGGCATGATAAGGTGGCAAGTCGATCTCCACCTTCGCAGTAAAAATATCTGTAAATAACAGTTAATTTTATGTTTAAAAAACTACGAGAAAAAAAAACATCGAAAGAAAAAGTTAATTTAAATACCTATTAATAAATAGTAAAGTAAATTAAAATACCTGTGACAATTTGAGTCTAGCTCTGCGTGGTAACCGTCTGCAAGGCCAGAGCACGAATAATCTTCGCTTGGACAGATTGATGGATGCGCTGGCACGCATGATTCGCCATCGAAAACGAGTCCCTGCTGGCACGCATATACCGCTTTTTCACCATTGACACATGAGTAGAATCCTCGGCAACCGGCGTCGGCGGCTCGGTACCGACCATCGGCTCGACCATAGCACGAATCACGTTCTAAACTTGGACATAAATACTGAGAAGCAGGAGAACACTTTGCACCGTCATAAATCTGTCCGGGTGGACAAGCTAGACTTATTTTTAGTGGCCCTTCACAGTGAAAATAATGAGTACAATTTGAACCTAAATCTTGATAAGTTCCGCTCGGCATCCCTTCGCATTCTGAGGATCGTCTGGGTCCTTCACAATAAAATGATTGCTTTGGAACACATTTAACCCCGTCGAACACGAGACCGGATTCGCATGATCCTCGAGACGTGACTCTTTCACGATTGCACTCGTACCACGATGAACAGTCACGCCAATCTCTATACAGGCCATTCTGCCTGTTGAAGCAAGGGCTTCGTCCCGGGGGTGGGCAGAGTGTTTCTTGTGCCGGCTCACAGCCACTCCCCGAGAAGAGTAAGCCAGGCTCGCAAACACCTCGCCGGATGACTCGATGAGATTCACATACAAAGTACTCGCGACACCCTGTCGAGCGATCTGCATAGGTGCCGTCCGATGTTTTCTGACACAAAGATGAGCAAGCTTCGTCTGAACAAAAATCGGCATCACCGGCGGGAAGCGGTACCGCGGCGGCACGTGGGGGTGGACATGTGTTAACGCACACTCCGTTGCAGGACACTACCGCGCGTAGCTCTGCACCACGGCAGTGCAGCGTACGATGACATTCATGCGACGAGTCCGGGTAGTTTCCATCTGGTAGCCCTGCACACAGTGGCTCATAGCAGGTTCCCGCTCCGCGAGAGCACGCTTGTGTCACGAGGTCGAACCACGATCCGGGGGGGCATGCATGATCAATAGCTGTCCCATTAACACATCTGTAGTAATGACGACACGTCGTCCCCGGGGTCGCGTAGGCGAGGGTGTCTTCCGGAGCACACACGAGGCGCGTACACGGATGGCTACTGCGCGGTACGCACGCTCCTGCAGCTTCACTGAATATTCGTTCCTGACCGCAGACGTAGCGGCCACGCACTGAGCCAGCTGTACAACGTATGTATTCACGGCATTCGGTATCATAATCCACATAGAGTCCGTCCTTGACGCATGCGATGTCTTTTCCACCTGGAATATTTTTTATTTTTAATATAACATTTTTTACATTTACTTGTATGACATTATAATAATTCCACTTTTAAGCTTATTTCTTAAATCTTTACGTACAAGACTTTTTTAGACTCTATACATATTTCCAGCTACTTTACGTTTAAGAATCAATAGTAGACTTACTTGAGAGTATCGCGGCGGTAGCGGCGGCGAGCAGGTTGGCAACGAGTGCGAGGCGGCAAACGCAAGCGAGCGCGCGCGCAGACATGTCGGCTGCGACTGAACATCGAGAGTGACGCACCGCGTATAGGGTTCCTTGACATTCGCACGCCCCTGCCGTAACTTGATCCCTGCGGTGGCCCGGATGCAGCCTTCGAGCTAGGAATCTAGACACGCCCTGTTCGCGACTGCCTCTGAAAGAAAACGACCGCAGTTATAGCTCTGCGACCATGACCTTTGCATATATTATGTAAGATAAATGGGAAAATTTCACTTCTTTCTATTCACTATTTCATCTGCTTTTATTTCAAACGTCTCTCAAAGATATCTGAAGCTATTAAGTTTAAACTCAGAGAGCATCCATAATTTTTTTATTTTAACAATTACTTGGTTATCATCTTACGATCGCATCCGTGGGAATCTTTGTAAAAAAGATCACGTCACGTAAATATATAATGAGTACTTGGTATTGAAGCAGATTCTCTAAGAAATTGTACACCAGTCGTCACTCATCTACTTGTTTATGATTTTACTATAAATAAGTAACTTATATGAAACTAATACCTAATACTAGTTTACTTATTAATAATATACTTACGGTTTGTGAAGATGAAGATTATGGGTCTCTATTTTTATATGTCGTGGTGTCTATCGTATGAGTTGTTCACGGAAGTAATCAAAAACTAGGACAGCTTTAATGGATTAACTTAATAGAAGCAAGTTGGGCAGTTTCTACTATTTCTTTTTATATATTTCATTACATAAAAGTTTTCGTTGACAATTACGACGTAAAGCCAGTAAGATGAAACTTGATATTCTATCACATACAAGAATGTTCGGAATGCTATCTGATATGCTATATAAGTGCTAACCACCACGGGCGTCCTCTGCGGGTGGCGGATGTCGCAATAAAGTCTTATCTATCGATCGGTATTTCATGATTGTCATCTAGTATTATTTTGATATTATTCTATTTTAATACTAACAAGTGCTTGCTATTTCTATGAGGATATTAAAACTACCTCGACTTTAGTTGTCGTTCTCGTTTCTGAGTTCATAACTAAAAACTACCATATCTTCCAAGTCAGACAAAATTACAGATACTTACAAAATTTGAAAAAAAAAATTGGTTCTGTAGTTTTGGAGTTACATACTGATAGCACCTACTAGGTCCGATTGAGATAAAAACTACTCTATCTCCCAAGTTGGACAAAATTATAGATGCGTACAAAATTTGTTAAAAAATTTGTTCAGTAGTTTCGGAGTTATATACCAATAGCAACACCATCAATCGGGTTCAATTGAGACAAAAACTACCCTATATCTCCCAAGTTGGACCAAATGATAGATGGTTAAAAAAATTGATAAAAATTGGTTCAGTAGTTTCGGAGTTATATACCAATAGCAACGCCACCAACTGGGTTCAATTGAGATAAAAACTACCCTTTATCTCCCAAGTTGGACCAAATGATAGATGGTTAAAAAATTTGATAAAAATTGGTTCAGTTGTTGCGGAGTTATATACCAATAGCAACGCCACCAACTGGGTTCAATTGAGATAAAAACTACCCTATATCTCCCAAGTTGGACCAAATGATAGATGGTTAAAAAATTTGATAAAAATTGGTTCAGTTGTTGCGGAGTTATATGCATTTAAAATTTTTATTGTTAACGCCCACCCCCGTAATCCTTATTGGGTATGAGTTATCCTAAAATCCGCTCATCGATCATTTCTACATCACATACCAACAACTACATCGTACCAAATTTGGAGTCGATAGTTTAAAAACGGGAATTTTCCATTGTTAACGCCCCCGCAACAATATAATAAGTAATGTGAAATAGCTAGTTAATACCATTTTTACTGTATTGTAAATTAAATTAAAATGTGGTTCTACGAATATGATCAATTTAATCATTAATAACTTACGTAAAATGCGCCCTAATATATTTTTTTAGCATGACCTTTATTGAATAGCAATAAAGTTTAAATTGACTCTACATTTTAGTTAGAAAACGTTTGTATGGGAAAAAGAAAAGGGCTGGTTTTAGGGTTTTCACGGAAATTATTCGAATTTTTCTCGCCGTAAAAAACGTAAAATTAGTCCAGGCGTTGTTGAGTTATGCGCTTACTAACACATTTACTAACACATTTTTATAAATAAGAATAAGAAGATGAAAGTTGGTCCTTAAGCACTCACTTATTTTTTTTTTAGTTTTCTTTGAAATATTTCCAGTTCTAGTTTTAGAGCCTAAAACGTTACATTCATTATTCATCATCATCATTCCAGCCTATTGCAGTCCACTGCTGGACATAGGCCTCTACAAGTTCGCGCCATAAATGCGTGAACTCATGTGTGGTGCTCATAGTCACCACGCTAGGCAGGTGGGTTGGTGACCGCAGGGCTAAAACGTTACATTATTTAATTGTAACTATCACCGGTCAATATTAAAACGCCTTCACTAGGATGTGAAAATCATCGAATTTTCAGTAACTTATTTAACCTAATAACAATAGCCCAGAACTTAGTAAGTTTGTCTGAGACATCCATACAATTTTTTGTACAGCGCATTTCTAGTGCCAATGAAGCAATATATGTTAGAATAGATAAGTCATAATCAAAATCAAAAATATCATTATTCAAAATACTTCAATGTACTTATTTATTATATATTATATTTTTATTCTCAATATGTTTAGATTGTACACGATAATTTTGCGACTGTTGTATAATTTTCCTGTGGCAGGACTACTGGAAGAGATTCCATCATGGGATAAGTAGTGCCTTTGTACCAGCATTGTTTATAAGAGCTATTTCCTATTGCTATCCTAGTGTACATAAATTGTTAAATAAATAAATAAAAGATGATTTGTATTGGAAGTTACTGTAAACTTTTGTGTTTGAAACAAGGATTCCAAAATTTTCATACAATTTTTATCTGTTTTTTTCTGGGCTATCTGGATTCCAGCCGGCCTAGCATGCATACAACGAGATATCTCTTGACGAGAGAGAAAGATAATGTCTACATCGAGTATTTTCTCGATTACCCTAACATGCGCACTACGAGAGACAAAATTCTCTTCCGAAGACTTCGCCTTGTCGAGTAGAGAAACATTATCAACCATAATCACAATTGAATATCATTCTTATTTCTTATGTCGTAAAGTTGAATTTACAAGGTTATTGACCAATTTCAAACGAGTGACACATGTTTTATTTAAAAATGTTCTCGGCCTTTTGGCTAAGATAAAAAGTGTATATCTAATTTAAAAAACTCTAATATGGAAAATAAAACGGCGTAAGTAAATGCATTTAATTATATATGTAAAACAATATGCTCGTGTTGTGCTTTATATCTTGTCGCACATTAGATAATTGTAATTCTATCACGCATTGTTTGTTTGTTTTTTTTTTTTTTTTTTGTTTTAAAATTTTTTGAATTTTTGAATTTTTTTTGATTATTGATTTTACTTTTATTCTATTTAATTTTATTTTTAGTTATTGATTTTTTTAATATAATTTTGTTTTGTTTTTTATTCTGAATGTTGTCTTGTCTTGTTGTACTAACCCAATATGGACTTATACTTTGGTCTAAAATAAAGTATTATTATTATTATTATTATTTAGAATAAGAAGCAACAGGGTGCAAATACGTTTTTTGTGTCATTATATGGCACACTTCACTCGACTTTTCGCATTTCCCGCTCTTCGTATACCGAAATTATATAATTATAATAGGGAAACGCCATGGTATACAAAAAATAGGCACCCGGTTTTATTTATTTTTTATTTATCGTCTTTCTCGTCGATAATATTGAAGACGAGAAGTTTCTCTTCCTAAAACGACAAAATTCGACAAAATTACGATGTCATGTTAGCTTCCGTAGAGATAAATATCACAGATCACTAAAATTTAATGATTATCTCTTCTTGACGTAACGAGAAGAGTATCGCGTGCACGCATGTTAGCTACTGTAGACATAGAGAGATAATACGAGAAAAGGGGTCGACAAAATTTTGTCGTGGCGTGCATGCTAGGCCTGCAGATATCAGATCTATCTATCTACAATAGCTTCCATTACAAATTATCGTTTTTTATGTGGAATTTTCAGCAGGGTTAGCTATTAATTTATTTTTGATACAAATTTTAAATTTATTATCAGCCGATTTCAATATCGTTTGTGGGATTTTATTATACATGCGAATAAAATATTAAAATAAACAAACCAAAAAAGAGACATACATTTGTTTAGTGCTGTCGGAAACTTGTAGTTACAATTTTGTTATTCCTTCTCGTGTTTAAGCTGCGATTATTACTATTTATATTAAAACAATCGATATTCTTGTGAATGTACATAATATTGTTGTTAACGTATTGTGACGTAATTGTTAATATGTCTACTTTATGAAAAACATCCCGCAGAGAGACTCGAGCTCCACGATCATATTAAATGCCGTGATAGTAATACTATACTCATTATAATTATGTATGACTAAGAGGCTGTACAGATTTCAGTCTAAATTTATTCGACATATGTAGGATTAAACGTTGTACTGCTCCACTTTGACAAATGTGTTTTGAATATTTTCTCTACTAATGCAAGTTTTGTTTTATAGCACAGGATTGATCTGGTTGCATGTTTGTTTAAATTAAACGAAACATGTATTATAAAGATATTTCTAGCTGTAGACGTCGGCGCAGATGAAGAAAGTAGAGAAAAATCTGAACTTTGGCCACTTAGATACATGAATTTAAAAAATTATAAAATCTAGAATTTAATATTTAAAACATGTAACTAAATCTAAATGCGGACAATTACAAACAAATATATTCAGCAACAGGATAATAATTTAAATTAAAAAAAAAAAATCAGTATACAATTAGGCTTCAAAGGCACTTTTAAATAGTAATTTTATAAATTATAGTAATGGACACGACAGACCTTGTCCTAACCGGAAAAGCAGCTACCAAAGATTGTGACATACCGACAGCAGCGCGAAATTTCATACCAAATCGGTCCAACAGCTTAGGAGAAGTTGGGTGACAACACACGTACAGAAAAATTATATTATATATTAAAATTAATCTTTAACAAAATAATGATAGTCAATTTATGAATCTACTACCGCTTTGGGGTGTAAAATTCAGCCGAGAAGACGCGGCTAGGAACTCAGCAGTTAATCTTTTAAAAAACGTATCGATCAAGGCTACTTATATGAAAATTTAAATGTTTTCTGTGTCAACGGCAATACCAAGTATTTACCTATCGATATTGGAAAATCCCAGAGATTAATCGACTCTTAAATATTACGCTAAAATCAATAGAACGTGCGTAAACATCTATTGGACCCGGACTGGTGGTACGTTTGCCACTCAGCTTACATATAAAAAAAATATATCAAACCATCTGAAAAAGACAATAAAACTTAACATTTCTTCTAGAAATAATTTCTTGAAGCTAATTAGCAAATTATATATTCAATTGTAGTTATTTCCATAAAATCATCAAATTGGTTAGGTAATGGTAGATAACTGATCTTAATGTAGGAAAAAAAGAAATATCAGAAAAGAAAGAAACAATAGAAAAGTAAGAGTTACATACTGAAGGTCAGTCTAGGTCCAGATTTCACTCACCATATGAATCGTAATTAAAATACTAACTACTATAACTTCAGTGCGACTGTTAACTACCCCTTTTGAATCAACGGTTAAGTAAATACAATATCGCTCTGTATAAATGTACACAATAATATATAGCGTTAGTGACAGGTTTGTGAAGAAAATAACCGTGTGTCTTACATCTTAGAGGCAACAACACTGGTTTATGTGTATATATGTGTATATATTAAACTTTTGTTTTTTCTTGTTTCTTAAGGCCCACGGGAGGTTTTAAAACTAAAAGAAAAACTAATAATTAAAAAAAAAAAATTTTTTACTATTATTAGTTGACAGAACGGAGTCTGTCCGGGCAGCTAGTCTTAAATAAAACGATGTACCTATAGGCGCATTAATAAACATTTAATAAGATAGTAGTAGATCGGACAGCCTTAATAAAAAAACATAAACACTATTTGAAGGATTCCTATATCCGGTAACAATTCCGATAACGTTCTCTGATCAGATATGTGATACGAATAGAGATCGAAATCTTAATAATTTCATTATGGCCTCGAGCAAGTATTCATATATCCGACTTATTCATGAACATGCTACTCGAAATAAATTGCATATATGCAGCTCATGTGCGGACCGGATTAACTATCAGCGTTAGCACAAGGTCGTTAAACTCACGTAACACGTGAAGCTCAATCATCGTACAGTATTAGTTTTGCGCTGTCAAATACCATTGCGACAAATGTCGTGTACCGTTCTTTCAACTCGACATTATAGGTGTACATAGTTTTTTGGCCTTAGTAAAAAGTTACAAGTTAAGAACTGGTTTGAAATCAAAGCTAAGAACGACAACGCTGATAGAATAGGCGATAGGATATATTATAGGATACTAGCTGACCCCGCAAACGTTGTTTTGCCACATATTTTATTAACCTTCTCAATACTCCCCCTCCCTCTTATAACATAGGGGAATGAAAAATAGATGTTGGCCGATTCTCAGACCTACCCGATATGCACACAAAATTTCTTCAAATAAGAATCGGTCAAGTCGTTTCGGAGGAGTTTAACTACAGACACCGCGACACGAGAATTGTATATATTAGATATTATTTATATTTATTTACTCTTGTCAACGGCTATTTAATATTGTGATATAATCAAAGAACATTTTTTATGCGAGTGACATATACCTAATGATAGTCACTTTATCATCTAGAAATATGATCGAGAAATGTAATATTTAGGTAATTACTTGTATAATACAAGCGAAGAAAACAGCGAAGTTACATTTACAAACAAAGATAAAATTGATGACCTTATCTTTTTTATAATTTTGTTAATATTATATTGTTTTAATACATTTGATATAAAATAATTCATGAAAATATTTTGCAATCTACCCACATTGTGTTAATATTTAAATTATTCTAGTTTAAGGAAAAAATAAATAAAATAAACATTGTTACAATGACTCGTGTCTGTTATAGGATATTAAAGTGATTTATAACGTAAACAAAGTTCTACATTGAAATACGGAATATATTTGGTTTTGTAATAGTGTTACATAATATAGACATAACGACACAGTCATTAAAATGTAGAAAAATATGAAGAGGAGATAATAATAGTAAATGGTGAGATGATAATTGCTAGATTTACATAGTGTAAAAAATATCAGAACGCGCTATATCTGTTATGAATAGGTATAATTTTTTTGTGTATTATATTCACGGAATACTTGTTACATAATCATTAACAACGTGATTTAGTTTTTGAGTCATATTATAAATACCTATATATTAAATTGCAAAATGACGATTAAAAAGTGTTTGAATAAAAAAAATAATTCGACTTATTACTAGCGTGTGCTTTATTCGAAACTATTACGACAACGTCTATGAATAGGTAACAAGAGTCAAATAATAACATAATCTAGTACACGGTGTGTTAGTCGGAATATCGCGGATGTTTCGTTTTTATGCGCATTCCTAACTCATAAATATTGATGCTGCGAGGTTCCGCGCTCCGAGGCATCTACAACTACCGCTCTGATCCGGGTTAATATTTAAAATTCACATGTTACTGACACACAAGAGGCCGCTTGTCCTAAAGTCATTACATAATTATACAAAATTATTATCTAAGGACTTCGATTAACCTTATCCTCGAACATGTAGAACTCTAAGCGAAACCTGCTATTTTTTATAACATATTTGTTTTTTTTTTTAGTAAAAAAAACTTTGTGGAATCATCAGAACATGAAAATGGTAGAATAAACAAGCTTTAATTATATAACAAAAAATTGAAAGTCCGACATCCGATGGAGTGACCTTTTGTCGTTTGAACGCGGATTTGAGAGAAGCGACGTGCTGTCTAGTTTATTTATAATTATACCAAAATATGAACTTGAGTCGTTGATTACCTGTCGCCTTATATATTGAATAAATTCTGCATCGATTAAGACTATTAATAATCAATTTATAATTCAAATATAAATGTATAATTTATGTGCCAATCAGTTTAGAACAGATGGTAAAAATATTAATTTTACTTTTTTTACACTGTCACAAAGTATTTTATATATGTGTATCATGTAATGTTATATACGTACATCTATTGAATTTTATGATGATAAAGATTTGCATAGAAATATGATTTGGTGAAATGATTTGATTGACTCTACCAACTCTATCGAATGTTGATTGGAAGTAAATTGTCGAGGTTTTATAATTTCCTTTAATTATTTTTTCTTAAACAGGACGCTATTCAGATTATGTATAACTAAAAGTTAGTTGAAGATTGATGATTAGATAAATAATTGGTAATATTAACCTATTTGGATGTACATACCTACTCGTGTGTATAAAATGAAATAAATGCTTCTCTACACTTTATGCACGTGAAAATTATATATTTACAGGTACGTAGTTATAAACATCAGAGCTGGTTTTACCTTTTTAAATCTAAGCAGGCACACTATGTTTTGTCTAATAAAAAAATTGAATTAATAAAAGAAAAGTGTTTATTTTATGCCTTCTTCGAAACGAGAAGCTCCAATCTTTTCTCAAATACATATTTGCTTAATGCTGCTGATGTTATAAACATTCGGCTGTCACTACAAATTCTTAATAAAAAGTGTAAACTCCACGAAACGTAAAACAGGATCTTGTTCGTTTTTGTATATGACCTAGCCTTCCATATACGTCAAGGTATTAATAGCGTCGCATCCAAACATGAGATGTACAAATTAATACAGAAGTGCGAGGTAGCTGAGATGTTGCGATATAATGAGCTTATTTATATGTTATAAGAGACGGGCTTGTCAGAACTATTATTTAATGACTAAACCGCTGAAGCACAAAATCAGTCCTAAAAAATTACGTTAGCGGGCTTAAAATCAATAAATGAACGATTCATAATTATTTAAACTTAATAATAACAATAGTCATTTATTTCAGAAATAAATTTATAATCAAAATTAAATTAAATTAAATTAAATTATGTATTGGTAACGATACACTCAAAATAAAATAAAACAAAACAAAAAATAATTCTTATTATTAATATAAGCCCGATAATTCTTAGAGCATTAGCATAAGATTTTGTATAGAAACTATAGTCTCATAGATATTTCATCTATTTCATGCTATGTTCATGTATTTAGCTTAAAAGTAAGTATGTAAGTTTAAAATATGTACAGTCATACTATTTCACAGAGAGCATCTCTATTTTATTTTATTTGTTAAGCGTAAGGTATAATGTAACTCACGTTTAAATAAAAAAAGATAAAGGAATGATAAGATGATTTAATCTTTAAAGATGGCTCAGGTGGAAATAGATTAAAGCGGTGAAGTGTACTGAAGCTGAAGCAGCTAAAGGTAATTGAAAAGTAAAGGAAGACGAAGACGCAGCGTAAAGGTTCATTATCATTGATATCACACTATTAGGCAATGAGCACACGCAAGAAAGTTCACATCCGTATGCGGTTAGGATCGCTTATTAGTTACATTTCTACGAAAAATACGTACGAAATTGTAGTTAAGTTTTTGCAGATTGTTACGTTTTGAGATATGTAAATAATTTTTTGGCATTTTGATATATTTACTTAATTTTACGTAGCAGTTATGGTTTATACGTGAAGTTACGCAACAATTTTGGTTTTTATTCTCACTTTTCAACTACAAGAAACTTGAAAAAACGTGATATGGCATCTGAAACGCGTTGACTTCTTATTTAATTTTAAATTTTCAATGAATTAAAAAAATTCAATCGAATTGAGGACCTCCTCTTTTTTTTGACGCGGTTAAAAAGGCAGATAAACATCTGCTCTGTCGTTTATAAAAAACTATATAGTGGTCGCCCAGCGGTCAAAATTCAACCATAATTAAAATTTTAAATTACAAAAAATCAAAACATAATGAAAATAAAAAACTTTTTTAATAAAAAATTTCAATTTGATATAGACTTCGACATCAACAAAATAGTATAATATGCGTGTGTGTCAAATACATGTAGTGTGTGTAATGTTTTTTTTATATTGATTTAATAAATTATTATGCATAATTAAAAAAAAAATATATATTAGCATTCTGCATTCCTTCTCTATATAAACTATATCTAAGTGTACGAAATTTCATACCTCCGTCCGCGCAATTTTCGTAAAAAGAGGTACAAAGTTTTTGCTTCACGTATTAATATATATAAAAAATAACAGTAGTGCAATTCTAAGATCTTAGATACTCGAGTTTTTCGTCACTACAGCCTATCGCAGTCCACTGCTGGACATGGGCCTCCACAAATTCGCATCAAAAATGGCGTGAACTCATGTGTGTTGCCCATAGTCACCACGCGCTATTAAAAATTAAAATCAAAACCAAAATTAGCTTTATTCAAATAGGCTTCAAAAGCACCTTTGTATCGCCATCTTACAAAGTAAAATTTTAAATATCATTAATACTAATTGTAATAGGAGTGTGAGTGTACCAGCAGGCCTAGCATGCGCGCCACGACAAAATTTTGTCTACCCCTTTTCTCGTATTATCTCTCTATGTCTACAGTAGCTAACATGCGTGCACGCGATACTCTTCTCGTTACGTCAATAGAAGAGATAATCATTAAATTTTAGTGATCTGTGATATTTATCTCTACGGAAGCTAACATGACATCGTAATTTTGTCGAATTTTGTCGTTTTAGGAAGAGAAACTTCTCGTTTTCAATATTATCGACGAGAAAGACGATAAATAAAAAATAAATAAAACCGGGTGCCTATTTTTTGTATACCATGGCGTTTCCCTATTATAATTATATAATTTCGGTATACGAAGAGCGGGAAATGCGAAAAGTCGAGTGAAGTGTGCCATATAATGACACAAAAAACGTATTTGCGCCCTGTTGCTTCTTATTCTAAATAATAATAATAATAATACTTTATTTCAGACCAAAGTATAAGTCCATATTGGGTTAGTACAACAAGACAAGACAACATTCAGAATAAAAAACAAAACAAAATTATATTAAAAAAATCAATAAGTAAAAATTAAATTAAATAGAATAAAAGTAAACCAATAATCAAAAAAAAAAAAATTCAGAAATTCAAAAAATTTTAAAAATTAAAAAAAAAAAATTGTGTTTGCTCGCAAACGAAAAAAAAACCGACTTCAATTACATCGACGAGTAATACAACGTAGATCGACGCAAAAACAGTCAAGTAACTACGCGTTATCAAAGATTACTCAAAAAGTAGTTATCAGATCTCAATAAAATTTATATGTGACCACATGACAAACATCAGCTATCGATTAAATTAAAAATTATCAAAATCGGTACACCCAGTAAAAAGTTATTGCGGATTTTCAAGAAGTTCCCTCGATTTCTTTGGGATCCCATCATCAGATCCTGGTTTCCTTATCATGGTACTAAACTAGGGATATCTTCTTTCCAACAAAAAAAGAATTATCAAAATCGGTACACCCAGTAAAAAGTTATTGCGGATTTTCAAGAGTTTCCCTCGATTTCTCTGGGATCCCATCATCAGATCCTGGTTCCGTTATCATGGTACTAAATTTGGGATATCTCCTTTCCAACAAAAAAGAATTATCAAAATCGGTATATCCAGTAGAAAGTTATGCGGTATAATACAACGTAGGTCGACGAAAAAAGCGTCAAGTAAAAACGCATTATTAGATATAACTCGAAAAGTAGTTATTAGATCTCAAATAAATTTAAATGGGACCAATCGGCACACACCACCTTTCGATTAAAATAAAATTTGTCGAAATCGGTCCACTCGATCAAAAGTTCTGATGTAACATACATAAAAAAAAAAAAATACAGTCGAATTGAGAACCTCCTCCTTTTTTGGAAGTCGGTTAAAAAAAAACAATGCGTGATAGAATTACAATTATCTAATGTGCGACAAGATATAAAGCACAACACGAGCATATTGTTTTACATATATAATTAAATTCATTTACTTACGCCGTTTTATTTTCCATATTAGATTTTTTAAATTAGATATACACTTTTTATCTTAGCCAAAAGGCCGAGAACATTGTTAAATATAATTGTGTTTGCGCGCAAACGAAAAAAAAACCGACTTCAATTACATCGACAAGTAATACAACGCAGATCGAAGAAAAAATAGTCAAGCAACTACGCGTTATCAAAGATTACTCAAAAAGTAGTTATCAGATCTCGATAAAATTTATATGTGACCACATGATAAACATCAGCTTTCGATTAAATTAAAAATTATCAAAATCGGTACACCCAGTAAAAAGTTATTGCGGATTTTCGAGAGTTTCCCTCGATTTCTCTGGGATTCCATCATCAGATCCTAGTTTCCTTATCACGGTACCAAACTAGGGATATCCCCTTTCCAACAAAAAAAAAATTATCAAAATCGGTACATCCAGTAGAAAGTTATGTGGTATAATACAACGTAGGTCGACGAAAAAAGCGGCAAGTAAAAACGCATTATTGGATATAACTCGAAAAGTAGTTGTTAAATCTCAAATAAATTTAAATGGGACCAATTGGCACACACCACCTTTCGATTGAAACAAAATTTGTCGAAATCGGTCTACCCGGTCAAAAGTTCTGATGTAACATACATAAAAAAAAAAAAAAAAAAAAAAAAAAAATACAGTCGAATTGAGAACCTCCTCCTTTTTTGGAAGTCGGTTAAAAACATGTGTCACTCGTTTGAAATTATACAAACGTTGGCTCATCCCGGTTTGGCACGATTGGTCAATAACCTTGTAAATTCAACTTTACGACATAAGAAATAAGAATGATATTCAGTTGTGATTATGGTTGATAATGTTTCTCTACTCGACAAGGCGAAGTCTTCGGAAGAGAATTTTGTCTCTCGTAGTGCGCATGTTAGGGTAATCGAGAAAATACTCGATGTAGACATTATCTCTCTCTCTCGTCAAGAGATATCTCGTTGTATGCATGCTAGGCCGGAAATTATCAACTAAAGCGTCAAATAAACTCAATCAGCCGATTTGTGTTTTGTATTAGTATTGTAATTTGTGTAAGTATTACTTCGTTTTTAACCGACTTCCAAAAAAGGAGGAGGTTGACGCTTTTTTCGTCGACCTACGTTGTATTATACCGCATAACTTTCTACTGGATATACCGATTTTGATAATTCTTATTTGTTGGAAAGGAGATATCCCAAATTTAGTACCATGATAAGGAAACCAGGATCTGATGATGGGATCCCAGAGAAATCGAGGGAACTTCTTGAAAATCCGCAATAACTTTTTACGGGGTGTACCGATTTTAATAATTTTTTATTTAATCGAAAGCTGATGTTTGTCATGTGGTCACATGTAATAAATCTTATTGATATCTGATAACTACTTTTTGAGTAATCTTTGATAACGCGTAGTTACTTGACTATTTTTTCTTCGATCTACGTTGTATTACTCGTCGATGTAATTGAAGTCGGTTTTTTTTTCGTTTGCGAGCAAACACAATTATATAAATTGTTTTAACTTTTTTGAATAACTCAGAACTCTAATTACGAATTTTGTATATATACGCTTGTCAATGTACTCTTTTGTATTTCAAAAAAAATATATATTTTATTGTAATATAGGCAATATTATGATATATAAATAAATAAAAAAATCATTATAAAAAAACAGGTGGTGTAATTTTTTTTAATCATTGCGGATATGTGACTAAGTCTATCTATCTTTAATTTATTATAATAATTGACAAACGACTCTTGATTTATCTAAATTATTAATGTTAATAAAAAAAATAGATCGATTTAGCTTAATCACCAGCATATTTCTTGTTAGACTTAATTGATTCTCACTGACCAAACATAATTTGCATGCGGATTTCCATATTTATGAATCAGATCAATTATTTAATTGATTGAATTCTTATTTCATTTATGTTTAAAATGCCTTTATGTTTTTAAATCATAAGATATATGTATAAAATATGCCATATTTTTTGTTTCGTTACAATATTGTACTCTACACACTACAGTTTAAACAATAAAGATGCGATCTTGACACTTGTGTAACCTCAACCCGGTTCCTCATGGTGCACAACAATACAACTTGCTATATATATTTATATGTTGCATAAATCTGCATAACAATCGTAAGTTTCGTGACTAATCATATCGCGAGTATAGACCGGCTGACTCTTTGTTTTTTTATAATTAATTGACCAACTCATGTGAAGATATAACACATACAAGGAAGGATCTCATGTTGCCGACAAGTCTAGTGAAATCAAATAAAAATAATAAAATAATAATATCTCGATTGTTTATAAGCTTAAAGTCGTTTTAGTTTTATTTTTATCTAACCTTCGTAGAACGCTTCGATCAAGTGGTATATGTACATAAGTAGTTAAAATTAACCCGTTTAGTTTTATATTTATTATCAGCATCTCAGCGGGCAGGATAGCTTATTGTTCATTCTAGTCTAGGAAATAGAAATAACGATTCAACCAAAAAATGGTGTCTACCTACCTGGCTGAAACGAAAAATGAAAATACAAATTGTGTGATTTCTTCTAATTTCTTTATGACGAAACAAGCGTGAAATGTAATGTCTGTTGTGATCTGCATGTGACTTTTCTTATCGTGAAAGGAAGTCTAGATGTAACTTCTGCAACAATCTTACATTTTGGAAAAGCATCAACTTTAAATTATGCTAGCTATACATACTGAACACAAATTAAAAAATATTGTCACGTCTATTTAATTTTAAATCGCAGGCAGATCTTGTATACAATGAATTAAGTAGTAATATAAAACTTATGATTTGTGAAGCTCCATTAAACTGGTTTTTATTATAATAACGTAATAATTCAGCATCACATATAGTATTTACATATGGTACGAGCTTAATATGGTTACATCCTGTTTCGTATACATATATTCTGTATTTTTGGAACATGTGCTTAAGTTTTATGACTGTAAGATTCGCGTCATTCATTGATGATGCATGTTTTAATTATAATATTAACTCTTAAGACAAAATAATCAAAATTATAAGAATTATCTATGTATTTTGAGTACTTTCATGAAAAGTCTTAATTAAGCGTATTTTTAAATGTATGCAAAATAAACTAAAGTTAAAGAGACGGCCAGAAACGTTTTATTGTTCCGGCAAAGGATTTTCCTGTTCAGTTTATATTATCTATCTTTTTTGTGCTATCGAACCTTTCTACTCATTTATTATTTATTTATTTTTGGAACACCAACAAAGTATACACCATATTGAGAGTACGTAATACAATTACAGTAAAGTCTAGATTCCTAATTGTTTATTACAGCGTAATAAGTGTAACAGCGTGGTGGATTAAGCTCTAATCCTTCTCCTACATGGGGAAAGAGGTCTGTGCCTAGCAGTGGGATATTACAGGTTGAAGCGAAATAACTTAATAATTTAGCGACAGTTATACAGCGTCGACCACAATCATTATCATCATTACAGCCTATACAGTCCACTGCTGGACATAGGCCTCCACAAGCTTACGTCAAAAATAACGTGAACTCGTGTTTTGCCCATAGTCACCACGCTGGGCAGGCGGGTTGGTGACCGCAGTTACTGGCTTTGTCGCACCGAAGACGCTGCTGCCCGTCTTCGGCCTGTGTATTTCAAAGCCAGCAGTTGGATGGTTATCCCGCCACCGGTCGGCTTTTTAAGTTCCAACCTCCTCGACCACAACGATCAAACTATTTCGTATACATAATATGTATTAGTAAATTCATATTATGTGCTCTTTATTAGGCCTCATTAGAAGCATTTAAACCAAATAAATGATTGATGAGGGACGGCGACGAGATTTTTTTAATTTCTCATAACTTACAATTTTAGTTTTCGTGTGTAGGTATGTACATAGTAAATGTATATATAAAAACCTTTAATTATTATTTATTGTCATAAGTATGTATGAAATTGATGTATTTTTAAAATAAGCATTACACATAAACAGTATCTCTCATTATTTCATATTCTCATTAAATGAAAATCAATAGTAAATTACCTACTTAGGTTGTTCAATTGAGGTTAAGCACAACCTGAAATATCATTCGAATCAGACTTTTAGCAGGCAACCCAAAATGGAATAGCGCTCATTTTGATGTAAGATTTATTTATTAAATATGTGGGTCAAAGTAACTACAGAAACTACCTGTTTACACCTGCCAGCTTGGGAATTATGTCAGGAAAATAATAGATAACCCAGTGTTTGTGTTTTCTATAGGCTTCATGCATACCAAGGTATTAAATTTACTTTTGTTAAACAGATTTAATAGATATGCCTCCACGACGGGCTCAGTGGACACATGAAAACTTGCGTTCTGCTATGGCAGCAGTAGAACGAGGGCTGTTGACGCAGTGTGGTGCAGCAGACCAATATGACATTCCTAGACGTACGCTGAGAACCCACTTGAAAAGTGGAAATATAATATGACGTTTAGGACGCAGTTCAATAATAAATGAAGCTCAAGAACGCGATCTTGTCAACAGAATCATAATATTTGCAAATGTTGCGTTACCACTAACCTCTAAGCTTATTCGCAGACAAGCATTCATCTTTTGCGATAAATATGAGCTAAAACATAACTTCACCAAAGACGTTGGCCTTGCTGGCAAAGTCTGGCTAAATATGTTTTTGAAGCGGCATCCAGAACGTTCAAAAAGAAAGACACAGTTCATGAATCCAGCCAGTGCACAAAAATTGAACAGACCAATCGTAAGCCAACACTTTGAATATGTTAAAAAATTATATGACGAACTGGATATAGTAACAAACCCGGAAAAACTTTACAATGTAGACGAAAAGGGATAACTTTTCATAATCAACAGACTGTTTTGGTGCAAAAAGGAGCTCGACGAGTACATTTAATTGCACCAGAGCATGCTGAAAATGTATCGATCGCAATGTTCGTCAATGCTCTGTCAGGAACGTTATTCGGCTAATGATAATATTTAAAGGGAAGAGGCAGAAGCCCGAATTTAGTGACAATTTACCAGCTGGCAGTTTCGTAAAAATGTCACTGAAGCATTTTGATTGTTTACTCGTAAGTTCTTAGTCGTTGAAGTACAATATTTCTACTAATAAATGAATATAATTTCGAAATTCCTAATTGAAAGTTTGATTTAGAATACGTTATTTAAGTCATAACATAAGAAATTTTGTGATAACTTAAAAAGTGGCCTTATTACCCCCTAGCGGTTAAAAAGGCCCATTTTCATTATCTCTTAAGTTTATGTAAAAAAAAATGTTAGAGTAGTTAGCTGAAAATGCCAAATACTTTGTTTTGTTGATAATTTCATAAGAAAGGAAAAAAAATTATTTTTGGGCCTTAATTTACAGTGGTAGTTTAATAAGGCCCATGACAAGAGTTTTAAAAAAAAAAATATTTCTTTCCATGCTGATTTCTATATTACTCTTTATCTTTTATTCTCATCTTAAATTAAAAAAAAAATCTTTTTACTGAACCTATTTTTTTTACGATTATAAAATATTTTCAGAGTTTTTTAGTTTTAAAGTTAGCTGGGCCTTATTTGCCGCAGGTACTTATCACAAATGCCTATTACTATTATTATGATAATCATGATAAAAACATTTGATTCGGGTGTTAGATTAACGCAAAAAGGTAGAATAAATTTCTAACCCCAAATTTTATACTTCGTAAAGTCGTTAGAGGGATATTTATTTACAAATGTTTCTTTCTTTTATTGTTAGCAGAATTTACAATTCGATTTGATAGTATTTATCGTTAGCTATAGTATACTCGCCTTGTTTTAGAAGATAATTTAAAGTGCTTTTAGATCAATATTTGAATAAAATATACTTCGTATCGATTTGATTTTTCACATTCTCTTTCAATCTGCCCTCCTTCACAATACTAGAAGAGAGTGAAATCCTCATAGAATTACACGAATTAAAAGAATATTAAGAAACAGACACTGATAAAAATTCATCTTGTTACGACATTATAAACCGTAAAAGATATAAAAACTTTATAAGGTATTGTGATTGCATTAGATTTAACCCTTAATTTACCCGGTAGGTCCCTGGGACTCCATTGAAAACTTTACGCGCTCATAAAATCGTTAGTTTTTGGATTTTGAAATTGTGCGTTCCAGTACCTTCACACAGTGACGCACCAAACGCGGGGGAGAGTGGACGTTGATGTACGTGACTCCAATCGGTAAGTAATCACGCTAGTGGAGTCCGTGGGACTCCACCGGGGTATTAATGTTACTGTGATGAACATTAGCGTTTGTGTTTGTCTGGGTGTTTACTATGTATTATAAGTATATATTTACAAAAAAAAGAATATAAGTATTATATCTATATCTAGTACCTATATACATATCTATCTTATATTTATTTATTATTGTTTTAGCCTATTTACAGTATTTTTACTGTTTTTTTTTCAGATGATATAATGGTGTCTCACAGTACGATAAACGTATTTGACGATGACGCTGAGTCTGTAATAAACAACTGGCTCGCACAAGTAAGTGACAGCGACACGGATGGTGATGGTTGAACCAGACTAGGAGACTAGAACCTAACGAGGTGGTGTCTGAATCCGAGGATGACTGCGAGCTCTCAGACCACAACTCTGCTACGGAGTACATCAATCGCAGCAGCATTTACCTAAATTATCTTGTCTCGATTTCATCAAAGCTATTACAACCGAACTCGATGAAAGCAATCTAAAAAGTAGATTGTATAATATAATACCAAACTTCCTCGGCAGTTACGCGCTATCATTTCGAAGATAACAGGCACTCCAACTCCACTTCACTTACCTGTAGAGAGCAATAATGAGCAGAAACTGCCCCGAAATGAGAGAAAGTATTGTCACCTGTGTCCACCGCGTCTAAAAAGGAAAACTGCATATATTTGCCATAGCTGTACTAAGCCTGTGTACCTTAGCTGTGCAAAAAAAAAAAGCAATGACTGTGTCACCAACCGTGACTAAAAGGTCTTGCACGTTTTTTGTTTTTGTTCGGGCCATGTTCTTTTTTTTGTTTTTTTATAAAAATTTATTATGTTTTTGTTATATTTCTTAAAAATCTACTTTGAAAAATTGTTTTGTTTTTGAAATGTTGAGACTAGAAGTTAGGTCTCGTAATTTTATTACAAAAAGTGCCATATTCTAGAAGTTCCTTAATTAAAGGCTGTCATTGTATAATTTTAAGTAAAAACTTATGCTATTGTTAGACCAAATATATAATAAATAAATATAAGAAGCATTTTTATTTAAAAAAGTATTTATTTCATGTTAAAATTACGATTTTTTTTCCGGGAGTCCAGGGGACTCCACCAGGTAAATTGTGTATGTATGAAGTCACCGGGTATATCAAGGGTTAAATATATTTATTTCATTTAGCAAATAGGGCTCTTGTTCTATAAAATATTTATTGAAAAACTTGATAGTTATTTTGTAACCATTTAGCAACTATACGCTGTTATTACTCTATAAAGTTTCCTTTAAAGAATACTTATATAAATGTCGTCACATGTAATTGTCAACTTATATGCGGATATACGGTTCTAAGTATTTTATTGATCATCGAGTGTCTTGAGCATCAGTCGCAAAATAAGATGCGGATGTGTAATAGATCTTGTGATTGATATTTTTAACATGTCGTAAACTTAATCTTGTAGTCGTCAGTGGTCACACGTGCCACAGAAAGAATTTAGAACAGTCGAAGAATGTAAACATTGACTGTGCGATTTTATTAAGCCTCAAATGTAATAGTGCCATCTAGCGGAAAATGTGTGTATTACATCAATTGATAACTTGAAGGCTTTCATTGGTTTTTTATGTTTCGAGAATTAAAAAAAGATGAAGAATAGATAAGTATTCGATAAGATACAATTAATATGATTTACAAAAAAATATTAAAGTTGAACCAATTTTACCACTTTTCAAATCATATATATCATAAAAATTGTATTTTTTGTAGATATTACTTAACTACAACTTAACTATTTTCCAGGTTCATACTTATAATAATAGATGGCGTTGCATGTGTTGGTAAATCAGTTACAACTAATCCTTTACTTATTATCTCTGAATTCACTATTTATAAATTAAGTTATTTAGAAAAATGATTAAAGTTATCAAATTTTGTAAAAGACGCATAATTATATATTTTTAGAATTTCCTAATGACTTCTATGTTTAAGGTTGTAATAAACATGGTAGCACGCATGGTCGGTAAAGCAGGCGCTCCGGTTCGGCACGGATAGGCGACACGCAAGCGGTACAGGTAGGTTAACATTCACGGTCCGTCGCATTTGGTGCTCCTGTGCGCTCTTCGCCGCGGCTCCAACATCGAAATCGTACGTTAACGATAAAATGTCTGAGGATTTGTGACCGGTGATCGTGTGTGATACAACAGTGTTCAGTTTACAAAGTGATTGTGATATGACGACGGGTGCTGGCATTTGATCGTGCGACTCTGTGGATCTTAACGGTAAATTTTGTTAACCGACACTATGACCTGTCGCTGTTTACTCTGCGGTCAGGTGACTGAAGTCCATATATTACAGCAGCGTCGTGCTTATCTCGAGGGATATTTCATTGTTTAATATATTTTATAATACATATTATAGAAAAGTGGGCACCGAAGTACCTTCCACGTAGTACGTAGCGGTGTTTACACGTGAATTATGACACCAATAGTTGATGCGCGTGAGGCTGTAACTCGTAAGTCAACACTAATTTCTCGAGTAATGTTACATTTATCGTAGTTTCGAAATTTTCGAGCTAGACCCGAAGTTTACCATTGCTACTGAAAGTTGAGAACGCATGTTTCTTGAAAACTTCACATACTTAAATTTCACTCGTCTAATCGTAAGAATCGTATTGCAATTTCATTGATATATTCTATTTACATTGGTGTTAGTTTGACGTTCATATATCACTGTTTATTGATGTAAAAACAGAACATCTAATTACTTGAGAATAGTTAGAAACAATGTGTCTATACCGAGAGTTAAAATTATTATAACATATTTATTCACGGCGGTGTGACTCAGCGGAACATTCAAAAACTATTCATATAAAATAAAGTTTTTTGTATTGCCCATTTAGAATATAAAGGCAATGAATTTTTAACAGACTACTTTTAGTTGATACCGTAATGCAACCTCGTTTATATAAATAAGTTAATTAAACTCTCTACAAAGTACATTACAAGTATGTACTAAATCCATTCAAATAGAAACTCTACAATAGAGAATTATACCAAATCTTTGATACCAGTTCACCAGTTGTACTTACAGTGGATTATTAAAATACGATATTCTTGAATTCACCAAACATGACGAGTTTTACTAATGTTCAACGTAGAATTTTTATGAAGAAAATCATCTTTTAATAATAATTTCAAATAACCTTCAACTTTTTAAGAATGATCTAATTTTTATCAAGTAAAATAAATAGCAACGCTATGTAAATTTATACTATTTCTTTCATGTATATTTTTCGTCAATATTTATTTATACACTTATATTTAATTGTTTAACAGATTAAATATTTTGGATTGAATATTAAACGTCTAAGAAAATTCCATATAAAAGATATCAACGCGTTATTACTTCACTCTAAATAAGGTCGTCGACGCCGGTTTAATTTTTTCTTGCGTGTTTCTTTAACCATAAATATCATTGCAATATTTTGAAAGGAACAAAGTGAAAGAATAATATGAATAAAGCCAATAGTCAGGTTGTAATGCGATCTCATTAGAATCCAGTTACATTTCGTGCCTTGAGTTGCTTAGTGCGCACCTTAAATTGTGTATCATATTCTATGTCAGTTGTGTCTGTAGCCTGTATATATAAATAATAGATCTAAATAATATAAAACGAGTGTGCTTTTGACCACACGACTGAAGTAAAGCTTACGAAACGTAACTCTCTCTCTTTCTATCTTCACTAACTTCTATCTCCCTCTTAACTTCCGTTCACTTCGCCCGATCACACTTCTCATAACACTTTCGTCACGCATTCACCAGCTTATTCCAAGTCAAGTGTACGCAAAGACGTTTTACTTCTAAAAGTTTTGCTTTCTAATATTTTCTAGAAGGTGAAGGTCTTAGGGAAATATAAATTAAGAAAATTGCTCAGTAACATTTCGTAAACGTAACGCACATTTCAAGGTACGTGTATGGATAGTTCACAAGATAAGGCAATGCTTGTCGGGTCCACTAATATATAAATACGTGTCTGTTGTTAAAAACTCAGAACGGGTTTCGAACTCACAATCCTCGGAGCAGAAACCACAATCACTACAAATTGCGCTGTCGGACTAGTCAAGCTTAAGTAGAGTATACAATAGCAATTAACTGAAAAAAAAAATATAACATGTAATTATGTCGCCATAAAAAACCTCATTGATTCTACAATTAACACATCACAATTTATAGTAGAAATTAACGCCTGGAATAAAAAGTACTTTTTTCTTTCTTTTATTTCGATGCATATTGCTTTTATTAGAAAATACAATATTTAATTTCTAATTACTTATCTATATACTAATACGTGAAGCAAAAACTTTGTACACCTTTTTACGAAAATTGCGCGGACCGAGGAGTATGAAATTTCGTATACTTATAGTTTATTATAGAGAAGGAGTGCAGAATGCTAATATTTTTTTAAAACTATGCATTAAAATATAATAAGTCAATAAAAAATAACATTACACACACTAACATTTATTTAACACAACATTCATATTATAATTTTTTGTTAATTGTCAAAGTCTGTAGTCAAATTGAATTTTTTTAAAAAAGGTTCTTTATTTTCATTATTTTTTTAAAATTAAATTTTTAATTATAGTTCGATTTCGACCACTGGGCGACCACTAGTTGTATTAAATATGCTATATTATATTATACGTTATGTCATTTAGTAATGACCATTCGTTCCATGCAGATTTGTGTAGGTATTGATATTTATGGATACCAGTCGCTACGATATTTCATTCATGTTGTACACCTTATGCTTTAGTTGGTTATTCAAGATTTTTAATTAAAAAATACTAAATTGATTTATAATATTTGAATAGTTTTATTTTACATAACTCGTTGTTACTTTATTCAACAGATATCGAACAAACAATGGTTATTGAAACTAAACAATTCCATCGAATAGCGATGGGAATTATAAAAATGTTCGATCAATTACAACGCGGTTCGACTTTCGCTGGAAGAGGGTCGCGGGGTCAAATGTACGTCGATTGTTCTTCACTTCTTTAACAAATGACAGTATGACTTGAATTGTTATTAAGATTCATACGAAAACGGCAATTTAAAATTCTGCAGGAATAAAATACAATGAACTCAATTTTCATATACCTATCATATGATTTTCATAGTTTGAGCACGCACTATGAAATACTATATTTGGTTACATTTTGTCATCTGGGTAGCTGGTAGGGTTCTGGTTTGTCATCTGGGTAGCGTGCGACTTAAATCCAGGAATCTGCTCGTGATATCGATCCGATAGCAGTTGTGAGGCTTCTTCCGAGTATTTCGTTTACTCCTACTTAATGACACCTAATTCATCTAATACACAGATTATTTAAGGTCAAACTAAACTAAAAATATAATACTCATTCCACAAAACCCGTAAAATCTAATTCCATTACAATTAACTATAATAATTTGATTTAACGATATCGACAATCAAAAAAATCTTGATTTTTTTTATATTTGTAAAAATTTGATCTTCAGAAAATCAAGATATTACCAGGAAATTAAAAAATAATAATAAGACGCTGAAACATGGAATTTATAAACATAAAACTGTAAAACGTATCTTCTGTGATAAAATGCTTATATGTTGTATATTCGCATAAGTAACTGAACAAGTTTATAAGTTAATTAAATAATAATTGTATAGAAAAATTCAGAATTATGATTGACGCGTGAGGTCAAGAGAGCAAGTTTAATCACAGGTCTTACGAACAACTAGATTAGAACTTAGATTCCATGATTGACAACGCCAATACAATATTCTCGCATATGTACCGTAATATTCTAGTGATTGGTCCACGTTGTTGTGCCTGATCTTCTATTTCTTTATTTAGATGAAAGCTTTAACTTATGGACTACTTCGTCGATGCATTATAACACATACTCTCCTCACATGCCTGATTACTAACGGAAAAATTAAACCGAAGCGAAATGTCTCTATTCCGGATTTAAACCACTGACATTTGTTTATCATTTGGCTAATATTTGTACTGAGTCATCTCTGAGTAATATAATGTATAACAGTATAGCTATTACTAATGATATTATAACATATCTACAACCAAATGACGCCACTGACCATCAGCTGGCTAATTTGCAACGTTTTTCTACCTAATATTAATAAAAAAATTGACCAATGCATATCTTGTAATAATGCGTTTTAATACTGGTTCATTGCACACTAATTGTAAGAATAATGTACTTGATATTAATTCATGACGAGGTTCATTACTAGAACAAATGTTAATACATTATTTTTTTTGTAATGATTTAGAAACCTTCGTGTTACATAGCAATATATACAAATAATGTGCAATTTCGTGGTTATCTGGAAGGAAAGGCGAAACTAGCCTCGAAGAAACTTGGTGTGCTCAGTAGGGCGAAGCAGTATTTCATGCCTTGTCACCGCCTATAATTATATAAGGTACAGATCCGGCCCCACATGGAATACTGCTCTGACCTATGGGCTCGGGCGCCCCAGTACCAGCTCCTTCCATTTGACCGTGTTCAACGCCGAGCGGCTCGAATCGTTGGCGACAGGATTCTCTCCGATCGGCTCGATTCTTTGGCGCTGCGTAGAGATGTCTTGTCACTCTGCATCTTCTACCGTATTTACCACGGGGAGTGTTCTGAGGAATTGTTCGGACTAATACCTACAGCAGAATTCCAACACCGGACATCGCGTCAAAATTCAAAATTTCACCCACATCACCTCGATGTCTGGAGGTCTACGATAGCTCGATTTTTGCGCTATTTTCAGCCACGCATGACCCCTCTATGGAACCAGCTGCCACCTACGGTATTTCCGAATCGATACGACCTAGGGACCTTCAAAAGAAGAGCATATTCCTTTTTGAAAGGCCGGCAACGCGCCTGCTAATCCTTTGATGTACCGGTGTCTGTGGATATTGTTTATCACTTACCATCAAGTGAGCCAACTGTCCGTTTGCCTACTCTTCTATAAAAAAAAAATGTGTGGTAATTATAACCACTATAATACACACGTTGGCAACTCCCATATCTAAGTATATATTTAAGTACACACATGTAAAAGAATCGGTTGACCAATTGTAATCATACCGAGGGTAGAAACATATAGTACCATTTGTTTCTTTTGGGTCATAAGGAAAGCAATTATTAAAGTTTATTGTTTTTGAAACATTTTAATTACTTTTTATCCCGCCATAGCTTACAGCCTCAAAAAGAGAAACTAATCCCATAGAACTTCATTTCGAATGGATTTCATATAGAAAATCAGTTTATATATATCTTAAATTGTTCATGTAATACCATAACTTAAATTTTAAAAGATAATTTGGCGCTGCTATTGGCAATGTTATCAATTTTAAAAATATTAAGTACTGGTGTCTCTCTTCCTTTTCAATTCGCGTACAATTTATATCACGCTATTCTTATGTAACGTTTACCTAGCTCACATGAATCTAATGAAATAAAGAAATTAAAGAATATAAATTAATGTGAATCTTTAAGTATTTATCCATCCTCTATAGCCAAATTTTAGACATTAACCTGTATACACACTTACATGGCGGAACTTACGTAAAAATTGCAGTTATCGTAAATTGTAATTGGTATAATTGAAATTTATAAGATTATTTTGTTCATAACGATATTTTTTGTTTTTGCTCATCTCTCACGTAACGTAACATGGTGTTAAAGTATCAAAATAATTAAATTAAATTATTTACAATTCACAACAACAATTTTATTAAATTTAAAAGTATTTTTTTAAACATAGAAAAGATCACCGTGCTTTAACTTTTTCGTGTATAAATTTCTTTTTTTTTAATTTTTCATGAAATTATGATCTAATAAACACGTGTTATCAGTACCGATAAGCAAAATAATAATAATTACAAAAAATATTTACAAAATTTATTATTATTAAATGAATATATTACATATTATTATTGGAAAACAAGTATTAAGAAATGTATTATCTTTTTCTGACTGTAATTAAATATCCATCTTTAATACTTAAAGCTGTAATATCTTAGTCGCAGTTAGTGTATTTTCAGATACGATAACTACATGCATAAACTATCAGTGTATGTAAATAGTTAACGTCGCTGCATTGACGCAACACGTTTTCACATAGTAACACAGGTGTAGTTTAACATAATTGCGATATGCGTTTAATAATACTAGACTTCAAACGCGATTTGTCATGTGTACCAATATACTAGTGTAGTTGTCCATTGGACGTTAATATTTGATGCACGCTTGCAATGCTTCTGCAGGTAGACTACGGTAATCGCTAGCATAGCTAGCCTGAGCCGTACCGTGCCGTCCCGACCTAGATATATATAAAAAAGAATAGGTTGTCTGTAATGTTGGTTTACGGACGATAGTTTAACGTGACAACGTCATGACAAAACATCGCCTCGCACGCATAGGCCAATCGAGTGGAAGAGAGATAGATGCAGCGCAAGCATACAATGAGCGTAACGCTACGATGAGTCATCCTTTTTCGTGCGTGCCGCCGGCGTTCATCGATTTATTAGATGTTATCACCTGAAAAATCTGTAGTCTATATACTATGTCTGTATAGACTATATATTTTTGATAAATGTGGTCACCCACGACCGCTAGTGCAGCCAGTTGTGATCACTGCGCCAACCCCTTTTCAAAAACCAACATTTACCGGTGTTCGTATTGTTCGTAAATGTTATTAATGTTACATAACGTATTTTGCATAAAGATTAACTGCGGTATGGATGCATCACAATGTAAAAGTTATCTCATTATCAAAGTATTTTTTTTTACGTTATTCATTGTTCGTACTGGTTTACTGAAACTGTTATTATTTAATTTTTTCTGTTTTATTAACGAAATACTGGAAGGAAAGAGAATAAATCAACTATTTTTATAACGAACTACCAAAAAAGGAGGAGATACTCAATTATATTGTTTTTTTTTTAAATCAGTATTTCTTGTCAGAACGTTTGACTGAGTGGACCGATTTTGATAATTTTTAACCGACTTCCAAAAAAGGAGGAGGTTCTCAATTCGACTGTATTTTTTTTTTTTTTTTTTTTTTATGTATGTTACATCAGAACTTTTGACCGGGTAAACCGATTTCGACAAACTTTGTTTTAATCGAAAGGTGGTGTGTGCCAATTGGTCCCATTTAAATTTATTTGAGATCTAACAACTACTTTTCGAGCTATATCTAATAATGCGTTTTTACTTGACGCTTTTTTCGTCGACCTACGTTGTATTATACCGCATAACTCTACTGGATGTACCGATTTTGATAATTCTTTTTTTGTTGGAAAGGAGATATCCCAAGCTTAGTACCATGATAAGGAAACCAGGATCTGATGATGGTATCCCAGAGAAATAGAGGGAACTTCTTGAAAATCCGCAATAACTTTTTACTGGGTGTACCGATTTTAATAATTTTTAATTTAATCGAAAGCTGATGTTTGTCATGTGGTCACATATAAATTTTATTGAGATTTGATAACTACTTTTTGAGTAATCTTTGATAACGCGCAGTTACTTGACTATTTTTTCGTCGATCTACGTTATATTACTCGTCGATGTAATTGAAGTCGGTTTTTTTTTGATTTAATCGAAAGGTGCTGCGTGTCAGGTGGTCCCATTTAAATTTAATTGAAATCAAATGAGCACTTTTTGAGTTATATCTAAAAATTCGTATTCACTTGTCTATTTTTTTGTCGACGTAAGATGTATTATATATTTTGATGATTCTTAGTTTGATCAAAAACAGATGCTTGTTTTCTAGTTCCATTTAAATTTGATTGAGATCTGGAACTGGCTACTTTTTCAGTAATTTTTGATAACGCGTTTTTACTATACTATTTTTTCGTCTCGTTACATTGTATTAAACACTATTATTAAATATGCAAACATATCGAGCTAATTGAATTTCTGTATGCAATATCGGTCGCATAAAAACATAATTATCATGTTAATGCTAATTCATAAACTTATATTTACGCATTGGACTTCACATTAAATTCACATAATATAGTTCTCATTTTATATTGTTTCTTACTTCTGCCGCGTTTGTCGCGCTGGCGGTTGCGGGTTCGATCCCCGCACATGACAAACATTTGTATTGGCCATACAGGTGTTTGCCGTGGTCTGGGTGTTTGAGCAGTCCTTGTGGGTCTCACGACCGTGCCTCGGAGAGCACGTTAAGCCGTCAGTCCCGGTTGTTATCATGTACACCTGATAGCGATCGTTACTCATAGTAGGGAATATATCCGCCAACCTGCATTAAAGCAGCCTTGCGGATTAAGCTCTGATCCTTATCCATATTACAGGCTGAAGCGATTGTTTCTTAAACTGCCTTGGATATATAATAGCCAAATAACATTGTATTTTTGATTTGTTTACTTACTTTTTACAAAATGTTATTGAAATGGGGCACAGCAGGAAATATGAAGCTCAAAGTTTGGAGTAACCCGACTGGGGAAATACTAGTGTTACAATTAAGAGGTCACAGCTGAATAATACTGATCTCAAGTATTGTGTTCCTGTGAAAGCGCCAGAGCTTCTTGAGAAGGTCAGGAGTAACTGGAAATACTCTTGGTGTTGCACTTACTGAGTACTTAGTTTACGCCATTTTTGGCACGAACTTGGGGATGCAGCTGATACTTTGGGATGCCTATGTCCAGCAGTAGACTGCGATAGGCTGAAGTGCTGTGTAATATTTTATTTTATTTTTTATATATTAGCAATGATAATTAATACTTTATATTAAGGTAGAATTCAACAAAGAGTTAAATCCAAAGACGGGAATATTTGTTATTATAAGTAATACGATAGTGTGAAATGTAATACGTAGTTATTCATGCATCTAAATATAAGTAGCTATTTAAAAAACCTTTGTTGTATCTTCTGTGTATCTTGTTCCTATTTTTTACTCTACAAGGGAGCTCTATAATCTTTGCTTCTTATCATCCAGTCTAGTAAATTATGTATGAAATGTAGGATGTAAGAAATATACACAATAAATGAACAGTACCTATTTTTACATCCTACATATGTATCTAAAGCAAGTCAATATAAAATTGATGTTTTAAATTATTAATTTGATTTACAAAATTAAAAATATGTCATCTAAGTCAGAATATGTTTAATATTTTTTATAATAATTTTATACAAAAATTTGTGTAATTAATTATTTAAATTTGTAATTTTTTTGCAGTACAATAATTAAATTGTTTGTGTAATTTTTACTGAACACTTGTTCTTATGAGAATAAGTGTCTTAAAAACGAAAACGATAACATCTTCATAATAAAATATTAAATTAGTAAACAGTTATCTCCTTTAATGTCACGTTTACCATTCATTGTACCACATAACAAGTTAATTAAAATCTTATTGATCTAAAAGAAACTCACTGGAGGCCTAGAAAAATCCCACACACAAACTTTCTTTCTAAAATAGGTATTCTCTGCTATAATATGCTTTCACCGGCTTGCGGTATAACGAACAAATAATAAATTAAATAATTACCGTTTTCTTTCAAAACACGTTGAGAAATTGCTTATTCCACAAGGAAACTACACATACAATCTTACCTTTTTATTTAAGTGTGATGTGTGACATCAAAAACTACAGTTTTAGTTTTTATTTGTTTCGTAAAACTTCATTATATTTTGCCCGTTATAATTACTATCTATAAATAAGATATGCTTGGAGCGCAAATTATATTCTATGCATCTATTATTCAATAATCATATTTTTATGTTACCTTCAATATTATCACTACATAGTATAGAACAAAGTCGCTTCCCGCTGTCTGTATGCTTAGATCTTTTTAACTACGCAACTGATTTTGATGCGGTTTTCTTTGGTAAATAGAGTAACAGAGAAAGGTATAATATATGTATAATACATGCATATATAATATAGTAGAGGAACACTGATAGTTTTAGAGGTTTCTAATGTATTGTCGTAAATAAACACATTTTTTACGCTTGCATTGCAAATATTTATTTTATATTTTATATATAGTATCTGCATTGTGTGCACCTGTGCAAAGCCGGGGCGGGTCGCTAGTATAGAATATTTAAGGGCGTACCCTATCTGAATGACCTCGCGCGTTTCAACTCGCTTGACCGCCCCCTTCCCGCTCTTCACCTGACAACTTTTACGTATTTAAGCGCGTGAGGTAAAATAAGACATCTAGCGGATTTGTTGCGTATTATTACAACGCGCAATCATCAATCGATTTTATAGGCCGAGAGTTGATAACGCAAACAGATTAAAATACCTAAATATATTTTATTTATAATTCACTTCTAAATATATGTGAATACTAACTTTGCAAATTATTTAAATACGCTACAGAGTTAATTTGCAAATAGGGATGGACTAAAAAGAAATACCTGGATATCTATTTGTTGGTAAGTAATTTAATTAGTATAGATGTGCTGATTATAGCTTTGGCCGACTAGCCAAATAGTCGATTGTAAAGAGACCACTAGTCAGCGGGCCGAATAAATTAAAAAAAATCCTACTCTTTTTAACCGACTTCAAAAAAGGAGGAGGACCGTATATATTTTTTTATGTATGTTCGGGGATAACTTCGTCGTTTATCGACCGATTTTGATAATTCTTTTTTTTTGTTGGAAAGGAGATATCTTAGGTGTGGTACCATGATAAGTAAACTAGGATCTGATGATGGGATCCCAGAGAAATCGAGGAAAACTCGAAAATCCGCATAACTTTTTAATGTACCGATTTTGACAATTTTTGATTTAGTCGAAAGCCGATGTTTATCATGTGGTCACATTTAAATTTCATCGAGATCTGATTACAACTTTTGGAGTAATCTTTGATAATGCGTATTTACTTGACTAATTTTTTGTCTACCTGCGTTTTATTACTTGTCGATATAACTGAAGTCGGTTTTTTTTCGTTTGCCTGCAAACACAATTATTATATTGAGTACACATGATTAAACATACACTCATTGATTTAAAATTGTGATTTTTATTTTTAAATATGAATCGGTTACATTTTTGCTTTTATTTGAGTATATTTCTTAAATAATGTGTTCGGATCAATCAGTTTTTGAAGTATGCAGTCAATATAGAATTTTGTCAACTTTTGTTTTATTTCCTTCTGCCAAAAATTATCGTCTTTATTAATAATTTCGATTCTAAGCGATTCATTTTCACTGCCCCATACCGCATATATACATTTTTTGCTTTGTGTTACATGTAATTGACCTTGAATTTGGTAATACCAATTTTTGTTAATGTGGTATTGACCATTCTTATTTATTTTCCAGACGGTTATTTTTGTCTTCCTGATAGCTTCGTCTATGCCGATTCTATGCGCTGTAATGGGACATTTCACCTCAATGAGATGACGATGTTTGCCAATAACCTTGTGATTGTGGTCGTATGTATTTTCAGTGAAACTAGGCAAATTTATAGCTGACAACACTTCTTCAAGTTGTGACCGGCCACATCCTATTGCGATGGTACCAGCTACTGCACATGCATTCAAATTAATTCATAATAATATCATTTTCGATTGTAAGAGTTACGTTATACATTTTACACTGAAAAGTAAATAATGATATCAGACTATTTTGATTTTCTCCTGTTAGTATTATATCATTCGATGAATACGCTAGATGGCCATGTTTACAAAAGTTGAGTAATTTTTGAATTGAGATATGGCCACAATCTTCCTTCCGACGTGTTTATCGGATATAATTTCTTCCGGTTCCGTAGTAACAGTATACTGAAATTAAAAAAATAACTGAATCGAGAACAAAAAGTTGAACACATATTTTATTTGTTTACCAGAATGAAAATGTGAAAGGTAAAATAATACAGTGATAACTAAAATGGAAATACCTCTTTTTCTTCACTTTCTAATCCATGACAATAGGTTGAATTAAACCCATTAGTTGACTCTGCAAACTTATTCTTATGTGCCATAGGCGTAGTTAAATCTAGACCTTGTGGCACTTTTTTGAAGGTAGTCCTAGAAAAAAATATACATTTACTAAGATAATAACATATTTTACATTTTGTACACATTGAATTAAGATAACACAAAGACACATATCTACACACACATCCACGCAAACAAATACTAGTACACTTATTGCTGCATTTTTTTTTTGGTACTATATAGGTATGTTTGACACACTAAAACATACATTCATAAATAATATACATATACAAATACTTTATTCGTCGATTATAAGTAGGTCTGTCATTTCATTAGATAGTATGAATAAAGACAAAAAGAATACACAATATAACATACATACATACATACATACTTAATTACATACACACATACATATAACACACAAAACTTATACTATTACGTAATCGATGCCTACGATTAAAATGTCACTTCCTGGCTAGGTACTCATTTTTCATTTAAACTAATCCTAAGTAAAAAAAGGAAATTAAAAGAAATAAATAAAAACCGACTGCATAAAAACTGAAAAGAAAGATAAACAAGTCCAGTACTCAATCTAGATTCCTATACTGAGTACTGGACTTGATTTTAAATCACTCACAGCGATTTAAGCAGTCGGGTTCACATACCGATTTACTTTTTTTATAACCGCACCAAGTCCGCAAAGCCCAGTCAGGAAGTGTCTAATAATGCGGTGTGACTCTTAGCATATTTTACTTACTGTGTGACATCGCAAGTTCGAAGTTGACAATTTTCTGAAGTTAAATCTTGGTTTTCTATATTTACATCGAGTTGTTGTAGTACCTGTCTTTTTCTTTGAGCTCTGTAAATAAAATAATAAGATGATTATTTATATTGTAAATTTTAGTAAATTTAATTGATATTATATTAATTTTATTAATACGTTCTATTGTATTGTAATAAACTTACAATACAATATAAAATTACGATAAAAAATCAGTACGTAATTAAGTACTTACACTGCGATTTTTATTTCCGTGAGCCTTTGTTGCTGATATCATTTCACTTTTGATACTTTCGGCATATTCAATTTACACAAGTAAACAAATAGGTAGTTATTTCGTCCTTTCGCTCGCTTATAAAACTAAATAAACAGTATTTGCACAAGCAAATAAGTAAATGCGTCCTTTCGTTCACTTGTAAAACTAAAGTGTCTACAGTGTCCTATCACACAAATGTCAAAATTGTGGGGTCAATAAAAATAAAATAATAAACAATAAATGCGCGCGCGTCGCATCAAACGACACAAGCTCCTCATACAACGGCCGAGAGGCGAATGCTCCTCGTCGCCCGCGCAGACACCCGCTTGCCCGGTTTACTTACGAAATTCAATATTACAGATTTCTCAAAAATTATCTATTTAATTGAAAAATTGGCAGACAGTATTGAAGAGTAATGCATTATTCACTACTGGTTAAAGTTTCATGTCTATGCGTTGCATAATTAGCGAGTTTATACGGATTTTAGACCAAGAAAAGCGTTCACGAAAAATTCATTTTCTCGTGATAAGGTAAATTTTTCAATATATCAGTAGACACAATTACAGATCAATTATCAAGCTAAAATATTGTCTTTAGAACTTTATTGTTTATTCAACGTTCAAGCATACTATAAGGAATGTAAAAACAGTAAATTCGGCCGGGTAGCCCCTTAACAACGATAATACGTGTAGCGCTCGGCTGAATGTAGCTTATACATACTTGTACTTGTACTATGAATTTGTATGCGTATTATTATATACTTACGAGTATTATATGTATTTTCGCAGTAACATAAATTTGAATTTGAAAGTATTCCCCTACAAAAATTATTTTGCTAAGTTATAAATAAAACCTCTGTCGCTCAATGCGTATGCTAATTCCTTCACTATTAAAGTGATCAAGCTTTGGAATTCCGTGCCCACTAATATCCGTCAAGCAGAGGCTATAAATATTTTTTAGAATCGTTTGCACTAATACTACATAACATAAATCTCTCAAAGTAGTCTTAAATATATGAATTCTATTGGTGTATTGTTTTTATTTGTATGATTGTTTACATATATTTTTTATGTATTTAGATATGTATGTATATGATTATTAATATTATTCCTTATAAAGCCGACCGATGGCGGGATAACTCTCTCCCTCTAATTGTTGGCTTTGAAATATACAGGCCGAAGACGGGTAGCAGCGTCTTCGGTGCGACAAAGCCACCAACCACTTCACCACCACCAACTTGCCTGCCCAGCGTGGTGACTATGGGCAAAACACATGAGTTCACGCTATTTTTGGCGCGAACTTGTAGAGGCCTACGTCCAGTAATGGACTGCTGAATAGGCTGAAGTGTGTGTGTGTATGTTGGTGTGTGTATGAGTATATGATTATGTAGGTATGTACCGTTTAAATGTATGAATATTATAATATATAATTTTGTTTAGTATTATAAATTGATTTAATTATGTGTATGTAATAAACTTGCCTTGTTGATTGCGCACTATATTACCGACATATTTTTCCTATACTACTTTCATTATAGGTTGCCTGGAAGAGATCGTTATAAACAACAAAAGCCGCCTTTGCATACTTATTTGTTTTTGTCTCTAATGGTTCTAAAATGTATCTTCTTATTTTGTGTGCAATAAAATTGTAATAAATAAAATAAAATATTGTAAATACCTTCAAGGGAGGGCTTTCAATCGATCAATTGATAGGGTAATTTCTCCAAATAACTCCAATGTCGGCTTACGAGTAAGTTGGAGTCACTAGCTTTTTTTTGAGATTTAAAGTGTATATTATTTAAAGATTGCTAAATCAATGTAGATTAAATGAATTACTTTTGTAATATTATTGATTAAATATTCAAAAAGGTTTATCGGTGTATCATATAGAATTTAAATGAAACCACATTAATATTGAGCAATGGACGAATATGTAAAAAATATGTACACATATATACACATACACACCAACTTATATGTGCAGCAATGTGTTTCGTTGACTCTTCCGCTATTCTACGAAGTGTTACAAGTCTAGTAGGCGGTATGTATTTTGTAATGTTTTTGCCCTATATGGATGCATAGTACTGGACATATTTGAATAAAGTATCTACAAATTAAACGAATAAATAGACTAAATTTTCTGATAAAAAATGTATTACTGATGAAGGAACATAAACTTGATTCAAAAATTCCTAGAAATAAAGTATTTTACGATATTAATTACTTGATTGAAATTTGCAGAATTTTAATTTTAAAATAAAAATAAATTAAAATATGCTATAAGATTAAAAAATATGATTAAACTAATGTCACGGACTTTACTTTAACAGTCCACAGGGAGAATGGAAATAATCTCAAATCTCCAAACTATAACACTAATAACCAGATCATAAAATCTTCATATGACCAATAGAAACATTAATCTGAGTCATTGGTCATAGTCCGTCTAATTGCAGAAGATTTAGACAGTGTCAGACAGAGACTGTGTCACCTAGGGCACTCTTCAGGAAAACACAGAGTTGCCTAAGCTCTCTGCACCACCCTCTCGACCTCACTGGCTAGGCCCACAGGAACGACGAGTCGATACGCGTGGAGCCAGTTCGGCTGCAAAAGTCTTTCGCATTTTAGAGCTATGCCACGAATGTTTGACAGAGACCCCATTCCGGGTTTCAAATGAAGTTTTCCTTCTTCAGGACCTTGATGATTTTGAGCCAGGTTTATCCCTCGCTCGCCTTTTACAACCCCCACGGGAAGAAAGGAGGTGGTGCTATTCTACTCAGCCGACACCACGCGACACAAACTGAGCAGGAATCAATAATCTGTTTAAATATAAACTATGTCCCTATTCCAAACTTCTGTCTAAATATGCGTAATAAATGCTGTCGAGGGAACTTGCGTTCACGCATACGACCATTCCCGCTCACCCGTAACAGGCACTGCCGACAGGTGACACGAACACTCGATTTGTTCACAACTAATATAATAACTATGTTTATAATAGAAATATTTGTTAATTCATTAAATAAGTTTAGGAACATGCAAGAAATGAAGAACTAGAAAATTAAATACTTTTGTGATCTTTGATCTTGAGTAAATAAGGACACTTAGGCATATGTAAATTTATGGACCTTATGAGACAAAAGTTACAGTATCAAAGCAAATGCTTATGTAAAATGTCAGCTAACATTGTTTCAACCCGGGATTGACTATTTTTAATTGATTTATTCATTTTTAATGACGATAGAAGATTTGTGTATAGAATTCGACTTATTTACTTCTATGTATTTTATGTATGATCAGGCATTATTAACCAGTCCATTTTTATTATACAGTCTTTATTTCTATAGGATTTTTGCCGAAAATGTTACAAAATATTTTAAAAATACGTCCAACCGTTGTTGTTTTGTTACCCAGAATTATGTGAGGGTGGGGCACAAACAGAAAAATACAAAAACTATATACCATGTATGTAGTATAAATAAAAAATGCTTTATATTTACTAAAACTTTTCATTTACGTCCACTATCTACTACACTATTTCAATATTAGCTTGCGGAGGTTTTATCTACCTAAAATTTCCTTATTAAAATCTACAATATATGCCCCCACCTTGCCCTACTGTTGGTATGCCATATGTAAGATAATTGTTGATATGATTAAATGAATAGTTAAAACTTATAAAAAATTTACCCGATTAAAATAATTCATTGAATTATAGTTGAAAATTATTAAAAGTTAACTTGTAAAGTTATTTAAATTTAAATTAAAACGAATCACAAAATTTTGCTACGCATATCTCTATACCTACTAAGTTAACAAATTAATAAATATTTGTTATAATTCCTGTCATACAAGTAAGTACCTACCTATAATATTGTTTCTGTAACTACGCAGGTACGGTTTGTGAGTTTTAGTACATCATAATTAAAATTATTATTTTAATAAAGCTTAAATTTTGGCAAAATAATGCAAACAAAGTAAGGAACAATATGTGAGATTCTGTTTAAAAAACCTAACTTGGTGCCATAAATAATAAGTATTATGCATTACGCAGTTCGCTTGTTTGCTTGGCGCCGACTAAAAATTATTTTAGTCTAATTACGTCTATTAGTTTTAAGGTAATAAATTTTTAAAAGTAATTTTTTGTACATTTTGTCGGTATTAGTTTTTTGATTACATCTTCAAGTTCAGTAAAAAAGTACCGTTATTTTTTTTTTTTTTTTTTTTTTATACAATGATAGGCTTGCGTTTGACCACTATTTCACCTGATGATAAGTGAAAATGCGGTCTAAGATGGAGCACGCTTACCTAGAAGTAACCTATTCACTCGCGACTTAAAGATCCCCAGGTTATAATTTTCCGGAAACACAGACGCTGGTAGAGAGTTCCATTCTTTGGCTGTACGGATCAAGAATGTATTAGCGAATCGCTTAGTGCGTATAAGGGGAATGTCAACCATATAAGGGTGGCGTAAGGCAGAGCGTCTGGTTGTACGATGATGGAAGGGGGTAGGGGGAATCAGGTTATGGAGTTCCTGCGCACACTCTCCGAAGTGTATCCGATAAAATACCGACAGGCCGGCCACCCTCCGTCGATGATGCAAGCTTTGCAGCTTTGCAGCGACCAGTGCATCATCACCGATGAGCCTCCTGGCTCGTCTCTCAATCGACTCGAGAAGCTCCAGCTGGTACTTGGCTGAGCCATCCCAAAGATGAGAGCAGTACTCCATGCATGATCGAACTTGCGCTTGATATAAATTTAGAAGCTGTTCCGGAGTGAAGTACTGTCTCACCTTCGAGAGGACGCCCAGTTTTCTGGCAGCTGTTTGAGCCTTTGTCTCTATGTATGAGCCGAAATTGAGGGTGGATGACAAAGTAACGCCAAGAAGCTCCAGGCGGCCGGTTATGGGCACGGGTACACCTCGGAAAGAGGGAGTCAGATGGAAAGGACTCCGCTTTGCCGAAAAAAGACACGCCTGGGTCTTAGAGGCGTTGAACTTGACCAGGTTTGCGTCACCCCAATCGGAGATAGCTTTAAGGGACAAGTTCAGACGCTGAATCATAGCTTCCCTCAGCGATTGGATCTCAGACCCACTCGCTCGTGCGTTGGACACGTAACGCTCGACAACGGTGCTGTCATCTGCATACCCAAAGGTTCCGGGTTTGAGCAGGTCGTTGATGTGCAGCAAGAATAGCGTTGCCGAGAGTACAGACCCCTGAGGAACCCCGGCATTGATGGCCAAACGATCGGAATCGCAACCGTCTATGACTACGCGGATCGATCGATCCCTCAGGAAGTCAGATATCCAAACACAGAGAGAAGCGGGTAGGCCGTATGAAGGAAGTTTGCTAATAAGGCCGTCATGCCAGACCCTGTCAAATGCCTTCGAAATATCGAGCGAGACCGCAATGGCTTCCCCGTGTTTCTCGATAGCCTCACTCCAAATGTGAGTGGCATACGCCAGAAGATCACCCGTGGACCGATTACGGCGAAAACCAAACTGTCGGTCGCTAAGGAGATCGTTCTTCTCAAGGTGTGCCAGGAGCCGGTTATTCAGTATACGCTCCATACTCTTACAGAGTATGGACGTTATGGAAATAGGTCTGTAATTGACAGGGTCAGCTCGACTGCCCTTTTTGGGCACAGGCTGCACGTTAGCTTGCTTCCAGGCTTTCGGCACTTGTCCTGTCGCTAGAGAGAGACGAAACAGACGTGTCAGGATTGGAGACAACTCAGGCGCACAAGTTTTAAGTACTATGGCAGGTATTCCGTCAGGACCACTAGCTTTATTTACGTCCAGATTGCGCAAGGTTTTAAGGACCTCTTTTTGACGGATTCGGACTTCAGACATAGACGTCTCGCATCGAATCGAAGAAGTTGGAGGTGTGGCGCCTCCTAAGTCAAGACGCGAGGATTCCGCAAAGAGATTTGCAAACAAGTTTGCCTTCTCCTCAGCGGTGTGGGCTAGTGATCCATCGGGTTTTATCAGTGGAGGTAGTGGAGGTAGTTATTTATTTTTGCGTAAAAATAACACGACGATTTTTTTAATGGAGGTACAAAACGTAAACAAGAGTATAACTCTACTTATATCACTCATCACAGGAGGAACAAGTGTATTTTCTTGTATAAAACATACAATTATTTCGCAACATTTATAAAAACAACTTTTAATGATATTATTTTTTTTATTTGCTATGTCTTATAGGTGTTATTAGGGTTATATACAATTTAATTTATTATTACTTTAAATATATAATAGCCTTTAAAAATGTCATTTAAAAAAAATTAAAAGTGATTTTACAGTCGATAAGCTATACAACCTTGGCACAGTAAGTCCTATGAGATTTCTCCTATCGTCACGGCATTGTTTATTCAAAGCGGTGATAAGGCGAGGAACGGCTTCAAACTATGAGGTTGTTTAAACAACCTGTCTCAGTAACTCGTCTTTCCGTTACATAGCGGCCCGGCTTGTGACAAATATGGAACGTTTCTGTTACCAATGAACCGACAAATTAAATAAAATCTATCAAGCTGGGTCTGTGCAAATATATTTTGTTGTTATACTTAAAGGTTTATCTCTTACCTAGGTCGTTTTAAAATATTGTGAAATAGTTAACTTTCGATTTGGGCATACTTTAGGTTATGAAGACACGCGCAACTCGTTTAGATATAATGTGACGTTCATGGTAAGTGACTAAACAGTATAAACACAACAACAATTCTTGCGCTTGGCGTTTGCAATAAATAGTATCAAAATTCCGGAACTCAAACTTTCCTACCGCCAAGAAACATGTTAAAAAATCGGTTTCACATAGTGTTAGTGACTATGAAAGATCATCATCAGATATTATTTAAGAATGGTTTTTATACTTTTAATTTACTATTATGTAATTTACAAACATTTAACAAAACAAAATGAACGAGAATGGTATTATTGATATTATTTGTTACATTCAAAACACACATTGAACGGTATGGACACAAATTTATAGGGCTTTTCTAAATCCTATTAGATGTCAATGCTCCACCCGAGTGAACGACCGTGGATAAAGGACTTCCGATACGATTCGTTCCGGTCGGTCACTACTACCATACGACTACTAGTCACGTCAAATGTGTCAGCGACGCACTTTGCCCTTCCGCGCTTGAAAATTTTACGGAGAGGTACACGGGAAAGAAGAATATACACGGGATAGAGGAATATACATTGAAAACATTTAATAACTAATAACTAAATTAAAATATTGTATAAGTCATGTTTAACCACTATTGGTACGAAAATAAACAAAAATTAACCGACCATTGGTACGAAAATAAACAAAATTAACTCGTGTATTTTTTAAAGAGTACTTTCATTGTTTTGAAAACAAACGGAACGTACCTAATTATTGGAGTATTGTTCGACATTGTGAGGAAGTTGGCAATGTTTTTGAGCAGTCCCGAGAAACCTAACAATTGAATGCTCAACACCTGCATTCGTTATACAAATGCAGTGACTCCTTTTACTTTCATTGCCTCGGTGAACATGCGTTCCGTTTATAACAATCCTTTACCCTTGATGCATTCAAATGTAAGGTATTTAAAAGTATGAATTTTAAAATGTTTACTTACGTTGACAGTGAAGAAAAATGAACATAAACAAATAGTTACTAAATAAGGCTCAATTTTTTTTTGTTTAAAAACTATACCTAATTTATAAAAATGTCGGTACGAGCATTTACGAATGATGGTTGAATGAAAAAAAAAAAAAAACTAAACGAAAGTAAAACCAACATTTTTTTTTTCAAAGATTCAAACAAATTTTGTCTACTTTGTTTTTATAGAAAAACTCATTGTTTAAAAAAAAAGCCTTTAAAAGACATTATAATTGTGTTTGCTCGCAAACGAAAAAAAAAACCGACTTCAATTACATCGACAAGTAATACAACGTAGATCGACGAAAAAATAGTCAAGCAACTACGCGTTATCAAAGATTACTCAAAAAGTAGTTATCAGATCTCGATAAAATTTATATGTGACTACATGATAAACATCAGCTTTCGATTTAATTAAAAATTATCAAAATCGGTACACCCAGTAAAAAGTTATTGCGGATTTTCGAGAGTTTTTCTCGATTTCTCTGGGATCCCATCATCAGATCCTGGTTTCCTTATCATGGTACCAAACTAGGGATATCCCCTTTCCAACAAAAAAAGAATTATCAAAATCGGTACATCCAGTAGAAAGTTATGCGGTATAATACAACGTAGGTCGACGAAAAAAGCGTCAAGTAAAAACGCATTATTAGATATAACTCGAAAAGTAGTGATTAGATCTCAAATACATTTAAATGGGACCAATTGGCACACACCACCTTTCGATTAAAATAAATTTTGTCGAAATCGGTCTACCCGGTCAAAAGTTCTGATGTAACATACATAAAAAAAAAAAAAAAAAAAAATACAGTCGAATTGAGAACCTCCTCCTTTTTTGGAAGTCGGTTAAAAAACAGAATTATGTCAATAATAATTCACACTTTGCGTATAAATAAATTATAGTGGGCTTATTTACGAATTAATTTTTTTTCTGTATTTTAAATTTTGCGTTGCTTTTTAGGCTGGGTTTAATAATTCATTAAAAAAACAAATTTACTTTTAAAATTATATAATTATTATAAGCTCTTATAAAATTCTTTGGATAGCTGATTTGAATTTAAAAAAAAGAATTTATGTACACTTATGATGCAATGATGACTGAACGACAAACGTGATGATTTAATATCTTAAAATAGATTGATTAACGTTTTTCTACATCATGCAACGTTTATGTGGATTAATTTTACAGATACCTGTTTTATACTTTTGTTAGTTTTTACTACGTAATGTGTTATGATCACACTTGTTATCATTAATGTCTAAGAACGATTATAACTCTAAACGTATCGTCTAATAATTCTTAGTAGAGAAATTATAAATTGGTCGTATACGTTTCATACATATATTTATACTCGCGACCCGTCTCGGCTTCGCACGGTTGCAAAAACTATCAGTGATCCTCTACTATTTTATGCATGCATTATACATATAAAGTAAATATTTTTCTGGAATCACTCTGTTTAATAAAGAAAACCGCATCAAAATCCGTTGCGTAGTTTTAAAGATATAAGCATACAGACAGTGGGAAGCTACTTTGTTTTATACTAAGTAGGTATGTAATGATTACATATTCTTTCTTAAGGTCGCGAATTTTGCCAAGCTGTAAAACTGTTGTTGTTGTTGTTGGAAATAATTGTTTGGTTCAGTAAGTTTATATAGAAACCAAAACAAAAGAAGTTTATTAATTATACCAATCTTAATAATTAAGTACCTGGGTGACCGAGCATAGCTCGGTATTTAGTAAATCGTGTTTTTTTGGAAACCATATTTAAATACGAATTACATATTTATAAAAAATGAATAATATTTTTGTTAACCGACAATAATAAAAAATAAATAAATATAAAAAATAATAAATAAATAAAAAATAATTAGTAAATATGATAAAATATGAATAATATTTTTCGATTTTACCGACAATAATAAAAAATAAGAGCCTGCTGGAGCGGTCAATTTTGATATGATATTAAAAAATGATTAAAAAATAAGAACTGGCTATTTAAATAAAAAATAACGAGTGCAATAAAAGTGAGAAAAAAAAGAAAAACTAATATAAACTAATGAACAATGGTCTTTTCAGTCGATCGCGACCGGCCGGCCCACTTGAGCTATTAAAACGTTACTGACAATCGCGAAATTTACCTTCGTACTCTAACGATATTGTAGCCATTTTTTCATTGTCTAAAAACTGGGATAAAACGACATTTTCTAATAATGAATCCTAGCCAGATTTATTTATCTCCTCCTCCCCTGCATACTAAATTTCGTAAAAATCGTTGGAGCCGTTTCATTTTGACTAGCTTATATATATATAGTTCTTGGTTTATATGACAAATCAGATCAAATGAATCTTAGGTTTTGAGATATAAGCAATCTTTAGAATGTTCCATTCGTCATAATCATCTTATTACCTCCACTTGTGACAAGAAGGCTAGTGCATTTTTTGGCCAGAAAACCGGCATAGTGATTCAACGGGGAAACGATTTGCCTAATAATATATTTTGACTGAGGTGGGGCACAGCAGGAAATTTCCTGCTCAAATATGGAGCAGCCCGACTGGGGTAGTATTTCGACTTTACAGAAAATCACAGCTAAATAATACTGCTTTCAAGCAGTGTTATGTTCCTGTTGGTGAGTCAGGTGACCGGATAATAACGGAAAAATATTAATCTGCCGGTTTGGTGGTTGTGACTGTACAAGGAATAGATTTTTTTTCAAACCTTCAGATTAAGGAATTCATTCCACATTTTGGGTTAGTACGAAGAGAACATCAAGATAAACTGTTTGCATAATAATCTGACACGCTCGAGTTTTTCCTGACAATCGACATTTTTACTAATCTGATTGGTTGCCCAAGACGATCGACACTAAATAAAGGGCTAAAATACGGTTGGAGTACTTCACAAGGTCATACGTCCATTATGTTATTCTAACGCGTTCGAGTCGCTCCTAAAATCACCGGTAGGGCTCCGCTACCATAATACTGTAGCTTAGTACCAGTAGTTAACCTTCTTTAACACTCGTAATTAAGCTACATATCTAATGCAAAAAATAGATCGATTTTGTAGTTCATTATACAATATACACATAATTGTGTTTGCTCACAAACGAAAAAAAACCGACTTCAATTTCATCGACGAGTAATACAACGTAGATCGACGAAAAAATAGTCAAGTAACTACGCGTTATCAAAGATTACTCAAAAAGTAGTTATCAGATCTCGATAAATAAAAATAAAAAATAAATAAGCCTTTTATTTCTTGCGAATTTTAGACGCAAATACAATACATTTAAACATATATATATATATATATATATATATATATATATATATATATATATATATATATATTGATTTCACAAAGCCTAGAAACCTTTATTTTTCTTTTATTTTTTTTTATGCAAGTAAAAATAAGAATTATAACACAATATTAATTGAAATTAAATCAAACAGTAATATACCCAAGTACAAATATCAAATAAAAAAAATGATTAAATCTAATTAAATCAAGTGAAATTATTCAAATTAATCAAACAAAATGTTAGCTACACAATTTCAATGTATTTCAATATAAAACAAAAACAATCAACAATATCAATTAAATCAAATGAAATTAAAAAATTTCATGTGAAAATTAAATTAATGTAAAATAAAATTTGAAATATTAAAAATAGTAATAATTAATAAATTATATTTAAAACATATTTATCAAAATCATTTCCCATTTGTAATATAATTATGTAACTAAAGTATGGTTAATACATTGCATTGAAAATTTGATAAATTTGAAAATTGACATTGAAAATTATAATAAAATCTAAAAAATAAAATTCATAATTTTTTTTTATTTTATAAATTTTCAAAATTTATTAATTTTTAAAGATTTATTGTAAAAATTAAATTCAAAACTTCAAAAAACCAAATTCAAAATTTCTAAATTATATCCTCAGATTAATAATCAGATCTCGATAAAATTAATTAAATAAAATTTATTTGTGACCACATGATAAACATCAGCTATCGATTAAATTAAAAATTATCAAAATCGGTACACCCAGTAAAACGTTATTGCAGATTTTTGAGAGTTTCCCACGTTTTTTTCAGGGATCTCATCATCAGATCCTGGTTTCCTTATCATGGCACCAAACTAGGGATATCCCCTTTCGAACAAAAAAAGAATGATCAAAATCGGTACATCCAGTAGAAAGTTATGCGGTATAATACAAAATAGGTCGACGAAAAAAGCGTCAAGTAAAAACGCATTATTAGATATAACTCGAAAAGTAGTTGTTAGGTCTCAAATAAATTTAAATGGGACCAATTGACACAGGCTTTTGATTAAAAAAAAAAAAAAATTGTCGAAATCGGTCCACCCGGTCAAAAGTTCTGATGTAACATACATAAAAAAAATACAGTCGAATTGAGAACCTCCTCCTTTTTTGGAAGTCGGTTAAAAATTAAGCGACTTCAGATAATTTACATGACCTACACCAGAATTAACTTATTAGCCATCCTGCAATGAAGCACCGTGTTCTTCCTACTGCTCCAAATTTGATTTTTTTTCGAACTAATTTTTTTCTTTTTTATTGTCAGGACAAAGTGTGTATGAAAGAAAAGTAATAGAAAATCGATAAAAGTACAAAAAATATAGGATTTTACGAAGGTCGTCGAGTCAGACAGTATATTATAAACTTTTATTTCTATGATACCGTAATCAAAATCAAAATCAAAAACAGCTTTATTCAAATAGGCTCCAAGAGCACTTTCGAATCGTCATTTTACAAACTAAAGCTTTAAAAATCATTTATTATATTTGTAGAAACGTAATATACGTCGAATACGCTTTATCAGTAAACGCTGAAACAGGTTCTAATTACAACAATAATGGTTTGAAGGCATACATTGATTTGATATTTTGTTCACATGACAGTTGTAAAAACTCTACATAAAAGTAAAATGTATGTCTTTAAAGCATTTCAATGGACTTATTATAGTGAAAAACATTATGTGTAGATAGTGTATTCATCATATGTTTTTCAGATAATTTCGTACTTAACAATATATTTTTTATTTCTAGGCAGGTACATGATTAATCGAATTATAATGTAACTATAATCCCTCAAACGGCATGGTTTGGTATGATTGTTTACCGCATACACTTCTATCTTCTATCTCTATGGTATTCCAACCGACAAAGACAAAAGTTTAAATAATTGGTTTTGTGGTTGGTACGCGTACAAGTTTAGTGGTAAAAGCTCATGCATAAAAATTTAGTAAGCTAGTCGTTTGGTTTCAGCGATTAAAATTATTTTAATTAATTTATTTTTATTTATTTATATTATGTTATATTGATATTATCCGCCAACCCGCAGTGGAGCAACGTGGTGGATTAAGCTCCAATCCTTCTCCTACATGGAGAAAGTAGCCTATGCCCAGCAGTGGTGTGTTACAGGCTAAATCGATATTGACTAGACTTTCTTCACGGTGTCACTTGAGCCATAACTATGGTTATTGTTTCAATACGATAAGTTAGGTATGATACCTACGTCTTTTGTAAGGGATTCTGATGATGAAATTATTTATAATTTTAATCAGTTAGATTTCATTAATTATAAAGAATTGAAGAAATTCTTCCTCATTGTAATACTTGTAATAATGCTCATATAAATTGCCAGATAACTAAAAGAAAAATTGTATTTTCAGATCAAGCCGGTGACCACATGTCGGCGCCATCATGGTGATTGTTACCAGAGTGAGTAATTAAAATATTTATAATCAAAAACAATACATAACATCCTTTTTCAAATGCCTACTTACTAACGTTTTTAACACACACACAACATTTATATAAAAATTAATTTTTATATTTATTTATTGGTTTCTATTCATGTTTAAATAAGTAACGCATTCAAACTTTGGTTTTATATGTAATCTTAGGTGGTAACTATGTATAAAAAATAATTAATATCTGTATTATTATTTATCAAAAAATGTATGAAATGTATACTATACGTCTTCTGTTATTTTATAATTCTTTAAACCTTGTCATTTTCTGACAACAAAAGATTATTGACCCCGGATACAACCTTTACAATATTAAAAAGCAATCAACATTTTTAGCGTGCTGGCAACACTGATAGCATAGGCTTTGCTCCATATCTATAATTTGATTCATAGTGATAGAATTAAGCCTTTATCTACATTTATATGTTTTCGTCATGTGAATAACTACATAGTGATTACTTTACAATTTTATTAGATGTTTTGTTTGCTTAGCAATAGGGTTTTCTAGACTTTTCAGAATTTCAAATCCTTTCTCTCTCCTTTGATTAACTGAAACTAAAAATCTGCTATTTTACTCAAGGCTATGTGGTTACGGCAGCAAACAAAATTAGCCACCCCTCTCTAGGCTGTGTGATTACGTCAGCAAAGAATATAGCCACCCCTCTCTTCCCGTGGGTGTCGTAAGAGGCGACTAAGGGATAATATAGTTCCACTACCACCTTGGAACCTAAAAAGCACACACAGAGCAACACATGAGCTCACGTCATAAGGTCGCGCGCGTGTGTGAGTGCGTGCGTACGTGCGTGTGTGCGTGCGTGCGTGCGTGCGTGCGTGTGTGCGTGTGAGTGTGTTATTCAATTAAAAACAAATGATCATGAGCAAAGCGAGTGTTTATTCTCGTAAAAAAAAACAATATACATATTTTATCTTCATTCTTATTTATGTTATTTTGACTGTAATGCTGTCTAGATTTGCTAACTGTGAATTTATTTAAATAATTTTACTGTTCGTTAGGCAAGAAGTTTCACGAGTCATCGTAAAATGAAAAACCCTTTATAAAAACATTTTGACTCTTTAAAAAGATTCCGTCTATTTCATATTAAAAACGTCTATAACAGGAAAGTACGATGCAATCTATTCTACAAATTGAAGAAATGTTTACACGAACTCAAGATCAAAGTTCAAGGTTTCGCAGCCAACTCACCTTGAATAACATTAACCCTTTTGAATGAGTTGAGTACTTGCGAAGCGAGAGGTGCTCGTGAGAAGTAAATGGAAATAAAAATGTTCAGCATTTACACTGTACACGCTGTAAACACGTTCTTGCTATGTACCTTTGTTAGTTTTAACATTGTGCTAAACGTACTTTGTCATAAATCTATACTCATTCAACAAATGAGATTTATGTTTGTTGTTTGCTTATTTTAAAGCTTGAGATGTAAATCTCCGCACATGACAAACATTTGTATTGGCCATAAAGGTGTTTGCCGTGGTCTGGGTGTTTGTGCAGTCCTTGTGGGTCTCCCCACCGTGCCTCGGAGAGCACGCTAAGCCGTCGGTCCCGGTTGTTATCATGTACACCTGGTAGCGATCGTTACTCATAGTAGGGAATATATCCGCCAACCCGCATTGGAGCAGCGTGGTGGATTAAGCTCTGATCCTTCCGCTACATGGGGAAAGCGGTCTATGACCAGGAGTGGGATGTTACAGGCTGAAGCGTTATGTAAATTGCGAAAATTCTTTTGATGTTGTATAGCTTTTTTATTGAGGAAAGTTCTATGGTACACATTAAGATTAAGCTTTAATTTTATGTTAGTACAGGCGTTGAAGAGTCTCGTTATAAAATTTATAACGAGCATATAAGCATATTTAATATGTTAGAATTGAACGTTAATTCTAGAGTTGTTTGAGTCTATCTCATTATATCTTTTTTATAAGTTAAAGTTATTAATTTTTTTATTATTGTTTTTAAATATCTGCGTCCACTACCACCTTGGAACATAAATAGCCGACCGATGGCGGGATATTCATCCATTTCAATCTGCGTCCATGCGATTTTAAATTATTGATTTCGATGTAAAGGTCCTTCTTTGGTAATATCTAACAAATGAGAACGTTTTACTGTTTAAAAATACATTGGTTATTGTTAATCATAATTACAAAAATTATAGGTACTTAACTCCATTACTGTAAATGTAATGCACATCTTTTAAATTGTTCATTTCGATATTTTTATCTGTAAACCTATCATCTAATTAAGTATTTTTTTTTGCCTAGTGATTAACGTCACTCGTGAGCGAAGTGTCGAAAATATATAGCTTAAAAAAATTCAAAAATTATACAGGAAAGTGATACACGGCAAGCGAGTTCCGATCAATGCGTTTGGCAAGCACATTCCGGCAGCAGACAGAATCTAGCACTGCAGGGCATTCACCTTTTCACACACAAGCACACATAATTTATAATGTTGATATAAATTAATAATTGTGTTTGCAGGCAAATGAAGAAAAACCGACTTCAGTTATATCGACAAGTAATACAACGTAGGTAGACGAATATTAGTCAAGTAAATACGCATTATCAAAGATTACTCCAAAAGTTTTAATCAGATCTCGATGAAATTTAAATGTAACCACATGACAAACATCGGCTTTCGATTAAATTAAAAATCATCACAATTGGTACACACAGTAAAAAGTTGTGCGGATTTTCGAGGGTTTAGCTCGATTTTTCTGGGATCCCATCATCAGATCCTGGTTTCCTTATCATGGTACCACACTTAGGATTATCTCCTTTCCAACAAAAAACGAATAATCAAAATCGGTTCTAAACGACGGAATTATCCCCGAACATACATTAAAAAAATATGTATATATAGGTCGAATTGAGTAACCTCCTCCTTTTTTGAAGTCCGTTAAATATATGAAAAAGCTATAATTGGAAAAAATTCAATATTTTTCGTAGGAAGTTTTGTTGATGTCAGTTTTGTCATCATAATGGTGAGCGTATAAAAAGCTGTTTAGTTTGATTAATACTCGTAGATGCCAGGTGAGAAATTCTAAAACAATCACTAACTACATGCCATTTGTTGAGTATTTAAGTTTAGGTAAACTTTGACGAATAATTTTATTAGCAGTTAGAATTTTAATAATCCATTCATGTTTATAAAAAGGTTACTTGTGCTAACGAAACCCTAAACTCTCCTCAATATTGTAACTGGTCAATCCAAATCGAGCGATAATGGTGACTGGTGCCACATTTGGACGTGTTGCAATTTTACTGTGCTCTATTTAAGGCTTGCGTGGGAGGAAAAGCTTAATTCTAAATTCGAACTAGTTCTGTGACTCATTTTAAATACAAATATAATAAGTATGTTTTATATACGTGGTAAAAAAAATTGTGGCTTGTTTATATTAAGAAAAGTATATTGCACAATAATATAACTTAGCAAATGCTTATGAAACTTCTACTGTAATGAATATTTGACTAGTATAACAAACTTTATTATCAGTAAAACTACATACAATTGGATAAAAATTACACAAAAAAACAATCAACAACAGTTAAACATTGCTTTTTGGTATTAATGTATTTATTTATTCACATTGTTTGGTGTTCCAAGTAGGCTACATTTGTTAAGTAAATTTTGTTAGCGATTAAAATGTCGCATTAAGCGCACGTATACTTAGAAAGTTATAAATAATTAATATAAAGTTTTCGGTAACGGTACTTATTAAAATAACTACTAAAGACTTGTGCGGCTTTATAATTTCAAATCTTAAAGACGTGTTACGATCTTGATGATATGTAAAGAAAATGATTCTTATTTTCGAAAGAGAAAACATACTTTTTAACGTTGTTACATTAGAATATATGCTACTGACAGCATTTTTCTGATTGTAGTTTTTAATATCTTCCGTCTAGCCAGCTTCGACTTACGACTGTATCGCTGATTTCGGTATAATGTACACATTGCTGCGATAGCTGCGATGATATTTCGATAGCCAATTCATCTCATATAATTACTGTCGTCTCTTGAATCATTTTCTTAGCCAAATGGCCTTGTATTTGAATGTACTTTCTTGTTTCGAGTTTACTTTAAACTTCAGGGCATACTATGTCTACCTGATGAGTTTACACTGATTCTTACGTGTTTTTCAAATCTTTGGGTATGCAGATAGCAGCTCTAGGCTATTATATTATTTGGAGATGACGTACTTTGAAATTAAATATGTCTTCGTAAAAGAACTTACACCGCAGTATTTCAATGAGTACACAATAGTTTAAAACTTTGCCAAACTATTGGATTCAATAAAGAACTGAAGAGACTTTTGAGGTCCGATCAGTAGAGTCTCATTTACTTCTGTTTTGTGTGATGCCATCGGGATGTAAGTGGATGAAGTAATTTGTCCTCAAAATCTTAAATATTCATATTTTCCAAAGTTGGACACACTCAAACCATTTTGCAACAAGTTACGTTGAAGCGTAATAAATATTGCCTTTTATTCGCTTTTGCCTTTTAAAGTGCTAATAAAATTAGATCATCGTCAAAGTTAAGCTATTTTACGACCTTTTTTACCATATCATTCTAAGGTTAATTAAATCTATGCATAGTTATTATTTCAAACTTTTTAAAATTAATTTTGACGTAACTAATTAACAAAACAATAAAGAAATGATAACAATCGACAATATCATCTACACAAAAATCGTCTAAGCGGACTCGGTTAGAGGCACGCGACCGACTTTGTGCTAGCTGCACTTGGTAACATTCACCTACTTTTTTAACTGCCTATACAACACGAACCGCTGACGCAGCACAAATAAAATGATCGTTTCATTCTACTCATAAAAGTTTCTTTAAGAGCTTCTTACCATATAGCGTCAGGTAAAAAATGTATTTTGTTAATATTACCTCAAATTTATAACAAAAATAATTTTTCATCTAATTAAAATCAATAAAATAATAATAATATTTAAATAAATAAATGTTTTTTAAACTAGACGTTAGTGTTGAGCCAACAGTTGATTAAGTCAACGTTTTATTACACGTTGTGACAGAAATAAGTGAGCCTTGGTCCACTACATTCCTATTTCGGAGGGAACATACTTTTTTGAGTCTTCGCACTGTTTGCCAATTTTTACGACACTAGACGTCTAGATTCATGTCATTCTAGTATAAACCAGTCAACTGTGATGAACTTAGTACACCGTTGGGACTTGGGTCTACCGAATTGGTCCCGCTATATTTGCCTTCCTTACTTCAAGCTTTAAGGCAGCAACAAATTTTTGCTTCACTAGCCCTTATTGTATGCACTATTTGTTCGCGGTGGTGGTAAGCAATTTAAACATGAAGTTGTAAACGATCGTATCATTGATTATTATATAATTTCAAGAAAAGATAATCTTGTCGCGTGGTTATGATATGTTAGTTTGTAGAATGTAAAGCGTTTCTATGAAAATACTTTAAGAAACATGAAAAAAAATTATGATATAAAAAACATAATTACTTGCATCTTTTTACTTCCAACGTATTTTTTGGTCTCTATAAAATACTTATATGGAATTTATGTATATTTTTTTATACTATTAGCAAGCAAGTAAACAAGCATAGGGCCTAATGGATAGGTACCTGATGGTTAATACAGTTACTTTAGCGTATGGACACCCGCAACACCAGCAGCGTTACAATCGCGTTGCTGACTCTAACCCCCGACGTTTTTTTACCGACTTCTAAAAAAAGGATTTTCTCAATTCTACTATATTTTTCTTTATGTATGTTCCTTAGAATTTTGACTAGGTCGACCGACTTTGTTTATTTTTTTTTAAATTAAAAGGTGGTGGTGGTGTTAGCAATAAATTTAGCTCTGATAAGTACTTTTGGGTTATATCTAATAATGCGTATTTATTGGACTATTTTTTCGACGACCTACTTTGTATTATAGCGCATAACTTTTCACTGGTTGTAACGATATCGATAGTTCTTGTTTTAATCGAAAGCTTGTCTTTTGGTCCCATTTAAATTGAATCGAGATCTGATGAGAACTTTTTGAGTAATGTTTGATAACGCGTATTTACTGGACCATTTTTTCGTCTACTTACTACTTGTCGATGTTATTGAAGTTGGTTTTTTTTTGTTTGCGAGCAAATACACTTGGTCTTGTCTTGAGCAAGTGGGCTCTGGCCACCTTCCTCACTATAGGAATACGACACTACTTAAGAGCAATTATATTTGCTTGTAATCTTCTGAATACGAATAAGTTATGTAATTACGTCAAAATTCGGGCCGCTCCTAATTTAAAACAAGATATTTCCTACTATATATATACATTTATTTTATTTATTTATTCTTAATGTACAGCGAAATAATATATATTAATAATATAATCCAAATAAATATAATATATATATATATATATCTTAATAAAAACATACTACATTACAGCTACATTGATTTTATTAGTCATACATGTTATTATTGACATACATACTGATATTTTGTATTGTTTGACACATGCTATCTGTATTTTGCATATTAAATTAAATAGTATTTTGTATGTATAATACAACAATTATTATAGAAATCAAGAAACCAATGCACATAAAAATCAAAAGGTTCTTAATTGGATTTATTTTACCTCATCAGTTCAAATGTAATATAGACACGTAATAATAGTGAAGTCCACCAATTTACGAAATCATTGATCGACCTCAGTGACACGCAGTTAGATAAAATTATCGATATTACTTTACTATACTCTGCCGTAATAACCGGACTTAAAATGCCTTTCAAAGTTATTATATACGCACTGTAACAATAAAATAAAATTTTATAACAATTATGTCACATGATTTGGAAAATATTTTTGAGGTACGTTATGTGCAGTTATTAGTAATCAATGTACAAATGTATAAATTTAAAAGTGTTACTGAGTTTTGGTCGACAAACAAAGTAATGTCACCAGTAGGTGATATCAACTGTAAGTACTTACTTATATTAAAACTATAAAAAACACGAATAACAGACGGAAACAAGAAATAGAAATAGTTGGTGTATTTCTTTGTTTCTACATCATAATTCCCCTCTTTTTTGTAATAACAAAAGTTGTAGTTTGCTGTAGAATCATTTACATCAGAAACATATATAAACTTCAATTCATGATTTGTTTTAACAGCTTTGAAGCCGGAAATTCTTTTGGTTTACATGTGTGTTTTTGTTCTAATATATTTGCCACTTGTTAAATTTCATTCATATTGGCTTTAATAATTGTGCTGGTACCACATTGATCTTTTAAAACAAAAATGTACATATAAGGATTCTAGTAAGTTTATTAATAATTTTAGTAACTTTTTTCTTAGAAACTTTGTTAAGAATGTTTACTAATATTTTTCATTCGTTAATTCATTTGGATTAATAGTACCTAATGGTATCCACTATTTTTCAGAATTCTGACACGTGAATACTTTCGTAGTGTTGTCATACTTTGTCAAATCTAATAAATGTAACAAGACAAGTCTGAAACATGAATAAATGTAACCTATGATTACTTTCACCGGAGCTTTAATAAGAATCAATATTCGTCAATCGTCAAACGTGATTGCATCGTTGATTAGTTTCAGCGAATAAGGAGAAGTACTTTCTATTAAATTCGACACTATCGATTCCGCTTACTATCTGTGACACACATCAAACTTTGAATTAATGAATTATTAATAAGTTCTTTTTGTTCGTGAACACAACAATTGTTATTAAGCACTGTTTAAAATTTTATTTACTGTTGTTCCGGAAGAGCATAGATAAATAAATAAAATGTTAGTGTTTTTACCTATTTTAATTTTTAACCGACTTCTAAAAAATACGAGTAGGTTCTCAATTTGACTGTTTTTTATTTGTTACCTCCTTAACTTTTTACTGGTTGGACCGCTTTGGATGATTCGTTTTTTAATCTAAATCTGGTGCATGGTATTTGTTTTTTTATTTTTATTTGATTGAACTATGACCAGTAGTGGTGCAGTTATTCCTAATTACCTATGTCCTATTACTAGTCGATATAATTGAAAACGATTTTTTTTCATTCGCAAGGATAATACACTTATTGTTAAAATCTATCCGTTTTGGATAAGAAGTAACAATTGTAATTTCTAAGAAAATAAGAGGGAGACTGCAAGGAACGTAGAAATTGAAAATGAGTCTAGTTTTTGTTAATACAAAAAAAGAATTAAATTACATTAATTTTTGAGAATGAAACAACATGTTTAAAAAAAACTTACCTAAAAAATTAAACTGCTCATCCAATAATTAAACTGCCCATCGCATACTTAATTATACGCGATGGCACGTACAATATACCAAGTACAATATACCACTGATACAACATCGCGTTCGGGCATACCTAAGATTTCACACAATATCGTTCACTAAAAACCATTGCAATTTGGGTATAAATGGTTGAGTAATAATAATTGTGTGTTGCTGGCAAACGAAAAAAAAAACCTAAAAATAGTCAAGTAAATACGCACTGTCAAAGATTACTCCAAAAGTTGTAATCAGGTCTCGATGAAATTTAAATGTAACCACATGATAAACATCGGCTTTCGATTAAATTAAAAATCATCCAAATTGGTACACCCAGTGAAAAGTTACGCGGATTTCGGGGGTTTCCCTCAATTTATCTGGGATCCCATCATCAGATCCTGGTTTCCTTATCATGGTACCACACTTAGGATATCTCCTTTCCAATAAAAAAAGAATTATCAAAATCAGTTCATAAACGACGAATTTATCCCCGAACATACATAAAATATATATATACGGTCGAATTCAGTAACTTCCTCCTTTTTTAAAGTCGGTTAATAATTAAGCAAAACAAGAGTCTAGAATACAATATACTGGTTATATGTTCGAGCCGATTCTATCGAGATAACTTTGCTTTAACGAGTATATGAAAAATGAAAGCGGCTATTTCCTCATTCCAGGGTGATTACATATGGATCGAGCCGGTTTCCGGACGCGAGTTCGATGTCGCCATCGGGGCTCGCGTGCTCGCCGCGGAGGGACGACGCATTCGCGTTCGCGACGACGACGGCCACGAGCAATGGCTGCCGCCGGAGAGACGCATCAAAGCAATGCACGCCACCTCCGTGCATGGCGTCGAGGACATGATCTCCTTGGGCGACCTCCACGAAGCCGGTATATTAAGGAACCTGCTCATCCGATACAATGACAACCTCATTTATGTAAGTAATAATCATGTCTGTTCTCAAACAAAAGATAAAGCGACTTCAAATGCATTCAAAATATTAGGGATAGCTCAAATTTACTACACGTTAGATCTCGCTCAAATTTAAATGAGATCACGTGACAAGTACCAGTTTTCGTATACAAAAAGAATCATCAATATCAGTACACCTAGTAAAAATTAAGTCACGCTTACATCGCTGGATTTCGGCTGTTGCGCTGGCGTTTGCGGGTTCGATTCCCGCACATGAGATACATTTGTATTGGTCATACAGATATTTGCCGTGGTCTGGGTGCTTATGCTTGTGTATTATGTATGTTTCCGGACATCTACATAGAAGAAAATCCTAGTAGGGGTCGTTAAATGTGCGGAATTTATTATTAATATTATTTATTTTAACCAGATAATTTAATACATTCAGCCTGTAACATCCCACTGATGGGCATAGGTCTCTTTCTCCATGTAGGTGAAGAGGCCTAGATAATTTAATGGTAAACATTAACTAATACACAAATAGCCTACAAATTCAAAACTTTTGAAACACAATATGTCATACACAAAAACACGTTTGTTTTCCATAAATGTCAATAAAAAAAAATTAACCATATCTTGATTAGGGAAACTATACTTTTTTCATCTGTAAATAGTAAAATATACATTATTTTAAATTTCCAGACATATACGGGTTCAATATTGGTGGCAGTGAATCCCTACCAAATATTACCAATTTATACAGCAGACCAAATCAAGTTATACAAGGAGAGAAAGATCGGAGAACTACCACCGCATATCTTTGCTATTGGTGACAATGCGTATGCACACATGCGTCGCTATAGTCAGGATCAATGCATTGTTATCAGTGGAGAATCAGGCGCAGGAAAGACTGAATCAACAAAGTTAATTTTGCAATACCTCGCCGCTATAAGTGGTAAACATTCTTGGATAGAACAACAGGTAAATAATTATAAATAGCTTATTCTGTTACCTTGATTATAGTGAAACTCTAAAGCAGTTTTAAGATGGATACTTATACTAATATCCACTATGTTTTACATTAGTATTTTCTGAGATTAAAGGCTTAAAGTATTTCAGTACACTTACTTTAATAATTACATAATTGTTTATTATATTTATTTTCAGATTTTAGAGGCAAATCCCATCTTAGAAGCATTTGGTAACGCAAAAACTGTACGAAATGATAATTCGTCGCGATTTGGTAAATATATCGATATTCATTTCAACAACAACGGTGTAATTGAAGGAGCAAAAATAGAACAATATTTGTTAGAAAAATCTAGGATAGTATCTCAAGGCAAAGATGAAAGAAACTATCATGTATTTTATTGCCTATTGGCGGGACTGTCGAGAGATGAAAAGAAGAAATTAGAATTAACCGAACCGTCAGAATATCGATATTTATCTGGGGTAAGTAAGGTCACAATATTAGAATTTTTCATTTTAAAATATATAAAATATGTAAAATAACCTATTTTCTAACTGAGGTAGGGCACAGCAGGAAATTTCCCGCTCAAATATGGAGCAGCCCGAGAGGAGAAGATCACAGATAAATAATACTGTTTTCAAGCAGTGTTATGTTCCTGTTGGTGAGTAAGGTGACCAGAGCTCCTGGGGGGAATCAGGGATAGGATCACGCGCTTGCAATGTTTCTGGTGTTGCAGGCGTCTATAAGCTACGGTAATCGCTTATTATCAGGTGAGCCGTATGCTTATTTGTCGATCTAATTATACATTCAAAAAAAATTTACGATGATTGTGTTGAACTAATATATAAAGTCACTTTGTAGCTATCCAACTATAGCGAGACGTAGGGAGATTGCTTATAGAGTATATCGTTAGTCTTTCTTACATTAAAATTAATAACAATTAAATTTCAGTAAGTATATGATAATACCATTACAATAAATGTTATTCACAAGACATTATATTTAATTTACAGGGCGGAAGTTTTACATGTGAAGGCAGAGATGACGCTGCTGAATTTGCAGATATTCGGTCTGCAATGAAAGTACTATTATTTACAGAAGCAGAAATATGGGAAATATTAAAATTACTTGCAGCGGTACTTCACTGTGGAAATATAAAATACGAAGCAACTGTTGTTGATAATTTAGATGCAACAGAAATAATAGAACAAGCGAATGTTAAAAGAGTTGCTAATTTGTTGGGCGTACCAACGCAAACTCTTATCGATGCTCTGACTAGAAAAACATTATTTGCTCACGGAGAAACTGTTGTATCTACATTAAGCAGAGATCAATCTGTAGATATTAGAGATGCCTTTGTTAAAGGTATTTACGGACGGTTATTCGTGACTATTGTTAGGAAAATAAATGCTGCAATTTATAAGCCGAAATCTACAACTCGAACGGCTATTGGTGTCCTCGATATATTTGGTTTTGAAAACTTTGATCATAATAGCTTCGAACAGTTCTGTATTAATTTTGCAAATGAGAATCTACAACAGTTTTTCGTTAGGCATATATTTAAATTAGAGCAGGAGGAATACAATCATGAAGGTATTAACTGGCAACACATAGAATTCGTCGATAATCAAGATGCTTTAGATTTAATTGCTTTGAAACAGTTAAATATTATGGCGTTAATAGACGAAGAATCGAAATTCCCAAAAGGTACTGATCAAACTATGCTAGCCAAGCTACATAAAACTCATGGCTTACATAGGAACTACCTCAAACCTAAGTCAGATATTAACACAAGCTTCGGATTGAATCATTTCGCTGGAATTGTATTTTATGACACGCGAGGCTTTCTAGAGAAAAATCGCGACACGTTTAGTGCTGATTTATTACAGTTAATTCACATTTCAACAAACAAATTCCTACAACAAATATTTCAAGAAGACATAATTATGGGATCAGAAACACGAAAAAGAACTCCGACATTATCTACTCAGTTCAAAAAATCATTAGATTTGCTTATGAGGACTTTAGGAACTTGTCAACCCTTCTTCATCCGATGTATCAAACCCAATGAGTTTAAGAAGCCTATGATGTTCGATCGTGGGTTATGTTGTAGGCAACTCAGATATTCTGGAATGATGGAAACGATTAGGATTAGACGGGCTGGATATCCAATTAGACATAGTTTTAAGGAATTTGTCGAAAGATACAGATTTCTGATATCAGGTGTACCGCCAGCACATAAAACCGATTGTCGGGCTGCGACTGCGAAGATATGCGCAACTGTGCTTGGTAAATCTGATTACCAGCTAGGTCACACCAAAGTATTTTTGAAAGATGCTCATGATTTATTCCTTGAACAAGAAAGAGATAGAGTGCTCACTCGAAAAATACTCATATTGCAAAGATCTATTCGTGGATGGGTGTATAGAAGACGGTTTTTGAAAATGAGGGCAGCTGCGATTTTGATACAGCGGCACTGGAGAGGAAAGTTGCAGAGAATCCGTTACAACAAGATGAAGGTTGGGTACGCAAGATTGCAAGCATTGATACGCGCCAGAGTTTTGGCTCACCGCTTTAGACATTTGCGCGGGCATATAGTTTCATTGCAAGTATGTTCGACATATTTAATATTTGAAATATATTTATAGTCATTTCGATTTCAAAAATGAATAAATAAAATGTTTTAGGCGGCTGCACGTGGTTATCTAGTACGTCGTTCATACGGTCACAAGATGTGGGCCATAGTGAAGATACAAACTCATGTAAGAAGATTAATAGCAATGCGACGTTATCGACGACTAAAACAAGAAATGAAAGCGCATAACGAAGCGTTGCGCCTGCGCAGACAGGAGGAGCAGCGGCTGCAGCACCAGGGCAATACTCGCGCTAAGGAGATCGCGGAACAAAATTATAGGGTGAGTGAACATAGAGTTAGGAATTTGGAACACTTAAAATCAGTAAAAACTTTTCTTACTACTGCTTGTATGGGACAAAATACTATATTAAGAAGACTTTTATATATACGAAGACTACTTATATTAATAGATTGTAAAATAATATCTACCATCTTTTAATCTATACTAATATTATAAAGAGGTAAAGTTTATAACTTTGTTTGTATGTAGGGGGTAATCTTCGCAAATAATGATCCGATCATGATAACTCTTTCACTAACATAAAGCTACACTATTCAGGAGTGACATAGGCTATATTTTATTGTAATTAAACAAAAAATTCAGTAAATAAAAAAAAGATTAAAATATAATATCAAAATGGTAAATAAACTAGCGCCATCTATCGCTATTAGAAGACAACTTATTAGTCTTTCGACGTTATTAATTTAGTCTTATTTTAGTCTATCGATGACGTTTTCTCGATTTTTGATAGATGGCGTTGGAGGAACATATTATTTATTTAAGTGCTATAAAATTTGTTCTTTAAAGTATTTCCAGCCTAGACCTAGTAGGATCTATATCGGAAAGTAGTGTGCGTTGTAATCAAATAGTATTCCATACGCGTCATGACTTTTCTTCATTGTCACAACGCGTTGAAATCGAATAGCATGTAAGCCACGACACGAATTTCGCTATTTGGTCTTTCTTTGATTGCCACAACGCGTCTTGCGCGTTTTCATTAGAGCCATAACACGAATTTCGCTATGTGGATGTTTTACTGTGACCACATCGCGTTGTGAGCTATTTTTCCGCTCAATGAGCGTTTTCGATCTTTGAGCGTAACACATACACAGAAGCATCTAAAATTGTTTATGATTTATAATCTCTATTAATGTGATTGGTATCTGATAACAATATTATCTTAGATTTAAAGATACTAGAAATTATAAATTTTTGAATCGAAAGTAAACTGACATTGATAATGAAATTATTATACTTTTGTTTTGTGAAAATGCACATACAAGTCAAAAATTATTATCATCACGTCAATTTTGATATTTGATGGATTCTACATTTTTTTATTTATTTTCTTTAAGGTAAGTTATAATACCAAATATCAAAACTCAATACTTTACTTTTTTACTAATTTAGGGTTCTTCGGTTTTTATAGCCAATAACATTAAGAAATATAAAGCTTAGTAAAAACGAAAACTTTTCTTATATCAGATCCGTTATGAACTAACTTTCATTGCACTCCAAACGTATACCCATTTATTATATTTCACAACTATCCAACGTAACTAACGAAGTAGATTACCTAAAACTTAATACACCTGATACATCCTAACTTATGTAAGAGCCGATCTTAATCGACCATGTAGCGTTATACAATTACGTACGACCTGGATGCGGTTGGATAACGCTCAAACCAGACGTCTTAAGTAAATCGAACGTTACTTTATTTAGTATTAACTTCAATAGTGATCAGACGTGTATCGACAAAAAAAATGTGGTTAAATCATTATGATGTTGTCGATTCAAAAGATAATTATAGATGTCAGCAGATCATACTTCAAGATAAAAAAAAGCGACTAGAAAACTGGGCAAGTATGATTTGTCGATATATGTCTCTAAGTATTTATGAAAATACTAGCTGTGCCCGCGACTTCGTCTGCGTAAAATAAATAAATTTCTAAAATAAAATATAGCTTAAGTTGCTCCTTATTACATTAGCTATCTGCCAGTGAAAGTTACGTTGAAATCTGTCCAGCCATTTCAGAGATTAGCCGGAACAAGCAGACAGTCAGACAGGCAGACAGACAAAAATTATAAAAAATGTTATTTTGGTATATGAACCGTGTATATGTACATCCATATGCAATTAGTAAAAAACGGTTATTTTAATATTTCAAACAGACAATCAAATTTTATTTATTTGTATAGATGACTGTGTTGAAGTATCTAGTTTAAAACTATTAAACGGCTTATGCTGTAATAGGATAAACTTCAAGTATGTTAGTCGATCAATTAAAAACAAGTAAAGTGCACACTACATATTCTTAAATACAGAAGAGTTGTTTTCTTAGTCATAGTTATATAACTGCTGATATAGCTAGGAAGATCATGGTTTTTAAAGAACTTTACTTTGTGGTCTAAAAAAAATGGTTGTCAACAGGAACGCATGTACGAACTGGAAAGACGCGAAGCTGAATTAGTTCTAGAAGAAAAGCGGCAGCTAGAGGCTAAAAGAACATTATTGCAAGAAGCAGCTCGTAAACAAGACGAACCGGTGGATGATAGTAAATTAGTGGAAGCTATGTTTGATTTCCTTCCCGACTCTAGTAGCGAGGCTCCGGCTCCCAAAGACACATCTGTATTTAGTGATTTACCACAACAAAGAGCTGATCAACAAGAGGTAAAACATTTTTAATAGTATATATTAAATACTTGTTTTAAAAATAATTATTACACGATAACACTTCGTTGAATTTCAGATGGTGACACCAATGCAAACGACCTCAGAGGATGAAGAAGATTTGTCTGAGTTCAAGTTCCAAAAGTTTGCAGCAACATATTTCCAAGGAAATGTCACGCATCAATATTCGAGAAAACCCTTAAAACATCCGTTATTACCATTACATACACAAGGAGATCAATTGGTGTGTATGACTTTATTTGAATTAGTCAATAATGTATCGATAATAATTATATAAAGTTGAAGAACGTTAGATAAATGGACATAATTACAGCTATATTACAATATATATTATTAAAAAATACGAGACTTTAAGATAATAATATAGTAAAAACATTTCAGTACCTCTAATTAACCTTTATAGCCAAAAAATATATAAATGGATGTTTAAAAATAAAGTGTTTCTAAATTCAAAAGAAAGCTTATAGTAACACTAAAACAAAAACTGCTTTTATTAATGCACGGATATGAAATAATAATAAAAAAACATTGCATTATATTATCAAAAAAGAAGATAACCTGACGTGGATTGATTGATGATAAGATTATTCATTGATTTGATCCTTAGATTTGAGGCGGGCTAATTGATTTTTCAAATAACATACATAATATTTATGTAGATAGCATAATATACGTATTACTTATACAGCGTGTAATTTATTACAGGCCGCTCAAGCATTATGGATAACAATTTTACGTTTTACTGGAGACTTAGCCGAGCCCAGATACCACACAATGGACAGAGATAATACGTCAGTAATGTCTAAAGTTACTGCAACACTTGGCCGAAATTTTATAAGATCTAAAGAATTCCAAGAAGCGCAAATGATGGGAGTTGACCCTGATGCGTATATGAATAAACAAAAACCAAGATCTATAAGGCATAAGTTGGTTTCATTAACGTTAAAGAGGAAAAATAAACTCGGGGAAGATGTCAGAAGAAAACTACAGGTAGAAATTATTTAACTTATACTGCATTATCGTTATTATTTTATAGTCTTTTGTTTATTAATAAGGGCCTATTTCATCAGTTTTGGATATAGTTTATCCTGCAAATATGTTACAACTAGCTGTGCCCGCGGCTTCGCCCGCGTTGAAATCGATGTGTCACAAAGTTTTCCCGTCAAATTTCCAGTGAAACTCGTATCAAAATCGGCTTAACCGTTCCGTAAACCTTCCTCTTGAAGCCCTCTCTCCATTGATGAAACCGCATGAAAATCCGTTCAGTAGATTTTGAGAGAATCGATCACATACACTTTTGGGGACTTTGTTTTATAATACACTAACTGTTGCCCGCGACTACGTCCGCGTGGTTATGAAGATATGCATTACTATTAAGATGCTTAACGCAAATTATTTTTTTATTTCATCACTTCACTTCAGCCTATCGCAGTCCACTGCTGGACATAGGCCTCCCCAAGTTCGCGCCACACATCCCGGTCTTCCGCAATCCTCATCCAGCCTACACCAGCAATCTTACGTAGATCGTCGGTCCAACGGGCCGGAGGACGTCCCACACTGCGTTTGCCAAGACGCGGTCTCTTCTCTAGGACCCGTCTACTCCAACGGCCATCGGTCCTGCGACGCAGGTGACCAGCCCACTGCCACTTCAACTTGCTAATTCTGTGGGCTATGTCGGTTACTTTCGTTCTCTCGCGGATAGTCTCATTTCTAATCCTGTCTTTGAGAGAGACCCCAAGCATAGCCCGTTCCATTGCACGTTGAGCGACTTTAAACTTGTGGACCAGTCCCTTCGTCAGTGTCCACGTCTCGGCTCCGTATGTTAACACAGGCAGGACGCATTGCTCGAAAACTTTTGTCTTCAAACATTGCGGAATCTTCGAAGTGAAGACTCGACGGAGCCTGCCAAACGCCGCCCAGCCCAACCGAATCCTCCTATCGGCCTCCTTCTCGAAGTTGTTGCGGCCTAGTTAGATAGTATTTTTTATTTCAGTCACTTGAAATGCTTATCACTCTAAGCAACTTTTTCAAAGGCACAATTTAGTATAATTTAATAGTTATTTTTATATAATCTCTCTATACACCACATTTTTTTTAGGCTGCAGTATAAATAACCTATCAGGCGAACTTATAGCTGCTGTATATGTTTCATACAAACTATCATCATCCCAATTAAACCCCCTTAGCGGTGGAATATCGCAAAATCCGTTCTTAGCGGACGTTTACTAACTATAATCTACCTCCCTGCCAAATTTCATCTTTGTCCATCTTGGATGGATGGACCATCCATCATGGTTTTTGAGTTCTCGTGATGAGTGAGTCAGTAATCTTTCTCTTTTATATATATAGATTACGATGTATTTTTGGACACTTTCTCACCATCTATTGAGCACACATTTTAAATTTCAACTCTCTTACTTAAAAAACATAGGACTTTCATACAAACTTCCAACCCCCGTTTTATCCCCTTATGGATCGAGTTTCGCAAAATCCGTTCTTAGCGGATGTTTACGCCCTATAAGGAACCTATCTGCATAATTTCAAGTTTGTAGCTGTTATAGTTTCGGAGATTTCGTGATGAGTGAGTCAACCTACCATACCCCATTTTAACCCCAAAAGGGAGTTGATTTCTAAAGATACATTATTTGAACACCTTCTCAACGTCTATAGAGCATACATTTTAAATTTCAAGTCTCTTACTTCAAAAACATAGGACTTTCATACAAACTTCCAACCCCCGTTTTATCACCTTAGGGGTCGAGTTTCATAAAATTCATTATTAGCGGATGTCTACGTCCTATAAGGAGCCTACTTGCCAAATTTCAAGTTTGTAGGTGTTATAGTTTCGGAGATTTCGTGATGAGTAAGTCAACCTACCATCCCCCGTTTTAACCCCAAAAGGGAGTTGATTTCTAAAGATACATTATTTGAACACCTTCTCACTATCTATAGAGCATACATTTTAAATTTCAAGTCTCTTACTTCAAAAACATTGGACTTTCATACAAACTTCCAAACCCCGTTTTACCCCCTTAGGGGTCGAGTTTTGTAAAACCCGTTCTTAGCAAATGTCTACGCCCTATAAGAAGCCTATCTGCCAAATTTCAAGTTTGTAGGTGTTATAGTTTCGGAGATTTCGTGATGAGTGAGTAAACCTACTATCCCCCGTTTTAACCCCAAAAGGGAGTTGATTTCTAAAGATTCATTATTTGAACACCTTCTCATCATCTATAAGGTATACATTTTAAATTTCAAGTCTCTTACTTCAAAAACATGAGACTTTCATACAAACTTCCAACCCCCTTTTTACCCCCTTAAGGGTCGAATTTTGTAAAATTCGTTCTTAGCGGATGTATACGCCCTATAAGGAGCCTTTCTGCCAAATTTCAAGTTTGTAACTGTTATAGTTTCGGAGATTTCGTGATCAGTGAGCCGACCTACTATCCCTCGTTTTAACCCAAAAAGGGGTTGATTTCTAAAGATACATTATTTGGACACCTTTTCACCATCTATCTATGGAGCTTACATTTTAAATTTCAAGTCTCTTACGTCAAAAACATGAGACTCTCATACAAACTTCCAACCCCTATTTTACCCCCTTAGGGGTTGAGTTTCGTAAAATCCGTTCTTAGCGGATGTCTACGTCCTATAAGAAGCCTACTTGCCAAATTTCAAGTTTGTAGGTGTTATAGTTTCAGAGATTTCGTGATGAATGACCTTTCGCGTTTATATATATTATAGATCAGAATTTAAAAGTAGGAGGTAGTATAGGCCATTAGGACCTGTTTTACCTTAATTAATAAACTACAGCTTTTAGATTCATTTTTGCAAATAGAAATATCTCATAAATGTAGTGGAATTTGATGGTGAAAAATAATATTACATCAAAAATTTATATCTGCTGGGTATCATCATCCGTCAAATAGCGTTATCCATAGCTGGTGAAATAAGCTCTAAGTGAACTTACTTTTAAATCTTTTTCCAGGATGAAGAATATACAGCAGACAGTTATCAGTCGTGGTTAGAGTCACGGCCTACATCAAATTTAGAGAAGCTTCATTTTATTATAGGCCACGGTATCCTCAGGGCAGAACTGAGGGATGAAATATACTGCCAAATATGTAAACAATTAACAAACAATCCATCTAAATCGTCTCATGCTCGTGGATGGATTTTACTTTCATTGTGTGTTGGTTGTTTTGCTCCCAGTGAGAAATTTGTGAATTACCTTAGAGCCTTCATTAGAGAAGGTCCTCCTGGTTATGCACCTTACTGCGAGGATAGACTTAAGAGAACCTTTAATAATGGTACAAGAAATCAGCCACCATCGTGGTTAGAGCTTCAAGCAACAAAGTCTAAAAAACCTATAATGTTACCAATCACTTTTATGGATGGTAATACAAAAACTTTATTAGCTGACTCAGCGACAACTGCAAGAGAACTTTGTAATCAATTGTCGGATAAAATTGGACTTCGAGATCAATTTGGATTTTCATTATATATTGCACTGTTTGATAAAGTAAGTTCACTAGGTAGTGGTGGTGATCATGTTATGGATGCTATATCGCAGTGCGAACAATACGCCAAAGAACAGGGTGCACAAGAACGAAATGCTCCGTGGCGGTTATTCTTCAGAAAAGAAATATTTGCTCCATGGCACGATCCCACAGAAGATCAAGTAGCAACAAATTTAATTTATCAACAAGTCGTTAGAGGAGTAAAGTTCGGAGAATACAGGTGCGATAAAGAAGAAGATTTAGCTATGATAGCCGCTCAACAGTATTATATTGAATACGGTCAAGATATGAATGCAGAACGACTTTATACTTTGCTACCGAATTACATTCCAGACTATTGTTTAACTGGTGTAGAAAAAGCTGTTGATCGTTGGGGTGCTCTGGTAGTTCAAGCATACAAAAAGAGTTACTATGTTAAAGAAAAAATTCCTACTTATAGAGTAAAAGAAGACGTAGTAAGTTACGCGAAGTTCAAATGGCCTCTATTGTTCTCTAGATTTTACGAAGCATATAGAAATTCTGGGCCTAACTTGCCTAAGAATGATGTAATAATAGCAGTAAACTGGACCGGTGTATACGTCGTTGACGATCAAGAACAAGTTCTACTTGAACTTTCGTTCCCTGAGATAACAACGGTTTCAAGTCAAAAAACTAACAAGGTATTCACACAAACATTTAGTTTATCCACAGTTCGCGGTGAAGAATTCACCTTCCAAAGTCCTAATGCTGAGGATATTCGTGATTTAGTTGTTTATTTCTTAGAAGGCTTAAAGAAAAGATCTAAATATGTTATTGCATTACAAGATTACAAAGCACCCGGAGAAGGTTCTAGTTTTTTGACTTTCCAAAAGGGTGATTTGATAATTTTAGAAGAAGATAGTACAGGAGAGTCAGTTCTGAATAACGGATGGTGTATCGGTCGATGTGAAAGATCCATGGAAAGAGGTGATTTTCCTTCGGAAACTGTTTATGTTTTACCCGCTCTAACCAAACCGCCCCCCGATATATTAGCTTTATTCTGTCAAGAAGGTGCCCAACATGGAAGACGACCCCCTACTAGCACATTTAATGGTACAGAATCTAGAGATAAACCTCATAATTTGCTAGAATATGCTCTAGATCACTTTAGATTACCACCAAAACGAACAACGTCTAAAGGACTAACACTATCGACTGCAAAAAGAGGCGCCGAAGAATTGTGGAGACATTCAAGAGAGCCAATAAAACAACCTTTGCTAAAGAAATTGCAAGCCAAAGAGGAATTAGCCGAAGAAGCTTGTTTTGCCTTTACAGCTATACTCAAGTACATGGGCGATCTCCCTTCAAAACGACCCCGTATTGGAAATGAATATACTGATCACATTTTTGACGGTCCGCTTAAGCATGAAATTTTGAGAGATGAAATATATTGTCAAATAATGAAACAACTGACAGACAACAGAAACAGAATGTCGGAAGAAAGAGGCTGGGAATTAATGTGGTTGGCCACTGGGTTGTTTGCTTGTAGTCAAGGTCTACTTAGAGAACTAACGTTATTCCTTAGAACTAGAAGATATCCAATTGCCCAAGATTCTTTACAAAGACTTCAAAAGACATTACGCAATGGGCAAAGAAAATATCCCCCTCACCAAGTTGAAGTAGAAGCAATACAACACAAAACAACCCAAATATTTCACAAAGTCTATTTCCCAGATGACACAGATGAAGCGTTTGAGGTAGATTCGTCTACGAGAGCAAAAGACTTCTGTCAAAATATAGCACAGAGGCTGAATCTCAGATCTAGTGAAGGCTTTAGTTTATTTGTTAAAATAGCTGATAAAGTGATATCTGTACCAGAAGGCGACTTTTTCTTCGACTTTGTTCGTCATCTTACCGACTGGATTAAAAAAGCCAGACCGACGAGGGACGGCATTACACCACAATTTACGTATCAGGTAATATATATTTTTATGATGTGTATAAATATGTGTATATATATATATATATATGTTCGATTCCTAATTGCGTTAATTCAAATGGGGTGCTTTGTACGTGTTGACCGACTTCAAAAAAAGGAGGAGGTTACTCAATTCGACCGTATACGAGTATATATATTTTTTTATGTATGTTCGGGGATAACTCCGTCGTTTATGAACCGATTTTGATAATTCTTTTTTTGTTGGAAAGGAGATATCCCTAGTTTAGTACCATAAGGAAACCGGGATCAAGGGATCCCAGAGAAATCGAGGGAAACTCGAAAATCCGCATAACTTTTTACTGGTTGTAACAATTTTGATGATTTTTAATTTAATCGAAAGCCGATGTTTATCATGTGGTCACATTTTAATTTCATCGAGATCTGATTACAACTTTTGGAGTAATGTTTGATAATGCGTATTTACTTGACTATTTTTTCGTCTACCTACGTTGTATTACTTGTCGATATAATTGAAGTCGGTTTTACTTCGTTTGCCTGCAAACACAATTATTTAATTTGACTTTGTTTAAATAGACGAGCTACTTTGATAGACTCATTCTGCATCGTGAGCGCGTAAGCACGGCTATATTTTGAAATAAAAAATATTCTATGAGAAAAAGAATTTGTTGCCATATGCGGTTCTGTAGTTATATGCGGCAGGTAGTCTTAATATTTCACTTATTATTGTATAGTATTGGATGGCTATGCAGCAATATAAACGTTGCAAGAGCTTCTACTTGAAGTAACCTAGTTAGGAGTTGATAAAACCTACACACACACATATATGTATATCTCTACGTTTCAAGTTTTGGATTTAGCTACTTTATGTGGGTTATTATTATTGTTACTAAGTAAAATATCGTTTTAGATGATCATTAATGCAATATTTTAATCCGTTTATAAAATAAATGGGTATAATTGTGTACACCAAACTTTTAACTGGGGTCCATTAGTTTAAATAAATTTTTAATCGTATGACTCTAGATATAAGAAAATTTATTCAGTTTGTCGGCTATTCTATAGGTGTTCTTCATGAAGAAGCTATGGACGAACACAGTGCCGGGCAAAGATCGCGCCGCAGACGTGATCTTCCACTTCCACCAGGAGTTGCCTAAACTTTTACGTGGCTACCACCGCTGCGGGCGAGACGAAGCCGCGCGCCTCGCTGCGCTCGCCTATCGCGCGCGCTTTGGCGAAAACAAGCAAGAGTTGCAGGCGATCCCGTAAGTATTGTCTTGTTTAATCTTGAATTCAGTAAAATATTACATTTACAAGAGTCAGAGAATGTGAGTATATATGTAAATTCGAAAAGAAAGCCAGTTGAGCTCGAAACTTGAAGACGTGCTCTAATATAGGTACGATATCCGAAAATTAAGCGTATGTTTTGTAACCTCTTAACTGTATTGATTTGTTTTAACATCGTTGACTTATTAAACGGCCTAGTTGACCTCTATTATTTACTACACATCAGACTATCGCAGTCAACTATTGGACGTAGGCCTCCCTAAGTTCGCGCCAAACGGACCGGTCCCCCGGAATCCCCATCCAGCCTCCACGGTAATCAAAATGGCCGGAAATAGTGGGGCTGCCGGGAACTAAGGGCCGAAATTTTTGGCGCGCACTGTTGAGTTTTGCTCGTAGTCAAATTTAAGTAATACTTATTACTATGCTTACCTTAATTTGATTGTATAATATACTGGATACCAATGACAAATCACTTATTAATGGATATGTGCATTTTTTTGTTCAATACAAACTTTGGTTGACTCATACTGATTCGTGATAACGTGTGCGACTTACTTAATACTTCTACTATTTTACAACAAAACTTTGTTTCTATATCATTTCGAAAATCGAAATAAACGTAAACTGTGTATGCCTGAATTTTAACATTGACGATGTCATCTTATACCTGACTTTCACAAAAAGCGAATTTTTGTAATTAGACATTAGACAAGAACACGAATGCTGACAAAACTATATTGAGTTACCACTATCTGCTACTTTTCTACTGTTTTATTCTTGTGTATTGTATCCGGATATGCAGATCTAGCTTTTAAAAAGTGTAAACGGAAAGCAAAGCAAAGTAGAAATTGCAAGAATTTTTTTTTGTAAAAATTATTATAGTTGTCTAATTAAAAAAAGATATTAAAATAAGATATTGCAGAAGCTAATAGAAATTCAAAAATTCTTTGTTTGTAAATATAATCAAGCAATAATTCTATGATTACTAAAAATTAACAAATACTGGAAGATAATTTTATTTTTTAGAATTAATTGTCATAAATACCTCATCCTGTTTTCTATATAAACGTTTTCAAATCATTTGGATGTTTTAGTTACTAAAATGAATGCATTATTTTTAACAATTGTTGGTATAGGTTGATATAACTATCCATGACCTCAAAATGCGAAAAACCACGATCGAACCACGCATTTGGTGGCATTGAATAATTGTTTTTTTTTTTTTTTGAGAAAAGTCCTAAAGGAGGTGGACATGGCAAAGCCCCGATACTGTGACGAGGAACGAGATAGATTTCATCATAGCGGATAAAAGGCATATATTCAGAGATGTCTCAGTGGTTAACAGGTTTAACACCGGCAGCGACCACCGGCTAGTACGGGGCACTCTGAATATATGTCTCCGAAAGGAGCGGACCCGCTTGATGAAATTTTGATGAACTTGATGATTGATGAACTTGAAATATCACTAACATTCCTTACAGACAAATGCTCCGTGAGTTAATCCCTGCCGATCTGGTCAAGCTCCAGAGCTCAGCTGACTGGAAGCGAGCTATTGTCGCTTCCTACAACCAGGATGCAGGCATGACTCCTGAAGACGCGAAGATCACCTTCCTAAAGGTCATATACCGGTGGCCAACGTTCGGCTCGGCATTTTTCGAGGTGAAGCAAACTACGGAACCCAACTACCCGGAATTGCTGCTCATTGCCATCAATAAACACGGTGTTAGCTTAATACACCCACAATCAAAGGTAACAATTAATAATTTAATTTTCTATGACAATTTTAGGTTATTTTAGTACAAATATTTTAATTTGTCTGAAATTAATCATTAACGTTTTAGTTACTAATTTTATTTGGTAATGATTTTTGCATCAAATTGAAACCCTTAACGTACTTTATTGCAGTTTACATTTATTAGTACATCAAGTATTTCACATCATTTCGTGAACTTTTGAAGTTACTGCATTTGCTAAAAAAATCTTTGTTTTGGATTCCAGGATATTCTGGTCACGCATCCGTTCACGAGAATTTCAAATTGGTCATCTGGCAACACATACTTTCACATGACCATAGGCAACCTCGTACGTGGTTCAAAACTCCTGTGCGAGACTTCGCTTGGATACAAAATGGACGATTTACTCACTTCATACATTTCTCTTATGCTCACTAACATGAATAAACAACGGTCCATGCGAGTGAAATAAATTATTTAGGATATGCATACAGGTACAGATTGAAAATACGTATGAAATGGATTGTTTTAACGCGTAGTTAGTTCCCTCGCTTCTTGGTGGATTATTTAATATCTGTGGATGCTTGAATCAATCGAATAGAGTTTAAAATCGAATACGTTGTTGAGTGTGTTAAAAATTAAAATTAATAATATATAGATAACCGCATTTTACTATGACACATCACAAAGTATAGGTGCTTATTTTTTTGAAAAAAAAAAGTTGGTACCTACCGCTTGTGCGTAACGGCAATTTATACTCTGTCTAATTAATAATTAATTGTAGAAAAAACGTCTCTAAACTATATTATCCGTCCAAAATATAAAATAAATTTTTATAGTAATATATTTCAAATTTTCGGAACTGTCTACTTTTTTAATTATGAACAATTTTAATTAAGTACAATCAATAATCTTGATATTAAAGATATAAACAAATTTAGAAAAATAATATTTAAGGTATTATACGATATGAGAAAACTTTTCTTCCTTTATTGCTATATTTTAATTTTTATATAGAAACCTGTTCTTTTTTTTAATTACGCATTATTGTTTATATTAATCTAAAGAAAGCTCTGTTCTTTCTAATCTTTAATCGGTTATGGTTGAATTACGTGAATACTCGGATTTTGTTTCAATTTATCAGAGTGGCATAGCATGTAGGACAAGCCCCTCTAAATATTTTATAACTATTTAAAAAAATATAATATTTATAGACGATACTTTTTGAAAATATAATTTTCTTTTTGAGAATCTGTGTGTAAGACAGGAGGTCCTCTTACGTCAAGGGGTCCTATAATTAAAATTAACCAATGAAAAAATTGCCGATTGAAAAAACTTTTCTATCTATTTATATTTCAAATGAAATGATTTAAGCTCATAAAAATATTTATATCTGAAAATGTCTATATCTATTTATTTAGTTTTTCTTTTCTTAACTTGTATTAACTATAGATTGATTTTAATTTGACAGTTAGTCATAAAGTTGAAAAGAATAACAAACATGAGTAGTGTGTAAAATTACCTTAACAAAAATAGCGTTTATAGCTATAATTCTTCTTCTTTTTTACTCACTGTTTAGTGCTATTCAAGTATAATATACCGGCAATAATGAAATTGTATTTATTTGTTTAAGCTAAGAATAAATATACAAGGTGCTCGAATCCTAACTGCATTATTTTTTAAGTACGTTGCCAGAATAGCTCGTATATTAAGACAAAGTCAAATTATAAAATGGGCTATGAGTTTTTTTTTCACGTGAACGTAACCTACCTACAGAACCCCCATTTGAAGCAATGCAGTTAGGGGTCGAATACCTTATATATTGTAAAATTATCGATGTTATGCCATGAGTTCGGAGACAATATTCCTTTGTTTTATATTTTGCTTTAAAATAAAAGTGGTATTTGTGAGTGGTTGTAAACATGAGTCACAATGAAGTTTGTCTTTTATTTATCTACCATAATTTAATACATGTGATGGCGGTAACCTTGTTTACGTATATTAGCTATAGCGATAATTTTGCGACTCGATATCGATACGAATATTTCCCTATTCAATACTATTCTTACTCAAGTTCGTTACTCAATAGCTAATTTTCTGATTGAAATATCTAAATAAAGTATTTAATGGAAGTAGTAAGTCTCTCAGAATTATAATTCTAAAGGGAATGCAAATATTGTATACAAGTTTTCTAATAAATAATTTTTTAATTTACTCTTTAAAATTCTAGTAAAATTTTACAATTCATTAAAAGAAAAATCAAGTAGGTTTGCTCACTGTGCTATGGTTTAACACGTGTCTTAGAAATGGCAAACCATTAGCAATATTTCAAAAAGTTTCAGTTATTTTTGCCTAAAAAACAATGAAGGTAAAAGCGGGCTTTTACAAAAAGTGTTAATTAGACCAAACAAAAAATATATATCCGCAATAAAGTCGTGAGAGACTCCCACGGCAGCGCTCCATTCTTGAGACTCGAAGAATAATGATGCCTCCATTGTCGCAAGCAGCAGGAAGTCATTTATCTAACATCAGAATATGAGTGTTTAGACCAATTTTGTTTATGATTTCACATTTTAAATGTTCAATTTTGGCACGATCACCTTTACTAGCTGCGTCACCTGAAGTCAACAAACCCTAGAAGCAATTATTTTGTATAGGTTTCAGACTTATATTTCCTGTATCTTTAACCTAATATATAATCAATACATTTTTATGAAATTTGACTATAAGTTGCGTTTAAACAGAAAATTATACAACAAAAACATACATAAAATGAATAAACAAATTGAAGCAGTTTAAAACCGACTTCGAAAAAAGGAGGAGGTTCTCAATTCTGAGTGACTGTTTTTTTAAATAATGTATGTTACCTAAGAACTTTTGACTGGGTGGACCAATTTTGATGATTTTTTATAATCGAAAATGTTCGAAAATGAAAAATCGGTGTTGCGTTTCATGTGGTCCCATTTAAATTTAATTGATACAACACCAACTCCAACACGTACTTTTCGACATAGGTATATCTAATAATGCGTATTTACTTGACTATTTTTTCGTTGATCTACGCTGTATTAAACCACGCAACTTTTCACTGGGTTTATGGATATTGGATAAGTCTTAGGTACTTTAATCTAAAGCTAATGCTTGTCATAAAGTCTCATTGAAATTTGATGGAGATTTGAATAATCTTTGATAACGCGTATTGATCAAGTAACCTCTTTTTCGTGTCCTTACGTTGTGTTATTTGTCGATGTAATTGAAGTCGTTTTTTTTTAGTTTGCAAGCGAACACAATTGTAATAACATACCTATCATAATAACTATCCATCTAAGTATCACTTAAATATGAGCATTAGAATTAAGACCTTAAAGCTCAGTGTAATTTTATTATTAAAATCTTTTATTTAACTTACAATGTAAGTATGTATAAATGTATGTATGTATGTATGTATATTTGGAATCTTGCAGATCAATTTTGAAGCATATGTATCTACCGATTGAGTTAAAATTTTATACAAACGTTTATTTTGGATGACACTAATGTTTACTTACGTGACGTCATTCTAAATCCAACATGGTGTCCACACCCAAGATGGCGAAACACTTATTTTTAATGCTCCCCTACAATAATGGTATCAAATTAAAGAAAGGGCTTGCTGAAAATAGCTTGAAAAATAAAGTGACGTTATTTTGAGTCCAATGCGGCAGACTTTTAACGATGACACACTAAGTTTTTATGTTTTTCTACATTATGGGTATTAAATGAAAGGATTTGCTGAGAATCCCTGACTGAGAAACCTGTCCAGCGATAGGTCTTAGAAGAAAGAAATAGATTAAGAAGTAAAAAATAAATCGAAAAAAAAAGTAAAAGAGTAAAAAGAATAAAATTAAGTTTCCCTTTAAAACTTTTAAAAATAATGTATAAAAGCTTGTCGCGAAATTTACCCTGTAGATAAACAAGTAGGTAAATTAAATAACTTTATCTAGTTTATTATAATTTTTATACTTTTCAAACTAAGTAAATATGAGTACTTGAATCTCGCGACAAACTTTCTCATCGTGTAAATTGTGTAAAGACGTTATAATTATGTTGATAGAAAAAAGTTGAAAGGAAAAGTTTATTTAATTCTTTTTAATAATTTAAATATGCGTTTAAGTAAAAGCTGGTTTTTTAAAAAGTTATTTACTTTAATTTATTTAAAAAAAAAGCTGCCAATAAATTTACTAGAACATCTGAAAACGATTTTTAGTGCAAGTAGGTATTTAAGTAACTAAATTCTCAGCTTTGAAAGTTTTTGGAATTGATAACAATAACAAGTGAAAAACGGGTCTGTACTGAATAACGTTTTTTGCCAACACTGGGATGGTTCATGGTACATCCTGGACACTGAGTTCAGTTCCAATTGCCATGGAATGAAATCATCCAGATATACAATATATTGAATGGCCTATTCCGTCACTAAACTTCAGTCCCAAAATAGTCTAAATTTCTATAAAACGATAGTCATATTTTACTATCTTTGTTCATAATAATATATATCATAACAAATGTCTAAAGCAAAATATCATAATAATATTCTTTTATATGTAGATATTGGACGAATTTATAATTATTTTATATTGCAAGTTACAGCTACGATAAGAAAACGAATCGTAGTATTCAGCGCAATACATTAAATATAATTACCGGTACAACAATTATCTCTTGTTTAAACGTAAAGGAAACGGACTTAATCGCCTCGTGTAATGATAATCTTGACAGAAAAATCACTTCCATATCCGCATTAGATGATCGTGAAAACCCTGTATAAACAAGATGTGGGTACAGCTTCGCGATGTTCGTGCTATATAGGTAATTCTGACACATCAAACGCGTAAGTGCTTATAATAAATACGTCCAAAACAAATAATTGCTAAATTTTATCTATTAAAAATATAGCTGACAATCGATTTCGACTGGTTAGAATTTATTTTGACCGAAATAATGCCTAACTGTACTATTAACTTCGAACCTTACCTATCAATTTTAGATGCCTATCCATGATTGTTGAGCGCAGCATGAGATTTTGAACAAAAATACCTAAAAATTCAGCAGTGTTAGTTCAACTTCTCATTTCTCAAGCAGGAATTGTATGAGACTATTTCTTACATTAAAAGATAGGTACTTGTTCTTTGTAACCAACTGTGGTGAAGGTAAAACTTTTCAGAAATATACTTTTAAAATACAGATATATTCACAAAGGCCAAATTACATTCACCAGATTTTTAAACCTTTGAAATCGCAACTGTGAAAGGTATATGCAATGTTGTTAATTTTTATATACCTTAAGTAACTTATCTCATAATTCTATTTCTCTCTTCTAAGTCTTTATACTTATGTGTAGGTCTTGGACTGCTTCGTAGCTAACTGACTTTCTGAGTGCAGATGAAGACTTTAATACAATCTTTTTTACTGATCGAAAATGCAGAACTTTCTAATGATACATACTTATAATACTATTAAAGCTTAAATTGTATTGCAGAACAAAGCTGCTTAAGGTTTTTACTCTTTAACTCTAGCTAAATTCATAGAATAAGTAACACAAGATGTATATCGTACCAGATAATTATTGAGTTCATGAAATTTTTGCTTTTCTAGCCGAATGAATATATATCTGATAAGTATATTGTTTTATTATTTATTTCAAATTAATGTATTTTGTAATACTTCGACACTTTGCAATAGACGATAAAAACTTCAGACTATCGTTTTACGTAAGCAAACGTTTTTTTGTGTTTTGGGCATCTGGTGCTTGTGTATTGTATGTATTTTCTAGGATCTGCAGGTCTAGAAAACGTTTCTTTTACAATTATCAGCTAACAGTTTCAACGACCTAAAAAATCTCAAACGTGTTATATATTTTTAACATATCGTCCCTGGATTTATTTCTTAGTTAATAACACATATTTTCCTTTTTTTTGTTATTAAATTGAATTTAATAAATAGACCCCGACTTTATGGGGAGCTGCCTTTGAGCTGCCTTTGTTCTTGTTAGACTAAATTTACGCTAAAATAAGAAGGCACTTAATATCGAACGGGGTAAGTGGGTGTCGTTTCTTTTCGTTCGATAATTAAGAAATTCATTTTAGGAACAAAGGAGGGAAATATAAAATAATCATCAAAAGGTTCAATTATCGATCAAAAATCTGTGTAAAATGTCAATATTTAAAGAATGTGAACAGATAATTAATGATCACTCTGGTGTAAAGGTGCGTGTACCGTGTCAACGGCGCCTAAACACGAATGGCCGCGGGTTCGATTCCCGCTAGGAGCGGATATTTGTTTATACAAATATTTATTTCCGGGCTGGTTGTTAGTCCTTGTGGGTCTCCCCGCCGTGCCTCGGAGAGCATGTTATGTCGATCCCGGTTGTTATCATGTAAATCTGATGACGATCATTACTCATAGTAGGGAATACATCCGCCAACCCGTATTGGAGCAGCGTGGTGGATTAAGCTCTGATCCTTCTCCTACATGGGGAAAGGAGCCTATGCCCAGTAGTGGAATATTACAGGCTGAAGCGTAGCGCACAGATACTCTTCCTGTTAATATAGCTAACCTAATAACGTTATAGATACTAATTGGTGATTATTTATTTTAATCAGAACTCATAATAGAATATTAGAAATCCTAATCCTAATCCACTTTATTTACAATGCATACATATGCAAAATTTGTTTTTAAAATTTACCTTGCGTGTAGCAACATGGTGAAATAAGTTTAGACTTTCCTTCTTCATTGGAGGTCAGATAATTATCTAGCAGTAGTATATTTTAGGTACGTTCTATTGTCCTGTGTCTTAAAATATACAATACTCATGCATTTTAATATTTGTTTTTTTTTTAAAGGCTTTCAAATTATGTTATCTATAACAATTTCTTATTTAAATAAATAAAATTACCGTGTCATACAACACGAATATTTTTCAAACATTTCTTGATAGTTAAGAATGCTATTGTCATCAAGATATATATTTTTCAAAAACAAGTTAACAGTGCAGCGTGTCTAGACAAAGCGATTTTCCTTACTTTCAGATATATTACAATCTTCTACAGTTTTTGACTAACTAGAATTAGATATTTGAATATAAATCACCGTTATATTAATCCATAGCAACTCAGTAAAATTATAAGTTCCCACGGCAGATGACATGTTGGAAAACACGAGCAGCGCTGAACTTTTCCCACACTCTGCATATCTTGCTTTCATAGTCGTACATCAGACCGAATGTAAAAACCATAGACAATGATTCAATTGTGAGCACGTTGCTTTCTCACAGCCCCCTATTAGATATAATCGTTGCAATTAATTAGTGCAGGTAAATGACCACTAACTGTTCCGAGTCTCCAAAATGGCAGCCGAAGACGACTAAGCTCTAGAATATTCGACGCGCTAAAAAAATATATCCTCTAACACCAGGATCTAGCTACAAGGATGTTGATTTTAAATTTCTTTAAGACAATGTAGATTTTTTACATAACAATACGTTTTTTACACCAACAAAGAAAATGAATTGGCGCTGTTGTTGCGTCACTGTTGCTTCGAGACGTCATTGATGGGTAATTGTCGCAATTTTATTGAACTAAATCATAGTTGTGCATTTTTAACATTACTTATGATGGATCTCTTTCTATTGTTGATGTCACATGGTTTTTACGACACATTATATTTTATCACTAAGGCATGCTTAGTAATCAAAGATCTGCTTCTATTCTTTTGTTAGGCTAACAAATACAAAAATAAATTAATAATCTTATAAAACAAATGCTAATTAAATACTGATAATACTTAATTACATTAATAATTTGAATTAATTGCCTCGTCAAAAATAGTTTCAACGTTACAGTTTCAATATTTTTAAGCAAGCTAGCAACAATAACTAACAAGATAAAAAAATATTGTTATGGCAATTTACGATATTTACTAATACCTCAAAAAGTCTATTTTATTTTGATATACATACATACATGGGCGTAACTAGAGGGGGGTGGGCGGTGCCTACTAGAATCATCGTTCGTTACAGTAGGCAAATTCATAAGTCATAACAATCGTTTCTTCGATACGCTTCCTCGAGTCGTTCGTCTAAAAGTCTGTAAATAATTTAACCTAATCAATGTCTTTTATTTTCTACTCGGGATCGATTGTATAATAAGACAAAAGACTAAATCGTCATTTTATAATATTATGTTCAAATAACTCGATTACCATTATAAGTCGTACTTATATGGTTGTAATGAAAAAGAAAAAACTCTGATTATGTTCAGGCCTAGTAATACAAACGTTAGGTTGCTTGCCTTAAGAGGAAAGGGTACCTGAAAGACTTTTGAAAAATAGGTATTTGAATAAAATGTTCCTGTCTTGCTGTATGCCGCCGCCGCGCCTCCGAGACATGAAAGGGACAACTGTGGCTCAGACCGTTTTAGGTAGATATTAATTATTGATCAAAACAGCATTTCGTAGTCGACTATTTTCTCATCAAAACATGCCAATTCTTTTTTATTTAAATAAAAAAAAAACTTCAGCTATGCCCCTATGTTTTTGTTTTTTTTACTAAATATGCGTAATTTTTTTAATGAGAGTGATAATTTGCAAAAAAATAGACAATATTTCTAGTCTTTGAAGACTAGAAATATTGTCTGTCCCAATGATAATAAGAATATGAAAAAAACCTCTTTATAAATTTATCTTGCTTATTTTCGTAACATAAAACCTTTAACTGCCTCATTAAAACTGCCTCAAAATATTTGATCAAGAGTCATTATCCAGGGTGGAAACAGTCGACTACATTCGTATGGAGAAAGAGCCCGTATCCTTTCTCCTTAAGTGCTGTCGTTAGTTTTGGCCTTAATAGTCTAAAACTATATTTAGATGGAAACCCTCATTCACCTAGAGCCTGGAACAGTCCAATCTGTAGTTATCTTCATCTTTCTTTCTTCATCTACTACGAGAGATAGTCCTACGAAACAATTGACATAAAGGTGTAGACAACATTTTAATAATTTCATTATTATAAATGTCATAAAATATACGGTTTGGATGCTCTTAGGAGCTTTTAAGAATTACATCAACAGATTAAAGTATCAGCTAATGCATGGGCATATTTACCTTTTTTTATAGATGGGGAAATGATGGGCCCAGGGCGGAATTCTGCGAAGGGCTGCGCAAGCTGTGCACGAGGGGTCAACGCTTGCAATGCTTCTGGTGTTGCAAGCGTCTATACGCTACTGTAACCACTTACCACCAGATGAGCCGTCCGCTCGTTTGCCGACCTAGTTGAAAAAAGTTATTTACAAACAAATATTTTTTTTATTCAACCAGATTAAATAGCTTTTTAATACAACGTAAAATCTCCAGTAGGTTAACTGATTACCACTGTATCTGGATTTAATTTTTCTCGAATAATCCATTTGGTCACAAAAACTAATATAACAATGGGTTCGTAAATATCTTTTTATCGCTTAATTCTGTAGGTAACAGAAGTTTCGAGTAGCTACTGGTAGTGATAAACTATAAAAAATTTAAGTTCGTGAGAAAATCTTCTAACCGACTTCATTCTTGTATTTTGTCTTATTATAAGTATGTTTATGAATTTATTTTCAGTTCCTTTTTTGTTATCTCCTTTAATAATTTAATTGTACACCGGTGTTCACACACACATACAACGGTGGTGTATAAGTATTTTAAGAGTCAAATCCGTTGCTGTTTAAAGTATTCGGATTTGAAGTCAAAATTTTTAATTTTAAATAATGTTTTTTCGCTTATAGGATAAGCGTATATAATGCATGATGTTTTACAAAAGGCATGAGTAATTTAATGCACCTATGTTCGTTTTAAAGGGTAAGAGCACGGAATACATCGCTACAGGGGAGAGAACAAGTTAGTTCCTAGAAATAAGTACGATTTTATTTTTGTGTTACCCTCACATTAGGAATTCTAAACATTTTTGAATATCATATCAAAAATTGACCGCTCCAGCGGGATTCGAACCCGCGTCTCCGACACGGTCAGTCGGAGACGCGGGTTCGAATCCCGCTGGAGCGGTCAATTTTTGATATGATATTCAAAAATTTTTAGTTCCTAGAAATTTCATCGTATTATTACGCTTTATTTTCATAACTCTTGCCGAGTAGTAGGGAGTAGAGATATTTTGCCCCAAAACAAATGACCGTGGACTCAGCCGTGTACCCAGTACGATTTTTTCGAACCAAGGCAAAAACTTCAAAAAACAAATAAGCCCCCTTTAGCGTTTGAGAAAAACTTAAATAAAAAAAGGAATCTGTTTGTAATATTAAAATAAACGCTTTTACAATTTTTGTCTGTCTGTCTGACCGATTTTGATGGGACTTTCACTAGTATATAGCTGATGTAATGAGAAGTAAGTTACATTTATATTAGAATTTATTTATTTTATAATAAATGCGCTTTGTTCTACTCCGCTCTTTTCTATTCTGCTTAATTTAGTTCGATTCTGATCTATTCTGTTCTATTCGATTTTCTATTCGATTCTACTCGACTCTACTTGACTCGATTCTATTCGATTTTTTATTCATTTTTATTCGATTATTTAATTGTCTATTCGGTTTTCTATTCGATGATGTGATTTGATTGAAAATCGATTTTATATTCTTTCCGATTGAAAATCGATTTTATAGTCAATTTTATAATTGATCGTAGAGTAGAGTAGAATCGAATAGAAAATCGAATAGATAATCGATTATAAAATGAAATAAAAAATCGGATTGAAAATCGAATAGAAAATCGATTAGAAAATCTGTAAATAATAATAATCATCATTACAGCCTATACAGTCCACTGCTGGACATAGGCCTCCACAAGTTTACGCTAAAAATAACGTGAACTCATGTGTTTTGCCCATAGTCACCAAGCTGGGCAGGCGGGTTGGTGACCGCTTGGCTGGCTTTGTCGCACCGAAGACGCTGCTGCCCGTCTTCGGCCTATGTATTTCAAAGCCAGCAGTTGGATGGTTATCCCGCCACCGGTCGGCTTTTTAAGTTCCAAGGTGGTAGCGGAACTGTGTTATCCCTTAGTCGCCTCTTACGACACCCACGGGAAGAGAGGGGTTGGCTATATTCTTTAGTACCGTAGCCACACAGTACAAATAATAATAATAATATAAATATTTTAATTGTAATATAACAATAGTTTATTAAACATTATAAATATTTCGCTTCAGCCTGTAATATTCCACTACTGGGCATAGGCCTCTTTCCTCATGTAGGAGAAGGATCAGAGCTTAATCCACCACGCTGTTCCAATGCGGGTTGGTGGATATATTCCCTACTATGAGTAACGATCGCTATCAGGTGTACATGATAACAACCGGGACCGACGGCTTAACGTGCTCTCCGAGGCACGGTGGGGAGACCCACAAGGACTGCACAAACACCCAGACCACGCCAAACACCTGTATGGCCAATACAAATCTTTGTCATGTGTGGGGATCGAACCCGCAACCGCCAGCGCAACAGGTACAATCCATGGCTGTAACATATATTGGCTGTAGCATATTTATTATTATTATATTTAATATTCTTTATTGTACACGAAAGACAAATTCAATACACTTAGATTCACAACATTATGTAGTCGTAGCTTTGTAAAATTGGCGGCCTTGTCGCTAAAAAGATCTCTACCAGGAACCGTGTTGCGGAGGATAGTATGACCAGTAAATACAGACAGGCATTGGTGTACCTATGATAAATAGAATAATATTATTGTATATTGATAGAAATATATAAATAATAAAAATAGACGTAACGCACATATTTCTTATTTTACATAATTATGAGTGACAAACAAGTATCTATATTATTATACCGATTCACTTAACCATAATGTGGTAATGTAGGCCTTAATAAGTGAGACAAAATGATGGGTTGTTAAATTTATGATTAAATTAACTACGATTAATTAGATCAAGAATAGTTTAAGGAGGAAAGATGTGTGATTTTACTCGCCTCTTAAATGTTTGTATTGACTGAGCGCGTCTGATATAAAGCGGCAAGGAATCTTAAAGTCGAACAGCTTTTACGTAGAAGGACTTAGAATAGAAGGAAGTTTTGTGAGATGGAACTTTTAGGACAAGATTTCTAGATCTCATAAAATGCGTTCACAAATAATTTAATTAGTATGTGGTTAAAAATTAACTGGGTGTATGGAAATACAAGAGTTTGTATTTCAAACATATTAAGTTAAGATTCGATTACTTAATAAAATATATGAGATTGTAGGAAAAGAGATTGCTTATGAAACTGCCGCCTATGGGGCTGTGTGTACCTACATATTTATATAACTTAAAACAAATTATTCAATGGAATGTACAAGAGTAATCACAATAAAAATTTACGATTGTTGGTTAAAGAATAAAACAGGATATGGAAAGACCATTACATTTAGAATACTTCAATTAAATCATTCTAACGTTTGCATGCTTACACTAATTAAATGCCATCTAACTTTTCCTATTCGTAGGCGTATAAATTTTAACCGACTTCAAAAAAGGAGGAAGTTACTTAAGTCGACCGTATACTTTTTTTATGTTTGTTTGGGGATAGCTTCGTCGTTTAGTAACCGATTTTGAAAATTCTTTTTTTGTTGGAAAGGAGATATCCTAAGTGTGGTACCATGATAAGGAAACCAGAATCTGATGATGAGATCCCAAAAATCGAGGGAAACTCTCGAAAATCCGCAATAACTTTTTACTGGGTGTACCGATTTTGATAATTTTTAATTTAATCGAAAGCTGATGTTTATCATGTCGTCACAAATAAATTTTATCGAGATCTGATAACTACTTTTTGAGTAATCTTTGATAACGCGTAGTTACTTGACTATTTTTCGTCGATCTACGTTGTATTACTCGTCGATGTAATTGAAGTCGGTTTTTTTTTCGTTTGCCAGCAAACACAATTATATGTTGTCAAGTTATTCCGTCACTGATTGCATGTTTATGTTAGGATTGAGCTTAAAACAATGACTGCTGGTTTTTAACAATCATTTGCAGTGAGGAAAATAAAAAAAAATTGTGTATGTACGTGCAATTCACACACGGTAGTGAAACTTCTGAAAAGTCGTAGGAAAGTAGGTTGTTGCGATTTTTTTGATTGACGATGATCACGTTTTCGTTAAAAAGTCGTAAGCGCCGTACAAAACGCATCGCTTACACGTTCTAAGCATGTTGAAGTAAAACTTTTTTACACGTTTGACTTGGGAAGTAAGCTGGTGAATACGTGACGAGAGCGTTACGAAAAGTGTGATGGGGGAGGCGAACGGAAGTTGAGCGGGTGATATAAGTTAGATGGAGCTAAAGAAGTTTTACTTCGGTCGTGTGGTCTAAATCACACTCGTTTTGTTTCATCGAGTTTCAAATCTCCTTTTATCGCAAAGCGTCTTTCTTTAAATAATAAATAAATAAACGCCTTACACTCAACGGCCTCCAGTAGGATTTTCTCCTGTGTCCGGAGTCCGGAAACGCACAATACCACGCCCAGATCACCACAAACGTCTGTATGGTCTATAAAAAAGTTTGTCATGTGCAGGGATAGAACCCGCGACCGCAAACGCAACAGTCAGTGTTGTGACCGCCGCGCCAACGTGTCGGCAAAATACATGAGCCGATTAACTGTTGTTTTTTATTTATTTTACCACTTTGAAGTATGACGAAGAAACTACTGTGAAAAAAGATGCCAAAGGACGATTCCTTTTGAATGTTTTTAACCGACTTCTAAAAAAGGAGGAGGTTCTCAATTCGACTATATTTTTTTATGTATGTTAAATCAGAACTTTTGACCGGGTGGACCGATTTCGACAATTTTTTTTTTAATCGAAAGGTGGTGTGTGTCAATTGGTCCCATTTAAATTTATTTGAGATCTAACAACTACTTTTCGAGCTACGAGTATATCTAATAATGCGTTTTTACTTGACGCTTTTTTCGTCGACCTACGTTGTATTATACCGCATAACTTTGTACTGGATATACCGATTTTGATAATTCTTTTTTTGTTGGAAAGGGGATATCCCTAGTTTAGTACTATGATAAGGAAACCAGGATCTGATAATGGGATCGCAGAGAAATCGAGGGAAACTCTCGAAAATCCGCAATAACTTTTTACTGGGTGTACCGATTTTGATAATTTTTAATTTAATCGAAAGCTAATGTTTATCATGTGGTCACATATAAATTTTATCGAAACAACAAACAACGCAAAATAAATAAAGCTGTAGGTATATCATTTCAACCATTACCTTCAGGAACTTTATTTCTTATCTAAATGTAGTATATATATATCGATATATACATGTACCTAGGTATTTTATCTTTGTTGCATCCATTGATAAGATATATCTCAGAGATTGCTATCAAAGTCTGAATATCTAAACGATCTAAAAAAATGTACGTTGACTATCTTTATTTGATAATACTATCTATTGTATCTATTATAGGAGCGATATTATTGATCCAATTGTGGTTATAGAAACTTTATTCTCATAAAGAATTACAACAAATTCAATTACATGAGAAATTCAACTATATAAACAATTTGTAGTTTATAACATAGTATTACTGCGAGTCCAACACAAAAGAAAAAAAATTAAAACTAAAGTGGGTAGAAATTCAACAATCAGTTTACACAGCGATCGAATGCAATTCATGCCCTGTTATCTATTTGACCTCCCTCGTGATTTTAACCGCATTGATTTTTTGATTCGATATTTTTCCCTTTTAACCGACTTCTAAAAAAGGAGGAGGTTTCCAATTCGATTGTATTTTTTATATATGTTACCTTAGAACTTTTGATTGTGTGGATCGATTATGATGATTCTTGTTTTAATCAAAAGATGATACTTGTTTTGAGTTTCCAGGTCCCATTAGGTTAACTTGTGCATGACATGCGAGTTGAAAAAATGGTTCTTAGTCAACCACAACTGCGTCAAGAAAAAAATAATATAATTATTTTCTAAACGTTTCGCCATCTGGAGTTCCTACTTTGGATACTTTCTTTGAAATGAAATAAAAATATTATTTCGCCATAAGGTGCTACACACACTTAACGAACGTCAAAAATAATATCATTAACAAAAAAAAATCAACAATAATAAAAGAAAGTTAAGGTAGCAAAAATATCAAGCAAAAAAATAAAAATTTACATCTTAACATTAGGTACATTAGGTGTTATACGTAACCTTAACTTAGTCACAAAATTTAAGTTACTCAAAATCTTAATGTCTCGGTAGACATTACCTTCCTATTATATCCTCGGCTTTATTTAATATTACAATAATAAAATAATGTCCCTAGTGTTATGCCGAAAGAAAAAAAGCTGGAGGAAAAAACTTTCGGTACTCTTAAAATTTAAAGTCACATATATCGCTTCAGCCTGTAATATCCCACTACTGGGCACAGGCCTCTTTCCCCATGCAGGAGAAGGATCAGAGCTTAATCCACCACGCTGCTCCAATGCGGGTTGGCGGATATATTTCCTACTATGAGTAACGATCGTTATCAGGTGTGCATGATAACAACCGGGACCGACAGCTTAACGTGCTCTCCGAGGCACGGTGGGGAGACCCACAAAGACTGCACAAACAACAAAACAGTCATATATATATATATTCGTTTTTTGTCTTGTATATATATATATATATACAAGACAAAAAACGAATTTCATTTATAGCCAAGCTTTAGGTACATGTGATATAAATTTCAGGTGATGTGAGGTTCGATGATGACGAGAAGGCACCCCTTAGGGTAGGCCACCCTTGAGAGTTAATCTGTGGTATCACTACCAAACAAGATCTAACAAAAAATTTTACATTTTCTTAAATACTTTCAAAATTAATTTTGACTTGTTCAAGTACTAAACCCGATATAACTATAATTATAAATTAAATTTTAAAAAAGATAATCAATTTAAAATCAAAGCCGATAAAATCTGACCTTTAAAAACTCAGTTAATTAATTTTACATAAAAACATACCTAATATTTTTACGATTCAGATTTCTTTATGAATCTCAGTAAACAATAGTGTGTGACGATAAACTTGTGGTGATTATCTGAGGTCAGGTCCATCGGTGCGGAACTGAATAGGGGAAGTGTACGTGCGGCAACACAGTCCAACTTAAAAAAGTTCTTATTCTATAGCAATGAGAGCTAAGTTATTATCTTGTGTTGCTTTTGTTGCCCACCGTCCATGTGAAGATGTTCTGAACACTTTCCCACACTGATTCCTTGATTGACTCTGATTCATAATCAGCTAATTACACTCGGCTCTTGTTAATTTAAATTAATATGACTTTTAAGACATTTGAGCTACCTTGTGGGAAATTCTTTTTTATTTATATTTTCAGTCAGATATCATCTTGCATGTTTAAATAGCAATTGTGTTTAAGTTTGTATTTTGTTTTATAGAGCCATTATCGAGAAGTTTCGTATAAAATTGTACACATTATAATACATTTAATTTTATTATGAAGGAACCATTAACATGTCAATGGAAAAAAATAAGGAAATAAAAAATTGTCTTGTTTAGATTTTTAAAACTACGCAACGGATTTTGGATGCGGTCCTCTTTACTATATACAGTGATTCCAGAGGAACACTGATAGTTTTAGAGATTTCTAATGTGATGTCGTAAATAAACATTTTTTTTTGCGCTTACATTGCAAATATTTATTATCAGCATTGCATCCGTGCGAAGCCGATACCGCTGCCGGGTCGCTAGTTTTAGTATAAGACAGATGAAGTTATAGGCTTTAATATGAGGTTTGATCAATAAAAGATATATTTTATTTAAATTCAGTTTTACTAAAATATTCACGTTTCAGAATTAATTACTCTTCCATAATATCACATCGTAATTACATGATTTTAAAACAATAAATTCTTAAACATGATTCTTTATACGTAAAAATACCAAATGTAGCATAGTAATGTATGAAAAATGTTTCCAAACTTCGAAACGTTTACTTCTTACAAATTGACGTTGTAACTTACTCGTGTTTAATACTAATTCCTTGTAATACTGTTACTACCGATTCCATAAAACAATTTTGTCAATTTTTTTTTGTAATTTTTTATATAAAAATATTTTTTTTGTACTTATATAACTTTCCACGTGGAATGTTCGAAATCACACTTTTATTATACACGTCAAATTTCACCAAACAAGTTGTACAAAGATTCACATTAAATAAATATAATTTCAAATGTTTTGCTTTATTAAAATAATAAGACGAACTATGCTCTACGTCTAGCTACTTATCTACATTGTTCATTAGATTGCCTGTAATAGTAATGTACATACATACAGCGACGGTATTCATAATTGTGAAACCATCATCATAGAGGTGATTTGGTAAAAATAAAGTCGAATGAAAAACCAGATTACAAATAAATCTTTGATAAACTTTACGTATTTAAAATAACCTATAATTTTATCAAATAATAGCTCCCAAACATTGCAGATGCCTTTACGTATTCAACATTCAAATGAATCCACACTTTATTCATATATAATATAATGCTCATTTTCCAAAAACACACAAACCTACGGATACTTAATAGCAATATAATAAACACAATGACTCGTCATGGATTTTACAGCTATTTGGCCCCGAAGAAATAAATTCAAGAGCAAAGAGATCTCTTTTTAATCATATTTTTTATTCAAAATGGCCACACTGAACGCCATTTTAGGAACTAGCCTATACCTGTTATTCTTGATATTTCGATAGAAAAAAGGGATTACTTTAATTATGAGTTGCGGGCACGTAAAATTATAAAATTAAATTAAAAAATAATAACGTATTTTACAAAGTGTGTAAAATGTTGCTACCATAACCTAATAACATTTTGGTGTTATAATCTCGGCATACATATTAATCGACTTAATTATTTTAGGCACTCTTTGTATTTTACATATTTTTTCGTAATCGAACAAGCGAGTTCCTTTATAAATGTTTAGACGATGACTGTGACATGTTTCAACGAGACCGGAAGCAAATATCGTCTTACGCCTCTTTCATATAGGTACTACTATAAAAACAAAGTAAATTATTTTCGCTTCTTAATAAAAACGAACCGTTTTTAAATATAGGAACCGGTCTTTAAAAGATATTGCTATACCAATATTGTTTTATACATTAATACCTACTAGTAGTTACTATAACATATTTATTACTTCACACACTTTTGTCCTTAATTTTTACTCAAACATAATTTGATGACTCGCTATATTTCCAAGTAATTGATCAAAGTCAAAGGTCATCGAGAAACATGTTAGTTAACGAAAACTATCGAAATTTGTAAGAACTGGTCACTCACCAAATTTCTCAGATCGTTTTAATACGCAGAGGTCTTTGGTCTTTGAGTGATTTTTATCCCAGGACTGCCAACGTCACTTTTAATTCCTAATATTACAGTTAGTTTGAAATAAAATTATAAATTTTGATAGGATAAATTAAAAGTTTCATTATATCTCGTTGGCACCCCAGAGTACATACTTAGACTTGACACGAATTGCTTTTGTATGACACCGCGGTTCTGATTGTGTATAAACTTGGGAAATCTTTATTCAAAGCTTAATTTCAACTGTCTAACTTTTATTCGTTTTGCACGTAAAATGAGATTTGATCTAAATTTTCCATCTTACGCTGGGCGTTTGTTGCGACAAAGTCATCAACATTATAACAAAATCAGAACCCAACAACATGTCAAGCCGATGCAGGTGACGTAAATGCGATTTTACGTGGTGCGACATATCCGCACGTGACGTGACGCAGTCGCATGTGACGTGACGAAGTAACACATGACGTGACAAACTCGCACGTGACGCGATGCAGCTGCGCATGACGTGACGGAGCTACTGCAGCGCGTCAGGCAAGCGGTGTGCATCGTGCCAGGCGTGTTCGGGTCGCATGACGTCATCAACTGGCGGACACGTCGGTCGGGGACCCGGCTCCGGCGTGTACGTGAACGTTAGACCCGTCGCGTATATGATTCCATCGTTCCTCACTAGCGATACTGGTACCTGGGAATTGAATTAAATATTGTAAATAAATTGAGTTTTAGACTTTTCAAACCACTCAGTATTATCATTCCTTGATTTGTTATATCATTTTTATTTTGTATATGTACACATAACAATGAACTGATTCAGTCTGTAATGTCGCACTGCGTAAATTGCTCTTTGTCTATATAGGAGAAGGATTTTAGTTTGATCTATCATGCTCCACTACGAGTTTTGGCGGATAATTTTTTACCATTATTATTAGTATAATTTGCTATCAGATGTCTATGATGTCAAGCGGTAGGTACCGACTGGTACACAAGGACATACACTCAGACCGAAAACAAATATTTGTAAAAATACAGACGTCTGCTCCGAGTAAGGAATTTAACGACGGATAGGAATAACAACAGTAGACTAATAATCTCCTTTTCCCTGGGGTTGTCTGGAAGAGATTGCTTAAAGCACTAAGACCGCCTTAGCATGCTGTCATTGTAATTTCTTTTTGTTTAAATTTCTGTACTGTTGTTTTTTTCTCTTTTTTTAACTACGTAAAAGTGTTTGACTATATTTATGCAAGAATTAATAAATAAATAAATAAGTAGACAAAATTATAAATAGAATAATATAGATAGAAAAGTAAAAAGAAAACAATGTAATGGAAATCTAATAAAAATTAAAAGCTTTAACAAGCCCTACTAATTAATATAAATGCAAGTTTATGCGAATAAATATACGAACGAATGCTCATTCACGCAAAAAGAACAGATTCGATTGCAATGAATAGGTATGTAGATAGCGGAATATCTATGATAACACACTATCTCGAAGTTCCCACGAGATCAGAAGTTACGCTGTTAAAACCCGAATTTCATTTTTATTTTGCTAGGAATTTTGCAGCAAAACCGTTCGTGTTTTTTTTTGTTGTACCTACTAAAATAAATATAAAATAATTGTTATCAATTACAGATAGGAGAAGGTCACTTCGGGTATACTGTGGACTTGACGAGAATTAGAAAACAGATCAATTAGAAAACAATTTACCGCGCATGATCGAAATTTTGATAATACAGACTGATAGACGTTTCACAGAATATCAGATATACAAAAATTTACTAAAAATAGCCAAATTATCACGTTCAGTTAAAGTCAGGGTAGCAAAATTATTATACAATTACAAATTGCTACATTTTAACATTGGGTTCATCACTAACCCACGTACTCAATGTTATCCAGCAACCTTAAATTAGTTACAATATTTAGTTATAAACTAAGCTAATCAACCACTCCACCACAAGATATCAAACGATATACGATACGATATACGATACGATATATAACCAGTAACAGATCCTACCTGCGTCGGCTGTCGAACCCACAGCCACTGTCCCCTAAACTGCGATATATCCGGCACAACACACAGCATCGACTCAGCGCAGCGGTACATAGTCTCAGCCTCCACGTCACCGAACCACACTTGCAAGGAGGGCGTGAAGTTATCTCCCGCTAGTTCTAACATCGCGACATCGCCTCCGCCGTTGAGGTTCAACGAGTGAACCAGTGGAACTGGCGTCACTGGTGATCTGAGGGCAAAATAATAAATTTAGTTTCTTCTTTAAAGCTAGCGTTTTACCTGTTGATTCAGCGGTAACCAGTGGCGTAGCGTGGGAGGTGCCAGTGGGCTCATGGCCCCGGGCAGCACAAGAAAGGGCGGCAAAATTACCATGTTTTTTTTTTCTAATAACAATTTTTTATTATTCCAAATCATGTCCGCAATGTAACAGACATCAAAAGTACAGTAGAATAAAAAACTTTCTCCTTATTAAAGTCGGTTGATTAAAATAAATAAAATTATGCTGACAATGATTACAATATATTACTTGATATGATAGTAGGGGCGGCAAATTTTCGGTAGGCCCTGAGCGGTACAAAACCGGCAAATAACCACGCTGCGATACTACATATTATTAACATACATTTTAATTTTTGTACTGAAAAAACTATTTTTTGTTTAGACCTCCCTTCACTTCCTTCACTCTGTCGCCGAGTATTCAAAATCCTACGATATATATAACAATAGTAAAAAGTAGTAGTTTTTTATGTATAAAATGATAATAAAACGAGTTAGTAACGAAATAGAATTGAAATAGAAGTAATTGGTCGAGACCCTACTTCGACACGTTGGTATCTAGCTTCCCGCCCCTTGTTCTCATCATTAGATGTCATTACAGTCACTCGGCAGTAACACGATTGTGTGCCAGTTCCAATGTTCGCACTCTCTCTGTTCACTGATTACTGCGTCAATATGATATGATATATATATGATAAGTGAAGATTCAAAGTATTATTTGTTTTTACACATACATTATCTCAGTTCATTGATAGATTTTATTATATTTTGTTCCTTTCACTTTTAGGGCGCACAGTGGGACAGAACCGTGCGTACCGTCTCAAAAATCTGTAACTTTTTTGTTGATTGAAGTAAATCGCTGAAATTTGGTATATAGTGTCTCCAGAGTACATACAATCCAATAATGAATGTATCATTGTCAAATGTTTAATAAATAATATAAAATAAAATAAAACAAAATAAAAATGTATTATTTTAATATTAAACCAGGATTTGGTTAACTTATTGAATAATAAATTTTACAGTTTTATGATATTAATAAACCTATTTTATGTTATTTTATATTACATATGAATCTTACATTTAAATAAATGACAAATATATAATAACCCACTCCAAAAATATGTTTTATAAATAATGTACGAAATTATTTCGATTTAAACACATTTTATGATACATAAACAAAATAACATAAAATAGGTTTATTAATATCATAAACAGTTTTATGATATTAATAAACCTATTTTATGTTATTTTATATTACATATGAATCTTACATTTAAATAAATGACAAATATATAATAACCCACTCCAAAAATATGTTTTATAAATAATGTACGAAATTATTTCGATTTAAATAGCTAAGAGGTTCTTAGCTTTCTCTAACAATTTCTTGGATATAGTGACTGATGGTTTTCTGATACTTGATATATAAGGATCTGACGTAAATAGAAGACCATGAAATACGTCTTCGTTTGTTGCGGACCTAGAGCATTTTCTAGCATGATGCAATCTGAATTTTTTGTAATCTTTATTACGCGATTCTTGGGCATCCTCAGATAAATGACCAATGGGCAGAACAGTAAAATGTCTTTTTATACTTTCCCCATGTATTAAGATTTTATGTACTGAAGAAGGCATATTATACCACATATATTTTGTTACGTACAGTTGTGGGGTTGCACGAGTATATTCACCAAATTTTTCTGGATTTACAGCAATACCAGATGCCATGGTTTGCAGAATAACATAGAGCCTTTTAATAAGTTCCTCGTCAACCCCTGTAATTTCTGAAGCGCAGTAGTAGTTCTCAAAAAAACGCCGAGCTGTATTGCTGTCATTACTGTATCCACTTCCTTGTCGGGGGCTTATCAACATGCAATCCCATCCGGCTTCGAAACAAACTTTGTACAAGCTTTTTCTTGACTTCTTTACTTTTTTTATCTTCCGAAGTTCTCGCAGCCCATTTTTAAATAATAAATAAATAAATAAATAAATAAATATTTACACAATACACACACGGTCGTCTGTTCCTAAAGTAAGCAACTTAATGCTTGTGTTATAGGTAACAGCCGACTGGTATATAGCTACATTTTTTTTTTTTTTCGATAAACATACTTATAAATAATACATATATAAATATATAAATAAATATTTATATTACACCCAGACTCGGGGTGGGAATCGAACCCACAACCCTCGGAGCAGAAAGCAGGGTCACTACAAACTGCGCCAACGGGCTAGTCAAAAGTTCATTTTTGAAATGAAAGGTTATATGAAATCTGTAAAATTAGCTCCATGCACCTGATCCACGCGTGTAACGTAGACAAACCGTATTCGTAAGCATTTATATTATCTGGCTTTGATGCAATCTTCTCCAAATTATTCATTTCACTTGGCTCAGCCCACACACTGTACATACAGCTCCAGAACTTGTGTCAGTAAGAACTTTTGTAACTTTTCCATCCACCATAGTTAGAAATAGATCGTGACTTATTTCAATTACCTGCGTCTCCTTGTGTATCTTTGATGTTTGCAAATTATTAATTTGACCCCGAATATCACCAACCACTGATCGGGTTTTCTCGGGCGTTTCTTTTGCAAGTTCCATCAGGATTGGTCGGCAATAACGAATAGAAGGACAGGCCGGATTTTGCCAAATTATCTCATGTGTTTCTGTGTCAGTCAGCTTTATTGGTACCAAAGACGCTATAAATAATTTTGTATCTGAGACTAAGTCACTCTCATCTGTTAAAATTTGTTTATATTCGCTTTGCCCCGATGAACCATCACATCCCCACTTGGTAAACAATTTAAGAGATTTTCTTCTTGGGTTGTAAACATTTTCAATCTTTAAGATGCGAGCACAAGTGTGATTCAGCAAATCTTGTAGATTTACTTTAGCACTTATCGGTTATTTGAATGCTGGATAGTGGAGGATAACACAGTTTTTTGGCGTTCGTCAGTATATTATATGATGGCAATATATCGAAGTTTTTGTTAATAAAACTTGCTCGAAGAAATCCGTATTGTGATTTCGAAAGATCTAAATCTGCAAACATACTTAAAGCTTCATCCACTGTAAACACCGTAAGTCTGTTCCATTGCGACTTTCATGCAATAATTTTTCCTTCATGGTCCTTTTTTCATTTCTTTCACAATTCCGCATCATTGAAACAACAGTAGCTTCTTTGATTTCTCCTTCAGCTCACAATCCTTGAACGTATGCATTATGTATATACTCGAGTCCATATTCTTCTATATTCTTTCTTTTTTTCGATTTCTCTGATAGATCTTCATAAGACTTTGGTGGACGTCCACGTTTTTCAGATGTTGTAGGTGTAATATCCATCGGTGCTTCTTCGAATTGTACATTAAATTCACCGTCTAACCACGATATATTATTACTAAAGAAACGTTCTTTAGTTCGGTTAGATTTGGTCCACTGATCGTTAAACGCTGTTATAAGCGTTTTTTGAATACTTTTCACAATTATTTCACTTTTTTCAGACGACAAATGGTGGTGTTGTTCTAAGTCTTTTTGAATATCTTCTGATTTTGTTCCATGGCCAATAAAAAATTTGCATAATACTTGTCGAGGCACAACAAATTCACTCATTTTGTTTTTATTTTTAACTACTTTTTTTTACCGAGGTTGGTGAAGACTATATTATGTTAAAGCACACTAAAGTACTGGTAAATGACAACGTAAATCAATAACTTTTATACTGAAATTTCGTGTGAAAAAATATTATTATCTAGTGTCATTATCAAATTCCTAACCACTATCTATGAAGGTGGTTGGTAGTAGGTAGGTACTGATAATGTACACTAACAACTATAACTAGATACCACTTGCTCCCTTTTCCTTCACCGCGATAGAGAAATACATAAACTATATGAGAAACATGTAATTCACACAGTGATAACAAAACATTAACCACATCTGACCGCACGATAAAAAAAAATACTACATACTAATTACCCAAAACTCCCACTTTACCTAAAGATTGAGTAAATAGATAATATTGTTTAAGAAAAAAGGTCAAAAGTGATCTAAATATTCAAAAATCTCATTAATCAGAACTAAAATAATTTTTGGAATATTTTGTATTTTCTACCCATTAGCCATTTTTCGTTTCATTTCAAGGGGGGCAGATTCGGGCACTCAATTTTTTTTGCTCTGACTTTTACATTAGCTGCTCTATACGATGCTATCAAAATTACGACATGGCAGACACCGCTAACTGTTAAAAGTCTATGCAAAGTTTCTAATAAGGATAGAATATTAGGTCCTGAAATAAAAATTCTTTACCTCCCCAGGTTTCACATAATGGTTCACTTAAATTATTTTTAAATAGAGTACTTCATCACCATTCTAACCATATATCACACTTACAAATTTGCTGGTAAAGTAATGCAAATATGACCATGTAAACTGGTGGAATTGTGTTCTACATAATTGACATAATTTTGAGCGTCAACTTGCAAGCCTTATTCTAATACAAAAAATGAGAAATAGTGTATTTCAACTGATATATATAATATGCATTGAACATTCAGTTAGACATATGCATTAACAAAATATTCAATATAGAACATTACGAAAAGCTATTTTTGAGACGATACGCACGGTTCTGTCCCACTGTGCGGCGTTGGTTTCTGACCTACGTTTCGGACTTCAACAGAGCTGAAGACGGACCCTCATTTAGTCCCTATCTTAATCCGCTGGATTATGATTTATGGTCAATTTTAGAGATTATGACTTACTCTAAAAGCCATGATAATTTGGAGTCTCTAAAACAATCCATACGCTTGGCAGTGAAGAATTCTCATGGAAAGAGTGCGTGCTTCTATGGATAACTCGCCTCAACGTTTAAAGGACTGTATTGGAGTCAATGGGGAACACTTCGAATAAGCTTTATATATTTTTAATGGTTTTATATCAATGTATTAAACACACTGTAATAATAATAAATGTTACGTGCAATAGAAAAAATGTTTCTTTATTTTATTCTTTGTAACAATATTTAGGGCAGGACTAATGTGCATGGGAAATATTTAAGTCAAACGAATTGTGGGGGTCTTTATGAGAGCAATAAAAGCCAAAACAATTATTTTTAGAATTTCCGTCTGTTTGTTCAATCATGCAAAGTAAGACGAAATTAAACGACGTTTTAACAGTAATACTAAGGGAAGAGTCTCGCTTAATGCTATGTTTCATCTTGCTACTTCGACCAGACGTGGAAGTTGTTACTATTATTACATAGTATAAAAACAAAGTCGCTTCACGCTGTCTGTATGCTTAGATTTTTAAAACTACGCAACGGATTTTGATGCGGTTTTCTTTAATAAATAGAGTGATTCCAGAGGAAGGTTTATATGCATAATATAGTAGAGGAGCACTGATAGTTTTTGCACCGTGCGAAGCTGGGGCGAGTCGCTAGTTTTTAATAAATGACAACAAAAATTATGAAATAATTTCCATACGTAAGAGGTCACGGGTAAAAGCTCGTATCTAAATAACGTTAAAATTTAAGTATCTTAGAGATATTTTAGTTTTCTAATGTTTACGCGAATTTCAAAATGAAACAACTTTTTCGGATTTCATCGTGGTTTATTAAGTTTTTTAGATGCCCGACGTTTCGATACGATACGATATACAACCACTAACAGAATCTACCTGCGTCGCTCGTGTATTTCATGTTTACGATCATATTTGTGGGCAGGTCACGCTTTTTTAGAGAATGTACATGTTTTAATACATGGGTTCAAGAAACATCAATTGAGGTAATTTTTAACCGACTTCCAAAAAAGGAAGAGGTTCTCAATTCGACTGTATTATTTTTTTTTATGCATGTTACTTCAGAACTTTTGACTGGGTGGAGCGATTTCGACAAATTTTCTTTTAATTGAAAGGTTGTGTGTCTTTTGGTCCCATTTAAAATTTGAGATTTAACAACTTCTTTTCGAGTTATATCTAATAATGCATTTTTACTTGACGCTTTTTTCGTCGACCTACATTGTATTATACCGCATAACTTTCTACTGGATGTACTGATTTTGATAATTCTTTTTTTGTTGGAAAGGGGATATCCCTAGTTTGGTACCTTGATAAGGAAACCAGGATCTGATGATAGGATCCCAGAGAAATCGAGGGAAACTCTCGAAAATCCGCAATAACTTTTTACTGGGTGTATCGATTTTGATAATTTTTAATTTAATCGAAAGCTGATGTTTATCATGTGGTCACAAATAAATTTTATCAAGATCTGATAACTACTTTTTGAGTAATCTTTGATAACGCGTAGTTACTTGACTATTTTTTCGTCGATCTACGTTGTATTACTCGTCGATGTAATTGAAGTCGGTCTTTTTTTCGTTTGCGAGCAAACACAATTATAATAATGCAGTATGTAACTTTCTACATCTTTGTTCTATATCATTCTACTCTGACTGTTAAGTATCTGACTGTTAGTTCTGACTGAAGATACAAGGCAAATATGAAAAAGTTTGTGTGGCTACGGCACTAAAGAATTTAGCCACCCCCTCTCTTCCCGTGGGTGTCGTAAGAGGCGACTAAGGGATAACAAGGTTCCACAACCATCTTGGAACTTAAGAAGCCGACCGATGGCGGGATAGCCATCCAACTGCTGGCTTTGGAATACACAGGCCGAAGACGGGCAGCAGCGTCTTTGGTGCGACAAAGCCAGTACTGCGGTCACCAACCCGCCTGCCCAGCGTGGTGACTATGGGCAAAACACATGAGTTCACGTTATTTTTGACGTAAACTTGTGGAGGCCTATGTCGAGCAGTGGACTGTATAGGCTGTAATGATGATGAAAAAGTTTAGTATATGGGAAATATACTCGTGCATATATCAGGGACTTTAACATTAATTTATTTGTAGTAATTTTTTTTTTCATGAAAAGTATAAAATTTAAATATTACTATAATATTATATATGCGAAAGTTTGTGAAGAAGATAGATAATTGTGTGTTTGTGACACTTTCACGCATTAGCTATGGGCTGATTCTAAAAATTTGGTACATAGGTATATAGCTGGAGATCTAGAGTAACACATAGTCTACTTTCTATCCCGACATTTCGACGGTATAAAATATTTCGCGCTGGCTGTGCCTTTTAGCGTTTTATATAACTTGTTTTAGGAATGGCTAACATAATATATACTTGTAACCAATTTTTTTAAGAACAATATATACTTTTAAAAATATATATTAAAAATACAATATCTGACCTGACTGGACCCATTCCTTCATAAAACTGGTACTCTGCCTTATCTGTTGATATGATTGTCCAACAGGCCCCATCATTTATCATCTCTTTATTTGGCTCCTTAGGACACGGAGTGGCTTGGAACTGTATGATTCTCTCTTGCGAGAGACACAGGTACATGCGTTCTGTGTCCTTCATGTAGAAGGCACACTTGTGCAGTTGAGACACAGGGTCATCGGCTTCTAGCAGGGCCATTTGTTTATCCACCTAAAGTTTTTTTAATTCTAATTAGATGTATGAAGATAAATTTATATTTATTAAATGATTCTCTTTCTTTTTTTATTTTGATAAGTTATTTGTATGGCATGTAAAATTGTAATTACAATAAATACTTTTTACAAGTAAATGATTAGTAAAATTTATTTTAAAAGGATCTATGTAGTGTAGTGTGTATTCAAGCCTCAATATTTTTTTTTTTTTTTGTAGAGAACCAATTAATTTTTATCAAATAAAAAATAATACTTATACTATATTTCATTTAAAATATGCTTTTAGTAAAATGAATATTTTAGTGGAAAAAAAATTCTTATGTTATTTATTATTAAATAGTTTGCTAATTAATTTCATCTTTTAGATATGTGAATGTTTGTAGTGTAAAATGCAGTTATTACTTTTTTACATTATATTTACCTTCCTTATAATGAGCCTAGGTAGGGCCATCCCCGTCACTGAGCATACAAGCTTTACAGTTGAGCCATAGTGTACATATCCATCCCTCACTGCAAATTCCTCTGACTCACTCTCATTGTCATCTAGCAAATGAATAGTAAATGCTCCCCATTGAGTTGAAGACGCATGAAAATTTCCATTTTCAACATGGAGATACCTCGTTGATACAGTCTGTGATCTCAGTCTATTGAACAGAGCTACCTTGGTTCCACTAGCAATACACAAATCTGCATTCTTTAAAGATTGTTTCTTCTTTGAAGGCTTAGATATAACTTTAATTCTTTTACTATTAAATATACCAATATCATGACCATTACCATAAAACATTTTGACGGAGAGCATGAAATGTTTTCGCTTATCTGAATCTGATATGTACAATGTCTTTGCAGCACAATATTGCTTGCCATTATTAAGGTCAAGTTGCTGCATGTCCTGGTCCGAGTTACCGATACCAATGAACGCACACAGCTGAGAGGCTTGCTCTGTTTCTCCCTCACGCAACATCCGTTCACGCCTCAGCCGCCAGCCATCACCGAATAAATATATACAAGGCGGAGGACAGAAGAAACGCTTCTCGTTTCCGTAAGATTTTTGAGCAACTTTAGCGTGTAAAATGACTACGACCATGTCAGAGCGATCGCGTAGGTATCTCTCCATGGCTTCGCGTGTCAGTCGGCGCTCCTCGGGGCGGTAGGCGCCGGCGCCGGGGCCCGCGGCGGCGGCGTAGCGCGGGTACAGCGCGCCGTGCTGCGGCGGCGGCGACGGCGGACCCCCGCCCATGCCGCCCGCGCCCGCGCCGTACTGGTGAGGCATGCTCGCCACGGCGTACTCTCACCTCGATTCGAACATTATAATATATAAGCTACGATCAAATCTGCACATGATCCCGCTTCTATATCTTTATCTTTGGCTCCAGATCGTCTGTTTGTCGCCAAGAAACATAATGACAACAAAGTTTTAAAGCTCTTATCGAGACGAAGCTTCGGCCTGTTTATATACTATGGTACTGGTATCTTATTTGGTATGACTTATGGCTTTGTACACTTGCGTTTTCCCGTGTTTGAATCGATCAACACTTTTATTATTCACATCACCATAAATAAATAATTACGAAGGGAACTCTAACACACAGTCAATAACACCTGTTCGTTGGAAGAATTTTCAGATAGTCCAGGAAATGATCATTAGCTCCAATTTTTATATTAATTATTTATCTAGTACCCACATTAACCATTCGTTATTAAAAGTATAACATATTTTATTTTACTTATGAAAAGTTTCTTAAAACTTATGTTTATTCGAGTATAAATACGATACGACAACGCTAGAAATATGAACTGTCAAGGAGAGCCATAGACACAGAGTGATGTGCAAGCGTGTTGTCGATTACACGCGCGCGAATAAAATCGAATAAACACGATCGGCTTCGGCACGTCGAGTCAAGTCGACTGAGTACTGACAGGCTGCCGGTCATAGGATGTGGGGTTACGCATGGGGCGTGAGAAAATAAAGTGTGGGAAAGAGTGGGCGTCGCGGTGTAGTAAAACATTTGATATTGTATGTAGTGAGCCGAACACTTACGAATGCATGCACCAGTAGCGGGCATCATTTCGTATTGTTGTTGTGTGCGTGATAAATGAGTTCACAGAGCGAAAAGGTTGCAATGTGTGAGGAAGAGACCGACGATTGACCGGAGATCTCGTGGGAAACGACCTTTGTTATGTATACTGTTATATAGATTAGTTAAACAAAAAATCAGTTCGGGATTTTAATTGCACGCGATATGGGAGTCACTGGACTGTGGCGTCTTATTGAGCCTGCCGGCAAACCGGTGCCAGTTGAGACACTTGAGAATAAAGTTTTAGCAGTTGGTAGGTCCACTATTTATAATGCCGTAATTATATTATTATTAACATTAACACATGAATGTTTATTTATGCAGACATTTCAATATGGTTGCATCAGATGGTGAAAGGATATCAAGATGCAAAAGGAGCGCCTGTTGCCAATGCACATCTTATTGGTCTCTTTCAACGTCTTTGCAAATTGCTATACTTTAGAATAAAACCAGTTTTTGTTTTTGATGGAGGTTTCCCAGAGTTAAAAAAAGAAACTATTGTAAGTTTCTACATTTTTCAAGTATACTAAAATTATAACAGATTATTTAATTTATATATTTGTGACATTATGTATTAATATAGATTATATATATATAGTATAACTATAGATTTATTTTAAATTATTTAAAAAAATAAATAAACATTTGTGTTTTAGGCTAAAAGACAAGATAGCAAATCAAAGTATAATTCTCAATCTGAAAGACTGAAACGAGAAATAGCTCTACTTTTAGGCAAAAAGACGGCAATTAGTACTTTACTGGGCAAACAAATATCACCAAAGAAAAATAAACAAGTTGAAAACAATGATATATTTAAATTACCTGAATTACCTGAACAAGATAAAGAATCAGATTCTGAATCAGAGTATGTAATAAAATTTAAAATTAAATATATATTTTGAAATATAAGAGAATAAACATAAATAATTTTCAGATCAGAAGATGACCATAGTACAAGCACATCAAGTGTTGATTTACACTCGATCGATTTAGAATCTGAAAAAATAAAAAGTATGCCCTTGAAGGAGAAATATGATTTACTTGTTGAATTAAAAGAAACAAGAAAAATGAACTCATGGGGAAAACTTCATACTTTACCAAAAGACAGCAATAATTTCTCTAATTTCCAAGTAAGTGTACATAAATTTTATTATTAACATTTATTTCTTATAAAAATAACTACACTTACTTATGTACCCATAATCAAAAGAATGATGGAAAAACGTGACGCAGCTAAAACAAAAAACAAACTAAATCCAACTCAAGAAAACTTGAACAGATATAAAAAGCTACGTAACATCTCCAACAGAATGTATAGGGACGCTAAGTACCGCTATATTCACTCATCAATTCAGGGTCTCTGCCAATCCCAAGTTTGGAGATTCCTTAGGTCGTTAGGGGTGGGCAAATCCACGTTTACCTGTCGAAAGTTCCGTGGATCTAAATTATCTAACACACATTTCATTACTCCACCTGTAGCTGTGGATTTTAATAGTTGATTACGACATTCTTCTTAGTACTAGGTTAATATTTCAACTGCAGTTATTGACTAACCAGTCAATAGTTTCACTCCTATCTCTCTGGACGTCAGCAGTGCGTGTCTTTCAACGACAACATGGCAGATTGGATGGAACTTACTGCTGGTTTTCCACAAGGTGGCATCTTATCTCCTTTGCTATTTTTTGTGTTCATCAATAATGTTTCTCGTGTTATCACTTCTTCCTTTCACTTGTACCCAGATGACTTACAAATATACAGACACTTCAAGCTAACTGAGCTGCATGAGGCTGTTGAAACTTTAAATAGCGACCTTGCTGCAGTGCAGGTCTGGGCAAAACCTTTTGGGTTGTTAGTCAATCCTGCTAAATCACAAGCTGTTATTATTGAAAGGAGTTGATTGAGAAGCAGACTTGACTGGGAATTGGTTCCTAAAATCTCATACTCTGGGGTTCCGATACCTTTCTGTGACAAAGTTAGGAATTTAGGGCTCATCATGGACTGCAATTTATCCTAGGCAGCTCATGTCAGCAAAGTCAGCAAAAGAATACACTTCACATTCCAATCTCTCAAGCGTCTCCAATATTTTCTTCCATTTCAAACCGAAATTATGCTTGCACAAACCCTTCTGCTACCTATCCTTGATTATGCTGATGTATGCTATCTGGATGTTACTGAAGAGCTACAACCTCTTGCCATAAGATTCATTTTTGGCCTGCGAAAATTTGATCGCTCACTTTCGTGCTCAGTTAAAATGGCTCGTTTTCGGCGTGATATGCACATCCTGTCTTCCCTTTTCAATATCCTTCATGATCCAAATGCTCCGTCGTATCTTAAATCCCGGTTACACCTCCAGCCCTCCTACTCGTTCCAGGCCCTGGCAGTAAAGCTATGTTAGATATACCGAAATGTAACACAAAATTTAAGTTAAATTCATTTACGTGGTACGCGCCTCCATACTATGGGACAAACTCCCAAGTGACATCAGAACTAAACCGTCCCTTGTTTCCTTTAAATATAAATTAAAGAAACACTTGCTTTCACTAGCTAATGTGTAATCATCTGTATAGTATCTGTATATATATCTGAATATTTATGTATTTGCGTATGTATTGTAGTAAGTATGTATATGTTTAAGTATGAATACAAGTGTATTTTTGTATTTTGGTATGTATTTTTATATGTATTTTTTAGTATATAGTATTTTTTAATGTAATGTTGTAGATGGAAAGATTACTAAAAAGAAGAAAACTTCAAGAATGTCTTGAGGAAACTGAAAAAGAAATGGGTGATGGATGTATGTCTTTAAATGAATTAGAGTCTTTGCTTAATGAAGAAGGTATTGACACTAAAATTGAAAATTTGCCTAATCGTCGCATAGCTTCTGATAACACCACAAGATATTTATTCATTAGCAATGTTCATCAAGCCTTAGCTGATGCAAAGAAAAGAGAAATAAATATCCAAAAACAGGCAGATACTAATGAACCTAGTACTTCAGCTAGCATAAATGAATCAGAATTATGTAAACCTTCAGATAATGAAACAAGTAAATCACCAAAACATGATGAATTAGAAGATGACTTGCAAAGAGCAATACAAATGTCATTAGAATGTATGGATGAAAGTGAAGCAAGCGTTTGTGCATCAAAGACTGATGAATCTTGGACTTCTTATTTAACAGATTCGGACTACAGTGATGACGAAAGTGATGGCTATGAACCGCCAGACATGTCGTCAGCAAAAGCTTATATAAAGCAATACAGTGACTTTACACATAAAGCTATAGATGGTATAGTTGCGCCGAAAGAAAAAGATAAAATTGAAAGAAAAAAAATGAAAGTTGATAAAATAATAGAAGAGCTTGGCCAAGATAAAACTATAATTGACGATAATATACAATTACTGTCTAGTGATGATGAGGATGTCATAGAAGAGACAGTAAGTGAGAATGCAAATATCAAGACAATAGTAGAGGTAACAAAAAATGAAAATATTAAAGCGGATATAAAAGCAACTGGTGATAATGTCAATGACATGAATGATACACAAGCTTCAGTTGTTTTCGTCGAAAATTCTGAAAATCAGTTTATATCACTTGAAACAAGCTTAGATGATGTATCAGAATTAAATGACAAAAAATTAAGTTTAGAAAAGGAAGTTCAAGAATCATCAAGTTCAAGTGAAGATGAATTTGAAGAAGTATCAGATAATGATCAGAAAAAAAATGATCCAGTGGTGGAATTAACTTTGAATATGGGTGCGAATATTGAAGATGATATTTTCGCGGATATTTTTGATGTCAAAGATAACAACAAGGAGAAATCGAATGCTACAAATATATCTGAATGTTCTGATAAAGAAAAAATAAAAGAAGATGATAAAAATAAATACAATGATGTCAAAATACAAGAAACAGAACTAAACAAAGAAACACAAACTAAACCAACTATTACAAAAAAAGAAGAACTTGCAGTCAGTGTAGAAAAGGGCGATACACAAAAAATGGTTACTGATAGAATATCAAGTGATGAATCTGAAAATAAAAGTACTGAAACAGAAACTGGCGATAAACGAAAAACAAAAAGAGCCTTTGAAAAAGAAATAATTTCAACAGAGAAACTAAATACAATGGTTACTGAAATCGAAAATGAGGAAGAGGAGTTACTACAAGAAAAAGGGCGCTTAGACCGAATAGGTCGTAATATAACTGAAGAAATTACAAAGGAAGCACAAGAATTGCTCCGAGTTTTTGGTATTCCATACATTGTAGCACCTATGGAAGCAGAAGCGCAATGTGCTTTTCTAGAAAATGTGAAACTAACAGATGGCACAATTACGGATGATAGTGATATATGGCTTTTTGGAGGCCAAACTGTTTACAAAAATTTCTTCAATCAGAAAAAACATGTTCTTCAGTATCTAAGTGAGAGGATCGAAAAATCTTTTAGTAAGTAAAATTCAATATTCATTGATGCCTTGCCTTTCATTATGTTATTATTAACAACAGAAATCTTATTTCAGACTTAACGCGTGAGCAATTAATATTATTAGCTCTCTTGGTTGGTAGTGATTACACAACCGGAGTGACTGGTGTTGGTCCAGTTACTGCACTAGAAATATTAGCATCATTTCCATTTAATAAGAAAAGATTACTTAAAGAATGTCCAAATAAGCAGGCCCTTTATCAAGAAATTGTTACTGGTTTACAAGAATTTAAGAAATGGGTAAAAGCTGGAAAACGAACCGACAATGTTAACTTAAAGAAGAAATTGAAAAATGTTACATTGACTGATGATTTTCCAAGTGTGAGGGTATGTTACATCATTAAATAATAGACAGTACGGGATTTTGTGTCCGCTTTTATAGGTTGAAAAAAAAATTAAGTTAAGCAATTAACAAAAATATAATGCTTCTATCTTGCAAATAACTCATTCGAAAAAACATAATTTATTCTATTAATATGTTCATATTTTGTGTCCTAAATCTAATTATTTATTTATTTGAAATTATTTTATCTTAGGTAGTTCAGGCATACATGGAACCAAATATAGAAAAAAGTGAAGACAAATTTACATGGGGTAATATTGATATAACAATACTAAGAGACTACACTAAAGCTAAGTTTGGCTGGTCACAAAATAAGCTAGATGAAATTATAAAGCCTGTTTTAAAGAGATTACTTGAGCGAAAAAATCAAAAAACAGTCCACGATTATTTTAAAAGAAAAATTGAAATTGAAACATTAGAAAATCAAATGAGCAAAAGAGTTAAAGCTGCAGTACACAAAATGGGTCCATCATCTGAAAATATTGATGAACAGACAGAAAAAACAGAAAATGTTGCAAAACCAAAGAAAATAATTGTTAGTAATAAAAAAACCAGTGGCTCTAAAGGACCAAAAGCCAAGAGAAGCAAAAATGATGAAACAGCGCTTATTGATGGAGTTGTTAAAACATCTACATCAAAGGATACTGAAAATAAATTCGATATAACTGTGCCTAAGACGGGAAGATTCCAGGAGATAATACCTCAAAGGGAAAAAGATAAACAGAACTTATTAGAAAATAAATTGAAAGCTATAGAAATGTTTCGAAAAACTAAGATTGATACCAAGAGAAAGACAACAAAAAGGAAGCTTCCGGTGCCTAAAGATAAAGCAGAGTTATCCGAAAGTAGTGACAGTGATTAGTAAATTTATGACAGTGAAAGTAATTAAAAAAAAAAAATTGTATTGCTTAATTTATTTTAATCAACATGCAAATTAAACAATGTTTTGTATCATAATATCTTGTGGCTGTGAATTGGCGTATTCTTTAAATAAAATAAGTTTTTAAAATAGTCAATTTATTGTTTAATCAACTGTATTGAAGTGTTAAAGCAACTTAAACACATATCTAACATAGTCTTTACGAAATATATATATCTTAAAGTAACGCTCAAAGTATAGTAAATAATCACAATATAACATAAATTATTAACTGGTAGTATGAACATGAAATCAATGCAATATAAATTTCTAATGAATTTGTTTTGTAAACAAAGTGACAAAAAGTTATAGAAAAACTCAAGATAATAACAACACCATGACACATTTATATGTGCTCAATCTTAGTTGACACAAACATACTTAAATAACATCATAGTATATGTCATCACATAAAGCTATACAAAATGTATGACATCCAATTTAAATGGTGATTTTAAAATATTTAGAGATAGTTAACCTCCGTGCGGTGGAACACTAAACCTGTAGATTAAATTTCACTACAGTTTGTTTTGCAAATCACACGAGTAACTTCTCACACATTGACTTTTTTTAAGTACCTACAATGTAAAAACCTATTTCGAAGTAATTTGCATAGTTAATGATTTCAATTGTGCATATTAAAGTTAACACAACAATTTAACTGTTACAGTCCCATATTGTATATTATTTACATTGAAACATAAATTATATAAATAAATGCTATTTCAGCGAGAAGTTAGCATAACATAAAAAAAAATTGACAATTTGCTAAAACATTTATATAATTCTTTTACTGACCATATGTTCATAATTTCCATAAAATAAAAAGTATTTTAAAAAATATATAATAAATTTCCCGTTAGGACTTTACAATCAAAACTTACAACTAAAATAAATGGACATTAAGACGACAGTATGACTATCAGTTTATTTACGATAGAAATATCTATACAAATCACATTGTGTACAGCAGTCTCTCGTCTCGTCGTGGCGATAATTTATAGTAATCTAGCCATGACGAATTACACCTTACTTCCAATTCAAATCAATCTTACTACCTTTTAATACAAGTAATACCGTTATTAATATTGTCATTTCCGCAAAATAAATTATGAAAATCGTTAACTTTAAATTTACATAGACTGAAAGAAGACAAATACTAAATTTAAATATGATGACATGGTAATAAAAATTTTGAAATAAAAAGATTATTGAGACTAACAATAAGTCATCTCAATGTACAATTTCACACATCACCGCTGTACCAATGTAACCCTTAAACTACCACTTAAACATTTAATCGACCTTAACTACACTATATATTTTCCTGACAAACCAGAAGCAGGCCATGAAGCCAATGGTGCCTGTTAGCAGGAAGAATAAGAATACCATTATAAATGTGTATCCAAAGTATAGGAAAGTCGAAGCTGCATCATCAATATTCAATTTGGTAATGAAATAGTGGCAACAGTATATGAAGAGGTAGCCGGCTGTAGACCCCGAGCTGAGGAAGGCTCTCCACCACCAGTGGTAGTCTTCAGCGCAGAGGTGGAAATAACAGAGCAGAATGGTGGTCTCGGAGCATGTGATCACCAGAATCACAAACACGAGAAACAGGAAACCAAACATGTAGTACATCTGTAATAAATTATATTTCGTGAAGTGAAATAAATAAAAATAAAAGTTTTAAGGACATTGTTTTTTCTTTATCTTAATTGTAAAACCATAAAGTTCTCTTACATTATAATATTATTAGAATAAATAAAATGTAGATATTACTAAAAATTGTTTAATTATTCAATATATTTACTCAATATTTATATAACATATACATAATATATTGTTTACTGCACTAAAAGTTTTGTACATTTATTTACACCAGCTTATTCCCTAAGTTAAGCGTGCGTAAGGCAATTTTATTTCAAAAATGTGTGTGCTTTAGACCACACGACTAAAATATTTTTTTTAGCAATAGGCTTGCACTGTGTCTTAGATATACGAAATGTAACTGGCTATGAGAGGAAGAGAGAAAGAAAATGTGTACTCGCACCTCTCTCTTGCTCCGTTCGCCTCTCCCGATCACACTTTTCGTAACTCGCAATCGCCAGCTTACTTCCCAAGTCAAGCGTACGTAAAGAAGTTTTACTTCAAAAATTGCAGTCTTACCTGGCTAGACCAAAGCGAGTTAAGTATAAAGAACAGTTGTATAAAGATGCATCCAAATGGTAAAACACCGCCCATCACGATGCCGGGTATGGGCTGAGTGTACAACGACTGTTCAGGGATCTGACGCGGTATTTGATTTGTGCGTACAGGGTGCTCCAGAATCTGGTAATAGAAATATTGTTTTAGATATCTATAATATAAAAAAGAGTCGCTGAATGTGTTGCTAAGCGCAAAACTCGAGAACGGTTGGACCGATTTCGCTAATTCTTTTTTTAAAATATTCCTTGAAGTACGAGGATGGTTCTTACGGAGAGAAAAATTCTAAAAAAAAAAATTAATAAAATTAAAGAATCGACTGTTAGGCGATACGAAGTTCGCCGGGTCAGCTAGTTATCTATATTAATATTATTATTTTTATACTAATAGAGTGGGAAACAAGGCTATGGTCTAACTTATAGTATGTGGGTACTGTAGCCTATGGATGCCTGTAACAACAGGTATCCACACTCTCCCTGACTTTGGCTACTTTAGTCACCACAGGAAAACAGCACTAATTGAGAACGGTATTATTTTCGTGTGATTTTCTGTAAGGTGACCTAACGACAGAATAAAGCACAAGAGTTCTCTAGTTTTACGTTCCGATTTTAAATATTGTTATCGTGTTAAAAAAGAAAACGTTTTCGATCAGGCAAAATATTACGCTACGACCCGACTTTGAAGTAGCATCGCAAAATAAAACCAAAAATAAAAGTAGGACATTTTATTTATTGATATGATAACAATTTGTTCATAGTCTTGGCTTTCTCTATGGCTTACTAAATATTTTGTTATGCTAATATTGTCAAATACTTTTCGAATAATCACGTACTCATTACGTTAGCCGTGAAGGGTTAGTAAAATATAAGTTTGTCTTATATAAAACAGAATTTCACCTCCTATTGCTATATTGTAAATTTATTTTTTCTTAATAAAAAGGATTTATAACTGAGTTGCGAAAGCTCGAGTTACGCCTATCGTTAGGCCATTGCTACAATAAAAAAAAAAAAAATCATACCCGCTTCCTGAATCCGAAGTAAGCGCCTATAAAAGTTAGTGGCACGGATACACCGAACCAGAGAGCCAGCAGAGCGACCAGGGTCGAGAACGGCACTGCTGCCGAAGAGCCTTTACCCCACAGCACTAGATTCATTATGAAGAATAACGAGAACACCACACTGGAATACAAAACAAAAACAATTATTAATTTATTTATTAAGATACACGAAAGAATATAATAAATTACAATTATCACTAATAATAATATCTCACATAAACTCATTCGAGTTTTACTGGACATCAGTGTTGGCGACATTATTAGTACACATTATATTTAAGAAATCATTTTACTATCACAGAATTTAATATTTTTTGATGCTTATCAATAAATCAAATCTGATATAATATAGAAATCTTGAATCACGTTTCGGGTTCGGGTTTCCTCATCGGTCAAGTCGGGTTTTGTATTTGTGGTAGTTCTGAGAATAGCTCATAGGCTATTTTTATACAACTAGGTGATCATGGTGACCCTATCCATAGAGCAGAACAGCGTTTGCCGGGTTAACTAGGAAATAACTTGTCTATTGGAGTCGATCCATTATTTCTATAGCAGAAGGTCCCATCTAACCTAATATTAACCTAAAGATTGTGTTTGCTTGAATGGATGGATTGGAGAACGCATTTCACGAGGAGGAAGAACAAATAGCGAGCAAAACGGGGAAAAATTATTGCTTTTAATAACATGTGGAATATATGCATAAGTTTTGGGTAAAAACTAGTGTAATGTATAAGTAAAATGTATTATAATATCAAATAGGTATTAGTATGTTAACACAGCCAAATAAAATGTTTTAGTACTCGATTCCTTACGTCTATTTAATTCAATTTTCTTAAGCATCATTGCTACATGTAATATGTCATTGAATATTATATAAGTAATCAAGATACAACTCAGCAGCAGTGTTTGAACACGTGTATATGAAACATACAGCAAATAAATTATTGCGAGGACAGGACTTGAGTAAATAATGGAAACAGAATTAATTAGTATTAGAAGAATGTGTCTATTGTTTTTTTACTCTTTCACGCAAATACTACTCGGTATGTTAGATAGTTGGACATCGAGAATAACCAATAGATTATTTTTTTCGAAATCCCCACGGGGTCGTTAAAAAAGGGAGATATTGAAAATATTATTTCGGTCTGCAATAAAAAAAGCGCATGCAGTAGAGACAGAAAGACGTAAGAATTATTTATCTTTTTGAATATCATATCAAAAATTGACCGCTCCAGCGGGATTCGAACCCGCGTCTCCGACTGACCGTGTCGGCGCTCTAGCCAATTAAGCTATGGAACGATGTACCCGCCAGAGCGAAATTCTTGATATGATGATTTTTATTTTCGGTTTAAGCGAACCGTGGCGCCGTCTATAGTGAGTTCTTTACAGAGACCCGTAACTATTCAAAGTTTCATATTACAATGAAAATCTTTGACAGGAGACGACACCATGCTATTCTTAATATGTACGATTTTATTTTTATGTTACCCACACATTATGGATTCTAAACATTTTGAATATCATATCAAAAATTGACCGCTCCAGCGGGATTCGAACCCGCGTCTCCGACTGACCGTGTCGGCGCTCTAGCCAATTAAGCTATGGAACGATGTACCCGCCAGAGCGAAATTCTTGATATGATGATTTTTATTTTCGGTTTAAGCGAACCGTGGCGCCGTCTATAGTGAGTTCTTTACAGAGACCCGTAACTATTCAAAGTTTCATATTACAATGAAAATCTTTGACAGGAGACGACACCATGCTATTCTTAATATGTACGATTTTATTTTTATGTTACCCACACATTATGGATTCTAAACATTTTGAATATCATATCAAAAATTGACCGCTCCAGCGGGATTCGAACCCGCGTCTCCGACTGACCGTGTCGGCGCTCTAGCCAATTAAGCTATGGATGCTATATTATTTATCTTTCTGGCCCCCAGTTGTTTCAGTTAAGTCAGTAGTTCCGTAGGTAACTTTGTAAGTGGAGATGAAGTCTCCCGGTAGTTTCAGAAGGCCAGTTGTTTGGCAAATGGTGAGCAATACGTACCCCAGGGACATCACGGAGCAGAGCAGAATGGTATTCTTCGAGCGTCAGCCACCGAAGCTTTTACCTTAACAGATAGTTACTGTTACTTTTGCACCAACGTGTCGTAGGACACGGTCATAACGACCCTAGAATCCCCGTGGGGAGTTCAGTGCAGTACGTACCCAGGCCACACCGTAGAGCTGAGCACCGTAGTTTTTCCAGCGACAGCCGCCGAAACTCTTAGCGTATCAGAGTTACTTTCACCACTGCGCGAACGCGTCGTCGACACGGTCACAACGACCCCAACATCCCCGGAAATTGCATGAAGTAGTAGACGTTGTTCTGTCAGCGCTCAACATGCGGTCCGGTAGTTAAGAGAGCGGACACGTACCCCGGGCACACCATGGAGGTGAGCAGGATGTTGCTCTTCCAGCGGCGGCCGCCGAAGCTCTTGTAGACGCGCGCGCTGACGTAGCCGGCCGCGGCGCCCAGCAGCACCCACGCCACCAGCGCGCACGTCATCAGCGCGCCGCGGTTGGCCGGCGACAGGAAGCCGAGGCACGCGAACGCCAGCGTCACCAGCGTCATGGCGAACACCTGTGGGTCACACCACAGATTATATTACTGCGTCACCAGCGTCATGGCGAACACCTGTGGGTCACACCACAGATTATATTACTGCGTCACCAGCGTCATTACGAACACCTGTGGGTCACACCACAGATTATATTACTGCGTCACCAGCGTCATGCCGAACATCTACAGATCACACCACAGATTATATTACTGCGTCACCAGCGTCATGGCGAACACCTACAGATCACACCACAGATTATATTACTGCGTCACCAGCGTCATGGCGAACACCTACAGATCACACCACAGATTATATTACTGCGTCACCAGCGTCATGGCGAACACCTGTAGATCACACCGTTGGTTACATTACTGCTGCTCTGAGGGACCTCAATAAATAGATAATATAAATTTCGAATGCCAGCGTCACCGCATCCTGCCGAATATGCCGTGGTCATTGCAATGTGTTGTTAATGTTTCGCTTTTCCTAATGTTTTCTTTTTATTCGATAGTGTATTTTAATCAGATCATAAAGCTAGAGAACAAACTCTTTCGCTTTATACCGGGTAAGGCAAAATAAGGAATACCTCGTTAAAACTTTTGAGCGGCCCAACTGGAAAAGTACCTCAATTTTACAGATCACAGCGAAATAGTAGTACTGAGCTATTTTGGTGAGTAAAGTAGTCAGAGCTAGAGGGCATTGATAGTATAAATATGACTAATATACACACACGATTGTCAGTTCCTAAGATAACACACGCAGTGTTGTAGGTAACAGCTGATAAATATATTAATTTAAAAAATGTACATACATATTCAAAAATCGAACTCTTAACCCTGCAGCAGAAATCAGGGCTATTGCCAAATGCGCCAACAGTATAGTCAAATCATAACAGCCCTAATGGGCAAATGGAAACAGCAAGGTCGTAGGCGATACACGTATAGTTATCGACTTACAGTTAATTACAGATATAGTTGTTAATTGACTATATTCAGGTACAAAATGTGTAAAAATAATTTAGTATTGAAGGTAAAAGACGAAGTTTACTGAAATCATTTTTTGTAACGTTAAAACAATTCTAAATAATAATTTTGTATGCAAATACTTATTGCTCAAATATATCGGTTTTGTTTTCTCCGAAAATATACCAAATTAATTATTTTTATATATTCAATTTTTATTTAAGTTTATAATGACCTGAGATCCTGAGCCAAGGAACACTGCTAACAGCATGCCGCGACGTGGAGGCCTGAACACGTCACCATGAACAAGTTTCCAACCAAACTCCTCCTATTGACGAAAAAAATATTAGTATTAATCCATGGGTCCTGGGGAGACTTGACGGAGGTCTACGTTGTCGTGACCAAAAAAATTAGGGTTCACATTTCGTAAGCGCGGGTCCACGAAAATTTATTTGGTTGGGCACGGTGGGCGTGCCATCCAACATTCCCGTCTCTTGACTCGATTATATTATGGTATTATAAAATGGCTGTCAAAAAAAAGGTCAGCCGAAAAATTTCATACTTTCCCATCCTATTTTTTTCGTTTTTTATCCTATCTTATTCATCCTATTTTTTTTTGTTTTGCAAGTTTCGACACTGTGTCGGACTCGGTCGCAACGCAAATTTCCATAATTAGATCTTAGATCTAATTTTTCTTATAGAGTTTTTGGGAATATGTTAGAGAAGACCTCAAAACCAGTAAAATTTTAAAAGTGGCCTAATGAGAAAAAAAGTTTGGGACCCCCTGATCTATATAAAGAAAAATGAATCGCATAATGCGTTGCTAAGACCGATTCTAGCCGAATTATATTTCTAAAATTTTCTACTAATTAATACTTTGATTTTCATATTTAATACTTTCCTTAAGATACTTATGGCATAGAAAATTACGACAAACCCACAATATAATTGGAAATTTTCAAATATTGTAATAATTATTTCAATTTCACACTTTTTATACAGTTCGCAAGACTGGACAAAGTGTGTGGTCTCAGCTAATAAAATTGAAAAATATGTGTTTGCCTTTACAAATTAATACATACCTGAGCATCTTCTCCGCACTCCATTTGATTATATCTAGCGATATCCTTGTGCAGAGTTCTCAACAATATCATTGCCACCATACCACTAAGAAAGAGTACTATCACGAGCGAGTTTAAAATCGAAAACCATTGGATATTTGTCTGAGGCATCGATTCCAGAATGTAGTCCCATCTTGATGACCATTTTATTGTATTGTTCTTGATATATGTAACTCGATAGGAATATCCGATTGTGAATGTCTCACCGCTAGACAGAGTGTTAGGTATCTCTAAGGGACTGTTTCGAACACTACAGTCGGGTTTGTCTGGGTCTTTATGTTTTATGCTGGCTGGTTTAACCTAGGGACATTAAAAACAAAAATTGTTTATCTATATTAATAAAAATAAATCCCTAAATTTTTTGCTAAGACCAAAAATGGAAAACATGGTCCATATTTTAAGTTTTCTAATACAATCAAATGTCAGGAAAAGTAACGATTATTTATTTAAACATCACTCGTTTGAGAGTTTTCAAGGCAGGACAATGAATTTCTGACCAGCTAAAAAAAAAAAAAAAAAACTTAATAATAATAAATTTGTACAAAATTTCTGATTCCGTTTTGTCAAAGAGTTCTGTTTATAACTGAAGTAGGGCACAGCAGAACATATCCTGTTCAAAATATGGAGCAGAAAAACGAATATAATAATTATATCAAAACAGTCAATAGTTAATGTATATTACATGTCAGTGATAAACTAAGTCAGTTAGAACTATTTTTTTAATGGACTTTATAGCTTGATAAAAATCCGGTAACAATACTCAAGATAAGCAATTTAAAACAACTACGACAACATTTGACACATACCATACAAACTTTTTTCATTTATAAATTTAAATTAAAATAAATTGAAGTAATTTCGGGGTAAAAGGTGTTATTCTGGATATTCAGCTACCTACGTACCAAGATTCATTACAATCAGTTATATACTTTAGCATGTGAATCTATCCGGCCTCTTAAACTTTCGCATTCATACTATTAGTAGGATTAAATTAATCTTACCTTTGCTGATATGATTCTTCCGCCATTGTCACGAAAACCGACCCCCCAGTCCTCTTCCCCACCACTGTGGTAGGTAATTTCGAGATCCACGTGATTAAACAGGTAGTAAGTACCGAACTGACTTGACGCTGTGTTCACTATGGGTGTGCATGTGTCCTAAAAAAAGCTTTTATTGTATACAAAATTTATCCATACTTCAATATTCATATTAAGTAATAACAGTTAGAAAATTATATAAAGATTAATAAGCAAGACTGATGACACTCATTCATCATCATCATCATCATCATTTCAGCCGATCACAGTCCACTGCTGGACATAGGCATCCATAAGTTCACGCCAAAAATGGAGTGAACTCGTATGTTTCGCCCATAGTCACTACACACACCAGTCTGATGACACTAAATTTTCCGACGATTTTTAGAATTTTTTTTGTTCAGAATGAAATTTCATTCAATAAATCATTTGAAATTAAGTATAAAAAAGATTTAGGCTTAGGAAGAAGATTTCAGGTACGATAATTACTGATAACGCTAAATAATACATATACAGTGGCGTGCAAGTTTTGGACCCTCTGTTTTTTCAATGCAATTCATTAGGTATATCAGGTAGTCTAGTAAATCATTAATTATTTTGTAGATTTGATTGATTGATTTTTAAATGTCTTTATTAAATCATGTAATTTGACAAACTGTTTAACAAAAGCTCACTTATTGTTAACCTCATATTTATAATACATTTTTAGCTAACTCATCTTTACAAACATACATGTTGAAACACGAAAAATTAATTATAACAAGTTTACACAAAAACACTTTACTTTGTAGAGAATTATTATTAGAGATAAGTCAGAAAGCACTAATCGCACCAAAATCAAATTCAAATTGGCCAACATGACACTGGTGCTTGTCACTTAAAAATTATCTAAATTAACTTTTGATTTAAAAAAGGATTATCGAAATCGGTCCACCTAATAAAAAATTATGAGGTATAATACAACATAGATCGAGGAAAAATATTTAAGTAAATACGAATATTATATATATGTTTATTATTATGTAGTATTATAAATTGATTTCATTATGTGTAATAAACTTGCCTTGTTGATTACTATTACTGACACATTTTTCCTATACTACTTTCATTAAAGGTTGCCTGGAAGAGATATCTATAAGCGATAAGGCCCACCTTTGCATACTTATTTGTTTTTGCATCTAATAGTTCTAAATTATATCTCCTTTTTTTTGTATGCAATAAAGTGTTACTAAATAAATAAATAAATACCCATTATTAGCGATAGCACAAAAAGTACTTATCAGATCTCAATTAAATTGATATAGAATGTTTTTTGTGTTCCCATTTAAGTGCGTATTTAACTGACTACTTTATTGACTACCTACATTGATGATGTCCTCATTTATTACTTGTCAATATAAATTGAAGTAAGTTTTTTTTTTTCATTTGCGAGCAAATACAATTATTAATTTAACAACTGTAATAATAATTAATTTTTGTTTTAGGAAATATAGCAGTTACAATATGTCTCAAACACAATTTTTCACTTTATACAACATTGCAGATAACATTTCGTTTAAAATTATCAAAGATAAATTAGATAATGTAACATAATAATAGCCAATTATTTACACCTATGATTATAATATTGAATGAAACCGATTTAACAATCTTAGGTACAAATAAATGATACAATCTTTATGTAACCTAGTTAACTGTCTTTGCTGATTATAGGAACATAAAAAATTCAATAAAATATTATACTAACTAAATTTAGAAAGCTTGCTAATTTACTACTACTGTAATGGATTATTCTATATATAGGACACAGGTAGGAGACAACCTTTAATTGGTATTCAGCTGTACTGTGGGTAGCTTTGACTACTCAGATTAATAAATAATTAGTTTCATAACTAGGACCTACAGAATACTATGCTCTCCAGCATAGAGGAGACTACAAAGAGATAGACCTAGTTTAGAACTCTTCCTATATTAGAAATATCTATACATTTCTAGTACAAAAATATATGCCAACTGGCAATAGGCAACTTTTATTGACAGTAATTTAGGAAAAAGAGCCAGGAAGAGAGTGCGAACAAAACAATTCAGGATTTAACAAAACGGAGTAAAATAATATTTAAAGACACAGTATAAAAACTTACCAAATCTTTCCTGACTTGACAACCCATTGGGAATCCAGTGCTGCAATATGTTTTACCACCATCGCTGACAAGATAGCACCATGTTACTGGCATGTTGTCAAGGATCCAGTGATGTTGGTAGTAGAGTGCCATTCCCATTTTGAGCAGGTTTAACTTCTTAATTGATTCTGGATCGGAGCCTTTGTATTCTTTCTTACATACCTTCTTACAAGTCTCATCTTGCAGGAAATTTAATGTGTATGGGCTCGGTCTTATTCTTTCACCGAAAACAACTTGACCGAGGTTCTCGACTGGCGATTGGGTCTCATCAGAAAGACAGAAGTCGAAATGGTGATATTCGAATGGTATTACCGATTCTTCGGTGTTCAACCTATTGACATAGAGAGGTATCTCATTCTGTAAAGAGGAACATTAATTATATTAATTTTTTATTCATATCAAATGTCTGAGAAGAAATATAAAAGAAAATAACTGGTGTTGTGAAATAAGTGAATGTGAATCTTTTGTTATGTATATCTTTTACATAATAATTAGTTACATTGATCCACTTTTATTTATGTATTTGTCCACTATATCCTTCATATATTACGGTTTTGCAGCAGTAATACAATATTAAAATAATGTTTTCGATTATTCATGCACGATTTCAAATACATACGACAAAATATGATGTCATTATGTGTAACAATATACGTCAAAAATAGGAGTAGAACCCCAAAGATGTTAGCATGATGAAAATATATTATAGTTTTAAATAGGAAATAAAAATTGGTTTGAAATTATTTGATGACAATAATTATATCATTAATATGATGATAGTACTAGGAGATATGGCTTGTACTTACTTTACAAGATTTACTATCTTCTCCGGCTTTGCAATAGTTTACAGGAGCTAGTCCGGGTAAATAAAAGGCTCTAATAGGTGTCAATAGCACTAAAGCGCAGACCACATAGGAGATTAGCGACATTTTGGACGACATTCGGTGTCTATTAGTATAATTTTCCACACGAAAACTATCATAAAATGTTTGCACACAAAAATAGAAAACACATAATCATGTCACCAAGTACACAAACACCGGGAATTACACCCGGTTTTTTAACGAATTCGTAATAATCCTATCCCAACGTAGTCGCGCATATATCGAAAACGTCACCATACACCATCACAAGTTGACAGATTATAGCACAGATTAGTACATATGTAGCTAGCTAGATAGATTATAGCAAATATTTGAACTTTGTACAGATAATAAATAATAACACTATTTAAGCTTAAAAAGTTTAAAAAAAATGTTTTAAAATGAATAATCACAAATTTTTGCTTTTGCGACCCCGGTTTGAATAATGAGTTTTATGTTTCCGTTCATCGGATTGCGAATTTGTAAGAAAAACAGTCAGTATCAGTTACTACTTAGGTCAGTATCAGTTATTAATAACTTCCGGGTTTTTTTTAACAGATTCGTATATTTTGGCGAATGTCGTTAATTGTCATTAACTATGAGTTTGTAATGAAGATAGTATGGTATCGTAAGGACGAAATACTATGTATTTAAATTAAAAAGTAAAACCTCCAAGAAAAGAAATCCCAGGTAATAAAAAATAAGGATTTGAACCATTCTGTAATTTTTTGTACGTGTGCGTATGCACGTAGACGACGCGTTGGCGTAACAGTCACAGCACTAGTTTATCGCTGTTGCGCTGACGGTTGCGGATTCGATCCCCACAGATGACAAAAATTTGTATTGGTCATACAGATGTTTGTTGTGGTCTGGGTGTTTGTGTAGTTCTTATGGGTCTCCCCACCGTGCCTCGGAGAGAGTTATGCCGTCGGTCCCGGTTGTTTTCATGCAAACCTGATCGTTACTCATATTAGGGAATTTATCCACCAACTTACATTGTAGTTACTTGGTTGATTATGCTCTGATTCTTCTCCCACACGGGAAAAGAGGCCTATTACAGGCTGAAGCGGAATGTACGTATATATAGTATATGGTAAAGGTAAGTAAGTATATTGTATGTAGCTATATTGTATGTAGGTAGTAGGTACGTATTTATTTATACATCAGAAGATGCAATTTAGATGCAATGCTATTTCACTTTTTTTCTAATTAAAGTACAGTCAATCAGTTTAACAGTTCGTAAACTTGCAACATGGGTAACTGTGCCCGTCTACTAGTACTCGTTATGCTTGTGTATACAGGGTTTCTCAGAATTGGTGGATAATTTTGCTCATGCATGTGCGGAGGGGGAGGTGGGCTACAACACAAAAAAAAAACTATCAAGCACGTCGCATTGCCAAAAAATTTAAACTTCATCCGTATCAGTTATCACGTTACACGTATACAAACGCTGCAACAACGCGACTGCCGAGCACGAATGCTTTTCTTCAGAGAAATGTTAAGAAGAATCGAAGAAGATCAAGATTTATTCAGAAAAATTTCCCAAGCATTTTTTGTCTTTCTCACACAGTTTAGAATTCATCTAAATAAGTAGAGCAGGTAGTAAAGTCTAATTTTTAAGGTCGACAGCTGTAATAAAATGCCTACTTTTACATATTAATGGCTATAGCTCAATAAATTTACGATATAAAGTAGATATTATGTTGTTGTTTTAGAATCTTTATGAAGTAGCCTATTTTTTAGGTGGTTGGCTAACACAACGCCGATACATTTTTTTTACACCACCGGTGCTCAAACTTAGCAGTTAAGTAAATTTCAAAAATAAAATTTATGTTTAGCGGACTTCTTGTAAACTACTATTCTAAGTAGTTGAGTTTTTTGAAACATAATTTAGGAACAACATTATTAGGGAACCCTCTAAAGAAAAAAAAATCGATCTAGGATCTAGGCCTGAAATAGCAGACGTGATGCCCACAAATGTGAAAAAAAAAATGGAATTTTTCTAAATTTTCAGTTGAAAGACGTTCTAACTATGATTTAAATGGTCAAAGAGATGCAGTAACACTGATAGGTTATTACATTTTTTTTGTTTTCTGACTTTGAAATTGTTTTTGTTTGAGACACACCTTTGCTGTGCGTTCAATAATTGTGTTTGCTCGCAAACGAAAAAAAAACCGACTTCAATTACATCGACAAGTAATACAACGTAGATCGACGAAAAAATAGTCAAGCCACTACGCGTTATCAAAGATTAATCAAAAAGTTGTTATCAGATCTCGATGAAATTTAAATGTGACCACATGACAAACATCAGCTTTCGATTAAATTAAAAATTATCAAAATCGGTACACCCAGTAAAAAGTTATTGCGGATTTTCGAGAGTTTTTCTCGATTTCTCTGGGATTCCATCATCAGATGGTTTCTTTATCATGGTACCAAACTAGGGATATCCCCTTTCCAACAAAAAAAGCCAGTACATCCAGTAGAAAGTTATGCGGTATAATACAACGTAGGTCGACGAAAAAAGCGTCAAGTAAAAACGCATTATTAGATATAACTCGAAAAGTAGTGATTAGATCTCAAATAAATTTAAATGGGACCAATTGGCACACACCACCTTTCGATTAAAATAAATTTTGTCGAAATCGGTCTACCCGGTCAAAAGTTCTGATGTAACATACATAAAAAAAAAAAAAAAAAAAATACAGTCGAATTGAGAACCTCCTCCTTTTTTGGAAGTCGGTTAAAAATAAATAAAATTGATTACATTCATATGCATAAGACTATTTATGTTTATCGAATGTTTAAGGAAACAATGTAATTTCTTTTAGACCTTTTTATTAAGAAAACTACATAGTCTATAAAAAATGTATTTACACGAAAAATACTAAACGATAGCCATTAACTTAAGTATATTCAAAATAATAGTCGTTTGCAAGAGATTTCTCTTCGTCGATTTCTCTAGGGCTGCCGATGACTTCGCGACTTTTTTTCGACGTCTACAAGGTTTCCAGTGTCTTCGTGGAGAGAGATACCACGGGCGAAGGCTGATATGAGACCGAGACTAGCTGCTGGTTTGTCAGCGGGTACCATGTGTCCGGCTCCACGGATCATTACCTCTGTCAGGTTACCGGCCATTTTGAAATACCTAATAAAAAAGGTGATAATAATTTTTATTTCATCAGTAAAATTATGACTTTTATATAACTTTTAACGAATTTATAATATTCCTTTTAATACACGCATATTGTGGTGTTTTAGAAAGAACCTACATGTACTCTACGTATGCTAATATTTACCCAGCCAAGTTTCCGTTGTGGTACCAAGGTCTTCGCTTAGCACTTCTGAATTCTGATGTTCCAGAAAATGACAAAGAGTCGTATGTGTTTACTGAAGGATGGTAGGCAACGATGATATCTAAATGTCCACTGCAAAAGATATGATTAGGCTATTTTATATTGTTCGACTCCTAATTGCGTTCCTTCAAATGGGGGGTTCTGCAGGTATTATATATAGATTACGTTTCGAGCGAAAAAAAAATCCTAGCGATTTTTTAAATTTTACTTTGTCTCAATATACAGGCTACTCTGACAACGTACTACTACATAACTATCCAACACTATATTTTTTAGCCCTACAAAGGTTGATAAAGTGAAATATTAATACATACTACCGCATACATATAAAAGCCTCATATGAAAACAAGAAGGGTTAGCAAGGTGTTGAAAGGTTAGTTTCCGCTAACTATTTTAAATTTCAGTATTGATAGCTGTGATCAAATCACATTGGCTTAAGATAACAATCAAGCTCACATGATATCGCGATTCTATCTTCACGTTGAACCTGGCTATTATTGTTTTCATTTACTACCTCATAAAATATAATTGGTAATGTTCATAAAATAAAATTATTTTAAATTAATTAAGGTATCCGGCTAAACAGCTATCCGTTTCATCTCTAATAAAAATTATTTTTCACACAATACAACAATTTTTTTTCATCATATATAGATATTAATACGCTAAGATTAAGATGTTTGCCTTCCTTTTTAAAAAAGTCTCACAATTACTCCATATAAATTAATAATTGCTTGCTCTACTGGCATCCTCAAAAAAAATACATTATTGATATTGCTTTTTAACCGACTTCCAAAAAAGGAGGAGGTTCTCAATTCGACTGTATTTTTTTTATGTATGTTACTTCAGAACTTTTGACTGGGTGGACCGATTTCGACAATTTTTTTTTAATCGAAAGGTGGTGTGTGTCAATTGGTCCCATTTAAATTTATTTGAGATCTAACAACTACTTTTCGAGTTATATTTAATAATGCGTTTTTACTTGACGCTTTTTTCGTCGACCTACGTTGTATTATACCATTGATTTGATGATGGGATCCCAGAGAAATAAAGGGAAACTCTCGTAAATCCGCATAACTTTTTACTGGGTGTACCGATTTTGATAACTTTTAATTTAATACAAAGTTGATGTTCATCATGTGGTCAAATTTAAATTTTATCCAGATCTGATAACTACTTTTTGAGTAATCTTTGATAACGCGTAGTTACTTGACTATTTTTTCGTCGATCTACGTTGTATTACTTGTCGATGTAATTGAAGTCGGTTTTTTTTCGTTTGTCTGCAAACACAATTATTAAATTAATTAATTTGAAAAGACGGCTTTAATTTTAAAACAACGACAACATGATTGACGGTTAGTAATTTTTTTGTTCCATTTCAAATCAACTCAAGTATTTGTATTTTGTAAAGTGATAATTATTATACTTATTTAGTACAAATTATTTGCACGGATATAGCTAGTTTATGATACAGATAGATATAGTCATAATTACTACTGAAATATACAGCACTTTGAAATGGTTATTTATGATTAATCCTAAAAACCCATTTTTCAAATTACAGTAATATCCGACACTTAAACATCAATCCTTACTTGTATAGCATAACTTTGTAATTTTCCAGCAGTTCTTCGACCCAAGGCTTCGCGCTAGCCATGAAGTCGGGTACCAGTTTCCTATACACGACACCAATTGACGTAAAGTTTGTATTTCCTACATGTAATGCGCGCCTCACTTCGTCCCTTTGTATGTAGTCGAGATACGCGCCATCCAGACTAATATCATCTTGGAGATAGTTGTACAAGTTACTCAGTCTTGATTCCGAAAGAAATAATTGTAACAGGTAGTTGTAGTACTGAAAATTTCCAATAGGAAAAAGATTAAACTTTTAATTTTTTATTTTTTCAGTTACAAATTTCACGTTTCTCGAAACAAAAAAAAAGGTATTTCTTCGTTTGTTTCCTTTAATATATATTTTTTTCTATTGAATGGAAACTTTAAAAACTTCTATTTTACAATCTGTTAAGTTTCACAGATGAAATAAACAATACTTACAGCATAAGCTTTTAACATTTCACCGGAGCTTATGAACTGCACGACAGCTGTCTCGAGTTGGTTCATAGAATTGGCAACTTTATCGTCAACGAGACCGGCTTCGCGCACGAAGTAGCTGTATCTTTGCAAGGACTGCGGGTCAATGAACCCATTTCCTATTGCAAGACCCTAGAATACAATATTTGAAAACTATTTATTTGAAACAACTTATTGTTTTTATTGATATCTGTCATCTAATAAAAATTATGATCAATCAAAAATCTCTATTTTAAATCATACATTAGGTACCCACCAATTTTTCATAATTTACCCTTTTTTACAAAACTGTTTCATGATGCAATTCGTGAATTTGTTTAAAAATGATGTATTTTTTTTTTTTTAAATTTTATCCTATATCCTGCAACGACAAAACTTTTTGATTTATGATGAATCGTCGTTAGCAGCATTTACCATACATATTTTTAATTGGAATGTTTATAATTAGTAAAGTTTTTTTCGTACATTTAAATTAATAGGCTCGTCTTGATATCTGTTCCATAGTATTTGCACGCCAAGCGAAGGAATATGTTTCCCAGCGTACGATTCACCCGCTATAGTCAAAGGCGCTTTCCGTAATTCCGGGAACATCGTCAGGAACTGTTGTAGAGCTGTGTAGAGGTTCTCTCCGATCTTAAAAAAAGTAAAATTTGAATTCAAAGATTATTGTGCACTGTTTTATTTACTTGCCGCGTATAAAATGAAAGACATTAATCGCTTTGTATATTCAACAATATGTCTTTTTTGATCCAGTAATAACCAGAACCTGATAGAATATATAACCACCATTTAATGTAAACACAAAATATGTTTATAAGAGGATTAAAATTAGATTTAAAGTAATTTCGATATTATTGATTATCTACATTTTTTTATATATTTCATATTTATACTCATTATAAGAATTTTCATTTCGTTACCGTTGTCTGGTTAGTCGCGAAGCCGCGGTCGTCATCAGTAAAACTAAAGCCAGTACCAACGGGGTTGTCGATAAACAGCAGTGAATGATTCTTGCCCCACGAATATTTTAGTTCTACGAAAAAATAATAATAAAAATAACAATTTAGAAACGTATTTTTTGATTATTCATTAAAGGGAATAGTTTTTTTTTTCACTTAAAGTGTGGCCTCACTGACATGTCTCAAAAATTTTCCTTTCGTTGTAAAACTAAGTAGTGATCGATGGTACATTTTTATATTTCGAAAACATAATAGCTGAGAACTTATGAGCTGCTTTTTTATGCAGAGTCCAAGAAGTAGTTTAATTAATGTTAATATATATAATTAATATGTCTTATTACTTCTATATTGTGTAGATAGATACAATGTAATATTTTAGTCACCACAACTTTTTTTTTACATTATTTTAATTGTTCATTTTTATTCGCGATTTAAATAATTATATTTATACAATCTTTACCTTCAATACGGTTCTCGTTATTGACAATGAAAGGTCCTATTTCAGTAAAAAGGCCGTACAGTGATGATGCTCCTGGACCGCCTTGAAGCCAAATAATCCACGGAGTTTCTTCGACTGATTTGTCGGCTACTGGGAAGTACCAAAACCAGAGGTTCGCATTGTATTCTTTGTTTACCTGTAAGAAAATATGTATTTACGTTGCAATACAAAAAAAAAAAATGCGGATTATGAAAGTAAATGTTAAGAATACAGGAATTTCATTGTTCAACAAAAATTGTATCTACTATCGTCTCTATCTTAGAGATCCGGTACGCCAAAAGCTTTGTTGCAAGTTTTTGCTTATTTACAAAGATCTGGCGGATCTAGTTTAAAATCTACTACTAAGATTCAGTAAAGTACTAAATAATGGTGACCCTTAAGATTATAAACATAATACCAGTATATCTACGGTTCGCATATTTCGTTAAATAATTGTGGAATTAATACACGAGTATAAAAACTAATATCATCACTAGTCTTACTATTAAAACGCTAATAAAATACTTAGTTTATTTTTACTAAGTGTACAATGTAACAGTTAATATGGCCACAATATCCTCATTTAAAACATAGGTAATTCATTAAAATCACTTCAGGTAGGTACATTAAAAACCCTACTACTGCAACTGCATGTAAAAACAGACATAAAGTTATGTTACACTTAAACATTCGAAATGTATAGGTGATTGGAAATAAAAGGAAAGGGTTTCAAAATTATTACCGATTTAAAACTACAAGTAGAAATAGTTAAAAAACATAAGTAAACTAAAATGGGTTGTCATAAACGTAAATGGGTTGTCTGGAAGAAATGGCTAATTAGCCACAAGTCCGCCCATTGTACTTCACTGTCTGTAACTATCTTTATGCTTTGTTTGCAATATATTGGTGGTGTACAATAAAGTATAAAATAAAATAAACTTACAGTCAAATAACCAGCATAGCTGTCCATCCCGGGCAGCACAGAATCTGGGTCAACATAAGCGGCGCGTCTTGCTTCTTCAATTTTTTTTGCTTCTATCAAAGGTGTCAGGAGTAAAGGTTCACCGGCATCAAATCCTGTCCGACTACGGGCAGGTCGGTATGTCCTCTCCATGAAGGTCACTATTGGTTCCGGCGCCTCCCCGGGAGGTAATTCTGGGAGGGAGTACTGGTCTAAAGTTAAAGATTGTTGAATGCATCTGGAAAAAAATTAAATGGCACAAGTTATATCTATTAAATGACACTGCTGATTATTATTATTAGTATAAATTAAAAGTGGAGTTGAAATAAATTAAACACAAGATTTTGATGAAAATAATTGGTTTTATTTAAAAAGGTCAGTGTATAAAATTTTCATAAAATGGTTTATTAAGACACCTAAACTTAGAAGTCTTATGAAATTTTAACTAAGAAATGTTTTTAAATTACATAGATATTTAGCTGCTAATTATTTTGTTAATAAAAACAAAATATTATGCAGTAAATAGGAATATCTATAGATGAAAGTTAATATTTTATGATAGATAAGTAAATTAATTTATGGTTGCTCACTGTACCGCAAATACGTAAAGTAGTAGATGTTTCAAAAGCGACTATATTCCCACGAACTCAAGTCAATTTGTTATTCAAACATTTCTAAATTAATATAATTCATTGTTAGAAAATAATACATAATAATCGTAGTGTAAGCTTTAAAAACGCAAAGAAAATTGTAATAGAATGTTGAGCTTCCAATAAAAATTCACTTTGACACTTGACCTTAAAATAAAAAAGTTTACTTACATCGTAAAGATCAGGCTCTTTAGAAGCATGTTGCTTAAACTAGAGATAGGCAGCGTTCCTCCTGCGGGATGGAGTCGGAATGGAACCGTAGTACTCGCGACAGGAACCTTGTATACTCGCGTCTTTCGCTCTACACTTGCGCTTGAACTTGGATTTATCTCGATCTCTTGTACAGCGTGTCCACAGAAACTTGTTTAAGATTTTCGCTATTAAATTTTATTACTTATTACCCTAGTACTTTTAGATAAGTACTAGACACCGTTAGCAATTTTAGCAGCGATAACTTTCAACATTTGACCGTTTATTCCTCATTTATGGCGAATAATGTGTACGAAATTGTCGTATCTTGATATTATATAACGATACGATACAGCCTGTTACATCTTTAGGAGAGGGATTCTCAGGGAGAGATGTTGTCAATTAATCTACTATTACTCTTTTTTTTGTTTTTGTTTTATTCAACGGTTAATTCCATTAAATGGAGATATTTCATGGGATTTATTAGCAATACGTAGGTAACTAGGTACCATATTTTTCGATTTCTTTAGCTATTAAAATTTAATTTTTAACACTATTTTAATCAAAAAATAACACCTAACAGATATTTACTCCTTGTAAAATTTTAAACCATACCTCACATAAATTTTTTTTTGGATGAAAACTACAAGAAACTGCAACAACAATAATAAACAATAATTATTTTACAAAAGCCATGTAATTCATTAAAGATGTTTATCAAATTGTAAATCAAAATTGAGATGAATCTTTCCACGCTAGAACAGGCTGTATACGGCGATCGAACAGGTATGGGGTACCAATGACCTGTTTAGCATAAAACGGCTCCCACGCTCCCGACATTTGCGATAGATTCTTGCACGCTCTTAAAATGTGATTTGCTCTATATTTAGGATGTTGATAGTAAAACAAACATCGATGCGTTACACTTGCTACGTGAGAGTTTTTATAATTGTCTGTAATCGGTCTCGAGTCACCGCCGAGTTGCTGGCCGGCCCGTAGCGAGATATTCCCACGGTTAGTGTTTTTTTCTGAACATAAATTATACATTCAAATTATGTTTCCGAGATATCAGCGATCATCTCGATAATAGTAGGCTTGGTTGAGAGTCCTCTACTATTCGATGTTCGGAATAAAAAATGTTTTTCATTACTCAGCAGCATCTTAAATATTATTGCTTCATGTTACGTAGATTGCTTTTAATTTTTTTATTTATCAAATTGTGTTTAAAAAGTCTGAATATTTTTTATATTGGAAAAGTACGTGTACGTGAAGCTTTAATAATTAAATTACTCTGAAAAGTTGTTTCGTCTTTTACAAAATAACGCAAAAAAGACATAAAATTTATATTAGGAGCGGAGGGATATTTTAATATAAGAAACGTAAATCTGACACCGTACATAAAATGACTTCTTAATTGTGAGAACTAATCTAAATTACTTAAATAAAACTTGCACGTCTCGTAGTCAATTCTAAAACATATCCGGCACTCAAATGAATCACGCGATTTACGAGTATAATTAAATAGGACTTCGCTGACTACCAACTTTATATATTTAAACGTACATTTTTTTTTTTTTTGAGGAACACATTACCTGTGGAGAATAAATGTGAATTATGTTCACCCTAAAAACCTTTATGCGTGTAGCATTTCAGGATTCAATGGAGTTGAAAAATACTATAGACAGTAGATTATCACATAATTTAGAGATTAAAAAAACTAAATGTAATGTGTTGGTCTTCTTTCGTGGGAAAATAAAATATATCTATGAATTGTAAAAACCCGCAGCGCACCTGCGTCGTAGATTATGCTCCGATCCTTCTCCTGCATTGATAATTGTAATTGCTCGCAAACGAAAATAAAAACCGACTTCAATTACATCGACAAGTAATACTCAAAAAGTTATTATCAGATCTCGATGAAATTTAAATGTGACCACATGATAAACATCCGCTTTCGATTAAATTAAAAATCATCAAAATCGGTACATCCAGTAAAAAGTTATGCGGTATAATCACGGGTATAATACAGCGTTGGTCGACGAAAAAATAGTCAAATAAAAACGCATTATTAGATATAATTCGAAAAGTAGTTGTTAGATCTCTTTCAAATAAATTTAAGTGGGACCAAATGACACACGCCACCTTTCGATTAAAAAAAGAATTCGTCCAAATCGGTCCACCCAGTAAAGAATTCTGAAGTAACATACATAAAAAAAATACAGTCGAATTGAGAACATCCTCCTTTTTTGGAAGTCGGTTAAAAAAGAGGATTATGCCTAGCAGTGGGATGTTACAGACTGAATCAATTAATCAAAAGGTATAGTGAATGAAAGCGTTATTTTATAAGTTATTGTTTATGTCTCCGTGATAATTCCGTTATCATATTTTGCTGTTAGTTTTATAACTTATGTACTACAACGATTAGTTTTTGTCATATTCTGTAGATTATGTCATTTTCTTCTATTTTGTTTATAGAAATTAACTAATAAGTATATTTTATTACCAAGAAATTATAAAGAATCGAATTTGAACGCAATAAAACTTGTAATAATATGTTACAATTCGATACACGCCATAATAATTATTATTATGTTTTAATTTTTTAAGATACGTTCTCGAAGTTTGGGTGAAAGCGGAACCATATTTCTAAAAATGTTGTGTCGTACGTCTGTTAAAAGGATTTTTCTACAGTAATGATTAGACACTTGAAATTTATACAGAATATGTTCTAATGTACTACCATAATTACAGCTAGGTAGATTTTCATAAAAAAACTAAAATAACTAAAGAACAGATATGGACTCCTTTTCAGGTATTTAAAAAAAATTACGAATTTAACATTTCAACTGTACGGAACCCTCTCGTGGTTGGCAAGTTTATTTCTTAAGAAATGATTTTATCTCAACGGTTATTATAAAATGTAATCAATGACGTTTCTAAACGACGATTATGTTAGTTAATAGTAATCGTAGTTTTACAAAATCATCATCATCATTTAACGTATTATACGAAATGAGAATCATTTTCCAATTATTATGTTTATTTGTCAGGTTCGTAATACATTTTACAATCCTACTTAAATTTTACTACGGTTGTACCTAATACTTTTTATGTATGCAGGTATACCTTTAACTAATACTTTAACTGCAACTTTTATAGTTTTTGAGAATTTCAGTGTTTTAAGATATTATTTTTAATATTAACTAAAATCAAGGACGCTAAGCGAATATGGTTTCCCATTTAGTGCCGATTTAGTACCTAGGTATCTATCGTGAAACAAAAATTAGCTAATTTGAAATGAGGGGTACTCTTGTTCCCCGATTAGTTCATTTGTATAAATGAATTTTTGCGTCTTTTAGCCAATTTTGGTGTTTTTTTTTAATTCACTCATAATTAGGAGCAGGTGCGTATGTACCGCCGTATCAGCCGTATTAATGATATGGGGCCCCCTAGCTTGCGTAAGCAAAAATTAGTAAAATTTTATTTACGATGTCACTTAATCTCGTACTTTCTGGGAAAAAACATTAAAAAAACTGTCATACGTGCCTATAGAGTTTTCAGTTCAGAAATGAAAATCAAAATAGCAATCCCCCTTTTTCTGAGTTAAGCGTGCGCCTAAAGTTGATAACATCCTGCATCGCTTATTGCGGAATTCAGTTAATCATTATGTACAATTAATTAATCTTTTTTTATAACAATGCGGGAAAACGAGCAGACGAAGCTATCTGATGTTGAATGGCTACCGTCGCCCATGGCCTTTAGAGAAATGATGTCTACACTCGACCTCATAAAGAAGGTCATTCCACAGTTTGCATGTACGCGGAAAGAATGCGCGCAAAGCTCGCACATTGGTTGCAAACCATGCATCCAAGTGGTATGGATACCATCAGGATCACTGGACATCTTGACGTCGAGGAAATGCAGAACACGACGAACGGTACTTTGCTCAAAGCGCATATTACGCATCGCGTACTCGCACCGTGAAATGCTCGATGGTGCTTTCTCCTCATCGTTAAGAGTTGAATTCAACGCAAAAAGAGTGGAAAGAATTTTCGCTTTTTCTTTCGCAGAATGTGCCAGAGAGCCATGGGTTCGCGCAATGATGGAAGTGAAGACTGAAAGATACCTTCGACAGCTTTGGCGAGAAACCGAACTGCAAGGGTTCCATTTGGAAAGCCCAAAAGTCTTTCGCAAATTTTGCTAAAGTGTTTGAACTTTGCGCTAGTGATTTGCTTTCTTTAAGACCAAGAGGCAGCGTTGAATATCTTCTTCAGGTTATGCGCCTGTAAATCTCCCGCATCTATTATTAACCTTACAGGCTGAAGCGAAGGATCCCTCGCATCTGTTGCTGCAGCTCAAACGTGATAACACTCCAGCTTGGAACTACAAGCTTTTTAAATTAGCCTAAAATCCGAAATTCAAAAAATTCATTCCATTAAGAAACTCATGGAATTATATGGCTGAAAAAATTCAATAGCCTTGCATCCAGTTTTCCGGAGGTAGTAAAGCTTGCTTTCTATTCTTGACCCTTTCCGTTACAACCGCAACAGCTGAAGAAGTTTTTCAAAAATAAAACTGATTAAAAAATACCTAAAGACTTCGATGGAACAGGAACTTGTCATTATTAATACTTAGGAAGACTTTATTGTCTATTCTAGGAGGAAGTAATCAGTTTTAATCAATAAATATTTATTTTAATTTAATGCAAGCATTTTGTTACTTTTGTGATAAATCTTTACCCTTCATTTGGGTCCCCCAACTAATTTTGATACAGGGCCCCAAGGTATGCTACGCCACTGATTAGGAGGTGTAGGAACCAAACAGACCAAAATTCGGATTCACCGTACCAAAAGTATCTACTCTAGACGAGTGTAGTCAAAGATACAGAAAACTTTTTTTGTGGGCTTGCTTAATTAATCAATTCAAGAAATGAATCTATTTACCCACGTAAAAACGTCATAATAAAATTATTGATGCTGGAAGTTACTAAGCAAATTAGCAAAAACTCTATTTCCCTTCATACAGAACAGGCCTCTACAGTCTACAAAACAAAAAAAAAATCCTAACTAGTTTATTTTCACACGCGTACCAATTTGTAGTACGTACATATCTACCTAAAATAATGTTTGAATCAAAGATTTTGAAGTAAAAACAGTATTTTATTATGTATTATTACCGTATATATTATCTATGACTAAGATCTCTAATAACTAAACGACTTACGACTTTGAAATTCTACGGTTCTAAATACAGAACTCAAAAAAAACTTTGTCGAACCAACTGCTTCTTAATCAGCAAACAACGATTATATACACCTAATAGGCGTCATTTAATTTAATTTGTTATAATATAAATTTATATTTCAGCGTCTTCATCGTTGAACCAAATTGCCAGAATTGTAAAATATTAACACGTTTAATAAAGCATGGATACGCAGAAAGAGCCCGTGAGCTTTCTATAGTAAATGATGCATATTTCCTTGGAGTTAAGAGCTACGCAGGCTTTATTACGGTCAAGCCACAACATAATTCCAACCTTTTCTTCTGGTTCTTCCCAAAAGCTAGCCTGCCAACCGAATCTGTTCCTTGGATTATTTGGCTTCAAGGTGGTCCAGGGTTCTCTTCAATGAAAGGTTTATTCGATCTTATTGGGCCGTTTCAGATCGTAGACGGTAGAGGTAGGTGAAATCATAGCTGTCCTTATACCAATCTCAATAGTTTTAGAATGGAAAATAACTGTGTAGATAATACTATCTCTATAATTTATTGAAGAGAACAGTTGGCCGTCAATTTAGTTTCGAAAGTACCTAGCTTAAATTTTATAATTTAAAATGTTACTAAAGATGATGAATTTACTAAGTGACTAACTGTGAGTCATGTTTTTGATATTATTAAATATGTAAATAATTTTCAGTCACACCTAGAAACGTAACATGGGCAAAAGATTATTCGTTACTGTTCTTGGACAACCCAGTGGGGGCAGGATTCAGTTTTACTGATGATGATCGTGGTTATACTAATAATGAGGATGATGTGAGTATTTTAAAAGCTTTTATTTAACTTTCAATGTATGTATATATGTAAGTAGGTATGTATGTTTGTTAGAGTGGAATCTTGCAACTTAATTTTAAAGCATGTATCTTCAAGTACTTGACCTAAAATTTTATATACACGTTTACTTTTGTGTTTGTGCAGTCCTTGTGGGTCTCCCCACCGTGCCTCGGAGAGCACGTTAAGTCGTCAGTCCCGGTTGTTATCATGTACACCTGATAGCGATCGTTATTCATAGTGGGGAATATATCCGGCAACGCGCATTAGAGCAGCGTGGTGGATTAAGCTCTGATCCTTCTCCTACACGGGGAAGAGACCTATGCCCAGAAGTGGGATATTACAGGCTGAAGCGTTTACTTACGATGACAATAGATTATCAGCTATGTGACATCATTCTAAATCCAACATGGTGGAACTCTCCTATAACATTGGTATCAAATGAAAGGTCTAAAAAATATGACGTTACGCTAAATTCAGTATGGTAGACTTCTAAAGATAAATATTAAATGAAAGAGTTTGCTGAGAAAACTACACTGGGAAGCCGTCCAGCGATAGCTAAAATTTCAAAAATAAATTAAGCGTAAAAATGTTCTCGAAAAACAAACTTTATTTTAAATGCGCAAAAAATAATAAAATAATCTTTTCCTTTAAAACTTTTCCTATCAACATAAACGTCTTTACATAAGGTAAGTGATACAAATAAGGCCTATGCTCAAATAAGGCCTGTAGTGCGGAAAAGTCAGTTAAAATATTCTTAGAAATCAGAAGTGAAAGAGAATTTTATTTTAAAAAAAAGAATAACACACGGAGTAACTTTACAAGATTTATTCATTTACATCAACTAAATGTTTATCAGCATAAGTACAAGTACGCGTCCTATTAGCACTAGAGAGTACGTCCGTCGCTGCCGCGAGCTCGAAGCAAAGAGAGCGATGCTACCGCATGATGCAACATGGCGCACGCGGCGTTATTGCCCCGCCCTCCGCGCTCCGTCGCACGACGTCACTGAGTAGAGGAGCCGGGTCGTGGGAAAGATTCTAACACGGCCTCTCCTGACAGCTGAACGTCCTCGTCAGCTTAATTCCCCTCGGCTTGGCTCTGCTCTTCAAATCACCGTCATCTAAAGCAAAAGAAATCTTTTGGTTGTTGTTTCATACTTTGTTGTCGTTGACAACCACCCATTGTAAAATAATCACAAGTGTTCATTTCAAGCGATCAGATTAAAATAGGTAGCTACAACTCGTATTCACAAACTATAGCCACAATGTCGGGGCTAACAAACACCACAATGTCGGGGTGAATAATTGCCACAATGTCGGGGCAAACTACAGCCACAATGTCGGGGCTAACAAACGCCACAATGTCGGGGCGAACAATTGCCACAATGTCGGGGCAAACTACAGCCACAATGTCGGGGCTTACAAACGCCACAATGTCGGGGCGAACAATTGCCACAATGTCGGGGCAAACTACAGCCACAATGTCGGGACAACAATATTAATCCCTCTGCGAAGCGTCACACGCAGCTCACTCTTCTCTGCCCAGCACTGCAGCACAGGCCCAGCACTGCAGCACAGGCCCAGCACTGCAGCACAGGCCCAGCACTGCAGCACAGGCCAAGCAATTCGCCGCTCATCAGCAGGCTGTACGGTGCGACGCTCAGCTGAGTATGTCACGCGTTGCGCACACCCGACGCAGCTCAGGTCGCAGGATGGAACGCTCAGCTGAGTATGTCACGCGCAGCAGTACTCAACGTAGCTCAGGCAGGCAGCACATACTCTTCGCACCTCTGGCCACGCCATGTTACACGTGAAGTTGGTCGCTAGTGGTCACAGCTGTAACATTTAAAAAAATAGGCAACAAACATCTAATCATACGTAGTCATGTTTAGGCTAAGCTTCAAACCACATCTTATGTCGTTGGTAACAGTATGTAGCACTGTTTTATATTATCCAGCAGTAACGCTCAACTTTTTTTCGTCCAATATCAGATATTACGTATTGCAATGTGATGCACAACATAAAACTTATTTTCAAAATTCTGGACTCTAAAACAAGTGTTGATGTGTACTATAATTCGTATGGGAGTAACCAACCAGAGAACTCACATTTTTAAATAAAAACATCAGTTACAGTTTTGTCAGATTAAGATATAACGCGTCTGAGTTAATGTTTCTTTTCAAAATGAGTGCAATGCTTTTATTACGAAAGAATTAACTCAAGAGAAATATCAACAAAAGCTTCGCCTTTTGTTCGCTCGGTCATACCTGACCTTGACTTATGTTACGTTCAATACTATCTCAGTTGATTAAAAAAAAACATTCCTAATGATTGATATTAGAACTCGGATTAGTTACCAAATCACTGTCTATCAAAAAACTTTATTCAAATAACCTTCAAAAGCACTATAGAATCGTCATTAATTAAAATTTTAAAGTGATTATTATTTTTAAAAGTAAAGCTACCACCGATTCGGAAATCGTTCCGGCGTTACACGTATTTTTCCACGTCTGTAGCATGACAATCAATCGTACCTAATAGCATCACGTTTACGTGGATTTAACGTACTACTATCGCTTGACGAACGAACAGGATTATTCGCTGAAGGCGCGTTCTTAGGTTTTACACATACGGACAGAAATTCGACCATGTTATTATCTGTAACCTAGCGTTCGTTGACACGGCTTTAATCTGAAGATCAGAAATGCCTCCGATCACTGAAGCAGTTTTTAATTCACCTCACATGGCCACAACAATCGAAATTCAGTTTAAAAAATTCGTATACATGCAGTCCAGCCATCCAGTCATGCATTAGCATTTAGCATCACACGTAAGCAACCGCCTATGTGTCCCAGACATTCTCGATAGTCCCAGTTATTCAATTTCCGAGCGCGATCTAGTTCTGCGCACCACAGGTCAGAATCATGAACACTGGCGTCGAAGTTCGATATATAGTAATGCTTAGATCTTACTTGAATGAAAAACGCGTCAACAATCCTGTCCGCTGTCCCTGCGCTGTCATCGCGAAGCGCCTCGGACGCTTGACCTGTCGCGTGAGACTCCGCATCGGCAACAGAGACCTAGTTGGTTCCTGGTACGAAAATTGGGATGCACGCCCGGCGCTGGGATGCGGTATCGTACTTGACGTCAATGGCGCCGTAGTAGGCAACCTACTCTCTAGTGCATTTAACCACTCGAGTATTCGATTAAAAGGATCATCACGTCGTACACTATCGCGACGGCCATACGAACTATCGCGGCGCCTATCCCTCGTACTTTCATAGGGAGATTTACTACAATTGTGACAGGAACGAGTTTGTATATCCAAACGGTCGTAATTATTACTGCGTGAATTACCACGACGTCTACAAGAATTCTGCTTTTTATATCGTTCTTCAGACGGAGTGTGTCAACCCGTAGACCCAGACTCACGATCAGACATTTCTAACTAGACATGTGTAAGTAATGCAATTGATACATTACGCGTGATATTACTCGAACATGAAATATGGCATCACACATTACGCGACGAAATGAAGTATTACACATCACACTTGACATTACGCGCTCTGTTCGGTCGGAATGTTGGATTTCTTATCTATTTGCTCTGTCTAACTTCACTTACTGAGTGAGACACGGTGATGCGCGGCGCACTTTTGCAACCAGTCATAACCTCACTCTCTAGCTCTACATTATTTTCGTTAGTATGAGTAAGAGCGAGCTACTGAGCCGTGGCGAGTTTCCGTCATTTTTTTAAGTGAAATATGAATCGTATTTAAGAATGCTAAGGCATATTATAGCACAACACTGTACGTAATACTTTTTAATAATGCGTTACGCACTTGACTACCGCTAAAATTCGAGTTCAAATTTCTGCTTTTGCATTTATTAAAATGTTTTGTTTGTTTATGTTGCTTGTGAAAATAAAATTATAAATGAAGTATTGACATAAAAAAAGTAATCATTGTATGTATATAAAGTTGATTTTTAAATACGCCAGTATTCATGGTCATTAGTTTATTTCTAACTTATATTATAAACTAGTTGCGTCCCGCGGTTTCACTCGCGTAGTTCGCCTTTTTTTACAAATCAAAGCTAATTTTAGAATAAACTTTTAGAAAACCAAACAAAAAAAAAAAAAACAAAACAAATATTATGAATTTTTAGCCAGTTTCCACCTCTCATTTACCATTTTTATGCTAAAGTGATGTTTGGTCTGCTATGTAATACACCGAACACCGTACACTTAAACATACTATAAGTACAAAATCTCATGGAATGTTTGGTGTGATGACAATTACGTGATATATAGCATTTCATAAGAAATATCTCACGCCGAACAGTACACATTTCGGGTAATGTTCGGTGTGATGGTGTGATGCCATATTACTCAGTACGAAATGTAATGTAATATTACATTACATTTTGAAGCACTGTTTTGCGCAAGTCTATTTCTAACTAAATAGCTGAATACCACACTTGACACAAATAACGTAACGAACAACACAAAGCTTTTTTTTTTAAATAAAACAAAAAATATTACGCAATCACTATTGTTGATTTTAAACAAAATACCACACTCGAGACACATATAACGAGCAACACGAGGTTATTTTTTTCGTATGAAAGAAGAAAAGAAATGTTACACAATCACTATTGTTGATTTATAACAATGGCGAACGGTCGAAACGCGCGTGTATCTATCCCACTTCTGATCTTAGAAATCAGAAGTGAAAGAGAATTTTATTTTAAAAAAAAGAATAACACACGGAGTAACTTTACAAGATTTATTCATTTACATCAACTAAATGTTTATCAGCATAAGTACAAGTACGCGTCCTATTAGCACTAGAGAGTACGTCCGTCGCTGCCGCGAGCTCGAAGCAAAGAGAGCGATGCTACCGCATGATGCAACATGGCGCACGCGGCGTTATTGCCCCGCCCTCCGCGCTCCGTCGCACGACGTCACTGAGTAGAGGAGCCGGGTCGTGGGAAAGATTCTAACAATATATTTACATTAAAAATACTTCACACACGCATAGACAACAGCCCCACTACTTGGCACAAAGTGCGCGAGAGGCTCGCTTGCGCTCACAGCGACAGTAGTGGCCGGTCGTTTGTGACGGACTGACTTTATAATTGCGCGTTATTAATTTCTGGTAATTTCCATCGAATTTTAACACGTTGTTGTATAAAGCTTTTTTTGAAGTTATGAATACGGATCAAAATATATATCATTAAAAACGTAACTATGACTTTAAATTGTAATTTTTAGAATATACGAATTAAATACTGCTTATAACATTTATGAAGTATAATGTACTAAATAAAGCCTACTTTTAATATAGGCCTTATTACTAACCCCAGGCCTTAATAGGGATTCTGTTGAATTTTAACTTTATTATGTTTATTTACAGATTGATTATTTTAGTATGTCTCCTCCAAAACGAAAACGGGCTACGTGGTCCGAAGAAAGTTTGAGAGCGGCAGTTAATGATGTGTTCTGTGGGCGATTGTCAACTTATAAAGCTTCGGCACAATATGGCGTTCCGAGAAGAACTATTAGAAATCATATAAAAAGTGGTATTTTACATAAGAGCTTAGGCAGAAACGCTATATTTACGAAAGAGCAAGAAAAAGATTTCGTCAGCCGTATAATAAAGTTTGCTGAAATAGGAATACCGCTTACACCAAAAATGATTCGGATTCAAGCATTTGCTTTTTGTGAAAAATATAACATTCCCAATAATTTCAATAAAGAAACAGGACTTGCCGGAAAAGGCTGGTTGAGATTATTTTTAAAACGAAACCCAAACTTAGCAAAACGAAAAGCACAATTCCTAAACCCAGCTCGAGCCCAGAAATTAAATAAAACTATTGTCGCTCATCATTTCAATAAAGTTCGTAAGCTTTATGATAAATTAGATCTTCATTACCATCCTGAAAAAATTTATAATATGGACGAGAAGGGCTGTCGGCTTACATTACATCACCAACAAACAGTGATTGCTCAGAAGGGTATTAAAAGGGTGCACATGCTAGGCTCTGAGCATGGTGAGAACGTCACTGTAGTTGGATGTGTTAATGCAATAGGTAATCCGATACCACCCATGATTCTTTTTAAAGGAAAAAGGAAGAAGCCGGAGTATGACGATAATTTGCCTGCGGGATCAATTGTCCACATGGCACCAAAAGGGAGTATGACAACAGAATTGTTTACTGTTTTTATTAATCATTTAGCAAAGTATAAAACCCCTGGAAAATGCCTCCTCATATTTGACGGGGCCAAATGTCATTTGGATTTTCGTATTGCCGAAACAGCTGAAAAACATGACATAGTGCTTTATTGTTTACCATCCAATACGACGCATGAATTGCAGCCTCTTGACAAAACTTGTTACAAACCTTTTGAATCATATTGGGATCAAGAAGTTCTGCAATATATGTACCAAACACGTGCCAAACAGATCACTAAAGCACGATTTAACGTAATTTTATCTAAGGTCTGGTCAAAGACCATGACCTATGCAAATAAAACGAGTGGATTCAAAGCTACTGGACTTTATCCATTAAACGCTGATGCAATACCTGAAATCGCTTTCGCTTCTTCCATCTTGACAGAGCGTCGTTTTAGTGAAAGTAATTCAAACGACTGCGGTGTATCTTCACAACTCATCAATGCAAATGTAAGAAGAGAACGTGAGACGTCACCGATCGGGAACATTCAGCATTTGCAAAATCTGATCGATGCCGAAAACGTCTTACCATTATCTCCCGCCACACCTGACCTTCAAGTATTTTCATCTGTCTCCCCCATAGAACACAGTACACCACCTCGAAGAAGTATTAATGACCAAAATAGTCTCATAAATCTTCCCGGGCCCAGCGGCTTACAGATTACCGATCGACTAGTAGAATATAGTGATACATCAAATGAGCAGGACAGTACAGCATCTGAAGAAGACAATATCTACGCATTTATAAACAGGTTTATTCCACCGAAACGCTTAAGAATTTATTCTTCTTCAGACACCGAGCTTGACATCGAAAATGTAAATCCCAGTAACGTTACTTTACCTAAGTCTGATGGCGAAGACACTGAAGATGACGAACCTTTGGCTAAAATTGCTAGAAGTAGGTAAGAAGACTGATTTCCAAAAATTTATGCCTACACCTGACTACAGTGTTTCTAAGAACCGTCCACGCAGAAAAGCTTTGAATTATAAAGGACAGATAGTAACCAAAGATTTATTTAATACAGATAAAAAACCAAAAAAGAATGATTCGAATAACACAAAGAAAGGAAAGAAACCTATATGGAAAACTACAGAAAAAACCTACATACAAAACAAGAAACGTTCGATTAAACCAAAGCTAACTGAAGATAGAGAACAATGGTACTGTCTTGCATGTAAAGAGGAGAGAATTGCAGATATGAGACAATGCGTAGAGTGTCATCAGTGGTACCACGAGGATTGCGTCGGCTTGACAAAAAGTGATCTAGACGCATTTGTATGTCCCAGTTGTCAGGAAAATTAATTATATCTACTTCTACTAGTACTTATACCTCTACTAGTATTTACTTATTATCAGTAAGACTGATTAATGTTCCTAAGCAAATTATGCTACTTATTAAGTTCCAAGGCCTTATTTAGTTACCTTGTTTAATTAAGGCCTGTCAAAATAATTTTATTTTTTAATATTTAATAATATTTTTAAGAAGATATGTAAATTTTCAAATTTTTGTTTTTTTGGATACATTTTTTTTTAATTTATTCTTTATTTCTTGTTAATATGCGACTTCAAGTCTGACTAGCACTTTAAGCATAGTATTTAGTAAAATAACTTAGAAAATTGTTAAACAGTTTCATAGAAACAATGGAAAAAAAAAGGCTCAGAAATATATATTTTTATATAGTTAATACTCTGATGACAATATTCCTCTAATTTAAGAATATAGGCTTTGTTCAATCACTGTGTTTTATAAAAGCCTAAGGCTAAGATTCCAGAATTACCTTTTTTTAAGTGATTTTTGATAAAATATTACAGTATGTTCTCTTTATTAGTTAAAATATATAAACCAAAGAATAATGCCTTGCTTTTATTTATCAGATGTTTCGAATAATTTATCAATATATAAGTGTTTTAAATTAGGTAGGCCTTATTTGTATCACTTACCTTAATTTATGTGATACTAGCTGTGCCCGCGACTTCGACGTGGAATTTTAACAAAAATGTTATTGTTCAGTTCGCAGTGTTATAAAATAAATAAATTTCTAAAATAAAAGTAGCCTAAGCTACTCCTTATTACATCAGCTATCTGCCAGTGAAAGTCCCGTCAAAATTGACCCAGTCGTTTCAGAGATTAGTCGGAATTGAAAAAATGGTATTTTGGTATATTTACCGTGTATACATTCACATATATAATAGTAAAAAGCGGTTATTTTAATATTAAAAACACACACTTCTGTTTTATTTATTTGTATAGATGTATAGATAAAGATTAACCTTAAGATTGACCTTTTTTAGAACAAGGAAAATAAATATTAATTTGATCTGATAGATTTAAATTTTTAAAATTTTCAAACTCAGTAAGTACGAGTACTCACTTATGTCATATATTATATGTCATAGTAGTATTACTTGTGATATTATCTCGCGACAAGCTTATTACTTTTATTTCTAATTAATTTTCGATGCTATAACTGATTATAATTGAACGAAAAATTATTATCGATTAGAAAAATAATAATTCCTCTATATGAATAATGCTTAATATTTTCTAAGGTTGGCAAGCAAATGTACGAGTTTTTGCAGCAATTCCTGCAAATGTTCCCAGAGTTGCGACAAACACCATTATTCATAGCTGGCGAATCCTATGCCGGAAAATACGTTCCAGCATTAGGCATACAAATTCATCGACAAAGGAATATCGATCCTATTAACTTAAAGGTAGTTATTTAATCAAAGTTGAGATTAATATACAAATTGACTTATACAATTTTATCTACTTATTACTTAACAGATTAGAGTTTCATTAAAAAAAATTAGGCATTTGATGTTTTCAGTAGCGGAGCTCAGTATAGGCACGAATTACATTGTGTAAGATTTTTAAAAAAAAATAAATAATTAAAGAACCGTTAATCAGTTAGAATGAATAAGAAGAACCTATTTTTTGAAAATTAATTCGTTTTTTTAAGTCAACTGATTTTTTTAAAATTATTAGTTATTTTTTATGCAGTTGTGTCTATTTTGTTTCTAGGGCATAATAATCGGTAACGGTTTGATCGATCCGCGATCTATGATGCATTATAGCGATCTTTGCAGAGCTTTAGGGATTATAAGCGATGAGAAGATTCATATGATACAGCAAATGGAAAAGGATATCGTTTATTTGATCGACACGAAAGATATGATCAACGCTGCAAATGTAAGATTTCGTTGCTATTTTTATTTTTTATAATATTTAAAAAAATATTTTTTAGCATATAAATTAAAAGCCCCTAGCGAATGAACTTAATGAACTTTTGCTGTTGCACTAAGAAAACAGAATATTTACTAATTCTAAATAAATAAATGAAGGCACTCTGCCTCGCAATATCGAGGCCCTACCAATGAAGCCAGGTCCTTCGACTTAAGGGACGTAACGTAAAAAATCCTTAAAATTACTTTTTAATGAATGCAAAGGAATTATAGTATATGTACATAGAATATGCATGTATATCATCATAACTATGTCAGCCGCTTGGGACGACCGAAATAAAGTTTGACTAAGTACATAATTATATACTTGCCTAATATTTTAAGTGTAATCAAAATGTTATATTGCCACAGATTAAATAGAATTAATAAAAACTGCTCAATAATTAAAAAAAATGCTTTATGATATTAGTGTAGATTATATTATAAATAATTCACCTTTCATCACACATTTATCATCATCAGCTATTTAACGCTACGATAGAAATGATAAAAAAAGAAAGCGGAGTCAGCGTGTATAATATTGAGAAAAACCCAGATAATTCTGCGCCATATTTCGAAAGATTTCTATCCAATCCCAAAGTAAGGGAGTTGATCCATGTTGGCAATGCGAGTTTCAATTTTAACAATCAAGTGGTCTATGAGAAAATGTTGCCAGATATTATGAACTCAACAAAACCTTGGCTTGAGGAGTTGTTGGAGTATTATGCGGTTTTATGCTATAAGTGAGTGTTTAAGAGGCATTATAAAGTGTTAAGCCTTATTGTTTGTTAACTTGTCTTTTCGGAAATAAACCGTCATATCGTTAAAAAACTACTTGTTTACGCATATCTACGATTTTATTTTTGTGTTTCCCCCACATTAGGAATTCTAAACATTTTTGAATATCTAATAGCATAGTGTCAAAAAAGCTTCTGAAGTTTCTGGAGGAGCTTGGGTGGCAAGAGTGAACCGAATCACTCCCACACACGCAAAATAGGCGCAAAGTCGTCGAGTTGCGGAAACCAGCCCGTGTAAACCATACCATACCATACCATAGCATAGTGTCGTCTCCTGTCAAAGATTTTCATTACTTGATCTATGATTGTAATATGAAACTTTGAATAGTTACGGGTTTCTGTAAAGAGCTCGCTATAGACGGCGCCACGGTTTGCTTAAACCGAATATAAAAAATCATCATATCAAAAATTTCGATCTAGCGGGTATATCGTTCCATAGCTTAATTGGCTAGAGCGCCGACACGGTCAGTCGGAGACGCGGGTTCGAATCCCGCTGGAGCGGTCAATTTTTGATATCATATTCAAAAATACTTGTTTACGCTATTGATAGCGTCTTTTACATTAAAAATCTCGAGTGTTTTAAGTTTTTTTTTATACGACTAGGTTGACAAACAAGCTTACGGCCCACCTCCTAAGTGGATTACCGTAGCCTATAGACGCATGCAACACCAAAGACATAAAAAACGCGTTGTCAACCCCATCCCTAATCCTCTCCAGGAGCTCTGGACATCTTATTCACCACAGGAACACAACACTACTTGAGAACAGTATTATTTGGCTGTGATTTTCTATAACGTTGAAGTACATCCCCAGACAGACTTTTCCAGATTTTAAGCTGGATACTTTCTGCCGTGCTCTAATTCAATATTCTCAATTATTATTGTCACGATTATTATTGAACTTTTCATTTAGAAGGGTCTTAATGTCCCGTGATTATGATATCTGCCACGTCGCAGAAATATTGATAATCTTAAAATTTAATTGCGTAACAAGTCCCGTTTATATAAATCCTAGGCTCATATGTATCTGCTATAATGTTGAACAACGGTAGTTATTTTTTTTTGTTTCGCTATACATACATTAATGATAAAGTTATACTTATCGTAGTGGTCAACTGGATGTGATCCTTGCCTACAGTTTATCGAAGCACACTTACTCCTTATTAGATTGGTCGCGTCGCTTAGAGTATGACAGAGCACCGCGGCGTCAAATACGCAAGACAATTAATGACGCTGTTATTGGGTATGTGGTAATTACAGACTTTTTTTACAACAGAAATTATTTAAACTTAAAATAATATGTATGTACATTCGTTAAACTTTCTGGCTTTCCAATAATGATAATGATTCGTAATAATATTTCCTTTTTATTTTTTAATGTTTAATATACACATACGATTTTTTTTAGAAAATTTGGGCTTAATACATTTGATTGAGCTATTAATGGGTTTTTTATTGTTAGGTATAAGAAAAGCGGCGGTAACTTCGTCGAGGTGCTGATTCGTAACGCAGGACATGCTACAATGGTCGAACAACCGGAGGCTACGAAGTTCATAATCAATAATTTTATTGACGAATTCAAATAATCAAGGTCCATTCTAATTTGCAACTCAATTTTTTGTCGAATTACAATTATTTACGCTCTAAGAAAATTGATAGCATTTCTCTCGTCATATCAATTTAGAAATTCTGTAAAAAAAAATTTCGCTCTTAAAATAATGAAAAAATATTTAATAAGGGGCATATCAACCTATTAGCTTTAACATGCTATAACAAAATAGCGAGTCATAGCTGTCACTTAACTTAGCCACGCCCCTTTTGAGCAATTCAGTAATATTCAATTAGAACCCCGTGTTCAAATTGACAAATTGAAGTACGTCATTCAAACCGGACTATAACAAACTTTTTGGATTATTTCGAAATAAACTTTCATAAATAAATCAGATTTATTTCAAGTTTCAATCTATGAATAGTAAAACATTGCCGAAATAAAAGACGTATTTGATTTTTTTATAATTTTTTTGTATAATAAATGTAAAAAATTAAACAACTTTTCATACAATATTTTAAGAATAACGTTCTGTTATCATATAAATAAAATAATAACTATAGCGATATAGAAAATCACGAATTTTTCTTGCATTGCTCATGTTTTACTCCTTATGTTTAAGTATACCCACCTAAAGTACTCTTTTGCTACCTTACGTGTACTGAAACAACTTACAAATATTACATTACAAATTGTTGGGAGTAATGTATAGTGCAAAAGTATTTATATTTTTATTATATTTCACAAATTATTTAGTCATAACTGGCTAAAGTATGTAGATAAGCCCAAAAAGAACACATAAAAAAATCATAAATTAATTAAGTTTTATATCACAAATTTTATTTTCAAAAGTACAATTATCGATTTTAATTTTAATATTCTTATCAATAAACCTAAAAAGTTTTTAAATATTTTAGTCCAATTTCATTGAACTCATGCTACATTGATAATCTGTGTAAAAATATGTATGCTTCCAAATGTTGTATAATTTTTATGAAAAAAAAAACAAAGTATATTTTTTTTACCATACTCTATTAGAAATAGAAATACTTCATAATAATCTGATCGATAAATATAAAGTTAAATTTTATGTTATTTTTATCACATTAATCAGGTTAGATCACACTGAAGTGAATGTTTTTATTTTATCACAACATTGTTGATATACATAATTATAAAGCACTTTATTTTAACAGTAATAATCTAGTTTCGTTCAATAACGCATATATATAACTTAGGAGGTAGTTTTCAAAAATAATCAAGTCCACTTTCAGACAATTTCACCTATGGCAAAATTTAGATGTAGTCATTTAAAAAAAGACTACTTTTTTTAATAGGAACAATTTAAAAATTATGTTTTAGTAATTTACACTATATTAGACGCGGTTTGAAAGGAATTAATTATATTCGTTCTAATCCTCAGTAGAACATGACAGTTTATGAAAATTATCTCCTGTGTTATTATATCTTAATATCTATTACAAATGTAACTGTAAAACAGTGTAAAAATTTAAAATACAAAAGTATTAAGTAACATGTTAACCGTTATTTAGGCACCTATATATAATACGTTCTAGAATATTTATTAAAAAAATATAATTTTTTTAAGCTTAACAAATAATTCCTTACACCATAATGACTATATAATGCGAAAAAAAAAGTTATCTCTGGATCTCTAGATAAATAGGTACTCTGATATAATATCAGTAAAATTATCTTCATATAAAAGCTGAAAAGTTAAGTGTTAAAACCTAAAAAGTTTGAAGCTATAAAGATATTAAATTAAATTATAAATAAATAAAAAATGTAAGATTGTAGACCACAAGTGATAATTGTAATTATCCTATGCCTTGACATGCCTTCAGCAAACCGACATACTTATTGCATTGTCTTTTATAATTTGTATAGTAAAAAATAATGATATCGGTAAAAATAAGTAGGGGTAGCCCATTAATTAACAAGTTTCAGTACTTAAAAATTATGCTTTCTAACATATTAAAATAATTACAAACAACTAACACAAGTAGTATTATTTTGATATTTATGCTTTTTAACAAAAAATGTATTAGGTATTCATCATTACAGCCTATGCAGTCCACTGCTGGACACAGGCCTCCACAAGTTTACGCCAAAAATAACGTGAACTCATGTGCATTGCCCATAGTCACCACGCTGGGCAGGCGGGTTGGTGACCGCAGTACTGACTTTGTCGCACCGAAGACGCTGCTGCCCGTCTTCGGCCTGTGTATTTCAAAACCAGCAGTTGGATGGTTATCCCGCCACCGGTCGGCTTTTTAAGTTCCAAGGTGGTAGTGGAACTGTGAACTTATCCCTTAGTCGCCTCTTACGACACCCACGGGAAGAGAGGGGGTGGCTATATTCTTTAGTACCGTAACCACACAGTACGTATTTAGGTATTAAATGTGGTAAAATATATTTGGTTACCAAATTCGACTATATATACGATATGTTACCAAGTTTCTCGTCTTAGCTGTTGTATGTGAGCCGTTTATTATTATTTATAATTTATCACGACATCGTCAATATGCCATCATTTAAAGGCGAATAGAAGACATCGTTTTGTCTCCTCCATCTCACAAACATCACAACTCCAGCTGCAAGAGCTACCATCAATAAAACATTTACCACCACACTAGCAATGAAACCAGATTTATAGTCTGAATTCTTAACATAATGACTCAAATCAGTATATTCTTCATAATTGGGAGTATCGTCTGCCTTTATTTCGAATGCTGATGGCCTAGTAAATTCGCGTTCGGTGATGAAATTGTAGATGATATTTACTGCTTCTACAGGTTTGTCTATGGGTACAAGATGACCGGCACCATTGACTTGTATTTCTGTGAAACCTCCACCTGATTTGACGTATCTGAAAACATTTATTTTCAATGTACCTATCTAGTAGATTTTTACTGTTTAGTGTTTAGTCAAATTGGGAAATTCTATAGCAAATATTACATATTTCAAAAGATGAAAGAAGGATTTAAAAAAAATTATTAATATATATTTTTTAAACCTGTAATATATGTAATATATGATAGCTTATCGATAAAAATTATGAAATCGATTAGTAAATATATTATCACCAAAATACTTAATGAATAACTTACACCTAAATATGAAACAGTTGAATATAGTTTTAACTTACCTCAAATAAGTTAAGATGTATAGAAAATAAATATAAAAAAAATAGTGTTAAAGAATATTCTATTGGGCGTAATTTTATGTCTCCTTACCCCACAACAGAGTTATTAAGCCACCACGGAGTCCTCGGAGCTTTAAGGAACTCGTCTCTTCTACTCCATCGCCACTTCCTGCGACGAGCCTCTGCATTCAGCACACAAGGGGTTGTTAGGTCTAATTGACCGCTGTAAACGACAATGTTATAAATAATTAAATAAGTATATCAAGCACATTTATTATATTTGCGCTACGAATAATTGTTATTTCTAAAAAAAAAAATTCAATTTACAACAGGTATAACTCAAAAACTACTGAGACCCCACGAGAGGTACCAGCCCATAAATAAAACATCATCAAAATCAGTAAAAAGTTGTGAGGTATAGAAAATGCAGAACGTACTCCTTTTTTAAATTCGGCTAAAAAAGGAATAATCGCTGTCACTTAGCCAAACAACTAGACTAAGTAAATTAAAGTAAATTAGAACGCCATGTTCATATTGACCAGTTGAACAGTCCTTAAGACATCAAGGGCAAGGGTATCACATTTATATCTGTACTAGCTGTGCCCGCGGCTTCGCCCGCGTTGAAATTAGTGTGTCACAAAGTTTTGCCGGCAAACTTCCAGTGAAACTCTCATCAAAATCGGCTTAGCCGTTCCGTAAACCTTCCTCTTGCCAGTGGTGGAGCCCTCTCTACAATGTTGAAACCGCATGAAAATCCGTTCAGTAAATTTTGAGCGAATCGATCACATACACTTTTGGGGACTTATAATAAATACACTAACTGTTGCCCGCGATTACGTCCTCGTGGTTATGAAGATATGTATTACTATTAAGATGTTTAACGCAAATTATTTTTTATTTCAGTCACTTGAAATGCTTATCAAACTGAGTAACTTTTTAAAAGGCACAGTTTAGTATAATTTAATAGTTATTTTTATAAAACCTCTCACCACATCTCACCTCATACACCACATTTTTGGTTTTATTTTCAGGCTGTATATGTTTCATACAAACTATCAACCCCAATTAAACCCCCTTAGCGATGGAATATCGTAAAATCCGTTCTTAGCGGACGTCTGCTAACTATAATCTACATCCCTGCCAAACTTTATCTTTGTCCAACCTGGATGGATAGACCATCCAGCGGTTTTTGAGTTCTCGTGATGAGTGAGTCACTGACCTTTCTCTTTTATATATATAGATTACTATGCATTATTTGGACACCTCACCATCTATAGAGCATATATTTTAAATTTCAAGTCTCTTACTTCAAAAACATAAGACTTTCATTCAAACTTCCGACCCCCGTTTTAGCCCTTTAAGGGTCGAGTTTCATAAAATCAACTCTTAGCGAATATTTACGCCCTATAAGGAACCTACTTGCCAAATTTCAAGTTTGTAGCTGTTATAGTTTCGAAGATTTTGTAATGAGGGAGTCAACCTACCATTCCCCGTTTTAACCCCAAGAAGGAGTTGATTTCTAAAGATACATTATTTGGACACCTTCTCACTATCTAAAGAAAGTACATTTTAAATTTCAAGTCTCTTACTTCAAAAACATAGGACTTTCATACAAACTTCCAACCCCCGTTTTACCCCCTTAGAGGTCGAATTTCGTAAAACTCATTCTTAGCGTATGTTTAAGCCCTAAAAGGAGCCTATCTGTCAAATTTCAAGTTTGTAGGTGTTATAGTTTCGGAGATTTCGTGATGAGCGAGTAAACCTACCATCCCCCGTTTTAACCCCAAAAGGGAGTTGATTTCTAAAGATTCATTATTTGGACGCCTTCTCATCATCTATAAGGCATACATTTTAAATTTGAAGTCTCTTACTTCAAAAACATGGGACTTTCACACAAACTTCCAACCCCCGTTTTACCCCCTTTGGGGTCGAGTTTCGTAAAATCCGTTCTTAGCGGTTGCCTACGTCTTATAAGGAGCCTACCTGCCAAATCTCAAGTTTTTAGGTGTTATAGTTTCGGAGATTTCGCGATGAGTGAGTCAGCGTACCATCCCCCGTTTTAACCCCAAAAGGGGGTTGATTTCTAAAGATATGTTATTTGGACACCTTTTCACCATATATAGAGCTTACATTTTAAATTTCAAGTCTCTAACTTCAAAAACATAGGACTTTCATACAAACTTCCACCCCCCGTTTTACCCCCTTAGGGGGCGAGTTTCGTAAAATCCTTCTTAGCGGATGCTTACGTCGTATAAGGAACCTACTTGCCAAATTTCAAGTTTGTAGGTGTTATAGTTTCGGAGATTTCGTGATGAGTGAGTGACCTTTCGCTTTTATATATATTATAGATTATAGATTATAGATTATAGATTATAGATATGTTTATATTTTATCATCACATCACTTCAGCCTATCGCATTCCACTGCTGGGCATAGGCCTCGCCAAGTTCACGTCAAAAATGGCGTGAACTCATGTGTTTTGTCCATAGTCACCACGCTGGGCAGGCGGGTTAGTGACCGCAGGGCTGGCTTTGTCGCTGCGAAGACGCTGCTACCCGTCTTCGGCCTGTGTTTCAAAGTCAGCAGTTAGACTGTTATCCCGCTATCGGTCGGCTTTATAAGTTCCAAGGTGGTAGTGGAACTGTGTTATCCCTTAGCGACCTCTTACGACACCCATGGGAACAGAGGGGGGGAGGGCTATTATTTATATTTTATATTTGTATTTTTTTATGTAACACTTAAACCCGTTTAAAATTACACTAAAGAAAATAACAGTAGGTATTTTACTTTACAAAGTGCAGAACCGGTCTTATGACTAACTAGTTGTGCCCCGTGGTTCCACACGGGCTAATTTGAAGAAAATAGCCTAAACACTTCCTTTATAAATAGGCTATCCAACATAAAAATAATTGTACAATTCGAACCAGTATTTCATAAGACTAGCGCATTTAAAAAAATAACTTTCCAGCTTTATGTAACTAGCTTCTGCGCGCGACTTTGTCCGCGTGGAACAGAGGCGCGCGCAATACTTGATCATTATCTTGCTGCGATGTTATTTTAAAACTGCGATATCTCCTGAGATACTCATTGAAATCGAATTATGTAAAAGGCTATTTTGTTTTAAATTAAATACTTGTAATGAATAACGTATTTATTTAGATAAGGATTAATATGTTTATAAAAACATCTGCATTATTATAGAACAAACTTGGTTAGCATAAAAAAGGTTATAGTGAGCCAACCTTAAAAGATAGATATATGCTGTCGCGGACTTTTTTTTAGAACTTTTAAAGAGGATCAATTCTGTCATATATGATTTTTGTGAAACTTTAACTGTTTTCACAGCACACGCAGCGGAAGCTCTCAAAAGGAAAAAAACACCCGCGATTTTGAAACATTCTTCATTGGTGTTCCGCTCCTTTTGGTCTTAGCGTGATGATATATAGCCTATAACCTTTCCCGATAAATGGGCTATCTAACACTAGAAGAATTTTTCAAATCGGACCAGTAGTTTCTGAGATTAGCGCGTTCAAACAAACAAACAAACGAACAAACTCTTCAGCTTTATAATATTAACTAGCTGTGCCCGCGGCTTCGCCCGCGTTTAAATCAGTGTGTTACAGCGTTTTCCCTGTGAACTTCCAGTGAACCTCTCATCAAAATCGGCTTAGACGTTCCGTAAACCTTCCTCTTGAAGCCCTGTCTCCGTCGGTGAAACCGCATGAAAATCCGTTCCGTAGATTTTGAGGGAATCGATCACATACACTTTTGGGGACTTTGTTTTATAATACACTAACTGTTGCCTGCGAATAGTCCGCGTGAAGCGCGCGTCGCGTCGAACAAAATGGTTCGTTGAATTCGTCAGAATTGTGGTATGAAATAATGTAATAATAATAATAATAATACTATAGTATTGTAGTGTAAATATGTTTAAAATATACTGCATGCAATTTAGTTTTTAATATAGTTCTACGTAAATATATGCCACGGAATAGCGTAACGCACGCTCCTCCGGGACTCCGTGACGACAGGGGTGAATAAAAAAGTATTCTAGTAACCTAAAGGTTGGATATTGTAAAAAATATTTTTTTTTTGTACTACTTAAAGGTGATTAATATAAATGTTTCTTGAACACATAGAGTTGCAAACGCGGTTATTTTCCTTTAAGCCGACCCTGCTGTATATGTTTCATAGAAACTATCAACCCCAATTAAACCCCCTTAGCGGTGAAATATCGCAAAATTCGTTCTTAGCGGATGTCTACTAACTATAATCTACCTCCCTGCCAAATTTGATCTATGTCTATCCTGGATGGATGGACCATCCAGCGGTTTTTGAGTTCTCGAGAAGAGTGAAACAGTGACCTTTCTCTTTTATATATATTACGATGCATTATTTGGACACCTTTTCACCACCTATAGAGCATACATTTTAAATTTCAAGTCTCTTACTTCTAAAACATAGGACTTTCATACAAACTTCCCACCCCCGTTTTATCCCCTTAGGTGTCGAGTTTTGTAAAATCCATCCTTAGCGGTAGTTTACGCCCTATAAGAAGCCTACCGGCTAAATTTCAAGTTTTTAGGTGTTATAGTTTCGGAGATTTCGTGATCAGTGAGTCAAACTACAATCCCCCGTTTTAACCCCAAAAAGGAGTTGATTTCTAAAGATACATTATTTGGACACCTTTTCATTATCTATAGAGCATACATTTTAAATTTCAAGTCTTTTACTTCAAAAACATGGGACTTTCATACAAACTTCCAACCCCCGTTTTATCCCCTTAGGGATCGAGTTTCGTAAAATCCGTTCTTAACGGATGTCTACGCCTTATAAGGAAGCTACTTGCCAAGTTTCAAATTTGTAACTGTTACAATTTCGGAGATTTCGTGATGAGTGAGTCAACCTACCATCCCCCGTTTTAACGCCAAAAAGAAATGTATTTCTAAAGATACATTATTTGGATACCTTCATAACATTTATAGAGCTTACATTTTAAATTTCAAGTCTCTTACTTCTAAAACATAGGACTTTCATACAAACTTCCAACCCCCGTTTTATCCCCTTAGGTGTCGAGTTTCGTAAAATCCATTCTTAGCAGTAGTTTACGCCCAATAAGAAGCCAAGCCAAAAAGGAGTTGATTTCTAAAGATACATTATCTGGACACCTTTTCATCATCTATAGAGCATACATTTTAAATTTCAAGTCTCTTACTTCAAAAACATGGGACTTTCATACAAACTTCAAACCGCCGTTTCACCCCCTTAAGGATCGAGTTTCGTAAAATTTGTTCTTAGCGGATGTCTACTACTAGCTTTTCTGCCAAATTTCAAGTTTGTAACTGTTATAGTTTCGGAGATTTCGTGATCAGTGAGCCAACCTACTATCCTCCGTTTTAACCCCAAAAAGGGGTTGATTTCTAAAGATACATTATTTGGACACCTATTACCATCTATAGAGCTTACATTTGAAATTTCAAGTCTCTTACTTCAAAAACATAGGACTTTCATACAAACTTCCAACCCCCATTTTACCCCCTTAGGGGTCGTTTTTCATAAAATCCGTTCTTAGCGGATGCCTACGTCTTATAAGGAGCCTACCTGCCAAATTTCAAGTTTTTAGGTGTTATAGTTTTGGAGATTTCGTGATGAGTGACCTTTCGCGTTTATATATATTATAGATTATAGATATAGATATAGATATCACTATAGATAAGTGATCTCTGTATTTTATATTCGTAATGTTGTCATAGCTATGTATTTTTTTTTATAAAATAGTACATAATATAATATCAAAGTACAATCAATGTACTATGTAAGTACGACATCTAGATAATCTTTTACATCTTATATAACAAATAATAACACACCTACTTACCAATAAATCAATACTCTGTATTTTTCTAACAATTCATCAATTTTAGTCGACACAGGAGCAATAAAATCAGTTTTAAGATAAATGTGGACATCTGCATTGCTATAGTCGAACACAGCGTCGCCGACGTGAATAGCTTCTCTGATTTTCGTTGAAGTTACGAAAGGTATGAAATTTTTAACATTTGGTATCGCGTTGTCCTTCAACAAGTTGTAGGTTTCAGACTTATAGGCTATTTCTTGTAACTTATTCAGGACATCATCTCGAAGCTAAAATGTTAGGGTAATAGAAAAAATTTATCTATTGCAACAAAATATTTTTTTTTAAATATTATTTTATAGATTTAACGCACACACAGGGCCATCTGTTTTAAGAAAAGCAACTTTATGCTTCTGTTTTAGATAACAGCAGATACATATTACATTTTTTGTCGTAAAAGTTCAAATAAATAGAACATATGTAAATATACATGTACATACGAGTATATTACACCTAGACTGGGAGTGAGAATCGAACTCACAACTCTCAGAGCATAAATAAAGTTTGACAATTTACAGATTATTTATTTTTGAATTTAAATAACATCTATAAATACTTACACTATATGCATCTAAAGAGTCTCCATTTTTAATTGCTTGGTCAAATTTTTCTTGCAAGGATTTCACGGCGAGCGCTCCTTGAGAATCGACCAAACCCCAGTTATAGAATACTCGAGTGTAGTCCACTACACTGTCACGGTCTAGTATAGGGTTGCCCATTATAATACCCTGAAATATAATTAAATATATATATATGTTATTTTATCATCTCTCTCGTGTAGTGATACCTGTGTGTGTATAGTGTATATATTATATGTATACATATTATGATATGATAAAATAATATATAGGTACGCGCGCACACATCGGCGATTGCGGATACGATTCCCGATCGGGATGGATATTTGTATTTGTACGAATATTTATTTTCAGTCTGGTTGTTTAACCTTGTGGGTCTCCCCGCCGTGACCCAGAGAGCACGTTTAGCAGTCGGACCCGGTTGTTATCATAGACATCTGATAGCGATCATTACTCATATAAAAGGTACTCATAGATACACATAGCCGCCAACCCTTCTCGTATTTGGAAAAAGAGGCCTATGCCCAGCAGTGGGCTATTACAGGCTGAATCATTATGTTATTTTATTATATACTAGCTTTCTACCCGCGGCTTTGACTACGTGGATACACGATTTTTGTTCCATTTTCTCCCTTTAAAATATCGACAGCTTATCATAAGTATTAATCAGAGATTTTTGTTTTTCAAACTGAGACCATCTCAATCTTCTGAAAATAAAGAAATTGTACATGTCTATAAATGTACATTGAGGTAGTAGCAGGCAACATTTTGCTCAAAAATTTGGCAATTAAGGTTAGGATCGGCAACGCGCTTACAATGCTCCATACGATACGGTGCCCGCTTACCATCATAAAGACCGACAGATATGATGTATGGTATGTTTGTCACCTTTATTTGAAATGTACTTATAAGTTGACAAAGTGGTGCGCTTGCTTGTCATCTTTATATTAAAAAAAAATGTTTAATTTTTTAAACTTTTATGGTATGCTGTTTTGATTGTGAGTCACATAAATTAGTTAGGTGAATCACCCGGGATTATGGCGACTGCAAAGTCGCCAAAAAATTTAAAGTTTCAAAATGACACTAGCGGGTGGAGTAGGATAGGAGTTGTCCGTTAATCACTTGATGTTTTTAGCAACGTTTCATGAATCAGTGCTTTGTAGTGAGTTTTTAGACTACATAACAATCGCAAGTTTTTTTTTGTGCAAATTATATTGTAATTTTCTGAATATTATGTGAAATTAATTTTGATAAAAATTTCCGGACAGATTAAAGGTTACAAACATTTTTTTGTTTTTATTTTGGAAATTAAAAACAAAATTTTTTTTTGAAGATTTGAAATCGCGCGTTCGTGAAATTCGAGTTCTCTTATGATGTTTCGTGATTTTTTTTTTAAACCGCATAGCCTTTCGAGCCGTATGTGATTAACGGACGAGCTCTGAGTGCCATAGAATAAAAAAAGAACGTACCTGTAAGTTGATGGAGTCGCCGGCGGCTGCCCCGTGCAGTATGTCGCGTGCGAGTGCGGGCACGTACCGGCCGGCGTACGATTCGCCCGCCACGAACAGCGGCGCGGCGCCCAGCTCGGGCCACAGCGCCACCAGCTGCTTCACAGCTCGGTACAAGTTCTCCGAGTACTGCGTCAGTTTTAATTTTTATTTTTTATTGTATACCACAACGAATATATTATAATGAACCCTGCGGAGTTAACGCTAATTAATCATTAATTAATATTTATGTATGTTATTTTTGTTTTAGGAACTAAAAAAGGTTAAAGATTATCATGCCGTTGTTGTATTAATTATTATTATTTTTAATTTACTGCTGCATTTATAAATGTAGCGAAAATTATTTGAAGAAAGTTTTCAAAGTATTTGAATAATATTTGATATATTATATAAGTTTTAAAATAATAAATTGTTGGGTATTAAATTACATTGGGGTTATAAATACCATATCCATATTTCTAGAATAGCCATCTCTACTATTCGTAAAACTGAAACCGGCGCCCACAGGGTTATCGATGAAAACCATCGAAAAATGTTTAGACCATGAGAATTCTCTCACTGAAATTAAATGAATAAATTAATGAATACATTATAATTAAAATATTTCTAATCAAGAACAGCTTCAATGTAAATAAGCAATGTTATCGCTATATGACAAAATAAGATAAATTATTATTTATATAATATACAAAGTTGTTTTTTCTGTGGTTTACTTCAGATAGACATCTATGATTGTTTCCAAATCAATTGTTATTTTTCTGCTGTTTGGCGAAATTCGAGATTATTAAAGCTCAGTATCACCATCGTTCATCATCATCACAACCAATACAAGCTAAAGTAAAATATTCGATTATAAAATATTTACACGTACATTTTAATTGATTATCAATGTATTCAAAGGGTCCCATTTCTGAGAAAAGTCCTACTAGACTGGTAGCACCCGGTCCGCCCTGCAGCCAAATAATCCACGGCGTCGTTGAATTTCCCACATTCTTTGGCTCTTTCTGGTTAGGCTTCGGAAAGTACCAAAAGAATAGATTAGAATTATATCTCTCGTCTACAGTGAGGAAGCCAGAATAACTAGTCACGTTGAGAAAGAGTCTTGGATCGACAAGTGATAAGTTCCTTGCTTCATTTGTCTTGTTCTGCTTAATTAATGGTGTCAAGAATAAGGCTGATGACTTGACCGATGACAACGATACGGTAGCAATGCTGGAATAATATTAGAACTATTGACAAATTAAATTAATATAAGTTCGTAGATAAGAAAATATGAGGGAGTTGATGATATATCTAGGTAAACTAAACTTCACTTGAAAACAGGGAGGTAACAAATTTGAATCTGCGTCTGGATTGACGGACTGGTTGGTATATAGTAAAAAACATTTCACGTATTCTATCGTCGGGGCCATGACCAGATCTCTTTGAAGTTAGGTAAATCTATAAAAAATTGTTTTACAATACAAAATTAATGTTTGTTTAGCAAGTAGGTTTTTTTATATATTAAAGTATCATAGTAAGTTAATCGTATTTAACGCTTTTGGCGTATCAAACACATTTATGCATGCCGTTGCAATTGTAAGATTATTACCATTATTACTGCAATTGCTGGCAAGATTTAAAAATAATGGGAATTTTAATACGTGCAGTTCTAAGAGATTTAATTTAAAATTACTTTATGATTTTGTATACAACTAGCGGTCCGTCCCGGCTTCGCACGGGTGGACATAAGATTTTTTATATATTTTTGACCTTTTTTTTGTTGTTACATTTTTTTTTTTTTCGTAGACTCACATTATTTATGTACGCTTACAATCCGAATTTGTTCATCGTTTTTTTATTTAAGTAACTTATTTAATCTTAAGTGAAACATCTTAGGTATTTAGTATTTTTTTATTTGTATTTTTATATTTTACATTTTGACCTTACTTAATTAAATTTCCCAGGTTTTTTTTTATATATTTACATGTTTTATTTATATTACTTTGTTGTTTTTGGAACGAAGTTTTGGAACGAAGTTCCTTACGGCAGGCTTGACATTTGACTGGGCGAGCGAACTGAAAAAAATGTGATACTAAAACCGTAAGAAAAATATATAACGGAAGTGACGTAATATCAATCACACGACTGTATAATATGACGTTTGTTAAACTAAAATATTACTAGTGAACTTTTTTTAAAATTATTTTTGTAATTTTATACTGTCGACAAAAATAAATACACATGGTTTTTTTATTTCACTTAATAGTTTGAATTATTATTATTATTATTTTGTTAGATTTATTTTATTTTACGGTATTTGTTATTTTCTAAAATACTAAATTTCCTAAATACTTTTATGTACTTAATTAAAAAACAATCAGCAAAATTAAAAAAAAAAAAAAAACGAACTAGAAAATATATATAAAATTCAACATTTTTTTAAAAATTGTGTTGCTTCTATACTATCCGAAGGAACTTCCTCCTATGATACCACATAGTTATTTTATATTTTTTATATTTGTTTTAGGTGTTTTAGGCTTATTTTAGTTGTATTTATTTTTTTAAGTTTTTCTACCTCATTGTAATTTTTACATTTCTGTACATTTTTATTTTAAAGCTTTATTTAATTCTATTGGTTGTTACTCTTATTTTACGAAACTTTTACCTTAAAACTTCACTGTACAGTATGTTGGCAGTGGTGTTTGTAGGTGATAACAAAACAAAGTATAGATTTTCAGGAGATCCTACTCGAGAAAGGGCAACATATAATTGCCCTTAAGAGAAGCAATGTTTTCTTAGGTCGATGTCAACAATCGAAAAAGTTTGTCCTTGTGATTTATTTATCGTAAGGGCAAGCGATATCTTCATAGGAACTGTAACCTTTTAAAGGATATAGGCAAATCGTCGGAATCATCGGGATTCGCGGAATGTGAATGTGTGTGAATCACATTGTCTCGTATCTAATTCCTTTATCACTTGTGCCATTACACATACTGGGAGGGCTCCATTTCTCAATAGCGTGATGAGAGTACCTCCTTTTAATTTTAGTTCGTGGGGTGGCAAGCTGGCAGGATTGAGGTAATTTAGCATTCTTGTGGGTAGTGCACTGTATCTTAGATGTTGCACACGGTGTCAATAGATTTGTAACATTTAAAATCACTGGTACTTTTTCCATAATCATTCTATTTATTTCATTTACTGCGTCGTTTCTCTGTGACACTATCACCCTCGAAAAGAACCAATTTAAATTTCTTTCTGTGAGATTTTCGATGTCGGAATAGATTGTGCCTATAAGATTTTCTAGACCGCTAACAGTTTGAGCCAATTTATTGTCCAACAATACTTTGGGGTTATTTGCAACTGTCGATGGTAATTTTCCATCTCTAAGTTGAAGTATTTTTGTGAGAAATTTTCATTGTGGTTATTACTGAAATATGATCTCATATTTGTGCGCAAATTAAGAGTTTCAATTGATTGCCATAAGGGTGATGATTTGAGGCACGCTTTAATAACGTGTTTAAAATGTAAAAAGTGTTTATATATTATATCACATATAACGATAATAGTTGAACATAGAGTATCGCTAAGTTTTTTGTAGTTATTGATATGTCCTTTAATATTGTAGAACATACTTTTGTTCTATCATCAATAGTTTCCGCAGCGAATGCGACGAAAGATGTCTTATGGCATTTTATACACCTTGGGTTACGTTACTAAAGTTTTAGTAATGATCTCTAATGTTTTTTAGCAATACATATAGCCTATGTTACTCAGGGTGAAGGAAGCTTTCTAATGGTGAAAATTTTTTTGAAATAGGCACAGTAGTTTTTGAGTTTATTCATTACAAACATACATACAAAAATACAAATCTTTCCTCTTTATAATATTAGTGTAGATAATTGTGTTTACTGACAAGAACTCAAAAGTACTCGTCAAATCTCGATCAAATTTAAAGGAGACCACATGAGAAGTATGTACCTACCACCTTTCGATTAAAAAAAGAATCATTAAAATCAGTTCACTCGGTAAAGTTATAAGGTAACACACATAAAAACGCGTGTATGTGTGTCTGCAATTCATACACACAGCAGAAGTGATACTTCTGAAAAGTTTTAGGAATGTAGGCCGTTCCGATTTATTCTATCTACGATGATTATGGTCTCGTAAAAAAGTCGTCTGAGCCGTCGTTTTGAGCGCTCAAAATTGGAGCAGCCCGACTGGGGAAGTAACTCCACCTTACAGAAGATCACAGCTAAATAGTACTGCTTTCAAGCAATATCGTGTTCCCGTGGTAAGTGACGAATCAAATCAAATCAAATCAAAAATAGCTTTATTCAAATAGGCTCCAAGAGCACTTTCGAATCGTCATTTTACAAATTAAAACTTTAAAAATAAATTATTATATTTGTAGAAGTAAATCTACCACCGATTCGGAATGTAGATTTTGCAGAGAAGAATCGGCAAGAAACTCCGCAGTTACTCTTTTGAAAAATGATATATAAACTGTGTTTTAGTACAAAATTAGAAACATGTTGCATAAAATACAGCGTCACTAAGTCCACACATCTTTATCAACCGCATCGCATTGGCGCAACGGCCACAGCATTGATTTGAGACTGTTGTTAAGGAATTTTCTTGCTTTGAATACTACGAAAAATTGCATAATGGGTATTAAAAAATGTAATCATTAAAAAGTAAAAGATACTTTTGAAACTAAAATATAATGTTCAGATATTACAAATGAATGATGTGTATACTCTTCCATCAAACAGTATTTTGTAAGGAAAATAAAAATTGTCGGACCACGTCCTAATTTTTAATAATAAAAAATCGTCATCATCATCATTCCAGCCTATTGCAGTCCACTGCTGGACATAGGCTGACTAGCCCGTTGGCGCAGTTTGTAGTGACCCTGCTTTCTGTTCCGAGGGTTGTGGGTTCGATTCCCACCCCGAGTCTGGGTGTAATATAAATATTTATTTATATATTTATATATGTATTATTTATAAGTATGTTTATCGAAAAAAAAATATGTAGCTATATACCAGTCGGCTGTTACCTATAACACAAGCATTAAGTTGCTTACTTTAGGAACAGACGACCGTGTGTGTATTGTGTAGATATTTATTTATTTATATTTTATTTATAGGCCTCCACAAGTTCGCGCCAAAAGTGCATGAACTCATGTGTGTTGCCCATAGTCACCACGCTGGGCAGGCGGGTTGGTGACCGCAGGGCTGGCTTTGTCGCACCGAAGACGCTGCTGCCCGTCTTCGGCCTGTGTGTTTCTAAGCCAGCGGTTAGATGGTTATCCCGCCATCGGTCGGCTTCTTAAGTTCCAAGGTGGTAGTGGAACCTTGGAATCCCTTAGTCGCCTCTTACGACACCCACGGGAAGAGAGGGGGTGGCTAAATTCTTTGGTGCCGTAGCCCACACAGCACATAATAATAAGCATAAAAAATCGCCAGTGGTATTATTATAATGCATGCATGATTAACAAAGGCATGGGCATTTTAAGCCCGTGGATGTAAATTTTTATAAAAAAAAGTAAAAGATAGAGAAAGAAAATGTCAAAAATTTATTATTATATTTTTATAAGGTGTTTACCAATTTACCACGTTTCCTTTTGAAACTTCTTACGATATAATACAAATAATAATATATTTGAAACAAATTTTATTCTAAACTTACATAAAAGCAATCCAAAAACTATTCAAAAACATCATAATAAAAATGATTTATTTGGACATCTGTTGTAATTGAAACAGGTAGAATACTTTTACAACAAAAAGCAAACTTATTGATCACACACATTTAGATCTTACACACCAAAGAGTATTTAACGGTACTATAATATCACATAACCAGTAGCCACGGTATTTGGAATAAGAATAAGACCTTGCACGTAACATCAATTGACAATTTGACATATATTTGACAAACAATCGTCTTGTTTACGACCACGGCTGACGGCTTACGAAATACGAATTACGATTATTATTGGGCTTGCCTTACGACGCGACGCCTGTTATCAGTGTGTTGCCCTCTTTCAAAGTGTTTTTCTACCATTATGATAAAATGCGATTACAACCTAAAAATAGTTACGAATCTATACGAAAAATTGTAGAGTAAAATGCTTTAATTAAATTTAACATCGTTATAATTTATTTGCAAACTAGTAGTGAATAATGATTATGAATTTATTACGTTAATATCACGTACTGTATGCTATTTACTGCAAATGGTAAATATTAAAAAATTGTTGCCTTACATGTAATTTAATATTATGTAATAGTAATGTTATATAGTTTACATACTCTCTTACATGGAGAAAGAGACCTGTACCCAACAGTGGGATGTTACAGGCTGAATAAGATAATTTATTATGCACGCAGCCTGATGTAGCTTCAAATTCAAAATTAACATTATTAGCAGTTCAATAGCGTTTCGAAGCGACAAATTAATCTATACATCTATACGAATAAATAAAATTGGTGCGTCTGTTTGTAATAATAAAATAACCGCTTTTTATTAAATGGATGTACACACGGTATATATACCTAAATACCATTTATTACAGTTTTTGTGTGCCTGTTTGTTCCGGCTAATCTCAGAAACGGCTGGACCACTTTTGACGGAACTTTCACTGACAGATAGCTGATGTAATAAGGAGTAACTTAGGTTACTTTTATATTAGAAATTTATTTATTTTAGAACTGGGAACTGTACAATAACTTTTTTGTTAAATTCCACGCGGACGAAATCGCGAGCACAGCTAGTCTACAATAATCTATATAAATAAAAATGAATGTTGCTAAGCGCATAACTCGAGAATGACTGGACCAATTCTGCTAATTTATTTATTTTTTGCTCCTTAAATCCCACAAAGGTTTTTATGACAAAAAAAAAAATTTAGTTATCACTCCGAAAATGTTACATTTATTTTAGTATTAACTATTGACAGAACGAAGTCTATCCAGGCAGCTAGTATTAGATATGTATAACTACGGATAAGAACGATTACACAACTTTTTGTTTAGGATTAATGGCTTTTAAAGGGTTACAATAATTTTTTCATATATCTGAAAATATTTTTACACTGTCATTGAGGTCACTGACCCTGAAAGAAATTTTTTGCCATCTCTATATGGCACCAAAGTTAAAAGGGTCAGTGGAAGACCATTAATGTAGTGATATAACAACATGAATAAATTTTCTCAAAGTCAAAGAGTCTGTCTGTTTGTGACGTCATATGAATAAGTGTAATCAGTTGTGGATGACGATACAGACATACTTTGATAGCGGGAGGTAGAATAAGCCGGTAGGCTATGTGTCCACAACTAATAAATTACAACTATAAGATTAATATATGCGAATAGAAATATCTTATAAACATAGTGGAATTCAATGGTAAAAAAAAAATAATGAATCATAAACTTTTTACTGTCGGATACTGCCATTCGTGAAATAAGTTATCCACAATCGGTTAAATAGGCACTTTAGGAGATTAAATAAAACGTAAAATTACAATAAAATATAATATTATAATAATAAAAATGGCCCAAGAATCACAAATATATCATCGAATTGTTCTTGACGAACTCCTGGACGAAGGAACCTTCTAGAAGACCAAAACGTTCGCTGAGAGGCTTGTTATGAGTCCAGCGTGCGACTAAGTTCTGTATGGGAGCAGGTTCATCCACCGGCACCATGTGACCCGCGCCTCGTAGTACTGCTTCCGTGAGGTGACCGCCCGTCTTATGGTATCTACAAAAAAAAAATATATGAAATTAATAGAAAGGAGACGACGCTTTGGCGTAACGATGTATGACCAATAAAAATGTTTGTCATGTGCGGGGATCGAACCCATCGAAACATTTTATTAGTCATACAGATGTTTGCCGTGGTTTGGGTGTTTGTGCAGTCTTTGTGGGTCTCCCCACCGTGCCTCAGAGAGCACGTAAGGCTGTCGGTCCTGGTTGTTAACATGTAGATCTGATAGAGATTGTAACTCATAGTAGGGAATATATCTGCCAACCCACATTGAAGCAGTGTGGTGGATTATGCTCTGATCCATTTCCTACATGGGGAGGGTGGCCTATGCCCAGCAGCGGGATATATAGGCTGAAGCGATATTATAAAAAAGAAAGTATTTTAACGATTTGCACTACATTAAACCAATGAAAAAAATGTATATAATTGAATTGTATTTCATTATATGATAAGGAATGAATGATATTTCATTATGCGGCTGTGTGGTTACGGCAATGAAGAATATAGCCACCCCCTCTCTTCCCATGTATGTCGTAAGAGGCGACTAAGGGACAACATAGTTCCACTACCACCTTGGAACTTAAAAAGCCGACCGATGGCGGGATAACCATCTAGCTGCTGGCTTTGAAATACACAGGCCGAAAACGGGTAGCAGTGTCTTCGGTGCAACAAAGCCAGACCTGCGGTCACCAACCCGACTGCCCAGCGTGGTGCCTATGGGCAACACACATGGGTTCACGCCATTTTTGGCGCGAACTTGTGGAAGCCTATGTCCAACAGTGGACTGCGATAGGCTGAAATACTGATGATGATGCGATTTGGATATGTTATCTACGACTTAAAAAAATGGTATTTGACCCACTTTTCCATTTTCCATTTCATTTTTTTCAAGATTTCAGCTGGTAGTGTTTTCACTATTTTACATAAAAATTTGGCCATGAAAAAGCTTTTTTCTAAGTGGGTGCCGCGTTTGCTTACAACTAATCAAAAGGAACAACGTATCAATGATTCAGAGCGATGTTTGGCGCTGATGAATCATAATAAAAAGGATTTTTTACGTCGGTATGTAACAATGGATGAAACCTGGATATACTATTTCACTCCGGAATCCAATCGGCAGGCAGCGGAGTGGAGAGCGGCTGGTGAAAGCCGCCCGAAGCGTCCAAAGACTCAGAAATCGGCCGGTAAGGTTATGGCGTCTATATTTTGGGATGCGCATGGAATACTTTTCATCGACTACCTTGAAAAGGGGCAAAATATAAATAGTGACTATTACATGTGCTTATTGGAGCGATTGAAGTACGAAATTGCGGATAAACGGCCTCACATGAACAAAAAGAAAGTGGTGTTTCACCAGGATAACGCGCCTTGTCACAAGTCCGTGAGAACGATGGCCAAAATTAACGAATTGGGCTTCGAATTGCTTCCTCATCCCCCTTATTCGCCAGACTTGGCCCCCAGCGATTACTGGCTGTTTGCAGACCTCAAAAAAATGCTTCAGGGTAAGAAATTTGACTCAAATAGTGAAGTTATCGCAGCAACGGAGGCTTATTTTGAAGCTAAAGACAAATCGTTCTACACACATGGGATAGAAAAGTTAGAAAAGCGTTGGAGGAACTGTATCGCTCTTGGAGGAGACTATGTTGATGAATAAAAATTAATTTTATAAAAAGACCTTTTTTTAGTACTTAGTCTCGGGACTTATTGAACCACGTGTTAGATATTATGTTACTTCGAATCATCATCGTAAGAGGTAAGTTTTAAATATCGTTAAAAGTGAAGCTATGAGACTAATCTGAAGCTACTGACTGACTAACTGACTGACTGACAGTTACTTTTACTATTTTATATATGTATATATCTTTTTATTTCTTGACGAAAGAATTAGCACTAATTTTTAAAGTTACGGGATCTGCGGTTTCATGTTTTAGAGGTACTGGGCGGAATTGCGAAATCACATTTTGTGGGATTGCAACCCATGGATACATGTTTAATTCTATTAGTTAGATATGAAGCACTGAGATTAAGAGCTTTACCACAAAATTTTAAAACAACACGATGACGATATTCTTAGTAATTTAGGAACACCTGTAAAAAAGTAGGCAATTATCTAGATACCGATGTTTACTTTATTAATTTTGTATATTGTTGTTTTACTACTTGTTGGTGTTGACTTATGAATATGTCAACACTAGCGCCGTCATACGCAATTAGAAAGGAATTTATAAGCAACAGATGCAACGATCGCGCCACCTAGCACATCGTTCGATAAGTCATCTACCCTCATTTATTATATTACTCAAGTTATTCTGACGTGTACGAAACGAACGGTGCAATCGCCGCTAAGGCAGTCTTGGCTCTGGCTTGACACGATACACTTGTTGTATCCTGCTAGTAGCTTAACCTAGACTCGTTCAATAATTAATTTGTGCAAACGAATTAATTGTTATCTATTACGATTAATTTGGCTAGGCGGGACGTATAACTCGAGCAGTGAAGGTGAGCGTTGATACGTATCACAAAGGAGGCCTCCTTAAACCTACACCTGGGCCGCAAGTCCTAGGCACTGCTCTGAGTTACTCCCTATGCCACACGATAGATTGGATCGGATCGCATTACAATTTTGTTATAATCATTTTAAGTACTACCTACATAGTATTGTAAAGAGTGCGAGTATAACCTACGCCCGCGCCCTTCAAATATAGAAAAGGACCTTCCAACAGTCGAAAGACTACAAATAAATAAATAAAATAAATAAACAATCGCAGTTTCGTTTGTTTATTTACAAATACTCACCCTGCAAGCTTGTTGTTATAGATATAAGGATATCGCGTTGCTCCCAGAAATTCAGAGGAACCGTTCCATTTCCAAGTGCGGTAGTTTTCAGATGCAAACACGCATGGCAACATCGAGTCCAACTGCCCGCTGAAATTAAATATATATCTTAGACTCTTTCGCAGAAGTAAAATTCGTAATTCGTATCAAGTATAAACAAAAAAAAGTAATTTACTTTTCAGCCTGTTAGGACATTTTATTTAAACTAACTTCAATTACATCGAACTGTAAATACAACGTACGTAGACGAAAAAATAGTTAAGTAAATACGAAACGAAATTAGGCATAGCTCATAAAGTACGATATTATATATTTTCTTAGTGTTTTTACCCTTTAGGATCACATTTAGAACATTTTTCCAAATAAATTATAAAATATACGTTAGTCATGAATATATTAGCTTAATAAATATTCCTCGCATCTACTTTAGCAGAGTTCCATATCACGTGATTCAAACAAAATAATAATAATAAAAAACATCACGTGATTAATGGACGACCCAAGCAGTGTTGTGTTCCTGTGGTGAGTAAGGTTGCCAGAACTCCTGGAGAGGCTACAGTATCTGCTTACCATCAGGCGGATCGTATTTTTTTAAATTCACTTTCTTAGTATAATCAAAACTTCTTTAATTTCCCAGTATAAGATAAAATTGTCAACTAAGTACATACCAATATGCCAAAACTCGATAATCAACGAGTAGCTCTTCAAAAATGTATTTCGAACTGCTCAAGAAATCAGGCGACATTCTCGTGTTAACAGTCATGTTAACGTATGAGAACTTTATGTCCCCCACGTGTAACGCACGCTTCACTTCCGATAGTTTTAGGAAGTTGACGTAGCGGCCTACTTGTAATTCGTCTTTTAAGAAATTATAGGCTTGCTTCTGATGCGATAAGAATAACAAGACGGTGATGACATTGGTCCATTTCTAAAACAAAATACATTTTTATCATACTTCCCATTCTTTGATTTGTCGTAACAAGCTTCGAATTGACCCGAAGATAATTTAACTTGTAATTGGGAATTTCTCGACCTTATGCAAAACACAAGCAAATATATAAAGAAAAGGTTAATATGATTTACGATAATATTAATTATTACAATAATATTGTTTTATATGTACATTCAAATGAATAATAATTTAAGATACACTAAATAGTGGAAATAACCACATAATCAAAAAAGTCAACATACTTTATTGCATCATTCACAATTTAACAACAATAAGACAGAGACGAAAATTCAGGATGTTATTTGCAAAACTAGTTATGTCCACTTTTTCACAGTTCCACCTACGAAAATATTTGATAGAAAACTCGTACTACTTTTTAAATTAGTATCTTTTTAATTAGAAGTAGTATTTTTTTTGGGAATTTACATAATATTAGGCTTGGTTTGAAAGGAATTGGTGTCATTGCTCAAGTATTTGAAACATTTTGTTAAAACTTGTTTCGTTTTGAATTTGGAGATGGCCGAATTTTTAGCCTCTTTTAAGTTGCATTATTAGTTTCGTTAACTTAGTGACAAGAAACATTTTGAACTTTACAAAGACATACATACACACAATGATACAAGTAACTTACACTTTTCGCTGCTATACTGTTGTTTCTGGCTATGTCATTTTGAAAGGATTTTATTAATGGATCCACTACTTTAATCTGCTCTTTATTGAGCATTCCGAAGTAGTAGAATGGAAGAGTCACTTCGGATATCATCTTTGGATCAACGTAGCCGTTTCCTATTATTAAACCCTAGAAAATAAAAGTAAAAAATATATGTATACTATAATGATCAATGTCCACACTGCGTTTACAGTCAATAGTGATAGGTGTTCAAATGACTTGTTCAATTATCTTCTAATTGGTTAGTATTTGTAGCATGGAAAAGGTTAAAATAATATCGGTTTGTTAACCGAGCATAAAAAATGAGAAGGTGTAGTAACTTTTAATTTTTATTGGGTTTACCGATTTTGATGAATCTTGTTGTAGCTGAAAGCTGGTGCTTATCATGTGGCTCCATTTAAATTTGATCGATATGTAGTAATTTTTGAGTTATCCCTAATAATCCATATTTTATCGACAAGTTTTTCGACTACCTACGTTGTATTACTTGTTGATTTAAATAGAAGTCGTTTTTTGTTTCGTTAGCGACCAAACACCTACTTTAACGTTTGATCGCATGAGTCACAGAAAAAAAAATTATGTTGAGTTGAATTTAATAAATTTCTACACAGGTACCTGCAAATTAACGTCAGAACCAGATTCATTTTTATGTTTATGAATTTCGATTCCGAGTGCTGGGACATATTTGCCAGCATACGATTCTCCAGCAATATAAAGAGGGGCGGACTTCAATTCAGGAAATATCTGAAGAAATTGCAACACAACCTCATGTAAATGGGCACCATACTGGAAAATAAAATAAAATAAACTTGTATAAGCTCGAAACCCCTAATGAAACTAAAATAGCTAATAATATAAGTTAAAATTACGGTAGCCATATCCTCAACAAATCCTTCTTTGTGCTCGGTGAAGCTGTAACCAGTGCCCACAGGGTTATCAATAAATACAAGCGAATGATTTTGTAACCAAGTATACGGATTTTCTGTAAAGAAAATTTAATTGATTTAGCTTTACATTCAATCAATAACAAAAAAATAACTAAATTGTATTATAGACCTACTCTTTAATATTCCAATTGGACTTATTTTAAACGGTCCTATTTCATCAAAAAGTCCAGTCAAACTTGATGCACCAGGACCTCCTTGGAGCCAGATAATCCATGGAGTTTCATTTACAGGTTTATTTTCCACGGGGAAATACCAAAAGAATATATTAGAATTATACGTTTTGTTTACCGTTATAAAACCAGAATAACTATCAAATCCTAAAAATACTTTTGAGTTTACTTTACTGGCATCGCGAGCCTTATCTATTTGGCCTTTTTCTATAAAAGGTGTTAATATAAGTGCAGTTCCATTGTCTTCCTTGACAGGAACTTCGCAGGGTATACTTTCGTCTGAACTGATCACATTTTCGTTTATATCTGATTGACATTTTTTCATATTGCCTGCTTCGATTTCGGTATTAATTTCTACTTTACCTTCATTTTCAACAATTATACTATCGTTAGCATTTATTGTTGTCTTTTCAGGTTTTGATTCGACTTCTTTTGTAGGAGCCACTATACTCGAAACATCTTTAACAATCGGTAACTCTATGTGTATGTTAATAGGTTTTGGATTTTTAACGATTAAATTATCCGATATCGATTTCACGTCTTCTTCAGTCAAAACAACTTTTCCATAGACACTGAAATTTATTTCAAAATTTTCCTAAATAGGTCAAGATAGAAATAATTTTGAACTTATCTTTTCTTACAAGCATCCTCTTTCAACAAATAATAATTGAGTATCTCACTCAGCTGACCATGACAAGTAGGTATTTTTTATTTTGTTTACAGAAAAATTGATAATAATATGTTACTATCGACCTCTATCACCAAAATATCATATACTAAAAAATTCTCCGAAACACATCTTATGGCATAAGTATTATTCCGATCGGTTCAGTAGTTTTTCGCAGTATAACCAAACAAAAAAAAAACCGGCTCTCCATTTATTAGTATGGATAGATAGATTCTAGCTAACTTCAAATAATTTAGTCACTAGATTTGAACAGATTCAACAATCAGTTATCTATACAAATAAATAAAATTGGAGTGTTTGTAATATTAAAAAAAATCTCTGAAACGGCTGGACTGATTTTGACGGGACTTTCACTGGCAGATAGCTGATGTAATAAGGAGTAACTTAGACTACTTTAATTTTTTTTAATTTATTTATTGTATAACTCTGCGAACTGAACAATAACTTTTTTGTTAAATTCCACGTGGACCATGTCGCTGGCACAGCTAGTAATTTATAACTACGCAAAAAATGTAATGTTAATTTTAAGTAGATCACGAAATAGTATAAAAACATAACGTACCTGTATATTAAAACTAAAAATAAAACCACAGCTTTGAACATTTTTACACCCTATGAATTTGGTCATTTATTTATATAAATATAATTTAATGTAACCGACTAATCTATTGTAATTACACGCAATATACTGACGTTGTACTTATTTGGTAGTTATTATTACGATCCCCGTTCTTGACTAAATGGCAGTATTATATAAACATATTTATATTATTATCAGTTTGAACTAGTTGAACCTAACACGTTTTCTTATTATTACGATTATTCATAATATATTGACACGTTTTTTTTTGGTTCGGTATACCAAAGGGAATATTTTTCATCGTTAGTCTTGAGGTTACAATAATCTTTGCCATAGTACACAGGATTTATGGTAAAGCAAAATGTAGGATGCATTGGTATATATCTAAAACTAATGTTTATTACTCACGTCTATCACGATTTAGCCTGTAAAATCCTAATGCCGGGCATAGGACTCTTTCCCCGAGTAGGGAAAGGGTCGGAGCTTAATCCATCACGCTACTCGACTGTGGATTGATGGATGTCTATATGGTCTACAAATTTGAAGCCAATGAACGTGGTGGAGCCCATTATCCGCGAGCGAAACAAGCTTATACACTCAAATCGTAGAATAAGACATTTGAAGTGACAGTGGACTGATTCACTTGTGTCGCAGGTTCGATTGCCCCAAGAATGGGCATGTTCTGGTGTGGAGACTGTGTTTGAGAAACGCAGCGTGGGGCATCCCGTGGCCCGCTAGGCCGATAAGCGATTTTCACATTCATAAAAAGCACGAAAATTTATGAATACTACATATTAATGAAGTGAATTTAAAATCATCAACTCGTATCTCGCCCGCTTTAAAAGACGCACACGCATTGTACTGTACAAATAAGCGCTTGCACTGCTTTATCGTTGCATACAGGTTTGCCGCCTATTAGATATTAGCCGCTTACAATTTTTCCTATCTAGTTTTTTTATTATTCAACTAGCTGTACCCGCGACTTCGTCCGCGTAGAATTTAACAATAAAGTTATTAGTTTATTAGTTCCCAAAGTTATAAAATTAATAATTTTTTAAAACAAAAGTAGCCTGAGTTACTCCTTACTATATCAGCTATTTGTCAGTGAAAGTCCCGTCAAAATCAGTCCAGCCGTTTCAGATATTAGCCGGACCAAAAAGACAGACAGACAGTTAAAAATTAAAAAAAAAAAATTCGTATATGTACCGTGTATACTTCCATATGCATTTAGTAAAAAGCGGTTATTTTAATATTACAAACAGACACTCCAATTTTATTTATTTGTATAGATATCCACAAGTATGGCTGATACGCTTTTATGTGCTGGGTGTCGGAATAAAATAATTAACAAATATTTCTTGAGCTGCGCATTTCGTAAATTCAAATATAATCTTACACGTACTAACCTAACTAAAAAACGTTTCCCGACTATGGGAATCGTTCAAAAAAAATAAATGGTAGTGTTACGGGTGCCATGCAAAACAGCCTAAAATGGATAAAACGAATATATCTGTACGTCCCATGTGAACTCATGTGTTTTGCCCATAGTCACCACGCTGGGCAGGCGGGTTGGCGACCGCAGAGCTGGCTTTGTCACACAGCAGACGCTGCTGCCCGTCTTTGGCCAGTGTATTTCAAAGCCAGTAGTTGGATGGTTATTCCGCCATCAGTCGGCTTTTTAAGTTCCAAGGTGGTAGTGGAACTATGTTATCACTTAGTCGCCTCTTACTACACCCACGGGAAGAAAGGGGGTGGCTATATTCTCTACTGCCGTAACCACATAGCAGAAAGGTAAACACATATTATATGGTATGGTATATTTAATGAAATTCAAAATGCCCGATTTTATAGATATATAAAATTATTTGAAACTGCAACTTTCAGGAAAATTAAAATTACCATTACCTATATATTGTTTAAATTTAATATAGAGATAAAGGCGTTAAATAGGCATGATTAGATCGATCAGATCTGATCGTTTTTTCCCGGGGGGTTAAATCACAAATAGCATCTTATTCGAACTCCGATTTTACATTGAACCTGCAGTGATATGATACAACCTTTGATACCCAGAAAATATAACATTTAAATAATATGATATAGAGATATAAATCTTTCTCTCTTTAATATGTACATATTTAACTAGCCAACACGTGTGGTTATACGCGCGATGGTTTATGTTCTGGTTGTGTTATAACACAATGTTATGTTATATATATATACTTACGTCATCTATGTATATACGTATATTTTAACGCCATTAAGAATGTGACCGTGTATATTTTTTATTTGTTATAGGAAATAAACCGAAAAAAAAAATTCTTATTACCTATAAGCGATAGAATATTAAGATATATTCGAATAATTTAGTAACTATCTTTACAAAATTACTAAACGCTGTAATTTTTTACAATTTTTGTCTGTCTGTGTCTGTCTGTTTGTTCCGGCTAATCTCTGAAACAGCTGGACCGATTTTGACGAGACTTTCACTGGCAGATAGCTGATGTAATTAGGAGTAACTTAGGCTACTTTTATTTTAGAAATTTATTTATTTTATAACTCTGCGAACTGAACAATAACTTTTTTGTTAAATTTTACGCGGACTAAGTCGCAGGCACAGCGACACAATAAATAAATATAAAAATGTATATAATAAAAATTGTTCCTTAAAACACCGATTATGAAAATGGTCTGATAATATTTTTTTGTAAAATGATTAGAATAAAAGTTTTATCGACAAATTGATTTTTTTCCTCAAATTTTTATAGATTTTCGCTTATAACTTTATTATTTATGATTCTACGACTAAAAGTTACTGAACAAAAGTTGTAGATAATTTTATTTGCAACAAAAAGTGGTAAATATTTTTTTTATGAAACTTATTGTTTGGCAGAAAAACCATAAAAATCATTTAAATCTCTTTTTTCCAAGATGGCGGCCTTGGGACAAGGGATGCAACCCCACAAACTTGGATTAAATTTTACACTAACCCTCCCTTCATATTTAAAAAATAAAATTGCGTTATCTGACAAACGCACGCTAAGCCCAAAAAAATGTAACATTTCAATGGACTAATAAAGGGTCAAATAGATTTATCACAAATAGTATCTTTAGTTATCTCTATTTGAACTTCGAAATCCGATTTTATATTTGATACGTTTTTTTTACGTGGGAAATATCCATCATGGATCCAGCGCGGGGGCGCCAGAGGGTTATGTCAGACTCCTACTGACTAAAGACCACCACGTGTGAGCAGTCCACTTCGGCGGGGCGAGATGGGGTCGCGCTAGCATTCAGACGTGTAGGGTCGTGTCGTCCGGCCGACCGAAGTCCCCCGACTAGGGACACGATATCGAATCCGATACTTTACTCATATCGCTACCTTTTGATTCGATACTAGTATTCAGAAATTCGATACTTCCTTTCGATACTTAGTACTAATATCAGTACTTAGCATCAAGTATCGATTCCATAAAAAGAAAAAATAAACGAGCAACTAACTCGTAAATACCAATTTAACGCCTCTGCTTAATAGGTTTTCTGAACTGAACGTAATTTAATAAAACATAAAAATAAATAAACGCACTCCACTACTGCCAATATGACGGCAAACGATGAAACGGAATGGACATGGACCTTTTGGCTGCGCTGTTTACATTCTGTGGTAGACATTTTGTTTTTCGATTGTCATTTGTCAATATATCAGTCATCATCAACATCATCATACTTTCTACTGGATTTGACGATTTTGATAATTCTTCTTTTGTTGGAAAGGGGATATCCATAGTTTAGTACCATGATAAGGAAACCCTGATGATGGAATCCCTGAGAAATCGAGGGAAACTCTCGAAAATCCGCAATAACTTTTTACTGGATGTACCGATTTTGATAATTTTTAATTTAATCAAAACCTGACGTTTATCATGTGGTCACATTTAAATTTTATCGAGATCTGATAACTACTTTTTGAGTAATCATTGATAACGCGTAGTTATTTGACTAATTGTTCGTCGATCTACGTTGTATTACTTGTCGATGTAATTGAAATCGATTTTTTTTCGTTTGTCCGCAAACACAATTATTATGTTTATCTCTTCTCCATAATGTGTTTAGTAGAAATAAAACCTTTTTTTGTATCTAAGTTGTTTATTTTTATTTTCATTGTGGTCCATTAATGAATCACAACAGGTCTCATTCATGGTCTGCGCGCCTCTGTTGTGGATGTGAATTAATTTAAAGTAATAGGGAAACTCAAAATTTATTCGATACTTACTCATATCGATACTTGAGTTTCGATGCTATTACTAATTTGATACTTTTGTTTCGATACCGATACTATATCGATATCGATACTTATCGTTGCGATATCGTGTCCCTACCCCCGACTGTCGTCGGTACGAGGGGGGGGGGAGGTGAGCAAACCGTCTGCTCCTTGCCCCCGTACGTCTGCGCCGGAGTGAGCCAGCAGAGGCGTCTTCATCTCTGGCCCGCTCTGCGATCTCCTGCGTCATTACCTCTTCGCAAGAGACCGCCGCCTGCCATGATCTCTCGCTGTCAAGCGTGGCCTTTACGACACTCGGCAGCGAGAGATCCCATCCGAAATTAGATTTGATACCTAGAACAACCTTTGATTCCTAGAAAATAGAATATATAAATAAAAGGTCAAATAGGTTTATCACAACCGGTATCTTACTCGAACTCCGATTTTACATTGAACCTGCAGTGATATGATACAACCTTTGATACCCAGAAAATATAACATATAAATAATATGATATAGAGGTATAAATCACTCCTTATTTAATATGTACCTATATAACTAGCCAAAACGTGTGGTTTTAGGTTAATGTTTCGGTTGTGTTACACACTTCTACATCATCTATGTATATACGAATTTATGATTTATATACGTATATTTTAACGCCTTTAAGAACGTGGCTGTGTGGCTACGGCACCAAAGAATATAGCCACCCCCTCTCTTCCCGTGGGTGTCGTAAGAGGCGACTAACGGATAACAAGGTTCCACTACCACCTTGGATCTTAAGAAGCCGACCGATGTCGGGATAACCATCCAACTGCTGGCTTTGAAACACACAGGCCGAAGACGGGAAGCAGCGTCTTCGGTACGACAAAGCCAGCCCTGCGGTCACCAACCCGCCTGCCCAGCGTGGTGACTATAGGCAAAACACATGAGTTCGCGCATTTTTGGCGCGAACTTGTGGAGGCCTATGTTCAGCAGTGGACTGCAATAGGCTGGAATTATGATGATGATGATGAAGAACGTGACAGTGTAACAGAAAAAAAACCTTACCTATAGAAGCGATTGAGGATATTAAGAAAGATTCCAATAATTTAGTAACTACCTTTTCAAAATTCTAAGCACTGTAATAGCAAAATCGAGTATTCACTTTCGAAGATTCCGCAATGCTAGAAAACCAGTCTTTGAACAATTCGTCCAGCCTGTTTTCACATACGGTGCCGAGACGTGGACACCGACGAAAGGACTAGTTCACAAGTTCAGAGTCGTCCAACGTGCAATGGAACGGGCTATGATTGAGGTGCCTCTCTCAGAGATGTGATCAGAAATGAGACTATCCGCGAGAGAACGAAAGTAACCGACATAGCCTGTAAAATAAACAACTTGAAGTGGCAGTGGGCTGGTCACCTATGTAGCAGGACCGATGGCCGCTGGAGTAGACGTAACTGAATGGGGAACACGTGTTGGCACAAACAGTGTGGGACGCCCTCCGGTTCGATGGACCGACGATTAGATTGCTGATATTGCCTGGATGAGGATGGCTTGCTGTGTGACTACGGCAGTTTAGGATATTGCCACACCCTCTCTTTCCGTGGTTGTCGTAAGAGGTGACTAAGGGATAACAGTTTCATTATCGTCTTGGAACTGGTGAAGCCGACCGATGGCGGGTCACGGGATAACCACAAACTGCTGGCTTTCAAATGCACAGTGCAACAGCGTCTTCGGTGCGACAAAGCCAGCCCTGCAGTCACCAACCCGCCTGCCCAGCGTGGTGACTATGGAAAAAACACATGAGTTCATGTCATTTTTGACGCAAACTTGGGGAGGTCTATGTCCAGCAGTGGACTGCGATATGCTGAAGTGTGTAAGTGTATGAAGATAGCGGAAAACGGCGATATTTAGCTCGAACTTTGGGAGGCCAAAGTCTAGCAGTGGATTGCGATAGGCTGAAGTGCAATGACATAATTGTGTTTGCTCGCAAACGAAAAAAAAAACCGACTTCAATTACATCGACAAGTAATACAACGTAGATTGACGAAAAAATAGTCAAGCAACTACGCGTTATCAAAGATTACTCAAAAAGTAATTATCAGATCTCGATAAAATTTATATGTCACCACATGATAAACATCAGCTTTCGATTAAATTAAAAATTATCAAAATCAGTACACCCAGTAAAAAGTTATTACGGATTTTCGAGAGTTTCCCTCGATTTCTCTAGGATCCCATCATCAGATCCTGGTTTCCTTATGACGGTAAAAAAAAAAAAAAAAAAAAAAAAAAAAAGAATTATCAAAATCGGTACATCCAGTAGAAAGTTATGCGGTATAATACAACGTAGGTCGACGAAAAAAGCGTCGAGTAAAAACGCATTATTAGATATAACTCGAAAAGTAGTTGTTAGATCTCAAATAAACTTAAATGGGACCAATTGGCACACACCACCTTTCGATTAAAACAAAATTTGTCGAAATCGGTCTACCCGGTCAAAAGTTCTGATGTAACATACATAAAAAAAAATACAGTCGAATTGAGAACCTCCTCCTTTTTTGGAAGTCGGTTAATAATGTAACTCATCACTTAAAGAATTGTAAAGTTTTATTATAAATATATATATTTTCTTACTTTTATTTAAAAGTTTTATAAAATGTTATGGGTTAGTTAGCAATTTAAAACCAACATTTTTTACAGAAAAAATCAAATGGAATGGAAAAATAAAACAAAGAATAAATACTGTTTGTTTTTATTTTATATTTTTGATAAAAATTCTCCAACCTCTTAATCTTTTTTTTCTTCTAAACTAGTAGCGGTGTAGATAGTATGCTAGTCAGTTTTTTTCAAAGCTTTCAACGGAATAAATCTAATCTAGATGCTTGATTTCAAGTTACGATACATAAATCCTCGATAGTACAGTTACCACTGTATCCCTACTGTCATGCGGTAGACCAGGCTCTGAATCCGAAGGTTTTATTTTTATATTTTTTATCTTTACATATAAAAATAGTGGCTACATATTTATTCTATTATTAATTAATACATCTCTTATATGACTCATGACATCAACTAGCCTCGTTATTGCTGGTGCAATTAATTCTAAGGATTCTGATGATTTCTTAATATATTCTAATTTTTCTCTTTCCAAACAGAGAAACTCCGTTGCTTCATCGCGTCCTGAAATATAACCCTTTGTCTTAAATAATTGTTAAAATAGGTATCTTAAAGAATTGTTTGTTCGCAAACGAAAAAAAATACGACTTCAATTGACATTGAAAAGTAACACAGTCTTAAATACGATTGGAGATAGTCATCTCATATCTTCGGCTAGTGCTTGTCATGTAGTGTCATTTTATATTTTTATCTATGTTAAATTAAAATAGGACCACATAACATAGTAATAAGAAAAAAAAAAATAATCATCAAAATCAGTCCGACCAGTATAGTTACGAGTATGAAACAAAAAAAGCAGTAATTGAGCCTCCTCTTTTTTAACCGACTTCCAAAACAGGAGGAGGTTCTCAATTCGATTGTATAATTTTTTCTTTTTTTATGTATATTATCCCAGAACTTTTGACTGGATGGACCGATTTTGATAATTCGTTTTTAATCGAAAAGTGGTGCATGTCATGTGGTCCCATTTAAATTTAATTGAAATCTGACAAGTAATTTTCAAATTATATCTAATAATGCGTATTTACTTGGATATTTTTTCGTCGATCTACGTTGTATTATATCGCAAAACTTTTCACTGGATGAACAGATTTTGATGATTATTATTTTAATCGAAAACTGGCGCTTGTCTTGTGGTCCGATTTAAATTTGATCGAGATCTGATAAGCAGTTTTTAAGTCATCTTAGATAACGAGTATTTACTTGACTATTATTTTGTCTACGTTGGACGTACGTTGTATTACTTGTTGATGTAATTGAAGTCGGTTTTTTTTTTCGTCTGCGAGCAAACACTATTATTTGGAGTTGTTTAAAAAAAAAATTCCATTTCATTACAAAGAAGTTTTTCTTATTGCGATGAAATTAAAAAAAAAACCGTTAAAAATATTCTCTTAAAATAACTTTAAGAATGTTTTTAGTATTCTAAAATATTTACTCACATCATTGAGCTACATAGTCTAATCATAAAGTAGGACTTTGTACAAGAGCTAAATAAGAAGAATATCAAAAAATTCAAAACTTAAGGATACGTGATCGGTTTGAAGTGAAATATTTTATGTAATGTAATTATTATTATATATTAATGTAATTATTATTTTATGTAATGTAATGTCTTTCCATTTATAGTTTATTTTATTTGTTATTAGTTACGGTCACTATGTCACGATTACTCTTTCTCTGTGTTGGAGAAGAATCGGAACTTAAACCACCTCTCCACTGCGGGTTGACTAATATATTTCCTACTACAAGTAACGATCGCTATCAGATGTATATTATTATGATAACAGCCGGGACCACTCTCCGGGGTACGGCGGGGAGACCCACAAGGACCGACAATGAAACCGGAAAGAAATATTTGTACAGATACAAATATCCATCCCGAGTGGGAATCGAACTCGGAAACCACAAATCAAACCAAACATCGTCATGTTTAGGCGCGGAGGTGGCTCACGCACCACTACACCGGAGTAGTAGTTATTAGGGATAGAAGTAACTCTATATAAATATATTAAAATTAAAGTGAACCTGGATCATCCTCATAAGTAAGTTTAGGTTTCTTGTCACAAGAGCTCACCCCTTGGCTGTCCACATCATCAATTTCAGTTGAAATGTTACATCTTTTCTTACCAGCCTTTATCTTTGTCTGTGTTTCTGAAATATTTTAATTATAGTAAAGACTTTATATTGTTACTATATATTTTCAAACTCGATTGTAAACTTAAATATTATGTCCCCTTACAAAATTTTTGCCATACATGACGTGACGTTGCGTGACCGCGATGAAATCAATTTGGCCCCTCACACCACGTCGCGTTAATAAATAAATAAATATCTTATAACGCAACTTAATGCCTGTGTTATATGAAACAGCCGACTGTTATAACTTTTTTTTGACGTTACAATGTCTAATAAATCGATGAACACCAGCGAACGCACAAAAAAGGACGACTCACTGTAGCGTTACGCTCATTGTACGCTTGCGCCGCATCTATCTCTCTTCCACTCGATGTTTTGTTATGACGTTGTTACGTTAAAATATCGTCCCTAAATCAACTTTACAGACAACCAATTTTTTCGATAAATATACATTGAAATTATAAATACAAATATTACACCCAGACTCAGGCGTATATCGAACCTGCAAGCCGTGGAACAGAGAGCAGGGCCACTACAAACTGCACCAATGGGTAATGGGTACCAAGTATCAATTTTGTATGAAAATTTTGTATGATTATATTTTTTACGTAGGCATTATTGCAAATGTGTGCTACGGGCCTCTAGAGCAAAAATCGAGCTATTATAAATAATTTGTCAGTAATTATATTTGATTTACATAAGAGTAAATTACTGACAAAAAGTGTATGAGTCTACCCTCTGAAAAGGTAAATTTTGCCCTTGTGGCTTGCTTTGTTCTTTCTATTTCGATTTTTAATGATGTAGAAATTAAAAGCAAAAAAATAAAGCACAAATCAGAGAAAGAAGACATCAAAAAGAAGGGATTCCAATTATATTTTTATAGGGATCTTAAGACACAAAATACTAATTATTAACAATAAGCGATAATATATACCTGAATATATAGCTTCAGAATTTTTTTCAACATTATTCTCAATATTATTCATATCCTGAAAAAATAGGATACCATTATTAAGCAACATATTGATACAGTTGTAGTATAACATTTAACTCTATTTTATTAGTATTTCAATACAAATTTATTAAAGTATTAACAGGACAAAACGGCTCTCAGTTCGAATTTCCTCAATATATTTTGTAATAAACTGAAATAAATAAATTAAAAGAAAAATTTCCTTAAATACATTACTAAGGCAATACCTACTGCATCTGCTAAAGGGTCCGTTCTTATGATAATGCTGTCTAAAGCACCCTGTCCGATTATGCTTAGAATTTCTTCTTCTAATGCTGTTAAGGGTGTAGTGTTTTCTGGAAGAGTGTTGCTTTGTTCGGCTGCTCTTAGCTCCAGAGCTCTTCGACGCACTCTATACTTCAAATCACACCAATACTGAAAAGAATATTCTTTTAGTTTTTGAAAGCCTAGATTCTTATTTTTGTAAAATTAATTATAAATTTTTTCCGTTATTTTTTTAGATGATTATTGCTCCTGCTCCAACTCTTTATCTTCTTTACTTTAAGTATTATATACCTATTATAATTTAATCTTACTCAAACTTCAGTTTTTTGTTCTAACAATCAGATAAACAGTTACTCAAAGTACTGTTTACATGTTACAAATTTACAATTAAGTTTGACTTTTTAATAATATTATTTTTGTTTTAAATTTTATAATATATTTTCATTGAACATGTATTAAATGATTTACCTTTGACCACATCTTTCCATCTTTTGTAGCGCCATCTTTAAGCACGTTAAGTTTTTTAGCGCACAAATTCCATAACTTAAACGTGTTCAGTTTTCCGCGCCGACCTCTGGTCAAACCCTTCGCTAGCTCCGGGTATTCCTTTAGAAACTGCACCAATGCGTCGAGTTGTTCCGAACTAACTTGCCTTTTTAATTTTAAATCTAATAACATAATAAATTAGTATCGAAACAACGTATTACTTTATTTTTTGTTTAAGTATTATAAGTCGTGAATTTTAGAATATTTTAAACCAAAAAGGGTTAGGTGTGATCACAAAAGTCAATCAAACCCTTATAATCCAGTTTTAAATCTCACCTGAATCCATTTTCGATATTTGTCTATTAAATAGAATTTATTAAATACTTAGTAGGTATATGTAACGTTAACCAAATTTATTTTATTATGAGTTTTTGTACTTTAAATACATTTTTATTTTATTTTTAATCAATTTCTTTTTATTAACTTATTATAATTATTATTGGCACCGTCTTTTTTTGTTTACCAAATACAAATTACAAACTCCACTTCTGGGCCCGCGCAAACAAAAACCATTTATTATGTCAAAATCGGCGGGTAGATCTTGCGAGATCCACAGATAAGCTAAAGCTTTAATATGTTGATGAATGTCGTCTTTGTGATGTCAAAGCGAACCTAATAAAAAACTAAATATAATTAATGTTATAAAGGGAAAACAAGAAAAAGCAACATGCAATGTCATACAGTATCAAATAGTTCTTTTTTAATATACTGCATATCTAATATAATGGGCTTTGTTTTAGATCGAAGGTTGACGCTTTTTTGCTAGTGCGCGCGCAATACAAAATTGTCACAAATCTGGGTTATTTTGTCCATTTTACGCTTTTCTTTCAGCGCTTTAATTTTGTTTAATGAATGTTTGTATTTTTCGTCATTCTATTTTTAAGAACAAGAATTAATTTACATATAATGAAGTAAAAATATAGGAGTAATCTTTTTAGAACACTATTTACAGCAAAACATCATAAATTATAAAATGTATAATAGCTCGACATGAAGTTAGCGTAAGCGCTTTCGCCGCTTTAAAGCCCAGTCGCTTCCAATATAATCACTGCACTGATTATATACAGGTATCACAGCAAATATTTACATGAACCCTTACAGCCTTAGCTTATAATACGACTACGTGAAATGTTCAAGGAAAGTTCGCGTTGAAACTGTGAAATAGTGTTTTCAGACGTGTAAGTGTTATAATCGTTTTTGTACATGAACATGTAGCGCAGTGATATTGATGTTTCTTACTGATATATCGTTTGTTTATGTAGTGTTGTCGGTCGTGATTAAAAAGGGTGGAGATATATTGCGACAGTAAAATCCTTATCCAGATTGCGAAAATACTTTCACAACATGTTAAGATTTAGAAAGGTAATTTTTAATTTGTGTATAATTCAAATATTTTTTCCATTCATATGTTATTTACGATTTTGTTTAGTTTATTAAAAAATAATCTCTCACCTCTTAAGTACAGCGTCACATTCTAAGTTAGTCTACCTACTTATTAGTACTAGGCATAAGAAAATGGGTGAGAGCTTTTCTTTACTCCAATTAAAGCTCTCGTATTTCGGCATTGAAACATCTAATGGCGCTATAAACTGTGAAATTGTTTTGTTTCGTATCGGTCCAAAAGATTTATTCTTCAATTTTCGAGCGACGAAGCCTTCTTCTAACCACCAGCTGAGAATATAATATCTAGGGCTTTCACTTATCTTAATCTTTTTATTCTTACCACAAATGCACCAAAGAAATCTAATACGTATACCTATCTAAATAATATACATATAATAAAATGGTAGGAAAGTCAAAACTGTACATTGAATATTTTTTTTAAAGAATACTCGGGGTGTTATCTACAATCGATATCGAAGCCAAAAATATAGTTTTTAGAATTTTTGTCTGTTTGTCTGTATGTATGTCCGGGATAAACTCAAAAAGTACTGCATGGATTTACTTCAAATTTGGCACGAATATTATTAAGAAGTCGGGTCAACTATAGGCTACATAATATCACGCAATCACCTACGGGGAACGTGTAATCTAACGACGCATATTTGAATGTTGTTGTTTTTATCTTAATAACCATGCTATAAGCTAGCTTCACACTATAAACAAAGACATTCTGTAGTATATTTAGTATCAGCATTGCACCCGTGCGAAGCCGGGGCGGATCGCTAGTCAATAATAAATTTATCACAATATCAACTGTCTATGTATTATTTTATAGAACTATAATCTATAGCTTATTGTTTTATAATATATTAATATATTATTATTCAACTATTTTAAAATATTTCAAGTCACTCTTAAGTGAATCGCAGTCCAGTGTTATAAAAAGACCATTTCAAGGAGTTTTCGTATACCTACGCTTCAGCCTGTAATTTCCTACAGCTGGGCATAGGCCTCTTTCTCCATGTAGTAGATTGGAGCTTAATCCATCACGCTGCTCTTAGAGCAGTGCTCTACTACGGGTTGGCAGATATATTCCCTACTATGAGTAGCGTAATCACTATCAGGTGTACATGATAGCAACCGGGACAGACAGCTTAACGTGTTCTCCGAACGTTGGGGAGACCAACAAGAAATAAAATAAAATAAAAAAATGAAAAATAAAAATTCATTTATTTACAAGAACTAACAACCAGTATATAAATATTTTTATGAACAAATATCTACTCCGAGCGGGAATCGAACCTGCGATCGTCGGTGTTTTGGCGTCGTCGCCGACACGGCATGCACGCCAAAGCGATCGTCAATTCGTATACCTATTAAAATACATTGTTTTAATGTACACTCTATAATTATTAGTTTGCCACTTTGTATGTAATTTACTGTCTACATTTAACTACATTACTTTGTATTTGCATTATTATCAGTATAAGCGTAGAGTTAAGTATTGTAACGTATACCCATGTATATTATGTATATTATGCATAGGTATAGGTTACCAATTAACATTATAAAGTACCGTTAAACAGCGTTAATTTTTTCTGATACTTTTTATATCGTTAAAATATTTAACAGTAATTAGGCAACGGAAACGTTTTTAACGATCAATAGAATTATAAAAATACCGATAACGTTACCTCTGATGTCACTAAGTAGCAAGTAACGATATTTTGACCGATACTTCTTCGGCGTTGCCGCTACGTGCAAATTGTTTAACTCGACGTGCGGGTATTCCCGTACCGCCCTACGCCTCGCTGGGGAATGATAAAAGCGGCAACAGCGCGTGACATTAAATTACATTACTTTAGCGTTATCCGATCATCACTCATCACTTCAGCCTATCCCTTTATATACTCTTTGAGCTTATCGCAATCCACTGCTGAACATAGACTTCCTCAAGTTCACGCCAGACATCCCGGTTTTCTGCAACCTTCATCTAGCCTACGTCGGCAACCTTACGTAGATCGTCGGTCCAGTGAGTCGGAGGGAGTCCCACACTCCGTTTGCCAAGACGCGGTCTCCACTTCAGGACATATATGCGAACAAATAAACATAAATAAAATTAGAATTAACAATCATCAATATTTTAACTAGCCTAATGCCGAGCTCATAAAATATTGGGCGAGTGACTCTGGTTATAATAGTCATTTTATAATTTATTTAACATACAAGATAAAACAATATGCGCTTATATCAAATAAAATTTATGTTTCTTAGTGTATGTATTTCTATACATTAGTATTGTATTTACCATTTTGATAATGATTCATAAATATTTACATAGTAGACTTCTTAAGTACGTGAGAATGACTTTCCGTTGTCATGAAAAAGTTTTAAGAATTGTAATGTTTGGAAAAAGTGAAAAAAAATATTCCTCGAATTATCATAATTATATCATCGTACTTAGCAAGATCCCCCCTCCCTCCCTTTTATTTACAAACGTATTTGACGGGCCGATTCGACCCCTGATAAGAAAATAATACATAATATACACGTCATTTTTTCATCAATAAATTATTATAATACTTTAATTCAGTTGGTAATAAAAAAATTTATTCAAAAGGATTGTTTCAATAAAATAAATAATGGTAATCATCGGACAGTAGTAAGCTATTGTTCGATCATTCATATTTGATTCATTTTGATGATTTCATATTAATTATTGTTTTCCAAAATAGAATACAAATGTGTACACTAACTATTCAGAAGTAATTTAAAAACTAATAAAAACGGTACTTAATTATAAATTGAATCTGTCAATTTCATACATTGTACGGTCGTAATAATTAAACCAATCAATCAATCAATAATTTCGTTACCTTTATAGGTAACGATAGCAATTACGCCCAGCTGAAAGTTCCAAATAAAATCTGGATACCAGATAGCCCAGATGAAAACAAGTAAAAATTATATGAACATTTTGGAATCCCTGTTTCAAACACACAATAGTTTACAATAACTTCCCATACAATCATCTTTTTTTGTTTGGAAATTTCAGCAGGTAATACGGAAACGGTATAGATATACATTATATATAAACAGTATAGATATGTGCCGTTACTGTAAATAAGTAATATTTCATAAATAACGTTATCTCTGCCGAGACAAATTAACGTTACTGAATTTTTATGAAAAAAAGAACTCATCAATATAAATAAATATGAATCGCCGACATCTATTTATGTGCATAGCTTTCGAGCGAATAAACTCAATTATATTATCATTCTTTTCATCAAGGTTTGTATGAAAAAAAAAATAAAAAAAAAACTAGAAACACACAACATCGTGGTACGAAGTTCGCCGGATGAGCTAGTAAATAAATGTAATTAAACGTGTCTTGTCTACACAAGACCTTGCGAGTGACACCCCTAGTATAAGCTATTGTGTGCATTTAAGTTTTTCTTTACGGGACAGTCAAGTGGTTGGCACGCGCCGACCGCACGCGTTCGGAAAATTACGATTGTTTTCCCATCGGCCTACGTTTTCATTTTAAAATTTTAGTTCCGTGTAGATATATTATTTAATATGGAAATAGAAGTAGAAGTGGTAAGCTCTAATTAAAATATATATAATTTATAATTAAAAGGGTTAAGTCATTTATTCGAATGAGTATTTAATACGCGTAGAATTTTAAAGACTGAAATCAATGACGCTAATTTCAATTGAGTTTGCATCTTAATTGTCGGACTTTATATTCATTATGTATTTGTTTTTATTTTTTTAATTATAAAGGCAGGTAAGAGTTAAGTTTAATATGGTATAGATTTTCAGTCGGAGGAGTTAAGAGAAATTCCTTAAGGTAGATAGGAAATGAATCTGGAACTTAAAAAAATATTTACTAAAAATAGAAAACATCTCTTTCAGATTTATCAAAACTCATGCAAACTCAGTTTAATAATTTCAAGGCTAAAATAGTTTTCCTAGTTTTCCTAGTTTTTTATTTATTACACAGTTTTCCTATGAATTTAAAAAGAAAAAAAAAAAAACAATCATTGTCTAATCTGCGGCCTAGCTTCGCAATTAAGCTCTATTGTTTTATACGACTGTGGCACGCAACATTAATACTATAGTGGTCTCGCAACACTAATTAGGGACTTTTGTATTCAATTGGATTACCTTTAAATTAAACATACAAATAATTTTATGCAGTAATTTATATAGGAATTTTATTAAGCTTTAAAAATTGGGTGATATATTGTCCTAATTACGGTAGGTGCGGTCCTTTAGTAAAAAGATTGGAATTATTCTCTTTCATTATTATGAAAAAAAAGTCTTTAACAAAAATAATTTTGTATTATTTTTAATTTGTTTTAATTTTTTATACCGATACTGATAATAGCAAAGGAATAATGATTGTATTTCAAAAAGAGAATTTATTTCATAGTTTTAAGTACCTATCATGGCATGTATTTTAATATATGTTTATATATTATATTTGATTTAAGTTTTTTTGGATTTTCCTGTGACACTATAATATGCCAGCAACTTTTAATACTGGAAATACAGAATTAGATATAGTACATAGTTTTGAAGGTTCTGTTTTACTGTTAGTAGATGATAAGTAAATTAATTACTTACCTACGCTTACATGGCAGCAGGGCAGGGCGGGTCCTACGACACATAGGAGTACCTGTTAGCGAAATAGATACCCAATATCGTATCTATTACAAAATGTAATATTCGTGTAATGTCACTAATTTGATTACTATAATAACATAAATGCATATATTTTAATAACAAACCTATAAATTTAACAACGAAATTGAGATAAACGTACTCTATAATTAATCGTACTTAATAAGGTTAAGCTTTAAAATATTTTAAAATGTATAAAACATTATCGTACTTTTTTGCATACAAAAATACATTTAAATTTGAAAAAAATCATAATATTCAAATCAGTAATTGAGATATCTGATCCAACGAGGCAGGTACGAACAAGGACGGCCCATTAACCTCCGTCATCGTGTGATTTGAATACGTAACTACGCCTGTACTTTCCTATTGCGGTGTAAACACCATTTCGTATTGCCGGTAGACATATAGGTCGTAAATTACTTCTAGTGAAGTTCGATACCACGAAATAAACCTTGGAAATTTTTTTTGGGGACACAATATAAATCGCTATGTACGCTACGTAGAGCATTAACGATGCATGAAGAAAAACAAGGAGATATCCCAAGTGTCATGATAAGGTAACCAGGATCTGATGATGGAATCCCAGAGAAATCGAGGAAAACCCTCGAAAATCGTAGTGACGACTAATGCGTTTGTTAATTTTTTTCGTCTACTTCTGTTGTATTACTTGTCAATGTAATTGAAGTCGGTTTTTTCGTTTGCGAGCTAACACAATTATTATAAGTCATTCTGTTGTATGTAAAATAATTAATTCTTTTTTTTCATAAGATTTGATATTATATTAAACGTCATAGGTAGAAATAATACCTAGTTTACACAGTGAAAACTATGGTACGGTTCGGTCGAAATATGTATTATGATTATTATTATTATTTTTTATTTTGCATAAAAAAATAATCTGACTACTTAAAGTAAGTAGAACCTTTAACTAGAAAAGACTATGTTTACTGGTCTATATGAAACAAGGATATTTCATCCGAGGAAAGGTTTTTTAAACTTCGAACTTTAAGAAATATTACGTATAAATAATATAATTATTAACTATTTTGTTGTAAAGACAACTATGTTCCCAACTTTTCTCTTACACCGGTGAGTAGCTAGCTCCGGCTCGCCTAAATGATTTGTCCGGCTCATAATTGAATTTAAAATAAAAATATAGACAATTAAAAAAGTTAAATAAGATTTTAGTCTCGAGTCTCATAAATACACAAATAAAATATGAAATCTTGTGTAAGTGAAATAATTTTTTTTTTGAACCAGCACAAAAATTGTACTGTGTGGCTATGGTACTAAAGAATATAGCCACCCCCTCTCTTCCCGTGGGTGTCGTAAGAGGCGATTAAGGTATAACACAGTTCCGCTACCACCTTGGAACTTAAAAAGCCGACCGGTGGCGGGATAACCATCCAACTTCTGGCTTTGAAATACACAGGCCGAAGACGGGCAGCAGCGTCTTCGGTGCGACAAAGCCAGCCCTACGGTCACCAACCCGCCTGCCCAGCGTGGTGGGTGACTATGACAGCAAAACACATGAGTTCACGTTGTTTTTGGCGTAAACTTGTGGAGGCCTATGTGCAGCAGTGGACTGTATAGGCTGTAATGATGACGATGATGACAAAAAATTTACCACTATCGTATTAAGGAAAGACGAATGGACCTAAACTTATATATTTATGTTGTTCAATTGGTGTTAACAACTGCAAGGGAAAACAATTTCTACACGTTTACTTTTAAAAATAGCTCTTATCACATTTATCATTTCGCTTTAAATAAATTTTAATTAAATAATAAATGAAACATAAGTATCAATTATCAAAGTCGTATGTTTTCATTGCGTTATTTTCGAACATTTCTCGGCACTGTCTTTTAAAATAATGTCAGTATAAAGTAGCCAGGAAGAGATCGGTATAAACGACTTACGTCCTATACTACGTCCTAAGCTATAAGTATATTCTTAGTCAAAGTGTTATATCATCCATGTGCTATGAAAAGACCTCTTACATGTTTTATTATCTTTTTGTTGTTGTCATAAATTCACGATTGATCTACACGCCTTAAATTTCATGTTAGATTAACCGCCTAATAAAATGGTCTGCGCAAAACATGTACTTATAAAGTATTAGGTATATTTAGGTGTAGATGCATATTTTGGTGTATATTTAGGTGTATCATTGAGCTATATGGAACATATTTTGATATTGCTAGAGGTTCTGAATCTTGTAGAAAAATTGATATTGGACTGTTTCTTGTTGCTCTTTGAAGCATTAACAAGGTTGTAAAAAAGCAAGCAACTTTGTATATAGGTCAATTATCACTAAAACTATTTTTTTTGCACCGTGTAAACATAATATTAAATTAAGTAATAAGCTATTATTTAGGCTTGACAATGACAAATTATGTTGATTTACCACCATAATTGCAAAGTTACCAACTTAATTTTATTTATTTTTTTTGTTATAAATACATCTTTTTCATTTTGTAGCTTAACATACAATAGGTACCAAGAAATATTTAGTGCCGGTAAATTGACACAAAACACTTAGTTCAAAATTATACATAAAAACAATTCTTCAATCTGTATATATTTGTTGTTTTACATTATTCACAATTTTTTCTAGCGTACGGTACATCCATCTTCCGACGAATACATCTCATCTGGGAAGTCGTCGATTGATAAGACCTATCAATCATGGGGCACTCCAGAGTCTTCACCAACTCACGCTACGTTAGTTAAATTTGCTTCTTCTTTTTAATGAAATACAAAAATAAAAAAATAGTGTGCCTAAGACCGCACGGCAGAAGTGAAAAATTTATTGGCAATCACAATCAAGCAAATAACGCAACAAGTCCCGAGTTCACCCGATCGAGGCTTTTACCTTAGAGCGTGACGGATCAGCCTAACTACCTACGACAATAATGTGTGTGCAGTGCGCCAAAAGTTTTCACTTAAATTAAAATTGATTAGTTGAAAAATACGATTACATTTGTCTGGTAATAATGGTTACTTTTAGTATTCTTTCGACCACGAATAATAATAAAATAAGTTACATGGTTTTGGAACATTTAATAATAGTTAGTCACAAAAAAAAAACACGAAAAACAAAAACTGTATTTAGAAAATTTTAGCAGTCTGTCTACTAATTATTACTTATTCAGTAACATATATTTGTATACATTTTAAAGTTATAAGAAACCAATGATTGGACATTGAATTAAGTCGTAAAACTTTCAGTACGGTTATTAAAATATCACATGCACATAGTTTACGATGCGACCATAAAATTAAAGTGAAATTACGATATCTCTCGAGTTTGAGTCATCCAGGATTAATCGACTAATAATTTTCTTTGGAAAAGAGAGCAAACAAAACAGAATATGAGACAAACTCGTTCGTTCATAGAAATAAAAACAAAATTAAAATATTCCAAAAAAATTATACTAAAAAGTAGTTGTAAGTTTTTTTTATGTTTATTTTTTGTCTTAAAATTTAAGCTTAGACATTCATTTTGTAAAAGGAAAGGCAAGAGATCAGTTAATTGTCATTTATAACTTAGAAATCATATTTTGTATACTTTCTAACATTTTTAGACAACGAAAATCGAATTGGTTCATCGAATCAAAAGATATAAAAATTAAATCGGAAGAACGCAGATCGTAAGTTGATATTAGAAAGGTTTCTTTTGATGAATTTAATAAATGTTGAATTGAACTACAATTCTAAGTTTGTTGGTCCATTTTAGATCTATTCTACCACCTCAGAGGGTCAAGTTGTTCCAGAGCGATTCGAAAGAATATGTCAAGTTTGATCCAAATAGTATCAATTATGATACGGAGATAAAGAACTTTGATGAAACTACTCCGAAAGAGGCATCCGAGGAGAAGTAAGTACTACATCAAATTGCTTACATTCCAAAAAAGTTGATTGGATTAAAAGAAAAGACTAATTTAATTCGAATACATAAATATCGGGGAACATCTATAATATAAAAATGAGTCGCTGAATGTGTTGCTAAGCGCAAAACTCGAGAACGGTTGGACCGATTTCGCTAATTCTTTTTTTAACATATTCCTTGAAGTACGAGGATGGTTCTTACGGAGAGAAAAATTCTAAAAAAAAAAAAATTAATTTCCTGAAAAAGTCTAAAAACAACACTTTTCTATACTCCCATACAAAAGATTTGTGATAATACTTAAAAGTCAATTTGAACTTTAATACCATACGATAAAGTTTGTGTTAGGCGATACGAAGTTCGCCGGGTCAGCTAGTATCTAAATAGAGTAGATATCCAGCATTGTATTGTTAAATATGTATTAAACCGCTATTATTGGTTTAGGTTTCAAAAAGTGGTAAAGAAAGTGCAGTTGGTGGAGACCCCACAAACTCCTGGGCTACCTTCTGAGCCCCCTTCTCCTACACGAGTAAAGCATTTCAATTTTCTGAAATTGCCATCGTTCTTGGACCCTTCGAAATCTATCGATTATCATAGTAAGTTTAAACTACTAATATTATGTGGTAGTCTGATATTACGTTATCAATCTAATTAAATAACTATCTTCAAATGTTAGCTGTAAGTTACTGTTGATACTGTTGGGTGACTATTAAGTTATATAACAATGCTAAATGAATGGGCAAAAGACCGAGACTAAATTAACTTAGTTAATTAAAAAGAAGAGAAGAGAAGCTCTAAATAAATCAATTATTACAAAATGGTTTTAATCGTTTTAATTCAATAATAAATTTTGTTGCTTTTGTTTCAATAGTGTGGGATAAAATTTTGTGTATATCACAATCATACATTTATGAATGAAATTCAAAAACAGAGAAACTCATTACAGAATTCTTTTACCAGGCAAAAGCTATATAGCTTGGCTTCTTCTCGTCACCTTTTGCTACAGTTATAATGCTTGGGGGATAGCCCTTCGTGCCTCATTCCCTTACCAGACTCCTAATAACCTACCGATATGGATGACAATCGACTATTTTTGTGATGCCATATATTTGATAGACGTGATGTTTGTCAAACCGAGACTGATGTTCTTGAACGAGGGTTTCATGGTGGAAGATACGGTGGAAACGAAGAAGAACTACCACAAAAAGCTAGAATACAAAGTAAGTTACAGAAAAAAGGTCATAACCAAGAAACTTCAAAAGGAAATTTATAAGTGTAAAACAAAAATCAACTATTTAAAAATAAACATACTTATTTCAACATATTTCTTTAATTTATAGTTGTAGAAGATTATAAAATATTTTTTATTTTGAAAGATTTATTTGCACGTTATATCTAGAGAAAAGACGATTGCTATATTTTTCATTCTATATTTTCATTAATTTGTAAGAGATTTACACGTAGTTACTTAGGTATTTTCTATTGTTGTTTAAATTCACAACAGTTCGACGTATTATCGCTCATGCCTCTGGACATCTTGTACCTTTACTTTGGAACGGACAGAGTTATTCTCCGCCTTCCACGACTTCTGAAACTGCAAACGTTCTGGGAGTTCCACCGTGCTATGGACCGGATTTTGCATTGCCCATACGTTGTAAGTTTTCCAGTTAAATTTTACTAATCACATAATTAGAACTTTAAATACTAATTTTGGAACTTAATAAATGTGTTTTTCAGGTAAATATTACTTTTAATATTTAGCTAGGCTTTTCTTATATTTTTACCGTACATATTATAACTTAAATCTCTGACGTAGTTAATTGAATTTTTAATTTTTTCTGTAATCTTAACATAGGTAGGTACCTTAAATGTTAACAATCCGTTTCATCAAGTTTATATATCCACACAATTTATTCATTTATCATTATCCAAGAACATATGTGCTGTGTGGCTACGGCACCAAAGAATATAGCCACCCCCTCTCTTCTCGTAGGTCTCGTAAGAGTCGACTAAGGGATAACAAGGTTCCACTATCACCTTGGAACTTATAAAGCCGACTGATGGCGGGATAACCATCTAACCACTGGCTTTGTAACACACAGGCCGAAGACGGGCAGCAGCGTCTTAGGTGTGACAAAGCCAGCCCTGTGGTCACCAACCCGCCTGCCCAGAGTGGTGACTATGGGCAACACTCATGAGTTCACGCATTTTTGGCGCGAACTTGTGAAGGCCTATGTCCAGCAGTGGACTGCAATAGGCTGGAATGATGATGATGATGATGAAGAACATATGGTATATCGTTGTAAGCGTTTGATTTATTAAAAAATTTCAGTGTACTACACTTAAAAAAGTATGCGTTATTCATTATTGTCAGTAATGAATTGTTTAGTTTCTATCATTTTACTTTTAATTTTATAACCACAATCCATAATATATTTATTTGTGAACTTTTTGTATCTGTCTATTTGACAATAATTTAAGGTTCGAGTCGGTAAAACGCTATTCTACATCTTCTACTTAATTCACCTGAACGCTTGCGCCTATTACGCCATAAGTGACTACATGGGCCTCGGCTCTGACGGGTGGGTGTACGACAACAAGGGAAACGCTTATATTCGTTGTTTCTACTTTGCAACCAAGACCGCCACTTCGATTGGTAATTATAGTAGTTATTCTTTCTTTGTATTCATTTTCTCTTTTCCTGTCTTCCCACAGTTGGGCTCAAGTTTTTTAATCTATTAAATGGATTCTAACTGCTACTTCATTATGGATTACATGAACTTGAACGAACTATAACTTGGGTATCTTTAAATCAAGAGTAAATAGGCATCTTCTAGGCAAGCGCGCACCACCTTAGGCTGCATCTTCACTTGCCATCAGGTGAGATCGCAGTCAAGCGCTAGTCTATATATTAAAAAAAAAAGAACTACTATACTTTTCTCGAGACGTGCTCTTTGCAATGTTTTGTATTCAATATACCGTTTCCTGTGTATGTATGTGTATTTCTAAGTCAAATGTTAATTCGTATATCGTCATTACTTATCAAGATATTTTATGTTTTGAATAGTTCTAATATTATCTTTACTGTATATATAAATTTTGTTCGTGGTGATACGATAGGGCATAATTTTCACCAGGTAAAAATCCAAAGCCAGAAAACGCGGTTGAGTATCTGTTCATGACGGCTGCTTGGCTGATGGGTGTCTTTGTGTTTGCACTGCTGATAAGTCAGATACGGGATATCATCGCTACGGCTACTAAGGCTAAGGTGAGTGGACGTTATTTTTTAGGACCCAGTAGCTTATTTATTTCTACTCAATTAATATTCAGGGACAGAAATCACGACTTTTTAATTATCATGCACAAAAAATTTTGGTACATTTTGAAATATTTTTAGTAATGTTTTTGAGTTATCTCATAGTTTCATTGTAATGCATTTGAAAACACCACTTGCTAATTATTGTGTATATTCTTGTAATATAAAGCTTTTCGTAGAATTTAGAATATTTTCAGTAGTTTTTTTAAAGTTATGTTACAATGGTACATTGTAATAAAGTGACTATACCTACCTCAAATGTAGTTGTACATTGTAATAACTTTAAAATGACATTGGATATTTTGCACAACTTAGAAGACCACCAGAATACAAATAATAAACATAAAAATTCTTCATCTTTCATAATCTAGTGTAAGATTTATGTACAAAATTTCAACTTAACAGACGGAATACCGCAACAGTGTTGACGCTTGTACGTGGTACATGCGCAGGCTGAACTTGCCTGTGTCGTTACAACGCCGTATTGCTTGTTGGTTTAACTTCACCTGGAACCAGCAGCGGTGCTTTGGTTAGTTGAATATCTATATACGTATAATAAAATGGTAGAAAAATCAAAACTGTACATTGAATATTTTTTTAAAGAATACTTGGGGTGTGATCTACAGTCGATACCGAAGCCAAAAATATAGTTTTTAGAATTTTTGTCTGTTTGTCTGTATGTATTGTCCGGGATAAACTCAAAAAGTGCTGCATGGATTTACTTCAAATTTAGCATAAATATTATTAAGAAGTCGAGTCAACATATAGGATACATATTATCACGCTATCACCTACAGGAACGAGCAGTGAACCTTTATTTCTTCAACGCATTCTGTAACAACGTGTAATCTAACGACAAATATTTGAATGTTGTTGTTATTATGTTAATAACCATGCTATAAGCTAGCTTCATACTATAAATAAAGACATTCTGTAGTATATTTAGTATCAGCATTGCACCCGTGCGAAGCCGGGGCGGGTCGCTAGTTTACAACAATAATCCCACAAAAAGTTACTTAACTGATATGGTTACATTAAATCTGGAAACAAAGTCTAAACATCGTTCCTTGAGAAGTCTAACTTTTTCACCATCATCAGCAAGCCTTCGATATTGTCCGGCACATCTATATCTAGTAATCATGCATATATGGACAATAAAGAAAATTGGTCTGGTCTCTGTTAAGGATATTATAAGTTCCCACATTTTTTTTTAAATTTTATGGTTTTTTAGTTTTGGATAATTTATGAATTATAAAATGTACCCCAGTAGTCATATTGTGTTTTTTTACCAAAATTTCTCCTTTAAGCACTTTTTAAAATATGTCTTCTAATATTTAAAACCTTAATAAAATATTACCATAAAATTCTGATACCGAAATTTACAAATATTTCAATAAATGAAACAACTTTTTCGGATTTAATCGCGGCTTATTAAGTTCTATACCGTGACCATTGTTACTGTAAAGTATCCAAAACGTCGGGCATCTATGAAAACTAAATAAACCGCGACAAAATCCGAAAATGTCGTTTCATTATAATATTTAAATAACCATTTTTTTCGTAATAGCATATACAGCTAATAAATATATCTACAGATGAATCAAAAATTTTGAATTCGCTGCCCTACAACATGAAACGAGACGTGGCCCTCTACGTACACATGTCGATTTTGAGTCAGGTAAGATTATTTATAGAACTGTTGTACGTTTTTCTTCTTAATATTTTATGAAATTTTATAAAACAAAAACTATTAACAAATAAAAAAAAAAACATCACAGTCGATATTACATGTCATAATATTCAGTCACAATCATCTATCTGACAGTTTGTCTTACATGACTCTTCCTGTGTGTCAGTTGACAGTTTTTATTTAAAGAGTAACTGTCGTGTATCATACCTGATCTTCTCTGAAGAATCTACATTCCGAATTACTGGTAGCTTCACTTTAATTATGATTCATTTATTAACAAATATAAAATTATTTTGTAAAATGACGATTCAAAAGCCCTAGAAGTATACTTGAAAAATAAGTTTTATCTTACAAAGTTCACTTAAAACCACACTGTAGTAATTATGCTTAGCTTTGTATCAGAGCATTATTTGTTTTCGGTTCGGATGTCTGCCCTCAAGGGGTCGCTGGCGGTTGCGAGTTCGATACCCGCACATGAGAAACATTTGTATAGGTCATACAAATATTTACCTTGGTCGGGGTGTTTGTGCAGTATTTGCGTGTCTCCCCACCATACCTCGGAGGTCACGTTAAGCTGTCGATCCCGGTCGTTATCACAGCACTCATATACCACCAACCCGCAGTGGGGATATTATGTACAATCGAGGAGTGTAATTTATGGATAGGTTAGGGTTATTTTTTTTTTTTTGTTAAACGAAACTGTCGTTAAACGTTGTACTTCTTAAGTTAGATAGGTTAGGGTTAAACACTCCTCGATTGTACATAATTACCCGCAGTGGTAACGTGGTGGATCAAGCTGAACCGTAATCGCGTCAAAGCAAGCACGTTACCGCCGCTCGATTGTACATAATTACCCGCAGTGGAGTAACGTGGTAGATTAAGCTAAATCGCGTCAAAGCTAGCACGTTAGCTTCGTCGGCGCAGGTGGAGCTGTTCCGCGACTGCTCGCCGTCGCTGCTGCACGACCTGGTGCTGCAGCTGCGGCCGGAGTCGTTCCTGCCGGGCGCCGCGGTGGTGCGCCGCGGGGACGTGGGCCACCACATGTACATCGTCAAGAGCGGGGAGTGCCTGGTGAGGACCTTGCTCTTCTGGTGCCGTTACTTTCAGATTCAGCGCACTGGGACATTTTAATTTTCCAAACAAAAATCAAGGTAATGTGGCAAAAGTAGCGTATATATTAGGAATGCAACATTTCAGAAAATAATCGAGTTAAGTTAGAATAAGACTCGTCAATTTAATTTCGACGAACCTTTTAAAACCGCCGATATCATGTCAATGAAACAGTATATTTCATTACAAGTGTGGAAAGGCTGTCATTGCAAAGAGTTCCGACTATGATTTTTTTAGTAAAAACTTCATGGTTGGTTTTTCTTTTTAACCGACTTCCAAAAAAGGAGGAGGTTCTCAATTCGACTGTATTTTTTTTTTTTTATGTATGTTACAACAGAACTTTTGACCGGGTAGACCGATTTCAACAAATTTTGTTTTAATCGAAAGGTGGTGTGTGCCAATTGGTCCCATTTAAATTTATTTGAGATCTAACAGCTACTTTTCGAGTTATATCTAATAATGCGTTTTTACTTGACGCTTTTTTCGTCGACCTACGTTGTATTATACCGCATAACTTTCTACTGCATGTACCGATTTTGATAATTCTTTTTTTGTTAGAAAGGGGATATCCCTAGTTTGGTACCATGATAAGGAAACCAGGATCTGATGATGGAATCCCAGATAAATCGAGGGAAACTCTCGAAAATCCGCAATAACTTTTTACTGGGTATACTGATTTTGATAATTTTTAATTTAATCGAAAGCTGATGTTTATCATGTAGTCACATATAAATTTCATTGAGATCTGATAACTACTTTTTGAGTAATCTTTGATAACGCGTAGTTGCTTGACTATTTTTTTGTCGATGTACGTTGTATTACTTGTCGATGTAATTGAAGTCGGTTTTTTTTTCGTTTGCGAGCAAACACAATTATTAATAGAAATTATTTTGACAGTTGGGAAAGAGAACGCACGAGCTCGGGAAAGGTAAAAAAAAAGCACGAGTATGTAATAGCCTACATCCCGAACGCTATACGTCCCTGCAATACGCCACTTTTTGAGCAAATGTATTAAAAAATATTTTGAGATTATCGAAATTTTTTTACATTCGCTCATTTCAATCTATTTTATAATTTAGCTATGTTTAATAGTTATGTTATTTTGTTGTTGTTTTTTTTTAGTTTTTATGTTGAATAGTTCGCTTTCCAAAATACACAATAGGATTGAAATAAATACCTATACTCGTAATTTACTCTCAACAATCGTTCTAGTATTTTTAGACAGAAAAGATACTGACTAACTATATTCATTTGTTAAGTATGGAAGAAAAAAGCGTTTCAAATTTGCAAGTTATCATTAATTTCTTATAACTTAGGTAATGGCATCTGATGAGAAAGAGGTTCTGGCGGTTTTGAGGACAGGTTCCGTATTTGGGGAGATCAGCTTGCTTGGTTTGGAAGGACTACGACGTCGCACTGCTACCGTAAGGTATTTAACAAATTACCTATTTTAGTTCCACTTTGGGTGCCAATTTTTGTAAAATGTTAATTTATAACATTTTTGGCACAATATGTTTATTATTTCTAAAAGGTTTGGTAGTAGTAAATGATAACTTAAGGACGCTATCACATTTTTAACTCGCTCAAGTTTAGGTATTTAAATCGTAACACAATAACATTACACGTACGCACACATTGATACCGCTTTCTGCTCGATTTTGTACCGACGTAACTAATCTTGGTACTTGAAAGTATTAATTTTTAATTTTACTGGTATTGATTAGTAAATTTAGTTGTAAGTTTAAAGTCGAACTTGGTAACTGTTACTAAGTTACTGTTACCTACTATTCACGGAACCTCTCTCTTACTCTGTTTATGACGTTGTCTTAAGGCGTCAGGGTATCTACTACTCGTTCGTCGTACTATAGAATAAAATTAATAGATAATAATAGGCTTATTTTTATAATTCAAAATCACATACAATTTTAAGTTATATAATTATAGTTTTAACATTATAATAATATAAACATAACATATTTTACGTAAACAATCTATACAAATAAATAAAATTGGAGTGTCCTTTTGTTATATTAAAATACTGCTTTTTACTAAATGCATACGGATGTATACACGGTCCATATACCAAAATAACATTTTTCCAATTTTTGTCTGTCTGTCTGTCTGTATCTTCCAGCTAATCTCTGAAACGAGAGGACCGATTTTGACGGTACTTTCACTGGGATATACCTTATGCAATAAGGAGTAACTTAGGCTACTTTTATTTTAGAAATTTATTTATTTTATACCTCTGCAAACGGAACAATGATGATGATGATGATGAATGTAAATTTAAAATAAAATAATTTTTAACAAAAAAAAAACGACTTCAAACAGGAAACTAAAAAGTGAAAAATAAATTTACTTAGTACAAAGTAATTCGTATTTTGATTTAGTTAATCAGAAATGATTTAATAAATATTTTATAATTTTGAAGTCGGTGCCAAGTAAAAAAATAACTACTCTAGTATCTACTCGTAAGTTGTATTCAGTTTTCTTTCATAATTTGTTTCATTGACTATAAATTAGTTTGAATACTGTTATTATTCTGTTATTGTTTTGATATATTTAATAATATTTTTTGTACTTGTTTTTTGTGTGTGTTGTTTGTATTTGTTATTGTAGTCAGGTTGTTGTAGTATTTACTTGGCATCGACTTCAATATTATAAAATATTACAATACACAAGCACAAACACCCAGATCATGACAAACATCTTATATGGCCAATACAAATGTCTGTCCTGCGCGGAGATTGAACCCACTAACGCCAGCGCAACAGCCAGTGCTGTGACCGCTGCGCTAACGCGTCGACATACTATGAGTAAAGTTCGCTATCAGTTGTACGTAATAACAACCGGGACTGACAGCCTAGCGTGTTCTCTGAGGCTAGGTTGGTTGGGAGAACCACAAGGATTAACAACTAGACCAAAAATAAATATTAGTATAAACATAAATATCTACTCCGAGCGGGAATTGAACCCGCGACCGTCGGTGTTTAGGCGCCGCCGACACGGCACATGCACCATTATATCAAAGCGGTCGTCAAACAGCAAAAGGTAACTGCTGTAAATTGTTGAGAAATTCACTCGAGTGTTTATGGGCTCCATCATCAAACTTGGTCCTGCGACACAGATTCCGAACCGGTGGTTGAAAAGTTCCCTCGACTATCTTTCGTCTCCATCATCAGACTGTAATGGCACTTGTAACTCATATAGGTGCAAAGTTCTCATCGATAGAAACGAATTAAGTTCAAACACCAGGTAATTGCTATAAATTGTTGAAGAGTTCCCTCGACTATCTTTCTTCTCCATCATCAGATCGACTCCAGACCTTTATTAAATAGTAGTGCTTTATAGTACTTAATGAAAACAAGATTAAATTTACTAGTCACCCGTAGGATTTTTGAAAGTTTTCCTCGATTTCTCTAGTATCCCATCATCAGATCCTAGTTTCCTTATCATATTACCAAACTAGGGATATCTCCTTTCTAACAAAAAAAGAATTATCAAAATCGGTTCATAAACGAAAAAGTTATCTCCGAACATACATTAAAAATATATATATATACGGTCGAATTGAGTAACCTCCTCCTTTTTTTGAAGTCGGTTGAAAAGAAGACAAATTGCGAAGATTACTTATTATTATTGATTATTATATATAAACCAGATGCATAGCAAAGACAATCGATTGTAAAGTATCAATTTCGTCCAAGCACAGTACACACAAGGAACTCATTTTTTACGTAATTATTACTTGCACTGAAGCGATACAGCCGTGCTTCCATGAGCGCGTTTCGGCGCGGAATGACGAACGACGATGGTTCACTTGTAAAAAATGTATGAAGAAATTTGAGAGCGTTTCTTATTTTTCTCATAAATGGAAATATTATTTATTTTTATATAAAATATCTAGCGCTACGCATAGAGGACTAAATAAGCAACAATTTCTTAGTGTAGTTATTTTCTTAGTGCAGTGTATTTAGCTATAATGGTTCCTATTCAGACCCGTCTTTTTTTAATTTTTTGCGATTTCTGTGATGGTTAAACTGTATTTATGTAAAAAGTTTGTATGGGGCTATAGAATTTTTATGGTCTCACTCGGAGATGAATATATTATCTTTCATTTGAAACCAAAATATCCTCTCAGGGTGACTCCTAATTAATTAAAATGGTACGTGAAAAACACTGATATTTGTGGAAAAATGTAATAGCGTCCTTAAGCCACAATCAGAAATTAATACTTACCTGCGATCAAAATTCTTGTTATTTCGTTTTCCTTAATTTATGTAAAATAAGAATTTTAACATAATTTAAAAATAAACATGCATAACTCCTTGATACAGATCTCGTGGGTACTCGACTCTCTTCGTTCTGTCCCGAAGCGACTTGGAATCCGCGTTGGAATACCACGAGGAGGCAGCTCAGATTTTACGACTCCGAGCCGATAGGATCATTCGGGAAAACGCGGCACGTCAGGCTACGAAGGCCTACAATCTACAGAGTAGTGATAGTCTATCTCAGGAAGAGGACATTAAAAAGTCGCCTAGTGGAATGAAAAGGCGAAGCGTATCAACTGTGTCGTTACATTAGGTAAAACGAGAACATTAAACATACACTTTCATCAACATCTGTTACTAGTGTTAACTTTAAATTAGTCTCACTGAAGACACAACTAAAGACCCTCTACCAATTACTGTCTAAATTGCTTCAATATGATTTTATTTTATTGATAAGCTCTATGGATACCAGATTAAAATATATCGCTGTCAAAGATAAACTCCATTTACTTGTATTTAACTAACATTAACAGCATGCGTGCAGGTATTAATAGAACAATACTTTTCACACTATTCTGCATTATTGCAATATATTATTCAGAAACTCTACTCGGTGATGATGTCTCTCGACGAGAGTTCTACCGAGAATTCTGTTCCCCGAACAGGAAATCAAAGATGCCAAATTTTTTCTCATTTTTCTTTAGGTATAGTATATTAAATGCTTAGCAATAAAAATTAAAGAAAAAGCTCAAAATTTAGAGCGGAAAAAATACGTTTAATCCTAAATGTTACTAAATGTTAGACGATAGATTTTAAGGGTATTACATCGCTCAAAACCAAAATACACCCAAAGTTTAAAAAAGTTTATCGTTGAATATGTGTTTATCATACAAAAATATATGTTATATTTAATAAAGTGATAAATAAATTGTATTGTTTAAACTTTTTGTGAATTTATCCCAATTCTGAAAAATAAGTTAAATAAATAGGGCTTTTTTAGTTAAATTGTATTTTCTCTCTGTAACGGCATAATATTTGAGCATGAATTTTACATCAAAAAGTTGTAATGCCGTATTTAACAATTTCATTTGTTTTTATTTCCTTTTATATTTTTACATAATAAAAAAACACGAAACTTCACTATAGCCCCGCGTCAAAGCACCCCCGCAATGCCCGTGACGAACACTCGAGAGTCGAGACTACTCGAGACGCGATACGTCACCACTGATTAATGTAATATTAGTGTCTCGACGACTCTAATGAAGAGTCGACTATTTTTTCAAATAAATTCGAAAAGTTAGCGTTTTTTTATGATTTTTTTTCAATTGAACGATATTGTAAATCGTACGTAAATACTACGTAGAAAATAAGTTTGTAAATATTTTTTTAAAGTAGTTTGTAATTTTGTTTTGTTTTGAACTTATCATAAAGTAAGCCCAATTATACCTAAATATAAAAACAAAAGTAAAGTGAAGATTGGCCGAGATACTACCTCTTACTAAAATAATAATAAACATCCTAATTATATTCATCACTAAAGTAATACTTACGAAGGCGAGACGAATCACTTATTTCAATATAATATTTCAAATAATCAAGAAATAAAATAATAAATAAAGATGTAGGTAACTCGTGCATGATTTATATCAACAAATTTAATAATAATAAAATGTAATAAATCGAAAAAAAAATAATAAACAAAGTTTTTTGTCTCTCAGAGAGCGAATAAAATAGGTAAAAACGAGGACAATGATGCGACACATTTGTTTTCTTGCATATTCTTCAGTTTCTTCTAATGTGTAATTATGTTATAAATACGTGCACATGTTGATAGATGGCGCAAAACTAAAAAATACTTGCACAATGACAAAATTTCAATATCATTGAGCAATGTAATGCCCTTATTGTCACTCAAATTACATTCGATGTTAATCATATTAATAATCTGTATATCTGTGCAAATTATAAACAAAAATAATTGATTGAATTTCGTACTTACTAAATTTTGTAAATGATACCGCCCTAATTCAAAAATGAAATAAAAAAAGCCCTCCACATTAAATCTTGTTCAGGATAAAAATATATAATGTCCTTAAAGGTTAAACTTGATCCTTTTTTTATGGATGGGGAAATGAATTTATGCACTAATCCCGCCAGACGAGGCTGGTGACGGGAGTGTGGAACTCCCGGCGTGAGGTGCAATGCCAGACTATCCACTAAAACCCCCATCTTTTTCCGTGGGGAAAGTCTTAGTGGGGACGCCATGGGATCGCTTTCGCACACTACCACGACGCCCACCGGTGATGGCCTTTCGGCCCCGTCAGAAGGGACGCTCAATCTTTCCAAGTCAATACCTCCGCCGTCTGCAGGAGGGAGACGGGGTCCAGGAGCTGTCCCACCGCCTGAGTCCGGGCGACCGTAAGGTCCAGCCCTTCCTCGGCCACCGGGCCGCACCTGGCAGCCCCGCAGAAACTGTAGGGCACACAGTGCTACCCGGCGGCATGCGCTTGCGCGACTTAGAGCGGACGAGCGAACCCGCCCACCCCGTCCGCCGCGTGAGGGAAGGAAAAACCCCACGTCTCCGCGCCGTCTCAGCGCCACACACACCGCCGCACCTCCGTGCCAACCCACCTGCGCTCACAAGTCCATTCTGAGAACCATAACAGTACCCGAAGCGCATCGTCTGGTTTTGGTCCGCGGGGGCCCGAAGACCCCACCACCCGCGGCGGTTAAACAGCGAGTGGCGTCCCCTATCCGCCATCTTGGGCGCGTCCAGTAGAAGTCCAGCAATTCCTCCTCGGGGCCTAGGCCAAGGGAGTCTGGGAAACTAGATAGACCTAATAATATTTCGAATTTCATTTTTGTTTATATTTTGTACGATTTATATGTAATCAATAATTATTATTGCTAAATGAATGTTGTCTTTAGTGTATAAAAATGAATAAAAAATACCTTCAATCTCACATTATTTTATATTCCTATACAAAAGGTATTATGGCTTGAAACTATATCAAATAAAAAAATATTTCGATATTATATAAATATAAACAACCACATGTATTGGCCATACAGATGTTTGCCTTGGTCTGGGTGTTTGTGCAGTCCTTGTGTGTCTCCCCACCGTGCCTCGGAGAGCACGTCGGTTCCGGTTGTTATCATTTTACAAATTACAAATAAATTTGTTTTTAATAAATTATTCATAGTTAATCCGTCAACCCGCATTGGAGCAGCGTGGTAGATTAAGCTCTGATCCTTCTACTACATGGGGAAAGAGACCTATGCCCAGCAGTGCGATATGACAGGCTGAAGCGTTAAGAATTTTTATATATATTTACGAATCTAAAGAACTTATTTGTAGGTATTTATTGGAATAATTCCACTTTATTAGTACTTGAGTAACATCAATGTTGTAGTACTTTTACCCCATTGTACTTAAAATATATGCTACATCTATGGAAATATTTAGTGTCTTAATAAATCAATGTTTCAATGACAACCGTTAGTTTTATTTCTTACTCAAATACCAGAAACATAACATGACCGTAATCAATCCAAAATCAAAGATACAATACTGATTGTCCTTAAAAATACATATATTCTCTATATTGAAGAGAAATATTGTGATTTTTTGATAAAAAATTTATGACTGTGTATGTATGTACATGTGTAAGTACCTACATATATATGTACTAACTGTACTCGCGACTTTGTTCGCGTGGAATTCAACAAAATAGTTATTTTTTAGTTCGCAGAGTAATAAAATAAATAAATTTCTAAAATAAAAGTATCCTAAGTTACTCCTTATTACATCAGCTATCTGCCAGTAAAAGTTCCGTCAAAATCGGCCCAGCCGTTTCAGAGATTAGCCGGAATAAACAGACAGACAGACAAACAGTCAGATAGACAGACAAACAGTCAGATAGACAGACCAACCAAAACAATATTTTTTACAAAAATTGTAAAAAATATTGTTTTGGTATATGAATCGTGTAGACATCCATATGTATTGAGTAAAAAGCGGTTATTTTAATACTAGCTGTGCCCACGACTTCGTCCACATTGAATTTAACAAAAAGTTGGAAGATTTTGGTATCTGCAGTCTGCAAGTAGCTGAACCACTATTAGTGGTAGGTCTTCAAATGTAAAGATGTGCGTAATGCTCTCTTCGAAAGTGAAAGTAATAAAAAAGAACTTACCAGTGAAAATAGCATTAGATGGTTATCAATTTTCAGTAAAAATCAAAATTAATAATTACTTTATTTTAGTAGGCTTCAAGAGAACTTTTGAATGATCATTTTACAAATTACAATTATATTTATTTTTATAAATTATTCATAGTTAATCCGCCAACCCGCATTGGAACAGCGTGGTGGATTAAGCTCTGATCCTTTCCCTACATGGGGAAAGAGGCCTATGCTCAGCAAAGGGATATTACAGGCTGAAGCGTAATTCATACTAAAAAACGGATTCGGAATGTACTTAGGATTCTGCTGCGAAGAAAAAGAAACTCCACAGTTACTGTTTTAAAAATCTGTTCTTTTTTATTAGGACGTTGCTCTAAGGGCCAATTAATTCTCTATTATTTATTATACTACGACTTAAATGTAATTGATATACTGCAACCAGAACAGTATCTAAACTATCTAGAAGTTTATGTCCGGGAATGTCGCCTGTTTAATCCAACCGACCCTTGTTATTAGTTTGCGACAATTATCGAGAATCCTTCCCCTAATGCCATCTAATGCCCAGAGCTGGGCACCGTTAATCAAATGGTTAGCTTCGTTAATCGCTATTCCGCTAATACAAAAATTAGTTTCGTTAAACGTTAAAACGCTACATTTTAGAAGATTTAACGCAAGTTAAAGTTAATCGTTAACATATGACTAAAAAAGCATTATATTAATTGCTGATTATTTAATACCATTCATATCATATAGTGCAGTTTTCCCGCTCGCACGCGCCACACCTAAGCTATATTTGTTTCACTCACACCGCGGCACGCGCTCCGCGCTGCAAGTGCCGGCGCGCTCGACCAAACTTGTCGAAACCTGTTTTTCCCGCCGCGCGCGGTGCGTACTTCCATTGGGTTAACTGTTAACGGGTCCGTTAACCATTTTATAAGTTAGCTTAAAAGTTAATCCGTTACTCGAAGTGTTAACTTCGTTAATTAACTGTTAACGGATTAACGAGTTAATGCCCAGCTCTGCTAATGCCATAATTACTGTTATGTTAAACTTGCGTGCACAAACATCGAAGTTTCTTAGAATTTCTAATTTATTTTCATGATCCAAATAGCGTCTTTATTCATGAAAAATTTGCGCAAAGAAATTCGACCTAAATGCAAAGTTTGAAGCTAAAACTTTCTTTTGTAAATTGTTTCGAAAATTTTTAACATTAAAAACGATTACAGTTGTTCAATGTATCTAAAACACAAGGAGTTTTTTTTGTTTTAAATGAACTGTAGCATTATTTTGTTGATGGATTTTTATAACTGCTTACTCACAGGCATTCTCATATTTTTTTTATGAAATAAAGTGCGTGATGATTTTCATTTAGCTAAGTTTTAAGGAATAAAAGTTACGAAAGTAAACAAAACTGTAATTGAGGGTAACTTTCGCAATTTTTCCGTAAATGTTGTTGTCGATTTCAATTCATAATGTGAGTTGAGTTTGATTAAAACAGACGTGGTTTAAACGGACCTTACTCTAATTCGGGCTACTTTAGGTTTCAACATTCAGGTAATTATCTCGTTTTATCGGGTACTTCCAATAAATATTTATATCATTTATTAAATACTCGATCTTAAAAGCAATTTTTTTTTTGTATTTGCGCTATAAAAATAGTATATTTATTAATTTATTTGTAGAAAACTTGAAGTACCGACTCGTGAGATCGGAGAAACAGTAGTTAGAAACCTGGATGTAGTAGCGAAGACCATTAATTAATTAATTTATTTATTTATTCCATCATACATCTAATTAATCCATCATACATTAAATTAATCGCGTTAGTGTCGTTGTCGTATTAAATACATGTCATATGAAGATAAAAATACAAAAATTGACATCACATTCAAGTCCATTATTTCATTTAACGAAACAAAACTAAGTTAATACTAAAAATTCACAATACATAGGCAAATTACATAATCTATATTAATAAAAACTATAATAATTTCGTCAATTCAATAATTTTCATTAAAAACAAAATAAATTAAAACCAATAAATTAATTTAAACCTAGTCAGTAAAAATAAAATCCAATCGTTATATCGTTAAAAATAATAGATATATCATTTAACTATTTACTATTTTTGCACAAACATGTGAGCTCTATGTTCATAAGCACTTGTTAGGGCGCCTCGTCTTGTAGAGTGCACGTAATTTAACAATTTTGTGAAAATAGTTAAGCTTCTCAACCGAGTTCATTCCCGATTTGCTGGATTATTTAAAAGTATAATATATATTATAAACATTTTTTCATATTCAATAATTCTATTATCATTATTTTTTATTGTTTTAAAAATATATAATGACTGAAATTGCAATAAGCGAACATAAAATCGAAGAAACTTATTAGTGCCCATATCGTCTATTAGTAGTAAATATTATTTTAAAAATTAACGGAATTAAAAAGTATTTATGCTTCATTGCGTTTTCTAAGAACTAACTCTCCTTGCAAAACAAACTCTGTGCAGTACAAACAACCCTTTGATTGGGGTTGGCCGCTCCTTAGCATCAGTTGCTCTGTCACAATCAAATATACATTAGTCGTACAATCGAACAGATTTCAATGTTAAAAACAAATATTAATTAGTGTTTTAATGGTTTCTGAAAGTGCAGCGAATTTATATCCTGTGTTCTTTTTGTTATAAGGTAAAACTTTCTTTTAAATTTAAAGTAGATATGTAATACTAAATTACGAAATATGTTATTAAGTAAGTTTTTAAAATTGTTTAATAATTATGTACTCCTTTTTTTATTATAAATTTAAAAGATTCGACTTCACTTATTTTAGTGTCTTTATGTTACGGTTTTTTTTTAAAATAAGTAATCAAACGTAATTTTATATTAAGAAAAAATAACATTAAACGTCAAACTACAGGATGAACTAATTCTACAAAATTTGGTCACTAAACTTACTTAATCATAATATAAATCTTATAGTTTCGAATTTCACTTAAAAATCCGTAGCATGTTTTTTTTTTAATTATACAATTTAAAAAAAACAGACGGACTAATAATGCTTTAGCTCATTAGACTTTCTTACGATTAGACTTCATATAATAGGTACGACAATAGAACAATACTTTAAAAATTCATATAAAACAGAGAGATCAAACTCTTGTGAGTAATTAAAAAATCCATAACATATTTTTTTTTTCGCTTATATCTTTAATGATACAAATGATGAGGATAATAATTAAACCATATCAATATTAGTACATTTTAACACACTAATTTAAAAAGCAATGTCGATTTAAATTTAAAGGTAGTATTAACGTAAAATTAAATAACGCTAACTGCTTGCTAAATTTATATATTTTTTTAATAGGAACTTTTTACGTAGCTACGATTTTTTTTTGCTAAGAACTTTATCGAAATTTCTCAACGTAGGTATTGCTAAGTTCGTTACTACTATTCTGACAGCAGTTTCGTCAATTCAAAAATATCAATTTTAAATCATTTTAATTCCATTTTCGAAAGGTATTGAGTAAGGCTATAATTGACGAAAGGTCAATTCCGAATCACCACAAAACTTTTATCTTTTTTCTAAATTATTTTTTCTTTCTCTTCTTCCATTTTTAATGAAAAAGAAAATTAACAATTTTTTTTTTGTAAATAATATATTTTATTAGCGGCATAAATTCCAATTTAGTATTGTTATCTCTTATTCATAGGATTCCTTCGAAAGCAATAGCATTAAAATATCTAATTTCATTATTTTGTGCACTCAAGTCACGAAATAACAACATCGCGTGATTTGTCCTTTTCCGTAACCGCGGTCTGATAACATCGTTCGCCCAATATTACGGCGTATTTAATCAATGATGATAGATACTCAAAATTACATTATGTATATTTACTACCTAGTGTAAAATTTAATGGATTTTAATGTTTTTATTTACTTTAATTCTTTATCGGACAAGATTGCATGTGTGACGTGAACATGATTAAGAAAATTTTAAACACTAATGAGAACAAATATTAGAAAATGACATGACCGTATTGTAAAAAAAATAACAAATTATTTTATCTTAAAAAAAATTGGGTACATTCAAATTATTTTTGCGACATCACAATTATCTTGTTCGTACTTAAAAGTACAAGTTTAAAAAAAAATCGTAGGTATCAGACAAAGCTTATGTGATTATATTATTGCAGTCATGTTTAAACGTGGGTATCATGTTTATAACGGAGGGCGGAGTTCAGTACGAGTTTTTATTTATTTATACGAACAAGAAATAATTGCAATTTTCCTGTAAGGATACTGATTTTAGAGCTAACTAGACAAAGATGTAGGTAAAGACAATTATGTCTTTAGTAACAAAAAATATTTACAAAGTTTTTATTTCAACTACTATAAAACTTTCTGAATAACTGCACCAATTTCTCTCTGCATTATGTTAAAAAAGTTGCAACGATTTTTCATAAGCTGACTGGTTGCATGAATAATTTTCAACTATAATAAGCTCGGGCCAATGCCAAAGTTATGGCTCCCGTTATTCACCAGGCAAATTGTTTATTAGCTTCGTGATGTAACGAATTAGGTACATCAAAGCCGACGACACGCTTAACTAGACAAAATAATCATAACAAACTGAAAATAGAAATAATTAGAATGTTAAGTTGTTTAACTTTAAAAATTTAGATAAGTCAGTAAATTTATTAAAAACTTATTAACAAAAATGCATTTGCATAAGGAAGTGTGAAATGGAAACTCACACTTCCAAACAACAATTACCAAAAAGTTAGTAGATGTACCTATGGTTTATTCACTTGAATACAATCAAAGGTTAATAGGTAATACATACTCTTAACTTATTATGCATTTTGTAAGAAGTCAATCCAGTCAATCAGTTCAGCCTATTGCAGACCACTGCTAGACATAAGTCTCCCCAAGTTTACACAGACATCCCGGTTTTCTTCAATCCTCATCCAGTGGGCCGGAGGACGTCCCACACTACGTTTGCTAACACGCGGTCTCCACTCCAGGACACGTTTGCTCCAACGGCCATCCTGCGGCACAGGTGGCCAGCTCACTACCACTTCAACTTACTAATTCTGTGGGCTATGACGGTTACTTTCGTCCTTTGAGAGATATCCCGTTCATTGCATAACCCGTTCCATTGCACGTTGAACCACTTTAAGCGCGTGGACCAGTCCCTTCGTCGTCATCTTCGTCGTTCATTAGTCTTCAAGCATCGACGGAGCTATCGTAAAAATTGATTTTGTAAATATCAACTTAAATTACATGTGAATTACTAAAACTTCACTATATATATATTATATCACTATATATATGTATACATTATTACATATTTACACAGTATTATACATTATTACATTACACATATATCTATATACATTATTTATCTCTCGTTTCTTTTTTAAATTATATACATAATTGAAACTATATAAAAAAGAAGAGAAGAAAGTTAAAAAGTTGTTAGAAATTACAATATTTTTAGTCCTCCCGTGACTATGGTTGCTAATCTGAAAAGAAAATTACTTTCAAATAACATTAACTTTAAATTATATTTTCTTTGATGAGCGGCGGTATATACGGCTGTCTGTTAATATACAATTTTACATGGTTTTTATTCTAAAACTTCCATCAGAATGTATCACATATCGAAAGCGAAGAGAAATAAAATTACAGGGATTAAAATATTAAAAAAAAGGTTAGTTATAGATGAATGCCATAAGGCAATATCGTTTGCAGGCTGTGGATTTAGCGATAACAATGTAAGAAAACTTTTGCTTCACACGAAATCCATTTAGTCTGGCCAGAATAGTTAAAATTATCAGAATTATAATGAAATTAACGTTAAAACCTACGATTTATTACATCGGAACGGCGTTGTACAGCACAACACTATCCATCAAGGCGAGGTTCGGGCACGCAAATATTTACTGAAATTACTCTGCCTTTTTGGTTGTATATTTGACAATCGAGGCTACACGAGGACAATCAATCAATTTTATTAACTGAATATATATAATCGATGTCTGGATTACGTAAATATATTCAGAGCTCTGCTATATTGGTTATATATCACTGCTTAAAATAGATCTGTTCTTTTATTAAGTTAGAAAATTTTAAGAAAAAATAAATTTAACTATTTCTTCATACTTCAGGATTTTCTCCAAGACCTACAGTTTTTTTTTTTTAATTTTCTTAAAAACATTTTTCCGCATCAAATATAATATAAATAAGTTTTTATAAAAAATATAACGCTGCTAAGCCGGATTTGAACATGTGCCTTTTTAAGTCCATATTCACTGGAATGTCTTGACAATACATATATAACTAGTACCTGGGTGACCGGCTTAGCTCGGTATTTTTAGTAAATCGTGTTTTTTGGAAATTATATTTAAATACGAATTAATATGTATTTATAAAATATGAGTAATGTTTTTTTACCGACTATAATAAACAATATCAATAAATATAAAAAATCAAAAACAAAAATTATTAAAAAATAATAATTAAAATATAAAATAGTATTAGATCTAGTACTTATAAATGCATGCGACACAATTATTACCACTATAGAGTTGACATAACTTTCTGATACAGAAAATCAGTAGTTAATTAAACATAAAAATTTATTCTGTTACTTCGACAAAAGTTATTAAAACAACTTTTGACATCTATTGTACGTTTATATATAACTTTAGAAAATATTAAAGTTTATTAAAGTAGTAGTAATTGCATAACTATAAAAAAACTAGATAATCCACGCGGTTTCACCCGCTATCAGTTTTAGCCATCAGATTAATGACGCTACTCTGTTCATACAAGTAAAAACGTAATTTTTAATCTATAAGGTATACACCATTCCTCAATAAACAGGTTCTAATACTATCAATAATAATTTTATATGCAGTATACATATGAATCTTACAATATGTGTACTTAAATGAATTGCACCGTGTACCTGTTATTTGTTACAAAATGTTACCTTTATAGACAGGTTATCTGTAGAACTCACTATACCAGCGATAAGACCGCCTTTGCACTTTAGTCAATATTTTTTTTCTTTTTAATGTACTTGTAAGTGCGCAACAATATAAAGTATAATAAAATAAAATAAATAAATACTATTTGAAATCTTATAATTAACCGGCTTATGTTACAATGTTCAAACACGAAAACTTTGATTTACTAAGCATATCTATATCAATAATAAATAAATTCATTCACCACAAATTTCACGTTTAACCTTTAAAAAAAATGCGTGCGTACAGACCTGTCAGAAGAGTACACCTGTCAGAAGAGTACACCTGTCAGAAGTGAAACTTCTTTGACAAACTAATTAAAAAAAAACTAACGCCATTTTTGGCGCAAACTTGTGGAGGCCTATGTCCAGCAGTGAACTATATTAAGCTGAAATGATGATGATGATGATGATGATGATTTAGACAAAACAAAACTCAACAATAGTTACTGTTACAACAGTTAGATACTTACCTATTGTTTTGAAAAATATGAAACGTACAGAATGAGCCTCGTTATAATGTTACAACAAAAAATATATTATACATAGAATAGGTACTGTTTATCTACAACTAGTAATAGCGTAATGCTTTGTAGCCTATTTATCCTCTGATAATAGATCAATAACAACAAACACAAACAATTCCTCTATATAGTTATACGTTTTATCTATTTAGTTTAATTAGTATTTAGCACTTTTTATACATTTGATTACAACAAAATATTTCAGTACGAGTTGTTTTAAGAAATGGGTCGAGGAAAAGAACCAGAGCAGCAGACCAGCAATCCGGTAGAGTCTAAAAAGTATCGAGACGAGGCCAACGGTCATTTCAAAAATGGAAATTATGAACGCGCTCTAACATCCTTGAACAAGGTAGATAAAGGGAAATAATTGAAATTTATAGCAACCAATTTCATTGTTTGTAAATATATATTTATATATCACTTATTGCTTTGATAATAAATAAATATGTTTAGCATACACAGGTCGTCTGGTCCTAAGCTAGCGTAGCTAGCTAACAGGCATGTTTCAAGTTACTGGATACTTCTAGATATGAGTGTGCATATTATTTCGTAAAAAAAAATGTGTTTATAAAAAGCACACCTATGAATAAATATGTATATATCACACAAAGATTCGATGCGGGAATCGGTCCCACAACTGGGCCAACAGTCCAGTCAGCTCCCAGCGATAGGTTCACCTTGAGAGGCAAGACATTAAATTTTGTCACAATATCAAACATTTTTACTAGCGTTATTAATAATGCTATAAATAGTGCTAGTAAAATATTGTTTGTTTTTATTATCGTCATCCTAAAACATATCACATGTGAAATAAAATCGATAAATTAATATGGTTTAAGTTTATTACTAATCAAAGTACAGTTATTGGGATTAATACATATCGATGGTGGAAAGGCATATCATATTAACCGTCATTTTTGGCGATATCGAGTTATATATACCGTTGGAATCGGGAGAATGAACTCTTTCGAATGGTCCTGGTTTCAGTTCGATCTGAAGACTTTTATGGTCGTTAATACACCACTAATTTTGAAGTTTTTCATATTTTCTTGTGTTTTAACTCTATAGTAAATAGTGTATTTTGTCATTAAAACACCGCTTAACTAAAAATTTTATCTTATGCTACTTTGCCTTGCTTGACTTTAACCAAATTTAAATGTTAAAACAATTTACCAAATTATAATATTATCATTTTTGTAATTATACCCAACTTGACTTTTCTTGATCAGTAGAATTAAAACATTTTACTCCGATTTTAAATGTTAGTTATTGTAAGTTAATACATTTTACTCTACTCTAAAATGCCATGTTTCCAAGATAATAATATATTTTACCTATCCAAAATAAGGTAACATTATGCGTCGAGTCGTTTTTCTCTTCTTTCTAGAATCTATTTTAATACAATAAAACAAATTTACTTGTTTTTTTTTTTACAAACAAAATCTGCATTTAAACTGACCATTTGTCATTCTGAATCTTCGTACCTCCGCCAATAAGGCAGATGTTTTACCAGACTCAGATTTTGAAGACATTCCAAACGTTGAAATAGATGATAGCTGAGTATTACCTAAGAAGTTTCATTAAACACTCGTTATGGTGGACTGAAAAGTTTTTTAATAGTTAGGTGTTAAGATTTTGAGTTATCTTTTAAAAATACTGAAAATCGTTCAATACAAATTAAAACTGTCCAAAGAACATATTGTAGCTTAATTTTTTTATCAAGTATTAATTTAAGTTTAATAATATAATTATATGTTATATAGTATGTTTGTAAACATCAGTGTGAAAGTTTAATTCAGTTTTTAATTGTAACTTTATGATAAATATAATTTCAGTTAAACATTTATTTTTCATTTTTTTTTTATAATTTTCAGGATTTTGTTAAGTTTTCGAAAGTTTAGTTTGTGGCTTAAATTGTAGTTAAGTATACACTTAAGCTACTTGACACTCTTTGTTCGAAAACACTGATGCCTGTACAACTGTTTTTCCAGGTTCGCATAGATATGAAAAGGTTACATAAAAGTGTTTACCTCTCTCTGGTCATGATTGGATTTGTTTTTAAGTCATTTTAAGCGATAGCAATAGCACATTTATTTGGATATAAAACAACTTACTTGAAAATATTAAATTATATTTTGGATATAAAACACTTTGCTTGATATTTTTTGGATGTAATATTTGGATATAAACTAATTTTACCTATCTGAGATTTTATGGTATTTTGTATTAACTCCATAAAATAATACAAATATTAGACATACGTCATTTTTTATTAAATGTATATATTTGTAATAAGTTTTATTACTATTTCACTTAATTTCATAGAGATATCTCCAATACTTTAAAAGTTATGAAGTTTTTCAAACTTTAATCGTCTCTCCTGATCATTTTACTAGATGGCGGATAATACATTTTGCCTTTTCATCGTCGATATAGAGTATAGAACTTGTTTATTCAAGGTAAGTAAAATACGACGTGGAGATCGACATAATATTTCTAACAGATAACAGCTAAACTAAATGTTGTCCTAAAGTAAGCTTTCACACAATTGGAGGAAAAGTCCGTAAGAGGGTGCGAAAACACATTCAATCACCATGACGACGACAGCTAGGGCGTTTGTATCGATGCCTCTTCACACACTTACATGTTACATAAGAGTACAAACTCGCTAGAATCATGTCCCATGTGTCGGTATTAAAAGCTTTGGAAAATGAAGATAACGCTAAAGCCCAAGTACGGTCCATACTTGGACCGACAAAAGATGCGGAATTCCTGCAAAGCTTCGTACGAGTTGGTATCGGCGATGAAGACGATGAACTACCAGTTCAAAAGGCGTCCATCAGCAAAAGAGCCCCACAATCAGCTGAAAAACCGGAATCTTTACCTGAAGATGAGAAATTCTCTTCATCAGGGAGAAAAGAGTCAATTAAACCAGAAAAAAAGAAGTTTAGACGTAAAATAAAGCGCGAAAGACGTCGTCGTGAAGAAGAACTGTATACAGATAAAGATCGGGCGGCTGCTGTGGTAATGGGATACAAGGATATCAAGCTCTCCCTCAATATGAAAGACAAAGCGGAGAGAAGTAACGCACTCCAGATACCGGTTGAAGCTGACGCTGGCACTTTATTGGCTTTAGCGCGTGCTGAGATGATGAGAGAACGCTATCGAACTGCTTTGACATTTGTGGATAAGGTGTAGAAATTGTATTACAAGTGGGAGCAAAATATGCTGTATAAAAACTATTGAATTAAATAATCGTATCCGCTGTAAAAAAGCTGGTGCTCTCGTGATTTTGCTTTTAAAATTCTTTTTCTGCTAATAAAATTTAAATTTTTAGCACACAATTTTAATTATTTTATTTCAATTAACGTCTTAAAATTAATGTCAAAAATTAACATATTGATAGTAGGTACACATCAAAAATGTACCTATAATTTACAGTGTTTATTTAAAGCAAGACAAAGGTGTGCAAGACAGTCTTATCGCTTATAATTTCCAAGTAATCTGAACACGAAATATTACAGTACTTAAAAAGTTACTTTGTTACAGGCAATTGAGCTGGCTCCAGAAGAGAAAGCCGCTTTTGTTGCTCGCAGCAAATGCTATTTACTTCTCGGAGAACCACGCAAATCTTTAGACGATTCGGAAACTGCTTTGAAACTTGACCCAAAACATGCAAAGGCTCTACTTCAGAAGGCTGAAGCATTGTACTATTGCGGCGAGTTCGAGTTGAGTTTGGTGCATTACCATCGAGGACTGCGTGCACGACCTGACTTGAACGAATTCCGACTTGGGGTTCAAAAGGCTCAGGTGCGTTATTGTTTATTATAGTTAATATTATCTAATAATAAGATCAACTTCATCTTATTACATTTATCATTCGCAATTTAATACTTTTTTCAAGCAGTATTGTGTTCCTGTTGGTAAGTAAGGTGACCAGAGCTCCTGGGGGGATTGGGGATTGGGTCGGCAATGCGCTTGCGATGCTTCTGGTGTTGCAGCCGTCTATAAGCTACGGTAATCTCTTACCATCAAGTGAGCCGTACGCTTGTTTGACTACCTAGTGATATAAAAAAAAAATCATATCTTCTCTAATATATAAAATTCTCGTGTCGCGGTGTTTGTTACCAAACTCCTTTGAAACGGCTGGACCGATTTTTGGAGGAAATTTTGTGCGCATATTGGATAAGTCTGAGAATCGGCCAACATCTATTTTTAAACCCTAATTTATAAGGGTGGCCCACACCGAAATATATATATTTTTTCATTTTTTGGCAATTTTTTATTATTATGATCTGGCATTGAAAAACACATACAACCCTAAATTTTCACCCTTCTATAACAAACCTCTACTTTTAATAGCGTTTAGCGGCAAAACAAGGTTTGCCGGGTCTGCTAGTATTTATGTAAAATAAAGAAATAAAATAAAAACAGTCAAATGCAAACCGCATTTTTTTTCATAAATTCTTTTTTAAAGTTTTAATAATAGAAAAGTACTCACGAAGTCCATTAATAATAATTAATGACCATCTTTTCAGGAGGCTATTGAAAATACTATTGGAGCAGTGAAACCTGTAAAGAAAACTTCTAAGCGAGCAGCTTCGAAGTCATCTAGACCAGTGCTGGGACAGCTGATGTCCGATAAGATCTACCTCGAGAATCTACTCAAGAACCCAGACTTAGCAATAGCGGACAAAAAGAATGCTGTCGTTATGAAACAGGCTGAAGAGGCAATACGTTTCTTAGAAAATAGGGAGGAATTTTGGAGGCAACAACAAACAGCAAAGCGTCATTAATAATTTTATAGCGCCTTAATCCTCTTTTTGAAACAGCTTTCTTAATTTGTAGTCTTTTTAAAATAAAATCATTTTTCATTCGATTTGTAGGATTTATTACCACAATACGAAAAAAAAATTCTTCTAGATCACAAGAGTGTAATGTAATAAATGTAATTGCGATCACAATGATTACTATATGTACAAGAAATAATGATTGTTTTAGGATTAAATGTAGCTAAAATGATATGTTCGTCATTATCTAGGTTTATATAGTTCCAATATTGTTAACATCGATTATAACACTTATAGAGCATAAAACTTGCGAATTATATTCCGAACATTTTTATGCGCTCAAGCTTTTTTAAGTAATTAAATAAAAATATAAATATATATCTATAAATTGTATTATTTATTAGTCACCAAATCGAGCTTTACGTTCTGAATCAACTAGTTATATATTAATTGAAGAGTAACAAACGACCAACTGTGCATACACATTTAAAAAAATCTTAGAAAGGATTAGTTTAGCAGGATATAGTCGGCATAGGTATGTAGGTAAGAAAACAGTGACAAATATCCTCTAAAATATAGGCACTTAATTAAATATCCTCCGTTCTTCAAATAAGTGCTAGCGCTGTTTTTTTTTACATTACTACACATTTAGTTTTGCTTAAGATCAATAATAGTCGTCAGAAATTTGTTTCATCCTATATCCTACACGCGGTGATTTTTAAAATGCACCATTGGGCTTAAAGTGCCTTAATTTATATAAGCAAAGTCACGGTCAATGCATTTTCACATTAACTGATAAATAATAAAATATGAATCTAATAAAATATGTAGATGACTATTATTAGCTGTGTTTACGATAGTTATTACGAAGGTCATAAAATTGTCACATACGGAATAAGTTATAAGAAATCGGCCAGGAAAATCCTTTGTATCCATTATAGGAGACATCGAACAGAACACCATAAATATATACAAAATTCAACATGGTCTATTTACTCAACTATTATCATTACAAGGTGAGTATTTCAAACAGTTTATTATTTTTCTAAATAAATCAGTCGACATGACTACGTAAGTATATTAATAAAAAAATAATCATTTCTATAAAACATCTTGTTAAACACACTTAGCAGTTCAACCTTATGAAAAATTTAGTTAAAATGACCCTGAAATTCATTAATTACATTACGCGTCAGTTTTGATGTTATTTCCGTTAATGCCGGTTTTAGCATTGCCAACGCCCTGGGTGAAATATTCACGGCGCTCTCTAATTTGCAAATTAATGATTAATATTCAAAAGCGCAAAGAATATAATGATACAATCATTCATTAAAAGGTATAGGTAAGATAAAAAAAACGAACGTGCTTTAGACCACGCGACTGGAGTAAAACTTGCGAAACGTAACTCTCTCTCTCCCTTATTTCTATCTTCACTAACTTCTCCATCTCCCTCTCAACTTCCGTTCACCTCACCCGATCACACTTTTCGCAACGCTTTCATCACGCACTCACCAGCTTATTCCTCAAGTCAAGCGTGCGTAAAGGAGTTATACCTACTTTAAAAAAAATACTTTTCTAGTCTTTATATCGGTGGACTCTTTTGTTTGGTTATCAACTCTATATTTTTCCTTGCCAAGTTTGTAAATCTAGATTGAGATAATATTTTCGATAGCATATATTCTCTATAACTCTTTTTAAAAACTCTTTTCGAGTACTCATTGTCCAAATCTTTCATTGTTTGAAATTAATGTAGTGTCCAAAAGACGGTTAAAAAATTTAACTAAGGCTATTGTGCCTAAAATGGGTACCCTCACTTAGCGACTGTTTCACCAGCTGTGGATAACTAGAAATCCGATTGACATGTAATAATTCCGAACTTATTTTTGAAATAATGTATTACGATGCAATCATAATGATGATCCAATTTTTTTGAAATGTGATGTCAATAACTTTGAACCCCTCACACATTGTTACATTTCGTCGTTGATGTCAACATAGCAATTTTTTTCTGTAGAAATTACAGGTTCATTGCGGACATTTTCATCAGCTTGGCGCTTTAACAAGTCGAACTCCTGTTGTGCCTCTAAACACAGGTTCAATTTCTATTGAAGTTCTTCTGCTAATTCTTTCACAGCTAAAATGTTGCTTTAAAGCTTTATTTCTATATAGTCTTCAAAGAAAGTGTACCATTCGTTGACATTTCTATATATTTTCCTAGATAGATCTATCGCCTCAACAATACTAATTCTACGAAACGCTCTTTTACTGATACTTTCGTCATCTGATGATAAATGCACAAATTGTAGAGTCAGAGAAAGTTGTTTTACACAATTTTTACATATTCGGAACAAAATCAGCTATAATTTAGAAAATTATTTCGAATTTTTTGCGCGTGATATAATTTCTAACATAATCTGCAAAAATAGTCAAATTTGGCTAATGTTTGAGCTTAGCCCTTAGAACATTGCGTTATTTCGTATTTATAGTTTGTAGAAAATACCTCTAAACGTCACTTTGTTTTCAGCAAAAGAACGGGTAATAATGTATCAATAAAGTCAAAACATTATTCCATCTCGCAGTTTCATTTCTAATCAAATGTTGCTCTTGGCAACGTATTGTTTTTCGGTTTTTAATCATGGTTTAGCATCATCAATGAAACGTAAAATTTCTTATGAAAATTTAAATTCTGATGAAATGATGATGATGGTAATGAATTTTTTAATACTTGTGACATATTTTTCTAATTTTAAATCTTTTAAGGTACCTACTTACTAAAATTAACATGCCTAAATGAGCTTTCAAATAGCGAAATTGCCGGCAAATAACCAAGTACCTATAAACCAATGATGTTGAATTGTTTCATTTTTTGTAACGTGTTCTTTTATTAAATTAAGATTTAGAAATTTGTCATTTTGTATCATTGTTCGGGTAATAATCTATATTTAGATATACGATAAATCATTTTACTATTTCGAGTGAGTAACTAAGTGGCTAGATCTGGACTGTACTGTATACTGGGAGTATCTGTGACTGTAGTACAACTTGCCTTCACATTTTGGGAAGTTTTGTGAACAATACGCGTAGTGGCAAGGCGCATTGGGTGGTCCAACCGCGCCCTGCCCTAACGCCGCTACTAATCAACGTAATTGTCGGCAATGGCCTATTTTAATAGCACTTTTATGATCAGAAGTGACATTTCTTTAATTTTTTTATCTCTACACTGTTCCATAATTTGTTTTTGTTTGTTTCAAAGGTGCACGCAGATAACGACCCTTGTTTGCAATTGTTGGATCTGGAGGTAATTTAAGTTATAAAACTCAGAACTAATAAAATATAACTGATATAAAAGAAAATTAAAATAATGGATTTTTAAACGCAATTCTTTTGAACGATGAATTTACTGATTTTGTAATTTAATGGACATTTTCTACAAACAAGACATTTTCAAATAACAATAGCTCTTCCTACATTTAGTATCTTGGATATAAAAAATTATTTATAAGTATGATGTTGATTCGATCACACTGCTTATTGCTATAAAATTTCTTTTAATGAGCGTCTTATACATACTTATAAAAAGATACTTAAAGATTATGCAAAAATACTATGTTTACTTTATAGGAATACGATAAAATGTGTTGTAATTCTTTGGAAGCTCTTGAAAAATTTGTAGACGGTTCAGAAGAATGCATGAAAGCCGATTCGGAAGGTATGTATACTTAAGAGTAGTAAAGAATGTAAGTACACAACCCTTTTGCCCTTTTCTTATAAAATTTAGGTGTATGAAATACAACGGACATCTGACATAATACGAGTACCCACATCATCCGACATACAAGTCCAACTCTTACAATTAAGGTTTCAACCCATAGAAAACGTCTATAAAACACACTCTTGGGTGGCCACTCTATTTAATTTTATGCTTCATTGAACTTTATTATTTACATCAAGTTAATATTGTTTCCATATACATAATACAAACGTATTGACTGACTATATTATTGGATACTGAATCCTAAAGATAAATAAACTGTACAACGTCACTGAATTGTGCGCAACTTAAAACGGTCTAACAATATTTAATGATTTATTTATTCATTAATTTAAGTCGGTTGGCAATGAATATAATGTAGGCTTTAATAATACAGAGACGTTTAAATGAAGTAAGAATGAATAATTATAGGTACTTTAAAAGTGGTTCCGCTTGAGGATAGAATTCCAATCTACATTAATCGAACCTGTTTATTGATTTCATTAGTTGTGTGCCGTGTCAGCGGCGACTAAACACCGACGGTCACGCGTTCGATTCCCGCTTGGAGTGGGTATTTGTGTTTATACAAATATTTATTTCCGGTCTGGTCGTTAGTCCTTATGGGTCTCCCCACCGTACCTCGGAGAGCACGTTAAGCTGTCGATCCCGGTTGTTATCATGTACGCCTGATAGCGATCGTTACTCGTAGTAGGGAATATATCCGCCAACCCGCATTGGAACAGCGTGGTGGATTAAGCTCTGATCCTTCTCCTACAATATGGGGAAAGAGGCTTATGACCAGTAGAGGGATATTACAGGCTGAAGCGAAGCGAGCGAATGAATAATTTGAAAGGAGAATGTATTTGTATCTACTTAACTTCTAATATTTGATATATACCTAAGTATGTTAATAGTAACTTGGAAAAAGATTTGTAAAAGAAATTAATGGTATTTTTTAGTGGTGGAAGGTTTTTAATGTCTCCTGAGGAATAACAAAATGTTAAAAGATGACAAGGTTGACGAGAGCGGTGCGAAGATATTCTTTGACAAACTGAAAATTTTTGTTCGTAACGAAAAAACAGTGATAGATAAAGTGAGAAACGAATGTTTAAAAAGAAAATATGAGGTCTACCCGACGGTGGACCTCTGCCCCGCCATTAGATTTTACGCCTGCATAGGGATGAGGTAGGGCACAGCAGGAATTTCTTGCTCAAAATATGGAGCAGCCCGACTGGGGAAGTACCTCGACCTTACCGAAGATCACAGCTAAATAATACTGGTTTCAAGAAGTATTGTGTTCCTGTTGATGAGTAAGGTGACCAGAGCTCCTGGGGGGATTGGGGATTGGGTCGGCAACACGCTTGCGATGCTTCTGGTGTTGCAGACGTCTATAAGCTACGGTAATCTCTTATCATCAGGTGAGCCGTACGCTTGTTTGCCGAACTAGTGATATAAAAAAAGGATATGCGAACGTTCTTATGGTAAGTATTTTACACGTATACATGTACTGAAGTACTTTTATTTTAGGAGCAATGATAGTTGTTTTAGTACTTAAAAGAAAAGCGAGCAAATCTATTTGACAGTCTTAGTTCATATCTTTTTCAAAATTTAGAGTGACCCGCTGGAGAAGCGCCTCAAGCCGACAAAATACTATAGCTAAATAATATTGCTCTCAACATCGTTGTGTTCTTATGAGGAGTGAGGTAGTCAGAGCTCCTCTGAGGATGCTCCTTGTCGACAGCGGAGGTAGAATCGGCAATGCATTTGTGACGCTACGGGTGTTGCAGGCGTCCATAGGCTTGCGTGAACCGCTCATCAGGGTGACCCCATACATTTATTGTAAAGCAAGATGTAGTAAATCGTTTAGGAATATTGATTCCCAAATTATTTTACAGGGATGCACTTCATGGAAAACTGATGAAACTTGTTCGAAACTAGCTGAAGATGCTGAAAAAAGTCGAGCTTCAATTGAAAACAAATAAACTTAAATCAACGATTCAATTTATTTGCTTGTTGTCTGCACTTTTACTGATTTTATTTATATGTAAAAAGTAAAAAAAATCTGATGTAGGTAACCCATTTCATATTTTATCAAAATTATTAAGAAGCGAACGATACGAAAATCTTAATAAAAATAATTGTGTTTGCAGACAAACGAAAAAAAAACCGACTTCAATTACATCGACAAGTAATACAACGTAGATCGACGAAAAAATAGTCAAGTAACTACGCGTTATCAAAGATTACTCAAAAAGTAGTTATCAGATCTCGATAAAATTTAAATGTGACCACATGATGAACATCAGCTTTTCATTAAATTAAAAATTATCAAAATCGAAACACCCAGTAAAAAGTTATTGCGGATTTTCGAGAGTTTTCCTCGATTTCTCTGGGATCCCATCATCAGATCCTGGTTTCCTTATCATGGTACTAAACTAGAGATATCCCCTTTCTAACGAAACAAGAATTATCTAAATCGGTATATCCAGTAGAAAGTTATGCGGTATAATACAACGTAGGTGGACGAAAAAAGCGTCAAGTAAAAACGCATTATTAGATATAACTCGAAAAGTAGTTGTTAGATCTCAAATAAATTTAAATGGGACCAATTGACACATACCACCTTTCAATTAAAAAAAAAAAATTGTCGAAATCGGTCCACCCGGTCAAAAGTTCTGATGTAACATACATAAAAAAAAATACAGTCGAATTGAGAACCTCCTCCTTTTTTGGAAGTCGGTTAATGAATGTTGCTAAGCGCATAACTCGAGAATGGCTCGACCATTTCAGCTATTTTATTTTTTGGTATGTTTTTGGTATGTAAAGGCCCACGGAAGGTTTTAATACTAAAAAAAAAAATACTTTTGATAGAACGAAGTCTGTCCGGGCAGCTAGTGTCAAATAAAATAACATCATTGTGATTTGGCATCGATTCAAAATAGCATAGCATAGAACTAACAGTTTTATTTTATATTTTGATATATATATTCAACGTACCAATAATTAAAATAAAACAAAATTGTATTAAAAGAAATAAATTTTATTTGTTCTGAAGGCATCGATCTCGTTGCCACGCCTTATTCAATAAACCAGAGCTTATCCTTACGTCATCATACTCACACCTAATACAAATATCCTCTATCAACACAAACTGCGTTCCTATTATATTTACAGTATATACAATTATTGACACGAAGATAGGTATTGTCCTATTATAAAATTGCATTTTAGTAGATTGATATTTTCGTTCACTGTTCAATTTATACTGTAATCCATGATCATATTGGGATAACTGACTTTTGTGCATTACAAACCATTTGTGATAAATCATCAATTCGACAATAAAAATGTTCACTTTAATGACACAAAAAAATGTCTATACATAAACGTTTAATAATTACGTGGAGGTATGAACCTTTTTAGCTGAGGACTAGTTCAGACCCTTTCTTATATAATATAAATTTTAATGTAAGTTCAATTTCATAATTTAATTTTTAAAGAAACCCTTCCCAGATATCAAAATCGCCTTTCAAATTTGAATTAGGACACTTTAATTTAAAACATAGTTACAAAAACAGCGATAGTCGACAGTTATTTATAAGTAATACTGTACTTCAAGTCACATTCGAGTCTCTGTATATTTGATGAAATATATCAATCATTCAATCCCACTGAGAGATTAGCAATAAATATTTCAATTGCATAGCGCGCTCTTTATGACTTACATTGGTTACAATATTCTAACTAAATGAGGAGTCTCTTAAAAGAATATAGGATCTTATTTATATTTACAAGTACATATAGCTTAGTTTACTTATTTTAAAATCATAGGATAAAGCGATTTTTAATTATTTCAGTGCATTCTTTAAAATGTGGTATCTTACCTTTTGCATAATCGTGTTAATCAATTATAGTTAATTGAAAAGATAAATAAAAATCATTAAAATAAAAATACATGAAAAATTTTCGACCAGTAAAGTTGACAAGTTTTTGTTTTTATATAAAAAAGTTAAAGAGAATATTTATAAAAGTTACAATTACAGTTACAATTTCTTTTTCCTTGTACAATAAAAATGAATAAAAAAAAAAATAATTAAATCATGCCAAACTATAACACATAATCGTCATTGTCAAATTAGCAATTATTATTTATTTTTCACACCTAAAAGATTCTGAACACTGTAATAGCTTACAATTAATTGCCATAGTTTTTGCTCTGAATATTTCTAAGGGTGAGGTGAACATGAGATACCTTATAATTTTTTTCCAGTCATTTTGGCCAGTTCTATATTTCTTTAGAATCACAATTTCCCACCAGTACCTTACACTTAGTATCACTTTAAAGAAATTCTGATGGTTATAATAGAATGTTCCGGATGGCAGCTTTTAGCTGACAAACCTGCCGTTATTCAACCTCTTCAGGGGGCCTCTTGTAAACTGGCCCGAATTTAGCCATGTATTTCTTGACAAACATCTTAGCTTTGGAACGGACTGAATCTGTTACTATGAGTTCTTCGACAGAGCGGCAATGCTTCAATTCCTTAAGCATCACGAAGTGGGTTAACTGTTAAATAAATTTTATAACATTAGTTTGTACTTTGTATGCATGTTAAATTGCAGGCAATTAAATGACAAATAAAAAAAATACATATGCTACTTATTAATTGATGTATTTACTAGTAACCATAAAGTAATTTAAAACAAAAACACGAAATAAACTCTAAAATTATAAACCATATTTAAATACGTCGGTATGTCTTTGATTGCAGTAAAAGAGTTATTGCATACAAAATTAAAACATTCGGTAATCAACTAAATAGTGCTACTACTACAACTAGAAAATTTAATTCAGTTTTTGGAGCTTAATCCACCACGCTGCTCCACAGTGGGTTAGCTGATATATTTCCTACTATAAGTAACGATCGTTATCAGGTGCATACGATTACTATCGGGACCGACAGTTGATGTGCTGTCCGAGGCACGGTGGGGATATCCACACAGACGTTCAAATCGAATCGAACTCGCAAACTGCCGCTGTTTAGTCGCGTACATGGTAACATGGTATACATACGACTACACTATCTTAGAAACATTATCTAAATCTACTATTACTTGCGACTAGCCCGTTGGCGCAGTTTGTAGTGACCCTGATTTCTGTTCGGCGGGTTACGGGTTCGATTCCGTCTGAATCTGGGTGTAATTTTTGTTTATACATATGTTTATATTTCTGTGCATATTTATTAAAAAAAATATATATATATAGTTGTATCAGTCGGCTGTTACTTATAATGCAAACATTAAGTTGCTTTCCATAGGAACAGCCGATCGTTGACGAATGGTTAACGAATGAGCGGGCACCTTCCTGGCGAGGTGCTTGAAGTCGGCGGTGCAGGTGATGCGGCCGGCGGGCGCGTCGGCGCGGCGGTAGGGGTTGAGGTGCTGCACCATGACGCGCGCCATGCTGCTGCGGAACTGCTCCTTGATGCGCCGCGCCGCCTCGCCCGCCGCCCCGCCCGCCGCCCCGCCCGCCGCCTCGCCCGCGCCCGGCGACGGCGGCGACGGCAGCTTCTCCAGGGCCTCGTCCGAATCGCCGTCCGACTCGCTGTCCGTCTCGTCTAGCTCTACGAACTGGAAATACACTACGTATTTTACTATTATGTACGATTAAAAACCAGTTTTTTTTTTATACAACTAGGTCGGCAAATAATAAGCATACGGTTCACCTGATTGTAAGCGATTACCGTAGCCTATAGACACCTGCGACATCGTAAACTAGCATCGCGCTGCCGACCCTACTCCCAATTCCCCCAGCAGCTCTGGTCACGCTACTCACCACAGGAACACAACACTGCTTGAAAGCAATATTATTTACCTAAGATCTTCTGTAAGGTCAAGGTACTTCCCCAGTCAGGCTACTACTCTAGAGCTTTGAGTAGGATATTGTGCTCTAGCTAAGTAATTTTTTTCGACTTTCTATTTAAATTAGAGCTACTGGGTAATGGTTAAAAATATCTATATTAGAATTAGCTTGCTCGTTTTATAAAAGAAGCAAAGGACACGGAGAAGTGAAAGGGAGAATTTTCCCCCCACCCGCCAAGGTAGGGTACGATACGGTGCAGGGCCGACCTTGAGGTCCTTGTGCGAGAGGCTCCCGCGGCGCCTGCCGGCGGCCAGCAGGCGCACCTTGTGCAGCAGGCGCTCGCGCCGCCGCCGCAGCTTCTCCTTCGTCTGCTTGTAGCGCTTCACCTCCATTCGCCCCGCCAGCTTATCCTCCTCCGTGCGAGGCTGAAAGCATATGTTCTACATTATCTATGTTCTTTATACTAGATACTTGTGAATAAATTAAAAATCAACGATCACATCTCTTTCGAAATTTGTTTAAAGTCGATATATTAATTCACAAAAGAACATCAGTCAGTATCTATTATTATCTATTATATTATTTGGCTGAGACAATTCTAGTTTAGGTAAAGTTAGTTCTTTGCTTTTTTTTTTTTTTTTTTATTTACAAGTCATATACATCCATGGGCTTATGAACCCATGTCCTTTTTTACTCTAAATACATGCAAATTTTTATTTTTATTTTTTTTTTATTTCAAGGTAGGCGTTACAAGTTCTTTGCTGTGTGGTTACGGCAGTAAAGAATATAGCCACCCCCTCTCTTCCCGTCGGTGTCGTAAGAGGCGACTAAGGGATAACGCAGTTCCACTACCACCTTGGATCTTAAAAAGCCGATCGATGGCCGGATAACAATCGAATTGCTGGCTTTGAAATACGAAGGCCAAAGATTGGCAGCAGCGTCTTCGGTGCGACAAAGCCAGCCCTGCGGTCACCAACCCGCCTGCCCAGTGTGGTGACAATGGGCAACACACATGAGTTCACGCCATTTTTGGTGCCAACTTGTGGAGGCCTATGTCCAGCAGTGGACAGCTTTGGCTGAAGTGATGATGATGATGATCAAATTATTTCTTTCTTCCACATAGAAATATAATCCAGACAAAAAACTAACTATTAATGCAATACAGTATTATGTTTATCTAATTGAATTACATGCATATAAATTAGAAAAACATACACTAATTGGTCTTTCCGACACAAGGCCTGGCCTTCGTTTTCTTGGTTTCATACTGAGTAAAGCATGATCTGGGATCAATCCGTTATGAGAATCTTCTTTTATTACTGTAAACAAAAAAGGTAATAAATCATACAAATAAAACTGGAAATAGAAAAATACTTCAGTTCATTTTCCATAATTATAAATTGATATTTGTAACTCTGGTCCCATTTGCATTAAGAAAATAGTGACGATAAGTAACTTAGCAAATTCAAACACTAATTTGTTATAAAAGGTTATCTATATGAAATTTCAGGTAAATAAATGAAATTAAAACCTTCATAGATGCCGTTGACTCCCTCAACGAGTTTGCCTTTGACTGGTCGTCCGATTACAGCTGACTCGAGTGCAGTCATTGGTTCCGCTTCTTCTTCTGAAGAACTCTCATCTAAAATTTAAATATGAATATAATTGCAATATTGTGTATGTAAATACGAGTTTTTTTAAACTATTGCTTATGAAGTTAAGTTACAGTTCTAGAAAAGTTTAGGTAGAGATGACTAGTTTCCATTACAGGATAAAGTACCACATGATTGTACAGTAATTTAAAAATGTATATTTTTATTTGCAAAGTTTACATAGAACTTTGACCAGAAAATGGACTTCTTGACAATTAGCTATTATTTCTTTGTACATAAGACATTCAGAAAAAACTTTCTGATCGATTGACAACCCTCTTAAGGTTTCTAGCTCAGATGATGGGAAAGTTGTTATGTTCTGCTTAACTTACACAACAATTATAGAGCTATTAAGTCTCTGTCCATAATTTTGCTTACTAGAGATAGAATATTGGCATAAGTTTTCCCTTAATCTTTGCCAAAATTCTATCTTAAGTAAGATTAAAGGAAGGGTCCCTGAGAGGGGGAAGAGTGGAGTAGTGTGGTGTGTTCTTAGAACAACAAGCCCACCTGGTATGGTAAAAATTTTTAATCAGAATGTTGGTGTTGTTATTTGGTACAACAAGTTCATACGAAGCATCGCTATGATGCTACGCCAAAACTTTACTTTAATTAAGATAGATTAAGGAATCGATTCTTGTGTGGGAGTGACGGGGCGAGGCGAGAGGGGAAAGAAGAGAAAGGGTAGAGGAAAGTACTGAGTGAAGAGAAGGTGGTTGAGGAACGGGGAGGGGGGTGGCAGTGGTGTGCCGTGTTACCGGGGTCGGGCGGCGGCGGCGGGGCCCACTGCGGCTGGCGCAACTTGACGTGGTAGTAGTAGCGGCGGCCGCGCGCGTCCAGCGCACTGCGCCACATGGACGGCAGCGCGGGCGCCTCGGGGCCCGGCGCCTCCGCCTGCCGACAGCTCGCTTCATTGTAAACTTAACCCTCATGTCATTTCTTCGGTGGGAATTTTTAAAACCCGCCATAAGATATGTCTATATATTTCTCGATTAAGGTAAAAACAAAGTTATGTACTTTTAGCTTCAATAACCTTTATTCTTGTAAAAAGATATTCCGGCGTTCATTCCAATCGGACGGCATCGCGGACGAAAAGCAGTAAATATAAATATATATTAATTCGCAGTTCCACTACCACCTTGGAACTTATAAAGCCGACCGATGGCGGGATAACCATTTAACTGCTGGTTTTAAAATTCACAGGCCGAAGACGGGCAGCAGCGTCTTCGGTGCCACAAAGCCAGCCCTGCAGTCAACAACCAGCCTGCCCAGCGTGGTGACTATGAGCACATGAGTTCGCGCTTTTGGCGTGAACTTGTGGAGGCCTGTGTCCAGAAGTGGACTGTGATAGGTTGAAATGATCGATGGCGTTGTGGCCCCCTTAAGTGGAATGCGCTCGTTGTTTTGGGGTACAAATGACGTCACGCACTCTAAGATGCCTAAACATGGCGTTTTGGCAGGATTTTTAAACAAACAATATTAAAACATGATTTGAGTACCTAAGAGGCTAAGAAATAAAAGTTTTTTTTTTTTTGGAAATAAGTATTCATAAAGATTAATTTAAAACGCGTTCTGAAAATTTGTCCGCATTATTCGTAAATAAAAATAACAATTTTTACTTTCGCTCAGTTATCTTCTATCTTAACTATTTGCTATTTGTTTTTTTATTTGTAAATATCACAGTCCTGATAAATTTCTTGAATAGCATTGTTTTTTAACTTTTACTCAAAATATTTTAGGAATTTAATACAAATTAAATTTTAACATACATGAGTAGCTGGTAGAGCATTGGGTGGCGTTTGTTGTAACTGTTGTTGTGGTTGTTGTTGCTGTTGCGGGGCGGGGAAGGGTGGAGGCAGCTGTTGTCCGAACATGAACCCGCCCATCCCGAACCCGCTGATGCCCATCATACTGTCGACAACAATGTTATTAGTCTGTAACAGTGGTTTTTGTTGTTGGTAGTTGTAGCATAATGTAAAATATGTATATTAGTGTTAGTTTTGATGCTACTAATGAAGACCGACGCTACAAGATTAATACTAGCAAAAATTTACGTATATTTTATTATTTACATTATAACACTATTTTTTTTTCCTTACATCTTAAAGTATCTTACAAAAAGATGAAGAAATCCTTATTTTAAAGTATTCAGTAATTTTTATTAAATATCATTTTGCTTTCACACAGTTAGCAAAAACAATAAATAATATAAAACAGTTACAATATACATACATATATTTACTGAAGACTTCATAATAATTAAAATATAAGTGACATTATTGATGATGTGGATGTACAGAATATTTTGTGTGATACATATATGCAAAATCAACTAAGTTTAATACAAATAAATAAAAGAAACCTGTTATGAAAAATAATTAAAATCCAAAAAAATTCATCATTACTCACTTAGACTGAGGAACGCAGAATTGCGGTCCTGGGAAAGGCTGACAGAATCCCGGGGGTCCCGGGGGTCCCTGGAAGTCTCCGTTGGACCCGACCCATTCAGGTGGCATGTCGGGAGGCATTACACCGGGCATCATGCCGGGCACGCCGGGTGGGACCATGGGCACCATATTGCCCCCGCTGATCATGTTGGGCGGCCCGCCTATCATGTTGGGCGGCCCGCCTATCATGTTGGGCGGACCACCCATCATGTTTTGTGAGCCACCTATCATGCCTTGTGGAAACATCTGTCCAAAAAATCATATTTTACATTTGTAAAATATAAAACAAATAAATTTATTCAACTATTTATTCTTTATGTATAGTATATTATAATGGGTACGTTCCACTAAACATCCGCAACGATTGTAACGCTCTCTCTATCGTTCCACCTAAGGCCCGTGGTCGTCGCGAGCGATGGTTCGACGTCATAGATGACGTCACTGTTCACTACCGCATTGCGCCCACTTCACCCACAAAATATAGGTGGGTCAAAGTTGGCTTTCATCAAAACGTGGTGGGAATTTAAAGAAAAACTGTCAATATCAAATTGTGTATGTTATCAGAGCATAATGAACTTTGAGAGTCATTATCTCTCATTCGTTTAGTCAAAAACGCAACAATAAATTCATAGGAATCCAAGTTGAATTCAGTTTTACTCCAATCCATACGAAATATTTACTTACACAGCTGCATGTTTTTATCATGCTGCCATATTGCGAGCACACGGCATTCAAAAATATGCGTTCCACATATACAATCCGCCTATAACGCCCGTGGCGTTTTTACGTTATTGGAACGACAATTTCAGCGCTCGCGGGCCTTAAGTGGAACTTAGCCAATATATCTGTACTATAACACATCTCTCTTACTTCTCTTTATAATCTAAATTGGTGTCACTTCAAGGAGGTGGTAATAGCGAATGATAGTAATAGTGGGCGATAGTAATTACGGGTAGTAATAGTATTGAGTGGATTGAAATTGATAGAGGTAGAAATGAATGGTTATAAAAGTAGGCGCTAATAATAGTGGTGATTGATGGTGGGAATAGGAAAGTAGTGGTAACAGCGGGTAGTGCTAGGAGTGGGTAGTGACAGGGGCCGCTAGTGGTAGGGATGGATAGTGACAGGAGCAGGTAGTGGCAATGACGGGTAGTGGCAGTGACAGGTAGTGGCAATGACGGGTATTGGTAGTGGCAGAGGCGGGTAGTGGTAGGAGAGTTTAGTGCCAGGAACGGGTAGTGACAGGGGTGGGTAGTGGTAGGGACGGATAGTGGCAGGAGCTGATAATAGTAGTGACGGGTAGTGGTAGTGATAGTGGCGGGTAGTGGTAGGAGCAGTTAGTTGTAGTGGCGGGTGATGGTAGGAGCGGGTAATCGTAATGGCGGGTAGTGATAGTGGCAGGTAACAGTAGTGCGGCGGTACCTGCGCGAAGGCGTCCTGCGAGGCGGCGTGCCAGGGGTAGACGGCGCGCCAGGGCTCCTGCTCGCGCCGGCGCCGGCTCTCGTCGGCGGCGGCGGCCGCTTCGGCGAAGGCGCGCCGCCGCTCCTCCTTGCTCATGGGCGGCGCGGCCGTCAGCACGCGCTCGCTCAGACTGCGGATTTTCTTTTATATACAACTAGCTACGCAAACAAGCATACGGCTCACCTGATGGTTAGCGATACACCTCCAACACCAGAAGCATCACAAGCGTACTGTTGACCCTATCCTCCAAACCCCCCCAGAAGCTCTGGCTACCTTATTCACTACAGCAAAACTACACTACATGAAAGCAGTGTAGCTGTGATATTTTTTAAAGTTGAGCTATACTCTAAAGCCTGCTTTCTATATTCAGATAGTTTCGTTTTGCTTACAAACCACTCAATTTCGAAACGAATTTTCAAGTGTTTTTGGGATATAGAAACGGAACATAAGGGACCTTTTCACCAGTCGCCGATATAGCTATCGGGCGCATGGCGGTTTCAAGCAGAAAATTTTATGATATTTTTATTTTCTACCACCAACCGTGAACTGATCACGACATGTTTTCGCAAATTTTTTAATAATACTGATGTAAACTAAATAAAAATAAAGACTAATAATAAAATTTAAGACAGTGATATGTGTGAATGTTTACTTATATCGTCGGTTAAATAGAAAAGTGACATTAATCAAAAATTTTGCAATACACGCATATAAAGTTTTTACTTTTTAACCTTCTTCAAAAAAAAAGGAGGTGGTTACTAAATTCGACTGTATATATACATATTTATGTATGTTCGGGGATAACTTCGTCGTTTATGAACCGATTTTGATAATTCTTTTTTTTGTTACAAAGGAGATATCCCTGGTGTGGTATGATAAGGAAACCAGGATCTGATGATGGGATCCTAGAGAAATCGAGGGAAACTCGAAAATCCGCATACCTTTTTACTGGGTGTACCGATTTTGATAATTTTTAATTTAATCGAAAGCCGATGTTTATCATGTAGTCACATTTAAATTTCATCGAGATCTGATTACAACTTTTGGAGTAATCTTTGATAATGCGTATTTACGTGACTAATATTCGTCTACCTACGTTGTATTACTTGTCGATATAATTGTTTTTTTTTTTCGTTTGCCTGCAAACACAATTATATTAAATTAATTTTTCCTTCTATTTTTTATATTTACATATAAGTGTTATATATAATTTTAAAAGTATTTACATAAAGATTAAGATATTGTTCTTATTTAAAAATATAAAAATATTTATTAAAAAAATGGCAGAGCGATGTTTTTATACAATCAATATGGCGATGACCGCAGAGTACTGAAATGATACTGATGTCATCTAGTGAGCTTGACGTGTATTTTTATAAAGGGTCTTTTATCCATATAGAAACTATGTTGTTAACAGACTCTTTCTAGTAATAACCTTACTTTTAGAAAATTTTTAGAAATATCATTTTCCATTTAACCGACGATATATATAGAGTTATTTAAACATATCCACGTGTCAAATTCTAACACTAGATAGTAAATGGTTTTACTAACAAATGATTTCACAACAATCTATTAATTAATTTAGTACACACTTTAGTATATATTATATTTGTTTGTCAAATATTAAAAGCACATGTGGCATAACAAGTTGGTAAAAAACAATGAACTACCGTATACTACGCCTTCCTTCTGGACTGCTTCTTCTTTTCCTTCTATCTCGCTCGTCTCTATCTCTGTCCCTTTCGCGCTCCCTATCCCTCTCTCTATATCTATCTCTTTCCCGCTCTCTCTCCCTCTCTCTTTCCCTCTCTCGGTCACGATGGTCACGTTCGTCTCTCCGGTCGCGGTCGTCTCTACGATCCCGATCGCGATCACGATCTCTAGTACCACTAGAATCCGCTGCTCTCCTTTCGACGTTAGCCTGTCTTTCGTGTTCTTTCATTTGCTGAATACGCTCTTTCTTTGGAATTTTGAACACTTCCTATAATTACGTTACAGACAGAAATTAAATTATGTTATTTTTTAACTTATAGTTAAAATGAAAAGACAATATAAATGAAGAGGAAAGAGAAATTATATTTATATATATACTTATATTAAACTTTCTAATCAATATTTACCTTTAAGCTTGACCACCTCTCGAGCAACTGATTACAAAGGTCTTTAACTTTTTCTGAGATGACAGCATTTTCTTTAGACTTTTCCACAGTGCCAGATTCATCTTGGGCTGGTCGATTTGGAAGTTCTATTGGCAAACCTGCACAAAAAATATTCCATTAGATTGGTTCTATTTTTAAAGAATTTAAAGTTACAAGTTAAATTGTGCTTTATGTTACCAGTAGCCTCATCAATGAATACAGGATCAGACACAGTGGGATCAGTAGCAGGAACATCTGTGGCAGTAAGCCATCGCTCCACAATAGTGAAGAAACGGCTCTCTTGCACCATTGTTTTGTTTGGAATGGGTAGTCTGTCCACCGTTTGCAGCATTTCAAGTCTGAAATTTAAATTTATGTTTATATTTTTATGTAGCTGATGAGTCCAAAGATTTATTATACTGATACAGATATTATACGTTACAATATGGTTAGATGTTGATCACATCGACCTCACATATCATTATACCTACATCCACAGTTTGACGCCAATCTCTAAGATAGAAGCATGCACTCAAGTTTTCGTGCTGTCAGCTACATATAACTTGAACACCTTAAGAAAAGGTAAATTCCAAGAATTTGAAGTGAAAGTGTGAATATAGGCAAGTGAACTTTACTTTAGACCTATTTCTTTTTTTCTTGACAAGTCTTGATCAGACACGACGAGAGCAGGCGGCGGTACGGCAGATGTGACGTGTCGCGTGTCACGTGGCGCGTCTCACCTGAAGGGCAGCGGCGCGTCCGCGCACCAGGGCGCCAGCAGGCGCAGGCCGCGGTAGTCGAGGAACAGGCGGCGGCACGGCAGGTGTCACGTGGCGCGTCTCACCTGAAGGGCAGCGGCGCGTCCGCGCACCAGGGCGCCAGCAGGCGCAGGCCGCGGTAGTCGAGGAACAGGCGGCGGCACGGCAGGTGTCACGTGGCGCGTCTCACCTGAAGGGCAGCGGCGCGTCCGCGCACCAGGGCGCCAGCAGGCGCAGGCCGCGGTAGTCGAGGAACAGGCGGCGGCACGGCAGGTGTCACGTGGCGCGTCTCACCTGAAGGGCAGCGGCGCGTCCGCGCACCAGGGCGCCAGCAGGCGCAGGCCGCGGTAGTCGAGGAACAGGCGGCGGCACGGCAGGTGTCACGTGGCGCGTCTCACCTGAAGGGCAGCGGCGCGTCCGCGCACCAGGGCGCCAGCAGGCGCAGGCCGCGGTAGTCGAGGAACAGGCGGCGGCACGGCAGGTGTCACGTGGCGCGTCTCACCTGAAGGGCAGCGGCGCGTCCGCGCACCAGGGCGCCAGCAGGCGCAGGCCGCGGTAGTCGAGGAACAGGCGGCGGCACGGCAGGTGTCACGTGGCGCGTCTCACCTGAAGGGCAGCGGCGCGTCCGCGCACCAGGGCGCCAGCAGGCGCAGGCCGCGGTAGTCGAGGAACAGGCGGCGGCACGGCAGGTGTCACGTGGCGCGTCTCACCTGAAGGGCAGCGGCGCGTCCGCGCACCAGGGCGCCAGCAGGCGCAGGCCGCGGTAGTCGAGGAACAGGCGGCGGCACGGCAGGTGCGCATCCCGCAGCAGGCGCAGCAGCGCAGCCTGCGCGCGCCGCGTTTTGGCGCGCACCACCGTACGCGACAGGCGCAGCGTGTGCGCCTGGTTCTTGACGCCCGTGCGCCCCAGCACCTCCAGGTCCTCCTCGATCTGTCGACCAACGATGTTTTATTTTATACGACCCTATTCTCACTATTTGATCTGGTTGATCATTACAATTATTACCAGCCTTGCCAGCCACTATTTTGTCCAGATACAGACTGAAACTACTCCATGTTTATCACGCATAAAACTAATTATTACAATAGTTCTAGTTAGTTGGGTCTCTCGCAAAACATGCCACCGAACCACGTATAATTTTCGATACAGAATAATACAAACAGAATAAAACATGGCAACACACGCACATCGGCGTCCTGTATGAGGTCGGAGGCCTTGTGCTTGTACTTGCGGTCGCCCCTGGGGCGGCGCGCGCGCGGCGCGGCGGGCAGCGCACTCGCGTCGGACGCCTGCGCGTCCTCCGACGACACCGTCATGCCTGACTTGGATGTCGACACGTCTTCCTCCTTACAAAAATACAAATAAATTATTTTTCGCCTTTTAAATTAAAAAAACAATAATAATAAAAAAAAAAATTTGCTTAAAAGAATTTTATGTTTTATATTTTGATTTGATTGTATATCTCAAATTCAATATTTATTTTTCCTAATTTTGATATATGATTATTTTTTCTGTAACTTACTAGTGCTTGGGGCAAAGCTCTGTAAGCATGTGTGTATGTTGATAAATAAATAAATATTCTCAGGTATGTTAAACATTAATTTGTTTGACTTAAGGTGAAGTTAGTGCAATTGAGATGAAATAAATAATTAAAAAAGAAAAAAATAAGACAAAACCTCTTCGTCATAATCGTCGTCAGAGTCCGGCTCGGCTCCGATCCAGCCGCGGCAGTTTTCCGCCCCGCAGTAGCAGCGCTGAGCAACTTTACTGTAACACACATAATTATATTTATTATACACTAAAGTCCTAATGGCCTATTCTACTACCTGTTGTTAAAGTCTATTCGTAACTTATGTGCAGGATAAACCTTATCCACAACCAGGCTCTAAGTTATATAAACCATTATCTACTTTCTAAGATTTTCATACATACATTACATTGTTAATCTATAGAAACAAATAAAATTGGAGTGTCTGTTTGTAATATTAAAATAACTGCTTTTTACTAAATGCATATGGATGTATACACGATACATAATAACATTTTTTACAAATTTTGTTTGTCTGTTCCTGCTAATCTCTGAAACGGTTTGGACGATTTTGACGGGACTTTCACTGGCAGATAGCTGATGTAGTAAGGAGTAACTAACTAAGGCTACTTTTATTTTCTAAATTTATTTATTTTCTGACTCTGCGAACTGAACAATAAATTTTTTGTTAAACTCCACGCGAAATCGCGGGGACAGCTAGTACAATATATATTTTCACCTATGTGGCAACGGCAGTACAAAATATAGCCATCCCCTCTTTCCGTGGGTGTCGTAAGAGGCGACTAAGGGATAACACAGTTCCACTACTACCTTGAAAGTTAAAAAGGCCGACCGATGGCGGGATAACCATCCAACTTGCTGGCTTTGAAATAACGAAGACAGGCAGCAGCGTCTTCGGTGCGACAAAGCCAGTCCTGCAGTCACCAACCCGCCTGCCCAGCGTGGTAACTATAGGCAACACACATGAGTTCACGCCTTTTTACGCGCAAACTTGTAAAGGCCTATATCCAGCAGTAGACTGCGATAGGCTGAGGTGATGTGATATTTTCACTAGTATTCTACTTCAGCCAAAAAATGTAGTAACTATATATATAACATAGTTTTGTGAATATTTTAAAAAAACGTAATATTTTAGATTATTTTATATACCGATTAGAGAGTGACAGAGACAGTCCTTATAGTAATAGCATCAAGTAACTTCATACACATATTTATTATTAATATTTTCCTATTATACCAGAAACTCATTTTGTTAAAAATTATAAATATATCAAAAGAAATAAAATATAAAATACATTAAAAAAAATATATTTACTATTTAACTTGTTTCAGTCTGTAATATCCCACTGCTGGGCGTAGGCCTCTTCTACTATGTAAGGGAAGGGGGAATATTTGCCGAATTGAATATTGCCGAACGGGAATCGAACCTGCGAGCATTGGTGTTTAGGCACCGCCGACACGGCACACGCACCATTACACCAGAATGGTCGTCGTCACTATTTAACTAATAATCCTAATAAAAAAAGAGTGTGCTTTATTTATACCACACACCTGAAGTAAAACTTTTTTAGCAATAGGCGTTCACTGTGTCTTAAGATATACGAAACGTAACTGGCCATGAAAGGAAGAGGAAAGACCGTGCTCGCACCTATCTCTTGCTCGATTCGCCTCGCCCGATCATATTTTTCGTAACGTTATCGTCACACTTTCACTAGGTAACTCCACAAACAAAGCGTGCGTAAAGAAATTTTACAAATACAATTTACGTACAGTTACAAGTTAAGTCAATAAGCTGTTAAAAACATACCCAAAACGTTGAAATTGATAATCAAAGGTAATTTCTTCTCCAACTTTAATGTCTCTTTTGCTGAAGAAACCTATTCTTAGTTCACCATTAACTGTCCACTTCTGTGTTTCAGCATTCGGTTCACAAGAATGGTTGATAAACCTTGATATATTTCCCTTTAATGTAGCATCAATGACTGTGTCTCCTTTTAAAGACATGAAATAGTGATGTAAATTGTTCTCTTCGGAATATGTCTGTGCACGTTTGTAAAACTGCTCATAATCTAGCACTTCGCCTACATACTCCATTAAAAATTCGCCTCTGCAAAGAAAAAATAAAAATGTTGAACAAAACGAGATAAAAAGAATAACTTGTATTAAATAAGAGTATAACTACGAGTATATTAATATTGATTTATTTATTTATTTTCAATATTTATTATATGAATAAATGCCACTTTGTAAATCTTAATAAATTTGTAAAACATATTTGGACTTATTTGTTTTGAATATACTTAATAGAATTTTTAAAGTTTTTAAAATATTACGATAATCATCTGTGATTTTAAAATATATAATACAATAGTGTGACCAAACAGAGATTGGATTCCAGGTTAATAAGAGTCAATTAGCACACTATCTCTGAGTTTCAAAATGTCAACTTAAACTGTTTTTGTTGTTATTACAAACATACAGTAGAATTATTGATGAATTCATTCATCCTTTCCTGAAATTTATACAGATAACGTTGAATGCTACAAAATAAACTAATAGGATATGCTACATATTGCTTATTTAAAAATTTATAAGTTCTGCTATCCACATAAAAAATGAGACATATGAAAAACAAAATTTACATATTTAAAACCTAGTCAGTGAATATATAAATACATTATTCGCACTGCCTGTTCTTAGAAGTCATAAATACATGTAAAACATTTCGCATGACAAATATAGGACAAATATAAATTTTAAACAAATGCTGTCTAAATGCATGGTCGTCTGTTCCTAACGTGAAGAGCTTAATGCTTATTTTAGGTAATAACCAGCTGATGTACATTTAAACAACTTTATTGATACTTATAATAGTACAAAGAAAAGCCTTTTCCCAAAAGTGTTAATTTATTTAAACCTTGTCATAAACATATTTTTAAGTAAACTTACGCAGTAATATCTGCACTCGCTTCTACTCCACAACCCTTTTTATCGGCATAAAATACTTTTAAGGAACCATTTTCTTTTTTCTGGAACCTTCTGTTAGTACATCGTTCACCTACTGGACATCTGGAGTTACTAAAATTGTAAAAATAATAAGTGCATTTATAAGAAAATAATAATAGTTTAAAGTGTTAACTTTATTCTTATTTATTAATATAAGAAAATGCATTTGCTCTTGCAGACACTTGTTTACAGGTCAATTACATGTATGAAATCAATTTTCATTTGTAGACCAAAAACAAACTGCAAATGTATGATATTTTAGATTCTAATATTCTTTACTGCTCTAGATTAGACAGGCTAGGGCAGGCCTACTACATCCCCCGGGGCGAGGTAGCGAATACTAGCGTGACCACATCTCATTCCCTCTAGACGAACAACTGCTCAAACGTGCTGGTTTTTTAGTCAGTAGGAGTCTGAATTAACCCTCTGGCCCCCGCGTCGGAGGGAATCCATGATGGATTTTCCCCACGTAAAAAAAAGACCTACTACATCACTTTACACTAGTTCATTGTAATCATTATTTCACCTGTTAATATTTATGGATACTATTCCACTAAAGTTTAGTAGTATTTTATAAATATAGATGTAGTTATTTAATAATAAAGGAGAATGCATCATTCTAATGCTAATGGTGAAAGAATTATGAAAATTAGCAAAGTATTTTCAAATTATCAATTTTCAAAAAAGACAAAATCTTACCATTCTATCATAAGCAGTCTGTTTAAACAGTCTTCACCACAAGCAAGTTCACCTCTCTCGAGCTCTTCCTTTGTCAAAAAACAATCACAAATCATTTTCTTCGTTTCCTTGCTTACCATACGCTCACACAGGTACTCATTCTCATCCAAATGCTGGTACTGACTCATTCTCTCTTCTATTATTTTGTCATAAGCTTCTTTGGTAAGAGGAGTCGTAGGTTTTTCTTCCTCAGACTCTTTTAATGACTCTTCTAAAGGAGGCAGTTTCTGAGGCAGACCGGGGCTCGCCAAAGGAGAGTTAGCTGGTGAATTAGCGCCCATTTCTAATTCACTTGATCTACGCCAACGTGATTTAACTTTAACTGGCATTTCTGATGGTACTGGGAATGTTAAGGGGTTAGGAGTATTACTCTGTAACCCATCAGACAACCGTTCTTGACTATCAGATCCCATTTCCTCCAATTTTAGCTTTGTCTGGGTAATTAAAGCTTTTTTCAGAGGAGTCTTGACCAAACCATAACCTTTTGTTTTTTGTTTCAAATTACTTATAGTTTTAATGCGATTTGATCTACGAACACCAGTCGGTGACGACTCAGAGGAATCGTTAGAGAAATTTGTATTTAGTTCAGTAACTCGAGAGGAGTTGCTGTCGTCAGAAAGAGTAGAGCTAGGTGTTAGACTAGGATCAGGTCTAGTCAATATGTCGTTAGGAATATGTGGATCGGGAGTGTTACAAGGAGGTGTTCGAATATCAATGACTTCACCACAATCCATGGGGGAATTGGGATTTGATTCTTTCTGAGCCAAATTAAGCTTTGCAAAATTTGTTTGAAATTCAGCGTCTTTGGGTTCTTCCTGTTTTCCAGCATTGTCTTCCTGTTGAAGTTGTGCTGGATTTGGACTTTCAATATTAATGTTATAGTAAAGTTCCTGATTGTCATCCTCAACGATTTGTACAATTGTGATAACTTCATCATCGTCCCCATATTCTAATTGTTCTTCTAATGTAGCTTGATGGTTTTCTTGATTGATTTGCTCATTGGAAAGTAAGACATCCTCATTTTGTATAGTATTTGTAACATTAATTTTCATTTCTTGTAATGGTTTTGTATTTTCTAAATTGTCACTAGTTTTTTCTCCACTCTCTGAGGTTTTAGTTTTTAACAATATATTTTTACTCTGTGTTTCACTAAAACTCATAGGAGGTGAAGTTTCCCTTGAACTTCTTTGTATTGAATTAACAGGTAAAGTAAGAGGACTAGAGCAAGCTCCACTATTGGTGTCAGATTGAGTATCCAATGCGGCATCGGACTCAGAACTTGCACACGGGTCCACAACTCTGATCTCTACACTACTATTAGTTTCACTGTCACTGCCTATTTCATATTTTTTGCTAAATTGATCGTCATTGTTAAACAAACATCGATATTTACCAAATTTCTTATGTAAAGCAACAATTGGAATTGCATTACCTGAAATCGTTTTCAAAGACTGTAAATTTGACGGTGAGTTTATTTTTGGTCCAGAATCGACCGCAGACTCATTTTTAATATCAGGAGGTTGCTGATCTTCCGCTGATGGTTCAGAGGGAGGTTCAGTTGAAGTTGATGTCTCGCCGACTGTTGTATTTGTAGCTTCGACTTGTTTCCCGCGTCGAGTCGACCGACGAGACGGAGCTTTTGTTGCTGGTTTCCTTCTCTTTGCCATTGTTGGCAAACAACCTAAAAATACAAGCACCTATGACAACCAAGTAGAAAACATGCATGGGATCTTAAAACTCAGTGACCTCTTTCGATCGTTATTCGTTGTCTGTCAATGCCATATTGTCGTTGAGGCATACTGAAACATAATTATCATTTATCACTAAAATATAGATTTAGTAATGAATTTATTTAAAGACAACATAAGTATTTATTCAATAGATAATCACACAGCATAACCACCGGTTCGATGCCTTTAAAATACAGTATTATAATTACATGAAAACATACCATTACTGTCTGTAAGTTATTTATTATTTCATCTATTTCAATACTTATAAGTTTATTTAACTTACAAATCTTCTGATAAATTAAATAAATTGCTACCAACAACTGGTTGATTTTTTTTACAAAGCCATTACTTTTTTTATGGCATCCATCATTGAATTTGTTATGCCTAAAATCAAAATTGTCAATGCCAATTGCCAATGGCAAAACTCTTGATCTCAAAATATGCTTGTAAAAGATAAATAACTAACGCTTAAAAATGTTAATATAGTTTAATATTTGTGATATTATTTATATATATTTTTAGTAGATACAAATTTCATACTTTTGTAAAGGAAATATTACGACAAAAATTATTTTAATGATATATTCTAGGGCTTGGGATACCGTAAAAAATTCGGTAACGTTAATTTTTCTCGGCAGATATAACGTTAACTAAAGAATAACGATACCTCAAATTATGTTATTTTGGATTAATGTTGAATCCCTACCTACATTGCTATAATATTTTCTGATACATCAATGAAATAAGAATTATAACTTTACATTATTTATTTTACAAATTATTCATAATAAGGAGTCATAAAGTCATAAATGTAATAATAATGATGATAACTTAACGATTACTTAATGGGTAGATGGTTGGGCTATGAAAAAAAATATTCTGTAAATTCATACATTCATTCGAATCGTTAACAACACTGTTGTTACTTAGTACCAGCATTTAATTTTTTGTTTTATAATTAGTGATCTTTATATAGAACTTATCATTAACATTTGTTGGAGAATGTAAAATATAAGCAACAAAAACATTTTAAAATTATTATATTGATTGACCGCCAAAAATCAATTGTGCATAATATATATACATGAAAAATTAGTTATCATTACGTACGATTGAAAAAGAATGAAAATTCAATTCCAAGTATTGCAACCCAGGGTAAGGGTGTCATGGTGTCATCGTGTCACCTACTCGGCTGTCAATTTACTATATAAAGTAACTACATTTTGAATTTCTATTAAAAACGTAAACTTTTAATATTTTAAAAGGACTATATAAAATAATCATAATAAAATGACTAATGAAACACCAGAGGTAATATTTATATTATAATATAGAGGCTATTGCTGATATATTTGTTTAACGAGTAGAGAAACGGACACGTCACTTGCCGACGCTGTTTTTAATAGTAATAGGTAAAATAAGTTGTTTATGAATATTATTTATTAATATTCTTTGACGGTTCGCAGGAAAGTGGTCCACTTTCCTGCGAACCGTCAAAGAATACTTATAACAAATGGACACTACGATAAATAATTATTTATTAAATAAGATATTAATATTTGAATTTTCAGATAGCTGGTTCCAGTTAATTTTTATATTGAAGGGTGTCATATGTATTAATAATAAAATATTTATATATTTCAGGTCGTAAAAATCAACAAATGGGATGGAGCGGCGGCTAAAAATGCTATTGACGATGCTATTAGAGAGGTAAAATATTCCACAAAAATGAAGGAAATAGTAACATTACAAACTAGCATATGTTATAAAACAAATAAACATTGGTTGCTTTTCATTTACTTACATAGAGAGTCTTTCAATACACAGCACAATACAGCCAAACTTTGTGTAAGAGCATTAAATGAAACAGTGTAGTGACTGGAATCAACACTAGAGGGTGTAGTCATTGGTCTTAATTAATATTTACTTAATTTACAAAAATAACCTTTCAATAAGTTTAAGTACTTTCACAATTTGCAGGGAAATAAATAGTCTATAATAATAAAAACTTTGAAATTAATCAAATATAAGCATTAAGTAGTCGAACTGAATATTTTTTTACTCTTGGCAGACATTTTATCAAAGTAATAATTTGAAAACAGAATCACTATAAAAAATATAAGATATTAATATAAGATATTAATATAAGATATTAATTGAAGTTGTATTATCTGAACACTCTGTAACTGTTTGCAACGAACCGGTTTTGCGTCTCGATCGCCTTTCCTCTTCCATGTTTATGCGTAAACATTAAATTGACAGATTTTATACTTACCTTAGTTTGTAGAACTACCCACCTTATTGTAAATTGCCTGAATAAACTATATTCAAACTTAACACACTGGACAAATCCTTGCAATTTTTGGAGTGCATCATTGCAATTTTTTATGTAACCTGAGTTTAAATAATAAAAAAATTACTGTAACAAAATTTATACTAATACCAATATGAATAATTAAAAACATAGGTACAGAGGAAAATTCTTTTCTTTATTGTTAGTAGTATTGGATGAAACACTGTCAAATGAGTCTTTTTTTTTTAAATGTCGATTAGTGTACATCGGTGTTTGACAGTGTTGTTGATGAAAAGCTTTTTGTCGAACACTAGTACACAGTGTCACTTTTTATGTAATTGGAAGGGATCTAGTTTTGTTTAGTTTGTTAGAATAATATTATCAGTATGTGTGTTACTTGAAGTAGTCTATAACTGACTGAGCACAGTGAATTAACATTTTTTCTATTCTGTATTTGTAATTTTTGTGTGTAATCTGTTGGCAATCCTGTCAAAAAAGATATAATTTTGGATCCCAATATATAATTTTGGAATCTGTAATTAAGTCATTAGATTTTATAATGTAATTGCATACTTATGCTTAGTGAATTTTGTTTTTTAAGGTCTTTACTGGAGATCTGAAGTGCAAAGAAAGTTTTGCATTAATCGATGGACGATTGTTTCTCTGTGCGTTGGCTGTAGGAGTAGCTCTGTATGCATTGCTGTGGGACTACCTTTATCCCTTCCCTCAATCAAAGTAAGTTTAACTATCACAATCAAAATACCTGTACAGAAAGGCAAAATATTTTTAGTTTACATTGATAATGGAGGCAGTTTGACTTTTTTATTTAAGTGGCTGATATATTATGAAATTTGCTGTGTGGCTACGGTAGTACAGAATATAGAATATAAGAGAGGAGTCTCTTCCCGTGGGTGTCATAAAGAGGCAACTAAGGGATAACACAGTTCCACTACCACCTTGGAACTTATAAAGCTCACCGATGGCAGGATAACCATCCAACTACTGGCTTTGAAATACACAGGCCGAAGACTGGCAGCAGCGTTTTCGGTGTGACAAAGTCAGCCATACGGTCAACAATCCGCCTGCCCAGCGTGGTGACTATGGGCAAAACACATGAGTTCACGCCATTTTTGGCGCGAACTTGTGGAGGCCTATGTTCAGCAGTAGACTGTATTTGGCTGAAGTGATGATGATGATGATCAAATTATTTCTTTCTTCCACATAGAAATATAATCCAGATAAAAAACTAACTATTAATGCAATACAGTATTATGTTTATCCTATTGAATTACATGCATATAAATTAGAAAAACATACACTAATTGGTCTTTCCGACACAAGGCCAGCAAGTTATTTAACTTTCTATATTTTCTATTTATATGATTGTCAGTTTTATATCTGTAAAATAATGCTTGGACTTTTAAACTTTCCATATAAAGTTTACTTTTTTACCTTAAAAAGATTGTTAAACAAGCTCTCTCTAACTGCAGTGGATAAGATGGAACATAGCTGTTTACTTTTTTTGCTTTTTGTTACTTTTTTTTATATCAGTGTGATCCTATTTTGGTCATAATTATACATTATATTGTAACATACTAGTATATCATAATGCTGTTGGATTGCCTAATAAAAAAAATAAAAAATAAAATAACTAGTTTTACATCATCACTACGGCCAATGGCTGGCTATACTATATGGCTCGACTAAATACAACGTAGGTCGACGAAAAAATAGTCGAGTAAACGCAATATTAGTTATAACTCCAAAAGTAGTTGTTAGATCTCAAATAAATTTAAATGAGACCAAATGACACGCACCAAGTTTCGATTAAAAAAAGAATTATTGAAATCGGTCCATGCATTTAAAAGTGCCGAAGTCACTTCAGCCTATCGCAGTCCACTGCTGGACATAGGCCTCCCCAAGTTCGCGCCACACATCCCGGTCTTCCGCAATCCTCATCCAGCCTACACCGGCAATCTTACGTAGATCGTCGGTCCAACGGGCCGGAGGACGTCCCACACTGCGTTTGCCAAGACGCGGTCTCCACTCTAGAACCCGTCTACTCCAACGGCCATCGGTCCTGCGACACAGATGACCAGCCCACTGCCACTTCAACTTGCTAATTCTGTGGGCTATGACGGTTACTTTCGTTCTCCCGCGGATAGTCTCATTTCTAATCCTGTCTTTGAGAGAGACCCCAAGCATAGCCCGTTCCATTGCACGTTGAGCGACTTTAAACTTGTGGACCAGTCCTTTGGTCAGTGTCCACGTCTCGGCTCCGTATGTTAACACAGGCAGGACGCATTGCTCGAAAACTTTTGTCTTCAAGCATTGCGGAATCTTCGAAGTGAAGACGCGACAGAGTCTGCCAAACGCCGCCCAGCCCAACCGAATCCTCCTATCGGCCTCCTTCTCGAAGTTGTTGCGGCCTAGTTGGATAGTATGGCCTAGGTAAATATAATCCTGAACAACTTCGAGAAGGGTACCATCGACCGATACCGGTATCGGTATGACTTGGTTGTTAAACATAACTTTCGTCTTATCCAAGTTCATACAGAGACCGACACGTCGGGAGGACTCGTTTAGGCCGGCCAGCATTTGGCCTAACTCATCCAGCGTCTCCGCAAAGATGACAATATCGTCGGCGAAACGAAGGTGAGAGATGAATTCACCGTTGACGTTGATGCCCCGTTCCCCCCAATCCAAGGTCTTAAAAACATCCTCTAGCGCAGTGGTAAACAGTTTCGGTGATATTACATCCCCCTGTCTTACCCCGCGCCGGAGGGAAATAGGTCTTGTTCTTTGGTCATTGACATGAACGGTCATCGTCGCCGCGTCGTACATAGATTTTAGTACCTCGATATATCGCCAGTCGACATGACATCTCTGCAGAGAGTCCAGGACAGCCCAGGTCTCGACGGAGTCGAAGGCTTTCTCGTAGTCCACAAATGCCATACACAGCGGTTGATTATATTCTTCCGTCTTTTGGATAATCTGCCGAACAGTATGGATGTGGTCCACGGTGCTGTAGCCATTTCGAAACCCAGCCTGCTCTGGTGGTTGGAATTCGTCGAGTCTTCTGGCGAGACGATTCGTAACAACCCTCGAAAACAGCTTATAGACGTGGCTCAGAAGTGAGATCGGTCTGTAATTCTTTAACAGAGACTTATCGCCTCTCTTAAAGAACAGCACCACCACACTCCTGGACCACGCGTCCGGCGTGGTACCTCGGTGGATGACGGCGTTAAATAGTCTTGCCAAGGCTTTCAGGACAGGTCGCCCTGCGGCTTTAAGGAGTTCAGTGGTAACTCCGTCATCCCCCGGGGCCCTTCCGTTTTTAAGCTGCCCGAGCGCTGCACCAATCTCATCCTCTTCGAAGTCCGGGATACACTCCGAATAATGGCGCAACAATGGTGCCCGTGGATCTTCGGTGTCCCAAGTCGCAGGCTTGCGTGCGCTCGACGAGTACAGCTGTCCATAAAAATTCTCAACCTCTTCTCGGACCTGAGGGCGAGAGCAGACGGTTCTGCCATCTGCTGTTTTAAGCTTCGCAAGAAGGCTTCTCCCCAATGGTCTTTGGAAAACTTTGGACCCCCTATTCTACTCAATCAGAGTAGCAACCTCTCTCGTATTTGAGCAGCGGAGGTCTTGGCGAATAATTTTCCGTACCCTCTTGGAAAGAGCCCTCTGTTCTGGCGAAGCAGCCGGCAACTCGCGCCTCTGCCGCATCAGATCCAAGGCTTCAGGAGAAAGTTTGGACTGCTTCGTTGGCTTTGTTGGTGGAAAGTGCCTGCGACCCAGTGTACACACCGTCTTCACCACGTTGTCGGTTATCTCGTCCACGTCGCTAGTAGTTTCCAGCGAATCGAATCGGTTTTGGAGCTCCAACTGAAACTGCTCGGAGCCACATAGTATTTGGGGCAGCGTGGGTCGGAGAGTAGATTTCATCAAGCGGGTCCGCTCCTTTCGGAGACATGTGCCGACAAGTGCCGAAGTAACATACATAAAATAATAAAATAATAATACAATCGAATTGAGAATCCTTTTTTGGAAGTCGGTTAAAAAAGGCATAAATCGTGAGATTTTGTAAGGCTAGGTTTTGGACTGTTGGCTACTTTTTATGTTAAAATCGAAATTTGAGTTACTTACTTAAAAGATATACTGTTATAAATTTTATTAGCGTAAAAAAATATGTATCACTAATTTGTGTCAAAATAATTATTTATTTATTTATTTTATTTGGGAAATAAACAATTATCACAACTCTCTTCAATAAAAACAATACAAGAATAACAAATCAGTCAAGTTTCCACAGAAAATTATAACAAACACTTGACAATGCATAATAAATAGTTTATTATACATCTGCACCACCTACCCAATTTAGATAATAAGTTTCCTTTCTATGTATGGGTTGTCTGGAAGAAATGGCTAATTAGCCATAAGTCCGCCCATTGTACTTCACTGTCTGTAACTATCTTTATGCTTTGTTTATAATATATTTGTGGTGTACAATAAAGTATAAAAATAAAAATAAATAAAGTAAACACAGTAATTAACAGTTAAGACAATTGTTCACTAATAACAATTTATGTAAACTATTCTTATTTTACTAAGACACACTTACATTACTAATATTAGATTTTAAAAGCATGAAAATTTTTAGTGCTAGGTACAAGTAAATACATAGGGTATACTACTTTATTTGTAAGTCCTGCTGTATTTTAAGTTTAATATAATAATAAAAAATCTTACTACTGGACATCAAGTTAAAAAAAATAAAATAAATTGTGCATTTCTCGATTATTTTAAAAGTGTATGATTATATTCTAGAGCTGAAGGAACTCTTAGTTAGTTATTATACTTCTGTCAAGTAAGAGGCTTAGTCAGCTACTATTCTAGCTATAATTTATAATATCAACATAATTTCAATTAAATCTCTTTCAGATTGGTACTTATTATTTGTGTCTCCTCGTACTTCATTCTCATGAGCATATTGACGCTATACACTACATTTAAGGAGAAAGGAATCTTTGTTGTAGCTAAGGAAAAAGTGGGAAATGTCACAAGGGTATGGGAAGCAAGTTCTTATGTTAAAAAGTGAGTATTTTGTGCCATAATATAATTTTATGAAGTTATTATATGTAAGAAATATCTATATGAAATAGTATATGTTATCATTTATTTAAAACTTCATATTGCCCTATTTTTTTTTGTTCTGAATATATCGTTTGTTTTTTTTTTTTTTTGTACAAACCTTGTCTTGACAACAAATATTAAACAATTTGGTGCAGTCAATCAGAAGTTATGTTCATCCATACATTTCGGTGATTCATTTATATTCATATAGATTAATTGTTCAATAAATACTTTCTTTTATCTTTATACAGACATGATGATAAATACAAGCTAATCCTTGTTATGCGAAACTCTAATGGAAAGACTCGTGAGGCATCAATCAACAAATCCTTTGCAAACTATCTTGACACAAATGGCACAGTTGTCCAGAACATTATTGTCAACGAGATAACTAAACTGTACAACTCTCTCTCATCTGAGAAGAAGGAGAAGTGATTACTTAAGCTCTGTCATGCACAAATATATGTAATTTAATGTCAATAAATTATATTTAAAATAAAACTGTTCTTATTTAAATGATTTTCTTTGATTTTTTTGATTATAATTAAAATAATATAATAAATATATAATAATTTTTCAACAAATTAATAACTAATAGGTTAAATTTTCTTTCTAAAAATATTAATTATTAATAATTTATCATGTGATAACAAAAAATATAAATTGGATATAATGTAATAGAATACTTAGAATACATAATAATTATAATAGTGCAAAATATTTAAAATTTTCTAAAGTACAGTCATGTCAATTAGTAATACTGAAATTTAATTTTCCTATAATCCAAGTGCAGAATAGACAAAAATATGTCATACACTCTACATAGAGTTAATGTAGTTCCACGTTTGAGCGTTAGATGTCGCATTTACATTACGAAGTTTGAAGCAAAACACTAGGTAATACTTTACCCATGTTCACTCTGTTCGAAATCGAACAAAATGTGCCATAGATAATGCATGTTAAAACAGAGTCCGTAGTCATTAGTCAGCCCATACATCGTGGGTGGGTCGAATAAGGTAGGGCACGGTGATGCCTTGCCATACGATTTCATACGATATAGTATACTATAGTTAGTTAATATAGATTATTTATATGAAAAGTGCAGTACCTTTTGATGATTATAGAAGTGAAGTGAAATAAAACATAAATGTGTAAACAATACGAAAAAAATCATCGTATTAACAGAAAACAAAATTTAAAAAAATCAAACACCTGCCCTTGTGTATTATCATTAGTTTTTGTTTTATATAATAACTAAATGTTTACTTAGAACATCTTCACGCTCTTAAAAAAATTAAAGGTAAGATTTCAATTAGTTAGTCTTTTTTTGTTGTTACTTTAAAAATATTAATTATTATATTTATATATTGGTATAATTTTAAAAGTTTAATTCATCCTGAATATTTAATAGGGTTCGCTGCGAAAGGACTTCAAATATTTTTAGTAGAGCAAAAAAAAAAAAATTAAGTAATTTTTTGTGTATGTTTTTTTCTGTTTCTTAGTTATCGATATATTAACGAACCTTATGCAAGTAAATATTATTATTCATATTTTTATGCAATACGTAATTAGAAACGACCGTACTTATGACATCATTACGGCTTTGTGTCAAGGTCATTGTTATGGTAGAGTCGGTCACCTTTAACTCAGAAAATCCAAAATGTTGAGGTGAAATTCTTATACATTTTTCCGTAAAATTATTTTCGAAGTAAAAGATTATTATAATGTATTTAATATGTACCAAATACCTTAATATCAAAGTAATCATGTTAATTTTTTCGCAGAAACAATTTTTGACAGTTATTTAAGATATAGGGGGGTTTTATGTAATAAATCTTGGTTGTTATTTAATTATAATTGAATAGAACGCGATATATTGCGAGTCTTTATTGGCGCTGTCACCTGGTTTGCGCACATAGATGGCTTGTAATAACTACGGTCTACGACAACTAACATGCCGCAAGCTCATTCTATTTTAGTTTTGGCTCGACATGGGCCTAGTTATTTAGAATAGAATAACTAGATTATTTATTTTACCGATTTGATTTCTATGTATTGTGTAAAGTTATACTTAGATATACTTACTATAGATATACTACATACGAAATTCGGCAAGGTGCCATACCTAAAAAATCTTTAGCGAAATTCACTGCTTTATTCAAATGACATAGGGTCATTGCGCCTGTTCGCGTCCACCGCCCAATTCGCGTCCATTTTAAGGATCTCACTTTGAAAAGTCTCGAAATTAAGTATACTAAGACACCAATAAGTCGAAAAATAATTACCGGCTAATACCTCAACGTATAAGAGGCACGTACGCATAGACAAAAGTTCCGTGCGTCCAAGCAATCCTGGGTAAAAAAAATATTTAGTGAGGGCTGTTCAACAAGAGAGCGCGAAGGGACGGAATAATGAGAAGAAAATAGTGGGCAGCGGTTCGTTTGAAGGTGAGTCTTTTATTGTTTTATGTCTATTTTGGATACATAGCTGTTTCTAGGCGTTGGTTATGATAAAAGGAATTATAATAATTATGAATTTGCTTATTTTTTTTATAGTTAACATTTAAAATAAGGTGGACGCGAACTACTACACCGAATTTATAAAACTTCCACTTTGCGTCCGCAATGGACGCAAACTATACCTAAAGGGATTAATAATAAAACTAAATCGCGTCCATTTCTTAAATTAATTCTATAAGTTTAATACATAAAACTAATAACCACAGGTTTAATAGCTATTCTACTTTGAATGAAATAAGTAATTTCTTTCTTATTTTTTTTTCTGTTTAAGATGAGTTCTTTGCAGATAAGTAACAAGAAGGAAAAAAGAACATACACAGAGGAAGATTTAAGGGAAGATTTGCATGACATCCAAGAGAAGAAGAAATCGGTTAGACAAGCACCTATGCAAAAAATATGCTATTCCGATATTGGACAAAATCAGTGGGTGCAGACCAAGAGGGTACAAAACTTATCTACACAAATAAATAAAATTGTAGTGTCTGTTTGTAATATTAAAGTAACAGCTTTTTACTAAATGCATATTGATTTATACACGGTCCATATACCAAAATAAGCAATCTCTTTACTGTATGATGCCCTAATAAAAAGTCAGCTTGAGTATAATGCGGTAGTATGGTCTCCACATGAAGTCAAATACAGTCTCATGCTGGAACATATTCAAAATAAATTCACCAGGGTTTCTTTACCTTAGGCTTAATGGCGTGTATCCCTTGTATCCCTTGATGTATCCAACATTGTTTGTATTGGGCATGGTTGGATACAACAAGTTGGAGACTAGGAGAGAGCTGGCTCTGGCAACTTATATTTTAAAATTATTCCGCGGTGTTGTCAATAATCCAGGGGTACTGCAGTGGATAGGTTTGAGCGTACCCGATAGGTATCTACAACGAAAGCGGCGACCGAGCTTATTTGCAGTACCCCACGGCAGAACCGAGCTAGTGCGCAACGGACCTCTTGCTCGTTCAGTCAGAACGCTGAACTTGGTGGCTGACACACTAGACCTTTTTTCTTGTTCGTGGAGTGAATTCGCAAAAGTTACTTTGTATATAATATGTTATGAGAAATGAATTTAATATTTTTATATTTATTAATGTTACATTGTTTTGTTTTTAGTATTTTGTTCAAGTCAGCCAATTCTTTTTCAATTATAGTTTAACTTTTTTTTTCCTTTTGCTTTTTGTCTCCTTTACTATGTCTAATGAATTGGGTTATACCTGTAATATTAGATGTGAGAAAATAAAATAAATAAATAAAAACATTTTTAGAATTTTTGTCTGTCTGTCTGTCTGTTTGCTCCGGCTAATCAATGAAACGACTGGACTGATTTTGACGGGACTTTCACTGGCAGATAGCTAATGTAATAAGGAGTAACTTAGGCTAATTTTATTTTACAAATTTATTTATTTGTAATTCTACGAACAGAACAATATTTTTTTTAATTCCACGCGGATGAAGTCGCGAGCACAGCTAGTATCAAATAAAACCAAGTAACGAAGAAGAAAACAAAACGGTATTATTAATATTTAATGCGAATGGAGATACGTGTCCACCTCGTATTTTGTTTCCATAATTATTATTAATCAAGGCTGATCTTTGTGGTGCTGTGTGCTTACGGCATCAAAGAATATAGCCACCCCCTCTCTTCCCGTGGGTGTCGTAAGAGGCGATTAAGGGATAACATAGTTCCACTACCACCTTGGAACTCATAAAGCCGACCGATGGCGGGATAACTATCCAACTGCAGGCTTTGAAATACACAGGCCGAAGACGGGCAGCAGAATCTTCAGTACGACAGTGCCAGCCCTGCGGTCACCAACCCGTCTGCCCAGCGTTGTGACTATGGGCAAAACACAGGAGTGAACTTCTCGAGGCCTATGTCCAGAAGTCGACTTCGAAAGGCTGCTGTGATTGTAATTGCAAGCTGATCCTTTAGATTGCTTACATTCCTTTAAAATTCACAGAACAGATAATTGTTGAATTTTATAGGTGGAATCACTATTTACTTACTAAATACATGGGTACCTAATTTGTTTTTTAATTTTAAGGTCTATCAATGTTTAGAAGAATAAATAGGTGTTTTATTTTCTTTATAGTGATTTATTAATGTTAATATGTTGATTTTTAAATAACTATAATTCTTCAATAAATAAATTATTAAAATCCAATCTCTCTTTACATTATCATAAAAATATCACCTCTTTATTCCTTTTCTAAGCTGGTGGACGCGAAGTGGTCCAGCGGGTGGACGCAAATTGGATTTTATGGACGCAAACTGGGTAAATCGCCTAATTCTGACGTTTGTATTTAAATAAAATAATAACAAGATGTTTCGAACAAAACTGAAAATTAATCTTTAAATAGACTATATAATGAACACAGTAAATAAATTTTTCATAGAAATTAGTGCGGGGACATTTTTATTTTCTTCTTCCAACTTGCCAACTGCACTAAGTGGACGCGAACAGGCGCAATGACCCTATTTCACTCATGCTTTCTTTAAAATTTCCACTAGTTAAAAATGCGTCTTGATGCATTGTTCTCCGTTGCTTTACCTGCTGCGTATTTATTTACATATTTCAACAATATTATCTTTATGAAAATGAAAATATTAAAAATTACGAAAAGTTAAAAAATTATAATTATATATACATAGCAATAAAAAGTTGGAATATCGACTCTACCATTCATCACACGCATTACGCGCAGTTGTATTCTCCCCTTCCCGCATGTAGACGGCCCTTCAAGTAGAGCTTAGTACTAATAAATCGCGTTTCTGTTTTCCTCATTTGACTAATAGTGTGTAATAATAATAATGTATGTGTAAGGAATACCTATTTCAATAATTATGAGATAACATTTCCCTTGACAACACACAGGTAATTACAAAAATATGTATTTTTAGTGAGACATTTAAACTTCTAGTTGGTCATCTTGAGGAATGATTTTTTAATAAAATCTATTCAATGCAAGAATGCTAATTTATATATTATTATTATAAATTAGTATATTAATATTATTTTCATTCACCGATTTAGGCCATGCATTGTCTTTTAGATGCTCAGTTCGTATTTAATTGTAGAACTTGTACAGATTCTCAAAAGACAAAAAATCTCACAATTTTTTCTATTAAGATACTAATTTCAATGTGCTGATATTTTTATAATTATAATTTTAAACATAAAGGTACTTATTTACCTGTATAAAAAAAAATTGCGAAATGTACGTAAGCGCATTATTTCTGAAAGACTGAACCAAATTAGATAAATAATTTATTAATTTTTGTAATCGCTATTGTCAGGACAAGCGTACATATTATTGCTACAAAGAATAGGGATTTTTTTTTTCGATACATTGTTGAAAATAACCGACCAAGTGCGAACCGGACTCGCGTACGAAGGATTCCGTACCATTGACTACGTTTTGTGAATATTTCAAGTGCCTACCCGTTGCCATTTATTAATATCGAGCAAAAATAGGCAAAAAATGGCGTTTTTTTTTGTATGGGAGCACCCTTAAATATTTATTTTATTATTTATTATTAAAGTAAAAATACAACTGAGTATTTTGTGAATATTTCAAGTGGTATCGATCAAAAAAGGCCAAAAAAATAGTGTTTGTTGTATGTAAGCCCCCCCCCCTTAAATATTTATTTTATTTTGTATATAGTATTTGTTGTTATAGCGGCAACAGAAATACATAATTTGTGAAAATTTTAACTATGTAGCTATCGCAGTTCTAGAGATACAGCCTGGTGACAGACAGACGGACGAACGGACAGATAGCGAAGTCTTAGTAATAGGGTCCCGTTTTTATCTTCTGGGTACGGAACTCTTAACAAAACGAGTGGGCTTTAGACCACACGACTAAAGTAAAACTTACGAAACGTTACTCTCTTTCTATCTTCATTAACTTATATCTCCCTCTCAACTTCCGTTCGCTTCGCCCGATCACACTTTTCGTAACGTTCTCGTCACGTATTCACCAGATTACTCCCCAAGTCAAGCGTGCGTAAAGAAGTTTTACTTATTTTAGTTTAAAATACAAAAGTCCTTGACTTGAGACAAGAGGTCATTGTATCATAAATTTTGAGTATTGATTGCACGCTGTTTTTGCATAAGACGCAAATGTAATTGGAACGCTATTCATCGAACTTGCCAAAGAATATACCCAGGCACTTTTGTTTCACTCTACATTCGTGACATAACACGGTTACAACATTGTGTCAAACAATACTAACTACTCGTACCTATCTACGAGACTCCCGCCCTTGGTTTCGCTTTAATCTTTCTTGTGTAAAATAATACCAACCTATAAATAGAACAGAACATTTTAGCTCATCTCATTTTTAAGCTGTCACGTTTATCGCGCGTGAAGGTATTCGGAAATATGTGACGTTATATATTATACCTACTCAAATAAAGAATAGCATTCCGCGCTATAACGTGAAACTATTTTTTGAAGATTAGGTTTTATAATGATGACGCGTTGGCGCAACGGTCACAGCGCAGGTTTGTGGCCGTTACGCTAGCTGTAGCGGGTTCGATCCCCGCACATGACAAACATTAATTTGTATTGGCCATACAGATGTTTGCCGTGATCTGGGTGTTTGTGCAGTCCTTGTGTGTCTCCCCACCGTGCCTCGGAGAGTACGTTGAGCCGTCAGTTCCAGTTGTCATGTACACCTGGTAGCAATCGTTACTGATAGTATACATATATCCGCCAACCCCCATTGGAGCAGCGTGATGGATTAAGCTCTGATCCTTCTACTATATGGGGAGAGCCCTATGCCCAGCAGTGCGATATTACAGGCTGAATATTTGTTCTAGATATTGAGTTCAGTAATTTCAGTTGAGTAATTTCATGCATGGTTTTTGATATATATTTCGAATCCAATACGATCGTAAACATCACCACTAGAATCACATCATCGCGTACCAATTTTAAAAACACAGTATCAAAAGTGAATTGCTAAAAAGGGTTTACAAATACGTACCTAACGTATTTATAATTTATAAAAACTTTTTAACAAAAAAATTTACCGCCGAAAAAACTGAAAAGCAAAAAATAATAAACCTTTTTTATTTAACCTTAATAACTAACTATTTAAAGTAATGAAACTGTATCTACGTATATATTTTATAAATAGCTGAGTTTTTAATTAACCTTAATAACTAAGTTCTTTAACTAATGTAAGAATAGCTAAGTAATGTTGGTCATACATAGAAAAAATATACGCTTCGTCTTGAGAACCTCCTCCGTTTTTTCGTCGGTTAAAAATACCTATGAAGTTATAGCTATGAACGTTTAATATAATTTTCGTCCATATTTCATTAAAAGACTCGAACTGTTATCTATAGATAATATATATATGGAAAGTAATCACTCATCGAAGTTGTAACCTTGTCTACATGTCGTTATAGATATAACCGCTTGCGAAAATAGCCCAAATATTGCGAAAATTCTTAATTATGCAATGAAGAGACGTGTAGGTATAGATAGGAGTTAATTAATTACATGTACACGTGATGTTAATAATGATATAATGTGGACTAGCCCGTTGGTGTAGTTTGTAGTTCCGCGGGTTGCGGGTTCGATCCCGCCCGAGTCTGAGTGTAATATTTGTATTTATACATGTATTATTTCTGTTTATATTTATTAAAATATATATACGTATTTACCTATAATAGTCGACTGTTACCTATAACACAAGTATTGAGTTGCTTGCCTTAGAAACGTGTTGTGTATGTGAAAGGAAAAAAAAATGTGTACAACTGTCGACATACCCGTGATTCCTCTGCGTATGCACAGTCGCTCCGTTCGCTCCGGAGAGCTAAAGTAGGGAAGCACGTGCATGCCGAGGCAAGGTGGCGAATGCTATTGCGACCCCTTCTCGCCCCACCCAGGCGAACAACTACTTACACGTGGTGGTTTTTTATTATTTAAATGACTATAGGTTTACTTTACCTAAATGTGGAAAATTGATTTTTAATTTGTTGATTAATTTTTAATACTTGTACTCTCAGATTAAGAAACAAAAGACAACAAATCAAACAAAAAAACCTTTTGTTTATTAATCTGAGCTTGTACTGTATTGATTATGTTATTACTAAAATCGATTTCTTACTAATAGATTTATTTAAAAAGAAAATTATCGATTATTTACAAATCGATTTTCCTACGAAATGTCACATTTCGACGCCTGCGGCACCAGAAGAATCGCAACCCAATCCCAGAACCGACCCTCTCCATGAGCCCTGGCTACCTCACTCACCACAGGAACACATCACTGCTTGAGAGCAGCGGTATTTAGCTGTAATCATCTGTAAGGTTGCGGTACTTACCTAGTCGGGCTGTTCCAGATTTTGAGCAGGATATTTCATGCAGTGCCCTCAATGAGTATTAGTTTTAAAATAGTTTTATTCTATAGTTATATTCATTTTCTTAGCATCATTATGCAACACACTTCCGTGTTATGTAGTTGTGTTTATGAGTTCTATATAACGTTATCGCAGCATGATACTTGACGACGCCGATCGTGATAATGACGTGACTAATATTGGCATGTTTTACAATAATAGAGAAAATGCATAATTCGTTTTAAATATAGCTGTACATAAAGTCGTGGTGTTTTTTATTAGGAAGTTAGTAGAAATATTTTAAAAATAATGCTGTAGTGACACCGCACTAGTGTAGTGGTGCGGATTTTTTGTACTTATGATATAAACAATAAACATGAATATAAGTAAATTTAAACAACTAAAAATATTCTTAGATGTGTTTGATATAGAAAATATAAAAGTATATAGAAAACGGAACAGCAATTCTCGTGTAATCCACGCGGGCGAAGCTGTAGGGGTAAGATAGCTTGAAATGTAACACGATACATAGATGCGATTAAATGTTTACGTCCTTTTTACGTGATAAAGCCTTATCCAGATAGTGTTGTAATAGAGTTATGGGTGTTAATGCACTCGCTGTCAAACATTATAGATAGTAATTTTAAGTAAAAAGTAAGTGGTACCAAAGAACAGCAGGAAATTTCCTGCTCAAAATATGGAGCAGCCCGACTTGGTTAATACCTCGACCTTATAGAAGATCACAGCTAAATAATACTGTTCTTAAGCAGTGCTGTGTTTCTGTTGGTAAGGTGACCGGAGCTCCTGGGGTGAATTGGCGGTAGGGTCGGCAACGTGTTTGCGATGCTTCTTGTGTTGCAGACGTCTTTAAGCTATGATAATCGCGTATAATCGGGTGAGCCGTAGCCCATACGCTTGTCTGCCGACGGAGATATATATATATATATATATATATATATATATATATATATATAAACCATTTGTGAAGATATAAGTATATCACCTGTAACAGAACGAAAAATTATACCTATGCTTTTTTAGTTTAATTCTGTTTGGGCGTTATGCTTAAGCAAGTACAATAAGTACATCCTTTTAAATACTTGTATTTCAGTGACATAAGTATATTTCTATATTATTTTTTTACGTATAAAAAAGTCTAAAACGGAACGAACGAATAAAATAAGTGCATACGAAAATTGATTTATATTTTTCTGCTTGTCATTTGCTTTTATTGTCAGTGTCTTTCTTCCAACTAACACTCTCCCACTTTTCGCGATTTAGATCATTGATAAGATTAGACATCTAACTGATGAGAAACCGTCTCTATATTATAAGTAGCTAAGAGACTGAAATGTGAAGCGATACAACTAATCACGAGAGTCTCTTATATTGAGTGTATTCTACTACTCTCCAGGAAACATTTAGCAAAAATTTAACCGTCACTAGGTCAACGAGACAGGGCTGGATTTAGCAGCTATGGCTCCTAGCCCTTTAAAATCTTAATCGCTCAAATATTATGAATGGATATAGATTTTAAAAGCTGTAGCTATAATTTAAAATATTAAGAATGTAATTAATTATTTTGTTTTCTCTCACGAATCGTAGAATCTCATCTACCTATAAATAATTGCCTATTTTTCATTTATATACACAATACGGCCCTGATTACCAGAATAATTAAATCACTCGTAAATCTCTAGAGTCCTCTAGGTCTTCTAGAAAACGTAAAGTTGTAGACGTAAAAATAAAAATTGCAACGACAAATAAATCCGTCGCTTGATATTTGAAATATTTTATGCAACTGGAAAAGCGGTGACCTAGTTATGTTCTCTTTATCAAATACAAATAAAACAAATACGCTAAAAAGAATAATTACAATGTAACTCACAGACTACTACTAATTTTTATCTCAGACACCTCGTAAAAAAATCTTAAAAGTACAGTAGGTAAATTTGTAATTTTTAAAAGTTTAATTTTATTTGCATTAAATGTTTATTATATTTAACCTCAACTCCAACATAATTTGAATTATTCATTATGTACTAGTATAAACGTAATTAAGAAAGAGTTATTCTCAAATAGTCATATCAATACTACTCCTACTTATATTTATAAATGCGATGTGAGGATGAATAAATAGAGATTTGTTACTCTTTCACTATAAAACTACTGAACTGATTGTAATGAAACTTACGGTACGTAGATAGCTGGAACTTCAGCATAACACTAAGGCTATATTTTTATTTTCACTTTATAATACGACGACGCGTTGGCGCCTTTGCCGTGGTCTGGGTGTTTGTATTTTCCTCGTGGGTCTCCCCACCGTGCCTCGGAGAGCACGTTAAGCCGTCGGTCCCGGTTGTTATCATGAACACCTGATAGCGATCGTTACTCATAGTAGAGAATATATCCTCCGCTATATATTACAGACTGAAGCGAGCGATATATATAGGTTCAACCTATATTTTAATAATATAGGTTACATAGTACCTACAGGTACTATTAGATATTTCTAACCTATTCGTACATTGTTTACCTATTTACTTGTGTCTTACTAGTTATTTTGTTTTATTTTTCAGACAATGTCTCGAAGAAGATTGTTAGTAGGCAGTGCGGGAGTCGCCGGCGCGCTGGTAGCGGGCTGGGCGCTCTCAGCTGACGACAAACCTGTACGTATCGCATTACGTTTCATTGCGGAAATCAGAGCATCCTGCACTATACACGTGTAGAATGTACATAGGTATACATCTAAGTAGTTATTAATTACGCAGTTGGTTTTCCAACGATTTTATTAACCGACTTCCAAAAAAGGAGGAGGTTCTCAATTCGACTGTTTTTTTTTTTTTTTTTTTTTTTATGTATGTTACATCAGAACTTTTGCCCGTGTGGACCAATTTCGACAAATTTTGTTTTAATCGAAAGGTGGTGTGTGCCAATTGGTCCCATTTAAATTTATTTGAGATCTAACAACTGCTTTTCGAGTTATATCTAATAATGTGTTTTTACTTGACGCTTTTTTCGTCGACCTACGTTGTATTATACCGCATAACTTTCTACTGGATGTACCGATTTTGATAATTTTTAATTTAATGAAAAGCTGATGTTCATCATGTGGTCACATTTAAATTTTATCGAGATCTGATAACTACTTTTTGAGTAATCTTTTTGTTGGAAAGGGGATATCCCTAGTTTGGTACCGTGATAAGGAAACCAGAATCTGATGATGGGATCCCAGAGAAATCGAAGGAAACTCTCGAAAATTCGCAATAACTTTTTACTGGGTGTACCGATTTTGATAATTTTTAATTTAATGAAAAGCTGATGTTCATCATGTGGTCACATTTAAATTTTATCGAGATCTGATAACTACTTTTTGAGTAATCTTTGATAACGCGTAGTTACTTGACTATTTTTTCGTCGATCTACGTTGTATTACTTGTCGATGTAATTTAAGTCGGTTTTTTTTTCGTTTGCGAGCAAACACAATTATCATAAGGTAAATTTTAATAAAATGAAGCGTTTGGCTAATAATTTCAGCTGACGGTCGAAAATTGTAGAGGCGATATTCATATAACAAATTAAGAATTTTGTTATCAGTAATCTTGATAGGTAGTATTCAATTTAAAAGTACGTGAAATGAATGAATGAATTTAATTTTCATTCGTTTTTTTTTATTTAAAATGAAAAGACAAAACACATGACCGAAGGATCAGATAAAAGACGTGTGAGGTAAAATAATTGCAATCCAGACAAAATAATATAAGATTTTTTTTAAGAATTAATGACACGTTATCTTTAAAATTTCATAAGAATTTAAAAAAAAATATTGATTTTTTATTAATTTTAGATTGTTTCATCAGTTTATTCAGAAACCTTATTTTTATCATTAAAAATAAATGTTCTATTGTTAACCACTTCAACCACGCTTCACTGGGTAGCCGATCTCAAGTGACTGTGAACCATGTGAAATCGGCTACCCAGATTTGATTTCTTCCTTTGATGTAAGTATATAAGGTATATAAATAAAAATTAATGTTACTAAGCGCATAATTCGAGAATGGCTCGAACAATTCGGCTTATTTATTTTGTTGTATGTTCCATAAGACACACGGAATGTTTTAATACTATAAAAAAAAAAAATTAATAATTTTCACTATTAACTTTTGACAGAACGAAGTCTGTCCGGGCCGCTAGTACAAATAAAAATGAATTGCCAAAATGTAGGAGTGTAGGTACGCGCGTAACTTCCAAATGAATGCAATAAGTTGGATAATTCTTTTTTTTGTTTACGTCAATTAAAAAAAAACTATATTTTCAAAAAGACGGCTATAGGTTCTCCGGGTCAGGTATTGCTTTAAAGGTTGATGTAGTTGATTTTTTTGATATATGACCGTCTTATAAAATCTGTCTAAAAGACATTATTACATAAAATAGGAGTTAATATAGAGAAATCTATATCACTATTAACTACTGTCGCGCTACACAATTACGTTGTATCTGTATGATTACATAGATATTTTTACTATAGCGTAAATAGTGTTATCTCTAGTTCATCGTAAGTGACGTCATCAGCTGACTAAACATACGAGGAAATATAAATTATGTTAAGCAAAATAGATAGCAGACAAGCAGACATTTGATAAGAAAATTATTTTACGATTCTCATTGTGATATTGGACTCTGATATATTTCGTTTAGTGCCTTTGGTAGAGAAGGGATACATACCAGGGATTTTCGGAGTGACACCAGAATAACACGATGGGAGCAGGCTTACATTTTGTGAAGTACTCCCACCAAACTTGAGGACTTTGTATAGTGTAGATTAGTAAAAAAATAGACTCAGAAAAACATAAGCGCGTTAGATTATTATGCTATACAGACGCTTCGTCTTAATTTTCTGGTCGTACTGACCTAGTCTGACAATTCTGTGCAGGAAACCCCTTAAACCGACGGTTTGAAAAAATAAAGTTCTATCCCTCCATACGGTCACACCGGTATGGTCATTGTATAACAATATATATTATGTGATGATGCAATTAGTGAAAATCATAATTTCCAGAATAATACATAATAAATAATTTTCTTTTATATACTAGTTGGTTCTATATGTAGTATGTATACGTAGATATATAGTAGGTATCACAGATAGTTTTTCTTTTTGACGTGACAACGTCTAATAAATCGATGAACACCGTCCGCATGCAAGAAAAAGGATGACTCGTTGTAGCATTACGCTCATTGTAGCGTTAAGAGAATTGTCCTGTTACGCCCATTGTACGCTTGCGCGGCATCTATCTCTCTTCCACTCGATTGGCCTATGCGTCCGAGGAGATGTTTTGTTATGACGTCGTCACGTTAACTATCGCCCGTAAATTTTACAATTTCAAAACAACCAATTTTTTTTCTAAAACATAATTATCCTATAAAAATAAACTAACACTTTTTAGATCGACTTCTCTCTCCCAGGTGTTATTATAGATACGTGATAGCGATTGTATGCTCATAATAGAAACATTGTCTCCCGACAAACCGCTGTGGAGCTTTCAAACTTCACCTATATGGTAAAAGAGGTCTTTGCCCACTAGTATGACGTTATAGGTTGGTTCCATTGGCAAGCTCAATTGGCTTGGAAAATGTAATAATAATTAAAAGAAAAACAAAAAACCCGCCTGCGTGAAGAACAACTAATAGAAAATGAACTGAAAAAGCTGGAACAAGATAAAAATTCAATATGCACACAAAGTCAGCGAAATAAATAAAAACAATATCAAACATTTTGTGCTGTACATTTAAAATATATTAATACGGTAGTCCTTCGAAACTTTATGCAACGTCGCACATAACATGCAGTCGGAGACATGCACAAAGAGAGAATGATTTGACTTATCCTTCAATTTCATGCCTCCGACTGCATATTATCTACGACGTTGCATAAAGTTTCGAAGGACTACCGTATTAATATATTTTAAATGTACAGTACCAAATGTTTGATATTGTTTCTATTTATTTCGCTGACTTTGTGTACATATTGAATTTTTATCTTGTTCCAGCTTTTTCAGTTGATTTTCTATTAGTTGTTCTTCACGCAGGCGGGTTTTTTGTTTTTCTTTTAATTATTATTTTATTTATGTCTTTTTAGTCAGACAAATTACGTAATCGGTTCAATTCATTAAAACAGTTTACGTCATGTGGTTGATTAAGTAATTTTTTAGGGTCAAGAGAACTGATAGCAAGCCCGGAGAAAGATCTCACTCTGCTCAAAGCAACGTAAGCCTGACCTTTAGCAAATAGGTGACTGCTTAAGTCAACAACTATTAGTTTTAATATAATGAAATTATTATTAAAATTATTTTTTTTGAATTTGGTATTATGTATTTGTTATTGATTTTATTAATGTAATTGTAAATTGGTGTGACATTTATTAATTTTTATTTGTAATTTTAATTGTATGTTTTTTTTTACCATTGTATTTTATTAGAAAGGCTACACCCCGAAGTTGATCGTCGCCTAGGAAGCGAGTTTGGCATGGCATAGCGTGAGAAAGAGCAAAGTCCACATTTTTTAAACTTTAATATTGTATTTCTTTATTAGTATTACGGTAATAATAATCATGATATACCTTTTTAAAATCCTTGTATTGTGCCCTTCAATTTGATACCCATATTGTAGTATTCGAGAAAAAATTTTTTTTTTCATTAACTACAATGGCTTCGCGCAACCGCCATGTTTGATTTTTTTTAATGTCACCTATCTTAGAACTCTTGGGCAGCTAAGACAAACCTAACGATACCTCAATTATGTAAATCCGTTCAGTGGTTCTGGAAATATGAGGTAGTAAAGAATATTACATACAAACATACATACAAGATACGCGCGAAAAACATAACCCTTCCTTGGCAGTCGGGTAAAAAGGATTTCACCATTATTTTTGAATATTACATTGATATTTATCTATTTCATCAACTTCACATCTTTATTTAAGAATCAGTCTCGCTGGTTCAATTGTATATAGGTATATACAAGAAACTAGTAAAATACCCGTGAGAATAATTCGCACGAAATAAGTAAAAAATTTACAGACCGTCAAACATTTTGACATTGTTTCAAATCTATATATATCTATATTATATATAAAAGCGAAAGGTCACTCATCACGAAATCTTCGAAACTATAATAAGTGCCTACAAACTTGAAACTTGGCAGGTAGGTTCCTTATAGGGCGTAGACATCCGTTAAGAACGGATTTTACGAAACTCGACCCCTAAGGGGGTAAAACGGGGATTGGAAGTTTGTATGAAAGTCCTGTTTTTGAAGTAAGAGACTTGAAACTTAAAATGTATGCTCTATAGATGGTGAGAAGGTGTCCAAACAATGTATTTTTAGAAATCAACTCCCTTTTGGAGTTAAAACGGGGGATGGTAGGTTGACTCACTCATCACGAGATCTCTGAAACTATAACAGCTATAAACTTTAAATTTGGCTGGTAGGTTCCATGTAGGGTGTAGACATCTGCTAAGAACGGATTTTATAATACTCGACCCCTAAGGGAATAAAACGGGGGTTGGAAGTTTGTATGAAAATCCTATGTTTTTGAAGTAAGAGACTTTAAATTTAAAATGTATGCTCTGTATCCGACTAGAAAAAAGTCAGGCTCAACCAGATCATGTATCTGAACCGGATCAGGATAGAATGAGGCATGCCAGACCCGGTAAGCTCTATTATGACCAGGTCTGGTCCAGACAAGGATAGCCTGATGTAAAATATAATCAAGTATGGTAAGGCATACTGGATCAGGACCCGATCTGGTCCAGATAAGGATAGTCTGATGTAAAATATAATCAAGTATGGTAAGGCATACTGGAACGGGACCCGGTCCGGTCCAGATAATGTGCGAAATTGTGCCTTTTAAAAAATTACTCAGTGTGATAAGCATTTCATGTGACTGAAATAAAAAAAAATATTTGCTTTAAACATTTTAATAGTAATGAATATCCTCATAATCACGCGGAAGTAGTAGTGGGCAACAGTTAGTGTATTATAAAACAAAGTTCCCAAAACTGTACTTAGACTCTGTCGAGACCTGGGCTGTTCTGGACTCTCTGCAGAGATGTCATATCGACTGGCGATATATCGAGGTACTGCGATGCATTGTACGACGCGGCGACGATGTCCGTTCATGTCCAGGACCAGAGAACAAGATCCATTTCCCTCCGGCCTGGGGTAAGACAGGGAGATGTAATATCACTGAAACTGTTTACCAGTGCACTGGAGGATATCTTTAAGACCTTGGATTGGGGGGAACGAGGCATTAACGTCAACGGTGAATACATCTCTCATCTTCGTTTCGCTGACGATATTGTCATCTTTGCGGAGACGTTGGATAAGTTAGGCCAAATGCTGGCCGGCCTAAAGGAGTCTTCCCGACGTGTCGGTCTCTTTATAAACTTGGACAAAACGAAAGTTATGTTTAACAACCAAGTCATACCGAGACCGGCATACCCTTCTCGAAGTTGTTCAGGATTATATTGACCTAGGCCATACTATCGAACTAGGTCGCAACAACTTCGAGAAGGAGGCCGATAGGAGGATTCGGTTGGGCTGGGCGGCGTTTGGCAGGCTTCGTCGAGTCTTCACTTCGAAGATTCCGCAACGCTTGAAGACAAAAGTCTTCGAGCAATGCGTCCTGCCTGTGTTAACATGTGGATCCAAAACGTGGACACTGACGAAGAGACTGGTCCACAAGTTTAAAGTCACTCAACGTGCAATGGAACGGGCTATGCTTGGGGTTTCTCTCAAAGATAGGATTAGAAATGAGACTATCCGCGAGAGGACGAAAGTAACCGACATAGCCCACAGAATTAACAAGGTAGAAGTGGCAGTGGACTGATGGCCGTTGGAGCAAACGGGTCCTGGAGTGGAGACCGCGTCTTAGAAAACGCAGTGTGGGACGTCCTCCGGCCCGTTGGACCGACGATCTACGTAAGATTGTTGGCGTAGGCTGGATGAGGATTGCGGAAGACCGGGATGTCTTGCGCGAACTTGGCGAGGCCTATGTCCAGCAGTGGGCTGCAATAGGCTGAACTGACTGACTGTGCCCAAAAGTGTATGTGATCGATTCCCTCAAAATCTGCTGAACGGATTTTCATGCGGTTTCACCAATCGAGAGAAACCTTCAAGAGGAAGGTTAACGGAACGGCTAAGCCGATTTTGATGAGAGTTTCACTGGAAGTTTGCCGGGAAAACTTTGTGAAACACTGATTTCAACGCGGGCGAAGCCGCGGGCACAGCTAGTATATATATAATTTTAATAATTAATTTACAAAAACAAAAACAAAATAATATATATTTAATAACCCTCACAACTACTCTACATAAAATAATATGTATTTTATGTGGAGTAATTGTGAGATTTTTTCCAAATAGGTGGGCAAACATACACCTTAGCGTATTAATATATATGATAATGATAAGATAACTAAGTAATGCAAGAACGGGATTTATGTACTTAGACTATTATTAGGTACATAATGATTAGTACTCTATACAAAATGACTAGTTGTGTTTATTCTCAGGCAAAGAAAACTGATTTTTATGAACAGAACACTAAACTAAAAATAACTTCAAAATGAACTTTCTTGCTTTGCAACTTTTGCCATAGTCACACAAAAACCTGGTTTAATGTTACTGACATTCTATATCATATAAAGAAAATCATTTTCCAATAAATTACAAATATCTCCCTTTGTATGTAATCAAAACAATCAGGTCTATTAAACAAATTATTTAAAATATTTCAGCACTGGTACAACCCCACGACAGTTTCTGCGAAAACAGAACGCAAGAAGCGACCTCTACCCTCCCGAACGGAACAGGTGAACAACCTCCAAGCTGGTCATACATATGACGTCCTCATTATTGGCGGTGGAGCCACCGGCGCGGGATGTGCGCTCGATGCTGCAACGAGAGGTATCTACATGATGTTTTGCGATATTTGATAAAAAAATACCTATAAAACTGAAATATTCCATTTGTCAGAGATGAAATTTAAGAAAAGCATGGGGAAATAAAACGTCTTTGTAAATAATTATATGTAGCTATATACCGAATATTGAATTAGTTGAAAAATGTTATATCAATTTAATTTATAAATATTGAAAAAATATAAATATTGATATATTATTTAACCCTTAACTTGGCAAAATGCAAAGCACCTGTTAGTACAGTATTCTGGCAAAGCTTAACACTTCAAATTAAGAAGTTATTTATTTTTAAATAGCTTTAAGGGGACCTAAATATATTGTTAATATATATATTAGTTTGATACTTTTTAAAATATTAATAGTGCCCCATACGGTAACATCGCGAATTTCGCTTCAATTAGAGATCACTGTTATTTGTGTCCTGCAAGGCACAATGCCGCTTTGGCTTACAATAATGTAGAAGTGGTAATAATATACAAAATAACAATAAAAACATATTTTTTTATTCTCGAAATAAGTAATTTATTAGAAGAAACGACGAAACAAAATATAATAACAAAAATCTAAACAAAAATTGACATTAAAAAATATATTTTATCAAATCAACTAGTGATGGAATTCTCTCAGGCTGTGAATAAACATTTTCTCTAGTATTATGAACTTCGTAAAATATCGACTTCAAAAAAGGAGGAGGTTACTCAATTCGACCGTATATAAATATATATGTCTTTTTAATGTATGTTCGGGGATAACTTCGTCGTTTATAAACCGATTTTGATAATACTTTTTTTTTGGAAATAACATATCCCAGGTGTGGTGCCATGATAAGGAATTCAGGATCTGATGATTAGATCCCAGAGAAATCGAGGGAAACCCTCGAAAATCCGCATAACTTTTTACTGGGTGTACCTGGTGATAATTTTTAATTTAATCGAAAGCTGATCTTTGATGCTTTATCATGTGGTCACAAGTAAATTTCATCGAGATCTGATCACAACTTTACTTGACTATTTTTTCGTCTACTGCCATCGGTCGGCTTTTTAAGTTCCAAGGTGGTAGTGGAACTGTATTACCCCTTAGTCGCCTCTTACGACGCCCACGGGAAGAGAGAGGGTGGCTATATTCTTTACTGCCGTAATCACTCAGCAAATGATGAACAATTTTAGTAACGCAGCAAAATAGTTAGGCATGTTCTAATTAACCAGTTGAAGTAAGCCATTCTAATTTAATTTAGCAAGAGCGTTACTAGGCTAAGTTAAAGCGATGAGTAACTATGTTCTAAACGAGAATTGACTATAACTGACTATATTTCCTTTTTATTACTACAGGTCTCCGCACAGCACTAGTCGAAGCAGACGACTTCGCGAGCGGTACTTCTAGCAGAAGTACTAAGCTCATACACGGCGGAGTGCGCTACTTGCAGAAGGCGATCCTGCATCTTGACTACGACCAGTACAAGATGGTGAAGGAGGCGTTACACGAAAGAGCCAACATGTTGGAGGTTGCTCCACATTTGACAAGGCCTCTGCCCATTTTGTTACCTGTTTATAAGTAAGTACTTTGATATGTGCTTTGAAAGTTTTGGGTAGTAAAAATGTATGTGATTAGGTCACCACAAATAAGGTTTTTTTATTTTTATTTTCAGGTGGTGGCAGGTACCATACTACTGGTTCGGTATCAAGATGTACGACTTGGTGGCCGGCGATAGGAACTTAAAGAGCTCATATTATTTATCTAAGAAGAATACCCTAGAACTGTTCCCTATGTTGAAATCCGACAATCTGTGTGGCGGTATCGTATATTACGATGGTATGTAAATTTTAATAAAAAATATAAAATATAAAATGAATAAATTAATAAATAATTAAAAAAATATATATATTTATATAACCGCATATCTATAAGTAACCGCTTGTGCATGGTCGACATACTATACAATATTATTCGGTAGTCAGTACACACAGATGTATTAGCTTTTTAGCTACATTGTTTTATATACGTATATTGAAACGTTCCAAGCTGAAATTAGCCTAAATTATACGTGCAACACTCAAAAAGTCATCAAAATTGTATAATCAAATAAAACACGTATTAAACATAGAATCACCTATTATAAAGTCGGTTAATTATTGTAGCTTATATAATTGGATTTGGTCTGACGATATGTCACGTATCGTAGGACAACAAGACGACGCTCGTATGAACCTGGCGATAGCGCTGACGGCAGCGCGCCACGGCGCCACCATCGCCAACCACGTCAGCGTCATCAAACTGCACAAAACCGCGGGGAAACTCAGCGGAGCAAGGCTTAGGGTGAGTCTCCACTACACTTTACTCACCATTGCCACTATATTATTGACTCTATGTCTTCGGTTTATTGTACTCCTCATGAAAGAATTTTAAAAATAATTTTAATTTTATCATTAAACATATTTGTTTTCAAATTTCTTATATTCGCATAAGCAAGTTTTATGGTATCTCGTAGACGACTGACTTATAAATACCTTACGATTTTACGAGCGAACCGGGCGTGTTCGCTTAAACCGAAAATAAAAATCATCATATCAAAAATTTCGCTCTAGCGGGTACATCGTTCCATAGCTTAATTGGCTAGAGCGCCGACACGGTCAGTCGGAGACGCGGGTTCGAATCCCGCTGGAGCGGTCAATTTTTGATATGATATTCAAAAATGTTTAGAATTCCTAATGTGGGGGTAACACAAAAATAAAATTGTAGGTATTAATAATAGCATGGTGTCATCTCCTGTCAAAGATTTTCATTGTAATATGAAACTTTGAATAGTTACGGGTCTCTGTAAAGAACTCACTATAGACGGCGCCACGGTTCGCTTAAACCGAAAATAAAAATCATCATATCAAAAATTTCGCTCTAGCGGGTACATCGTTCCATAGCTTAATTGGCTAGAGCGCCGACACGGTCAGTCGGAGACGCGGGTTCGAATCCCGCTGGAGCGGTCAATTTTTGATATGATATTCAAAAACGACTGACTTATAATTCATATATTATAAAGTCTCAGTATACACTTTTCCTCCGAGTCAAAACAACATCAATAATCAATAAAAAAATTATTCTCAACAGAAATCTAAATCGTGCTTTGTGAAAATATTGCGTATTTCTGTTTTCTCTAAATAACTAATGTTGGTAACATGTACGAGCATCATGATAGTTGTTTGTTTCGTTGTTTTATATTTCATTAAATTGTTATTGCTAAGCCTTTATTGTCATAATATCAAGAATTCCTTAAGTTCTTCCAAAGTTTTTCATCTCAGTAAAATAAATATCCTAAACTTTTTGGATACTGTGTTACACTTTGACTTTGAGGACTTCTATTGTTAATCTTTGTTATTTAGTATATCCATGTCAAATATTTGTGTTCGAATTATTGTTACTTTCCTCATGTTTCTAGGATGAAATGACAGGCAAGGAATGGGACGTGAAAGCGAAGTCTATCATAAACGCCACAGGACCATTCACTGACTCCATCAGGAAGATGGACGACCAAACTGTCAAGTCTATCTGCTGTCCCTCCTCTGGTGTCCACATTGTTCTCCCTGGTTATTACAGGTTAGTTTTTTATATACTAACACTCGTAGCATGCTAATAGTATTGTAATAGAAAAAAAAAAATTGTAAAAAAATTTATGGAAATAGTCTAACAGTTTTTGACTCGGGTGTTAATAAAATAATAAAATCAACTTATGTTGTGTTAAATACGTTTTATATACAAGGATACAAGCGCCAAGACTCCGTTTCTAAGCTGTATAAAAATAACTGAAATAGAAGTAGTAATGTAGCCTCAATTTTGGTTTTTAGCTTTGATATATGGCTTTGCCTATACGTAATAGTAATACATTATTAAATCATAACGTCTTACGTTATACGTTATACACAGTCCAGAACACATGGGTCTCCTCGACCCTGCCACGTCAGACGGCCGTGTTATCTTCTTCTTGCCTTGGCTGAAAGGAACCATTGCCGGCACCACAGATCTGCCGTGCCAGGTCACACACAATCCCAAGCCAACTGAGGACGAGATCCTCTTCATCCTCACTGAGGTCAAAAACTACCTAAATCCAGATGTTGAGGGTAAGTATCGAGTGACTTAAAAGGCTAACTTCCGCCGTTTTTTACGTGAAATTTATTATTCTTAGTTAAATTATTTTTCGTACATGGAAATAGAGGCCTATGCCCAATAGTGAGATGTTACAGGCGGAATGCAAAAAAAAAAAAATTCTTTATTTATGGTTCAATACGTTCTTTTAATAGTTTTCATTAAAAATTTAAAACGTACGAGTATATAAGTAGTTTTAATAATGTCAGACTCGAAGGACCATATGAAGGACAGCGAATTTCTCAACTCTATAGTCATTGTAATAATGTGTTTGTAATTCTTGACTTAATAATACCGTAAACACAACGTTAATTCGGTTCCTTTATTCTAAAAACAATTTGCTTTGCTTACGAATTGTTCAATTTCAAACACAACTTGGCCTTAACGAAAACGATCGGGCATTTATAAGCCTGATTACTATTTTCAGAAAAGTAAAAAAGTTAGTTTCGCTGACAAATCGTTAAACTTCGAATAAAATGTTCCAAATTCAAAAAAAATCTAAATTTAGCAATCGGCCATTATTGATTTAAGCCCCGTTCCTATACTCAAAAAACGATTTCGTAAGAAAAGCGAGCATGAAAAACTGGTTTTAGTGATAATATAATCGAGTCCCATGTCTTCAAATAAATAAATAATTTTTATTATTGTTTATTTTATAACATACACACACGGTCGTCTGTTCCTATGGTAAGCGACTTAATGCTTGTGTTATAGGTAACAGCCGACTGATATAACTTTTTTTTTTGAAGAAAGCATGGCCACTCCAGACTGCGCCAACGGGTTAAAGTCTGTTCAATGAGAAGAGATACCAAATGTAGACAAAGCCCATCATTTTTAACCGACTTCAAAAAAAGGAGGAGGTTACTCAATTCGACCGTATATATATATATATATATATATATATTTTTATGTATGTTCGGAGATAACTTCTTTGTTTATGAACCGATTTTGATAATTCTTTTTTTGTTGGAAAGGAGATATTCATAGTTTGGTACCATGATGAGGAAACCAGGATCTGATGATGGGATCCCAGAGAAATCGAAGGAAACTTTCAAAAATTGTAAGGGTGACTAGTAAATTTAATCATGTTTTCATTAGGTACTATAAAGCACTACTATTTAATAAAGGTCTGGAGTCGATCTGATGATGGGGAAGAGAGATAGTCGAGGGAACTCTTCAACAATTTATAGCAATTACCTGCTTTTTGAACTTAATTCGTTTCTGTTGATGAGAACTTTGCACCTGTATGAGTTATAAGTGCCATTACAGTCTGATGATGGAGACAAAAGTTAGTCGAGGGAACTCTTTAACGATTTATAGCAATTACCTGCTGTTTGAACTTAATTCGTTTCTATTGATGAAAACTTTGCATATATATGAGTTATAAATGCCATTTCAGTCTGATGATGGAGACGAAAGATAGTCGAGGGTACTCTTTAACGACTTATGGCAATTACCTGCTGTTTGAACTTAATTCGTTTCTATTGATGAGAACTTTGCACCTATATGAGTTACAAGTGCCATTAAAGTCTGATGATGGAGAAGAAAGATAGTCGAGGGAACTCTTTAACCATTTATAGCAATTACCTGCTGTTTGAATTTAATTCGTTTCTATTAATGAGAACTTTGCATATATATGAGTTACAAGTGCCATTTCAGTGTGATGATGGAGACGAAAGATAGTCGAGGGTAATCTTCAACGACTTATAGCAATTACCTGCTGTTTGAACTTAATTCGTTTCTATTTATGAGAACTTTGCACCTATATGAGTTACAAGTGCCATTAAAGTCTGATAATGGAGACGAAAGATAGTTGAGGGAACTTTTAACGATTTATAGCAATTACCTGCTGTGTGATCATCTGTGTCGCAGGACCAGGTTTGATGATGGAGCCCATAAACACTCGAGGGAATTTCTCAACAATTTACAGCAGTTACCTTTTGCTGTTTGACGACCGCTTTGATATAATGGTGCATGTGCCGTGTCGGCGGCGCCTAAACACCGACGGTCGCGGGTTCTATCCCAGCTCGGAGTGGATATTTATGTGTATATAAATATTTATTTTCGGTCTAGTTGTTAATCCTTGTGGTTCTCCCAACCTAGCCTCGGAGAACACGCTAGGCTGTCAGTCCCGGTTGTTATTACGTCCACCTGATAGCGAACTTTATTCATAGTATGTCGACGCGTTAGCGCAGCGGACACAGCACCGGCTGTTGCGCTGGCGTTAGTGGGTTTAATCCTCGCGCACGACAGACATTTGTATTGGCCATATAGATGTTTGTCATGATCTGGGTGTTTGTGCTTGTGTATTGTGTATGTTTCCGAACCCCCGACATAAGAGAAAAAGCATCCTTGTTAGGTCTACCCATCACTGAAAATTGTAAAATAAAATAATTTTTAACAAAAAAAAAAAACCGACTTCAAAAAGGAAACTAAAAAGTGAAAAATAAATTTACTTAGTACAAAGTAATTCGTATTTTGATTTAGTTAATCAGAAATGATTAAATAAATATTTTATAATTTTGAAGTTGGTGCCAAGTAAATACTACAACAACCTGGCTACAACAACAAATACAAACAACACACACACAACAAACAAGTCCAAAAAATATTATTAGATATGTCAAAATAATAACAGAATAATAACAGTATTCAACCAAAGTCAATGAAACAAATTATGAAAGAAAACTGAATACAACTTACGAGTAGATACTAGAGTAGTTATGGTTTTACTTGGCACCGACTTCAAAATTATAAAATATTTATTTAATCATTTCTGATTAACTAAATCAAAATACGAATTACTTTGTACTAAGTAAATTTATTTTTCACTTTTTAGTTTCCTTTTTGAAGTCGGTTTTTTTTTTGTTAAAAATTATTTTTTCGTAGCGACGACGGAACAAACAAAATGTAGTCTATCTCTTTCTATCTTGTTTGTTTGTTATTTGCTGCACATCTCTTTGCAAGGTCGAACGATATTTCAACTGGCTCTGAAAACAATCGGACCGCGTACGGCCCTTTGAATTTGTATTAAGTATTTATTTTTATTTCATTTCGTGTCCTGAAGCACTCGGGTGATTTTTATATTTCGATAATTATTATTTAAGAAGTATCAAATCTTAAATACATAATTATATTTAATTAATTATATTAAATTCAGTAATTACAATATATAAATATATTTTACATTTAAAAATTTTGTGTAAGTAAAAAAAAAGGTTACATAACCCTGCATAGTTGAATGACCTCGCATCTGGTTCGTTTACATTTGGTATCTCGGCTCGTTGAACGCACTATAGTCAATTCATCACTTCATCATTACAGCCTATACAGTCCACTGCTGGACATAGGCCTCCACAAGTTTACGCCAAAAATAACGTGAACTCATGTGTTTTGCCCATAGTCACCACGCTGGGCAGGCGGGTTGGTGACCGCAGTACTGACTTTGTCGCACCGAAGACGCCGCTGCCCGTCTTCGGCTTGTGTATTTCAAAGCCAGCAGTTGGATGGTTATCCCGCCATCGGTCGGCTTCTTAAGTTCCAAGGTGGTAGTGGAACCTTGTTATCCCTTAGTCGCCTCTTACGACACCCACGGGAAGAGAGGGGGTGGCTAAATTCTTTAGTGCCGTAGCCACACAGCACACAATTCATCACTTAACCGCGTGTAAACCAGTTCGGCGCGGCGACGTGCTGTCGGCGTGGTCGGGCATCCGGCCGCTGGTGTCCGACCCCAACAAGCCGGACACGCAGTCGCTGGCGCGCAACCACGTGGTGCACGTGTCGCCGTCCGGCCTCGTCACCATCGCGGGCGGCAAGTGGACCACCTACCGCGCCATGGCGGCCGAGACCGTCGACGCGGCTATCGAGAGTGAGCTCACTTGTTCAGTCGATCCAGCACACGTCGACTAATAATTACAGTACATTTACATTATAAAACTAGTTCACATATTGTTTTCTAATGTTTACACATATTATAATTAACCAAATTTTTCGGTTATTATCATGGGTATTAGGTTTTTTTTTAGATGCCCGAAGACTCAGTCCTCCCATGACCATGGTTGCTGTAGATTATCCGAAACGTCGGGCATCTAAAAAATATAATAAGCCGCGATAAAACTAATTTAATTCTTATTTTTACTTCATGGCTTTAAAACAAAGTAAAAAAAACTTTTCGTATAAATGTTCTGTACTGTGTCAAATTTAAAATCTTAATATTACCAAGTTCCAAATAAAAATTCCTCTTTGAAATATTTGTTTAGATGCCATTGGCTTAACTAGTCAAGATATAACCACTGTTGAAATCAAAAATCATTACACAAGAACATAATAGTTAATTATTAATATAACTAGTATATAAAATGACACACTAACTTTCTGTCAACCGTGTTAAATAATTATAAAATTATCCCATATTTATATAAATAATTCCAGGTGCAAATCTAAAACCTCTCTTCAGAGAATGTCAAACAGACGGTTTCTTGATTGAGGGCGCGCACGGTTGGACTCCGACCATGTATATCAGATTAGTGCAGGACTTCGGTCTTGAGATGGAAGTAAGTATTGTGTGTTGTTTATAGTTATTATCTATATAAATAGATGTATTTATTTTTTCTTTTATTTTTTGCTATTTTCAAATACTAAATCATATCGTAATTTCCAATCCCTTTTTTGTTTCTTAATTTAATCAAAAAGAATCGTCTTGTCTAAAAGTTAAAAAATAAAAATTATAATTAATAGTAATAATAAGATTTATTTATTTTCTTACCAGATTTATTTACTTTCTCACCAGATTTATTTATTTTCTCACCACAATATTGTAAACATCAAATACCACAATATTGTAAAAATAAAATCGTTTCAAAGTAATTACAATAGAATCGGACATTTGCTTTCAAAATTAGTGTTGTCTATAGTTTGATTCACCAGATTTTTGTATAAAATGCTACACTAGCAACTAAAAGCCACTTAGCACCAATGATTGTGTCATGGCTATGTTAAAAATTTCTTATGAGAATGGTCACAAATTGTTGTGACAAAAAAATAATGTTTACAATTATACATAGGTCGCACAACACTTGGCCAAATCGTATGGCGACCGAGCGTTTGCGGTGGCTAAGATGGCTAGTATGACCGGCAAGAGATGGCCCATCATCGGCAAGAAAATCCACCCCGAATTCCCGTATATTGACGCCGAGATTAGGTAATGTCATACAAAAAATTATTACTTTTTTATTGGACTATATCTTATAAAGTAAATGTAGTAGCTGTTAGTCTGTGCGTGTGTGTCTGAATGCGTGCTTCCTACAGCCTAAACACCGATATTGACGGGTTCAGATTCCCGCTCGGAGTGGATATTTGTGTTTGTACAAATATTTATTTCCAGTCTGGTTGTTAGTCCTTGTGGGTCTCCCCACCGTGCCTCGGAGAGCACGTTAAGCTGTTGGTCTCGGTTGTTATCATGTACACCTGATAGCGATCGTTACTCATAGTAGGGATTACATCTCGCAACGCGCATTGGAGCAGCGTGGTGGATTAAGCTTTGATCTTTCTTCTACACATGGAAAGAGCATTATGCCCAGCAGTGGGGTATTACAGGCTGAAGCGAGTGTGTATGTGTGGACGTGCGTGTGTGACGGTGCCGTGCGCAGGTACGGCGTCGTGGATTAAGCTTTGATCTTTCTTCTACATATGGAAAGAGCATTATGCCCAGCAGTGGGGATATTACAGGCTGAAGCGAGTGTGTGTGTGGACGTGCGTGTGTGACGGTGCCGTGCGCAGGTACGGCGTCGTGGATTAAGCTTTGACCTTTCTTCTACATATGGAAAGAGTATTATGCCCAGCAGTGGGGTATTACAGACTGAAGCGAGTGTGTGTGTGGACGTGCGTGTGTGACGGTGCCGTGCGCAGGTACGGCGTGGTGGATTAAGCTTTGATCTTTCTTCTACATATGGAAAGAGCATTATGCCCAGCAGTGGGGTATTACAGGCTGAAGCGAGTGTGTGTGTGGACGTGCGTGTGTGACGGTGCCGTGCGCAGGTACGGCGTGGTGGATTAAGCTTTGATCTTTCTTCTACATATGGAAAGAGCATTATGCCCAGCAGTGGGGTATTACAGGCTGAAGCGAGTGTGTGTGTGGACGTGCGTGTGTGACGGTGCCGTGCGCAGGTACGGCGTGGTGGATTAAGCTTTGATCTTTCTTCTACATATGGAAAGAGCATTATGCCCAGCAGTGGGGTATTACAGGCTGAAGCGAGTGTGTGTGTGTACGTGCGCAGGTACGGCGTGCGCGAGTACGCGTGCACGGCGGTGGACATGGTGGCGCGGCGCCTGCGCCTCGCCTTCCTCAACGTGCAGGCGGCGGCCGAGGCGCTGCCCGCCATCGTCGACATCATGGCCGAGGAGCTCAAGTGGTCGGACGCTGAGAAACAGGTATGCAGGCAAACTTCCTGGAGAGTCTTTAATAATAATAATAATAACATTTATTTCAGGACTAGCCCATATAGTGTTAGTAACAATATTTCTCATAACCTAGTGTTAGTACAGAAAATTTAAGATTGAAAATTTATAACATTTTTATATTTACATTCTATTACATTATTCATATTACATGGAGCTTTATCCAATGTCGCAGCATAGGACTCTCCCATCGATCTACAAACGATTAATTATTGGATATTAGTACAATTATTGGATAGTTAGTAGCTCGTTTGGCAATTGATTAATTTATTCGAACAGTAATATTGTTTATTATAATTTTCCAGTATGGAATACTGCGGACTCTATCACGTTTATGTTCCTGTAGTCAGGTTCACATAAATATAACAACACGAAACAAGATACATTTGTTTTCTAAAGTTAAAACTAGATTCACAAAGTTTGAAACTGTTAAATGTATCAAAAATAACCAATATGTTCCAGAAACAAACAAAACAAGCAGCAGAGTTCCTGGCAAATGAAATGGGACAGATGGTGAACCGCGCCAGCCGCGACAAGATACCGATCAACCTCAGCAAGGACGAGATACAAACGTACATCAAGAGGTTCCAGATCATAGACAAGGACAGGAAGGGCTTCGTGTCCATCAACGACATTAGGAGGAGTCTTAAGGCAATACTGACTGATGGATCAAATATCTTTCTCTCTGAAAGAATTGTACTGTATGCGGAATGAAAGTGTGAGAGACATGGAAGCGAGAACTGGTATGAAAGGGTCTAGAAATAACAGTCTCTGACTATATCGAAGGAACTCTGTTTTAATTGATGTTTGATATGTACTGGATAAGTCCAATGTCCAGCATTTGACTGCGATAGGTTGAAGGGATTTGATTAAATAGAACCTTCTTGAGAAGTTTAATATATAAAAGATAACTTTTGTAAAATGGGTGGCATAAACTATCCAAAGACTGAACTCTGTATGAATTTATTTTCTCTTATTTTGTCAAATGATAGTTTGGAAAGATTTTTTGATAATTTGAGAGTCGAATCCACGACATTCCTTATATTTTTGACGGGCTTACTCATGAAGTTACTGTCGAAATTTTGGGCGAAAGTAATAATAATATGACCGCATACAGATAATATATGGTGTAGAAATTTAAAATCGCAAAAGTCTAAAACATACTATGATATTCTTATCTTAAAATAATTCTACCAATTAATTCATAAAAATATATTAAAATTGAAAATCATTTGACATATTTTCCAATACACTAATGTTATAGAGTATAGGTGTGAAGCCATCGGACGCTGAAATAAGCGCAATCCTATCAGAAATAGATGTGACTTATCACGGACAGCTGGAAATCCAGGACTACCTTCAGGTAGACGGGACATATTATAGCAGGACAAGGGCTTATGTTGCACTACGGCAAAATGTCAACTTGTCGCCTTTAGTTAATGTTTAGATATTAATGATGTGGTATGGACTTGTGCATTAATCAAATATATTTTTAGTAGATTGATGCACAGTTTTGATTTTTCAATTATGGAACATTTATTAGTAAAGGTCACTCAAACTTACACTATACGAAACGTAAATAATGTACAGTTCTATCCTCAATTAGGGCAACATATATAATCAAGATACAAAAAGTAGTGAAAATTGTATTTTATAATTGGGAAACTCTTAGTTAGTATTCTTATAATAGTAAATGTTCCATAATTTGGGTACATGTTGGTGCTTCAGTGTTGAACGTCCGAGCTTGTTTCACAGAACTACGGCGAGGAGGTAACCGGGGAACAGTTGCACGAAATATTGAAAGAGATCGACACTAACATGAACGGGCAGGTCGAACTCGACGAATATCTGCAGGTCCATACTGTCACAGAATTATTGTTTGACCATAAAGAAATAATTTTAAATTTTATCTTTTTTTACCTGCATTAACATAGACTAATTAAGTATTTTTTTATGATACAACAATCTCACGCTTCATAAAAATTCTGATAACAAAGATTTTAAATGTCATGCATATATTTTTTATTTAATATGATTTTTTGTGGGTTATTAGAGTCATTTACAAATAGAACATAAATTTTCCTCTCTCATGATTACCTGCCTAATAACGTATGGTTTTCTTTACAATTTTTTTTTAAACCAATATTTATGTGCTTGTTGCTGTGTCGTTATTTTAGTGATGCATATTTACTTTTTTATTACGCGCATGCTTTACGGTTATTAACTATGACACGCTTTGGCGTAAATACCTGTTTTTTTTTATTATTATTTTTACATGTTCTTATGTATGTGTGTATAATTCGGTATGGGTTGTTTTTTATTACTTTAACTTAATTAATGGTGGTAGTGTAATATTTTAGTGGGATGTGGTTATAACTAATTATAAGTAGGTATAGGAAAAACTTTTTGGTTTTATTCAATTTTAAGCTTAGCTAGCTTTAGCTTTAATTCAATTTTACCCCTTTATTATAGTCACTGTTGTGAAAAGTTTAATTTAAATACACTCTAAGCTATCGCAGCGCTGCCTTTATGGACACATTTTGACAAATACTTACTACTTAGGTACTGAATCTCCTTACCAATCCATAGAGTGCAACTTACATTAAAAAAAAAACAAAATGAACGAATGAAAATCAACGTTTACGACTATTGAATGACCACAGATGATGTCAGCCATCAAATCGGGGCACGTGGCGTATTCCCGCTTTGCGCGCATGGCAGAAATGGAGGAGGAACACCATGAACGTGAGCAGCTCAAGAAACAGATCAGCGTCGAGAGGAGTGGTGGTGGCTTGTAAGCGTCTCATATTTGGTACGGTTAAATATAATTACGGTTTTTTAAATACATTGGTATACATAAAGGTATATCAAAAATAATTAAAAATATATCATTACATGAAATAAAAAATATTATTTTAATTATTTCGTCTTTGTTACAGATAAAACGAATACATCGCAACAATGTAGACTTAAGCGTAATTTTAATAAGTATTATTTGTCAATTTAAATCATCTGGTATTTAATTTATTATCTGCATTAGCATACGTCCATAATTGTGTTTTAATTATACATTATTTATTAAAAAATCATTCATTTGTTGTATAATGAAATTATTACATGTAAGTACAATTAGTATTCAATTAATATTGGAAGTATAAAATTGCACATACTCATAATAAATAAATAAACGCTTCACACTCAACGACCCCCAGTAGGATTTTCTCCAGTGTCCGGAAACACACACAACACAAGCACAAACGCCCAGACCACAGAAACATCTACATAGCAAACACAAATGTCAGTCATGAGTGGGGAATGAAATGCTATATCATTTTAAGCTAGTATTTATGGGTATACATATTACTATGGCTTTCACTATCAGAAACGAAACCTTATCGCTTGTTTGACACCTGCGAACTAAACTGAAGCAATAAATGTGCTCCTTTACTATACTGTTTTTTTTTTTTTTGTTATCAAACGAGTATGTCTCTCTCGAAAATTTCTGATATTGATTTAAGTGAGATGGGTCATTGCTAAGGGTGGGGCCAACGCTTTTGTTCTTGTTTTGAAATTGTAAAGGCCCTTTTATATTGAATACTTTACTAATTTATTTTTTATTTTTAAATAATTTCAAATAAATGACAATAAAACAATATTGGATATAGTATAAACATATTATGCACAAGAACTTATAAATAAAATAATTATTATATACTTCTTGTAATCTTAAAAACTTTCGTCATCACGTAACGTAATGTCAACCAACTGCTCTAACATATTTTCTACATAATTAACGACTTCGTACATTTTTATTTCAATCTTGGTTATTACATGATTGACACATGACGAACTTTATACCTTTTGAGCCCATAAAAACTCAATCGGTTAAGCTCACAGTGAAACAAACAGTGGAACGTGGACGTATGACGAGACGATTTGTAGACTTCGCCATCTCGTCTACAAAAAGTTTTTCAAAGAGATCTTTGTTTTGCTTAACTAAATCCAAATGTTGCAACTTTAACAATCACTATTTTTTTTTCTGTAGCTATTCAGTAATGTCTTGTTTGAGAGATGAAGTTGTAGGTGCTTTGTCAAGCTTTCGAGAATGATACAATGCATTGTCGAAAACAATAACTATATTCTTATCCAATGTTGATTCTAATAAGACATTCAAAATATTTCAATTCTCTTTCTACAAATCCATCACTACTGCCCATTTGTTCGCTTGCCTTTTCTTGCAATAATAATAATAATAAAGCATCTGTCGGCGAAACAATGTATATTTTAACGTACATATAGCATGCTTTATGGGATATGTGGAGATTTATCTATAAAAACATTAAGAAAATGAAAATACAAAATGAAACAATATATTATCTGATAGAATATTCAAACCTTTTGATAGCCCACTTAAGAATGCAATACAGTGACTGCATCTTGATGTAGTCACTGTATTGGCATCCCAGTCGTCCCAGATTTTTAATTTTGTATGAGCGGTATTTAACAACGTCTTATCTTCACTTTAGCCTATCCTAGTCCACTGCTGGACTTAGGCTTCCACAATTTCGCGCCAAAAATGGCGTGAACTCATGTATGTTGCCCATAGTCACGCTGGGCAGGTGGGTTGGTGACTGCAGGGATGACTTTATCGCACCGAAGACGGCGCTGCCTATCTTTAGCCTGTGTATTTCAAAGTCAGCAGCTGGATGGTTATCCCGCCATCGGTCGATTTTTTAAGTTCCAAGGTGGTAGTGGAACTGTATTATCCCTTAGTTGCCTCTTACGACAGTCACGGGAAGTTGGGGGTGGCTATATTCTTTACTGCCGTAACCACACAACAACAACAACGCCTCATGTGGTCTGGGCATCTCATTATATGATCTATTACAATCATATTTAAATAAATCATATATAATTTGTTTTTCTGTAGATTACAAAGGGCGTTTAGTACGCTTAACTACAGGAAACATGCCCATCATGACTCACGCACAAACACTATCGTCTGGTTCACTCACTAAATCGCGTTCTAAGCGCAGGTATTCACTGAGTCAACTAAGTGTGAGTGCTACTACAGCGTTTGTGTGAAACGGACTCTATGTTGATTACCTGGACCAATAAAAATGCATTCAAAATTTAATGTACACGTTTGAAAAAAAAAAAAAAAACATTATACACAACAATAATAATTTCATAATCGTTATTTTTTTTTTTGATATTTAAATGTTAGCCATAAAAATGTGATTTATCGACTTGTTTGTTTAGATATCTTTGTTATGTTAAATTGTTTTTTTTTCTTATTATTATTAAAAACTGTTACATGTAGCGTTATTTATTTAGTTTTACACTTTAAAATTCATATATTCACATATATGATTTGTTTTGTGCAATAAATATATATGAATGATAACTGGTTGTTATTTATTAATTCCTTATTTAAAATCATACATTTCCGTGCGTACCTATGTTATAAGATATTTATTTATTTGATTATACTTGAAAATAGACAGTAAGATTAATTAAATAAAGAAAAGATAACGATACATATACACTAAAACTCCTAGTATTTGTGTACGTTAGTGCGTCTGCAACATTAATTTATTATTAAATTAATAAATACTTTCCTAATTTTGAAAATGTGCTATTCCCCAATTTATTATTACACATATTCTGAAAAGAAACGGCTAAATCTATAAGATACGGAGTTTTATACTAAATATGACATATTTATTGTGTAAATGAGTAGTTTTTTTTTTTTTTTTTAAATCAAAAGGTAGTTATTATTTTTAGAAACTACCTTCAGTTATTATAACTGACTTTATTAATAATATTTTCCAAAAGAGTTCCTATAAATTAATAGGTATAGTACTTAACTAAAGCCATAACAACAGTGTTTTTTTAAAGTGAATCGTTATATCTATATTTAATTTCAGCTTAACGATTAAAGATTATTTTGCTACTGTTTATTTCAAATATTCGTCGTCATCACTTCAGCCTATCGCAGTCCACTGCTGGACATTGGCTTCCACAATTTCGCGCCAAAAATGGCGCGAACTCATGTGTGTCGGCCATAGTCACAGAGTACATTGTAATAGTAGGGAACCCATATTCACCACGCTGGGCAGGCGGGTTGGCGACCGCAGGCCTGGCTTTGTCGCACCGAAGACGCTTTTCAAATACTATATATAAAATATTTAAAACCACAAAAAAAAATAGTAGGAATAGGTAATGTGTTAAATTATTTTTCCAATTTGTACCAATTTTTATATTTGAATTCAAACGAACCGCCAAGAGATTGAATGAAAGAATGAATGATTTTTAGAAATTAGACATTTGTTATCGAAAAAGCGGGAACTGTGAAAGGTCAATAGCATCAAACAACACTAAGTATTGGAAGCCATTAGTATCTATGAATAAATGTAAATGCATTGAATTTTACGGTAAGAATAAAAGATTTTAATTTTTTATTGAAATCACCGTGTCATATAATTCTTTGTTGTGGTACCACTTTACCTTTTATAACATAATATTTTATTATTTCGAACCGTTATAAAGTACCTATAACGAGTGAGTTATCATTTGTAAAAGAGGAATCTTTAGTTTGTGTTTGTTTTTTTTAGTTTAAGACGAAAAATATGTCATGGTAATTATTTCAGCCTGACATAAGTTCTTAATTTCAGTTATTATTACAAAAATCAGTTTATCAGTTTTATGGGCGTAAGATTAGTTGAAGATGCTTGTTTAACAAAAAAATCAGCGACAGTAAAGTTAGCAAAAGTTAGTTGTCACAAAAAGTTAAATGTAACTTACGTGGTTCGGACGTAGGGCGGTGGTTACGCCCCCGCGACCTGCTATCGCGGGCGGGCGGTGGGTGGGCGCATATCTACCGTGTGTTTATGAATTTTTTAAACACAACACTTGAGGTTGTGATTGTTTTAAATGTATATGCTATTATGATGCCCGTTCGTGTATATCTAGTCTAGTACTTTGTTTATATGATATTGTATACGTGTAAAAAATGCCTTGTTATCAACCTTTAAGCCATTTCCAAGGATCATTGTTAATGACTGATGTTATGAATTAGGTATTGAGATTATTGATTCAAGTCATGCTTTCGTGACGATAATAAATAACCTTGTTGCAATAGTTTTAAATGCTGGTAAAAAGAGTTATAAAAATAATAATTTAATCCTAAGTTGACGTCAGTTGAGGTTTATTAAATCTTTTGTTATTAAAACAATACCAAAAACTTGGAGATGGAGTAACTAATGGATGCGTTCCACTAAGCGACCGCAACGACCGTAAAGCCTTTTTATCGTTACATCTAAGATCCGTGGTCGTCGCGAGTGATCACTCAACGTCATACACAGTCATACATATACACACATAACATACAGTCACTTCGCCCACAAAAGTCAGAGTTCGCTTTCATCAAGACGTAGCGGGTAAATGTCAAACTGTGAATGTTATCTCTCATTCGATTCGGCAAAAAACGCAATGGCAAATTCCCGGGAAACCGTGATGAATTAAGTTTTACTCCAATCAACGTGAAATATTCACTCGCAACCCCACAGCTGCATGTTTTCACCATGTCGCCATATGGCGAGCACACAGATCACCTGATAGCGCCTACATATGCGACCTACTTGTAAAATTCGCATACAATGCCCGCACCGTCTATTACATTAGTGGAATGGCAATTTCAGCGGTCGACGTTGATAGCGTTGTGGGCTGCAAGCAGTGGAACGCGCCTGATGAGTAAGTCGTGCCTCGAAAGTAGTCATGCGATGAAGTAGCAAATTTACCGTTTAAATATTCATTTCCGTACTTTATACGATATTTATTAATAAAATACATAAATCAGTTAAAATAGGATGTCATTAACATAATTAATACAAAACAAGTAATTTGTTGACGATAACGAACGGATGTTTTTTATTCGCTATTAAACGATATGTTATGTAGTATCGTGATTAATAGCGATCAACACACGTGCGTGAACTCGTGCTAACCTCCCACGCTCGGTCACAGATTGATTGCTATGTCATTGTTGGAACACAACTACCGTGGGTTGGACTCTAATAATTATAATTTAGTAGTTATTTGAATATTTTTGTAACTTAATTAGTACGTTTCAATTATTTGTTATAAAACTAATCTAATGTTGATCTATTTTTTTTTATTTGAATACCAGTAAGATTATTCAACATAATAATGGTAATGTAAGTAGTTTTTGAAGTAAAACTTCTTTAAGCAAGGTTGATTTAAGGAGTAAGCTGGTGAATGCACGATGAGAGCGTTGCGAAAAGTGTGTTTGGTTGAAGCGAAAGGAGCAAGAAAGAGAGAGGTGCAAGCACATATTTTTTTTCTCTTTTTCTCATAACCACGTTTCGTATACCTAAGACACAGTTCAGGGCTATTGTGCAGAAGTTTTACTTCAGTCGTGTATTCTAAAACACACTCGTTTTTTTTTACTGTTCATAAATTTGTTTTCCATGCAAAAATGTCAAGTGTATGGTATTTTACCTCAATCAGTGCCTAGGATAAATAATAATAAGTATCACTTCTGAGAAACGTCTTAAAAGGGTTCTCAGGTAGCGACTGGCAATTGGACATCATGTCTTTGTTTCGTTGTTTACCTATCGACTTAAATGCAGTTGTATGCATTGTTCCTCTAGGCTATTGTGTTACTTGTGTTTGTTGGAGATAATTTTTCACTTGGAATAGTACCTAGTCTTTAGGAATAGAAGTGTTACGTGACTTAATTATAATTAAATGAAAATGACCACGTGAGTTCTTAAAATAGGCGTACATTATTAGCATTATAGCAATACCAATCGGTTATAGGACAATAAAAAGATAGAAACTAGGAGTTCTCTAATTATGAGGCTCTAGGCACTTGACCAGATTGCATGGTGGATAGCTGGGACTTAAATCACCTAAAAAATATGTAGATGTGACAAAAGGGGACAATTATTCAAATGAGTTTTAAATTTTAGGTAAATACAGAACCCTAATAATAGGCCCATGAATTTTCAAACGACATAAAAAAGTAAACGGTAGGTAAGTATGTAAGTAAACCTACTTATTTCTTTATTTCTATACATATAAACAGTCTTTGATAAAATTTAATCAGAGCACAGAATAGCTGTTCTATCCTTGAACTAAGTGGCTAAGGGGTCGACTTCTCATCCCACTCTTATACACGTTTTCATAAAGGCTAAGTAATTGCACTGCCTGCTATTATGGTGTAGGTATTATATCCTGTAAAAATTAGGATAATAGCTCACTGAAAGTGATAAAAAAACATTGCCAAGATATATTTTGAAATATCATTAACATTTTTAGATCATATTGTCTTATAAGCGAAAAAATACTTTTACACACTTATAAAGTTTTGAAGTTCGTTTTTGGAAAGGTATAGACTATATTGTGTGTTTTTGATTGAATTTTTGAAAGATGTGCTAATTAGTGTTTAGATGCAATGTTTTTCTAGCTAGGGCGTGTCGTGCGGGGGGCGGGTGGCGCGGGCGGTCCGGCCCGCCCACCATCACTTCCGCTTCCGTCATAGTGCTAGCCTTGAAGGCTTCAGATCTCTCATCACATCACAGTGAATTGCTCTTGCACTATATGAATCTTCGTGCAGCGTTAATGACCCTGTGATATCCGATATTTACTAGCTGTGAATCTCACCTCTCTCACCTTAAATGCATAAGTACATAGCAAATAACATATAAGAAGATGAGGCATATTCGTTATACTTGATATGTGATTTGTTATGGTACATGTAGAAAACAAAAGGACAGAAATTTGAAAAAAATCTTTGATGCAAGCTCTCGCACGTAGTTAAATTTTATTAGATTTGTAACCATTGCAAAATTCACTCCTTGAGAATCCTTTTGTGCCTAATAGGAATAAACATATAAATCCTTTTTAATAACGTGCAACAAACAATATCCCACAGTTCATCGACACTACATTCTACTACATATCATTAATTGATTGGTTCAGCCTGTAATATTCCATAGGTGAGCGTAGTTCTTTTTCTCCGTGTAGTAGAAGGGTCGGTGTTTAATACATTGCATGCTCAGAATACAGAAAAAACTGATTTTTTTTTCTGTATTCTGAGATTGCATGCCACGATACGCTGATTTACTCCTCTATACAGACTGCTTGCCTTGATTTGTAGAGCTTATCATAGGTTCAATAAGTGTCTATTTCTTTAAGGATATATAACTACGTTATATCTAATACGTATGTGCATTAATATTATACATGTTTACGATAAATTTATTGGAATACTAAAATATATAAATAGTAGGTACAACTAGGTATTATAACATAAGGTAGAGTCCAAATTTATTTAATGTTCGTTTAATTTAATGCAACTAATTGTAGCAGCTATTGTTTGTATTCTGAACAAGTAAAAAATTCAAGACGATAGGTGTTGACCTAAAACAATACAATGATGATTTCATCGGTTCTCTTTACCGACTAATTAAGTCTACGCAAACATTATCACGTCATTCTGCTACCGCATGCCGCAGCGAACAGCACTTAGGTACACCCATAATGATATTGGTCGAAATTAAAAATGACTTATGATCACAATAAATTATATACCAAATCAAACTTTATACCTACTACTTGTTAGGTGGAAAATCAAATAACAAGCCTGTAGAGTACTGTTGACTTCGATATTCACGATAAAAATACTTATTACAATCAATTGTGTACGTTAGGTGCTTACGTTAGGATTGAAATTGCATTGAAAAAGTTTGAGATAATTAAACCGGAGACATACGCTCTCTCGGGGCGGCTGCTCATTCGTGCATAATGGACTTGGGGCAAACGCGGCTGATTCTTGACAAAACGTGGCTCGACTTTCACTCTCATTTCAAGCCAGTTTCACAGTTTGGACTATAAATAATGCGATCACGTCTATCTGTCTGTTGTCTGTCCTATATTTGAATGACTCAAATATTTGTATTTAGCGATATCTGAAACAATTTCTTTACAATTAAAATATATATTTGCTTGAGAATTTAAGTAGGCTGCGTACCTATGTTTAAATGTTTTTACGAAATGCGAATAATTATTATTTATAGTGAAAGTAGTAACAAAACTACTTATAAGATAATCTTAAAGTCGAAGTATTGTATTCAAATTTGTACTATAATTTGCCAAGTACTGAATTGGAACTTGTAAGATAACTTAATTGCTTTTATTAACGACGTGACAGGCAATTTGTTTCTCGGAAATTCTCATAAGTATTTCAAAAATAATTTAAGAAACTCATTACTGTAAGGAGGTTGATTAGTACAATTATTGTAACAAGT